>NC_060138.1:936208815-938951690 GCF_021461385.2 Schistocerca piceifrons
TGTCTTCATCTCAAATCAGATAGACTGTAGATACAAATTTCATAAGTGAGGAACGGAACATACTGAAAAAACAGACAACAGGAAGAGTTAGTAAAGAAGTATTGAAACATGAACAGTGCGAAAACTGGGACAAGCGAGTCTAAGCGCTTGAAACTTGATATTACATGAGAATGTTGAACATTTGATGGACTGTTAAGTAATAAGGTGGTACCCCACAGATTTGCCGAAGGAAACAATATACGGAAAACAGTGACAAGACGAAGGGACAGCACAACAGAACACGTATAAGGACATCAGGAAACAACCTTCGAGGCAGTTAGAAGGGGAAGGTGGTGGCTGGAATATATCCAGCAAATATCTCAGAACAAAGGACCAAGTGCTGCTTTGAAATGGAGAGGGTGGCGCAGGAGAGGAACTCACGGCAGGCCACGTCAAACCATAACACTGATGACCAAAACTAAAAGTGAGTGGATGTGCTATGAGGTTGTGGTTAACAATCTTGAAAGTAACACTTGAAAGATGTGCCTTTGTGATTCTAACATATAATTCTAGTTTCCTTTCCGGAATGACGGTTTTCTGCTTAAATAAAGAGCTCTCCCAGAATATTATGCAAGAGGATATCAATGTGTGATGACAGAAAGATGTGCCTTTGTGATTCTAACATATAATTCTAGTTTCCTTTCCGGAATGACGGTTTTCTGCTTAAATAAAGAGTTCTCCCAGAATATTATGCAGGAGGATATCAATGTGTGATGACATACAAGTTACTGTGATTTACTGACTGCCACAACCACAAAGTTGTCAATTAATGGTAAAGGAAGCAAGTATGTAACTTTCAGGAAAACATCATCTACTATTCTTTTCTGTTGATGCACCCTATCTTGGCTTCATAACAATGGTTGTATCATCTGTAAATAGGACTACTACTGCCTCGTGATTTAAATAAAATGGCCATTCATTAACATAAAAGCAGAAACCTCTGTCACTTTTATTTTTGTGAGTACAAATGGTATGTTGTCATCTCTCTCCATATACACTACTTGCCATTAAAATTGCTAAACCACGAAGATGGCATGCTACAGACGCGAAGTTAAACCGACATGAAGAAGATACTGTGATATGCAAATGATTAGCTATTCAGAGCATTCACACAAGGCTGGCGCCGTTGACATGAGGAATGTTTCCAAACGATTTCTCGTACACAAAAAGCAGTTGACCGGCGTTGCCTGGTGAAACGTTGTTGTGATGCCTCGTGTAAGGGGGAGAAATGCGTACCATCACGTTTCCGACTTTGGTGATGGTTGGATTGTAGCCTATCGCGATTGCGGTTTATCGTATCGCGACATTTCTGCACGCGTTGGTCGAGATCCAATGACTGTTAGCAGAATACGGAATCGGTGGGTTAAGGAGGGCAGTACGGAACGCCGTGCTGGATCCCAACGGCGCCGTGTCGCTAGCAGCAGAGATGACGGGCGTCTTATCCGCATGGCTGTAACGGATCGTGCAGCCACTTCTCGATCCCTGAGTCAACAGATAGGCACGTTTGCAAGACGACAACTATCAGCACGAACAGTTTGACGACGTTTGCAGCAGCATGGGCTATCGGCTCGGAGACCATGGCTGCGGTTACCCTTGACGCTGCATCACAGAAAGGAGCACCTGCGATGGTGTACTCAACAACGAACATGGGTGCGCGAATGGCAAAACGTTATTTTTTCGGATGAATCCAGGTTATGTTTACAGCATCATGATGGTCGCATCCGTGTTTGGTTATATCGCGGTGAACGTACATTGGAAGAGTGTATTCGTCATCGCCCAGCGTGATGGTATGGGGTGCCATTGGTTACACCTCTCGGTCACCTCTTGTTCGCATTGGCGGCACTTTGAACAGTGGACGTTACATTTAAGATGTGTTACGACCCTTCATTCGATCCCTGCGAAACCCTACATTTCAGCAGGATAATGCACGACCGCATGTTGCAGGCCCTGTATGGGCCTTTCCGGATACAGAAAATGTTCGACTGCTGCCCTGGCCATCACATGCTCTAGATCTCTCACCATTAAAAACGTGATGAACTGTGGTATCGTGTTGAAGCTGCATGGGAAGCTATACCTGTACACGTCATCCAAGCTCTGTTTGACTCAATGCCCAGGCGTAGCAAGGCCGTTATTACGGCCAGAGGTGATTCTTCTGGGTCCTGATTTCTCAGGATCTGTGGACCCTAATTGCGTGAAAATGTAATCACATGTTACTTCTTGTATAATATATTCGTCCAATGCATACCCGTTTATCATCTGCATTTCTTCTTGGTGAAGCAATTTTAATGGCCAGTAGTGTAAAACCAACAGACGAGAGCAACTATCAGATATCTGTTCATAAATAAGTACTAAAGGACGCACATTGTGAAGTATGGATGGCATTAAAATAAACCTCTCCGATAAAACGTTTTCCTGACATCTACAAAAGGATTCGAAAAGTCACAGGCGACCACAGCCGGTGTTATTTTTTCATTTGAAGGCTATCATGTGCTAGTAAATGCATAAATAGCTGACTCGGCATAGCGTAGTGCAAAACAGGCATCTGGGAGCCAGGCCCCTCTGCCGCACTGTATCACCCAGTTGCGGCGGCGGGTATAAGACAGCCGGAAGAAGAAAGGGCGGCGTGTCACGCACTGTGTAGGCCGGCGGCTGGGCTGGCTGCGGCGCCCCCGCGGCCGCCGCCTCCTGTATTATGCATGCGGCCCGGCCAGTAGGCAGTGTCCTGGCTGCACGCAGCGCGTTTCTCACTCCGGGCCACCCGCGCAAACTACGTCACCTGTGACGGGTGTAGCCCGCGCCTACATACGCAGACCACCGCTGTCACTCCAGGAGCTATTGTACACGGCCCAGAACGTGACCACGTTAAATGTCCGAGTGATCGTGTATCGAATACAACGACGTAGGTAGGCACCTCTGAGTATTCTTATAGCTGCACCTTATCATCTTACAAAGGAAGCTTATACTGGCCACCGTTACTACGAGGATGAGTCAAATGAAAACCTTAAATATTTTTTAAAAATATTATTTATTATGCAGAAGAGGTATAAAGCTGTATCACGTTTCAACATAATCTCCGCCACGCTCAATGGAAGTCCTCCAGCGCTTACAAAGTGCATAAATTCCTATAAAAAAATTCTTTTAGTAGTCCGCACTACCACTCATACATCGCGTGGCGTACCTCTTCATCAGAATTGAACTTCTTTCCTCCCATTGCGTATTTGAGTGGTCCAAACATATGGAAATCACTTGGGGCAAGGTCCAGTGAGTATGGTTGCGGTGTACGTACTGTAAGACCTTCAGTACACACACCATCAGATTATTTGGTTTGTCGCTCTAACGAAGTAGGCGAGTGCCAGCAATATGCCTCGTGGTCTTTTCGTGGGGTGTTTATCTTCTGCCGTTAGGTCAGACGATAGAAATGCCACTTGCACGCTTAGAGTAGCAGATTGACGGTGACCAACATTAAACAGAACTTGATTAATTTTCACACACATTTATTAAAACAATAACAGGCATAAAAATTACTTAAATTGATTCTGGATGCTATTTACAACTGACATTCTGAAGTTCCTTTCGTATGGGTACATTAATCTTATTCTCACATATATCTCTGATACTTGACAAAAGTGTCGATACATTTATCTTCATGGCTATGTACAAGAATATGGTAATCTTATTAGGCGCAGACTGAAACTTGACTGTAGACTCGTACAGACAAATGCAGACTGGTACAGACTAATGCAGACTGGTACAGCCTGGTGCAGACAAATGCAGACTGACCAATCAGAGGTCTGTACACTCATTATAATATCTCGCATGCTCATGTAGCACTGCGCGAGTGTGACCCGTGAGGAGAAAATGTTCTACGTTAGCAGCAATCTTATTGGCTGCGTTACATATTAATACGCTGATCGGCCGAAGCAGAATTTGGTCTATGGCAGCGCCATCTCGTAGTGCGGACACGGACGAGCGCTGCGCCTGCGTTGTTGTGCTTAGCGGGGTGTGCTCTAGTGGGAAAGTTGTGTACGCACTGACTACGCGGAACTACGTACACAACAATGGTAGATGAGGAAGACACTCGAAATGCAGGTCTGTGATGTTGCAACTGTTGCACGGGCAGATTGCGGGCTTGCATTGTCATGTTGCAAAAGGACACCTGCTGACAGCAATCCACGTCGCTTTGATTTGATTGCATTCCGCAGATGAATTTTTAGGAGGTCTGTGTATGATGCACTGGTGACAGAGGTCCCTCTAGGCATGTAATGCTCCAAAATGACGCCTTTTTCGTCCCAAAAGATAGTCAACATAACCTTCTCTGCTGATGGTTCTGTTTGAAACTTCTTTGGTTTTCATGATGAGGAATGGCACCATTCCTTGCTCGCTCTCTTCGTTTCCGGTTGGCGGATGTGAACCCAGGTTTCATCCCCGTTAACGATTCTTGCAAGGAAGCCATCACCTTCTCGTTCAAAGCGCCGAAGAAGTTCTCCACAAGCATCAACACGTCGTTCTCTCATTTGAGGAGTCAGCTGTCGTGGCACCCATCTTGCAGGCACTTTGTGAAACCGGAGCACATAGTGCACAATGTGGTGTGCTGACCCATGACTAATCTGTAAACGTGCTGCAGTGTCATACAGTGTCACTCGAGGGTTCTCCTTCACTATGGCTTCAAGTGCTGCAATGTTCTGTGGAGTCAAAACTCGTTGTGCCTGACCTGGACGAGGAGCATCTTCCACTGAAGTCACACCATTTGCGAACTTCGTACTCAATTCGTAGACTTGCTGCTGTGGCAAACATGCATCACCGTACTGAACATTCATTCGTCGATGAATTTCAATAGGTTTCACACCTTCTCAACCCAAAAACCTAATAACAGAACGCTGTTCTTCCATGGTGCGAGTCGCAAGTGGGACGGCCATCTTTACACTGATACTGTGACGGTATGTGTGCATCTGCACTATACTGCCACCTACAGGCCATCCTGAACGCTGTTACCAACTTACAGGATAACTGCGCGAAATTTTGGTTTCTTATTACAAATTTAAGGTTTTCATTTGACTCACCCTCGTATGAAGTTTGTTAGAAAGCGAAGCCACCAACCATTTTCGAAACGTTGGTTGTTACATTGTACAAAGGACCTCATGAATACAACAGATTTGAAAAAAAAGTCATGTCCGAGAACTGCCCACTACTTGTTTATTAAATTTGGATATCGATATCCTTTATTACTTTTATTAGTTTGTGCGAAAGAAAAATGTTCTTAATAAAAACTACTGGCATTTTTTCAGTAGCATTAGCTGCAAAAACAACTTGTTTGTCTGCTACTGCGGCGTAAGATATCAAGATGTAGCTACAAAAGTGGTTTGTGTAAGATGTGTTGCTGTAAGATACCAATGTGTAAAATGTCTTACCCCCGCATTTTGCTTTCCTGTGCTATCAAACAACAAAACCACGTCCCTCCCTAAGTTCATTTTAGGACTATTTTTCTCCTGTACCTTGTGCAACTTAATTTTGTTATTGTTCAAGCAACTAATTAAGAGAAAACTGCCACAAAGTACTTGAATTGACAAATATGACTACAGACACTGCCTCTGTTTTATGATATCGGAGGTACGGTATTTTTTCAGTGTCTATGAGCCGTATTTACTGAATTAATAAGATGCACTTTATATCCTGGGTAACTGTTGCGTACCAACAGTTCCATTAAACTGCACAGTCTAACTCAGAGCAAATGTATACACTGAGATGACAAGAGTCACAGGATACCTCGTAATATCTTATCGGATCGCCTTTTGCCCACGTAGTGCAGCAACCTGGCGTGGCAGGGACTCAAAAAGGCTTTCGAAGTCCCCTGCAGAAATACTGAGAAATGCTGTCTGTATTTTGGTGTCCATAATTGCGAAAGTATTGCCGGCGCAGGATTTTGTGCACATACTGTTCTCACTATTATGCCTCATTAATGTTCGATGGGTGTCATGGCGGCAATCTGCTTGGCCAAACCATTCGCTCGAATTTTCCATAATGTGGCCCAGTGACATGACATCGTTGTTTGAGAACATGAAATCCTTGAACTGTTGCAAATGCTTTCTACGTAGCCGAACATAACCATTCCCAGTTAATGATCAGCTACACCAGGCGACCCAGTCCATTCCATGTAACACAGCCCAGAACATTGTGGAGCCATCACCGTCTCTCACAGTCCCTTGTTCATATCTTGGGTCCATGGCGTCGTCAGGTCTGCGCCACACTCGAACCATGTCAACGGCTATTACCAATGGAAGTAGTGACTCATTTGACCTGGCCGCCGTTTTCTGTCGTCTAGAGTGCAGCCAATATGATCACAACCGCAGGAGAGGCGCAGCAGGTGATGCCGTGGTGTTGGTAAAGGCACCCGCGTCGTTAGTCTGCTGCCGTTGCCCATTAACGTTCGCAGTACGTTCCCCATTGATTTCTGCGGTTAATTCATGTATGCTCGTCTGATGGCGCTAACAACCTTGCAAGAACGCCGCTTCTCTCGATCGTTAAGCGAAGGCTGTGGTCCACTGCCTAGCTCGTGGTGAGAGGTAATGCCTGGAATTTGGTATTCTAGGCACATTCTTAACACTGCGTCTCGGAATATTCAACTCCCTAACGATTTTCAATGGAATGTCCCATGCGTCTAGCCGCAAATCCCACTCCACGTTTAAATTCTGCTAAACCCCGTCTTGCGGGCATAATAACGTCGGAAATTTTTTCATATGACTCACCTGAAAACAAATGACAGCTTCGCCAGTGGTAAGTCCTTTTATACCTTGTGTATGTGATACTACCGCCATCTGTATATATGCGTCCCGCGTTGTCTCATAACTTTCATCACCTAATGTGCGTGTGGTGAAGGCTATGCTTCACAACGTACATATATGACTGCTTTCGATTTCATACGTGACGAACCGCTTTGGAGAGTATGGATACCGTGTATCGCCGATCACATATTTCTAAGGCAATAAAACCTTTCAGAAATGGTACTACAGATAGCTACAACTAAGAAGTATACTGGATAAACAGTAGCGTGTCTTTCACAGATAAAAACTGGTAGAAAAAGCTGCGGTGGGTTTATTGACATTGTAGGCTGCTTATATCGAGTGTTTCTTCGAAGAAGGGTTTCTCGAGTAAAACTGTAAACTAGTGTTTCACGTGAGCTCTCTTCAAGGCAAAACATCTGCCTAATACCGTGTTGGTTGAAATCCATTACCGCAGAGATTCCGCGCAGCATCGATTCAACAAATGGTTGGTAGTTTTCTGGAGGATTTTGTTGTAAAACTCTGAGGTTTATTGGCGTAAGATTTGGTGCACCGAATCTTGGTTCAAATGGTTCAAATGGCTCTGAGCACTATGGGAGTTAACATCTATGGTCATCAGTCCCCTAGAACTTAGAACTACTTAAACCTAACTAACCTAAGTACATCACACAACACCCAGTCATCAGGAGGCAGAGAAAATCCCTGAGCCCGCCGGGAATCGAACCCGGGAACCCGGGCGCCGGAAGCGAGAACGCTACCGCACGACCACGAGCTGCGGAGTGCACCGAATCTGCCTGCATGCTTAATCTCTGGAATACATAAACACTACATAATGCGCTGCACATATTTTCGTACTTAAACTTTTCACACAAACTATTTTTCCTTTTAGTCTAGCCCCTATCACAATTGATAGTGGGTCGGTATGCCGCATGCTGGGAGTTCTGAAGGGAGTATAGTTCCCCGCCGTAGATAGACAATAGACAAAGGATGCGCAAGCGGGACCACGAATTACCATTGTATCTGATATCGAGATTCTTAGTACCAAGACTCGATGCTGGTGTCTACTGCGATAGTATTGAATATGTTGAAACATGCTGAAAGATGATAGCTCATTTAATCTGACGTCTGGTGGTATAAATTTTTGTATGTGTGGTTCGCAATATCAGCTGATAGCTCTTGTCCTACTAGAACCGTTTAGAAACTTCTCACCAGTTATTCCACATTTTACTGTTTTTAATTGGTCGTCAACTTTAAGCGCAGTGTCCGTACCGTGCTCCAACTAAGAAATTTAGAGAGAGTGTTCTAAGTATGACTATACACACGGTAACACTAACTAGTACACCTTTATACTACTTGTTCTTTAAATGATATTAAAACCTTTCAGGTTTGTACTACTGACTACAATTGCATTGGGACTTTGTACACGATAATTTGAAAAAGAGCATGGTAAACTAACAACACTATTGCCTCTATCTTGGAAGTTTGATATTAAATTTGATAGCAAAATCATGGCGAACTACTATGCACTTCTGTCCCGGAAGAATCTGTATCAGAGGGAAAACGTCTTCTTCCTGAAATGTTTCGGCTTGTGCTGGCAGTTCGTGGAACGTCTTCCATGTTTATAGGGAAAACTGAAAGGTACAAATGATCAGCACTGTGAGGACTCTCTGCATTAAGGTAACCGATTGTAAGAGTAGAGAAAATATAAGCCATTCAGGTTCTTGGTACGCTTACTTAAATAAGTCATGTAACCTGGATGAATGTGTAGAGGTAATATCAGCAAGTTCTACCGAGTAAGTAAAGGTCAAGATTATGTGTGTTTGCATACGCAAAACATAATTGAGCTACGCGGAATGTTCGCATATTCCCAGGAGCACTGAAGCTAAACTTCTCGTTAACTTCACACCTCTTCCTACTATTTCAGCATTCAGAATTAGGTAACTCCGAATGGTAGTGACCTGTGAAGTCTTACATCAGTCTTCTGCTGCCTCCTACACAAATTTAATTTATACAATACCCAGTATCTCTCTGAGATTTTCAGCATATAAATTACCACTTACAAATTCCCACTCCTATCTGCTTGAAAGCTCCATGTTCCATAATATATTTGCCTATAATTTCCATCACAATAGCAGTTAGATTACATCTTGATCAGGCAAAGATTCCGAAACCACATAATGGATTATAAGATTTGCCAAGAAGCTTATATTGACTCTCTATTTAATGGCGATGATGAGTAGGCTGAACTTTAAGAAACTAGTCAGGAAGAATCAATGTAGAAAGAAGTGGGATACAGATGTACTAAGGAATGAAAAGGAGTGCATGTAGTTATCTAAGACTACAGATGAGAAGATAAGGAATAACTCAGTCGATAGTTGAGTTGAAGAGCAATGGACATCTATACAAAGGGCAATACAGAAGCTGAAAAGTAAAACATATGTACGAAGAAGGTAACTTCGACGAAAACATAGCTAATACAAGAAATATTTCAGTTGTTCGATAAAAGAAGGAATTATAAACGTGTTCAGGGAAATTCAGCTGTTCGTCAGGATAGAAGTCAGGAGCGGAGGGCGTTGTAAAATGAAAATGAAAATGAAAATTAATTGAGTGGAATGGACCCAGTTTATTCTTGTAATGATGGTACAGTGGTGCCTACGTAGGGCCGAGCAGCCCCAAGAGGGGTTGCCGTCTGCTCATCAGAGAAGCAGAAGCTAGAGGAGCGACTACTCGGGGCCGAGGTCAGAAGCTAAGAGAGCGCGGAGCTGTTTCCAAGCCGCTCTCGCCGCTCCCGGCCGCGTCCCCACGTGATCACGCGATTAGTCTCTGGTTGGAGGATTGATTCCGCCAACGCGCCTTGCTAGTAGCGTACCCCCGTCGGCGCAACCAACCCGTGGGACTTGAATCTGACCGAGGAGCACGTGGCAGGAATGTGCCGACCATGGTCTTCCGGCCAGCACCTTCCACCACAGTATGCCGGCCGAACATTATGCGTCGAAAAATTTACTTAATAAAATTTTGTCGGCAACGATCCCTCTTGGGGGGTCTCCTCCCTGCACATCCTTTCCCCTTCCGAAGAAGGCTCTCTGAATGAAAATGAATGAGCTTATTCTAATTGATTATTCCATTTAAAAAATATATGATCATTATGAAGGGTCCCAGAAATAACTTAGTGATCAATATGTGCAAAAGTTACAAAGTGGCCCGAAGGGCCTGAAGGAAGGCTCTTCAATAACAAACTTGTGAAGTTGGTGCGACGGCAGTGGGGCGGCGCCATGCTGTGAGTGTGTCGGCGGTATAAGTGGTGGTGGGTACCCAGGCGATGAGGAGGTCACCGGAGCACAGCACACTGAAACACTCCACCCTCGTGGGGGTGAGAGAATGCTCCCAGGCCGAACAGTCACAAGGGGGTTTTTCCCCGTAATATTACTTTGTGTTCTTAAATCTAGGATTACAATGGTAATTGCCCAAGTGGGTGAATGAGAACGTTACAAAATGACAAAAATTTAAAGAGAAAACAAAATGACTTACATGAGGGTTAAGGCTCGACAGTTAAATTGTGATATCATAGACTTTACATAGAAATACAAATCCATTACAAAATTAGTTCATTGACCTGACACCTAGACTACAACTTAATTCTAAGGGGGGGGGGGGGGTCATGCCTGATCGCATGCACCAAGGTTGGCAGGTAGTTTCAGGTGTGATATTCACCTTCAGGTTGTGGAGGTGGTACTACTTCTCGGAAGGAAGTGAAACATTTGCAAAACCCTCTTTTGACGAGTATCCAGGATACTATAATCAGAATCATTACAATGATTATTACCGAACCAGCGCTGGGTAATACAACGGTGTTTAATCGCTTGGTTTGGTGCCAATCAGCAATATGTGAGGCCACTCGGTCAAGAGCAACTTGGTTGTGTTCCTGGGTGAGGAGATGATTGATCGATTGGAGTAGATCTGAATCATTGGTATTCGGTAAATTCTTTAGCTTCTCATGGTGATGGAGTTTAAAAGAGAGTTCAGGAAGGTATAAGGTAAATGTGGGAATGGTGACATGAAAGGTGGAGTGCAATTGAACTGATATCCTCATAGAAGCAGCGTATACGTCACATCTTGAACTATTATACACTAGGCCACTATTATTCAGTGTTACCCGGTACAATTCAGTCTCTGACATTGAACGGTGGCACACCAGGATGGCGGTGACAGTCTGTGGAACAGCGAACAGAAAACTGTTGCCAACAGGCTGAATTATTGGTTGACGAAGTGAGACTAGAACACGAGGACATGGAGGTGTAGTAGTTTCAGCTAAAAACAGTGACATCTCGCACTCAGTAGTGTTAGTGTGTAAAATTAGCGTGGAGCATAAGTAATGTGTTGTATGGAAGCAACTGGATAGTTCAGCGCGAGAGAGAGTGGCGTGAGTTTGTCGATCCCGATTAACTATTAAAAATTCTTGAGTCTGCCAAATAACATGGTGGTGAAGGGTAGCCCAAGAGACTGGAAAAGAGTATATTTGATAGCACTAGTATTCGCAATTTGCGCACGTGATTGTCAACCTCATTCGCATCCGAATACCGTCCGAATTACGGGTAAGTCGGACGTCCAACGCAGCATTGTAAAAGGGGAGGTTGCTTTCCCGCACGGCATAAAGCATTTGTTTAGGGCCCAAATTTGCGACGACACATTGTGTAGTATGTGCAAGAAGGGCTCTGAGGGTAACAGATGTGGACTGAGCTTTCCTTGCAGTCCGAGTTGAATGGCCGAGTGTAACATGTGCACGTGTAACTGTGCTGTGTGTATATTAAATAAAATAGTCTGCGTGGCCTTCATAATGTCCAATGTGATAGTTAGATTACGTAATCCCGAGCGAAGATGAGTCCACTCTTGGTTAAAGGACTGTTCAAGTACACCATAGTGTCGTGTTAATCTGTCGGCTACAACTTGTATTTGTCTAGTTGTGGCTAACAGGTTTTTCTCAAGATGTGTCAGGCGCACCTGTTGATGTACCAACACTTCGTGATTAACTTACGTTTCCGAAAGCGCTTTGCTGTGTGTCCAAATCCCCGCGTTTTGCGTCTGTTTCGTCAGGAGTCCCAAAGACAGATTTTAATAATGTACTTCCAACGGGCAACCAGGCTCGTTTGAAACGAGGCAGTGGTACTGCATCCCTAATACTGTTCAACTGACTTCGAAGGGTTGAAATAATTCTAGTCACTTCCCACAAAGATCGGAGAAACTCATGTTCCTTCGTCTGCTTCAAGAAGGTTTCATATTTTGACAATTGCTGAGCTGTATCATATAAAGCACGGTTTTCCTCTTCTAATAATGTTTAGTTGACATCAGCTAACACAATAGCATAATGTGGAGTATGCACCAGATTGTGACGACGTCCAAAAAGCACGCCAGATGTGGAAGGGTAGATGTGGAATGGAGGCGCCTTAACGGAGACGACGACAACCATTGAGATTAACATGCTTCCCATTGCGGATGATAAATTGACAGCCATTTGAACGGAGGTTGCTTTCAGAGAAAGTATTGGTGACCCTACAAGTAAAATTTTCCTGGCTTACTTGATGAGTAATTCAAAGATGACAGACAACGTTGTAGCAATAATTACCTGGCAAGTAGCGACGATGGACCCGTTCAGTCACGCTTACTGACGAAGAAGGCCACGAAGTAGAATCACGGCAGGCAACCAACAGTTTGGCAGCCGTGGGGGTACCAAGGCGGCAAGACAATGGTGTAATTCAACACTGAGTATCCGCTGATCAATCACGCGTCAGCAAAAAAGACGCTGAACGCGGAGGCAGTACTACGCAGCGCAGACTAAGCGTAACTCGCTGGAAAAATTTTTCTACCTGCTATGGGACGAAGACCAAGTGTCGTTAATTAATTTGAGATTTTGTACGAAGAAAGTTTTTTTTCTTTTTTTTTTAATGAATAAAATGAGAAGGAATCCTGTGATCGCGGTGTAAACCTCCACAGCCTAGGCACCGCCCACACATTGGCCACTACGCAGGGGCACCCACCCTGCTAATGCTCGACACGGCGAGACAGGTGAAGTACTTCATAAATTTCAGAAATAATATTGAGTGGTTTTTCAGCTGTAGAAAACCTGAATGAGGGTAGGATAACCCAAGTTAACTCAATAATCATAGGATCTTTACTTACAGAAGTGGTCAATAGAGAGATTAACTGTACTGAAGTCGGAAATGAATGTTAGCGAGAGCGAGTCTGTTGCTCGTGAATACAGAGGCTGGGCGTGAAGCAGTGGAGGCGTCGCAGCGCAGCTTTATCAGCGCTGAGCCGTCAGAGTGCTGAGCTCAGATAATAGCGTCGGAGAGCGCTAGTGGCTCTGCGTCGGAGCCTAAGACATTGTAAGTGCAACTTAAAAGTAGCAGTTTATTGCAAAGCAACAATAAACGAATAGCTGATGTCACAAAGACGTTTGATTCCATTTTAACAGAACAACTTAAGTGTTCAACAGGTATATTGATTACGTTGTTGATTAAAAGAAACTGCTACTGAACATAACGTACATACGTACGTATTTCCCTTTCCCCTTCCGAAGAGCGGAGGACATAAACGATAAAAGCCTTGTTCATGTACTTAGTATATGACAATAGAGGTCTGGTAACATCAACAAGTTACACCAAGGAAGTGTGGATATGAACAGTGTGAGTGTGTTGTTAGTTGTTATTGGGCGTATGAATTGTTGTGTAAATGTGTGACTAATGGTAGCTGATGGTGGATACGAATTGACGGCCAACAGGTGCTATCAGAGATACTTCCAGTCCAGAAACAATGAAAATTAAAAGGGAATACCGAATATGACACATAAATAACGTATAACCATAAAGTGTACTAACATTAATCATAACTATAAATTGATAACAATAAAACATGACATTGAAGTAATAAGAATTGACAAGAAATAGAATAAAGGGTTTCCCGAACATAACTTCCGAATCGGATACGAAATCCGTCATGGGATGTTGTTATTTTAGTCGGTTGACGAAGTGCATAAGGGACTACGTCAGTAGAATCCGACAGTGTGTGTATATAACAACATTGTTCTTGAAAGTGTAGCTTGCACTGTCAGATGGTGAAAAGCAACGAATCCGTTCAGCAACGGAAAGGCTGCCATTTGGGGAACGGTTTCTGAATCTTTGGCGGAATCCGATGATCTTGAAATGGAATTGCCATGTAGAAGAAAGTGGCGTTGTATAAAATGTAATAAAAGAGCGTCTGGGGCTCAGTTCATTTGTGGTTGAGTGCCAAAGGCGTAGTGTAAGTGCAAATTGTCTCACGGTAACTGATGTATGAATTGTTTCGTGGTCAACCAAGGGGCCTAGGATTCGGTGACGTGTAAGTACAAGTTCGCGGTGCGTATGAGCTACCTGCGAGTGACTCGACTATTAAGTTCAGCAGTGCATTAGTGCAATCTGCAGACTTGGATTGATGATTATATAATTTGCAGGGCAATGGAGCAACCTGCAGACAGTGCTAAGGCAACCTGTCTGATAATTGAGGGGTAGGCAGTGCATTGGAGCTATCTGCGATACCGTGGTTCAGCGGGCCTAAGGGCGTCCGTCTGTGTAGGCACATGGGTTTCCTGCGATACATGGAATAAAAGTATCAGCGGCGTTATTAGCGACCTGCTGTACTAGGAAAATGTCGACTGTCCGAGCAATAAAAATAGCTCTGAAGCTAGAATAGCATACATGCATAAATAGCGTCACTTTTTGTGCGCGCAGTACATAACACTACATAAAATGAAAATCATGAACTATAAATCACTAGCGCTAGCATAATATAATTAGAAACAATGACATATATTGACAGGAAAATAAAAACACAATGATGTATAATAATAATGCTGTAAATAGTCGGAACGCTCAACGTTAACATGTAACACTGGCCACTTGGGGCTGGCTGCTAGGCTGCGTGTGTGTTAGTTTCAAAACTGACGACAACAAATTGAACTGAAAGGACAACTAGGCACAGTTCCCGTAGCGCTTACATCACCGACTAATTGGAGGCAAAGTACGTATCTCACAATGGATCATCGGCCGATATTTTGGGGCAAGACTGCAACATGGGAGAGCAATATCTCGGTGTAAATGGGTGGTAAGATTAAAAGACCGGTACTGTCGGAAGAGGGTACCTAACATGTTGTAGGGGCCTCCTCATCAACAGAAGAAGGAAAACAGGATAGAACAATGACCACGCCGGAGAGTAAAATAAATGGGGAGGGCAAAAATAACTGCGTAGCAACCAAGGAACAATCGCCCACCGATATACGGCAGCCCGGACGATTGGTCGTTTGTGCCTCGTCAGTAGCGTGAAAAACCTGTGGCATTGCATTGGTTTGCCCATATCTGGCCTTGTCCAAGGCAGATAACGTTAAATGTCATCATAGTTCGATGTGTAAGAGAGATAGGGCTGTAGTTTGTAGCTTATACAATGAATCAAAGCAGTAGTGAAACTTCACTTATAGGATTGGCAGACTAAGGTATGCAGAATAATGTAAATCGTTAAGAACTTCGTGTGATTTATCCAGCTAATGTGAAACAAAACGAGGAAAAGAATTTAAACAACGAATCACTTCTACTTAATATTTATGTTAAGATTTATTGGGATGTTTGAATGAATTTTGTTTGCGGTGTCTTCCGGCTGCATGAAGGAAACAAGCTTGGAGCTGTTAGCGAGCGCGCAGCGCACACGTAGGTGCGGAGTAGGCACCGGCACGTCAGCCGTTATGTGAGACGGCGTGTAGCCGCGAGAGACCGGCCGCTACTGCAGCGACAAATATCACGCACATAGCGTGTACCAGAAATAACGATGAATTAGAAATTGCTAATCATGTAGAATAAGAGTTTTTTTCTTAAAAAGGCTGTTAGTTATATAAAATGATGGTAAATGCATTGTAGTCTGTCATACACGGAGGATCGGGCAGTAATTTGCGGTTTGTTTTTGTAACTACTAGGACGCGCCGCGTGTTGAGACGCTGGGGCGGCAGCGCACGTGGAGATAAGATACGTCATCGCGCGGAGCGCTGTTACTGGCTGAGAAAAAATGATGGCCGCTGGCCAGTTCTTGGCGAGGAGAAGGGACAGCGCTGAAGAGAGGAGGGGAGGCGACAGCTGATGTGTTGCCCTGCCAACAGCTGGTCCCGTAAACAAAGCGTACGAGGCGTATGCATTTCAAGTCCTGGCTTTATCTGTTCCGATTACTTACGATTCGCTGCAGCAAATACAGAACTACGACATATAGTACAATACACTAGACGTCAACGTAACAAGTATTAAGAAAAGCTCGGAGTAAAAATACTCCACATGTACTGGTTTGCCAAATAGATGGCAATAGAGGACATTGAAGAACATTATTCGGAGTTAGCAGCCGCGGTACTGCCAACACCAAGTGTAATGGTTGCATTTGAAGCAAGTCAGTTGCGTGACGTCTAATGCGTGGCATTGCTTGCAAAACATGAAACATAATCATACATATGAAAATGAGCAAAAATACATGACATGACTGGAAATTGACAATTGAGAATGGCTGGGAACTCCGTGGTGGCCAGGCACGTCTTGCTTCCAAGTCCCTGGAGTAAATGACTTAAACTAAGCTGCAATAGAACATAACATAAATTTCTAATTAGGCGTGATTAATCACGCGACCTCAACCCATAAGGGTGTACATTCCGCAAAGGGTATCTACAACCCTGTGGAGGTAATCTCCTCCGTTTTTCCTTTCGTCTTTGTTCCACGTGAGGTGGAGGTGACACAGGCGGATCGGGGGCTGCGACCTGTTGTGGTGACACAGTCCTATCGTGGTAAGGTTGGAAGCTGTCAAAGTGCACTATCACCGTACGATCGGTTAATTCCAGCTCTGCATTGACTGGTGAGATCAACCGTACAATCGGATACGGGCCTTCAAAGCGGGGAGAGAACTTTTTAGTTCGTCCCTTTTTTAATGCCGGGTTTCGTAGTAACACTAAATCACCTGTTTGATAAGTAGGTAAAACAGCATTTTTGTTCTGCCTGTGCAATTGTTTATTAGTAGCTTTGATATTATTCCTCTTTACCTTATACCAGATCGCTTTTAGCCGGCGGGCTAAACCTTTTACTTCCTTTATTTCTACACCTTCAGGTATTTTGTCTACACTCCTGGAAATTGAAATAAGAACACCGTGAATTCATTGTCCCAGGAAGGGGAAACTTTATTGACACATTCCTGGGGTCAGATACATCACATGATCACACTGACAGAACCACAGGCCCATAGACACAGGCAACACAGCATGCACAATGTCGGCACTAATACAGTGTATATCCACCTTTCGCAGCAATGCAGGCTGCTATTCTCCCATGGAGACGATCGTAGAGATGCTGGATGTAGTCCTGTGGAACGGCTTGCCATGCCATTTCCACCTGGCGCCTCAGTTGGACCAGCGTTCGTGCTGGACGTGCAGACCGCGTGAGACGACGCTTCATCCAGTCCCAAACATGCTCAATGGGGGACAGATCCGGAGTTCTTGCTGGCCAGGGTAGTTGACTTACACCTTCTAGAGCACGTTGGGTGGCACGGGATACATGCGGACGTGCATTGTCCTGTTGGAACAGCAAGTTCCCTTGCCGGTCTAGGAATGGTAGAACGATGGGTTCGATGACGGTTTGGATGTACCGTGCACTATTCAGTGTCCCCTCGACGATCACCAGTGGTGTACGGCCAGTGTAGGAGATCGCTCCCCACACCATGATGCCGAGTGTTGGCCCTGTGTGCCTCGGTGGTATGCAGTCCTGATTGCAGCGCTCACCTGCACGGCGCCAAACACGCATACGACCATCATTGGCACCAAGGCAGATGCGACTCTCATCGCTGAAGACGACACGTCTCCATTCGTCCCTCCATTCACGCCTGTCGCTACACCACTGGAGGCGGGCTGCACGATGTTGGGGCGTGAGCGGAAGACGGCCTAACGGGGTGCGGGACCGTAGCCCAGCTTCATGGAGACGGTTCCGAATGGTCCTCGCCGATACCCCAGGAGCAACAGTGTCCCTAATTTGCTGGGAAGTGGCGGTGCGGTCCCCTACGGCACTGCGTAGGATCCTACGGTCTTGGCGTGCATCCGTGCGTCGCTGCGGTCCGGGCCCAGGTCGACGGGCACGTGCACCTTCCGCCGACCACTGGCGACAACGTCGATGTACTGTGGAGACCTCACGCCCCACGTGTTGAGCAATTCGGCGGTACGTCCACCCGGCCTCCCGCATGCCCACTATACGCCCTCGCTCAAAGTCCGTCAACTGCACATACGGTTTACGTCCACGCTGTCGCGGCATGCTACCAGTGTTACAGACTGCGATGGAGCTCCGTATGCTACGGCAAACTGGCTGACACTGACGGCGGCGGTGCACAAATGCTGCGCAGCTAACGCCATTCGACGGCCAACACCGCGGTTCCTGGTGTGTCCGCTGTGCCGTGCGTGTGATCATTGCTTGTACAGCCCTCTCGCAGTGTCCGGAACAAGTATGGTGGGTCTGACACACCGGTGTCAATGTGTTCTTTTTTCCATTTCCAGGAGTGTATTTCGAACGGCGAATTCATCGGCCGTCCAAACACAGCTTCGTAAGGGGTATACCCCGTGGATTCATGTATTCGGGTGTTGTATGCAGAAGAAATATGCGGTACATATCTGTCCCAATCAGCGTGCGTTTTTGCAACATAATAGGATAACATTTTACAAATTGTACGGTGTACGCGTTCAACGCGACCGTTGGCCTTAGGATGGAAAGGGAGTTGTACGCCATTTTTTGATTCTTAGCAATTTACAAACTTGTACAAACAAAGCAGACATGAAATTGGTTCCTTGATCCGTTAAAATAGCATCAGGACTTCCAAAAGGTAGTATCACACGATTTACAAACTCTCTCGCTACAGTTTCAGTTGTCACGTCGGGGAGGGGAACCAAAATTAGATAACGTGAAAAGTGATCAATAACAGACAAAATGTATTTGTTACCTTGTTGCGACTGTGGAAAAGGACCTTGGAAATCTAAAGCAAAAATTTCGTAGGGTGAAGATGCCTGAGGAAGTGTTTGCAGCGGCACTCGCGGATGCCTATTTTGTGCTCGTTGTGCACACGGCAGGCAAGATCTTACATACCTGTCCACGTCACGTTGTCGGTATTGCCACCAATAACGTGTCGCAATTCGAGCGTTCGTAGCGCGTTTTCCGCTGTGACATGCTTGGATTGTATCATGACATTGCCGTATTATACGCTGCTGCAAGCATTCCGGTATTAACAAACGATTTCCATGGGGAGTTCTTCGATACAAAAGGTCGTCTATTACTTCAAATTCTGGCAAGGTGGCGTATTTTTGACATTGAACATCCACCTGCTGTGCTTCTTTTAACTCTTCAATTGATACCTCATCTGATTGAATGACACGCACCTTTCTACTTAACGCATCAGCATTTTGATGCAACCGACCAGGCTTGTGCCGAACTTCAAAATCATATTCTGACAGTTTCATGGCCCAGCGCATAAGTTTGCTGCTAGGGTCTTTAAGATTCAATAACCACTGCAGAGCAGAGTGATCGGTAAGAACTGTAAACTTGCGACCATAAAGGTAACATCTAAAATAATTAATTCCAAAAAGGAGGGCAAGCAATTCCTTTTCTGTAGTACTGTAATTAGTTTCTGCTTTATTCAGTTGACGAGAGGCATACCCAACGGGTTTTTCCTCACCATCTTGCACTTGGCTTAGGACGCATCCTACAGCAAAATCAGATGCGTCACAAGATAAAATAAAAGGTTCAGCGAAGTCTGGGTAAACAAGTAGAGGTGAACTTGATAAAATAGTTTTCACTGTTTGAAAGGCGGTCGAACATTCATCCGTCCAAACAAAAGGAGTATCCTTTTTCAACAATTTAGTAAGTGGTTTGGTAATAGTAGCATAATCTTTAACAAAACGGCGGTATTAATTTTCAAGGCCAAGGAAGGATTGTAATTCCTTTAAATTTGTTGGAATAGGAAAAGTGTCTACTGCTTCAGTTAATCGTGGATCTGGCTTGACTCCGCTGGAACTGATGACATGACCTAAATACTGCACTTGTGATTGAGCAAAAGAACATTTTTCTAATTTTAAGCTTAAATTAGCATTTTGCAAGCGCAACAGTACACTGCGTAGATGTTCAGCATGTTCAGCAATGGATTTTGAAAATATAATTATATCATCAAGATACACAAGGCACATAGTAGGTTTCAACCCACGTAATAGCAGATCTGCAAATCGCTGAAAGGTTGCTGGTGCGTTGCGAAGCCCGAAAGGCATCCTTAAGAATTCATATAAGCCACCAGGAACTACAAAAGCTGTCTTAGCTCGATCTTGAGGAGCAATTGGAATTTGATGATACCCACTGCGCATGTCTAATGTTGTGAAGTACCAGCAATTGCCTAGACGATCGAGTGTTTCATCGATCCGGGGTAATGGATAATGATCTGGAGTAGTAACTTTGTTTACTGCTCGCATGTCTACACAGAGGCAATAGGATTTTTCTCCGTCTATAGATTTCTTTGGAACGACTACAATTGGGCTAGACCACGCACTAGAAGAGGGTTGTATTATTCCTGCTTCTAGTTGCTGTTGTATAGTTTCCTCTACCACTGACTGAAGATGGTAGGGAATTCGGTACCCTTTTTGAGCTATTGGCCTAGCATTTCCGGTTGGAATCTCATGTTGGATTAGATCTGTTGCTGGTAAATATTTCCTATCTTCAAACAACCATGAATACTGGTTCAATACTTCATTTATTAGCTTTTGTTCATGCAATGGGAGGTGACTAAGCTTAGCTTTAAACTTATCTGTCAGATGTGACGTGATTGTCAAAAGGTGTTGAGAGGCTGCAGCAGTCTTTTTCTTTTTCAGAGAAGGGGTTCTCATTGGCAACTCATCTTCTGTGATAACCTGTAAGCTGGCTAATACTGTACCACGCGATATTAAAACTTGCTTGTGACTAAAATTGTCTAAACACACGGGTACGCAATTTTCTTTCTGTACTTGCTGTGCTTTGCACAGGCAACGTTTTACGTGGACCTGCATCTGGTCAAGAGTTTCATTCTGGCACAGTGGATCTACCAAGAAATGAACCTCTTCGGATTCACGTATCCCGACAGGTACCCAAAGGATCTTTCCTGTGCCTTCTGGTATCTCCACGGGATTATCGGCTTTTAGCATCGTTACGGGAGACTCCGAAATTTGGGAAACGGATCCTTTCTTCCCAGCTCCGCTCGCTCGCAACGTGCAGTCACGTCCAAAACGATGCACGTTGTCGCCGAATTGGACGGTATTTAACCTATAGTCAATAACCCCCTGGAAATGACGCAGAAAGTCACTCCCCAGGATGATGTCGTAATCCGTGCGCCTGTTCCGTACAACCTCCATCGTAAAAGCGTTTTCTGTGGAGTCCAACATGAACTCAACGCAACAGCTGCCATCAGGATTCACTATGCCGGGACCAATACCACTGATATGGTACCGCGGCGGTTGCAATGTTCTTTTATCCCTCTTCGATAAAAATGCCAAGCTGATGTGTGCGCCTGTGTCAATTAGCACGCGTATTGGTTTGAGACCTCTAACACCATCGACAACCACGCTTGCCACCTGCGTGATTCCCGTATCAACTAGGGGGGCACTATTTTTAACGGGGGCCGGGAGGGGTGGCACTTCCTGCCCCGCGGCCGTTTCCCGAATTCTGTGATTGGTTTGCATTTCGCCTGGAATTTGCAGGCGGTTGTGGCCTACTATTTGGACAATGCACGCTTTGGTGACCCATGTTCCTGCACTGATGACAATATGGCACGCGACATTGTTCTGCCACATGTCCTTGTCTATTACAGCGCCCACACTTAGTATCGTTCGAAAAGACACGTCGGGGCTCACTTTGCCGCGCGGAGACGGCCACAAATCGGCTCGCCTCCTCTCTCAAGAGTGCTAATCGCACGGCTTCGTGTAAGGTGCGGGGGGAAGCTACCTTGATTTCGCCCCCTATTTGAGGGTTTATGCCACGAATAAACACGTCTATCGCACGACATTCTGATTCTTCCAACAGAACTTCGTTACGAGCAGAACTGGCACTTAGTGCGTACGTGTGGCATCCGACGCTTCTAATCCCGTCCGCGAATGCTTCTAAATCTTCACCCGTTTTTTGCTTAAGGGTAGAAAGCAAATCGCGATAGTAACTAGTACCACGTTTGTCTGTATACCCTTCAATCAACCCTGTTGCAAGGGACTGGAAGGTAGGGGCATTTTTCAAGCTCTCGACCGACTGCACGTAGTTCCGCGCTTCGCCGGTGAGTTTCATTTTCATCACGTTTAAGAGAAATTCATCTGGCCAACCGCAAAGCTTTCCTGGATATTCTGGACAAGCGTTTGAGTATCCTCGTGCGGCTTTCCAGCGAACGCCGGAATAAACGCTACTGCTGGGAAGCTCTGCACCAAAGTAGAGGTGGCTACTGCCACAGGTGATTCTGCACTAGTGAGTGGTGGAATCACCTGCTTCGGCTGTTCTTCCACTAGCACTGGCTTAGCAACATTAGATTGCGGAGAAGCCATTTTGAGATCATCTATCTGTTGCTTAAGCTCCGCGTTAGTTAGAATTAATTGATTTAACTGGGACTGCAGCGCCAAGAGGGGATCTTCATCCGCTCCGGCTGCTCCTGCCTCCGATTGCTGCCTGGTGATCGGCATGTTACAATAGTGTGAGCATCTACACCACCGTAGCGTCGCTAGCGACTTGCATTATTTGGTGGCGTGCAGACGACGGACGGCGGCGGTGTCGACGAGCGGCGGCAGGCGCGTTGATCACGTGCGGGCGCAGCAGGCGGCGGGCGACAGCGCGGACAGCTGCGACGGCAGGGCGGCGCGAGGGCCGCACCCGGGACCCTGGCGTAGGCGGTGACCCGTGGCAGCTACGGACAGCGGCGGCGTCGGCGGCGGCGTCGGCGAGCGTGACTGCATCGCGGACCACCCTCGGCTCGCGTCCGGCGGCGAACTGCGTCACGCTTGTGGCGCGCTAGTGCGCGGCCACGCACATTCTGCAACGCAGGCGACCGGCTGGCACGCGCATGGCGCGCTGCACCCTCGCCACGTTCGGTCTAGTTTCCTTTACTTACTCAGCCTCGGCCCCTTCGTAGTACTCATACTCAACTGATGAGTTGATTTTACAACCGTAAGGTGGGTCGCATCCCACTTCTGACACCATTTGTTCGTCAGGATAGAAGTCAGGAGCGGAGGGTGTTGTAAAATGAAAATTAATTGAGCGGAATGGACGCAGTTTATTCTTGTAATGATGGTACAGTGGTGCCTACGTAGGGCCGAGCAGCCCCAAGAGGGGTTGCCGTCTGCTCATCAGAGAGGCAGAGGCTATAGGAGCGACTACTCGGGGCCGAGGTCAGAAGCTAAGAGAGCACGGAGCTGTTTCCAAGCCGCCCTCGCCGCTCCCGGCCGCGTCCCCACGTGATCACGCGATTAGTCTCTGATTGGAGGATTGATTCCGCCAACGCGCCTTGCTAGTAGCGTACCCCCGTCAGTGCAACCAACCCGTGGGACTTGAGTCTGACCGAGGAGCACGTGGCAGGAATGTGCCGACCATGGTCTTCCGGCCAGCACCTTCCACCACAGTATGCCCAAGCCGGCAACGGCCGAACATTATGCGTGGAAAAATTTACTTAATACAATTTTGTCGGCAATGATCTCTCTTGGGGGTTCTCCTCCCTGCACACAGCAATACAGAAATACAAGTCACTTAGAAATGAAAGAAACAGGAATTGCAGGGATGTTAATGCGAAATGTCTGAATAAAAAATGTAAAGACACTGAAACTGAAATGTTTGTCGGAAGGACTGACTCAGCACACAGAGATGTCAAAACAACCTTCGGTGAAATAAAAAGCTTTACGAGTGCAATGGCTATTCCACTGTTACATGCAGAGAATAGATCGGATAGGTGAAAAGAGTACATTGAAGACTTCTGTGAGCGGGAACACTTGCCTAATAACGTGATAGAGAAAGAAACAGGAATAAATTCAGAAGAGTTAGGCTGTCTTGTAATAGAACCAGAGTTTAAAAGAGCTTCAGAACTCATAAGATCAATAAAGGCAGAATGGATAGATAACGTTCCATCAGAATTTCTTAAACATTGGCGAAGTGGCAAAAAAAGGACTATTCACGTTGGTTGTAGAATTTGTGAATCTGGCGATATAGCATCCGAGTTTTGGAAAAACATTATCCACAAAATTCCAATGTTTGTAAGAGCTGACAATTCCGACAGTAATTGCAGAATCAGCTTAACAGCTCATGCATCAAAATTGCTGACAAGAATAATGTACAGAAGTATGGTAAAGAGAAAGGAGTATGAGTTAGAAATGGTCAGCTTGTATATAGGAAAGGTAAGGGCACCAGAGAGGCAGTTCTAACGTTGTAGTTGATAATGCATTTTCCGACCTGGAAGAAACGTTCGACAGTGTCAAATTGTGACTAATATACAATATGTACAAGAGCCAAGAGGGAACATAAAGAGTAGAAGATGAAGAACGGAGTGCTTGGATTAAAACGCTGTACGACGGGGATGCTAGGATGCTAGTAGTTCTCCCCTACGGTTCAATTTATACACCGAAGAAGCACTGCGGAAAAAAGAAAGGTTTAAGAGTGGAATTAAAATTAAAGGTGAAAAAATATCAGTGATAAGATTCGCAGACGACATTGATATTCCCAGTGAAAGTGAAGAATTACCGGATATGCTGAATGGAATGAACAGTCAAATGAATACAGAATACGAGTCGAGAGTACACCGACGAAAGAAAAAGGTAATGAGAAGTAGCAGAAATGAAAAAAACAGCTACAAACGTAACATCGGGATTGGTGATCACGAAGTATATCAAGCTAAGGAATTTGGCTCCCTAAACAACAAAATAACCAATGAATAACGAAGCAAGGAGGACATGAAAAGCAGGCAAACACTGGGAAAAATGGCATTCCTGGCCAGCCGCATTCTACTTGCATCACACATAGGTCTTAATCTGGGGAAGAAATTTCTAAGACTGTACGTTTGGAGTACAGTATTGTTTAGTAGTGAAACATGGTCTGTGTGGCAATTGGAACAGAAGGGGATCGAAGCATTTGAGATGTGGCTCTACAGACGAATGCTGAAAATGAGGTGGACCGATAAAGAAAGGAATGAGACGACTCTCCGCAGAATCGGCGAGGAAAGTAATATATGGAAAACACTGACCGAAAGAGGGAACACAATGGCAGGACAACTGTTACGACAACAGAGAATAACTTCCATCGTTCCATCGTCCTAGAGGGAACAGCAGAATGTAAAACCGTGGAAGAAGACTGGTACGTGGTTCCCTATTCGTACCACACTTACCCACAATACCTTAGACGCCATAAAAGAGGAAGAGGGATGGAATCATGGTTGGTAGCCACAGTCTGTATATAAGACAGTTTATTGACATTAAGTCCTTTAAGAAATTTGACAATTAAAAATTGTGGACGAGCTACTAGTTAAAGCTTTGCAAATACAGTTAGAAACCCGACGTACTCAGTACTCAAATACACAGTCCCTTAAGAGAAAGTTATAAAAAAACTTATAGAAACCTTAAGCATAGCAGTTATCAATTACTTCACTTAGCCACTTCATCAAACTTCTTAAAACTAATTATTACATTAAGATGGCCACACTTAACATTCCTCACTAAAATACCTTTATAAGCCGACTATTTCAATTCGTTAAAGAAGCACTTGTTAAAAGTTCAATTACAAACTTAGCGTTGCCCGGTACTAACACCCCTCACTTTATTTTTCCCTTATTAGGTAAACAGAATTACTGACAAACTTCAGAAATTCAATCTCCCATATGGGATTTCCTTAAAAATTTATAGGCTATAATAAAACAGTAATCAATAATGGGTGACTTAATGACACTTCTACACTCATGCCAATCTAAGATCCAATTACATAAAGAACTACAGTAGAAACACTGATCTTTAAAAATGAATGTTCACATGTTCAGACGTGTTAATAAAAGACTACTAGAAAGAGCTGCGCATGGAACACAGCAGATGCTATGCAATTTAAAGTGTAGCCAGTTGCCAGGCGCTAATATTTAAGGAAACGGGTTGGTATAAGAACAGATTACATACATTATATAGTTATATATGTACCAGCTTAACCCTCCTTGGCGAAAGGAAAATAAATACTAAACTTTGGAAGGCGATATGTGAACAACTCCGGATGTGGCCAGGTTCTTAAACACGACCAGGCCTAGACCCTGGATGACATTTCACTCCCCACCAAGGCGCTGGTAAAATCAATGGCTTTTTCGGGAATGAAATAGACATTCGAATAACTCTGAAACATAGTAACACTCGGCAGAACCTTTGTCTTGATATACGGGTAGGTGTGTAAAGGAACACATTACACTACTGACAAATTCGCAACGTTGACCTTAAGTATGTTACACATGGACAACTGTATTAATAGAGTGCAGGCTTTGGAAACGCCAACATAAAATCATTTGATTACAAGAAACACAGAGCAAAAAACTTCAGAGAAAACTTTCAAATAACGGCCACCATTTAACTAGGCCAACTGAACTCTTCCACACCGTCTTAAAGGGCGACTGTAAAAATCTAAACATAATAATAAAATTTAATTGCCTCTGATTGCGTCGGTCAACAAAACCCAATTACGACCACTTAATTCATATCAAGTACACAACATGAAGGAGTGGGTTCCACAGCTTCACCGCTCCACTTCAAATTTTGTTCCCAGTGGAGTCACAGAATTTGTATCTCCGAGCTGCCCACGTCGCCAAAACGACCGACCTATTTCACACCACGACATATAACGGTCATCACGCTCGTTCGGCAGAAGTTGACACTCGTGTCCCAGCGAATGTCACGAGATCTCGATGGTTACCCGTCGAAACCTAACAACCAAATTGCATCGCCCCCCAACCCGGTAGATAAGACATGCGAAAAGCAGAGATAGCTTAGCTCAACCACAATCGACCTCAACGATACATGAACAAAATAACACTGGCGCCAGCTCGCCACGTCTCAGAGATAGATATTGGAATACAGAACATAGGTTGAAAGTGCGACTCTGAGATAAAGAGGTTGGCACAGGAGAGTAATTCCTTGCGGACACAAGAGGAATTCCTGGCGTCTCCCCCCCCCCCCCCCCCGCCGGGCCACCTGCAACCACCCAAAACAAGGAACAAAGGAAGACTGACCAATCCACTGTACGCATCTCTGCGTGACGCTCTTGCCCAATTAGAGCCGGAGAACAGCGCGTATGAGTACACGGTTCTCCGGCTCTCGTGAAACGTGAAACCTACCCGATGTTAATAGAAATTTCTGTCGAGGCATCCAAAGAGTCAGTAAAGCTGTTCACACTCGCGCACGCCTCACGAGTCGCATAAGCAACATAGGAATTTGCCAGAGTTCGTAGCGACCGGTTTTTTAGTGCGTCCATCCAGCTACTGTTCCACTAAAACTAACTGACGCTCCTTTCCTCCTCCAGCAAGGCAGAGCTGAAATTCGTCAAAACACCCAGATAAACTTGTATTTTCATGAAATTCAGTGAACGAGCACAGAGCTGAGATTTCTGATCATAAAGAGCACTTATAAATTAAAAAACAGTCTATACAGGCACTTCCTCCGGCCATCAGATCAGGAGAAAAATGAAATGTTGCCCTGTTAATGAGTTTTAGAAAGAGATGCTAATATCAATGTGCATCTTTCAATATGTTCTACTCTAATACGGCTGTAGGCTCGTCCAGAGAGATGATTAAGGCGGGTTCCAAAGTATTGTCCAGGAATGTGAAGTTCTCAAGGGGTGATCCATCGAAAGTTTTGTCTACCTGATGCAATAGTGACAATGTCAAATCCAGGGCCTTAGCCGTATTTGTTCTTCCTAGAAGCTTAAAATTTGGTCCCAGGATGTCACATTCCGTAGCATTCAGCAGCAGCCCATCACCCTTTAGCTCTAAATGTTCTGTCTTATTAGGCCAGCCTTGGTTATAAGAATTTGCAGTAGCAACGTCTGGATTGTGTACAGAGTATATCTAATGACGTCGTCCACTCTAAAAATATGGTAGTGTGGCAAGGATGTCCCTCTAGCTGCACTCGTATGACATGTATCTGTGATTTATCTGTGAATCTTTGCATTACTCTGGGGAGGGCTGGGGGGAGGGGGCTACGCTTTTTCGCTCCATAGCGCGCCTGTTGACATCATTAATGGATGATTCTTTCCGTTCAGTGGAGCTAGTAATATTTATTCGTCTTAACGTGAACTAACTTTCCCAAAATTTCCCTTACATTCCCAATTGATAGGATACAGTTGAATAGTGTAACGTTCGTGGCTTGCCTTGTTACCGCTATTGGTGAACATGTGGAGATGGTGCTGACCCCTACTGAAGCAAGGTTGTGATATCATGACAAGATTTTCCATTCCGGAGGGAAATTCGAGTGTAGCTGGCAGCTCCTCCCATGCACGTCACAGACTGAAGCGCCTAGAACCGCTTGGTCACAAAGGTCGGCAAAGTTTATCGTGAGAGGTACCTAGTTCCTGACATTCCCAATGTATAACTCCTAGTACCACCATCTATTTTGCTTTTTGGTTTAACCCTGTGTATGCTTCAACTAGCTTTAGAACTCATGCGTTGAAGGTCAGTTTGTATGTACACTGATGATCCATCAAGCTGATGTCTCTTTGTCAGATGAAAAGTACCCCGTCCTTCAATAGTTACAAATGCAAGTCATCCACTTCTCCGAGGCTGCGGAGACGCCGTAGTGCAAAAAATCAATGTTCTTTGCATTCAGCTTCGTTGTCAGCGTCACCAGGAACAGAGAAGCTTCAACCACACTCCTCAATCCCGCACTGCGTGACCACCACGCACTACTTTCTTCACATACATTACCTAAATAAACCACCTGAAAATACTTTTAACGACACTAAAATTACACTACGCAGCAAAATAAACATACACTATCCCCCATTGTCTAAAGTCGGTCATAAATCAAAACAAACTAACAAGACAAACAAACAATTCTCGAAGCAAAAGTAGAAGAAAACTTTTTCTTTGGGTATACGTTATACACGATGATCCAGCTACCCCAATCTACGGCTGTTATGCAACCCGTAATGCCCTCAAACACCTAACGCATGGTTTTCGTATTGTATCTCTCGCTATGCGCAAACGACTAGACCTACAAAAATATGAACAGGATCTAATTTAGGAAATGTAAAGTGGTTAAATTTTGCAGTTGCTACGTTTTCGCTAGAGGCCATAGTTTTAGAGTTATGCAAGAAAAACAAGCAAAAATGACCTTCAAACGTATTTTCCTTGAATATTCGAAAACTATGGCCGCCAGCGAAAATGTATTCTAGTACATAATTTGAACTACATTAAATTTGATAGAGAAGGGTCCTGTTCAGTTTTTCTGTTGTACTGGTTGCATGTAGCGAGAAAGAGAGAGAAAAATCTTGTGCATGGTTTTTGAAGGCGTTATGGGTTGCATAAAACCCATAAGTAAGGGCAGCTGAATCACTCTGTGTACTCCACAGATATCCGTGCTCCGATATTTGGTACAATATCACGAAAAAAATGCTGTTACGTACCAATCCTATAACAGGCAGCTGCCCACAGAATTTCATAATTGCGAGACCTTGTTCACTTTGTGTTCCTTGAGGGATGTCAACAAGCGCGACACGAAGCGGTAGCGTTTCATCACTTAGTAGGGCCGGTGGAAAGCAGGACATCAGCGGTTTGCGCGAACTGTGTACCTAGCATTAGCAGGAGCTTAGTAAAGCAATACGACTGAGAAGTATCACGTCACCTTGTTACATGAAGTAAGAAGCCGCATCGCTAACGCAAGAAGACGTGCTGAATATTGTTTCGTACAAGTCTGTTGGTATAACAAATGTGTTAAGCAAATAGGACATGATATGAATCGCTGATACATTCATATGAGGAAAGCCTGTACGTACATTACGAGTGGTGTTGGGTCAACACCAGCCGATATTTTTCACTATAAATACTGCAGTATTTGCAGTAGTAAATGGTTAAAAGTCACTCTTCCTTTTCTGTGCCCATCGGCGTACACAAGTTGCAACGACCTCCTCTTCCCTGAGGAACGGGCAAGTGGCGAACTGTGAGAGTGCCTCCTGACATACCATCCACCTGCGACGCCTCCCAAGCGTCACCACCTGCAGTGCAAGTAAAAACAATACCCATCATAAGCAAGTGCACCTAACAAAGCACTCCTTCTTCACGCCATGAGTGGCCTACCGGGACCATCCGACCGCCGTGTTATCCTCGGTGGAGGATGCGGATAGGAGGGGCGTGGGGCCAGCACACCACCCTCCCGGTCGTTATGATGGTATTCTTGACCGAAGCCGCTACTATTCGGTCGAGTAGCTCCTCAATTGGCATCACGAGGCTGAGTGTCCTACGAAAAAATGGCAACAGCGCATGGCGGCCTGGATGGTAACCCATCCAAGTGTCGACCGCGCCCGGCAGCGCTTAACTTCGGTGATTTCACGGGAACCGGTGTATCTACTGCGGTAAGGCCGTTGCGGCAATAAAAAAACGCCCATAAATTCATACTATCCTTTTGTCTCTACATCATCCTAGCTTTACGACTTAGCACATGTGGTACATTGTACGTGAGGGTGCAGGTTGTTTTACCTCCTGCCTCCTTACCACCTCTTCCACCATTAAATAGGACTGGAGCGGGTACAGGAGGTAAGGAATCCGGTGCGCGCAACGTCTACAACCGTAGTTCTAGTAAGCAGGTGTAGCATTACATTCACTGGCCAGGTCATTTCAGCTACTGGATACGGATCTTGACACATCATATAGAATAATCTTGTCTTCTGCGCAGTACGAACATGTAGCATTACCCACTATCCTACTCAGAACTCAGGTAGCTTTGTATTCCGCTGTCCTATCGGCTCCTGCTGCTCGACGACCTTTGCGATGGCTTTTCGCACCTTCTTCCACGCCTCTGACAAAGTTCTCGCAAAATTTCAGACAGACTCTACATTTTTCCGACCTTGAGACTTGACTGTCTCGAATGATGAAGGTGTCTCTCAGGGCATATACTGTAGGCGTAGGATTCACAGAACCTCTTTCGGGCTGTTTCCAATCTACGAAAAAAATTTAACTCCTAAATATTCCAATGTGAGCTCTAACTCATCTTATTTTATTATGACGGTCATTTCTCTCTAAGCAGGTGGAACTCAATAAAATATTTTCGCATTCAGAGAAAAATTTACTGTTCCGAATTTTGTGAAAAGAGCACGCCGTGACGATAAATGCGTTTGTTTTAATGACTGCCATCGCATCTAGCGTATCCTATTCATGACACTCTGTCACTCTGTCCCCTATTTCGCAACAGAATAGTTGAACTTTTATGATGTCCTGTCGGATAAGGTTCCCGTACCGTGCAACAGTACTCCAGAAAAGGACGGACCAGTGCAGGCTAGGCTCTCTCTTCAGTAGATACGTTGTATCTTGTAAGTGTTCTGGCAACAAAACGCAGTCCTTGATTCACCTTACCCACATCATTTTTCTATGTGACGTTTGGGGTTCAAGTTATTCTAATTGTAATCCCTGGGTATTCAGCTGAATCGACAGCGGATAAATTTTTATTATTTTTTATGTAACTGAATTTTAACATTCTTTTTAGCGCACATGTGGAGGACATCACTTTTTTTCTGTTCGGAGCCTCATGGAGATTGCGTGCCCTCCCCCATGAGAAAGAAGATGGTGAGGGATCCAGATGAATGAGGCACCTGAGTGTTATTGTCCCTGCACTTGGTTGTGGACGCCCTGAACCAATAGACGAGAGAACCTGGAGCACCTCCCACATGGATGGACGGCCTGCGTGTAGATGCAGAAGCTGGATCTGACTAAGACGGAAACCTTCCCAAGTGGATTTAGAAAGCAAGAATTTTGTGTCTTTGCCTTGGACAGTCTCATCGCCGTCGATGATGGGTCCACGTTCCTGACTCTACTATCTTTTTGTATGAGGATTTCTAAGAAGGTTCTACGACGGAGTCAAATGGTAGCTCACATAGGTTGTCAAGAGAAACAGCTGTGACCAACCCGAGGAAGGCGAGTTGATGCTGTGGTGGAATATGCTGCCATCCATCTGAGGAACGATATTGCATGGACCAGACCCTAATAGCTCAGAGCGTGGACCACAGGCCAACATGCTGCATCTTGCAGAGTCTTCTTTCTGCATGTAGTGGAATTACATGACGTGGGTAACCGAAAAGAGGACGACAGAGACTGACAGAAGAGTATATGTTTCCTTAAGTGTCTGTGACTCTGGAAGGAAAAATTAGTTACATGAAACACGACGATACTCAATACCCACGTCCACACTTGTCCTAGAGCAACGGCCTAGTCTCAGCGGAACCTGGTAACGGTGTTGCCAGCGACACAAAGCAGTCGTTTATGGCTGGCGTGTGGCGTCAAAGATCGTGATTGTTCCCCTGCGAGTCTCTGATGATAGCCAGAAGTTGGTCCAGAGAGGTCACTGGTTCTGCTTAGGGAGTTACCGGCAGAAGCCAGACCTTCAGTCAGCAGAGGACTAGCAGAGAGTCCTGTCGCATCGTATTAGACGATGTAGGTTCATCGTTGTGCACATGGGCGCTACAGATGACGCTGTAGCTACAAAACTGTCAAATTATACTCATAAATTAATTACAACCTTAATTCAGCAAATATAGAAAAATAATAAAAGTACAGTTGCCAGCCTGTTGTATGTATGTCAGACCATCTATACGATATATGTCACTCAATAATGGCAATTTAGATGAAACAGATCAGTAGTGAAAGTGAAAGAAACAAAAATTGTCACATCAGTGAGTCTGGACACCCTTTGCAAATATGTCACTAACATACTACGCCACAGGCCCTATGGAACATAAACTACATGACTCACTTCAAACCCACTGGTAGCTATTCTGTAGCTGAAAATGTAGATCTGCAATGAAGTACTACTGAATTGTACCTGACTGCTGACCTCCCTCCTGTGTTAGATTTATATCGCTCAAACTACACTAGTGAGGTTCAAAATTAAGCTCAAATTTTCCTTTTACACTACAACAACTAAATCATCATTACATGCTAAGCTGCTTCAAACAGCAAAAAAAATGTTACCAGCATCTGAGTTCATCTAGCCTTTCTGAAGACCGTTATGTCCTCGGTGAAATCATTTAGCAAGCTTTCAATGCTTGGATCTCTGGTACTTTCCCAACAACTATAATGCCAATGTTTCTAGCTCTTCCCTCGTCCTGTGTTAGGCATGCACCCTTGAAAATGAGCCCCTGTTTCTACATTCAACCCACTAACCATACAATCTACACAGTTCACTCGACAAAGTATCCTGTATCCCTGTATCCGTCTCCTGTGTGTAACAGACCACTAATCTATTACCTGAATCCAGCATCCCTCCAACACATGGTGCAAGACAAGGAAACTTCACTCTACATGGTCGGAGAACTGTCTTAGATTCAAGTCTTCCACTCGTCTCTATGCAAGTCCATAAATCAGAGTGAATCTCTTCTGATCAAAAGCAACAGACATCATTGGTACCAACATTAACCACCACCTGCAGTCTGCTGTATCCCGTATTCTTCATAGCATCTACAAACCCCTGTTGCGCATCTATGCCGACTCTCTCCAGTATCCATATAATTTGCACACTGGAATTCTTCCCGTTCTTGGGAACTATATACCTAATGGGCTCTATAATGTTCCTAACATTAGAAATTGGAAAATTTTTGGTAAGGTCTTGTGGGACTAAACTGCTGAGATCATCGGTCCCCTAATCTTACACACAACTCAGACCGCGTGGCTACCCCGTGCGGCTCCTATCAGCAGTGCTTGCAACTATGAATAACTCCTGTAATCTCACCCTATTTGAATGATTGGATAAACATAGGCTAAGGAACGTACTCTGAAGCAGGGAAGATGAACGAATCTGGTTCAGCCACGGCATACGTCTAAATTCTATTTGTCACACCTGAAATCTGTGCCTTTTTCTGTATTTAACATTTCTAGGACACTGAACAACATCAACTAAATATTTACCGTCGCCCATGGAACCGTGTGAGTTTGATGATTTGGGAAAGCTACGATTCCCACATAGTGTGAGAAATGGTATATTAATGTCAGCATACAGCGATTCCCTTTCTTTAGTTCGTGAGAAAGTACCTAGAAAGTCCACAACCATCTTTCAAATGGCTTACTAGCCTCTGATGTACTTTGCAGTCTAATATATTGATGGCTCAGTTCAGCTCATTGTACCACTGTCTGCACTGTACACAGTTCTTCCCACAGTACGCTACATCTAGGTCACATGAACACCATCAGTGCAGTTCAAAGTCATACCATCCATGGTTCTACAACCCCCACGCCCTGATAACATGAGATCATGTGTTTGGTTCTACATTTCATAACATATTGTGCCTTGAATTAATAACTGTGGTTCGAGCTTTGTTTCCCTGCATAATATACCATCACGAACTGTGAAGTGAGGCTTAGTTGCAAATAGTTGGCAATCCTTATCAGCACCCTGCGCTGCCTGCCATCTGCAGTGGTGTAATCTACGCTTCATCATACACCATTCTGCCTACTCAGACCATCTCCAACCTGTGTCTCTTCTCCAGTTTGTGAATTACTTGACAATCAACTCCTCTCAGCTTCAGATACAAGATGGATCGTTCAATGCCTTCAACCACGTCAGTGCTGTTTGATCCACTACAACTTTAAAATTTTTACCATACAAATAACATTAGGTTATAAATGAAGCTCAACATTTCGTTCACCATAGTAGACAACCCGGTGTTGCACCTCATATACATATCGATTTAATACACATCCAACTGCATAATTACTAGCGTTATAAAACTATAGCATTTTATGTATCCTCGGCGACTGTAGTTGTATATATCGAAATAAAAAAGCAGCCAGTTGCATAAAGAAATTTTTAGCAATTAGGTGCATATCATTTCGTTCTTTACAAAGCGATATAAACTCTTTCTTGCAATATGAGAAAACGAGCACTGGGCTAAATGTCAACAGTTGTTTCAGTTTTTCAAATTATATCTTTTGTCTACTGCTGATTGGGATATTATGAAATTAACGCAAATTGAGATGGATTTCCTACAGTAATTAACAACCCAAAAAGTGATTATTTCCTTCTTCTGAGTTGTTGGGAAATTTTTCATGGTCTTTCTGTACTTAGGATCCATCTGCACCTCTCGCACTTCGTAATAGATTAGGTTAGGTTGTTTTGGGGAGGAGACCAGGCAGTGAGGTCATCGGTCTCATCGGATTTTGGAAGGACGGGGAAGGAAGTCGGTCGTGCCCTTTCAAAAGAACCATCCCGTCATTTGCCTGGAGCGATTTAGGGAAATCACGGAAAACCTAAATCAGGATGGCCGGACGCGGCATTGAACGGTCGTCCTCCCGAATGCGAGTCCAGTGTGCTAGCCACTGCGCCACTTTCATAATAATTAATCACATATCCTAAATACTGCACTCCTGGCAATGCAAAAAGAAAACTTCTGTATATTGTCAGGTGTGCTGCACATAACCTCTTAAACACTGAACATATAGCAGATGCTCTCCCTTATATTTTTAAAAACAATTGTATCATCCAAACACACCATACGCTGTATTGGTTTCAATACTACTCCACTCAAATGGAATGCGGCTTGAGCATTTTTCAATTTAATGTCATACAGTGATATTTATAGGATTGACTGCATTTTCCGGTTTTGGGTGGTCCTCTCATTCCACTTCCAGCTTATGGTAGCCGCTCTGTAGATCCATTATGAAACAATACTTACACTGCCCCAAAACGTCTGAGACACCTAATATATCTGGGACTGGGTGCATAATCATATAACTATTAAGATATGTGCAGTCAGTCAAAACTATGAACTCTAGTATCACCTTGCTTTGGTTAGGTTACGATTACCATCAGTGTTCTCAAAGCACAGGTACTTTCTTCAACAATACCATCACGTAATTGTGGTTTAACAAACTGCTCTATCACTGGCTGCAAGTGATAGATGTACAGTATGCTATAGGGTACAGTGGTTATTCATTTCCTGGTGGGATTCTGTGTTGCATCACTGGGGTCGCTGGCAAAGACATGCATGGTATAAACAGTTGCTCAGACCATTATAATAGCTTCTCCAACGCTACCATTCTTTCTAAATGTTCCACTTTCCCCTGTAATACAATTTTACTGGCAGCTTGCTCAGGCCTGACGTCTATCCATATCACCCTCTTCAAAAATTGTGAATTATCGACCAACAACACTCACACACGTAAATGACTTGTAATGCAGTTGTACTGGCAACTTGCTTATGCCTAAAGTACGAGTTAATTGTGCTCAGATCACCTTTTCCAACAGTTTGTGAACCGGCCACCAATCGTTACACAACTCCATGACTGAAGCCCCAAAGTTACTTATTATGATGGGTACCAAGTGCTCGATCTCTGTCTCCGATACGAATACAGGACTCCTGCTTAAAAAGCATTCGCTTTATCTAATTCATTATTCTCTCTCGGTGGCTCAACTACACGTAACACTTTTACCAGAAAATCTGTTCCTACACGCAATAGCTTTCCCCCACCTTATGATACTTCCTCAAGCATACTGATCTCTAATTACCTTTCACACGGCTTAATTGTTTTCCATTTGCAAAAGACGAACCTTCTGCAGTTTGCCACAGACAACAGATTTACCTTGATAAAACAATCTCCCACCAAGTTATATACTATACGTACCCAAAACTCAATTTTTGGAGTTATGCTAGTACAGGAAATCAAACCATCGAGCAGTAATCTCCGCCTCTACCAGGAGAAGCATCAATACGTTCCCGCTGGATTAAACTGCGTCTTTCCCATAAAGTCAAAGAATGTCCCAGACAGGTGCACTCCCATATCTATCAAAAATTTCAGTTCATTTGCGTCTACTAACCCAACGAAGAAGAGAAATTTGTTAACATTGAGTATAGATTTAAGTGTGAGGAAGTCATTTCAGAAAGTATTTGTATGGAGTGTAGCCATGTATGGAAGTGAAACATGGACGATAAATAGTTTGGAAAAGAAGAGAATAGAAGCTTTCTAAATGTGGTGCTACAGAAGAATTCTGAAGATTAGATGGGTAGATCACATAACTAATGAGGAAGTATTGAATAGGATTGGGGAGAAGAGAAGTTTGTGGCACAACTTGACCAGAAGAAGGGATCGGTTGGTAGAACATGTTCTGAGGCATAAAGGGATCACCAATTTAGTATTGGAGGGCAGCGTGGAGAGTAAAAATCGTAGAGGGAGACCAAGAGGTGAATACACTAAGCAGATTCAGAAGGATGTAGGTTGCAGTAGGTACTGGGAGATGAAGAAGCTTGCACAGAATAGAGTAGCACGGAGAGCTGCATGAAACCAGTCTCAGGACTGAAGATCACAACAACAACAACAACAACAACCCAAGGAAACTAAATTCTGCCACTCTCCTTGTTTCATTCATGCTGAAATGTACTGAGATCGCTGTTTGGCGGCCTTGGGACCGAAGCGCCGGTTAATGGTGGGTTATTCCCATTCTCTAACTTCCTATGCTGCCCCTGATTCTTCGTTCCATGACATTCCCAACACCTTAGTTTTCTAGATTTCCTATGCTGCGACTGACCACAGTCACGCCACATATGGTCTGATCGCCCACAACTTCAACATTTCACGTCCGTAGAATAAACGTCGATTTTATCAAGGTCTCAGGTAATATTGTCAACATCTTGTAAACTTGTTGCTATTTCTATGGTTCCAGGCCAATCTGCGCTCAGATCCTCTTAAAACACCGCAAAAAATACGTGTATTTCCTTGTCTCTTCTTCTTGGAGAAAAACTATTTACGTCAACACTCATTATCAACTCATATTTATTGACATTTGGTATCCCTATTTTATCTACGAACATTTCAATAGATTCGATCTGTCTTTGTGACACTTAAATTGTGCTCCCAATAATACCTGCGGCAACTTATTCCTCCTGCAACGTTCCAATAAGCCTTTCCTCAGCATATTGAACATTTAAGAGTTTCTTATGTCTTAATTGGGAAAGAAATTTCTATGAAAGTACGTTTGGAATATGGACTGTGGAAAAACCGGAATATAGGAGAATCGAAGCATTTGAGGTGTGGCGGTACAGAAGAATGCTGATAAGTGGATGAAGTGAAAAGTTAAGAAATAAGAGTCTCCGCAGAATTGTCGAGGCAAGGATTGTATGGAAAACACAGATAAAAGGGACATAATGATAGGACATCGTTTACGAAATCAGAAAAGAATCTCCGTGGTATTAAAGGATGAGAGAGACTGCAATATATCCACCAAATATCTGAGGACGTGTGTTGTAAGGCAGGTACAGGGTAGGAATTCGTGGTGGACGTCTGCTAACCAGTCAGAAGTTTACTGAGTTATATATATATATATATATATATATATATATATATATATATATATATATATATATATTCTCATGTTCAGGAAAAAGAGAACACCTTGAACGACTAGATATACGACGTTCATATTCACACGACATGTGCATTAGTATCTTCTACACAAGTGATTAGCATTTCGGTTACCTCGGTTCAGCATGTGTCCTGTTGCCTAGCAGGAACAGGATCCGCCTTGAACCCTGAGCCTGATGGCATCGGTGCGCATAAAACGCGAACGGCGTCCTCTGGTATATCCTTCCATACTGCACTCACCTTGCTCCAAAGTTCGTCTATTGTGGTTAACATAGGGTTACAGCGCTGCCCCCGTCGTTTCACCATATTCCACAATTTTCGAGTGGCAGCAAGTCTGGTGATCTGGAGCCAGGGCAAAAGGGTGACATCATGTGACACCTAGAAGCCATGTATTTGTGCAACAACATGTGCTCGTGCATTATCTTGATGAAAAATGGCATCTGGGACGTTGTGCAGAAAGGGTACGGCTAAGGGTCCAAGGCTGTCATTCACGTAGGTCACACTGGTGACAGTGTCCTGCACAACACCAACTATGATTAAAGTGGTTGTACCCATTGGCACTCTGCACCGTCAGACCCTGAGTTGGTGCTGAATGTCTTGTGCAAATGCAGTCACTGTGATACCACTCTTCCTGTCTGCGGCGAGCCGAAATGCGGCCGTCATTTTCAGGCAGAACCTGGATTTGTCCGAAAATACTATCTGATGCCATTCCTGTCCCCAGTGACGTCGTTCCATACACCACTGCCATCTTGCATATTTCTGCACATTCGTCAAAGGTGGGCGGAGTAGTGGATGACGCCCATTTAACCGATGCCTAATAAAAGCCAACGAAACTCCTATCCCAGATAAGGAGCCGAGCAGGTTGCGGATCTGTCCTGCAAGACCATTCGGATGAGGTGTCTATCTTCTCGTGGGAGGGGGGGGGGGGGGGTCCGTGTGATGCGAACTGATACATCTCGTCGTGTTCTGCCGCCTTCCTTGAACCAGTCTGCAACACCCGTTGCACTGCCGGAACAGTTCGTCCCACACAAGCAGCAGTTTCCTGGATAGAGGCATCAGATTCTCTCATGCCAGTACTGTAACATCTCTGAAACTCAATGATTTACGAGGCATCTTGCACGTCTGCTCAAGTCACACTGATCCATTCCCTCTGGCTTATAGCGACAACGAGACCCGCAGGCACATTTTACGGGTTGGTAGTGTAGTATCTACCCGTGGTTTAGGGGTTGCGTCTTTGATTCATAATCAAAACGTCTTCAGTCCCGGGTTCGATCTACGCCACTGCCTAAATTTTGATAAATAATCAGCATTGGTGGCCGAAGACTTCCAGCATAAGAAGTCAGCCTCGTCCTGCCAACGGCCTTGTCAAAGAGGGCGGAGGAGCGGATAGAGGCTCAGGGTGCTCTCTTGTCCAAGGGGTGGGAAATTGCCCCTAAAGGCGGAAGAATCAGCAATGATCAACGACATGAGGATGCAGAAGGCAATGGAAACCACTGCATTAATGACACATAAGGTGTATCCACAGGACATGTGGCCTGTATTTGAAGAAGTGTCATGATGATCTCTCCATTGGCAAAAGATTCCGGAACAGTCCCCCATTCGGATCTCCTGGAGGGGACTGCCAAGGGGGAGGTTCCCATGAGAAAAAGATTGAATAATCAACGAAACGATAACGTTCTACGAGTCGAGGGGTGGAATGTCTGAAGCTTGAACGTGGTAGGGAAACTAGAAAATCTGAAAAGGGAAATGCAAAGGCTCAATCTAGATATAGTAGGGGTCAGTGAAGTGAAGTGGAAGGAAGACAAGGATTTCTGGTCAGATGAGTATCGGGTAATATCAACAGCAGCAGAAAATGGTCTAACAGGTGTAGGATTCGTTATGAATAGGAAGATAGGGCAGAGGGTGTGTTACTGTGAACAGTTCAGTGACCGGATTGTACTAATCCGAATCGACAGCACACCAACACCGACAACGATAGTTCAGGTATACATGCCGATGTCGCAAGCTGAAGATGAACAGATAGAGAAAGTGTATGAGGATATTGAAAGGGTAATGCAGTATGTAAAGGGGAACGAAAATCTAATAGTCATGGGCGACTGGAATGCAGTTGTAGGGGAAAGAGTAGAAGAAAAGGTTACAGGAGAATATGGGCTTGGGACAAGGTATACAAGAGGAGAAAGACTAATTGAGTTCTGTAACAAGTTTCAGCTAGTAATAGCGAATACCCTGTTCAAGAATCACAAGAGGAGGAGGTATACTTGGAAAAGGCCGGGAGATACGGGATGATTTCAATTAGATTACATCATGGTCAGACAGAGATTCCAAAATCAGATACTGGATTGTAAAGTGCACCCAGGAGCAGATATAGACTCAGATCACAATATAGTAGTGATGAAGAGTAGGCTGAAGTTCAAGACATTAATCAGGAAGAATCAATACGCAAAGAAGTGGGATACGGAAGTACTAAGGAATGACGAGATACGTTTAAAGTTCTCTAACGCTATAGATACAGCAATAAGGAATAGCGCAGTAGGCAGTACAGTTGAAGAGGAATGGACATCTCTAAAAAGGGCCATGACAGAAGTTGGGAAGGAAAACATCGGTACAAAGAAGGTAGCTGCGAAGAAACTATGGGTAAGAGAAGAAGTACTTCAGTTGATTGATGAAAGGAGGAAGTACTAACATGTTCCGGGAAAATCAGGAATACAGAAATACAAGTCGCTGAGGAATGAAATAAACAGGAAGTGCAGGGAAGCTAAGACGAAATGGCTGCAGGAAAAATGTGAAGACATCGTAAAAGATTGTCGGAAGGACAGACTCAGCATACAGGAAAGTCAAAACAACCTTCGGTGACATTAAAAGCAACCGTGGTAACATTAAGAGTGCAACGGGAATTCCAATGTTAAATGCAGAGGAGAGAGCAGATAGGTGGAAAGAATACATTGAAAGCCTCTATGCGGGCGAAGATTTGTCTGATGTGATAGAAGAAGAAACAGGAGTCGGTTTAGAGGAGATAGGCGATCCAGTATTAGAATCGGAATTTAAAAGAGCTTTGGAGGACTTACGGTCAAATAAGGCAGAAGGGATAGATAACATTCCATCAGAATTTCTAAAATCATTGGGGGAAGTGGTAACAAAACGACTATTCACGTTGGTGTGTAGAATATAGGAGTCTGGCAACTTACCATCTGACTTTCGGAAAAGCATCATCCACACAATTCCGAAGACGGCCAGAGCTGACAAGTGCGAGAATTATCGCACAATCAGCTTAACAGATCATGCATCGAAGCTGCTTACAAGAATAATATACAGAAGAAGGGAAAAGAAAATTGAGAATGCGCTAGGTGACGATCAGTTTGGCTTTAGGAAAAGTAAAGGGACGAGAGAGGCAATTCTGACGTTACGGCTAATAATGGAAGCAAGGCTAAAGAAAAATCAAGACACTTTCATAGGATTTGTCGACCTGGAAAAAGCGTTTGACAATATAAAATGGTGCAAGCTGTTCGAGATTCTGAAAAAAGTAGGGGTAAGCTATAGGGAGAGACGGGTCGTATACAATATGTACCACAACCAAGAGGGAATAATAAGAGTGGACGATCAAGAACGAAGTGCTCGTATTAAGAAGGGTGTAAGACAAGGCTGTAGCCCTTCGCCCCTACTCTTCAATCTGTACATCGAGGAAGTAATGATGGAAATATAAGAAAGGTTCTGGAGTGGAATTTAAATACAAGGTGAAAGGATATCAATAATTCGATTCGCTGATGACATTGCTATCCTGAGTGAAAGTGAGGAAGAATTAAATGATCTGCTGAACGGAATGAACTGTCTAATGAGTACACAGTATGGTTTGAGAGTAAATCGGAGAAAGACGAAGGTAATGAGAAGTAGTAGAAATGAGAACAGCGAGAAACTTAACATCAGGATTGATAGTTAGGAAGTCAATGAAGTTAAGGAATTCTGCTACCTAGGCAATAAAATAACCAATGACGGACGGAGCAAGGAGGACATCAAAAGCAGACTCGCTATGGCAAAAAAGGCATTTCTGGCCAAGAGAAGTCTACTAATATCAAATACCGGCCTTAATTTGAGGAAGAAATTTCTGAGGATGTACGTCTGGAGTACAGCATTATATGGTAGTGAAACATGGACTGTGGGAAAACCGGAACAGAAGAGAATCGAAGCATTTGAGATGTGGTGCTATAGACGAATGTTGAAAATTAGGTGGACTGATAAGGTAAGGAATGAGGAGGTTCTACGCAGAATCGGAGAGGAAAGGAATATGTGGCAAACACTGATAAGGAGAAGGGACAGGATGATAGGACATCTGCTAAGACATGAGGGAATGACTTCCATGGTACCAGAGGGAGCTGTAGAGGGAAAAAATGTAGAGGAAGACAGAGATAGGAATATATCAAGCAAATAATTGAGGACGTAGGTTGCAAGTGCTACTCTGAGGTGAAGAGGTTAGCACAGGAAAGGAATTCATGGCGGGCCGCATCAAACCAGCCACTAGACTGATGACAAAAAAAAAAAGTGTTGTGCCGCGATATCGATGTTGACCTAGTACCAACAGTTCGACATGCTTCAAATGCTTACCATTTCTGCAGAACATCTGATGTACTGTCGTATGAATATGAACGTCCTTTCTTTAGTTGTTCAATGTGTTCTGCTTTTCCTGAGCATGAGCGTATATGATGTAAGTTAATGAAATTAATGGGCTTCAATTTTACGATTTCCGGCAAATAATAATAGCTTGTAACTAGGAGGATAAATCAGAGTCATATTGAAGGGTAATGGAGTTTTTTGAGTGGATATTTTATATGAAAGATCACTATTGCTGTTGCTGCGATTTTATTTAAATTTAATTTATTTTTGAAGATAATTCTCGTAATGTATAATAGAGAGTACATCTCTCACACTATAGAAAGGATTTTTGGTAGTAGTACCAGAATTTTAGTTTTCAAACGACATACCTGCAGACGTGCGGTATAAACTGTGTGCAAATATACACGGATTTGACAGTCATCATTACAGTAAATAGTATGTATGTAAGACGTTGAGTGAATTTTTACAGCGAACAGTTTGACGAAATGTGCTCGTTTTACTGAAGTCCCTGTTTTTTTTATATATAAACGAAGCGAATTCTTACTTTCAGCTAGTGTGCCTCAATACTTCGTCCTGTCCCCTCTACTTAACTATACTGTACTCTTCATAAATTACCGAATCATCACGCAATATCTACATCCTGCACTAAGATGACGTCATAACCATGGTAGATGTCCACCACACCCTCCAGCTCTCCCATACCTCCCTCCTGCACGAGTTCAATCTCGTCGTGAGTAGAAGTAAAACTTGAGTATTTCAATGAAATCCACTGAAAAGCCAAGCTACCATGTTCGGCTGCACAACTCGGCGTTTCCGCCATACAGCAATCCACCTCTCCATCTACAACCACCTCATGTCGTGACCTAACACCTAACACAGTAAACTATTTGGGACGAACCCTTGACGGAAAACTAATTTGAAATGCTCCCCTGTTTACCGTCCAAACACAACCCTCGAAACCGCGTAAAATTACTATCACGTAGCACCTTAGGTCTGCAGCCATCTACCATTATTTTCTTCTTCTTCTTCTTCTTCTCTTCAAGGAGTAGGCTTATAGCTTCTTCTGTCTTCACAAAATCCATCTTTTCCCGGATCTTCCTGCATCTCTCTTTCCTTTTATGCATGTCTTCTATTACACATCTGACTTTTCAGCCCCCACTCCTTTAACGTCTTTCTTCCACTGTGTCCTTTTACTTTCTTTAAAAAGTTAATTACTTGTCGCTCGTATGTATGGCGCCACATATCAGTTGAAATTTGTTTACCTTACTGGAGATGATCAAAAAAAGGTTCAAATGGCTCTGAGCACTATGGGACTTAACATCTGAGGTCATCAGTCCCCTAGAACTTAGAACTACTTAAACCTAACTAACCTAAGGACATCACACACATCCATGCCCGCAGCAGGATTCGAACCTGCGACCATAGCGGTCGCGCGGTTCCAGACTGAAGCGCCTAGAACTGCTCGGCCACACCAGCCGGCTACTGGAGGTGTCATCATCGTATTCATAAGTTACATCACAAGCTAATAACAGAAATAGAGATATCCGTTTAACTAACTTTCCTTATTGCTTTATTTTAGGGCATACTGGGTATTTACCTTCGAAAGTCATAACTTCCATTTTAGATTTTGATATTTTCAAGTAATAGTTTGCCGATTAATTCCAAGCAATGTAGAGATAATTGTAAATCATCCTGCATTCTCTGTAAAATTATTTGGTTTAATGTCCAAAAAGGCAAAGTTGGTAGATTCAGTTTTTAATTGATAGCTAGTTTCAGGTTATCTGAATATTTTAGATTATCATGTGAGTCTTTTTCCGGAGACTGATTCCAGAGCGCATCCCCCTGCGGAATGATTATAGCCCTTTGCTTTAATCCTCTGTATGTTTTATGTATCTGCTATTACTACTATAATCTCGGATTAAACAGATACCTCATACTATGCGTACCTTTAAAGGGCGTCACATTTGGTAGTGGAAGATACAACCTGGCATTCCAAATTATGTTTGCACCAATGAAGTGAGAATTTAAAAATTTTTACACTTGGATTATATAGGTACATTATTTTGTCATGTACCATCATTAGCGCTAACATTTGGTACATTGTAAGACACAGTGTAGAACTTTGACTACTGGTTGTACCAACAGAGCGTGAATTTTAAACACTTTTTATACTTATGCCGTCTGTTAGATGTGTTTGTGATTAAATGCGTTAGAGGGTGATGTAATTCGAAAAGTGATGATGATTTTCTGTGTCATACTAGTTTGGTTTCCTTCCTCACTATTTTATGGTTCACAATGGCTAATGTTATGCGTCCTTGTAGCGTATGAGGTTTGTTTGTATACGCCTCACGTGCTGCTACTGCTATTGACAGTTCACTAGTTTTAAATGTCCTACTGTTTTAGAAAAAAAAATGAGAGTATATGTATGGTAAGTAGCATCTGTGATCTAAGGATGACGTCTGAGGTCTAAATGGAAACAGAGATATCTTCACCGGTGGCTGAAGGGACGTAATAGCGATCGCGTCGGCGTACCTCCTGCGAGCAGTGATCGGGTTCTCGATTCCAATCGGGCCTTTGATGGGATAACTTCCTCCTGGAGATGATGAACCGTATGAGATATCCTCCGGGCCCATCGACACCCGGCGGCGCCTTCTGGCAGCAGCCAGATCTCAGGTCCAGGCCAACGGACGGACGGTGGATCCGATACCCATCAAGATGTCTCTACGACAAGGTTGCTATGCAATCACGCTCTAGCCACCCCTGGGGGTCTCAGCCACAGGCTATCTAACATAACGCGCTATAGGGGTTACGCCGCTGGTTCGAAGTCCACGGCGCAGTGAACGGAATCGAGCTATATGGGCCAGCTGCGGGCTGTCTTCCGAGCCTCAATATGTCGACCGAGCTGGATGTCGAGTGCTGTCTCGTGGCGCGCGTTGTCGCCCCCGTCAGTTACTGAATTGAGTTATTTAAAGGTCACTTTTACGAAGAATGTGTGCGAAACGGCCACGGCAAACTGTCCACGATTACTGCGGATGATGGTGATGATGTACCTGCACCTCCTGCGGAACTTGAAGCAATTGCAGCGTGTGTGAGCCGTGGCGCCTCGGGATTTGATCTGTCGAACGTACCGCGTATAATATTATCTCTTTATCGCGGAGGAAAGAGAGAAGTGGCACCCCCTCGTGGGGGAGGCCGGCGAGGCACCTGTGACAGTCGAGTAGTTGGATTTTGGAGAGCAGAAACAGTGAGATAGGCAGTAGTGCGCTGAGCTTGAAGCCGTGTCTGCCGACGCCGTGTGTGGTAGCAAGAGGAAAGTTCGCCACCTTACCTGATTGTGTTTGGGCGTTTTCGGCGGACTTGGTGGGTAGAGGCGCCGATGCTGTCGGGAACATGCTGCTTCCTTGTTTATGATGGATTTACCGTTTGCTTTGTTGTCGGTCATTGAATTGCTCAAATGCATTCATACTACTCTGCTTAAGTGTTATTGTTTTACACCCCTCTGAATGGGAAAATGATAAAGGGTCTTACTATTACTGACCTTCTTGTGTGCCATTGACATGGTTGTGTTTTTCAGCCACGTAATTTGTGTGTTTATTGTAACGAACCGATATCTGTTTCTGATTAATGTATCCCTGTGACATTGAGTGTTAATCTTGTAACGAACACTGTTCTAGATATTTTAATCAGTGTGTTGCAGGACATATCCTATTTGTGCCTCACAAGTGGAGGGCGGAGGCGGTTTATTGGCCATGATGATGTGTTGGTAGATCCATTTCACGAGACCAAGCCAGTCACCCGGAGATTTTAAAGTTGTATGTTGTGTTAAGTTAATACTCCTTATTTTAAGCGTAGTGCGCTCATGCAGGAAGTTTATGTGGTTTTGCGCAGATTGCGCGGTATGTTTAGATGTCTCCGAATGCAGTGTGTTAAGTTAGTACTCCTTATCTTAAGCGTAGTGTGTTCATGCACAGGAAGTTTATGTGGTTTTGCGCAGAGAGCGCGGTACGTTTAGATGACTCTGAGTTCACTGTGTTAAGTGGTGTCCTCTGAGGTGTTAGAATTAGTGGATAGACAGCTGTTTTGGACACATTGTATATGCAAATAATTTATGTCCTTATTAAGTTGGTGAGTTGCTTGCCATTTGTGTTACAGGTGAGGTTAATTTCATTAATTTCGCCGCCGGTCTTCGCAGAGGCTGCTGGAGGAACCGACCCACTGTGGCAAGCAGTTACGTAGTCGCGCCCGCCCACCGGAGCGGGCGTTGTTTACTAGCCCGATGCTTTCCTGTACTTGGTGGCGGGAGCGTGTTGACTGGTTTCTTACGGCTAGCAGTCTGGTAAACCGTGCGTTTGGTGTACACGTGGAAGACTTATGTTTTGCTTCTAGCACCTCGGAGTGGCTCTATGTGGGTAATGAGAACGACTTATGTGGTTGGTGGCCCAGGCCGAAAGTGGTTCATTTGCTAAACAGAAGGTGTATATGCATTTCTTTCCCATAATTCTGTAAACATGTTTAGGTGGTTGTGTTGATTATGTGGGGAAATTGCCTTCAACAGACATTTAATTAATTAGTAAACAACTGAATGCTATTTGTGGCTTGAAGTTTATTGTGTTCCAAAACATATTGACGATTATTTTTAGTAGTTCACTTATGCAGTTAGGTGATTTATGTTATTAATAAAGAAGTGTGTTGTAAAAAAGAAATAAACAGTGAATGAAGTGCCTCAAATCCCTTTGGTCCACACCTTCCGTTATTCACCCTTGGGTGGTATTCACAAACCGTGAAAGCCATATCAGTATGTTACGACACTCTCATCCTCCCCCTACGCGTTGGACGAGCAAGGGTAGCTGCTCTTTATCTGAGCAATATGTCGAAACCAGTCAACACGTCACCCTCACGGCTCGACGTTCCTGATGACGGACGCACACATCGCAACGCATCTCTCCCATGTATCTACATTCACTCATAAATACAGCTGTGTAACCTCCGATCTCCACGAAAAGCTCCCCCCAGATGGCCGAATATTTCTACACCACCCTTCTGCTGACAGTTCTACGTAAATGTCAATTATACACGAGCGTGGAACGTGATTCACCACCACTTTTAGCCCAACCCCGTGCGCGCGAAGTGGAATCAACTTACTAACAAAAATGTGCGACGAGAAAATGGCTCCAAGTTATCGGATTACCGGACTCACCACTTTGCTCCGACTGTCGTCCCCTGGACACCGACGAGGATGGCTTCACGTGCGTGTCGTCGTCCAGCGTTCGGCGACTGATACAAGATCTTAGATCGTCACCTCCGTGTCACACATGACGTCACTAAACATTGAACGAGGCCCACGAGAAAGGCTGCAACGCGTACGTCACGAAAGTAGGCCAAAGCTCCCTCGCTCTCTTAACTCAGCAGTTCTACAAACGCATTTTATCTCTTAACTCGCAATAGGGTTGTACATACTAAGAGAACTGCATCTTCTACAGGAAGCTGTTATTATGAAGTCCTAGTGATTACTACTCGTACACCAAAAAGCTAAAATCTGTTCTCGGCATAAATGGTATAATGTCTTGCTTGTAGCACTTAGTCTCTTCTGCGTAACAGTCCTCAGTGCCTTATGCAACTGATGATCCTTTTAAAATGATTTTAATTTTATTGTACACCAACTGTAACAAATCATTAGCACGTCAATGCACTTTCTATCATTGTAGCATTAAGAACAGTAAGATTCATAATGGTGGATTCCAGTAGAAGGTGCAATTCTCTTTTCTACATATACATCCATTTACGAATTAACAGCTATAGAAACGCAGTTTTTCGGCTGAGTTGAGCGAGCGAGCGAGCTCGGCGTACCTTCGTGACGTACGCGCCGCGGCCGGTCTTTCTCGTAGGCCTCGACCTTGCACCCTCCTATATCCGGATAACTTATATTTTTCCCTCCCAAAATGTCATGCGCGTAAATGGTTCAAAGGAATGACCATCGACTGCATCTTCGGCGAAGGGGAGAAACTGGAGCTTGATTGTTGGTGGTACATGAGAAACACTCGCAACGCTCTTGAACGGACACAAAGGTATCGTAGCTCTTTGCAAACTATTTACGCAGTCGTTTCGTGAACCCCCGATAGTTGGGAATGCGAGGCGCAGTGTCACGTTCCAGTTAGCATCACATCGAAGATAGAATGACTTGAATTCCAAGCAGTGAGAAAGGAAAAAGTTTGGCTCATTCATGGAAATCAGCATTCATTGAGGCATTAGCAACGCAACACGAGCCAGTTGGAGACATTTTAGACTGCATGATGATATTTTAGACTACGCTGTTGAAGATTGGAAACTCCTGTAGCAGTGGACAGACAACTCCCACTGCACCGTTTCTTGAAGAAAGATTATTGTAGCTCCAGAAAAGGAGGTAATACACGAAGTTATTCAATTTATGCTTTGACATTTTTTGGTAAATTCTATTTTGTAGATGTATTATTTGTACAAATCTCCTAATTATAATAATGCATTAAAAAGTAAATAATTAAAAAAATTATAGACTCGTGGCACCTATCACCTTGGAAGAATTTTTGAGAATAGTTAGTGGCAACGCCTGAGTGGAATATGTCACTTTTTATGGTGGGGTAAGGGTGGCGATGCCATGTAGGGGTAAATTTGATTTTCCTTTCTCTTTTGGAGATTAAAATTATTTGGAAAATGGCTCTGGTTCAAATGGTTCTGAGCACTATGGGGCTTAACTGGAGTGGTCATCAGTCCACTAGAACTTAGAACTACTTAAACCTAACCAACCTAAGGACATCACACACATCCATGCCCGAGATAGGATTCGAACCTGCGACCGTAGCGGTCTCGCGGTTCCAGACTGCAGCGCCTAGAACCGCACGGCCACTTGGGCCGGCTATTTGGAAAAGAAGATTGGTCCACAAAAATGTAACGTCTTAGATTAGTAATCAGATCGGCCTCGGTCCTGTGTTCGAACCACACCACCGCTTAAATTTTGAATAAAAATTATCAGCGGCGGTGGCCGAAGGCTTCCGGCAGAAGAAGTCACCCGTATTCTGTCAAAGGAGGGACGTACATAGGTCCAGGACACTTGGAGTGGGAAACTGCCCCTAAAGGCGGGGGAATGAGCAATGATCAACGGCATGAAGATACAGAAGGCAATGGAACCACTATATTAAAGACACATGATGCGTATCCACAGGACATGTGGCCTGTAGTCAAAAATTGTCATGATGATCTTTCCATTGGCAAAAGACAACGGGCCTCTCCGAGGAACTGTCAAGGGGTAGGTGACCATGAAAGAAAGATTGAGTAATTAACAAAAGGAAAACGTTGTACGAGTCAGGGAACGGAATGTCAGCTGTTTCAACGTAATGGAGAAGCTACAAAATGTGAAAAGGGAAACCCATAAGACCAATCTAGATATAGTGGGTGTTAGGAAAGCGAAATGTAAAGAAGATAAGGATTGCTCGTTATATGAATATAGGGTAATATCAACAGCAGAAGAAAATAGTATAACAGCCGTAAAATTCATTATGATTTGTGATTTACTGGAAACAGATCACCGAGAAGGCTTTTCTTATCAGAATCGACAGCAAACGAACACGTACACCGAACAATTCAGGCACACATGCTGACGTCACAAGCAGAAGATGACGAGATAAAGTAAAGATATGAGGGTATTGAGAGCGTTATTTAATATGTGAAGGGAGATAAAAATGTAGTAGTCAAGGGAGGCTGGAGCGCAATTGTTGGGCAAGGGAAGAAGAAACGGTTAAAGTAGAATATGGTCTTGGTACTAGGAATGAGAGAAAAGAAAGAGTAAATGAGTTCTGCGATAAATTTCTAATGGTAGTAACAAATTTTCTGTTCAAGAATCACAAGAGCAAGAGGTATATTCGGATCAGCCCTGGAACAACCGTAAGATTTCATTTGGATTACATCATGGTCAGGCAGGGATTCCGAAATCAGATACTGGGTTTTAACCCCGGAGCTGATCAGAATTTAATAGAGTAGGCTAAAGTTTAAGAGACTAGTCAGGAAGAACCACTGCGCAAAGCAGGGGGATACGGAAGTACTAGGTAATGGAGCGATACGCTTTAAGCTCTCTGAGACTGTAGATGGAACTGTTCGGTAGGCAGTTCAGTTGAAAGGGAATGGACAACTCACCCGAGGGCTATCACAGAGGTTTTACAGAAAACGTAAGTACAAGGATGGTATCTGCAAAGGACCCATGGCTAACAGAAGCAATACTTCAGCTCATCGATGGAAGAAGGAGGTACAAAACTGTTCATGGAAATTCAGGAATACAGACGTACAAGTCAGTTACGATTCAAAGAAATCGAAAGTGCTGCGAAGCTAAGCAGAAATGGCTGCATGATAAATGCAAAGAAATCTAAAAAGAAATCATTGTCGGAAGTGGTGAGTTACGATTCAAAGAAATCGGAAGTACTGCGAAGCTAAGCAGAAATGGCAGCAGGATAAACGCAAAGAAATCTAAAAAGAAATCATTGTCGGAAGTGGTGTCTAAGCACATAAAGAAAAGAGTCGGTGTAATTAATAGCAAGGGTGGTAAAATTAAGAAATGCAGAGAAGAGAGAGCATGCAGGTGGAAACGGTACACTGTAAACTTCTGTGACGGGGCAGACGTGAAGTAAGAGAAAAATGGAGTCGTTAAGAAAGATACAGCGGTTCCTGTAACAGAATTAAAATGTAAAATGGCATTGGAAATAATTTCTAAAATAATTTGGGAAAGTGGCAACAAAACGACTATTTGCTTTGGTGTATAACATGTATGGGTTTGGCGATATACCATCTGACTTTCGAGAAAACATCATCTACACGATTCCGAAGAATGAAAGAGCTGGAAAATCTGAATACTCGCCAGCTTAACGGCTGAAAAATCTGAACTGCTAACACGTGTAATATAGAGAAGAACGGAAAACAAAAGTGAAGTTCGGTTAGATGATGATGAGTTTGGTTTAAGGAGAGATAAAGGCACCAGAGAGGCAGTTCTGACGTAGCCGTTATTAATGAATGCAATATTAAAAGACATAAAGACACTATCATAGGGTTAGTCGACCTGGAAAAACCGTTCGCAAAGTCAAATGGTGCAGTATATTCGAAATTCTAAGAAAAATAGAGTAAGCTACACAGAAAGACGCCTAATACACAATATGTACAAGAGTCAAGAAGTACAATTTATGTACGAGTGTCAAAAGGGAACAATAGGAGTAGAAGACCAAGAACGACGTGCTCGGATTAAAAAGGGTGTAAGACAGAGATGTGGCATTTACCTTCTACTGTTGAATCTATACATCGTAGGAGCAATGACGGAAGTTTTACAGAGTGGAATTAAAATTCAACGTGAGAAGATATCAGTAATAACATTCACTGATGACGTTGCTATCTTCATTGAAAGTGAAGAAAGGTTTCACAGTCTGCTGAATGGAATGAACAGTCTCATGGGTACAGAAGAGGAAAGATGAAAGTAATGAGAAGTAGCAGAAATGAAAACCGCGAGGAACTTAACATCAGGATTAGTGGTCGCGAAGTAGATAAAGTTGAGGATCTCTGCTACGTATTCAGCAAAATAACTCTCTAATAAAGTCCGCCTGGGGCACAGCATTGCACTTCAGTGAAAAAGGACTGTAGGAAAACCGGAATGGAAGAGAATCTAGGCATTTGAGATAAGGTGCTATGTTATAATGTTGAAAACTAGGTACTCCGAGAATCGGAAAGGTCTCGAATATAGGGAATACACTGACAAGATGAAGGGTGCTGGAGGGAACTGTAGAGGGTATATACAGTGGAGGAAGACAGAGAATGAAATGCATCCAGCAAATAACTGAGGACGTATGTTGCAAGCAAGAACTATTCCGACATGGAGCGGTTGGCACAACAGGGGAATTCGTGATGGGCGGCATCAAATTAGGCACAAAGGCACAAGCCTGATGACTCAAGAAAAAAAAAGTGGTAGTTAACCTGCACTATATTGTATGAACTGTTTTTGCCTTCATAATTTTAAATAGTAGCAAAAACATTTCATGCATTTTATTCCCCCCTGCAATGAAACCAGTCCCCCTTCCCTTCCCTAGCCCAGTCTCCATTCTCTTTCTTCCTGGGAGTGGTTCCTTTTCTTGCCTCTCCCTGCGATGGTCGTTGCTTTTTCGCTTTAACGCATTACATATTTTACGCATCTGGCATTCATACATTACTGCAGGATGAAATGGATACATCATGCACTGATGTATCATTACAGGCCCTAGAATTTGTACAGCGGAAGAGACAACGTAGCGTTTTAACTTCTGTTGTACTTATGAAGTGTAATTAAAAATGTTTTTAGTGGTGTATATACTGTTGCGTTTGCTTCTGGCTAAGTGTTTCACTGGTACAAAGTAATTTAAAAGCTGATGTTTTTTCAATGTCTGCAATGTTTCTTCCCACACAGTTTATCCTAGAGCGGGTGCACGGGGCCCTTTGTAAACGTGTAGAAAATAACTCTTTGTATGTTACAAATGTAAACATGTATGAGTAAAATCACAGTTTAATCTTAATTTAATTCAACAATGATAAAATTAGCTTATGTATAAAGGCACAGTTTCAACAAACAATAATAAAAGAAACTTTTCTTGTGCCTGTCTTTTCTTGCCTGCAAGTGTAACGTCACAATTAGAACACACTGGAAGTATTAAATCGAACAGTTGCTTCAGATCCTATCCAACTGCTTATTCTGTTACTAATTACCATGTAGACAACTGGCTCATTATCAGACTACGCTGCTAACTCGTAAAGTCGGTCATTTTCTTGTACAGATCGTATATCTTCTCATGAGTAGCTCGCTGTTGACTCAATGTAACTGCTGCTCACTTGGACGTATGACAGCGCAACTTACCATTGTGGTAGCTGATGCGATAACGAAGGAACAAGTGTGGGCTCACAATTGTAAAACAACAATGGAGGGATACAAGACAATGATATTTGTGGTTGGCACACTTCATACACAAGCGCGGCTGCTCGATGGTTTCTCACAAAGGATGACGTTATGTGTCGCTTTAGCACACGACTTTTGCTTGTACACGCCGTATGTGACGCAGCTGCTGTTAACTGTTCAATGCTTTTAAACGTTGTGCTGCTTTTGGAAAAATATTTAAAGCCCTTTTAGGTATTTCTGGAAAATTTTAAAAAAGGTTTAATTGTGGTAGTTGTCTGCACTTCTATTGTATTAATTTTTTGTGCTGATATTTGGAAATTGTAATAAAGAAATTCCCTACATCCTGATAAAATGTCCCCTACGTAAGGTTCCATTGTGGCAGCGTAAGAAGCATACTATCAGTTGTATGATTGTACTGCCAACATTGATACAAAACTTTACTCTAATGTACGTGTATGTGCATTCTTAAGACGATTTGCATGCTATTACGGAACATAGCGTTTTGTCTGTTTGTTACGTATATCCTGGTAAGACTTGCTTGTATCCCGTAATGAGCACTAAATTTTTGTAAATGTGCATAGGATAAATTTTAATTTAACCTTTTCGTCTCTCAGCGTGGTCTGAATGTAGGCTCAGGTAACGCGAAACTAATCATCCATTAGATAAAAAAAATGAACTTTGCTATTTTGGCTGTTTTCTACATTAAACTGGTTAACACAAGTTACTCTCCCGTTATTAACCCAGTGTTGCTGGAAATCCTTAAAATTATTGGGTCATAAGCAAAGAGTACAGTATTTAACCTATTGTTTTCATTGTCGACAAAGTATATGTCAAATAAAGTTAGCAAGAGACTACAGCCTTCTCGTACTCCTCAGTTAACTGCTATTGGTCCTTTCCTCTCCTTTCCTGTATTAATTAAGATTTCCTGATTCAGATATAAACTTTTTATCAGTTATAGTAAATGTTTAGGAAGCGATATTCTTTCGATTATATTCCACAACATATACGTATTCACTCTATTGGAGGCTTTTACACAACTTACAGAAGCAATGTTATTCTACAGATTCTAATGTTTTGAACATGGGTGCAATTCCTCAGAAGGACAAGAACCAAACTTAACATTAGCAAACAATCATTTTAAGTTGGACCTCACGCAAAATTGTCATGGCGTGAGGTCAAGTTTAAAAGGAACACGTTTCATAACGAAAAGATTTTTTAAGACCTGAAGATGACAGCAAAATCTGTCGAAACTGGTTGTTTTAAATAAAGAAATATCTACGTGATTATGGCTTTAGAATGTTTTAAGCAAGTAAAAGAAGTCGCTCCTTCTGTCCTCTCAAAATGAGTCATATCGTAAAATTGCCCTGGCATGATCGTCCTTTTCTAAAACCATTTTGTTCCTCCGCTAAGAGGGAGTCAGCTAATCTTTTCAGTCTGTTATTAACAGTCCTTGCATATTATTTACAGTCAGTGTTCAACAGATCTACATATCTGTAATTGTCATACGCCTGTCTAGTTCCCAACTTTAGAAGAGTCGAGTATCAGCTTCCACTTCCAACATTCTTTTACCAATGAAACAACTTGAGTTTTAACATTAATTCTTCACATTTCACAAGTTATACATTGATATTATCCATTTCTGCTACTCTTCTACCCTTTAATACCTCCTAGAGTGTAGTACTTTCCACTTGTTATACTTCGTCATCGCGTTGCTAGTCCTGGCCATTTTCGTTAGTTTAATTTTATTATTGTTTTTTACTCAGAATCCTTGAGAGTGTTCTATCATATTCTCTTTGTCTGTTAATAGTGCACTATCATTTTCCTGTTTGATGTTTTTTTGTGCTTGTAAGATCATTCTCAAGGTTTGAAATCGTTCCTTCCTAGTATCCTTGACAGGCTTCTCTCACTGTTTTCTTAGCATATTTAGGTTTTTCTTTATACTGCACGTTATTTTCCTTTGTGTTGTGCTGGACAATTTGTGATATAAGTATTTTGCTTTCCCTTTAATTGCATTTCTTACAGTTTCATTCCATATTTTCATACCTTTCCTTCTAATAAATTTGTTTTTCCTTTTTATTGCCTAAGATGCTGATGAGATCGCACATACTCTTGCAGTTTCTATATTTATATTCTTTGCTGCACGTTAATTTTGTAAATAATGCGCGGGTCACTGTTGCAACAATCTTCTTATACTCTTATTGAAGAAGTTAGACTTTGGAAACTTCCTTTTCGACGTTACTCCTCTTAATAGTTTCTGTCTTGTATTTAGAATTCGGGTCTACCTATGTCCATCACCAGAAAATGATTCGACTTGATGTCGTTACACCTATGGACTCTTCATCCTGAAGTAGTCCTATGAGCTTTTTGTTCACTATGATACACTTAATAATTGATATATAGCCCCTTTACTCCGTATAAATTCTTTCGAGAGAAATTGTTGGTAATTTTCATTCCACTACACGTCAAAATGTTACAAAGGAACGTAAATCGTGTCCATTGTTATTTATTATCTGCTCGCGAAAAGTTACTGTCGTTACGAGTATCGTCATATTCTCTTCAAGTGCATTGAGGTCTCCACTTAGATACGCTTTCTGGTTTTGGTCTACTTGCTCTTGAAAGTCTTAGCAGAACACTTCATTTTCTTCTCTCCGTTCTCCTTCAATGACATATACACTTATTATTGTGAGTAAGCCTCTCTCTACTTTTAGCCAGACGTGGATTTAGGATTTGTAGGTAGAGCTGTTATGTGATGGCCGAGGCGCTCCCCGAGATTTTAGTGCCACAGCCTATTTTACTTCCGCTGGGACCCTCGAGACCGTGTCAGCCTTTAGCACTTCTACCATTATCGTGACCTGCAAAATCCTTCTTCCTTCATGCTCACAAATACCCACATGATCTTGATCTTTACGCATCCTAAGAACTAAAATCTTGTTCAGAAGAAGCAGAACACCTTGAACGACCAGAGATAGAACTTTCATATTCACAGTACTGGTGCATTAGTATGTTCTCCAGAAATGATTAGTATTAGAACCGTGTCGGGCTGCGAGTTCAAGGTCAACATCAATATCGCGGCGCAACACCACCTACTGATAAAATGTGCCTGCTGCTATAAATCGAAGGTAATGGATCAGTGTGACATGAGCACACGTGCAAGATGCCTCGCCGACCTATGCGCGAACCGAACCGTCAAATCAGTGAGTTTGAAAGACGACGCTTTTTTTTTTGCATGAGGGAATGTGATGCAGCCATCTGGGAAACTGCTGCTCGTGTGGGACGAAGTGAATCGGCATGCGACTCGTTTGCAGAAAGGTTCATGGAACGCTCTAGAACACAGAGATGGGTCAGGTCGTAACAGCCTCCCTCCAGGACATCGACCTTCACCTGACTGGAATGACAATATGTCGCCGTATATTACGGCGCTGATTACATGTGTGTCATCCACTTCTCCGCCTATCTTTAACAGATGTGCAGGGACATGCTAGACGGCTATGGTGTATGGAGCGACGTCAGTGGGGACTGGAGTGGGACCAGATAGGGTTCGGAAGAATCCTTGTTCTGTTTGTTTGAAAATGATGGCCGCATTTCGGTTCGCTGCAGACATACAGTGCCAAATCAAGGCCTTGTGGTGTGGGATGCTATTAAGTACAAAGAGAAATGCAGTTGGTGCATGTCCATGGAACAGTGACCATTGTGATCTCCGTGAATGACATCCTGCGACAGTAACAATACCCTTTCTGCAAAACATCACAAATGTCATTTCTCAGCAAAGCAATGCACGACCATTTGTTGCTCCACGAAGACGTCAGCCTTCCTTCCTGCCCCGCCAGATCACCAGATTTGTTGCCAACCGAAAATGTGTGGGATATGGTGAAATGGTGGGTGCTGCACATCCAATGCTTACCACCGCAGATGGACTTTTTAACCAGGTGAATGCTGCATGGATGGCTATACCACAGGACGCCATTAGCACCTTATAAGCGTCGATGCCATCACGAATGGAACAAATCAGGGCCCACGGTGGACCCTGTATCTACTAGTCAACAGGACTCATGCTCAACCAAGGTGACTGAAATGTTAATCAATCCTGCAGAACGTACTAATGTATATGTCCTATGAGTATCAACGTCCTACATCTAAACCTTCGACATGTTCTGTTTTTCCTTGTACATGAGTGTACAAACCACATAAAAATCCTGGAAATATTTGAACTCTAGGTCTTCTCCAGCATCCACCTACCACTATACCAAATAATTTGCTTCCTACAGCTTCCTATCTCTTTGGAGAAACTTTGGACGCACCACATTACCCGTAATAGCCAGTTCCGGTACCTAACGTCCCATCCAGCAGTCACCAGTACAGTTATCTTGCTGTACCACTACACCAGCATTGAAGCTGCGATGAACCTTATGCCAGATCTGTCCTGTCCCACTGGAACTTCAACCGACTCCCAGTACTCAACAATGAATTCAGTCCTGAATTATACCCTTCTTTCTTGCTCCAGTGACAACATCCCACCGACACCATACTTCCACTTTCCTCCCTCATTATTCCTTTCACACAATGACGTAGTCACTGCCTGCTGTCCACAAAGCCTCATAGTCGTACTGTTATCCCACTATCACGAAAGTAATCACTTTCATGCACCGCCATCCATCATACTAGAGCAGCGTTACTAAAATCAGTGATTACATTCTCACTGCAATAAAAAATCGTAAAAAAATTTTTAAACATTTAAGTTCTTCTTCAATCTGCCATTTTTAAAACATTCATTTCAGTTATTCTGTATTTATTTTTAAAAGTATTTGGAACAGTTATAACTCTTGGTTGAAGAGCGGTTTTATCCGCTGCCAGCCCGTTCCTGCGTGAAATACCAATGAAAACAGAATTGTCTTATTATACGTACGTATGGAATATTTAAACATTGTTGACACAAGGAGAGTATCCTCATAAAAGGGGAGAAACACTGATGCTCTTCATAGTGAAGTATATATACATAAAGGTATTTAGAGGCCAAAGTATAATTATGCTTTTGCAGATATCTCTTGAAAATGGTGTTACAAGCCGAAATCACAATCGTGATAAATACAGCTAATTAACACCAGTCCGTGAAAAACGTTGTCCTTTCTAAAATACCGTGGTCCTCTACTGAAAAATAAAAAGAAATAGAAATACACAACAAAAGAGATCTTGTTGCTGTGATAATCAATAGCGCTTTGACAGTTGTCTCGCATCATGCCGTATCCTTTTATTTGCGTGCAGTGGCACAAAAATAAACAACATACTTGGTATTTTCGTGTTGCAGAATTTTCGACGTGTCGGCATCCTTGCCCCGTTGGATTACGTTGCAGATAAATCACAAGAAAAGAAAAGAGTCCCTGTGCGATAAGGGATGTGCGCAACCCACGTTCGATTCCGCGGAGCCATTACCTTCCTTGGAGCCCCGTTTCGCAGACGGCAGGCCTTAAGCCGCCTTCAGGCAGGGATCCACAAAAAAAGGACAGAGCTTAACGTCCCGTCTTCGACGACGTCATTAGACACGGAGCGTTAGATCAGTGCAAATACGACAAGCGACGACTACAGAGGTGTTGTAGGGAACTTTCCGTCTTTCAGTTCGCGTGAAAGGAAAACCATGGAGGACCTAAAGCAGATTTGAAATCGCCAGCATCCTAATGGATCCCCTAGTTGGGGCATGAGGCTTTTCTGACTCTTTTTGTCTTGAATTGCTGAAATTCATTTAAATGAGAGATAGCGATTTGGGAGTTATTAACACGGAGTATATTATTTGTCGAACATGGAATGATGCACTGCTATAAATAAATTGTAACAAGAGAAGCGTGTTATGTGAATAAAAAACGATTTCTCGAAGACTCATAATTTTATCGTTGAAAACAATTATACAAAAGCGATAACTTTTAAATAATGTTATGTGCATTGATGCTGATGTGTCGTAATGCAGCAGATGACTACTTCTCAAGGAAGCGTGGTGTTGTTGTTGTGGTCTTCGGTCCACAGACTGGTTTAATGCAGCTTTCCATGCTACCCTATCCTGTGCAAGCCTCTTCATCTCCGAGTAAAACCTACATCCTTCTGAATCTGCTCAGTGTATTCATCTCTTAGTCTCCCTCTACGACTTTTACAATCCACGCTTCCCTCCCCTACTAAATTGGTAAACCCTTGATACCCCAGAAAATGTTCTACCAACCGATCCCTTCTTCTAGAGAAGTTGTGCCACAAATTACTCTTCTCCCCAGTTCCATTCAGTACCTCCTCAATAGTTATGTGGTCTACCCATCCAATCTTCAGCAATCGTCTGTAGCACCACATTTCGAAACCTTCTATTCTCTTCTCGTCTAAATTATTTATCGTCCATGTTTCACTTCCATACATGGCTAGACTCCATACAAATACTTTGAGAAAGGACTTCCTCACACTTAAATCTATACTCGATGTTAGCAAACTTATCTTCTTCAGAAACACTTTCCTTGCTACAGTTAATCTACATTTTATACCCACTCTCCTTCGACCGTCATCAGTTACGTCGCTTCCAAAATAGCAAAACTCATTCCCTACTTTTAGTGTCTCATTTCCTAATCTAATTCCTTCAGCCTCACCTGATTTAATTCGACTCCATCCACATCCTCGTTTTGCTGTTGTTGAATTTCATCTTATATCCTACTTTCCTACTCCGAATTTCTTTTGCTTCCTTTGCTGCTTGCTCAATATACAGATTGAATAACATCGGGGATAGGCTACAATCCTGTCTCACTCACTTCACAACCAGTGCTTCCCTTTCATGCCCCTCGATTGTCATAACTGCCATCTGGTTTCTGTAAAAATTGTAAATAGCCTTTTGCTCCCTGTATTTTACCCCTGCCACCTTCAGAATTTGAAAGAGAGTATTCCAGTCAACACCGATAAAAGCTTTCTCTAAGTCTACAAATACTAGAAACGTAGGTTTACCTTTCCTTAATCTATTTTCTAAGATAAGTCGTAGGGTCAGTATCGCATCACGTGTTGCAACATTTCTGCGGAATCCAAACTGATCTCCGAGGTCGGGTTCTACCAGTATTTCTATTCGTCTGTAAATAATTCTTGTTAGTATTTTGCAGTCGTGCCTTATTAAAATGATAGTTCGGTAATTTTCACATTTGTCAACACCTGCTTTCTTTTGGATTGGAATTACTATATTCTTCTTGAAGTCTGAGGGCATTTCGCCTGTCTCATACATCTTGCTCACTAGATGGTAGAGTTCTTTTAGGACTGGCTATCCCAAGGCTGTCAGTAGTTCTGACGGAATGCTGTCTAGTCCCGGAGCCTTGTTTCGACTAAGGTCTTTCAGTGCTCTGCAAACTCATCACGCAGTATCATATCTCCTATTTCATCTACATCTACATTCTCTTCCATTTTTATAATATTGTCCTCAAGAACATCCCCCTTATATAGACCCTCTATGTGCTCCTTCCGCCTTTCTGCTTTCGCTTCTTCGCTTAGAACTGGGTCTCCCTCTGAGCCCTTGACATTCATGTAAGTGGTTCTCATTTATCCAACGGTCTCTTTGATTTTCCTATAGGCAGTATATATCTTACCCCCAGTGAGATAAGCCTATACATCTTTACATTTGTCCTCTAGCCATCCCTGCTTAGCCATGTTGCACTTCCTTTCGATCTCATTTTTGAGACGTTTGTATTCCTTTTCGCGTGGTTCATTTACTGCATTCTTGTACTTTCTCCTTTCATAAATTAAATTCAATATACCGTCTGTTACCCAAGGATTTCTATTAGCCCTCGTCTTCTTACCTACTTGATCCTCTGCTACCTTCACTATTTCATCTCTCAAAGTCACCCATTCATCTTCTACTGTATTTCTTTCTCCCATTCTTTTCAGTCGTTCCCTAATGCTCTCCCTGAAGCTCTCTACAACCTCTGGTTCTTTCAGCTTACCCAGGTCTCATATCCCTAAATTCCCACGTTTTTGCAGTTTCTCCAGTTTTAATCAACAGTACATAACCAACAGATGGCGGTCAGAGTCCAAATCTGCCCCTGGAAATGTCTTACAATTTATATCTCTGTCTTACCATCATATTATCTATCTGAAACCTTTCAGTATCTCGAGGCTTCTTCCATGTATACAAACTTATTTTACGTTTCTTGAACCAAGTGTTAGCTATGATTAAGTTATGCTCTGTTCAAAATTCTACCAGGCGGCTTCCTCTTTCATTCCTCACACCCATTCCATATTCACCTACTACGTTTCCATCTCTTCCCTGTCCTACTATCGAATTCCGGTCACCCATGACTAATAAATTTTCGTCTCCCTTCACTATCTGAATATAATTTATCTCACCGTACGTTTCATCAATCTCTTCGTCATATGCGGAGCTAGTTGGCGTACAAACTTGTACTACTGTGGTAGGCGAGGGCTACAATAATGCGTTCACTATGCTGGTTGTAGTAGCTTACGTGCATTCCTATTTCCCTATTCATTATTATATCTACTCCTGCATTACCTCTATTTGATTTTGTATTTATATCCCTGTATTCACCTGACCAGAAATGTTGTTCCTTCAGCATCCGAACTTCACTAATTCCAACTATATCTAACTTTAACCTATCCATTTCCATTTTTAAATTTTCTAATCCTCCTGCCCGATTAATGGATCTGACATTCCACGCTCCGATCCGTAGAACGCCGGTTTTCTTTTTCCTGATAACAACGTCCTCCTGAGTAGTCCCCGCCCGGAGATCAGAATGGGAGACTAATTTACCTCCGGAATATTTTACAGAAGAGAACGCCATCATTATTTAACCATACAGTAAAGCTGCATGCCCTCGGGAAAAATTACGGCCATAGTTTCCCCTTGCATTCAGCCGTTCGCAGTACCAGCACAGCAAGGCCGTTCTGGTTAGTGTTACAAGGTCACATCAGTCAATCATCCAGACTGTTGCTCCTGCAACCACTGAAAAGGCTGCTGCCCCTCTTCACGAACCACATGTTTGTCTGGCCTCTCAACAGATACCCCTCCGTTGTGGTTGCACCTACGATACGGCTATCTGTATCGTTGAGGCACGCAAGCCTCCCCACCAACGGCAAGGTCCATGGTTCAAGGGGGGGTGGGGGGGTTCCTCACCCTGTACATGGATATTTAAACTGGTGAACTTGCCCTCTTTTGTAAACATGGCCCCGTCGGTAGATAACCAGAAATCAGAGAAATTGTGTTCCTCGCTTCATAGTTGTAGGAATAAATTGGAGAAAATAACTACCTGGCATGAGAAGTCTGCTAGCTGCAATGACTGCACCTTCTGCGGATGACATGAGTGTAGGTGTTGTTCATGCATGATTTTCAAACCGTTTGTTTCGCCTGCGTCAGAGGTAGTGCGACGTGCAGACTAATGTTAATACGATGTTCACTAATCACATGAACACGCACTCCTTCAGTTCGCTCTTCTGGCAAGGCTTCGCACGGCCACCATCCGCCATTCTACCACGTAAAGAAGCGATTTCTCGTCGGCACCTATGTATGGGCACAAAAGTACAATGACGTGGCCGCCACTGCTGTGAGAACAGCTCAGCATAGCGTTCTTATGCTGCTCTTTTCCTGCCTTCAGGGATCCCACATATGAGGTGCACATCGGCCAGTTCTTTATGAGCCAACCTGTCTTTTCTGCTCTGTATCACTGTTAAAGTGCTACTAACGCTACTGGCAAAACAATTCTGACGCAGTACTGATCACTGCTGAAAACAAGCACGAGGGCGTGGAGTAAAGTGCGAATTAAAATAAAAGTAAGTATCGAGAGTGGATGGAACAAGCTTGGATCCAGGAAGACACACCGCGGATACCGTCATTATTTTCCCAATTTTTCTGATATTTTCAATGAAATACAGATACGAAGTTAAAGCAAGTGAAAAGTCAAACGAAATATACTGACGGAAAGAAAAATTCCAAAGTGAAGAGCTGGCGTCATGAACGAAAGTTGTTTCGCGTGCTTCTACGTCTGAAAGATAATGTCTGTTCAGAATTCATGCCACTTCGGAGAGGCAAATCAGGGTTAATTTTCGTATAAGCTGTAACGGTCGCGAGTTTCGGTTAACTTTGAGATCGGACGTAGTGAGGTGATGTTTGTCAAAAATGCTTTCAAGGCGACAGAGACGCCGTTTGAGTATCTCACTAAGTTTGATCGAGGTCATGTAAGAGGGCTACGAGAAGCTGAAGAATGACTTGGCAGGAATGTAGCCATTGTATATGATTGCTCGCACTGACTGTCACGAGATGTACAGTCGCAGGAAGGCTGGGCTCCAGACGCCCACGTGACACTATGGAGAGCGAAGACCATCGTGTTCGGCTTATGGCTCTAGCGCTGGTACTGCATTTGCAGCAGCAGTTTGAGCAGTTTGCATCACAGTGACACAAACAGCTTTTACAGTTAGGTAGCTTCAAGGATAGCTCCGAGCCAGACGCCCTGTAGTTTGCTTTTCACTGACCCCAATGCCGCGCGGAATACACGCGTGGTCCGAGGCATCTTGTCACAGTCCGCGCGGCTTCCTTCGTCGGAGGTTCGAGTCTTCCCTCGGGCATGGGTGTGTGTGTTGTCCTTAGCTTAAGTTAGTTTCAGTTAGATGAAGTAGTGGGTAAGCTTAGGGACCGATGACCTCAGCAGTTTGATCCCATAAGACTTTACCATAAATTTACAAACTGCCCCCCACCGCCGCCATTCACGACTTTAGTGGTGTCAAGAGAGAGCTCTCTTGAGGCCATGGTGACGGGACGGACTGTTGTGTTACCTGATGAAAGCTGGTTCTGCCTCGTGCCAGTGATGGCAGTGTGCTGGTTAGAAGAACGTCGGCTGAGGTCCTGTAACCAACCTGTCTGTGAGCTAAACACACGAGACCTACACTTGTAGATAAGGTCTCGGGTGCTATTTCGTATGGCAGCAGGAGTGTTCTCGTGCTTATCACACGCGTCGTTACTGAAAATTTGTACAATCTGGTGTTTCGATCTGTTGTGCTGCCATTCATGAAAAGCATTCTAGAGGTTGTTTTCCAACTGGATAACACTCGCCCACATACCGCTGTTGTAACCCAAAATGCTCTACAGAGCCAACCAGCGAAGTGACTTCCGGCACCTGTTGAACAATATGCGTGCACGCCTACATGATTGCGTTCAACATTATGGCTATTACACCGTTTATTAATGTACGAGAATTTCACACCAGCAATGGTTTATCTGGAGCTTACACTATCCTGTGATCTTGCAACGTTAAACACTTTAATCTGTTACCAACACAAATCTATTCTGTAAATTATTTACCCTACATTAATTACTTATTGTTGTTGTGATCTTTTACCGTCAGCGTCGATGGAGGGTCTTATTGCAAAAAGTAGACAAGTCCTAAATTATGATTTTTCAGGAAACAAAAATACTTTCCACGCTTTAGAATCATAGAAAACGTCAAAGGCTGTTCATAGCACGTTTATCAGAAACATTTTCACTAACGTTCGTTTTTAAGTGTACAAGCCCCAGCTGTCTCTTAAGGAACATTGGTTTTTCGGTCTAGTCCGACATTTGTAGAAAATTTACAAATTTAGAAAAAGAAACTCTAATATTTTTCGTTGGATTAGTTTATTACGTTTTCAAGGTGCTGTCTGGGAGTATCTACTAAGAACACAAGACTCTGTTGTTTTCTTGACTACAAAATGAAAATATAGCTTTACTTATTCCTACTGTTCCCATCATTAGTCATTGTTCATCGTCACACCCATTACAGTTATCATCAGAAGCAGCACCCATATTCTTCTCTTCATTACAGTTTTCATCTGGGGTACCATAAATGAGGTACTTGCAAAAGGCCTTGTTTCCTTCTTCCAGAAACTGCATTAAATTACGAAGACCTCTGGCTTTAGCTGGCTGAATATCTGGGTTCTTGTCGAGCATCGGATGCCGATCAGAATTAACGTATTCTGTAGTAGGACTTCTCTTAACAATGATATGCCTATACAATGAGCCAAAGTAGGACAATCGCGATGAGACACTCGACCTGTGTTCCACATCAATGCGAATCAGGCGTATCTGCTGAAGTTAGTGTGAAGGGACAGCTTTTACTAAACAGAATGTCTCAGTAGCTTGTTTAATGTACACAAAATCACAATGTTCGACTCTCTTGAGCTGGGCTTCAACAGATTTCCTGTCCCATGTTTCAGATAATTCTGTAGTCTTTGTCTACAGCTTCTTATTTCCTACAGTGCGATACCTTATAGTTTCTGAACCCCTATCGCCAATTATAACAGTAAACGCTGGTGTGATAAAGTCCGTGAAGCTTCTGCCCTGTAAGGAAGCTACTTGGAAAACTAAAGTACAAAATCTCTCAGAAATTTATAACAATCGAAAATGAGAACGAATGAATAACATCTCATTTTCTTAAGGACGTAGGATGCAACAATTCTTAAAATTTATTAGTGTTACGTGCCATCAGAAGAAAAAATATTGTGTACGCTGAAAGTACCTGTTTGCACGATAGAGCTTTTTCTACTGTAGATTGATATGTGACGCAAGACAGTGCTTTAGCATTATTCGCTATGAAAATGCTACCTCTGTTGTGCTATATCACATTCTATAGCTAATATTTACTTGTCCATTACGCATACTGCAAAACAATTACTACAAAGAAAACCGCAGCTGGTGCAGCATCAATTAATCTGCACAGCAGTATTTTACTTTTGAAAACAAATTCCATCTTGATTACAATTTCTTTGTTGTACCAATTCAGTAACGTCTGGGATCCTGATCTGCTTGTGCTGTAAACGCAACGGGATCATCATCACAACTTCACATAAAGAAGGTCTGAGGGTGTGGACATGGGAAACGAACCCTAGATAGAGCACCAGGCGCACCAGACTGAAGATGGAACGCCGCAAGGCGCTTCTATAGGGAGCGGAACAGAGAGGGAACGCCTGGAACCGCACAGGATTAAGTACATTGGTGTACCGTCGCGCAGGCGGGAGGATGGGACCGAAGACGAAATACCAGCACTCGTCCTGGCACACCAGATGGAAGAGGGAACGCCTATAAATGTTTGTAGCGGATGTATACAACAGAGAGAACATCAGCATCAGTAGCGGACCGAAAATGTCACGACAGCTCACAGCATGCCCTCCGAATCGAAGAGGGAACGTCTAAGTACGCTGCTAGCGGGAGCGTACCGCAGACGTGAAGCCTGGCACTCGAGCGCCCCAGAGCCTGTCGTCAAGCAGTATGTGAGGCGAGCTGGCCTGGCTGTGGCAGGTGTCGTGTCGGCCGCCACAGCAAAAGCAGCGAAGAAACCGACACCCCACAGCGCTAGCCCGTTAACGAAGCTGCTGCGGCCACCACGCAGAACTAACGGCCAGCACCATGGTCGAGGCAGCCACACAAATCAGTGACGGCTGTGAGAGACAGAGAAATCCAGTCGACGACAAGGACAACCACCATAAGGAAATAGTGATTTCACGGAATACTTGAGGGAGTTCAGCTCGCGTCCACAATATCTATCTCTTGCCGACTGTGTAGACGAAGTTGAACATCTTCCAGCCGACCTAGGATACTGCGTTCGTTATCCACACTTGGAAACTGAAATGATTGTTTCATTGGTGGCAGCGGGTACTCATGGAAGGGCCAAGCCCGAGGTTGAAAATCACCTGCAGTTGACAGTATCTAGATTTATTTCCGGGAAACGTTTAAGGGGGGTAGACGTCAAACGGGCCAACTTGGAGCAGGAGAGGCGCCACACGACATTTTAATTTCCACTGTCTATACTTTTACAAATAAATTCATAAAACTTTGTCAGCATGGCCTTGAAGGGTTCAGGATTCACGTTCATAGCAGTGGAAGTACAAAAATATAACAAATGTATTTTTTTTACATATGAAATGTCATCATTTTTTCACTTACTATTGGCTGCATTCGTTGCTATAGGTACACTTTTCTTCATAAGTAAGGGAGATTCTTCGATGAATTTTGCGCAGCATACAAACCATACTTACAGGTGTATGAAACTCTAGAATTTTCCGAATCTAATAAAAACTGTGTTAAAAATTGAGATAATTAACCATAAAATTTGAGTTTCTTATAAACATGAAGTTTAAAATGTAACAGCTCATTCATTTTTTCATTAATTAAATAAATTCTAGAGTTTAATACATCTGTAAGTATGGTTTGTATGCTTTGCAAAATTCATTGAAGAATCTCTCTTACTTGTGAAGAAAAGTGTACCTATAGCAACGAGAGCAGCCAATAGTAAGTGAAAAAATGATTACATTTCACATGTAAAAAAATATTTTTGGTATATTTTTGTACTTCCACTGCTACGAACGTGAATCCTGAACCCTTCAAGGTCATGCTGACAAAGTTTTATGAATTTATTTGTAAAAGTATAGACAGTTGAAATCAAAATGTCCTGTGGTGCCTCTCCTGCTACAAGTTGGGCAGTTTGACGTCCTACCCCTCTTAAAGTTTTACTATACTACGGAATGAAGCAAAAAGCCAGTTAACAACAACCAATAGTCACAGAGCGACAAAAAGGCTTAAGGATTTAGGTTGAAATTTTTAAGTATTACAAAAAGGTCAAGATCAATGCAGAGCTCCAGAAGGCTTAGAAATATTTCCTTTTAAGAAATCAAAAACCATCTTAACAGAAATAGATTAAGGTATTTTACAGTTCTTCCAAATCAATTCAAGAGAGTAAACGCCCCCTTCAAAACATATAGGACATTGTGGTGACTACCAGGAATACAGAAAATGTAAAAGCAGTGACAGTAAGCAAGCCTGTAGGGGCTTAAATGTTTGGTGAACTGGTAACAATTCTATATATATGCCTGTGGTGAACTAAACTTGCAATAGAGTTTAGTAACTGACTGATGGCTTAAAATATTCGTGTTAGCGCAATTTGGAGGAATCATTCAGGGAGGGGAATACAGGCAAAGGAAAATTTAAGGAAGAAAGGAAAAATATGAAGATCCCCAGGACACAGCGTCGCAATAAACATTAGAACTTACGTGACCGAAGACCTATAACCGCAACTCGGCAAGGAATAGCGGACCAAATGAGGCCCTAGTACCGGCCTCCGTCCAGAACCTCGTCCGCTTCCTCTCCCGTCTAGTCGGCTGTCTGGTCAGCCACACAGGAACAATTTGTTGGCCTGTCGGACAACCAGGGGCTGGGTCAGGATACATATGGCTAACCACCTCAGCGTCTAAATGACAACCTAACATTAGTGTCATAACAACGTAGGCAGTAACCACATAAAACTACAGAATAACTCACCACTTGAGCCACATGCAATCTTAAAAAACTGACAAACACTTAAATAAGATTATAAGACTTAAGCGCAGGTAATAATGAAAGATTACTGCAATAAAACTGTTATTTGCCCCCAGAACTATAAATAAGAGCGTAATATTTAAACATAAGATTAAACTACAGTAGCTACAACAAGTTGCATCCACGAATCCAGTACTCGGACAGAGTTAAGATTGACTGCTTATTCAAAATTTCACTAGATACTAATTCTGCACCTTACCAATACAGGGTTTTCATCAAGCGTCCACAGTCTCCACTATATGGCAGCTGTCTTCCTGTGCAGCTAGGGCTAATGGACACCCAACTGGTTGGCAATGTAATTCTAAAACATAACTAAAAAGATATGTTAACAACTCGGGGCAATAACTGCCTTTTCTATCCCAGAAGGACTCCTGTTACTAGGATTCCTTCGCAGATCCACCAAAAAACAGTACCACAAGCAATTCAGACAATATTAAAAACAGCCACTCTGTATTAATAAGAAAGAATGGCAAGTAATCAGGTGCGCAGAGAACCCAGAAGCGGCCGAAAGACGCAGTATGTGTGGTCCACTGAGATGACTGACCGAAAAACCAACGGTCGTTTCCGATTAAATCACAGACAAGAAAAAAGGCTGCAAGTGAATCGCCAGCTGATATCTTGTTAAGAAGAGGTCATTTCGACTGACGGAAACACAATGGGCAGCGGCGGCAACACACTTTCTATAGCCATCTGCCATTCGCAGAACGGAGTCTTTGGTCACTTCTCGCGCAACCGGCCATCCATCGTCCCGACCGCCTCAGCTCGGAGCCCCAGCATTCTCCTAGCCCTGTCTAAACGTCAGTCGCACGTCGCGAAAATTCGGCCTCACCGGCCGCGGCGCGGTGGCTACGATTACGTACGACCAAGGGAGAAACCAAGAAGAGCAACTCGCCCGGAAGAGAAATCGATACGAACCGATACGGCACAGAAATGTCCTTACCTGTGTGCGGTTGAAAATCCCAGAACGCTGAAGAAAAGAGTTCGGTAGCCCTCGTTAACTCCGCATCATATACAGGGGATCATGCCCGTCCCCAAGCCAATAATGCAACCAAGCCAGTACTAAGTATCAGGTTAGCAAATTCGCACGTCAGAGCACTAAAGGATGCCCGCACTTCTGATAAAAGCCAATTCGACGTTCGTCCCGCGAGCGAAGAACCAGACAGTAATCTTCACCCGAAAAATGGTGGCATCAGATCTTAAGCCCGTCGATATCCTGGGAGCATCCATCCCATGTACCAGGACGCAAAGTACCTATAGCACACCATTGACCAAAAACTCTCCTGTGCGCCTCACTTCAATGACGTCAGAGGTAGAACCAAGGGCCATCTTCGCGACCAGCTCCACCACAGGACAGCTACCTGTTGGCGTGACCCGTTGTGAGAATAATTTTTAATCTCGCAGCAGACACTGGATGTCATGACCGCACGACATATCCAATTCATGCAGGTAAGGGTTCTCTTTTCTTTCTTCCCCACAGGAACAGCATATTTAGGCTTACACTACTTCACATGCAGAGAAAGTAGAACTCGGCAATGCAGCATCAAACGTCAAGCTAGACAAGCAGTTTTAGGTGACACCTGATGAACATAACGAATCACGCTGATGAAATATCTTCTAAGAATGACGCTCATATCTCTTCGCCTACCAGACGCCTTAAGATGTCAGTATTTCTTTTAGTTATGATGAGCTGTTTCAATGTGAGCAGTGAATTATGTTCTGATCTTGTGCTGCAAGGTGCAGTTTGTTAAACAGCTCAAAAGCTGCACCACGCAACACTGTATCTGAAAGTGATCTGTCTGTCTCATAGAAACCGATCATCAGTTTGTCAAACTGCTCACAATTTGCGCCTTGAAGCGCCTGGTCTGAAGACTGTCTGCTAGTCAGACGGAAACCAGTCACCAGTTTGCTAAATTTCTGACATATTGCTCCTTGCAGTACCAGATCTGAAGAGTTTCTGCTAGCCAGATCGAACTACATTTTCAAGACAAAAAGCACCATGTAGCAAGAGATTTTAAGACTGGTAGGTGTGTGTGTGTGTCCAAAAAAGCTACAACCACAAAGGAAGATACAATTTACTGGTACATTTCAAGATGACCTTTAGTGCAGCTTACATTTTTTTTCGATACTGTACGGCACCACCGTTTAAGAAAGGAAAAAAATTAGATTCGGTGCAGTATTTCTGAACGCACAAGTTACAGCCAGGCACAGGCCTGTTGACAGTAAGTTACTCTTACCAGCTGTTTCAAAGTAGAATGGACGCCACAGGGCTGGAGGACCGCTGAAAAATGTAAACACAGCGGTTTGTATGGCGCAAGTTACAGGCAGAAGGGGACCACTGGCCCAACCTAGGTGTTGTGTGTCCATGACTCGGAGTGGCACGTTAGCAAAACGGAAGCCTACAGCCATGTATAGGTATGTGTCGGTTTTCTAACAAGAAGGATTTAAGTGTGGCAGCTCTCCTCGATGGCGGGGCATGTCACACCACCGGCTACACGCAGCAGCAGATCGGGCGCCAGTCCACAGCAGGTCGCTGGTTCGATCCTCTGAGTCTAATGAGGGGTCCGTAGCCAGCCAGTGGCGAGCCACTCAATGGTTCACTACTGTGGGCAGTCTTGTTGGCTTCCAACACAGCCAGAGGCATCCCGAGGCGAGGGCAGCAGATTTAGCTGTTGGATTGCTGGCGCTTGTTGTCGTTCACGACGTTAAATACGACGGCGAAAAAGCAAGTGACGCTGAGGCAACAGGGATGAAGAACACTGAGTCAGCTGCCAGCGATTCCTGACGTCATCAAAACACTCCAGCTGCACACAGCCAGCACACCACAGTTTCTGAGGTAGCCTTTCCGCGCCAAGCTGTTTTGCAAGCAGCGAAGTGTCGTCCTTGGCATCGCGGGACCCTGTGACGCACACAGAGAGGAATGCAGCATTGTAGCTGGGAATAATAAAACACTTGAAGATCATGGACGAGTTTTAATACAGTGTATCCTGACTGTGTCCAGCCACGTCCAACATCCCTCCACTGCATGCTAACATCTACATTTGACAGTGACAGCTACATTTGGTCAGAACAGCGGGCATCATCTGTATAATACGACGTTCGAGCTTACCGCCTGCATTACAGTCACAAAATGTGGTGAGTGTTGATCAATTTTTCTTTTTGAGTGTTAGGTGTTTTCTTCCTTTGCGTTGTCAGAGTAAGTGTTAGTGTGTTTGCGTCAGGAATATTCTCTTTTTGTGGCATTTAATTAATTTTGTACTCCATTGAGTATGATGCTTTATTTATCTCCTGCTATGACATCATTGCATAAAACGTAAGATGAGATACTAAGCTGTAGGAAGTCAGTTTACTTATGTAGTTAAGTGTTTTGTCTCTGTGGGATTTTATAGGTTGAAATGGGACTAACTGGGAACGAAAACAACACAATGGCAGAGTCAGGGATGTAAGATGTGTCGGAACCAGAAGCAGTACAGATTTTGTTGGAAAATGTAGCACAATTTACAGCAGCCAATACGCAGTTGAGAAGTGAATTGAGATCTAGGAGTGAGCGGGAAACCGCATCTGATCAGTCTTTGTTGTCAAGGGTGCCACAGCAGGAGACTGATCCAGCTGCCATGAGTTTGATTATTCCATTTTCTGGCAAGGCATCTGAGGATGTTCATTCGTTTGTGGAAAACTTGGCAACTTCAGCTGCGATGAATGGTTGGTCTGATGAACAGTTGTTACATGTAGCCATGATTAGATTAACTGGTGAAGCTAAGACATAGGTAAGGTGTTCTCAGGCCTTAAGGAGGCAGGACAGTTTAAACAGTTGAAGGAGGGGCTTTTACAGAGATACAAGAAATAGAATAGCGCTCGATACTTTAGGAATAGGTTGGGTACAAAGACGAATACTCAGAGGGAGACGGTAGAGAGGTTTGCGGACAGAATAAGAGAAATTAAAGAGTCTACTTACGAGTTGGGTCAGAGCGACGAAGCGAATGGTGTTCTGTTGCAGGACCAACCAAAAGGCATTTGATGTATTTTTGAGGGGGTTACCGGCGCATATATCGCTGATAGTGCGTGAAGGGTCTCCAAAAGATCTGTATTCAACCATTCAGCGGGCAATCCAATGTGAGGAAATAGATGTGGGAATGGGAGTAAGTGATAGACAAACAGTGTTTATAGCGGGTATAAAATATTATGACTGTGGTCGTGCGGGACATGTGCAGAGGCTACGTACCCAGTCACCGGGGATTAGCGGAAGGGGGGGGGGTGGGGAGATCAGCAGCATGGAAGATGGAGAAGTGGAGTTAGGAGAGGTGGACAATCGTTAAACAGCAGAAGGGGCTCAAGACCCACCTAAGGGAGCTCCCATTTATTTTCGATACTACGAATATGTAGGCAGAGTTGGAATGTTCAGTGGTATGATCTGTAGGAATTCACCTTGGACAACGAACTGTGGAACTTGGTGGTATGTTATTTCAGCTAGGAGAAAGTGTTGTCAATGCAGAGCTGTCGTGAGGGGCATTCAACGAAATGAATGAACCAATTGAGCTGCGTACATTAAGGCTTAATTCGTATGAGTCGCTTTGGGTATGTGTAGAGTCAAGTCTACCTGTGGGTATGGTATGTGTTATTGAACCATTGGAGGATAATGATGTTTTTGATCCATTAGTTTGTTTTGTGAAATGTAGTTTTCTATGAGTACAAGAGGGAAACTGTGAGAGAGTAGTTCCTGTGAATGTGGATAATTTGAGCCCTGTAGACGTGAATTTAGGAAAAGGAGTGTTAGTAGCGAATTTGGATGTACCAGATGACAAAGACTGGTGTTCGAGAGGTAGGCATAGCGATCAATCACTAACTGCTAATGGAACTGCATTGTGTAACAAAGTTAAGCATTTGATTTGTTCTTTCCATGGGGGCCGTTACCAACAACTCCTTTAGTTCAACATCGGATACCAACAGGGAACGAAGCACCTGTTTACCGTAAACCATACAGAATACTGAGGTATTTACAGCCGATTGTGGAGGACTTCATTGATCAACTGCTTGCAGACGGTATTACACAGCACAGTAATAGTTGCTGGGGATGGGGCATTGTCGTTGTGCCTAAGAAATCTATCGATGGAACTAAGAAATACAGGTTATGTTGTGACTACCGATACCTCAATAATAAGACAGTAAAGGATGCACAACCCATTCCAAACATATCAGAGACCGTCATTTAGGACAGTGCCAGTACTTTTCTATGATGGATTTGACAAGTGGTTATCATCAGTTAGAAGTGGCTTCAGAGGATCGTCCAAAACCTGCTTCTCTACCCAGGAGGTCATTACCAGTATGACAGAATGCCATTGGGTTTAAAAATCGCTCCGGTATTGTTTCAGAGGTTGCTAGACAGTGTGTTGACTGGTTTGAAACCACGACAGTATCTAGTCTATTTGGATGACATTATAGTGTTTTCAAGCAGTTTGCAGCAGCATAGACAGCGGTTAAGAAAAGTCTTTATGAGGTCGTTTGACTTTGAGCCTGGAGAAGTGTCGTTTTGCATTGAGAGAAGTGAAACATTTAGGTCAAATCATCAGTAAGGATGGAGTGCAAACAGATCCGAGGTTGGTACAGGCTGTAAAGGATTTTCAGGAGCCAAAAACAGTTAAGGAAGTGCAATCATTCGTCGGAATTTGCAATGTATACCGAAGGCTCGTGAAGGATTTTGCAGATTTAGCACAGCCAATGGTGCGATTGGTATGGAAGGGTGTGAAATTTCGGTAGACAGAAGAGTGTCAGAAAGCGTTTGACAAACTGAAAGAAGTGGTAACATCAAGTCTTGTTCTTGTGTTTCCAGATTTTGAAAAGGAAGTTCCATGCGGCTTTTCGCGGATGATGCTGTAGTATACAGAGAAGTTGCTGCATTAGAAAATTGTAGCGAAATACAGGAAGATCTGCAGCGGATAGGCACTTGGTGCAGGGAGTGGCAACTGACCCTTAACATAGACAAATGTAATGTATTGCGAATACATAGAAAGAAGGATCCTTTATTGTATGATTATATGATAGCGGAACAAACACTGGTAGCAGTTACTTCTGTAAAATATCTGGGAGTATGCGTACGGAACGATTTGAAGTGGAATGATCATATAAAACTAGTTGTTGGTAAGGCGGGTACCAGGTTGAGATTCATTGGGAGAGTGCTTAGAAAATGTAGTCCATCAACAAAGGAGGTGGCTTACAAAACACTCGTTCGACCTATACTTGAGTATTGCTCATCAGTGTGGGATCCGTACCAGGTCGGGTTGACGGAGGAGATAGAGAAGATCCAAAGAAGAGCGGCGCGTTTCGTCACTGGGTTATTTGGTAACCGTGATAGCGTTACGGAGATGTTTAATAAACTCAAGTGGCAGACTCTGCAAGAGAGGCGCTCTGCATCGCGGTGTAGCTTGCTCGCCAGGTTTCGAGAGGGTGCGTTTCTGGATGAGGTATCGAATATATTGCTTCCCCCTACTTATACCTCCCGAGGAGATCACGAATGTAAAATTAGAGAGATTAGAGCGCGCACGGAGGCTTTCAGACAGTCGTTCTTCCCGCGAACCATACGCGACTGGAACAGGAAAGGGAGGTAATGACAGTGGCACGTAAAGTGCCCTCCGCCACACACCGTTGGGTGGCTTGCGGAGTATCAATGTAGATGTAGATGTAGATTCTAGCATGCGATGCATCAAATCAAGCATTAGGGTGTGTTCTTAGTCAGGAAATTGATGGGAAAGAACGTCCTGTAGCCTATGCATCTAGGCAGTTCAATGCAGCAGAGAGGAATTACTCATCAACATAGATGGAGATGCTCAGCATAATCTATGGAATTTATTTATATAGGACAAGATTTCGGGTAGTGACAGATCATGCTGCGTTCAAGTGGTTCTTGGGGTTGAAGGATCCGTCCTTTAGACTCACTAAGTGGGCTGTGAGGCTTAGTGAATTGGACTACGAGGTGGTGCACAATCCTGGGAAGAAGCACGGTAATGCGGCCGCGCTGAGTAGAAAGGTGGCAAAAGTAGAAGTCAATAGGTAATAGCCTAGCAGTATGACAAGAATTACAGGATGCTGACAACAATTGTAAATTGTATCGGACACAGCCACAGTTTAATATGTACAACGGTCTTCTGCACAGGGAAACGAAGCTAGGGCCAAGGGTAGTAGTGCCAGGGAAGTTGAGGGATGAGGTTTTAAAAGAAACACATGATCACGTGTTATCTGGTGGGGGTAGAACGACGAATAGGAGAGTGGCGGAGAGGTATTAGTGGAGGGGTAGGAAAGTAAATGTGGATAAGTATGTCAATAATTGTGTACCATGTGCGCAGAGAACCGATTTGAGTCGGAAACGGGTACGGCTACAACGATTGCCGGAAGCGATATTTAAATTTTCTGTGTAGGGAATTGATGTCTCAGGATCTTTCAGTCGAACAACATGAGGGAACAGATTCGTTCTGAGAATAATAGACCATTTTTCGAGGTATGTGGAGATGGTGGCTATCCCAAATCAACAGGCAGCAATGGTCACTTAAGCGTTAATAGAAAAAAACTGGATTTTGAAGTTTGGTGTATTGGAGACAACAGTTACTGGCTAAGGAACCAACTTCATGTAGAATTTAATGAAGGAACTGTGTAAATTGTTGAATGTAAAGAATTTGAGGACGAGTGCACTGGTTCCACAGGCTGAAGGTAGGACAGAACGGGTACACAGAACAATCGGGAATATGCTGAGTTTTTATGAGGATTCTCATCACCATCAGTGGGACGAGTATTTGAAGCATATTGTATGTGCATACAATGTAAAACTCCATACCAATACAAGTTTGTCTTCGTTTGAGGCAGTGTACGGGCAAAAAATGATGTCACCGTTTGATGTAGTGCAACTACAGAAAGGAAGGAGTAATGAATCTGTCAGTTCGTGAGGACAATTTAGGATGTTTGGAAATGGGTACAAAAGGCGAGTTGAAAGGCTTTGGAAAGGCAGGAAGTCACAGTGAAGCGGGAAGGAAGTTTACCGCAGTTTAGAGGAGGCCAATGGGTAGTGCCATCAAGCCCCTATATGCCGAAAGGGAAAACGAAGAAGTTCATCACGAGGTATCAAGGGCCACAGCAAGTAGTGGAAACCACATCTCCCGTTAATATTAAGCTTCAGCTGCCTACTAGAACAACGATAGTAAACGTTGGGCGGTTGCGGATATTTAAGGGTTGTCCGAATGTGGTTCCAGGCATGTCACAGGAAGGGAAGAGGAAGAAAGAGAGCGTAGAGAATGGTGTTAAACGCAGGGAAAACCAGGAAGATAGAGTAAAGCATGATGTACCGTATGCTTTACAATCCAGAAAGTAGTAGAGTAATTGTAGTTTTTTGTTTTCTTGTTACATATCATTGGGTTTGCATAGATTAATTAGCCATTGCATTTTCATATGTTGTATGTGTTTTCGAGTATTTTGAGCCTGCTGGAGACAGCAGTCTTTTTGAAGGGGGAGGTAACTGTACGTCCAGCCACGGTGATAAGCACCAATCCAGACACCTGCACAGTGAGTCTATTTTTAGCCAGGAGGAAGAAAGTAGACTGTCCAAGGGACATTGTGGAGCCAAAATTCAGCTTGAAACGGGTTGGGATGCGTTGGATCTTCTCCACCAACGAAAATTTGATAGTAGTAGCAAGTTATTTTAAGTAGGGAGTATCTGCAGAAGTGAAATATATAGAGCTCGAGGGGAGCAGAATTTTAATCAATGGAAGTGCATGTAACAAAATATTACCAACTTTCCATCTGCCAGCATCAATTTCAGCTGTCACGCAATTGAATGTTACACAGTCACAGCTGTACTGGCCAGAAGCCACTTAAGATTTTTTGTCAAGGCAGAATCTGGCCTTGTTAAATCAAACTCTGGAGTCAGGTCTATTGAGATCCGCAAGCCAGTTTATTTTCGAGCAAGAGAGACAGTATCACCCGAACGGCTTGTGCAGCATGTTGCTCAATATAGGCAAAGTCAATGACAAGTAACGATCGTTTTGAGCACCTCTGGGCAAGTGCCTTCGCAACCTTATCTTTGTTGTGTTGTTTTCGTTCTGATCAGGCGGAGAGCCGATTCCAAGAGGGAATCGACGGTAGTCCAAATCACAGTGGATTGAATACTGAAGGGGTAAGACGGGTAGGTAAGGGGTTGTCCAGCTTCAAGTGAAGTGGTCATCCAGCAAGGGATTTTTACGTTCTGTCTCATTTCATGTGTTTTAAGAGCCGTAGACCACATTTAGGTTTGCTAATAGTAGTAAATATAAGTACAAGCTGACCTAAAGAAGTTTAAGAGTAGTTAGAGGTCGACCCTGGGACCAGGTCTTTACGAAGGGAGGAGTAATGTAGTGGCACCACCGTTTAAGATAAGAAAAAGTTACAATTGGTGTAGTACTTCTGAGCGCACAAGTTGCAGCCAGACGTGGGCCTGTTGAAAATAATTTACGCTTACCAGCGGTTGCGAAGTAGAATGGAGGCAACAGTGCCGTAAAACCACTGACAAGAGTAAATGCAGCTGTTTGCTTGGCTCAATTTACAGGCAGAAGGGGCCCACTGTCCCAATATAGGTGTTACAAGAATATGACTCGGAGCAGTGCGTTAGCAATACAGATGTGCACAGCCGTGTACAAGTAGGTGTCGGTTTTCTAATGAGGGGGATTCAAGTGAGGCAGCTCTCCTGGACAGTGGAGCATGTCACACCACCAGCTAGACACAGCAGCAGATGGGGCGCCAGCATTCCAGTGCACAGTAGGTCGCTGGTTCGATCCTCTGAGGCCAATGTGGGGCCCATAACCAGCCAGCTGTGGGCCACTCGACGGTTCGCTACTGTGGACAGTCTTCTCGGCTCCCAACAGACGTTGGAGGCATCCCGAGGCGAGGGCTTCAAATTTGGCAGTCAGTTCGCAGGCGTTTGATGTCGCCTGCGATCTTAACAATGACGGCGAAGAAGCACGCAGTTTGGCGCCCTGTGTCTCCCAGCAATCGGCGCTGAGTCAGCTGCCAGTGTTTCCTGACGTAGTCAAAACACTGCAGCTGTACGTGGCCGGCACACAGCAGTACGTTGCATGGGTTGCTGAGGTAGCCCTTCCACGCCAAGCTGTTTAGCAGACAGCGAAGTATCGTCCTTTGCATCACGGGACCCTGTGACGCAACAGAGAGGAACGCAGCACTGTATCTGGGACTAATAAAACACTTGAAAATCATGTCAGAGTTTTAATATGGTGCATTCCGCAGTTTCCTTCCACATCCAACATCCCTCCACCAAACGCCAACATTTTCATTTCGCAGTGACAGCTACAATACAGAAATACTATATGTATCTTTGAAGAGCCCGTTATTTTTAATCATTTCAGGTAAAGCTTACGTTATTTCACAGCTACAATGTGACTGAGTACCTCTGTTTCATAGGCACTATGATCTTACGCTGTGATTGGCTGGAGAGGAGAGGGGGAGGGGGAGGGGGAGGGAGTGACGGATGATACGAAGCTCAACTTGGCTAGTTCCACCACCTTAAGTTCTTTTAAAGTTTCCTACAACTGCGGACGCCATTTTTATGTTTAAATTTCCCACCAGCAACAACTTATATTTCATAAATTTCTGGCTGTCGCCATCTTGTATTTTTCAATTTCTCACCATCGCCATCTTGAATTCTACAAGAGCAGCAACACTAGTGGAGGCTGCTTACCCTAAAAGTTCTGGTCCCATCATTCTGTTACCAGCATTTTGGGGCATCTCATTACATAAACAACTCAATATTAGACAAGTTATTGCCAATATCCCCAATTATGCCGGTTTTACTATATAAAAATCTACATTAATGTTTCTAAACACATTTGGCTCTTGTGAAGAATGTGCGTTTTTATTGCATCTAGGTAAATGTTCTTTCGTGAATATGTTTTGCTTTTTATTATTAGCAATTCCACAGCGACGTCATATAATTTTTATTGATGGTCATTTACATACATACCAGTTTTAAGCATATATAAAACTATAAATAGTTATTATTAGGTGAGAAACTAAGTAGCTCGCGCTGCCTTGGTACAACGAGTAGTTTTTTGAGGATTTATGACTGTGGCACATTTGCAAATCAATATTTTATAAAATCAGTGCTTTGTTAAGGAGCCGCACGGGATTAGCCGAGTGGTCTTGGGCGCTGCAGTCATGGATTATACGGCTGGTCCCGGAGGAGGTTCCAGTCCTCACTCGGGCATGGGGTTGTGTGTTTGTCCTTACGATTATTTAAGTTAAGTAGTGTCTAAGCTTAGTGACTGATGACTTTAGCAGTTAAGTCCCATAAGAATTCACACATTTGATAAATTTATTCTTCTTAAGGGGTTCAGGTACCTGGGACACACCACAGGGAGTGGGTTCCTGTCTCTGCCAGAGAAGTTCTGCAAGAAGTCGAACGCCTTATCTGCTGCAGTCACATATAACAAACATAATTTTTGTTTTAAAAATCTTATGGTGTACTATTTGAATAGAATTAAGAGGACTGTAGTTAGTCGTCTTGCAATACAAACCCGTAATGTAAGTTCAAAAATGCAGGACCAGGGGGCTGCAAGTGAATGTGGGCTCTGTGTTCAGTAACATTGGAAGTTTTTATTTATCTCAGGGAAATTATAGCTTAATTTATGATAAATGAAAGTCATAATATCGTACTATACAGGGTGGTCCATAAATCGTGACCGTGCCAAACATCACACGAAATAAGTGTCAAACGAAAAATCAACAACGAACGAAGCTTGTCTACCTTGGTGGGGGAAACAGGATGGCGCTATGGTTGGCCCGCTAGATGGCACTGCCATAGGACAACCGGATATCAACTGCAACTCTTAAATAGGAACCCTCATTTTTATTATATATTCGTGTAGTACGTAAAGAAATATGAATGTTTTAGTTGGACCACTTTTTTTCGCTTTATGATAGACAGCGCCGTAATAGTAACAAACATATGGTTCACAATTTTTAGACGAACAGTTGGTAACAGGTAGGTTCTTTAAATTAAAATGTAGAACGTAGGTACGTTTGAACATTTTATATCGGTTGTTGCAATGTGATGCATGTACCTTCGTGAACTTATCATTTCTGAAAACACATTCTGTTACAGAGTGATTACCTGTAAATACCACATTAATGCAATAAATCCTCAAAATGATGTCTGTCAACCTCACTGCATTTGGCACTACGTGTAACGACATTCCTCTCAATAGCGAGTAGTTCATCTTCCGTAATGTTCGCACATGCATTGACAATGTGCTGACGCATGTTGTCAGACGATGTCGGTGAATCACGGTAGCAAATATCCTTCAACTTTCCCCACAGAAAGAAATCTGGGGACGTCGGACCCGGTGAACGTGCGGGCCATGGTATGGTGCTTCGACGACCAACCCACGTGTCACGAAATATGCTATTCAATACCGCTTCAACCGCACGCGAGCTATGTGCCGGACATCCATCATGTTGAAAGTATATCGCCATTCTGTCATGCAGTGAAACATCTTGTAGAGACATCGGTAGAGCATTACGTAGGATATCAGCATACATTGCACCATTTAGATGGCCATCGGTAAAATTGGGGCCAATTATCCTTCCTCCTGTAATGCCGCACCATACATTAACCGGCCAAGGTCGCTGATGTTCCACTTGTCGCAGCCATCGTGGATTTTCCGTTGCCCAGTAGTGCATATTATGCCAGTTTACGTTACCGCTGTTGGTGAATGAGGCTTCGTCGCTAAATAGAACGCGTGCAAAAAATCTGTCATCGTCCCGTAATTTCTCTTGTGCCCAGTCGCAGAACTGTACACGACGTTCAAAGTCGTTGCCATGCAATTCTTAGTGCATAGAAATATGGTACGGGTGCAATCTATGTTGATGTAGCATTCTCAATACCGACGTTTTTGAAATTCCCGATTCTCGAGTAATTTGTCTGCTACTGATGTGCGGATTAGCCGCGACAGCAGCTGAAACAGCCACTAGGACAACATCATTTGTTGCAGATGGTGGTTGGCGTTTCACATGTGGCTGGACACTTCTTGTTTCCTTAAATAACGTAACTATCCCGCGAACGGTCCGGACACTTGGATTATGTCATCCAGGATGCCGAGCAGCATACATAGCACACGCCCATTGGGCATTTTGATCACAATAGCAATACATCAACATGATATCAACCTTTCCGCAATTGGTAACCGGTCCATTTTAACACGGGTAGTGTATTACTAGCAAATACCGTCCGCACTGGCGGAATGTTACGTGACACCACGTACGTATACGTTTGTGACTATTACAGCGCCATCCATCACAAAACGAAAAAAGTGTTCCAACTAAAACATTCATACTTATTTACGTACTACACGAATATGTAATAAAAAATGTGGGTTCCTGGTTTAAAAAACGCAATTGACATCCGTTTTAACTATGGCAGCGCCATCTAGCACGCCAACCACAGGGCCATCTGGTTTCCCCCTTCAAGCTAGGCAAGTTCCGTTCTTTGCATTTTTTTATTTTGATGCTATTTATTTACTGCGATATTTGTCCCGGTCACTATCAATGGACCACCCTGTATACTTTCTTACAGATTTTGTTACACCAGTCCCATAGTAATTTAACAGTAGTTTTTTAACACTGTTTATACGTGTTCGAAGGTAGGGACCTCATAAACCCAATTCATGTATATTAGAGTGTGAAGCCATTCATGTGTGGTCGGATTCTGGAACCTTTGTCGTCGAGAAACTTCAGTCTCTTATAATTTGGTGTATCAGGTCTCCCATTCCATTTTTCTGTTCTCGTGAACTACCCATTACAAAAAAGTGAGGTCTTATAACACTTATTCTCGAGGCGCTTAGGGAGAAAGGACTTTACATTAGCTGCACCTGCATGTTGAGCAACTTTACCGAAAACCAGGCAGGTATGGTTTAACTAGAGAGTCTGTTTCTCTCTGGAAGTGATATTCTGTTTAACGACAGACTCACGACTCAGGGCTGCTGCGAAATCCCTAACGTCTAGGGGGCTTGATCAAATGGTTACAGGTATTTTCGTTAGAAACAAACGTTTTGGTCGTTGTTTTGTACTCATCTGGACACCTCAAGAATGCAGATAAACACTTCAAGGAATTATTGCCGTTGAACCAGGGTATGAATATGTGAAGAAAGTGGAGGGCTGCGTGTTAAGAGGAGGCTGAATTGATTCTGTTTTATTATTTTAAGGCTTGGGAAGATGAAGGTTCCGTGAGTGTCCTCCGAATGAGAAAGCGTCATCGTCTGGCTGGCTGTACCGGACCGAGCACGGCAGGAACACCAGCGCACTGACTGCCCCTGGAAATGTGACGCTATCACAGCAAATCATTACCACAATCTGGGCAATATCTTACTTCATACGGTGATACCCATCCCAACAACAGAAATAACACAAACAGGCATTCGGCAAGTTCAAAACGCTTAACAAAATACTTCCCTGACGCAAAATGATTAGCAACTTTATCAGATGTGCAATCCACGTTATAAAAAAACATTAAAAAAGTTGAATGCTAGTGGCCAAAGATAATTAAGTGTAATGAAATTAGCCAGAAAATTTGAACGTGTAATAATTACTTCATGAACAAAGTATCATAGAAAAACTTAACTAACAATACTAAAAGAATATCTTATATACAGAAACCAACCTCGGCAGCTGCTAAGAAGTCTTAAGCAAAACCTCGGAACAGGTGATAAAATAAGCTACATTCTCCAAATGCGACTACCAGTCCATAAAAGAAACAATAAATCTCAGAAACAGTAACGTAAAACTTCTTGTAAAGCCCTTAAGCCCGGGCAAGACAGGACAGCAACATTTACACAATACAGAGCCAGCGCTATACAGTCACACCAAAGCCACAAGACTTAAGCAACTACACTTCTCATCAAGCAGCGCCCTAAGTCCTTGCCGCGGAAATTAAATTTTTCTGTACCGTGCCAGCGCTAAACAGTGACATACAACACGCTATAAGTTGCTTGGAATAAAAGGACGCCTTGGCGCCGTAACGGATTACCTTCCGTCGTAAACAGATTGCCTATATACGGCTTGCCTTAGATGTTGTATGCCATGGAGCATTTATTCCCTGCTTGTAAAAGTTCTTGTCCTGTAGGCGTAACCATTTTTCACTGCACGACTGACACTCTCGTCATCTTCAAAGTGTGTTCCCCGTAGAGAATCTTTATGCGGCCCAAAGAGAAAATTTTGAAATTTGTGGTAAGGTCTTATGGGACGAAACTGCTGAGGTCACCGGTCCCTGAGCTATCAGCCGAGCGGTCTAGGGCACTGCAGTCATGGACTGTGCATCTGATCCTGCCGGAGGTTCGAGTCTTCCCTCGGGCATGGGACTTCGTATTTGTCCTTAGGATAATTTAGGTTAAGTAGTGTGTAAGCTTAGAGACTGATGACCTTAGCAGTTGCGTCCCCTAATAGTTCACACATATTTTGGTCCCTGAGCTTACACACTGCTTAATCTAACTTAATCTTACTTACGCTGAGGACAACACACACACCCAAGTCCGAGAGAGAATTCGAACCTCCGTCGCGAGGGGCAAAGAGATGAGAGTCCGATGGAGCCAGGTCTGGACTGTGGGTTGTCTTAAGCAATGACGTCCAACCCAGTTTGGCGATGTGTTCCCGGGTTCTCAGACTTGTGTGCGGGCGTACTTCATCGTGTTGGAGCAAGATTTCTGCTGGATTCTTGTCCGATTGAACACGTCGGAAACGGTTCTTGAGTTTATTCAGAGTCTTCACGTGTACCTTTCTGGAATCACATCCACGAGACTGACGCCATGTCAATCCCAGAAGACTGTCACTGTGACTTTTCCGGCAGAAGGGGTTGTCTTGAATTTTTTATTTAGTGGTGGATGTGGATAATGCCATTCCATGGACTGCCTTTTCGTTTCCGGTGCAAAGTGGTGCACTCAGCTTTCGTTCCCCGTAACGATCCGTGTCAGAAAGGCCTCTCCGTCGGTCTCAAAACGCTCCAATAATTCAGATGAAAGGGCCTTTTTCTGAATCTTGTGGTCATCTGTGAGCATTCGTGGAACACATCATGAGCACGTCTTTGAATATTCTAGAGTTTTGTCAGTTGCAGACGCACTTAAAATGCTGACCGACAACTGTAGAACCAATTGTCGAGTTGTGATGCACCGGTCGGTACGAATAATGGCATCCGTATGATTCAGCATGTCTGGAGCAGTGGCTGCGACAGGACGTCCCGAGCGTGGCTGATCGTGGAGCTCTGTTTCTGCATTTCCTGAGGCTGTAACTTTCTTTACCCATCGCCCAGCTGTACTCCTATCAACTGTAGCATCGCCATACGCTACTGCACACAAACTTTTATAGATGTTAACCACGTTTTATTCTTCTGCACACAAGAATTCGATAACAGCAAGGTGCTTGTAACATGAGTCGTACGCAGGCGCCATTTTAACGATGTACTAAGGCCCTTCCGTTTGCCCGAACGGTTCGAAACTTCACCGGCGATCAGAACAACCATCAAATGTGAAGCACCAACAAGGACGTTTGTCTATGTATATTAATAGATTTTTTTTTTAATGTGAGGCATTACTTATTGAACGACCCTCTTACTGCAAGACAGCATGCAGTATATGAGCTGGGATGACGAGCAAGCATTTCCGCCCCAGTGGATTATAATTTCTCCTGTACAATCCTCCTTTATAACTGTGGTGATAATGTGAAACCAAAGCCTCACTCATTAAAGTTTCAGCCTCACAAGCCAGTGGTGTACCGAAACTAGGCCCTGGCGACAGTGTACCAGAGATATAACTGTAGCATCGGATGAATAAAAAACGACGCACCAATACCTATTTAATGAGAGATGAGTGAAACAGGTTCGACTAGTGGGTGCGAAGATGGCAGCCGCAACTGACTTACCTGCTCTGGGTTTGAACTCACTTAGGGAGATTTCAAAATACTCTCGGTTCCCAAATTGGCTACAGAAAACAGGATGGGTTTTCTATTACGACCCCAGGTAAAGAAAAGGAGAAGAGGAAATGGATATATGGAAGAGTACCTATATGGAATGCACCAGAAATTGCTTATATAGGGGAAGAAATTGCAGAAATATTCACAAAACCACAGATAGATTTTCGTACCATCTCCGAAGCTAAGAGGAAGCACAAAAGCAGTAAATATTTGGGAAAACATATATTGTTGTTTAGTGGAGTACGACAGAAGGAAAGAGTAAGTGAAGGTGCAGAAATCATAACCATCAAATAAAAGAAATATATCAGTGACTGTGAGTATACAAATGAAGTAATTATGACAGCAGTGTTAAAAACAGCAATAGAAACTTATCTGTGACAGGAGTTTATGCGCCAGAGGGAGGTAAGATTGAGGAACCAGTTACCTTGAATCACACTGTTCAAAGGATTATGAGCCAAATGGTTCTGAGCACTGTGGGACTTAACTTCTCAGGTTATCATTCCCCTAGAACTTAGAACTACTTAAACATAACTAACCTAAGGCCATCACACACATCCATGCCCGAGGCAGGATTTGAACCTGCGACCGTAGCGGTCACGCGGTTCCAAACTGAAGCGCTTAGAACCGCACGGCCACACCGGCCCGTTAATCATGAGCCAATAAAATCAAAAACGTCAGCCGGCCGGTGTGGCCGTGCGGTTCTAGGCGCTTCAGTCTGGAACCGCGTGAACGCTACGGTCACAGGTCCGAATTCTACCTCGGGCATGGATGTGTGTGATGTCCTTAGGTTAGTTAGGATTAAGTAGTTCTAAGTTCTAGGGGACTGATGACCACAGATGTTAAGTCCCATAGTGCTCAGCGCCATTTGAACCAAAAACATCATGTTGTCCTGACAAAAGATCTAAATGCCACGTTAAGAATAAATCAATATCTGATGCTGCTGTACTGTACGGAATCAGTTTGGGCGATTACCTAGAGAATTTTTCCCCTTTTAATGATCTGAAACAACTAATACCTGTTTTAGGAAAATAGATGTTCAGTAATCTGCAAGGACTGCTAGGGGATACAGATCAGTTATAGATTTCGCAACAGTGAATCTAAGAATACGTCAAGTGGAAGATACAAGAGAGAGCAGAAGTTTCGAGATTGCGAGTGATCACTATCTCGTAACATGTCAAACTAAAATTTTTTGCTAAATATGTGCAAAAGAAACCATTTACTACACGGAAGCAGGAAGCCTGTAAAGTATATTTACACCAGGGTGGAGGTATTAAGGTTCAAATGGCTCTGAGCACTATGGGACTTAACATCAGAGGTCATCAGTCCCCTAGAACTTAGAACTACTTAAACCTAACTAACCTAAGGACATCACACACATCCATGCCCCAGGCAGGATTCGAACCTGCGACCGTAGCGGTCGTGCGGTTCCAGACTGAAGCCCCTAGAACGGCTCGGCCACACCGGCCGGCGAAGGTAGTAAGGACTCATATCAGTTTGGTTTAAGAAAAGAATTATAGCAACTTGTTAATTGGGACACTATTGAATAATATTTGACGAATATCGAAAAAGCAATTTAAAAAAGCTGCAAATGCACAATTCGGAAAGAAAAACAAATATTGCCGAAGCCGTGGATTAAAAATTCGACCAACAGTGACTGCTTAAGCGCTACAAGAATAAGAAACAGCATAGGCCTATAAAAACAACTCTTGAGAGCTTACCCTGGAAAGTAAACGAATCTACAAGCAGACAATGAATTACACCAAACGAATAGCGTAGAGAGGCCACCAGCAAGCCTGGGACGGATACATTAGAATTGCAGAAATGATATTCTTGACCATTAGCAGATAGTATGTAAAGCTTTTAAAACATTGAATGAAACAGAAAAGGATACAATTCCTTTGTATTATATTATGCTATCACAGGACATCACACGTCCACCGCGTGTTAAATGTTACACAGAAGCAGTGTGTTCACCGCAGCAATGAAGTATGACACTAACATGGAAATGGTCCAAACCAACATGTCATAAACTACCTCGAAATTCTTCACAAGGAAAGAAAACTCTGAAAGAAATGCACTTTCAAAATTTTAGATACGAGTATTTAAAAAAAATGTTGAAAATTCCCTAATTCGTAGCTCGTCAGGCTTCTGGAGAAATGCACACCCCATCCATCGTTGTAGGAAACAGCGAATGCTCAACACGACGGTGCATATTTTTAATGTCGTAATTTATAAAGCGAATTTCAGTTTTAGTTGGTAGTTTCTCTGGCGCAATTGTTTACAGTTACTGTTCGCCCGAGTTTGCAACTCATTTAATATCCATGATTATCAGTGGTTGCTAACAGAATCTGTCTTAGAAAAGGTTCTAGAGTTTCTCGAGTTTGACAGTAACGTGGAATCCAGTTAATGACTTCAATCCTTGCAAAAAGGAAAAGTGGAGAACGTATTGCGCAATCGAAATCATCTGCTTATCCTGACCTACATAAATGGTTCTTATTAGTAAATTTCTTGGACTTTCACTCGATTGATGTCAATAATGCATTAGCAATTCTGGAAATACTAGTATTAAAAGAAACAGGTAGTAATTCGGACCCTTCTGTGAACTGTGTTTCGAACATGTTTTTGTGCTAGTTAAAGTCCTGACTATCTTCCAAACCCTGAGAAAACATTTACAGTAATATCTTTTAGTGAAAAAGGGAAGACCGTAAATTTTTGGTTAAGCGGAGTGAAGAAAAACCGATGTAAATGAAGCAGTATGCAAAGCTAGTTTCGTTTCGCAAAATATGAACACGAGTCATATAGTATAACTGAGAGATATATTTACACAAAGTACAAGGTATGCGCCAAAATCGAACTCACAAAAGTGTAAAAGAAAGAGTATTGTTATTCGAAAGGTTTCGAGACGCTCATTTAGAACTCCTCATGAGAGTCAGTGCACTGTAACGTAGGAAGATCTACGAGACTGGGCACTATGAAATACAAATTTGATGAATGTTACTGATTTACAGTCTCCTTGATATGGTTAAAATGAATCAGATATCTCAATCAAATGTGTAGAGGAGATGTCATTGATAGGTAATACGACATAGAAATTCAAAGCCGACATGAAAACGAAGCTTTCCCCAAAAATCCGGTGTATAAATACAAAGCCAATTAGATTGGTTTCGTGCAAGAGCTGCATGCGAACCGTACTTTATCTCGAGTGAAAAAGAAAGAGTTGCTTGTGCAGTCGATAAATGCTATTATACATTCTTATACAAGAACGCTAGTGATAAGTATCGTTTTATTATTGTTTCCGCATCTGTATATCAGTCTTCAGTGACATCAGGCGAAATTAGGACAAAAATAAAGAAAACGACAGCTTACTTCCGAAAAATTGTGTAATGTACATAGCAAAATCCGCAAAAATGGGGGAGAATAATGTTCGATGTGACATCCGGAACATCTAACCACAATTCGCAAAAAAGTATTCATTGCATTTGTTGGACTCTTAGCCTTCACATTAGGACGTCTCTGTCTGTAAGAGGATGACGAAAACACTTTTAACTTAATTTTGACTCTACCCGAAACTAATTGGGCAATTAAGCCCATTAATTAAAAGAAATTCAAACATCGTAAAATTTTTTTCACAAATTTGTTGCACAGTGTAATTTCCGATAGCTCTTTGTGATGACAGGTTTATCAGTGGAAGAGTCTTGTTAAAGTTTCAATCAGTATTGTCAATTTGGATCACCACATTTTACGAATTTGATGAAGTATGCCTGGTACGCAGCGCAATTTGCAGAACAACAGCCACGACCATTTCTTACTTCATCTCAGTTCTGTACAAGCATGACCAGTATAGAAGTTATTGTGAACTGCCTAAATGCTTTACATTTTGTCACGTGTGCCTGGTGGTGGAAGAAAAATGTTTCCTTTCGTCGTCCAATAGATACTCCTCGTTTTTGTAACGATTACAGGGACTGTGTCTATTTCAATAACACACATATTTTACAAAAATTACTCTAAAGTTGTGCTACAGGAATGTTATCCAGGAGCTAATGCTATACAACAGTTAAGTTACGACTGTTGGAAGTCGTCTATTTATAGTGTAACGTGCCGGCCGCGGTGGCCGTGCGGTTCTCGGCACTTCAGTCCGGAACCGCGTGACTGATACGGTCGCCGGTTCGAATCCTGCCTCGGTCGTGGGTGTGTGTGATGTCCTTAGGTTAGATAGGTTTAAGTAGTTCTAAGTTCTAGGGGACTGATGACCACAGATGTTAAGTCCCATAGTGCTCAGAGCCATTTGAACCATTTTATAGTGTAACGTCATACACCACCTTGATTTTGTTATCCCTGCTAGTCACTTGTATTACATTTGCAACAATTTAGCCGTCGCCACGGGCTGCAAGTTACTCTAAAAATTGGTGATTTGAGACATAATCGATATAGTTTAGGTTCTTGAAAGTTCTGTGTGCACACTTTGGATTTCGCGCTACCTGGCGCTGTATTCTCATATCACGGTTGCTACTGATTGTTCGGCGTTCACGCGTTAATTGGAAGGACTGTACAAGCGGCACTTACAAGTGGTAATTCATGCGGCAAAAATGAGTAGCGTCAACATTTTTTAAATACTTGCAGTGCGCCTTAGCAACCAGAATTTCGACACTGCATTTCTTTCAATGTGTTCTTCCTGTATGAAAAATTTCAGGTTAGGTTTCGACACGTCGAAGTGGACCATTCCTTTTTGAGTACGACAGTGCGGCGGTTGTGGTAGAACTCGCCTCTGGGAGTGTGCTCGGGAAAACGGGGCTTTCTTTGCGTGGTGAGCACTGTATGTGGATCGTCTGCTCCACCCGTCAAGGATGATGGTTCGATGTTCTCAGAGTGACGTCGACAGCCTGCAGGAGGCTGATATCTTGGACCAGACCTTACTGTACTGTCTACATGCATTATATGGTCGATATATTTCATAAGCCGCGGAATAGTTGTGAAACCTGTTGATTGATCGAAATATTTTTGATTGTAATGTTTAAGATTACCGAATAGTGTGTGTACCTGGACGTGTCTTTAGCTCGAGCCAGCGCGTGGGCAATGGTGATATATCGAATATCACTTTAGTGGTTACGAAGAGAATGGTTGTATAATTATCCCACGATCTGAAGGCTGAGTCGATCTAAATTACATTTTAATGCTCCTCATCTGTAACTGGAGCAAGTTTGGTGCTATGTGTTCCCTGCGATATTACAGCTTTGGCTGGAGGAGCCTTATTTCAGTAATTGAGTAATGGTTGCCTTTTTGGAGGGCTGACTGTGTTAAGAGATATTTTTATCTATTTTTTCGGTATGAGGGGGGGGGGGGGGAGGAGGGGAGCGTATAACTGCATTTTTTGGAACTTTCCAATTGGTACTAGATTTTGTTAAATAGGCTGCGTTTCCCTTCCTAGGTGGGTGTCAACAAAGTATTTTCTCATTCATAGAAGAAAGTTGATGATTGAAATTTCGTGAAAAAGATGTCGCCGCAACGGAAAGTGCCTTCGTTTTAATGATTTCCACACGAAACTGCGTATCATATCCCTGACTCTCTCTACACTATTTCGTGGTAGTACAAAACGAGCCGCCCTGCTTTGAAATCCCATCAATGATCACTGTTAAGGATTCAATGCACCGCAGAAATACGCTATCAGAGATCGGACAAACATGGTGTAGTCGGTTTTTTTACTGACTTGTTGCCTCTTCTAAATCTTCAGTCACTAAAAAGCAGTCTTCGCTTTTTTCTGTAATTGTTACCATCTAATACACTGACAGTTTTAATCTTTAGGCATTTAAATGAACTGACGATATTTAAATTTATTTGGTTTATAGAGTTACTGAAATTTAACAGATTTCTTTTAATACCCACACTTTTTATTAAATGTAAACGACTGAAATACCTGGGCTGAGTCATTTTGTAATAGGTTTTCACGTTCTGATGACGATACCAGACGGAAACCGACAGCGTCATCTGCAAAAGACCTAAGAGGGCTGCTCAGATTACCTGCTAAACCACTTATATACATTAGAAACAATATAGGGGAACGGCACATATTACTTCTGTTTTACACGATGGCTTCCCGTCAATTACTACGACCTATGGACTAACTAACAGGAAATTCCGGATAATACGTTAGCAAGAAATTTGATTAGAAGCAGCTTGTGAGGAATAGTGTCGAAATTTAGAAGTATTATATCTGTTTGGTATCCCCAATCGATAGTACTCTTTACTTCGAGTGAATTGAGAGCTAGTTGTGTTTCACAAGAACAGTTCTTTCTGTTGTCAGCTTTGCGTCAATAGATAGTTTCTGCTAAGTGATTAATTATGTTCGAACACAGTATCTGTTCGTAAATCATAATGCACATCTGCCTCAGTTATGTCGGCCTCAAATTCAGGGGATAATCCTATTTCCTTTCTTGAACATTGGTGTGGTGTGTTCAACTTTTCATCCTTTAGGTACGATCTATACCAGAAAACTTACTCATGTTAGCAGCTGTTCTTCATTATAATTCTCTACTACTTACTTAGACATTTTTGGTAAAGGACTTTCGGAAAACTGTGTTACTACGCTTTAGTGGTACGGTCACCAGTAACATTACGGTCGCTATAGTGCAATGAAGGTATCGAATGCGTCTTGTCGGTAGTGTACTTAACCTACGACCTGGATCTCTCTGGATTATCTGCAAATTTTGAGACAGAGTTGCATTGTGGAAACTATTGAAAGCATCTCGCTTTGGAGTCCATGCTTATTTCCTAGCTTCCGTAAAACTTAGCAAGTCTGGGATATTTTGCGTTCTTTTAACTTTGGTGTGCTTTTCGCGTTGCTTTTGCAACGGTGCTCCGATCCGTTTTTGTTCACGATGGGAAATTGGTTATGTCTCCCATTAATTTATATGGCTTTAATCTCTCAATTGTTCTCGACACAATTTCTTTTAATTGAAGCCACATCTTGCTATGATTACATAGTTCGGAATGAGTGAAGCTTGTGTCTTAGGAGGGCATCAAAAGAATTTTTAACTCAGTTTTGAAATTTTTTGTAGTTTTTGATGTTATTGTATTCTGCCGCACAACAACGATGCTGTGGTCACTAATCGCTAAATCAGTCATGATACTCCCTGTTTGCTCAGGACTATTTTTTGCTAAGATGTCTAGTTATTGCAAATATTTACACTTTCGCATGGATTGCTGAAAATAATTTTCGAAGAAAGCATTTAGTACAGTTCCTGATGATGTTTTATGCCTACCACCAACTTTAAAAAATTATTTTCGTCAACATATCGCGGATAGGTTGAAGTCATCACTGTCTGTTAATAGTAAGCGTGGGGTGCTTATTTGAAGTAAAGCAAAGATTTCTTTAAAGCTTTCGGCAGCTGTATCATCTGAGCCGGGAGGTTGGTAAAGGGAAGAAATTACTTATTTATTGCGTTTAACTTCTACTCATAGAATCTCACAAGATAATGTCTATTTCAGTTTCACTACAAGATAAACTAGTTCTAACAGCAACAATCACGCAACACGTAATTGTATTTAATCTTTCATTTCTAAACACCAGTAGACCTTTCTCGTAAGGATCTCGGCTGAACTTAAACTATGTGATCAAAAGTATCGGGACACCTGACTGAAAATGACTGACAAGTTCGTGGCGCCGCCGTCGGTATGCTGGAATTCAATATGTTGGCCCACCATTAGCCTTGGCAGCTTCGACTCTCGCAGCCATAGGCTCAATCGGGCGCTGGTAAGTTTCTTGGGAAATGGCAGCCCATTCTTCACGGAGTGCTGCACTGAGGACAGGTACTGATGTCGGTCGGTGAGCCCTGGCAGGAAGTAGGAGTTGAAAAACATCCCAAAGGTTGTTTTGTAGAATACAGGTCAGAACTGTGTGCAGGCCAGTCCATTAGAGCGATGTCATTGTCGTGTAACCACTCCGCCACACGCCAAGCCTTATGAACAGGTGTTCGACCGTGTTGAAAGATGCAGTCGCTACCCCAGAATTGCTCTTCAACAGTGGGAGCAAGAAGGTGCTTAAAACATCAATGTAGGCCTGCGCTGTGATAGCAAAGCAACAAGTGGTACAAGTCCCCTTCATGAACAGGCCCCCACCATAACACCACCGCCTTCCAATTTTACTGTTGGCACCACACCCGCTGGCAGATGACGTTCACCGGGTATTCGCCATACACACACGCTGCCATCGCATCGGCAAATTGTGTATCGTGATCCGTTGCTCCACACAACGTTTTTTCATTGTTCAATCGTCCAATGTTTACGGTCCTTACACCATACGAGGCGTCATTTGGCAATTACCGGCTTACGAGCCGCAGCTCGACCACGAAATCCAAGTTTTATCACCTCCCGCCTAACTATCATTGTTCTTGCGGTGGATCCCCATGCAATTTTGAATTCATGTGTGATGGTCTGGATAGATGTTCGTTTTTTACACGTTAAGACTCTCTTCAACTGTCGGCGGTCACTGTCATTCAACAGACGAGGTCGGCCTGTACGATTTTGTGCGTTACTTGTCCCTTCACGTTTCCACTTCACTATCACATCGGAAACAGTGGACCTAGGATATTTAGAAGTGTGGAACTCTCGCTAACAGACGTATGACGCAAGTGACACCCAGTCACCTGACCACGTTCGAAGTCCGTGAGATCCGCGGAGCGCCCCATGCTGCTGTCTCACGATGTCTAATGACTATTGGGGTCGCTGATATGGAGTATCTGGTAGTAGGTGGCAGCACAATTCACCTAATATAAAAAACGTATGTTTTTGGGGGTGTCAGGATACTTTTGATCAAATAATGTGTCTCTAGCGTTAGGTGTCAGTGTCAATAAGTATATGTGCTTCAGCGCTTTCTGTTGGTGCCTACGCGGTGGTCTCGCGGTTCTAGGCGCGCAGTCCGGAACCGCGCGACTGCTACGGTCGCAGGTTCGAATCCTGCCTCGGGCATGGATGTGTGTGATGTCCTTAGGTTAGTTAGGTTTATGTAGTTCTAAGTTCTAGGGGACTGATGACCACAGCTGTTAAGTCCCATAGTGCTCAGAGCCATTTGAACCATTTTTTTCTGTTGGTGCTTGGAACTCTGGTTCTCATCAACACAACTACGATAGTAACAACTGTAATATCGCTGATTCCATGGCCTACCTGTTCGATAGCAACTGCATCACCAGCGTTGTCTGCCGTAATAACCGAGCATGATTTTTTTTCGTTGTCATACAGCAGCTCTTCCTGGTCTGGTTCAGTGCCCTTACGCAAATATCTTTACGGATGAGTTGTGGTTGCGAGTGACAGTGATCCAAAGTTCTCCTTGGCCACTAAAGATTATGATCGTCACAGGCAAGTCAATGTCCTTGATGAGCCTGAATAGCTTTCTGGAATTGCCGAAAGCTAGACAAGTTGGCTAGTACATCAAGTGACGACTGAAAGTCATCTCGTTAATGATGGTGGGATAATAACGCCGTCAGTGGCAAGCATCTAACCTGAGTAATCTTTCTTACTTGTGCTTGTTGGAATATCTTTGTCACTCTGGAGCTCTGATCTTCCACACTCTATAACTGCTTGTGAAGCCAGTGAGAACTTCAGTCTAAGAATAATTTTAAGAATAATTTTCTATCTACATTCTGTTGAACCTCACAATATGATGGGCTGCTTTCTGTCACTGATAGTTACTCTTGCAGTTCATGTTCCTATCAGCTCGACGTATACCCCATTTGTGACTATCAGCACAATCGTGTTCCTATCATAGAAAACAGAGTCAATGAGTTAGCAGTTGCCCCGACATATTTCCCATTGATCCATGAAGTAATGGCATCTGTGGGGTTGGGGGGGGGGGGTCCCACTTCCATGATTGCTCGCCTTACTTAGTTTTCCTTAACTCGGCAGCTAGGCAAGCTGGTACCTCTGTTTGGCGTCGGAAAATGGTTATGACGTATAGGGGGTGATCACGTCCAGTGATGAGCTCTGGCTAAGGTCGAATGAGATCTTCTCCAGCAGACATCACTGAACAGAACCGCAGTCATGTTTGAGTCTTATGGCGTAATACTCGTCGAACACTCGCCTCCTCTCTCTTCAGCTAGCACAAACGTGTCCGGAGCGTCCACACTGAAAACAAGCCAGCCCCTTATTCTACTTCTTCCAAATGCGGGGCATTGAACTTTGTGCAGGACATAGTTGTACTTGTGTTCTTAGGATGGTGGCTTCTCGGTTGATGGTTGTGGCGTAAGTCGGAATGGGCCCAGTACGTGCACATGCGACAAGTGGCGGAGATTGGTGCTAAACGTGGGTACATCTCATCTTCGACATTCTCTGTTACTTCCTGACATACTGTGTCGACGTTCAGGGCTGCTGTCTCTTGTCTTCTCGAAGTGACGTTTCTGGTCGTCTTACTTTACTGTATTTCTTCTCTTATTATCCTAATTATGAGAGAGGTGAGCCCATGGTCATCATCCACTGCTGCCATAGAGACCAGTACTGTCTGAGCAAATAGCTACTCTCTTGTGGACTAGCTTACGGAATCAATTTTGGTACTATAAATCATCTTATTTTCTAACTAAAATGGTCCAGAAATTCTAAACGTAATTAGCACTGTGTTTGCCCTTCCTCTACTTAAAAGTTGCAAAATAAATAAATAAATGTTTTAAATGAGTTTAGCATGCACTGAAATATGAATGAACAAAGCTGAAATTTTAACAGCGTATGTGGTTTAGTCAAAAACCCATCACATACCAAATTGTGTAGAGTCGAGTATTTTGAATGTTAACAATGGTTTTCATAAATTTCGGATACGCACGAAGTTCAAGGTACAGAGTTGAAACTGTAGTAGATATTTTTTATCGTAACAACAGCATATGAAAGGTCCAATAGCATTATGTTCAATATTTTGAAAGTTATAACAAAAATGGTGGATTTTGGTATGCATCGAAATATAACAGATCATCTCCTATTTTGAATTAAGTAACGTTCTAGATACTAAATAATCTCATTCTAACTGCAACACAATAGAGATGTTTCTAATATCAAAGAAAATAAGATATTAATTCGAGGTACAGCTACTACAGAAAACGCAGTTCAGAGGACAATAACTACTGGAAGTTTTATTTACAAAATACTGCAGCTTATAGTTTTTGGAACATATAGTCAAAATTTAAAATGTATCATCGTTACAAATTCTTTGGATAATATAAAAAATCAGTAAGAGCTGCAATAAACCGATTTTGTTATTGTCAGTTGGCTGAAGACGGGTTACTGTAACGCTGACAGCCCACCCATCCGCCGATATGGAGCATAGAGGGGGTTGGGGGATGAAAAAACAACAGAGAAAAAACGGGAAGTATGTGGCAGATGGTCAGGGAGTGGATGTCAGTCAGAGCCTTGCAGTGTAGTCGTTTATGAGGCAGTTCAAACGGAGATGGACCTCGAATGACTACATGCCATAATTATCGTGAGAGAGACCGTTATCAGCTGTCTTTGCGTTGTGTATACTTCAAATTTCGTGTGAACGTTAGTCAAATACTTACCTCATCCAGTCCGGTTCAGTGAGTTGCTGTGTGCATCTCCTATTAAAATGGACAGGACGAGTGGAGCATTGAACTTCCCAGTGTTAAGGAGTGCTAAACTATCTTTGTCTGGGCCAGATATGTTTCACAGTGACTGAGCTGTGAACGAGATCTTACTTTTGGACTATGCTAGTTGCTGAGAAATGGAAACAACTTTTCTGAACTTTTAGTATGTTATGTGTGTTATTAATTAGGAAATTTGGAGGTACAGATTTTGTTTTCATGAGGTCTAGTTTACGTCATTTCAGCAGCTACTTACTCGCTGCCTCGCAGTATCAAGTAAAGGATTTTTATCAGCCCGCATCTCGTGGGCGTACGGTAGCGTTCTCGCTTCCCACGCCCGGGTTCCCGGGTTCGATTCCCGGCGGGGTCAGGGATTTTCTCTGCCTCGTGATGGCTGGGTATTGTGTGCTGTTCTTAGGTTAGTTAGGTTTAAGTAGTTCTAAGTTCTAGGGGACTGATGACCATAGATGTTAAGTCCCATAGTGCTCAGAGCCATTTGAACCATTTTTTTTCTTTTTATCAGCTGTGGAGAGCCATAAAAGTGGAAAGGTGGAATGCAGTTGACAGGTAACACATTTACTGTTACTTTCTGATTACCTCAGTAGTTTTCTGGACAATTAGTAGCAGGATAAAAGCGAACAGCCAAGAAGAGAAAGCTGCGATTACGAGTGTTCAGAGAGTGATGGACCAGGGATAGGAGGACTGAGTTAAGCCTGAAATGGAATTTCATTAAAACTACAGTCGAGATCGCAATAACATTTGTTTATTATGACAGGTTTCGGCTCATGTCAAAGCCATCCTAAGAATTTTTTTAGACCATGCAAGGGTACAAACTGTTTTGGTTGGCAGGAGAGCCAACACCGTGTTACTAGAGGAGGCCGAAAGGCATGTGTTTTAGCTCACGCAGGCTGGCGTGAGGTCTGGAACAGGACAAGGAAATTAGAATTTAGAAAAACGGACGTTGCTGGTGGAATACTTAACTGTAATCCATTAATGGTGAACGTCGGTCTGGACGGTACATGATTCAATGTCAATAGTAACTGATAATGGCGCCTTGCTAGGTCGTTGCAAATGACGTAGCTGAAGGCTATGCTAAACTATCGTCTCGGCAAATGAGAGCGTATTTTGTCAGTGAACCATCGCTAGCAAAGTCGGTTGTACAACTGGGGCGAGTGTTAGGAAGTCTCTCTAGACCTGCCGTGTGGCGGCGCTCGGTCTGCAATCACTGATAGTGGCGACACGCGGGTCCGACGTATACTAACGGACCGTGGCTACTAACTAGCAAGTGTGGTGTTTGGCGGTGACGCCACATTCCTCCCCCGCAAATCGGCGTACGGTTGTGGCATATGGCTTCCGCTCGCCGTGGGGAGGACCCCATGTTGACGTATGCGACGAGGTGGAGACCCTAACAACAGGCGAGGCTGTGCCACCCACACGCTGCCATTCGGACCGCGCGGAGCTAGGAAACGCCCGAAAACCTGCTTCAGGGTGCACGCCAACATGTGGTGTATGCGCCCGCTGAGAGACAGGAGGGGCCGAAGGGTCGACCTCCATCGGGTCGGGGCACCCGACGGGCGAAGACAACATATGGTCCGGAGCGAGCAAGAGTTCCATGTCGGAGGACATCCGGTCACGGGAAGCGATCGGCGGCGCGTGACCCAGGGAGGCGCCCGGCGGTTGCAGCGACGCGTCCACTGCAGGCGTCGCCGGCGGGGGAACAGGCAGCGGCGGCGGTGGCGGCGGCGCGTCGCCATGGGGCAAAATGGAAGGCAGTGTCGATAACACCTGGGGCTGAGGCGAGCCAGTAGATGGGTCCCCAGGACGCTGACCGGACGGCACCGTCGCTGAAAGCAGACGGCGAGCGGCAGATCCCATGCGACGACAGAGGCGCAACTGGTTGAGATGCTGGCGTACCTCACCAGAGGCCCCCAAAACCAGATATATAGCGCGTCCGAGGCAGCGAAGAATGCGCCCTTCGAGCCAACGCCGTGAACCTCGGTAGTGACGATAGTAGACAACGTCGCCTAGAGCAAAAGCAGGTGTCTGCCGCTGCACAGGAACGTGATGTGGCGGATGTAGCAAAGACATCAAGGTTCCATGATGACGACCGTGGAGCAACTCAGCCGGCGAGCGACCATCTCGGGGCTGAGAGCGATATGAGGACAAAAAGAGCAATAACGCGTCCTCCCGAGAATGCGACTCTTTTAACTTCAACATCTGTGAGTTGAAAGTCCTGACCAATCGTTCAGCGGCACCGTTTGACTGTGGCGAAAACGGCGCGGACGTCAGATGTTGAATACCATTGGCCTTGCAGAATGACTGAAATTCTGCGGACGTGAATTGTGGGCCATTGTCGGAAACAATAGTCTGTGGAAGACCTTCAATGCAAAAGATAGCAGGTAACGCTTGGATGGTGGCAGATGACGTCGTGGAAGAAATCCGGACAACCAAAGGAAAATTACTGAATGAATCTGCCACAACGAACCATCGAGCAGTCCAGAATGGACCAGCAAAATCGATGTGTAAGCGTTGCCAAGGGGAAGTGGCTTTTGGCCATGCAAAGAATTTCCGCGGTGGTGCTGATTGTTGTTCGGCACACACCATGCAAGAAGAGCACATATTCGTAATCGCGGCATCGATTCCGAACCAAGTACAGTGCTGACGAGCAAGTTGTTTCGTTCTCACTATACCCCAATGTCCTTGGTGGAGAAGCTGTAAGACAGAGGACTGTAACGAACGTGGTACCACGACCCTGGCCTGATCATTATCAGAACGCAACAGCAAGACACCACGTCGAACAAAAAGTGTCTCCTTGTGAGCAAAAAATCGGCGTACCAACGGATCCCCGATCCGTGACTTTGACTAGGGCCATTGCGTAGCAACTAAACGCAGAACGGTAGCAAGGACAGGGTCGGCAGCTGTGGCTGTAGCTACACGACGGAAATGAATCGGAAACGTTTCGACCATGTCATCCGTTGCCGAATCAATGAACATGCAAGCAAGTTCGGAGGAATCGAAAGCTCTATCCTCAACAACAGGCAAACGGGACAACGCATCGGCGTTTCCGTTCTTAGCAGTGGACCGATACAAGATATCGTAGTGGTACTGCGAGAGGAATATAGACCAGCGAATGAATTTCTGCGCTGTTCGTGGAGGTACAGGCTTGTTCGGATGAAAAAGCGATGTCAAAGGTTTGTGGTCTGTGATGATGGTAAAGTGACGACCATACAAGAAATTATGAAACTTTGTAACACCAAATACGAGAGCCAATGCTTCTTTCTCGATCTGTGAATAATTTCTTTGCGCAGACGAGAGCAATTTGGGCGCAAAGGCAATAGGGCGATCGTGCGATCCATCTTTGTGCGCAAGCGCAGCACCGATCCCGAAATCCGATGCATCCACCATCAACAAAAGGGCTTCTGGGGATTGAATGGCGTAAGGCAAGTATTGGAAAGCAACGCCGATTTCAACTGGCGAAAGGCGCGATCGCATTCCGTCGTCCAGACGAACGGAACACCTTTACGGCGTAAGCGATGAAGCGGAGCTGAAATGGAAGAGGCGTGTGGTATATAACGGTGATAATAATTAATTTTCTCAGCACACTCTGTAGCTGCTTCAAATTCTGCGGCGAAGGCAAGTCGTGTATGGCACGGAGGTGCTCGGGACTGGGATGTATGCCTTGGGCATTGAGTACATGTCCCAGATAGGGCAAGTCACGAGCAAAACAAATTTGTCCTTCCGCAAGCGAAGACCATTTTGTCGCAAGACCTGAAATAATGTTCTGAGATTGGCCAAGCGTTCTTCTTCCGTCTTTCCGGAGATCACAATATCGTCCAGATAGTTTGCTGCAGTAGGGACCGACGCACAAACAGTTTGTAGATATTGCTGAAACAATGCAGGGATGGATGCACACCCGAATGGCAGTCGTTTGAATCGATACAAACCAAGATGCGTGTTAACCACCAAAACGCGCTGGGATTCTTCGTCCACCGGTATTTGCAAGTACGCATCTGCTAGGTCCAACTTCGAAAAATATTTACCCGGGCACAGTTTGTCAAAAAGATCTACCGGGCGGGATAGAGGAAAAGTTGCAATCACTAGTTGTGGATTCACTGTTGCCTTGAAGTCCACACAAAGTTTCAATTTTCCGGAAGGTTTCGGCAAAATTACTAAGGGTGATGCCCAGAGAGAAGCCTGCACACGTTCAATTACACCTTGTGATTCCAAATCGTGTAATGCTTTTGCGACCTCATCACGCAATGCGTGGGGAACATTGCGCGCTCTGAAAAATTTCGGTTGCGCGTTTACTTTCAGTTCCAAATGTGCTTTATAGTTCTTCGTGCAACCAAGGCCCGGTGCAAAAATGTCTGCAAATTCGTCACATAGACGAGAAACACTGTCTGAAGGCACAGTCTGGTTCACTGATAGGACCTGATTTACTATAGACAAGTTAAACAACTGAAATAAATCGAAACCAAACAAGCTCACTGTAGAAGAAGAACGAAGGACGTAAAATGACTCAAGTTTTGTTTGTCCCTTGTATGTTGCAAGAAGGCTGCACTGTCCTAACACGGGGATATCTTGGCTGGAATAACTAGTTAACTTAACATTTGCGGCACGCAACGGAGGTGTGCCCAGCAGTTTGTAAGTGTCTTGATTGATCAGTGAAACTGCAGTCCCGGTATCGAGCTGGAATGGTACCACTTTGCCGTTAATGTCCAAGTCTACAAAAACTTTATTGTCCTGCTGACCACAAGAGCGACTGTCTCGTGCAACGTGAACTGACAATGGTACATAATCACTTGCGACATGACGAGACTTCCAGCGATGTCGACGCACACTATTTGTGGCACGAACACAGTCACTGTTAGAGAGAGTGGCACCAGGCAGAGTGGAATGAACTACATGAATTTCCATGGGCGAAGTTTCACGAGCCTGACTATCGTTGGTTCGAATTCGACGCGAAGCAAAGGGCCTGGAACAGTTGTGAGTTTCCGATCTGAGCTTTTTCTGGCAAACACTCTGAACATGTCCTTTTTTATTACAGAAAAAGCAAATAGCCTGGCGTGACGTGCAATTCTCACGCGAATGTCTAGTAGCACACCGTGGGCATGATTTTAGCACTGCATTTGCTTGCCTGCGCGGCACACGTGGCTGAGAGCCTGGCGGCAGCGGCGCGGCCGGACGCGAGGGCTGTTTACTGCTCCGTGCAGGTCGCCCGGCGGGCCGGTTAACCTGACACATGGCTGGTGAAGTTTCAAATGATTCCTGAGCCAAGTCAAGAGTGTCTTGCAGATCCAATATGTCCATCACTTGTTGAAGGGAGGGATTGACTAGTTTCAAAATCTGTTCCCTTGTACGAACATCAGAAACGTTCTGTGCAATTGCATCACGCACCATAGTATCTGAATAAGGGAGTCCACTGTGACACTCAAAAGCACAATCCCTAGTAAGGCGTTGCAAGGCTGCAACTCACTCCCGATTAGTCTTACCTGCCGTATGTTTTGTACAAAAGAAGGTATACCTTTTCGCAACTACATTGACTGATTCTTTGAAATATGCATCTGATGCAGATAAAATTTCGTCGTAGGACAGAGTTGCTACGTCGCGTTGGGGAAATAATTTGACTATCACACGGTACGTTTGTACGCCGACCCAAGGCAACAAAAATGGCTGCCGCTTGTTACCTTGAATTCTGTAGATGGAAACCAAATTGGCGTGACCACTCCGTCCAGCTTTCCAGTGCAGCATCAAAAGGTCGAAAAGTTGGTGCAACAGCATGTTGTGGCTGCATTAGCGGTGGAGAGGCGGCTGCCGCATCGTTTTGCATTGCCCGTTGACCCAGGACGAGCTGTCCGAGGGCATCCAGTAAGGCCTGCGTCTGCTGATTCTGTAAGCGATTAAATTCGGGCAGTACATCTGGAGATTGTGTCGAAGCCGTTACACTAGTAAATCAGGGCAATATCGATGAGACCGCGGTTTTGCCTCATCGCCAATGTTTTGGTTGGCAGGAGAGCCAACACCATGTTACTAGAGGAGGCCGAAAGGCATGTGTTTTAGCTCACGCAGGCTGGCGTGAGGTCTGGAACAGGACAAGGAAATTATAATTTAGAAAAACGGACGTTGCTGGTGGAATACTTAACTGTAATCCATTAATGGTGAACGTCGGTCTGGACGGTACATGATTAACTATCAATATTAACTGATAATGGCGCCTTGCTAGGTCGTTGCAAATGACGTAGCTGAAGGCTATGCTAAACTATCGTCTCGGCAAATGAGAGCGTATTTTGTCAGTGAACCATCGCTAGCAAGTCGGTTGTACAACTGGGGCGAGTGCTAGGAAGTCTCTCTAGACCTGCTGTGAGGCGGCGCTCGGTCTACAATCACTGATAGTGGCGACACGCGGGTCCGACGTATACTAAAGGACCGCGGCTGATTTAAAGGCTACCACCTAGCAAGTGTGGTGTCTGGCGGTGACACCACAGAAACAATAAAGCTACAAACAGTACTACTACGTATGGCGTTAAAAGAAAATAGAGAAATCTGTGGCGTTTACACCTATGGCTGTCGCATGCGGCTCCTTGGTACTTCACATGATACCACGATGGTAGACTATGACTAATGTCTGTGGAGCCACGGGTTAAATAATGAGCAGTTCCCGTGCCGACTATGAATTCCCTCTTCAACAGCCAATGGCAAACACTTCACAAGAACTGAAATGTTGTTGCTGTAGGAAATTTGCAAAGTAAGTTCTCGTAGGCCAAGTATATAGTAACCGGAGATTTTTTCTTGCTACAGCGATCACTTCAGTCATAGTCCGGATTGAATAATCGGCTGGTGACGGTTGAAGTGATCACTGTAGCAAGCAGAAATCTACAGATGCCAATATTTGAATTCTGGAACCTATTTTGATCGAAACTGAGGTTGGAATCTTCCTACACGTCGGTCAGGGACCTGTTGATGGCGTAGTAAATCGCCGAAACTGGTAGCCAAATAAAACGACAGTTTGGAAATAGGATGGCTGAAATATGTTTGATTTGACAGCGTGTAGTGAATAGCCGAGTCCCCCAATCATCTATGAAAAGATGGACGTGCGGAGACTGTTCGGTCGGAGTCTAATGTGTATCCACAGTACATGTGGCCTGTAATTGAAAGAGTGCCATAATGATCATTGCATGGACGCAAGATTCCGGACTAGCCCGTATTCGGATCTCCAGGGGGGCCGGGGGGACTGCCAAGGTGCATGTTGTTTGAGTCAGGGCGTGGAATGACACGAGTTTTAATGTGGACGGAAGCTAGAAAATCTGAAAAGGAAAATTCTGAAGCTCGTCCAAATATAGTGGGTGTCAGTGAAGTGAAATGACAATAAAATAAGTACGTGTGCTCTGGGTAGTGCCAATAGCTGCAGAATGGGAAGGTAGTGCATAGAATGAGTTAGTGTGAACAGTTCAGTGATGGGCTTCTTCTCATCAGAATCGACAGCAAACCAAGGCCGACTACGAGAGTTCGGGTATACATGCCGACATTGCAAACCTAAGATGAAGAGATAGAGAATTTATATGAGGATATTGAACGGGGGATGAAAATCTAATACTCATGGAAATGCTGTTGTAGGGAAGGAAGCAGAAAACGGGATTACGAGAGAATATGCGCTTAGTACTAGGAACGAGAGAGGAGAAAAACCAGTTAAGTTTTGCAATAAATTTCAGCTAGTTATAGCGAACAATTTGTTCATAAAGCACTAGACAAAGAGGAATACTTGGAAACGGCGAGCAGATATGGAAAAATTTCAATTAAATTACATCCTAGTCAAGCATAAATCCCGAAAACAGATACTGGATTGTAGGGTGTACCCAGCAGCAGATATAGACTCAGGTCACAGTTTAGTAGTAATGAAGAGTAGGCTAATATGAAGTTTAAAAAATTAGTCAGGAAGAGTTAATGAGCAAAGAAATGGGATATGGAAGTACTAGGGAATGAAGAGATGCACTTTATGTTTTCTGAGGCTATAGATACTACGGTAAGGAATAGGTTAGAAGGCAGTTCAGTTTAAGAGTGTAAGGTATCCCTTCTTTGCAGATAAGAGCGAATTTTACTTTATTTCCACTTTTGATATTTAGCATTCGTAAAGTGAATGCATCAGCGCTGTACTTACAGAGCAAGGAGCGACCAGTACTTTCCCACGTTGGCGGTTAACCATCTGGCGCTTTCAGCAGCATTGGCATGAGATGCCGATTCAGAAATCACTCATGATGTCAGCAAAGAGATACGTATGGAAGGTAACTTTACTCTGGTGCGAATCAGTTAATTGTTTTTAATAAATGTTTGCACGCAAAGTTGGCTTTTGTCACTTAGATATAAGGAGGAGTATACTGTCTGTAAATGCTGTCTTTGAGTGAATTTACAATGTCAGGAAACGTTAATATTAAAATATAAATGACTAACTTTGGCATGCCCGAATCTGTACGATCTTAAGTCAACTATGCAGATTATAGACTCAACTTGCAGACTGTGCGCCTTAGTCGCCAGTGGTCGATAGGATGCCCTTCGATCTAGTCATGCGGTGCACCATCTTCTTATACAATTAATAGTGGCCTTATAATCAATGTGAACAAGTTCATTTTGCGGTGCTTCTTTAATAAACTCACCATAATGGCATCCCATTGTAGGGAAGCAGCCTACTCACGCCATAGTAAATTCACATCAGTCTTTCCACTGTGTGCCAGCCAGTCCGCTGTAACTAGCTCTGACGTTATAAATGTTGTGCAATACTTTTAAAATCAAGTAAATAACCTAAAATGATTCTAACATGTCAGGAGTAATACTAAATTAACATGTGTTGAATATCAGTTCGATAACTTTAACCATTTTCGAAATTTGGGCGTTTTTCTGTAAAAATCATTGGCGCAACAGAAAAGAGCTAGAGAATAAAAAATTTATATTTAGATTCCTTTTCCATAATAATTTAATAGAAACAGTACTTTGGATCTCACAAATTAAGATTTTAGTTTAAATTCATAATTTTCTGGTTTTTGTCTTAAAACTTGAGGAAGCAAGATAGATTAAGTAGGCTAATAAATAAGGCTAGGATGTTTAGATTTAAGTAGAATGGAGATCCGCTATAACCATAAAGATGTGAGAAGTTTCATTTGAATAACTATAAAACTACAGCGATAGCGTAACTCAAAAGGGCACGTTCAGAGCTCGTCTACTACGTGCAATGTAATTAAATTAATTCTCTCGCCCAAAATGTTTAACTTAGCCACGTCAAACTTTTATTATGATTACTTACCTGTGTGCTGAATGCACTTTTAAATTGAGAGTTTCATCGGCCATCAGCAAAAGAAGCAATGGTTTATTCAACGACTTAAAGTGGTGCATTACTAGCCCAGCGGCTAGTTGGGAGAGCTGATTTGATCAGGCGTTCCCTAAGCCGTCCGCACCGCGGCTTTATATATAAGAACGCGGCGCGAGGAAGAAAGGCCCCAGTTCTCTCCAGACGCTGAATAGCACGCCATCTGTGTCGGGAGTCGCGTCGCGTCGGTATCATTGCTGTAAACGGCCTCGGATACCGTATTAAGTTACTCGGGATACACGTAACCATGAAATCATTTTCGAGTGAAGTGTTAATTCTGGGATGACTTTAATTATCGATTTTCAGTTTGCGTATGTCGTATTTTCACGTGCCGTCGCGGGACAGACATTCTACCATTATTTAGCGTGGCGTTTGATGAGCATTATCATCAAATTATGGCGAGCATTCATTTAAACATTTAATTTGGACAGTTATAGTTGCATCAGCGCATTGGACTCTGAACTGCTCTGTTAGTCAGGTTGTGTGGATTCTTTTTTTCATCTGTGACTTTCAGAATACAGACAACGTTTTTTTTTTCACGATCGTTCTTGATTATGAATCCCAGACAATCTCCTAATTCCTCAGAGCTATAAGCTGTAGCTATAAGTGTATTTCTCAGATGAAGTGGGCACTAGGAATTCTAATTACAGGCTTCACGTTTTGCTAATCACTTTCTGGTTGCCAATATTGTAGTTAGAGAGCCAGTGTTGAGAACGGCAAAAGACAGCGTAAATAATAGGAACTGGTTTTTCATTCAGGAACATTTATATAAACAATTTTCTAACCGCCGCCCCACATATGGTTAATCGGCCGGGAAATGCTTCTTTTCTACATCACAAACATTTATATACAACAGTAATTTTTCTAACCGCCGCCCCACACCATGTTACAGTTATTTACACTAAAAGCAAGTCTTCGCACTCCATTACGTGAAGCGTAGACAGTAAGACTGCACTTTCAGAATACGACGGCGCTGTTACGGCTCTGCAAGGGGACGTGAAACTACGAGAGTATCTGCACCTAGCCGGTAGGAAGAATTGCTACACGGCGACCCAATAAGTCTGTTCAATGGAGAACTGGCCTAATTATCGCAAAACTCGGGTGGGAAAGCGTGGGCAGTTTTAATATACGTCCTGCCATCTACGGACTCATCAGCTAAACTGAGACATTCTTGAGATTCAGTACGAGAGGGGATTTTTGCAAAAGGAATGTACGCCTTTAAAAAGGGCAATCACAGATGCTGGAGAGAAAAATATGTGTACACAAAAGGTAGCTACGAAGAAACTATGGGTAACAGAAGAAATACTTCAGTTGATCGATTGAAGAAGAAAGTAGAAAAATGTTCAGCAACACAGAAGCAAAAGTCGCTCAAGAATGAAATAAAAAGACAGTGCAGGGATGCTAAGACGAAACGGCTGCATGAAAAATATGAAGAAAGCAGAAAAAAAAAGAAAAGGCTGTTACAAGGACTGACTCAACATTTAGATAAGCTTAAACAACGTTCGTTGAAATGAAAACAAGGGCTGGTAACATTAAGAGTGCAATTTGTATTTAACTGCTAAGCGCAGAAGAGAGCGCGAATAGGTGGAAAGAGTACACTGAAGATCTCTGTGAGGGGCAAGAGTTGTCTAATGGCTTGACAGAAGAAGCAGAAGGGATAGATGATCCAGCGTAAATTTGAGTAACAAATTTATGAGAATTTACGTTTGGAGCACAGCATTACATGTTAGTGAAACTTGGACTGTGGGAAAAGCGGAACAGAAGAGAATCGAAGTATTGGAAATTTGATGCTACATAAGAATGTAAGAAATTAGGTGTATTATTAAGGTAAGGAATAACTTAAAATAGTACTACAGGGAGATACAGAGGATAAAAACTCTAGCGAAAAACAGAGACTGGAATACATTGAACAAATAATTGAAGATGTATCTGGAAATTATTACTCTGAGATGAAGGGGTTGGGACGGGATAGGAATTTGTTGCGACTCAGGGAGAAAAATAAAAGCTTAAGAGAATTTCTCAAGTTGCAAAAGCACGACGTTTACATGCTTCAAACGTGAACATAAGTCATGAACACGTATCTTACTGCCACTGAGTCTGACCCTGCTACTCAAAGAATGACCCCAGCCCTTTTTCGGGCTTCTATTTATCTCGCTGTCCAAGTAACGATTACGGAGCTATCGGCACGCACTTCGCTTCAAATGTGAAAGGTTTTCGTGTTACGTATGAGTTATACACGTCGGATGACGAATTTTCTCAGCATACATCTCGGACACGGTTATATGGGGCGAACAAAAAGTTTCCATTTGAAGGCTGTACAGTCCAGAATCATAAGCCAGTCATCCAAAATCGCCATGAGCATTGAGATAATCTACCCACCGACACACCAACTTTAAGATGCCAGTTTGATGAAAGTGTTGCTGCATGAAGAAGTTCGAAATTGCTTGTTGCACAGCTGGTCAGACGGGAATCATCGACCTTTAAAGTCCTGTCCCAAAGGATCGAAGGCATGATAAAAGCATGCGGATAAATCAGGACTATAGGTCAGGTACTCAATTGTTTCCTAGTTAAGTTAGTGTCACTTCTGTGTTACGACATTTGAGATATGGGGACATGTGTTCTCATGAAACAGCAGCACCCCGTCGCACACCATTCCACGTAGGTGGTTTTCGACAGATATGCTGCGTCATTGTCATTCTTCACCCTCAGATGAATATCTGCTGGTATCCGTCCTGCGGCTGCCTAGAAAAGAATAGCAGTACTCTGGTAATGTTTCGACTCATCTGTTAACACGCTGCAGTTCATTATCTGTATTTACCGCACGCATGTCGAAAACACAAGAATGCTGCATTAATCCCTTGCCTACATGTCAGTGCTCATATAAACACAGTGGAGTCACAATACATTGTATATATGCTGCAACAGCTGCCTCACACAGAATGTTCTTGATCGCTCCTTCTATTTTGTAAACTAAGTACAATAAAAGTTGCAATAAGTGGAACATCCTTATCGTTATGTATTTGCTACACTAATTATGCTACAAGATTCAGGTTGGATTGAAGAGAGCTTTAATTTGATATGCATTTTGGCCCGTTAGACGCTTTGAACCAAGTAACAACCTGGTTTGCGTCCCGCCCACGGGAACACGCGCTGTCCACCGCGCTGACTTAAAAGAGTTGCGCATTAGGTTGCTGTAAGTCATTTACCACCGATAACTGCCGTGTGGTCATCCAAGTGCTCTGTATGGATGCAAAAGCATAAGTCTCACATGACTCAGAGTGACTGTGTGATTCTTTTGTCTGCCAACTTACGTGACTAAGAAGCAAGTCGCTGGAATTTGGTGGAAACGGCCCTGGAGGTTTGTTTGCTATTGTGTCTACTCAGTTCAAGATGGGATTGGTGAGCCATTGTTGGAATTACTTGGCTAGAGGTTTAGTGGGTAGACTTGATGAAAATTTACTTATTCCTATTCATTGTGCAGTAGGGATTTTTGAACTCTTTATGTGAAAACTTTTAAGGCTTCTTAAATAAAACAAACGTCATTAACATTCTACATTTCTATTCTTCGTGAATAGGTATCAGCAGCGCTCTGCCGTTAGAGTGATCTGAACTGTAGCATGAAACATGACAGTGTGTTGATAGCCGCCAGCTTAAAATAAATAATAAAAAGGAGCCACCCAAGGAGCAAAATACGTGGGTGTAGAGGGGACAGCTGAGCGAGGTAAACATACCAGGGCAGGAACATTAGATGTCTCACACTCAGAGTACTTTATTGTCTAAATTAAACTAAATAAAGTTTCCAACAGCACACAAGCATTCAAACTGCTACTCTTTTTCTTTTCTTTTGAGTCATCAGTCGCCTGACTTTCATGTGGCCCGCCACGAATTCCTCTCCTCAGCCAACCTCTTCATTTCCGAGTATCACTTGCAACGTCCGTCCCCAATTATCTGGTGATGTTTCCCAATCTCTCTGTCCCTCTATAGTTTACACCTTCAACAGCTCCCTCTAGTACCATGGAAGGTATTCCCTGGCGTCTTAACAGAGGTCCTATCATCCTGTTCCTTCTTCTTGTTTACCATATTTTCCTTTCCTCTACGATTCTACACAGAACCTCCTCATTCCTTACATTATAACACTACCTAAATTTACACATTCGTATGAAGTAATACATACGAAATATTCCGATTCTCTTCTATTTCGGTTATCTAACCGTCCTTGTTTCACTACAATACGATGCTGTGCTCCATACGTACATTCTCAGAAATATCTTCCTCAAATGAAGGCCTGTGTTTTATACTACTAGACTTCTGTTGGGCAGGAATGAACTGTTTGCCAGTGCTAGTCTGCTTTACACGTCCTACTTCCTCCATCCATCATCTTGTACATGCAGTATATTACCCGTCTCTCCCTATATCTTACCGCAAAGTTTCTCAGAAATTCGAACACCTAGCATCATTTTACATAGTCTAAGTCTGTAAATTCTACGAATGTCTATTGATTTTTCTTAAGTCTTGTACCCGTTGTCACCGGCAAAGTCAGAATTGACTCTCTTGTGCCTTTACCTTTCCAAAATCCAAACAGATAGCCATCTAACTGTTCCTCAATTCTCTTTTACATTGTTATGTATATTTTTGTTAGCAACTACGACGCATGGCCTGTTAAGCTGATTGTGCTACTATTTTCGCACTTGTCAGGTTCTGCAACCTTAAGAATGGTGTGGATGATGTTTTTCCGAAAGTAAGATATTATATCGCTAGACTCATACATTTAACACACCAACGTGAATACTCGTTTTGTTGTCACGTCCACCAATACTTCTAGAAATTCTGATGGAATTATTTGTTTTAAAGACTTCCAGAGCTCTTTAACTTCTGATTCCAATACCCACTATCCCTCATAAATATTGACTTCTGTTTTTTCTTATATCACGTCGTCAAACAAGTTCTCGCCCTCATAGAGGTCTTCAATGTATCAAAATGGCTCAAATGGCTCTGAGCACTATGTGACTTAACTTCTGAGGTCATCAGTCCACTAGACTTAGAATTACTTAAACCTAACTAACCTAAGGACATCACACACATCCATGCCCGAGACGGGATTCGAAACTGCCACCGTAGTGGTAACGCGGTTCCTGCCTGTAGCCCCTAGAACCGTTCGGCCACTTCGTCCGGCCTTCAATGTATCCATCCTATCTACATGCCCTCTGCTCTTCATTTAACCGTGGAATTCCAGTTGCACTTTTGATGTTACCACCCTTGTTTTTAGTTTCAACGAAGGTTGTTTTGAATTTCGTATATGCTGAGTCAGTTCTTCCAGGAAGAGTATCGCTTTCTATTTCTTTACAATTTTCATATAGCCATTTCGCCTTAGCCTTTTCTGCACTTCCTGTTTATTTCATGTTTAAGTGACTTATATTTTTGGATATCTGAATTTCCCTAAATGTTTTTTGGACTTCCTTCTTCCGTCGATCAATTGAAGTATTTCTTATGATTCCCTGATTTCTTCGTAATTATCTTTTTTATACATACGTTTCTTTTGCCAACTTGTGTGACTGCCCTTTTTAAAGATATCCACTGAACTGCACAACTGAGCATTTCCTTTCTGTAGTATCTACAACCTTGGAGAACTTCAAGCGTAAGTCTTGATAATTCCGTATCTCACGTCCTTGTGGTTAGATTCTTCCTGACGATACTTATAAATTTCGGACAATTCTTTATCATTACTAAATTGTGATCTGAGTCTATATCGACTCCTGGATATGCCTTACACTCTAGTATCTCGTTCTGCAATCTCTGCATGACCGTGATGAAAACTAATGAAATCTTACCGTATCTGCCAGAATTTCCCAAGTACAGCTCCCCCTCTTGTTCTTCTTGAACAGAGAATTTGCTAACACTAGCTGAAATGTATTGCCGAACTCGATTGATATTTCCCCTCTCTCATTCCTGATAGTAAGCTTATATTCTACCGTTCCCTTTTCTTTCACCCCTTCCTCTACAGTCGCATTCAAGTCTCTCATCACCGTCACCTACTGAATTACCTGTTCAATATCCTCATGTACTTTCTCTAGCTCATCATCTTGGGTCGTGACTTGTGATAGAAACATTACGCCGTTGCATAAGTCAGTTTTGTTCACCAAAAATTATGACAAAAGTCAGAACCAGAGAATTTCTCATCCAAGCAAGTTCCGAATTTTAACAACTCGTTAACTACATAGCTGCAGTGGTAAAATTAAATTTGAGTTCCAAAATGATTCTTGCACTGAGATATTACATTTGATTTGAAGGTATTACGAAAGTCAGCGTAGCTTATGCTTGCATGGAATGATTAAATTAATCACCGCTAAACACTCCAAACTGACTCTGGCCAGCTTGTTATTTACTGCAGTTTACTGTTACTGGGCCTTCTAAAGGACTGCTCCGACATTTGAGTCTCGCTCTTGTGAATCCACATACTCATAATTCCAATTTAGGTTACGTTCAGAGCTCAGTCAAGAAACTACAAATTATTCATACTAACAGTCCTCAAATCGGAAGCCAGAACACCTCCGGCGACGAGCAAAAAAACCATTGCGTTACTCTGAACAGAACTTGGTCGGCAGGAATCCTCAACGAAATTTTCGTATGTGTAGTTCATTGACAGTACCAACGTCTAGAAATACCGATGGAGCCGACACTATCTCCTTCTAGCAGGTCTCTGAACCATCCCACTGAAAACACAGGGATGTGCCACTCCTACTCCTCATGCAGCTCGGTCCTTTGAAGAAACACTGAAGAGCTGCTCGCAGTGTCGCCTTCCCAGCGCTGAGAGGTGAGGAAGGTAAATACCAGGTGGTACCCGGAAGAGGATGAAGTCCGCTCTTGACTGAAGTCCGTTATGAACACGGCTCACTAGCTCCGATCCTCTTACCTGTTCTGCGAAAAGGCCAGCAGACGAAGCTGCAGACCATTAAAAGCGTTAAACAGAGAGATTGTAAGAAGTTGAACCGATACACCGGGGGCGAGAGAAATGGCTCTTTAGTAGCTACGCCTGGTGTGAGAAACAGCATGCTTTAATGGAGTTGAGAATTTCAAGAATTCGACCACACGTGGAGCACCATCTCCTTCAGCTTGAAAGTGCCACACCACACACGGATGCTGCGACATCGGCAGCAATTTGATATCACTGCCATCGATCATCCTCCATATAGTCCTGGCTTGATTGTCATCTGTATCAAACACTTAAGGAACAGCTTTCAGGATTAAGTGAGGTTGTGGCTCCGTCAATTAAGTCAAACATTCTACAGTGATGGCATCAGCAAAGAGGTCTCTCGTTGGGAAAAATGTGTTCGTCGCCAGGGTGACTGGGTTGAGAAATATATATGTACACATGAAGAACAGGGATTCAGAATGTTAGTAATGTGTTTTTTATTCATAAAACTTTAAGATATTTAACACAAAAAATTCGGAGGCATTGCTTTTCAGCGCGGCTTTATATGTATGTTATATTGTTTTAGGTATGTTTTAACCCCGATTTTACTTGTAGAGGTTAATAGTTCCATATCGTCCAAATGAAATTGTTAAACTGTTTATACCACAGTTATTCAGGCCAGGTTATCTTGCTTATGTCTCTTGGATTTGGGCTCAGTTGGTAACGTTGTATGTGGAAGTTAAGTGTAATTTATTTCGTACTGAGGATCGATATAAGTTTTTACTATCTGTTACTTTAGTGTCAGAATTTTGGGCGTTGTTCTCGAAATTTTACTTATATTTTCTTTCATAGAACTTGCAGGAGATATCACGACTTAAAATGGAGCTAATTTCATTGGTATTTTCAGTGAGATCTACATTCTACCTAATTCCACAATTGGCCGTTTGTTCATTATCTCGGGCTCTATAATGAGTCAACTCCTATCTGTTTATGAAACTTCTGACAGATTTCCATTGATTTACGTTAAGTTTACATTTCACATTCTGTTTATAGCAGCTCATTGACTGTTACGATTTAGCGAGCTTATACACGCGTCAACAAAATGTTTATTTATATTTGATGTATGATTCTGGTACATTTGTTAACTGAATAGTTTTTCTATCTGTTCTAGTAGTACTTGATTTCATACTATGCTTTATTGAATTTATTTTGACAAAGAACCACCTGAGAGAGATCAAGCTGTACATAACGACACAATCTTAAATCTTACATTAATATTGTTTAACCTTGATATTTAATGATTATTGTTTATTTCTTGTATTGTCATAAACAATAACATTCGTTCATGGTTGCTGAATTTCTTTTTACAAAGTTGCTGGTAAACCATTTCCACAACTTGTTCCATAAAACCATTTTGTCCTGTGTGAGATGATACGTTCCGTGTGGCCTGCCACCGTACCACTCCCAGCTCCTCGGTAGCAACGTTTTCTCATACCAGTTATATAGCTACATGCATCAAGTGGTTTTTGTAGTGACCGGCGTTTCAAACAGTCGGTTTTGCGGTCGCGTTCAGTCGCTGCACACGCAATGAAACCGGGCAGTAGTTTTCTAGCAGGCCTTGGCACATTCTGACCAATTACTTCGACTGCCATGTCTGTCAATAAATCAGCCAGAACTGACTATTGATGGTTACTACCGAGCGAATTCGTTCCACTACCTCGCTGGCTGGTTGATACAGCAACCGGTTTGCTTGGTATGTGAAAAACAAGAGAGTCCCAGTTGCAAAACTGTTTTATTTAAAAGTAACGTGTTTTGCCGTCATCAGATTAAGTGAAACTGCCAAGCGTTCACTGCGACGGCTACCAATGCTCTTCGTCAGCCACAATGATTTTATGTGTATGTTGCTGACGTAGAGCTTTGGTAGCCAGCGCAGTGAACCTCATTTGACAATTTTACATAATTTGAAGATGCCTAACCAAGATGAAACACCTTACTTTTAAATGGAAATAGCTTCCTCTTGATATCTTCGGATAGCGTCTTTGATTAGTAATCAATCCGAGTTTCTCGGTTCGATCCCAGTCACAACTTAAGTTTTGAATCAAAGTCATCACCATTCATGGTCGAAGACTTCCGGCAGATGAAGTCATCCTCGTCCTGCCAATGGCGTCATCAAAGTGGGCAGAGGGGCAGAGAGAGGTTCAGGGCACTCTCTTGCCCTTGAGATGGGAAACTGCCCTTAAGGCTGAAGAATCACTAATGATCAAGGACTTCAGGATGCAGAAGGCAATGGAAACCACTGTATTAAAGACACTTTATGTGAATCCACAGAACATGTAACGTGTAATTCAAACAGTGTCTTCATGATCTCTCCATTGACACAATATTCCATAATAGCTCCCCCATTCAGATATCTTGAAGGGGACTACCAAGGGGGAGGTGACCACGACAAAAAGACTGAATAACCAACGAAAGGATAACGTTCTACGAACCATAGCGAGGAAGGCCAGAAGTTTCAACTTGGTAGGGTAGCTACAAAATCTGAAAAGGAAAATGCTAAGGGTAATCTAGATATAGTAGGGTTCATTGAAGAGAAATGGAAAGAAGACAAGGACTTTTGGTCAGATGAGTATGGGGTAATACCAGCAGCAGCGAAAATGGTATAACTGGAATGGGATTCGTTATGAATAGGAAAGTGAGGTTGTTCAAATTCGAATCGATAGCAAACCAACACCACCAACAATAGTTCTTGGATGCACGTCAACGTCACAATCTGAAGATGTAGAAAATGAGAAAGTATAGGAGAATATTGAACGGTTTATTCAGCACGTAATGGCAGATGAAAATCTAATATGCATGGGGTATGGGAACGAGGTCGTTGGGGAAAGAGTAGAAGAAAGAACTACGGGAAAAGATGGGACTGATGCTAGGAATGAGAGAGGACAAAGACTAATTGAGTTTTGCGTAAAATTTCAGATAGTAACAGCGAATACGCTGTTAAAGAACCACTAGAGCAGGAAAAGAACAGGAAAAGAAAGGGTCAGACAGAAAGATTTCAGCAGGATTTCATAATCGTCAGGCAGAGATTTCAAAATTAGACACTGGTTGTAAAGTATGCCCAGGAGCAGACATAGACTCAGAATAAAATTTAATAATGATAAAGAGCTGGCTGAAATTTAAAAGATTTGTCAGGAAGAATCTATCCACAACGATGTGAGATACGGAACTACTAAGGAGTGGAGAGATAGTTTTGAAGTTCTCTATGTCTATAGACACTGCGAAAAGAAATTGCTCAGTGGGCAGTTCAGTTGAAGAGGAATGGACATCTCTAATAAGGGCGATCACGGAAGTTGAAAAGAAAAACGTAGGTTTAAAGAAGGTATTTACGGAGAAACCACGGCCAAAAGAAGTGATACTTCAGTCGCTCGTCAGAAGAAGGGAGTATAAAAACGTTCAGGGACATTCACAATTATGGAAATACAAATCAATTAAGCATGAAATAAATAGGCAGTCCAGGGAAGTGATTGCGAAGCTGCTGGGTGAAAAATGTGAAGAAATCTAAAAAGAAATGATTGTCGTAAAGACTCATTCAGGATACGGAAAAGTCAAAAAGCAAGGGTGGTCACTTTAAGAGAATTCCACTGTTAAATACAGAGGAAGTTGTGGTTAGGTAAATGGTTCAAATGGCTCTGATCACTATGGGACTTAACATCTCAGGTCATCAGTCCCCTAGAACTTAGAACCACTTAAACCTAACCATTCTAAGGACATCACAAACATCAATGCCCGAGGTAGACTCAAGCGCCTAGCACCGCTCGGCCGCAAAGGCCGACAGTTGTGGTTAGGTGCAAAGAGTATATTGAAGGCCTCTGTAAGGGGGGGAGACTTGGCTGCTGTGGTAGAAGGGGAAAGAGGAGTCGACACAGTTGAGATAGGGGTTCCAGCATTAGAATAAGAAAATAAAAGAGCTTTGGAATACTGAATAGCAAATAAAACAGAAAGGCTACATAAAATACCATTAGAATTTCTAAAGTCATTTCTGGAATTGACAACAAAGCCACTATTCACGTTGGGGTGTAGAATGTATGGGTCTGGCAATATACCGTCTGACTTTCGGAGTAATATCACCCACACATTTCCGAAGACTGCAAGAGCTGACAAGCGCGACAACTACCAAACAATCAGCTTAAAACTTCAAGCATCTAAGCTGGAAACGGTAATAATATACAAAAGAATGGAAAAGAAATCTAACGATTTGTTATATGACGATCACTTTAGATTTAGGATAGATAAACGCACCAGACAGGAAGTTCTGATGTAGCGGTTGCTAATGGAAGCAGGAGTAAAGAAAAATCCAGACACATTTGTAGGATCTGTCGGCCGGGCAAAACCTTTCGGAAATTTAAAATTGTTAAAATTTTTGTAAATTCTGAAAAAAATATAGGTAAGCTGTAGGGAGAAAGATGTAAAATACAGGCTGTCCAGAAATTAAGTCACAATTTCCTTCAAATAACTGTTGTAATATTATAATTTATAGTGGCATATCTTTATCACATTCCGACATAACTCTAATCTGTCACCTGTGGCCGAAAGACTTCCGGAGCGTTTGTGGTGTTACAGCTAGAGCAGCTTGCCTAATTCGGACTCGAAGCTCTTCAAATGAGTTAGTACGGTGTCGGCGATACTCGTGTCCCTTCATAAATGCTCAGACGAATGTCCTTGAGTGTGAGGTCGGGAGAATGGGCTACCCAGTTCATGGGCCCCGTGCGCTCAACCCATCTTCCAGGAAACACATAACTCAAAAACGCATTCACACGTATAGAGTAATAACATTGTGCCCAATTCTGTGATAAGTAAACATTGTGCACTCATCCATCCTGCACAAGCTATGGTAAAGGAAACTTTTGCAGCATCTTTACTAATATAACCCCATTGACGCAGTTTTCGGCGAAGAAGAATGGCCGTAGAATTTGGCAACGGATATTGTTTCCACTTGCTGGAATTCCAGGTGCTCCTCTGGTAGTACGTCAGTCCATATGATAGAGTTATGTCGGTTAACCGTTACGCAAATGTGGAAGGGTGCTTTATCGGTGGATAGGATCAAGTTGAGTATGTTGCGATTATCATCTGCTTCAAGAAAATTCTGGCACATGTTTATACGCTGTGTCAAATAGTCAATAGGTAATATGTGGAGAACCTGCAGATGATTGATTTTTTGCAGCGTACGCTGTTACGTTTTTGTGTTGTCGAGCTTGGACTGTCCAGTTCCAGCGACGATAGCCTCGGAGTTTTTGGACTGTGTAGAATGTATGTTGTAATCTCTTCAATTCGGTCAGCTTAGGTTGATGGACGCCTTGTCCGGGATCTATCTTGACGGTACTTCTGCACGTAAGCTGAATCACTAACTGTTGCATCGCATTCAGTAGCTCGTTGCTTGTACACTGAAGAGCCAAGAAAAAGACTTTTTGAGTAATAGAACCCAGTACGTTGTCCTCGATGGTGAGTGTTCATCGGTGGTGAGGGTATCAGCTGGAGTGCCCCAGGGAAGTGTGGTAGGTCCGCTGATGTTTTCTATCTACATAAAAGATCTTTTGAATTGGATGGATAGCAATGTGCTGCTGTTTGGTGATGATGCTGTGGTGTACGGGAAGGTGTAGTCGTTGAATGACAGTAGGAGGATATAAGATGACTTGGAAAGGATTTGTGATTGGTGTAAAGAGTAGCAGCTAACTCTAAATATAGATAAATGTAAATTAATGCAGGTGAATAGGAAAAATAATCCCGTAATGTTTGAATAATCCATTAGTAGTGTAGCGCTTGACACAGTCACGTCGATTAAATATTGGGCGTAACATTGCAGAGCGATATGAAGTGGGACAAGCATGTAATGCCAGTTGCGGGGAAGGTCGTCTTCGGTTCACTGGTAGAATTTTGGGAAGATATGGTTCATCTGTAAGGGAGACCGCTTATAAAACACTAATACGACCTATTCTTGAGTACTGCTCGAGCTTTTGGGATCCCTATCAGGTCAGATTGAGGAAGGACGTAGAAGCAATTCAGAGGCGGGCTGCTAGATTTCTTACTGGTAGGTTTGATCATCACGCGAGTGTTACGGAAATGCTTCAGGAACTCGGGTGGGAGTCTCTGGAGGAAAGGAGGTGTTCTTATCGTGAATCGCTACTGAGGAAATTTAGAGAACCAGCATTTGAGGCTGACTCTAGTACAATTTTACTGCCACAAACTTATATTTCGCGGAAGGACCACAAAGATAAGATAAGAGAGATTAGGGCTAGTACAGAGGCATATAGGCAGTTATTTTTCCCTCGTTCTGTTTGGGAGTGGAACAGGGCAGGGAGAGAAGATGCTAGTTGTGGTACGAGGTACCCTCCGCCACGCATCGTATGGTGGATTGTGGAGTATGTACGTAAAAATAAAAAAAAAAACAGGCACGCATGCTTAATAACACGTAGGGCACTCGCGAGGACGCAGGAGTGCCGCAAGACGACGTGGCATTTACTCGACTAATGTTTGAAGTAGAGCTAGAGGGAATTGACATCACGAATCCTCCAGGGCTGTCCATAAATCCGTAAGAACACGAGGGGGTGGTGACTTCTTCTGAACAGCACGATGCAAGGCACCCCAGATATGCCCAATAATGTTGGTATCTGGGGAGTACAGTGGCCAGTGGAATTTTTTTATGTCGGAAGAGCGCCCCTGGAGCCACTCTGTAGCAATTATGGACATGAAGGTTATCGCGTTGTCCTGTTGGAATTGCCCAAGTCCGTCGGAATGCACAGTTGGAATGCAGGATGCTTACGTACGTGTCACCTGTCGAAGTCCTACATGGACGTATCAGAGATCCCGTATCACTCCAACTGCACACGCACCACACCAACACAGATCCGCCACCAGCCTGAAAAGCCCCCTGCTCACATGTATGGTCCATGGATTGATGAAGTTGTCTCCAAAGCGGTACACGTCCATCCACTCTACACAACTGCAACGAGACTTGTCAGACAAGGCAACATGTTTCCAGACATCAACAGTCCAGTGTCGATGTTGACGGGCCCAGACGAGGCGTAAAGCTATATATAAAGTCTTCACGCGTTGTCAGCCGTGTAGCGTCGTCGTCTCGTAGCGTAAGAGTGGGCCTTCAGCTCCGGAAGCCCATATCGATGATGTTTTGTGGAATGGTTCGCTTGCTAACACTTGTTGATAGCCTAGCATTAAAATTGGCAAAAATTTGAATGAAGGGTTGCACTTCTGCCACGTTGAACGGTTCTCTTCAGTCGTCGTTGGTCCGTTGTTGCAGGGTCTTTTCCAGGCCGCAGCGATGTCGGAAATTTGATCTTTCACCGGGTTCCCGATACTCATGGTACACTCGTGAAATGGTCGTACGGGAAAGTCTCAACTTCATAGCTACCTCGGAGATGCTGTGTCCCATCGCTCGTGCGCAGGCTATAACACCACGTTCAAACTCACTTAAATCTTGATAACTTGCCGTTGTAGCAGCAGTAACCGATGTGACAACAGCGCCAGACACTTGTAGCCTTATATATACGTTGCCGACCGTAGCGCCATATTCTGCCTGTTTACATATCTCTGTATTTGAACACGCATACCTATACGAACTTCTGTGGTGCTTCAGTGTACGAGCAGCGATCAGATCTCGTCAGAATTTCACCATACACAAACCACAGCAATCTGTACGTCACAATGGCTATCGTCTACTGCACAATTAACATCACACTCGTTCCGAAAACTGTAACAACAAAACATATGGCAAACTGTGCCATGAAGCGAATCTATCATTTTCAGCTACAATTACAACTTTTACAATTACAATGAATCTGAAGGGGACTAGCATATACATTTTGCCCCTACACCACCGTTTTCTACAAAATCTAAACTTCATACCTGGACTCTCTGTAGAACATGTGCAGGAGCCAAGAGGGAATAATAGTAATGGAAGACCAAGAACGAACTGACCTTATTAAGAAGGATGTAATATTTCGCTCCTACTATTCAATCCATAAATCGAAGAAGCAATGATGGATATGAAAGATAGGTTTTAGAGTGAAATTCAGATTCATGGTGAAAGGATAAGAATGAAAAGCTTCGCTGATGGCATAAGAATAATAAACAAAAAAGAATTATTTTTAAAAGCAGTCGCATGATAGATGCTCACTTTCAAGTTTCTAAGCTTCATTAATTACAAAGTTTATCATTTGGAGTTTTTACTTTGTAACTACATAAGTCCACAGACGAAAATAAAGTAGTTTATAATTGTAAAACATGTGCTTACTCAGTAGAGACGTTGAAATAATACATGTTGTACATTCAAATGTACGCTTGTAGCATTCGACTTGGCATGGCAGTGCAATAATCTGAGGTATTCAGCTACAAATAGATCGAAACACAGTATTCTTTTTGTCGTTGGGCCAGTGTTCGCTTGTTGGAGACAGATCTAACACTACGTGGTAGAAGGGGAAACGTTCCTCACGAGCGTAATGAGAGGAATAGGTAGCATAGCTCTCCAACAGCATCATGAAAGTAGTGTGCACCGAGCGGGAAGTTTACTTTCATCTGTTCGCCGCTACTACAGAGCCAGCAGGGTTCCATTACACTCTCTTAACTAAATATATCTCTGTCCACAATTTTACCCTTTGCTAAATTACATTTTTTCCTCTCCTTTCTCTGCTTTGCAGTTACTCCTCTGTTGCCACATTTCCTAGTGATGAAGTGCAGCCTGCTCCATAACGTATAGAACTTTGCTCTCTCTTGTGTGTGATTTGTTACTAAGAATTCTTTTACCATTTTCAGACAAACCTACAGTCTGGCTAATAGCCTTGTTTTTACACTGTTTTCCCGGTTATACGACTAGAGACAAGAACATCACCGCATAATTACTACACAAGAGGTAACCGATAATCATTTTTCCCTTCCAGAAGGTACAATTCTCTAGATAAGTACCAAAAAATGTTTCAACCTGTGGAACATAACGTTTTTTTCTCATCTCCACAAGAAGGATGACTCAATAGATGTCCATAATTACCCTCCGTCGTTATATATTATTCTAAAATTAATGATAATTTATGTAGTCCATCTTGTCAGTCAATAACGAGATACTCAGCCAGTCACACTTTGTGTTTCAAAAGGACCACCCAAACGAGCCCGCTATTTGTACAATTATTGAGCACGTAAGGAAATACTTAAATGATAAAACATCTTCAATCGCAATCTCTTGACATATCAAATGCATTCGATTACGTCAGTCTTACTATTCTATTCGAAAAGTTAAGTTTTACAGAAGATGTAGTTCAGCACATGCCAGGTTTACTTCTTACTAAAGAAATGAAAATGAAAAAGTAATCCAAGGTTGTTCAAGGAATACGTGAGGGACGTCACATCATGCTCCTAAAGGTAATTATACTGATAACCCCACAAGATTCGTTCATTGGCCAAATACTGTTCTTAATTTGTCTTCATGATCAGCCATTTCATTTAAATCGAAAGGTAGAATTATTCCTGTTTGTTAATGAAACAATCGTAGTTGTTAACAAGAGAAAATAAGCATCAACAAAGAAAACAATAAACAACATCCACAATGAGTACTCACACTGCAGCAAGGTGTGCACTGATATGAAACTTCCTCACTCAAACTTTGTACCGGATCGGAAACGAAACGCGGCATCTTTACCTTTCACTGGCACGTGCTCTATTAACTGCGGTGTGAGCACTCATTCTGAATCGTGCTCGGATAGCTCAGTTGGTAGAGCACTTGCTCGTAAAAGTCAAAGATGCTGTGTTCGAGTCCCGAAATGGCATGCAGTTTTAAGTGGCAGGAAGTTACAATCAATAATGTCTTCGTGGAAAACATTTGTTTTAAAGAGATGAACTACAATTAAACTTGGCAGCATCACAGCTTCCTGAATTTTGTACTACATAAAATATCTGAGCTTCTATCAACCTAGAATGCCAACGAGAAGTAATAGCAGACTACTTACGAGGGAGGAAACCAGATGTCAGAGATATTATGAATAATAATAAATACAGTCAACATTTAATAACCGTTTAAATTATAAAAAATTTAACAATTAAGAAAGTCAAGAATGAAAGTACCAGTTTCATGTCAGTAAAGACGCACCTTGAGGTTTATTTTCCAAGAATAAAAGTCGCTTGTGAAATTTTATGAATTGATAGAAATACCAAACCATCGATAGCGTTGGCACTGAACAAAAATCAATAACAAGTACTCACAATGGTTATGTACTCATATTGTACCAGAACAATTATGGAGTCGCAGCATTCTGTAAGCTACATACGTCAAGAGTCAAAATACGTTCCTGGGCTTTCATAATAAAATTGAAACCCCATACTCAAGTGAAGGCAGCATTCGGTTACGATTGTGGACGGGGCCGTAATCAGTTACTATTGGTAGCCTTTCACAGTCACACATTTAATTTAAGACAGTAATTCCAGACTAAACAATAAATAAAAAATACCACATGTTATTAATGAAGGAATAAACAACTGTGTAAATAATGGGGTTTTCAGTGAGTTACAATTTAGCAAATCACCATAAAATACAGATACAGATAATGTTTAAGAAAATAATCTACTGTGATCCTTACACGCCTGTGGCCTTACACGCCAAAAATGGCAATAAATTGAGAATGTTTAAGAACTCGTTGCAATTACAACATACAGGTACTGAAATATTAAAATGTAAGTGGCCACAAACACAGTAGAAGGTATCAGACGCCAGGAATGACAGGAAATAACGTTTTAAGGATTAATGATAAAATACTAATATCGAATTATTTTTTCAAAGCAAATGACCTCAATCATGGCTGAAGGCCTTACACGCCAGGAATATCAATTATATAAGAAATTTAGAAACGTGCTGTAAAACAGCAAATACAAGCAACGGTTAATTAAAAGAAATAAGCAACTGACCACCAAATGGGTGAAATACGATGATGTTAACCTTGTAACACAACCCTTACACTGTTGGATTTATTCTAGAAGGTGTCCGGAACTATTAACTAGACTTACATAACCTTCAATGTAGGCATTACAAGGTATGGTAATAAATAATACAATAATTAAACACAAGGGCCAGTCACAGACGGTGCTCCAGGAATCGACCTCTGAGAAGGTCTGGCAACAAACACTTTCAGGAGCTATGAGGTAGGCAGCCAAGAGTTGTATTCACTTCACAAGATGGTAACTCAGGCTAGTGGCAGCCTAACGAATGAATAATGATAATCTTGCTGAAGCTACCTGACGTCGAATGAACCAAATGCAAGAATGAAACAACAAGCGAAAGCCGTAACCTGCGGACTGCACTGCGCCCCTAGAGTATTTCATTTAGAGCACCCCAAACGAGAATGGATTCACTACCACCGGCGTGGAAGAGTAACAAACGGCCTACAATCCCGAAAACTGTGGTGAAAGCAACACGCCTTACCGAACAGCAGTGGCAAGGCTAGGAAACATACACTGCTGTTATATACACTAATCTCCCCCCCCCCCCCCCCCAAGGGCAGGTAACTGGGGCGTTAGCGGCCACCAGGCAAGAAAAATACCTCTGGTTGAACTTAAGAAATTGTAACAAGCTGAATGCAGTATAAAGTAATAAGAAGTCCAGGAAAGCTAATGAGATCCGCTTTCCTCAAGCACTCCACCCGCTGCCCTTCGCCTCAGCGACACTAAGAGCACCAACCCGAACCCAATACACTGGAGAATCGCGAGATGTCACAGTGGTGGAGGTTTTCCTACTTGAATTGAAATGCACTCATCTTAAAACGTGCAGGATCTGGTTTACGACGAGGTCGTGCACCCTCGTGACCACAGCCCTTGCATCCCGCAAACCACGCGCGCCACCAGCGATCCCAGCGTGTTACCACGCTGCATGGACCTGGCTCCTCCTGAGTCCCCAACAGAACTGTCACACTCACACGATACGCACGGCACGGAAAATCAACGACCCCGACCCAAGGATAGGGCAACAGTTACTACATACCGATAACCGCCGCTGCTGTCTCTAGGCACTAGCTGACAGGCAACACTTGCGAAACGAGTGGCGGCAGTCAAGGCGAGAAGAAAACAATCGCAACCATGCCAACTAACGGATACGGCGTGGCCTCCAACAGAGGACTGAAACATACAAACAGCACCAACGCGAGCCGCAGCGCAGGTCCAAAATTGGCGAAAGTGTACAAAGTATGATTTATGAATGAACCAGGCCTCCAAAAATATGGGGAAGAAACAAATAAATGGGACACTATCGTGCAAGGGAATGAAATGGCTAATAGTTAAGTAACTTCCAAGGAAACTGCTGTATGTGCACGGGAAGACATCATCCGAAAATTTCTGCCATTCTCGATGTTTCTATGTCATATTACATTGTTATTTTTTGGATAATATCTTCCCGTGTAGATATAGAGCTTTCTATAGACGTTAGTTAATAGGCGTCTTATTGCCGTTCACATCACTGTCTTATTCATTATTAGGTTTTGTCGTGCTTTTTTATAGACCTAGCTAATTCAGCGATGATGCTTTGTACAGTTTTGACAAACATCTTTTGGGTGTAGTCAATTTTATTACGACAACCAACGAATGTGCCTTGACTCTTAACGTGCATAACTTACCGTAAGTTGGGACTTAGTAATGGTCCCTCTACATAATAGAAATATAACCATTGTGAACACATGTCACTGATTCTTGTTGCTGGTAATACTATCTATGGTTTCGAATTTCTACAATTTCATTAAATGTTCTTACAGTGATTTGTATTCTTGACAGATAATTGTGAAGATTCATCTATGTTGACGTAAATCCGGTAGTTGCTCATAAAGTACCTTCATAAAGGTATGCAGCTTTGGGAAACACCTCATTATTCCAGACATTCTTAATTCTTATAATTTTTATGATAATTTAATTAGTTGTTGAGCGGTGAGTGATGTACAAGAGAGCATATAAACAGGGTAGAGAGTTCTCTGTGTTCTTACATGTGAAGATTGATGACAATTTCATCCGGAAAGGCTGTATAGTGGATCTTCTGAAACGATTCCGTTGCGCTATTTTGCCATGATCATAGTAGCCAAGTTTGAAAGTATAGAAGCCTATAAGTTAACTTTTTTCCATATTTCCACTTAGTGATGTATTATAGGATAGCATTCAGGGTAACCTGTCACTTTAGTAAAAGGTATTCATTCCGCAAAAGAAAATAATTAAAATAATGTATTGAGTTCTAACACACTCACCCACACACACACACACACACACACACACACACACACACACACACACACACACGACACTCATCTTGCATGCATCGCTTTAAGTAGCTGGGAATATTGAGGCAAATCTCATAGAAAACATATCGAACTACAAAATTAGTTATCATCAAATGATCTGAGTGTACAGTACCCTTTAATAAATAGAACTTTGACACAGAATGTGGTGAAATTACAGCTATAAGACTCTTTGACAGTTTGACGACGGAAATAAAATATTTAACACGTAGTAGAAATGTTCTGAAATGTTGATTAAAGAAATTTCTTTTTACCCACTATTTGTGTAGCATGGAGTAATGCTTACATAGGAATAAATATTCATTTGCACAGAGGAAACCTGTAAGTGGATGGTATGCAGTCGTATAAATATATTTTTATTCATAGTGTAAACGATCAATGTCTACAAATGACGATAATCTTAAAGCCAGTCTGTGTCAACAAAAAATGGTTCATAATGCTCTAAGCACTATGGGACTTACATCTGATGTCATCAGTCCCCTAGACTTAGTACTACTTAAATCAAACTAACTTAAGGATATCACACACATGCATGCCCAAGGCAGGATTCGAACCTGCGACCGTAGCAGCAACGCGGTTTCGGAATGAAGCGCCTAGAACCGATCGGCCACAGCGGCCGGCTTTATCTACAATCAAGCAGTTACGATACTACAATTACATCAGGAGAATCATACAAGAACTTCCTTAAATTAAGATAGTATACTGTAATACAACTAGAAGAATCAAGTTATACAAGCGGTAAACGACCTCTAAAGTGGTTGGCCGAGCAGGGCAGGAAGTGGTCAGGAGGGACTGCAGTTCCACTGTAGGCTTGATAGCAGTGGAGTGGTGGGTAGGTACCATGTGAACGCCCGGCATCCCATCGTGAACACACCTTTTATGTATAATCCCTTGTTTAATCCCAAAGTACAACAATGGTGGCGCTAGGCTGAGTTCCACGCCACCAAAGGGACATGCAGGACTCAGTCAGTGAAGTAAGTCGATATCAGAAAGTGGCGACGTTAACGGCTCTCCCCCGGCGAGACCCACCTAAGCGGTGGGGTATGCAGCAGCATCGACTGATAAAAATGCACAGCAGGGTGGGGCACACCGGATTGTGTGGAATCAATCTGTGGGCGTCGGCGCGGATGGCAGCTGCTCATAGTGACGACCTGCGGCATACCAGGCGATGACGAACAGCAACAGAATTGTCTCGGACAAGCGATAGCCAACAGCAAGTATTCACCCAAACAGGAAATGTCGGTTGCGCGGTTAGGTGGCACAGACACAAAACCATGAACCTTGGAGGCAGGCGGCCAGCAGTGGATAGTCGTCAGCCAGCAGGTGGCCCACCAGCGGCAAGGCGCCAAGTCTGTAGCGCCGCGCGGTCTGGGCGCTGCAGTCAGGGACTGTGCGGCTGGTCCCGGCGGAGGTTCGAGTCCTCCCTCGGGCATGGTTGTGTGTGTTTGTCCTTAGGATAATTTAGGTTAAGTAGTGTGTAAGCTTAGGGACTGATGACCTTAGCAGTTAAGTCCCATAAGATTTCACACACATTTGAAAATTTTTTTGAACAAGTCTGTTTCTTTCAAACTTCGCGCGGCTACTGGAGACGCAACCGCCGGTGACAGCTAACTGACCATTCTCTAGTCGTAACCTGGTGTGGACATACCATCACAGCTGATTGCGGGTGGTGATTTGCAATCCCGGTTTGAAAGAGACAGTACACATGTGACTTCGGTCTGCTTTTGTTTCTGAAATTATGCCCCCCCCCCCCCCTAACATACAGGGCTATTACAAATGATTGAAGCGATTTCATAAATTCACTGTAGCTCCATTCATTGACAGATGGTCACGACACACTACAGATACGTAGAAAAACTCATAAAGTTTTGTTCATCTGAAGCTGCAATTCAGGTTTCTGCCGCCAGAGCGCCCGAGAGCGCAGTGAGACAAAATGGCGACAGGAACCGAGAAATCGTATGTCGTGCTTGTAATGCACTCACATCAGTCAGTCATAACAGTGCAACGATCATAACAGTGCAACGACACTTCAGGACGAAGTTCAACAAAGATCCACCAACTGCTAACTCCATTCGGCGATGGTATGCGCAGTTTAAAGCTTCTGGATGCCTCTGTAAGGGGAAATCAACGGGTCGGCCTGCAGTAAGCGAAGAAACGGTTGAACGCGTGCGGGCAAGTTTCACGCGTAGTCCGTGGAAGTCGACGAATAAAGCAAGCAGGGAGCTAAACGTACCACAGCCGACAGTTTGGAAAATCTTACGGAAAAGGCTAAAGCAGAAGCCTTACCGTTTACAATTGCTACAAGCCCTGACACCCGATGACAACGTCAAAAGCTTTGATTTTTCGGCGCGGTTGCAACAGCTCATGCAAGAGGATGCGTTCAGTGCGAAACTTGTTTTCAGTGATGAAGCAACATTTTTTCTTAATGGTGAAGTGAATAGACACAATGTGCGAATCTGGGCGGTAGAGAATCCTCACGCATTCGTGCAGCAAATTCGCAATTCACCAAAAGTTAATGTGTTTTGTGCAATCTCACAGTTTAAAGTTTACGGTCCCTTTTTCTTCTGCGAAAAAAACATTACAGTACACCTGTATCTGGACATGCTGGAAAACTGGCTCATGCCACAAGTGGAGACCGACAGCGCAGACTTCATCTTTCAACAGGATGGTGCTCCACCACACTTCCATCATGATGTTCGGCATTTCTTAAACAGGAGATTGGAAAACCGATGGATCGGTCGTGGTGGAGATCATGATCAGCAATTCATGTCATGGCCTCCACGCTCTCCCGACTTAACCCCATGCGATTTCTTTCTGTGGGGTTATGTGAACGATTCAGTGTTTAAACCTCCTCTACTAAGAAACGTGCCAGAACTGCGAGCTCGCATGAACGATGCTTTCGAACTCATTGATGGGGACATGCTGTGCCGAGTGTGGGAGGAACTTGATTATCGGCTTGATGTCTGCCGAATCACTAAAGGGGCACATATCGAACATTTGTGAATGCCTAAAAAAAATTTTTGAGTTTTTGTATGTGTGTGCAAAGCATTGTGAAAATATCTCAAACAATAAAGTTATTGTACAGCTGTGAAATCGCTTCAATCATTTGTAATGACACTGTACAACAGATCGAGTCGCAGGGCTTGCTCATTGGGCAAAACTGGCATCAGTGCCCCAGTTTTCGCACTGTTTCAGTAATTTCACAGCCATTGCTGTGACGTGGAAGTGTGACACGTTCTCCTTCAGGAGCACTTTCAGCGTCTGACGCAAAAACACCTAACTAGCCTCTTAACTGGTTTCTGTACTATATTTTCTTGCGAAATTCTACTATGGTGTCTCCTTCTAAGTCTGTCACGGGATTTTCCTGCTGCATGAGATGGCGCTGTGGAACAACAATTCTCGCCACCTCTAAAGACCCGGCCCACTGGATTATATGCCGGCTACATTTCTGGAAAAGTTTTCGACAACACATCTCATAGTTTGGCGTATATATACAATACATTTTCATTCTTACGCTAATCCGTTACAGTGCTCATTGACTGCTTACTCAATTTACTGCTTACTCCTGTTTCCAGTCAACTGGAAGCTGGAGCGCTGGAGGCTCAGGTTCCTCTGCAGTTTCCCGCCTAGAATGGATACAGGCTACACAAAATAGAGTCACAACCACAACATTACCTGAAACTGAGATGCTCATCATTACTATTCTGGTGCATTGATTATAATGTGATTTCTGCACTTGCTGGAGCATCTACTGCACTATACTGTATCCTTCTCCCACTGTTATTAGCCCATTACATTCCCTCAGTTGCTATCAAAATATAGAATCACCACTAGAAAAATACAGAGAAGAAACTAAGAACAACATTACAGAACTCCTTAACAAATACCCCCACCATAAAACGGTTCTGCTTAATTCAGTTCCCATGGTCGGCTTTTCTTCCTGTCTATCTGATGATTTCTTAACTAGTTTTCTTGGTGTATATCTCGGTAGCTTGTATTTGAATGAAAAACTCGCCTTAAGTAATTCCAAAACATTCATCCCTAAAGGTACATTGATACATAACCGAAATGTAGTACTATGAGATCCTACTATTTTAATCTCACTTATTGCACTACTTTAATATTAATTACACGCTAATTACTTTTTGCAGTTCTGCGTTTCTAGCTCCTTTGTGCAGTGATAGGTTCCCTTGAGACTGACGGTACTACATTATACGATTTGAGTCTTAATCATTTCGCACACAGTTTAGTTGATTTATGCTTCGTGAGAGATCAGCCTTTTGATAGAGCACCATTGGCAAAGGTTTCCCACAGTCGGACCAACGCCACACTGAGTTCCACAATGTGCGGCCGTAAATCAAGTTTTGCATAACATTTCCACTTACCTCCAGCACATATTACATTACTAAACTCATCAGTGTTTCAAACCTCGTTAGACCACATTTCTGAAGGAATCTATGCTTGTCAACCCGATCAGCGGTATTAAAAGGGCTCCTCTATTCCTTCACTTACACCATCCCCCATCCGAGAAAGCGCCATCATAATAGGTGGAGACGAGTCTAGTGCGCTTCTTGAAACGCATGTATCTGTACCACAACATTTGCAACAAAAGTAGTCATCAGTAGCCTCCTGTACATCCTTCGCAGTTTCTACAATGAATTATATCGTCTGCAGCTACATTCAACACGACACAAGAGCCATTGTCACATGTTCTCCACTGTACATGTCAATCCAGCAATACATCTGACCTCGCATCTACAGTTTATATATATAACACCCATGAACATCCAATGGGATAAATATTACTGCACCTACACCAATAACTCCCATGTGGCTATTCGCACAATGGCTTCGTCTGGCACTACAAACGGTTTAGACTGAAACAAGACATTACCGCTACTAACACCGCATTAATTTTTTAACTTCCTCAAAAGTACTACCTTCTGCAACAATTAAACAATAATTATTACAATTTTTCTCCTGATTGGTTGGTTGGTTGGTTTGGGGAAGGAGACCAGACAGCGTGGTCATCGGTCTCATCGGATTAGGGAAGGATGGGGAAGGAAGTCGGCCGTGCCCTTTCAGAGGAACCATCCCGGCATTTGCCTGGATTGATTTAGGGAAATCACGGAAAACCTAAATCAGGATGACCGGACGCGGGATTGAACCGTCGTCCTTCCGAATGCGAGTCCAGTGTCTAACCACTTCGCCACCTCGCTCGGTTTTCTCCTGACTATCCAGTTTCACGTAAGTACTACCCCCATATTTAATACTCTCCCTAACCTCTTTTGCCTAACATAATTTACCCGTGGACCAACAATCTGCTCCTGCTACCAGTGCATTTTTCATCCTTTCTTTTATGTCTCATCTCCATAAAACTCTCGACCAGCTTAAGAGGTCGACGGTTATTGAACCTATTGCGGGAGTAGATAAAGTAGTCTAAACCCTGTCTCTTCTGAACTCCTCCAGTTGCTTAAAAATGTATGGGTTATCTGCTCTACTGAGCTAACTCTTAAGGTTCGCAACGTTTCCTCAGAGGTAACCTGCTGTGTTTCCGACCCAGGCATCGTGGAACTTCCGCCCAATACACACAAAGTTCACAGTAGAACAAAATAGGATGACGAAAAGATCACTTAAAAGTAACATTATCATTACACTGTTGTTGCTCAAAAGTAAATTTCTCGCCTAAGTGGCTACTCATGGTTTCAGCTTTACACACCATCAGACATTGAATCGTACCCTTTGCTCATAATGAACAACATGCTTAACAGCTGAAGCGAACTGACGTTCATTTCCACTCAGCCTCACAGCGTTGACTAAGTGTACTTATCACAACTAGCATATGAAAAAGCAATTACAGACCTGGTCGATAATCACTGACCCTCGATTACACGTGTAGACATATATTATTATTGGTGTTTTGCCCTTAAAGAGCGCATTTGGACTAAACTACATGGCCAGTTCCTTTTGCTGCCTTTCTTGCTGCCCAAACTTTCATCAATCATTTGCTGTGTTTCTGTTTCCGGTCTTCTGTCCATGTTTTTTGTCGGCTTTGTGTCTTCGGTTTCATCTTGATTGCCTTTATGGTTGCCCATATTTCTTTCATCTTCCGGCTGTGATCTTGCTTGCGCTCTTCGGTCAATTTTACGCCTGTTCGTTTGTCACATTGTATCTCATGTAGTTTACTTTTCTTAATGATGTTTCTGAATTTTATTCTGTCGTTTATTGTGTCTGCTGTTATGTTGCATTGGTTCAGGTCGTATTTTACCTCTGCCACCCATCTATTGTTTCTAGTAGTTACCCAGATCTGTATGGTCAGTCTGTGTGATGGCATTCTGTATAGTTGTCCATAGAATTGCAGTCTGCGTTTTCTAATCATTTCCGTGATTGTCTCCGTATGTTTGTATAGTTCCCCTGTAGGTTTCTTGATCATATTCAATTGTTGTTAGTTGCGCCAAATACTTTCTTAAGTATTTTCCGTTCTACTTTTCCTAGTTGTCTAATACGTGAATGCCCTAGGATTAGTGTCGTCTCTGCTGCATATAGTGCCTCGGGGAGCACCGCCGTGTCGTAGTGGCGTAATGTGGCTTTTTGTGAGATAGACTGTTTGTTGGTTTGTTGTAATGATTCCACACTATATATATATATATATATATATATATATATATATATATATATCACAGTGCATTCTTGCTGATGCAGCCAACTTGATTCGAGAATCAGAAGTAGACGTCATCAAGCTCTTACATCAGAACTTGCACACGACATGTGCGAGTGACCTCCATGGTGGGTAGCGGAATTGGGCTGCAAGTTGTTCTAGGCGTGATTGCAGCGGCGTTGTGGATAGGTACCAAATCGGTGGCCAATGTTCTATCATAGAAACAGCATCTCTGCATAATATTTTATTTCATGCCAAGGTACATCGCTGGTGGAGCCAGGCAGCTGTCCATCCCCGAAGGCACAGACCGGTCTCGGTTGGTTAAGTATGCTGAGACGAGCAAGTGGCGTCTTGTCACATCCAGCCGTCGGTGGACGATCAAGGCGACGTGGTCAGCTCTTCCGCTGTGTGACACGGGAAGCCGTATTCGCAAGGGAGGGTAGTTTCTTCCACTGGTACGAATACACGGCGCAGTGAAGGATACACTGTGTGGGACCAAACAGTGGAAGACAGCGACGTCTCGTAGACTAGATGTGTGCCCACACAGGCAACTTTGAACAGCAACAGAGTTGGCCCACACGGGAGACGATGGCTGGGCGGCTAGTTGGCGTCGGCACAAATCAAGTACTCTAAAGGTGGACGGGCAGCAGTGGATAGAAGTTAGTCCACAGGTGGCTGCCCATTGGAAGGCACCAAGTCAGCAGCATTAGGAATAGCGCGAACAGCAAATCTGCAACTAATGGACACATAATCTGGTGGTGGCAGTTTGTTCACATGTTTCTCGTCGTAGACTGGCTTATAGGAGGTCTATGCTGCTTCTGGCTAATTCTTAACCACGCCTTCTGCGTGGATGAGGTCAACGTTGTATTTTAAAACGGCGACCCCCCCCCCAATTTTATTGCATATTTGAACTCTACGCCAAAAGTATGTATAGGTTACTCCAACAACTGTTTTTCTTTCGTAGTAGATAGCGCTGTAACTGACAAACATCGTGCGTGCCTGTTTTCGCCATTAAGAATCGATGCATTTACTTGTACATTTTATTTGCGATATAAGTGTAAACTGCTGTGTTCTAACGGTAGATGTTGATGTTCAACTACTATGTAAGCGTTACGAATGTGGTCGTGCTGTACAAATATTGATGCTAAGCCGTGACATTTTTCGGAAATAAGCTGCCTGAATAGGATCAGCGTTTTCTGTTCCCTAATGAATTGATTGAGGTGGCTCCCCAAACCGTAACTCGCGCTCGTCGCTACGTGGCTGCTTGCGGAATACAAACCACAACCATCAGAAAGACGTAAAATACTCCTGAACCGATAGTAACAGACGCACATGCGACGGATACTACCTTAAATCAGGCATCCCAATGGTGAGAGGCAAGAGGTTCTCCGAAATCAAACAGCCCAATCGTGAGAAGCTTGAGGACTCACTGAAATCAAGAATTAAGATGAAAACAGAAAACTTTTACATCGACTCCATGTTCCTGGGTCACACTAAACGTAGTTTCTAACCAGACATTTTAACGGCTAACCATATTGTGCAAATCTGTAACACTAAAGCAAATTTCGAACATAAACATCAACCGTTAGACTACAAAAATTTACATCGGAAAGGAAATCTAGAATCAAACGCATTGTGATGTTAGTCGATTACAGTGCCATATACCTCGAATGGAAAACAATGGTTCGAGAAATCCCTACGTATTTTTTTAGCAACATCAGAATACGCTACAAAAATGGAACGTCCCATTTTAAAATACGAAGTTGATCCCACCAACTCAGGAGGGGTGGTGAAAAGGTGGTCAGTTATAGCGCACACAAATGTGCTCCTCACTAATGTTAACTTTTTACCTAGATCTTTTTTTGTACGATGTGTCGTTTTCGAGCCATTTAGTTGTCTCTGGTTGAAACAAACACTCTACCGGGTTCGATGCTTAAAAGCGGACAAATTTCAACTTGAATATCCCACTATATAGTAGTTCCGCTGAAGGTTGCGATTGACGTTCTTGAAAGCCAAGGGTATACAGTAAATAGTGAGAACCTTAAAATGGCCGAGATGCTACGGACAAGCGCGGTGTACAACCGTAGAGCCGCAACTATCCAATGTCTTCGCTCTGGGACTTCGCTCACTGAAACAGTCCTGTTCTTCGGATACCCGAGTTCAGTTTTGAAGATATCGTGGCCAAGTATAATGCTTCAGAGAAGTCTGGGGAAGCTTCCACTAACCAGGCAAGGAAACGTCATTCGGGGAAACGCGTTTCACCAACTGCGGCAGTCATGGAAAAGGCTCACGCACTGATTTCAGAGGACCCGAGCAATCACTGAGCAAATAGGCATCAATATAGAGTGCCAGCGGATTTTTCTGTTGGGAGAGACGGAGCTGTGGCACAACACAGCACAAACACATGTAAAGGTATACCAAATTACCGTGGCCGAGTGACTACTTAGAGATCATGGGTGACCAAGCTACTTTGTCACACACTAAAATCAAACACCTAATATTTTGGCATGAAGTCTTTCTAACACTAAAACATAATGCCTCAAGTACTCATTGTAGTGGAGGCAATATGGGAAGTTGCGGTTCATCTACCTCGGGAAAGGACGCGAAGTGTCAGCACGCTTAAGCCACTTGGAGTTCGTTCTGTAGTTGGTTTTGTTATATGTGGCGAAGCAAAATATGTAAGTGAGCGAGCACGTGTACCGGCACAGTACATGGTTATAGTAATAATTTGTAGTTAAGGAAGATTACTGTGTGGTGTAAGGTTATTCAAGGTGCTCGATAACCAAGCAGAGCCTCTCGTCAAGTTGAGTCCCATAGAGCTCAGAGCCATTTGAAACATTTTGTTAAGTCCCATAGTGCTCAGAGTCATTTGAACCACTTATATTGTGCTCCAAAAATAATTTATGTTCTTGTATCTTCGTAAGATTGGCATTGATAAAAGGCTGTTGCTACAAATGAAACTGTTTACGACCTTTATTTATTTTTTGCCAATTTTCAGACAGACAGCATAGCCGTCAATTACGTAGCCCGATTAGTACAGTTTCCATAAGGTGTTGCTGTTCATTATCTTTTATTGGCGTTCGTGCCTGTAAATAATATCAGTGTATTCTGGAGCGAGTGAATTTTGTTCAGTTGTTGTGTCAGTATTCAGTCCCAGTTATTATGTGATTTCAAAGTCGCAACACTCATTAATGAAATTTATCTTCTGCTATTTATTGAGCTAGCGACCGTAATTATTCTCCAATCTATTCTTTTTCATCCGTGTAATTATTCACAATTATTGACATATACAGTGAATTAGTAACTTATTAGCATTACTAAATTTAGATCGTTGTTGTACTTTGAACGAAACGCCGTGATTTAACAATCAGGCCATAACTACCTGAATTCTTTCCCTAAACATTGGTCTTCGGAACTGATTCCTTGTTGCCATTAATTGTGGAATATTAGGTACACATGTCACAAAATATTTTGCACAGTGGAGGGTATTGATTTTCACATCACACAAAACCTTGAAATACGAACCGCAGTGATCTCATTATCAATTAAACACAGGGAAGGTCCCGTCTGAGACTTGGTCTGCCCTCAAGTTGGCATTTAAAACGCACCAGCTTAAATCGTGTCGTAACGGTAATTCTCTTCCGACTTTTGACACAAGTGGGTCTTCGCTACGTAAGAGAATATCATTTGTCAATGGCCAACGTCCCACTCTGAGCTTTGCGAGTGCTAGTTGTTCAACCCGTCGTGGTCGCAAGCAAGAAAGCCACGGTCACACCGAGAGCTACACTATTGCTCCGCACTGCCAGCCACCAATACAGCCTTTTCAGGGTCAAGTATGTAGTAGCAGCCTGTAGAAGGAATGACCTGCAAGTGGTTGGTCGAAAGGAACAAACCCCCTTGGAAGCCGCATCATTTAGTTCACTACTCCGCATCCCTATGTTCTCTGGAACCCAACAACAAAGTGTTTCCTTTCCTACTTTTGCATGTGATTAAGGGCAGAGGTGGTTCTAGACATCTTGCACTACTCTGTCCGCTGGTACGTCTGAGCGATAGAGGGTCACTTTTGGAATCATAATAGATGAATAATTTCTTTCCTCGACGCCGTGTCACCTGCTTCAGTACCTTGAAGACAGCAAACAGTTCCGTAAAATGAACTGAAGACCGGCCTTGGAATCCTATTCTAGGGACTAAGTTGGGAACACGACGGAGCAGCCGATACATTTCCTTGCTTAGATCCGTTCGTGTAAATACTAATAAAATCCGGGTAGCGATATTAAGTATCGTAAAATTTATCTTCAAAAGCGTTACCTGCGGTAGCATTTTTCCCGTACTCATATCAATCGAAAAGGAAACTGGATCTCTTGATTAGGCTGGGGCACCTCTGCTCCATCCTTAGCTTTGGAACAGTAGTTTAGGAGAGTCGAGGAGAACAATCAGATGCAAGACACTTTGTCAAGTCGGGAACCAACCTCAAACTGGCCCGCAAAAGCCATCTACTCAATAGTGCTCAGGCGCGATTTTGGAATTTCTCTTGCACCCTTACGCCATCGACTTAGCCGTGCGCATACAAATTGAAATATTGACGAACGTGTAAATTTTCTTACACAGTTTGTTAATTTTTGCAACTTAAAATTAACACATAATTCGTTTAGTTTCCTTGGCGTTTCTACTGTGAGACTAAATTGCTTGTCACTGTTCAGTTCAGATTGAAATGGAAACGCTATTAATTTTTTAATGTCTTTTACCTTTTATTATCCCCGCATGAAATGTTAGCTTATTAATATTGACGAAAACCGGTGCCAAAAGATGGCGAGAGCATTTTCAACACCTCGAGTGGCGTACAGGTGGCTTTTGTGACAATTTGAGGTCGTTACCCGAATTTATAAACCACAGATGTGTTCTGTCAAATTCTACGTCTTGACTACCCCTACAATAATGTTGTATGCTTTAAACAGTTATAGCTTACACCTTACTGTGTCTCAAAACTTTTGGGTCAGATTGAAACAGGTGATAGTGGGTTCGCCACAGATTATGCTGACATAGGGAAACAATGGTCAGCAATCCATCTTTATAGCGTTATGGACATACATAGCGTATACAGCGTAACAACAACGTAGCTCATTGTAACTATTTTATGTGATGAGCGACAATCACAGTGCAAGTGTGCCAACGGCACCTGAAGTTCTGTCGCACCATCAGAGAGATCCCTTGTGTCTGCTGAACATTTCTTTTTCTTTTATTTGTCATCAGTCTTCTGACATATTTGATGCGGCCCGCCACGGATTCTGTGCTAACCTCTTCATCTTAGAGTAGCACTTGCAACCTACGTCCTCAATGCTGGATGTATTCCAATCTCTGTCTTCCTCTACAGTTTTTGCCCTCTACAGCTCCCTCTAGTATCATGGAAGTCATTACCTCATGTCTTAACAAATGTACTATCAACCTATCCCTTCTCCTCATCAGTGTTTTCCACATATTCCTTTCCTCTCCGATACTGCATAGAGCCTCCTCCTTCCTTACCTTATGAGTCCACCTAATCTTTAACATCCATCTGTAGCATCACATCTCGAATTCTTCGATTGTCTTCTATTCCGGTTTCCCCACAGACCATGTTTCACTACCATACAATGCTGTACTCCGGACGTACATTCTTAGATATTTCCTCAAATTAAGGCCGATATTTGATATTAGTAGACTTCTCTTGGCCAGGAATGCTTTTTTTGCCATAGCTAGTATGCTTTTGAAGTACTCCTTGCTCCGTCCGTCATTGCTTATTTTACTGCCTAGGTAGCAGAACAGATTTACTTCATCGACTTCGTGGCTATCCAGATGTTAAGTTTCTCGCTGTTATCTACTACTTCTCATTACCTTCGTCTTTCTTCGATTTACTCTCAGTCCATACTCTGTACTCATTAGACTGTTCATTCCGTTCAGCAGATCACGTAATTCTTCTTCAGTTTCATTCAGAATAGCAATGTCATCAGTGAATCGTATCATTGTTATCCTTGCAGCCTGAAATTTAATTCCACTCTTGAACCTTTCTTTCATTTTCATCATTGCTTTCTCGATGTACAGATTGAACAGTAGGGAAGAAAGGCTACATCCTTGTCTTACACCCTTCTCAATACGAGCACCTCGTTCTTGGTCGTCCACACTTATTATTCCCTCTTGGTTGTTGCACATATTGTATATGACCCGTCTCTCCATATAGCTTACCCATAATTTTTTCATAATTTCTGACATCTTGCACCATTTTATATTGTCGAACGCTTTTTCTAGGTCGACAAATTCTACGAATGTGTCTTGGTTTTTCTTTAGTCTTGCTTCCATTATTAACCACAACGTTAATTGACTCTCTCGTGCCTCTCCTTTTCCTAAAGCCAAAATGATGGTAATCTATCGCATCCCCAGTTTTATTTTCCATTCTTCCGTTTATTATTCTTGTCAGCAACTTGGATGCATGAGCTGTTAAGCTGATTGTGCGATAATTCTCGCACTTGTCAGCTCTTGCCGTCTTCGGAATTGTGTACATGATGCTTTTTCGAAAGTCAGATGGTATGTCGTCAGACCCATATATTCTACACAGCAATGTGAATAGTCGTTTTGTTGTCACTTCCTGCAATGGTTTTAGAAATTCTGATCGAATGTTATCGAACCCTTCTGCCTTATTTGACTTTAAGTCCTTCATAGCTCTTTCAAATTCTAATACTGGATCCCATATCTCTTCTAAATCGTCTCCTATTTCTTCTTCTATCACATCAGACAAATCTTCCCCCTCATAGAGGCTTTCAACGTATTTTTGCCACCTATCCGCTCTCTCCTATGCGTCTAACAGTGTAATTCCCGTTGCACTCTTAATGTTTCCACCTTTGCGTTTAACGTCACCGAAGGTTTCTTTTGACTTATCTGTATAGTGAGTCTGTCCCTCCGACAGTCATACCTTTTTTTATGTCTTCTCATTTTTCCTGCTGCCATTTCGTCTTAGCTTCCCTGCACTTCCTATTTATTTCATTACTCAGACACTTGTATTTCTCTATTCCTGAGTTTCCCGGAACATTTTTGTTTTTCCACCTTCATCAATCAACGGAAGTAATTCTTCTGTAACCCATGGTTTCTTCGCAGTTACCTTCCTTGTACCTATGTTTTCCTTCCCAACCTCTTCGACGGCCTTTTTTAGAGATGTCCATTCCTCTTCAACCGTACTACCTTTTGAGCTATTCCTTGTTGATGTATCTGTAGCCTTCGAGAACTTCAAGCGGATCTCGTCATTCCGTAGTACTTCCGTATCCCATTTCTTTACGCATTGATTCTTCCTGAGTAATATCTCAAATTTCAACCTCCTCTTCATCACTACTACACTGATCTGAGTCTATATCTGCTCCTGGGTATGCCTTACAGTTCAGTATCTGATTTCAGAATCTCTGTCTGACCATGATGTAATCTAACTGAAATCTTCCCGTATCTCCCTGCTTTTCCCAAATATACCTCCTTCTCTTGTGATTCATGAGCAGGGTATTCACTATTACTAGCTGAAACCAGTTACAGAACTCATTTAGTCTCTCTCCTCTCGCATTCCTTGTCCTAAGCACATGTTCCCCTATAACCTTTTCTTCCACTCCTTCCCCTACAACTGCATTCCACTCTCGCATGACTATTAGATTGTCATCCTCCTTTACATAGTGTACTATCCTTTCAATAGCCTTATGCACTTTCTCTATCTCTTCATCTTCAGCTTGCGACGTCGGCATGTATACGTGACTATCGTTGTCAGTGTTTGTTTGTTGTCGATTCTGATAAGAACAACCGTGTCACTGAACTGTTCACAACAGCACTCTCTTCCCTACCTTCCTATTCACAACGAATTCAACTCCTGTTGTACCATTTTCTGCAGATGTTGATATTACCCTATACTCAACTGACCAGAAATTCTTGCCTTCTTTGCACTTCACTCACCGTCCCCTACCACATCTAAATTGAGCCTTTGCATTTCCCTTTTCACATTTTCTAATTTCCCTACAACGTTCAAACTTCTGCTGTACTGTGAGACAGCTATCTTGGAACCTTTCAAGAAGGCTTCCATCCGTTTCTACAGGGGCCAACGTCTTGATGTAAGCCCAGAATACGAAGTGTGAAATCCGCCTAAGTCACTGGCCATGGGCAAGACCTTCCCTTTCAATCCAACGATGAGAGTGAGTACTGTTCGGTCGCTTGTGATCATTAACATCAAAAGTGGTTGGTGTGCCGTTGTGTTGAAACATCCTTTCATGGACATCAAGAGGTAAAGTCTCCAAGAACTGTCGCCTATACGTATAAATAACAACACATTAAATAACGCATGAGGCAACAAATGAAAGAAACCAAGCTTTGGGTAACCCATTGACAAAATTCTTGTTATTAAACCAGGTTGTCTTAAAGTAGAAAGAGTAATAATTTTTTCAAATCAGACTCAAAATTAGCACACAGACCACTCATAAATATACAGCCGATTAATAATAAGAATTAACCACAATTACATCTTGCATGAATACCGGCTATTGTGGACCAGTGAGACCGGAGGCTGCAAATATGGTCCTATTAGGGGTTCATGGACAGTACCCACCCATACATTGACAGAACACTGTTGCTGTTGGCCACCAGTGTGGGTGAAGTGAGTAAAACCTCACTCCAGACATGGCGGTTGCGGTTGTTAGAAACACCATCAAGGCCTCATTCGTGAACAATACAAACTGTATGAGGTTCGACACCGCAGCACAGCTGTGGATTATTCATTGACAGAAGTGAATGCGGAGCTCAGTTGATCTTAGTCCTTGCACAAGTTTCCTGTGATAGTCGTGTGTACCTGTTCATCCAGTCCTCTCCATACTGCATCCGAAGTGTGCGCTTCACAAGAAAGTTGATGTGTGCTTATTGCTGGGTTGTCAGCCACACGATCCAACACCATCTGAGACTGAGTTGTACCTTACACGCTATTTAAAGTGTATGCCCAGCATATGTAAACAGTTGTATCATTGTACACCGTGTTTATATGTTGCAACAAGCAATTATGAGCAATATGTGTATGGACATAGACTGTTACACAAAGTACTCTACGTTTTTAAATATTTTAGCGATGACAAACCTCTTGTAATATGATATTTTTCTCCACTTGTCATGCCGTGCGTGAATGTCAACGTAAAATGAACATTTTGTACAGGAAAAGATTTTACAACCTCAAGATAACAGCACAGTCACCTAAAACAGTACAGCACGGCGACCATAGTAGCCGCTTCCCTCGACGCGGCAACGAGCAGATGTGGAGGAAACGCCGGCAAGCAGACGAATCCGATTCTGTGCACAGCGTTAACATGCGCTAACTCGTGCACAGAGAGTCTGCGGAGAACAAAAGTTTCCACATTGAATCCGTTATCATCATAGGGGCCACATACCTGACGTGTTGGTATATGATGGCGTTAGGTACACAAATCGTCATCTCTGCTTTGCTTAGCCGGTAATTTCGACAGCATATCTTACATTCCTGACGTGTTGAGGTCGGTGGCTGTCTCTTATCTTAGAGTTCTGCGTGAAGTTATCTTTTAACAAAATATGCGACAATCCAACCAGGTAACGCTTCCGACAACCCTGAATTCCAGCGCAGCAGCAGGGTCGTTATTAGCTATTCGTGATTACAGCAGAAACACCACAAAAGTACCAAATAAAATTTTAAACATTTTGAGTGTCAGGTACTGATTATATAAGAAATTTATTATGATAAAAGCGATGTGTGTAGCTTATCGTGGTAGGTACTTCTGACGGTAGTAATAGTACACCAACGTGCAGTTCTTTGTTATGATCCTAATTAAGTCTGACTTGTTTGCCATTTTGTGTTTTACTTCTGCAAGTGCTCTGGTTAACATCGAATTTAAATTCGCTGATTTATGTCGACTTTGTCTTTTTGTTCTGTTTTTGAATTTGTTCACAAGCCATTTCGTTCTTTCGTGTTATAACAAACTAGCGTAACTTCCTCTGCTACTCTCACATGGACAGTATGGTCTGCACAGATGATTTTTGTCTTTCCTTTAGTTGAATTTTTATGTCGTTCACAAATTCCAACACCTCCTACATTCTCCACACTAGTTAAGGTCATAGCGGCCTGATCTTTTCGATTGTACTTCTTAGCAAAAAACGAGTCTGATAGGTGGAACACCAGTGAGCCGTGGACGGCTCGCAGTCATGCCGTTTATTGCTCGTCATCTTGTATTTATGGTTGTGTCGCCTCTTCCTTATTCAATTCTTTTGGCGTCACTAAGTTGCTGGTTTGTTTTTCCGTGAGTTGCAGCAGCAGCACTTACCGATAAGGGCACTCTCGTACTATCTCTGGAGCGACCGTTAGTTTTTTCCGGGTCGTCGTCTGTCGGGAGTTCAGTCGGGGACGGAGCGCGAGTGAGGTGCGGACAGCCAGTGCTCGCCGACCGTTGGCCACGCACATGAACTAGCCAACGGAAGGAGATTTGAGCGGGAACGACCGCCAGTTGGTCGTCTCATTGGACACACATACTTTGAAATTAGAACTATATTAATACCTTCAGCTGCTAACGGGCGTTGATGTATATCTACGGGGAGAGGTGAAAATGTGTGCCCCGACCGGGACTCAAACCCAGGATCTCCTGCTTCATGGCAGACGCTCTATCCATCTGAGCCACCGAGGGCACTGAGGATAGCGCGACTGCAGGGACTATCTCGCGCACGCCTCTCGCGAGACCCACATTCTCACCTTGTATGTCCTCACACTGCATTCCTAGAGCCCCACCCCAACACACTCATTACTGGTGGAAGACATTCTTACGAAGTCCCGTAAGAGTTCGAGGAATATGTGCGCATCCGCAAAGAAGAAGAAGGTCATGGCCAGTGTTGCCAGAACTATATAGCGAATATGGTGTCTGTTCTTTCGGACATGTCCATATAAGTACACATAATTTGAGTGGGGACGACCTCGGTTGGTCGTTCGGTTGCTCTTCTCATCGGGCGATTTGTATTTCGTTGCCGACCGCTTATGGAAACCTGTGTGTGTCGTCACTTCTCCTTGTTGTTCCTCGGTGATTCGTTTTAAAACCGTCAGAGTTTTTGGTGCAAGTGCTTACGTGGAACTGTGTGTAGCTTCTGTGATCCGCTGAGCAGATAAATGCTGTCTGCGTACTGGAGTGGCGAGTCGGTCGGTTGCGACAGAGCAGCGAGGAAGTCTCCTGTGAGTGAGGTCAGGGAATTGATTAGGTTGTTGGTCGGTCAGCCGTCCCTAGGTCGTGCCGCCACCCGATTATTTAGTGTTACGCTTGGCTGCCTGTCTCACCTACACTGTTGTTAGAGTTTCCTTCCCAGGCCGACCCTTGGAACACTTCTGAGCACCACTGTTCTGCTCTTTGTGAATGTGAGCTTCTTTGTCACAAGTACTGTGCCAGGCCTTTAGCCGTGTACTAATTTTGTCTGTTCTATTTTCAGTATATGACCTTCAGCCGAACCTTATGTGAAGTACTTTAAGATTAGACCTTCGGCCGTGTTTTATTTAAAGTTCTTGTCTGCTGTGTATGTAGGCCTTCAGCAGCGTTCGTTTTAAAATATGTGGCTTTCAGCCGTAATGTGTAAATTCCTGTCTGTAAAGCTTGTCTTTAATTATCTTGAACTCTTAAAATGGCCTTCACCCGTACTGTGTAAATGCTTATATTAAGGTTTGTCTTTAATTACTTTGAATAATTGTTTGGGCCTTCAGCAGTCAGGATATTTCTAGTTTTCTTACGATGGTTTCCTGATTTACTGTGTAAATCCTTGTCTCTAAAGGTTGCCTTTTGTTATATTGAAAAATTATTGGTCTTTCAGTTGAAGAATTAATTTCAATTTTCCTTCATATGACTTTTAGCCGAGATTTGTAAATGCTTGCCTTTTAAAGAATTTCCTTTGATGATCTGAAATATTATTTGGCCCTTTAGCCGAGGTTAAAAAAATGGCTCTGAGCACTATGGGACTCAACTGCTGAGGTCATTAGTCCCCTAGAACTTAGAACTAGTTAAACCTAACTAACCTAAGGACATCACACACATCCATGCCCAAGGCAGGATTCGAACCTGCGACCGTAGCGGTCTCGCGGTTCCAGACTGCAGCGCCAGAACCGCGTTAGCCAAGGCGATATTTTAATTTTACTTATTTACTTAAGTAAGGATTTAAACCGTTAGTCTAAATTCTGGTGCCTTAAAAGGTATTATTTAGGGATATTTTCATTTTACTTAAGTAAGGCCTTCAGCCTTTTCTCTAAATCTTTGTGTTTTAAAAGGAATTATCTAAACTTAGGCCCTCAGCCGTGAATCGATTCTTGTTGTTTCAAAGAGAAAAATGTGCATTGGTTTTCGAGGAATAAAGCTGTGTGTTCGTGTGTAACTAACAGTAACTCAACTTTGCCTTTTTCACAACCATATCCGCTCTGTACTGTGAAGCCAAATTTCAACAAGGTTTTTGTTAATCGTGCCTTTTGCATTCTTAGGGTCATTTCCCATAGAAATCCGTCATATTTCCAATGAATGTTTCTTTATATCTAACAGAGAAGTGAAATGTTTTCATACACTTAGCTTTAAAAAATCATCTCATAGAACGAAATATTTTGTTAGAAATTTTCTTCCCCTGTTTCACTGCTTTAACGCTTGAATTTCCAGAAACAGTGAGACACGTAATTTTTTATTTTTTGACTGGGAAACCCAACACCAATTTTCGCACCTCAACCTTCAAAATTCCCTTAATAGGAACATATTTTCAAAAAGACTTTCATACCCTCTTTTACCCCCTTAGGAATGGAATTTCGAACAATCCCTTCTTAAACAATGCCTACAGCATAAGACACACAACCTGTCCGAAGTTTCTATCCTTAGCGATTTGGGCTGAGTGATGATGAGTGAGTCAGTCTGGGTACTACCTTTCATACACAGGGAGAATCATCTATAACCTGCACCGAAAGTATTGGGGAAATGGAAAGAGCTTTTACGTGTGGTTGTCACAGAATGAATTGATAATCAGGGGCTCGTATTGTTAGCCAATCAACAGGTTGTACACTTAGAAAGTGTATTTTTTGTGAAAAAATGCACTTTTTTAAATGGAACAATGCCTATTGGCATTAAAAGAATAAAAGTGTGGCAAATAGGAATGCCAGTCGTGTTTATTGCTGGATTCTAGTGCGAGTAGTTCTTGAGATATCATATTTTTAAAAATTTCCACACCGATTCTTCTTTGTGCCATTCAACCTGGTAGTTGCTATGTGTGACCTTGGTATGTTTGCTTACAGTGTGTTCGTTGAGTGCATTGCGACTTCCTGGTCAGTTACAGCATGAAAATCAAAGCAGAGGTCGTGACTGTACGGTGAGATTTACCAATGCAGAAAAATCCGACGTGCTGTTGGTGTATGGAGAGTGTAGGAAGAATGCAGTCCGTTCTTGTATAATGTATACGGTAAGATATCCCAATAGACGTCAAAAATGGTTCAAATGGCTCTGAGCACTATGGGACTTAACATCTGTAGTCATCAGTCCCCTAGAACTACTTAAACCTAACTAAGGACATCACACACATCCATGCCCGAGGCAGGATTCGTATCTGCGACCGTAGCGGTCACGCGGTTCCAAACTGAAGCCCCTAGAACCAATAGACGTCAATCATCTTGGAAATTACTTGTGAGTCTCTTCAACCAGTTACATGAAGGCGGTAGTGCAACGCAAAGACAACGTAACAGACAGAAACAAGTGACGATAGAAGACGGGGAAATCTATGTTCTTGCTGCTGTCACAGTTGATCCGGACGTTATCTCACGTGCAATCACGCACGAGGAAGTGGCACGAGTGAAAAAAGTGTCCTACGCGTTCTCCATTTACTTAGGTTCCATCCCTATCACGTCCCTTATCAGAAACAGCATGGAAACGATTATGAGAATCGTGTTAACTTCAGTGCGTGAACGTTAACTGCAAATATATCACGTGTATTGTTTAGTGTTGAAGTCACATTTAGTAATCATGCCAGGTAAGCCACCGAAACATGCGCTTTTGGCCTCTTGACAGTCCTCCTAAGAGAGCTCTTCCAATAATGCCAGAAGACGTTCCTCTACAGACCTGAAGGGACCTGTGGTACCATCATGGTGGCTTTGCAGCCCTTAATGCACGAAGTACTGCAGCATTTCAGAATTGTTGTCAGATGTTGGACTGGATGCTAGAGATCTGTATCTCCGACGGCCCATTTACCGGATTTGTCTTTTGTAGACTTTATTCCGTGGAGAAAGCTGAAACACTGGCTACAACGACATACCAACCACACCCTATGATACGCAACGACGTATTATTTCAGCCTGTTGGGACGTCCCCTATGAAATGCTAGCACTTGTGCAGCAGTCGTTCTATGCGAGACTGGGAGAGTGTATTTCCGCTGCTAGTGGTCATTTTGAACACAGCCAGTTGTCTCGCTACTCGCTAGGATCCACGTAACTAGTGTATGCACTTGTATTTTTCTTTAGTGTGCGCTGCCACTGGTATTGCGCAGGTGTGGGAACTCCTCAAAATCTAGTGAACGAGTCGCACTAGAATCCCGCAACAAATACCACTAAAATTCGAATTTCTACTATTTTTACTTTGTTATTGTAAGTATGCATTGTTTCATTTAAAGAAACGTATGCTTGCGCAGAAAATACTCTTCCTAAGTAACATTACACTCTGTTTATTGCCTAAGAATACGAATCCCTGACTACCAATCCATTCTGTAAAAACTGCACCTCAGTAGCACTTTGCATTTCCACAATATTTCCAGTGCGCTGTTTAGTTCATTAACTCTGTGTACAGGGTGAACATTAATCAAACCGGCCAGCTTCAGGAACGGATTCCTGACTGGAATTGAAGGAAAAAGTTCCCATGAACATGCATCCGGAAATACTTCATTGCCACCACAGATGGCGCTGATGAACGACGGTTCGTCTTTCAACGTGACCTGTGTTCCTGGTGTGTTGCAGGCTGTGTAATTGACGCAGCGTACTGTAAGCTGTAGAATGGCCTGTTGTCTATGTCGGGAACAAGCCGAAATGGTGTTCGTGTATGGCCATACAGATGGAAACGGTCGAAATGTAGCATGGCTATATAAGAAAAGAGCCAACCCTAGAACATAGCATTTCAAGGCCTTTTTGTGAGACTATCGGTCACTTCAGACAGAAGGACTTTCAGGGAGGCGGCGGACTGTGCGTACACACATTTGGAGGACCGCGTTCTACAGACTATTAATACGTACCCCCGTATAAGCTCCACCCAAGTGGTCCGCCAACATGGTGTAAGCAAAAGTACGATTATGCGTGTCCTGCATGACAAGCACTACTATCCCTATCACCTGCAATCCAAGGAGGTCACTTTCAACATCTCTTGTGACGTGGATACAGATGTAGCTCTGGACCGTGTTCAAAAAAGAAAAACAAGAAAAAATATGTGAAATCTTATGGGACTTAACTGCTAAGATCATCAGTTCCTAGGTTTACACACTACTTAACCTAAAATATCCTAAGGACAAACACACACACCCATGCCCGAGGGAGGTCTCGAACGTCCGCCGGGACCAGCCGCACAGTCCATGACTACAGCGCCTAAGACCGCTCGGCTAATCCCGCGTGGCTCTTCACCGTGTTCCCAGACGGTTTGTAGCCGTAGCACGCACACCGTCCGTTTATGAATACGTGTTCGTAAGACCTCTTCACCTGCATTTCCTCAGGAATCAGTCCATGCCATTTATCGCTTTTATTAATGTTCACTCTATATGGATCTCGGAGGAAGGCAACGCAAAACCACCTCCATTAGGACCTTGCCTCTTACGACGGTGCGGGTCTCCCGCATCGTTACCCTATGCACTGTAAAGAAGCATGGGACTTCATTTCCATTCCATTCCTATATGGATCTAGAACTAAATTTGGTGTTGGTTGCTGGTAAACTATATACACTGTAGCGACCTGGTAAGAAGCTATAACTGCTACAAATGAATGGAAGAGCCGATTTTCTAGGTTATCAGAATGGGTGTAGGTTCTCCCACCTTGATTATGTGTTTCTGATGGGTTGACCAGTGCCACCGGAGGAATAAGGTAGCCGCAGCAAGAAAGACGACCTTCATGAAAAATAATCATTGTTCCAACAGTCTTAGAGCAACTACAAGTACACACCCTTTGTCGGTGACAGAGTCTGGCGTAGATCCACAGCATCCACGTTCTGCAGGCGCGGTCGGGCACCGAACGCAGGTTCCTGCAAAGCGACGCTGAACTGTGATCTGCGCCGCTCTTGAGTGCTGACGCATCATGGACTAAGATGGCAACTGTCGATCAGCTGAGGTCACCGCAGCATTCCGTCAGGCCCTATCGACTATGGTTAGCAAGATGAGAGCGCGTTCCGTGCGAAACATATATACTTCATTTTGTCGTCGCTGCTGCCACAGCTGCGGGGTTGACCGCGACTTCTCGGCTCAGCCGGAGGTGATTCTAGCTGGCGGCGACTGGCGCTGGCGTGCATCCCAGTGGTCCAGTGACTAGAGGGCTCGGCCCATCCATCGCCGGCTAGCGGCGTCAGAAGAGCACTGATAAAACGCGCCTTTGGGCGCTCCTGAACCATGAACACACGCTTACTAATAGTCGGTGCTGACACTGTGACCCTGCCGACTCAGTGACTCTCTGATTTCATCGATGACCAGACCAGCAGTTCGGCCAGTGTGCATAAGCACCTAGGATGTTTTATGGTGTTGCGGCTGAAAATGTCACTTACGCCACGTGCCAAAGAGTCTGTAATTGGTCGGGCACTGACCGGCAGGTAGTCAGTGGTATCGCATCTGTGGTGCCGTGCTATGCCATCATGTTGCTGCAAGTGGCACTTTTTACCGCATCGAACCTCTTGACTAGGCCCACGCCGTCACAGAGTTTAATGTCTTCCCTATAGACATATTAATGGGCCCAGTGGTGCTGACCATTAACCCTTTTATAAATATTTGTGATTAGGTCCTACCTATCCCTCAAGGTAGAGTGGCTGCAGCCAAATATCAGATGAGTTGCTAATGTTGTAAAGGGAGTCACATCATTGAATACTTGGGAGCATATCTAGATCCAGAATTAGCCTCACAACCAGAAGAAACCTCATGGGACCAAGAACTCACCTCGCGATAACAGCTATCAAATCTGCACCAAGCCATAGTCTCCTATGAAATTAACGCAGCCAGTTTTCTTTCCCATTTTTAAGCATGTCTTGTGCGTACAATGACCACATTGTCGATACCACATTATATCATACTATATTTTGCTTCCTCCTAACAACCCTTTCGTCGATGGGACTTCAACACTGATCTCCTTTCTCCCTTTTCGAGCACGCATATAATTTTTATTCATTTCGACTATTCCTTCCGGGAATTCTATAACCCATAAAACATTTTCCCTCCTTTTCTGTTAGAGCAAATACAAAAAAAATAAAACAATCAAATCGCCCTATAATAATTAAATAGCTTTCCATAAAATCTTTGCGCTTTGTCACATCCTAAAATAAAATCTCGACATCGTTCGTTAGAAATACACTACCGAGAGTGAATGGCAAGAATAAAATCAGAATTGCACGATTTGTGAAACAATTATTGGCAAAAAGAATTTAAATTATAGTAAGACGCCGACTTTTGTATATGCATCAATGTCTTTTAATAAGTGATCAGTGAAGTTACTCTTACACTCAGCAAATGGGTTAAGTCGAAATTAAACGGTATATTCCCGTGGACTTCAGATGCCAAACGATACGGTATTAGAATGTGTGTATGCTGTAATAAGGCAAACTATGTATACTGAAGACATAGAAGTGACATACCCTGACATTTCGGACTGTACGTGACATGCTGTTATCAAAGTGACATGTGCAAAGATCACACGGTGGAAGAGTTTCGGAAAAAGCAACAAGCGCCACGGTCACAGAATGGGACGGTAGCGGATTTAAAATTAGCTACTTCCAGTCAGACAGCGATCCCGTCCAAGCGATCGCAGAAATTGTATTTTGCATGCCGGAGTAGTAGAGAAATTGGTTTGTCGTTGATTCTGACCCTTTGCTCGACGTTAATGGGTTGAGCACTATTCATGTCCACAATAACCGCTCTGTGACTGTAACTGCATTTCAAATCCATTTAGTGGCATTTCCATGTGGACTAGAGGCATTCCACATCAAAGAGACGTCCATAATATCTGCCTTTATAAGAGATACGAAATTCAGGATACGAGCGAGCACCTATTACCGTTACCGTCAGAGCAGTGGGCATATGTGCCTGTCTCCGCTACATCGTTTTTCATGTTGTTGTTGTTGTGGTCTTCAGTCCTGAGACTGGTTTGATGCAGCTCTCCATGCTACTCTATCCTGCGCAAGCTTCTTCATCTCCCAGTACCTACTGCAACCTACATCCTTCTGAATCTGCTTAGTGTATTCATCTCTTGGTCTCCCTCTACAATTTTTACCCTCCACGCTGCCCTCCAATGCTAAATTTGTGATCCCTTCATACCTCAAAACATGTCTACCAACCGATCCCTTCCTCTAGTGAAGTTGTGCCACAAACTTCTCTTCTCCCCAATCCTATTCAATACCTCCTCATTAGTTACGTGATCTACCCACTTTATCTTCAGCATTCTTCTGTAGCACCACATTTCGAAAGCTTCTATTCCCTTCCTGTCCAAACTAGTTATCGTCCATGTTTCACTTCCATACATGGATACACTCCATACAAATATTTTCAGAAACGACTTCCTGACACTTAAATCTATACTGGATGTTAACAAATTTCTCTTCTTCAGAAACGCTTTCCTTGCCATTGTCAGTCTACATTTTATATCCTCTCTACTTCGACCATCATCAGTTATTTTACTCCCTAAATAGCAAAATTCCTTTACTACTTTAAGTGTCTCATTTCCTAATCTAATTCCCTCAGCATCACCCGATTTAATTTGACTACATTCCATTATCCTTGTTTTGCTTTTGTTGATGTTCATCTTATTTCCTCCTTTCAAGACACTGTCCATTCCATTCAACTGCTCTTCCAAGTCCTTTGCTGTCTCTGACAGAATTACAATGTCATCGGCGAACCTCAAAGTTTTTACTTCTTCTTCATGAATTTTAATACCTACTCCGAATTTTTCTTTTGTTTCCTTTACTGCTTGCTCAATATACAGATTGAATAACATCGGGGACAGGCTACAACCCTGTCTCACTCCTTTCGCAACCACTGCTTCCCTTTCATGCCCCTCGACTCTTATAACTGCCACCTGGTTTCTGTACAAATTGTAAATAGCATTTCGCTCCCTGTATTTTACCCCTGCCACCTTCAGAATTTGAAAGAGAGGTTTCCAGTTAACATTGTCAAAAGCTTTCTCTAAATCTACAAATGCTAGAAACGTAGGTTTGCCTTTTCTTAATCTTTCTTCTAAGATAAATCGTAAGGTTAGTATTGCCTCACGTGTTCCAACATTTGTACGGAATCCAAACTGATCTTCCCCGAGGTCCGCTTCTACCAGTTTTTCCATTCGTCTGTAAAGAATTTGCGTTAGTATTTTGCAGCTGTGACTTATTAATCTGATAGTTCGGTAATTTTCACATCTGCCAACACCTGCTTTCTTTGGGGTTGGAATTATTATATTCTTCTTGAAGTCTGAGGGTATTTCGCCTGTCTCATACATCTTGCTCACCAGATGGTAGAGTTTTGTCATGACTGGCTCTCCCAAGGCCATCAGTAGTTCTAATGGAATGTGGCCTATTCCCGGGGCCTTGTTTCGACTCACGTCTTTCAGTGCTCTGTCAAATTCTTCACGCAGTATCTTATCTCCCATTTCGTCTTCATCTACATCCTCTTCCATTTCCATAAAATTGTCCTCAAGTACATAGCCCTTGTATAAACCCTCTATATACTCCTTCCACCTTTCCGCCTTCCCTTCTTTGCTTACAACTGGGTTGCGATCTGAGCTCTTGATATTCAAACAAGGGGTTCTCTTCTCTCCAAAGGTCTCTTTAATTTTCCTGTAGGCAATATCTAACTTACCCCTAGTGAGACAAGCCTCTACATCCTTACATTTGTCCTCTAGCCATCCCTGCTTAGCCATTTTGCAGTTCCTGTCGATCTCATTTTTGAGACGTTTGTATTCCTTTTTGCCTGCTTCATTTACTGCATTTTTATATTTTCTCCTTTCATCAATTAAATTAAATATTTCTTCTGTTACCCAAGGATTTCTACTAGCCCTCGTCTTTTTACCAACTTGATCGTCTGCAGCCTTCACTACTTCATCCCTCAGAGCTACCCATTCTTCTTCTACTGTATTTCTTTCCCCCATTCCTGTCAATTGTTCCCTTATGCTCTCCCTCAAACTCTGTACAACCTTCTGGTTTAGTCAGTTTATCCAGGTCCCATCTCCTTAAATTCCCACCTTTTTGCAGTTTCTTCAGTTTCAATCTGCAGTTCATAACCAATAGATTGTGGTCAGAAACCACATCTGCCCCTGGAAATGTCTTACAATTTAAAACCTGGTTCCTAAATCTCTGTCTTACCATTATATAATCTATCTGATACCTTTTAGTATCTCCAGGATTCTTCCAGGTATACAACCTTCTTTTATGCTTCTTGAACCAAGTGTTAGCTATGATTAAGTTATGCTTTGTGCAAAATTCTACAAGGCGGCTTCCTCTTTCATATCTTCCCCCCAATCCATATTCACCTACTATGTTTCCTTCTCTCCCTTTTCCTACTGACGAATTCCAGTCACCCATGACTATTAAATTTTCGTCTCCCTTCACTACCTGAATAATTTCTATTATCTCGTCATACATTTCATCAATTTCTTCATCATCTGCAGAGCTAGCTGGCATATAAACTTGTACTACTGTAGTAGGCATGGGCTTTGTGTCTATCTTGGCCACTATGCTGTTTGTAGTAGCTTACCCGCACTCCTAATTTTTTTTCATTATTAAACCTACTCCTGCATTACCCCTATTTGATTTTGTATTTAGAACCCTGTAATCACCAGACCAAAAGTCTTGTTCCTCCTGCCACCGAACTTCACTAATTCCCACTATATCTAACTTTAACCTATCCATTTCCCTTTTTAAATTTTCTAACCTACCTGCCCGATTAAGGGATCCGACATTCCACTTTCCGATCCGTAGAACGGCAGTTTTCTTTCTCCTGATAACGACGTCCTCTTGAGTAGTCCCCGCCCGGAGATCCGAATGGGGGGCTATTTTACCTCCGGAATATTTTACCCAAGAGGATGCCATCATCATTTAATCATACTGTAAAGCTGCATGTCCTCGGGAAAAATTACGGCTGTAGTTACTCCTTGCTTTCAGCCGTTCGCAGTACCAGCACAGCAAAGCCGTTTTGGTTAATGTTACAAGGCCAGATCAGTCAATCATCCAGACTGTTGCCCCTGCAACTACTGAAAAGGCTGCTGCCCCTCTTGAGGAACCACACGTTTGTCTGGCCTCTCAACAGATACCCCTCCGTTGTGGTTGCACCTACGGTACGGCCATCCGTATCGCTGATGCACGCAAGCCTCCCCACCAACGGCAAGGTCCATGGTTCCTGGGGGGGGGGGGGGGGGGAATTGTTTTTCATATACTGAAAGTGTTCTATACTGAAAGTGTCCCTTAATAACCTACAATGTTTTTCATATGTAAGTTATTAAGGGACACTTTCAGTATAGATTGATTGAGAAAATGTATAGACTGTCTAAACACTAATATCTTCCCTAAATGTAATAGATTTAGATCCGCGATAGTTTATGAAGTTTATGTACATGGTGAACTAGAACTACCGACAAACGTTGAGAACTTTTAGTATGGCCCACAACAAGAAAAAAGTCAGTAAACATAGGCTCCAAACTGCTTACCTGACGAGCTATGATCACTTGGTCAGAACAAGATGGTTCAAATGGCTCTGAGCGCTATGGGAATTAACATCTGAGGTCATCAGTCCCCTAGAACTACTTAAATCTAACTAATCTAAGGACATCACACACAGCCATGCCCGAGGCAGGATTGGAACCTGCGACCGTAGCAGTGGCGCGGTTCCGGACTGAAGCGCCTTGAACCTCTCGGCCACCACGGCCGGCTCAGAACAAAAGATGTGAGATAAGTGTTTCACAGCGATGATGAACAAGGGCTCGTAGCTCTTAAAATACGCGTTTTAGATCCCATCTTAAAGTTAGTCAACGGCGGACGAGGTCTGAAGACCCAACGGCGAAGAAGGTGGAAGAACGAACTTCAGCAGCGTCTGTTCTGCATGTAAGGAGCGGCTGTATCAGGCGACTGTTCTCCATGTCGGGAACGGCCTTTCCTCCTGCTGGCAGTAGCACTGAAATGCTTGGTGACAGGCTATGTGACGAACCGAACGTAAAAATTCTGTCACATGTTTATGGAAATGTTGTCTTCTTGATCCGGTACAGAGGCTAGGGCGTCCCCCGTAGGCGACGCACGTTGGCATGGCCCGGTCAACGTGAGAAATATGCAATGGTTACCGTCGTAGGGGCGTCGACGGCCAAACAAGCTAGCCCTCACATCCCGTATCGCAACCCTCAACGTCAGCACCATGACTCGACGGTACAACGAACTATCTAAAGCCCTTGAAACCCGACGCAAAGGCATCTGTGCACTGCAAGAAACACGGTGGAGCGGAAATAAATCGTACGACATTGGATGCGGTTACAAGCTGATGTTTAAGGGCACACGCGGAACAACTATACTGTTTTCCGAGTTTGACGGTAATATCTCTGAAGTGCAAAGATATGATGATCGCTTGACGAAGATTGTGTTCATCACAGATGGCAGAAAAATACACTTTTTCAGTGCCTACTCTCCACAAACTGGCCAAAGCAGCTTCCATCAAGGACACCATTTGGAGGATGCTTGATGCAAAGACTGCTGAAGTGCCCCCAGAATATTACATCATCATCGCTGGTGATCTGAATGGGCAGAATGGGCACGTATGGTGCAGAAAGGAAGAACATACTGCTCACTGTGGGCATGAATTCGGAGAAAAGAATCACGACGGTCAGAGTATCCTCGATTTCTCAGAAGCTCATATTCTGGCAATTGCGAACACATGGTTCAAAAAGCATGACTCACATCTAATCGCGTATTACAGCGGCAGCTGCATTAACGCCACGCAGGTCGACTAAATCCTCGAGAGACACCGTGATCTCAAAGATGTGCTTGATGCAACACCGTCCGTTGATCTGTAAGCTACGAATCAAGTTGCCAACAAACAAGCACGTGGATTGCACAGCACCTGTGAGAATCAAATGATGGAAGTTCAAGGATAAGGAAGCCGACATCATAGTCCGAATTACTTTGCCACTAATTACCACAACTGAAGAAAGCCAGGAGAAAGTGAATGGGTCTGTTGACGAAGCTGCACATGCAATTCTTGTGACAACACAACCAGGAAGACAGAGAATCGATAGAGATACGTGGTTTTGGAATGAACCGTAAAAGACGCTGTACCCACACGGAAACGATTGTAACATGAGTTTCTTCCGGTAAAATACCGGAGCGATTGAATGCGTACAGAACAGCCCGAACAGATGCTAAACAGGGTTATAGCAGCAACCAAATCCTCACGTTATGCATCTATACGCAAAACTTGACACTCGTGAAGGAGAGCGGGACTTACATCGACTCGCTAAAGCAAGACATAGCAATTCAGAGGGTGTTCATCGGTTCTACGGAGTCAATGATGAGACCGGTAATCGGCCAGTTCACTGGAAGAAGGCCCGAGAACGATGACGCAGCTACTCCAAGAAGATATCAACAGAAGAATTTCCCCAACCACCAATACCCAGCGGCCATGGTGTTGAAGGGCCCGTAAGAGAAATTTCAGTCGAAGAGGTCAAGACTGCTTTGAGTAAAATGAAGCCTGGGAAAGCCACCGGCCCAGACGACCGCCCAGCAGAGTAATGGTGTACCCATCAGTGTAAGACAGTCGAATGGTTAACGGAACTCTTCAACAAGATCATTGCCGAGGGACAAACACCAACTGATTGGCAGCAGAGCATCACCGGGCATACCTTTAAGAAGAAGGGGAAGCCCACTGAGTGCACCAAATACCGTCCAATTCGACTTCTCTGCCATGCCATGAAAATCTTTCTGGACCAAAGGAACCAGGAGATCACACAGATTTCCAGACACCAAGCTGGACTTGTGAAGAACTGCGGCACAACCGATGCGATTCATGCTGCAAGACTCATAGTCGAAAAACATCATGAGAAAGCCAAGCCGCTACATCTAGCATTCCTGGATCTCGAAAGGGCCTTCGATCGGGTACCACACAGTCTCATCTGGCTAGCACTTCTACAGCATGATGTACTAGAGCAGCTTATTGACTGGGTGCAATTATTTTATGCACAGCCGAGAAGTTATGACCGTACAACCTCAGAACTATCCAAGGACATCTTCATCACAGTCGGCGTCCTTCAAGGTTCTGCATTAACACCACTTCTGTTCATTCTTGTAATGGACAGTGTGACAGCTGACCTGCACCGACCATTACCATGTACCCTACTTTATGCCGACGACATGATGCCGGCAGCAAAGAACAAGCTTGATCTGCAGAGCCTAACTCAAGAATGGAGTGACGGCGCAACACGGTTTGCGCCTTAATATGAAGAAAACCGAGTACATGACATCAGACAGATATGAAATTGGAACCATCACGATTAATGGTGAAAATCTGACTCGTGTGAGTAAGTTTAAGTACCTTGGATCCACGATCACCGTTGACGGCCGACTCACCGAAGAGGTCAACACCAGAACTCAGACAGCCTGGATGAAGTGGCGAACAACAACCGGGGTCACTAGCGAACGCTGGATGAAAGATAATTTAAAATCAAAAATCTATCGCACTGTCACCCGACCAGGCGCCTTGTATGGTTGTGAGTGCTGGCCGACTACAGTCGAGACAGAACGCCACCAAAGTGTAATGGAAACGAAGATGCTAACGTGGACAGCGGGCCTCACTAAGTTAGATCACCTTTCTAACGACAGCATTAGGAAACAGTTTGATGTTGCACCGATCCAAGACAAGATGCGTGAGAGTCGTCTTCGATGGTCTGGACTTGTTTTACGGGCCAGTGATGACTCTATTGCCAATTCGTGTTGCTCACTTGAAGTCATCGGCAGTAGACCCAAAGGACGACCTAAGCAACGTCGGGCTAATATGTTCATAAAGCCCTTAAATGCGTGAACATCCACCCATATGCAGCCCGTGATGGAGCGAAATGGAGACATCGGACCAATGTAGCGGAACCCACAGGCACGCCGGACAAACGCTGAAGGAAAAGAAGATCCCATTTTTGTCTTGTTTTTCTCCATACCTCTGTATGTCGGTGAAGTGGTATTTCACGTTGGATATACCATTTTTCCCACTGTTGTAAATTATTTGCTGTATGTAAATAATTATTGTATATTATCACTAGTCTTCTGCTTAGTTTGATAAAGATCGCCATCAATTCATATCCTGTGCTCACCTCTTCATCTCAGAACAGTATTTGGACCCTATGTCATCAGTTATTTGATGTAAGTATTCCAATCTCAGCATTCCCCTACAGTTTATATACTCTACAGCTTCCTATAATACTATGCAAGCTATTCTCTTCTGTCTAACGTATCTTCTGTCATCCTATTTCTTTGATTGTCACAGACATCATTACGTTCAGCTCTTCGCCTAATTTTCGACAACATTCTATAACATGCGATCACTAAGCCTTTGATTTTCTTGTTCATCGGTTTCCCACATGCATGATTCACAATCATACAATCCTGTTCTCCAAACGAATGCACTTAGAAATTTCTTCCTCATGTTAAGGCAGATGTTATATAGTAATAGAATTGTATTGGTCAGAAATACCCTCTTGACCTGTGGTAATTAGCTTTTTATATCCTTTCTTCCTCGGGCATGTGTTCAAATGGTTCAAATGGCTCTGAACACTATGGGACTCCACTGCTGCGGTCATAAGTCCCCTAGAACTTAGAACTACTTAAACCTAACTAACCTAAGGACATCACACACATCCATGCCCGAGGCAGGATTCGACCTGCGACCGTAGCGGTCGTGCGGTTCCAGACTGTAGCGCCTTTAACCGCTCGGCCACTCCGGCCGGCGGGGCGTGTGTTATTTTCTATCCAAGGTAGCAGAGTTGCTTGACTTAATCTACTTCGTAGTCACCAATCATAATGTTAATTTTATTAGCAACCTTAATTCTCCTGCTACTCATTATTTTCCACTTTCCTCCGTTCAATCACTATACATTTACTGTAGTCGTCAGATTGTTCATTCTATTCGAGAGCGGAAATCCTTCTTCACATTCACCGAGGAAATCAATGTAATCAGCACATGTTTTTATCGACTTGGCTTCACCCTGTGTTTTAATCGGATTGTTGAACCTGTCTTTTATTTCCGTCGTTGCTTCTTGATGTATGGATTGAACAGTAGGGCGAGATCCTGCATTCCTTTGTTCTACCCTTTGGCTTACATTATTGTCTTACATCAAGGTTTTTGTACAGATTGTTGTCCCTCTTTTGTTATAGGCTACTCTAGTTTTCTCTGAATTTCGAACTTCTTGGGCCATGCAAATTTTTCCTAAGACTTGCATCCATTATTAAGCATATCAGAACTCTCTTTGTGGTGCAATTACAGTTCCTAGAGCCAAGAAGATCGTCATCTAACAGACTTAATTTTTTCCTCTTTTCTGTATATTATCCTTCTCAACTACTTCGCTAAATGAGCTGTGAAATTGATTACTCTATAGTTCTGCTGTTGCTGTCTAATATATTTCAACAATTTTGTTTTTTTAGTCTTTTATTCGGAGAATTTTAGTAGATACTCATGAATTTCAGTCCACTTTTCATCACGTCTAACTGCCATCCGATTCTATATCTTTTCCTGGGTAAGCCTTACAACAAAATATCTGTTTTCGCAGTCTATGTCTGACCAAGATGATTTCAACCGGGAATCTTGCCGTGTCACCAGGCTTTTTGTTAGAATATTATCTCCTCTTGTCAGTTTTTGAACACTTTTTTGTAGAAACCAACTAGCCCTTCTCCTGTCATTCTTGTTATGTATTCATATTTTCCCGTAAGCTTGGGTTTTATTTCGTTCTCCACGACCGCTTTCCCATACACCGTCATTGTAGGAGTTATTAGATAATCATGTCCCATTAAATACTGAAGTACCTGTTCAATATCCTTATGTACTGTTGCTATCTCTTAATCCTCTGTTTGCGACGTTGGCATGTGCACCTGATCTAGTTTTGCTGAGGTTGGTTTGCTGTCAATTTTGATGAGGACAGCCGTAACACGGAACAGTTCACAGTATCTCACTTTCTGCCCCTTCTCTCACTCACAGATAATCCTACTCCCGTTATAAAACTTCCTACTGCTCTCGATATTAGCCTTTATTCACCCGGTCGAGAATGTTCATCTTCTTCACTTCATTGATCTCCATTTTACGCTACCTGGCAATAAAGGGAATCACCCAGAAGACATGCCCGGAATGCCATTGTGGCTTCGTACATGAGCACAAAGTTGATAGGTATACAAATGATAAGAGTTCCATTTCTCAGTGACGGGTAGAACGGGCACAAGATTACATTAGTACTGTTCATGTCTGGTGTTGTTGCCAGAACCGATAGCGTATATAAGAGGTGTGAACAGCATCATATTTTGAATGATCAATGAAAGCGACACGGACATACTGTGTACTTGTGTGGAATAACATTATCATACCATGACAGAGTTCGAAGTGGCCCCATTGTGTTCTCCGTTTGGCACTTTAGTCGAATCTTGAAATACACAGGTTTGTGTGGCGTTCGGACTTGACATAGGCCTGATTTTGGACTGAATGGGGACGTGAGGGCAGTTAGATACGTGGTCAAGTTGTGGTGACCACATCCGACCACCACAAGTAAGGATTTCTCCATCGAGCAAAAATATCATCGTAACCCCTTCTCTTATGGGTCTGCCACCGGAAAACAAGTAATGTTAAAGTAATGTTGAAATATAACATTGTGTGTAATCCTGCCCCGTTGATCGGAGACTGGCGACAGCAATACTAGGAAGTTACCGTCTCAATCGAAGGATGCCGTTAGCACATGTGAAGTTGTGCCGTCATCGGGAAGCGTCGACTGCTTTTGAGTAACGTCGCACTGTATTCGACAGTGGATCGTATTTATCCACTAGCCAAAGTGGTCATTATGGGCCAGTATTTCAGTGACCTGGGGAGAGCTTCCAGTCTTCTAATATTTAGGAGCATCATAGAGTTGTCACTACCGGCGTCATTGCGTGGGAACCCATGGAGTATAGCGTCAGGTCACGGCTGGTACTGTTATAGGGAACTTTGACATCGCAAAAGTACATTTTAATTTGATATCGTCAAATCGGGAGACAGGCGATCTGTTGGGATAGAATGTGTGGATCGAAATCTTACTCAGGATGCTCAAATTTCTTAATTATGGCTAGTTTCAACTCAGTTCTGACGAGAACCTCCCTATCACTTAACTGTTCACATTAACTACTTTCTGACATGCCCTCCTATTCGTAACTAATCCTACTCTCGTTACACAATTTTCTGCTGATGTTCATATAACCCTATCTTCGTCTGACCAGAAATCTATTCCTTGTATCTTTCTCACTTCACTGATCCCAGTGTACTAGATTATGCCTTAGCATTTCCCTTTTCAGATTTTCTAGCATCCCTTCTTACGATCCACAGCCCTATTCGTAGAACGTTAGCCTTTCGTTGGTTATTCAATCGTTTTTTCATGGTCACCCCCCGCCCCCATCCACAGTCCCCTCCTGGAGATCAAAATGGGAGAATAGTCCTGAAACCTTTGCCAATGGAGAGATCATCACGACACTTTATCAACAACAGGCTACTTAGTCTGTGGATATATACTACATGTATTTCAATAGAGATGCACCCGTTATTAATGCTGATGCACCAGTGGTGTAGGGATAGCGTCGTTGATTAGTAACCCAAAGCGTTATCGATCCCGGATTCCAAACACACCATTTTTAATAATACTCAGTTCTGTCAGACGATGACTTTCGACATAAGAAGTCATCTTCATGTTGCCAACAGCCTCTTGTCCTTGGGGTGCAAAACTGTCGCTAAAGACGAAAGAATCAGCTATGATCAACTGCATGAGGATGCAATGGAAACCACTGTATTAAAGACACATTAAATTTATGCACAGAAGGTGTGGCCTGCAATTGAAGAAAGTGTCATGATGATCTGTCATTGACAAGGATTTCTCGTCTGGCGAATTATTAACAACAGCACAAAATGGTAAAACGGCAGTAGGATTTGTTGTGAATAGGAAGGTAAGGCGGAAAGAGTGTTACTGTGAACAGTTCAGTTATAGGTTTTCTCTTTTCAGAATAGAGAGCAAAACAAACATCGACAACTATAGTGCACGTATACATGCCGAAGTCGTAAGCTGATGATGAGGAGACAGAAAAGTGTATGAACATACTGAAATGGTAATACAGCACGTAAAGGAAGACGGAAATCTAATTGTCATAGGGGACTCGAATTAAAATGTATGGGAAGGAGTAGAAGAAAAGATTAGATGAGGATATGGGCTTCGGACAAGAAATGAGACAGGTGAAACATTAATTAAGTTCTGAAATAAATTGCAGCTAGTAACAGAGAATACAATGCTCAGGAACCACAACAGGACATGGTATACCTGGAAAAGGCCGTGTGATACTGGAAGAATTCAGTTACATTATATCATGGTCAGACAGAGATTCCGAAATGAGACACTGGATTGTAAGGCGTACTCAGGAGCAGATATAGATGCAGATAACAATTTAGTAGTGATGAAGAGTAGGCTGAGATTTAAGGGACTAGTCAGGAAGAATCAATATGCAAAACTGTGGTATACAGAAGTACTAGGGAATGACAACACACAACTGAAGTTCTCTAAGGTTGTAGAAACAACAGTAAGGAATACCGCTATGGGCACTACAACTGAAGGGGAATAGGCATCTGTGAAAAGGGAAATCACAGCAGTTGGAAAGAAAAACGTGGGTGCAAAGAACATACCTGCAATGAAACCATGGGTAACAGAAGTAATACATCAATTGACGGATGGAAGAAGGAAGTGCAAAAATGTTCTGGTAAATTTAGGAATACAGAAATACCAATCGCTGAGCAATGAAATAAATATTAAGTGCAGGGAAGTTAAAACGAAACGGTTGCATGAAAAGTGTGAAGAAATCGAAAAAGAAACGATTGTTGGAGGACTGACTCGGCATATACGATAGTCAAAACAACATTTGGTGAAATTAAAAGCAGGAGTGGTAACATTAACGGTGCAATGGGAGTTTCACTGTCAAATGCAGAGGAGAGAGAGGTTATGGGGAAAGATTACACTGGAGACCTCTATGAGGGGGAAGATTTGTCTGTTGTGATAGGAAAGGAAACAGGAGTCGATTTAGAAGAGATAGGTTAGCCATTATGAGAATCAGATTTTAAAAGAGTTTTGAAGGACTCAATATCAAATAAGGCAGAAGACATAGATTACGTTCCATCACAATTTCTGAAATCAATGAGGGAAATGACAACGAAACGACTATTCATGTCAGCGTAGAGAATGTATGAGTTTGGAGACTTACCACCTGACTCTCGGAAAAATATCGTCCACACAGATTGTAGTGGGACGAAATTAAGCGTCACCCATCCACCAAAGTCAGCCCAGTTTGCAGGTGACTATAAGTTTAATTTAGTTTTGTTTATGTGTTTTCTTATTATTTGTAATAAGTGTGAATTATCTAAAGGTTTTGTATTTTTTTATGTGTTTCATGTACGGAGAGATCGGCGCAACGAACGGGGACAGCATCTTCGTTGCCGCGACCAGAGAGGAAATTGCTGGCCGCTATACGTCGCGGGTCGACAGCCAAGGAGCAACAGAAGATCCTGGAACCGAGTTGTTGCGTCGTGTTTCTAAAAATTAAAAATGAATTTTTATACTCTTTTTGTACAACAATAATGAGCTTAGTCTTATTGAAATGTTAGTCACTGTTTGTCAACGCTCAAGTTCACATCTGTATGTGTAGGAAGCTAATAAAATAGTGTATGCTACTAAAGTTGAAACACGTGTCTTGAAGATTTATTTATGAAGAGTTATGTGAACGGATTAATAATATATTTGACAAGATTATTGATTCAGACAGCGTTGGCCGAAACTTTGAATCTAAAAAGTTTATTTAATGTGTGATTCTGATACCGATTAGATCAAGATAACGTGTGTCGATATAATTTTCTGAGGAGAAACAAACGAAATTTAAATTCGAAAAAGGTACGAAAACCAATTGGCCCAAGTGACGTAATTCTCTGTACACGACTCAACTGATGTTTTACAGTTTCGTTCAAGAACCATTCTATGACAATTTAAAAAGAATATGAATCATTTTTGAAGTGGGTTGTAACCGACGTAGGTGACGAAGTCTGCACATGGTCATACATATATCAAACGCAAACCTAAATACGTAACGTTACACCGCACCGTGGCGACCTTAGAAACAGGACTTGTGTGCAACTAAGGCACACAGGTACGAAACAAGAAATCAAGAGTCCTTCGGAAGTCAACGCGAGTTTTCGTGGAGCCTTCACCAGCCAGCGGCGACTTCGTGGGTGTGGGCATCTGACGGAGCCGCAGCCAAGCAGTACGGTCACGCAGTTGTTCCACGAGAAGGCGCATCTGTTGGGCAGCAGCTGAACGCTGCAAACCCCGACAACCTTTTTTCTCCCTAAACTAATAGGCCCAGTACGTCAGCTGCGGGGCGTTCCTCCGGCTGGTATTAGAGGTGTTGCTGAGGGCTTCGCCTGTCTACGGCGGTGCCGGGCGTGGTTGCAGCCAGCGACGTTCCCGGTGTTCGACTCAGCGTCCGGCCGGTTGCGGAAGCGGGGTCGCAGCATCTCAGCGGCTGCATCGACGGCTGTTACATCTGCAGCCCATAGCAGCACACTGATCATCGAGAACTACAAATTACAATATTAGTGTCCGGTGAGTTTGTTTCAAGTTGGAAGTGGAGTGTTGTACATAGGAAGTGTGCTTTTATAGGATTGTTGATTACAAGTCTGCGTGTGTAAATAGTTAATATCTTACAATAATGTCGGGAAGTGAAATGTCAGACTAAGAGCAATCTATGTCCGATAGGAGCATGAGATCCCTTTTTAGGGCGATAGCTAAATTAAAACAATCTAACGGGGATTTCCTAGCTGAATTAAAACAGTCTAACGAAGAATCTACTGCTAGATTAAAAGAGGAATTAAAACAGTCTAACGAAGAATCTATGGCTAGATTAAAACAGTCTAACGAAGAATCTATGGCTAGATTAAAACAGTCTAATGAGGAATCTACTGCTAGATTGAAACAGGAACTAAAACAGGAATTAAAACAGTCTAACGAGGAATCTACTGCTAGACTTAAAGGGGAGCTAACAAAATCAACAGACAGGTTGCAGGAATATCTTAATGAAACCAGTCGAGAATTAATTGATAAAATAGAGTCTTCTAAAGTTGAAATGCAGGAAAAATTAGTAGGACTTAGTAATAAGATTGCTGATAATTGTAAAAGGTTAGAAGAACATATCCAGGAATCGCGCGAGGAAAAAGCTCGCATGTGACACGATATTACTGACCTATCCGAGAGACTAGATAGTGTCAAGATCTTAGTTGTAAATGAAATACAGAAAAATAACGATATGTTACGAGATGAATTTTCTATGCAAACAGAAACTGTTCGCAGAGAATTATTGAAATCTATTAAAGAGGTCTCTACCAAACCTGTAGAGATTTCTTCAATAGATAATGTAGAATTAGAAACATTAACTCATCAAGTAGAAAAGGACCATACCGAAATCGAAAACATGAAATTTTTAAATACTGAGATATGCAGTAATCTTGAGACTGCCAAAGATAATAATATTGACGAAGGTACAGAGCGTTCACATCGTGAACACAGTGAAGAATCGATATTAGCTAATCGCGTATCCAATACAGAAATGCGGATACAGGAAATTACGAAACGGTTATCGGAATTAGATAATAACGAGAAGATTTCAGGTACCAGAGGTAATAACATAATCAGAGACAACAGTCGCATCGAATTTGCTAGCGCGGATGGCAACAATATGAATAAGGCAGTCACGGCAAGCCAATCCGATGCAACTCCGTCTCTGCCAGCTAAACAAAATCCGACTATTTCTCTCGCAGAATGTCTGGATGACATAACAACAAATTCAAATGTAGCAAGTCGATTTCCTGTATTCAAACCAGGAGGCGAACTGCACCCTATAATCTTTATAAAAGCTTTTGAAACATCATTATCTCCTAAATGGAGTAATGAAAAACGCATTCAATTTGTAATAGGACATTTAGAAGCAGAAGCTGCGGAGTGGGCAGTACTGCATAGAACTGAATTCAGGGATTGGGATGATTTTGTTAAGCAGTTTAAACAAAATTATTGGTCAAGAGGAAAACAACAACACTTAACTTTAGAGTTGTTAGACCCTCCTCCATATTCTAAACGGTGGGGAGGTTATAGGAATTATTTTGAATGGCATTTAAACCGTGCTAAATTAATTGAAGAACCAATTATTGAAAGTCATTTAATACGAGTCCTAATTAGTAGGTTACCGTATTACGTAAAGGAAAGAATGATAGAAAGAGAATGGTCACAGCCGTGCGAATTGTTAGGATATTTAGAGCAGTTAGATATACTTAATAGAGCAAGAGAAGACGAGAAGTTTAGATTTGGTAGAAATGACAATCCTCGAAACAATAATAATAATTCAGAACCACGAAAAGCTAATAACAACAATCATAGTCGGTTCTGTTATATAAAACGTCAATCTAAAGATAAAGAGAGCCAACAAAATCGTGGTAATAACCCTAAAGTGCGGAAATTACACAGTAACGATCATGAGATAAATCATCCTCAAGTAATTAATGAAGGTCAAGTGGTAGGTGACGTCATCATAGAACGTTCGGAAAACTAGTAAAGTCCTTTAGTACGGGTCAACTAAAGGGAACTATTGGTCAAGATTATCCAAGACCCAATTGCAATTTATCATTAAGCTGCCAAAAGGACGATGACTGGCAACAAGATTTACTTCAGGAAGACAATCAGATAAGGGAGAATGTAACATATAAACCCGTTATTAAAGGTTATATTAAAGATACCGAAGTAAATATTATAGCTGATTCGGGTAGTGAAGTGAGTATTTTATCCAAAGAATTATTTCAGCTTAAAAGGAAATATTGGAATTTCCCGACTTTACCTGTAACTGGGGTGAAAATTATAGGAGTTACTGGTAAAAGAAGTCAAAATATTACTGAGGAAGTTTATGTAACTTTTGAAATTGCTAAACAATTAATTGCTCACTCTGTACTCGTCGTAGCCAACTTAAATGTGGCCATAATTTTAGGTATAGATTGGCTGTGTAAATATAAAGCTATATTAGATTTTAAAGACTCTTCCTTAACCATACATAAGGAGGCATGTACTTTTAAAGTGAGGTTTTCTAACAGTCAAGTACCTGAAAATTGCTACGAATCCTTACAGATTAAGTACGCACCGAACATGAATCTATTAACAGATTTTAGTGATCTTGGGTATGCAGTATACCAATGTCAGGCTAGTAATAGTATCGAAACCGAAGTGAAAGAAAAATGTTTATCTACGAATTGTCTATCCGAGCAAGAAAAGGAAGAGTTGGAATCTTTGATGTTAGAATTTAGAGCCGTCTTCTCAGATGAACCGGGGAGAATTAAAGATTACGTTTGTAAACTTAAGATTAAAGATAAAAAACCATTCTTTAAGAAACCTTATCCCATTCCAGTACAATTCAAAGAACCGGCTAGTAGAGAAATAAGTAAGATGCTAGAACAAAACATTATCGAACGATCATGTAGCGCTTTTAACAGTCCGTTGTGGGTAGTTAAGAAAGCCACTGGTGGGGTACGACTGGTTCTGGATGCCCGTGAATTAAATAAAATTATAGAGATGGAAAGAGACAGACCTATTCCTATGGAGGACGTACTTCTTAAGATCGCTGGTTCTCGTTATATGAGTACAATGGATTTAACCGCCGGCTACCATCAAGTAACATTACACCCGGATTCACGGCAATATACGGCTTTTCTTTTTGAAGGCAGATCATATCAGTTCCAAGTTTTACCTTTTGGACTTAATATATCAGTGTCAACTTTCATTAGGGCATTAGATTCTGCTTTGGGTCAGCAATTGTTACAAAAGATTATTTTATATGTAGATGATATTTTGGTAGCTACTAAAACGTGGGAAGAACACGTAACGATATTACGGGAATTGTTTAACCGTTTAATTGACAGAGGAATTACTTTAAAATTATCTAAGTCTTACTTCGGAAAGGAGGAAGTGAGATTTTTGGGGCATATAGTGGACAGTAAAGGTATTAGGCCAGACCCAGCACGTATTGAAGCTATTGCTCGATGCCCGAGTCCTAGAAATCGGAAACAATTGAAATCATTCTTAGGAATGGTAGGATTCCTGAGAAGATTTCTTCCAGGGCAGGATATTGTTAATCCTAAATTACTAGATTTATTGAAAGAGAAGTCAGTATGGCCCTGGGGACAAGAGGAAGAGGAAGTTTTTAATAAGATAAAAGGAGCGTTAACCAAAGCCAAAATGTTATACCACCCAGATTTCGATCAGGACTTTGGTATGTGTACGGATGCCTCTGATTATGGTGTGTCTTGTGTAATATTCCAAGGTGATCTGACCAATGAAGAGGGATTATATCGGCCTATTGGATTCGCTAGTCGAACTTTAAATAAACATGAAAGAAATTATTTTGTATCCGAGAAGGAAGCTCTCGCAGTGGTATGGGGTTTTCAACGATTTAGAGGATTATTAAGGGGAAGAAAAACAATTGTATATACTGATCATCAGGCTTTAATCTTTTTGAACAATTGCCGGTTACTTCACCGTAGGCTATTACGTTGGGTATTATGCTTGCAAGAATTTCAGTACGAAATTAGGTATATAAAAGGATCTCAGAATGTAGTTTCAGATGCTTTGTCGAGGCTTCCCGTAGGGATGGAGAATATTAATATTGCAGAAGAACCAGGAACAAATTACCATGTTTATTTCCTTTTAACTAAGGAGAACGAACGTAAGGTTAAACGGATAGTAACTGCTGTTAGATGCAATCAAAGAAATGACGATCAATATAGGGACCTTATACAAAACCTTAATAATGGGGACGAAACAGTTAACACCCGGGGTGTGTAGTTATATTTTAACGACTTGTTGTATTGGAAAGCACAGAGGGAACACCAGAGATGGAAAATCTGCATTCCGAAAACTGTTGTGGACGAGTTAATTACTTATATTCATGAAGGTTACGGGCATTTTGGGATTCATAAATGTATTAAACATCTAATGAAGTATTATTATTTCAAAAATATGTCACGTACTGTGAGAAGTATTATTAGGGCTTGTGAAACCTGTCAAAAGGTTAAAGTTAATAACAAATCCAAGCGTTATAAATTATATGCTGTAATTCCTCGAGGTTTGTGGGATCTACTGTCATTAGATTTTTTCGGCCCTCTGCCTCGGAGTTCAGGAGGATTAACATATGTGTTTGTTGTAATGGAATGTTGGTCCAAACATGTGAAACTGTATACTTTGAAACGAGCGAATACAGCAAGCGTTATACGCTGCCTCACCCGAAATTACTTTGTTAACTGGGGCATTCCTAAACGACTTATGTCTGACAACGGTAGTGCCTTTATTAGTCAAAGATTTCAAGATATGATAAGACAATATGGAATAAAACATATATTAATTTCGAAATATCACCCTCAAAGTAATTTAGTAGAAAGAGTCATGAAAGAATTAGGACGATTATGTAGAACTTATTGTGCACATAAACATACTCGGTGGGCCAAACTAATGCCTGAATTCGAAAAGATATTAAATGAATTGCCTCACCTAACGACGGGATTATCACCTATAGAAATTTTAGGCAAACGAATTATAGGTGAGCCTTTACTAGCTGCTTTACCTTGGCCACCAGTAAATGAGATACAACAAGATATTCCAGACGAAAAAGTTTGCGAACAGATTGTAAAAAATGCCGAACGGAGAATTAAAAGTTATAATCAACATGCTGTAGAACCCTCATTTCAGGTAGGAGATCTTGTGTTAGTACGATCTCATCCTAAAAGTTCTAAGATCGATAAGGAATGTAGAAAATTCTTCTTTATCTTTGAAGGTCCATATGTTGTACATAAGATTGTACATCCCAAAGCATTACTTCTTATGGAACCTTCATCAGGTGTAATTAAAGGATTATATAGTGTTGATCAAATGAAACTCTTCATTCCTAAATAAGTTAATATTTAGTATATGTTACATACGGAAGAGCGTTCATAGTTTATTCATGTGAAGTTTTCGTGATAGTTACGTATTATTTTAAAGAATAGAACAGAAAGCTTAAACAAGTGTTCTACAATAATCTACTGGTACTTCAAAAAGAGAAAGATAACCCAAAGGGGGACTTATATGGAAGAAATTTTGCTCTTAGGTCAAAAGGAATTTTGCATATTTTAAATTTACTCGGATAGTAGGAACCAAAGGGGATGGTTAATAGTTTTAGGGACCATGGGCGTCCAGAGCTATATGGCTCACGAGAACATAGCAGAGTGCCTTTAATAGAGGTTTGTAATAGTGTTAATATAGAACACACCAAACGGGGCTCTCTCGCTTGTTTCTCCTAAATAAATGGCCATTACCCAACAAGGTGTCCGAAGGTAAAGAAAGCCGTGCCGAGATTCTAAAGAAAGTTTTGCTTGATTTCTTCTTGACCTCAGGCATAAATAAGGCATTAGGGAAAAGAATGACGTAAAGTAAATAGTACTATTAGTTATTGTGAGAAACGTATTGGTAATATACATTCTTGGAAAGAATAACTCTAGTAAATAAATGAAACTATAACTAATCTATCACAATTTGAATGCTCTGTCCTAATGTACAACGTTAAAAAACGTACTAAATTAGTATTTATTAGCAACTATTAACTGAAGAGGAGCAATCTCCCTATATTCGGCTACGAATTACCATAATAGCACAATTAAGAGTAAATGACAAATAGTCACAACAATATCGTATTAAAAGGATTAAATCTATCTAAGAGCAAGGGCTCTAGGTTACGTAAAATGTGAGAAAAATGTATTAACAGTTAAATATTGTATATTGAAAAGTTTTAATTTCGGTTAAAACCTGACAAACTGAGCTTGTGGGTGGGGTATGTAGTGGGACGAAATTAAGCGTCACCCATCCACCAAAGTCAGCCCAGTTTGCAGGTGACTATAAGTTTAATTTAGTTTTGTTTATGTGTTTTCTTATTATTTGTAATAAGTGTGAATTATCTAAAGGTTTTGTATTTTTTTATGTGTTTCATGTACGGAGAGATCGGCGCAACGAACGGGGACAGCATCTTCGTTGCCGCGACCAGAGAGGAAATTGCTGGCCGCTATACGTCGCGGGTCGACAGCCAAGGAGCAACAGAAGATCCTGGAACCGAGTTGTTGCGTCGTGTTTCTAAAAATTAAAAATGAATTTTTATACTCTTTTTGTACAACAATAATGAGCTTAGTCTTATTGAAATGTTAGTCACTGTCTGTCAACGCTCAAGTTCATATCTGTATGTGTAGGAAGCTAATAAAATAGTGTATGCTACTAAAGTTGAAACACGTGTCTTGAAGATTTATTTATGAAGAGTTATGTGAACGGATTAATAATATATTTGACAAGATTATTGATTCAGACAGCGTTGGCCGAAACTTTGAATCTAAAAAGTTTATTTAATGTGTGATTCTGATACCGATTAGATCAAGATAACGTGTGTCGATATAATTTTCTGAGGAGAAACAAACGAAATTTAAATTCGAAAAAGGTACGAAAACCAATTGGCCCAAGTTCGTAATTCTCTGTACACGACTCAACTGATGTTTTACAGTTTCGTTCAAGAACCATTCTATGACAATTTAAAAAGAATATGAATCATTTTTGAAGTGGGTTGTAACCGACGTAGGTGACGAAGTCTGCACATGGTCATACATATATCAAACGCAAACCTAAATACGTAACGTTACACCGCAAGATCCGCAGACTGTAAGAGCTTACAAGTGCGAGAATTATCGTACAATCAGCTTAACAGCTGCTGCATCCTGCTTGCTGACAAGAATATTATACAGAAGATTGGAAAAGAATACTGAGGATATGTTAGATGACGATCAGTTTGGCTTCAGGAAAGGTAAAGGTACCAGAGAGGCAATTCTGACGTTGTGAATGATAATGGAAGCAAAACTAAAGAAAAATTAAGGCATATTTATAGGAATTGTCGACCTGGAAAAAGCATTCGACAAAATAAAATGGTGCAAGGCGTACCGAATTTTGAGGAAAATAGGGGAAATCTATGGAGAGAGACCGAAATCCGAGGGTTGGAACTTTAATAGTGGCAACTATTTATTTACAGATCGTACAAAATAGATACATGTTTCAATGTTTTACTGACCTTCAGCGTAGTCACCAGCATTGTGTGTAACCAGTTGCCAGCGATGTGGAAGTTGTAGGAGAATCTTAGCAGTGCCAGTTGCGTTGACAGCTCGAACGGCGCGGTCTATTGCCCGACAAAATTGTAGAAGTTCTGAAGCGAAAGCCATGGAGTGTTTCCTTCATATTAGAAATCGAGTTGAACTCTCGAGAGCTTAAGTCAGGGGAGTGCAGTAGGTGGTATAGCACTTAGTAGCCCCATCAGTCAAACAAATCAGTAACAGCTTGCACTGTATGTGCTTGAGCATTGTCCTGTTAAATGATGGTCATGTCCTGCAGAAAGTGTTATAACTTCTGTCTCTGTGCTGATCATTTTTGGAACACAACCTACTAACAGGACAGAGACAGAAGCGATGTCACTTTCTGCAGGACCTGACGGTCATGTTGCAGTATAATGCTCAAGCACGTACAGTGCAAGCTGTTACTGATTTGTTTGACTGATGGGGCTGCTATGTGCTATACCACCTACTGCACTCCCCTGACTTAAGCCCTCGTGAGTTCAGCTCGATTTCTAAACTAATGGAAACACTTCACGCCATTCGCTTCAGAACTCCTACAAATTCGCCAGGCAATAGACCGCGCCGTTCGAACTGTCAACACAACTGGCACTGATAAGGGTCTCCTACGACTTCCACATAGCTGGCAACTGGTTATACACAATGCTGGTGACTACGCTGAAAGTCAGTGAAACTTTGAAACACGTGTCTATTTTGTACGAGCTGTAAATAAATGCCGGCCTAAGTGGCCGTGCGGTTCTAGGCGCTACAGTCTGGAGCCGAGCGACCGCTACGGTCAAAGGTTCGAATCCTGCCTCGGGCATGGATGTGTGTGATTTCCTTAGGTCAGTTAGGTTTTATTAGTTCTACGTTCTAGGCGACTGATGACCTCAGAAGTTAAGTCGCATAGTGCTCAGAGCCATTTGAACCATTTGTAAATAAATAGTTGCCACTATTAAGGTTCCAACCCTCATATACAATTTGTATAAGAGACAATAGTGTATAATAAGATTGGACGACCAAGAACGAAGGGCTCAGATTAAAAACGATGTAAGACAGGGATGTAGCCTTTTGCCCCTACTGTTCAATCTGTACACCGAAGAAGCAATGATGGAAATAAGAGAAAGGTTCGGGAGTGGATTTAAAATTCAAGGTAAATGATATTGATGATACGATTCGCCATACCGAGTGAAAGTGAAGAAGCATCACATGTCCTGCTGAATGGAATGATCAGGCAAATGAGTGCAGATTATGGATTGAGAGTAGATCCAAGAAAAATGAAAGTAATGAGAAGAAGTAGAAATGACAATCGCGAGAAACATAACATCAGGATTAATGGTCACCAAGTAATGGAAGTTAAGACTACCAAGGCAACAAAATAACCAGTGAGGGACGGAACAAGGAGGACACCGAAAGCGGACTAGTACTGCCCAAAATGGCATTCCTGGCCAGAGAAGTCGACTAGTGTCAAACATACACTCCTGGAAATTGAAATAAGAACACCGTGAATTCATTGTCCCAGGAAGGGGAAACTTTATTGACACATTGCTGGGGTCAGATACATCACATGATCACACTGACAGAACCACAGGCACATAGACATAGGCAACAGAGCATGCACAATGTCGGCACTAGTACAGTGTATATCCACCTTTCGCAGCAATGCAGGCTGCTATTCTCCCATGGAGACGATCGTAGAGATGCTGGATATAGTCCTGTGGAACGGCTTGCCATGCCATTTCCACCTGGCGCCTCAGTTGGACCAGCGTTCGTGCTGGACGTGCAGACCGCGTGAGACGACGCTTCATCCAGTCCCAAACATGCTCAATTGGGGACAGATCCGGAGATCTTGCTGGCCAGGGTAGTTGACTTACACCTTCTAGAGCACGTTGGGTGGCACGGGATACATGCGGACGTGCATTGTCCTGTTGGAACAGCAAGCTCCCTTGCCGGTCTAGGAATGGTAGAACGATGGGTTCGATGACGGTTTGGATGTACCGTGCACTATTCAGTGTCCCCTCGACGATCACCAGTGGTGTACGGCCAGAGTAGGAGATCGCTCCCCACAGCATGATGAAGGGTGTGGGCCCTGTGTGCCTCGGTCGTATGCAGTCCTGATTGTGGCGCTCACCTGCACGGCGCCAAACACGCATACGACCATCATTGGCACCAAGGCAGAAGCGACTCTCATCGCTGAAGACGACACGTCTCCATTCGTCCCCTCCATTCACGCCTGTCGCGACACCACTGGAGGCGGGCTGCACGATGTTGGGGCGTGAGCGGAAGACGGCCTAACGGTGTGCGGGACCGTAGCCCAGCTTCATGGAGACGGTTGCGAATGGTCCTCGCCGATACCCCAGGAGCAACAGTGTCCCTAATTTGCTGGGAAGTGGCGGTGCGGTCCCCTACAGCACTGCGTAGGATCCTACGGTCTTGGCGTGCATCCGTGCGTCGCTGCGGTCCGGTCCCAGGTCGACGGGCACGTGCACCTTCCGGCGATCACTGGCGACAACATCGATGTACTGTGGAGACCTCACGCCCCACGTGTTGAGCAATTCGGCGGTACGTCCACCCGGCCTCCCGCATGCCCACTATACGCCCTCGCTCAAAGTCCGTCAACTGCACATACGGTTCACGTCCACGCTGTCGCGGCATGCTACCAGTGTTAAAGACTGCGATGGAGCTCCGTATGCCACGGCAAACTGGCTGACACTGACGGCGGCGGTGCACAAATGCTGCGCAGCTAGCGCCATTCGACGGCCAACACCGCGGTTCCTGGTGTGTCCGCTGTGCCGTGCGTGTGATCATTGCTTGTACAGCCCTCTCGCAGTGTCCGGAGCAAGTATGGTGGGTCTGACAAACCGGTGTCAATGTGTTCTTTTTTCCATTTCCAGGAGTGTAGTCTTTAATTTGAAAATGAAATCTCTGGGAATGTACGTTAGAGCACAGCATTCCATGTTAGTGGGAAAATCGAAACAGAAGAGAATAGAAGCATTTGAGATGTGGTTCTACAGACGAATGTTGAAAATTAGTTGGACTGATAAGATAAGGGATGAGGATGTTCTGCATTGAATCAGAGAGGAATCGAATATGTGGAAAAGACTGACAGAAGAATGGACGGATGATAGGACATCTGTTAAGAGGTAAGGGAATGACTTCCATGGTACTAGAGGGAGCTGTAGAAGGTAGAAATGTAGAGGAAGACAGAGATTCAAATACACCCAGAAAATAATTGGGGGCTTTGGTTGCAAGTGCTACTCTGATATTAAGAGGTTGGTACAACATAGGAGACAGGCCGCAACAAGCCGCTCAGTAGACTGATGACTCCAAACAAAAGAAATATGGAATGGTACTCTTGAATTAAGAAACACGTGATGCGTTACAGCTGTATGGCTATTTCGTCTTTGGGTTAAATTCGTTCTACGGTAGCAGTGAATACTATGGTAGTGCATACAATATACTTTCAATAAAAATAGGAAACTGAGGTTAATGTATTTCTGTGCAGTTGTGAGTTTACTTTTGCATATTAATGATCATGACGTTTTGTACATCATAGGTGATGCGCAACTTGTCTCATTAGACACCAAATTACCAAACATAATCTTTCTTAAGAATGCGTGTAACACCCTACTGAAAAATATAAATCAGCCAGAAAAATAATAACGCAGTTTGTAAGTAGGCTGTTTAGGTTTTTATGTTGGTGACGCCACGTAGCACTCTGTAGTTAAATCGCCGACTGCGCTGTGTGCAGTCCGTGGCTGGTTGGACTCATTGTTGGATTATTCGTTAGTGTATAGTGTTAGGCAGTTTCACTTGAACAGCGCGTAGCCGCCAGCAGTGGTGGATGTGGGGAGAGATGCCAGAGTTCTGAGATGTTAATGTGAGCGGACGATCTGTACGTGTATCTGTCAGAAAAAGGAAATTTGTCAATATGGATGCCTGACTTTTGAACACTGTTAAGGTCAATACATTGTTTGTTCTCTATCAAAATCTTTCGTTTGCTGACTACACTCATACTCATAGATTAAGGATAATGCTGATACATGGTGAAACAACGCTCTGGTGGGCGGTTTGCGGGTTTAAATCACCTCGGGGTATGACCATGTGGTGCATTTGAACTGCGGTTGTCGCACGGTGGCGATGGCAGGAGTCCACATACGCAGAGGTGTGTTGGTGCATGTCAAAGTACGGTGCAGCGAGTAAGTGTGCAGGCGTTTCCAGACGTGCTAATGGTGACTGTGTGTTGAAAACGGCTCAAAGAACACATACTGATGACGTAATGAGGGTTAGAGTACTAGGGCTACTGGAGACTCGTCAAACACAGCAGGTCGTAGCACGGGCCGTGCGTGTGCCACAAAGTGTGATCTCAAGATTATGGCAACGATTCCAGCAGACAGGAAACGTGTCCAGGGGCTACAGTATGCAACGTCCACAGTGTACAACACCACAAGAAGACCGATTCTCACCAACAATGCCCGCAGACGACCACGGAGTACCGCAGGTGCCCTTGCTCGGGACCTTACCGTAGCAACTGGAACAGTTGTCTCCAGACACACAGTCTACAGACAACTGAACGGACATGGTTTATTGGCCTGGGAACCTGCAAGGTGCATTCCACTGAATCCTGGCCTCAGGAGAGACCGTAAAGCCTGGTGTCAAGAACACAGTACATGTTCATTGGAACAGTAGTCTGGGGCTATGTTCACAGACGAGTCCAGATATAGTCTGAACAATGATTCCCGCCGGGTTTTCATCTGGTGTGAACTAGGAACCAGATATCAACCCCTTAATGTCTTTGAAAGGGACCAATAAGAAGGTCGTGTTTAGATGGTATAAAAATGGAAATGTCGTGTGGCTAGGTCCTCCCGTCGGGTAGACCGTTCGCCTGGTGCAGGTCTTTCGATTTGACGCCACTTCGGCGACCTGCGCGTCGATGGGGATGAAATGATGATGATTAGGACAACACAACACCCAGTCCCTGAGCGGAGAAAATTTCCGACCCAGCCGGGAATCGAGCCCGGGCCCTTAGGATTGACAATCTGCCACGCTGACCACTCAGCTACCGGGGCGGACGGTTTGATGGTGAGGAGTGGGATTATGATTGGTGCACGTACAGCCCCGGATGTCTTTGTCAGTCGAACTGTAAAACGTCATGTGTATCGGAATGTCATTTTGAACCAGTATGTCTGCCTCTTCAGGGGTGCAGTGGATCCCACCTTCCTCCTGATGGATGATAACGCACGGCCCCACTGATCTGCCATTGTGGAGGAGTACCTGGAAACAGAAGATATCAGACGAATGGAGTGGCCTGCCTGTCCTCCAGACCTAAAACCCATCGAGCATGTCTGGGATGCTCTCAGTCGACGTATCGCTGCACGTCTTCAAACGCCTACGACACTTCAGGAGCTCCGACAGGCACTGGTGCAAGAATGAGCGGCTATACCCCAGCAGCTGCTCGACCACCTGATCCAGAGTATGCCAACCCACTGTGCGGCCTGTGTACTTGTGCGTGGTTATCATATCCCACATTGATGTCGGAATACATGCGCAAGAAATAGTGGCGTTTTATGGCTCATGTGTTTCGGGACAGTTTTCTCAGCCTATCACCAATACCGTGGACTTACAGATTTGTGTCGCGTGTGTTCCATAAGTGCGTGTGCTATTAGTGCCAGTTTTGTGTAGTTCCACGTTGTGTGGCACCACGTTCTGCAATTATCCTTAATTTATGGCATGAATGTATATGCCAATCAGTAGTTAGTGCTTTCAATAGTTAGAATCTTATTTAGCTGGCAGTATTCGCGTTCGCTGTATTGCAGCAGTTCGAGTAAAGAAAATTTTTGTGAGTTAAGTGATTCATGAAGGGTATAGGTTACTGTTAGTCAGGGCTATTCTTTTGTAGGGATTATTGAAGTTCAGACCGCGTTGCGCTAAGAATATTGTGTCAGTTTAGTGACTATCAGAATAATTAAATAGAAAACTGTCTGAGTACGTACAGTTTTACTCAGCTGTTTCAGTACCAAATAACGTAGAAGTTTTACCTGCACAGTCATTCTTTTCATTCAAAGGGGGCGTTTCAAGTTGAACACTGGTACTGCACCTGACATGCATGAGAGTAAGATAACAAAAAACAACAAAGGGCACCTCACGTTGGAGGGTGTGAAGGATATTATTAAATAATTCAAGTTCGATGAAGTTGCCATCAAACTGTTGTTCGCCCCAGATCGTTGCTTGTTAACAGATAATTCAAGAACATCAATTGACTGTACTTACCATCTTCAACAAAGGCTTAAGGCCCAGTAGTAAATGCTTTCTTGGCGAATCGAAAATGAATTGAAGTTCTAAGTAGCTGCTGTGCTTATGATTAACAAATATTACAAGTCAAGACCAACACATATATAGTTATATACTGCGCAAACCGCGCAACGCCCAGTGACAAATATCTATTATAGCGTAGCCATTTTAAGTTATACAATTTTACGTATATCTTTAAGTAAGGAATTTGATGTCTCGGCCATAATGATCAGTTTACCGATAACACTTACCAAACTCAGATGTACAGAGTTCGCATAGCATTTACAACAAATACTGGGCAGCAGAATTAACGGCCGGCGGCCATGTAACGACTTGGAAATAGATTAATTACTAATTTCTGGATTTGCAGAAATTAGTAACTATTTTGGCGGATGTTATGCTTAAACACAGAGAGGTGTACTGCGCAATGGCCGCGCAAAACTTCAGGTTATACAGACTGTCTACATTTACTCAAACTGGATACAGAAGAAATCAGTTACATGAAAACATCTACAAATGACATATAAAACACCAAAGCAAGCCACGCGTTAATTACGGAGGTTACCGAAAAATAAACAGTGGCAACAGATGTTCGAAAATACAGACGGAATCAGCTAGGCCCTGTCGGTAGAAACGGTAAATACATGACAAGTTAATTATCACGCTGGCGGCTAGTTCGGAAAATAGGAAATGACAAGTAATATTCGTATTTCATGTAATCAACCGGCCAGCTGTCCTAGCAAGGTAGATAGCACTTCTACATATCAATTAAAAAATCTTTTGGTGCACGTCACTAGACCGACTGAAGCATATAATAAGGCTCCTGATAAATAATGTACTACATGGTAGCTAATTTGCAGATATAGGCCGATTTAAATACTACTGTAATTGAATATAAAGCCAGTTATAAAGTAAGTTTGACAAGCCGTGCAAGCTTTAAACAGAGTTCTAACAGAATACAGATGGCCAATCAGTTAAAGAAATTGGGCAGCCACCAAGCACTAAACACTTTTCTAACGAATTGACAAAAACGTGACTGAATCAGAGGCTGGCGAGCATTGAATAAACACTATTGTCATAAAATACAAGACACCAGATAATACGCAAGGCAGGTAGTTCACAGTTAACCTTAACAGTATTTACCTTGAGCGCTATTGTGATAAAATACGACACACTTCAAAGAAGGCTGGCAACCATGACAAAAGTAGGGTCAGGACAGGACACGTACAAATCAACATGACAGAAAGCGCGTCTTGTACACAACAAACCATTCGTGCTGCTCAGTAGCGTGTCTAGAAGACAACATAATTTTAAGTTTAACACACGTTCGCTACAATTCGCAAATACGTGTCCAGAAGTCGGCTAGACACAGCCATGTATCAAAACACAAACGAGCACCTTTGCCTCACAACAACGGACCGGAAGAATGACAAATAGCTATGTACCTTATGACCTTCTGAATGGTTATTAGAGTGTCCTGTAGAAATGTGAAGTAATTTGATATATAGGGTGAAAATTATTCAACTGTATGAAATGAAATGGTCACAACTTTTGAGCGGTTTGCGCTAGGAAGCTAGCGTAATTTGGTTTAGCGACGAAGCCCACTTTCATTTGGATTGGTTAGTCAATGAGCAAAAATTGGTGCATTTGGTGGACTGAGAATGAGCATTTCGCAATCTAGATGTCTCTTCAACCTCATCGTGTGACTGTGTGGCGTAGTAATCGGTGCAATATCCCTTGATGGTACGGTGACTACGAACGCTACGTGAAGTTTTTGGAAGATAATTTCATCCTCATTATCTAAAGTGACGTTGATTTCGACAGGATGTGGTTAATGCAAGATGGAGCTCGACCCCATCGAAGCAGGAGAGTGATGTCCTTGAGGAGCATTTTGGGGACCGCATTCTAGCTCTGGAATACCTAGAGGCCACTGGCATGGGTCTCGACTGGCCTCCGTATTCTCTGGATCTCAACACCTGCTACTCTTCTTTGTGGAGCTATATGAAAGACAAGGTCTACAGAAATAACCCCAAAACTATTGCTGAGCTGGAAACAGCCCTTCAAGAGGTCATGGACAGCATCGATGTTCTGCCACTTCAGAGGAAAAATCCGGAATTCTATAGTGACGTACTCACGTTGGTATATTGAATAAAGTATGTGTACGCCGTAGTTTGTAAATTTTTTCATGTAGTTCAATTATTGTGAAATTACTTTCACTTTTTGCAAGAGACTTTACCCGACCTGCTGGAAGATGTTCCCCTGGACATACGGCTATGCATGTGGTTGCAGCATGATGGGGCGCCCGCACGTAACAGTCGTGCTGTGCGCGGAAACTTAAATGAACTCTTCGATGGACGAGTAATTGGCCGAGGTGCTCGTAGGACATCGCCCCGCGATCACCACACCTCACGCAACCAGACTTTTTTCTGTGGGGTTTCTTCAAGGTTCTAGCTCACTCACCCGGACGTGAAACACTAGAAACTAAGAGAAATTAAAGGATCACGTTCAACACGCCGCCAATCATATAAATGGTTCAAATGTCTCTGAGCACTATGGACCTTAACATCTGCTGGCCGCGGTGGCCGAGCGGTTCTAGGCACTTCAGACTGTAACCACGCGGGTGCTACAGTCGCAGGTTCGGATCCTGCCTCTGACATGGATGTTTGTGATGTCCTTAGGTTAGTGAGGTTTAAGTAGTTCTAAGTCTAGGGGACTGATGACCTCCGATGTTAAGTACCATAGTGCTTAGAGCCATTTGAAGCATTTGAACTTAACATCTGAGGTCATCAGTTACCTAGAACTTGGAACTAGTTAATCCTAACTAACCTAAGGACATCACACACATCCATGCGCGAGGCAGGATTCGAACCTGCGATCGTAGCGGTTGCACAGTTCCAGACTGAAGCCTCTAGAACCGCTCGTCCACAGCGGCCGGCCGCCAATCACATCACGGTAGTGCCAGGAATCTTTGAAAGAGTTCGGCAAAACATCCTTGGATGTTACCAAGCGTGTGTCGCGTCAGCGGGTCGACAGTTCTAGCACCGGCTTTAAGTAAACAATCCTAGGTAGAAAAAGGCCCTTTTCAGGCCCGTCACAATTTGTTAAAGACTTTCTGTACCTCAATTAACAACTTTGACGGATTTGTTCCCGGTACATCTTATCATGAATTTACAATGGACGTGTCGGGACCCAGGCGAATACGCCCCCAGGCGCCCCAGCGTGAAAGGCTGGCGCGCTACCACGGAGCGAGCGCGGGATGCCTTGGATACATCGCTACCTCCGGCAGGCAAAGCATTCGCGGTAATGCGTTGTCCAGAGCATCCGGCAACAGGGCAATCCTGCGGCCAATCGGGGCGCGTGGCGCGAAGTTTCTGAAGTTTAAAAATTGTGCATGTAACAATCAGATGTAAACCAATCTAGATATTTTCGAGAATTTTGGTAAGAATGTTTTCCTTTCAGACATTACTTATAAATTAATGCATTATATCTGTAATAAAATACATAAACTATGGCAGTCCAAATGTTGATCACAGTTTCATATAAAATATGAGGTAAATCAGTCAACAACTTTCGAGTTTTTGACAAAAATGTCACCTTCTTGTATATTATATATAGCCTATGTCCAGCCGATTTAACATTAGAGTAGCGAGTAAAAATTTGAAGTAAATCTGTTAGATACTTTTCGCAAGTAACGGCAACAACGTTTCCCCTTCCTGTATTGCACGTGTATTTATGTACATTAACATGCCGTTCCGGTTGGTACATAAAAACACGTATATATTTGAATGCAACGTTGTGTCAAAATTTCAAAGCAACTGGTGAATAACATTCGGAAATCTTATATTTTGAACAAACGAACATTTACATTTCGATTTATACTGTAAGAGGTCCATGATTAAGAAATTTGTTGCTAGCGCACTCGAGTAGATGTAATTTCGATGTACTGCTCACGCGCTGCCTGCGATATGTAAGCTATAAGAGAATCTCGGACCATAGAGCAGTGTTGACTGCAGTAGGAACTGTGTAGCAGTAGCAGTAAGTAGTTGCTAGCGAGCAGTCTGGCGTATCGTGTTGGCTGGGCCGGTCGTGTGCAGCGATGGCGGAGTCTCAGCGTTGTAGTATAAGGTAAAAGCAGCCTCGCGCATATGTAGTATTGTTATCTCAAGTCCCACGTAAATGTTTTTAAAAAAAAATCTCTTAGTAATAATCTTTCTCATAAAAAGTAACTTTTGACGACCATTCATTTCAATTTAAAGAATTTACTAATTTCTCCAATCCTTGACATCCCGATTATTGAAAAGCAAAATCAGTTGTTTCCTTTTATAAATGACAAATCTACCGGCCAGAATTGCACAGGGCTGTGGCAGAATAATTTTTTATAGGAGCAGATATATATGCGTCATCCGGGGACCTTATTGAGGTAAGAACTTTAAATTTTTTTCAGAATGATCTTTCAGCGCCATGACGCAGCACTGCTGACGTCCAAAATTTACCAGTTTAAATTCACAGTCATTATTGAAAGGTTATAAGTGAGCGACAATTTTTTATTAAGAGATTAGTCACATTGTATTATTAGTAGGTTAAGGAATATATTTTGTGGGGAGGTTACACTTGTCGACAACCGGCTAGGATCGTATTTTTGTGAACTTCTGAGAGGTAGTCAGTTATTTATCTGCTCTTATTTACTTAATTTTAAATGTAGTTTGCATCTGGCGCAACGCATTTACTAACTTGTCACTCTTTTTTTCACAAGTCATCGGCAATTTATTGCTCTTTGTTGTAATTGTATTTGTTCCATTTTTGCTTTGACTTTGATTGATTTTGTGCTTAATTTTGATTTGTGAAAATGCCGCGAAAAACTGTTAATAGTACATCGCGATGTGCAATGAGTGAAAAAGCTGACTCGAATAATTTGACCGATATTACTAGCGACAGTCAGTGTAATAGTGATAATTCTCTAATTACAGATAACCAGGGTGTTACAAAAAGGTACGGCCAAACTTTCTGGAAACATTCCTCACGTACAAAGAAAGAAAATATGTGGACATGTGTCCGGAAACGCTTACTTTCCATGTTAGAGCTCATTTTATTACTTCTCTTCTAATCACATTAATCATGGAATGGAAACACACAGCAACAGAACGTACCAGCGTGACTTCAAACACTTTGTTACAGGAAATGTTCAAAATGTCCTCCGTTAGCGAGGATACATGCATCCACCCTCCATCGCATGGAATCCTTGTTGCGCTGATGCAGCTCTGGAGAATGGCGTGTTGTATCACAGCCGTCCAAAATACGAGCACGAAGAGTCTCTACATTTGGTACCGTGGTTGCGTAGACAAGAGCTTTCAAATGCCCCCATAAATGAAAGTCAATAGGGTTGAGGTCAGGAGAACGTGGAGGCTATGGAATTGGTCCGCCTCTACCAATCCATCGGTCATCGAATCTGTTGTTGAGAAGCGTACGAACAGTTCGACTGAAATGTGCAGGAGCTCCATCGTGCATGAACCACATGTTGTGTCGTACTTGTATAGGCACATGTTCTAGCAGCACAGGTAGATTATCCCGTATGAAATCATGATAACGTGCTCCATTGAGCGTAGGTGGAAGAACATGGGGCCCAATCAAGACATCACCAACAATGTCTGCCCAAACGTTCACAGAAAAACTGTGTTGATGTTGTGATTGCACAGTTGCGTGCGGATTCTCGTCAGCCCACAAATGTTGATTGTGAAAATTTACAATTTGATCACGTTGGAATGAAGCCTCATCCGTAAAGAGAACATTTGCACTGAAATGAGGATTGGCACATTGTTGGATGAACCATTCCCAGAAGTGTACCCGTGGAGGCCAGTCAGTTCCTGATAGTGCCTGCACACGCTGTAAATGGCACGGAAACAACTGGTTATCCCGTAGCACTCTCCATACAGTGACGTGGTGAACGTTACCTTGTACAGCAGCAACTTCTCTGACGCCGACATTAGGGTTATCGCCAACTGCACGAAGAATTGCCTCGTCCATTGCAGGTGTCCTCGTCGTTCTAGGTCATCCCCAGTCGCGAGTCATAGGCTGGAATGTTCCGTGCTCCCTAAGACGCCGATCAATTGATTCGAACGTCTTCCTGTCGGGACAACTTCGTTCTGGAAATCTGTCTCGGTACAAACGTACCGCGCCACGACTATTGCCCCGTGCTAATCCATACATCAAATGGGCATCTGCCAACTCCGCATTTGTAAACATTGCACTGGCTGCAAAACCACGTTCGTGATAAACACTAACCTGTTGATGCTACGTACTGATGTGCTTGATGGTAGTACTGTAGAGCAATGAGTCGCATGTCAACACAAGCACCGAAGTAAACATTACCTTCCTTCAATTGGGCCAACTGGCGGTGAATCGAGGAAGTACAGTACATACTGACGAAACGCTGAACTCTAATATGGAAATCAAGCTTTTCCGGACACATGTCCACATAACATCTTTTCTTTATTTGTGTGTGAGGAATGTTTCCTGAAAGTTTGGTCGTAACTTTTTGTATCACCCTGTATAGACTGACGTCCTAGTGTTACTTATATTAAGAATCGTAGTACGCAATAATTTATGTCAGAAGGAGATATCGTTTGGTTTATTGTTGTAACAGAAGTAGACGAATGTTGCCCAAGCTTTTCAGTTGTGAAACGGGAAGCTGATAGATGATCTGTGTATTTGCAACTGGTTGTCAATAAAAAGCTTTTACTGATCCAGCAGCCTATTCGAGTAATTATGACGTTCTTTAAAGTTTTACGATGTGTTCCATCACACGAGCTACCTACTACATCTGAATGGAAGCCGTACGCTGTCATTTCAGGCAAGAGCCTGTGTAGCGCGCTGCTGAGAGTGCTTTGGCCGGAGCGGAGGATCGAGCGCAGTCGCTTTGAGCCGTGTCCAGACAGTCGCCTCCTCAGCGCGGCGCTCGGCATACACGCTCAGCCGGGAGCTGTCGCAATTACCTGCGGACACAAGTCCACCGTGTGCTGGCGGCAGTCTGCTGCGCTCTCTGACCTCTCCACATGAAAGGACGTCCGCAGCCTCTCGTGAGGAGAGCGCCGTTTTGATATGCCGAGTTAAACGTGGCCTCGCCCCGTCGCATCTCGCTGAATGCACATATACCACTCCACGGTATACTTTTGTACTAGCAGAACACGTACATACTTCCTAAAAATGTGCTGCCAAGCTTTCTCTTTTCACGTTACTGCCTTGTCTGACAATTGACTTTCACGTTGAAGAATTTTTGGAAGTAAAATATGTTCTTGAGCCAAATCTCCTCGAAGATTTAAAACAACTACTTTGTAACAAAGCGAGAACAATATTTTCATTGTTTTGTTGTCTAGTATTCCAATGAGACAATATTAATGAGTGAATTCTAGGATGATATTCACTGTGGACCAGTTCCAGTCATTTGGATAGTGAGGAGGTGCAGGCAAATTATGTGCCTAGTTTTGTGTAAAGCATCCATTTTATCATTGTTCTAGGTATAAGAATACTTTCAGAAAAAATAATGAGAATAGTATGGGTTCTTCCACGAACGATACTTTTGGAATATTAAGGACAGGAGGCCTTATGGTGGACAACTAAAGCAATGATCAGTCGTGTATCAGTAACATCGCCAGACCCTTGCTACCTATGCTGAATGAAACCTTTCTCTAGACTTCTTTATGCACTACATTCTGCAGCAAATTGTTTACAGAATGCTCCTGCATAATTTGACATGTCCTCTCTTACTGTTCAGTCGGTCACTGCCAAGGGCTGTTCTTAATTCTCGGAGTCCAGTTAAGAGATTTTTCGCCTAGATACATGCCGACCCATTTCCATTTCATTCTCATTGACATAATAATTAAATTCACTTCGTTCTCTGCCCTGGTTCATATATTTGTATCCTTGTTTCTTTTAGCAATTCCCGCCATGCATGTCTCCATTAACATTATCACATTAAAAGCGCTTGACTCACAGCCAGTATAAATAGGGGAATACACACTGAATACAACCCTCTTTTCAGTCACATGGTAAGATAAATTTTTAAATTTCTGTTTAGTTTATCGATGCTTGTTTCATTCTTCCGTTTATATCTTCAACAGACACATACACAAGAGCGTGTCTGCTGGTATTAAACTGTGCTGTCATTTACTGATTATTAATCGAAGTGGATTCAACACACTATGCATTCAGGTTTTATAGATTCGGTGCTCTTCCTTCCATAATTCTCCTTGGATAAATGGCCTTCCAAATAATGTTTTTTCTTGTATAAGTGTATTAAAGTTGCTGTTAAGCAATTCTCTTCAGTATACTACGAATCAGCCTTTAACAGTCCCTCTTTAATAGAACTTCCACACACGCGTAATTAATTTTTAATGTTTTTTAAACATATTGTCTATCTGTCTCGCTCAGGGTGACACAAATATGGTCTCCGAAAACGTCACTACATTCCCTCCTTCAGCTGTATGCAATCACTTTATTCCATGTTCCACGTTGATGTTTAATTTTTAGTGTTTTAGATATGACATTTAACACTGTTGTCAAAAAAAAGTAAAGAAAACTCAGGAAATAAACATCCAAAGAAAATTTTGTTGTGGTTATGACTTCACGTTAATAATATCTTCCTTCCAATGTGATCGTTGGTCACTATTTCAGTCTAATCATAATCAGCTTACATGACCGTTTTCAAACTTTTAGTAATATGAGTATTCATTCTTTCTGTTAGTTTGACTGCACTAGACCCAAACAATACAAAACCAGCAACCAACCGGACGTAGTTCATGTATGCGCTAATGACGTGTATACTTTCTCGTTAGCGGTGTCTGGGGAATTTAGGTATCCGAATAGATTAAAACGAACCTCCGCTGCTTGCGTCACCGTCGTCTGTGTCAGTGTAGTAACAGGCGTTCGGCTTGTGTTATTTTCCACACATAAATTCGGTGACAGTCTCATACATATATATATATATATATATATATATATATATATATATATATAGAGAGAGAGAGAGAGAGAGAGAGAGAGAGAGAGAGAGAGAAAGCATCCCGCTACCTCGCATTTTATGGCCACATTGAACCACCTCTAGAATCAGTTGAATAACAAAAATATTGTAAAGACACTAAACCCATAACTTCATACGGTAGATACAGGCATCCCATTACAGATAAAGTATCACAAGAAATCAAATGAACAGCAGCTGACAAAACTGCACCCGAGTTACGTATGAAGCCCAGTGAGTACTAAAAACAGATCAGAGTAAATATATGCCAGTATTCCATAAAATAAGCTATCTGTTGAAAAATAAGAATTATGAAGATAAGAATTCACACAAACAACAATTACCAGCATCTAGTCATTCACAAAAACCGTCCTTACAAAACTTATTAGCAGAAGACACACCTCCCCTTATATACTTCAAACTGGAAGAAGTTTCGAGGCTTGATTCAATGAACACGTTGATCCAATACTGCTAAACAACAGATGAAGTTCCATATTTGTAGTGCACAAATCTCGAAGTAGATAATGAGCAAATAGCACTGAAGAGCATTTCCAAGTGTGGTCCTGCATTATAAAAGATACCTTCTTGAAGCTGTATGAAGGGACAGAAATGTACAAACATAAAAACATTATCATCATATCTTTAGTGAACAGACAGAGTTTGCCAATCTTATTAAGTATTTCTACAGAGTTTCTTCAACGTGATTTCCAGTTCTATACGTAAGTGTAAGCTACTGACATCCAATATAAAGACCTGTCCACGTTCTAAATTATAACAGCTTGCTTAGTTATGTAAAACAGTTTTCATAAATTATTACAATAATAAAATTAGACTTTCAGCAAAACTGTCACAATGTTAATATTATATCCAGGTGTGTACATATCGGTACGCATAAGTCTGTAAAAGTGTCTCAGAACAATTGTCTAACGTACAATATCTAATAATTATCATAAATTATAGTGCTAGCAAACATATGTTATATCTATTATCAAAACAACTATGTACATAAGTCTCTAGTTCTTTTTATACTTTTTTCTTTCACAAAATTTAACTGAGTATATATTTCCATAATTTTACTATGTTGAACCGGCTACCTTTGTTTCTTTATATTAGCTGCAATTAATAGTCATTCAATATATATTGCATTTCCTGTAACTTTGTTTTCTGTGCATTATCCGTCATAGGTGTACATATTGCCATTTACCTGACAAACAACGTTCTTGCCAAAGTTTTGTCTTCATAAATCATCTTCTTTGAATATCTGCTTTTATGTGAGGATGAGAGTTTTACCAGTTTCGTCACATGTAATTTTGAGACGTCATCCTTTCCTCCCCATCAGTGATTTACGATTCCCTTCTCCGTCTCCTCTAGGTCAATTACCTTTTGTATAAATGGTGGCTTCATTACCCTAATGGCAGTGGGATAGATAAGAGGTCACGAGATTAGAGGTCACGAGAATGTACAGTGGAAAGACCAGGCTCCGGACGATCACGTGGCACTATCGAGAGGGAAGAATATCATAATCGGCATATGGCTCTGGTGCATCGTACTGCTTTTGCTGCAGCCATTTGAGCTCCAGTTGGTACCTCAGTGACACAGAGAAGCGTTATTCATCGGTTACTTCAAGGACACGTCCTAGTCAGGCGCCCTGTAGCGAGCATTACACTGACGCTAAATCACCATCACATGTGGTGTCGAGCGAGAGCTCATTGAAGGACAGGGTGTAGGTCATTGTGTTTTCAGATGAAAGCTGGTTCTGCTTTGGTGCCTGTGATGACCGTGTGTTGGTTAGAAGGATAGCAGTTGAAGACCTGCCAACATCCTGTCTGTGTGCTAGACACATTGGACCGAAACCAGGAGTTATGGTCTGGTGTGTGATTTCATATTACAGCAGGTGCACTCTCGTGGTCATCCCACTCACTCCAACTGCAGATTCGTACGTTCACTTGATGATCTGAACTGTTCTGCTGTCATTCACTATGCTTGGGTGCTTTCCAACAGGATAATGTTCTCCCACGTACTGCTGTTGTATCCCAACATGCTCTACAGAGTGTTGCCGTGTTGCCTTGGCCTACTCGGTCAGCGTATCTGTCTCAAATCGAGCGCATATGGTACATTATCTGACGACAGCTCCAGCGTCATCCATAAAGAACATTAACCGTCGCTGAAATGACCGACCAAGGGCTACAGGCATGGAACTTCATCCCACATACTTACATCCGGCACCTGTACAACAGAATGCATGAGGTGAAATGCCGAGGCTAGCAGGACAGAGCGGATTAGGATCTGGAAAGGGGCGAAAATGAGTTCCTGTCAGTTGCACTCAACATACAAACCGTATTTATCAACACACAATATTACAACAAGAATGCAAGACACTCAAAACTTTAATCGACCTCCTTTGATTAACTGTAGATCGGCTGAAGTCCACAATTATAAACCAAGACACAAAGCCTAAGCAAATTTGAAATACAAGATTCTTCCGGAGGTTTCACCCAAGAATATTTTCTAAATCTTTAATCTAATCGGGTGAAGGCCTTAGCAATTTAATGAACTAGGATAAAGGTCACATATTAAGCAATAAGCGGAGTTTCAATCAAAAGGCAGAAGGCCTAATCTTAAAACATTTCATATAAAATAAATAATAACGAACTCATACCTCAAGGGCAAGACAAGGACATCATTTTAAGAGACATTAATACTCGGCTTAAGGCAACACATAAACACAATAATTTAACGGCTTAAGCCCCTAAAATATTTGATGTAAAATTCGGCTGAAAGTCCTGTATAAGGAATAATAGTCTTATGTCTAAAGGGCAAGACAGGAACATTAATTCACGATATATAAAAACTCGGCTGAATGCCACACAGAAACCAGTTAATTAAAACTCAAACAGGGAAGGTACTATGTAACTGACGCGGAACGGCACTCAGAAGTTTCCAAGGGTCTGCCTGGAAGTGTCACACTAACGCCTGTTTAGGCAAGACATGCAGCCTGACCAACAGTCTCTAAATCGGAGGCAACCCAACCGACAGCCAACCGACGAACCAACCAAATACCTGATTTCGGTCACCAGACCAAAAACACTACGATCAAAATGCCAGAGAGGCGAAAAGACCAATAACACTCGTCTTCATATATTGCCAAGACACAATAACTACTGACATACGTGAACATCGCAACGGCTGTGGAACTACACGTCGTGGCGGACAGCATCAACACGGTAAGAAAACACGCACTCGCCGCTCTGTCGCAGCCGACCAACTGGCTACTGTAGTACGCAGACAGCATGACAGCATTTAAGGCCTTGCTCAGTCGATATGACACAGGGCACACAGTATTGCACGAAATACTGCAACAAGAAACTCAAACACTCGTAAAACGAATCACTGATGAACAACTAGAACAAACCACCGGTGGACACAAACACAAACCCGAAGGACGGTCGGTGACGAAACACTCGTCCTCTGAGCAGATGAGTGACCAAAAGCCAACCAAGGTTGTTGGCACTCAAACCATGTGTGTCCGCTGTCCGTTGGGAACTGGGAGACACGGCGATCCGGGCACACTGGCTCGGACCCAGTGATGCAGAGGTAACTCTTGCCTATTGGCCACGACGTCTCTGCACAAGAAGGAAAAGAGCCACGTCCAGCAAGATGACCCAGTAACGAGGCCCAGAAACGGTAAAATGACCAAATTCACGTCTCACAAAGATGCGACCAACTGAACGACCGACCAACGGTCGATCTCACTGCTATCTCCGTCCGTCGGACAGTTTATCCTGTGATGCGAGGGTGGGCGAGTACTGGCTGTCCGCGCCTCCCTAGCGCTCCGTCCCCGACTGCTGCTACGTCCCGACTGCACTTCTGCCGCATTCCAACTCCAACCGTTCCAGGTCCGATCTCTCCCTACGACACAAAACGACCGGGAAGTAGTAGCCGTCCAGCAAAAATAATACGGCAGGGCTAATATGGATACGCGCTGCTGCTGCCACTCACGGGCAGGCAAGTCAGCAATTCAGTGACATCAGTCACTTAAATAAAAATGACGAGGCGGCCGTACGGTAAAAATAAGATATAAAATAATAGATGGCACGAACATTAGCCACGCTCGGCCCAGGAGCGTTAGCATGCCTGCATTCAGTGTTACGTCGGGTACACTGGTTATTAGTATATCGGCATATCACGTTTGGAACGGCTTATTTCGCACTCTTATTAACCTGTGATATTTAAGTATTAATCAGTTAAGTATGTTACCTAAACACACTTATACCCGAAATTTCATTACTCTACACTAATTATTTCTTGGTGTAACAATTTTTTCGAGTCAATGTATTTCCATATTCTTAAAGTAGCTCTGCACTGCGTTGCTAGTTCACGAGAGGATAATGCTGACTCTATATACATAAACCGCAAGCCACAGCAAGGTGCTTCGTTGAGGGTTTCCTGTACAACTTCTAGTGTATACGTAGCCAGAATCCCAAATTTACCCTACGAGACGTAAAACCAAATCTTCCTTCCTTCCTTCCTTGCTTCCTTCTTTCCTTCCTTCTTACCGAGCGAGGTGCTGCAGTGATTAGCTCTCTGGGCTCGCATTCTGGAGGACCACGGTTCAAATACCCGTCCACCCATCCTGATTTAGGTTTACCGTTATTTCCCTAAATCACTTCAGGCAAATGTAGAGAGGGTTCCTTTGAAAGGGCACAGCTCACTTCCTTCCCCATCCTTCCCGATGGGGTCGATGTCCTCGCTGGTTGGTCCCCTCCACCAAATCAACCAACGTTTCAATTCTAGACTTACTTGCAGTGCCAGAAAGTCAAAGTAACAGTTACTTCGGATAACTGCGTAATGTAGAATTCAATGGCAAGCTTCAGCTAACCTCCATCCCCTTGTGATGTGTTTTTCACGACATTTGGTGTAGTGGTTACCGCAGAACGCAGATTTTTTTTTTTTTGTCATAAGTCTTCTGACTGGTTTGATGCAGACCGCCAGTAATTTCTCTCCTGTGTCAACCTCTTCATCTCAGAGTAGCACTTGCAAACTTCGTCCTCAATTATTTGCTGGATGTATACCAATCTCTGCCTTGCTCTACAGTTTTTGTCCTCTACAGCTTCCTCTAGTGCTTTGGAAGTCATTCCCTCTTAAAAGATGTCCTACCATCCTGTCCCTTCTCCTTATCAGTGGTTTCCACATATGCCTTTCCTCTCAGATTCTGCGCAGAACCTCCTCACTCCTTATCTTATCAGTGCACCTAATTTTCAAAATTTGTCTGTAGCACCACATCTCAAATGCTTCGATTCTCTTCTGTTTCGATTTTACCACGGTCCATGTTTCACTACCATACTATGCTGTGCTCTATCGTACATTCTCAGAAATTGTTCCTCAAATTAAGGCCGACATTTGATATTAGTAGTTTTCTCTTCGCCAGGAATGCCCTTTTCCGCAGTGCCAGTCTGCTTTTGATGTCCTCCTTGCTCCGTCAGTTATTGGTTACTTTACTGCCTAGGTATCAGAATTCCTTAACCTCATCTAATTCGTGACCATCAATCCTGATGTTAAGTTTCTCGCTGCTCTCATTTCTACTACTTCTCATTATCTTCGTCTTTCTTCGATTTACTCTCAATCCATACTCTGCACTCATTAGACTGTTCATTCCGTTCAGCAGATCACGTAACTCTTTTTCACTTTCACTCAGGATAGCTATGTCATCAGCGAATCGTATCAGTGACATCCTTTCACCTTGAATTTTAATTCCACTCCTGAACCGTTCTTTTATTTTCATCATTGCTTCCTCAATGTACAGATTGAACAGTAGGGGCGAAAGCTACAGCCTTGTGTTACACCCTTTTTAATACGAGCACTTAGTTCTTGGTCGTCCACTCTTATTATTCCCTCTTGGCTGTTGTACATATTGCATATGACCCGCCTCTCCCTATAGCGTATCCCTAAATTTTCTGAATTTCGAACATCTTGCACCATTTTACATTGTGGATCGCTTTTTCCAGGTCAACAAATTCTATGAACGTGTCTTGATTTTTCTTGAGTCTTGCTTTCATTATTAACCGCAACGTCAGAATTGCCTCTCTCGTGCCTGTACCATTCCTAAAGCCAAACTTATCGACATCTTGCGCATCCGCAATTTTTTTTCCATCCTTCTGCGTACTATATTATCCTCATTGTTGATCTGGTTTCCATGAGGCTGGAATGGATTAACGCCATGATTTGCATTCCCAACTCTATGCTTCAGTCACATCTGCTTCAAGAGAAGTTTGCATTGCAACCTTGTTTATCACCAGTTTTTATATGTTATGGGTGGTACACCTACAGTATATTCCGCAGTTATCGAAAATTCCCACTCAACCTTATCTACGTTATCGTAGATGAAGGACAAAGAGGTTTGAAAAATTTTATACCTGTTTGTAGTCAATATGTAAATGCGAACTCCAGAAAAGCATGCGTTTTACTATGTCGGCCTCCTTCATCCAGACGCAACTGTCAGAGAGCACGAAGACCGTCACCTGTCGTGCTATGTGCAGGAACTCTCTAAATAAACGTACAGACTGCTATTGCATAAAACTGTCGTATAAAACCAGCTGCAAACGTATCACAAGTGACTGTGTAGACCTAAATCATGGAGCCTGCACCATGCAACGTCTTTAGGGACAAAACCTATTTGTGATGGTAATTAGGTAACATCTGAAATTATGACTCCTTAATATGAAGCATATCATATAGGTAAGTCTTAGTGCCAAGGATCTTCGAGAGGACGATGTACTGTCCGTCTTTGACACATCTCTACATTTCATCATGATAAAGTTTGGCCACATCTTACGATTAATCAGCAACATACAATCCTACGTCACGTAAAGCTTTCTTCCTTCCTTGGTATCGGTTTCCTCCATGCAGGAGACCCATCTAACATGACAGGAATGTTGTTCGTCGAAACTGTTCATCATGACTGTCCAGTACACATTCTTGGAAAAAATAGTGTTGCAGGGGAATCGCCAGTATTACATACTATCCAATTTCATTCCATGCTATGACCTTACGGTCTAGACTGAAAGATGAAGAGCCTTCACACTATACAGTACCATCAAAGTCACATATAATGTACAGATGTCTGACACAAGTTTTTGCACGTTTACGTACACAAAACATCAGATATTTCGTTCCCATCTGTGTTGTCACAGAAGATAATAAAATATATGTCATCGTACCAAAGTTACTTGAAAAATGCAATTGAAATGAGCCATTAGTTAATTTTGTGAGGTTTTTCTCTTTCCACGCAATGTAAAGACGGTATATGGTGTTCCCATTTTGCCACCTCATCGACAATCTCGAAGTAATTTTAATGCATTCACACACTGCATTGAAATAATGTAACCAGGTTTCGCAAATTTATAATTTTACAGCCATGTGTGATATTGGATAGTAGATTACGAGAGATTACTTCTCACGCGAAAAATTTCTCACCAACAGAATCAAATAGCGCTCACCCGTAACAGCGAGATACGGAGATTTATTTTCATTCTACGTGTTTTTTTCTCCATATTGGTAATTCCGTTGTTCACGTTGTTAGCCAAAATATACATAGAGATTCAGTAGTATTAATGTGGTGCAGAAGGTCCGGAGAAGTGCTACACATTTCTGACTTGAAATTTCTGCTAGTACGATACATGTTGTACATAAGACTCTCAATTATTTTTGGATACTTATAACGCGAAATATCTCACTATATTCAGCCACCCATAATCTGAGGAGTGCTATTCATATATAAATTAGGTGCATGTGGCTCCCCAGTCAAAACGAATTTTTTAAGCGACGGTGTGGTTATTTGTATTACTACAGTTTTAATGTTAGGCCCCTTTCAAATGTCTGGAATTAAATACGAGAGAACATGACAGTATATACTCTTACAAGGGCCTCAATCATCCCATCCTTCAGCTTTTGATTTATGATTGACAACCAGAATCATCTACCTTGTTTGGTAGTTGACAAAGCGGTAATTTATTTTCTGTTCCTATTTGATGCTGCATAATACGCATTCCTTGCAATGGCCCTTTAGAAAAAAAGGAAATCCCTAAATTATAACAGTAACTCTTCCATTTGTTTCTTTTCACTCCCCTTTAGATGCATCACTTTTCCTCGCAATGCAGTTTTCTTGGCGTTTCGCGACTGTCGGTCGCCAACATCCATTGTGTCCACTCTTGCTTCTCTAGGATGTCTAAGTTAGCACTCAACAACCTCTTTGTTAGCCTCAACTCCTCGGCGCTAAAATCACCTACAAACATAGCCACTATCTAGAATAAAATTTTCACTCTACAGGAGAGTGTGTGCTGATATGAACCTTTCTGGCAGATTAAAACTGTGTGCTGGACCGAGACTCGGTCTCGGGACCTTTGCCTTTCGCGGGCAAGTACTCTGCCGACTGAATCGCCCAAGCACGATCCGCGCCCTGTCCTCACTGCTTTAATTCTGCCAGTACCTCGTCTCCAACCTTCCAAGCTTCACAAATGCTCTTCTGCGAACCTTGCAGAACTAGTACTCTTGGAAGAAAGGATATTGCGCAAACATGGCTTAGCCACAGCATGGGGGATGTTTCCAGAATGAAATTTTCTCACTGCGCTGCAGAGTGAAAATCTGTTCCAACAGATCCCCACTGGTAACTGAAACATATGCTTCTGTGTCCTGCATACCGTGTCATTCTTTTTCCCTACTGTTCCTTTGACCACACAATCCACCTCTGCATATGACTTCCTAATATCTAACTTCATTGTGAATGCCTGTAGGTGCACCTCGGGTTCCCTTTGGTGTTAAACGTCTGCCTCTTTCCGACTCTCCTACATGTGAAATTACCGTTATTATTATGCTGACGTTATCAGTGTGCTGAACTCTGCCTCTACTTCCACTGTCACGTGGCCGACAACTCTGCCTCAACACATGCCGATGAAACCACTGTCTGTGTAGCCTGCAATCCGGTTGACATGCCAGTTTCCTCACATTCTACAGCCAATCTGACAGGTGCACGCAAATCAATCGGAACCCTTGTGTGTACTCTCCATGGCATTTCCGAAGGCACCCTCTGTTCAGCCTTACGTAAAATTACTTCATTCAGCAAAGCGTTCTGCCCCAGTTTGTATGCAGCACCATTGATCTTTCTCACTCTATCCATAATATCTTCAAATGATACCGAGTGCCTTTTCGTTACCGTGTCCAACTGTTCCGTTAAGTGTTCCGCACTGTTTTTCTTTGTATACCTCTGAAACAACTCATTTCCCAATCCCTTATATGCCCTAGCTCCCTTGAGAACCTCCGTGTAATCTACATAAGCTTTTGCTTCTTCAGTTAATCTTAATTCTGTTAGCGTCAAAACTTCTGCATCAGACGACCGTTCCATGTCTTTCAAATTCCTACGATCCTCCACAAATTCTTGCGCATCCTCAGTTGAATGCTTCTGCTTCTGTGCTTCTGTGCTTCTGGTTCTAATAATCTTTGTGTCCATGACTGCCAAATGCTTGCCCATTTCAACCAGCTTCTTGAAACAATAACAATTACAAGACACACAAAATAAAACACAGGGCTCTCGGAAATTCTCGTTACAGACTTCTAGAACGTGTAGAGGGGACGGAGTAGACAATTTTCTGAATGGAAACCCATGTTCGTAAATGTACTATTTCCATGCTACAACCATTTGGAAACGCATTGAAAAGGCGGCCATTTTTTCGGGTAATTTATTAGGTTTGACCCATTACATAACTATCTCAATAAATGCACCTATTAATAACCAAAGAAATAAAAGGAAACAAAGAAAACGTTATCGGTTCTCACAAACACTGTTGTCTATGTAGGGGCTCTTCCTATTCGGGTGTGCTGCGTCTCCTTGGAAAAATGGTTCAAATGACTCTGAGAACTATGGGACATAACTTCTGAGGTCATCGATCCCCTAGAACTTAAAACTACTTAAACCTAACTAACCTAAGGACATTACACACGTCCATGCCCGAGGCCGGATTCGAACCTGCGACCGTAGCGGTCGCGCGATTCCAGACTGTAGCGTCTAGAGCCACTCGGCCACCTCGGCCGGCCGTCTCCCTGGAGCACCACAATTACGCCTCCCGATGGTTAAGTTACCCTTTTCTCGAAGACTTAGCGTAGTTATGGTGAAAAAAGGGTATATGATGTAATAGGACGTTGTGCATAACGATCTTGATAAAGACGACGAGCCGCTCTTCCATTACAGTGAGCTCTGTCCTACAGAAGGATCACGTCAGTGCATTATACAAACGTGAACCTAACCATGTTGCTCTAACACTCACATACAAGTGAATGAAGCTCGAGCTAGGTACAAGAAGTAGGTCAGGCGTTAAATGACATCTGCCGATACGACGTAAGTACCTCCCAACGTAACTACCGTTTTGCGTGCCTGCCTAGCAAACATGTTTTCGAACGACTGTAGCACGGAAATGGTAGGCTTCCGGACGTGGTTCCAATTCAAGGTACGGTCTGTTCATTCCGCTATAAGTAGTTAACGGAAATTTGTGAATGCCCTCCATATTAACTTTATTCTCATGCCTAATCATTGTCCATTTTGATTCTCGGCACTGTCTAGCTATATGTCCATAAAGATTACACATGAAACAGATTATGTATACTAATACTGCCCACGATGCTGAATGACTTCGTATGTCACACTAAGTACGTCTGACAGGTGCTACACAGTCATGACACCATTATTTCTATAGTGCGACAAATACACTGACTCTTTGCTTCTGACAAAATTCACCTTACTAAGAGCGTGGCAGCCAAGTACCTTGTCAATGACGATGACACTTTGACATCAACAATTTCAGTAGGTTCAAACGTCGCACTGAACCGACGATGTCAGTATTCTGACACCATTGAAGGGCGCAGCTGGATCAGGGATGCAGGGAGATGCCTTGAGGATCCTGTAAGCAGGCATAAGAAATTGATTACGGTTCCCGTCGTGACTTAATGGAGGAAGCAGTGGCATGGCTGAGGCATCCAGCGGCCTCTTGTGCTGTCTTCCAGTAATGCTGACAAAGCACAGCCCGGCTGAGCAGCAGCTTGTCATGCGGCCCACTCAGTCAATGACTCAGCTGGCGTGCCCATCACTGCCCAGCAGGCGGGAGGCAGGTGACATAACAGCCGTGACTTACTAAACCCAGGGACCTAACTGGCTCAACGATGAGGCGGCTCCAGCTTCATAGGTTTCAAGCTGGACTGCCCTGTCACAGTATCGAACTGCGACCAGCGAACAGTATTCAAGAAGGCGCCCCATGTAATACATATGCGCGCTAGTATAGCTGCGAAAATAACGCAAGTTTCGTAACACATAACTCACGCAAATCCATCTGAATCCTACACAGGCTGTGATATCTCATATAATCAACCACAAGGAAGAAAACCAGCAGAAGACACCACTGATTTCGATTTCTAGCTATGCACTGCCATCTCCTCCCCCCCCCCCCCCGCAAATGTCACACTATCCGCTACAGTAACAAACAATGGACAAAGATTTCTAGATTAATCTAGTTTAAGACTGTTTATTTTTAAGTAACATTTCTCTGCATGTATGTATAAACGCCTGAAGATGAACAAAACATGTTCGAAACGCGTTGTATTATATTCGATTTAACATAAAATAAAAAAGTGACTGGTAGCAGAAATTAGAAATAAATTACTAACGCAAGTGAATTTAGTATAAAACAGGTGGGTATTTATTGCTTTCAGGCTGTGCTGGCTTAGACTTTGCTGTGCCTTGAGGTATATATACTAAACACTACAGCAGTTGCCTGTGTGGAAAGGCTTCCGTCTTCTTCCACTTAGGTACTCCGTGTCAGCTGTTTCTGTACATCGCCAGGACAGGTCACCCCGTCACGTAGCGACGGCTGTGTTGTATTTTGTGAGGCGTAACAACCACTCTTGCCTACAGGTGGCTTTGCGACATTTCTTATTGTTTGCGTTTACGACCAAATATGGTCAGTGCACTGCAAGTTCTCACTGAATACTACGATCCATAAATTACGCAATTTTATCACTTTGTATTTTGGGGGCTTCTCCAAAGACTATCCAGGAGATGCCGCCAAGTCGTATAACTATGTAGGCGGAGAAGTTTTCATGTTAAAATGAACATTTGGGGTACACTGGAAGGGCCAGAGTCGCTATTAAAGCTTCTGTAACAGGATACCTTACAGTATATGACCCAGACAAAGTGGGTCCCACAACGTATCACCATCCTCATGTCTAATCCTGTGCAACTTAACCTTCCATACCATAGCCCTAAGCACTAGTGGTAAAAGATCCAGTTAATCTGGGGAATACACATAGACTGGCAGCATCGCAGGCAGCTTAGTTAGTAGACGTCTTCAAACTTCCAGACTAATTACAACTGTAAAAAAACTGAGCAGGCATTAACCACAAGATTGCCATTTGGTGGCCCGTGATCAGCATGTAATTCTCTCGTGTGTCTGTAATCGACATTTGAAAGCGAGTTGGGGGTGAAACTCCTGTTAGCTATATTCTGCCCTGGACACGTGTGTTCATATTTTTCTGGCGCAGTTAGAGTACCGTGGATAGAGTTGACGAAGGCCAGGGTTGCTGCTTGCGAGTCCCTGATACGTCGGTATCTTGGCCGGAATTAAACCATGTTGTAAGCAGCAGACCAGGTGAAGTCAGACAGGCACGCCCAGCTAATTCTGCGCCCGTATTTTGCTTCAGACTATTTTATTAAAACTAAATATTATGTTTTCACCACATTTTGAAACGGAATACTATAACTCAATGAAGATTCACTTTTCTACCACACTTCATCCCTTAGGGATGAATACCAGAACTAAATAATACCAAGCGAGGAGTGGTTGTAACAACAACAACGCTGTACTATTGTACATATAATAATTTTTTCTTCTGATTTTCGATAAATTAATGTAATCGATTTTCTGATTTCATTTCTTTTTTGTTTCATGCCATTATGTTAAAGAAACTGTAAACAATTTTCGATGTGAATATTAATGTTTATGTCAAATTTCAAGCAAAATTATAACAGAATTGAAATGTAAGAAACGTTGAAACTATTGTAAGATGTTAAAATTGTAAATGTGCGTCTGGTCCATACATAGGCAATGTATTAGGATATGTAGAATGCAAAACCTCGGGTGAATACACTGTCTGTAGGGGAGCGGTAAAAGGTGGATGGCAGGCGAGCGCGGGAAAATACACACGGGCACTGCACGGCATAACGGGCTCAGCAGTAGTAGTCGGAGTTGGGCATTGGTCTGAGCAACACGCCCTGGATCGAGGAGGCTCTGCTGGAAGACGTAGTTTCATTGAGCCTCGGATATGCCGTTCCGACGCCTATACAGCATGGCACAATTCCATAGGCACTAAATGGAAAAGTATTGCGACGCTATGAAGAAGTAAAGTGCCGATACATCAAGAGCCATTGCTGTGGTTGTATGTGTGCTCCGTGCCTCGCCATCTCGCCGCCCACCAACCGCCGCATCGATACGAAGAGGTTAAAACTTTTAGTACTATATTCGTGTGGACCAGTGTTACTTTTGTTCCATTCTGTTCAATAACAACTTAAATTTTACCAGAACTGTCCTATCATTTAATTATCCTCACAACTAACCTAGCCAGGGTCCTTTCCAAATGTTGTGCAATACGAGTGTCCCGAAATGAAGAAATAAATTTTAAGTTAATAATAATTACCTGCAGACCTAGCTATGTTAGAATGATGTTTAAAGAACTTTGTTGTTAATGAACTAATAGACGAATAACAAAGGTCTGACAAAGTTGGAAGATAATTCTGAAATTGGTTTAGTGATGAGGTTTAATTGTTTCGAGACAGATATAATGGTATATAAATGAGCAGGAAATATGATAAAAAGAGTAGTAACTCATATAGTGGAAATTTTGAGCACACAATGATTTCAGTAATGAACTTTTCTTTTACAGTGATCATAACAGTTTCAGGGTCCTCCCCCCCTATTTTTTATCCATTTGAATTCTGAAGCGTCCTAAACTGATTTGACCAGCAAAGTTAAAGCCAATATAAAGACCAAAATTTATCAGTGTTTTACCTTTATCAAAATTGACATTGTGTGCGTGTTTCGAAAGTGCTATTTCTAGGGTAACCTACGCCCGACTTTAATCAGATAAATAGACAGTACGAAGTTTTATAGTAGACATTATAGTGTAATGTTATGTATTTATGGTTTATCCATATTAGTACAGAAAGTGAAATTATCAGTTCAGTAGATTTTCTGGTTGTAAAATTTACCATATTACGCAGTGTTACTACGTGTTGTTTTGCACGAACGTACACCAACTTGTACAGGGAAGGAACTCTGTTAATGCCTAATTAGGCTGGCGACCGTATTGTTAACAAATTGGTATCATCTTTTGTATTGTTTCTTATCCGTCCTGACGTGTAGTTGCATTTCGGACTTGCTTGACGTATCATTGTTATAACAGAGTGGATGTGGATGTAAGTCTGATTTGCCTCCATTCAGGTACACGCGGTCAATATCTATACAAAAATCCTTTATCACAAGGTGAAGCCCGTCAACTATCATAGTACAGGCTCTAAAGAGTATCGTGTGTGCACAAAGCGCAGCGTTACAAGGTGGAGTTGGATAAGGAATGTTTCTTCTATGTCACTGCTTAGAAAAATGGGTACTTTGGACTATGATTAATAGTAACAAGGAAACTGAAAGTAGAATTCTTGTTATTAAAGGAATCTCAGACAGAAGAGTACGGTTAATTTCAAAAACATGGTGCCGAACTTCGTCCTTGAGTTCAGGATTAGCAAGAATCGAATAGGAAATCCCTAATTAAATATTTCAGTTTTTTCGAAAATAAAGCAGTTTGTTTCTACATAATCAATTGCATCCGAAACAATTCCAAACCCTGATCAATGTTACCATTTATCGTAAAGGTCATTAAAAGTACTGCTGACGAAAATTATAATTTCCTAAGGATAAGTGAAAAGAGTCCTCTCCGACGAGAAACATCACGCTAAAACACTTTAGGAGACATCTTGACAGTGTCCTAAGCAGAGAGATGCTTTGAATACAATTGTATACCGTCGGGATTTATTCATAATCAGTGTTACATTCAAAGACTATATGACGACGGATTCATGCATACGTAATGTCATTGGTTCCGACTACTTTTCTGTTAATTGTACTTGTGCTTATTTTTCTCCGGTGTCGACATTTCTAGTCGCTGTTGTATTGGTGCGCTTCTGAGTTTCCTCTCACGCGAAGGAAAATACTCTGACGGGGAGACCAGTCAGTATACAGTAGAAAAAGCACTCTGGGAGAAAGATTCCCGGTAACTATACTTCCTCAATATGACTGATTCAGATATGACCTTTTATTCAAAAGTTTGGTGAACTATCTGTAACAGTTAATTGCAACGCAAAATAACGCATAAATAAAAGTTTGGGGTTAAGGCGTGGAAACATCAAGTAGGAAGCATACGATCAAGCGAAACCCCCCGCGGCATTAGGACTGCGTCCTAAAGATTATTTCCGTGCTGGTAACTGTGGAACCATTACTTCTAAATCTGTTTTACACGTTTATGTTGAATTTTATAGAAGAGAAATGAAACCCAAATAGTTAAATTTCTTCTGAAACAGTGGAAGCAGAAAATATGAAACGACAGAAACTTTTTACACATAATGGAAGAGGCCTATTACGACTGACATCCGTAACTAACACTGTTAGACGATATATGCAGTAATCAACGGATCCAAACCTGAAAAGTGATTCATAAATATATGAAGAAAAAGTAAAAAGTTGGATACACTAGATGCTAGAAGAAGGCGACACTGCTTTAGAACGACAAATGTAAACACACACACACACACACACACACACACACACACATTTTTATGTCTCTACGTAGACACAATGTTTATCAAATGGTACGTCGCTATTACGTATGAGGCCTGTTACGTAACATCTGGTCATCAAAGAGAGAAATGGAAAATTTTGTGCAGCTAAATGAGGCTTTGTTGAGTTTCATGTGGAAGATAAGCTCACACAAGCTCACGATTTTCACGAGAGGGTTTGAGATAAAGCACAGATAAATATGCTCGAAAGCTTCACAGCAGTTGCAAGGATCGTCACAACAAAAGAAAACTTACTTTCCCATTGATTGTGATTCAACCTGGAGGAAATACTAATCTTCAATTTCATTAATGCAAGGCCCCTAATAACTGGCATTCAAATGAAGATTCTTGTATTCACTGAATAGCTGATTCGTTACGATGATATCTTCCATGTTGTCAGAACACGTGCTGTGCATTTTTCAACGCACTACAGTCATTTGTTGCCTGTAACTGTACTGGTTGCGCTGTTGTGTAATGACTATTCTACCCCTAGTTATGGTGTCATGTTATACTACATATAAACTACCCAGAACTCATAATTTCTCTTAGCCTTCATTAATATATTAGGTCTACAGTATTAATTAACATCCTTCTACTGGAATGTTCTTCGAATGCGGTCAATATTTTCTCTAGTGTAGAATCGTTTAGCGTATGTAATGTTAAACATGTGAAAATAACAGAATATAAAAGGGTTGCCCATGGATCGCATTCTTTTTCCTCCAAAAATTCAATATTGAAAAAAATGAGAATTACACACACGAAAGAATTGTGTTTCACCTACACACGTAACTTTCATCCCGTTCTACGGCCTTGCTCCAGCGTGAAATAAGGCCATGTATGCCCTGTCGGTAAACGCACTTTTGACTATCCAAGATTGCGAATAATTGCATCCACACTTCCTTTGCTGATTGACAGATTTAGTGCCAACTGCGGAGTCGTAATGCGTCTGTCCTCGTTAATGTCAATATCTGCTCGCTGCAACATGTCAAGTGTGACAGCCTTGGATGGTCTCTCCGTCCGCTCCAAATCGTGGAGCTCTGCCTTCTGATGACATCCTCCGTGCCCAGCGACTAACTGTACTTCCGTCGTGAGCAGACATTCCATACACTTTGCACAAGCGTCTGTGAATATTCCCCACACTTTCTTTCTTTTCAGTAAAAAATTCAATGACGACGCATTGCTTGTAATGTGCATCACCTACAGCCGTCATTTTGAAACCGTCCTGCAGCTACGCTATCTGTCGGAAGTGACGAAACTTGACGTGCTCACTTAGGAGACTTCAAATAATACAGACGTAACGTTTCGCATTCGAAGCATTGTTTTCGGCTCAGAGAAAAATGCTGTGAATTACTTTCTGGTCAACGTCCGTGTTACTGTGTCTGTTAGTCAAAGCCTTTGAGTACGGAAGTCACAAACTATTTTTATTTCTGGACGCTCACGCACGTCGTGTGCTTTAATTTTTGGATGACAAGAGGCAGCAAAACTCAGCCAACCAGTTGCAAAACAATGGTTTATTAGCCCTTGTCGTAGGTTTCGATATTTGAAAAAATATCTTCTTCAGACGTAGTGGGCCCTGTTACATCACATGATGGGACATTACACAGGATGAAGGCGAGCGGCTCTTACCATATATAAAATTGACAAAATGAGAACTATCCCAAGCCATGGCTTTAGACAGCAGCCAGATTAATATATCGTACTACAGAATGAATGCTAACTAGTAAGTGCCCGCAGGTAGAGGCTCTTATCAACATAAAATTATGACAGGAGTCACACGGTAAAATATTTGCTTAAGTTTCGTGTACATCAACCAGAGACTACGGCCACCATAATCGGTAAATTTAGCTAGACCAAGGAGAGATGTTTGAACGGTGACATTTATCTAGTGTAGTTCTACGTAGTAAATCTAGTGTTCCGCAATCACCAGTAGAAGAGTATTATCGAGTGGAATCTGTGTATAGACAGAAACTCTCCAAGGTGTAATATAAATCGACCGTTCTATTCACGTTGTCGGCAGTTGGCACGCTTTAATGCACATCTCCTTTGTTCATTATTTACTTGGCCGTTTTGTGACAGCAGCACGACCAAGAGGTAACTGAGCGTTCAGTGAAAAGACAGAAGAACGATGCCGGAACTCTGATATACGGCAATCAACCGCGACTGGTTAGTACGCAAATGGGTCACTAGGCGATTCTTATCTAGCGCCAGTAACGATACCAGGCCGGCTGATTGCCCCGTATAGCTTTCCCGTCCATTAGCTCGGCCACCTGTGTCGTGTGCGTACACTTTTGTCATAAAGGTGTTCATCGTCGATAGTGGGAAAAAAGTACTAATGCAACGTGACGTTGTGAGTCGGTGAAACATTAGAACTCAGTTCAGCTCTCTCTTTTTCCATAATAGTCCACTCCGATTGTACATTCCTCAGTATATGAAGCACAAATGTTCCATTACATAATGTTTCTCTTTCTTGTCCCTCCATTCGCTGTGATTTCTATAAGGTAATGTGCAACACCCTGTCAAAATTTTTTCCGGCTGTGGTCAGACGCTTGTGCCTAATGAAAACCAGTCTTTCTTACACTGATCTTTCAAAATTAATCAAACGACTAGATCAGTGCCTGCTGCTTCTTTCGCATGGACTGTATAGTCTGTATAGATATTTTTTGGTCTCCTTTAATCTAATTGCTATGTTGTTCACAAATTGCACATCTTCTAAAATTTTTACTCTAATTATTGACATAAAGGAATGTTCTTTCCCGACTGCAATACTGACCAAAATGAGATCGAGTTTGCTGGAGTCCCAGGTTTTTGGTAATCAGGCTTTTCGTTTCGTTTAGAGGTTTTTCAATAAATCATATATCTTTAAATCTAACTGAGACTTATCTTCACAAAAATTTCAAAATAATGAAATATTTTCCTTAAAATTTGATGCCCTATTTCGACTTATTGGGGGCGGAATTTCGAAAACTAGAGGAATACGTATTTTTTATTTATAACAGGGAAGCCAGCTTCAAATTTTTTTTTATATTTAGCATTGAAAGATGCATTCATAATGAAACAATTTCGTAAAACTTAACATCCCGTATATTACTCCAAAAACACTCAAACACGTATCTTTTGCAACTAAGCCAGAAGTCAAATACCAGTTTTTATAGACGCGCCTCCTAAATTACTTTAGTAGTTCTTTCATAATGATACATTTTCAGAACAAATTTTCACATACTATTTCGTTCTCATTGGGGTTAAATTTCTTAAAATGCTGAAACAAATATTCCTTTGTTCCTGACACAGAAACCAAATACCAAATTTCGTAGATCTAACTTCAAAGTTGTCTTAATAGCGACATGTTTTCAAAAAACACCTTCCATTTCCTACCTCACCCCATTAGGGACTGAACGTCGATAAATCCCTCTTAAACGAAGCTTCCTCTGTATATTTGAAGTTTTTATTCTTAGTGGTTTGGGCTTGGCGATGATGAGTGAGTGAGTGAGTCACTCGGTACATTGCCTGCTATATAACGAGACGACATTTCTGTTCATATGGCGATATGCACATATGAAAATGGCGGAAGTCTCACGCAGGCGAGGCATAAACGGGCAGTGCATTGGCGGAGAGTGCCGAATATACCAAATTTCAGGAATTACCTACCTCTCTCCACGGACAATGCAGTGGAAGAAGACCTTCACTTAACGACCGAGAGCAGCGCCGTTTCCGTAGAGTTGTCGGTGCTAACAGACAAGCAACACTGGGTGAAGTAACCACAGAAGTCAATGTGGGATGTACGACAATATTATTAATTATTCGTGAGGTGAAATTTGGCGCTAATGGGCTATGGCAGGAGGCGACTGACGCGAGTGCCTTTACTAACAGCGCGACATCGCCTGCAAGGACGCTCCTGGACTCGTGACCACATGGGTTGGACCCTAGACGACTGAAAAACCATGCCCATGTCAGAGGAGTCCAGATGTCAGTTGGTAGAAATTGATGGCAGGGCTACGGTTTGGCGCAGACAACATGAAGGCATGGGTCCAAGTTGTTAACATAGCCCTGTGAAAGCTCATGGAGGCTCCATAATGGTCGGAACTATGGTTACATGGAATAAAGTGGGTTCTCTGGTCCAATGGAAATGATCATTGACTAGAAATGGTCACGTTCGGCTATATGGAGACCAATTGCCGCCATTCATGGACCTCATGTTCCCAAACAATCGTGTCATGTCATCGGGCCACAATTGTTCGCGATTTTTTGAAGAAAATTCTGGACAGTTTGAGCGAATGATTTTTCTAGCCACATCTCTTCACATGAATCCCGTCGAATATTTACGGAACATCATCGAGAGGTCAGTTCGTGCACAACATCATGCACCGCCTGCTCTTCTACTATTATGGATTGCTATAGAGGAAGCATACCTTAATATTTCTGCAGGGGAGTTCCAATGACAAGTTGAGCCCACGTGACGTCAGGAAATGGAGGTCAAAACGTTATTAGGACTTACCCCATGACTCTTGGAACCTCATTGTAGATACTGGTGGACTAAGGAACGACGTACTGACTCAATAAAGTAGTGGTACGCATATACGCTGTCGGACTGAAAGACTGTATGTCGAACAATAGTGTTCATAGGGCTGTTTCGTCATAATGAAGCGCTATAGTTCAAACTAGGGAGTGAAGTAAAAACATAAGGAAGGCTACCTGGAATCTGGGCATGTATCACGTCTTTATTTTCCTCGTATCTTTGCTAAGGTTCAAATGGCTCTGAGCACTATGGGACTTAACTTCTGAGGTCATCAGTCCCCTAGAACTTAGAACTACTTAAACCTATCTAAGGACAGCACACACATCAATGCCCGAGTCAGGATTCGAACCAGCGACTGCAGTGGTCGCATGGTTCCAGACTGTAGCGCCTAGAACCCCTCGGCCACTCCGGCCATCTCATCGCTAAGGTTACCACCTCTAATAGTGTAGTGAAATTAACATTTCTGGATAAAAGTTGCATAATGCTATATTTACAGCATTGAGGTAGTTCTGTTTTGACTGAGGCATGGCCTTTAGTGAATGGTCCTCCAGAATACAGGAGAGTATCAGTCAGCGATAAGCAGGGCCAGTTGTCTCGACGGAAAGCTGAACAACCTAGTCTATACAGTATCAGTACTTGTCATCATAGCTCATGAAGATGGTCACTCCCTTAAGTAAGATGAACACGTGAAACGGCTACCAGTGAGTAAGGGTGGCACATAACAGAGCCCTATCTGTTGCGATGTATACGGCTCATGAAATACATTTCACGGGTGACAACCTGAACAAGAATGGAAAATTATATCTCAAAAAGACATCGAACACCTCTGTATTCAGGACTGTGTGCAGCAGAGACACTACATTGCAGTTTGTATAATTATGTAAACCCCATTAGCGTATGAGTCTTCGAATAACATTACATATGATTTGGAACGTGTGTAAGATTTCGTTCAAAGAGGGACAATTAATTTAGCGGATTAGTCTCTCATTTGTCAATCGAAATTACTTTAGCGGATTAGTCTTTCATTTGTGGATCTTTCCCGTAGATTCGCCTTGTCAGCGTAAGGATCCATGTAGTAACCAGAACATTTGAGATATTGTGTCTGTTGTACTTTCATAATTAATGACAGTTTATGTACGTCGATCAACATTATGGAATTCTTTCATTTTTAAGTGCTATCTGACCATTCTACATTAAAAACGACGCATCTTAGGATGTGTAAATGAATGGAAGATATTGAAACAGCTTACTTGTTCTACTGAACCTAATCGAGTTCAAATTTCAAAATAAACGTTTTTCAATGTTTGTGAAATCTAAATAAGACTTGTTAAGTGCCTAATGGCAGAAAATAATACAATTCGATTTTCCTTCCTGCCACATCAACTTTAGAGGCTGTTACTAGCCGCCCAAAGACATAGTCCAGTGGTAAATTTCAGAAAGGTGGCCTGGTTTATGGTTTGCATGCTTTCGCTACCGATACTTCATTTACAAAAGGCAGAGCCCTTCTAAGGATTGTGATCCCAAGGAGACGTGAACAACAATGTAAACCAGCCACAGACTGCACACAGCACATACAGACCGCTACGTGGCGTTACCAATATAAAAACTTAAACAGCCTACTTACATAGCCCCCATGCTCCCCACAAAAAATTTTGCAAATTGTTTTGGGCAGTGGCCAATAATGATTTGATAAAATTTTTCATAACTACAATAGCAAAGATATCAAATGCACACACTTATTGATACAATATTGGTGAATAGCTGAAATTTTCTCACAGTCCATACAGACAGTCCAGATTGTTCATCACAGTAAAACTGCAGTGTTTTTTTTTTTTTTCAAAGTCTGAGCAGTAAAAGAGAATGCACACGGAAGTAGTGGATTTCCATGCAGTCTTGAAGTAGTGTTGTCCTTCCAACGTAAGGACAGTGCTGACTCTTGACATGCAGACAGGTAATGGGCCACAACAGAGGAAACCCACAGGAGAGTCATTCAAAGTTTTGAAGAATATTGGTAGGTAGGTCATCAAAGAGCAGGCCCACTATAGTCTTGGTAGAGAGTATGGTATTGGTGGGCCACCAAAGGTGCAGACCCACTGCAGTCCTTGTAGAAATAATGGTATTGATGGATCATCAAAGGTGTAGACCCACTGTAGTCCTTGTAGAGATGGCCAGCAGCCATCTGCTGCGACTGTGCAGGTGCACAATCACCATCGAACAGTCTTGCAGACAATACAACATGTCCATAACCACCACTTGTGCACTCTCACAGTTTTTGGAATTGTCCTTAGAACCAGCAATGCTGTTATCCAGTCCCTTGCTGAATTATTAACACACACTTGCAAACACTAACAGTCCCTACCTCTCACATATTGTCCATATACTATGACCAACAGAAACGTGTGAAGTGAAATGTAACTTACAAGTTACTTAATTTGATGAACTGGTGTCAATTATAACATAAGAATACAATAACAAAGGTATAAAATACATCATTAAAGAACATAATAGTACAGATAACATTTGTAGTAAGACAGGCTTTACAAAAGAATAGAAATAAACATCCACATCTGTGTTACAAGAATTATGGCATAAGTACATACATAAAGATCAGAATAACTTTTGAAACATCAACTTCACATATGAGCAACAAAACAGAGCAGATAAATAATGTCTAAACATCTTTACAAAGTAAATAACATAGTATTAGAAAAATTCTACAACGTAATTCATATCAGCTAAACACATAAAGACAGGAAAAACACAAATATACAAGAGTACACAAACACATAGCAGAATAACACAAGAGGAAAGGGCAGGGTTTGTTTTCAGTGTAACATTTGGTACTGCAGTCCAACCTAAAACTTCATTCCATATATCTTTCCTCTTATTTCAACATTTGTTTCCACCAAAAAAGTTCTATCCAAGCATGCTTTCTGTATTTTTAAGTTCACACATTTCTTACCTCATTATTTATTTTCCATTATCTTACCTCATCATTTATTTCCAAGAAAATCCTACCTAAACCTGTTGTCCCTAAACCCTATTTTTTTGGTTCATATCCTCTTTCAAAATACATTTTTGGCCAAACCATTTTCTTATAGCTTCTCAATGCATTTCTTCCAATTCATCACAACTCGTTCTCTCATATAGCCTACCCCATCTTAAGCTAAATCTACTGGGCTCAGATGCTAAACTAAGGAACGAGGCAATGCAGCAGCACAAAATAATTAACACAAACAGCGATGATAAAAATACAAATGTCAAAGCAACCAGCATAAATTAAAAAGCAAATGCAATATTACAACTAATATAGGGCAATGCGCAGCAAACAAGAAAAATAAATCAGTAGTAATACTAGATTAACAGAGTAATACAAAGTGAAATTTAATAACACTATGCCTGGCAAACAGCAGCAGCAAATGCAATAACTTATATCTAATCATGAAAAAGCTCAAGCAGAAAAAATATTACAGTAAAGATGGCCATGTCTAATACTTATGTCACATCTTAACACTAAAGTGATGAATCACTGTAACTTGCTCTAGCATACAAGTTACGAAGTCACTGACAAAAATTATGTATGCAATTCCTGTGAAGTGGAAATGTCTTTCTGTGCTCCCTCATTTTTTCGGAGTACATCCATCATTAAGTTATTTTTTACTGGATCTGTAGGCATAAAATATTTATATTAGTACATCTATAAAATTTTATTTTAACCAATGCTGCAGTGCAGCTAGGCACTAGATATTAAACAAAATAGGCAAAGCAAGGCGTGAAACGTCATTCACTAGCCATATGGCATTTCAAAATGCAGTAAACAATCTTTCAACTAGCAAGACAATAGACATGAAATGTTTCTCATCATTTCATTTCAGAAAATATCATAAATTAAGAACTCTACAGAGTTATCATGTTTTCAAATTTGAGGGCGTCATAATTACGATGCTTTCTACAAAGGAATGTCAATAGCGAGAATTTTGGCCTCTTTTTTTTTCTCCACCTGTGCCTCTGAAAGGCGCACACTAATGGCTTTTTTCCAGGCGTCTGTCGCGCAGCAGGTGGTCACTTAACTTTCTTACCGAAATATTTACGACTGCAGTTTCCGCTACAGTGACAGTCTCATATAAAAATATTTCACAGGTCAAGAATTTGTGTTACAAATCTGTAGAAACAAAATTCTATTGGTATAACAGTGTCCAAAAAATTTTCGTCGGCATTGTAAGACATTCACGCATTTACATACATTTCATAACTCTTAAAGTACGATTGTTGGTTTCCAACAACCTTTTTCACAAACTAGAGTCCCTAACCACAACTCATTATTCCTTACTTTATTCGTCAACACTTCTTCAATAATTCATCATAACAGATATTTAGCATAATCAAATTCCTCATATAGCATCAGCTTATTGATCATAAACATACCTCAACAGTGTAATACACATCATCATCATAACATCATAAAACCTCAGCCAAATCTAAAAAAGGCGTAGCTTTCTGCAATAATGTCAAAACCTAAAAAAAATTCTCTGCTCATTTCAATAGTGTCATCTACCTCAAATGTATTTTAAAAATCATGCTCCCTTACCAAATACATCATTCAAAGCTCTCATAGTATCACAATGGTTCCAAAAAAATATGAACAGTTCACAAAGTACAGACAAAATAAAATATCATGAGTGTGAAGTCACCCAACTGTGTAATTGCGTAAACATGTGTCACTGATGTAGTAAAAAAATGTTTGTGTGTTAGAGAAATATGGTACCGATGTGTAAAGTTGTATAAGCAAATACCATATTAGCTAGGGCTCCTTGTGCTTGCCAAATACATGGTACACAAAGTAAACGTGTACCCTCCTGAGGATTAATGTAATTATACCCTCAAGTGTTACAGATTACAGCAATGGAATGAAATGTATCACGGAAAACTTTCTTTGTAATTCAAAAATCTTTAAAAATAAATGTTTTAAGTACAAAATTAATCACTGAAATGCATGTCCGGTAGCGCTAAATGTGCGTCTTCCTGTAAGATAATTCTGTTGAAGTGTCGTAGTTATTGTCCTCTGTAAGCAAAGTTCTGCTGAAGTCAATGTACTCACCTCATCATAAACAAAAGTGAGATGCTTTGCGTATAGATATCGTATTTATTATTCTTATTGCCGTGATGAAGAAAGTACTATAATGTAACGTATTGTTGTGCTACGAAAAAGGCTGTCTCATTGTAGCTATAATACAAAAGTTACTAGTAAAACATGTTTTACTTTCCAGAAGAATTCAGAAAACCTGTGCAGATATAAACAGATACACCACAAAAACATCATTGTAAATTGTCACTCATTAGTAGCATCGTGATAAAATCGTGAAGGTGTCACATAAACTAACCACTGTGTCACCTGGTATCTCGCAGAAAGTGCTTTAAATCCAGAATGTATTTTCAAGTAAACCAAAATGTTGCATTAAAATCTCATTAGCAGTACTGGTAAATATTCTGAGTATGTGAGCCTTATAGTCGTTACGTAATCGTGCAACTAACAAGCAAGAATGTACACACACAATAACACTGTGTCGTCTGTTCACAATAACAATGCATCTGTAATTTCTGTTTAAGTAAGTTCTCTTGGTTCTTGACTGGATATTTAACTTCAAACATTGTTGCATTTTAACAGATTATAAGTCTGACAAAGCATACTAGTAATGTAAAGTGAAAAGTTATATGGCAAAGACAAAGTTAAAAAGCAGATTATCTTTCAGTAAATGATTTTACATGTGAAATGTGGTGTAAACCTTTACTCATCCTAGTACACAGTGTTTCAACTTCGACGCAATTATCTTGTGGTGTACGTCGGTAAAGAATACTGGAATTTTTCTCAATGTTAGCGTCTTTCTTATTTTTCTCTGAGCCAGCCGGCGCACGTGGCTGCCTGCAGTGCGAGTCATTGTCTGTTTCTTTGTTGGCGCGCGTCGTTATTCTACAAATTCACCTTGCCCAGAGGGCCCAGCCCTGTTTAGATCCCGCCAGTTCTGATGCAATTCAGCTCTGTCGTTACGATCATATCGTCTGTCGTCATGTCGGTAGATTCCATAGTTTCTTTCTTGTTGGTCACGTGGTGGAGAATTTCTCCCTGAATTGTAATTGTGCGCTGGACTGTTGCGTCTACAGTTATTCTGTCTGCCTTGATAATAATAGTTCTGGTTTCTATGATAGTCTCTGTCATATTCATTACTACAGAGAGGTGATCTTTCCCTATAATTATTACTACTCTGCCAACGGTTGTCATACGGGTGGTGTCTGTTTTGGTCATGATTTACGTTGTAAGAATAGCCTTGTCGTGTATTATTTCTGTCATCGCGGAATTGTGACAGATGTCACCTGTAATTGTAGTGCTCCTGTTTTCGCGTTCCGCGGTTGTCAGTGCCAGTTTCCAGTTCTTGTAACAGTCCCTGAAAAGCTTCAATGTCGTCTTTGCAACGTCCTGTTAAAATAATATGCCGTAAATGTTCAGGCAATTTGATTAAGCAAATGCGGATGAGTTCTGAGGGGCTGTTTGGGTTTGAAAGATACTGATTCTTATGCAACATGTCTTCAAGATATTTCATAAGACTGGAAAATTCAGATTGTTCGAAACGTTTCATCATTATGATGCTATGTTTTACTCGGTCTTGTGTAGCTTGAAACCAATACGCTGAGAGGAATGCATGATAAAATTCTCCTTCACTGTGGCAATTGTGAATGACCGATCGCATTCTTACAGCTGGTTCATTCTCTAAATAGCCACACATAAATTCTAACCTGTGCTCCAATGACCAGTTGGGAGGAGAACAATGAAAGAATTGATGAAGCCATGCTTGTGGCTGAATGTCGTTGTCAGAATTCTTAAATGTTTTGAATTTACGTGTAGTTATGAACAGCTTATAGTCAAAATCATGGTGTCGGTGAGTTGCACATCGCTCATTGTTACTTCGTTTAGGCGGTTTCATCTTAAAATCCAATACGCCTTGCCAATTTCTTTCATAATTTCCGAAGTGTCCTGTGTTATTATTTTGTGGTTGTTCCGTATTTCTATGTCCTTCTTCCCGTACTGGAGCGCGAGTGTCCTCTGAAATATGTAATTCTTGTATTACTTGTGCCAACTGATCTTGTACTTCCCGGATTTCTCTTTTATACTGTGTATTAATTTGATTTTGATTTTGTTTGAATTTTCTAATTTGTTCATGCTCTTCAGTGTCCGTGAAGGCTACAGGTCTTGTGTCATTCAGATCATCATCTACCTCTGTAGATAAGTTAGTGAACTGATCAGAAAGTTCGGCTACCTTATCCGTTTGTGAAATTCTTTCCTCTGTGTGTTTTTCTGAACCAAGTTTCAGAGTGTCCATTTGTGTTGAAATCGTATCTACTGTGTCTTTTAAGTTTTCCTGAGTTTTTGCAAGCTGCATAACCGAATCGGTAGATGCAGCTGCGTCAATTTCAGTCTGCAAGATGTCGTGATTTTCATGAACAATAGTTTGCAGCTCCTTTATGGCTGCTTCGTGATTCTGTAATGCATTTTCATGACGCAAAAAAATAGGTTGGAAATGCTCACAAATTTGTCTTTTTACGTCGTTGCAGACATTTTGACATTTCGATTCGATTTTATGTAACTCAGTAGTTAAATCTTCACGTGTTTCTTCAAGTGTGGTGTGAAGATTTTGTCCCATTGCGTCTAACTTTTGAAGATATTGTCCCATTTGTTTCTGATTTTGTTCAAGCGTTGTGTCTAACTTTTGAAGATTTTGTTCCATTGTGTCTAACTTTTGTAGCCTTTGTCCCATTTGTTGCATTAACTGTAATAACAATGCACTGGTGTATGAAACATGTTCTTCAGTGCTTTTCGGCAGTGAATTTGCACCGGCAACATTCACATTTTGACAAGCGGAAAATGTGTCTTGACTCATTTGAGAAAACGGTGAGAACCCAAAACCTGAGTCTACAGTATTTGCAATATTGTGTCCTGTCATTTCAGAATCCTGAGGCGAACTGTTGCCGACCGATCGATCGATAATGCTTCCCTGTTCACTAATTGTTTCGCTGTCTACACCATTATTGGCCGCCCGCTCCATTTCCCTATGCACAATTACCAAATTACTACTTTGAATGTCTGTTAATTCATTACATAGTGGTGCTGATAAGCTACGCTTGTCGTCACTATTATTTCTCAGTTTACTCAGGAGCCTAGTGTTACGTTTTTCACACGCCATTATTGTCACAATATTTCACACGATAACACAGAAAATCACTATTTGAAGAGCAAAAATAAGAGAACACATTAACATAGCACTAAAAAAAATATCTAGTTAATTGCAAGGGCAGCTCTGAAATACTTGGTGCAAATTTACATGCATGCCACAACTGTTATACTATACAACAATGAAAGACTGCAACTACAAAGGAGATTCTCTCTACAATTACGCGCTAGCAATAAACTAAAGATACGCTAATTACACAAACTACAAGAAAAAAATCAAAAGATTCCAGTGAGGTATCCTCGGCTAAGGGTCGACATATGGAACGTCCCCTTTGAACAATTATACACGACTGTCCTTAAACTAACACACAATATTTTTAGCGCAACGCAATCTGACTTTCAGTAATCCCCTACAAAAGAATGGCCCTGACTAACATTAACCTATACCTTTCACAAATCACTTACCTCACAAAAATCTTCGTTACTCGAACTACTGCAATACAGCGAGCGCCACTACTACCAGCTAAATAAAAGATTCAAGCTACGGAAGGCACTAACTACGGATAGGCATAGTTAGCAAATGAAAGATTTTAACAGAGGACAAACAATGTATTTACCTTAATAGTGTTGAAAAATCATAATATACATAGCAGTTCATGACATCCAGTCTTACAAATTTCAAAACTCCGCCATTTCTCTCCTCACATCCACCACTGCTGGCGGCTCACCTCCAACTGCGCAACGCTACGCGCTGTTAACATCCAGCTGCCCAACACTGCATTGGTAGATATTCCAACAACAATGAAACCAGCCACAGACTGCACACAGCACATACAGAGCGCTGCGTGGCGTTACCAATATAAAAACTTAAACAGCCTACTTACATACGTTTACTTTCATTATGTTTCTTTTAACTAGCTTTCACCTTAAATTTCGTGACTTGATTCCTCTCGGCTTTTTTTTTTTTTTTAATCTCCGGACGAGAGGCAGTCAGGCGATGGGAATGCCCTGTGCCGTGCTGCCGCCACCCACCACCGCTCGCTCACGTGGGCCTTGTCATCTCTCGGGCCCCACCTCTGTTTGCACAGCTGTTCTATGCTGCGCGGCTCAGGCTTCAAGAGCAGGATGGTGCGCCCACGATCCTGATGATCGGGCACGTTCGTCCCTCAGTTCCTCTTCCCCTCCGTTCTGACCTATCAATGCCAATATTTGGTCTAGCTACGTATTTTTATTATTTTATTTGGATATGTATCTCCTAGGACTCGAAGTAGAGTTGGGATCACATTCAGCACAGAATTTTAAGCACGCCTCAAACAGCAAATTGCCCGAAAATAAGCCATGAGCTGAAGAGCAGTGTACATAACAGAAATGTGAAGTATCTGAGAATTTTCCGTACATCTGGAATCCATATGATGGCTATCTCCTTCAACATACTCCTTATGTAGTCTGTCATATTTGTGTTAGCGGTAGTTGTAATCGTCGAAACACTTCCATAATTTAGTATCCGCTGTGTTACAAGTTCATTCTGACAAATCTGTCTTTCTCTCGTCAATGTCAGCGAAATAACATTTACATGATTTGTTTAAAATTTGCGAATACTTAGATGTAATAGGGATATATGTCCGGCGAAAATAGAAAAAGGGACCTGAAAAAGATTTACACTGCCTGAGAAAAAAGTGAAACATGTAAAAGTGGAGGAGGAAACGATATGAAACTTGAGATTGAGAGAGTTGTTGTTGTTGTGGTCTTCCGTCCAGAGACTGACCTGATGCAGCTCTCCATGCTACTCTATCCTGTGCAAGCCTTTTCATCTCCCTGTACCTACTGCAGCCTACATCCTTCTGAATCTGTTTAGTGTATTCATCTCTTGGTCTCCCTCTACGATTCCTACCCTCCACGCTGCCCTCCAATACTAAATTGGCGATCACTTGATACCTCAGAATATGGCCTACCAAGCGATCCCTTTTTAGTCAAGTTGTGGCAGAAATTTCCCTTCTCCCCTATTCTATTCAATACCTCCTCATTAGTTTTGTGACCTACCCATCTAATCTTCACCGAGCGAGGTGGCGCAGTGGTTAGACACTGGCCTCGCATTCGGGAGGACGACGGTTCAATCCCGCGTCCGACCATCCTAATTTGGGTTTTCCGTGATTTCCCTAAATGATTCCAAGCAAATGCCGGGATGGTTCCTCTGAAAGGGCACGGCCGACTTCCTTCCCTCATCCGATGAGACCGATGACCACGCTGTCTGGTCTCCTTCCCCAAACAACCAACCAACCATCTAATGTTCATCATTCTTATGTAGCACCACATTTCGAAAGCTTATTTTCTCTTCTTGTCTAAACTATTTAACGCCACGTTTCACTTCCATACATGGCTACACTCCATACAAATACTTTCAGAAACGACTTCCTCACACTTAAATCTATACTCGATGTTAACAAATTCCTCTTCTTCGGAAACTCTTTCCTTTCCATTGCCAGTTTACATTTTATATCATCTCTACTTCGACCATCATCTGTTATTTTGCTCCCCAAATAGGAAAACTCGTTTACTTCATTAAGCGTCTCATTTCCTAATCTCATTTCCTCAGCATCATCCGATTTACTTCGACTACATTTCATTATACTGCTTTGCTTTTATTGATGTGCATCTTATATCCTCCTTTCAAGACTCTCTCCATTCCGTGCAGCTGCTCTTACACGTCCTTTGCTGTTTCTAACAGAATTACAATGTCGTCGGTGAACCTCATACTTTTTGTTTCTTCTCCTTGGATTTTAATTCCTACTCCGAGATTTTCTTTGGTTTCCTTTACTGCTTGGTCAATATACAGATTAAATAACATCGGAGATAGGCTACAATTCTGTGTCACACCCTTCCCAACCACTGCTTTCCTTTCATGCCTTTCGACTCTTATATCTGCCATCCGGTTTCTGTACAAATTGTAAATAGTCTTTCGCTCCCTGTATTTTACCCCTGCCACCTTTAGAATTTGAAAGAGAGTAATCCAGTCAACATTGTCAAAAGCTTTCTCTAAGTGTACAAATGCTAGAAACGTAGGTATGCCTATCCTTAATCTACCCTCTAACATAAGCCGTAGGGTCAGTATTGCCTCACGTGTTCCAACATTTCTACGGAATCGAAACTTATCTTCTCCGAGGTCGGCTTCTATCAGTATTTCCATTCGTCTGTAAAGAATTCGTGTTAGTATTTTGCAGCTGTGACTTATTAAATTGATAGTTCGGTAATTTTCACATCTGTCAGCACCTGCTTTCTTTGGGATTGGGATTATTATATTCTTCTTGAAGTCTGAGGGTATTTCACCTGTCTCATACATCTTGCTCACCAGATGGTAGAGTTTTGTCAGGGTTGGTTCTCCCAAGGCTATCAGTGGTTCTAATGGAATGTTGTCTACTCCCGAGGCCTTGAGAGAGAATGTGATGTTATTTCAGTGACTACAGAATAGAATCATATTTGCAAAGAAATTAACAGTATGATCCCATTTATCACTACGACGCTATACTCCTTATGGCTAGAAGCATGATTCAGCTGAGAATGATGTCATAATGCCTTTGTAATCACTCGTAACTGACCTAGGCATCCCGGATACTGCCACTGAGATGGAACTGTCGTCCAGGATCGCCCAAAAATATTCTACCCGGGAATGATCTGGTGCTTTTGCTCGTCACACGCCTACCTCAACAACATGCAGGCACTTCACAGAGACATGTACCATGTGCGGGCGCACATGGTCCTGTTAAAAAATTGCACGACGAAAATGTCGCATGAGAGGTTTCACACGAGGAAGCAGATTGTCAGTGACGTACGACTTTGCCTTGAGAGCTCCTTTAATCAATATCAGTCGTGACCTGAATTTGTGATCAATGCACCTCTCCCGAGACCGCCTCAAAACTCGTGACTTTTGTCATCCTGGGTAGTGCAGATCTGCAGGTCACTGCATCGTGACGCCATTAATCAGGAGTCCACGCTTTGCAGTCATGGCCTGCGCATGGAACGGTAATTTCGTAGCCTGGTCCCTGCAAGTCTTCAACCAATGGTATGGGATGTCCCAGGATGTTTCATGGAGCCCATAGCGTTTTCTCGGGTGGCAAGCACAGATGTGAAGGATTACCATGTGTTTGGTGCACACCACGGCGGTTCTCCTCCCTTGTGAGGTCAAATGTGGTCGACTGGAAACTTGGTGACCAGTATGCTTGCTGTCACGTTCCCGTATTATCTAACGTCGGGCCACTGTCAAACAGGAATGCCCAAAAGTGTGTACACTGAACGAATCGACTAGCCTACTCGATGGAGACACGCAGTGAGGTGCCTCTCAGACTGTGTCTGATGCTAATAACGCTGTCTCACGCGAGTACATGGCCTCTTCGCGTCCTTCACAGTGATCGCTCCACGTCCATTGTATATCCCACCAGGTCTGCTAACATCGCTAAACTGGTCTCGCAGAATGGCAGCTCTAATTACACTACTGGCCATTAAAATTGCTACACCACGAAGATGACACGCTACAGACGAGAAATATAAACGACAGGAAGAAGATGCTGTGTTATGCAAATGATTAGCTTTTCAGAGCATTCACACAAGGTTGGCGCCGGTGGCGACACCTACAACGTGCTGACATGAGGAAGTTTCCAACCGATTTCTCATACACAAACAGCAGTTGATCGGCGTCGCCTGGTGAAACGTTGTTCTGATGCCTCGTGTAAGGAGGAGAAATGCGTACCATCACGTTGCCGACTTTGATAATGGTCGGGTTGTAGCCTATCGCGATAGCGGTTTATGGTATCACGACATTGCTTGTCGCGTTGGTTGAGATGCAATAACTGTTCGCAGAATATGGAATCGGTGGGTTCACAAGGGTAATACGGATCGCCGTGCTAGATCCCAACGGCCTCGTGTCACTAGCAATCGAGATGACAGGCATCTCATCAACATGGCTGTAACGGATTGTGCAGCCACGTCTCGATCCCTGAGTCAACAGATGGGAACGTTTGCAAGACAACAACCATCTCCACAAACAGTTCGACGACGTTTGCAGCAGCATGGACTATCAGCTCGGAGAGCATGGCTGCGGTTACCCCTGACGCTGCATCACAGAGAGGAGCGCCTAGGTGCAAGAGTTTTAAAACGTCATTTTCTTAGGATGAATCCAGGTTGTGTTTTCAGCATCATGATGGTCGCATCCGTGTTTGGCGTCATCGCGGTGAACGCACAAAAATGGTTCAAATGGCTCTGAGCACTATGGGACTTAACATCTGTGGTCATCAGTCCCCTAGAACTTAGAACTACCTAAACCTAACTAACCTTAGGACATCACACACATCCATGCCCGAGGCAGGATTCGAACCTGCGTCCGTAGCAGTCGCGCGGTTCCGGACTGAGCGCTTGAACCGCTAGACCACCGCGACCTGCGGTGAACGTACATTGGAAGCGTGTATTCGTCATCGCCATACTGGCGTATCACCCGGCATGATGGTATGGGGTGCCACTGGTTACACATCTCGGTTACCTCTTGTTCGCATTGACGGCGCTTTAAACAGTGGACGGTACATTTCAGATGTGTTACGACCCGTGGCTCTACCCTTCACTCTATCCCTGCGAAAACCTACATTTCAGCAGGAGAATGCACGACCACATGTTGCAGGTCCTGTATGGGTCTTTCTGGATACAGGAAATGTTCGACTGCTGCACTGGCCAATTGAAAACATCTAGTCAATGGTGGCCGCGCAACTGGCTCGTCACAATACGCCAGTCACTACTCTTGATGAACTGTAATATCGTGTTGAAGCTGCATGGGCAGCTGTACCTGTACACGCCATCCAAGCTCTGTTTGACTCAATACCCAGACGTATCAAGGCCGTTATTACGGCCAGATGTGTCTGTTCTGGGTACTGATTTCTCAGGATCTATGCATCCAAATTGCGTGAAAATGTAATCACATGACACTTCTAGTATAATATTTTTCTTCAATGAATACCTGTTTAACATCTGCATTTCTTCTTGGTGTAGGAATTTTAATGGAAAGTAGTGTACTTAAATGCACGCTGATGCCTTGTATATGTACAAAATTATGTAGAAATTCCATCGTGTCTTCTGAGTGGTTCACTTTCTTTGTCAGGCAGTGTAAACTAGACTGCTCTTTCCTTTATACAAGTCTTAATTTCTTCTGAAGTTTAATTCGGTATGTGTTATCAACGAATCTCCTTTTTGATATCCTTTCACCCTGAAATTTAATCCCAATCCTGAAACATTCTTTTATTTCGGTTATTGTTTGTTCAATGCACGTATTTGAACAATAGGTCCGAAAGAGTACTTTCCTGTATTATGTTGTTGTTGGGGTCTTTAGTCCTGAGACTAGTTTGATGCAGCTCTCTATGCTACTCTATCCTGTGCAAACTTCTTCATCTCCCAGTGCCTACTGCAGCCTATATCCTTCTGAATCTGCGTAGTGTATTCATCTCTTGGTCTCCCTGTATGATTTTTACCATCCAAGCTGCCCTCCAATATTAAATTGCTGATCCCTCGATGTCTCAAAACATGACCTACCAACCCATCCCTTCTTCTAGTCAAGTTGTGGCACAAGCTCCTCTTCTCCCCAATTCTATTCAATACCTCCTCATTAGTTATGTGATCTACCCATCCAATCTTCAGCATTCTTCTGTAGCACCACATTTCGAAAGCTTCTATTCCCTTCTTGTCTAAGCTATTTATCGTCCACGTTTCACTTCCATACATGGTTACACTTAATACAAAAAAACGACTTCCTGACATTTTAATCTATACTCGATGTTTACAAATTTTTCTTCTTCAGAAACGCTTTCCTTGCCATTGCCAGTCTACATTTTATATCCTATCTACTTCGAACATCATCAGTTTTTTGCTCCCCAAATAGCAAAACTCCTTTACTACTTTAAGTGTCTCATTTCCTAATCTAATTCTCTCAGCATCACCCGACTTATTTCGCCTACATTCCATTATCCTCGTTTTGCTTTTATTGATGTTCATCTTATATCCTCCTTTCAAGAGACTGTCCATTCCGTTCAACTGCTCTCCCAAGTCGTTTGCTGTTTCTGACAGAATTAGTGTCATCGGCGAACGTCAAAGTTGTTATATCTTCTCCTTGGATTTTAATACCTACTCCGAACTTTTCTTACGTTTCCTTTATTGCTTGCTCAATATACAATTTGAATAGCATCGCGGATAGGCTACAACCCTGTCTCACTCCCTTCCCAACCACTGCTTCCCTTTCATACCCCTCGACTCTTGTAACTGCCATCTGCTTTCTGTAAATGTCGTAAATAGCCTTTCGCTCTCTGTATTTTACCCCTGCCACCTTCAGAATTTGAAAGAGAGTATTCCAATCAACATTGTCAAAAGCTCTCTCTAAGTCTACAAATGCTAGAAACGTAGGACTGACTTTCCTTAATCTTTCTTCTAAGATAAGTATTAGGGTCAGTATTGCCTCACGTGTTCCAACATTTCTACGGGGTCGGTTTCTATCAGTTTTTCCATGCGTCTGTAAAGAATTGGCGTTACTAATTTGCACCTGTGACTTATATTCTTCTTGAAGTCTGAGGGTATTTCGCCTGTCTCATACATCTTGCTCACCAGATGGTAGAGTTTTGTCAGGACTGGCTCTCCCATGGCCGGCAGTAGTTCTAATGGAATGTTGTTTGCTCCCGAGGCCTCGTTTCGATTCAGGTTTTTCAGTGCTCTGTCAAACTCTTCACGCAATTTCATATCTCCCATGTCATATTCATCTACATCTTCTTCCGTTTCCATGATATTGCCTCAAGTACTAGATAAGAACCTGAAAACATACATAGCTTTCGTAGACGTAGAGAAAGCCTTTGATAATGTTAAATGGGATAAGATGTTTGAGGTACTCAAAAAAGTAGCAATACACCATAAAGATAGAAAAATGATATGGAACCTGTACAAAAACGAGACAGCAGTTATCCGTGGACGGACAAAACAAGAAGAGGTGCAGATACGGAAAGGTGTCCGACAAGGTTGTGCACTATCCTCTGCTATCTTTAACGTATACATTGAAGAGGCGCTGAAAAAAGTAAGGCAAAATTCACAGACAGGTGTAGTAATTCATGGCCAACGAATAGATATGATAAGATATGCCGATGATATAGCTGTCCTGGCTGAAAGTGAAGAAGATCTTGTAGTCCTACTGAATAGAATGGATACAGTTTTGGGTGAAGAATATAATAGGAGAATTAATAAAGCAAAAACAAAAGTAATGGCATGCGACAAAGAAGATCAAGTGAAAGTCCAAGTTCATGTACGCAATGACCTGCTTGAACAAGTTGATAAATTTACTTATCTGGGCAGTATTATTACCAGGGATGGAAGGAGCAAGGCAGAAATGAGAAGTAGAATAGCTCAAGCAAAGGCTGCTTTTAACAAGAAGAAAAACATATTAACATCTAAGAGCATCAACCTTGAAATCAGGAAAAGATTTTTGAAATCATATGTGTGGAGTGTGGGATGCTATGGGTGTGAAACATGGAGTCTCAGGACAGAGGAAGACCAAAAGCTAAATTCTTTTGAAATGTGGTGCTATAGACGCATGCTCCAAATAAAATCGATCGACAAGGTCACAAACGAAGTGATTCTGGAAAGAGCAGGTGAGAAGAGAAGCTTCTGGAGTGTCATTGTTAAAAGAAGAGTGCAAATTACAGGCCATCTATTAAGACATAAAGGACTCCTGAACACAATCATAAGGGGAAATGTCGAGGGAAAAAGACCAAGAGGAAGAGCACGACTGAGGTACATGGATCAAATCGTGAAAGATGTGGGATGTAACACCTATAAAGAAATGAAGAGGAAAGCTGAAAGACGCACAGAATGGAGACAAAGTGCCATTATAGCTGTTGCAAACCAATCCTTGGATTGACCACTACAGAAGAAGAAGAAGTCCTCAAGTACATCGCCCTTGTATAGAACCTCTATATACTCCATCCACCTTTCTGCTTTTTCTTTGCTTAGAACTGGGTTTCCATTAAAGCTCTTGATATTCATGCAAGTGGTTCTTCTTTCTCCAAAGGTCTCCTTAATTTTCCTGTAGCCAGTATCTATCTTACCCCTAGTGGGATAAGCCTCTACATCCTCACATTTGTCCTCTAGCCATCCCTGTTTAGCCATTTTGCACTTCTTGTCGATATCATTTTTGAGATGTTTGTATTCCTTTTTGCCTGCTTCATTTACTGCATTTTTATATTTTCTCCTTTCATCAATTAAATTCAATATTTCTTCTGTTACCCAAGGGTTTCTACTAGCCCTCGTCTTTTTACCTATTTGATCCTCTGCTGCCTTCACTATTTCATCCCTCAAAGCTACCCATGCTTCATCTACTGTATTTCTTTCCCCCGTTCCTGTGAATTGTTCCCTTATGCTCTCCCTGAAACTCTGTACAACCTCTGGTTCTTTCAGCTTATCCCGGTCCCATCTCCTTAAATTCCCACCTTTTTGCAGTTTCTTCAGTTTTAATCTGTAGTTCATACATAACCAATAGATTGTGGTCAGAGTCCACATCTGCCACTGGAAATGTCTTACAATTTAAAACCTGGTTCCTCAATCTCTGTCTTACCATTATATAATCTGTGTGATACCTTTTAGTATCTCCAGGGTTCTTCCATGTATACAAGCTTCTTTCATGATTCTTAAACCAAGTGTTAGCTATGATTAAGTTATGCTCTGTGCAAAATTCTACCAGGCAGCTTCCTCTTTCATTCCTTACTCCCATTCCATATTCACCTACTACGTTTCCTTCTCATCCTTTTCGTACTATCGAGTTCCAGTCACCAAAGACTATTAAATTTTCGTGTCTATTCACTATCTGAATAATTTCTTTTATCCCATCAAACAGTTCATCAATCTCTTCGTCATCTGCGGAGCTAGTTGGCATATAAACTTTTACTACTGTGGTAGGCGTGGGCTTCGCATCTATCTGGAGCACAATAATGCGTTCACTATGCTGTTTGTAGTAGCTTACCCTCATTCCTATTTTCCTATTCATTATTAAACCTACCCCTGCATTACCCCTATTTGATTTTGTGTTCATAACCATGTATTCACCTGACCAAAAGTCTTGTTCCTCCTGCCACTGAACTTCACAAATTCCCACTGTATCTGACTTTAACCTATCCATTTCCCTTTTTAAATTTTCCAACCTATCTGCCCGATTAAAGGATCTGACGTTCCATGCTCCGATCCGTAGAACGCCAGTTTTCTTTCTCCTGATAACAACATCCTCTTGAGTAGTCCCCGCCCGGAGATCCGAATGGGGGGACTATTTTACCTCCGGAATATTTTACCCAAGAGGACGCCATCATCATTTGATCATACAGTAAAGCTGCATGCTCTCGGGAAAAATTACGGCTGTAGTTTCCCCTTGCTTTCAGCCGTTCGCAGTACCAGAACAGCAAGGCCATTTTGGTTAGTGTTACAAGGCCAGATCAGTCAATCATCCAGACTGTTGCCCCTGCAACTACTGAAAAGGCTGCTGCCCCTCTTCAGGAACCGCACGTTTGTCTGGCCTCTCAACAGATACCCCTCCGTTGCACCTACGGTACGGCTATCTGTATCGTTGAGGCACGCAATCCTCCCCACCAATGGCAAGGTCCATGGTTCATGGGGGAGTTCCTATCTTATACGCTTTTAAATCAGAACGGTTCGTTCTTGATTTTAATTTTTTTAAATCTTTTTCCGCCAAGTTTTGTGTACATATAGCTAACACCTATTTTTCTTAGTCGTTTGAACATCCTACATTATTTTACACTGACGAACTCTTCTTCTAGGTCCATAAATGCTACGATGGTATCTTAATTTTTCTCGAGTCTTGCTTCTTTTGTCAGCAGTAAGTGAACTGCCTCGTTGGTACCTTCAATAAGTAAAGCAAAACTGATCGTCTAAGAGAACCTCACATTTCTTTTACATTCTGATGTTCACCATTATTGTCGGTAGCTATGATGCATGAATCTTAACCTAATTGTGAGGTAGTTCTCGCACTTACCTGCTCTTGCTATAACCTGGAATTTGTGGATTCTGTTTTAATAGAAGTCCCAGGCTATATCTCCAGTTTCGTAAATTGTAAAAACCAGTTTGAGTAGTCACGCTGTTGCCGCTTCTCACAAAGGGGGCTATGGTAGCAGTTGTTCTTTTTATCATCAAGAAGGAAATTCCACGAACACTGCAGTTTCCAGAAAGAATGTTCTCTTTCTCTATATGGCAATGAAAGAAACAACTTGAACTGACCTTTCTTTACAAGGAGAAATAGACTACAGATAAGCTCTCACCCATCCAGAACCAAGAGGATAAGTAGCACGTGTGTGGATGTGCAGGCGTTTTGTCGCCTCCTGAGAACCACTGGCCGGTTACGTTTAATTAAGCCGTCAGGGTGAGCAACAGTCGCTGGATGCGCCCTTTCGGTGAACACCACAGTGAGGTGAGGGCCTGTTGAGTGCGTGGGGAATTAGACACTCTGTAACGACAAAATTAGGTCCGTGTTGCGAACTCTGGAATGGCTCGGCAGAGACCAGCAATTGCGTCAAGATCCCTCGTTAAACACCGAGCTTCCTGAAATGCGTGGAGAAGAAATAGAACACCATCAGCGTACGTTCATGTTTCGTTTTTACGACCGCTGCGTTGGATATTATCTCCTGTGCTCCAATAAGCTCGCTCACCGTAAGTAAGCTAGCACAAAGTTCACTGACAGAACTGTGTTTGACTATCAGAAATTGTAACAGATTTTCATATTGTTTACTTGCACCTCTCACCATTTTTCGTTCAAACTCGCTGTCAAAAATCCAATGACAGAAAGAAAAGAAACTTTCAAGAGTGTAATTAAAATCGAGTGTGTAAGAATGGAATCAATGAGATAATCAAGATGACATTGCTTTCCTCAAAGAATGTAACAGACAGTATGCGATGCGAGGCATAAATAATAGTGAACTGATACCACACGACACTGACAAATGCGAAGAGACTGATAATAAATGGTGAAACTAAAACTTGGAGCTATTTTGCTGATTTTGCGAAATAATTGTTTACAAGTCTTCTAGCTAGTGAGTGCCATTTGCATCTACACCCGTGGTTCCCAAAGTGGTCCTCGTGTGCACGGGGGAACAGACGGGGGTCATCGGTGACGTGAAAAAAAAAAAAAAAAGAAAAAAAAGGGGTGGGGTCAAAAGTTGTAAGTGGGAGTCTACGAGAATTTTAAGCCACCTTCATTTTTTTGAGTACCTAGTGTATTTTAAAAAGCTCAGCGTCTGCTACTTGTCAAAACCAGCACATTCGATATTCAGTACAAAGAATCTGGAGACTTGCAAAGTGCCGCCGGTGCGCACGCTCTTCCGCTCGCCCGGAATGTTTGCTTGGACGTGCAAAGGGACGAAACACGACTTCTGCTGTGCTTGTAAGCTTGACTAACATAAATACGAATGCCAAGGACAAACGTTACTAATTTGTTCCGGGAATTTTCCGAATAAATGTGTGAGTGAATCGATGTCAGTGTTTGCCAGTGTCGAAAAATGTAAGTACCTGACCATTTGTTAGCACTATACTAGCTGTATGATAAAAAGCTTTTCAAGCTTCTCAGTCTTATTGTTCGTATTAACAAGAAGAATCAGTACTAATTAATAAGGCGTTGCTCTTATTGAGTGCAGTATAATTAAATTATAATGCAGTCCACAACTAAATAGAATCTGTGCTTATGAAACGAGGCATTGGTCTCGTGAATTAGGTATATATTGTTTTAGTTATTAGCTGAAACCCGGTTACCTAATCTCGTGGCTGCTAAAGCTTCGACGATTTTTTTTAAACAATAGGTCTTAACAGTTTATTGCTTTTAATAACTAAATACAGTTTTCCCGCTGGCATTTTATTTTTTTCATTGCAATAATTAATTCTATTCTAGTCTGTTAAAGTAGCCACACCCTCTCAAAATCGCCTAATGACTACTAAAACAAACATTTTTTTCTTTACACGTTACAACTGATACGAAAAATGACTGAATCTGAGAAGAAATCTCGACAATACAGAGTTGATTATTTAAACTGGGTTATCTTCCATCAAAGGCAGACGAACGATTGTCGATATGTCTTTTATGCAACAACGTTTTGAGCAATGATTCTATGAAACCATGGAAGTTCGAAGATCATCTAAGAAGATGTCATCCTGATTAAATAGGTAAAGATTTGAAATGGTTTCAAACGTTGAAGGAAAAATATGAAAAGAGACCCACCAACGTTCAAATGGTTCAAAGGCTCTGAGCACTATGTGACTCAACTCTTGAGGTCATCAGTCCCTTAGGACTTAGAACTACTTAAACCTAACTAACCTAATAATGGCTTGCGGGTGTCTTACAATATCTCATTGCTTATAGCCAAGTCCGGAAAACAGCACACCTTCGGAGAACAGTTACTTTTACGCGCTATTGAAGATGTTTACTGCCCGCCATCCACGTGGAGCACGTGTTGATCTCATAGCGGACCTCTAGACTGAGCCACATACAACTGATTTCACAAAGTGTACTGGCCTGAAGATGGCGTTGACGCAACGCCGAAACTAGTAGCGAAGTAAAAAAAAATCTTAAGTACAGCTGGAGGAATTGCATTTAATAAAAATTATACCAGCTGTGTCCCACCTTCATCCAGTTTAAATATGGATGCACGAAGATTAGCCATAGATTTCTTCCTAACACAGAGATCCATTCGCCGCGTTAGGGAGAAAACTACGGATACCAGTTGCTGAGTGCTGGCCCCTAATTTGGCTACATCAGAGGTGGAATTCTTCCTTCATGTCGGTCAGGGTGCCTGATGATGGCGAAAGGTAGCGTTAAAATTGGTTACACAACTAAAATAAAACTGGAAACTCACACTTCTGATGGTGTTTTGATTTTACATTTCATACTGAACAGCTGAGGTCACGCAACTATCTTGTATAAAGATCGACTTACGGAGACTTCCGTGCAGCGTGTCTTACGAGTTGACGATTATGCTTGTCTGTCATCCTTTGGTTTTCTGTCGAAGCCTGCTTTCTGCTAAATGTGTATCCTGACTAAGTAGATGCTGTAATGTATAGTCGACGTGACCCACTTCCGACATACTGGCTCGCTTCCTGCTTCCGCTTCTGTCTCTGGCACGACTTGCGTTTTCATGCGACAGTGTAAAACTTCCCAATTTCTACCATTTCACTACTTCGCGCCGTAACTGGTATGAAAATGAGGGCGTGTTCCGATGTACTGAGACAGTCTCAAGGCATCGTACACCGAACCGTGCACATAAGATAAACCCAGAAACATTATTATTTTATGAATGAATCTTACCTGGGTTAGAATTAAATTGTGCTGTAATATGTGTCCTCATTTCCTGTTTGTGGGCCACATGAAAATCTGATTTTTGTAATTTTTCATTTTTATTTTACACGAAGTTCAAAACTTAAATATCCTTCTTCTAAAGCAGTTCAATGCCAATATCACAAATTTTTGGGGAAATTGACTTCAGAGTTTTCTGAGCGTGCTTAATATGCTACAATAAAAAGGAATGCGTGGGAGACCTGGGTTCGATTCCAGTTTGATTCAAAGTCTTAAAGAAATATGTGTGCTATATGAGTATCTAAGTCAAGTGTAAAATACAAAAACGCGGAATAAATTAATTTTAATTTTTTAGTTATGAAATCTAGATTAACAATCTGTTACTAAAGGTCGGTAATTACGAAGTTTTCTTTCCAGCGAAACAGGACTTTTTATGCAATATACAGCTAGAAATAAGGTCACAATGAGATGTGTTGATTATCATACATACGTCTAGATTATCATACGTCTAGATGATTTAGGTATTCGAACTGAATGTAAACAAACTAAAAAATAATTACCGGAACGAGACAGTGTACACATGTTTCCAGTACATCCATATGGGGATTCGAAGAATTTGGTACTCTTGTTTCAATATCTATTTCGACTAACATAAACGAACGGATTGCAGTCTTATTAAAATTACTTGATACTTTACACCTGTCACTTGCCGCTACAGTGTTCCCACATCCGTTCCCGGCTACCGCTCGGTTACAGGATACACACCAACATGGCGGGTCAGTTCACAAATGCTGTTACTGTGTAGTGCGGAGCACTGCTAGAAACGGACACCGCAAGATTTAACGGATATAAATGAGATATGCTGTGTCGACAGCTGATATTAAATGACTAACATCTAAAGTATGGTAGACGACGAGTTTTGTGTCACTGAACGTAAACTCATGTCCTAAACTAGCCACAACCTAGTGAATTGCAATATATCCGAGAAAAAGCGATCAGTAGTTTGCGGCGGGAAAAAACTCAGGATCGCTTTGTTCACGACGGTTAAAGGTAACCTCTATGAACAAGATGAAAAATTCAGATAATACTTTAATTTCTCGTTGTTGTTGGTTTTCTGATATTATCTTCACAATGGTTACACGATCTGCCGCGTTACCAACCGGTGAGACGCCCAGGTTGACAGATGATTACAGTTTATAGGTCACACAATAAGATTGCAAACGAAAAATGAGTGATAGGAAGAAAAATAAGAGGTCACAAAAAAGTGTAAAAGACGCGGTGAAGTATTAGAAATTAAAAATACAGTTAAATCAGTTAAATGAATAATGATAATAATCACAACTTTCGATTTAATTTAGAAATTAAAAAAAAAAGAAATGTAGCTTTATTTGAAGAGAGTCGAACCCTCGCAACCACTGCGCCACGCCATTACACTCCTTCTCACGTTAAGTTTGTGGCTCTGTTGCCCCAGTCACCACGATTAACTGAAGCAATCGAAAACTCGGATTCATGCAATGTCGTACGAAGCTTATCTAATGTGGCTGATCTCTGCAGTTATAATAACTGTAAACATGACGCTGAATCAAATGTTCAAATGTGTGTGAAATCTTATGGGACATAACTGCTAAGGACATAAATCCCTAAGCTTACACACTACTTAACCTAAATTATCTTAAGGACAAACACACACACACACACACACACACACACACACCCATGCCCGAGGGAGGACTCGAACCTCCTCCGGGACGAGCCGCACAGTCCGTGACTGCAGCGCCTGAGACCGCTCGGCTAATCCCACGCGGCACTGAATCACGTCTAGTTCGGAAGGATACGGTATTGTTTGGTTAGCGCTGCGAATGAAACGTGTGTATTTCGTTTGCAGCGTTGTGTGTGTGCTTTTAGCGTGGTTGTCATGAAATACGAAATACGAAACAACAGGGCTGAACCCAGGATTCGAAATCCAAACACATCAAGAAAGAAAGGTGGAGTAAGAACTGGAAGTCAACTGACTAACTGTTGTGGCAGTTTGGCAAAGATAACGAAAGGGTGGTGACGTTGGGCACTCTGATTGGAGGAAACGAGCTCCAACGCGTGAAGTGTCAACTTCATAGTAATTTTAATCTGAGTGTAGTAGCGTGGTATAAACACATTTGTGCTTGTTAATGAAACACAGAGCGTATGACAATGACGTCACTCGCCACGGACTGTCTAGAAAACTTATGTATGTTGGCAGCAGTGTGCAAACTTATATCTGCTAACATCTTTGCAGGCCGGCCGATGTGGCTGAGCGGTTCTAGGTGCTTCAGTCTGTATCCGCGCGACCGCTACGGTCGCAGGTTCGAATCCTGCCTCGGGCATGGATGTGTGTGATTTCCTTAGGTTAGTTAGGTTTAAGTAGTTCTAAGTTGTAGGGGACTGATGACCTCAGATGTAAAGTCCCATAGTGCTCAGAGCCATTTGAACCATTTGAACATCTTTGTATCTCCGGGGCGTCTGCCATTGCAATACACCACGTTACCCGGTTGGCTGACCGGCGAATGACACTGGCGCTCCGCAGAGACATATTAAAGGCTGGTTTCTTTTACCCGTGATCACGAGACTTTGTTATTTTGCTTTTCGACCGAGGTTTGCGCACTCAGCCAGTAGACTCCAGGGGTGCATCAAGAGAATGCGAGGTGACGAGTGGCACACGGCAGATTCCTGCGTGGCCCTGCTGTTGCAGCCACCTACTTTGAAGGGCCATGGGTTAAACGCAGCTGTCTGGCGATGACTGTGTGGAAGGAGTCGCGTATCTGTGTCATACGGGATCTTCTCGACCACAGGCCAGTGTTCTGGTGTGGCTGTTGTCACTTGCAAGGAGGTCAAATGGCAGAAGCTTCCTGAAGCCTGATCAGCATCTCAGCAATCAACTCGAAGAAGGTCGGTGTGGATTCACCTCATTGCAATTGATCGTCCAGGGCGTTGGCTGCAGCTGAGCCCTAGTTAAGACTCTGGGCTGTGGTTGTGTTCCAGGCCATTACAATAGACGGAAAAAGTTCAAAATCAAAGATATTATAGATACGAAAACTGAAAATAAAATTGAAAAATTGTAAAAAACGTCGTGTGAAGAGGGTCCCCCGTCGGGCAGACCGTTCGCCTTGTGCAGGTCTTTCGATTTGACGCCACTTCGGTGACTTGCGCGTCGATGGGGATGAAATGATGACGATTAGGATCACACAACACCCAGTCCCTGAGCGGAGAAAATCTCCGACCCAGCTGGGAATCGAACCCGAGGCCTTGGGTTTTACACTCTGTCATGCTGACCACTTAGCTACCGGAAGAGGACAATGAAATATTACTAATAAAACATAGTAACACAGTATTGATTCCTATAAAAGTCAGTATTTTATGCACCATTCACTGACACAATTGGTATGCACTGTACATTCAAATAAAGTAGGAGTAAATTTTAATTTTATGTTTATTATACAGACCAAAGTAATTTAATTAAATAGATTTAAGTGTGCTAAAGTAGAAAATGACAACTGGAACTATAGATTACTTCAGGTTAAGTAACTGAAATTCTTTGGTCCTCTCATTTATAATGGGCCATAGTATAACAAGTGTAGCATTGCTCAATACATATTTACTTAACATTTGATAATTATTTTAGGGTTCATTCCAAGCACCGACCACAAATGTAAAGTCTATTTTCCCAGAATGGCTTTCGTTTCTTAGATATACTGTAATAAAGTTTATATTTTTGCTGAAATACTGATACAAATATTTCAAGTTTTGTATTCAAAATCCTTAATAATGATGGGACTATCTAAATGGTTTTATTGAATTTAACAGGTGATGAATTCATGTATAAAATCATTATTCCCAGATAGGCTCTAATTTTTTTAGATATTTTGTAGGCTATGTCACTGAAATAGGGGAGCAATACAAAGTCGTGAAGTCCTTTCTATTCACTTATCATGAGGGAATATAAATCAAAGTATTTTAGGCTAAGGAGGCCCAACATGAAAAGCTACCGTCATTTTAGTTCAATCGAAGGCACAGTATTAACAGCTGTCTTTTTCACAACAGGAGTTTTCTCTTCGTCTGCCGCTTATGTGCCCTGCAGAAATCTGCCAACGTTCAAGGACTGACCTTCCTTGGTAACGAGGTTCCATTACAGTGACTGGTTGGTGAAACTCCTCACCATCTTCAGCACTAAACGCCCCACACTCTTCAGAGAAACGTCGTCATATGAGTGAATGAAGTGCATTTTGAGTAACATGTTGCATTTCAGTTTCTCATAGGCACAAGTTAAATATGATTTTCAGTCCTCGTATTACCCAAGTATAACGGCTAAACTTCGTAAAATCATTGCCACTCGTTCATCTCATCAGGCCTGACAATACACTGGAAATAGCGGCCTCCGGGGACATTATGTTTTTGTGGACCATTTAATACCTCCTGCCTAATCTTCTCAGTACTCAGCCCAATTTTTCCGCGATTTAAGGAGGTAAAAGAATTGATATAGCATGAAAACGGGAGCTAAAAAAATTATTGTCTTTTCGACTTTAGTGTACCAAAATCTATAAGATAGGATATTTGTCTTTATGTAAAATCTTTGTTGTTGGGTAATAATATAAGAGTGTTCATTAAATCGCCATTGTTTGTAACGTCATTTTGCTGTATACAGGATGTCTCAGATGACGTGTTTTTCTTCGCAACTTACAGAATTATAAGAGAAAACAATATTTAGTTACAAGGTTAAATGTAAGAAATTGTCCTGTTTCTGCAGGGTTATGATAATAATTTATTTACTTATTTCCCAGGTGGTTACAGCAATGAGTTATGTTTTTTTTTTTTTTAAAACGGAACTTCTTCACTTGCTAGTTTTTGCCTTAGACTCTTTATGGGGTGATGGATGGAAATTGTATCCCTATTCTGCAATTGCTATTTTACCCTTTGAATAGGTACACTTTTAAAAATAACTACAAGTGATAAAACAACGAAATTTTTGCTGCATATATATATATATATATATATATATATATATATATATATATATATATATATATATACACATATATATGCCTCAATTTACAAGTAAAATGAACGTAATGCCTCTTATGGTTCTGAAGAAATAAATTATTCTTTCATTAGTAAAATTTAACTTTTTGTACATTAATTATTATAAAACAGTTTCTGATTGTTTGATGGTTCTCAATTTACTTGTAATAACATTATTACCATCTCAAGTGCAAATTGGCCAAATTTCATGTTTCTAACCCCTTTAGTTTATCAAAGAATGATACCTGAAAGTAAAAAAAAAAATTAGTTCTGCACCATATTGAGCATCATCTGAATCATACTGATCTTCTTGTCTTCTCTTGGTCCCTCTTCTTTTCTGTCTGGCTTCTTTCGTGCATTTTAAATTAGCAATATCTGCTTTGCGGATTCTCTCTTTACCTATTTGAACCAAGGAATTTGAAGTATTTCCACTCGATTCTACGCCCAGTAATTCCAAAATATCCAGCTGCGTTACAACGTACTTATGGGATGTGTGTGCCATGTTTATTGCACGTCATTATCCGTGTCAGCCAGAACTTCCTTTGTTTATGAATTCCCATCAGCCTTGTATTATCTTTGCATCATCCATTAAATTTCCGGAGAGTAGCAGCAAAACCTCTATTGCTTCTTTTTCTAATAATTCGGCCGCATGCCCTTTCGGCCTTCTACAGCTGACAGTCTGAAGTTAGAGTTTTCGTTCCATCGTTTTAAACCGTAGATTACACGCACTTCACTCTGACGTCTCACTCTGAAGACGCTCGAAAGTTATACGGCCGAAATGTTGCATGAAGAGGAAATAGAATTTCTGAGTGACGTCCCCCGAAATATAATCGATCAGTTTGTGCGCCGTGAAAACATGAAGATACACATTGTCTTCGTATCGTACGTCTGTTGCTCTGAACTCCTTTTACACAAGTAATAGAAATCTCTTATTTCAAACGGAAGTCGTTATATCGCTGCAGGATGCCCCCACAGTAGCTTATGACAGCAGGACTTCCCCGAAAGTCTTCACCGAGCAAGGTGGCGCAGTGGTTAGCACACTGGAGTCGCATTCGGGAGGACGACGGTTCAATCCCGTATCCGGCCATCCTGATTTAGGTTTTCCTTGATTTCCCTAAATCGCTTCAGGCAAATGCCGGGATGGTTCCTTTGAAAGGGCGCTCCGTATCTAATGACCTCGTTGTCGATGGGACGTTAAACACTAATCTCCTCCTCCTCCTCTCGTAAGTCTTCGGGTGAAAATACATTACTATCACTTTCAAACTCTAAAAATTTAAGCAGTCTCAATAAACTGCTTGTTAGACTGAAATAAAACAAGTAAGGTAAATATAGCTCCTAATTCGTGCCCACCAACAAACAAGGCGCTGCTATGGTTTAAAATGTCGGAAAGAACCATGTCAAAAGTTACTGGTCGAGTGCTGGCGTTCCACTCCCTGCAGTGCTTCGAAGCTGAACTTCAAAGGTGTGTCTACGTGGTAGCCATCCGGCACGAAAGAGATATCGTACTTTGAAGAAGGAAGTTGGGTCTAGCCGCGACGGGAAGTTTAACTAACGCTACGGTCGTAGAGGAAAGACGGAACCGACCTGCAACCAGTGGAGCCAGCAAGCAAAGGTACCTGCTGCTTTAGAGCTGCAGTTCGCCCAGCAATGTACTGACGCTGGAATTGGCAGCACAATAGCTTACCACTGCCTTTTTCACTAAGAAAGTAGCTCTAGCTGTTATTACGTTCTATCATAATTACTGCGACAGCCGTCAGAGATTTGATCATGGAATCCTAAAACTTCAACTTGTGTCGCGTACGCTTGTTGTTTTCTTCTTCCCGTGTAGGTGCATCATCTCAGCTGAATCTGTGGGACAAACATTAGAAATACACAAAAGCCGTCTTTAAAAATTTTATTACCCCGTCTGGGATTCGCAAAGATGTTTCGTATCTTTTCACAACTATATAATGAGGAGCAAATGAAACTTTTCTAATACCGGGGTTAAACTGATTAAAACAATCTAAAACACTATGGAGCTTCCATTTATGCTATCAAATCATATTTCACATGGGTTTCACATTAAAAATAAGCGTCTATTTTCCACAGTGAACAGCTACTACGTGTGCATATCAGAGTGAAAGTATAGAGTCAGTGAATTAACAAGAATGAACAAGAAGGTTTGCACCATCTGATCGTTGCACACTAGTAGAAATTTTCCACTGTATGCTCATTTAGGTACAAAGTTCATTTACAAACATCTCACCACCTACTTTGTTGTCTTGGCAGAGATTTTCCAAACTTTTCTGTATATCCTTACACTCTGTTTCGTGTTTCTTAATATTTAAAACATTCCAGATACTTTCTGTGTTGGTTTTACAATTTCATCAATACTAGCTATTGGTACTAATACAGCGGTGTTCTCCAGAAGAACAAGATTAGAAATATGTAAGTGTGTTTAGATGTCTCTATGCAACTCCATTATTATTCTTTTCTTATCAACACAAGCGTATAGCTCTGTTATCGCATTAGCAATGGTGCTCTAAAGGAAAGAAGCATTTTCCGCTGTCATATCTTAGTAGACTTAAAAAATATAAGCGCATTAAAATTTAGTTTCGAAGTACGCACGCAGTTCATTCTTTACTGGTGATAATTTTCTCTCTCGCATGTGTGTGTTGTATCAAGTGGAATATGGAAATATTCTGTTTTCACTTTTATCATTAATTGCCGTTTTCGTGGTATATAACATTTACCGTAACTTAATGCCGCAAGGCGTACTGTGAATTTATAAATTTTCCCACAATGAAATCGTATATTTGTTTTGTGTGCATGTTCTCTATTATCGTTTGTCTATTTGTGTGACATGAGATGGGCGTGCAGGTTTTTTTGTCGCATATTTCTGTGTACTCTATCGGCTTGGACATACATGAGTCTTAATGATTTTAAACTCAGCAGAACGGACAAACTTCGTTTGTTCATTGGCCCGTGCAGGACAGTGCATGCTGACTGTTGTTGTTGTAGTGGTCTTCACTCCAGAGACTGGTCTGATGCAGCTCTCCATGCTACTCTATCCTGTGCAAACTTCTTCATCTCCCAGTAACTACTGCCACCTACATCCTTCTGAATCTGCTTCATGTATTCATCTCTTGGTCTCCCTTTAAGATTTTTAACCTCCACGCTGCCCTCCAATACTAAATTGGTGATCCCTTGATTCCTCAGAACATGTCCTACCAACTGATCCCTTCTTATAGTCAAGTTGTCCCACAAATATCTCTTCTCCCCAGTTTCATTTAATACCTCCTCAGTAGTTACGTGATCTACCCACCCAATCTTGAGCATTCTTATGTAGCACCACATTTAGAAAGCTTCTATTCTCTTCTTTTCTGAACTATTTATCATCCACGTTTCACTTCCATTCATGGCTACATTCCATACAAATACTTTCAGTAACGACTTCCTGACACTTAAATCTCTACTGGATGTTAACAAACTTCTCTTCTTCAGAAACGCTTTCTTTGCCATTGCTAGTCTACATTTTGCATCCTCTCTACTTCGACCATCATCAGTTATTTTGCTCCCTGAATAGCCAAACTCAGTTACTACTTTAAGTGTATCATTTCCTAATCTAATTCCCTCAGCATCACCCGACTTAATTAGACTACATTCCATTATTCTTGTTTTGCTTTTTTTAATGTTCATCTTATATCCTCCTGTTAAGAGACTGTCCATTCCGTTAAACTGATCTTCCAGGTCCTTTGCTGTCTCTGACAGAATTACAATATCATCGGCAAACGTCAAAGATTTTTATTTCTGCTCCGTGGATTTTAATTTCTACTCCGAATTCTTGCTTTGTTTCCTTAATGGTTGCTGAATATACAACTTGAATAACATCGGGGAGAGGCTACAACCCTGTCTCACTCCCTTCGAAACCACTGATTCCCTTTCATGTCCCTCGACTCTTATAACTGCCAGCTGGTTCCTGTACAAACTATAAATAGCCTTTCGCTCCCTGTATTTTACCCCTGCCTCCTTCAGAATTTGAAAGAGAGTATTCCAGTCAACATTGCCAAAAGCTTTCTCTAAGTCTACAAATGACTTATTAAACTGATAGTTCGGAATTTTCCCATCTGTCAAAACCTGCTTTCTTTGGCATTGGAATTATTATAATCTTCTTGAAGTTTGAGCATGCTGACTACAGTTTCCAAAAAGACGACAGTAGACTTGGTAATTAGCTGCCTGAACCTCATCCATTTTCCACAGCAAAAATATCGGTTTGTGAACATATTCACTCTATTTGTGGTTAAAGAGAATAGCTGAGACGCAGTGACGGTGGGAGGAAGAGGAGAGAGTTCCAGTGGGACAGAAAATGTGAATGAAAGAAAAAGAGAGGTGGATAAAGTTAATAGCACTGGGAGACAAAGAGGGAGAAGACATTGATGGTTAAGGAGAGACGGTGGGAACGAAATAGAAAGAGAGTTGGATCGACAAATAAAGAGTGGAAGTCAAAGAGAGAGGAAAACACCAATGAGAGGAGACAATATGACGCAAAGGAGTGTGGATACTCCCAGACTGGCAGAGTTTAACACGGCGGGGTTGGGGTGGATGCGTTTTGGGACGAAATTTAAACACGTACGTATAGGAAAAAATTGCTTGAAACTCCAGAATTTCTGACCTGCCGAGGTATGGTGGAGACAGTCATAGTGTGAAAGACAGACAAAACGAGACAATGTAGGTGAGAGAGGAGGCAGCAGCAGTGGGATATACCGCAAATCAATGGAGAAAAAGGAGACAGTCGGTGAGACAGATAAAGACAGTGGCGTCGAGAAGGAGATGCTGAGTGTGAAAGCTTAATTACAAAGAGTCTCGTTTCATTTCATTCCCGAGTGACTTCTGTTTCTGTATTCCTGAATTTATCTGATCATTTTTGTACTTTCTTCTTTTGTCAATTTATTGAAGTATTTCTTATGTTATCCAAGATTTCTTCACAACTACCTTACATGTGCCTATGGTTTCCTCTCTGACTTCTGTGATGGTGTCAATTCCTCTTCAATTGAACTGCTAACTGAGCTATTTATTATCGTAGTAGAGAACTTCAAGCATGTCTCTTCATTTCTTAGTACTTCCGTATCCCACTTCCTTACGCTTGGATTATTCCTGACGAATGTCTTAAACTTCAGCCTACTATTCATCATTTCCAAATTGTGATACGAGGCTGTATCTACCTCTGGGTACGCCTTACAATTTTATATCTGATTTCGAAATCTCTGTCTAACTAGGATGTAGTCGGACTGAAATCTTCCTTTATCTCCAGGCCTTTTCCATGTATACAGGCCCCACTTCCCATCTTGTGTTAATTGAACGGAGTATAAGCTGTTGCTAGATGAAATGTATTGCAGAACTCAATTAGTCTTTCTCATCCCTATCATCAAACCCACTTTCTCCTTCTCTTTCCCCTACAACAAGATTCCAATCCCGTATGACTACTAGATTATTATCACCCTTTACGTAATAAATTACGCGACCAGTACCCTCATATGCTCTGTCTATCTATTTAGCTTGCGACGTCGGTATTTGTACAGGAATTGTCGTAGTCGGTGTTAGTTTGATGTCGATTCTGACGAGTATAACCCTATCATTGAAGTGTGCAGAGTAAGTCTGCCCTACCTCCATATTTATAACGAATCCTACTCCCGTTATACCATTTTCTGCTATTGTTGATATTACCCTATACTCATCTGTCTAGAAATCATTTCACTTCACTGATAACCACTGTATCTAGATTGAACTTAGCATTTTCGTTTTCATATTCTCTATCTTTCCTACCACGTGCGAATTCCTGACATTAAACGCCGCGATTCGTAGAACCTTATCCTTTCGTTTTTTATCCAACATGTCAGCCATCCCATCCTGGAGATCTGACTGTGGGCTAGTCAGAAATCTTTTGCCAATGGAGAGAATATCAAGACAATTTTTCGATTACACGCCACATGTCCTGTGGATACAAATTTAGCGTCTTTAATGCACTGGTATCCATTTCCTTCTACACACTCATGCCGTTGATCATTGCTAGGTCTTCCAGCCTTTAGGCCAGTTTACTATCCAAGGGCAAAAGAATGTTCTCAACCTCCGTTCACTCCTCCGCCATCTTTGACGTTAGCAGACTGACAGACTCCTAGCGCTCGCGGTGAAGGACACGGAGATGTAGCCTACTCGTCTGAGGCAGCGTCATCATCATCATCTCCGAGTTTGAAAGGAGCCTCATTGCTGGCCCCCATTTGGCCAGCTGGTTGAATCGTGCGATACCTAGGTTTGCGGGGCTGGGACCTATCCGCTATGACTTGAGACTGATAGTGAATGAGGGAATTCTGACGGCAGAGCGCTGTATCTAGGATGTCCTGCTTCTTCAAGTGTTACGTCTCATGCGACACTATTATGGAGCCATTTCTCAACACAACAGTGCCCGTTCACACACGGCACGATTCACATGTACTTGATGTTGAGGTACTTCCGTTGCCAACAAGATCCCCAGATCTGTCGCCAACAGAAAATGTGTGAGACCAGCTAGGACGCCAATGCCATTACAGTGCCGTTATCCAGGAAATCAGTGATCAGTTACAACATTTGTGGGGCAGCTTGCTTCAGAGATGATAAAGCGGCCTTAAGGCTCTCTTCCTAACCTAATCACTCCTTGCATCGTGGCCATAAGGGATGCAACGTCGTACTGATAAGTGGATATAGCATAGCATCAAATACCCTCTCAAAGCTGAAAATTCATTTCGTTTTTTCTTCTGCTGGAACGCTGCACTTTTTTTTCAAGCACTAATAATGTATCTGAATTGCTCTTAGCGTTACTAATTACGTGGTACAACTCACGAAGCAATCACAAACGTGCTCTGTAATAACATTCAGTATCCGTGAAATTATCTTTTAGGGCTAATTTGTATCAACTGAAAATATATCTTCTTATCGCAGATGTCAAGAAATTTACTTTAACTAATGCATATAGTCGAAACGTTTCCTTGAGTATCTTTGTGAAAAAAAAAACCAGGAAATCCCCACACACTGGCGTGCTGAACCTGTAGATGAACGTAACTTTCGCATGGTATCACTGTCAAGTAGCATAGCTTGATGAAACTTATGCCATGCATAGAACCAGTGCTACAGTGTAGTGCAGAAGATAACTGAAAGACATACATAATGAGTCGAATATAAATGATGCTTTTACTAAAAGACAATCATTTCACAGATGACCTTGCAATTTATAATGGTTCCTTGGATATTACAAATGGCGGGGCATGGTTCTTAATAGGCTGTGTGATCACCACGGACGTAAATGCATACTCTGCAACTACCTCCCATGGTGACCACAAGGTTGTTAAGGAGTTCTCCAAAGGCGCGGTTAACAACTGCCGGCTTGCCGTTAGTGCCTGTGGACGTCCTGCGATACGTATCTCCAACACGTCACACAATTTTGTGATGGGGTTATGTCGGGGGAATGGGCAGGCTGGTCGATTCGCCGAATACCCTCTCCTTCAGAGATCCCCTACACCTACATTGTGTGGTAGCGACTTGTCCTCCATAAAAACGAAGTCACGGTCGAACGCATCCCAAGAAGCAAGTGGGAAAGAGTGAAGTGCCACAATAATGTTGACTGGCACATGTACGGTCTTCAACGATTTGGAGGTCAGTACGGCCTTGCAACAACAAGTCTCCCCACACCGGAGTATATTACGTGTTCTCACCTCTCGCCATATGAGAGTATGTCGAGAATTACTATAAGTATTTAGAGCGTACCTGCTTTGAGAAAAGTACGTGACCATCTCCAGAGTAAACTAAAGTTACTATTGGTTTAACTGATGTACGGCTTCTTGGGGAACAATTCTGATTTAAGCACTTCCTTACCTGTATGACGCTTAGTCTCAATATTCCCTGGTCAAATTTACTCTAAATAGGAAACGTAGCAATACATAAAGCCACCTGTCCTCCCCACATGGTGAATGAACCAACTAATTTTTGTGATCTTTTTTAATTGTATTCACTGTGCACCCTACTATAGGTTTCTACCACAGGCCCTGGCCCCGATAGATGACGACTCACTACTCTTGGCAAGCACACAGCGTTCACCTATGTTTAACATCACACCATTTCGTATTGTACATTAAATGTTAAGCGTCTTTGAGGAGCTTTCCCCTCTGGTTTGCACTTTTTTTTTTTTTTTTTTTGCATTTACTGATTCATAGCAATTACACCAAGTATGGGTAAGATTTAAACCATATTTTAATTTCTATATAACGGCTCCATTTAAATGATGGTTCTATATTTTGCGCCCTACACCCCTTTTCGTCACCGACAGATAAAGCTTTGTAAGCTACTACTAAACGCTTGAGGTTGTAGGACTTAAAGGTCATCTAAGTGTTGTTATTACATGAACTTTACAGTGATTTCAAGATATTAGATACTAACCATGACAAACAGGGCTGTTTCTATGACATACAAAAATAATTGCGCTGGCAAAATATTTATCTTTTGTGTCATCAGTCTTCTGTCTGCTGTTAGGAGGGCCGCCACGAATTCCTCTCCTGAGCTAACCTCTTCATCTCAAAGTCGCACTTATAACATACGTCTTCAAGTATTTGCTAGATATATTCTAATCTCTGTCTCCCTCTACAGTTTTGCCCTCTACAGCTCCGTCTAGTACCATAAAAGTCATTCCCTCATGTCTTAACAGATGTCCTATCATCCTGTCCCTTCTCCTTTTCAGTGTTTTCCACATATTTCTTTCCGATTCTGAGCAGAACCTTCTCATTCCTTACTTTATAGGACTATCTGATTTTTAACATTCGTCTGCAGCACCACTTCTTAAACGCTTCGATTATCTTCTGTTTAGATTTTATCAGAACAAATTTTTCGCCACCATACAATGCTATGCTCCTGACGTACATTCTCTGAAATTTCTTCCTCAAATTAAGGTTTATGTTTGATACCACCAGACTTCTCTTCGCCTGGAATGCTCTTTCTGCTGTTGTTAGACTGATTTTGATGTCCTCCTAGCACCATCCGTCACTGCTTATTTTACTGCCTAGGTAGCAGTATTCCTGGACTTCATATACGCCGTGACTATCAATATTGATGCTACGTTTCTCGCTGTTATCATTTCTGCAACTATTCATTACCTTCGTCTTTCTTCCATTTACTCCCTATCCTTATTCTATAGTCACTACATTGTTAATTCCATTCAGTAGGTCATGTAGTTCTTCTTCACTTTCACTCAAGATACCCACATCATCAGAGAATCGTATCTTTGATATCATTTCACATAGAATTTTAATTCCACCCCTGAATCTTTCTTTTATTTCCATCATTGGTTCTTCGATGTACAGATTGAACAGTAGGGGCGAATGTCTACATCCCTGGCTTACACTCTTTTTAATCCGAGCACTTCGTTCTTGGTCGTCTACTCTTTGTTTGTGCGGTGCGGTGCCGCGGCGCGGTTTAGGCGCGCTCGCCGCGGATGCGGCGCGCGAGCTGGATGTCCTTGGGCATGATGGTGACGAGCTTGGCATGGATTACGCACAGGTTGGTGTCTCCGAAGAGGCCGACGAGGTAGGCCTCGCTGGCCTCCTGCAGGGCCATGACTGCGGAGCTCTGGAAGCGCAGGTCGGTCTTGAAGTCCTGGGCGATCTCGCGCACTAGGCGCTGGAATGGCAGCTTGCGGATGAGCAGCTCTGTGCTCTTCTGGTAGCGCCTGATTTCTCGCAGGGCGACGGTGCCCGGCCTGTAGCGGTGGGGCTTCTTGACGCCGCCGGTGGCGGGCGCGCTCTTCCTCGCCGCCTTGGTGGCGAGCTGTTTGCGCGGCGCCTTTCCGCCGGTGGACTTGCGGGCCGTTTGCTTTGTGCGGGCCATGGCGGTAGCGGTAGCGGAGCGGCGTGCGTGGAGGTTAGGTGCGGCGCGGCGTCCGGTGCTGCCTTGACAACGGGCCCGCCGCCGCCGTCGCCGTGTGTGCAAATGTGGCTCTGGTACGTATGGTATATTACCGGACTCTCCCCATAGCTTATCCCAATTTTTCTCAGAATTTCGAACATCTTGCGATATTATACATTGTCGAACGCTTTTCCATGGTCGACAAATACTATGAAAGTGTCTTGATTTTTTTTTTAGTCTTGCTTCCATTGCCAATCGCAAAGTCAGAATTGCCTCTCTGGTGCCTTCATCTTTTCTAAAGTCAGACTGATCGTCATCTGGCACATCATCAGCTTCCTTTTCCATTCTTCTGTATATTATTCTTGTCAGCGACTTGCATGCATGAGCTGTTAAGCTGATTGTTCGATAGTTTTCGCACTTGTCAACTGTTGCAGTCTTCGGAATTGTGTGGAATGATATTTTACCGAAAGTCAAATGGTATGTCGCCTGACTCATACATTCTACACACGAACATGAATAGCCCTTTTTCTTGCCACTTCCCTTAATGGTTTTAGAAATTCTGTTGCAATGTTATCTATGCGTTCTGCCTTATTTCATCTTAAGTCCCCCACATCTCGTTTTAAATTCTGATTCTGATTCTAATACTGGATTCGCTATCTCATGTAAATCGACTCCTGTTTCTTCTTCTATCACATCAGATAAATCTTCCCCCTCACAGGGGCTCTCAGTGTATTCTTTCCACTTATCTGCTCTCTCCTCTGCATTTAACAGTGGAAATCTCGTTGCACTTTTATGCTACCGCCCTGGCTTTTGATGTCACTGATTGTTGGTGTGACTTTGCTGTATGCTGGGTCTGTCCTTCCCATAAATATTCCTCTTTCGATTTCTTCACATTTTTCAAGGTGCCATTTCGTCTTAGCTTCCCTGCACTTCCTATTTATTTCATACCTCAGTGACTTATATTTCCGTATTCCTGAGTTTCCCGGAACGTTTTTGTACTCCCTCCTTCAATCGATGAACTAAAGTATTTCAAAGGACTACAGACACTAAAAAAGTTTTATTTTAATTGTACACAAATTTTAATCCTGTTCCTGTATTTTCGTTATGCTTCTTCTTGTTCACGGTCCCTCTCCTTTTATCGTAGCACTTAATAATTTGTCAGACAATACGTATAATTCCAACATTTGTTTCATTATACGTTTTATTTTTAATCTTTAAGAAATAGCTCATATCCATGAATTTGAAAATATGTAACCTGGAAATGTAAATTAATTACGATAGGTTACACTAACGGTGTCATTATTGATGTGTGTTACTTTCATACTAGTTTTATGTATAATATCTGGATTGTCGTTGTTTCACTACTGAGGAACTGATCTCGACATTTTTAAATTTTATGTCTGGGGAACTGTTTTGGTTGAGCAATACCTTCCCTATATAACGTTTTTTCATTTCTTCTATGTCATGAAATTTTACACTTAGTAGCAGAGTCAGCAACACATTAGTAGCAGAGAGAGAAGTACGCAGGCGCCACCTGTTCTTCAATATAAGTACTACATTCCATGACATGTGTACAAAAAATGCATTTTGTGAACTGTATTGTAAATTTCTTGTATTATTTCTTCGTGCAATTATTAATAGAATGTAATACGTTAAAATCTGATTCTCGTTAAGAAGTAGTGCTTCTCTACACCATGATCTTCGCGCCACTAACGGATTATTTACTTCGTACAAACTTCACCCTTGATTTCAGTTTGCTCGTGTCTGGTATGAAGGAATGTTAACTAGATACAATGGATCAATTTAGACACATCTACTGACTCATGGTAATGACACCAAGCATTGATAAGCCTTAAAAAATATTTGTACCATATATAATTGTTGAAAATATATTTTTACTGAAACCATTTTAATTTTTAAATTTTTGTAGCCTCTGATAAAGTAATGTCGAAACACGTAAGATGTAGTCGTAATTGAAAAATAAAATTGACGTAGATGCATCTGAGAGTACTTAAGTGTATCTAGTTGTCGCTTTGTGTTATGCGAATTGAGGCTGACACTTGCGTACATATTTGATCACAGAAAACATGCGAAGTAGATAAGAAACAAAAATATATGAGAATTAGTCATGTGTGCATTCAGACTGTAAGAAGGATGAACATTTTGAACCGCTATACAGATTAAAGATTTCTCTGTCATATTTAATGACACAAATTAATTTACAAATATTTTAGGAGGTGAAATGACTTCAACGATAGTTATATATACTTAGTGGTTGTGTACGGCATGTGGCAGCTGACCAGTCTGAATGTATCATTACAGATGTTGAAGTTTTGAAGCGAGAAACTGTACAAATTTATGAAAACTTTAGAGGCCTCGATGATGTGTACTTAAAAGTTTATATGTGTTTTACATCTAAATAAAGATTAGCAGACTTTTCAATGGCAAGGAATACAGAAGCATTTTAAACTAACTATGTTTTCTAATTTAGAGAGTTTCAGATATGTACAATTAAAGAAAATGTGCATCGACTTACCTAGTATGTAATTGTGAAGTTTGACTACTACAACAAACGACATAGGCAGTGGTATATAAAGTATCTGACAGCTCTGCTAAATATGCCAAACAAGGCAATAATGGATCAGAAACACAAGTAACCTTGATAGTAGGTTTCACATCACAATAAACACCCAATAATACTAACAAATCTCTAAAGATAGGCATGGAAGGTGAAAAGATCACAGTGAAGTAGTAAAGCGCGAAACCAAAGTGACGCACAAGACACACACACACACACACACACACACACACACACACACACACACACACGCCACAGTAATGGGCCAAAACACTATAGCCATGTGATCAGTAGCATGTTCGTCCAGTTTTCGAAAGTAAACTGTAGCGATTTAACGTTTCGTGGAAGTCCTCGACGTGTTTCCCCACGTATGTGGCACCAGATGTCTTTTCACAGGTCGCGTAAATCCAGTAAATTACGTTGAGTTGTGCGGCGGGCGTGGAGCTGTGCGCCGACGGTACTCCAGATGTGTTAACACTGTTTTGTGGCCGAGACCTGGGCTGACCATCATGCTCCTCAGAAGCTGTAGCACGTTTATGGTCTTGTAACACGAACAGTTACCCTGGTGGAGACTATCACAGTTGTTGACGAAAAGCCACCCATGATGGGATGCACGTGGTCCGCAATAACCTTCACGAAGTCCATAGCAGTCTGGGTCCCTCCGATTACTACTGCACGTATTCCTGAGCCCAGGTAAATATCCTATATAGTGTAATACTGCTCACACCCGCTTGAGTCAGTCACAAGGTGCATAATTCGAAGACCCGTTTGCCATGATGACAGTGTTTCTCTAAACGACCGGGTGTAACGAGAAACTGTTTCTCCCGGCTATGTTACACGTCTCTGTGCCTCTACGGACAGTTTCTGTGACTCATTGCCCACAACAATCGCAGTACAAAATGTCGCTGGGTTAACATCGGATGACGTAGATCCCCTACGTCTGCTGACGTCACGTTTGCCACACATATCCGTGTACTCCGCCTTACAAAGAGAGCAAGCCTCCCCTCTCTCCCTACGTTCTGTGATGAGGCGTACACGTACAATATTTTCTGCCACTCGTTACATTTGTGTAATGCTCAAGACGGCAGAACGTGAACAACCGACCACCTTCGCCATTTCCAATACGCACGGTCCCAGCCGCCGGAACGTATCACTCTGCCCTTCATCTATGCCTAGTTGTCAATTCCGCAATTCATAATTAAGTTACCTTGATACTATTTCGCTGCAGTTCCACTCCAGAACATCGGCCGGGAAAAACGGTCACTTAAACATACACTTCTGAGCTCCGATTTATCTTAATTTGTTACGACGATCATTTCTCGGTATACGGATGGACGCTATCGAAGTATTTGGAAATTCGGAGGAGAAATTAGGTACCGGTAACTGAAATATCGTGAGAAAATGATTACCATCCCAAATCACATATCATATCCGTGACACTCCGCCCCAGTTTTGCGATAAGGCAAAACGAAGTACCGTTCTTTAAACGCTTTCGGTGTCCTCCGCCAATCCTATCCACTGCGGAATTCATACCGCTCAGAAACACTCCATAACAAGGCATAGAAGAGTAGTGGAAGTAGAAGCCATGACAGACTTGTTGCTTATTCAAAGTATTTTGGCAGTAAAACGCATCCATTTGTTCGCATTCCCCAAAATATGAGAGGTGAAACGGAAACTAGAGAAAGATTTCTGATTAGACGAGCACAGACAGTGGAAAATGGTATGGCGGAAGTGGGATTCATTAAGAGAAGCATATTTCGCCCCTGGCCTACGGGTAAACTAGTCGATAGGCAATCTATACCACCTCAGTCCCACGTTTGAAAGACGCCATGCATAAGTTTCGAAAAAAAAGAAATCATTAGCAATGCCTGCCGAAGACATACGATGCTGTTCACACCTTTTAAGTACGACACCAGGCAGTTGTCAGTCACGAAGGAGCCGCTCCTGTACCTTAGCCGACGGCCTTCGGAGACAGATTGTCCTGTATGTTTTGGAGTCATTTGGGTCCGTCCTCTGATTTCTTTATAATGACCACGTTGGCTGTTTCCCAAAAGGCATGGACGCTGTCTTGTTGGAAGGTGTCGCTTAGCACGTTCCTTAGAAAGAGGGTGATCTGTGTGATAGTATTTTTAACAGTTTCCGAAAGTGTTCCATCTGGGCCGAGAGCCTAGCTATTTGTAAGTCTAGCAATCGCTAGCACTACCTCTTCACAGGCGAAAGTGCTATTAACACCACCATTTTCGTAACTGTTGCTCATATGGCTACGGAAGGCCATATGGTGTTGCTGGTGGTGTGTTTCTTCGTCATCATTGGGTAGGGGTGTGGGGGAGGGAGTGGTATTTGCTCAGCAGAAACTCTGCTGAGTATCTCCAGCCATTTCCCCTCGTACCGTCTGCCCGTTTTAACGTTGAAAGAATTGTTGTGGGTTTTAATTCGTTCTGTCTGTAACTAAAACTACTCTTCCCGTATGTTATGGTGTAGTTGTATCATAACAAATGGTTTTGTCTTGTTTTGTTTAGTTCTTTCGTGTACGTTTGTTTCGCGGCATGGGGTAGTTGAAGTCTGAGCTGTCGTTCTTGTGCTGTCTTGGCTCTTTGATAATACCTTCTTTTGTCACGTTAGTATTACCGTAATCTTGTCAACTTTGTGTACGATGGCAGTTTATGTTTCCACCCGGCTTTCACTTGTGAAATGGCTGCTGATTAAGCTCTTAGAAGTAAGTTTGTTAAAACATGCATTTTTTAGTCTATGCTATCTTGGAAAGCGTGAAGTGGAAAATCTTCTACTGTGTCTCTCATTTTGTGCCAGTTTACACAGCAGACAGGTAATCACTGATATTTTGAAGTCTTGGAGTGTGTGTTCATGAATGTGTCTGCGTGAATGATTATGGCACTGTAGTCACTGTGTATTGCTTTGTCCAGTACTTACCATTTTGTTATGTGTGTTAGTGACATTTTGTTTCCTTGTGGTATCTCTGTATTACTGATTCCTCCAGCGTTACCACAATATGTTGGTGCTTCTCCTTCCTCTTTTAATACAAAGCGGTTGCAGTCGTTTATGATGTAAACTATAATTTCCTCCTGTATCTGTTCAATTAGCAACCATAAACACGAACAGCACTAACAAACTCTAGTGGGCGTTTTACTTGTCACAAAGAATTGAATTTCTAATCGATCTGCCGACGGCGTGGACATGCACAAAGTCACATTGACATCCGATAATGTTTGCGGGGTGCTTCATTTCTTTTGTCAGGCAGTGCTATGTGAAAAAGTATTTTATGTTACTATTCTAGTTGAATATTATCTAAACTGAGAATGTTAAAGCTTATATCTTGAATCACAAAACACATCATTTAGCACGGTCCAAAATATTTTTAATTTTTGAAGAGACTATGAACGTGTCGGGTGGTTGGTCGTACACGGATGTGAGGTTTGTTCCTGGTAGTCTTACAAACAACAGTACATCTTATACTGGTTGGCTCTGAGCACTATGGGACTCAACTGCTGAGGTCATTAGTCCCCTAGAACTTAGAACTAGTTAAACCTAACTAACCTAAGGACATCACAAACATCCATGCCCGAGGCAGGATTCGAACCTGCGACCGTAGCGGTCTCGCGGTTCCAGACTGCAGCGCCTTTAACCGTCTTATACTGGTTCTTGTTTCCGTCTTAGACCGTTACAGCTTCTGAAACAAAGAAGTTATTCGACTAGTAGAACTGTAATAGGGTACATGTCAAGATAGTTTTCTCATTGATTACAGCGATAGTAGCGACAACGGATAATTCCTTCATCTACTAACAAGCCCATTTTCACCCATTTGCAGTTATATTTGAAATGGCTCCAAGCACTATGGGACCAAACATTTGAGGTCGTCAGTCCCCTGGACTTAGAACTACTTAAACCTAACTAACGTAAGGACATCACACAGATCAATGCCGAGACGGAATCGAACATGCGACCGTAGCAGCAGCACGGTTCAGGACTGAAGTGCCTAGAACCGCTCCGCCACAGCGGCCGGCTATTTGCACGTATAACAAAAGTAGTCTAACATCCAGCGGTTTCTAGGGATCGTCACTCCTTCATCCTTCACTGACATTCCAGGTACTATGTTTTCTACATCTTAATTTTTCCATCTCCATTACGACCTTTCATTTTTCCAATTGCTTCCACCAAACATCAGAAATGTGGTAGCGATATGCACACATAGAGATGGCAACTATATTGCATACACAAGGTATAAAAGGGCGGTGCATTTGCGGGGCTGTCATTTGTTCTAAGGCGATTCATGCGAAAATGTTTCCTACGTGATTATGGAAGCAACGGGAATTTGCTCTAAATGATGGATAGAGCTAAACACATGACACATTCCATTTCGGAAATCGTTAGGGAATTCACCGTTCCGAGATTCATTATGTCATGAGTGTGCCAAGAATACTAAATTTCAGGCATTACCTCTTACCACGGACAACACAGTCTCCGACGGGCTTCACTTAACAACAGAGAGCAGTGGCGTTTGAGTGGAGTTATTGTGCTAACAGACAAATAACGCCGTATGAAATAACCGCTGAAATCCATGTAGGACGTACGACGAACGTATTCGTTAGGACAGTGCGGCGAAATTTTGTGTTAATTGGCTAAGACAGCAGACGACTGACGCTAGTACCTTGCCAGCAACACGACATCGCCTCCAGCGCCTTACCCGGGCTTGTGACCACATCGGGTGAATCCTAGAGGACAGGGAAGCCGAGGCCTGGTCAAATGAGTCCCGATTGCTGTTGGTATGAGCTGTTGGTAGGGTTCGAATGTGGCGCACAGCCCACGAAGCCATGGACCCAAGTTGTCAAAAAGGCACTGTGCATGCAGGTGGTGCCTCCATAATGGTATGGGCTATGGGCTGTGTTTTCATGGAACGGGCTGGGTTCACAGGCCAAACCGAATTGATCACTGACTGGAAATGGTTACAATTTGCTACTTGGAGACCGTTTTCAGCCATTCATGAATTTCATGTTGTAGATGACAATGTTCCATGTCAGTGGGCCACAACTGTTCGCAATTGGCTTGAAGATCATTCCGTACAGTTCAAGTGAATGATTCGGCCACCCAGATCACCCGACAGAAATTCCATCTAACATTTATGGGACAAAATCTAGAGGTCAGTTCGTGTGTAAAATCATACACCAGCAACACCTTCGCAAGGATGGACGGCTGCGGAGTTAGCATCGATCAGTATTACTGCAGAGGACTTCCAACGAGTTTTTGAGTACATGTAACGTCTAGTTGCTGCACTGCGTCTGGTAAAAGAAGGTCCGACACATGTTTAGGAGGTATCCCACAGCTTAGTCACTTCACTGTATATTAGCCAATGGAATCTTAGAGCAGAATTTGTTCTAGGTATTTATTTTGGTGAAAAGAGTTGACACACCTCTTGAATTAGCGATTATTAGCAGTTAGCGACAGATGGTAATACATAGATTAAGTAAAACAACAGCGCATTTTTTACTACAAGCGTAGTAACTAAAGGACTTAACAATGTTCCCGATAAAGATAAAAAGAAGACCTGCGGAAATAAGAAGCCGGTCGAAGTGGCGTGCGGTTCTAGGCGCTGCAGTCTGGAACCGTGAGACCGCTACTCTCGCTGGTTCGAATCCTGCCTCCGGCATGGATGTGTGTGATGTCCTTAGGTTAGTTAGGTTTAAGTAAATCTAAGTTCTAGGGGACTAATGACCTCAGCAGTTGAGTCCCATAGTGCTCAGAGCCATTTGAACCATTTTGGAAGTATGAAATCTCCATTACACTCACGGGGAAACCTAAAGCTTCTTCTGGGCTACCCAACTGTTCTGTGTCAGACGAGTTTTCATTTCTACTTAAAAACACGCATGTACACACATACATACACGCACACACATACACACACACACACACACGGAGAAAGAGAGAGAGAGGCGCAGCGTACGCCTAGGCACACCCTTGTAATCCGTCATTGCCGGTCGAACCGTTTTCTGTAGTCGTTTGAGGTTCGTATGTAGAACAGCGAATTGTTCTGACTGAAAGGTATCAGCAGTTTCATATACCTTTCTCATATAACACATTGGACCTGTATCCACATTTTCATCGGAAAAGATGATGGATTAGTCGCAAGCGTAAAGCCGAGCCGAGTGAAACGGAAGCGCAGAAATGAAAAGTGCCTCTTAGTGTTTGCAGATGCGACATTGTGTTCCGCATATGGTGGTATAGGGCCCTTCTGTCAAGCGTGCTTTTTCCGTTCAGCGTCACATACAGCTAAAAGACTGCTATTTCCTTTCCTTATTCCCAAATGTTTTGACACAAATAACTGGTTCTCCAAGTTCACCGAATTACCGATTTTGATTCAGTGGCAGTCATCTGTCACTTTATGTTCGACGGTCAGGTCTTTGGGCATAAGATATTTTCTGTGTTATTTCATACTTATGATGCACAGTAATGAAAATAAAGTTTAAATTTTGTGTGCTCCAAAATAATCGATTTTCATAAAGAGTTATCGAACGATATGTTGCAAGATGTTTTCATTCGCCGTTTAACGGCTTACGCTGCGAATGGCAATATAATTATGTACCATCAGTGGGAATCCTCCGTGTAGTACTTTAAATACAGGTTACACTAGAAGAAGCTATAGCCTTCTATGAAGTGCTGTGCTAGGAACACAAATCCTTTACCGTACAATGCGTTCCAGAGCATTAGACCAACAGAGAGTTATACACCATATTGGCTAACTTATTTGTTACTAGGAATTAGGTTTACAGAATGTACGACAATGTCCAATAGCGACATCTACAAATATATTAAATATACCTACTTCCAGAACGCGATGATTTTTGTTTCTAGTAAGCACTGGATACAGTTAGACGTTTCGAAGACAGTAATTTTTTTGTCCAATGGTTCATTAATAGCCTACATTATGTAAATCGCCTTGATGCATAAGCCCGTTGCTCTAGACAAGGTTCCAATCAACATTTCACATCCATACAACACTGTTACGCATAACTATGAAACATATCGCTAAGTGTAGCAATAAATTTATACTATACAGTATACAAAGCCATATGTGTATCCGAAGCACTAAACGGCTAACGAGATGAATTGGTAATTCATCAGAATTGTTCCGTATATTCTCAGCCGCGTATTTTCATGATTTACTGCTTTGGATTACTGTTAAACATATCCCATGTCTAAATAATACTTACAGCAGTAATGAGGAGACATTTAAATTTTTTTGGAACAAAGTAATTTATTTTTTCAAAATTTCTACTACTTTATATGCGTTTGTGGGCGTGCAGCTATGTTTGGCTGTTTGCAGATGATACTGTCATTTAATATCTAGTGAAGTCACCATCAGATCAAAACAGAATAATATATGTAGTTGACCCTAAATAATGAAAAGTTGGGATCACCCCCTTGAGGACCAAAAGGAACTCGCTAAAGTGTCGCAAAGTACATGATAAATCACACAAATAGAAAGGCTTACAGTCCTTCGCTAGAGAACTGCTGTGCAGTATGAGATCCTTACCAGATGGGATTGACGGAGGAAATCGAAGAAATTCAAAGAATGGCAGCTCGTTTTTCGTTATCGCGAAATAGGGGAGAGAGTAGATACGATACGCCAGCTAAGGTGGCAATAATTGAAACAACACTGTTTTCTGTTGCGACGAGAGGTTTTCACGAAATTGCTATCTCCAACGTTTTCTTGCAAATGCGAAAATATTTCGTTCAAAGCGCATACACAGGGAGAAACGATTGTTGTAATAAATAAATCAATTAAATTTTCGTTTTATCCGCACGCTGTTACACAGTGGAACGGTAGAGAAGTAGTGTGACAGTGATTCGATGAACCCTCTCCCAGGCACTTACGTGTGATGTATGAGGTATCCACGTACGTGTAAAAGTTAACTTAGCAGTGGAAGATACAGATTTCTTTCTCCCCATACAGAAAAGATAAAAAAAATATTTATCACGAATTTATTTTAAAACCTGCTGGTGTGATTCGCGTTCTTATTGGCTTAGATTAGATTAGATAAGATTAAATTAGTTTTTCGTTCCATGGATCCGTGCTGAGGAGATCCTCGTGGATGTGGAACATGTCAATTTTTTTTAGCTGAAATAACAATACTAATAGTATGAATATATACAATACATCATTTGTTTCTATTAAAAAATTCGTCAGTGGAGTAGAAGGAGCTGGCCACTAATAAGTCTTTCAGGCTCCTTTTAAACTGATCTTTATTTGTGACTACATTTTTTATGTTTGCTGGAAAATTCTTGAAGATGAGTGTTCCTGAGTAGTGGACCCCTTTCTGAACCAAAGTAAGTGCTTTTAAGTCCCTGTGCAGATCATTTATGTTCCTGGTGTTGTACGTATGAATAGGTATATTATTTAGGACAAATTTCATTAAGGAGTAAATATACTGAGAGGCAATAGTTAGTATACCCAGTTCTTTGAAGAGGTTTCTACAGGACGTACGTGAATTTACTCCACAAATAATACGTATTACACGCTTTTGGACTCTGAAAACTTTTGTTTGACTTGAAGAGTTACCCCAAAATATATTACCATATAACATTATGGAATGAAAGTAGGCAAAGTATGCAGGCTTTTTTCATTTTTATGTCGTCTATGTCTGCTAACACTCGAATTGCAAATACAGATTTGTTAAGGCGTTTCTGCAGTTCTGTGGTGTGCTCCTCCGAACTGAATTTATTATCAAGTTGTAATCCCAGGATTTTAAGACTGTCAACCTCTTCTATCTGCTCTTCTTCATACTTTATGCATATGCTGGGTGGAAACCTCTTACAGGTTCTGAATTGCTTATAGTGAGTCTTTTCGAAGTTTAGTGGCAGTGAGTTGGCTTTAAACCATTTATTAGTATCCACGAAAATATCATTAGCGGATCTTTCTAGAACTACACTCGACATGCTATTTATTGCAATACTAGTGTCATCTGCAAACAAAACGAACTCTGCTTTTGGCAGTGTAACTGATGAGAGATCATTAATGTAGATCAGTCACACACAATGCACTTGAACACCTTTCTGTCTGCTGCCAGCAAGAAAAGCAATTTGTTTCCGTCATTTAGAGCTTCACTCTTGGCTGGACTGAGTTTCCTCTCGTGAAACCGACTCTTCGGCTTCCGATGCCTCGACATATGAGAGCCGCCCGTGCTACGCAAAGTCCCGGGATTCATCGATGTAGCCGAATTTCCCGGAGCAGGCAGCGGCTAAAGGACCTGCAGGCAGCGAAAGCGGGAAGTTCTGCTCATCAGCCGCTCCACAGCCGACTCTGCCTGCCATAAACTTTGTTCTGACGGAATACTGGGAGAGGAACAGGCGCTGTTCTTGTTTCGAGGTTTGTTAATGACAAGTTGGTTACTGAGATTCGTCCAAAACCAATAAACTTCGCTACAGCTTATATCACTCTAAGGATATTCTGACCTCCACAATTCTTAGTTCAGCTACAGTCTTATTCAATTTCTCAAGGAGTGTATATACATTTGCGGTAGGAAGGTACATTTATAAAAACAACTTTTAGTTTTTTCTAATTGTCGAACGAAAATAATGAAATACGTTGGTAGTTGCACGCCGCCTGCAAACGTCTAATTGAAAAACCTTGACTAAAGTTCAGTGCAAGTTTTTATGTTGTTGGCAGCTACTGTAAAACTGTTTACTATTAGTTATCAGGAAATTATTGGTAAGAGATTGCTGCGTAAGTTCGTAATGATTTTGTTTTGCGTAGTGTATTTATGCTAACATAAGGAAAAGAAAGGAATGATTCAGTATAAACAATGCAGCAACTCACATACAAAGAAATGCGATCACGCACAAGAAATAATATTATACGTCTGATGGAACGTCGAATGTGAGTTGTACTACAGTTTTCTTCTCCTAGACGTAACCATCACTGCTGATATTCTTGTCAACAACTGAAACGCCTTGCTGACGCCCTCCATGAACAGTGACCACGGAGCCAGAGTGAACTGATGCTACTCCGCAATAACTCCAGTCAGCATTGTGCTCGACTGAAAAAAAGTAATAATGAAATAAAATAAAAAAGAGCTCCAATCAGGAGTTGGTTGGGGAAGTCATTTCGCAACCAACTTAGTCACCTGATCTTGCGCTTGATTTTCCGCTCTTTGCTTCGTCAAGAAGCGATGTGTTCTTCGCCCTAAAGTTACCCCAGCACTGACAGATTGTTGTAAATAATGGAGGGGAATACATTATTCGTCACTAAAGTCTCTGTTCTATGTATTTGGTGTGTTTATTTAACCTGCTGAAAAATACTACGTGCTTTAGCTCCGGAGAAATTTTTATATTTAATTTCAACGTCAAGAAAATGTAATGAAAAAATGTTAATAGACAGCAAAGTATTTTTCTGTACAATGCATACTGTCAAACATAAGTCATCGGCAGTAGTACAAACGAAAAATCCGTCCTCAGATTGACTCTCAATCGATCTTCCTGCTGTTTTTCTGATTTAACGGATAACTGCACGCTAGTGCAGCAACTGGAATAGTTACAGACAAAAAAATTCAGAAACTATCCCAAATTCGCTGCATTAGTTATCTGCCCAGGAAGGAAACACATGCTCCGTGGTATTAGAAAATCTTACATCCACGCTGGAGCGAGGAATGTAAGAAGCTGTTAGCCCTATATGAAAGAACAACAGACACAGATGATGGTAAAAACTCTTAAGAGATATTAAACAACAACAGAACACCCAGCTGGAAAGAGACACTTGAGAATTTGAATTCCACACACAGCAACCGAAAAGGCTGGAGGTTATAGATTCGAGATCTACAACCGGGACATAGCTGGACTGCACTCATAAACTAGTTTGCGGCTCGTAGTCCAGTGGCTAACATCGCTGCCCCTGGATCACGGGCTCCTGGGTTCGATTCCCGGCCGGGTTGGGGATTTTCTCTATCCGGGGACTGGGTGTTTGTGTTGCCCTCATCATTTCACCCTCATTAACATCATTCGTGAAAGTGACTCGACTGGACGGTGAAAAAAATTGGACTGTGTACAAATTGGGACTTGGTACGGGCGCTGATGACAGCGCAGTTGAAAGCTCAACAAACCAAACATCATCGCTCTTAACTGGGAGCCATCGCCAAACGAATAAAAAAACTCCCATTACCGATCTACAACCGAACGATATACGACGAAGCCGCCAACCAGTCCTGTCAATTGTGTGCCCTATCGAAGCCAAGAAAATGAACGATGCCTTGTGACAGGTGAAGTGTACTAAAGCTACTGGTACATACTATATATTCCCTAAATTCATAAGGGATAGTGGCCCCAAAATTAGATAATGGCTTGTTAATGTCTATAAGGACCTAATAAAGGCACAAAAATTTCCGTCTTAGTGTTAAAACAGCAACGTTACACCAATGGCCAATTATGAGGAGGAGGAGGATATTGGTGTTTAACGTCCCGTCGACAACGAGGTCATTAGAGACGGAGCACACGCTCGGTTTAGGGAACGATGGGGAAGGAAGTCGCCCGTGCCCTTTCAAAGGAACCATCCCGGCATTTGCCTGGAGTGATCTAGGGAAATCACGGAAAACCTAAATCAGGGTGGCCGGACGCGGGACTGAACTGTCGTCCTCCCGAATGCGAGTCCAGTGTGCTAACCACTGCGCCACCTCGCTCGGTAATTGTCAATTATGGGAAGAATGCAGACTTCGCTAAAATCTACATACCGATCACTCTGCTGAGCATTGCTACAAGGTATTAGAAATAACAATGTACACGAGACTCCTCATTATCATTGAAAAGTCAGCTTTTTGTCTAGGAGGTATTTCTGAGCTCAAGTACTATCCCTGAAAACTTACATCGAAAATGAGTTTCAGAAGAAGCTAAATAAGGCGGTCTCTTTCATTGACCCACCATGTGCCTACGACAAGGTCTGGGAGAATAACCTACCGGTAAAATTTTACAGGTTAGTCCCATGCAAAGGTTTTCTCTAGCTGAAGAACATAACAACAGAACCTGTCAAGTAATGTCAAACAGAAGGAAAAGCAACTCACGAAGCCTACAGAATGGTCTTCCTTTGGGTTCTGTTCTAGCCACACTTTTGTACAACATGTAGACGTCGATTGTCCGAAACACACCGTCTCGAAAGTTCGTGATACAGCCATAGCCACACAAAAGCCAGGTTAACCCAAACAGACGGCACGCTCTCGCAAGACCTCCATACAATACATTCATATTTTAGGAAATGGTGCTTAAACCCCTATCCTAATAAAGAAGTTTCACCAATACATCTAAATTAAAAAATCCACCTTCAAGAACATATGTACTCCAAAGGAACCGCCTTAAGACACAAGCGGTACACTAAATATTTACGAATAGTCCGACAAACAACATCCGGGTTATGTCTCAGCTAAGAACCAGAATGAAGAGACCCCAGAAACTACTGAACTCATGTTTGGGAGCTGATGGCAACACCTTTAGAACCAGCAACGTCGTCCAATTTACCAAATAACGTACGGAATTAAGACTAATATCAGGAAATCCCCTCGTGAGAAAAGCGGGACAACTTCAGAACATTACTGTAGACCAGCACAGCAGATCACAAGGCAGACACAAATGAAATGTAATTTCATGAAAGGTCAGACAATTAAAGTCGCAGGTTTCGACCAGAGTAGAAACGTATGGTGCAATCAGAAAAGATACATGGACTAAATACTCTTTCTACGCGGAATGGCCAGGAATCCTTCACAAGGAAAGTGTGAAGAATCCAAAGAACAAACTATCATCCACATAGCCTTCGAATGCCCAAAAACCCGATCTCTAGGGTCGCTGAAAGGGATCGATGACCTTACACGCGCGACCACTGGATCGGCTGAAACACTTCACCATGTTTTTTGTATCAGGTGACTAGATGAGACTCCATCGGTACAAAAATATTGACTGAAAGTCTCATTCATGATTATCCTTCTGAATATTGCAGAACTTCGTGACTGTATATTAACTGTATGTAAATTTACATAACAGCGAACAAACATTTATGAAACCTAAGTGTATTTGAGTCACTAAATAACCGCTTCCATCGGAATTTCTAACAATAGTGTGGGAAATGGTAACCAAAGGACTGTTTAAGTTGGTGTGTAAGATCTATGTGAATGGGAACTTACAGAGTTTCGGAAAAGAATCATACACACAGATCCGAACATACTAATGGCAGATAGGTGCGAAAAGTACCACACAATCAATTTAACATCTCATCCATCCAAGCTGCTGAAAATAAAAATATACAGAAGAATGGGAAAAAAGCTGACGGTGTGTTACATGGCTATCAGTTCGCCTTTAGGAAAGGTGACGGCACCAGGGAGGCAGTTTTGACTTTGTGCTACAAAACCGAAGAGAGGCTGAGGAAAAAGCAAGACACGCACATATAATTTTTCGAACTAGAAATGCGTTCGACATTCTGAAATGGTGCAAGCTCCTCTAAATTCTGGAGAAATAATGGTAAGCTATAAGCAAAGACTGGCAAAATACATACAATATCTACAAGAACCAAGAGGGAGTAATAAGACTGGAAGAACTATAAGGAAGTACTCATATTAAAACGTGTGTAAGGCAGGGGTTTGGTCATTCGTGCCAAGTATTCAGTCTATAAAACGAAAAAGCAATTATTGAAGAAAAGAAATGTTCAAGAGTGGGATTAAATTTCATGGTAAAAGGTTGCCAGTGATAAGATTCACCGATGACATTGCAGATTTCAGTGAAAATGAAGATGAATTACAAGATGTCTTGAATGCAATGAGTACAGAATATAGATTGAGAGTAAACCTGAAAAAACCAAAGTAATATTATGTATAAGTAATGAGAATTTGCGATCCCGTAATAGACGAAGTTAAGGAATTCTGGTAACTGGGAAGTAAAACAACCCATCCCGGGCGTAGCAAGCAGACTAGCTAAGGCAACGAGGACATTCCTAGCCAATAGAAGTCATAGACCTTAATTTGTGGAAGAAACTTCTGAGAATGAACGTTTGTAGAACAGCACTGTGTGGTACACTACTGGCCATTAAAATTGCTTCATCAAGAAGAAATGCAGATAATAAACGGATATTCATTGGACAAATGTGTTATACTAGAACCGACATGTGATTACCACAGTTCATCAAGAGTAGTGACTGGCGTATTGTAACGATCCATCTGCTCGGCCACCATTGATCAGATGTATTCAGTTTGTGAGAGATCTGGAAAATGTGCTGGCCAGTGCAGCAATCGAACATTTTCTGTATCCAGAAAGGCCAGTACAGGACCTGCAACATGCCGTCGTGCATTATCCTGCTGAAATGTAGGGTTTCACAGCGATCGAATGAAGGGTAGAGCCACGGGTCTAAACACATCTGAAATGTAATGCGAACAAGAGGTGACCGAGACGTGTAACCAATGGCACCCCATACCATCGCTCCGGGTGATACGCCAGAATGGCGATTACGAATACACGCTTCCAGTGTGCGTTCACTGCGATGTCTCCAAACACCGATGCGACCATCATGATTCTGTAAACAGAAACTGGATTCATCCGAAAGAATGACGTTTTGCCATTCGCGCATCCAGGTTCGTCGTTCAGTACACTATCGCAGGCGCTCCTGTCTGCGAAGCAGCTTCAAGGGTAACCGCAGCCATGGTCTCCGAACTGATAGTCCATGCTGCTGGAAACGTCGCCGAACTGTTGCAGATGGTTTTTGTCTTGCAAACGTCCGCATCTGTTGACTCAGGGATCGAGACGTGGCTGCACGATCCGTTACAGCCATGAGGATAAGATACCTGTCATCTCGACTGCTAGTGATACGAGGCCGTTGGGATCCAGCACGGCGTTCCCTATTACCCTCCCGAGCCCACCGATTCCATATTCTGCTAACAGTCATTGGACCTCGACCAACGCGAGCAGCAATGTCGCGATACGATAAACCGCAATCGCGATAGGTTACAATCCGACCTTCATCAAAGTCGGAAACGTGATGGTACGCATTTATCCTCCTAACACGGGGCATCAGAACAATGTTTCACCAGTCAAAGCCGGTCAACTGCTGCTTGTGTACGTAAAATCGGTTGGAAACTTTCCTCATGTCAGCACGTTGTAGGTGTCACCAGCGGCGCCAACCTTGTGTGAATGCTCTGGAAAGCTAATCATTTGCATATCGAAGCATCTTCTTCCTGTCGGTTAAATTTCACGTCTGTGGCACGTCATCTTCATGTAGCAATTTTAATGGCCGGTAGTGTAGTTAATCAGGAACAGTCGGAAAACCTAGACAGAATATAATCAAGATTTCGAAATACGGTTCTACAGAAAAATGTCGAAAATCAGGTGGGTTAATAAGACAAGGAATGAGGAGGTTCTCCGCAGAAATGGTGAAGAAAGGAACATACAGAAAATAGTGACAAGGAGAAGAGACATAGTGGTAGGTCATGTGTTAAGGCATCAGGGATTAATCTCCGACGTACTGGAGGAGGTGTGGGGGAAGACAGAGACAGGAATACATCCATACAATGATTGAAGACTTAGACGGCAAATGCTACTCTGAAATGGCGCGAGAAAGGAATTCATGGGGAGCCGCACCAAACCAGTCAGAGCAGAGATGTCTCAAAAAAGGATTATGAATTATAGAGTGCAGCAATACGTTTTCCTTTTCTAGATTTTATTACGCGAGTCCAGATTTCGGCTAGAGGATAGCCATTCTCAATGCATTATTTTCTGTTCTCGATGCATGTAAGTCCCTGTTTTCGGGCGTCAGTGAATGTGACTAACACCCAAGCAACAGGGACTTACATGCATCGAGAATAGAAAATAGGGCACTGAGAATGGCTAGACACTACCTGAAATCTGTTCGTGGTAAAATCTAAAAAAGGGCGACTGCTTACTACACTCTATAATTTATAACCATATAACAGTCGCTGAGTGCACCCCTTTCCGAATGGAAAGTAACCTGACGATAATTGTAGGGTTCTCACATCTGAAGGAAATGAGTACGAAATTCTGGAAACGTAATTCATAGAAGTAGAAAAATACTTCATAAGTAATTGATTTCTGTTTTGAATGTTTTCCGCATTAGAAGTTGAGGTATCATTACCATTTGGTATGCAGGAGGTACGAGAGGCGAGGGAATAGGCAACCGAATAAAGGTGGTCAGAGGAACAACGAAACGTCAACTGGAAACAATCCACCCCACGAGCGGTTTATTTCTGAAAGATGGTGAACATTGTAGCCTAGAGACGGGAAGGGACGACTACAGAACCCCAAAGTTTAGCTAACGTAAGTATTACTGATGTCATGGGAGAGCGGGGAACGAACGTGCTTGTGGGATAACAGCCGATGGGTAAGAGACAGCGGCGCCTTTGCGCAATCCCTAGCACGTCTGTGTCCGTGGTACCATTTGGATCGTCTAACATCATCAGATTCGTCTAGGAGGTTGAATGAAGTTCACCGATGGTGTCCCATGTTCAGCACTACTCGCCGTGAGAGCTACAAGACGTGGTATCTCACAGGACGGCGTGGAGCCTTGGGCGGCTATGCAACATGCTAAGTAATTACTATGTCTGTATAAACAGAACAAAGTTTTCAATTTTCAAAACTCTATCCAGGGCAACCACAGTCAGTAGGGACAAGAGGGGCACAGTCTGTGCTGTAATATTGCTGTCACATAGACAGCCATTCCAGCGTCCACCCACAGTCTAGCTGCAACGTCTTTCATTACAATTAGAAACGTCCTCGCTATCAACTTCGAAATCGTCACCCTTTAAATTTTAATTAATAATTAGCATTGATGGCCGAGGACTTCCGGCATAATAAGTCACCTTCGTCCTGCCAACTGCCATATGAAAGAGGTCGCAGTAGCGGACAGAGGTTCAGGCGACTCGCTTGTCCTTGGGGTGAGAAAATGCCCCTAAAAGCCAAAGAATCTACAATTACCAACAACTTGAGGATAGAAGGCAAAGGAAAAATCGGTAGTAAATACAAAAAACTTATATCAATAGGACATGTGACCTGTAATTAAAAAGGTGTCATGATGATCTCTCCATTGGCAGAAGATTCGGAAAAGCCCCCATGTGTTTTCCGGGAGGGACTGACAAAACGGAGGTGCCCATGAGAAAAAAATTGAATAATCAACGAGTTGAGGTGTGGAATGTTAGAAACTTCAACGTGGTAGGGAAGCTAGAAAAACTGAAAACGAAAATGCAAAGACTCAGTCTAGATGTAGTACGAGTCAGCTAAGTGAATTGGAAACAAGACAAGGACTTCTGGTCAGATAAATATTGGGTAATGTCAACAGCGGCAGTAAATGGTATAAAGAATGTATGATACGTTGTAGGAAGGTGGACAGAGAGTGTGTGTTACTGTCAACAGTTCTGTGACAGGGTTGTTCTTATCAGAATCGACAGCAATCCTACACCGACAACGATAGTTCAGCTATACGAGTACATGCCGACATCGTATGTTGAAGATGAAGAGATAGGGAAAGTATGTCAGGATATTTAACGGGTAATACAGTAGGTGCCGAGGACCTTGCCGCAGTGGTAATACCGGTTCCCGTCAGATCACCGACGTTAAGCGCTGTCGGGCTGGTCCAGCACTTGGATGGGTGACCATCCGGTCTGCTGAGCGCTGTTGGCAAGCGGGGTCCACTCAGCACTTGTGAGGCAAACTGAGGAGCTACTTGATTGAGAAGTAACGGCTCCGGTCTCGGAAACTGACATACGGCAGGGAGAGCGGTGTGCCGACGACATGCCCGTTCATTTCCGCATCCAGTGACGCCTGTAGGCTGACGATGACACGGCGCCCGGTCGGTAACGATGGGCCTTCATGGCCCGTTCGGGAGGAGTTTAGTGTAGTTTAGTTTTAATACAGTAGGTAAAGGGAGATGAAAATCTAAGTCATGGTAGGCTGGAGTGCAGTGGTAGGGGAAGGAGTAGAAGAGAAGGTGACAGGAGAATATGGGCTTGGGACAGGGAATGCGAGAGGAGAAAGAGTGACTGAATTTGTAACAAGTTTCAGCTAGTAATAGCGAATACTATGTTCAAGAATCACAAGAGCAGAAGGTGTATGTGGACAAGGTCGGGTGATACGGAAAGATGTGTTAGATTACGTCATGGTGAGACACCTGCAGGATTGCAAGACGTACCCAGGAGAAGATATAGACTAAGACCACAATGTAGTAGTGATGAAGAATAGGCTGAAGTTTAAGACACTAGTCACTTAGAATCAATACGCAAAGAAGTTGGATACGGAAGTAATAAGGAATGACGAGATGTAATAGAATTTCTCTAAGATTATAGATATAGCAATAAGGAATAACTCATTAGACAGTATAGTTCAAGAGGAATGGACATCTCAAATAAGGGCAATTACAGTAGCTGGAAAGAGAAATGTAAGTACAAAGAACGTAACTGTGAAGAAACCATTGGTACCAGAAAAAATACTTCAATTGATCGAGGTAAGAAAAAAGTACAAAAACGTTCACGAAAATTCAGGAATACAGAATTATAAGTCTCTGTGGAATGAAATAAATAGGACGTGCAGGGAAGCTAAGGAGAAATGGCTGCTTGAAAACTGAAAAGAAATCGGAAAAGGAATGATTGTCGAAATGCTGACTCAGCATACAGGAAAGGCAAAATAACCTTCTGTGAAATTAAAAACAAGGGTGGTAACATTACGTGAATTCCACGGTTGAATGCAGAGGAGAAAGCGAAAAGACGGAAAGAGGACACTGAAGGCCTCTTTGAGGGGGAAGAGTTGTCCCATGTGATAGACGAAGAAACAGGAGTCAATGTAGAAAAGATCCAGTATTAGAATCAGAATTTAAGGGAGGTTTGCAAGACTTAAGATCAAATAAAACAGAAGGGATAAATCATATTCCACCAGAATTTCTAAAATCATTGAAAAGTGGCAAAAAATGGCTATTCACACTGATGTGTTGAATGTATGAGTCTGTCATCCATACATTTACGAAGACTGCAACTGCTGACAAGTGCGAGAAGTGACGCACAATCAGCTTCACAGCTTATGCATCCAAGTTACTGACAAGAATAATAGGCAGAAGAACGGAAATGAAAACATGATATGTTTCATGGCAACCAGTTCGTCTTTAGCAAAGGTGATGGCGCCAGAGAGGCAATTTTGGCGTTGCGGTTGATAATGGAAGCAAGACTAAAGAAAAATCAAAACATGTCCATAGAATTTGTCGGCCTGGAAAAAGTGTTCAACAATATAAAATGGTGCAAGATGTTCGAAATTCTGAGAAAAATTGGGGTAAGCTGTAGGGAGAGACGGATTATATACAATATCTACAAGAGCCAAGAGGGAATATTAAAAGTTGACGATCAAGAACGAAGTGCTCGGATTAGAAAGGAAAGACGGGATATAGCCTTTATGCTCTACTGTTCAATCTGTACGTTGAAGAAGCAATGATGAAGATAAAAGAAAGGCTCCCGAGCGGAACTAAAATTCTAGGAGAAAGGATACAAATGATACAATTGATATTACTATCCTGAAAGAAAGTAAAGGAGAATTACGTGATCTGCTGAATGGAATGAACAGTCTAATGACTGCAGAATATGGATTGAGAGTGAATCGAAGAAAGAAAACAGCGAGAATATTGACATTAGGATTCATGGTCACGAAGTAGATAGAGTTACGGAATTCTACATCCTAGGCAGCAAAATAACCAATGACAGATAGAGCAACTATGACGTCAGAAGCAGACTAGTACTGGCTAAAAGGGAATTCCTACATCACAGAAGTCTAGTAGTATCAAACATTGGCCTTAATTTGAGGAACAAATTTCTGCGAATGTGCGTTTGGAGCACTGCATTGTATGGTATTGAAATATGGACTGTGGCAAAACCAGAACAGAAGAGAATAGAAGCATTTGAGATTTGGTGCTATACACGAATGTTGAAAATTTGTTGGACTGATGAAGTAGGTAATGTGGAAGTTATGTGCAGAATGGGAGAGGAAGGGAATATGTGGAAAACACTAACAAGGAGAAAGGGTAGGAGGATAGGACATCTGTTTAGACATGAGATAGTGTGTTCCATGGTACAAGTGGGAGCTGTAGAGGACAAAAACCGTAGACGAAGTCAGAGACTGGAACACATGCAGCAAATAATTGAGGACGTAGTTTGTAAGAGCTATTCTGAGATGAAGTGGTTGGCACAGAAGAGGAATTCGCGGCCTCATCAAACCATTCAGAAGACCGACGACTGAAAAAAAGAAAGGGTTGTGCTTTAGGGACCCAGAGTGTTTGGTTGACAGCTGGTTAGTTCTCAGCTTGAGATTATTGTACGGCTGGTCCTGTCGTACAGTGAAGACAGCTAGTGGCTGGTGTGGGCTTTGTGCCTTGAAACGGAAGTAGTCGGTACGTATTCCGATATTACAATGCCTGGCCATGGGGACGCAACAGTGTGTTGTTTCTGTTGTGTCTTATTTCCATACTTGGGAAACGTTCTGTCAATTAGAAGAGCTAATTCTGAATTCTATTTGTAACGGCGCTGAAGTCGTATTCTGTTGTTGTACTTAGCTGTAAGTTTTCAGAATTGTATGTTGCTATTATTGTCCGTGGATTGGTTAGCCTTGGTAGGCTAGTAAGCTGGCGGTGAAGGGGATTTGCCGGCCGAAGTGGCCGTGCGGTTCTAGGCGCTGCAGTCTGGAACCGCGAGACCGCTACGGTCGCAGGTTCGAATCCTGCCTCGGGCGTGGGTGTGTGTGATGTCCATAGGTTAGTTAGGTTTAACTAATTCTAAGTTCTAGGGGACTAATGACCTTAGAAGTTGAATCCCATAGTGCTCATAGCCATTTGAACCGTTTGGAGGGGATTTGTAACACAGGCAGATCCAGTTGTGGTTTTATTCATTATTCCTACTGTATTTACAATACGGGCGGCGAGTTTGAGTATTGTGCCTTCTTGTTGTTTTGGTTTGTACGTACTTGCGTGTGGGGTAAAACAAGTTGTAGTTGTATACGTATGTTTTACCGCTTGAGAACTTCTTCATTTATCTTCTTAATGCGCTTTTCATGCGCTTTTCCCGTTTCTGCGAAAGCAATAGTTCTGAGCAGAATATTGTTGATTTCTGTTTGTGTATATATGTTTCGGTGCTTAGGAACCTTTTTATTTATTTCAATGAAAGTAATAGCTGTGGGCTAAATTTCGTTAATGTATTGTTAGCTGCCTAACATATTATTGTCATTTTGTTTGTGAGAAAATCGTTACGTTATTAATAAATATTTTTGAAAGATTATCGCACTCCTGCGCAGCTCCCAGCACGAACTTCACTCCACTCGAATCCTGACAATATAATGATACTCCTCAGGTAGAGGAGTTATTTCTCTGATTTTTATGACTCGAGATATTATGGAATTAATTAAGTATAATGATTTATAAATAAATAAATAAATAAATAAATCAGCGAGATGCAATATCTATTAGCACCAAGGCTTTGTGCGAGAAAAGTCTGCCTACATGCACAGGGATACGTCTGTAAAGTGGAACTGACGGTTAAAAGTCACGAGTAACTCTTGCCGATCATATCTACAGAAATCCCCGACACATATCGAGAGCACTTCAGTCAGGCCGATTAGTGAAGACAGAGACCTCAACTAAGACATATTCTTCTTCCTGTAGAACATAGATCTCTTTTTCCAACTGACGCGCAGATGTACATGTACTTTTTATATTAATTTTATTTCGACTTATGCATAGCTTTATATAAAGATGAAACCCTCTCAGAAAAATCAGAGAGAAAGGTGGCAGTGACAGCGGCATTCCTTACGTACTGGGGAGCAGTATCCCAGAATCTGATCTCTGATAACTGTGAAAGAAGTTATTATTTTCATACAATAAAAAAACGGAAAACCTTTAGAATCCGTTAGAAGTTTATGAGGCTTCTTCTTACTCAAAGAGGGGCTTTAATTCGTAAAACGGCAACTCTGTCGTCGGTTGGCGCAATCGCAGGATAAAAACGTCTGAGGAAGAAATGAATCAGCCGCTTTTTGAATCTCAGCAGGTAGGATTTGGACACTGACTCTTGTCAGCAGTTATCAGGTGACCCTTTTTTGAGGTCAGCAGCTTGCGGTGGCGGGGGAGGAGGGGTCACTCCGAGGACATGAAACTCCGGGGTATGGCCACTGCAGCCCACACTTCTCTTTGGAGGGAAGCGGTCGCGGTTACACGGTGCGCACAAAGGACAGTAATAAAAGCCGCATTAGGCTACTGGTAAATGATGTCTAGGGAGTCTCATTGCACTCTTGCTGTTTACTACCTCGGACTTCCCGGGTTCGATTCCCGGCGGGGTCAGGGATTTTCTCTGCCTCGTGATGACTGGGTGTTGTGTGATGGCCTTAGGTTGGTTAGGTTTAAGTAGTTCTAAGTTCTAGGGGACTGATGACCATAGATGTTAAGTCCCATAGCGCTCAGAGCCATTTGAACTACCTCGGACAGTGACACATAATAACACCCGCAACAAAGAAATACCGATCTAAAGTCGCTGGAGCAACTGCTTTCTGCAGAAGCGTTGTAGCAACCTGACAGATTCAGCATGACCGTGGCAAGTAGCCATTGTAACCCTATAAGCCTCCCTCCCATCCCCGCTCCAACGTCGCTCCTTTGTTACTTCTAGTGTTCCTTCGGGTGTTCAGTTTTCTCTACGACTGATTTATCTCGAAATCAGTCCTCAGTAGTAATACCAATTCAGAGCCAGTATTTTGCCTCAGGTGTACCGGTACAGTGTAACCGCAGGTTTCTACGTCATGGTTAACAGCTTATCACTGGTGCCTGTCACCAACAAGTGTCCGTCTTCATTTTACATGTCATTGTGTACAGCGATTTCGTAGTTGTGTCAGTAGGTTTTGAAGACTGTTCTCGGCAGTGTGTAACATCCTAAACCTTTAAATGATATCCCCTTTTTTGTTGTACCCTCTATCCACTCCCACCGTCTGTTAATCGGTTTGGAACGTCCTACACGTAGGGATGAATTCGATATCTTTATATGGTTAAGACCGAGATAGAAATTACGGTTCCTCCACTGTCACAAGATGAGGTGAATGCTCTCCGCTCTCCCACTGAAATGGGAGAACTCCGAAATTAGCAAGATGACAACCTCGCTTTACCGTTCCAGGGAGCAAAGAAATCACTCCACGCGTCAATGCTTTTACCTGGCAACCTCACGCCACAGAGTGGTCCTTTCGAACTTGCGTTGGTCGTAGAAAGTATCATCTGTTTTGTCAGTCAACCATTTTTAGAAAAATTTTAAATTGCCAATATGACTTGACTGAGCAGTCAGTGTTATCTTTTTTCTAGTCTTTAAGGGAATGGGGTAAACTTTCGTGATGAATATAGTAAGCCTCCACACAACATAGAACATGTAGTAGACCTTTATATGAGTGCTGTAGTCTTTGAAGTTCAACGAAGTTTACATGATCTGATTAGCATCATTTCTGTCACCTTATTGCTCACTGATTACGAAAACGTGTTTAAATAAATTGCAATGAAACCTTCAAGTACGATCGCACTGAGTAATGACATCATCCATGAGACTGCTGAAGTTTTGGTAAATGTACTCTGGTGACTCATGTGGAAAGCTTTCCCACGTGATTATGGCAACAGGACGGCAATAAAAACAATTTGAACGTGGAGTGGTTGTTGGTGCGAGATGCATTTGACATTCCATTTCGGAAGTCGTTAGGAATTCCCATATTCCGAGACCCACAACATCAAGAGTGTGCCGAGAATACCAAACTGTAGGCATCACCTCTCACTATGTACAACACAGTGACCGAGAACCACTTAACAAATGGGAACAATGGCGTTTGCGTGTTCTCAGTGCTAACAGACAAGCAACACGACATGTAATAATAGCAGAAATCAATGTGGGACGTATGACGAACGTACCCATTAGGGCAGTACGGCAAAACCTGGTGTTCGCGGGCTATGGCAACGGATGTCCTACACGAGTGCCTTTGCTAACAGCACATCACTTGCAGCGCCTCTCCTTTGCTCGTGACCGTACCGGTTAGACCACAGACGAATGGAAAACCGTGGCCCGGTCGGATGTGTGTCTGGTTGTGAGAAGCTGATGGTAGGGTTCGAGTGTGGCGCAAACACAGCGAAGCCATGAACTCGAGCTGTCAGCAAGGCATTCTGCAATCTGGAGATAGGTCAAAAATGGTGTAGGCTGTGTTCACATGAATTGGACTAGGTCATTGACCATTTGCAGCTATTCATGGACTTCATAACCCCCCAAAAATAGAATTTTCATGGAGGACTATGCGCCATGTGAACGGGCACATTTGTTAGCGACTCGTTTGAAGAACATTCTGGCCAATTCGAGCGAAGGATTTGGCGACCCAGATCGCCCGATATGGATCCCATCGAACACTTATGGAAGATAACTGAGAGGCCAGTTCGTGCACAACTTCTTGCACCAGCAACATTACCGCAGTTACGGACGGCTATAGAGGCACCATGGATCACTCTTCCAGCAGATGATTTCCAACGATATGTCGAGTCAGTGCCACGTCGAAATACTGTACTACACCGGCCGAAACGAGGTACGACAATACATAACGAGGAATTCAACGACGTTTGTCACCTCTAAATAATTTCCATTTACAAAGAAATGCTCCTCTGCCGAGATATACCGTCTGAAGCAAGAGACGTACGCTACGCGAATTACAGTCACATTGATATTTTCTTTGTTCTCACTATGGTGTAGCCACTAGCAATACGTTAATCATGGCCGAACTAGTGCACAATTGACACAAGCCCCGCCTAAGGCGCCAAGCTGAGTGAGTTGCCGGAGGCGCCGAAGTTCATTATTTCTGCATAGGACTTATCGCAATTAGTAGCGGCCAGTTAGGGCGTGAAGCTCAGAGTGGTTCTAGGGGCTCCGGAGTGCATGATTTGTATACAGTGCGTTTCACAAGTAGTAATGAGAAATGCCACGTGTGGAAGGGTACGAGGAAAATGGACGGTGGGGGAGGGCACCAAGTGATAAGCCGCTTGTGTGGAAACATCGCAGGATCGAAAGCCTTCATTTGCTAAGCCACGTTATAATGACACTTGGAATTATAGGGATAACACTGACTTGGAATAACCGTACAGTGCATACATCCTAAAGGTACGGGTTGTCTACATTCCTTACATATGCTGCAAGTACTTCACCATAATTACTAATATGCGTACAACTAAAACGTAGTCCAAATACTGTTCTGTATCTTTCAATGAATTGCTCACAAGAGTGTTTCTTCCAAAAAAAGTAATATGTTCGCACCCGCATTGTTTATCGCGCCAGTTGCTGCGTGCATGCCTTGATGCTTGGTTGGCTCGCCATTGTCTCCTACGTATCGATCAGCAGCCGTGTACCGTACTACGCAAAATGAAACGCGTATAACAGGTGACAGCACTCGTGAATTCGCTTGGTGCTTTAATTTATTTCGATCCAGGTGCCTGCTATTATCACTTTAAGAAAAGTTTAATAAGTAGATAAGCCGGGAATTGCTTTCCTGTGGCACGAAAAGAACTTATCAGCACCTGCTTCCCGTCACGATAGAGCACCTGCTTGCGTGTCTGCCATTCTTCACTTAGAATTCACAAAATTAACTGCGGCAGCTGTTGCTTCATAAGGTGCATTTCTGTTCACGTCTCTTGAAAGACGTGTCACTAGTCCGTGGAGGGAGTGGCGTTTGAGTCTCAGGCAAGCACCTAAAGCGATTCACTACGATTGTTTTAGAGTCGGATAAATACATCAGGGAGCGAATGAGTAGAACTGTGAAAAAGGTGGGAAGAAGGTGAAATCGTTTGATACTGCTGAGGACTGTCCACTACTGGGTAGCATAGAGTTTCTGAACTCAATAGATTGTATTCAATCTCTCCCTTAATTTTTATTTCAAGGACTAGTAAATACGATCAACGAGAAACAGTGGAGAACACGAATGACAATGGATCGATATGCATCGGAAATCAATTTTTTTGCTGGAAAGTTCAAATTTCAGCAACAGCGAAATCGCGTGTGTTAATGAACAACTGCAGAAGTCAAATTTTTCCATCCCATCTTTGTAGTACTGCCACATGGAGAGAAGACTGTTTTATGCCGACGTTAGTCACAGTCAGAGTTCTGTGGTGTTCTCGATGGCTATGTAAGTGCTTTGTGTCAATTTTGGCAATGTCAGCAGAAGTGAAGACATGTAAGTTTGGACTGCAGTGCGAATGCAGAGAAGAATCATACATCAAGGAATTATCCCATAGACAGCTTCAGGTACGCAAAAGTTCCTTGATTGTAATATATGTCATATTATTTAAACATAAACCGATAAGATACGTCTCTTTTATGGATCCCAAATGTTCTCGTCCCTCTCGGAGCGTTACTGAAACCTCACACTATGTGCGGTAAGGCATATAGATTCCGGCATAAAAAACATCTTTGTGTGGTTGCAGCATCACTTGTAGATGCGGCCAGATATGGACTGCTGGCTAGCTAGCTTCGTTGAGGAAATTGAGAATATGACACCCTTGGGTCAGACACATTCCTCACGGGAATTGTTCCCTGAAACGTAAGAAACCGGTATCGCACAACAGCTTACATGTATTTTCATTTAAAATTCCCTGTAATGCACACACAATTACACAACAGCACTAGGTACGCGTTTACCAACACATAAACATGAAAGTACAGGTATCGAAAACAACGTGGAGATTTTGCATGTAGCCAACAAACGGTGGTATCTTGAAGTGCTTGAGGAACTTGAAATTTATGTTGCCAAAAGAAAAGCACTTCACAAGAACTGTATGGAACAGAATCATCTGGAAAGACATCATGTTTACGCCAGTGACTGGTAAATTTTTTATTTCCACCATCGCGGTTTCTGCCTTAGGCCATTATTAAGTGCAGATGTTTGGCTTTAAGCCATGCCTACTTTGTACAAGCTGACATACATATTTGTATATAACAGCAAATGACAACGACATATAAATGTGTCAGCTTGTATAAAGTAGACATTGCTTAAAGCCAAAACATCTACATAAGTAATATTGGACTAAGGCCGAAACTGCTAATAGTGGAAATAAAAAGTTTAAAAGTCACTGCCGTAAACAAGGTTTTTTATTTTTTTTTTCAAGAAATTTCTCTTGACTGTGAATCCCAGTTATGAAAATAACAGAGTCATGTTTTCTATAACGCTTACTTTAATATTAACGGTAAGACTCTCCAGTAGATGGAGACGTTTTTTCTCGTTGCACAAACAAGAATTAGTTTATTATGTTATTTGGCCATTATGGAAGAAAGTCGGCGCAGACCGTGGCCTGTGACATACAAAGCCGGCCGGACTGAAGCACCTAGAACCGCTCGGGTACAACGGCCGGCTTTTAATCAATTCATATAGTATTTTGTGCCAGAGAAATCTCGTTGGCTGCGTTTTAATATGCTAGGCTACGACATACGCACACGTCACGTGCCTATATAGAAATATTTTATCTTTCCTACAGCCTATGTATTTTACGTTAACTGTCAAACTGCATTTTGGGCTGCCAAGTATGTATGAATGTCACAAAATTTTGTTGTTAATTGTGCAATCACTGAGGGTAGTGTATCTAATAGCAAACTTTTGTAATTGTTACTGCCTCTTTTTCCAGTTCCATCGAGGCCTAAAGATGATCTTCGGTGCAGTGTGAAACCGGTAGTCTAAAATAAACTAAGTGGTGCAGACGGTTAGTAATTCAGCCCCTAAACTCTTTAGACGGATGCGGCATGTTAACATAATTCAGTAACAAATTTCTTCTAAAAGCTCGCTAAATTTCAGTACCTTCATCGGTCAAAAAAGGAATATTACCATAGCAATAAATTCTTACCGTTTTATCCCGGAGACGTTGATTACAATTCTGGGTTCATAAAATTAACTTCACGACATTCCTATTAAAAGAATATCTGCTTTATTTAAGCACTTAGTTTTTTACGTAATTTCATATGTGATGGTTCGTTTAGAATGCCTGATCGATAATACAGTGCTGGGAAATCATCAGGATGAAGTTATTTAGTGGGCTTAGAGATACTGCTTACAGATAATAACAGACTTTCTACGGAGTCCACATATTCTCATAAGTAGACCCTACATTATAACTGATGCACTAAAGAAAGGGAGCTAGCTAAAGCGATTTTGTTACCGCAGCATGTCAGGCACACTCCTTGTAGATATGTCCGTTTCTCATAGGTTGATTCGTTTTTCGGAATCATTTCTTGATGCTTTGACAGTATTGCTGGATCACATTTCCGTGGTTTTCAAACTTCCAAACTAAACAAAAGGCACCTCACAATCAGATCCAAAATGCCTTCATATCTCTTCTACTCTGAACTCGCTAATCTCCTCATACCACATTCATAAACCTATGCATTGCAATTTCAGCCCTCTTTCCGAGTGCGTTCGTCGTTTAGGAAGTTATAAACGTATCTGATTTTCACAGTCCGAATCACCAGTTCACAGGATCTCCTATTCTGTCTGCAATATGCCCACTGCTTACTCTTTAATGACAACAACGCTAGCCGGCCGAAGTGGCCGTGCGGTTAAAGGCGCTGCAGTCTGGAACCGCAAGACCGCTACGGTCGCAGGTTCGAATCCTGCCTCGGGCATGGATGTTTGTGATGTCCTTAGGTTAGTTAGGTTTAACTGGTTCTAAGTTCTAGGGGACTAATGACCTCAGCAGTTGAGTCCCATAGTGCTCAGAGCCATGTGTGACAACAACGCTAACTAGTCAGCTACGACTTTTGAGAATGCTGGATTGAGACAGATTTTCTTATCAGGAAGGAAGAAGATGGAAAAAAACGAACTTCAGTGGTTGGGTAATTGTACAAATTGTTGGTCATTGTGGCCACTGCCCCAAAGAGTATGCTGAAGTGGTATGGACACATAATGCATCGCGGAGGGCAGTTCACCATTCAGGTGGTGTAAGAAGTCATCATAAAGAACAGACGAAGGCTCAGATGGACTGATGGCATCAGAGAGATTACAAGTTGACTGGGACCAGCTGAAGAAAAACACGCCGCGTGGTGTGGCCGTGCGGTTTGAGGCGCCATGTCACGGACTGCGCAGGCAGTCCCGCCGAAGTTTCGAGTCGACCCTCTAGTATGGGTGTGTTTATTGTCTTAGCACAAGTTAGTTTAAGTAGTGCGTAAGTGTAGGGACCGACGAACTCAACAGATTGGTCCTTTGGTCCCTTAGGAATTCACACGCATTTGAACATTTTGAGAAAAATAGATTCACTGGAGGAGATGGTGGATAGTGTAGACATTTTAAATCTCCTCAAAGAAGAAACGGTCAAGGTGGCTGTGGGATAGGGGCAAGTAAACGGAGGATTTGCTCATCCTACAAATCACGTTTACTTTTGTAGCAACTCCTTGTAAGAAAATGTGAAGGGTGCGGGCTGATGCTGTTGGGGAGGAGGGAAGTTTAGCAATACCACTTGTCATTGACAAATATCGACAAACCACCTTTGGCATTCTGGTAATGTATTTAGCCTTTTCTGTGGATACAGTAAGGATTCCAGCATCTTTGAGGTAAACACATCGACCTCTTCTGTACCAAGAGTTTTATTTCATGGACATGTATCTATAATCCGATGAAGGTGAATTGGGGCATGGAAGTGATTTGCCAGTGAGGTTTCTCTATTTCTGAGCCAATATCTTTCTGTCAATACCGTATGCATATATCAGTTGTGCCTTACAGAAGGGTCTAGTTAGTCTACTATGGACGTCCTCTGCAGATTATCTCTCTTCAGATTTGCCTCAGAGCAACGGTTATACAATGTGTGATATGAGAACAAAATTTGAATTCGTAGCCTCTCTGATGTACTGCTTCCTCATGTGGCAGGAGTCCATCCTGTTGTTCCATCAGGTTCAGGCCAGGCGAATTTGGTAGCCAAGACATGAGCGAGAGTTTGCCATAGCACAATTATGACATTTCGATACGAGAGTTATCATGGTGGAAGATGCCATCACCATTGGCAAGACATCAAACATGAAAGGATGCTGGTGAATCACAATAACAATCATGTAGTCAAAGCTGTCATGGTGCCTTCGATTGCTATGTCAGTTCCCGGAGATCATCGTGTAATATTTCTCCCACGCATTTATGACACGGTATATGTTTCGATCAACAGTTCGCCTAGATAACGGCGTACCCAGACACAACCATCGACTTGGTGCGACAAGAGATGTAATTCATCCAACCATTTGACACGTTTCCATTGTTCCACGGTTCAATTCGATGATTCAGTTGGTCCTGAAATAGTAATACAAAATCTCATTGGATCAAGGTGGGAACACATAGGACGCCTAAGCCTGCTGAGAAGCCCCATGTTGAACGATGATGTCTGAAGGATGTACCCTGAAACCCATGTGCCGACACTAGCGTTGTACGCTGTCGTCATACATGCCTTAGACAGCTGTCTATCCTGCTTTACAAAGCAGGCAAGCCTCTGAGCACCACGTTCTGTGACGAGGCGTGTACGATCAACACCAATTTGCCAATAAGTGATCTCCGAATCGCTGCGTCTAGTTATAATGATCAAACGTTTGTCAAAGACGCTTAAGTCAATGAATTTCCATATTTATGGCCCATGTCAGCAATAACGTGTGACGTGGCTGCTATCACCACCAGCCGGCTATCAGTCTCGCTGTGGCCAGTGGTCACCAGAGTATCTTCACCTTGACAAACCGCTTATTGGTTTCTGTCTCGGGTTCTTCGATGGTTTTTCTTATGTTTCGACAACACTAGAGGCTGCATAGTCAAAACTTGAGCCTCCATTCCTAGTGGTGAACTGGAGTCGAGTCCGCGGTTACAGATGTTATGTACTAGGCACGCCAATGTTCAAGCGCAGTTCAGTCATCATTACTTCTGCGGTTCTCCCCTTGCTACCTGCAACGGTCTCTGGCTACAGGATGGAAATCCAGGATCCGTTCACCTTGAGGCTTTCTTCTCTCTTGTGTATTTCAATAGCTTTTCTGTTGTATTAGCTCTTCTCTACAGCAAGAACTTCCGTGTCGGAGAATTTCACTACATCGTCGGTCTCACACAGCTCGTTCTCCGTCACGGACTGTCGCTCCACCTGCCACAACCGGCAATGTCGCTTTTGTTCCCTGATATTGGTGTCGATTGATCGTGCAGTCATTCAAAGACTAAATTTTCCATATGTGCATGATATGCGGTACATGGCCGACATTGTAAGCGGGTCGTTCTTCTTTGTAGATCTGAAACACCTATAATCATCTTTGTTGGTTTATAAATTGTCTTCATGCCGTGTTTGTACAACATACTGTCGATTCAGTCCATCACGCTGCGAGTGTGTGGTACAAAGACCGTACACAACATTAGATTTCCCGATGTGACATTTCGCCGAGCGACAAGCAGCGTTACGTAAGCGGAAAAGAGTATTAATTTAAAGAGTCGTAGAGTTTGAGAGAGTCTGGAAGACTTGGTGCCAAACACGGAAAAATCGACAGACAACATTTACTCTGAACTCCCACTGTCGATTGAGGCAATGGTAACCAGGCGATTAAAGAAGTGTGTGGAATTTAAAAGACCGTTGACGTATCATCGGACTCCTGGAAAAATGTGTACACCACGCCGAAGATAGCAAGAGCAGGTAAATGACGGAGCTGCTCTCAGATGGCTTATGGCTCTTGTATCCAAGATGCTGACAAGAATGCTGTACAGAAGATTGGAAAAATAAATACAATTGTAGGTTAGACGCTGATCACTAGTTACGTTTGATAATAAAAACAAGACTTCAAGAAAATAATGATACCTTCCTAGGAATGTCCTAGCAATCAAAAGCGTTCAATAGTGTAAAATGATGCAATGTTTTGGAAATTCTTAGGTGAATAATGATATGCCAAATAGGTCATAGTATAGAAACTCAACAGTAATGAAGAGATAACAGTATGAATGGGAGATCGAGAGAGAAATTCCCTGTTTAAAACAACGGACTGCGGAGAAACGTCATAGTTCAATATGTGCCTCAAAAAGTCAAAGAAGTAATCAAAAGGTAGATAAAATTCAAAGTAAGGAAACACTGTCTGAGAAAATTATGAACCACGGGATACGTTGAATGGAGCAGAAAGATAACTAAACACAGAAAACTGGACTGAGAGAGTGGCAAAGAAAGACGAATTGTAGAGGACTATCAGACATTAGGTCAGCAAGAAACCCCACACAAAAATTGAGGACATTGTAATAAATCAAATGAAGTAATGACACTTCCTCGATGTTAAATAAGTATCTGATGGGCGCATCCAGGAGGCGACCACAAAGAGCACAAGCTTTGATTACCATGCGAAATTTATTGTAATGGGCAGTCAAATGAAAACTAGAGAGATGGGAAAAAGTTAATAAACTGCTTATTATTTCAAAATAAATACATGTATCCCATTATGAGATAAGACGGACAATACCTTCATGGTAAAATGTTTGCAATTTCCTACGGAAACATGTTGTACCCAGGCGTGCACCTATTCGTCCGAAGCAAATCGATGGCTATATATGTGTATCTTCAGGGTTCCAAGATTAAGCTTAGATTAGACGTACTTTACATTTCCATTGATCCATAGTGAGTAAATCGTCTGGTATGCGGAACATGTCAGAAACATGAATGCAAAAGAAATATTTACAAAATAAGAACAGATATGCTAATGTATAAGGTGCGGGAGCATTCATAGAGTATTCTAACTTTGTTAGTACAATGACGTATTGCGAGAATGAGCACCAGGTCGTGGCGCATTCGTGTACTAATGACCTGCCGTTTCCAGTGTGACACTGATATGGAGTGCTGGAGTGCACAGCATCGTGCCTTTGCTATTGAAAGCTTTTTCAAGACTAACGACTCTTTTATTGCTACCAAACGTCTGTTTCGGCAACATTTCAACTTGGGACGTCATGGAAAAGTTCCAGATGACCGGACCATTGTGACGTGGGTACATGCATTTCGAACAACATGCTCTGTCTGCAATGGTAAACCGGGAAGAAGCGAAAGAGCTGTGCGGAGACCAGAAGCCGTGGAAAATGTTCGCGCTGCACTGTTGCTTAGCCCAAAAAGATCTGCTAGTCGTCATGCGCGAACTGTGCGTATGTCCGATCGCTCATTCAGCAGAATATTGCACGAAGATCTCCATTTTCACCCATATAAGCTGCAGATCGTTCAGGAAATCAGGCCTCGCTATTGGGTCTCACACGAAAGATTCTGCTTAACGATCCGTGATCTCCTTCGCCAAAATCCACAAATGTTACACACCATCCTGATGTCAGATTAAGCTCATTTATAGTTATTTGGGTCAGTCTATAAACATAATATGCGTTGTTGGAGTGATTGGAGTCATGTAAGGCCGCATGGATTGCACATCAAGCCCTTGCACAGTTCTCGTGTCACAGTGTGCTGTGGAATTGCTTCCTTTGGAATTATTAGCCCTTACTTCTTTGAGGATGACAGCGGTGTGGCTGTAACTGTCACCAGTGAACGCTACCTAAAGATGCTGCATGACTTAGTTCCTCCCCAGGTAGGTACAGTCGATGTGGATGTGGATCCTTTATGGTTTAAACAAGACGGAGTGACTATGCATACAGGCAGAATTTGCATGGAATTCTTGCGACAGACATTTCCCGATAGAGTAATTTTCCGCATTGGTGACATTTCCTGGCCGCCAGACTCACCTGACCATTCATGTGTCGATTTTTTCCTTTTGGGCTACCTGAAGCAAGAAATGTTCCGAACAGACATTTCCGGGTAGTGTAATTTCCCGCTTTGGTGACATTTCCTGGCCGCCGCACTCACCTGACCATTCATGCGCAGATTTTTTCCTCTTGGTCTACCTGAAGCAAGAAGTGTTCCGGACATGTTGTGCCGCCATTCCCTAGTTGAAGGATAGCATCAAAACTGCCATCGGAAGTGTCCCTGGGAATACGTTACGCCGAGTTATGGAAAGCTTCCAACGCCGTCTAGATGAATATGTTGTGCAAAGGGGGCATCATTTGACAGGAATCATATTCAAAAAGTAATTCACGCAATGGAGAATGACTTACAGATTAGTAAATGGTATAACTTTAATTAATAATTGACATAAGACGTAATAAATAAGTAGATTATTTCTGAAGGTTCTAGCTCACTTTTCTCATTTCATAAAAAATAATAAAATCGGTCGTTTGCTCGCAATTTTGTTACTTTTTACGAAGTTACGAAAAATTATCTAGGACCTACTGAAATAATCTACTATCCCCCACATAAGAAAATCACTTACTATACACACATTTCCCATAGGTGAACGTAAGAAATTAAAAAAGTTATTAACTCATTTCCCTAGGTGAACGTAAGAAATTAAATTTAATGACCTTCGTCAATGACTCATTTCCCTAGGTGAATGTAAAAAAATAAATAAAATGAATAAGTTAACAAAAGTACATTTTATTAAAAATTTTCAGTAATTTACTATCCGAAAACACGTAGAAGGGAAATGTAAACAAGAAGTTAACAATTTTAAAACTTTATTTAGTTTTTTATTCATTTACATAATTAAAATTTTCATATAGGTAAGAACATCACTTTACTTTACATTCAGTTACCTCAGTTACATCAAATTTTTTCTCATTTTTAAACTTTTTAATTCTAGCTACTTTCTCACAAACCTAATATATTTTTTCCTCTTGAACTGGAAGATGAAATTAAAATGCACACTACAAACAAAAATAAATATTCTTTAACAGAACTTTCGGGAAATAAAGTTAAACGAACCAAGGAAATATTTGGATTATGGTTACTTACATAAAATTCAAATAATAATAATCTTATTACAATTAATGGAGATATAATATAAACAAATGGAGAAAAAAAATTAGACGAATTTAAACCAATTACAGAACCATTTTGCGATAATATTATGGTAGTTAAAATAACAGATTTTATAGATTGCGAAGAAGAAAGGAAAAATGGAAAATTCCTTGTGAAAAACGAAGCATGTGGTGGTTTTAATGGTATTTTTAGATCTACATTTTCTAAATTTAATTTGGCAAGACATGGATATAATCAGAAATTGTGTATTTAATAGATTGCAATACATAAACAATTAAAGAAACCAAACAAATTATTAGCAAAGATACAAAATTTATAGAACAAAAATATAAAAATCCTAATGTTATTCCTTACAAAATACTTGATACACTTTTAAGAGAATTACCAGAGGTACGGGAACAACTTAAAAAGGAACACTATTATTTATTGGATTAACATTTTGCAGGAATTTTTAATAAAGAAAAAATGTGCGAATATTTAACAAATAATTTTAATTTTCGAATGCAAGGAGAATATAAAGAAATGTAACAGTTAACAACAGTAGTTCTGTTGGAGAAGACTGTTTAACATGGATAAATTCTAATTCTAGAGTTAAAATCTACAATATAATTATTTGTCAGTCCCAAAGTCCAGGAGATAACAAACAGCTTGGAACCCATATTAAGGAATTTGTAAATGGTCCAGACAGAAGATTAAAGGAAACTTTTGCTTCTACATTAGCTAAAGAAAATCGAATTACGTGACTAAAAGCAACAGTTTATAATTACATTAATCCAGGTTTCCAAAAAGAACAAGAATTTGTCCATTAACAGATTGTTTAGAATTACATCTACGTCTACATCTACATCTACATCCGTACTCCGCAAGCTACCTGACGGTGTGTGACGGAGGGTACCTTGAGTACCTCTATCGGTTCTCCCTTCTATTCCAGTCTCGTATTGTTCGTGGAAAGAAGGATTGGCGGTATGCCTCTGTGTGGGCTCTAATCTCTCTGATTTTATCCTCATGGTCTCTTCGCGAGATATACGTAAGAGGGAACAATATACTGCTTGACTCTTCGGTGAAGGTATGTTCTCGAAACTTTGACAAAAGCCCGTATCGAGCTACTGAGCGTCCCTCCTGCAGAGTCTTCCACTGGAGTTTATCTATCATCTCCGTAACGCTTTCGCGATTACTAAATGATCCTGTAACGAAGCGCGCTGCTCTCCGTTGGATCTTCTCCATATCTTCTATCAACCCTATCTGGTACGGATCCCACACTGCTGAGCAGTATTCAAGCAGTGGGCGAACAAGCGTACTGTAACCTACTTCCTTTGTTTTCGGATTGCATTTCCTTAGGATTCTTCCAATGAATCTCAGTCTGGCATCTGGTTTACCGACGATCAACATTATATGATCATTCCATTTTAAATCACTCCTAATTTGTACTCCCAGATAATTTATGGTGTTAACTGCTTCCAGTTGCTGACCTGCTATTTTGTAGCTAAATGATAAAGCATCTATCTTTCTGTGTATTCGCAGCACATTACTCTTGTCTACATTGAGATTCAATTGCCATTCCCTACACCATGCGTCAATTCGCTGCAGATCCTCCTGCATTTCACTACAATTTTCCATTGTTACAACCTCTCGATACATCACAGCGTCATCTGCAAAAAGCCTCAGTGAACTTCCGATGTCATCCACCAGGTCATTCATGTATATTGTGAATAGCAACGGTCCTATGACACTCCCCTGCGGCACACCTAAAATCACTCTTACTTCGGAAGACTTCTCTCCATTGAGAATGACATGCTGCGTTCTGTTATCTAGGGACTCCTCAATCCAATCACACAATTGGTCTGATAGTCCATATGCTCTTACTTTGTTCATTAAACGACTGTGGGGAACTGTATCGAACGCCTTGCGGAAGTCAAGAAACACGGCATCTACCTGTGAACCCGTGTCTATGGCCGTTTGAGTCTCGTGGACGAATAGCGCGAGCTGGGTTTCACAAGACCGTCTTTTCCGAAACCCATGCTGATTCCTACAGAGTAGATTTCTAGTCTCCAGAAAAGTCATTATACTCGAACATAATACGTGTTCCAAAATTCTACAACTGATCGACCTTAGAGATATAGGTCCATAGTTTCGCACACCTGTTCGACGTCCCTTCTTGAAAACGGGGATGACCTGTGCCCTTTTCCAATCCTTTTGGAAAGCTACGCTCTTCTAGAGACCTACGGTACACAGCTGCAAGAAGGGGGGCAAGTTCCTTCGCGTATTCTGTGTAAAATCGAACTGGTATCCCATCAGGTCCAGCGGCCTTTCCTCTTTTGAGCCATTTTAATTGTTTCTCTATCCCTCTGTCGTCTATTTCGATATCTACCATTTTGTCATCTGTGCGACAATCTAGAGAAGGAACTACAGTGCAGTCTTCCTCTGTGAAACAGCTTTGGAAAAAGACATTTAGTATTTCGGCCTTTAGTCTGTCATCCTCTGTTTCAGTACCATTTTGGTCACAGAGTGTCTGGACATTTTGTTTTGATCCACCTACCGCTTTGACATAAGACCAAAATTTCTTAGGATTTTCTGCCAAGTCAGTACATAGAACTTTACTTTCGAATTCATTGAACGCCTCTCGCATTAACAACTAATAACAGCAAATATTTCGAAAAAGCTCCATTTTATTCTGCTCCACGGGTTAAAATGTGGCAAAAATTAACAGATTCGTAACAAAATAGTTGTTGTATTATTTTAATGATCTTTTATAATATCTATATTGGGGTAACAATAATACTAACAAATTAACCGGAATGAAAATAAAAATGAAAAAAGAAAATAAGGAAGAAAAAGAAAAATTTGTTAAATTTCCTTTATTTGCATTTAGTTTCAATTTGTGGCCTATTAGCTGTATAGATATTTTCGAAGAGGCATAAAATGTAATTTCTGTAAACCAAAATTGCTTTATAAAATCTGGAGATACATATTTTTCTAAATCTAATAGCTCTTTTTCTACAATACCCAGAGAAATAAATATTTAAGAATTGGGATTAATAAACACAAGCAATACTATTCGACTTGTGTGTAAAAAAGAGTAAATATAACCAATAACCTTCCTCCATGTACTATTCGAGAATTTAAAACCAATTAGTAAACCATATTTACATTCTACTAAAAACCACAACTAGAACAAGAAAGAAAACTAGAATACTTAGATAATGCACAATCTTTAAAGAAGGAAAACAGACATTTTTCGAAACAGAACAAAAAATAAGAGAAACTGACAGTGGATAGATTATGGAACAAGTGCCATTTTAAAAAATTGAGCATTTGTGGTAAACAATAAAAACAAGTTAACATATGTAGGTGCTTTGGGTGAACAAAATGGGAAAAATGCTATATATATTGTCAAAGGGCCAATAAAAATACATTTCTAGAATTGAAGAACAATAAAAGTGTACTTAAAAATGAAGGATTTATTTGTATTCCATATAGGAGTGTTAAACACAAATTAGATATTGTTTACTACCCCAAGGAAGATCCATTTTTGGAAATGAAAGCACATGGCTTTTTTTACTTATAATAGAAATTCTCTCCCCAGAATAGCTTACTTAAAAGTACATCAAATTTTCGAAAACAAAGAATGTTAACTAGATAAAGAAGAAGTAAAGGAATAATCAAAAAAGTATAAATGGACAAAATACTGGGAAAAATAATAATTGAAAACTGTAAACGATTTAACAAACTAGATGAAGGATTAGAAACAATTATTTCCAACCTTAAAATGGAAAATTATCGAGGAAAAGATATAAATATTTTTAAATTCGAAAATATGCCAGATTGTTATTGTTCCAATTATTAGTTGGGGGAAGAATTTAAAAATAAAAATATAGATCTAAATTAAAAGATTAAAGTTAAACTGAATAAAATTAAAACAACACCAAACAAGCATAAAGAAAGACTTGTGTTTGTTGTTTAATTTTTATGTATCTATTTTTGTTGTTTCGAATTTCTCTGGAATAACTATATTATTCTGTTTAAAAAAGTCTAACATTAATGGTGAATTTTCGTAATTAAGTCTCACAAAATTTGCTATGTATTTGCAAATATAATAATTTAAAAAATTTAACATGACGAAGTAAAATTCCATCTTCTGTACAATAGATGTGGTAAACACTATATCCTAAATAACTAAACAATTACAGAAACCATTCTTTTTCTATAGTCTCTTTAGTTATGTAAATAAGTACATCTGTTTCCCAAGGTGCAACATCCTTAGGAATAATTAATATCTCTGTTTAATCTAATAATATTTATTTATAATTTACTAAAAATCTGTAGTAGTAAATGGAAGAAGACAAAAACGCTAAAATTATAGATCTTTTTTGTCAGAATAAAATGCATTTCCAAGATATGCGAGAAAAATTAGATAGTTTGTTAAAAGAAGAATACCATATAGAATGTATAGATTTAGTTTTACTTAAAATGTTTCTGCAAAAATTACAGTTTAGGACAAGAAAAAGGAAGCTTTTATAGGATTAAAGGATATAATAAACATAAATGAAATAAATATATAAAACAGATTCTTAAAGCAGTTAACAAATGTTACTTGGTAGAAAACGATTCGGATTCTAACGAAGAAAGCGAAACAGATAACGATGAATATTACAAAGAACCATTTACAAATGAAGAAGTTGTAAAAGAACAAAACAGTGGACGAATTTACAGAAGAAAGATTTAATTTTCATGTATTTTTAGCTATCAGGATTCCAAATCCATTCCTGTCTCTGACGGAATAACCATGTCACTCGTGAACCTCAAAGTTTCTATTACTTCTCCATGGATTTAAATTCCTAATCCGAATTTTTCTTTTGTTTCCTTTACTGCTTGCTCAATATACAGATTTAGTAACATCGGGAAGAGGCTACAAACCTGACTCACTCCCTTCCCAACCACTGCTTCCCTTTCATGTCCCTCGACTGTTATAACTGGCATCTAGTTTCTGTACAAATTGCAAATAGCCTTTCACTCCCTGGATTTTACCCTTACCGCCTTTAGAATTTGAAAGAGTATTCCAGTCATCATTGTCAAAAGCTTACTCTAAGTCTACAAATGCTAGAAACGTAGGTTTGCCTTTCCTTAATCTATCTTCTAAGAAGAGTCTTAGGGTCAGTATTGTCTCATGTGTTCCAACATTTCTACGGAAACTAAACTGATCTTCCCCAACGTCGGCTTCTACCAGTTTTTCCATTGATCAGTAAAGAATTTCAGTTAGTATTTTGCAGCTGTGACTTATTAAACTGATAGTTTGGTAATTTTCATATCTGTCAACAACTGCCTTCTTTGGAATTGGAAATATTATATTCTTCTTGAACTATGAGGGTATTTCGCCTGTCTCAATACATCCTGCTCACCAGATTGTAGAGTTTTGTCAGGACTGGCTCTCCCAAGGCTGTCAGTAGTTCTACTGGAATCTGTCTACTCCCAGGGCCTTGTTTCGACTCAGATCTTTCAGTGCTATCTCAAACTGTTCACAAAGTATCATATTTCCCATTTCATCTTCATCTACATCCTATTTCATTTCCACAATATTGTCCTCAAGTACATCGCCATTGTGTAGACCCTCTATATACTCCTTCCACCTTTCTGCTAAACTTCTCTGCTTAGAACTGGGTTTCCATCTGAGCTCTTAATATTCGTACAAGTCATTCTCTTTTCTCCACTCTTTAATTTTCCTGTAGGCAATATATATCTTACCCCTAGTGAGATAAGCCTCTACACCCTTACATTTGTCCTCTATCCATCCCTAATTAGCCATTTTGCACTTCCTGTCGCTCTCATTTTTGAGACGTTTGTATTCCATTTTGCCTACTTCATTTACTGCATTCCTGTATTTTCAGCTTTCATCAGTTAATTTCAATACCTCTTCTGTCACTCAAGGATTACTATTATCCCTCCTCCTTTCACCTACTTTATTCTCTGCTGCCTTCACTATTTCATCTCTCAGAGCTACCCATTCCTCTTCTACTGTTTTCTTTCCCCCATTCGTGTCAATCCTTCCCTAATGCTGTCCCGTAATCTCTCTACAACCTCTGGTTCTTTCAGGTTATTCAGGTCCTATCTCCAAAAATTCCCACCTTTTTGCCATCTCTTCTCTTTCAATCTACAGTTCATAACCAATAGATTGTGGTCAGAGTCCACATCTGCCCCTCGAAATGTCTTACGAATTAAAACCTGGTTCCTGAATCTCTGTCTTACCATTGTGTAATCTATCCGAGACCTTCCACTATCTCTAGGTTTCTTCCATGTATACAACATTATATCATGATTCTTGAACCAAGTATTAACTATGATTACGTTATGCCCTGTGCAAAATTCTTCCAGGCTGCTTCCTTTTTCATTTCTTACTCCCATTCCATATTCACCTACTACGTTTCCTTCTCTTCCTTTTCCTACTATCGAGTTCCAGTCACCCATTACTATTTAATTTTCGTGTCCATTCACTATCTGAATAACGTCTTTTACCTCACCACACATTTTATCAATCTCTTCATCATCTGCGGAGCTAGTTGGCATATAAACTTGTACTACTGTGGTAGGCATGGTCTTCGTATCTCTCTTGGCCACAATAATGGGTTCACTATGCTGTTTGTAGTAGCTTACCCGCATTCCTATTTTCTTGTTCATTATTAAGCCTACTCCTGCATTACCCCTACTTGGTTTTGTATTTAAAACCCTGTATCAACTGACCAGAAGTCTGGTTCTTCCTGCCACCGAACTTCACTAATTCCCATGATATCTAACTTTTGCCTATCCTTTGCCCTTTTTAAATTTTCTAATCTACCTGCCAGATTAAGTGATCTGACATTCCACGCTCCGATCCATAGAATACCAGTTTTCTTTCTCCTGATGACAACGTCCTCATGGGTAGTCCCTGCCTGGAGATCTGAATGGGAGACTACAGCTGCATGCCCTCGGGAAAAGTTACGGCTGTAGTTTCCCCTTGGTTTCAGCCGTTTGCAGTACCAGCACAGCAAGGCTGTTTTGGCTAGTGTTACAATGCCAGATCAGTCAATCATCCAGACTGTTGTCCCTGCAACTACTGAAAAGGCTACTGCCCCTCATCAGGAACCACACGTCTGTCTGGCCTCTCAACAGATACCCTTCCATTGTGGTTGCACTTACAGTATGGCTATCTGTATCGCTGAGGCACGCAAGCCACCCCACCACCCCACCAACGGTAAGGTCCATGGTTCTCGGGGGAGGGGGTGGGGGCTATGGTACTAAAGGGCGAGTAAAGCAAATAATTGGGGACGTAGGTATGTAAATCTTAACACGGGACTGGAATTCGTGGTCTACCGTATCAAACAAGTGAGAAGACTGACAACTCAAAAAGAAAAAGATAAACAAAAAGAAATAAAGAAAAAAAGTAAAGGGGTAAGCTTACAGAGGGTACGCTTACAGACTTAAAAGTAAATGATACTAGAAGCAAAAAAGTCTATTAAACATGGGCTTTAAACTACATACCTTAGGAATTATTAGTAGCTCATGTTCGATACTGCCAAATAATATCTCTTCTGTTGTAAGCTACTTGCTTTTCATATTTTGGGAGGAGGTAGCAAGGACCAAAATTAGCTACTCAGCACAGGCTTTAAAAAGCATACCTTAAAACGTATGGACAGTTGTTCAGTAGGAGAGTGGGGTTTCACATAGCTCTTAAGGTATGACTTTTTTACTGTTCTTTCTGTCTGTTTCCTCTCAGAATATGGAAAGCAAAGAGCTGGCCATAGAAGACATATGTTTTACAGTATCGAACATGAGTAATTATTTATAGCTCTTCAGCTATGCTTTGAGAACCGATATGAAATAGAACTTCTTTGTTACTTCCAACAGCATACGTTTTCGCCATTAATTATGTTGCAGCCAGTTTAATAATGCATAATGGTGTAAAATCAATATCAGTATTCAGACTGTTACAGAATAAACATCTGTTTCATTTCTGTTATTTTCTGTTGCCAAGTATTAATGTAGCAATTTTATTCATCTAGTTATTGTGCTTTATTTTTGTATTTCTGATTTTCAATATTGAGGATCAACCTAAGAATAAAAATATTTCTTGTGAATAACTCGTTGTATACCCTACATTTAATGATATCAGGGCTGTCATTTAAGCTCATCAGATTAAAAATATGTAGATAGCTATCGCTCTTTCAGGTACAAGAAGTTTATTTAGGGTTAAATTTAGTTTTTTCCCACAATACGTCATAAATCTTTCGACTCAGTTACACCGGAAACGACAATTTTATATTCTTGGCCCCTCTCGGAAATATATCTTCGGATTCCCGTGAACTGATTCAAGCAAACATCCAGCCTCAGAAGTTTCTTCTGTAACACAACAGTAGCACTTCAGAAGGGGAGTCCACCCATTTAGAAAGTAGAGCTCAAGTCACGCAAAATTTTATTCTATAAATTTAAATTTATTTTGGTCTGTATCCGGATCTTGATATGTCTTTTGTGTGACGTGTGGGGTAAAATGTACCTAGTTTCACATTCACAGAATATTAAGAGCATCAAATGTTCTCACTTATCACAGGTGCAAAATAGTGGTCACCGTCCCACAGCACTACTCCGTCGGAGATCGCCTTTCGGGGGGGACCTTAGGCAACAGGTGGTGGTCAGGGAATGGGATTTCGGGCAGCAGCTGCCACCGACGGCCGATTTCATTGCCGTTACGTCTTCCCTGCCAAATGTCGCAGAAAATCCCACAGGGTCTCCTCGTCGCGTAAGGTGAAACTTGTCTCTGAAAGAACCATTCAGGTTTTGTGTTGGAGTCACCAACATTCTGCGCTTCTTTAGGATTTCTAATATTGATATCGAAAATGTATAACCGTCTTGAATTGCGTATTTCATGTGGGTCTATTACGATCTCTACTCCCAGCAGAGTATCCTTTAGATAGGGTTTTCAGCAAGTTGAATTCAAGTTTTGCGAACTTTCACATGAGGTATGTTGTTTCTGTTGATTTGTGAAAAATCACTTGCTGAAGCCAAATTAATATCTGTACTTCACATTTCCCAATCTTTCAATCCCGTCTTCGGCCATCCTGATTTAGGTTTTCCGTGATTTCCCTAAATCACTCCAGGCAAATGCCGGGATGGTTCCTCTGAAAGGGCACAGCCGACTTCCTTCCCCATCCTTCCCTAATACGATGAGACCGATGAACACGCTGTCTGGTCTCCTCCCCCAAACAACCAACCAACCAACCAATCTTTCACCTGCATCTGTCAAACATATTTTGGAGTTTTTGAGGCTGAATGCGCCTTTCTTTTGGAAGGTCCATTGCCTTGCTGTATAATGCCAACAATGCTCCAGCGCTGCTGACCACGTGCCGAGTTAGTATGTGCCAAGTGTTTTGTTGGGCTCCGACACGGAGTTATAGCGCTCAGCTGCGTTCGTGATGAATGGTACGAAGAAATTGCTAGAAAGTATAACCAACAATTGTATGTTTTCTTTATGGTCGTAGGAGAGAAAAGCTATTTCGCGGAAAGACGCTTGGGATTAGTTTCGCGATGTCTTGTTGAAACAGTATCATGTTTGTGAAATAGCAACTTTAGTGTACGAACATATTGATAGTAGAAAGTAACTAAAATCAGTGATTACTGATTCATTGATGTGGAAACGTACCGTAGCAATTTTGACTTCAGTATGAATGTAAGATGAGCTTAACAGTCAACACAAGACTGGATGAGTAAAGGCATAGTTAAGGCACTCTGTTATGTGGTAAACAGATAATGGAACAAAATAATGTGTCTTTTCCACATTTTTAACTGAACATCTTCAATTATTGAAAAACATAAGAGCAATGTGTTCATGTTAAGCACGTGGTCAGGTTTATTCTGTAACGATGCTTTTCCTCTGTGTAAAGCTTCCATAGCCGCAAAGGTAACAAAAGTCACAGAACCTGGAGCTCTACATCTGTCGCTGTGCCCCGAAAAGTAATTTTACATCTGGCTTACCATAAAAAAAACTACTGACCGGTAAAAAACAGAGACTGAACCGCAATAATGAAAAATAATTGTGAACAATACCGAATCTTAAGTGCAGACAAAGTAATAACAGTGCGTCATCGCAGGCAAAATCGCGTGTGGAGAGGGAATTTGCATCAGCTTCAATTTCAGTACTTCGGGACGAGAATAGGAAATCTACAGTATCTCCGATTTCAACTGTTTGAGGCGACCATTTCCAAGACTCAAAGGTCGCAGTTCACAGCAACACACCACCACACAGCAATCAACAACCCCACAAAAAACGCCAGAGTTGCTATAATAACTAATGCTCCTAGTTTATAATGGATGCCGTATGCAAAAATATTGGAAGAGAACTAATAAGAGAAACACAGAGATTTAAGTAACGAAATGAAAATCGCTCCTACTGTTCTTATAGAATGTTCATTATCTATGAAATCACAATTAAAAGCCTCTTCCGACGGGAAAGAAACGATATTTGAAACGGAATACTCAGGCAGAGGGTGAGAAAATATGTTTCAGGGGAGCTGAATCAGACTGTTACGATACGAAAACAAGACAGAAGTAAAATGTCGAAGTTTGTTAATGGTCATTTTGAAGATATTGTGTATTTGAAGCAAGAGGAAGGAAACTTATCGTACATGGAACATGGGAAGATATTCTTGGGAAAATACTGTTGCAACTGCACGAAAAGTGAGAGTTCATATTTGGCTTGCAGTGACCCGTCCTACCAAGTACGTAGAAATTTGTGTGGTATGCAGGATAGCGCAACAGTTACCGCGCAATAACTGAGAATGTAGAACAAGCACTATGAAGATTCAAAAAATAGGGACTCAAGAGGAAACGTAAACGAAAGAAGCAAGAGAAGACGCCGTTACCATCACAAATAAGAACAAGGTAATTAAGGCTCGCCGTCTTTTGAGCAGAAACGTAGATGAAAGTGGAGCGAGAGAGGAGCGAATGACCAAGCTCTACCGCATGGCCACGGGCTGATGGAGTAGAAGAGACTGAACTGAAGCATAGTATTGCCATGTGATTGCCGCAAAGACGTAAATATTAAACAGTGCAAAAAGAAACTGAAGGAGAAGTGCTAGGAGATGGCGAGAGGATCAACAATGCTACGTTTGTGCATGTTGTATGCCCGCAGGACTTAGTGGTACTCATGAACAAAAGAACTAGCAAATATTAATGAACTATAACATTTTCTACTATTTCGTATTGTTTGTGTTAGTACAGTCTGTATATGTTATGCCAGCTGCTACATAGACTGTCGTAGTGAACAGTGGAATTTCTCTTCATCTGGCATTTTGCAACTGCAGCACTTACGAAGTTGGAGTGTTACACGTTACCATTGTTTTGATTCTGTTGCCACAAGTATTGAGAAAGAGGCAAGTTATCCCTTCCTGTGCATGCACACTGCACATGGGGGGGGGGGGGGGCGGCAGGAATACCTAAGAAGTGGTCAATGCCCAAACCAAGCATTGTCTCGTGCGCAGCCCAGAAGTGAGAAAGGGGCGGGGGCCGAGCAGGTCAAATTCGGCCGTTGTTTGTTTCATACCATTCACCACAGCTGTGCACAGCTTGCCGGGCTATGGCTGTATCGCGACCTGCTATGCAAGAACTGCCTGACGCGCTGACCTGGTGTCCTCAGCAGGAATTGAAGTCTAAAAACCTGTTGTCAGTGAGTCTCAGCATTGTTCTAAATGTTGTGCACGAAATTAGAACATTGGTTGCACATGTATTATCAGATGTTTTGCTTTATCTGACTGATAATCAGTTTGTGCTTAAAAGTGTTATTTCAGTTTCAATAGCCAGATTTTCTGTCTGTCATACGTTATCCTCACAAAAAAATTTTTACAAGTTTCTTATCGTAGGATAGTTAATATACTTCAACTTTAGCTCATGTTGTTTGCCAGAGTTGTATAACTTCTCTTTCCTGACTTTATTACCATGTGAGTTATGAGATACTATTTGATGTACAGTTGTAAGATGCAGTATCATGTTAGGTAAACAGTTGGGTAAGTTTCCATTTTCATGATTTCTTGTACACTCTGAGCAGCAGTTATATGTATAATAACATTCCTCTGGTATAGGATGACCAGTGTTTGTATAGAGAGACAGTTGATGTATCATCATTTACCGAGCTTATGGAGGTATGCTTCAAAGAGGTAAAAATCGTAATCATTACTGGAAGAAAGAATTTTCAGTGATTTTGAGCTATAAAAATAAGAAGCGTATACAATGTTTTGATTTGCTTGAGGGCTGAAGACATCGTAATAGCACTATTTCGCTCGAACTACCCACATAGTAACTATAGATCCTTCTGACCTAGTCTTTATCGTAACAATATTTGATCTTGTTTATTGCGAAAAATTAACAATTAAAATGAGTTGTGTACTATGAAGATTCAACTCGTGTACATAATAATTCTGATGTATTTAATTGCTATGTAAGCTAGTTATTTAAGCGATTTCATTTATATGAGTGTTACCTGTCTACATGTTAAATACATAAAAAGAACTGTAAGCAATTGTTAAATTTCGGGGTGGGAACGAGAGAATTGTAGGTATTGTGATATTTCTGTGGTATTACAGTATTCTTACTCAGGAAGAACCTATTGCTAGGTTGTTCACTGGTATTGAAGTATTCGTTTCAGTGAGGATCTTGTTGCTTTGTAAAAAATATATAGTCTGTATGGCTTTTATTTTCTTTTTGAGTTCTCAAACGTTTGCAATCGTCTTCTGAGGAGGTTCAGTGGGGGTGATATTCTGCTATGTTTCATGTTATGACGTACCAATATTGTACTCGTTACTTATCACTGGCTTCTGGAATTTTCGAAGCTGGGCGCCTCTCTCGTCTGGAGGGATAATTTTCTTGCTGTATAGCGTCGACGGCGTCCCCAACGGTACTGGTCATGTGACGAGTTAGTATGTGCGAACGGTTGTTGTTTTGGGTTCAGTGCGGAGTTGTAGCGTGCAGACGCACCGCAAATAAATAGTGTGGAGAATTTGGTAGAAAGCATAAGCAGGAGATGAAAGTCTTGCGTCGCTTCGTACGTGAAGAATGTTTGGATAATTCAGCAATTTTACGCAATGGCGCGCTGGATTTTGTTTTAGGTACGTGGCTGAAACATTATCGTGTTTATGAAACAGTAGCTTTCGTGGAGTAACATATTGATAGTAGAAAATAAGTGAAAATTCTTACGTGATAGTTGATACATATCTAATTATTGTGGAAATGCAACACAGCAAACGTTACTCTCAGTACGGATATAAAACGAGCGTATCGATCAAAAAACGACTCGATAAACTGAGGCATAGTTAGAGAAACACGTTAAGTGCAAAGAAACAAAGTAATTTGACCTGTACTGTTATTATTTCCAAGTGTCGTTTCCGACTTTTTTCACTTAATAACTTTAATGTTTGAAAAATATAACAGACATGTGCTCATAAAAAGCATATGGTCTGATTTATGTTGTAACGATGCGTGTATATAAAGCTCCTGAGAGATAAGTTCCAATCTGTTTGGACTGCATTTTAGTTTGCACTATTCTGAGCGAGCGCGTGAGTGATACGAATATATGTCGAGAGCTGCAGAGACTGGAAACTTATGATGATGTGTTTGCAACACAGCTCAACTACTTCTAAGACGTCAATATTGCAGCACACTCTTATAAGCAGTATTTTATCTTGCGTCTTTATTTTCAACTTTATATTTTTCTGTCAAAGCAATATGTTTAATTATTTGATTAAATAAGTACATTAGATAGTGATAATACAGTGAGAAAATCTTCAATAAGCTTTACATACAGGCACTTAACGCTAGATTGGGATGTTACTATATTCATATACATTCCGATCTTATAGCGTGTAATGTATCTGGAACAATATTTCGTGATACAATCAAACAAATTGAGAAACATTTTGTTCAATTCGTAATGAGAAAAGGGCCTTCTGGCACATGTGATGAACCAAACATTGAAATAACTATTGCGGCTTGTCCGTGGAGTGGAATATATTCCTTTTGGTGTTACATCATTTTCATGAAAGTCTTTTATAAAAGTCCTGGGAGTAACAGACAAATGGTTGAGGTGGGCACTACACTGCACGTCTATCTTCTCAAGTTGGAAGTAATCATGTACATTAACAGCCTAAAGTGAGGAAGTTCCGACATAAATAGAAATTCTTCTTCAGTCGTGCAGTGTCTTGGAATACCTGTCAGAACTCATGACGAAATTTTCAATTACTGAAACATATTCAGTCATGTCTAATACACAAACGACTGCTTGTGTTGCTTGAAATGTTCTATGCCATTGACTCAAAGCAGGTTCTTCCGTACGGCTATGGTTGGTTGACAGGTTTATTATGTCTGTCATATCGTTTCCCAAAGGATTCGCTCCTTGCATTAAGACACGGCACAAAATGAAATCAAATAGTTGTTGATGTTGACCATATAAGATATTTTCACCAATCTGCTCACACCAAACTCAATTTTTTCCCTGATGGCCGCCTTAGTTTCAGCCAGCATTCACTGTTATTTGTCAGAAGACAAGTGCATCATATCGTCTATTAATTGGTGTTGTAATGACTTTCCGATAAATGCTCTTCCAGCTGTTAATATTGCTATGTCATATTAAGCACTTTGCTTGGCCCAAAAACGACGCGATAAGTAAGGCAGTTCTTATTCAGCAATGAACGATGTACCTTCTCCGCTACTTCTTTTTTGGACAATTGTGTCAAGGCCATAATATTGCCACCGTAAAGTGCAAAACCATATTAGTACATTTGGTACTGCTAGTAAACTGCTTGTCGTCAAACAAATCCATTGCGATTTTCCAGCTGCGTCCGGCTGCAGCCTTCATTTCCTTGTTCCTCCTCACCCATCCAGCCCCACTCGCAGCTGCTCTCGCAGCGGTAGCCAGGAGCTTGGTTGGACTGCTCGTGGTTGTAAAATACTGTCTGGCCAGGCTTTAACTCGGTCAGTCATCGTGTAGCCAATGTCGATACCATATTTAATTGGTTGCAGTGGCATAAAGCGGTGAAACCCAGACTCCGAATATTGGATTGCCTCAGATGAAAGAATATGGACGCAAGGAGATTATATTCAAGTTTGCTCTAAGATGTAATAATAAAAGGATAATTTTAGTACAGTCGAAATAATATGAGTGCGAAACCACCAAAATCCGGCGTTGAGGTGTGGAACGGCTTGCTCCGGATGGTCTAAAGGTGCTTCAATCTGTTTTTCAACTGCAGTCTGGGAATCTTTTAATTTTATTAAGATGTATCAGCGTGAAATTGCTATGAAACTACAACTCTTAGCTGCTTACAGACGTTGACATATGTCAACGGGAACAGATGAAAATTTGTGCCCCGACCGGGACTCGAACTCGGGACCTCCTGCTTACATGCCAGACGCTCTATCCATCTGAGCCACCGAGGAACCAGACAGCAGTGCAACTGCAGGGATTTATCTGTGTCACGCCTCCCGCGAGATACACGTTCTCAACGTAATGTCCCGCAATACATTCATAGTGCCCCCGCCCATTACACTCATTACTCGCGGCGCGTTGCCGATCCCCGTAAGAGTTCGGGCACTGTTTGTGCATCCGCACAGGTGAAGAAGATGGTCAAGTGGCCGGTGAGCCTTATCTATATATATATATATATATATATATATATATATATATATATATATATATATATATATATCCGCTTGGATGGGATATGCAAGATCCTAGACAATAACTAGGAAGGTAATCTAACGAGCGGAGGTCCAAAATTGCATGGATTACCAGAATTGCATAAACTACCTGGTATTTCCTTAAGTTGCCATTTTTTTTTTTTTTTTTTTTTTGAGAGTCACCAATCTTCTGACTGGTTTGATGCGGCACACCACGAATTCCTATCCGATCCTTAGCAGTACTTGCAATCTGTGTCACCAAATCATCTGCTGTATATATTCCAGTCTCTGTATTCGTCTACAGTTTTTCCCCTACACAGCACCCTCTAGTACCATGGTAGTCTTTCCTTGATGTCTTAACAGAAGTCCTATCTTCCTGTGCCTTCTCCTTGTCAATGTTTTACACATATTCCTTTTCTCTCCTATTTCGTGCGGAACTGCCCTCTTTCCCTACCCTATCACTCCACTACATTTTCTGCATATGTCTGTGGCAGCACATTTCAAATGCTTCGATTCTCTTCTGTTCCAGTTTTCCCACAGTCCATGTTTCACCGCCGTACAGGGCTGTCGTCCAGACGTACATTCTCAAAAATTACTTGCTGGAATAAATGCCTATGTTTTATACCACTAGACTTCTCTTGCCCAAGAATACCCTTCTTCCCAGTGCTAATCTGCTTTTGACGTCATCCTTGCTCCGTCGGTCATTGGTTATTTTGCTGCCTAGAGAGCAGCATTCCATAACTTCATCTAATTCGTGACAATCCATCCTGATGTTAAGATTCTAGCTCATCTATTTTCTGCTATTTCTCATTACTTTCATATTACTTCGATTTACTCTCAATCCATATTCTATAGTCATTAGAATGAACATTCTATAGAATATGGATTGAGAGATTGGATTCATTCAGCAGATCACGTAATTCTTCTTCACTGTTACTCAGGATAGCAATGTCATCAGCAAATGGCATCATTAGTATCCTATCACCCCGAATTGCAATTCCGCTCTTGAATCATTCTTTTATTTCCATCATTGCTTCTTCGACGTACAGATTGAACAGTAGGGGCGAAAGACTACATCTTTGCCTTACATCCTTTTTAATACCAGCACTTCATTCTTGGTGGTCCTCTCTCATTTACTATAGCTATGGGGATGAGCCATCAGAATCGGATGTTTATCAATGGAAACCTATTACTTGGTCGGATAAATAACGTTTGTTGTTAGACTAGGCTGACGGTCGCGTGCTGATACCACTTGATCCAGGCGACCAGCTGCTCGAAACGTGCACCATGCCATAGACGGAGGACAGCGGGGGCAGTATTATGCTTGGGAGAACATTCGCTTGGCTTCCATGGGACGTGGATAGTAGTCAGAGACACAATGATAGCTGTGGGATACCTGAATATTATTGTGGATCAACTGCACCCTTCACGTTTGATGTCTTTCCCAGCGTTTATAACTCTCTGTGGTAAATGCCACAGTCGCACTATAGTGGTTTGAGTAACTTTATTGCGATTTCACGTTGGCCACTGAATTCGCCCATTCTGAGCATAACTCTGACGCTAGTAAACGCTGTTTCTACGTCCAAAAATCACTGGTCCGTATTCTAAAGGCATTCCATTGCCTATGTGTAGAAGACGTGCCACATGCCTCCTGAAACCTACCAGGACATGTCAAATCCATGGTACGAAAACTCACAGCTGTACTTCATTACAGAGGTGGACCAACACACTAATACGGGTTTTGTCATAATATTTTGCATCGTCAGCGTTTATTAAATCCATCAAGGAATGCTGGAGTAAATGATGTAAAGGGACATAGGAAACAGTGCATCACCTCAGCACCTGATCCCAGAGAATTTGAGTGGGTGCCTGAAGACGTAACGTCATTACGGTCGCTGTCACGAAAACTGACAGATTAAGGGCATCTGCACTGACAATTCCTGATAATTTCGGATGCTAGCAAAAATTTTGAATTTATACTGCAACCCTATTACCCTCGGTAAGCATCACGTGCACAGTACACAAAAACTTCGCTCTTGCTGCTCCAATGTCTCAGCATTCCATCAAAAATCTTCATCCACCATTACTCTTTCTCCATCGGAAAAGCAAGTGAGCCAGAGCAAGTGGACTGGGGGTCCCTGAGCCAGAATAACCACTCCTTTCACGGGGATCGCTGTATTTGTCTACCATCGGATACTCTCCTCTGTTGTAGTAGAGAGTACAGTTCTAGGAACTAAAGTTCCGTTGAAAACCATCAAATTCCGTAGACTTGTCTTCTCGTTGGCATCCTTTTCTTGAAGACTCGAAACGTATGTTTATACCTGGAGATTCTGCTGACGTTACTGCATTGTTGACGCAGTGTACAATTAGTCCCGAAATGCCACAACATTTTGCTATCAGTTTATGAATTTCCGGAAAATATATAGTATTCATGGTCAAAGGCACCCATACGATGGTTTGTAGTAGGAGGGGGTTATAACGGGACGGGGGGGGGGTATGGAGTATTTTTAACAATTTTCTTGAAAGATAAACTCCTGAATGCACTATCTATTTTCTTTTACCTGAAATCAGGGGACGCGGCGCCCCTTGCTCATGGGCATGGGCTTCCTTGATTCAATGTTGACCAGATCAGTGAAGAACCGCAGTTTATTTATACAACAACAGTAATTTCTTTCTGAATGTCTTGCCACCCTGCACGCACACTGACTGGCGTAGCACTACACATAGGCCCAATTGCCTCCATTACTCTCACTACAAAATAAAAGTCAGTGCACCCTTTCTAGGAAGACTGATACCTCACATAAGCACATGATGCTACACGGGATGATTGGACGGTGTTGACCTCCGTACCGCTATAAAGTATATATGGAAATAAAAGCTGTGAAGTGGAGAAATCACAAATCTTCTTGTCTGAAGATGTCATGTAGTGAGTATGACCTTTAGTTGCCTATTTGCTTGATTATCACTAAAGTCAGCGAACGTGCACACTCCCAGAGTCGCCTGCCTGTCTATTTTGAGCTACTTAGTGAAACGTTTTAATCTGGAGACATCATCTGAGAGGTATTTCGGAACTCAATTAGCGTAAGTAAATTCGGTCCCTTCAATAGCATTTACGAGTATTTATTTTCCTTAATTGAGCGTTAAACATGGTCGCTGAAGAATAGATGGAAATATACTGTCCGGCAGTGCAGTGGAGTACATCACATGATGACCCACTGGAAAGTTTCCATATTGTAAAAGAAGCTCACCGAACGAAAGGACTTGGAATATGTAATATTCTAGGCATTTCAACTAAACGAATACAGTGTACTCTACACAAAAATATCGGAACTGAAATTATGCTTTATGTGCAGGAATCGTGCTGTTGCTGACTTTTGACTGACTAAAACATTATCAAACTGATATTAGAGTGTAGACACGGCTTAGGAGCATGTATCGATACGCAGCATTAAACAAATAAATAACTGATCTCTGTAATGAATGTATATTTCTTCTATCGAAAAAATAAATGATCAATTGTGACTGCTCACAGAATCAGCTGATGCAGGGAACACATCACACGTGAATGAAATCATGCCAGTCATTTCAAATCTTCGAGAAAGGCGCATTATAGAATAATAACTGTGGAGACAGTAGTTGGTGAACCCTACAGACCGCCACAGACGTGCTATAATAGAAGCCTTTTATGATCAATTGTAAGCAGGTCTTGTCGATATGAAGCGATATACAAAAGCAAATGAAGGTTTCGAATAGATTTTAAAGACCATTGATTCATATTCCCCGGCGAAACACAGATAACGAATGCACTGGCACAGGTGATGGACGAATTGTCGCAGATGACAACATACCGGTGCCCTGTAAACCCTCACAAAGTGTAGGTGAATCTTATAACAGATATACCAAGGTGGTACAGGGCCAGTATGGACTGCATCACTGTTCAGCTTATTCCCAGATAAATGCAAGGATTTTTGAATGTTTGAATAAAATTGCAAACACACATCAATGGGTGCATGTTCTTCTGCAATTAATTGGACAGTATAACAAAACTGTACATCGAACAATAACAATTAAACCATTTGACGACAGTAACAATAAACTCCCCCCCCTCCCCCCTATGAACCGTGGACCTTGCCGTTGGTCGGGAGGCTTGTGTGCCACAGCGATACAGAGAGTTGTATCGTAGGAGAAACCACAACGAAGAGGTATCTATTGAAAGGCCAGACAAACGCGTGGTTCCTGAAGAGAGGCCTCAGCCTTTTCAGCAGTTGCAGGAGCAGAAGACTGGATGATTGACTGGTGAGAACTTGTAACGTTAACCAAAATGGCCTTGCTGTGCTGGTACTGTGAACGGCTGATAGGAAGGAGAAAATACAGCCGTAATGTTACCCGAGGACGTACAGCTTTACTGTATCGTTAAATGATGATGACGTCCTCTAGGGTAAAATATTCCGGACATAAAATGGTCCCCCTTGGGGAAGAACAGTTTGAATTCCATAGAAATGTTGGAACACCAGAGGCAATACTGACCCTACGACCAATCTTAGAAGATACATTAAGGAATGGCAAACGTATTTTTCTATCATTTGTATACTTAGAGAAAGCTTTTCATAATGTTGACTCGAATATTCTCTTTCAAATTCTGAAGGTGGCAGAGGTAAAATACAGGGAGCCAAAGCCTGTTTGCAATTTATACAGTTACCAGATGGCAGTTTAAAGAGTCGAGGGACATGGAAGGGAAGCAGTGGTTGAGAAGGTAGTGAGACGGGGTTTTAGCCAATCCCCAATATTACTGAATCTGTATATTGAGCAAGCAGTGAAGGAAACAAAATAAATAATTTGGTTAGGAATTAAAATCCATGGAACAGAAACAAAGATATTTGAGGTTTGCCGATGACTTGTAATTCTGTCAGAGACTGCAAAGGACCTTGTAGAGCAGTTGAATGGAATGGACAGTGTCTTGAAAGAAGCGTATAAGATGAACATCAACAAAAGTAAAATGAGGATGATGGATTGTAGTCGAATTAAATCAGGTGACGCTAAGGGAATTAGATTACAAAATGAGGCACTTAAAGTAATAGACAAGTTTTGCTGTTTGGGAAGCAAAATAACTGATGATGGTGGAAGTAGAGAGGATATAAAATGCTGACTGGTAATGTCAAGGAAAGGGTTTCCGAAGAAGAGAAATTTGTTAACATTGAACATTGATTTAAGTGTCAGAAAGCCTTTTCTGAAAGTATTTGTATGGAGTGTAGCCATGTGTGGAATGAAACATGGACAATAAATAGTTCAGACAAGAAGAGAGTACTAGCTTTTGGAATGTGGTGATACAGAAGAATGCTGAAGGTTAGATGGGTAGATCACATAACTAATGCGGAGGTACTGAATAGAATTGGGGAGAAGAGGAAATTGTGGCACAGCTTGACTAGAGGAAGGGATCGGTTGGCAGGACACGTTCTGAAGCATCAAGGTATCACCAATTTAGTATTGGAGGGTAGCATGGAGGGTAAACATTGTAGAGGAAGACCAAGAGATGAATACACAGCGCTGATTCAAGAGTATGTAGATTTCAGTAGTCACTTGGAGGTGATGAATCTATCAGACGATAGAGTAGCATGGAGAGCTGCAACATAGCAGTCTCTGGTCTGAAGACCACAACAACAATGGACTAATACATAGAACATACAGCCATATTAAAACAGTAGCCCCACGTAAACAGAAATTTATTGTATTGAGTTTAGTATGTATTTCAAAATACAAAACTGCATTTGAGAGATCATGTAACAAAACGGGTCAGCAGTAATATTTGCTGTATCCAGAGTTAAGCATAGAAACCGTATTAAGTAAATAATAATGGGTAATGGAGATATTCAAGTAGAAGGAAGTTTCTACATTAACAACCGCAGAGACACAATCAAATGCACATGTTTGTCAGTGCCCCAGATGATGTCAGAACTAGGTCTAGGTTCAATGACTTGACTTCCCTTCCTCTCACAACAGCTGGTTAGATGTTAAAGGTGTGTTATATAAGAAGCCACATAAGCCATACAACCATGTAGTAGCATAATATCCCTGGTAGTAAACGCATTGTACATGGTAGTGGCAGTATTTTCAATACACTACCAACAGAATTACAAATAACAATTGTGAATCAGGAACTAAGTAGGAAAACAGACTGGCACATTGTGGCAACGGAATTAGTCTGTTGGACGAAACTTGAAGAGAACTCAATATTGCACACCCTGTAAAAATGTGTTTGGCAGAAAATCACACTGCAGACCGAATTTTAGCTGACGATACCACGCATATAGGTGTAACAAGCGATGTTTGTAGAGGGAAACGTATTGCATATTTTGCGGTTTACAATGCAATCCAAGTCAAACTTAATATGGGTTTTGTAGTAAATTTCCGACACGTTGTGAATGCTGCTCCTTTCCCACTTATGAAAAAGAAAACTACGTTTATAAATAGAACTGAATCATTGGTGTCAACAGCAAGAAGTGCCCAGGAACAGAAAAGGAATAAAAAGGACCACTACTAATTAAAGCACCTTCAGTTCTACCATTCATCAAAACATGAGACAAAATTATTTTAATTCCTGTGCTGTCCTTCTATCACTGTCAGAATAGGACATTATTTAATACAACACAGGAAAGTGTCTGAACTGTTCATAAAATAGATCTTAGCTATACTACCCAAAAGACATCTTACAATTGTCAATCAGCTTATGTCTCTCAAAATATTCAGCATTTCTGGGTTTCATGGAATATTTATGTGGGTTACTGTCCTTAAGACTATGTGAAAATCTAAATAATATGGAACTGTTAATTTAGAAGTTGTAGGAGAACCAGGAATTCACTGGGTACCTTACGTCAAAAACCTGGAGTAAGTCTACTATTTTATTCATTTGGTGACTTATGCTCACATAAGAATTACGTCAGTACTTCTCTAATTACCATGTGACCTACAATTTTCAGTAGTACTAAAATTTCAGGACGTATCTGCGACAAATTTATGCCTCATATTCGTCCTGACTGTTGCAGTACAAATAAGAACAGGTACCACGTACATCACTGCATCAGTTGAGGGTTACGTGTGAATTTGTGCACCCTGACACTCCAGCAGTCGATTTAATCAAAACGGACTGGTGTTTCACACTGACTGAGATGGAAACATGCAAAGCGTTCCTAACACAACAGCACGAAACAAAAATTTCATTTAGAAGGTCATAATATTCTGGAATTATTACCTGGATTTTATGAGAGTGATCATTCAAACAGGTATATAAAACATTCTGCACAAAGGTTTGAGTTACGCGACAACGCTAATATATTTAAAAAATAAATAAAAGCAACAAAATAGGCAATCTATTTTGATTGGGAATATTCTTTACGATCAGTGATAGATTTTTCAAACAAGCGAATTTTACCGACGGATTCTAAAAAAATGTCACAGGCCACAAAAAAAGAAGGAAGAGTAAACTTTACAGCCAGGTCACAACAAAGTCATTCAAGCCAAATCACAAGAGCGGATTCTTTTTTGTTAAAGATGGGTAAGGAAATCACTTGTGCCCTTTGAAATGAACCGTCCTGCATTTGACAAGAGTGATTGAGGGAAATCCCGGAAAAAGTAAATATGAATGCTTAGATGAAGACCTGAACCATCATCCTCATGAATGGCAGTCCCTTCTGCTTAACACTATAACACTTCATTTGGTATTACGATCAGCTCAACCAGTAGGTACACCACTGGTTAACACAATTCAAGTCGAGTGACATACTGAAACAGACGTGTGTCTCAATGGCAAATTGAATCAAACAATTCTTCTCTACAGTCGACCCAGGATATAAAATCGTTGAGGTACCTGCACTATACACCAGCAGTAAATGTCCAAACATTAAACCATCTCTAACTGAATGCCGTAAATTAAGACGGACATCTTGTCGACTTTCATGGTGCAGAGACCACAATACATTTCTACTTGTAGGAGGAGCAGCAAGTCTGTATGCTATAAAACCGATCACACAGACGTCAGTATACCAACTTGCAGTGAATACACAATGGTGTAACATGGAAGAATTGTAAATTCCTTAATGTGGTTGCCTGTAAAGAAAGCAACCACATCATTCAATATAACTGGCTTGGTTCAATATGAGAAACTAATTATATGTCAAATAAAGCAATCCCAATCGCCGGTATTTAGGTTTCATTTTTGGGCTACCAGTTTCGAAGATACATTGTGTCATCTTCAGGCCTGATTCACTCGAATAACCTTCGTGTTACAAAATACAACATCACTTTTAACTGGTCTGATGTATTTTGTAACACGAAGGCTACTCGATTGAAGCAGGCCTGAAGACGACGTGTATCGTCGAAACTGGTAGCCTAAAAATGAAACCTATATAACGAAGATTGGTGTTGTTTTATTGGATATTGACCAGCTGTAGTCCCATACTCCAGACAGAAGATGGAGTTACATTCAATTATATGTCAGGAACATTTCTCCAACAAAAATTTTTCCTCGACAATGTTTGACACTAATGAGGGATTAGGATACTCAATCAATTCAGTATTCTAGTGCAGCACACCAACAGGAAGGTGAACCTGGAAAGTGATTCAAGTGAATCTGAGAATTGTGAAGTGAATAATGCAAAAGTTTACCTTCATTTAGAGTTCTAAACATAAGTAAATTTTAATTGTTCTGTAGTTATGACATGTACAATGTACTATTCAGAATGTATCCAAGACTTCCCCTTGTTGTTATGAGGGTGTTAAAGAAGACGAATTCAGAGAATTCAGACGTGAGATCTGTCCACAGGAATTTAAGAAATTATCTCCCACTGCAATGATAAATTGCTCCAAGCAGAATGAAGCTGTGAAATCTTGACTGGTAGATGTCTGTATAGAATTGTAATCTACAGAAAACTCCCCTAAAGATACTGCATATTACACACTAATACTACATCTGTTTAATTATTTATTTCTGATGGAAAACATACACAGGCTTGTATAGATGAAATTGTGGTCCACCACATTTAAAGAATTCAGTGAGGCCACAAAGAGCAAAAATTATTATAGACACTCAAGGCTTAACAACTTGTATATAAAGATACTACATTCACTGGATTCGCAAATGTTGGGGAATGTTATCACACCGTTTACGCAAATGTTGCGTCTCCAAAAGTATTCAGAGACGTGAAAATTGCATTCACGTGTACTCCAACAGGTACCATCTGGTTTAATGGCCAGGGTACGATATACCAACACTAGTAGTTTCCTTTCGTGTTCCACACACAAATGGAGATAGGAAAATCAGTAGTCTATATGCCTCCCTACCTGCGCTAATTCATTTTATCTGGTCTTTGCTCTGCAGTCAGCTGCAAATGACTTTTCTCTAAACTTTGTCAGCAGTATTTCACCACATCTTCCCTTCACTGACTTCCGTTAGACTTCAAGAAGAATCTCTTTGACACTCGGGTGGTGATCAAACATACAAGTGACAAATCTGTGAACATGTTTCTGTATTAGTCTGGTGTCTTCCTTTAATCTGACCTGGGGGGGGGGGGGGGGAAATTATTATCACTCACGCAGTGTTCATATAAGGGTGGTACATATGTTCTACATGTGTCCTTCATAGATCAGTTACTGATACCTAAGACTCTCCCAATAAACTAAAGTCTGCCATTCACATTCCCTATTGTCTAGCTTAAGTGATCCGTACATTTCATGTCAATTTGTAACGTTACACCAGATCTGCAATCGGTGTGACTGTATCGGCAGCACACCAACAACACTGTATTCGTTACACGAGTGTTTATCGTCCTCATCGGCATCAACTTACATTTATCTACATATAGAGAAAGCTACGGTTAATCACCACAGACATAAATTCTAAGTCCGTGAATTGCACTACAGTCACTCAGCGTTATACTTTCCATATACTACAGCACCACCAGCAAGCAGTCACATATTGATGAATAACCTAAGCTGTTATGCATATTGAATACAAGAGCAAACTTATAGCGCTTTCTTGAGGTACTCCTGAGGGCAGCCTTCCCTTTCGTGAACAACTGCTATTGAGGACAAAGAAACTGGTATGGGCACCCGTATTCAAATACAGAGATATACGTATGAACAGGCAGAATACGGCCCTGAGGTCGGCGACGCCTATATAAGACAACAACGGTCTCGTGCAGTTCTTAGATCAGTTACTGCTGCTACAATGCCAAGTTATCAAGATTTAAGTGACTTGAACGTGGTTTTACAGTCGGCGCACATGCGATGGGACACAGCATCCCCGAGGTGTCGATGAAGTGGGGATTTTCCCGTACGACCATTTCCCAAGTGTACCATGAATATCAGGAATCCGGCAAAACATCAGATCTCCGATATCGCTGCGGCCTGAGAAAGATCCTACAAGTACGGGACCAACTGTGACAGAAAAGAATCGTTCAACGTAACACAAGTGCAACCCTTCCGCAAACTGCTGCAGATTTCAGTGCTGGGCCTTCAACGTCAGCGTGCGAACCATTCAACAAAACATCATCGATATGAGCTTTCTGAGTCGAAGGCCCCACATGTTCCCTCGATAACAGCACGACACCAAACTTAACGCCTCGCCTGGGCTGTTGATGACTGGAAACATGGTGCCTGGACTGACGAGTCTCGTTTCAAATTGTACATAGTGAATGGATGTGTAAGGCTATGGAGACAACATCATGAATCCATGGACCCTGCATGTCAGCATGGGACGGTTCAAGCTGCTGGAGGCTCTGTGATGGGGTGGGACGTGTGCAGTTGGAGTGCTATGAGACCCCTGATAAGTCTAAACAAGTCCAGAATTGCTACGTAATGTCTCCAGGAACACACTTCTGAGTGCAAACAGTTCCACTGCCCACCAAAATCGACATGAATATTATAGAGCATGTCTGGTATGCCTTGCAACGTGCTGTTCAGAAGAGATCTCCACTCTTTCGTAGTCTTACGGATTTATGGACAGCCCTGCTAGATTCCTGACGTCAGTTCCCTCCAGCACTACCTCAGACATTAGTCGAGCCATGCCACGTCGTGATGCGGCACTTCTGCATACTCGCCGAGGCCCTATACAATATTAGATAAGTTTATAAGTATCTTTGGCTCTTCAGTGTAATTAAGAACTCTTTGAGTAACCCACATTTCAGGGAATCTACTCTGTATGATTGGACCTTCGTTAAGAGTCTGCATTGTGGTTCCACGTCAGAAGCCTTTTGGAAATCTAGGAATGTGGACTCTTCCTGAATGAGATTTTCACTCTGCAGCGCAGTGTGCGCTGATATGAAACTTCCTGGCAGATTAAAACTGTGTGCCGGACCGAGACTCGAACTTGGGACCATGGCCTTTCGCGGGCAAGTGCTCTACCAAGCACGACTCACGCCCCATCCTCACAGCTTTACTACTGCCAGTACCTCGTCTCCTACCTTCCAAACTTTACAGAAGCTCTCCTCGCAGAAGTACAGCTGTGAGGACAGGGCGTGAGTCGTGCCTGGGTAGCTCACTTGGTAGAGCACTTGCCCGCGAAAGGCAAGTCCCGAGTTCGAGTCTCGGTCCGGCACACAGTTTTAATCTGCCAGGAAGTTTTGGACTCTTCCTGTTGTCCTTCACAGGATATCATGTGAGAAAAGGGCGAGCTGAGTTCACATAAGCGTTACTTTCTAAATCCGTGCTTAATTTTGGAAAGAAGCTTCTTTGCCTGAAGGAAGTTTAACACATTCGAATCAAAACATGTTCAAGAGCACTGCATCATACCAGTGTTAAGAATATAGATACGTAATTTCCTGGGACAATCTTTTTTCCCTCTTGTATACCAGAGTCCCCTGTAATTTTTCGTAACTTTTGACTTTGTGCATGGCAAGAGATAAATGATAAATAAATGTAAGCTATATAATGGGACAATGTGCAGACTATTGCCTGTAAAAGCAAATGCGACTCTCTCAGTTGCTCCTCAACGTCTGTATTTACGCCCTACTTATAGGTGTCTGTGCAACTGTCAGATGATGATATGTCTGTTCGATATACTTTGTGAACAGTTTTTAAACGAGTAATTTGTAACTTTAGCATTACTTATGCTGTCTCCTGTAGCCATACTGGGCTGGTTGACTAGTGACTGGGTGCAATCTTTCGATCAACCTAGCGATTATACGTAGCACCAAAATTTTCTAAGGTAGTTGCAAGGTATATCAATAAGGTATAGTGGTGGTTATTGTTGTATACTTTGTGCATCAACCATTCACACATGCAATAATTACCACCAACATTTTTCTGTCGAGTTTTCCATGTTTCGTTTTGGCTCAAGAGTGGAACAACCTTTGCCTCGTCAGCGTTTTCCGAATTCGGGACTCTACATACCTAGAATTGCTACAGAGTAGCTGCAGAAACACTCTTCTGAGATTAAACGCTTCCGCGGGCCACCAAACTCCCCAGACTTTAACATTATTGACCATATCTGGGATACCTTGCAAGGTGCTGTTCAGAAGGGATCTCCACCCCTCGTGCTCTTACAGATCTGAGGACAGCCCTGCTGAATTCTTGATGTAAGTTCCCTCCAGCACTACTTCAGACGTTAGTCGAGTCGATGTAACGTCGTGCCGCGGCACTTCTACGTGCTCGCGGGGACCCTACACGATATTAGACAGATGCACCAGTTTCTTTGTCTCTTCAGTGTATAATTTGTTAAAGTTTAAAACTTTTCTGTAGTAAGAACTGAATTCATTACCGACCATTAGAAACTACTTGCTACACTTTGTTCCCTAAGTTATTACAGTTTATTTCAGAAGTAGCACTTCTCCATCACTTCCTAAAATATTGTATAGGCTTTTGTATTGGACTCGTGTCGTCGAACAAGACGTAAAAATATTTGTGCTCAGCAGTAGATTAAAGAAACAAGTAATAGCTCCCTTCACTAGATTGTAACCCACAGAACATTCTTCTTTTTATTTCCTGCGAAATGTGAGAACGTAGAGAAGCGTTGTTTCAGAAATAAATATTTCATATGCGAACATGATTCAATATCTGCCTACTTACTTATTATGCTGTGACTGAATTCCGTTAATTCCTTGGTTTTTGTTTACTACAATCGAAAGCCAGCGTCAAGATGTTATCTCGTGCTACTCCAGCTTCCGTCGTCCCTATTGCTTTTTTACGTTAGGTGTCATGCATATCCATACAATTGCCCTCAATTAACACGCATTTGTACGGACGACAAGTCTTTTGTTCTCAGTGTGGTCACTTCAACAAGTCTGACAGTATACTCATTACCTAAAGTCACTCCTGCCACCAGCAAACGTTACACTGCTAAATAAGAACTGGCTATAGTATTTACTACCGTGTTTGGCTGTTTCTTAGGAACTCTTCTCATGTCACACAACGGGAACTCTCAACCTTTCTGTGTTGTTCTCATGGCGGAAATTTTTATATTCATTGGTTTGCAGTGCTGTAGTGGCCACAGTCACGGGTCACAAGTTAGCTACAAAACCGTAGACAAAAGTCTGTCCGTAGTAACACCTGCAAGTCATATGGACAATTGCAGTTGTCATCGAGAGTGTTCTACACGGTCGCCTGGCTTACCCCTTCCGTGCGGGCCAGCTTTCTGGTGCTCATATCACGTCATTATCAAATAGTTTTGATCTCCACCTTGAAGCGGATTACCTCTTCCAGAAAACATTTCTGGCCATATGGCCATATGACCTTTTTTGGTCCTTATGCTCTCAGGCATCTTGTTCTGTAGTTAGTGCTCAGTTGCTGCGTCACCTGCGCCACAAGGCGACATTCAGTCTTACTGTTGGCCGTGGTCATAATGTTATGGTTAATCACAGCATGACGTAAAGAAAACCATTAAGCAATAATACCAAAAATTAAGACTTCGGTCTCCAAACTTAGCTGCCATTGGGAGCTATTCGGTGCTTTGGTTTAAACGTGCAACTATTGCGACGATTTTAGAGGTTGATATCTGCTTACCGGTACTTTATGTTATTATGTCGTTTAAACTTAAAGTTGTTGAAGACAAAGCAACCCAGACTCATTCCTTCTCACTGGAATTACCTTCATTATATTTCACCTGTAATGTGGAAGTAAGCTATTTTAATGATATGAATTCAATGGCTTTCCTATTGGTTTCAGCTAATTTCCGATGCATCGAACCCGCTATCATTTACATCAAAGCATTACAAAGGGAAACATTTCCTCCCTAGAAGAAAGCAAAAGCAGCATTTAGAGTACTATTCGGGCGATTAAGAAGTAAGACCACTACAAATATACTGGTCCACTCTTGCATAACTGTTAATTAACTTCACATTCTTGTTCTCTTCCTGCATTATCTTCTGGTAAACTGGGGATATACATTTCAATGTGATGAACGTTTTTGTTATTTCAAGCCACCATGTGTTACCTCCTCACTGGTGCACCTCAAATCACTGAAATCGTAATGTGAATCAAAACTACTTCACTTACAGTAACCTGGGATTATTTGTCAGTTATTTTGGTACAGAATGTTGTTGTTGTTGTGGTCTTCAGTCCTGAGACTGGTTTGATGCAGCTCTCCATGCTACTCTATCCTGTGCAAGCTTCTTCATCTCCCAGTACCCACTGCAACCTACATCCTTCTGAATCTGCTTAGTGTATTGATCTCTTGGTCTCCCTCTACGATTTTTACCCTCCACGCTGCCCTCCAATGCTAAATTTGTGATCCCTTGATGCCTCAAAACATGTCCTACCAACCGATCCCTTCTTCTAGTCAAGTTGTGCCACATACTTCTCTTCTCCCCAATCCTATTCAATACCTCCTCATTAGTTACGTGATCTACCCATATATCCTTCAACATTCTTCTGTTGCACCACATTTCGAAAGCTTCTATTCTCTTCTAGTCCCAACTATTTATTGTCCATGTTTCACTTCCATACATGGCTACACTCCATAGAAATACTTTCAGAAACGACTTCCTGACACTTAATTCTATACTCGATGTTAACAAATTTCTCTTCAGAAACGCTTTCCTTGCCATTGCCAGTCTACATTTTATATCCTCTCTACTTCGAACATCATCAGTTATTTTGCTCCCTAAATAGCAAAACTCCTTTACTACTTTAAGTGTCTCATTTCCTAATCTAATCCCCTCAGCATCACCCGATTTAATTTGACTACATTCCATTATCCTCGTTTTGCTTTTGTTGATGTTCATCTTATATCCTCCTTTCAAGACACTGTCCATTCCGTTCAACTGCTCTTCCAAGTCCTTTGCTGTCTCTGACAGAATTACAATGTCATCGGCGAACCTCAAAGTTTTTACTTCTTCTCCATGAATTTTAATACCTACTACGAATTTTTCTTTTGTTTCCTTTACTGCTTGCTCAATATACAGATTGAATAACATCTCACTCCTTTCCCAACCACTGCTTCCCTTTCATGCCTCTCGGCTCTTATAACTGCCATCTGGTTTCTGTACAAATTGTAAATAGCCTTTCGCTCCCTGTATTTTACCCCTGCCACCTTCAGAATTTGAAAGAGAGTATTCCAGTTAACGTTGTCAAAAGCTTTCTCTAAGTCTACAAATGCCAGAAACGTAGGTTTGCCTTTTCTTAATCTTTCTTCTAAGATAAGTCGTAAGGTTAGTATTGCCTCACGTGTTCCAACATTTCTACGGAATCCCAACTGTTCTTCCCCGAGGACAGCTTCTACCAATTTCTCCATTCGTCTGTAAAGAATTCGCGTTAGTATTTTGCAGCTGTGACTTATTAAACAGATAGTTCGTGAATTTTCACATCTGTCAACACCTGCTTTCTTTGGGATTGGAATTATTATATTCTTCTTGAAGTCTGTGGGTATTTCGCCTGTCTCATACATCTTGCTAACCAGATGGTAGAGTTTTGTCATGACAGGCTCTCCCTAGGCCATCAGTAGTTCTAATGGAATGTTGTCTACTCCCGGGGCCTTGTTTCGACTCAGGTCTTTCTGTGCTCTGTCAAACTCTTCACGCAGTATCTTATCTCCCATTTCATCTTCATCTACATCCTCTTCCATTTCCATAATATTGTCCTCAAGTACATCGCCCTTGTATAAACCCTCTATATACTCCTTCCACATTGCTGCCTTCCCTTCTTTGCTTAGAACTGGGTTGCCATCTGAGCTCTTGATATTCATACAAGTGGTTCTCTTCTCTCCAAAGGTCTCTTTAATTTTCCTATAGGCAGTATCTATCTTACCCCTAGTGAGACAAGCCTCTACATCCTTACATTTGTCCTCTAGCCATCCCTGCTTAGCCATTTTGCACTTCCTGTCGATCTCATTTTTGAGACGTTTGTATTCCTTTTTGCCTGCTTCATTTATTGCATTTTTATATTTTCTCCTTTCATCAATTAAATTCAATATTTCTTCTGTTACCCAAGGATTTCTATAAGCCCTCGTCTTTTTACCTACTTGATCGTCTGCTGCCTTCACTAATTCATCCCTCAAAGCTACCCATGCTTCATCTACTGTATTTCTTTCCCCCATTCCTGTCAATTGTTCCCTTATGCTCTCCCTCAAACTCTGTACAACCTCTGGTTCTTTCAGTTTATCCAGATCCCATCTCCTTAAATTTCCACCTTTTTGCAGTTTCTTCAGTTTCAATCTGCAGTTCATAACCAATAGATTGTGGTCAGAATCCACATCTGCCCTGGAAATGTCTTACAATTTAAAACCTGGTTCCTAAATCTCTGTCTTACCATTATATAATCTATCTGATACCTTTTAGTATCTCCAGGATTCTTCCAGGTATACAACCTTCTTTTATGATTCTTGAACCAAGTGTTAGCTATGATTAAGTTATGCTTTGTGCAAAATTCTACAAGGCGGCTTCCTCTTTCATTTCTTCCCCCCAATCCATATTCACCTATTATGTTTCCTTCTCTCCCTTTTCCTTCTGACGAATTCCAGTCACCCATGACTATTAAATTTTCGTGTCCATTCACTACCTGAATAATTTCTTTTATCTCGTCATACATTTCATCAATTTCTTCATCATCTGCAGAGCTCGTTGGCATATAAACTTGTACTACTGTAGTAGGCATGGGCTTTGTGTCTATCTTGGCCACAATAATTCGTTCACTATGCTGTTTGTAGTAGCTTACCCGCATTCCTATTTCTTTATTCATTATTAAACCTACTCCTGCATTACCCCTATTTGATTTTGTATTTAGAACCCTGTAATCACCTGACCAAAAGTCTTGTTCCTCCTGCCACCGAACTTCACTAATTCCAACTATATCTAACTTTAACCTATCCACTTCCCTTTTTAAATTTTCTAACCTACCTGCCCGATTAAGGGATCTGACATTCCACGCTCCGATCCGTAGAATGCCAGTTTTCTTTCTCCTGATAAGGACGTCCTCTTGAGTAGTCCCCGCCCGGAGATCCGAATGAGGAACTATTTTACCTCCGGAATATTTTACCCAAGAGGATGCCATCATCATTAACCATACAGTAAAGCTGCATGTCCTCGGGAAAAATTACAGAATACACTTGAGAAAAGTTTTCAAATTGCCCTTTTGTCCTTCAAGTGATACGTGGTTTTCTGGAATAGCACTGTTTACACGGTATCGTTTAATAAGCGCCATCGTGTGCTGGATATGTTGAACCAACTAGGATGGAAAATACTGAAAGAGGATTATTGTCCGCCAACAAGAAATTTAATACTTAAATTCCGAGAATCTACCTTCCAAGAAGAGTCGACAAAAATATTAGTTCGTCCCAGATAGAACAACGAAGAGAAAGTCAGAGAAAGTAAAGCTAATATACACATTTACTAACATTCATTCTTCTGAAACACAACTCCCAAATGGAACAACAAAGGGAAGAAGTAATAGTGGTACGAGAAGTACACTTTTTAAAGTAAAACTATTGCAGCTGTAAGTATTTTATTTATTAGCACGAACGATTTCGTAGCATTTTTGTTGCATCATCAGGTGCAATAAAACAAGTCATGTTCTAAACATCACATTCTCTTTTGCGATTAGAATGGGACTTGATTCTAAAGTACTTACAGCTGAAGCAGCTTTATCTTCAAAATGATATACCAAGCTGTGTCTGCCCTGACTTAAAGGTCTTCTTGACTTGAAGTATTGTCTACCATATACAGTTAAGTTGGCTTGCGGAGTATACACGTCGATCTACTAAGCTTCTTTTAAGTGTACTGGAGATGAGACATCAAGAGACAATGGTACATTCCTCACGTATATAGAAATGGCAGGTGAATTCACACTGCAGAGCGTTAAAGGCCACTGGGAATTACTGTATGAACGCTATACCTTGATATGTGTAACAAAGAATGTTATGTGCTTGCTCATTATTATGGATTGTGCCGAATGGCATCTTAATTGTGAGAACTTCATAATGGGACCACGTCATTCAAAAATATTTCATGCTAAACAAATCATACATGTTAACAACTGATGTGTCATACTAAATACTTAAAACGAAATACAGTACAAAAATCCTGATGATGAGGCGAGCTCATTTCAGCTATAAGCAAGTTTCTATAGTAAGTATTAAGAAAGTTATAAATGTTCTTAATCATGAATAATACAGTGGACAATGTAAATTGATATCTATCTGGCTACAGCTACATCTACGCCATGCTCCGAACCACCTAACGCTGTGTGGTAGATGGTATTTCCGGTACCACCAACTGTTGCCTCGACCCTGTTCCACTTGTGAATGGCGCATGGGAAGAGTGGTTGTTGGTTAGCTTCTGTATTAGCTCTAAGTTCTCGAATTTCTCAACGTGGTCATTTCTGAGGCGTATGTGTAAGGATGTAAATGTTTCCCGAATCCTCCAGGAAAGTACTCACTCGAAGATTCAATACCAAATCTCGTGTTTCACAACGCCTCTCTTGAAGAGTCTGCCGCTGGTGTTTGATGAGCATCTCACCTACTGAAGAAACACGTGGCGAAACGTACGTGTCTTCGTTCGATCGATGTCTCACGGCAGCCCTTCTTGGTAAGGTTTCCAGATTGATGAACAATACTCAAGACTCGGTCGAACAAGCGCTTTCTAAGGTACTTCTTTCATGGATGGGTTACATTTCCTTAATGTTTTGCCTATGAGTCTCAGTCAGACAAATTGAAATACTTCATGCACATATATTCAGATATGGAAATGCGCTTCAGCTACAAATCCTCCAGAAGCGAAGAGAGACAGGAGCTCTAAGGGGTGAGGGTGGATTTTTAATGACTGCTCTACGTTTTATTTTGTGAGTCATTGCTACTGAAAAGAGAAATTCTGAAAACGTCTCTCCAGATTTACGTGTAAATAATGTTTAGAAGTCACATAACTTCGCATGTACACCGGATATTCTATGTATTTCATCGCTACTTTGCATAACGATTTTTGAAAAAAATCTCTTGTGTGCATGTAGTTTATGTACATCACCACTCATGTTCGACAGAAATGTAATGAGCAGTAATAGCGTAAGAAACGGTGACATTAAAGTCGGTTATTACAACATGAATAAAATTATAACAAGGTTATTGAAGAGTTGCCGAATTAATTTAGATGAAACTGTGGCAATTAGATTGAAAATGTGACGACTCATTTTATGAACACTACCTAGCGCAGAAATGAAAACATTAAAAATATAGACGAGCAATAACAAAACAATATTTCCTCTATGTTGACAGAATACATCCGAAAGTTTCAATCTAGTAATGGTGGGAGACGCTGCGGGTAAGATTTGTATATGCACACCAAGGCTTCAATACAGTAATCATGTCGAAGTGGTTGTAAGTTGCGGCAGTTATGCACAGATGAAAAGGAGTGCGCAAGGAAGACGAGCATGGAGAGCTGCATCAAACTAACCTTGGAACTGAAGGCCGTAACAACAACAACATTTTCATGTAGATACAAATATAAGTGGTATGGAATGTATTGTGGAAAGCTTAGCGTGGACTGTAACTTTACATGGAAATGAAACGCGGATTCGAAACAGTACAATCACGAAGAAAGTAGAAGCATTTGTAATACTGTGTTACACAATAACAGAGAAAATTGCATATGAAGATCGAATTACAGTGAAACGTCTCTGTGGAGTCATTTCATAGACACTTCTCTCAGTGGATTCTGTGCATCCAATTCTGTCAACCGCCTGATTCCGGTTTAATCTATTAACCGTCCCAGAAAGACTGAGCACTCAAACTAAGGCTTATTAAATGATATTATGTTTGTTTTTTTGTGTTCCATAGGGGACCATGTACTGTATTTATTACGTTTTTCCCTCCAGCCTCCCCAATGTGTGCGTGAATGTGACTGAATGAGTGCTTTTACGAATGGTTGGTTTCAGGCCGGCCGAGATGGCCGAGCGGTTCTAGGCGCTACAGTCTGGAGCCGCGCGACCGCAACGGTCGCAGGTTCGAATCCTGCCTCGGGCATGAATGTGTGTGATGTCCTTAGGTTAGTTAGGTTTAAGTAGTTCTAAGTTCTACGGGACTGATGACCATAGAAGTTAAGTCCCATAGTGCTCAGAGCCATTTTTTGAATGGTTTTCGGTTTCTTTTGTGGGGACGCTGAGTTGGTTGTCGTCTGCTAGGAGCAGGTGATGTTTGCTTCTTATTTGGAGGGTATCACGGGATGACCAGGTTAGGCTCCGAGTACCTGAACAGAGAGATTTACCCCTTTTAGTCTGAGGTTCGTTTGTCTGTCAGGTTGGTGGTGGAAGCCTATCCCTCTGGTAGCTTCCGTTGCACCGGTAGATAGGCGAAGCTCGGTGGAGAACGGACTCTCTGCAGCTAGCGGTTGGTGAGTACAGTTCGTAACTCCTAGAGGAGGTTTCTGCTGATTGGATGTAGGTCAAATTAGAAATTTCCTATGTTAAATTCGTGGCATATTTAACAAGTTCGGCTTAGCTTTTTGTTAAAAATCGGCGATGATGGTGGTTGAAATTACAAGTGTGGATGTTGCTATGTCCCTTTCGGACAGTCGTGGGTATGTAGATGGAATGATTGAATTATTGTGTTCCGCTTCCCTTTTGTGTGTTTTTCCTTTTTAATATGCGCGATTTAGCAATTTTTTCCCGAATTGTTTAGTTGAACTTTTTTATTCATGCACAAGTCATGTGTATCCATAGGATGTGCATCAAATTCAGTAATGAAATAAATGTGCTACGTAAATGATAAATTCTGTGTCCTTTATCTTTGTAATTGATGCCAGTTCTCACATTAATTTTGTATTCCCTAATTTTTTTATTTTATTTATATATTTATTTAATTTTGATGTACGACATACAATGCTGTTCATCTTGTCTTTTTTTTCTTAAATTGCATTCTCATAATTAAATTCTAAATTTAATAAAACTGATAATTTCCAGTTCGGTCTTTTCTTAATTGTTAGGTAGGGCTTGGGCTGGTGGCGAGCACGAAATTTTTAATTTATGATTGTCCTTATGAAGTGGCTTAACCAGAAGTAGCGCACAAGGGTTACATCCCCATTATTCTTGGTACATAACGTATGTCGAGCCTTGGCTAGGATGCGTTTACAGTTCTACATACATATTTTACAACAATATGAGGTAATGAATCCAAAAGTAAAGAATAAGTTGGTAGGACGCAGTATAAAACATGGCTAATTTTGAGGTAAGAATGGGAATAGAAATTCCATGGGGAGGTTAAGGCTTAACAGGAGTAAGATGCGTGAAGCTAATGTTATAATTACAGAAACATAAAGAGACTTCCAGAGGACTAAATAGATTGGAGAACTGCTTCAAACCAATCTTCAGACTTAAGTCTAAGGTAATAAAGGCCCAAAGTTTTCTAGTATTTGTTTTACTTCGGATGTAAACTACCGCTTAATCTTTGATATTATTTTATGAAATGTATATTCTAACATAAAGCACATAAAGTTCATCATCCCCATCAGTTCTAATACTTGGCAGACAACCAGTTCGTCGATCACCAGCAGATATCCTGGACATAATTAACAAGGTTATATCGAATATTTCTTCATGTGGAAAGGATCGATGTAAAGCTCGAAATGTTAAATTATGTCACAATAGCAGCGTGTAGATCAAATAATGTAACATAATGCGCAAGTACACGTCTGCTTTATTTGACAAGCGCGCTCTTGCTTTTATTGAAGAAATTGCGTGCGTGGCGTTGTGAGTTTGTTTTACGCTTGTCAGTGTGCATGTTCCGTCAGGTGAAAAAGCAAAGTTTGTCACAACTATCAAATGCGAGTCGGAAGTGCTTTTTCATGCGGCCACGTTGAGCGGCGCCGTCCTCTGCTGCGGCCCGCCTCGCTCCGCTGCAGCTGCACGTTACTGCTCGATGGCTGGCCGGAAGCTCTTGCGCGGCTACAAGCACACCCCTACCCCACCCGCCAACCCACCCCAGCGGAACCCCTTCGTGCCGCGTACCCCACTCCCACCGCCGCAGCCGCTGGCCGTCGCAGCCACTAGGGCTAATTAAGCTTGCCGCTGATGACGTCGCGTGCCCGCAAAGCCCGCTCTTTCACTTTGCCTCTTTTTTTTTCTTCTTTTTGCTCACCCTCTAAAATAGGCGCTAGGCAACAGAATACGAGTCGCTGATGGCGCACCTGTACGCACCTGGCTCACAACTACGTCGCAGTTCCCTAACGCCGATCGCCAATGGCAGAACAGGACTTTATGTTTCATTTTTATCGTAGGAGCCAATTACACTAATTGAAATCGTTCATAGCTTACGCGCACCAATCGTTGAAACACCATCGTTATCGTTACTTCCATCACAACCCTTTTTTACAATCAAATCAGTAATACGGACTAAAGAAAGAGAGAGAGAGCCATTGATAGAAGGAATAGTGAGACGATGCATTATTGTCACTGGAGATACTGTATTGCTTCGATTTACAAAAGGTGTATCAATACTAATGATTATAATAACGTCAGATAGATTTCTCACAATGGTTTCGTTGTAAATAAGCCGCCTACATACAAGAGGTCGCTACTCTTCAACGCACTCCTGTGTCGAAGTGCTCTACTCACAGGCAACTTGTCTCGTACCTTCTGGCGAAAGGGATTTCCGTAGCCACAATTTTGGTGGTAACGGAAGGGAGTGTTGGCGTACAGTTCGTACTCATCAATATTTCCCCTAATACTGTTGTTGTTGTTGTTGTTGTTGTTGTTGTGGTCTTCAGTCCTGAGACTGGTTTGATGCAGCTCTCCATGCCCCTAATACTACCAGCCAAAAAAAGTTTACTTTTTTTCTGTAACTGGCTTGAAAAGAAGCAATCTTTAAGTTTTAGGGTTTTAGGGTGCGCTGACAAGGAAAATGTTATTCAAAATGTCAGAATAGTTCTCGTTTCACGTTGCTGGCTATAAAATCTCATACCTGTATTTACCTTGGTGTTATTGTCGGATACATATCCCTGAAGGCACAGCAGCTTTACCTGGCGTTGGTAGTTTTCTGCTGGTGATTTCATGATTAGTGTCCGGCAGTAAGCGTCTAACATTGATGCGCTTCACGTTCCATGGTATCTCATTTACATGCCCGAAATTTTCTGGTGGAAGCGTTCTTCGTGCTCTTCGATTCCAGCACTTAGTTGTCAGGAAAGAAGTCCAATTGGGAATCCTAGTAAATGTGAATTTTAAGAAATGTTGCTCCCCAGTCTTTTGTAGCAGTACAGAAGATTTACCTCAAGATTCTTGTAATTTTCTGTCTCTTATTTGCTAGAAAATTTGTTGACACTTGAAAAAAGGCATCCCCAAGCTAACTTTTCGTTACCTGTCACGATGGTGTTTAACTGCTCATCATTGTACAGTTTGCATGTCTGGCGACGTTCTAAAATCCCATCTTTTATTTTCGTCTCATTAAGAACTGGAAATCCCACGTGCAAATAGAGAAATGCTTCTCCGGTTTTTTTCTATGGCCTTAACGAAGTTTCCATTAGGCACGTAAAACTGTGGAGAGCAGGGAGAACTATATTTTTGGATTCGACAAGTGTTTTGTGTATAGCATTGTGACATCCTGGTTCAAGTGATTGACTCGTAGGCCGGTCTTTCTTTTTTTAACTCTTTCACACCTGTATTTTTTCTTGAAGAAGAAAAATTATTCTTTATGCGGGATGCTCTTAGGTGTTTTCTTTAATGATTTTAGATGCAAGTTTTATACAAAACTGTATACTCGTTTTCAAAACATATAGTGTACACTTGGCTTCATTTTATGGACTAAAATGACTAATTACGAACTATTCATTGGTGTAATAAATAGTGAAATGATCATTCAATAATTGCCACACAGAATAACAGTGTGTTGTTGTTGGGGTCTTCAGTCAAAAGACTGGTTTGATGCAGCTTTTTGAATTATACAGTGTAATATAGCGTACCGACCACATCCGCGTATTGTGGTGGTCACGAGCTGCTGCACACTACCGTATCGAAGCTGATATTGTCAGCACTTGCGCGTGATGGAAAGGTGGAACATTCACAAACATGTACCTTCGGTGTCTGATGGCGAAGATGCTTCCGTTGCAACTAAGACACAGTAAGAATTAATGTCGACAATTGTAACGAGAGGGTCTGAAAGGGTTAATGAAGTGCTTTGGCGCGACCAGAGACGTAGAAGCAACTGAATTTGGTGTAGCCGTGTTGTATCCTAAGTATTGCGCCCATGAGTTTCAGATTCCTGCAGATTTTCCATTTAAACTTTTCATAAGTGAGTCGCAGTAACAACTGCGCCATGTTAACATGCCTTCCTTTCATGTAAGGTGCATCATCAATCGTATCGATGGTAACACATTGTAATCATGCACACAATTGAGAGCTACTCTGCAGAAATCATTGACCAACCACTGCTGATTCCATTTATAAGCAATGCTCAAAGTTGTCATTAATCACATACCAAATTATTTTCAGTTTAGAAAAATGGAAGGAATGGCATAAGGCGTTTATGGAATTTAGTCACAGTCACTCACAGTCACCGTCTTATCAACACAGTTCCAGACCTCTCACAAGGTCCTTGAGTTCACACTGTGCTATTTTGTGAATCTCTGAACACTCATCGTTAGACCCAAAAATAGGATCTTTCGGAGAACTGTACTTGAAGGTTATGGTGAAGTGGTAGTTTCACTACCGCCTTCATCACTATTTCATTCTTGTGGGACAGGAATAGGTGGTCCGTCTCAATGAGGCTCTGGTTGCATGGCCGACGGTATGTTAGGATATGTCAACCAAGACATTTTACGCTTCGAAATGCCAAGTGTTACTGGAGTTGTTATACAAAAGTAGTTATCATTCACCTGTTTTGATGGTTCTCGTCAGATATTGGATGTCGCAAAGAACATGGAAGGTGTTTTACGATTCATAGAAGAAAGAAGGCTCGAGGCACACGATTTGCAACATATATTAGGAACTCAGGTTTTGTCCAACTCCTTGAATTCATAGCCAAAGTACAGTCCGTACACCTTCATAATATACAGCATTATCGACCTCCTTTGCTATTTCATTGTAGCCTCTCCGCAAATGTAGCAAAAATTGTCAGCAGTGTTTACGTTTCCACAACACTTATTGAATCACAGGAATTACGATGTTCACACGTACTAACTACACTTCAATAAAACGTTATTCCAGTACACAAACAGAATACGTCTTGTAACAGACTGAAACTACGCTTAAATGAAACATGCTCCGCTCCTCCCTTCTTCTTTCCCATCCTCCTGTTGCTACGAACCAGGGCTGAACTAGCGATTAAGTACACACATAGCTATTGTTGTCTGAAAATTCGTCACTCCGTATGGGAAGAGATTGACAATGAATGCTAATAACATATAATAGTAACTAAACACATCCCCATTGAACCTGGAAACGACAGCTAATTCGAGTTTTTCACTATCGTTTTCGTTGTCAACGCGGTAGTTATAGTTAACAAGTATTTATTTCGTTCCAGTTACCTTTTCACTGTTTTGCTAGTGTATTAGTTTATTTCCGAAGATTACTGTGCGGCGTAACAAAGTGAGTGGGACACAGTTGCTGACGATCCGTCCATCATATTGTACTTCAGACTTGCTGACATTATTTTAATCATCAACGTAACGAAGATCAGTGAACACAGAGTATATAGCACAAGAAGCTAGTTATCACCTATCGACTTGAATTTTTAAACTGGTGAAACCTATAAAAATTACGACTGTGCCCTTCAAAAAGATCGTTTTGCAGTATCTGACATTGTGTTCTTCTTTTGGACAAGCCTATGCATTTTAAAGTACCATAATTTCGATCTAATTTTTATACATGTCGATTTTTATGCAAGTCACTCTAACCCATTCTGATTTAGGCACTCTGTGATTCCTGTTTTCGTTCCTAACACATCTGTACACTTCCTTAGAATTAATACATTTTCCTTCATTCCTCGAGAGGCTGCAGTTTTCCCTCAGCTATCCAATCCACTCGTGCTCTCACAGTAGCTGTTCTAATTCATTTGTGAGAATGTTTCCATTTTGCTACAGAAAATACTTACAAGAATCCCTTCCGTTTCTTAAACGCTACTTTCTAACACAGTGGTTCCTATCTTGTACCGTTACCCCTGAGTGAAATCAGGTATTAGCTAGTGTCCCCGCCACCCCCCTCCTCCAGCCTTCTGTTCTGCATTGCCTCCATCATCACCAACTTTAGCACCTAATTAACTTTATAATGAAAATTAATTTTGTTTTAACACTTTCTTATTATAAGTGATGATGGGTAATTGATATTTAGTTTCTGTATCTGTTATATTAATCAATGACTCAAGTTCACTGCTTACAGCTAACAACCATACTTATACCTGAGTTGTGTTCAGTCAGAGAACATCATAACTCATGCTTCAAAATCATTCAATTCTCCGTTTTTATTTTCATTGATATACAGTTAGAAACCTACTTTCCTGTCTACTAAACTTGAGTTCCATATGGTTTTTCTGTATACTGTGACCGGGTAGATTTTATATATATATATATATATATATATATATATGTGTGTGTGTGTGTGTGTGTGTGTGTGTGTGTGTGTGTGTGTGTGTGAATGTTAAGTGGATAATGAAGAAATTCTAGGTTCATCGCTTCTGCCTACCACTCGTCCTCCCTTAAGAGGACATTGCATGTACTGTTCTGCCAATGTTAAATTATCGAATTTGGTGACCCATTATCTTCGAAACTTTTTAAGTCAGCAACTTAAATTTTCCCATAATTATAGAATGCATCTTTCTAGATATACTGAACTAGAATTATTGCTAAAATTATGTTGTGGGGCAATTTACCTTTCTTTCAAATATTCAAGTTTTTGACAGAATTTTGTAAATAAATGAACATAAAAAGAAACCAACTCACGATATTTTAATCATTCTTTTCCCATATGTGTTGAATCTCACACTTGGCATGTTGTGTAAATTTAATGTCTCTAACATTAGTACTTTTTTAGAAAACGGGTCATTTATTGCAAAAAATGTAGTTCAGATATACTGTGGTTTAAAACTGTTTTTATTACAAATTATTATACAGACTTACATTTCTGCTTCTTTTATGAACTACAATTGCCATGGCCCACTGCCTGTGTCTTCCTTAGTGTCACAAGAGCCCAGTGCTTTTCTCCTCCTTTTCTTTCTTGCCTCTTTTGTTATTATCTGAGCAGGTGATTCTTCTTCACACACACGAAGCTCATCCAGTTTCCACAGTCCCTTAGCCGTATTCTGTCCAAATATGACCCCTTACTTCCCCAGAACCTTAAGTCTTTCATAGTTCCCACCATTAAAAGTTATTACAGGATCAGACATTGCTTATTTTAGAGTCATAAGGCCAACAAATACATTTTTAGACACCATACAACATTACTGAAGGACTCATTCACATTCTTGGTTTCCCCATGTAAACACTTCTTAAGTAGCTCAGGATTTGTCAAATCTCTGTAAATAGATTTGATTGCCTGCATTACTGCCACAGAAAGAGAATATTTATGTATAGATTACTACAGGGTGCCAGAAAATTGAGTTTGCCTATATTTGCACCAAGTGTTTGGTAGAGGTGGACACGAAGCATGACATGGTTTTTCATCAGTTGATATTCGACGAAAGAAAGTGCTCCACACATCTCTTTTCATCTTTTCTAAATTGTCACAGTTATCTCTAATGGCCTTCCCATAATATTCATGTAATTCATCAGTTACTTAGTCCGTTAGTCTTCCAGCATGTTTTATTGTCCCGCCATCAGACAGTTTTGTGTTACCCAGCTTGGTTTTTATGTTATGCACACGTATTATTCGTAATGCCAGCTTCTGAGAGAAAGCGATTCACAACCTACTAGACTGTGTAGATCCCACGATATGACTGCTCAACTGGGGCAGTATATGCGTAGCCGCAAAATCTGACAGTCACACATCAACATTAAAAATATTATTTGAAAGTCTCACAATTGTATGATTTTATTGTTATGTATTCCAAAACGACAGGAAAGGCCAAAGTACATTATGGAGTAGAAAACAGAAAACGTCAAATTTCATCGAATTTCACGTACAATGTCCCGTTAAAACTCACTATTGACAATGAGTGTACCCATTTGTTTCAAACACATGCTTTCCCATTGCTGTTCCCATTCCTAGTGGCATTCGCTTCACCATCACCCCATTTACAATGAACCTAGTTAACATTTGTGTACTATATGTCTGTAAATCACTTGATTGCTTGTCTCCTTACTTTTAAGTTGGCAGAATTTGGCACATTTTCAGCTGTCACTGATTTGCATCTGCTGACAACTATAATAATAATATTAACAATTATATTAATAATATTGTGTACAGCACTAAGTTACTGTTATGTTGTACTGCCAAATAGTTCATCTGTCTTTCTTGAAGTGAGTACAGTTTCTTGTCTGTAGTAGGAAAGATGTACAACTTGTACAAGGTATTTTTATGAGATATTTATCATTTGTTACTTGTATGCATCAGTTTCATCACCATCAGTATATGGTACAAAACGCGAGGTATGTATGTAGAGAGAAGACTATTTGAGGAACATTTAGTCTCCATTGCACAGTGTCACACATTGATATCAGTAATTGACAAGAAAGTAATTAGTGATAACTTATATCCCATAATAAATAAGAATATTTCTAAGTTGTTATAATAGTACAGACCTTTTAAAAAAAATTATTTTCTGTGATGGAAACTTATATTCCATAATGAATAAGAATATTTCCAAATTGCTACAATTGTAACGATCATTTAAAAGAATTTAGTTTCTATGACTGAAACACAGTCAAAATCTTCTGGTTTTTACCTCTCTGAAGATTTCAATTTATTCCTCAGGTGATAATTAGCTCCAGGTTGGGAACCACTGCTCTAAAATCTGCCCTCATAAAGAGACTTTGCCCTAGAATTCCTAGTAAGTGATACTCTTATGGAAATCATAAAGACTTATTAGCCATTTTGTTATAAAACCCAGCACACCTACTACAACTCAGTGCAGAGAGCTCTAGTGTATCGTTTGTCATATTTAACAAAATACTACATTTTATTTAAAATCTTCATCGCAGAACTGTCCATTAAAATTTCTCTACATGTTTTCATATTTTATCATTTTAAGTTTTGTAATAACGATGTTACTACAGTTTACAAATGATCTCATGAGAATACTGACACTGTACCACTGCCAGGTTGAATGAGCAATAAAGGAAGTACTTACTGAAATAAAAAACTTTTTAAACTAACACTTTTTTAAAACGGTCTAAAAGTATAAAATGATTTCAACTATCCCCATACAGGCTCCTAGCCCCATACAGATAGTCCTGAAAATTTGTCCTTTTGAATTTTTATTATCCATGTAATTACTTGCAGAATTTAAAAGAGAAAATGTGAGGCACTTGCATTTGGCAATAGGAAGCAGACGAACCATCACCATCAAGTTAAGTATTGCATGCATCTCACGTTTTTCTTTTTAAATTCTATACGAGTTTTCTTAACAGTTACAAACTGAACCTATAAAGGGCTAGGAAAAGTTTATTTATACTTCTTAGTTGGTTTTAAAAATTTGTTATATACTAATGTTATTTGTTATTTTCTCATCCTCAAAGTTATCAAGGACGCTGTCACTTGCTGGACAGGTCAGGTGCTGAACTCTCCTTTGACCCTAGTGGTGTCGTTGCTGTAGCTTTATAGCCGTTTGGCTACTTTGTAGAGGAGGTGAGCTCGGGTAGCGATATGTTTTCCAATAGAAACTGATTATTGAGGATCCAGTATTTAGAACACCACATGGGTTACTTTGTCAGCCAATATCACCGTTAATAGCCTATCACTAATTGGATGATTGGCCTGGATGTGGATGATGTCAGGACATTAAATATCTGCAATATCATCTGAGGCAGAATCCTGAGAATCCAAGTGAGCTAAATCAATGTTTGTCTTCATGGATCACTGACACACCTATGGTTTACTTTCCCTTATCCAAAAGGCTGTGTATGTGGCCTGATGAAAGTATCACTGCTGACACCGATGTGTTAGAAACAATTACTACATGAGGGCAAATGTTGTGGATGCTGTATACACATAATGTCTTTGCAGCTAGTCAGCAACTCGAGCTGGCGTGTGGGGGCCAGGGATGAATCTGGATTTGGTGTGTTTGGCGCTTAGCAAACACATGCAGAGGTTCGTGCAACACTGATGAAGACCTGAGAGACCACTGAAAGTCCCTGGTGAGGGAAATGCATGTATCTAAAGATAAATGATTGAACATGAGGGGATTGCTCTAGATGCCTTCGACTAAAGAGTGGACTTGGATCATATCCCTAACAAGTGGTTTTGCATATGAGTGCTTGGTTTGCACAATGAAAACGGCAGTCTATCGAAAGGCCCTGTAACCTACCTATCCAGTCAATATACGACTGTCATTTTTCTTACAGCAGCTTAAAATCTTGTGGCTCGCGCCCTCAACGTACACCAGAGGTTCCTAAACTCTTTTCTTGTAGACCACTTTCGAAGTTTTAGTATTTTCAGCTGTTCCCTGCTGTTTAATTTGTACTATATTCTCAAAACTTCTAAAAAATGTCACGGCCGAGTTCCAACCCTGAATGCGGAGTGGTAAAAAGAAAAAGAAAAATAACACATTATTTTGTGTTCTATTTATTTATTTAAAACTTATGGTTATATAATTAATATGAATAAAAATTAACATTGATATTGTACTAATCAACAATCAACAATAAAATGTAAATAAACAATTTTAAAAAAATAGTCATAATTTTAATGACAAGGATGTACTTGACGGATTGACTGCAAATTATGAAAGTTTTGCTTCGGTTTCGTAAGGAATAACCTCAAATCTCCCGTTTCTGTGATATTCGATTTTCTCCCTTTTTTGTTAAAAGGTTGGTAACGACTCTAACAGTTTTTCGACAATATATGACAAGAGGAACGCTATCAAATATTTTCTCACAATTTCCCACAGCCCAGGATATTTTTCAGGTATTACTGCCTGCAGCCCAACTGTTTGATAGCCTTTTTTACATTTCACCTTCAGCTCCTCATTGGTGTTAAGCTCAAGTAGCTCTTTTTGTAATACCACATTCGCCACTTCCGTTTCATCAAGTGAATTTATGATCCATGGCGATATTTCCGTCGTCAGAATATTTTCGAATTTTAATTTGAAGTGATCATGAAGGGTAATTAAATGTTGACCATATGTCTGAATGTCCTCACAAAGACATTCTGCCTGTGATAAGTTTGGAAGATGGGAGAGTCCGCTCCCACTAATATTTTGCTTCATAAATTTCAATTTACCTAGAAACGTCGAAATTACACCCATTGTATTTATTTAATGTAGGCTGTCCCCTTGTAACTGCAAGTTCAAAATGGTTCAAATGGCTCCGAGCACTATGGGACTTAACATCTGTGGTCTTCAGTCCCCTAGGACTTAGAACTACTTAAACCTAACTAACCTAAGGACATCACACACATCCATGCCCGAGGCAGGATTCGAACCTGCGACCGTAGCAGTCGCGCGGTTCCGGACTGCGCGCCTAGAACCGCTAGACCACCGCGGCCGGCAACTGCAAGTTCACGTCATTAAATTTGTTGAACAAATCCGTCAAGTACGCAATGTCTGCTTTAAATATGATCAGATTTGCTATTAAATATGGACCTTTAGTTTCCCAAAATTCTATAACTTATTCGGAAAGTGAATTAAATCTTGATAAACATGCACCTTTCGACTACCAGTACATACTTCAGTATGTAAGAGCAATCGTTGGAAATCATCATCATTTTCCTCGCACAACAGTGCAATTAAACCAGTATTCAAGGCATTGCATGTTATTTTGTTAACTGCGTTAATGACAAATCGAAGCAATTGGTGCAATTTGTGTCTCAAATTTTTCGCCACAAGGTATTGTCGCTGGATGATATAGTGAATTGCAGTTAGTCCCCGTATCATTCTTTTAAGATGACTTAGAAACCCGCGATATCCCCTGAACATGATAGAAGCTCCATCTGCTCCCATTGAAATATATTTTTTAAATGAAATTGATTTTTCCTTAAAAAAATTTGCTCCGGACATTAAATATTGATTGGCCTTTAAAATACACTTTCAAACTTTCCGCGAATACTAGCCCTTCTTGTGGTCTTCACTCCAGAGACTGGTTTGATGCAGCTCTCCAGGCTACTCTATCCCGTGCAAGGTTCTTCATCTCAGAGTACCTACTGCAACCTACATCCTTCTGAATCTGCGATTTTTACCCTCCACGCTGGCCTCCAATACTAAATAGGCGTTCCCTCGATGACTGAGAATATGCTCTACCAACCGATTCCTTGTTTGTGCCACAAACTCCTCTTCTCCACAATTCTATTCAGTACATCCTCATTAGTTATGTGATCTACCCATCCAATCTTCAGTATTCTTCTGTAGCACCACATTTCGAAAGCTACTATTCTCATCCTGTCTAAACTATTTATCATCAATGTTTCACTTCCATACATGGCTACAGTCCATACAAATACCTTCAGAAACGACATCCTGACACTTAAATCTTTACTCGATGTTAACAAATTTCTCTTCTTCAGAAATGCTTTCCTGGTCATTGCAAGTCTACATTTTTTATCCTCTCTATTTCGACCATCATCAGTTATTTTGCTCCCCAAATTGCAATACTCATTTACTTAAAGCGTCTCATTTCCTAATCTAATTCCCGCAGCATCACCTGATTTAATTCGACTACATTCCATTGTTCTCGTTTTGCTTTTGTCAATGTTCATCTTACATCCTCCTTTGAAGACCATGTCCATTCCGTTCAGCTGCTCTTTCTGGTCCTTTGCTGTGTCAGACAGAATTACATTGTCATCGGCGAACCTCAAAGTTTTTATTTCTCCTCCGTGGATTTTAATTCCTACTAAAATTTTTCTTTTCTTTCCTTTACTGTTTGAATAACATCGGCGAGAGGCTACAACCCTGTATCACTCCCTTCCCTACCACTGCTTCCCTTTCATGTCCCTCGACTCTTATCACTGCCATCTGGTTTCTGTACAAATTGTAAATAGCCTTTCGCTTCGTGTATTTTACCCCTGACAATTCATAATTTGAAACAGAGTATTCCAGGCAACATTGTCAAAAGCTTTCTCTAAGTCTGCAAATGTTAGAAACGTAGGTTTGCCTTTCCTTAATCTAGTTTCTAAGATAAGTCACAGAGCAAGTATTTCCACATGTGTTCCAAAGTTTCTACGGAATCCAAACTGATCTTAACCGAGGTCGCCTTCTACCAGTTTTTCCATTCGTCTGTAAAGAATTCGTGTCAGTATTTTGCAGCAGTGGCTTATTAAACTGATAGTTCAGTAATTTTTACATCTCTTATCACCTGCTCTCTTTGTGATTGCAGTTACTATATTCTTCTTGACGTCTGAGGGTATTTCTCCTGTCTCATACATCTTTCTCACCAGACGGTAGAGTTTTGTCAGGACTGGCTCTCCGAAGGCTGTCAGTAGTTCTAATGGAATGTTCTCTATTCCCAGGGTCTTGTTTTGACTTGGGTCTTTTAGTGCTCTGTCAAACTCCTCATGCAGTGTCATATCTCCCACTTCATCTTTATCTACATACTCTTCCATTTCTACAATATTATCCTTAAAAATGGCGCCCTTGTATAGACCCTCTATATACTCCTTTCACTTTTTTGCTTTCCCTTCTTTGCTTTGGATCTGGGTTTCCATCTGAGCTGTTGATATTCATGCAAGTGGTTCTCTTTTCTCCAAAGGTCTCTAATTTTCCTGTAGCCAGTATCTATCTTACCCCTAGTGAGATAAGCCTCAACATCCTTACATTTGTCCTCCAGCGAACCCTGCTTAGCCATTTTGCACTTCCTGTCGATCTCATATTTAAGACGTTTGTATTCCTTTTTGCCTGCTTTATTTACTGCATTTTTTAATTTTCTTTTTTCATCAGTTGGATTCAATATATCTTCTGTTTCCCAAGGATTTCTAATAGCCCTCGTCTTTTTCCCTACTTGATCCTCTGCTACCTTTACTATTTCGTCTCTCAAAGCTACCCATTTATCTTCTACTGTATTTCTTTCCTCCATTCTTGTCAATCGTTCCCTAATGCTCTCCCTGAAGCTCTCTACAACTTCCGGTTCTTTCAGTTAATCCGGGTCCCATATCCTCAAGTTCCCATCTTTCTGCAGTCTCTTCGGTTTTACGAGGGCAGTTCAATAAGTAATGCAACACATTTTATTTCTGAAACAGGGGTTGTTTTATTCAGCATTGAAATACACCAGGTTATTCCCCAATCTTTTAGCTACACAACACTATTTTTCAACGTAATCTCCATTCAATGCTACGGCCTTACGCCACCTTGAAATGAGGGCCTGTATGCCTGCACGGTACCATTCCACTGGTCGATGTCGGAGCCAACGTCGTACTGCATCAATAACTTCTTCATGATCCGCGTAGTGCCTCCCACGGATTGCGTCCTTCATTGGGCCAAACATATGGAAATCCGACGGTGCGAGATCGGGGCTGTAGGGTGCATGAGGAAGAACAGTCCACTGAAGTTTTGTGAGCTCCTCTCGGGTGCGAAGACTTGTGTGAGGTCTTGCGTTGTCATGAAGAAGGAGATGTTCGTTCAGATTTTTGTGCCTACGAACACGCTGAATTCGTTTCTTCAATTTCTGAAGAGTAGCGCAATACACTTCATAGTTGATCGTTTGACCATGGGGAAGGTCATGGAACAGAATAACCCCTTCAGCGTCCCAGAAGACTTTAACCATGACTTTACCAGCTGAGGGTATGACTTTAAACTTTTTCTTGGTAGGGGAGTGGGTGTGGCGCCACTCCATTGATTGCCATTTTGTTTCAGGTTCGAAGTGATGACCCCATGTTTCATCGCCTGTAACAATCTTTGACAAGAAATTGTCACCCTCAGCCACATGACGAGCAAGCAATTCCGCACAGATGGTTCTCCTTTGCTCTTTACGGTGTTCGATTAGACAACGAGGGACCCAGCGGGAACAAACCTTTGAATATCCCAACTGGTGAACAATTGTGACAGCACTACCAACAGAGATGTCAAGTTGAGCACTGAGTTGTTTGATGGTGATCCGTCGATCATCTCGAACGAGTGTGTTCGCACGCTCTGCCATTGCAGGAGTCACAGGTGTGCACGGCCGGCCCGCACGCGGGAGATCAGACAGTCTTCCTTGACCTTGCGGCGATGATGACACTCGCTTTGCCCAACGACTCACCGCGCTTTTGTTCACTGCCAGATCACCGTAGACATTCTGCAAGCGCCTATGAATATCTGAGATGCCCAGGTTTTCCGCCAAAAGAAACTCGATCACTGCCCGTTGTTTGCAACGCATATCCGTTACAGACGCCATTTTAACAGCTCCGTACAGCGCTGCCACCTGTCGGAAGTCAATGAAACTATACGAGACGAAGCGGGAATGTTTGAAAATATTCCACAAGAAATTTCCGGTTTTTTCAACCAAAATTGGCCGAGAAAAAAAATGTGTTGCATTAGTTATTGAACTGCCCTCGTAATCTACAGTTAACACGTAACCAATAGATTGTGCTCAGAGTCCACATCTGCTCCTGAAAAAGTCTTACAGTTTAAAATCTGGTTCCTGAATCTCTGTCTTACCATTATATAATCTATTTGAAACCTGTCAGCATCTCCAGGCTTCTTGCATGTATACAACTTTCTTTTATGATTCTTGAACGAAGTCTTAGGTATGATTAAGTTATGCTGTGTGCAAAATTCTACCAGGCGGCTTTCTCTTTCATTTCTTTCCCCGGATCCATATTAACCAACTACATTTCCTTCTCTCCCTTTTCCTACCAGAGAATTCCAGTCACCCATGACTATAAAATTTTCGGGTTAAATAGAGCAGCAATCAGTCGTAGAATTAAGTTGCTGTAATATGACATTTATAGTCACAGCGCAGATCAGATTTCGATCTGTGTCAGGTCATTATCAATGCAGTGTGGAATTGTAGCAGTTGTTCGTGCTCAAGTGAATGCTTACAAAGTTCAACCATTATCGTGTCCCTTCACTATCTGAATAATTTCTTTTATCTCATCATACATTTCATCAATATCTTCGTCATCTCCGGAGCTAGCTGGCATATAATCGAACATATGCCAATAATAATGCTTCATTATCTGGTAAAGTCGAGTCGTCCGTTTGAATAGAAAAGTAAGTGGTTTGCATTTGATTACACAAGAAGCTTTCAAAATCAGAGCTCATTTCATCAATATGTCTTTGTACAGTGTTGTTACTTAAAGGAATTGATTTGAGTACGTCAAATGGAGGTTTGTGCAGAACAGTTTTTAAAACCTCTTCAGTAGCGGGTAAAATTAACTGCTCTCCGATGGTGAGTGGTTTTCCAGACACTGCTATAAGCAGTGAGATATTGTAAGGTACCCGCAATCCATCATCGCTACTTTAAGATGTTGAAGTAAACATACTGTCCATGGTGGCTATCTTTTAATATTTTTCCTTCAGTGTTTAAAATTATTTCAAATAATTACCTATTTCATCAAGATGACACCTTCTTAGATGATCTTTGATGGTTTCATAGAGTCATTGTTGAAAACTTTGTTTCATAAAACACATATGGGTAATCGCTTGTCTGCTTTGATGGAAGAAAACCAAATTTAAATAATCCACACTGCATTGTCGACATTTCTTCTTAGATTCGGTTATTTTCCGTATAAGTTCAACCTGTAAAGAAAAAAAATGTTTGTTTTAGTAATCAATAGGCGATTTTAACAGGATGTGGCTATTTTAGCCGAATGGAATAGAATTAATTATTGCAATAAAAAACAATGTGCCAACGGAAAATCTGTTTTTAACTATTAAAGGCAATAAACTGCTAAGACCCATTGTTTAATCGTCGAAGCTTTAGCAGCCACTAGATTAAATAGCCGGTTTTTAGTTAATGATTAAAGAAAATATATACCTAGTTCACCAATGCCTCGTTTCATAAGCATAGTTTCTCTTTATTAATGGACTGTATTATTATTTTGTTGTACTGCATTCAATAAGAGTAATGCCTTGTTGATTAGTACTGATTCTGACTGTTAAAACAAACAATAAAAAGCCTGAGAAGCTTGAAAAGCTATTTATTATAAATTTAGTACATCGCTAACAAATAGACGAACACAGACATCGATTTACTCACACTTTTATTATCAAAATTCCGGAAACAGATGTCGTTGGAATTCGTATTTAATTTAGTGAAGCTTGCAAGCACATAACAAGTCGTATTTCGTATTTCTGCACGTCTAAACAAGCATTCTTGACGAGCTGGCGCGCGGTCGGCTCTTTGCAAGTCTCTACATGCGTTGTACTGAATATCAAATATGCTTATTTTTACAAGTAGCAGTCGCTGACCTTCTTAAAATACACTAGGTACCCCAAAAAATTAAGCTGGTTGAAAATTTTCGTGCATCCCCACTTACAACTTGTGAACCTCAATTTATTTATTTATTTTTATTTTTCACGTGCTCGTGGAACCCCGTCTGGTTCCGAGGACTCCTGGGGGTCCACCTGGGCCACGTTGGCAACCACAGACGTAGACCAATAAACAGGATTTTAGACGTTTACACTGTAGTGCATGCGATTCGACGTCTGGAGTGAGCTGTTCCAGAAGGTGGTACACTTCAGAGGTGGCGCTAGCCGTAAAAAATGCTCACTGCGGAAAATCTCATGTAATGGCATGTGACAGGAAGTTTTGCACAAACCTGGCCACATTTCATCAAGAGGCAATGTGTGACAGGAGGCTGCACGTTCTGGGGAAGCAGTAAAGCCATGGTGGTCACGTCCGTAGGAGCAGACATGCTGAACTCAAGAAAAAATGGCAGTTCACCAAAAACTTGCACTATGCATGAGTAAACTCAATCTATCTTGGGCATAGCACACTTGAGGATATGGAACCCACAAAGAAGGAACACCTCATCGCCAAATACTCCACTCATTGCTGTAGGCACCCTGAAATCAAAGCCCAGGTAGACCATGAATAGCAAGTTATTGAAATATACATAAATCCAATTTTTTTTCTCCGTAGCAAGATTGACACTACAAAATTGAAAGTTTGCTAATTACTTTGAGTCTCAGTGAAGAGATATACAACACATGCTCATTTCGCATAAAACCATACTGAATAACAAAAGTTCAAGTTCTGGATGCACTAGAAACTGGGAGTTTAAAACGACACGGCGTTATCCCAGATACCTACGTCCACAATTGTCCGAACTCTAGCGGCCAAGTGTCGGCGTAGTTCGAAGACGACTAACGCTGCTTCATATAGAGGAGAATTCCAGTAGGTGCCAGAGAGTCTATAGCACAATGATTCGACGGAAGTTTCTGAAAGGAAGAACTGTGACACCGATTGGCACATGACCCATAGAGATTGTTCGGAGATGCTGGTCTGGCACTGTCAGTCGCCTACCTAAATACGGTGGAGGAGCCACGATAGTGGTGGAGCTATTTGCACACACACGACACAGCAAAAGCATGTAGACAAGCGAGTACGGCGGCCTCTTCTAGCTAGACTGTTGCTGTCTGTAGGTCAGGCGTGGGCTCGATGTTTCGTGCTTGTGCTTTCTGAACTGGCCCCTGCAGCTGACAACACAGGCCACGCGCGATGCCCAGTTGTTACGCTGGAGGACGAAGAGCCCCGACAAAGAAATATCTGTTTCTTCCCTGACGATGCAGATAGCAACCGAAACTTGACATTAACGGTATACTTGTGGTCGATACCGTTTACAAAGGCCATTTTAATTATAAATAATTGTGAACTTTTCTTTTTTCTCAATTATTATCAGTCATCATAATATTCATATTCATTCCATGTCGCATCAGTACGATTAAGTACAATCCATTACTGACGGCCTAAGACCATTTTCTTCATCATCGTCACCAATTATTGAAACCGACTACTGGCCAGTAAACTGCCTGTAGTTCCACGACAAAAATGCTCTACACATTTCCAAGATTTATGGTGTGTTTATGCTGTAATCTAACGGCTATCGATTATGTCAAATCAGAAATAAACATCTCATTAGTACATCAACCACTCATTCGCCCGCTGTAATGCATCTCATTTTCACTGCATTTATACAAGTAATTAAGTGTTCCGTTGAAGTCTGCTGAGTGAGGCATTCATTCATTTTCTTGTCTATCCAAGTAACACACAATTAACTTTTCGAACAAAATTTTTACATATTTACACGCTAAGAATTCATGAAAATATGCAATTGACGCTTGTAAACATAATTTGGGGGATATTCATTACTACGTTAGTCCACTATTCCAAAACTTGTTCTCATTTGCGTCACAGAGAAGAATTAAGGAGACCCCATACCATATGCTACGATACACTACACTGAATCAGAACCTACATTACCCTTTTTGGTGAACTACGAGTTTTCTTTAAATCTGAATTAATTTTTTGATTGGCCTGTACGATTTCTTCAATATAAAGAAGACATGCAGATTAGTTATAACACCGATGAGTAGAAATTATTCGAGCCTTCATGGAGAAGTTAGGAGAAGTTCCTCTCGCAGAATTACTTTCCTCTCGTAAAATTACTTTCCACGCTTGAGAGTCTAGAAACTTAAATTCCTCTTGAAGGAGGAGGAGCGAGAAAACGTTGAGTTTCTGTAGGATCTCGAGTATAAGGCTATCAGGAGAGATGAGTTTCGATAGCTGCGATTTGTAGAGTTTCTGCACTAATCCGTTTACGTGATGGCTGAAATGGAAAAGCGGTGATCGTAAATCCGAGTCCCAGCGGGCCGCCGGCATTACGATGCGATTTGGCAACGCAGCCGACTGTGGAGTTCTCACTGTCATCGTCACATGGCACTTCCTAAAGCCATCACCAATCAGATGAGCGATTGCCACATAATGCACAGAGACAAACAATGCGACATACGCCTGGTGTGTCAGCGCGTACTCATAAAAGATAACGCGTAACTCCCGTACATATGTGAATTACTTCAATGCTCTGGGTGCCACACGCACACACACACACACACACACACACACACACACACATGCACACACGCGCACGTACAGACACGACCACACGCACACACACACACACACACACACACACACACACACACACACACACACACACATACTCAGATATGCATGATCATAAATCCGACAAACACAGAAACACAAAGTACCAAATCTTTACAGGACGAATAATATTCGTCGGTAGTCTCATCATAGACTGTAACGTATTAGGTGCCGTTTTAGGTTCCTGTGACAGATATACAATTCCCACAGTTATCCTGTCCAGATTCTACTTCTGTATGATTATTACCGATTACGAAGTTTTGACGAGTGACAGCTTTTTTATTCCGGAAGTGTGTTCGGGTTATCGAAGTTCGTAGTACCTTCATCGGTTGCAGCAATGATCTCAAAGTGTACAGATTAAAAGTTTTCACTCGCTGGGTTCAAACAATAATGTTTGCCTTCTGCAGGTAAAGTCTTCCTGTATGTTTTCTGGAGCGACAGCTATTTTTTCGTGAAATCATGGACTGGGGGTAGCACCTTAGATTAGTAATCAAAACGTCCACGATCCCGGGTTTGAGACGGTCTCCTCCCACCGCTTAGATTTTGAATATAAATAATATGAAGTGAAAAGGGACGAAGAAAAGGATTTCTGGTCAGAGGAATAGAGGATAATATTAACAACAGCAGAAAATGGTAAGTCTCCAGTTGGATTCGATATGAATAGGAAGGTAAGACAGTGATTGAGTTACTATGAACGGCTCATTGAGAAGGATGTTTTTATCGGAAACTACAGCAAGCTAATGCTGACAACGACAGTTCAGGTATACATGCTGACGTCGCAAGCCAAAATGAAGAGATAAGACAGTACATGAGGATACTGAACTGGTAATTTAGTACGTAGAGGGAGACGAAAATCTAATGGTCGTAGGGGGATTGCAATGCTGTTGTAGGGGCAGAAAAAATCTCAAGTGAAAGCGATTTACTTGAAAAGGGTCGGGAGGTGAGTGAAAATGTCAATTAGGTTGTGTCACAGTCAGCTAGAGATTCCAAAATCAGATATTGGGTTGTAAGGCGTAGCAGATACAGATTCAGATCAAAATTTAGTAGTGATGAAGAGTACGCTGGAGTCTAAGAGATTAGTCAGAAAGAATCAACGCGCGAAGAAGGGGGATGTGGAGCTACTAAGGAATAAAAAGATATATTTGAGATTTTCTGGTGCTGTATATAGTGCGATAAGGAATAGCACGGTAGGCAATTCAGTTGAAGAGGAGTGGATGTCTCTCAAAAGGGCAATAATAGAAGTTGGAAAGAAAAACGTAGGTACAAAAAAGGTAACTGAGAAGTAACCATGGGTAACAGAAGAAATATTTCAGGTCATCGATAAATGAAGGAAGTACAGAAGTATTAAGGAAATCTCAGGAATATAGAAATACTTGACACTTTGGAAGGAAATAAATAGGAACTGCAGAGAAACTATGGAGAAAAAGTTGCATGAAAAATGTGAAGAAATCGAAAAAGAAATTACTGTCGAAAGGACTGACTCTGCATACAGGAAAGTCGAAGCAATCTGCAGTGAAATTAAAACCAAAGGTGGTAACAATATGCGTGCAATGGTAATTCCATTGCTGAATGCGGAGGAGAGAGCAGATAAGTCGAAAGAGTAGACTCAAGGCGTCCATGATGGTGAAGTCTTGTCTGAAATGACAGAAGAAGGAAGATGCGTAGATACAGAAGAGACAAGTTATCCAGTATGAGAATTTGATAGAGCTTTGCAAGCGAGAAGATTGAATAAGGCGGAAGGGGTAGATTACATTCTAAAATAATTGGGGGAAGTGACAACAAAACTATTATTCACCTTGGTGTGTAGAATGTATGAGGCTGGCGATATACCATAGGACTTTCGAGAAAGAAACATCCATACAGTTCCGAGGACTGGGTCGACAAGTGCGAAAATTATCACACAAACAGCTTAACAACTCATGCATCCAAGCTGCTGACAAGAATAATATACAGATGAAATGGAAACTGAACATCAGTTAAATGATGATCTATTTGTCTTTAGAAAACTAAAGGCACCAGACAGGCAGTTCTGACGTTACGGTTTATAATGGAAGGAAGACAAGTTCGTAGGATTTGTCGACCTGGTAAATACCTAATAGTGTAGGATGTTTGAGATGTCGAGCAAAGTAGGGGTGAGCTATAAGGAAGGCTGGCTAATATACAATATGTACAAGAACCAATAGAGATCAACAATGGTAGAAGACCCTGACGAATTAAAAACGGTGTTGGGCAGAGATGTAGTCTTTCACCCCTACTGTTCAATCTCACATCGAAGATGCATTGACGAAAATAAAAGAAAGTGCGAAATTAAAATTCAAGGTTAAAGGATATCAATGATAAGATTCGTTGATGACACTGGTATACTGAGTGAAAAGTGAAAACCGATTACAGGATCTGCACAATGGATTGAACAGTCTGATGAGTATAGCATAGGAATCGAGAGTAAATCGAAGAAACACGAAAGTAATGAGAAGTAGTAGAAACACGAACATCGAGAAACTTAACATCAGAATGGGTTATCACTAAGTAGACGAAGGGATTCTCTTGCGTAGATAGCAAAATAAGCCATTACGGTCGGAGCAAGGACAACACAAACAGCAGACTAGCACTTACAAATTGGTCATTCCTGGCGATAAGAAGTCTTCTGGTATCAAACACAGATCTTGAGGAATGAATTTCGGAAGTTGTATGTCTGGAGCACAGCACATTATGAATAAATTTCGGAGGTAGTATGTCTGGAGCACAGTATTGTTTGGCAGTGAATCGTGGACTGTGGGAAAACCAAACCGGAAAAGAAGATAATTGAAGCATTTGCGATGAGGTGCTATAAAAGAATGTTGAAAATTAGGTGGGCTGAAAATGTTAGGAATGAAGAAGTTCACTGTAGAATCGGTGAGTAAATGAATTTATGGAAAGCACTGGGAAGAAGAACGGACAGGAAGTAAGGGCATCTGTTAATACAACACAGAATAACTTTTGTGGTATTAGAGGGAGCTGTAGAGGGCATAAACGGTAGAGGAAGACAGAGACTGAAATACATCCAGCAAATAATGGAGTACGTAAGTTGTAAGTGGTGTTGTGATATGAAGAGAATGGCCCAGGAGAAGAAACCGTTATGGGCCGCATCAAACCAGGCGGAAGACTCGCGAGAAAAAGAATCGCCACAATGTAATCCAGTCGTGTAGTAAATTCATTCCATGTTTTCTATAATCAATGGTACGCTGTCGTTCAAAGAAGTAGGTCCGGTCATAGTTTTATAAAAATTTATTTACATTTTCTTTGAGGAGTTTCCTACAAGATTTCTTGATTAAGAGAAAAACATAAAAGGTGGAAAGGGAAAAAGAAATTTTGTATATCAATGTAAGTGTTTCAGTAGGTACAAATGATACGAGTTAACGATGGCTAACTAGCTATGTTTAATACAAATATTAATATCTGTACGAAGTTGCCTCACGGCAAAGACTCCATGACGTACACAGACCATGACTTTTACACTTTTGCAACGATGTCTCTAATGTAACCACATAAAAAAATTTAATCGGCCACCAAGCCCATAGACAGCCACCTTTTCGATTTCCACATACGTGTGACTCCTCCTTCAACAGTGAGTGTTAGCCCTGCCATCGAAGGAGACAGTCCCTTTTGTCTCTTTATTAACGTTGCTTCGTAGTGTGTGTCAACTTCCTAAGTGTTGAGAGTTACTAAATTCTAGGATGTTAAAAGATGTTAACCTCTTTTTAATGTACGAACGGATACCCAATCTATGACGAATTTTGAAACAATGTGTCTTGTGATCGTATCTCTGCAGGTAGTCTTCTGTGTTTCATTAAACAAGGATCCGCACTTGTCGGTGAGTAATACAATTCCAATCACCCACAATGAAACACCCCGCACATAAGCATTAAATAATTCGGTGGGCTGTAAGGTTATTTATGTAGCAATAAAAACATTTAAAAATCGCGCAACGTATATATTATTTCAGGATAAGACGACTCTCCTGAACTGGATCAACACTATTATTTCTCTTTGCAAAAAAGAAGTAGACAAAAGTATAGGTAGTAGCCCTATCGGCCTCCTCCCCGTAATTTACAAGGTAGTCACTATAATCATTGATAACCAAAGAGAAAAATAAATTAGGATTCAGTCTAAACAAGACGCAAAGTTTTACAGAAGGATGTTGCTCAGTGGGCAGCTCATAAAGCCTGAACGGAATTTCATAAAGGGGAACGTGTGAGAATCACAACTGTTCCTGGGACTCGAAGATCTAGAGAGAACAGAGATCTTGAGAGAACACTTTCGACAAAATATGAACTTACAGCCACTGAAAAATAGTACATTGACTCAAGGGATAAATTATACATCACTGCTACAGCTTCCATTACATCTAATCATGATGGTGAGAAACTCAGGACTGCAGGAGCGATCAGGCAAAGAAGTTATCTGTGACTAAAATCATTGGCAGGGGTGTCAAAAGGAAGAATTAATATCGTTTAACTATGTAACAAAACGAGGACTGGATGTTATATATCGTCAAGTACCCACAGCGAATTTAACAAATCAGAACTTACGTCAACCACACGCATTTTGATGGTTGCACTGTACAGTTTGCCCTTACTACAGATAGTCTTTTAAGAGTAAGCAAGAACTAAGGGGAGCTAGTTTGAAAGGATTCATGAAAATCTCTTATTATAAGACGAAACGATGCGTTCAAACGGGAAAAGTACAAAACAACCATGAAGTCACAGGACCGGCAAAGGAGTTCATATATTGAGAGCAGCAGAACATATAGCAAGAGAAATGAACGAAGGAGTAACGTTGGACTAGAGTGCAATTTTTAAACAATCTCGGGTTTCCTAAACTAAGCTTGCAGAGTGTCTAAGACAGGACATTAACAACGAGTACGTGTAGTCATTTTCAACTTACTTCAGTTGGATACGAACTTCTTATGAGAAAGTAATTCTATAACCGAAAGCTGCTCTCCGTGCAATAGGCAGACGCATGCGTGTGTATATCCAGTACTAGGGAAGATGCCAAGGCAAGTGTACTTCTGAAACACAATATTGTGACTATGTGACATTTGGACATCTTCGGTGGACCGTTTCTAGGAGAAGAGACTGTTTAATGGGTTACCCTTGGTTATGTAAACTAAATGTCAGGAAGATCAGTAGAACCTAAAAGCAGTACTGCCAAACCTACTCTAGAATATGCAAAACAGGGTTTTGAGACGTATTGTCTGATAGATATATAAAAATGAAAATAACATGAACTAAACTTTCCGTCAGTGTTTGGCAGAACACAATAAAAGAATTAAAGAGAAAACATTTCTTGAAGCTCTGAAAAATTACATTTATTTGGTCACGAACAATTAACAGTCAATTTTTCAGCGCTATACGCAAACACTACAATTCATCGTTATTCTATCTTTTGTATGTAATATCTGTGTAAGTGTCGCGTCATTTTACTTGTGTTTGCAACATTCATTTGTCATCTGGCGATGGCTTAACAAGCCGAAAACCGGTTCATGACCAAATCAATATACTTTTACAGAACTTCAGAAACTCTATCCTATTTAACATTGGAAATAAAAATATTAGGACAAGTTAAAAACATATGGACACCCTTAAAGCAGTCGAAAGCAGGGACAGCTAAATAATCAATCATGAAAAATAATAGATGTAATTTTGACCTTAGCTAAATGAAATGTTGGGTGGTTGCTGGGCTAAGGAGGTTCTTCAAAGGGATCCACAATATAAGCAACTACCCAGATGACAGTGTAATCCTTTTCAAAGGGGTGAATTTGTTGTTAAGATTGAACATAGTAAAATATTAAAGAAGGTGTAGTGAAAACTGTTAGCGATACACTGATGTAAATTGGATAGGCTGGTTGAAGAAGGACCCTGAAAGAAAATGAATCCTACCTTTAACGCACATATATTTTTGTGCTCTAGTTCGACTGCTCTCAAATTCTACCATTCACTTGGGTACTCGATTTGATTACGGTCAGCAGACTTCATTGGCATAACAGCACGTTCACTAAAGAGTTCAGATTATTGCGACTAATTTTTTTTCATCCTGACAAAACGTAGTGCTGCATTTCTCTTAAATCTTGCATTAGGAAATACGATGCTTCTACATTTATCTATTGTCGAAATGTTTCGATTTAAAGCAACTTTTTCGAACCTTTCGTTCACTCAGCGGATAACTGATGTCTAATACAAGTATTTTTGTAACACACGTTTTTTAACTCTTCGACATGCATTCTAAACCTACGGCAATTCTCTTGATACTACATCTAGATCTACATACATACTCCGAAATCCACCATATGGTTCGTGGCGAAGGGTACCTCGTACCACAACCAACATCTTCTCTCCCTGTTCCGAGACAAGGGCTGCAAATTTCGAGGCAAGCGCAGAACTGTTACTTCTGCAATAAAAACTTAATTGGTGTAAGCCATGTGTGTAGTGAAATTTAATCTCTATCTTTCTGTTGGTCGATATTGCGCCGTCATTACAAGAGTAAAACGTTCTCCATTCGGATGCAGAAGTTGAATTGTTGAACGCAGCCTCGAAACCAATAACAAGTGAACGAAGCCCGGTAGTGAATGCGTGACGCGGCGTGGCGGTCGGCAACTGCAGTACAGTCAGAAACGTCCGGCGGCAATCGAGCGTAATTCCGGTAACATTCGCCGGATTACAGGACTCCTAAATTAGTTTGCGGTGCGTTTCGTGTATTTGAACGGTGGTGCACGCGCGACTCTCCCGGAACGTCCGCAATCTGTGTTACCTAATTGGTCAAGCTCTGATTGGAACAGAGGTATCGCGTCGGCAACCAACAGAGATGGCGCATCACCACCATCCTGTGCCAGCGGTGATAAACACGCGTGCTTGCTGCAGTCGTACTACCGAACATCCTGGGAACTTTTAAAGAAAGCATTTTTCCTCATGCAGACACTACCGATACTCACTTCTGCATTTTTTGGAGTCAAATGTGCTATTGTATTCGTACCGCCAGATATGATAATTTGGAAATTAAAAGTGATGAACAGCCGAGATCAGAGAACGCCCATAAGAATGATTAATACACAATAACTTTCAAACTCGAAAAAAAATCGAAAACATCTAAAAACATTGGACAAAAGCTATGTTGTGATGGCGTCTTGAACATTTCAAAGAACTTGTTAGTATAGCAATAATAAATCAACTGAATTCATGCATAAATTTGACAAATTAATAGTAAAATAGTGTACAATGGAGATTTAGTTATCGGAAGTACATTTTGAATTCTATCTCTACTTAATACACCAATGTATGTTATGTAGTTGATCGCAATGAAGGAAACTATATTATGTAGGTAATTTTCAGCACTGAAGACACACGCACGCTGACAGAAACACTGTCGTTTGGAGAGACAGTTGTGCGGATCTATTGTCTGTTAATGTATGACATTTACAGCATTCCACATATAGCTTTGATCTCCATTGTTTCTCTCCTATATTAAAAAGTAATTAATGCGAGACGGCATGAAAGTCATCACTGCTAGCACACAAATATTCATAAAACTTCAAGCAAGATTTCCATTTTTTGTCCGATTCCAATAATCATGGAGACTGGAATTAAATCGTAGAGGAAGAAACAGAAGGCTGAGTTGCGGAAGAGTATGGGCTTGGTAGTAGCAATGAGACAGAAGAAGGGCTAATCGATTTCTACCATGAATTTCGTCTAGTAATACTAAAACACACTGTTGAATAATCGCAGGACTACGTGATATACGTGTAAAAACGTCTGCGGACAGGGGACGGTTCCAGATGCGTTCCATCATGGTGAAACAGAGATTTAGAAACCAGATATTGGATTGTAAGCTACATCCAGGAGCAGAAACAGTCGCAGACCAGAATTTAGTAATGAATACTAGACTGAAGTTTAAGAGAATTCTCCGGAGAAATCAATGTGGGAAGAAGTCGGATAGTGAAGAACACAGGAATGACGAGATTCATTTGAAGACCTACAAGCCTGTATATAATGAAATAGTGAATATTACTGTAGGCAGTTCAGCTGAAAAGGAATGGATATCTCTAAAAATGTACCCCCTGAACTAGGATAGTCACACATTGGTACAACAAAGGCCACTGCGAAAAAGCCTTTGAAAACAGAAAAAAATACTTCAATATTGACTGACGCAAGAATGTGCACACAAATGTTCCGGGGAAGACAAGAACTAAATAGGCGGTGCAGGGAGGCCAAGGCGAAGTGCCTTCATGAAAACTGTGAAGAAATCAGAAAAAGAAATGATTGTTAGAAGTATTGATGCAGCATATACGAAAGTCAAAACAATCTTCTTTGAAATTAAAAGCAAGAGCGCCAAATTTAAGTATATATTGGGAAGTCCACCGTTAAAGTAGGTAATGGATAGGTGGAAACAATACATTGAAGGCCTCTGCGAGGGGAAGAACTCGTCCTATGACGTGATAGGACAAATGGGAATCGACATGGTGGAAGCATGGTGAAAGCGTTTGTCGCTCCAACTGAAACTAAAAATCACACTGTGTTTTTTGGCAATTGGGGATCCGTATTCGACTCTACAGTATGCATGTTCCAATTATTTGTGATTCCATGGGATTCCCACAATACATGAAGGTAAGCATAAGACTATAACAATTCGAAGTAAAAATATATATATATAAAGGAAAAAAAATACATAAACTGCTGCAATAAGCTATACCCTTACAATTTTTTTAATTTAACGTGGCTTCGTAACATATGTTAACCGCTTGAGACTGTGACAGTCACTCCTTCCCATACCCGTACCTGTCCTGGTAGGGAAATTTCTAGTTTTTGGTTTCCGAATAATAAGTGTTTCCTCTTAGCGCTAATTAATGACTGAAAGTCCTCCATAAGTTCAATATTATATTCCTGTAGCAGGTTTCACATTCGCACTATTATACTGTTTTCAAATCATATCATCACCGTGAGCACGTAGTTTTGTGGAATACTTCAGATTTCTTCTATATTTTCTTACTACAGTTACGTTATTAATTAAGAATAATACTCCCTCACAGAGTCATCGAAGTATCTCCGTTCGTTGGGACAAACTGGCTATTAAATACTGTTGTTGAAGATAAACTTTCTAAATTTCTTCATGCAGTTCCCCTTAACTTGATATTTTATTCCATGTTTCTGTGAATAAGCATCATAGTTTCCTTGCAATCATTTTCTCTTTTGTTATCATGTGCTTGAGATGTTCCTTATAATTCACTTGCGAGATTTTATTGATGAAATGTTGGAAAGTGGAATCACAAAATGAGAAATCTTGTCATACATAACGTATATGTTGCTCTATAAAATCATCACCATGTTTAAAATTGGACATTATCTGTCACTTATTGCTTTCCTCGGTTGTTGAAATGATCGTATGTGGAAATGCAAAGGTACAACGTTGTTCGGATACCATGCTGAACCGGAGGTGAGTTCAAAAGGAGGAAGTAAGCACGGGTATACCGCCGTGACCACTCCGTAAAACAATGAGGTCTTCATACCAACCTTTGATTGAGGACAGTTTTAAATTCTGTCAATATGAGCCGGACACTATTGCTAGCACACGGTCCAGTTACGTTAGTGTGACCACTGACTATGCCCGGACAGACGGACTAGCAGTGGAGGGTATATAACCTGTTTCGAGGGGGGCGGGGGGCGTGAATAATAGTGCAAAAGTTTTCCTAATTCGGAAACGGAGATATTTATGTGCCATCTGAAGGGCTTGGTCATTGGCTTTCGGGACAAGAGTTGCAGCGTTTTCGAATCGGCTAGCTACATAAATTGCTGGTGTGTCGCCGTGTTTAAAGTATACCGTTCATGGCAAAATGGAGCTATCCAAAACCGGCGTCGAGACAACTGTGGTGCAAAGCGGGCAATAGACCAAGGGGATGAACGACGGCTGCGGAGATGTGTTCTGGCGAATAACGTGCAACTGTTGAACAACTGACCATCAGATGAACCAAGGGGCTACTAACAGTACCTCCTTCACGACCGTACAGCAAATCCTGTTGCGTATGGGCAGCAGGCGTCTGGTTCATGCATCCATGCTGATCACTGTTCATCGGTGACGAAAGCTGGAATTTGCGAGCTAATACCGTAAATGGACGTCCACTGATTGGCGACAGGTGGCCTTTTCCGACGAACCACGTTATATGCTCCATGGGAGAGATGCTCATTGGCGTTCACAGCATGAAACGCCAGAAAGCGAACATCCTGCAGCAACTGTCGCAAGGGTCCAGGCAGGCAGACGAAGAGTCATGGTCTGGGGAATGTTTTCGTGGCATTTCCTGGGTGATGTCGTCATTACGGAAGGCACAGTGGATCAACACAAGTGCATCTATCCTTGAGAATTATGTCCACCCCGACATGCAGTCTGATTTCCACGGAACGATGGCATCTGTGAGCATGACAATGCAGCGGGTCACACTAGTCGCAGTGTTCGTAAGGTTACTGTACTTTCTAGATCACCAAATTACCCGACTTTACACTCAACCTGCCATGGATCCTCAACCGAGAAACTTACCGCAACCGGCAACTGAAAATGAGTCAGCATAGAGCCATGACACTGACGGTACCCTCCAGAACCCCACCGACTCGCTTCCTCCACGCCACGGAGCGTCCCGCGCTGCAGAGTGTGGCACTCAGGCTCCTAAACAGGTGGTCGCATTAACGTGCCTGAACAGTGTACGTGCTAACAATATCACTCCAGTGTTGCTGAATCTTCCATTCTAAGCACTTCAGAATTAGGCACCTCCGCGTAGTTGTGCTTTAGCTTTACTTTCTTTCTTCCTTCAGCAGATGGTGGTTCAATACGCATTTTTACTCATTTTGACATACATTTTTCTCCATAAGTTGAACATTATTCGCTTCAGTATTTTCTGTAAGCGATCATTAGGCCGTTATCACTTATCCACGTTAATTTCTTCTCAGCAACGGTCCAGTTTTGTATCTGGTTTTAAACTTTGTTTCGCAATTATTTTCTGTTTCGCCAATGGCCCAGACTGAGTATAAATAATATAGAAACATTGTTGTAATTCCTTTATTGGTGTTTAATTTTGTATTCAGATAACAATAAGCAGTCTCCTCTGTTGCCTCTGTGTTTGTTTTTTGCTGACGAAGACTCACACCTGAAGACATTTATTCTGAAGACACCATTAAAGTTTTTGCGCTTCGTTACCTGCAAAGTTATATTCCATTTCTTGACGTCTGCACTTATTTATGTCAAGAGCTCCAAATTTAGCAGAAATTTAGCAGATAGAAGAAGGAGAAAAATTACCTAACACCTCTTTAGTGACTCTTGATGGTGACTTCAGTGGTATTTTTAGAGCAATAAGATAAATAAAAGTCAGACATTGATAAGGCACAATTACTTTAATATATATACTGGCGGTAAAGATCACAACACCAAAAAATAATTAATGTAGAGTAATGAAATTTCGGTAGTACCTTTGTCTAGGTAACATACATTAGTGATTGACATTGCTTGATCACACGTTAATGAAAAAACGAGATACGTCTTTGCAAATGTGAAATGCTGGTATATTAATAACCTGTGTACATATGCCAGATGTCGGTTTGTGGGATAGAATTCCATGACTGTTGTACTCGGGTGTCATTGCAGGGGCGATTAATATGGATGGCGTTGGAAATGTCCGCTGATGTTCCATATGTGCTCGCTTGCAGACAGATATGGTGGTGAAGCAGGCCAAAGCACAAGTCGATACTCTGTGGGCGAGCGTTATGCTGCTGGAAAACACCCCCTGGAAAGCTGTTCTTGAATGGCAGCATAACAGATAAGGAATCACCAGACAGACGTACAAAGTTGCAGCGATAGCCACGAGAGTGCTCCGGCTATTATACGAAATCACACCCCAGACCATAACTCCACGTATAGGTCCACTTCGTCAATGGAGCAGACAGGCAGGCTGCAGGCGCTCACCTGGCCTCCTCATAACCAACACACGACTATCAGTGGCACCAATGCAGAACCAGCTTTCATCATAAAACACAACAGACCTCTACCCTGCCCTCCAGAGAGCTCTCGTTTGATACCACTAACGTCGCAGTGACAGCGATTTTGGGTCAGTAGATTGGACGCTATGTGCCACGTGGCTTGCAGCTGTCCTTTAAGTAATCTATTTGTAACAGTTCACTGTGTCATTGTGGTGCAAACTTGTACCCAAACTGCTTCTACAGATTCAGTACGATGCGACAGATCCATATGCGGAACGCGGTGGTCTTCCCTCCCATTCTCGTGACCTCTGCTGCCAGCAATCATGTACAGTAGGTACATTCCTGACAAGTCTGTCTGCAATACCGCAGAAGGAACATCTAGCTTCTCGTAGCCCTATTACCCGACCACGTTCGAAATCAGTTGCAGTTGATAATCAAATTTTTGTCGCCTTTAAACCGTTCTTTACTAACATCAATTGAGGGCGTCTAATCTCGTAGGTAACTAACGCTCACGACCTTTAAAGAGTTTATTTAAAGCAAACTCGATTTGCATCCTCGTGTGACTATCACCAAATATGAATAGACATCAAGTTTCAGATACAGAGACACTCCCATCAACTTCAGTTTATGTTGCTGGTGTTGGATCTTTTTTCCGGCAGTGTACATTTACGAGCTTAAGACACGAACGTGTTATTTTCAGTTATCTGCGTAAATTAGTTTAATTTTTAAATTTATGGCAAATTTGAGTGGTTGCTAGGTACAGGCTTTATTTTCAGTAGCACTGTAGTGTAAAGTACCCCCTTTTATATCGACCTTCGCATTTTAAAGGCTTTTGTTAGTTTGACTATAGCAGTTCCGTGTCGGTTAGACCGTCGGTGAGATTTCCAGGAGGCTTTTGATACCGTTTCTCACAACCGATTTCAAATGAAATTGCGTTCCAACGGACTACCGTCTCAGTTGTTCTACTAGATTCGTGATTTCCTGTCAGAAAGATAACAATTCGTAGTAATAGAAGGAAATTCATCGAGTAAAACAGAAGTAATTTTTGGCTCCCTCCAGAGACGTGTTATAGGCCATGTGCTAGTCCTGCTCTACCTAAAAGATTTCTATGGCAATCTGAGCAGTCCTCTTAGACTGCTTGCAGATGCTGTAGTCAAACGATCAAAACCAATTTCAAAATTATTCAGACTGAAGCAGCAACAGGGAAGTAAGCAGTTTTGTGACTTTTACGAGTTCCTAACCAGGTGCAAACTATATAATTACATCTGCATGCTTTGATAGTTTAGTTCCTTGAGTTTCTGCGTATTAATTTAGTAGGCCTATTTCATAGACACAGCTCTCGCGTTTTCATTTGCGTGGGAAAGTAAACCGCTTTTGTGACATATTACAAGTTCCTAATCGATAGTTCGGTTATTGAATCTCTGCGTGTTTATCTAGTTTGTTAGACACAGTTCTTGAGTTTCCGTCATAGTCTAGAGTAGAGCTTCGCACCACGCCACCATGTGTTGATAGTCCGTTTCTCTGGGTAGTGCAGTTTTCCACGGTCTTTAGTATGGATAGGGACTGTGATTGTTGAGTGCGGATGCGAGCCGAGTTGGTGACACTTCGCATTCAGCTCCAAGCTGTGGTGGCTCCGGTTACGCAGCTTGAAGCTGCAGAGGATAAGCAGCACTGTTTTGGGCTGGCCGTGGAGAGCTCACGGACGTCCAGCACGTCACAGTCCTCCGATCGGTCCTCACCGGTGGCCAGCCCAGTTACTGGTCGCACGGATGGTGACTCCTCGACCGTGGTCGAGTGTGAGGTGGCCCAGGAAGCGGCAGATCGCGAAAGATTTCCCAGGGGGCAGCACGTAAGGCCTCCGCAGTTCCTTTGATAAACTGGTGCCAAATGTCTGTGGCTGACACTGTTACTCAGCCAGTTACTTGTCTGTTTCAGTGGAAACCTCTGAGCCTGCAGGATCCCGGCAGTCGCAGAGGGTGCGATTACTGGTAGCTGAGAGCTCCAATGTCAGGCTCATTATGGGGCCCCTTAGGGTTTGGCTGCCAAGAAGGGCAAGAAAGCCAGCGTGCACTCCGTGTGTATACCGGGTGGAGTCATTCCAGACGTGGAACGGGTCCTTCCGGATGCTATGAACAGCACAGGGTGCAGCCAACGATATGTGGGGGCTCTTGCCGGTACCAAAGATGTGGCTCATTGTTGATCGGAAGAGATTCTATGTGGTTTCGAGCGGCTAACAGAAGTGATAAAAGCTGCCAGTCCTGCTTGCGTGATGAAAGCATAGCTCACCATTTGCAGCATAGCCGAGAGGACCGATTGCGGACCACTATTACAGAGTCAGGTGGATAATTTCAATCAGAGGCTCAGACGGTTCTACGACCGTGTAGGCTGCAGATTCCTCAACTTGCGCCATATGGTGGTTGAGTTTCGGTTTCCGCTGAATAGGTTAGGAGTCCACTACAGGTAAGAGGCGGCTAAGTGGGCAGCAGGGGCTGTTTGGCGTGGAGTGTTCCGTTTCTTTTTATGTTAGAGAGTATCTGGAAAACACAAAAATGGCTTCAGTTACAAAGGGTGCCGGCTGAACACTGGAAGAACGTAGATGCATGAACCATCGGTGTAAGAGTTGTAAATTGTGGTGGCTATGTCGAGAAAGTACCAGAGCTCCAATCGATAATATAAAGCATTGATGCTCAAATCGTTGCACGCATTGGAAAGTGGCTAAATTTTTGCGAAGAACCTGTCGGTGTTCAGAAATGATGGGCTGAACTCAGTTGGCCTTGGCGTATTTGTTGCTATAAGAAATAGTTCAGCTTCTCGCGAAATTGAAGTAGATAGTTCCTGAGAGTTAGTATGGGTAGAGATCATTCGTGGCAACGGAAATAAGATAAAGTTGTATCCTTCTATCGACCTCCCAATTTCGATGATACAATTGCTGAAAGGTTCAAAGAAAACTTGAGTTTGATTACAAGCGCATACCCGACTTATAGAATTGTAGTTGGTGGTGACTTCAATTTACATTCGATATGTTGGCGAAAATACATGTTTAATGCCGGAGGTACGCATAAAATATCGTCCGATTTTGTGTTAAACCCATTAACTAAAAATTATTTCGAGCAGTTAGTTCAAGAGCCCACGCGAATAGTAAACGGTTGTGAGCATACACTTGACCACTTAGCAACAAATAATTCTAAGCTAACAATGAGCATCAAAACGGATACAAGGATTAGTGAGCGCAGGGTTGTCGTAGCGAGAATGAATACTGTAACCCCAAATCCTCCAGAAATAAATGAAAAATACACCTATCACATAAAAATTCACTTGATGCCTTCCTGAGACTATCCACTCCTTCCAAATTAATAATATAACTGTAGACCAGATGTGGCTTGAACTCAAGGAAATAGTATCGGCAGCAATTGAGACATTTATACCAAGTAAATTAACAAACGACGGAGCTGCTCCTCCTTGATACACAAAACGGGTCAGAACACTGTTGCAGAAACAACGACGATGAAATGATGGTGATTTATAGCGGCGGGCTCTAAACAGATAGGTCATCAGGTGGGATTAGTGGTAGTTGGGAGCTCCAATGTTAGGCGCGAAATCTCCAACACTGGCGATCTTTTACAAATGTCGAAATTGAGTGCGGACTTCAATGTGAGAAGCTCGTAACAGTTTCCACAATGAAACTTTGTCTAGAAACCTGGCAGAAAATCCAAACACATTCTGGTCGTATGTGAAGTATGCTAGCGCCATGACACAACCAATACCTTCTCTGGGCGATAGCAATGGAAATACCATCGACGACAGTGCTGCTATGGCAGAGTTACTAACACAGACCTCAATAATTCATTCACCAAAGAAGACGAAGTAAAAATTCCAGAAACCGAATGTAGAACAGCTGCCAACATGAGTAACACAGAAGGAGATATCCTCAAAGTAGCGAAACAACTTACATCACTTAATAAAGTAAGCCATCCTGGCCAGGCAGTATGCCAATTAAGCTAATTGCAGAGTATGCTCATGCAATTGATCCATACTTAACATTCATATACTCTCGCTTGACGAAAGATCCGTATCCAAAGACTGGAAAGTTACACAGGTCACAACGATATTCAAGAAAGGTAGTAGGAGTAACCCACTAAATTAGAAGCTTATATCATCAACGTCGATGTGCAGCGGGGTTCTGAAACATTTATAGAGTTCCAACATTATGAAATACCTCGAAGGTAAAGGTTTATTGAGACAGAGTCAACACGGATTTAGAAAACATCGCTGTTATGAGAAACAACTAGCTGTACGTTCATACGAAGTGTTGAGTGCTATTGAAAAAGGATTATAAACTGATTCCGCATCTCTAGATTTCTGTTCCACACAAGCGACTTGTAGTGAAATTAGGTGCTTGTGGAATATCGTCTCACTTGTGTGTTTGTATGCGTGGTTTCGTGTCAGAGAGGTCACAGTCCATAGTAGTTGACGGAAAGTCATCGAGTAAAACAGAAGTGACTTCTGGCGTTACACAAGGTGGTGTTATGGGCCCTTTGCTGTTCCTTATCAATATAAACTATTTAGGAGACAATCTGTTCAGCCATCTTGTGTTATTTGCAGGTGACACTGTCGTTTATCCATTAGTAAGATAATCAGAAAATCAAAGCAAAGTGCAAAACGATTTAGAAAAGGAATCTGTATGATGTGAAAATTGGCCATTGACACTAAATAACGAAAGGTGTTAGGTCATCCACATGAATGCAAAATGGAATCCGTTAAATTTCGGTTACACGGTAAATCATCCAAATCTAAAGGAGGTAAATTCAACTAAATACCTAGGAATCACAATTAAAATCAACTTACATTGGAAGGAACACACAGAAAATGTTGTGGGGAAGGTTGACCAATGCGTTTTATTGGTAGGACACTTAAAAAATGTTACAGATCTACTAAAGAGACTACCTACACTATGCTTTTCCGTCCTCTCTTAGAATACTGTTGTGCGGTGTGGAATCCTTACCATATAAGACTGACGGAGTACATTGAGAAAGTTCAACAAAGGACAGCACGTTTTGTATTACCGTGAAATAGGGGAGAGAGAGTCAGTGAAATGATACAGGATTTGGTGGCGACATCATTAAAACGAAGGCGTTTTCGGTTGGAGCGGTCTGTTCTCTTGAAATTTCAATCACCAACTTATTCCACTGAGTGCGAAAATATTTTATTGATGCCGACACACATCACCATAAGGGAAATCAGAGCTCGCACCGAAAGATATAGATGTTCATTACCTCTGCGCGCTACACGAGATTGGAATAATAGGGAATTATTGTGAATGTGGTACGATGAACCCTCTGCCAGGCACTTAAATGTAATTTGCAGTGTCCCTGTAGATGTAGACGTAGACAATGTATCCAAATGGTGCGAAAAATAGTTGCACCTCAGTCCAGGAATGGTCTGATGCAGCTCTCTATGCTATTCTGTCCTGTGCAAGCCTCATCATCTCCCAGTAACCAATGCAACCTCCATCCTTCTGAATCTGCTTACTGTATTCATCTCTTGGCGTCCCTCTATGAGGGTTACCCTCCACGCTTCCCTCCAGTACTAAATTGGTGATCCCATGATGCCTCAGAATGTGTCTACCAACCGATCCCTTCGTCTGGTCCCATTGTACCATAAATATCTTTTTTTCCCCATTCTATTCAGTACCTCCTCATTAATTTCGTGATTTACCCATCTAATCTTCAGCATTCTTCTGTAGCATCACATTTCGAAAGCTTATATTCCCTTCGTGTCTAAATTATGTATCGTCCATGCTCCGCTTCCATACAGGGCTACACTCCAAACAAATACTTCCAGAAAATATTTCCTGACACTCAGATCCATACTCGAGGTTCACAAATTTATCTTCTTCAAAAACGCTTTCCTTGCCATAGACAGCCTACATTTTACATCCTCTCTACTTCGACCATCATCAGTTATTTTGCTTCCGAAATAACAAATCTCGTCTACTACTTTAAGTATCTCATTTTCTAATCTAATTCCCTTTGCGTCACCTGATTTAATTCTCATACATTCCATTATCCTCGTTTTACTTTTGTTGATGTTCATCTTAAATGCTTCTTTCAAGACACTGCCCATTCAATTCAACTACTCTACCGAGTAATTTGCTGTCTGTGACAGAATTACAAGTCATCGGCAAATCTCAAAGAGCTTTATTCCTTCTCCATTGATTTTAATTCGTACTCCAAATTTTTCTTATGTCCCCTTCACTGCTTGCTCAATATACAGATTTAATAACATCGAGGATAGGCTAAAACCCCGTCTCACTCCCATCTCAACCACTGCTTCCCTTTCATGCCCCTCGAATCTTTAAACTGCCTTCTGGTTTGTGTACAAATTATAAATAGGCTCTCGCTCCCTGTATTTTAGTTTTGATAATTTTCACACCTGTCAATTGCTGCTTTCTTCCGGATTGGAATTATTATATTCTCCTTGAAGTCTGAGGGTATTTCGCCTGTCTCATGCATCTTGCGCACCAGAAGGAAGAGTCTTGTCACGGCTGACTCTCCCGAGAATAGCAGTACTTCTAAAGGAATGTTGTCTGCTCCTGTTGCCTTGTTTCGACATAGGTCTATCAATGCTCTGCCAAATTATTCACGCAGTATTTTATACCCCATTTCATCTTCTTCTACGTCCTCCTTCACTTCCATATGGTAATTCCAATTGGTAACTGGCTCTACAAATGAAAAGTGTGAAATCATTCACATGCGGAATAAGAAGAATCCACTAAATTTCGGTTACACGAAAAATCACACAAATCTAAAGGCTATAAATTCAACTAACTGTTTAGGGATTACTGTTACACATAAGTTGAATCAGAACTATCACATAGCTGATGTTGTAGGGAAAGCGAACCAAAGACTGTGGTTTATGGCCCAAACACTTAGAAAATGCAACGAGATTGCTTACACCACGCTTTGCCGAACTCTTCTTTAATACTGCTGTGCGGTGTGGGATCAGCATCACATAGGATTGATGGAGAACATGGAAAAGGATCAAAGAGCGGCAGCTAGCATTTCTGTGGTGACGTAGGGGACAGAGTTCCACGGAAGCGATACGCGATGTTGAGTAGTTATCGTTAAAACAAAGGCGTTTTTCGTTTAGGCGAAATCTTCTCATGAAATTTCAATCAGACTGTGTAAATATCTTTCCCGCGCCCACCTGCATTGCGCAATATGATTATCATATAAAGAGAAATCGTAGCTCGCATCGAAAGATTTAAGTGTTCGTTTATCCCGTGCTCGAGAGTGCAACGGTAGAGAACTATGTTGAAGTTGGTCGATGAATTATCTGTCAGGCACTTAATTATGAATTTCCGAGTGATAATGTACACCGATCAGCCAGAGCATTATGACCACCCACCCGAAAGCCGGTATAGCCCTCCTGTACCCGGATAACAGAGGCGATACGTCGTGGCATGGATCCAGTGACGCCTTGGTAGGTTACTAGATGGCACTACTTCTGTACACCACTTCCGTACCTAATTCCTGTCAATTCCGTTGAGGGGGCAATGAGCTCTGACGCCACATTCACTCAAATCCCAGATGTGTGATGTGTTCGTTCGGGTTTGGATCTGGCCAGTTGAGGGGAGGGGGGGGGGGGGGGACAGCACACCAATTGGAACTCGGCACTAAGTTCCTAGAATCACTCCATCACACTCCTGGCCCTGTGACATGGCACATTATCTTGCTGAAAAATGTCACTGCCGTGATCTGCAATCACAGTACGACACTACTTGGCCGTCATGGTGCCTTCCACGAGCTCCACTGAATCCATGGATGCAGACGTGGATGTTCCCCAGAGCATAGGGGAGCTGCCGGCAGTTTTTCTCTGTCCTGCAGTACAGATGTCAAGGAGCGGTTCTCTCGCACCCTCCCATCGGCATGATGAAGAAGGTATTGGGATTCATCAGACCGTGCAACGCTCTGCCACTGCCCCAACATCCAGTGCCGATGGTCACGAGCCCCCATCATTAGATGAGTTCGGTGCACAGTTCAGACATGCTTGTATTCTGCCCAACATTAAAGTCTATTAGTTCCTCCACAGTTCGCAGCCTGTCCTGTTTTACAAGTCTGCCCAGCCTACGATGTCCGACATCTGTAATGAGGAGTGACTGCCCAACTTCAAGACGTGATTTCAATTTGGTTTCGCCAAGTGTTGAAGACACCCAAGCACTTTTCGGACGCGCGAAATGTCGTGCAGTTGCCGATATGCTCGTGCCGAGCCTCCCCATCCTATGCACGGGACAGCACACTCACTAATACTACATGCAAGGTGGCTGTGTCTGATTAGCAGTGATATCTCTCCACGCAACGCTGCTATCGCCTGGACGGGCTTATATCGACATCAGGTCGGTGTCCACAATGTTCTAGTTGATCGCCGTAGATCTAGTGAGAAATGACGCTGGTGATGGTGAAACGTAGGTGACAGAGAGATAAACAATCTTTTCTGAGGGTATCGCGTATGTTTAGCCTATCTTCGTCGAGTACGCAGACGTGAGTTCGGTTAGAACGGGATGTAAACACTCTACCCGGGTTAACTGTGCACCAAAATTTAAGCACGCAGTAACGCGTCCGCCGAACACCAGACGGCAGCTAGCGGCGCCTGTTCCGACGCACCACCGGTTCCGCTCCACACTGCATGGCTACGGGTGCGCCAGAATTAACATACACCACCGTGTGTGTGTGTGTGTGTGTGTGTGTGTGTCTGTGTGTGTGTGTGCCGGCGTTTCCTCGCTCGCTGTGTCACACTGCCCGTGCGTAACGCGGCTGTAGAACAGCTGGTTCTGTAAGGCCAGCTACAATTTTATTTTTCCCGCATTATCTCGCTTGTCCCGTTTGCTTGCAGTTTGATAGAGAAGCAGTTTGCGCACGTAATAAGCAAACAAGCGCTCCGAACAAAAATATTGTCACAATCAACGAACGGTAAAATAATTTAACACCCCCTCTAGCCTCATGGTCCTCATTTGAAGGCGGTAGGATTCCACATTTCGTTTCGTACTTGGCATATCGAGCTGAAGCCACTCATTGATGATAAACTTTGAAGCTACCAAACTTCTGGGATGTTTTTGCTGTGTTTCACACACTCACCCCAAAGGGTTTATAGCATATTCATGAGACTGTGAGCTGCTGGATTTGCAGGACACTCAAGACAGGAAATGGTGTCTGAAAGTTCGTCGAACAAAGAATGTGTGAATGCAACCCTGTGAATACGGCTGCTGCCATCGTGACACTGTCCACAGAGCGCTCAGTAGGAGAAAAAGTGAAGGGAATACCTGACTGAGTGGTCGCACAGCTACAGAAGAGACGCCAATCTCCCTTACATGCTGTACACATTACTGTGGAAGAGATTTAAATTACTGCCTATCTTTAGTTGTGTGCTGACTGACCCCAGTACCGGAACTCCGTCATAGGGAAGGTCGCTATTCCCTTTTAACTATGCCACCAAGTGTTTTGCGATTTCGAGGGCAGTTTTAACTTGACCGATATGCATACATTGTCCGGTAAAGACAACCAGCTGACAAAGAGTCATCTGTTGGCGCTAAGCACATATACAGGTAGCGGCAGCACCGTATACACAAGGAATAAAAGGGTCGTACGTTGGCGGAGGTATCATTTGTGCTCAGGTGATTGAAGTGGAACGGTTTTCCACGTGATCATGGCCGCACGACCGGAATTAAAAACTTTTAACACTTAACTGGCGCTAGACCCAAGGGACAATCCACATCGAAAATAGTTAGCGAATTCAATATTTCAAGGTCAACAGTGTCAAGAGTGTCTCAAGAATACCAAATTTCAAGCATTACCTGTCACCACGGACAACGCAGTGGCCGACGGCCTTCAGTTAACGGCTAAAAGCAGTGAAGTTTGCGTGGAGCTGTCAGTGCTAATAGACAAGCAACACCGAGTGAAATAACAGCAGGAACCGAAAGCCATATGTAACCATTAGGACAGTGCTGCGAAATCTGGCGTTAATGGGCTGTGGCAGCAGACGACTGACACGAGTGCCTTTGCTAACAGCACGACATCGTATGGAGCGCTTCTCATGGGCTCGTACCCATATCGCTTGGATTCTAGATTTCAATTAGTAAAAGCTGATGGTAGGCTGCCAGGTGGCTCAGACTCCAGGAAGCCATGCGCCAATGTTGTCAACAAGGCACTTTGCAAGCTGTTGGTGGCTCCATAATGGACTAGGCTGTGTTTACATGGAACTGACTGTGCAATGAACCGATCACTGCCTGTAAATGTTTACATTCTGCTACTTGGAGAACATCTGCAGCCATTCATGGAATTCATGCTCCCAACTAATGATGGAACTATTATGGATGGCATTGCACTATGTCAGCGTCCCACAATTGCTCTCCATTGATTTGAAGAACATTCTGGACAGTTCGAGTGAATTATTTGGCTACCCAGATCGCCCGATCTGAATCCCATCGAATATTTATGTAACATAATCACGAAGTCACTTCGTGCACAAATTTCTGCACCTTCAACACTTTCACAATAATAGACGGTTGCAGAGGCATCATGGCTCGGTATTTCTGCTTGGAACTTCCAACGATTTGCCACTACAACAGCAAATGAAGGTTCTGCACGATATTGGGAGTTATCTCATGACACTCGTCATATCAGTGTAATAGTACATAGTGAATTCCACGAAGAAAGAGAAGACCTAAAGTCTATAAAAACATCGGGTTCAGAATTACCATTTGCCAGTGAAACCTCTTTCATAGAACATTCATTTCCTAACGAATTTCACGTTCACCACTTCCAGGTACTTTTCCGAATTGTACTCCATTCGTTCCGCTGCAGGCTCTGCAACGACTTTTCTGTTATTAGCTCTTTAGACGCGTAAAGAATCGTGTCGAACTCAAGATTAAACTACTTCCAGCCATGAATTAGTTTGAACAGTGGATGTGTCCCTACAAGAACGGACAAGTAAGTTATGATCTGATTAGGAAGCGCTCCGCCCAGCAATCATAATAAACAGCATACGACACAAGTAATCGGTTTCAATGTGTTGAATCGCATCACATATTTCCTGAGGTATGGTAATTTGGTTTGTCACAGTTACGAAAATGCCACTCAGTCCAGTGACTACAACTGTATTACCAGTAACTGTGCTTCTCGACGTACTCGGTATCGAATGTGATCAGTATAAATTGTTACGGTCTCGAAGTGACGCTGCGAAATAAATAACTGTAGCTGAGATAAAATGTGTACTTAAAATTACTGAATGTTTCCGTAATCGCATATAACTATAATATGATTTCCATATTCCGCTACCTATTAGGCTTTTGACTTATGTGCTTTCTTGGAGCTTGAACAACGAAATGAGATTTTTTTAAAATGAAAACGATAAATATTTCTGTTGGTTTCATGGATAAATTGGAGTCAAAAAGTTCATATAAACTGCTACCCAATGAAGAGTGGTGTGAAGTTATCGCCCCTTTCAAGAAGATTTGTTCCTGTAACAAAGAAACAGTAAACTCTGACCAGATGATTAACTCTCAGACCTCTCATATGTGAGACCAACATTGTGCAGTTTACAGCTATGAGCTTTTTAAATCAATTCAGCAAAAATTTGCACACATTTGTTCATGGTCAGCTTTATTATTTTTTGCTACGAATATTGTACGTGGTAGTCTAACATCGAATTCTTTTACTCTTTCGTGGAACTGAAACTGTTACCAGTTCACACTTACCTTACCTAACATTAAATTTTACAGAACGTGAGTATGGTAAGAGCTCCTGTTCAGATTGTACACACTTCTAAGATAAGCACACAAAAATTTTAAATTCCTGTCGGTGTCCAATACAATCCAGTACCAGCTGTTACCCATGGCTGAGCACGGAAATCAGAAGTTTTTTTATGATAAGAGAGCATGAGTAAACAAATTAGTAATTTACAAATTTCGGTTTATATGGTGGTGCAAAGACGTATGTAGACAAAACCGTATGCAGCCCCATTACGTAGTTGGATAATGAACGTGCTTCTGTTTTTCTTTGCTGTATCTAGAATATGAAAGCATGCATTACACTTTCTAATTGTATTCAAAAGAAGAATCGATTCATTACATTTGTACTGAAGCTGAGTTTTTAGGTGTTCACCTAGTGCTGTGTGTGAGGTTTCTTCTCTAGTGCAACACATATTAACCGTTTCTTCTTTCAATTTCTGTACATTATAGTGCCAACATCTTTCATACGTCCCCTAAGATGACTAATTCATGAATAACACAGTCAGTTAAAGGATCACACTCACATGCAGCCTCACCAAAGGCCTCTCAGGTTGCACACATAAAGCTAAGATGTGTGTCTATTTCTAGTACAGCCTATACATTACAGCGTCGTTGTGAGACTTCAAGAGTCTCGGAAGCTATAAGGGAAACACGACGCCCAGCGTCTAAAATGCGTTGAGCTTGCAACTGCTCTACTGCCACTGTAGTTCTTATGTCCGCCTGATATTCTGCAGCAAAGTTCCCTTGCTGATGAGTTGCCTCCGAGTTTAGTAGGATTCGAGTACTTTTCGCAGCTCGAACTCACTTAGAACGCTAAATCGGACTTATTGTAATAGTTTTAAATGTGATTAGTATTAGTTGAAAACAGTCTTGGTTGCAATTTTAGTTTTTTTTTATTTATCGACTACACGTTTCACCTTACTTAGGCATCTTCAGGCTGATCTAAATAGAAAACAGAGAACAAATACATATATTTAAGGATCGCCATCGCGTTGTGCAGACTTGGTTAACCTAAAAACACGTATAAACAGATCAAACACTGAAAAAGCAAATATCTTGATCACCTAAAAGGAATAGCCATTTGGCATCGGGGGTATATCTGCTGGAGTTTCGCAATTGTAAGGTAGGATATGTGAGAGAAATAGGCAGAACCTATAAAATTACATTACAAGAAGATCTCCTCAATAGATGGGGACAGGTAAAACAGAACTCTGCCTTTACTCAACACCATAAAGCCAGTGGCCACATTCCTCCGCAAGCAACAAATCCTAAGATTTTGCATTTTGCACAAAAGGGTAAGAAGTTAAACATTTTGGAGGAAATTGAAATATTTAGGCATATGGAAGACAAAGATTTGTCCCTCCTTAATGACCAAATATTTTGCGCTAATCAGCCCTTTTTAGAAGTTATGAAATCGGTATTATTAATGTAATCCTGGGGCTCTCGCATTTCTGCCTAAATATGAGTTCTTTTCCTCTCTGGCCTCATGTCGTCTTGTTAGTCAAGCCCTTAGAGTTTTTTGACTAGAAAATGACATTGCGAGTTTGTCGCTTCAAATGTCGACTTATCTAACACAATTTAATGTAAGTGTAAATGGAAATGGAAAAAAGCTCACCAGCATTACGTCTTCCTACCAAGCTGGTGTGTATTTTTCAAGCGTAATAATTTTACTTTGGTATTCCCATAAAAAGAATTTTCTTGTTAGTTAGAAGTACTTGCCCCTTATGACGCTGTATTGCATGTTATAGGTGGGCCTGTTCATTCAAAATTATGCTCCTGTGTTAGTAATACTCTCATTATAGTGATATATGATACGTAATACCTGTTTAGGCACCACGTCCGTGTGTTGTATTATACACCCTGGTATTATATTTTAAATGTACCGCCTTCTTTTGTATTTTTACTCCGTTCTAATTTTTGGGAAATTAATGGACAGGTGTTGCTTCTAGTAATTCTATCTTATTAATGTTTTATGTGCATTGTATTCATGAAATTTTAGTGGCTGTGTACATCCGTCTTACGATATCTCATTCTTACCAACAGCTGCGTGGCAGCGCCGTATAATGAGGTGATTCTGTATTAGGCGTCAGTACTCGCACACGATGCTGTTGTGCATTAGGATACTTAAGGCCCATCTTATTCTATTATTTGCCCCTGTGAACATGTACGCGTTATGCAGGTATTGGAGTCACTCATGTCGATCTAGAAAGATAAGACCTTATCATAAGGCATCGGCAATGTGATTGCATTTGTGTCTCATCATTGGTCAATTATCTTGTCCGTTTTTACTATTTTGTATTTCTAGTATTCATTGAGGTTAAGGAAGGCGATGTTGGCCTGATGTACTGCGCGATGGTCCTTAGCTACACTGTCTAAAGGCTCGTCCTAAGAAATAATTAAGATATTTGCTTTTTCAGTATTTGACCTGTTTCAAATGGGTCAAATGGCTCTGAGCACTGTGGAACTTAATATCTGATGTCATCAGTCCCCTAAACATAGAAGTACTTAAACCTAACTAACCTAAGGACGTCACACTCATTCATGCCTGAGACAGGTTTCGAACCTGCAACCGTAGCGGTCGCGCTGTTCCAGTCTGAAGCGCCTACAACCGCTCGGTCATACCGGTTTGTATTTGATCTGTTCCTATATGATTTTAGTAATAAAATTATAAACAGCCGACCAGTTGCAATGTTTAAAGAAACATTTCTTTATCCAATGAAACTGGTCGGTTGTTTATAATTTTATTACGTGAAATCGTTGCTGTTGTGCAGCTATCTTTATAATATATTCTTTTAGGTTAACCACGTCCGCACAACGCAATCGCGATCCTTAAATATATGTATTTGTTCTCTATGTAGTTCAGCCTGAAGATGCCTAAATAAGGTGAAACGTGCGGTTCATAAATAAAAAAACTAAAATTGCAACCAAGACTGTTTTCAACTAATACTATTAAACACTGGTTTGCTGATTCATGCCACAGATAGGTTGGTTAAATGTGATTCCCTGGCCTACTGTCAGATTTTATAGTTGTAGTGCCGCCGACCATCGTGCCAGCATTGTCTGCAGCGCACTCATGAATACCATATTGCGAAAATTTTATTAGTACTGAAAAACTTACAACTTTCTAAAGGTACCAAATGATCTTCCTCAAGGTCAAAGCTCTCTACACACCAAATTTCCTCGGAATTGGTTCACCTGTGGAACAGTGAAAACGTAAAGGGCAGAGTCACTTTCGCATTTAGTACTATTCGATTGAGTTTGCAGAAATGGATTAAACACGTCGAGAATCGAAGAAGCATTGTATTTATTTCTTTGAGACTTAGTGCGGATAACATATTAACCAATAAAAGCATTTTCACAATTATGCTCAAGTTCAAAACTGAAAGAGCAAACACCTTTGTCAAAGAGCAAGTATTTTTTCGTAGTTCACGAAATATTCTTAAACTCAATAAATATCTTGTGCAACAAAATTTTTAAAGTAGATCACGCTCTCCCTCATGCTTCAAGCTGTCTCAGGCCAGTTTCATGGATACCTATTCAGCGGTGTCGTCATCAAAACTTAAGAGAGAGGGCTACTTTCGCAGTTATACTATTAGTATGGAAGTATGGATTGGTATCGATTAAAAATCCTGAACAGTGTACTCGTATAAGAATTATATTCTGAAATTTGAAAAAACATACTGGAGCACAGCGATCGGTATAAATGTTAAAAATCAAATAAAAACAGTAGCCTCGATCGCTTTTTCAGATTTTGCTATTTGTTAGCAACCGGTTTCGCCCTTTCCTCAGACCATCTACAGCCATTTTACCGCCATTATGGCAGTCAGACTGTTTTATCTGATTTTTAGCATTGTATTCTAGTTGCTACCAGCGGCTGCGTTTGCGTGTCATTAAAATTAAATGTAGGGTGCCTATGGATTTATTGATCGGGAGACCCCGAAGCGGATATTCAGAAGCTTGGTGTAACTCTCTTTATTTTAAGCCACTTTGGTGACTTGCGCGCCGGTGATGATATGATTATGATGAGTAAAAACACACATCTAGCCGTGAGCGGAAAGAAAACCTAACCTAGCTGGGAACCGAACCCGTAATTCCGTCAGCAGCAGTCTAACGCTAGCCCCATGGCCACGCTCTGTTGCGGTAAATCAGAACGCATCTTAAAAAGTCGTACGAGACCCGTAATGCTCAGCGGCTAAAATGTGACGCGTTTGCGAGTGTTATTAGTATGGGTGTTTGGTTGAATAAGCATTGTATTCATTGCGTAGAATGGTATTGTGTAAAGCACATAAATTAGTAAAAGCGTTTTCACGAATATGATAAAGTAGAGAAGTCACAGAGATAGTAGTTTTTCAAAGAGTAATTATTGTTCCATATTTCACGTTATGTTCTTCAAATTAGTAAATATGTTGTAACACACCCTTTCTAGATTTGCCTATGTTCTTCCTTAACGTACAAGCTACACCCATATCAAATTTAATAAATAGCGGTTCAGCGGTTTAAAATTGAAAGCATAATAGACATGGTAATTTGCACATTAGATATTATTACGGAACTGTGAATGCTAGATATTGTATCAATTAGACTATAATCTTATTTGTCATACGAACATGATATCTACAACAAGTCGCAACCACTGCACGCTCTTCTGACATGTCCAAATTTTTCTCTTAAACAGGTAACACAAAAACTAAATCTAACATTTATTCCAGTATAAGTCACTCTCCTTGCAGTGGTACTTTTTTATGTTATTTTGATGTTTATGTCAGGCATGCACAAAATGTGCTGTAAAAATACGTACATAAGATAAACGTCAAAATCAAATAAAAGAACGACCTCCAAGGGAATTTTCTGTCAGTGAAGTAGTCAACAACTGAATGTCCTACTGATATTTGGCCTTTAACCGACTCCACTAAATTCAAAAACAATACTGGTTGTGTTCTCTGTCCATTGCACTTTTAAGCTTTGGACTCTGTTGTGAGAGTTTCGAAAATGTAATGCACAATCATATTAATTATTTATATCACTCTATTCCGTCGGGAAGTTCTGTGTTTGTGAGATAGGAAACCCCTCAAAATGTTTCCGTTTGTTTAGGTAATTATCGTTGCATTAACAGTGGCTGTTAAAGCAGAGAATCTGTTTACGTTGATTTCCAACTATTGTACGTATCTTATAAATAAATAACGAAAGAAAAAGTATTTAGTGTACACTAAAAACAAGGGCTTCAAATCTCGTAGAAGGGAGACGTGTTTTCTTCAACTTACGATTCTAAATGCAATATTGTTTTACTATCAACATCACATTACTGTAAGTAAAATAATTATTGCTGACTGACAGTGGTATTGGCCAACCATAATACATTTACATTAGTACTACGTCCTATTTCTGTCTATGATCATACATTTTCCTGTGTCGGATGTTATGAGCTTCTAAAGCACATCGATTAATTCTTTTCGTTCCCTTTTCTTCTCACTTTAATTTTGAAGACTTCCGTTCCTAAGAAATCAAACAGCTGTAGCTCTGCAAACATGAAAAACTGGACATATCTACATCTACATCCGTACTCCACAAGCCACCTGATGGTGTGTGGCGGAGGGTACCTTGTGTACCTCTATCGGTGCTCACTTCTATTCCAGTCTCGTATTGTTCGTGGAAAGAAGGATTGTCGGTATGGATCTGTATGGACTCTAATCTCTCTGATTTTATCCTCATGGCCTCTTCGCGAGATATACGTAGGAGGGAGCAATATACTGCTTGACTCTTCGGTGAAGAAAAGCCCGTACCGAGCTACTGAGCGTCTCTCCTGCAGAGTCTTCCACTGGAGTTTATCTTTCATCTCCGTAACGCTTTCGCGATTACTAAATGAACCTGTAACGAAGCGCGCTGCTCTCCGTTGGATCTTCTCTATCTCTTCTATCAACCCTATCTGGCACGGATCCTACACTTCTGAGCAGTATTCAAGCAATGGGCGAACAAGCATACTGTAACCTGCTTCCTTTGTTTTCAGATTGCATTTCCTTAGGATTCTTCCAATGAATCTCAATCTGGCAATTGCTTTACCAATGATCAACTTTGAATGATCATTCCATTTTAAATCACTCCTAATGCGTACTCCCAGATAATTTATGGAATTAACAGCTTCCGGTTGTTGACCTGCTATATTGTAGCTAAATGATAAGGGATCTATCTTTCTATGTATTCGCAGCACATTACACTTGTCTACACATAGATTCAATTGCCATTCTCTGCACCATGCGTCTATTCGCTGCAGATTCTCCTGTATTTCAGTACAATTTTCCAATGTTACAACCTCTCGATATCCCACAGCATCATCCGCAAAAAGCCTCAGTGAACTTCCGATGGCGTCTACAAGGTCATTTATGTATATTGTGAATAGCAACGGTCCTACGACACTCCCCTGCGGCACATCTGAAATCACTCTTACTTCGGAAGACCTCTCTCCATTGACGATGACATGCTGCGTTCTGTTATCTAGGAACTCTTCAACCCAATCACACAATTGGTCTGATAGTCCATATAGTCTTTCTTTGTTCATTAAACGACTGGGGCGGACTGTATCGAACGACTTGCGGAAGTCAAGAAAATCGGCATCTACCTGTGAATCCGTGTCTATGGCCCTATGAGTCTCGTGGACGAATAGCGCGAGCTCTGTTTCACACGACCGTCTTTTTCGAAACCCATGCTGATTCCTACAGAGTAGATTTCTAGTCTCCATAAAAGTCATTATACTCGAACATAATACGTGTTCCAAAATTCTACAACTGATCGACGTTAGAGATATAGGTTTATAGTTCTGCACATCTGTTTGACGTCCCTTCTTGAAAACGGGGATGACTTGTGCCCGTTTCCAATCCTTTGGAAAGCTACGCTCTTTTAGCGACCTACGGTACACCGCTGCAAGAAGGGGGGCAAGTTCCTTCGCGTGCTCTGTCTAAAATCGAACTGGTATCCAATCAGGTCCAGCGGCCTTTCCACTTTTGAGCGATTTTAGTTGTTTCTCTATACCTCTGTCGTCTATTTCGATATCTACCGTTTTGTCATCTGTGCGACAATCTAGAGAAGGAACTACAGTGCAGTCTTCCTCTGTGAAACAGCTTTGGAAAAAGACATATAGTATTTCGGCCTCTGTTTCACTACCATTTTGGTCACAGAGCGTCTGGACATTTTGTTTTGATCCACCTACCGCTTTGACATAAGATCAAAATTTCTTAGGATTTTCTGCCAAGCCAGTACATAGAACTATACTTTCGAATTCATTGAACGCCTCTCGCATAGCCCTCCTCACACTACATTTCGCTTCGCGTAATTTTTGTTTGTCTGCAAGTTTTTGGCTATGTTTATGTTTGCTGTGAAGTTCCCTTTTCTTCCGCAGCAGTTTTCTAACTCTGTTGTTGTACCACGGTGGCTCTTTTCCATCTCTTAGGATCTTGCTTGGCACATACACATCTAACGCATATTGTACGATGGTTTTGAACTTTGTCCACTGATCCTCAACACTATCTGTACTTGAGACAAAACCTTTGTGTTGAGCCGTCAGGTACTCTGTAATCTGCTTTTAGTCACTTTTGCTAAACAGAAAAATCTTCCTACCTTTCTTTATATTTCTATTTACGGCTGAAATCATCTATGCAGTAACCGCTTTATGATCGCTGATTCCCTGTTCTGCGTTAACTGTTTCAAATAGTTCGGGTCTGTTTGTCACCAGAAGGTCTAATATGTTATCGCCACGGTTCTCTGTTCAACTGCCCAAGGTAGTTTTCAGATAAAGCACTTAAAAAAATTTCACTGGATTCTTTGTCCCTGCCACCCGTTATGAACGTCTGAGTCTCCCAGTCTATATCCGGCAAATTAAAATCTCCACCCAGAACTATAACATGGTGGGGAAATCTACTCGAAATATTTTACACATAGGTGTACAAGAAATTGTGTTACTAGAAATAGTCCTTATTACCGTCACCAGATATGTAAATTATACTTTGGGAGCTCCTTATATACAAACATAATCGTTTTTTTTCGAAACATTATGCAGAAATGTTATTCAGTCATGAGCAACAATCCATGGAATTATTATAACGGTAATAAAATAAATTAGTAATAGTGATGATGATGGTAAAAAGATGAAACGACGACAAATGGTGTAATTATACCTTGCACAATTAGGTACTTTACACGACATACTAAGAGAACGCCACTTTCATCTTCTTCTTCGTATTATGTTTAAGCCCGCACAATGATTACAGCTTAGCAATACAACAGATGTAAGTGCTACAAAATTACTCTTTGTCCCACTTCACATTTTACAACAAAGTCCTACCATGTTGTTATAAGGATGTATGCTGTCATTTTAGTCGTTGAAGTGGTTCCTTTTGAATAAATCGTTTAATTTTCCAGCTATCAAAAGTTCATCTCCAAAGCCAATACAAAACGGAAAATGAAACTATTCTCATTTGCAAAATAAACATCGGTAAATGCTGTTTATTTTAAATGTAACTGCATTCATAACTTTAATAGAGTGGATAAAAAGGAACTTCTGGTTAAAAAGTCATTGTTGGTTAATGCTGTCTTGTTGACCAATGATTACGTACATAGTCAACGTTCATACAACAGAAATCATTCTGCAAAACTAGAATCGGACTTCGAATTAATATTGAAGCTCAAATTTTTAATAATAATAAAATAGGTCAAGACAGAGTGCTTAAGGCACTCGATCATTGCTTTACCGCGCTAAACGCTTCCGTATTAATTTAAGTGGGCAGAATTGAACTGCATATTCCAGCCGAAACAGGAGAACTGGGCTGCTTACAAGTTTACAAAACGAAAACCTTACAAAACGAAAACCAGTTTGAAATATATTGGTCCAATTATTATTAGGAAAAAGATACATCGAGTATAATTACAGTGCCTAGTGCTGCATCTTTCTTACAAAAGTCAATTACAATTACTGAAGAACAATGATTGATATAATATCAATGTGCTACGAATATTAATTTTCTCCAACTGTTTGCCGTTCATACATATTAAGAAAATAATTCATTCAAGGGATTTTTCAGTATGTAACGAGCATTTTGATTGAAATAATACTAGGGATTTTTTTGTGGCTGTCCACGAGTAGGAATCTCATTTAACATTATATTATAAGGGACTATTCATCCAAGTACAAGAGTTCACCCTAGCGTTTTCATCAAAAGATTTCTTATATCAGACGGTACAAGTATTCTCCATAATCATAATTTTATCAGTGTCTGCATCTTCATAAAGGAATTACAAGTGAAGTCCTTCCGTATTAATTAGACGGCGTTCACCCAGTGAATGGTTCATAATACAACTAAAAATAATGCAGTTGAAAATACCGAACGAAGGGCGAGGAGAGTGTAGTACAACATTAAAAAAACTACATTTCAGAACAGTCAGGACATTTTACACATTGAAAAAAATACAACTTTTAAATATTTCAGTTACCTTTTGTCCATAAGGTTCCACTTCTTTATAGCAGCTAGAGGCTACAGAGTTGCTCGTATTATCTTTTAACCTGGGCTTACATGCCACGCGTTCATTCGTTTCTCTCATTGTACGTAGAAATACTGAACAGATTCACACGTGACCCGACCCGATTAATAGCGTGTTGACCATCCTTTGAAACGCTGTGCAGCAGGGATTTTGCGCGACATGAATTCGACAGTTCCTTGAAAGAATGAAAGAATTCTGGCGATATGTAGCACCAGAAGGCAACGACTGATTACTCAGTTCCTGTAAATTAAAGGCTACAGGCTCGTGAGCACGGAACTGACACCTCATAGAGTGCCAAATTAGCTCTATAGAGTCTAGATCAGGTTCGAGACTTCAACGTCAGTTCACTATCATGTTCTAATTACGGAAGCAGGACGGTTATCCTTTTGGAAGATACCACCACCGTCGGGGAATATACCACGTATGTAGCGATGTAGGTGGGTAATCCACATCGGTCATCAATTCTTCAGCTACTAACGTAGCTCCTAAGGGGGTCCAGCTGATGTTCCACATTGTATTATACCATCCCCATCAGCCCACGGCCGTAGAGCGGCGCACCTTTCTTCCTCCCATTCCCATGGATGACGGTGTATCCTGACACGATCATTGCCCTGGTGTAACAAGAAATGTCATTCATGTGATCAGGTGACGCGTATCCATTCACACATGTCCAATCTCGATTATCTCATGCTCTCGACAATTATAATTGACAATCTCGTTTAATTAGCACAGAAAGACGAAGGAATCTGCAGCTGTGGACACCCTTATTCAACAATGTGAGGTTAACAGTGTCCTCAGAAACATTTGATATTGCTGCAGCCACAAGTTTCACATATCCTGCTTTATAGAGCGTGCAAGCCTCAAGCCTTGTTTCTTTTATTATGTCAATAATATTTTGCATATTCACTTGAGCTCGGATCCAAAATTTCTCTTTTTGTTCATCGAAGTATATCTAACTACGTATCTAAGAAAATTCATTTCACGTACTTCTATTCTCTTTTCAGTTTTTTCTTAAGGGTCCAGTTTTCGAATTCATAGAACAATTCTGGTATAGCCATAACGATATAGAACTTTAGTAGAGTATTTCCGTGGACTTCCAAATGTTCAGCGTAAAATTTTACAGAAACAGTTAAATAAGTCTTTGTTTTGTATGTAAGACTGAACTCAAAACATTTAAATGTATTAATTTTTTCTATGATCTGCTTGTGAATTTCAATTTAAACCCGCATGGGCTGGTGTCCTAAAAATGCCATTGATCTTGTCTTTAGGATAGAGAAGCTCAGAATATAGTCTATGGCTATTGCACTTAAGTTAAAGACAGATTATTGTAAGTCATTTTCATTCTGACTGACAATTGCTGGCCGCCAAAAAAAAAGTAATGTACTAAAGTCAAGTTCATTAATTTTAAAATGTTATTTTTTGTTTATATCCAATTATTATTATATCGTCGACATATATACTATAAAGTGTCGGTGGGAGGGGAGAGTTGATTCTAACTCTTTTGTCTACATCAGCCATATTATGTCTCCTGCCTGATATTATTATTTGTGTTTTGTTATATATGTATATAAACCCTGTAGTTTTACAAGATGGGATGGGATCCAATCGCTGTGTTTCTTAAAATTTCGCACAGTTTGTTCGGATGTAATTTAGCAAACGGCTTTTCGTAGTCAACAAAAGTTAGTAAAGTGAATTGACAGGGTTTTTCTATCAGTTGTACTATAGTAAAAATCAAGTCGAGCACGATTGCCACTTCAGAAAACCATACTGCTCAGAGCTCCGTCGTGGAGTATAGGCATGTGAGTATTGAAAGTAATCTATATGCATCGTTGAAATATTGTACGTTTGAATTCACTGCAACATAAATTAATTGCGGAACTGTATATTTTGAATAGTGGAGATGGGGCGGTATTCACACGAACCTGACAACGCTACAAAGTCGTATAAAGTACAAGGCTCTAACCTCCGTGTCCATTTTAAGAACACAAGGGAGACTGCAATGGCACTGAGGGGAAGGTCGTTGAGAAGAGCAGTCAAATATTTGAACAATGTTGTTGAGAAGAAAGAATGTGTTCCATTTCGCAGATTCAATGTTGGAGTTGGTCGCTGTGCTCGGGCAAAGCACTGGGGCACAACTCACGGCCACTGGCCTAAGAAATCTGCAGAGTTCTTTCTTCAGTTACTGAAAAATGCGGAGTCAAATGCAGTTTACAAGGGCTTCGATGTTGATAGCTGTGTCATGGAACATATTAAGGTCAACCGTGCACCATGCCTGAGGAGAAGAACCTACCGTTCACATGTAAGAATAAATCGATACATGAGCTCTCCCTGCCACATTGAGGTGGCTCTTACTGAAAACGAGGATATTGTTGCGAAAGCAACTGAGGAAGAGCCCACAAAGAAGAAAGTACCAAAGATGAAACTGGCTAGGCAGAAAGAAAAGATGATGAGAGATTAAGAAGTTATGAAATTGTTCTTGACCAATAACAAAATGTTCTGTATAAAAAAAAATACCTGAATGATCAGCGTGACGGTCTGCCGTCCTAAGGGGCCCGGGTTCGATTCCCCTCCGGGTCGGGGATTTTCTCCTCTCAGGGACTGGGTGTTGTGTTGTCTTCATCATCATTTCATCCCCATCCGGCGTGCAAGTTGCCCAATGTGGCGTCGAATGTAATAAGACCTGCAACAAGGCGGCCGGACCAGTGCCGTAAGGGGCCTCCCAGCCAATTACGCCAAACGCCCAGTTCCATTTTTTACTAGATAATACAGTTTCAGCGTATGGTGATAGACGTTTTGTAAAATTCTGGCATACCATTTATAATATGAATTCAGAACGCTTTCAATACATTAATGTGTCTCCCTCATTCTTATAAACTGGGCATAGTTGGCCTATATTCCATTTTTATGGTATAAAACCACTTTGCCAAAAGACATTGATAAAATTGAATATCCCTATTTTTGCAGTATTTGGTTCACGTGTGATCAGGTCCATAACAATTTAGTCACAAACTGGAGATCTTCCGTTATTGCACCCTGCAGCCCCTCCAATGTTACTCAATATTTCTTGCTATCAGGTTCATACAGGACCACGTGAGCATCTTGCCATGTGACCAATGTTTTTTTTTATTGTATTCAAACGAATTAAATTTAGATATTGAGTTTATTTGCAAACTTTTCTTATATTCTTTGTCTAAATGATTCATTACTTTTATGAGTTTTTCTAGTCTTCCTGTTACTGTAGTTGTTGTGGCCTTCAGTCCAAAGAATGGTTGGCTGTTGCAGCTCTCCATGCTAATCTACCCTATGCAATATGCTTCATTACCGAATAACTACTGCAACCTACGTCTGTCTGAATCTGCTTACAGTGTTCATGTCTTTGTCTCCTTGAATGATATTTATTCCTCAAACTTCCCTCCAGTACTAAACTGATGACCCTCTCATGTCTTACAATTTGTCCTACTAATCAATCTCTTCTATTAATCTAGCTGTGCCACAGTTTTCTCTTCTCCCCAGTTCTATTCAGTACCTCCTCATTAATTATGTGATCTACCCATCTAATCTTCAGTATTGTTCTGTAGCACCACACTACGACAGTTTCTATTCTGTACTTGTTTTAACTGTTTATCGTCCATGTTCATCTTCCAAACATGCCTACACTACATAGAAATACTTTCAGAAAACATTGCTTAACACTTAACTCTATATTCAATATTAACAAACTTTTTTTCTTCAGAAACTATTTTCTGGCCATCCCAGTCTACATTTTACATCCTCTCTACTTCCGATATCATCAGTTTCTTTGTTGCCGAAATCGTAAAACTCGTGTTCTACTGTGTCTTGTTTCTTAATCTAAATCTTTCAGCATTATCCGATTTAATTCTATTACATGCCATTATTGTTGTCTTGCCTTTGTTGATGTTCATGCTATATCCTCCTTTCAAGACCCTGTCCATTCAGCAATTCTTCCACGTCTTTCGCTGTCTCTGCAGAATTACAATGTCAGCACAAACTGCGAAGTTTTTGTTTCGTCTCCCAGAACTTTAATCCCTACACCTCATCTTTGTTTTGTTTCCTTTACTGCTTACTCAATGTACAGATTGAGCAACATCAGCGCCAAGCTACCACCCTGTCTCACTATCTTCTTAACAACTGCGCTACTTTTGTATCACTCGACTCTTACAACTGCCATCTGGTATCTGTACAAGTTGTAAACAACCTTTTGCTCCCAGTATTTTACCCTGTAACTTCTGAATTTCAAAGGTAGCACCACAGTTAAAACTGTCAAAAGACATCTGTAAGTCTATAAATGCTATATACAGGGTGGTCCATTGATCGTGATCGGGCCAAATATCTCACGAAATAAGCGTCAAAAAACGACAAAGAACGAAACTTTCCTATATTGAAGCAGAAACCAGATGGCGCTATGGTTGGTCCGCTAGATGGCGTTTCCATAGGTCAAAAGGATATCAACTGCCTTTTTTAAATAAGAACCACCATTTTCTATTACATATTCGTGTAGTACGAAAAGAAATATGAATATTTTAGTTGGACAACCTTTTTCGCTTTGTGATAGATGACGCTGTAATAGTCACAAACTTATGGCTCACAATTTTAGACGAATAGTTGGTAACATGAAGGATTTTTAAATTAAAATACAGAACGTAGGTACGTTTGAATATTTTATTTCGGTTGTTCCAATGTGATACATGTACCTTTGTGAACTTATCATTTCTGAGGACGCTTGCTGTTACAGCATGATTACCTGTAAATACCACATTAATGCAATAAATTCTCAAAATGATGTCCGTCAACCACAATACATTTGGCAACAAGTGTAACGACATTCCTCTCAACAGCGAGTAGTTCACCTTCCGTAACGTTCGCACATGCACTAACAATGCGCTCACGCGTGTTGTCAGGCGTTGTCGGTGGATCACGATAGCAACTATCCTTCAACTTTCCCCATAGAAAGAAATCCTGGGACATCAAATCCGGTGAAAGTGCGGGTCGTGGTATGGTGCTTCGACGACCAACCCCCTGACATGAAATATACTGATCAATACCGCTTCAACCGCACGCGAGCTATGTGCCTGACATCAATCATGTTGGAAGTACATCGCCATTCTGTCATACATTACGTAGGAAATAAGCATACATTGCAACATTTAGATTGCCATAGATAAATTGGAGGCCAATTATCCTTCCTCGCATAATGCCGCACCATACATTAACCCGCCAAGATCGCTGATGTTCCATTTGTCGCAGCCATCGTGGATTTTCCCTTGCCCAATAGTGCATATTATGCCGTTTTACGTTACCGATGTTGGTGAATGACGCTTCGTCGCTAAATAGAACGCGTGCAAAAAATCTGTCATCGTCTCGTGATATCTCTTGTGCCCAGTGGCAGAACTGTACACGACGTTCAAAGTCGTCACCATGCAATTCCTGGTGCATAGAAATATGGTACGGGTGCCATCGATGTTGATGTAGCATTCTCAACACCGAAGTTTTTGAGATTCCCGATTCGCGCGCAATTTCTCTGCTACTGATGTCCGGATTAGCCGCGACAGCAGCTAAAACACCTACTTACTCATCATCATTTGTTTCAGGTCGTGGTTGACGTTTCACATGTGGCTGAACACTTCCTGTTTCCTTAAATAACGTAACTATCCGGCAAACGGTCCGGACACTTTGATGACGTCGTCCAGGATAACGAGCAGCATACATGGCACACGCCTGTTGGGCATTTTGATCACAATAACCATGCAGCAACTCGATATCGACTTTTTCAGCAATTGGTAAACGGTCCATTTTAACACGGGGAATGTATCACGAAGCAAATACCGTCCGCACTGCCGGAATGTTACGTTATACCACGTACTTATACGTTTGTGACTATTACAGCGCCATCTATCACAAAGCAAAAAATAGGTCCAACTAAAACATTAATACTTCTTTACGTACTACACGAATATGTAATAAAAATCGGGGTTCCTATTTAGAAAAACGCAGTTGATATCCGTTTGACTTATGGCAGCGCCATCCAGCGGGCCAACCATAGCGCCATGTGGCTTCTCCCTTCAAGCTAGACGAGTTTCGTTCTTGATGCTTATTTCGTGAGATATTTGGCCCGGTCACTATCAATGGACCACTCTGTATATCCTTACCTACATTCAACCTCTCTCTCGAAACACGTTGTAGGTTCAGTATTACCTCGCTTGTTCCTACATTTCTCCGGAATTTAGACTGATCTTCCACTAGAACGGCTTGTACGTTTCTACATTCTTCTTTAAATAATTCGTGTTAGTTCTTTGCGGCTCTTCTTTATGAAACTGATACATTGGTAATATTCACACCTTACAGATCTTGTTTTCTTTGCAACTGATTATATTTTTCTGGAAGTCTGAGTGTTCTTCGCCTGTGTCAATACATCTTTCGCGCCAGACGGAAATTTTTTTTCATGCCTGGCTCTCCCAAGCTATGAGTTCCTCTGACGGAAAGACGTCTACTCCGGGGGCCTTGTTTCGACTTAAGTCTTTCAGCACTGTGTCAAATTCATCTAGGGTTAAACTCTACCAGGCTGCTTCCTCTTTCCTTGCTTCCCCCCCCCCCCCCCCAAGTGCACATTTGCTTCTCTTCCGTTTCCAATTACTATTAAATTTTCGTCTCCCTTAACTATTTGAATGATTTCCTGTATCTCATCGTATATTTCTTCAATATCTTCATCATCTGCGAAGCTAGAAGGCATATAATCTCATACTGCCACTGTGGTGGGCGAGGGCTTCGACTCTATCTTAGCTACAATAAAGAGTTCATAATGCGGCTCGTAGTAGCTTACCCGCATTGCTATTTTTTTTATTCGTTATTAAATCTACTCCTACATTACCCCAATTTGATTTAGTATTCATAACCTTGCATTCACCTCCCAGAATTCCTATTCCTCCAGTCACAGAATTTCACTAATACCCACCCGCCCAATTAAGGGATCTAACATTCCAGGTTCCGATCCGTAGAATAACAGTTTTTATTTCTCTCGTGATGCCAACATCCTTCTGAGCAGCCCCAGCCCGGTGATACGAACGGGTGGCTATTTTGCTTCTGGAATATTTTCCCGAAGAGGATGCCGTCGGCATTTAACTATATAGTAGAGCTGCATACCCTCGGGAAAAATTACTGCTGCAGTGTCCCCATGCTTTCAGCCATTCGCAGTACCAGCACGGCAAGACCGTTTTGATTGATGTTACAAGGCCAGATCAGTCTCTCATCCAAACTGTTACCACTGCAATACTGACAAGACGGCTACCTCTCTTGAGAAACCACTCTCAAGAGATACCCCTCTGCTGTGTTTGCACCTACAAAGCGGCTGTCTGTAACGTTGACGCACGCAAGCCTTCCCACTAACGGCATAGTCTGTCGCTCATGGGGATGAAGACGGAAAGGGAGGGGGTTTCTTTGAATACTTGTAGTATATTTTTCCCAACAGAGTTTTTAACTTCCCTGAATTTCCTTTTGACTAGGGCTGATTGTCTGTTACAGTCTAATCTCAGATCTTGATTGTCTACGGAACTGAACATTTTTAAACAGGCATATTCAATTAGATTAAGTATTTCATCATCCAAATACCACAAAAAAATCTTATCTTTCTTATACCAGTTACTCCTGGCTCAGTTAATGCTTACTTTATATTACTCCATTCCTGGTTGATGTTGCCATCTTTTATATTTAAACAAGTATTCTTCAAACATTTTCTGATGCAGTAACTAGATATTTTCTTCTTGAAGTAGCTGTGTTTTAAATGTTGTATCAGCATCATTTTGCTTCTCCTTCGGAGATGGCTTCTACCTATTAAGTAGTTTTATTTTGGAGACTAGCAAGGTATGATCTGAAAGGACTTCTGAAATTTGGAAGACCCTTGTATATTACGCTAAACACGAGGTCTTATTTGCAGGTGCATTGTCTTTAATTGTGACAGAGGTTCTAGCTCTCAAGGTATATTTGTCGATCTGTTTATGCCCGAAAAATATGTTTGTTATCTTTAGCCCATTATTTAATGAGAACTCTTTCAATCTATATCCATTTATGTTTATTATAGAGTAATTTTCAGAAACAACGACTTTTTACAAAGAAGTGTTACCCCCCTTTCATTTAAATCTCCAGCTGTTAACAGATAATCATTTCTATCTATCTTATATGGGATTCTTTGCAAGGTATCACGGAAGTCTTCAGAGTAATCTTTCCGCCCCTCTTCTGGGCTATCTATTCCAATGAACAATAGATAAACTCTTGATACCTTTAATCTGAGTACAGTTGTCCGTTCATTGATAACGGCTTAGAAGTGTGTTTTCTTTGTTGAAGTCTTCTTCCACATAACGTCAACTACAGCACAGGCTCTTTTCTTTTACGGGGCTCCGCTGTCGATTAGGCCGTATCTGTTTATTATTATTGAACCTCTTGATTCCTTTTTCGTTTCTGTTATAATGGCCATGTCACCGTTTTATGAATTGATTCATTTTCTAATTCTTCTTCTTTCTCTTTTAGTCTGCTAACATTCCAAGTAGTCTAATAGAATACACTGTCTACTCCAAGTCGTCTGACAAGATTTTTCTTGAATTTTCTGTCTGTCTTGCTTCTCTCTGGATATTTTGATAGATATTATAGTTTAGTCTTTTCAAGATACCGGCCTGTAGCCATGGTAGTTACTTGGTGGGCTCTACCACCTTTAGGTATCCCAGCACACCTGTTTTCCTTTTGAGGTTGTCTCCCTGAGATGATGCTTTTGCTAGAACATGGCTCCATCTCTCGAGGTTTTGTAGGGTGTACTTCTCTATCTTTCGTCGAGTTTGCTTCCTCTAGGAGAGTGAGCTTTCCTACACCTGCGAGCCTCCCTGCCCCCCCCCCCCCCCCCCCCCCCCTCGCGTACCTCATGGACTGGAGCCATACTATTAACCAGGAAGTTTGTGCAATCTGCTACGACCACAGAGCTATGCTGGCAGGATTTTCAGCTTCTGGCAGGGCCACGTAAGCCAGACACGTATGCTGGCGGGAGCTAGACCAACATCAGTCCTCAAGGTATAGTAATGAATGAGAAAATAAGAATATGGCTAAGCTACTACGAACAGCATACTGGACGCATTATCGTAGCCAAGACAGCCATGAAACCAAGCCCCACAATAGTAGTACAAGTTCATATGCAAGCTAGCTGTGCATATGACCTAAATCTACATTTGAATCTACCTGGCTACTTTATAAATCACACTTAAGTTGATAGCAGTGGGTTCATTGAACCACCTTCACACTAATTCTCTATTATTCCACTGTAGAACAGCACAAGGGAAAAATAAACGCCTTCATATTTCCGTGTGAGTTCTAATTCCCTTCTTTTGTTATGATAATCGTTTCTCCCTATGTGGTCGGCGCCAGAAAAATATTTTTACTTTCGGAGGAGAAAACTGGTGATCGAAATTCTGTGAGAAGATACAGCCGCAACGAAATGCCTTTGCTTTAATGATTTCATTCCTAATATCCTGTATCATGTCCTGAAACTCTGTCCCCTATTTCTACGTAGTACAAAACGTGCTAAACTTCTTTGAATCATCTCGATGTACTACGTTAATCGTATCTGGTAAGATTCCCACACTTCAAAGCAGTATTCCAAAAGAGGACAGAGAAGGGTAGTGTACGCAGTCTCTTCCGTAGATCTGTTGCATCTTTTAAGTGCTCTGCCAATAAAACGCATTCTCTTGCTTGCTTTTCCCACAATATTTTCTATACTTTCTTTCCAATTTGCGTTCTTTGTAAAAGTAATTCTTAGGCATTTATTTGAATTTATGGCATTTAGATTTGAGTTACTTATATTGTACCCGAAGTTTAACGGATTCCTTTTAGCATTCACGTGGGCGACCTCACCCTTTTCATTATTTAGGATCAAATGCCAGTTTTCGCGCCATACAGACATCACATCAAAATTGTTTTGACCTTCTGATGAGTTTATTAGACAATAAACGACAGAATCATCTGCAAACAAAATAAAACGATTACCCAAATTGACAGCTAAATCGCTTATATAGATAAGGAGTAGCAGAGGGACTATAATACTATCTTCCGAAACGCCAAGGATCACTTCTGTTTTACTCCATGTGTTTCCTTTAGTTATTACGAACTGTCACCTCTCCGACAGAAAATCACGAATCCATTATAGTAACTGAGATGATTTTCCATAAGCAAGCAATTTGATTACATACCGCTTGAGCGGAACGGTGTGAAAAGCCCTCTGAAATCTAGAAATACGGAATCAATTTGAAATCCCTCATCGACAGCTCTCAACTCTTCGTGTGAGTAAAGAGCTAGTTATGTTTTACAAGAACGATGTTCTCTAAATCCAGTAGTGAAGCAGTGCTTCACCTGTACTGCTGAATGCCGGGAGCAGTCAGCGCAGGTCAGGTCAAAAACAAATATCGCACTAGACTGATTTGAGCAGTCCTGTGGAATGAGAATGTAAGATTCTGCTTTAAAAACAATTTTGTTTATAACGAGAGACAACCCGATGCTTTCCGTCGACACTAGGCGTCCCATGAAAGACGTGATGAGCAGTATTCGTTTAGCCTGACTCCAGTTAACTAAATTGCCAGTATCTGACTAAACATGAGAGAAAATGCTTCTGACGCTGGTGTGTATAATATTTCTTTGGATTCATGTCTTCTGAATGGTTCTATGCGACCCGCCACGAATTCCTGTCTTGTGAGAGCTCCTTTATCCAAGAGTGGCAATTGCAACGTAAGTACGCTATCATTTACTGAATGTATTCCAATATGTATCTTCCTCTGCAATTTTTAGCCAGTATAACCCAGTAAAATTTCCTTTACTACCATGGAATTTATTCCCTCATGTCTTAACAAATGTCCTATCATCCTGATTATTCATGTTAGTGTTTTCCAAATGTCTCTTTCTACACCGAATCTGAGGAGAACTTATTCATTTCGTATCTTATCAGTACAAATAATTTTCAACATTTCTTTACATCAGCACATCTTAACCACTTTCTCTTCTTTTCTGGTTTCCTCACAGGCAGGGATTTACTATCATGCGAATGTGAAATCTCAGACATTTCTTCCTTAAACTAGGGTCTGTGTTTGATACCAAAAGACTTCTCTTGGTCAAGCATTAAGGCCGATATTTGATAGCTGCAGACCTCTTTTGTCCAAAATTACCTCTTTGTCTGTGCTAATCTTCTATTTATGATCCCCTCGCTTCATCCCTCAAGTGTTATTTCGCTTACAAGACAGAAGAACTCTATACCTTCGACTACTTCATGTTTCCCAACTTTAATGATAATTATGTAGGTGATCTCATCTTCGCTACTGCTGATTAAATTTATCTTTTCTCGGTTTACTCTCAGTTCAGGCTCTACACTCAGCCGGTTCATTCCATTCAAATAACCCTGGCATTCTTTTTTCCTTTGAATGAGAATAACCATGTCCTCAGCGAATCTATTAACGCTATCACGACAGAATATCTAAAAGAAACGAAAACAATACTTTCGCTTGTTTAGTGATCGTTAGGCCTCAGTAACATGGAATATGAAAACATTTTCATGGAATATGAAAACACTTTCATTTATTAATTTAATTAAGTGAACTAGATGACGTCCTCACATGGAGACAGGGAACGTGAAGCTTACAATATGTGCCATAAACATTTTAATAATATGTTTCACAAGTACAGAACTTCCTTCAAAATCGTTAGCGTTTGCAAAGAAATGTCTGCATACACCCAGGACATACTACAACATTACATTTGACACAAATGTGTCGTGTTTAGTTTCTACACTCCGGAGAATGGTACCTGTTGTTTGACGCAGTGGATTTCTTTGGCCAATGTAATGCGCCATCTAGTTAGAAAATATTCCTCACGGTGTGACAATTTTTTTTTCAAATAGCCTCGAACATAGAACACGTCTGATGGTTGACCCCTTGCATTCCTAGCTATTTCTGCACTTGCTTTGAAAAAAAAATTCTCTTGTAACAAGGTTCTTAAACTCTGTAAAAGATCCTTTTTTTTGCTTTCCACTTATCTTTGAAGGAATCCAAGAGTTGTCTAGTGTTATATTGAACATTTCGTAAAAAATTCCTTTGTGTCGTCTAAAATTTCTTGTGTCATTCCTGAAAAGGGCAACCAGCGAATCCATAAGGCCCCCATGTCCCATGTATTTGTTACATAATTAGATAGCATTTGGTCGTCAGATGTCTAAGAAAGTCTTATCTTTCCTCTCAAATCGTCTAACAGTTCCTTATGGCTGTATCCCTGCATAAGATAACACTACTCTAATTGCTGAGCTATGCACCCATCTCGTAGTCGTCACACCTTCTCTAGCTGATACAACAGCAGAGCTATCACGCCTCTGCTTTTGTAATTATGAAATTTTCTTTTGTTTCTTTTCAGGTATTTGCAAACTGTTAATTCATGTAGTACCGACATACCAAATGTTCATCTCTTTGAATTTCAGCAGCAGAGGGATTTGCTGAAGAGCTGATCAGAACACTTTTTAAAATTCTTGCTTTCGAGTCCATGACAAATTCGCAACATGAGTCTCCTGCAGTGCCAAGGGCAGATGTATGCTGACGTCCATCTTCAGGTCCTTGAAATATTTCAAAGCAATAAATACGACCAGAAGTTTTAGCTAGCACCTACATTTTATATCCCCACTTCCTTATATTTTTTGGAAAGTATTGGTTCATGGTGTGGGTTCCTGTAGTCATGTCCTAGTTCATGAACCACGGGCAACGTATGAGAGGCCAAGTAAGTGGTCCCGACAGTCGAGATACCAGTTACTTTGGAATAAGGCTTGGCATCTCGGATATATTCTGAGTCGTGGTCACCTCTGTGCTCTTACGGCAAAGACTCCCAAATCCACCGGTTAGCCCCTCAACCGTTAGGGGTAAAACCCAATGGGACTCGGGGCACATAAGGCTAGCAACCTGCTTCCCTGGTTCTTTAAATACACTGCTGGAAATGGAAAAAAGAACACATTGACACCGGTGTGTCAGAACCACCATACTTGCTCCGGAGACTGCGAGAGGGCTGTACAAGCAATGATCACACGCACGGCACAGCGGACACACCAGGAACCGCGGTGTTGGCCGTCGAATGGCGCTAGCTGCGCAGCATTTGTGCACCGCCGCCGTCAGTGTCAGCCAGTTTGCCGTGGCATACGGAGCTCCATCGCAGTCTTTAACACTGGTAGCATGCCGCGACAGCGTGGACGTGAACCTTATGTGCAGTTGACGAACTTTGAGCGAGGGCGTATAGTGGGCATGCGGGAGGCCGGGTGGACGTACCGCCGAATTGCTCAACACGTGGGGCGTCAGGTCTCCACAGTACATCGATGTTGTCGCCAGTGGTGGGCGGAAGGTGCACGTGCCCGTCGACCTGGGACCGGACCACAGCGACGCACGGATGCACGCCAAGACCGTAGGATCCTACGCAGTGCCGTAGGGGACCGCACCGCCATTTCCCAGCAAATTAGGGACACTTTTGCTCCTGGGGTATCGGCGAGGACCATTCGCAACCGTCTCCATGAAGCTGGGCTACGGTCCCGCACACCGTTAGGCCGTCTTCCGCTCACGCCCCAACATCGTGCAGCCCGCCTCCAGTGGTGTCGCGACAGGCGTGAATGGAGGGACGAATGGAGACGTGTCGTCTTCAGCGATGAGAGTCGCTTCTGCCTTGGTGCCAATGATGGTCGTATGCGTGTTTGGCGCCGTGCAGGTGAGCGCCACAATCAGGACTGCATACGACCGAGGCACACAGGGCCAACACCCAGCATCATGGTGTGGGGAGCGATCTCCTATACTGGCCGTACACCACTGGTGATCGTCGAGGGGACGCTGAATAGTGCACGGTACATCCAAACCGTCATCGAACCCATCGTTCTACCATTCCTAGACCGGCAAGGGAACTTGCTGTTCCAACAGGACAATGCACGTCCGCATGTATCCCGTGCCACCCAACGTGCTCTAGAAGGTGTAAGTCAACTACCCTGGCCAGCAAGATCTCCGGATCTGTCCCCCATTGAGCATGTTTGGGACTGGATGAAGCGTCGTCTCACGCGGTCTGCTCGTCCAGCACGAACGCTGGTCCAACTGAGGCGCCAGGTGGAAATGGCATGGCAAGCCGTTCCACAGGACTACATCCAGCATCTCTACGATCGTCTCCATGGGAGAATAGCAGCCTGCATTGCTGCGAAAGGTGGATATACATTGTATTAGTGCCGACATTGTGCATGCTCTGTTGCCTGTGTCTATGTGCCTGTGGTTCTGTCAGTGTGATCATGTGATGTATCTGACCCCAGGAATGTGTCAATAAAGTTTCCCCTTCCTGGGACAATGAATTCACGGTGTTCTTATTTCAATTTCCAGGAGTGTATGATGCTGGCTACAATCCAAAATGCCTCGGACCTTTGGAGATGACGGAGTCCCACCTCTAACTGACAAACCAGGGACTCCTAAGATACGACTTGGCAAACAAATGGTAATGAGATGGGGAGCTATTATTATCAATGGGGGCTACTCTGGGAAGAAGGTAGAGCTGGCAGAGGCTGTAAGTAAGATGGGGCTGGACGTTTTAGCTGTTAGTGACATTCGGGTAAGGGGTGAGTAAGAAGAGGAAGTGGGAGAATACAAGGTCTACCGGTCAGGAGTCAAAGCAGGAATAGCTCAATGGGGTGTAGGGCTTTAGATCATGAAATAAATGGAACCCAGCGTAGTTGCAATAAGGTATGTAAATGAACGACTGATGTGGATAGATTTTACAGTGTCTAGCAAGAAAATTAAGATTGTGTCAGTATATTCGCAATGTGAAGGGACAGATCAAGATAAGATGGATAGTTTTTATGAGGCACTCAGTGATGTACTTGTTAAAGGACAAGAACAGTGTTCTGCTCATGGGTGATTTTAACGCCAGGATTGGAAATCTAACAGAAGGGTATGAAAATGTTATGGGTAAATTTGGAGAGGATATGGAGGCCAACAGGAACGGGAAAAAACTCTTGGATTTCTGTGCCAGTATGGGCTTAGTAATCACAAACTCCTTTTTTAAACATAAGAACATTCACCGGTATACTTGGGAAGACAGGGGAACCAGATCTGTCATTGACTATATAATAACAGATCAGGAATTCAGGAAGGCTGTGAGGGACACACGTGTATTCAGGGTATTCTTTGATGACACTGATCATTATTTCATCTGCAGTGAAATTGGGATTCTGAGGCCGAAAGTGCAGGAGGTCAGGTCCATATGTAGGAGGATAAGAGTGGAGAAACTTCAGGATAAGGAAATCAGGCACAAGTACATAACAGCGATCTCAGAAAGGTACCAGTTAGTTGAACGTAGTCAATTACAGTCATTGGAAAAGGAAAGGACAAGGTATAGGGACACAGTACTAGAAGTGGCTAAAGAATGTCTTGGAACAGTAGTGTGTATAAGTAGGATGAAGCAAACAGCTAGGTGGAATGACACAGTCAAGGCAGCCTGTAAAATGAAAAAAAGGCGTATCAAAAATGACTACTGTAAGGGGTCGGCAGGCCCTTACTACTAGGTTTGCACTCACACAGGTCGACAGGGCAACTATCGATTAGTGTGTCGGGTCGCGAGAGCGAGAGTTGAGTCAAGTCAGTGCGTGTTGTAGGTTCCCGCGAGGCGGGCAGAGCTGAGCAGAAGCCAGCAATTGATAGAAATTACCGACAAAGGGAGTGGCCATCGCCGCGGTTCAACCCCTTGTGTTAGTAATATACGGGAAAGTGAACAAGTACAATTACTAGTGTGATTCAGTGATATTTCAGTGCCGATATTTGTATTTTTCGCGTCTACCGCGCCGGCATTATTTGGATGCAGTGTTGGATTGCAGTGTTGGATTACAGTGATTGAAATTACGTGTGACGATAATAAATAACGAAGAGGCCTGTGCTTAGATTAGCCGTTATTAACAGCGTATTGACGAAGGCAGTGGCTGTCTCCATATCTTTGTGGTTTTTGATAAGAATATAGGTTTTGTTTAGTGAAGCTGTGTTTGTTGTTCTTCTTGCCACCAAACAGTACATTATTACAGTATTTGCGAAGGACAAAATGGAATGTAACAACTCCGTAGCAGTCCAATCCGATTGCCAGCCCCATTAGGCACACGGTCACATTAATTAATATCTATTTGGGCTGCTATCAGATCCCGATCGAGCGGGATAAGTCAAGAAGAATAAACCGGAGTGTTACTCTACATACTGGAACTCAGGTAGACAGAGAAAGTTATGTTGAAGAAAGAAACAAAGCCAAACAGATAACTGCAGCATCCAAGAAGAAATCTTGAGAAGACTTTGGAAACAGGTTGGAGACTATGGGTCAAGCTGCTGGAAAACCATTCTGGAATGTAATTAGCGGTCTTCGAAAGGGAGGTAAGAAGGAAATGACACGTGTTTTGGACAGGTCAGGAAAACTGCTGGTTAATCCTGTGGATGCTTTGGGCAGATGGAGGGAATATTTTGAAGAGTTGATCAATGTAGGTGAAAATACGATCGGTAATGTTTCAGATTTCGATGTAGAATGGGATAGGAATGATGATAGAAATAGCATCACATTTGAGGAAGTGGAGAAAATGGTCAATAGATTGCAGTGCAATAAAGCAGCTGGGGTGGATGAAATTATGTCGGAACTTATCAAATACAGTGGAATGTCAGGTCTTAAATGGCTACACAGGATAATTGAAATGGCCTGGGAGTCGGGACAGGTTCCATCAGACTGGACAAAAGCAGTAATCACACCAATCTTTAAACATGGAAACAGAAAAGATTGTAACAACTACTGAGGTATCTCTTTAATCAGCGTTGTGGGTAAAATCTTCTCAGGTATTGGTGAAAAGAAAGTGCGAGTATTAGTTGAGGACCAATTGGATGAAAATTAGTGTGGGTTTAGGCCTCTTAGAGGTTGTCAGGACCAGATCTTTAGCTTACGCCAAATAATGGAGAAGTGTTATGAGTGGAACAGGGAATGTATCTATGCTTTATAGATCTAGAAAAGGCATATGACCGGGTTCCTAGGAGTAAGTTATTGTCTGTTCTACGAGATTATGGAATTGGAGGCAAACTTTTGCAAGCAATTAAAGGGCTTTAAATGGATAGTCAGGCAGCAGTTAGAGTTGGCGGTAAATTGAGTTCATGGTTCAGAGTAGTTTCAGGGGTAAGACAAGGCTGCAACCTGTCTCCACTGTTGCTCATATTATTTATGGATCATATGTTGACAACAATAGACTGGCTGGGTGAGATTAAGATATGTGAACACAAAATAAGCAGTCTTGCATATGCGGATGACTTAGTTGTGATGGCAGATTGGATCGAAAGTTTGCAAAGTAATATTTCAGAGCTAAATCAGAAATGTAAGGACTATGGTATGAAGATTAGCATCTCCAAAACGAAAGTAATGTCAGTGGGAAAGAAATATAAACGGATTGAGTGCCAAATAGGAGGAACAAAGTTAGAACAGGTGGACGGTTTCAAGTACTTAGGATGCATATTCTCACAGGATGGCAACATAGTGAAAGAACTGGAAGCGAGGTGTAGCAAGGCTAATGCAGTGAGCGCTCAGCTACGATATGCTCTCTTCTGCAAGAAGGAAGTCAATACCAAGACTAAGTTATCTGTGCACCGTTCAATCTTTCGACCACCATTGTTGTATGGGAGCGAAAGCTGGGTGGATTCAGGTTACCTTATCAACAAGGTTGAGGTTACGGATATGAAAGTAGCTAGGATGATTGCAGGTTCTATTAGACGGGAACAATGGCAGGAGGGTGTCCACAATGAGGAAATCAAAGATAAACTGTGAATGAACTCTATAGATGTAGCAGTCAGGGCGAACAGGCTTAGATGGTGGGGTCACGTTACACGCATGGTAGAAGCAAGGTTACCCAGGAGACTCATGGGTTCAGCAGTAGAGGGAAGGAGAAGTCGGGGCAGACCAAGGAGAAGGTACCTGGATTCGGTTAAGAATGATTTTGAAGTAATAGGTTTAACATCAGAAGGGGCACCAATGTTAGCACTGAATAGGGGATCACGGAGGAATTTTATAAGGGGACTATGCTCCAGACTGAACGCTGAAAGGCATAATCAGTCTTAAACGATGATGAAGATGATGATATTGTTTCAATAATGACTTACTTTTGAAAGGAATCATCATTTCATCAGTAGTTTGAAACACTTCACTACCCATAGCTTTGTGAAAAGTTTCATATAAGGCATCCAAAACTAGTTTCAAAAGAATAGCTTTGTCATAGTTGTTGTGGGGAGTGGTGATACCATCCCCAAAATATAGAAAACGTCGTAACTGCATATATCGTTAACGAGACATTGCATCTGCCCTTAGTTTCATAAGAAGTAATGATATAGCCTTGGATGTTTCAAGTGAATTATTACCAAATGCATTCCAAGAAACGCTTTGAGTTCAGCAGCAATGACTGACAAATGTTCGTTACCATTTTGAGTCGCTTACAAGTTTGTTGGGTACAGATTTCCTCACAAGAAGTTTTCTTTAGACAGATACAGGAAAAACATTAAGTGGGCCATCTCTATCAACTTTGACCATACAGTTGCTGGAAAACGCAGGAGGCGACACAGAATTATCCACCTCACTAAACCATATTAGTTTTCTATAAGCCGAATTATGTCACTTTTGTTCATCTTCGTTGAAAATAATGCCTTATTTTTCTTCAACGTGATTGTTAGCAGGCTCCACACTAACGCTAGCTTGATTGTTACAATCAACATTTGACAAGTCATCGTCACCGTCACTTCATATTGAAATCATATCATTCATTGTGTTACTATCAACTTCAAATGTTGGTTCATTGTCCGAGTCATCACTCCACTCAAGGTCGTCTTCTGATTCAACCCAATGAATTTGTAGAATTTCAGTATCATCAAATATTTCGCATATTTTTTCTCTGCACGTCCGATGTATTGACTGTACTGGTCCCAGAAGTCGATGTGACATGTTACACAACATAAAACTGATATAATTGTGATATAAAACGCCACCTCAGCCTGTTATACAAGCAACGCACACATAACAACGTGTTATGGAAGAATTTCATTACTCTAGTTCTAAAAACGTTGTACAAGAATTTTAAAATATCATTTAACTGAGTGCGTTTTTATATTACGTGTGAGCTACAGACATTAGAAACGCATAAGTGTATGACGAAAATTAATGACGTTGCCTCGGATGCACCGTGTCCTCATTTGAGTATACCAGTAAAAATTACACTAAGAAGTTTCGAAACGCTTCGCACATGGTAAAATAAGAGCTAAAATGAAACTTAAGTATCTTAGCGAATAATTAAAACACTTACTTTTGCCAAATGTGACGCAGAAAAGATGGAAAACTAAATAGGAGTAAAGACGGAACCTAGGAGGTTACTACCAATATCAAAGATGTAATACATAAATAATCAGTGTTGTCCTCTTGTGGCCGATTCTGTATCTTTTACGTGAATCTAAGCAATACAATGGCATGTTTAGTTCAGCATTTCAGCCAACAGAGCGCAGTTATAGAGCAAAAATCTATACGTCCTCACATCGTGCGTTTGGTAACTACATTGTTCAGCATCTTTTGAAACATTGCTCCTATTAACTACAGCGGTCAAAATTGAAGTTAGAGTTTTTCTTTGATGAAAACAGTCTAAGATCGCATGAAAGTTATTAATGTCTAAAATTTGTCTACCAGGTGACCGGTTTCGATCATGACACGATTATGCTCAGACCATTAACACCCCATGACGGCGAGTGGAGAAAGTGTGGCCAGAAGCAGCCATCTATGTAGCTAGCCACTCTTTCTCTAGCAGTCATCAAGGAGTCTCAATGGTCTGAAGATGATAGTTTCACGATTGAACCGGAACTTCATAAACGAATTTTAAATTTTAACCACTTGCAAGCAATGTTAGACTGTTTTTATTCAGAAGACATTTTTATGGATGTCACTGTGAGTACGAACAGTAGTGCATGATGTGAGGGTAGCTGTTAGTCAGAGAAAACCGGTTATCATCTAGTTATTATCACCGACAAGGGTCCACTGTGGTATTAGAAAAGAATATAATAAATAATTCAGATGGTCTAGTCTCCTTGACATGAAGACATTAGGTCTGTAGACAGGGATGTAATCTTCCGCTGTTAATTTTCAGTATGTACATCGAAGAAGCAATGACGAAAACAATATAGAGGTTCGGGTCTGGGATTAAAATTCAGGGTGAAAGGACATAAGTTATAAGGCTTACGATGACTTCGCTGTCCTCAGAATTACCGAAATTACTGAATGAAACTAAACTGAAGAAATACCAAAGTAACTGCTAGTGGGATAACAGAGATTAGAGATAAACTCAACATTAACAGTAGCGACCGCGAAGTAGACGAACATGGGAGAATTCTGATAACTTGGGAGCAAAATAATACTTGTCGCGCGAAGCTACGAAGACATAAAAAGCAGATTAGGACAGTCAAACATGGCACAGTTGACCCAAAAACAAATTTCTGACAATCTGCATTGGGAGTATGCCATTAAACAGAAACGAACCATGGACTGTGGATAAACCACAACAGGGCAGAGGCGATTCACGCATGCGCTGTAAAAGGATACTGACAGGTGTGTACACTTATAAATTTACAAAAAACGAGGTCCTCTACAGGATCAGTGTGGTAACAAATATGTGGAAATCACTTAGAAAAAGATTGGCAGTATGACAGGACATGTGTTAAGACCTGAGGTAATAACTCTCTCGGAGCTGTAGGGAGCTGCATAATCGGCTGTTCCATTTCAAGACACCGCCGGCGATCAGCCGAGAGCCCAGGGGCATTGGTGGTCAGAGGTAGAGGGAGAGGTGATTTGCCGACGGTCACTGCACTAGTTGGGCAGTGTGGGGGAGACAGAGATTGGAATACGGGTAAAAAATAACTAAGGACGTTCGTTGCAGACGCTACACTGAGCTGAACAGATTGTCACATGAGAGGAATTCGTGGTGGGCTGCAGACAGCAGAACGATAAGAAAAAAAAATAATAATAAAAAGAAATGAAAACCTATCCTCGTCTACACAGCTTTAATATAACAGATGTCTTCGTTTATTCTCATGTCTTAAGTTCATTAAAACAACAAGTTTATCTCCTAATTACCTCATTTTCTTGTTATTAACTCTTCTTGATTTTATTTTTCCTTTTTAATCGGAAACAACATATTCAATATTTTTGATACCATCATTGATAATGATCTTCTTAGTAGTTTTAAAAACATTCGCAAACGTTTCTCTGTATTCATTATCAAAGGTTTCAATGAAATCTCTTTGCTGAAGAGTGGGTTGCCCACACATCTGCGTCAAGTGATAGGAAAAGAGAAATACATGAAAAAAACACATGAGAGATAAAATAACATCGTTAACCCAAGTGCTGTGTTACAGTACATTTGTTGGTGAAGAGTCAGTATGTAGATCTCTTACTGGGTGGTCTTGGTGGCCCACATAGTAGAGATTCGTGAGACTAGAAGATCAGTCTACTGTATTACACGGCTTCATTGGAACATTGCTGTTTATATTTGTAGGCTTTGTGGCCATAGGATGTACGTATCGCCATCACGTGTGGACAACCCTCATGAGTCATGAGAACAGAGGACCTACAGTTTGTACAACAAGCGTCCACAACTCCAGCTGCTAATTGCAGCCATTCAGAAGCAGTGATGACCCCTGTGAGAGACTGGGTGAGCGGGAAGTGCAACTGACCGCAGTTTCGGGTTAGAGGACTCACTAAACACCGACTGGTGAAGACTCGCCGTGAGACGATAGCACTGCCGGAATGCCTGTAATGGTTTAACAAGCAGCACTAATGGAGTAGCGCATATTGGCAGCGGTTCATACTCAGCGATGGGCCTGGCTGTGATCTAGGTCTGCACACTAACAGACACTGTGCAATGTTTAGCGGAGAGCAGGCTACCCATACGAGCGGTATCCTGAGTCATTCCTTTTGTAGATGGAGCAACGTTTAAAATGCGATACGCACCCTGGCTTAAACGCACTATCCCTATGGACGGTGGGAAGGGGGTGGGGTCTTATATTAGTTGCACAATACTCCTCGAACACCTAGTGTTTACTGACTTATAAGCTGTTGTAACTCCTTTTACACTATGACCACTGTGATTTTATAATCAATTTCGAACCATAAAAAATATTAAATCCACTTGTAAACGTTTTATAAAGCCTTTCCAAACTCTGTGAAATTTCAGTGGCAAAGTGTTGGGTATTTGGAAGAATTTCTGTCGAGTTTCCACATCAGTGTCAGCAGCAATAAGCACAACTTGGAGAAAAATAACCTGTTAATAAGGTCATAGCTGAGTAGGAGACAGACAATCGGGTGAAATTTCCTCGGTAACCGTAGGTGGGAAATGCTACAACAGCCAACCAGCCAAGAGCTCGCTAAAGTCTGAGGCCGCAACAATCATTCACAACGAGATAGAAATCCTCGACAGAGGGTGACAATCACTTTCTCGACGATGTCACTTCATCGAATCGTTTCTTGTTTCAGTAAAACCCACATCATTTCAAGCATGTGTGTCTACTTTCTCTCTCTAAAAACGTTATTCTGTGAAGTACTGAATTTTCTAATGTTAACAGACTTTTGAGCCAGACTATATTTATTCGTGGAATTACGTTTACATTTGGGAGGATAGCATACACAATTCGAGTATATTTCATTATATGACTAAAGTGATGTGGTGGAGAGCGTTAGTATTGACACTAAGTTGTTAACAGAATATTAATTTATCCACATTGATGGTGACTGAGCTTCGTGGCTGCGGCCTCAATGATTTGAAGAAATACAACCAGCCAATTTTTGTATGACTATGATTTGTGCAAGCACATGTTTTGGGCCTTCAACAATCTTCAGCTTGTCCAGAAAATTAAGATTTTCATGCGTATAACTTTTCTCTAGACTGCATTATTAATACTGCAGCAACTCTGTGCAAAATAACAATTCATTTAGTTGTCAATTTTCTCGAGATTAACATGAAATTACTAGTGAGGCGCACTTATTTTTAGTGTGTAATTTGTGGTTCATTTGTTGTCTTTATACTCACAGAAATCGTACGTGATCAAACCACTCTCCTTGTATCACACAATGATCTTAATCTGAGAAATAAATTTCTAAGTATGTCCGTGTGGGATACAACACTGCTTGCATTAACAGGAAAACAAGAAATCGAAGGGTTTATGATGTGTTGCTGTAGAACGTTGATATAAATCAGGTGGACTAATAAGAAATTTAAAAGTTCTCTGCAAAATTGACATGAAAGGAATTTTGTGGAAAAAGTTGCCAAATAAGGGATGGGATGTAGGTCATGTGTTACGGTACAAGAAAGCTCCAGAGGAAGACAGGTATTTTGGAAGATATCCAAGAAGTAAACGAGAGCGTTGGACGTTGGTGCTGCTCTGAAATGAAGAGGAAATTGTGTCAGGCCACATCAAACCAGCCAGTAGACTGATGATCTAAAAATAAAATACACAGCATAAACACTTTACTATTATAAATGCAGTGCTACAGCGCGGGATTCATCATGGGGCCGTGGTCTGTATTTTTATGTCTGTTTGTTTCTGTTTATTTATGTCAGTAAAATGGTTCTAAGAAGGAACATGAATTACTTACAGAAACTACGTTACAAATACAGTCCTGGTAAAAAAAACATAAGACTAACAATAAATAAAAGACTATAAATTTCGGTTCTCCTTCCCTGTAAGATATTTAATAACTGTGTACAATATAGGTCGATTATTTCCACCTTTATTCATTCTAAAGTGTCAATTCGATGTATCGTTCTGTATGCGGACTGAAAAAACCGGGAAATAAGCCGTTTTCTGTGGTATGTTCGTTGGTTCAACGTACATTTGCATACGTTTTACAACTGAGTGTGTGAACGGGTGCTGAGATGATATGTTCTTCCCTCAGAGGCAACGATGATGTCTTTCACACATACGTTTAGTTCAAATGAAGCATGCAAGGAATGTAAAGATGTATTTTACTGCTCCAAATCGGTAAAGGCAAATGTGATTTGTTCCTTGAGGTGACATGTTACAGCTTTTTCACAAAAAATGTAGACATTTATCTATCCTTGGAAGCACACATCGTCCTCTTTAAGGTCCGTGCTTGTTCTCATTTTATATGAAAAAGCTTCTGATCTGGGAAGACCCCTTAGTCGCTGAGTTACCTTGACTATACTTTCAGAATGAATACTTTCTAACACCTACCACTTAAGCATTATCATCATTTTACGATAAAGGAAGTTATAGATACCCATATTACTAAAATTCCAAAGTAAAGCCCACGTGAATTAATAACTAAAAATTAGTATATTGACAATAAGGAGTATTACAAAACTTTAGGAGGCAGTATAATGAAATTTTGACACATATAGCCGTCCCAAACTAACTTCCTCGTTAGTTAACACTGATGCTAAATCAGTGCGTCGTTTCATGTGGGCAACAGGGGCTTGATATTCAAAGTGAAACTGAGGTTCTTCAGCAGGGTGCACGTCAGGAAACGGTAGTGATATGTACGAAGAATTGAAGCACATTACTACAGTGGATGGTAACACAATGAAAATGCGGTTGACCGAATGCAGCTCACTGTAGAGACATTACCACACTGAGCACCCGGAATGCAGCGCTTCGGTCGTCCAGCCACATACGATCTTGCCACTTAAATTAATCATGTAAAAACAGCTTGTCGTATGAAAGCAAGCATGTTTTTTATCCGGGAAGAGAAGCAGAAACAAACTCACCATGGGAATCTCAGGCGTGCTGCGATTTCTGTTTGATAAGCCATGAATAATTTATAATCTTTTTACTGATTAGTGTTTCACATTACACAGACCGTAAAGTAGATACCGAGAGCGAAGGCTTAATGCAGTTTAATCTTATAATTAAACCTGGAAAAATTTTTCTGCAGTTGTTCACATTTTGAAGAGCTGAATCCTCAGGCCGAATAAATACAATCCGCTCATTTCGAATGACATCAGAACTCAAATGAAACCCGGATCAGATTGAAATAATAACTTTATGAATGGTACTTGTGTTCCATTTTCAAACCAACCCTCTCATATAAAAAGCAGTTGGTGAGAGCCACTAAGTGTGCCGCAACTCCAGCGAAAAGGAATCGACACTCTATTATATCCTTTCCAACTATCATACTTTCGGATATGAGACTGTAGATGTCATCAGGATGATTATTCTGAAGCCTTGGAGCAGATGACTGGGCGAGCTATCGTTGAGAGAGAAACGAGAGAAGGAGCAATAGGCTGTAGTTTAAGGGGCCATCAACATTACATCCTTCAAGGCCAGACAGTAAATTGGAATGGATAAGGACTGAGGAATAAGCCGCAGTGGTTTTTATGTAGGAACCATCGTGACATTGTCCAGTTTTTTTTTGAGGGGCTCTATAAATATAGCTCTGTGAGAAGCAGGGTGGGACACAACAGAAATTGAATGCAGAACTTTGGTGCATAAAATAGTGAAGGAAGCAGATGATCAGATCTGCAAAGAATGTGGCCCAGATTAAATCCTTAGGTAGCATAAGAAATATTAACGTTAAGGAAAGGAGAAAATATGCATTGCCAGCAAACTGAAGGGATCTAAGGAAACATTTGGAATGAGAATTAAAGTTCATGGAGGAGGCATTGAAAACGTATCGGAGACAGCAATGGACGTGAAAAAGCACATTTGAGGTACTGATAGTGCCTCTAAAAGTGTATATGAGATAAATATCAATTGAAGTATACATGTGTAATGGACAGCATACAAATTAAATCGGGTGATGCTGAGTTAATTAGACTGCAAAATGAACCGCTAAAAGCAGTCGATGAATTTTACTATTTCGGCGGCAAAATAATTGGCAATGGTGATGGAATGTGGGGGGGGGGGGGGGGGTTAGGCGAAGGATCACGAAAGATTTGAAATTGAAGGCCCCAGCATCAAAAATACCCCCTCTTGAAAAATTGAATTTTGTGTTGGGAAGTGTTTGGTGAAGGTATTTGTTAGGAATGTGGCCCTGTACATAAATGCAACATGGGCGATTAGTTCAGACAAGAGGAGACTGGTAGCTTTTTACATGTGGTGCTACAGAAGAAAAGCGAAGATTATATGGGCAGATCGACCGACTAATTAGGAGGTACTGAATTCAGATCAAATCTATCAGAGTAAAGCCGATTTGGTAGTGGAGGGCAGTGTGTTATTGGGGGATGAGGAGAGGGTAGTAATAACTGTACAGGGAGATCAAGGCTTGATTACTGTAAGGAGATTCGAATGGGTGTAGGCTGCAGAAGTTGTGAGGTAAACAATTTCCTTGCACTGGATGGACTAGAGTGGAGAGCTGCATCAAACCCGTCTTCATACTGAAAACCACAGCAATAAACAAATGTCAGTCACATGTTCACTACCAAAGAAAGAAACTAGATGAATGGTAATTATAGTTCCCATTCCTTCTTTCGGACTCAACTACGTAAGTTGATTACAGTCATAATTGCTTTCAAGGTGTTATTTCGTGTGTGGTAATGATGTTTTTATCTGTTTTGGAGCTGTAAAAATAATTGTTTCACTATACCCGTATGTTGGGATGGCCTATTAAGACCATTGAAGATTGTAGATATTTACACTACTGGCCATTAAAATTGCTGCGCCACGAAGATGACGTGCTACAGACGCAAATTTTAACCGACAGGAAGATGATGCTGTGATATGCAAATGATTAGCTTTTCAGAGCATTCACACAAGGTTGGCGCCGGTGGCGACACCTACAACGTGCTGACATGAGGAAACTTTCCAAACTATTTCTCATACACAAACAGTAGTTGATCGACGTTGGCTGGTGAAACGTTGTTTAAATACTTCGTGTAAGGAGGAGAAATGCGTACCATCACGTTTCCGACTTTGATAAAGGTCGGATTTTATCCTATCGCGATTGCAGTTTATCGTATAGCGACATTGCTGCTCGCGTTGGTCGAGATCCAATGACTGTTAGCAGAATATGGTATCGGTGGGTTCAGGAGGGTAATAATGAACTCCGTGCTGGATCCCAACGGCCTCGTATCACTAGCAGTCGAGATGACAGGCATCTTATCCGCATGGTTGTAACGGATCGTGCAGCCATGTCTCGATCTCTGAGTCAACTGATGGGGACGTTTGCAAGACAACGACCATCTTCACGAATAGTTCGACGGCGTTTGCAACAGCATGGACTATCAGCTCGGAGACCATGGCTGCGGTCACCCTTGACGCTGCATCACAGATAGGAGCGCCTGCGATGGTGTACCCAGTGACGAACCTGGGTGCACGACTTACAAAACGTCATTTTTTCGGATGGCTCTACGTTCAGTTTAGAGCATCACGATGATCGCATCCGTGTTTGGCGACATCGCGGTGAACGCACATTGGATGCGTGTATTTGTGGTCGCCATACTGGCGTATCACCCGGCGTGATGGTATGGGGTGCCATAGGTTACACGTCTCGACCTCCTCTTGTCCGCATTGACGGCACTTTGAAAAGTGGACGTTACATTTAAGTGTGTTACGACCCGTGGCTCTACCTTCCACTCGATCCGTGCGAAACCCTACATTTCAGCACAATAATGCACGACCGCATGTTGCAGGTCCAGTGCTGGCCTTTCTGGATACTGAAAATGTTCGACTGCTGCCCTGGCCAGCACATTCTCCAGATCTCTCACCAACTGAAAACGTCTGGTCAATGATGGGCGAGCAATTGGCTCGTCACAATACGCCATATACTACTTTTGATGAACTGTGGTATCGAGTTGAAGCTGCATAGGCACCTGTACCTGTACACACCATCCAAGCTCTGTTTGACTCAATACCCAGGCGTATGAAGGCCATTATTGCTGCCAGAGGTGGTTGTTCTGTGTACAGATTTCTCAGGATCTATGCACCAAAATTGCATGGAAATGTAATCACATGTCAGTTGTAGTATAATGTATTTGTCCAATGAATACCCGTTTATCATCTGCATTTCTTCTTGGTGTAGCAATTTTAATGGCCAGTAGTGTAGTTTACTATTTTCCGAACGACGTTTTTCTGGATGACTTTTTATCTTCCTTGATTAGCTCTTGCCCTGCTGTTTTCAAGTTGTAACTAGGATGTGGATTGTAATTTAGTCACTGGATTTCTCTCAGTTACTAGTTTTGAAAATTCTTTTTGGATATTTGTAGTAAGATCTTATGGCACCAAACTGCTGACGTCATCGGTCCCTAAGCTTACACACTACTTAATCCAACTTACGCTACGGGCAACACACACACCCATGCCCGAGGGAGAACTCGAGCATCCGACGGGGGGAGCCACGCGGACAAGGCACCCTAGACCGCGCGGCTTTTCAATTAATCGAACTATGAGGCACAGGGCTCCATTTAAGGTAACGTATTTTCGTGTCTAGAGTGTATGATTCACGTGATTACTTCAAACGGTTCAGTAATCACCCTAAGAGTGTCTCATATGCAAGTGTTCTCTGGTTACCGGCGTGTGACTTATGTAAAATTGCTGGTTGGAAATAATAAGTGAAATTTTATTTTGCTGAGTGTGGGCTTGGTAGCTTATCACTCGCAGATCCTCTTATCCTTACCATTGCAGTTACTAGCACTTACACCAAGGTTGTTTATAAAAAAAATTATAATATCCGAAACGCAAATTAGATGCATGCTAGTGGCACGCCGTTATGTATATCTTGATGTCAGCTTGGAAAAGACTATATTGATATTATTGTTAAAAAATAAACAAAAGGTAATAACTTATTTATTGAACAATCTGAATAAGGATGCCCAAACAAGTATTCTCCCACATGTACACAAATGATTACCGACGGTATGAGAGAGTTTCCCCATTATCCTATCAATCCAGATATTTATCTAAAGATAATTTGAGAACTTAACCCTTTATGACTGGGGCACTGTATTACAACAATAGTATTGGCACTGGGTGTTGGAAACACCCCAAGGTTGAAGGGCCTTAATAGTGTTATAATGCAACAAATCTACGTTGTGTTACTACTATATTGAAGACTTGAACTCTCCAAAACTTTATACCCTTTTTCTGTGTTTCCAATGTCAAATTAAACATTAACACTACAAATAGAAATCAATATAGTACTATTTATTTCTTTCCATGTTTAAGTGATTTATGTCTATTAGGTCTGTCAAGTTTCATCGTGTCTACATTATTTTATGTTTCACTGTTTCGTTATCGAAACAATGACTACGTATTGCATCCATATCAGTTAAAGACATTTCCACGCATTAAAAATATAAACATTTTGGTTACACATCTTTACTTCTTCAAGCCAGGATAAGGAAAAATTCGCACAGAGCCAACTCCCGCCCTTTCTTGATGTGGAGCAGGTGATGCACATGTCATCCAATCTCTCGACTCCAATTTCTCTGGAATTATACAATGTCGTAATTTGAAGCTTCGTTTTTATTCCTGTACTGTCATTTACTTTATTATCGAAGTGCATAGATGAAAGAAATACATCCTTCTTGTTCTTTTTCTTGACACATGGGATATGGTTATGAAATCCTTTCGAAATTCGAATTGCTTCAGATACACAAATTCAGGGGGACGCTCAATTCCATTTATAAGAACAGTCCCAATCAATGTAAGTTTGTACATCAGCACCTCTTTAGACAAGCCACTGCCGATAAACCAATACTTTGCCATTACGTTACTGTCAGTCAGTCAGTTATCTTGCTCAAGCGAATTACCGCGTCTTGTGGAAATTCGAAACTTTTTGTGGCCCGTCGGGCTCTTTCCCGACGTGTGTACCATGTTCTGACGTCACAGAGCGAAGGAATTTTCAGACCCTACTTCAAAGGCTCTATTCGTATGTACTGGCGAAAAACACATCTTCCTATGAAAGCGGATACCTCTTCATCCACACTTGTGTAATCATTCCTTGTCTAGTTCTGGTTACAGTTCTCCTAGAAAACTTCAAAAATATCCCTAATATGTCTATGTTTCTCTACTTTCGTTCTTTTTTTGGTTTTTATCAATGTCATCGAACCTATTCTTCTAAGCAGGAACAGGAACTGGTAGAAATTTATCGTAGTGTGACATATCTTTGTTACAAAGCCACTTACAGTCTCCCACAAAAGTCCAGAACGGTAAAAACCGACGTAAATAAGTAACCCAACAAAAGACTAAATTTAATCCACACCTGCCTATCTGGCGTTTCGATTCTGGGAAAAATTCCCAAAAATGCTTCTTAGGCACATTTTAGAATTTCCATATATTTTTTCCAACTTAACTTTATCAAAAAATAAAAGTAAGCAATCTAAGGTCGACTTTGCAACTGTGGTTGCATCTCTCACTGCTGGTAGGTGAGTGTTAGTATCTTGTGTGCGTCCGTATATTTCTTGGTGAATTGTTCTTCATCCATTTACATGATGTCTTCTCCCACATAGAAATTGTTTTTTCAAAACTTATTTCATTATACCACCATCCGTCTCCAAATCAGTTTCATGCCCCACTTCTTCACTCTAATCGGATCATCCTAAATCTGCGTTGTCATTCGTCTCTTCCGCTTCAGCTTCAAGTAATCTGTTTATTCGTCTATAGTTTTCTACTTTTCTTCTTGCTTACAGATACTACAGATTGAGTTGTTACCATACAGTGACAAACAGCAAACTGACTCCAAGACTTTTATTTCACTTGTTAATCACTTAGAGCAGCAGTACTAAACAAGAATGGTTTCACATAACATCACATGAAATGCAACAAAAGAGAGCCGGCTATAAAGTTAAGAAAGAACTAATACTTGGTATTGTTTTGGTTACCTTAGGACTAGTACCGGATGTTCTGAAAACTGCAGTGTATGCTTTTGGTAACTGAACTAATCTGATAACTGTAAATTAGTGTATACTAATTTATTCACATAAATCTAAATTCAAATGGTATTAGTCAATCACGGACAATTAAACTAATAATACGAGCGAATAAATTGCTATTCTGACCAGATATTTTGCAAATCCGTTTGTCACGTACAAAAATGACTAAAAGCCAGTTTCACAGAGGTGACGAAAGACACCGGATAACTCGTACTATCGCAGCAACTCGATTTGACATGGACACAACGAGTGTCTACAAAACCGTCCGCAATTGCGAAAGAGTTGCCGGTGCAAGATTTTATGCACGAACTGGCCTCTCGATTATGTCCCATAAATTTTCGATGGGATTCAAGGTTGGCGATCATGGTGATCAAACCATTCGCTCGTATTGTCCATACCGTTCTTGAAACCAATCGCGATTTGTGGCCCGGTGATATTGCGTATGGTTATCCATAACAAATTTCTTTGCTGTTTGGGAACTCGAAAGCCATGAATGACTGCAAATGATCTGCAGGTAGCAGAACATAAGCTGTTCCAGTCTATGAACTGCTGGGTTTGACCAGAGAACTCAATCTATTCCATGTAAACACAGCCCAAACCATTACGGAGCCACCACCAGCCTATACAGAGCCGTGTTGACAACTTGGGCCCATGGCTGAATGGGGTGTGTGCCATGCTCGAACCATACCATCAGCATATACCAACAGAAATCGCGATTCATCTGAGCAGGTCACGGTTTTCCAGTCATCTAAGATCCAACCGATAAGGTCACGAGACCAGGACAGACGCTGAAAGCGATGTCGTGCTGACAGCACAGGTCCCCGCATAAGCCCTCCGCTGCCTTTACCCATTAACTCCAAATTTCGTTGCATTGTCACAACTGATGCGTTGTCGTACGTTCCACATCTATTTCTGGGGCTATTTGACGCAATGTTGCTGGTCTGTTAGAGGTCCTACTACCACTCTGCGTTCAAAATCTGATACTTTCCGTCTTACGGCCATGATCACTTCTTTTCACATGAAACACTTGATACAGATGACAGCTTCGCCCATGCACTGCTCTTTTATACTTTCTGTATACGATACTATCATCATCTGCAGATGTGCATATCGCTAACACATAACTTTTGTCAACTCAGTGTATTATGCTTATGTTTAAAACTCAATATTATGATATGAGACTGCCGATCAGCCGGAAGAATTTGATGCATAAATTCAAAATGCTGTAATTTAATCTGGCGAATGACGGTCAAATTGTAAGTTGTAGTATTGAGTCGGGTAGTAGGCACAGAACCAAGTTCTTGAATAGGCAGGCACAACAGAGTTTAAGGTCTTTCGTCTTCGTCTTTTGGTTAGTGAGACTGGTTTTGGTAAGGTATTGTGCTATCAGATGGATAATTGGGGTTGTTATTCGGACTTGGAACCATTTCGGTACCTGGCTGTTCAGGACAGGAATATTTCGATGTGCACCGGTTCGGGACTTGAGGCCTAGTGAAGATAAGTTCACAGTCGGGCTAACAGTGATTGAATGTTTTGGCGGAGTTGAATTTGTTACTTTGTAATGACTTGTGTGCAACCGTTGAACTTCGAGATTTCGTTGCAGCTATAATGACTGCATGCACGGCCCCATTCCTTTAGTTCGCAGTCTGCGAATGCTCTGCTTGGACTGCAAAATTAATTTTACGCTATTTAAAATCTGTACTGTGTCCAACAACCTTTGTGAGTCCGACATTCAAATAAACCTGAGTGTAATTTGAATAAACGAATAATCAAAAATTAACCTTTCAGTTACAGCCTAAATTATAAACCTAAATGATCCTTTTCTTAGTGTTTTCCTTTCAATAATCTGACACCATATATTGATTACATATATTTGTCATTGTTAATTAGAATGGTTCATGAATGATCCAAGAAATGAAACAGATTTTGGAAACTACTTAGCTTCTAGTGCCACAAGGGTAGCGTTAACATCTATTTTTTTCACTTTCACGTACACTCTGACAAATACTCATGCGTTCTATATCAATATAGTGAACATCACTTAGGATCAACGGCTTCATATAGTTACCAATAATACTGGAACATTTTAGTGTGGTAGTCAGTTTACCCAGTTATTATGTCCTTGGTGTGTAGTTGCCTACGACTGAGAAAGAACTTATAGCGACTGATCGCTGGTTTTACACCCTTGTGCAATAATACGGAATTAACTATTGTGATTAAAACTGATAACTAATAATTTCAGAAATTTTTATGAAAGAAACTGTTCCACCTGAGCCACTAATCTCGAATCCAGAAAGATACCGAACTACCATTCATTTTCCTTGTAGTATAAAACAAAACTGAAAGAAAATTCAATTTAAACTACTAAGCACTGTACTTCGTCAAGGTCGAAATTCCGCGTACTGATAAATCATTTCCATAGCTATTAACTGAAAACTCTGAAATAGAGTTTTCGTTAACTATGGCCGCATTCAGGGTAACCCATGAAATTGAGCAACTTTAACCTGTGAAATGAACTGCACGCGCAATAACACATTCATTAAGACTTCAGCAGTAAAAAAGTCTTTAGAAAAGTTACAAAAACGATATTTGTGGTCCGTTGAGCGTAGTCTTTTGCATTGACACGACTATGTGGATGAATAAATAATGAAGAATGAATAAATAATAAAGAACTTCGTATTAGTAGGTTTTTGTCGATGAGAAAGAGCACAATTAGCATCAAAAATGTTACCACAGTTCATTTAAAATTCAATTAAAATTTTCTTGTCAACACTCTATATAAAAGTTACGACTCTGTTCACCGCAAGCTAATTTTGTGAGGCAATGCCTGTACATCTTTGACAACAACTTAGTTTGGGTTATTTTGGTGCACGGGAACAAGTCTCATCCTGTTTGAATAACACGCATGAAAAAGTAATTTTTGTGGTGAGGCGTCCGAAAATTTATATATTGTTTGGATTATTAACTGCTGACATATGTGTGAAAGTGAGCGCGTTCACACAGACACACACACACACATACACACACACAAGTGCGCGGACGCGCTTCAACTTTCATCACTTCCAGTTCTCACGATGTCACACACATCGAATTCGTAAAAGGATATTCTTCCTTCTGAGTTGGGAAATTAATTACAAGTGTTTACAGACACTCTATACATCAACGTCTAGTTACGTTTATTAATATGATGATTAATTCACCGGCTTCTTTCTACCATTTTTAAGAATTCCCAAGTACAGAGACGGGAGTCATGTGCAACAGCAGCTTCATAACAGATAAAGTTCACAATATTATCGGCCAGCAAGAGCAAATTTAGCAATATGTCTAAAAGTATGTCTACTTTAAAGTTTAAGAAAGCGTTCTTTCAATAAAGACATAACAGCGATCGTTGTAAAATATTAAAATTCAATAAAACAATCTCAGTCGCAACTATTGATAACTGTCTTTCGTGCTCTTATGGATCTCACTCCATCCACCGCCACTGGCCACCATCATAGTGCTTGCTGCCTGAAGATCTCGCAATTACTGACCGAAATTTGTGGACAACCGTAATAAACATTTGCTGCAATCGAGACTGTTTCACTGAATTTTAATATGTCTCCTTTCATGGTTTCTTCCCAGAAAGAGGAGGTTACGAGTCTTTAAATAATGTATCCGCACGGAACTTATTATCTCTTGCTCCACAGCGAATGAGTGAGTCCGTAATTTTTATTCTGACACATTTGTGCGTTCGTTCTGTGCACTGTGCTATTCAACAAACAATTCACGGAATAATGATGATTAACGAAAACCATATCATGCGCATTATTGCACAAATGTTGTGTTACGAGCGGCTTCGTTTTTGAGCAAATCCGGTAGCCGAATTGTGATAGTCTTGGCGTAAATGATGTGGTTATTGCATGTAAGGTTGAAAACCGAATGCAGAAGCAACATTCATAGGCATTCTGTCAACCTAGTTCACAAAACGTTTTGCAGAAATAACTACACCTATTTGTCTTTCGTGATGGTTCTTATTTTACCATGACCGATTTAAAGTAGCCTAGCAACCCATCATAGGATGATACACCATTCTCGGGATTTAGTACAGTATTCTGGGGTCGAAGGGGAGCCATAGAACGTAACAAATAATTGAGAATGTTGGGTGCAGGTATTACTTTGAGATGAAGAGGTTTGGTAATGAGAGAAATCGGCAGTTTGTCCTCCTGCTGTGATGTTCACCTCAGACATAACACACAAAAAGTCTGCGACATCAGATATCTATCGTTAGGAGCTATCTTACACCGCCATCATAACAGGATCAGTCATTTCGTGAACTGGAAATAATGTAAATAGTGAAACCGTCTCCCTATTCCATGAATTAAATGACAGATGTGGTATTCTCCTACGATTCAGGCGAACAGCATCTCTGACACCACATTGCATATGAAAAAGAAAAGAAAATGTTCAGCCAGTCCTTCCAGGAACATACAGGCAGGCGATTACTTGCAATATAGACAACTGCTCTTGGGATGCCCATTTCCCATCCTGGATATGGAGGAGCATTTGTTACAATGATCAGAAAACGATCCTGAAACATATGCATGAGGAATTGTAGTTGCTGGGGCATAAAACGGAAGTTTTCAAGGGCAGTTTTGCAACAGTGGTAACATTAGCAGTAGTCGTTAACCGTGAGCAAGCTTCCAAAGCACAAGATCGCATACTAGTTTACAGTTCTATCAATAAATTAGAAAAAAGATTGTTGATGAACTATAGTTCACATATGGATTTTATTTAAGTATGAGGTAGAATTCACACAGAATGGGACAGTAGATTATAGCAATAATCACACGTAGGCAGATGCAAATCGTAGAGCAGTCATGGAACCAAGGCGTCAGGTTCGCTGTATTTGCAGGTATTGTAGCTAGACTCACGGAGCCAAACAGTTTACAGGACAAATTAAAGGAGCCATTTCTGCACGAATAATTAATTACACACGGTACTGGAAGATGTTTCCCTTGCGGAAAGACTTGGATGTCGTTTAAGCACGATTGAGCAACATTTAATTTCCTGGTAATTTTACGACAGTAGCTGACGTAAATGGTTGGATATAGATGGATTGCCGATGGGGCGAAGTATCATGTCTGTCTATTCATCTCATTTAAATAATTTAAATTTCTGATTATAGGCACATTTAAAGCCACTGTTGTATGCATTACCCATCGATAATATGGAAACCTTACAGGAGCACGTACTGTATGTTAAACACGTGACCAAATTCGAAGCCAGGTAGCTGTATACACTTGGAATAGATTTACCAATACTTTGACAAATACGTGTTCTGGAGTTACGTTTTTAGGACTTATCTTAGTTTTTAACAATCTGCAGTAAGAATATGGGACGCATTTACAACTCCTGCACAAGGGTTTCTTAGGAAGAATTGCATTTATTTTCAGTAATCCTGTATTATCGAATATACGTTAAGATTAGTCATAGCTTACCTCTAAATAGACAGTAATTTTAAATTACAGACAGTTCAAACCGTGAGTACAACACTATATACAATTTAATTACTTCCAAAGTATTAGTTCGTGCACAACAATATATGACCAGCTGAAGCCGTTTATTCGTTTTGCAAAAAATTACTATCACTTGATTTATTTTAACCCTTACGCAACAACACACAGCGACATCACAAATGGGTGGCATGGAAAGTGCTACACAGTAATAAGTACTAGCCACGTTGAGAAACTGCTGAGGAATGAGGAAATTAAATTCTTGAAGCACAATATACAGGTTTCATATTTAAACACCTTACCGCTTTCTGAGCATCTCCCAGCGGCATATAAAACAGTTCACAGCGCACAAGGTCTTTTTTGAGAATATCTCTTTCTCTCTTGATTTCGGCATAACTGCAGTACATGTAATAGAGAAAGATAATCGTAATACAATTTTCCATAAACTGATGCAATGAACATACCTTTCTATCCGTGTTTTCAGATGGAATATTTTTGTAGATACAAAATAATGAACACGTAGCATTTGGTTCTTAATTTTATTATGTCAGTTATTATTTCATGCTGTCACGTATGCGACAAGTAACATGATTCTCATAAACAAACTACCAAGAGTTGAAATCAAGCTTTTCCTGAGCACTTATTGCCTATTTCATGTAGTCGAACACGTAACAGAACGCTAACTTTCGTAAAATTTACAGTTTCATTGTGATGTTAATCGTTAATATTATTAAACCTGATTTCCAATTATCAAAGATGGTATTTTCAGTAGTATATGTCAAATATTATGCTACATATTGGACTCATATTTCTTATTAGAGAATAGAAGCATTTGAAATGTGGTGCTAGAGAGGAATGCTGAAAACTGGTTGGGTGGATCACGTAACTAATGAGGAGTTACTGAACAGGGTTGGAAAGAAGAGAAATTTGTGGTACAGCTTGTCAGAAGAAGGGATCAGTTGATAGGACACATTCTGAAGCATCAAGGGATCACCAATTTAGTACACGAGGGAAGCGTGTGGGGGTAAAAATCGAAGAGGGAGACTAAGAGATGAATACAGTAAGTAGAATCAGAAGGATACAGGTTGCAGTAGTTACTTAGAGATGAAGAGGTTTGCACAGGACAGAATAGTATGGAGAGGTACATCAAACCAGTCTTTGGACTGAAGACCACAACAACAACAACAATTAATATCACAAGTTATATAATGATCTATCCTACAACATTAAATTTCTGTGGTGTACCTAGGACGTTTTTAATAAGATTATGTAGTCAGTTTCACTAAATAATCATTGGGACGTTTACGCAACCTTTTTTTATAATTACAAGAGAAGGTGGGCAACAAATATAAGGAACGCCGTTTTAGCTTGGATGCTACTTACTGGTAAACAGATACAAAATATTTGGTTACACAAGTGCAGAAAGATCAAGAACTGTCCCAGATTTCATCATGCAGTTCGCTATGTTATCCTCACTTGAAGTGAATGTTATTAGGTTAAATGCAAAATGAAGCTTAAGGATTCACGTGATTGTGGAAGTGAAGATTTTTTAACTAACAGTATACAAAATTAGGAGACATGATGACTTCAGTTCCTAATACAAATTCACAATGTTACTCATTTAACGCTTTTCATGCATGAATTCAACAAAATAATCTTAGAAATTGGTATAATATTTTGCTGTCAGAACACGTGCAGTAACTAGCCTATATGTCTATTGTTCCCGTTTGATTACATTACGGCAGTGTACACTGATCGACCAGAACGCTGTGACCACCGACCCATTATCGATATAAACCAGTCCAATCGATAGCAGCGTCACCTCGCGAGAAATGACTGCTAGTCAGATACACGCAAGGTGCATGTCGTATCAGTGAACATGTTGTCCGTGTGTAGAATGGGGAAGGCTCTCGATGTGAGTTTGACCGAGGGCAGATTGTGATGGCCCGGAGGCCATGCCCATCCCTCATTACAGATGTCGGACATTGTAGGCTGGGCAGACTTGCAAAACAGAACATGCGGCGATCAGAGATGGAACTAACGTCAGACTCTAATGCTGCACAGGGTACAAGCGTGTCTGAACACACAGTGCACCAAAGTCGCCTAACGATGGGCCTCCACAGCCGACGACCCATGCATGTGCCAATGTCATTGCCACGACATCGGCAATTACAACTGAAATGGACACGTGACAGTCGACCCTGGGCATTGGCTCAGTGGCAGAGCTTTGCACGGTCTGATGAATCCCGAAGCCTCCTTCATAATGCCGATGGGAGGGCGAGAATCTGCCGTCTTCTAGGTGAACAGCTCCTTGACACCTGTACTGCAGGAGGGAGACAAGCTGTCGGCGGATCCATTATGCTGTAGGATATATTCATCTGGGCGTCTATGGGTTCAGTGGAGTAACCGCGAGGTACCATAAATGCCAGGGAGCGACGTACACTGGTTGCAGACCATGTACATCCCTTCATGTCGATCGTATTTCCTGACGGCAGTGACATTTTTCATCAAGATAAAGTGCCATGTCACAAGGCCAAGCATGGGGTGCTCTGAGGAACTCAGTGGCGAATTCCAGTTGATATGGCGGCCCCCAACGCGCCAGAACTGAACCCGACCGAGCACATCCCTTGTGTGATTGAAAGTAGCATCAGAGCTCATCGCCTCCTCCCCTGAATTTAGGGGAATTCGATGACTTGTATGTGCAGATGTGGTGCCAAGTACCTCCAGCGACCTACAAAGGCCTCATTGCTTCCAAGCTACGACTTGTCACCGTTGTTATCCGTTCCAAAGGTGCGCATATCGACTATTAGATAGGTGGTCGTAATGTGCTGACTGCTAGGTATGTGTACAACCCAGCGCGACTTCCAGACATAACCACCAACATGTAGGCGAGGGGTTAGCGCGCCTTCAAATGGAAACTTTTTGATCGCCGTCATAGTTTTCGGTGGCAAAGTTATGCTGATATTCATATTTGATACAATGTAGAATGAAAGGTGGAGAACTGATTTTCCTAGTAAACTTGTTCTGCTGATAATAGTAGTAGCAACCGTTATCGTTGACAGTAATCATGGATGCGTTAGTTAAACACTGCGCTCAATTTAGCATCTTATTAAAAAGAAATGGTGCTAAATGGATATGTAAAGGATCTGGGGAAGTTTTACGGTAAATATCTATTTTTCTATCTCTCTAAAATCAGCATCTCTCTTCATTCATCTTCTCATACCCTTCATCCAGAGTCATTCGCTGTACTTGGAGCTGTAAATTCTATAGTTAGGTATATGTTACACCGCAGAACAAACAGACTGCGTGGTAATGATCTGTGGAGCGTGGACATGGGAGTTTTCGGGTCATTTTGCTGTGAATTGGGTGTGATGAAAGAAAATCTGAGAATCAAAACGCCTCCGTCTGCTGAATCTATCGTATTATCTAGTACGTGACTGCTTTTAAGAACTGAATACTTGGTGCTTTGCCGCTCCTTTTATACATGGGAAGAAGCAGCCATTTTTTTTCTGTGGTACAGATTCCTAGGGAAAATTCGAGTCATTGCGAAACGAGCAAATGCTGTGCTGGAGAAAATTCAGGCCGGCAGTAAAATGACGAGCACTGTCATATTTGTTGACCTAAAAAGTCGTGCATACTGAAACGCTGGGAGTGAAACAGTTTTCCTCAAAAGACGTGTCGTCTTCAAACTCCCATAAATTCGAAGTCTCACTGCCACGAAAGAAACCGAACGTCAAAACTCTTTGTTCCCTCAAGTTGTTCAAATGAACGAACCGTGGTGCAGGTAATGTTTCACTGATTAGAACTTTGGGCAAATATTTTAAATGAGTTTACCCTGAAATCGACTGAAATGCACGAATAAACTTTGCTTGTAGAACTAATGTTTGTTTCATTATAAAGCCGAAATAAATTATGAGTTCTGAACAGTGAACAGAAGACAACTTCTTTTTTTGATAAATTCTGTGTGCTGCTTACTATACTGACTGTCCGCTCAATAGGACATTTTGATTGGCTTCTGATCGCAGACTGCGGTAAGCAATTTCTACTGTGTGAAGACAGAATGCGTGCCGGAGTTCCGGTTTTTCACATATGAAAAACTCTGAGGCAGACGGAAGGAAAATAAATATATAACCTCAGGATGCTGATGTCTCGTAGAGCACAATATAACCACAAGCAACATTAATCATTCTAAGAATTTAGTGTACAGAGCGACAACTTGGATACTCACATTTTCCTTTTAGACATTCATCTCTTGTATGACTTAGTTGGACCATTGTCTTAACTACATGTTGTTACCTGCAACATATTTTATCAATCTTGTGTGACTATTTTTCAAACTTTTCTTCGTTTACTGGGCATGGATGCTGCTCGTTCCTCTAAACACCATGTCTGTTGTACTTCTCTCATAGCGCGAAATTATGTACACATAATATCCTCTACCTTTCCTTGCAGCACACCATTTGATTATCAGATACTGATTAAAGCCCTACTGTCTGTTCATACAAATTACTGATGTGATTTTCAAGAGTACACGTAATTCTCCGTGTTTACGACATTAAACTGAGCCAAACGTTACGAACATTTCATCATGAGTTTTTTTTTCTCACACAGCGGGGCCATATGTTCAGCTTTCCTTCTGAATTAAAAATTTTGGAAAAATAAAGTTTAATTTTGGAGATATTTTATTTTTTTTCTAACTCTTAGAAAAGATATACGTTGAAGTATTTTAAAAATATAAATACCTGAATGAAAAATAATTTCATAAATCTTTTAATTCATATCTTTTACGGAACATCACCTGAAAATTTCTTCTTTCTACCATAAATAGACTGAGAAAAGTGTACCTTATATGTATATGAAAGTTAAAGTTATAGGATGTGACCAAAGTTCTTACTTCAGCGCATGCCCGCTCCATAGCAGGTATCTTCCGAATTGCCCAACAGTTTCCTGTTGATGTCTCCCCTACGATGTCTTGCTGTCTTTGAACAGATTTTTACTACTTATCTGAAGACCTGAGCCGTTTCTTATCTAAATAAAGTATATCTGCTGCAGTTCGTAGTGTTAAGCAGGCCCTCAACTTCAGCAAAACTTTGAACTTCGGTATACTGCCCTTCTTGAATGATGAGACAATTACATAAAAGCAAAACACAAGTTTGCTTGTACCCACAAAGACAGTTTCAGGTAGTCTGATGGTATATCAGAAGGTTCAAACACTCATTTGGATTTCGATTGCGACTCTAAAGATATTTCTTTAATAGATTAATATCTGCGAGGTGTCGGAATACTAGTATTATTTCGACCCTTATGGCAGGTGGCAGATGATGAGGGTGATGGTAATGTTGTTCAGTTACCTTATCTTTGTTTCACTTGCATCAACTATCTTCTCCTTTTGGACGTAGCCATGTTGAGAATTCTCATACTTGATGACGTGTGAGAAAACGGTGCCCACATTGCTCTTGTCATTAATTCTGAATCTACTGTATTTTGTCTAATAGCTAGACCGTAGCAGATTTGTCAGTTTTGTTCCTATCTGAAGTATTTCCGTCCCTGAATTTCTTGCCTTCCATGTAGCCTTGAGCGTCGAAGTCTCGGTCCCATCTTTTTCTGAACGTGGCTGACACAGTCTAGTTTACAAATGTTCACGTTGTTCCCATAGTGGCTCAGTTCCTAAATTACATTAAATGTCCTTGAGTCACCATTTCCTACATAAAGTATGTTTTATAACGTTGTACCATTTTACTGAGAGTGATGAATACTTTATACTCCAGCAACTTCCACACCACTTTGAATCATAATAATTTGCTATTCACTCTTCATCATGTTTATTTTCTATTTTATCCTTGCATCTGCAATGCATGGAAAGCATTGCCACAGCAACTGCCTTCTCAGTGTTCAAACTAAATATACCACTGTGTTAGCAATAATTGCACACCAACACTAATCCACACTGTTCTCCAAGTCATTTGATAGCAACGTAAGAGGTGGCGCAGTGGTTAGCACATTGGACTCGCATTCGGGAGGAGACATTTCGAATCCGTTTCCGGCCATCTTAATTTAGGTTTTCCGTGAGTTTCCGAAATCGGTTCAGTCAAATTCCGGGATGGTTGTTTTCAAAGGGCTTGGCCGACTTACTTCCCCATCCTTCCCTAATCCGATGGGACCGAGGACATCGCTGTTTGCTCCCCTTTCCCAAATCAACTACGAACTAACATCTGATAGTAAAGATACATTAATTATTTCGTGTTTTGTAGTCCCAGCATTTAGTTTCTGGTATTGTTCTTTAGAAGGCAATGGAAACCTTTGCATTAACGAAAATAATTTGTGTTCATAGGACATGTGGCCTCTAACTGTAAAAGTGTGATGATGATCTCACCGTTGGCCAAGGGTTCTGAAGTAGTCCTCCATTCGGACTTCTGGGAGGGGACTGCCCAAAGGGAGGTGACCATGAGAAAAATTCTGAATAACCAACGAAATGATAACGTTCTGCTATTCGGGGAAAGGAATATCAGAAATTTGAGCATTATAGGGAGGCTGGAAAATCTGAAAAGTGACATGCCAAGCCTAAGTCTAGCTACAGTGGGCATCAGTGAAGAGAAATGGTAAAACGACAAGGATTTCTGTCAATTGAATGCAGGGTAATATTAACACCAGCAGAAAAAGGAATAACAGCAGTCGTTGTGAAAAGAAAGGTAGGGCAGAGTGTTATTACAGTGTATAATCCAGAAATGAAGTATAGTATATGAGCATACTGAAAGGGTAACTCAGTACGCAAAGGCAGACGAAAATCTAATAGTCATGGGGGTTGGAATGCGATTGTAGGGGAAGGATGGAAGGAGTATAAGAAAGCGAATGGGGGAATATAGGCTTGGCAGTAGGAATGAGAGTGAATAAATACTAATTGAGTACTGTAATAAATGTCAGTTAGTAATAGCGAATGCTCTGTTCAACAATCACAAGAGGTGGAGGTATACTTGGAAAATGCCGCGACATACTTCAAGATTTCAATTAGATTACATCCAGGTCAGACAAATATATTGGATTGCAAAGTGTACCCAGCAACAGATATAGACACTAATCACATTTTAATACTGATGAAAAATTGGCTGAAGTTAAGTACACTAATCAGGAAGAATCAGTGCTCAAAGAAGTGTGATACTGAAGTAGTAATCAATGAAGAGATACGCTTAAAGTTCTCGGAGGCTATACGAACTGCTCTAAGGAATAGTTCAGCAGCCAATTCAGTTGAAGAGGAGTGGACATCTCTAAACAGAGGAATCACAAATGTTATACAGAAAAACATAGGTACGAAGAAGTTAACTGCGAAGAAACCATGAGTAACAGAGAAATACTTCATTTAAACGATAAAAAATTAACTACAATAAAATTCAGGAATAATGAAATATCAGTCACTTATGAAGGAAATAAATAGGGAGTGCAGGGAAGGTGAGGCCAAATGCCTGCATAGAAAAATGTTAGTAAACCGAAAAATGAATGACTGTCCGAAGGACTGACGCAGCAAATAGAAAAGTGTAAACAACTTTCTGTGAAATTGAAGTTAAGGGTGTTAAAAATGGGAATTCTACGGTTCAATGCAGCGGAGGCAGTGGATATGTGGAAAGAGTACAATGAAGGCCTCTACCAGGGGGAAGACTTATCTGATGATGTGACAGAAGAAGAAACAGGAGTCGATTTAGAAGAAATAGAGGATGTAGTATTATATTCAGAATGTTAAAGAGGTTTGTAACACCTAAGATCGAATAAGGCAGAAAGTATAGACAACACTCCATCAGAATTTCTAACATCATTGGGGGAAGTGGTATCTACTCAGGTTTGTGTGCAGAACGTATGAGTCTGACGAAATACCGTTTGACTTCCGGATAAACATCAACCACGTAATTCCTAAGATTGCTAGAGCCGACAAGTGCGAGAATTATCGCACAATTAGCTTCATAGCTCATACATAAAGATACTGACAAGAATAATATGCAGTTGAATACGTAAGAAAATTTAGGACGTTTTAGATGAAGATCAGTGTGCCTTTAGGGAAGGCAAAGTACCAGAGAGATCATTCTGACGTTATGGTTGATAATGAAAGCAAGATTAAAGGAAAACCAAGACACATTCATAGGATTTGTCGACATAGAATAAGTGTTGGACAATGTGAAATGCTGCAAGCAGTTTAAATGACTCAGAAAAATAGGGCCAAGCTATAAGTAAAGACACGTAATTTATAATGTGTAGAAGAACCAAGCGGGAACAATAAGAGTGGAAGACCGAGAACGAAATACACGAATTAAAAGGGGTGTAAGACAGGGATATAAAATTTCGCTCCTACTGTTCAGTATATACACCGAAGAAGCTATGCGTGAAACAGAAGAAACGGTCAACAATGAAATTAAAGTTCACGGTGAAAGGACATCAATGATAACATTCGCTGATGACATTGCTATCCTCAGTGAATGCGAAGAGGAGTTACAGTATTTGTTGAACAGAATGAACAGTCTAATGAGTACAGAATCTGGATTAAGAGTAAATCTCAGAAAGGTAAGAGTAATGAGAATCAGCAAAAATGAGAACATCAAGAAAACATCGACGTAGAAGATGAAATTTAAGAATTTTGATACTCATATAGTAAAAGAATTGTTGATGGATGGACCAAGGAGGACAGAAAAGGCTGGCTAGTACTAACAAAAAGGGCATTCCTGGCTAAGAGTAGTGCACTAATATCAAATATCGGCCTTAATTTGAGGAATAAATTTCCGAGCATGTACGTTTGGACCACAGCATTCAACAGTAGGGCAACATGGACTGTGGGAAAACCGGGAAAGAAGAGAATCGAAGCGTTTGAGTTATGTGGTGCTGTTGAAGAACGTTAAAAATTACGTTGACTGATAAAGTAGGAATGATGACGTTCTCTGAAGAATGGACGAGGAAAGGAATATGGGAAAATACTGATACGAGGAAGGAACAGGAAGATAGGACATAAGTGAAGACATCAGTGAATAACTTCCATGGTACTAGAGGGAGCTGTAGAGAGAAAAAACTGTTGAGGAAAACAGGAACTGGAGTAAACTCAGCAACTTCAAAAATGATTCAAATGGCTCTGAGCACTATGGGACTCAACTGCTGAGGTCATTAGTCCCCTAGAACTTAGAACTAGGTAAACCTAACTAACCTAAGGACATCAAAAACATCCATGCCGGAGGCAGGATTCGAACCTGCGACCGTAGCGGTCTTGCGGTTCCAGACTGCAGCGCCTTTAACCGCACGGCCACTTCAGCCGGCACTCAGCAAGTAATTAAGATTGTTGGTTGCAAGTGCTTCTCGGAGATGAACTAGCACAGGAGAGGAATTCATGGTTGTACGCATCGAACCAGTCAGAAGAATAATGACTCAAAAAAGAAAGAATGAAAGTTCTTCAGTTCCAGCTCGTTTGCTTTCTGTAGCAGTTTCAGCTTTGCGGCAGCAGCACCACTCATTGTATGATTACCACGCTTACACGCTACTGGGACGTCGAATACTGATGCAGTCGACAAGTCAGACGAAGTTTGAGTACCCTTCACTTTCTTGCTGCGACGTACGTGCTTTTCAAATGCTTTAAGAATAGGTCTTGATATGTTAAAGAAAAGAAAATTGAGTGACCTCATCAAATATGACTTTTACAACAAGCACTAGATTTACTCACAAATAAAACAATACAAATGGGGCAAAATCGGTTTCAACTGTCTTGTAATTTAGCCTACAGAAATTATATATCTGGCAAGACGAGCTATAATAGGCATATTTTCATGTCTCATAGAGATGGTGCCGAATATCGGGTACCGCAATTAAAAAAAATGATTTAAAATACTTTAATGCACATCTCAATACTTTATCCACAGTTTCAAATTGGATACTGATTTGTACAATGCAGACTTCCAGCGACTATTACCGAATCAGAAGTGAGGGAATTGGAGATATCTAGAAAATAAAATAATTTTAGCTGTTGATTGCCAACTTACTTTTAAACATATCACTGCTGCGCCGATTATCATTTCTACGGCGTGTCAGCCCTGAAGCGTTGAGCGCTCAAGATTCAGAGCGCAGTTGGCTGTGGAGGTCTTCGTCTGCAGGCAGACAGTAACTCTCACCGTCAATGAAGCAGCCGCGAGGCACGCAAATCGTGTCGGCCCGCCTCTGCTGCTCCTTGGTTCGCTTGCTGCTTGTGCTCCGCTATCAGAACACTGCCTGTGGCCTTTGTGGCGGGATTTATTTCCAGGCCGCGAGAGCGGAAATGGGATGCGTGTCGGCGGCGTGCTGGCCTCACACTGTCCACCAGAGGTGTGGATGAGGGGGGGGGGGGGGGGGCGCTCAGGGGCAGGGGGCCGCAGGGATGGAAATACCCGCTCCGTGCTGGGATGGCGGCCACGAGTTTTGATTCAACATTGGCTGTGTATCACGAACAAGAAAACTCTCCTCTTTATGTGCATCGGGGGCAGAAACGGTATAGCAAATGTAGCTCATACCGTAGATTTCGCGCTGTCAATTGACCCACAACAGCATCGTATCTTCAAGGAAAGTTTAACCAGTTAGTTTAACCCGTTCAGTCTAAATTGTAAATACTAACACCATTTAGGATTATGTGAGCTGTTTATGTCCAATGTTTTAAAGTACGTCAACTGATAGATCATTTCCATGAATTTGAAGAATATATCCAGTGTACCTGAATTTTATGAACCAAAGTTTACGTGTTACGGACTGCAGCAAGATTTTTACTTTCATGTTCTGTCTCACACCAGTCTACTGAGCTTGCACCACAATGATCAAATGGCAGAGTAGTGATCTAATGGTGTGGGGATCGAACCCAAATCTGTTCTAGTATTTTTATCTTCTCTTATCCCTACTTTTACACCTGCCAATGGTTGTTAATGTCGAAAACGCCTAGTTGTACTGCTATAAGAATCCAATTTATCGTTCCCCTACGGGCTTCATGCTTTATCCAGTTAGAGCCCATATAATGGACAGAGTTTACCAATGGCATGCATTTTGGCCGTTTCGCAGTCATGTAAATAAACAGCGGATGTAGCGGCTAAGCTGCGAGCAGTCAAGTATCAACAACGGCTTCATTGAGTTTGTGTTCAGCACTGCAGTAACATGTCACGTATAGACATAAAACACTTTAATGGCCAGGATAGTGAATTTACTTTCAGCAGCTCATACACAGCAATAAGTTCAAAAAATGGTTCAAATGGCTCTGAACACTATGGGACTTAACTTCTGAGATCATCAGTCCCCTAGAACTTAGAACCACTTAAACGTAACTAACCTAAGAACATCACACACAGCCGCGGGGGATTAGCAGAGCGGTCAGGGGCGCTGCAGACATGGACTGTGCGGCTTCTCCCGACGGAGGTTCGAGTCCTCCCTCGGGCATGGGTGTGTGTGTTTGTCATTAGGATAATTTAGGTTAAGTAGTGTGTAAGCTTACGGACTGATGACCTTAGCAGTTAAGTCCCATAAGATTTCACACACATTTGAACATCACACACATCCATGCCCGAGGCATGATTCGAACCTGCGACCGTAGCGGTCGCGCGGTTCCAGACTGTAGCGCCTAAAACCGCTCGGTCATACCGGCCGGCCAGCAAGATGTTGCCGGTCTGTTATATGTCACTCAATGCCGGATCGTTTTCCCCCAATTTCGGCTCGCAGGCGCCCAACATCAACTGCCAGAAGTATTGGAACTGACTTCTTTCGGACAACATGGCGTAGAACATTGCATGACGGTGGTCTTTATTCCAGAACACCAAGGATACGTTTGTCACTGAACCAACGGAACCGAAGGACATGTGATCTTTCACATCAACATTGGACCATTGCAGGATCTGAAGGAGCGCTAGAAGACTCCACGAATGCCGATACGCTCAGGAAGTCCATCCGTTTGCAGGTGGACGTGTAGTATTCTGAGCGGCATTAATGATGGAATTGCGGACCGCTCTAAATCCCACCTTCGGCAATCTGGCTGGTCCCCGATACCTCCACGAAGTCCTACAAACGATTGTAAGACCCTATCGATGTGATGTCGATGGCAACTTCGTCCTAGTCAATGGCAATGCAAGATCGCACCGTACTCTAGCAGTGTGTCGGTATCTTCAAAGATGATATGTACACTTAGGTGAGTGCCCGCTTTGTTTTGTAATGATTTTTTTGTAACTAACGCTGTTCCAAACTTTTGTTGAGATGTGTATTTTTGTTGTCCGTCCGTTTTTAGGTCTGCTAGGACCCCCTTTCTTTCAGCAAAAGCTACACGCTATATATCTATCCATCTGAAATTTATGTCAATTTAGCAAGGCCTACGGCCGTTTGGCGATGTAAAAGTATAACCCTAAGATTCTAAGCCAAAGCAATCAGAAGATATGGTCATTTATGCCACATAGCTTGATAGTTGCAGAGTCACTCATCAAAGCCCATTGACGAACAGTTTATATGCATGATTAAGTTTATAAGCAAACCTACACAAATTTGTCCAATTTTTGCATATACCTACACACCAAATGGTTTGCCGCGAAGTTTTAAGATGTGGTTCAGACTTATGGAGTGTATCACTAAATTTAGGTGCATCCACAGGTTTAAATTTTGTAAGTTTATAACAACACTTATTGAAAGTTTTATCGTGAACTGCGATACAAAAATCTGTTTTGTCACGATTAGCACAAGTTAGACCTACATCGGCGAAGAAATGATGGTTCAGTCTGTCGATAATTCAAGGAGTCGTTACTCTTCTCAGCGAAAACCCAGGTCACGTGCTCAGTTTTAATGACGTATACGGCCTGTGTAGGTACTGGAGAAAATAAATTCGTTCCAGTTTAATCACTCAGATGCTTAAATAGTGACTTTTCGTTTCTATGCAAATGGGGATGGAAGATTCAAATGTGTGAACGGTTTTAGTGTCTTACGTAAACCTGATTACGTTGCAATGGCAAACGTCTGAAAAATCAAGTAGCCTATTATTTGGAAGTAAAATAATGTATTGCTGGAATAATGCGTACATACTGCTGAATGCGGGCCCTTTAATTGATCAGAGCTGCATGTCTTGCTCGTCTCAAACCGGCTCTAGTCGGTCATCCGTTGTGGTGCTTTTCGATCATCATCAATATGCATATCGTTCAATAACCAACCATCAAATACATTTTTGTGTTTCAGTAATTTCAAAGCTATCCTGGTTCATGAAATGAAATGTCGTGTGACGAGGGCCTCCCGTCGGGTAGACCGCTCGCCTGGTGCAAGTCTTTCGATTTGACGCCACTTCGGCGACTTGCGCGTCAATGGGGATGAAATGATGATTATTAGGACAACACAACACCCAGTCCCTGAGCGAAGAAAATCTCCGACCCAGCCGGGAATCGAACCCAGGCCCTTTGGATTGACAGTCTGTCGCGCTGACCACTCAGCTACCGGGGGCGGACTTCCTGGTTCATAAAAAGCGTTAGCTAATAATAGTTTCAGAACATAAACTTCTCTGGCGACAATGAACGAGAAGACCGCTGCAAAAGCTCTGGCGACAATGAACAAGAAGACTGCTGCAAAAACTGTTGAGACTTAGGTAGTATAATTGTCTTAGATTTTTGAGGTATCGCAGCCTAATACGCAAGAAGTTTTTATTCAAATACAAAAAAAAACCTGGAGTTTATTGTGATTGTTTGGTGAGCCGTGACTGGTGACTGAATGAAATTTTGTGTCGATACGCCAAGTCTGAGTCACGAAGATTTCGTGATGCCATCGTCAGCTGCAAGAAGCTGTATTATCAAATGTGTACCGCTAAAGGTTGTCACATAAAGAGCTACATGAAAATGAAGATGAAATGTGATTAGAATACTTGAACTTCTCCGTAGTAACGAAATAAATTTTATTTTCGGCTCTTACAAGCAACACGCAACATAAATGATTCCACTTACGGTACTCGCGAGGGTACTACACTTTAGGTTATCTAAATATAATAGAACTACGCATTTGGGCGTTATAAATGCTACTCTTCAGTTTCTGAAACCAGGGTTACTTCTGCTCTACGAAAACTGTAAATGATGTCGCTATGTTTCGTGTATAACATCGTACAACAAATATTCCACTTTGCGCTTACAATCTAGTGAAGCAGCGTGCTTGATATCCTATAACGAATATTCCATTTCACGCTAACCAAATACTATTTCACAACTAAAGTATGTAATTCCGCGAGAACGAATTAGAAATTCCGTGTGAAAGATAAATAGATTACAGCTCAAATTGAGTGCGAAATCCTAAATCCAAAATTGCTTATCGACAGAAGCTATTCCATCGCATGCCACAGTATATTCGATTACTAGAACTATAATTTGAACGGCTGGCTTTCAAGAAAATGTAGAAAATTTATGGCAGTCCGGATCGATCCTTTATCAGCTGAACAGCGTGTTCGTCTCAAGCTTACGATGTATCCATTATATATTCGATGACTTGTGACTTGAAACATCGTGCAACCACACCATATGCAGAAATGAAGCATGAGAAGATGGATTGTAACGTCCACTCGAAATCACCATCATTATGAAAGAGGCAAGAAAGGAAGGCGTTCCAATACGAATTATCATTAATTCCACAGTTTCCCAAACTTAAACGTACTACGACATCTGACCGAGATACTAAACTGTTGCTGAACTTAATTAAATAACCCACCCACCGTACCTCCCTGGTGAGTCTTCGACGATCTTCAGCTTCATGTGTAGGACAATTTTGTCGGGACCTATGACCTAGCAGACTCGACCTCCCCATCCCCTCTTTAAACCAACCACCCAGTTACTAATTTTTTCGTAAACGGTTTACTGAATACCTATGTCCCTTACTGTGGTTAATTTCTTGACAGAGTATTTCAACGACCTTAAGTTAACTTCTTTCACGGTGCTGACAACACCTTTATGATGTGGCAACATGGGAGCGAATGGTTTCACCTGTTCGTTGATGTTACGAAAAACAGGCACGTTAATATCAAGTTCACCACTGGAATGGAGAGCGAAGAAAATTCATGTTTTGAGATGCGTTGCATGAACCAAAAGCGTACATGTTGCTTGACCACTATGTTTACCGGAATCAAAGTCATACAGAACTATGTCTCTGCGATCAAGGATTGGATTATTCAATTCATAGCTACAACTGAGTTAAAAATTTTCCTGACAAAGGCCATCATGATTACAGCGTAAGGTACGTCACAAGTTTTTCTTTTTTTTCAGAGACAATGGCTGTAGTGGACGAAATATTAAGTTTGCCATCTCTAAGAAACGGAAACACATACCTACTTAGTCAACAAAAGATCGTCAACCTACAGCATTTCCTCCTTTCTTTGGGGATAAAACAAATAAAGTAGGCAGTGCCATAAGCGAAAACGATATTCAGTTCATACAATGACACCTCCCCATTATTGTGAATGCGTTATCAGTGACACTGGTCAGTACAATGCATTTCAGAAGAATACACAGAGAACTCGTGCTACATTAAATATCTTGATTTCGATAAATCTACTATCATTATAGCCGACATATTCTACGAGAGAGAATCGCAACTGTGTTGATATACGAAGCAATTCTCATTTACTTTTCAGTCTCAGTTGCACATTTTTTGTCCATGACGTACTTCTAGCCCACTGGATCCTTTACAAATCTAAAAACAAAGTAAAGCTAAATATGTACGACCGATTTACAGTAAGTATGGATGTAGAAATTACTTACGCGTACACTATTTTACTAAAAGAATCCGGACACCCTCAAAAACATATGTTTTTCATATTACGTGCATTGTGCTGCCACCTACTGCCAGGTACTCCACATCAGCGACCTCACTAGTCAATTAGACCTCGTGAAAGAGCTGAATGGGGAGCTCCGCGGAAGTCATGGACTTCGAACGTCGTCAGGCGATTGGGTGTCACTTGTGTTATATGACTGCATGCGAGATTTCCACACTCCTACACATCCATACATCCACTGTTTCCGATATGATAGTGAAATGGAAACGAGAATTGACACGAACAGCACAAAAGCGTACAGGCCGACCTCGTCTGCTGACTGACCCCGCCGAGAGTTGAAGAGGGTCGCAATGTGTAGCAGGCCTTCACACAGGAACTCCAAACTGCATCAGGATCCACTGCAAGTACCATGACAGTTAGGCGGGAGGTGAGAAAACATGGATTTCATGGTCGAGCGGCCGCTTGTAAGCCACACATCAGGCCGGTAAATGCTAAACGACGCCTGGCTTGGTGTAAGGAGCGTAAACATTGGACCACTGAACAGTGGAAAAATGTTGTTTGGGATGTCGAATCACGGTACACAATGGGGCGAACCGAACGCAGGGTTTGAGTGTGACAAGTTCCCGGTGAACGTCATCTGACAGCGTGTGTAGTGCCAACAGTAAAATTCGAGGTGGTGGTGTTATGGTGTGGTCGTAATTTTCATGGAGGGGCTTACACCCCTTGTTCTTTTACGTGGCACTATCACAGCACAGACCTACATTGATGTTTTAAGCACCTTCTTGTTGACCACTGTTGAAGAGCAATTCGGGATGGCGATTGCATCTTTCAACACGATCGAGCTCCTGCTAATAATGCACTGCATTCGGCGGAGTGGTTACACGACGGTAACATACCTGTAGTGGACTGGCCTGCACAGAGTCCTGACCTGTATCCTATAGAACATCGTTTGGATGTTTTTGAACGCCGACGTTGTGCCAGGCCTCACCGACCGCCATCGATTCCTGTCCTCAGTCCTGCAGTCCGTGAAGAATGGGCTGCAATTCCCCAAGAAACCATCCAGCACCTGATTCAACGTATGCCTGCGAGAGTGGAAGCTGTCATCAAAGCTAAGGGTGGGTCAACACCATGTTGAATTCCAACATTACCGATGGAGGGCACCTGATAGGTGTCCGGATACTTTTGATCAGATAGTGTGTAACCGAATTCCCTTCACACACTTTGAGAAGAGGTTCCTTACATAAAAAGAAGAGGAAAATGTGTAGTAAACATGTGGTCTAAAATGCATACTTCAAGATGTGTGGGCTTTGTCTCATTTTCAATATTGTGAAACATATTTTATGCTAGGAACTGTCTGGTTTTTGTACTTTGGGAGGAACTGAAGTGGGACAAGTAAAAATATCCCGTAAATATGAGCTTCTAAATATTTACTTTGAGAGCTAGTAGCAATTGTTCATCTTTTTTGCTGTTACACACAGCTTTCATAACGAAGAAGTGCTCAGTGCTCTTAAGGTATGCATTTTGCCCAAGCTTTCAGGAAATTTTTTTCTTGTTTTCGGTCATAGCGCCTCCTCCCCGAATATGGTAAGCAAAGAGCTTGGAGTAGAGGTGGTGTGTATCGCATTATCGTAGTACACAAATGTTGACTATACTTTTTTGTTTTGGGGTGAAAAGCCGGTCGGCATAGTCTGCAATGAGAATTTAGATACCAGCATATGTCTACGGGTCTCTGTTAAAATTTCAGCTCAGAGTACTGTGTATTGAAACTGCAGTCGATTTTTAAATTGGTATCTGATGGTGATAGGGGAGAGGGATGGGAGAAAAGGTGGGGGGGTTTGAAGATTGGTGGATGAGGGAAAACAGAACGCCTGTGATTCGGAGAGAAGAAATAAAAAAGGGAGGTGGAGTGCTAGGGATATCATGGGTTTATCAAGTGAGGCTCTTACGCCAAAATTGTAGAAAATTCAGTTACATAATAGTTCTCGTTAAGATATTACTAGTATAGGGCTTTGGGCATGTAAACTGTAAAAGGTGAAAAATAGTAAATTTATTTGTTGGAGCGGAGGGTATTGGGAGAGGGGAAAAGGGAAAAATAAGGCAGCCCCAAGAGTTGGTGTGAGGGGGTGGGGTTATGGGGGGGCTGTGATCGGGATGCCACGAGTATAAAAATAGCATTAGGTAACCATTCTTTTTTATATTAATGAAAACATTTGTAAATAATGTTAGTTTCTACAGTGTTAATAATATCCACTCTTGTTAAAGTGATGACATCCCTAAGATTTACCCTCACCCCTCCCTGCCTCCCTTCTCCTCATCCCTCTCCCAATCCCCCTCGCTCCCTCCAACAAATCTCTGAAATGCGCTACCAAGGATGATTCAGTGGTTCAATGTTGGCCGATATGATTTCTGCTGGACTTTGCAGAAAGACTCACATCTTCGTATAAGTGGCCAGAACAGAGAAAATGCATGTTGTAACGAAGGTAGCTGTTAATGGTGTATGTTTCCATGTACATAGTCTAAAGCACTTTGATTCGTTTTACACTTAGTTTGTGAGTTGGTTAGATTTCACGATTTTGTATTACTCATACACTTAAATAACGTAGTCTACCAAATATCTAAAACCCTAGAGCCTTTCTGACAAATATATTACGGTATATGGATTCGGTACCCCTTAAACTGTAAAAATCCATTTATTCTTCCCATTATTAAAATTTTACATTCAATACGAAAAATGTGTGTATCGGTACTTCAGCAAAAATATAGGTTCCAAAACCACTACGTAAAAAACTAGAGCCATTATAGGAAAGCGGACTCAATATTTGTCATCACTGCATCGAATTAACCCCAAAACCACGGCCAGCTGTTTGGAAAGTATATGTGTGTTGGGAAACGCTGCACTTGTTACTCTATGGACTCTTATAATATGTGAATAAAATAACTGTTTCAATAACTTCCAGATCTGAGCTAACTAGATTTTTGTCATTTTCAACTTCAGTACTTCCGCATAAATCACCTATTTTGGCCTTCGCAAAGTACAAAATATTAAAATTTGTTGTCTAGTATAAGAACAGATTTTGTTTGTTAAAGTTAATGTACAGGGGTTGTTCAGGAAAATGCTTAAAAAGGTCCAAATGAAAATGTATTTCACGCAGTACTAGTGCTGGGGACGTGTGGCCCGCATGTGGACATAGCCCGCCCCGAAATTACGATCGGGTTTGCATTGACCTACTGGTTCGGACCTGGCGTTGACTGGGATGTGAGGTAGCTCGCAGTTGCTCGCAGTTGCCGTCACTACCACGAGATGTTACTCCAGAGGCCAATTAAAAATGAAACAGAGAACCTTTGAGTTTCCTGAGAACTTTCCTGGCGCTTTCTGCTTATATGAAAGGGGTGATATTCTGTTACATAACGTGGTCTAGGGGTAGCGTCTTTGATTCATAACCAAAACGTCTTCGGTCCCGGGTTCGATCCCCGCCTCTGCCTAAATTTTGATAAATAATCAGCATTGGCGGCCGAAGACTCCGGCATAAGAAGTCAGCCTCATTCTCCCAACGGTCTTGTCAAAGAGGGCGGAGGAGCGGATAGAGGTTCAGGGCTCTCTCTTGTCCTAGGGGTGGGAAATTGCCCCTAAAGGTGGAAGAATCTGCAATGATCAACGACATGAGGATTCAGAAGGCATTGGAAACCACTGCATTAAAGACACGTAACGTGTATCCACAGGACATGTGGCCTGTAATTAAAGAAGTGTCATGATGATCTCTCCATTGTCAAAATATTCCTAAATAGTCCCCCATTCGGATCTCCGGGAGGGGACTGCCAAGGGGGAGGTTACCATGAGAAAAAGATTTATTAATCAACGAAATGATAACGTTCTACGTGTCGGGGTTTGGAATGTCAGAAGCTTGAATGTGGTAGGGAAACTAGAAAATCTGAAAAGGAAAATGCAAAGGCTCAATCTAGATTTAGTAGGGGTCAGTGAAGTGAAGTGGAAGGAAGACAAGGATTTTTGGTCAGATGAGTATCGGGTAATATCAACAGCAGCAGAAAATGGTATAACAGGTGTAGGATCCGTTATGAATAGGAAGGTAGGGCAGAGGGTGTGTTACTGTGAACAGTTCAGTGTCCGGGTTGTTCTAATCAGAATCGACAGCAGACCAACACCGACAACGATAGTTCAGGTATACATGCCGACGTCTCAAGCTGAAGATGAACAGATAGAGAAAGTGTATGAGGATATTGAAAGGGTAATGCATTATGTAAAGGGGGACGACAATCTAGTAGTCATGGGCGACTGGAATGCAGCTGTAGTGCAAGGAGTAGAAGAAAAGGTTACAGGAGAATATGGGCTTGGGACAAGGAATGAAAGAGGAGGAAGACTAATTGAGTTCTGTAACATGTTTCAGCTAGTAATAGCGAATACCCTGTTGAAGAATCACAAGAGGAGGAGGTATACTTGGAAAAGGCCGGGAGGTACAGGAAGATTTCAATTAGATTACATCATGGTCAGACAGAGACTCCGAAATCAGATACTGGATTGTAAGGCGTACCCAGGAGCAGATATAGACTCAGATCACAATATAGTATTGATGAAGAGTACGCTGAAGACATTAGTCAGGAAGAATCAATACGCAAAGAAGTGGGATACGGAAGTACTAAGGAATAACGAGATACGTTTGAAGTTCTCTAACGCTATAGATACAGCAATAAGGAATAGCGCAGTATGCAGTACAGTTGAAGAGGAATGGACATCTCTAAAAAGGGCCATCACAGAAGTTGGGAAGGAAAACATTGGTACAAAGAAGGTAGCTGCGAAGAAACCATGGGTAACAGAAGAAATACTTCAGTTGATTGATGAAAGGAGGAGGTACGAACACGTTCCGGGAAAATCAGGAATACAGAAATACAAGTCGCTGAGGAATGAAATAAACAGGAAGTGCAGGGAAGCTAAGACGAAATGGCTGCAGGAAACATGTGAAGACATCGAAAAAGATTGTCGGAAGGACAGACTCAGCATACAGGAAAGTCAAAACAACCTTAGGTGACATTAAAAGCAACGGTGGTAACATTAAGAGTGCAACGGGAATTCCACTGTTAAATGCAGAGGAGAGAGCATATAGGTGGAAAGAATACATTGAAAGCCTCTATGAGGGTGAAGATTTGTCTGATGTGATAGAAGAAGAAACAGGAATCGATTTAGAAGAGATAGGGGATCCAGTGTTAGAATCGGAATTTAAAAGAGCTTTGGAGGACTTACGGTCAAATAAGGCAGAAGGGATAGATAACATTCCATCAGAATTTCTAAAATCATTGGGGGAAGTGGCAAGAAAACGACTATTCACGTTGGTGTATAGAATATATGAGTCTGGCGATATATCATCTGACTTTCGGAAAAGCATCATCCACACAATTCCGAAGACGGCAAGAGCTGACAAGTGCGAGAATTGTCGCACAATCAGCTTACCATCTCATGCATCGAAGATGCTTACATGAATAATATACAGAAGAATGGAAAAGAAAATTGAGAACGCGCTAGGTGACGATCAGTTTGGCTTTAAGAAAAGTAAAGGGACGAGAGAGGCAATTCTGACGTTACGGCTAATAATGGAAGCAAGGCTAAAGAAAAATCAAGACACTTTCATAGGATTTGTCGACCTGGAAATAGCGTTCGACAATATAAAATGGTGCAAGCTGTTCGAGATTCTGAAAAAATTAGGGATAAGCTATACGGAGAGACGGGTCATATACAATATGTACAATAACCAAGAGGCAATAATAAGAGTGGACGATCAAGAACGAAGTGCTCCCATTAAGAAGGGAGTAAGACAAGGCTGTAGCCTTTCGCCCCTACTCTTCAGCCTGTACATCGAGGAAGCAATGATGGAAATAAAAGAACGGTTCAGGTGTGGAATTAAAAGACAAGGTGAAAGGATATCAATGATACGATTCGCTGATGACATTGCTATCCTGAGTGAAAGTGAAGAAGAATTAAATGATCTGCTGAACGGAATGAACAGTCTAATGAGTACACAGTATGGTTTGAGATTAAATCGGAGAAAGTCGAAGGTAATGAGAAGTAGTAGAAATGAGAACAGTGAGAAACTTAACATCAGGATTGATGGTCACGAAGTCAATGAAGTTAAGGAATTCTGCTACCTAGGCAGTAAAATAACCAATGCCGGACGGAGCAAGGAGGACATCAAAAGCAGACTAGCTATGGCAAAAAAGGCATTTCTGGCCAAGAGAAGTCTACAAATATCAAATACCGGCCTTATTTTGAGGAAGAAATTTCTGAGGATGTACGTCTGGAGTATAGCATTCTATGGTAGTGAAACATGGACTGTGGGAAAACCGGAACAGAAGAGAATCGAAGCATTTGAGATGTGGTGCTATAGACGAATGTTGAAAATTAGGTGGATTGATAAGGTAAGGAATGAGGGGGTTCTACGCAGAATCGGAGAGGAAAGGAATATGTGGAAAACACTGATAAGGAGAAGATACAGGATGGTAGGACATCTGCTATGACATGAGGGAATGACTTCCATGGTACTGGCGGGAGCTGTAGAGGGCAAAAACTGTATAGGAAGACAGATATTGGAATACGTGAAGCAAATAATTGAGGACGTAGGTTGCAAGTGCCACTCTGAGATGAATAGGTTAGCACAGGAAAGGAATTCGTGGCGGGCCGCATCAAACCATCCAGCAGACTGATGACCAAAAAAAAAGGTTGTTCTCCGAGTTTTAATCACAACTCTTTTCGTGGTGTACCACAAAAAATTACCACTAGACCTGACAAGTCGTCCGGTTGTAGAAACTCTGTGTTAACCGTGCGAAGCCAACACGGGTTGCTCGTAACATATTTGTATTCGGCTCTTGCAGTCGTACTGCTTGTGTGATTCACGCACGATGCTTGTCTTTAACAGGGAATACGCTTACAGTTAGCTTATTTGAACTGCTATTTAACTGTTAAATTTATGAAGAGAGCTTGAACTGTACCAGATGTTGCTTCATTGGATGCCACATTATGTGTGCGTTTATTATGCCTGTACTCAGAAGTCCTGTTATACGTTAAATGCTACTGACTCTGTTACAAGATGAATGTTACTGGTTCTCTTGATAGGTTTAAGATTCAGGTGTAGGTATCTACCATCGTGGAAGGATTGCCCTCCTTTTCTGGTAAGTGTTACGTAGTGCCACTGGAATGGTTCATGCGTTTATGCGTGAATTCCAAATACTGGTCACAATGTAAATTTAGGTTAAAGAAGGCAAAATGACATGTTGAATTTGTGCGTCTACTGTTACTATTAGTTCTATAGTATGTCCATATAATGGAAGGTGTGTACGTTAATTTTTCTAGGATTTTTTCTTGTTTTCGATGTCTGAAATCGGGCTAGTAAGGTCTGAATTGCTCAGGTATGGACGGGCAACCTCAATAGAGCTGCTGCGCTCCACAGAGATGAGTCAGAGATGATATTTGCTCTGCGAAGATGCGCGTTATCTGTTGATTGTGGCCGGCCGCTGTGACCGAGCGGCTCTAGGATCTCCAGTCCGGAACCACGCTGCTGCTACGGTCGTAAGTTCGAATACTGCTTCGGGCATGGATGTGTGTGATATCCTTAGGTTAGTCAGGTTAAAGTAGTTCTAAGTCACAGATGTCAAGTCCCATAATGCTTAGAGCCATTTGAACCATTTTGTTGATTGTGAGGCGAGGAAACGAAACGATGAATTGAGTTTTGGCGTTTGATGTGAACAGTCTGGTTTTGATTTAGTAGCAGCAAGGGACAATGTGGTGTTTCAGAAGTCTAATCCGGAAACATCGCGTTTCTTTACCGCTTGAGCGACGCCAGGTAAGAAATGTTAATATATTTTTTTTTATTTGAAGTATGTAAAGTGGAGACTTGTTATTTAAAAAGATTTTGTTTCTTTTCTTTCATGTCGAGCGTGGCAGCAAAATGAGCCAGTGGGGACTCAAGAAGCGGCGGACGACGAGAGATAATCGACGGCCGGCGGTTGGAAGAACCGTTGAAACATAATGCTGACCATTATTAAAGTATGTTTTATGTTTTTTATAAAATGAAAAGAAGTTCAGTGTTGAATGTGGAGGGATAAAGTTTGTAATTCGATCTCACTTGGTTATCAACTGTTAAATAAACTTCGAGTTGGAAGTTGGAAAAGTCAGTTGACTCTGTCGTTACGACATGCATCGTAAATATTAGTTATGTGTGAGATTTGCAAGTTTTGTTAAAATTCAGACTTGTTGAAGGGATTCGGGCAGAGTTTTGTCGAGAGTGTGGACGATCTTCAATGGTTGACTGGTTTGAAGTTTTATTGGTGAGAGGTCGACACGCACTGATATTTTGAAAATAATCGATACTGTGAATTGTGTTAGGATACTGTTTTGAAACTTCATCGGCGATTGTGGTCGGGAGTATCGGTTTTAAAGCGGAATATTTCGTTGTATGAGGACAGGATTGATTCTTTAGTGACATTAATTTGTTATTTAAGGAAAAATCAGGAGAATTTCAATTTATTCTGGCAAAGATATGAAGGAGTGTCAGGCCGCACAACGAATATACAGAAACTCTGTGACTTTTTATTAAAATTCAGACTTGTTGAAGGGATTCGGGCAGAGTTTTGTCGAGAGTGTGGACGATCTTCAATGGTTGACTGGTTTGAAGTTTTATTGGTGAGAGGTCGACACGTACTGATATTTTGGAAATAATCGATACTGTGAATTGTGTTAGGATACTGTTTTGAAACTTTATCGGCGATTGTGGTCGGGAGTATCGGTTTTAAAGCGGAATATTTCGTTGTATGAGGACAGGATTGATTCTTTAGTGACATTAATTTGTTATTTAAGGAAAAATCAGGAGAATTTCAATTTATTCTGGCAAAGATATGAAGGAGTGTCAGGCCGCACAACGAATATACAGAAACTCTGTGACTTTTTATTAAAATTCAGACTTGTTGAAGGGATTCGGGCAGAGTTTTGTCGAGAGTGTGGACGATCTTCAATGGTTGACTGGTTTGAAGTTTTATTGGTGAGAGGTCGACATGTACTGATATTTTGAAAATAATCGATACTGTGAATTGTGTTAGGATACTGTTTTGAAACTTTATCGGCGATTGTGGTCGGGAGTATCGGTTTTAAAGCGGAATATTTCGTTGTATGAGGACAGGATTGATTCTTTAGTGACATTAATTTGTTATTTAAGGAAAAATCAGGAGAATTTCAATTTATTCTGGCAAAGATATGAAGGAGTGACAGGCCGCACAACGAATATACAGAAACTCTATGGCTTTTTATTAAAATTCAGACTTGTTGAAGGGATTCGGGCAGAGTTTTGTCGAGAGTGTGGACGATCTTCAATGGTTGACTGGTTTGAAGTGTTATTGGTGAGAAGTCGACACGTACTGATATTTTGAAAATAATCGATACTGTGAATTGTGTTAGGATACTGTTTTGAAACTTTATCGGCGATTGTGGTCGGGAGTATCCGTTTTAAAGCGGAATATTTCGTTGTATGAGGACAGGATTGATTCTTTAGTGACATTAATTTGTTATTTAAGGAAAAATCAGGAGAATCTCAATTTATTCTGGCAAAGATGTGAAGGAGTGTCAGGCCGCACAACGAATATACAGAAACTCTGTGACTTTTTATTAAAATTCAGACTTGTTGAAGGGATTCGGGCAGAGTTTTGTCGAGAGTGTGGACGATCTTCAATGGTTGACTGGTTTGAAGTGTTATTGGTGAGAAGTCGACACGTACTGATATTTTGAAAATAATCGATACTGTGAATTGTGTTAGGATACTGTTTTGAAACTTTATCGGCGATTGTGGTCGGAAGTATCGGTTTTAAAGCGGAATATTTCGTTGTATGAGGACAGGATTGATTCTTTAGTGACATTAAATTGTTATTTAAGGAAAAATCAGGAGAATTTCAATTTATTCTGGCAAAGATATCAAGGAGTGTCAGGCCGCACAACGAATATACAGAAACTCTGTGACTTTGTTGAACTGTGAAAAAAAATTTTTTTACTGTAAAAATTGTCTACAATAGAGACTGGTCAATTTTGCTGCGTCTATCCTTATCTTGTAGGTTGAACCTGCTACAGCTTAATGTTTTTCTTTATGGATTTTTCAAGTAACTGGGAAAAGAACTTATAATTTGATCTATGGCGGACCGTCGATATTGGGTACACGGTTACGCTGTTGTGAAGGCTGTTGGTTTGCAGATTGCCTTTCTTTTCCCTGCTGCAGACATCGTTGCTGACTTGCTACGACAGGATCGGCGGTTCAGCTCAACAAACAATGGAAATTTTTGGAACTATAATTTGAATTAGTAGAAGACTTAATCCTGGGAGAAAAAGAATTGATTTTTACATTCCTAGATTAATAATTGTAAAGGGTGGGTTAGAGGAAATAGTTACGCTTGTTTTATTTGCGGCAGCGGTTAGATAACAAATTAGGAATGTTTCTGCTTTTAGTTTTTTTTATTTTTTTGGTACGATTTATCGATCATTGAGAAAGAAATGGATTTAAGAATTAGATTTTTCTTTTAAAATAAGGCAGAGATTATACACACGAAATTTGGTTTTTCTTAGGATTAGATCACTGTTATGTGATTTCAGTGAAAGCTTAAGGAATTTTTGAAGTTTCACTAAATCTTGACAAGTCTAGGGAAATGGAATTGGAACTCAGTTCATTCAAACCACAGTCATTACCCACATCTGAAGAGTCAATTAATTTTCAGTTATTTAAAAGCCGTTATCAATAACGTATGAGCCAAAAACGTTAGCAATGTTTTTAAGGTATGTATTGCACCTCTGCCTACCTCTGTAATTGGATTTTACTGGTAGTTACAGAGAGGCGCTGTAACTATGAGAGCACTTTGCACCTGGGTAGGACAAATATTGTGTAGAGAACAGCTTCTTTCATTAATGAAATTTCACAGGGATCTACTTTACTTTCGAAGCAATCGGTTTTCTTTTATCAAAGTACCTAGTCAGATTTGGTGGTTGCAATAAGTTTCAGACAGGACATGATTTTCTTAAGAGTCTCTCAGCTAGTATCTATGCATTCTCGTAGCTGAATTTCGTCATTAAAAGCTAATGTTAATCTACCTACAGATACAGATCCACTTTCAGAATTACTTTCAGAATCATTAAAACAAATCGAAACAAATATTTTCTGTTAAACCTCTGTCCATTATCTCGAAACATTTCTCGTCCAGTTGTATTGAGTTAAGCGACTGCGTGTGCACTTATGGCGCTTGGAGTATTACTGAAAGGCTTTATTTCATTGAGAAACAAACGCTCATTGGTTCTTAACACAGCGTGGGATAGCAAAAGATTACACGCTATTTGTCGTAATCAAAGCTTCATAAAAATTAACCAGTGAATAATCTTTGCTGGAAGTATTCCCATGGCGGTAAGTGCGCGCGTTTGCTATTAATGAAATAATTCGGCAATTGGTAAGTATTAGCTCGTAACGATTTCTAGCGGACATGAGCTCAAGCACGTCAGCATTTATGTCGTAGCTTCAGATACGTGTAACATCGAAAGGGATTTACAAACCTAAAAATTCATTGCGTGACATGTCGCAATAGGATTATGTCATTCACAAGAAGCCCGAAATACGGTCTCATCAATACTTTACTTTCCGAATAACATTGTCCAGTGCACGATACCACTTAGCAGATACATTACTGCACAAGGAATTTATTGCGTGTTGCAAGCTGCCGAATTAGCAACAACGAAAAGAGTTGCCCAAGAACACCAAATCAGTTTCGTTACATGATGCGCTTCATGTACGACGTTTAGCTTCAAAGTTAATTAAACAGTATTATCTTTCTACAGTCAATAGCACGAATCCGATACAATAACCATTCCCCGCATTACTGTTGTCCACTCTTGCAGATTGTGAAACACCAACTCCGTAGTCCAAAATACTTCATTACGGCTCACATTAGCTTTAAATTCAGAGACTAATACATGGTCTTATGCAGAGTACATCTTATTCACGATGGAGAAACAGCCAATTGACTGTTGAAAATTATATCTCATTATTGTACCTCATGAAGTGATATTACTTCAAAGAAATTCGTTCTGTGCTATTTGCTCGACCTTGGATCTTAATAATCAGTCTAAATATGTCACATCTTCTTACACAATGAAGTTTCGTACCACGCAGGGTAGTCTAAGTATTGATTAAGGATATCCTATAGTTTGAATACCTATGCCTCGCTCCGTTGACATTATCTGAAAGTTGGAAACTGATATTAATTAAAAGTTTTAATGATGAAATTAATATGACCTGGAAATGTGATAGAAGGTTCTGTAAGTGTAGGTAAAATGAAGACCTGAAATACGTAAATCAGATTTTAGTTTCGGGTTCATCCTTGAGGTTCCGCTACTCAAACTTTATTTTATAATTATTTAGTGATAATTAATACAATGTTAAATATGTTCAATTCTAAACATAAAAATAAGTAAAATATTGATCATGCGTGATTTCTCAAACAGTTCACTTAGATAGCGTGAACGTTGTTTTGCTTATCTCTCATACAATCAGTTTACATTAACGTGTGTTTGAGGAGGTTCTGTTTTATCCTGAAACAAAAATTGTAGCCTGATAGACAAATAATTCTCAACGGCGCCGTTCACCTGAGCTTAGTATAAAGGAAAATTTGGATATTTGTGTACATTGTGCGTAATAAACTTGTTGCACTAGCGTCTGCTTCTTGGAATGAAAATGCTACATCGTCGCGGACACAACAATCCTCTCTCGAAAAACGAAGTTAACAGAAAGTGTCGTTATTTGTTTTGGCAACTACAGAGCTGCAAAGATCGCTCACTAAAATAAAAACATAATGCAACAACTTCCTCCAGTAGATATGCTTTTTAGCGAATGAACACAGCACTGTTTTTGATTGTACTGGTTGAGGAGCCGTCCTTTATACTTGAATCGTAGCTCCAACACTTTTACCATTGACGAAGAATCTGCTCGTTTGTGGACACATTGTATATCAGCAATAACGACCTGTAATTCGTTGTCGCTCCTGCTGCGACGGCTGTGTACTGTCCGGGTTTACGATTGCAAGACTCCGACGATAATACGGTAACCGTGGCGAAACCGCAGTCCGGTCGCTGCAGCCACAGGGCCAATACGCCGCAACCGCAGGCAATTGACGTTCACAGCCTGTGCTGCCGAAAAGCAGACAACTGAGTGCTCACGCCGGCACATTAAGGAACGGGATACGGTGGAACTGAGGTCACCCCAAATCAAAATGAAAGATAGCTCTGCTGCCCTGTTATTGACATAAAAAATAGATTGTTATGGCTCTGAGGGCCCTGCAGACCTTTTTAGTTGCCCCAAGGGAAAATCTGCAGTATACTTGCACCCTTATACAGTCCAGTTTTACGGCAGGATGAGTCCAATGTGGCATAAATTTCATCTTATCGTAAGATAACGTTGATAGTCAATTTTATTAAACCTCTTAATAAATTTTTTTGATTGCTGTTCTGTCAGTCCCAACTGAAGTAAAAATAATAGCTGAATCGTCAGCCAAGAAGTTCCCATAACTTTCCCGGATTGTTTTTAATTAAGTGTCTGGTATGAGGATAGAAATACAAAGTAAGGTCCGACAGGTCGTGAAATGGAAACGACAGTGAAGAGCTGATGAGGCTTTCCAGTGTCTCCAGTATGGCTATCGATCGCGTCACGTCTCTCTGTTCAAATCTGAGCACACAGTGAGAACGTACACACGCCTAGAACGATAGTGTCTCCCATGAAATAGGGGAACCACTGCGAGATTCCATCTAATTTCATGCAACCTACATAATGTACCTGTCATGCAGGTACTTTTTCATGATTATTCTCGGCCGCCTACTGCAAGGGCAGTGATGACACTACAGCAGTGGTTTCGATAGGAAGTGGTTGATCACCCACCATGCAGCCCGGACTTGGCTTCCTCTGATGTTCATCTCCGCTCACATCAACAACTAGCTATGGAGACAACAAAATGGTTCAAATGGCTCTGAGCACTATGGGAGTTAACATCTATGGTCATCAGTCCCCTAGAACTTAGAACTACTTAAAACCAACTAACCTAAGGACATCACACAACAACCAGTTTTCACGAGGCAGAGAAAATCCCTAAGCCCGCCGGGAATCGAACCTGGGAACCCGGACGTGGGAAGCGAGAACGCTGCCGCACGACCACGAGCTGCGGATATGGAGACAACATTTTGGTACAGGCAACGAACTGAAGACCAGCATAGGGAAATGGTCAAAAGCACAGTCGGCTCCTTTCTTTGAAGAGTGTCCTGGAAAGTTGGTACACCATTACGAGAAGTGTCTAAGTCGAAGCGGCGACTATGTAAGGAAGTAGCTGGAAGGTATAGCAAATAAAATATTTTTGATTTTTACTATGGTTTCCATTTCACGACCGATCGGACTTTACTTTCCAAATAGCGCTCTTACTGTCGAAAGTCATCTAGATTTCATCGATCTGTCTGTACTAAAAGGATAAGCAGTATGTGCAGTTTAGGGAACTCATAAAAACTGAGTTTTCATTGTGCCCCATAACCGTGCAAAACGAGCTCTAATACGTACCACCAAAATTACGCAAAACTTTAACCCATGACTGCACGTTATGTTACTGGAATAGAGATTTGATTTGTATTATTCAAAATTCAGGCAGATGATGACGAAATGTGGAAACTGGATACGGCTGACACAGTTTTATTTAATTATATAGCGGTACAGGTAGTAAAAAAATTTTTTGTAACCATAGGATGCAACATGTAGAAACTGAGACAGAATCTTTTAAACTATTCCGATTCTATTTTTCAGTGTAGTTTGGTGGAAACGTGATGAATTCTGAGTTGTTACTTTCACTAAACATTCACAGCAAGGTCAGATATATGTTTCAAACGTTTGCTTAACTTTTGAACAAAGAATTTAAACATAACAAAGGTTTAATATGGTTTAACACTTTCCACCACCTATGACTACTTCTGGGGAATCTTCTTACATCAGTGTATGTACTGTAACGTACATATTAGATTGTCAGTATTGTGTATGAAAATATTCTGCACTCACAAATATTCCCTTCCAATTCTATTTCTACGCACTTGCTGAAATTTCCAAGTACGTTGAAGTAGGTCTCTGCGTAGCAATTGTCTTCCTCTAATACGACTCTTTCATAGAGTAGTTGTCTATTCTTCGTTCTGATTAAAAAATGAAAATCCACCCTTAATTGTTAATACCTTATTGTAACCGCATTTTCACAGCTGTAAAGTCTTGTCTTCTCACGACTTCCGTGGTCCACGACTCAGTAGTATAAAACGCTGTGCTCTAAATATACACTTTTGGTAATTCATCAGACTACATTTTCTTTCGTATTAGCCATAAATATTTGTAATGAAATTTCACCTATTAGCTATTCCACTAGTACCATGTTTTGTTCCTATACATGATAAACACTAAGATTTTATGTTGTTTTTAGTATCTAAACTAATTTTTATTACATTCATGTTCCAGTCCGTGGACAATGTGCATTTAGGCAGTATATGAGTTCTGAACCTAAGAAGTTCGGAATAAAAATTTTTAGGTATGTGATTCTAAAAATTTCTATCCGCTGAAAGGGCTACGATGTTTTGGAAATGAAACATAGGGAAGGGGTAAAAATGTCGATGTGGTCACTCAGCTTGCGAAAGACTATTTCGGTAGTTGCCGAAATATCACAGTCGATAATTTCTTCACATCCATAGATCTGGCTGATTTTCTACTATAACATGGGTTGACGGTTGTAGGTACAGTTCCACAAAATAAAATATTTGTACCCAGAGAATTTTTGCAAAGAAAATTTGGGAGAAATATGCTACACAATTTGGTTCCTATCGAAGTCGTACTCGACTGTTATACGTTCCAAAAAGGATGTCTGGTGCTGTTTCTCACAATTCATCATTCCTCAAATGTAATTACTAAAGATGCTTCTAAGCCTGAAATAATAAAATAGTATAATTAGACGAAAGGTGTGTTGGATTCAATATATCTGATGGTGCATTCTAACTCCCACTAAAGAAAACACGGAGATGGCACTTGGCATTATTCATGAACTCATTTGATGTATCTGGAGTTGCAGCATATGTGGTGTTTTTAAATGAAACCCGACATATCACAACAAAAAGGTACAGGCATATGGATTTTCTGGCCGAATTTGCTGATAACTAACTACATATCAAAACAATGCCAAAACTAGGACCTCACGTACCAGTTATTCATAGTATTGAAAGTGTTGTGCATGAACCTCAAGATTCCAGTGCAGTAGTAAAAGGAAAACGCTCCAGCAGACAAGAAATGTGCAACTCTTAAAAAGGAAGATTGCAGAAAACTGTAAGTGGTGAACCTTCATCTCAGTTGTAAACTGCTCTCTGTAAAAACAAAACACAAAGTCGAAAGCTCTTTCAGTATAAGAGTCTGTCAGTATTAAATAATAATTTGTCACCTATATACAGGATCTTTTTTCCAGAGGTTTTCATTAAGTGAATCTTAGGAAACACAAATAATAATTTTGTTACATAACCACATGATGTATTTACATTGATAGTAATAAAATCTTGCCAATATAGTATTTATTCATATTTTCTTGGTTGTCTTAGCGAAAAAATAGCATTAGAAAGTAAAGATACCTAAGAATCTTCCAGGATAGCCTTAAGTGTTTACCGTGACAAAATAGCATGGTTATTCGAGAATTAAAGTTACATTTCCTCAGCACTATCGGAAGTATGACGTCTTAATCTTTAAAGTGAACCTATGTTATCTCGCGTCCTCCACTGGTGTGCAAAAATTTAGGGGCGAAAGTAACATCAGCGTGACCTACCAATCCAAAGTAAGACAGCTCGATGAAACTTGGACCACTGAATAAAACAAGCCAACAATTTCATTGAAATCACCGCGATTCATGATGGTCTCCTGAACGAGACAAACGGAGGTACAAGGTTTTTAATTGGGTGTGTGATCACCATGGATGACAATGTACGCTCTGTAACGTGATTCAGTGATGTCTACAAGGTTGGGAAGGTGTTCTCGTGGTAGGGCGTTCCATTCCTTCTCAAGAACTGTTGACAACTGTGCTGATGGCGGGTGGTGCATGTGGATGTACTGCAGCGTGTCTCCCCAACTCTTCCCACGCGTGCGCCATGGATTTAAGTATGGGAACTGGCGCGCCACTCCATTCTCCGAATATCCTCCCGTTCGAAGATCTCCTCCACGTTCATAGTTCGATGTGGTGGCGCATTGCCATCCCTCAAAATTAAGTCAGGGCCAAATGCAACCCCAAAAAGACGCATTCAAGAAGGAGTACAGCGCTACCGGTGAGTATACTGTTCAAAGATTTCAAAGAACTGAAACTTCCAATCCATTCTAAATTCATAACCAAGGGGAAGTCAAACTTGTTTCGCGCTGTGCCATAGTGGCAGCTGTGAAGTCAAAAGATTTGCACACCAAAGGTCATTTGGGATATAACTTTACAAAAGAGAACAAGTTACAGCATTTTACTCATATTGTTATTTTGCATATAAGACGCAAATGTGGCGAATGTTATCCACAACTACGTGTTTTGGGAGTCAACCTCAAATACTGTCATAAACAAACACACACACACAGACAGCCAAATACTGGGACTTGATTCCCGATAACGCATGACTGTGAATAATATTCCTAACATTTCTGTCTGTACGCTACTTATCAATAACGATTACCTTCACAAGCCCTACGTCCAATCCTCAACATATATAATATTAATATTTTACTTATTTTGGAAGGATACATAAATAATTTGTGGATGATGCAGGGGTACACATGGTACGGAATTGACTACAAAGACCTGCCACCTTATATCTCAATGACTGGAATGTGGAGGCGTTTCAGTCTCCCAGAATCCCATGAACAGATGTTTTCATTGGGTGCGAGAAACTGCGAATGTGCTCACCAGGAGAGCCGTCAACCTCCTGTCGTGTCAAGAGTGATCAGGATAGCACGAGCAACATGCGGTCCTGTGTTATGTAGAAGAAAGATAACGTGGTGGAACAGACCCATGGGCGACGGTTAGCGTCTTTGACTGGTAATCAAAACATCCTCGGTCCTGTGTTTGAACCCAGCCTTTGGTTAAGTTTCGCATAAAAATCAACACCAATCAGGGCGGAGGGCTTCTGGCGTAAGAAGTGAACGAAGTGCTGCCAACGACCTTGTCAAAGAGGGTGGAGGAGCGGATAGAGGCTCAGCGCACTCTCTTACCCTCGGGGTATCAAACTGTCCCTAAAAGGCGAATGAATCAGCAGTGATCAAGGGCATAAGGATGCACAACGCAATGGAAACCTGCAGAAAGCAATGGAAACCACCCGACCTGTAGGCAGTATTTCAAAGTTTCTTCGTGACACTAGACTCATCCCCCTTGTTCGGATTTTCAGCAAGGGGCTGCCAAAGGAGAGGTCGCCACGATAAAAACAAAGAATGATCAACGAAAAGAAACGTTCTACGAGTCGGTGCGGGGAATGTGAGGAGTTTAATCGAGGTCGGGCAGATAGAAAACCTGGAAAGGGAAATGCTAAGGCTCAGTCTCGATATAGTAGCTGTCCGTGAAGTCACGTGAAAAGAAGAAAAGGATTTCTGCTCTGAACAGTTAAGTGATACGGTTGTTCTCATCAGAATAGGCAGCGAACAAACTCTGACAACAGTAGATTACATCGAAATGTCGACGTCGCAGGCAGAAGATCAAGAGATGGAGAAAGAGTGTGATGATACAGAATGGGTAATTCAGTATGTAAAGGCAGATGAAACCCAAGCAGCCATGGAGGACTGGAATGTTACCATGGAATGGAATATAACAAAGGATTACGACATAATTTGGGCTTGGCAGTAACATTGAGGTAGGAGAAAGTCTATCTGAGGTCTGTAATATATTTCATCTAGTAATACCGAATATTCTGTTCAATACTCATAAGAGAAGGAGGTCTAAGTGAAAAGGCTGGGAGATACAGGAAGATTCCAGTCATATTTCATCATGGTCGGGCAGAGTTTCCTAATTCTGAGATTGGATTGTAAGGTATACATATGAGCAGACATAGACTCAGATCGCAATGTAATAATGATGAATAGTTGGCTGAAGTTTAAGAGATTTCTCGGGATAAACAGTTCTCAAAGAAGTGGGATACGGAAGCAATTTAGAAGGGAGGGATGAACTTGTTTTCAGAAGCTATTGATACTACAGTTCAGTTCAAGAGAAATGGAGACATCCCTAAGAGGGACAATCACAGAGGTTGTGGAGAAGAACTTAGATACAAGGAAGGACCCTGCGAAGATACCACGGATAACAGAAGAAATAACGCAGCTCATCGACGAAAGAAGGAAGTACATAATTTTTCAGGGAAATTCAGGAATTGGAATGAAATAAACAGCAAGTGCAGGGAAGATAAGGTGAAATGGCTGCCTGAGAAATGTGAAAGATGATTCTTGGAAGGACTGGTTTAACGAAAACTCAAAATAACCTTCGGTGAAATTAAAAACAAAGTCGGCAACATACAGAAGAGAAAGACAGAGAGAGAGAAGACAGGTGGAAGGAGTACTCTGAAGTCCTCTATGAGTGGGAGTATTTCTTTGATGATGTGATAGAAGAAGAAATAGAAGTCAATAAGAGGTCCAGTATTAGCATCAGAATTTAAAAGAGCTTTCGAAGACTTCAGATCAAATAAGGCTGAAGGGACTGATAACATTCCGTAGAAATTCCAAAAATCGTTGGGGGAAGTGACAACTAAACGACTGTTCATGCTGGCGTGTAGGATGTATGAGACTGGCGATATACCATCAGACTTTCGGAAAAACTTCATCCACAAAGAATGATATTTTCAGTCTGCAGCGGAGTATGTCCTGATATGACTTCAGCCATTACCTCTTCTTCAAAACTGTACAAAAACCCTCCTGCGAAACTCGCAAGACTGCTGGAAGAATGGATATTGAGGAGACATGACTTACCCACAGCGTGGTCGATGTTCTCAGAATGAAATTTTCACTCTGCTGCGGAGTGTGAGCTGATATGAAACTTCCAGAATCGCTAGTCTTGCAAGTTTCGCGGGAGAACTTCTGTGGAGTCTGGAAGGTAGGAGACGAGGTACTGGCGGAGGCAGAGCTGTGAGAACGGGCCATCGGTCTCGCTTGGGTAGCTCAGTCGGTAGTGTGCTTGCCCGCGAAAGGCAAAGGTCCCGAATTCGTGTCTCGGTCCGGCCCACTGATTTAATCTGCCAAGAAGTTTCATCATCCACGCAATTCCGCAGATTACAAGAGCTGAGAAGTGCGAGAATTATCGCACAGTCGATTTAAGTTTATTCATTTAACTTTGTGAAATTCAACTTTGTGACAATAGTAATATAAAAAAGTATGATCTGTCATATGACGATTAGTTTGGCTCTAAGAAACGCAAAGGCACCACAGAGACAATTCTGACGTTGCAGTTGTTAATGGAAGCAAGATTGAAGGAAACTCAAGACACGTTCATAGCGTTCGTCAAACTGTACAAAACGTTGGACAGTGTAAAATGGGGCAAGAAGTTCAATATTCTTGGGACAATAGAGGTATGCCATAGCAAAAGATTTGAGACATACAATACGTGAAGAATCAAGAGGGAACAATATGGTTCAAATGGCTCTGAGCACTATGGGACTTAACTTCTGAGGTCATCAGTCCCCTAGAACTTAGAACTACTTAAACCTAACTAACCTAAGGACATCACACACATCCATGCCCGAAGCAGAATTCGAACCTGCGACCGTAGCGGTTCCACGGTTCCAGACTGTAGCGCATAGAACCGCTCGGCCACTCCGGCCGGCGGGAACAATATGAGTGGAAGGCCAAGAACGAAGTGGTCGGATTATAAATGTTGTAAGACTGGTATGTAGTCTTTCGCTCCTATACAACGAAGAAACAATTATGGAAATAAAAGAAAATTTCAGGCCTGGGTTTAAAATTCTGGTGGAAAGGATATCAACGATACCACATTGCTATTCTGAGTCAATGTAAGGATGATTTGAATGGAATGAACAGTCTAATGAGTACAGAATATGGACTGACACGAAGTCGAAGGAAGACATATGTTATGAGAACTAGAAGAAATGAAAACCGCGAGAAGATCAAAATTGGTGATCACGAATGAGATGAAGTTAAGGAATTCTGCAACCTTGGCAGCAAAATAACCGATAATGGGTGGAGCAAGTAAGATATAAAAAACAGACTAGCACAGGCATAAAGGGCATACATGACCAAGGAAAGTCTACAAGTATCAGTCACAGGTCTTAATTTGATGAAGAAATTTCAGATAGTATAAGTTTGGCGCACATCATTGTATAGTAGTAAATTATAGACTACATGAAAACCGGAACGGAAGAGAATCGAGGCATTTGAGATGTGATGCTACAGAAGACTGATGAAAGTTATGTGGAATGATAAGAATGACGAACGGCGAAGCCAAGAATATATGGAAAACAATGACAAGAAGAAGGGGCAGGATGATAGTATATCTGTTACGACATCAGGCAATAACTTCCATGATACTAGAGGGAGCTGCAGAGGGTAAAAACTGCAGAGGAAGACGGAGGCTGGAAATACACCCAACAAATTATTGTGGACGTACGCTGCTAATGGTAAGATGAGAAGAAAAGATTGGCACATGATTGGCTGGTTGCTTCAAGCCAGTCACAAAACTGATGACTTAAAAAAGGAAAAAAAACTCTTAAAGGAGATCTGAAAATACAACAGAGCTATCTGTTTTAACAAGTCGGGAATGTAACGACCACTGTCCGGATGCCCTGCTCTCTGAGAATTTAGAAATGAAAGCAAAGTTTAGCATCCCGTTCACATTTAGATCGTTATAAATTGAGATAAGAATGTTTCAAGAACGCCGTGCCGTTTCAAAGGAACCATCACGGAGTCTGTGTGGACGGATTCAGGGATGCAACAGAAAATCGAAATCTGGATGTCCAGAGCGAATTTGAATATTCTCCCCGATGGTGAGTTAAGGAATGCGCCACCTCGACCTGAGGCTTTGTAAAGACGCTCTTATGACGATGACTAATGCAGCACGACACCCTTCGTTCATGTCGAGGCACACACACACGAATACGTCCTTCGCGATGCTGTGCGTAGAATCGAGACTCATCTGAAAAGACACCAGTCGCTTTTCCAGTTTCAGCTGTCGTTGGAGACCCCTGTCGATCCATGTCTGCCTGCTGTCACCTCAAGGACAGCAGCAGAAGACTTGTCGTGCTTGCAGTCCGAGGTGTTGCAGTCTTCATCGCACTGCCCCTGTTGATTTCGATCTTTCAGCAAACAAACCCAAGACTGAAGTTACGTGACGGGGTTTTTCGATACTGCTGGTCAAGCGAATAACAGGTCTTCCCTCTCGGGCGCTGGATACGTGGGGCCATTGGAATTCATCATATTGCCCTCACGAATCCGTTGATTCCATTAGTGAATGAAAGTCTTGGGCTTCCGATCAACGCAGACAGTCTAATAGCCGAACGGTATCCCGCAGTGTGGCTATGTCACAATCCCTTACATAAACCAGATATCCAACAGTAGTAAATTTATGGAATATATTACCTTAGTAGTTCAGGTGCCTCCTTAACATCATCTGTCAAAAGAGATAAGCCATCCAGTACTTTGTGTTTGGATGTGTAAAGTGTCCACATTTAGTGGGAGGAGATCTATTGAAAACAGCTAGGTATGGTGATTCATTTAGCAAGCGCATACGACCTGGTTTTCATGTATAGAGGTCTGAAGATGGTTTCAAGAGGACAGATAAACCGGTAGCGTAATGAAATTTTTCTATAAATTTACAAGCTCCGTACTTAGTTTTTGCAGTTCATCGACCAACCGCAGTCCTATTCTTCCAGTTATGCAAGATGTAATAACAGACACAAGATCACGGTCTGTCGCTGTCGAATTCCATCACGTGCTGGTAGACGTCCCTCCAAATTATAAGAGGCATAGCACCCTCTTCCCATAGACAACAAATATTTTTAGGCGAATTCTGGTTGAGAAATCTGCTGCTTAATTTACAGAATATTTTCTGAGTTACTCCTACCTAAGTTGTGTAGTTGCACTGAAATGCTACAAAGCTAGAACAGTGACAACGGATAATGACATTAAAATTGCTTGAGACCCCGATCAGCTTCTTTGAATACAGGACCTACTTTACGTTTGCGGCATTAAGATCACTCCTTGTAGCAATAATCTGTCACGTTTTTAAATTCACGATGAGCTGTGTTAGAGGAAAAATAAAATCCTCTTTCCACTATCGCTACATCTCAGTATTATGTAATTAAAGCTTGAGCCAATGAGCTTAGTAGATGATACCAGTGCGTCACATTAAGACCAGGCCTGATGTTTTGTGCAGTGGTATTCCAAAATTTCTGCTGCTGGTATTAATTTGCGGCGTCTTTGCCGTATGTATTATAATACTTAGCTAGTGTAAACTGCTTGAGAAACTGAGTGGATCAAACCTGAGTTTTTCAATGTCTGTGTGAGATACACGATTATATTATGACGGTTCACAGAGCGCATGAATTAAGATAACCTTTATGCGATTTGTGATATCACAATTACTTAGAAGTGCTTATTAAGACCAGGAACTTTGAATTCAAGGATAAGAACTATAATGATTTTTTTTATCCTTTCTTTTCAGTCAGTACCTGAAGGTATTACAAAATGAATCAGTGAAATGAGGATCAGCATATGAGAAAAATGAGTACATTACATCCATGTAATCACGTACATAAAGAATGCTTAAATTTGATATCTTTATAATGTTATGTCCACACGAAATGTCTCAGAGATCGAAACCACGAATATATCGCCTGTCCGGCTGCGAGTTCATAATTACTGATTCTGGTAGCTACTGTACTTGAGGAGACAGTCGCAAAAATGATTGTTTGGACGATGTGGCCTATTCTACACCTTATTTTAGATCTAGGTGACGATGCTGTGCTGAGTTTATTTAAATGTTTTGACGATGCCATTACGACCTTATCACTTTAGGACATGGTGTAGAAAAGTTACGTTTTATCGCATTTTATCTGTACGTTTCCCTGGTTGTATGATAATATATTGTGATACATAATGCTGCATTGTGTTGAAGAACACACTGCTCACTAAGTGTATACATTTTTATATTGTAGATCTGAGGATGGTCATTAATGACTGAAACCGGTCATCATCAAAAGAATGAAACCGGTCATCATCAAAAGAATTGCTACTGTGATCAAAGACTGGAATAAAAAACATTTGACAGTATTGGTATCACTGTTCATACACGCGACTCTGTCGCAGCTGGTGAAGTTTGATAGCTTTGAATATATAAATTGGAATTCAAATACGTGGCAAACCTGAAAATATCTTCATCAGCTTTCCATGAAGTTACTGTTTGGGACAAACAGCGAAAGAATAGAGTCGTACACATTTATGTGGAAGTTGCACAACGCACATTTATGCATCAACAGTCTTTGTAGTAAATATAGTTAAATTTCATAACAAAATCCATTTAATTTGCAAATGGCTGGTAATAAATCGCGACTAGGATGGGAGATAGACACATCAAAGTACGAGTATATCAGAGTTGGAGGGGTAATGGTCATACGAAAGAACGCTGCACACAGCATATTCCTCAGACACATTGCGAATACATCACATCAGGCCAGCTAGAAGGAATTTTATCACACCGGAATGCAGTTATTAAACTAATACCTGAGTACACATCGATTTAGTGTATCAGCAGAAACACAGGAAGAATTTTGTTTTCCGGAAGTAGGAGGTTCAGTGCTATAAGAGATGTGAAAATTTGTTATTGACGCAAATACAAATTAGTTAAATATTGCAATATGAGTAAAAATGATAACACGCGTTTCAGTTCCCTTCTGATGGATAGAGAGAAACAGTAACTAGAGACGGGGCTGCGACCAAAAGTTGGGACAGACCAACGCTAAAATGCGTTAATGAAATTACAGATACGGTTGGACAGCCGGTGAAACAGAGGTTCTAATGAACAAACTGTACAACTGATGTCGTGATTCTGCCTCGAGTGGTTTGATTTCATTACAGACGAGGAAACAATTTTTTCCTAAGAACGCTAGTTAAAATATGTAATGATTTAATGAAACACATTATTGCGATAGGAACAAGAAAACATGTGTTACATACAGTGATGAAAATCTTGGTAGCACTTGTAAATGGAGAACCAGAAAAGAGTCAGTCCTTGCAACACGTGCCCCAGAGGGAGAATTATAGTTTGAAAGTATTTCGTGCTGTATAAACTGGACAGTTTTTCACAAAGCTCACTGTAGAAAATCATTCCTTTGGCACCTAACGTTTTTGTCTCCTCCGTAGTAGAATTTTTGAGACAAGGTGGATTGCGGATAAGAAAATTTTGCAAATGAACCACGATTTTCAGACCACTGAGTTGGATCGCACACCAATTCCGACACACTGTAAAGAATGCGATGTTCGGCTACGGAGTGAAGTGTCAGTAACTTGTGCGGTTTATGATCTTCTCTGATTACTAGCCATCAGCAAGGGGCACTGCCATTCCATCAGAGAGGTCTGAACATTTAGCAGGAACTCTGCTCCACTGAATCATAAAACTGAACATAAAAGGAGAGCGAACATTCACTCCCCGTTAACAACTCTTGGAGGAGTGTTACTGATGACGTGTAAGATTACGGGACGGCTATGGAGTTATTGTAATGAAACCAATGCTGACATCATCTCAGTCAGGGACGCTTGCGTTTTAACAACGTTTTGCTTGATGAAGTTGATTTACTCACTAGCTCATTTGCCGATGTCGAACGTATTATGTATAGGTGGGAATATGTAATTGTAAGTATGTATTGCCCAGCTGCGTAAAGAAGAACTGTCGTAGAAAGTTAGCTGGAGCGAAGAGATTGTTTAAATGTTCCTTACTTCTTACTGACTCGGTTTCCTGCAGTATCTTTCATAGTGTCGGTCGCTTGTATGAAACTTTATCATTGCAAAACTAGCTATTATTTATTAAGACTGGGTATTGTACGTTCATCTACAAGTAATAACCAAAAAGTATGACTTAGAAAAATGCTAATGCAATTACCTTCACGTGTTAACACAGCTAGATTCCCCTTTGTACTACTTTTATAATATTACCAACATTAAATATAATAGTTCTGAACTGGCGTAAGTGGCACAGATACTATTTTCGATTTGCGGCTCTCATGACTAAGCCGCAATTGTAATTTTTATGTGTGTGAAAAATCAATCAAATCTATCTAATAGCTGCATATGAATGTATTTATATTACTGAGTTTTCAACACGTCAGTCAGTGTTGCAAATATTTCATCTCACGTGGGAAAGATTGCTGAAAATGGTACATAAATCAGTGTAGGTGCAGTTTTTTACTGTTGGATATAATGTGATAACTCGTGTTACATAGAGCCCCAAGCTGGGTGACAAACCGTGTTGCAAATCTACATCTACGTCTGTACCTATACTCTGCAAACCACCGTGACGTGCACGGCAGAGGGTACGTCCCATTGAAACAGTTGTTAGGATTTCTTCACGTTCCTTTCACGTATGGAGTGCGGGAAGAATGACTGTCTGAATTCCTCTGTATGTGTGCAGTAATTATTCTAGTCTTAATCTCACGATATTCTAGCCTTAATCTAACGATACCTATGTGAGTGATACGTAGGGGATTGTAGTATATTCCAAGAGTCATCATTTAAAGCCAGTTCTTGAATCTTTGTTGATAGACTTTTTCAAGATAGTTCACGTCTATCTTCAAGAGTCTTTCAGTTCAGTTTCTTCAATATCTCTATGACGCTCTCACACGTATCAGACGTACCTTGAGCATTCGTGCTGTCGTCCTCTGTACATATTCAGTGTCCTCCGTTAGTCCTATTTGGTACAGGTTCCACACATTTGAGCGATATTCTAGAGTCGTCGCACGAGAGATTTGTAAAAAATATCCTTTGGAGACAGATTGTAATTCCCCAGTATTCTACCGATTAACCGAAATCGCTGTGAGCACTATGGGACTTAACATAAGAGGTCATCAGTCCCCTTGAACTTAGAACTACTTAAACGTAACTAGTCTAAGGACATCAAACACATCCATGCCCAAGGTAGGATTCGAACCTGCGACCGTAGCAGGCGCGCGGTTCCGAACTGAAGCACCTAGAATTGCTCGGCCACCACGGCCAGCGATAAACCGAATTCTACCACCTGCTTTAGTCACGGTTGATCCTATGTGATCATTCCATTCCCTATTCCAGCAAAATATTACGTGGAGTTATTTGTATATGTCGGCCGATCCCAACTGTGACTCATTGATATTATAGTCATATTATACTACGTTTATCGGTTTTGTGAAGTGCACAGTTTTACTTTTCTGAACATTGAAAGCAAGTTGCCAATCTTTGCACCACTTTGGAATCTTATCAAGATCTGAATGAATCCTAACGCAGTTTCATCCATTCATTATGGATAACTGCACCATCTGCAAAAGTTCAGACGTTACTATTAATATTGTCTACAAGGTCATTAATGCACGACGTGAACAGAAAGGGCTCCAACACACTTTCCTCGGGCACACCTGAAGTTACGATGACTCTCCCTCCAAGGTATCATGGTGCACAGGAAGTGCACACTCCGATCACAAATTGTACTTGATACCCCATATGATAGTACTTTTGAAGATAAGCGTAGATGTGGTACTGAATCAAATGCTTTTTAGAAATCAGTCAAGACTGCATCTACCAGACTGCCTTCATCCAAAGCTTTCAGTATGTCATTTGAGAAAAGAGAGAGTTGCGTCTCACGTGATCGATGTTTCGGAATCACTGCTGGTTCGTACGGAGGAGGTCATTCTGCTCGATATACGTCTTATGTTTGAGCTCAGAAAATGTTATAAGATTCTACAACAACTCGATCTCAAGGATGTCGGACGGCTGTTTCGTACGGCTTCCCTCGGTCCCTGGAGTTTTGTTCAGTTATAACGATTTCAGCTGTTTCTCAACACCGCCAACATTAATAATTATTTCAGTCATCTTTTCAATGGTGTGAGGATTAAATTGAGGCCATTCCCCTGGGTTTTCCTTTGTAACGCTCCTGTCTCATTCACTAGGGACTGGACGCTATCTTTAGTGCCACTAACAGTCTTTACATACGACCAGAATTTCTTTGGGTTTTGCAAAATATCGTTTGACAGTATTCTGCTACGGTAGTCATTAAGGATTCACGCACTGCTCTTTTGGTAGCTACACGGGTTTCATTCTGTAACCCTCTACAAATATAACCCTACCCTTTGTATTACCCCTGCTTTGCAGTAATATCTGTTTCTGTAGAAGTTTCTTTACAGCGACTGTATTCTATGGATGTTCTCTCCCATTGTGACCTGTTCTACTTGGTATATATCTATCCAGTGCATGGAAAACAATTCTTTTAAACCTGAGCCATACTTCCTCTATATGCTCCTGCCCTACCTTGAAAGTTACAAGGTCCTCATGAGAATCGACACTGCTGGCTATTTGTCTAGTTTACTGAACATATATATCTTTCTGCTTGTTTCAGTTGTCCTTTGTACACTCCTGGAAATTGAAATAAGAACACCGTGAATTCATTGTCACAGGAAGGGGAAACTTTATTGACACATTCCTGGGGTCAGATACATCACATGATCACACTGACAGAGCCACAGGCACATAGACACAGGCAACAGAGCATGCACAATGTCGGCACTAGTACAGTGTATATCCACCTTTCGCAGCAATGCAGGCTGCTATTTTCCCATGGAGACGATCGTAGAGATGCTGGATGTAGTCCTGTGGAACGGCTTGCCATGCCATTTCCACCTGGCGCCTCAGTTGGACCAGCGTTCGTGCTGGACGTGCAGACCGCGTGAGACGACGCTTCATCCAGTCCCAAACATGCTCAATGGGGGACAGATCCGGAGATCTTGCTGGCCAGGGTAGTTGACTTACACCTTCTAGAGCACGTTGGGTGGCACGGGATACATGCGGACGTGCATTGTCCTGTTGGAACAACAAGTTCCCTTGCCGGTCTAGGAATGGTAGAACGATGGGTCCGATGACGGTTTGGATGTACCGTGCACTATTCAGTGTCCCCTCGACGATCACCGGTGGTGTACGGCCAGTGTAGGAGATCGCTCCGCACACCATGATGCCGGGTGTTGGCCCTGTGTGCCTCGGTCGTATGCAGTCCTGATTGTGGCGCTCACCTGCACGGCGCCAAACACGCATACGACCATCATTGGCACCAAGGCAGAAGCGACTCTCATCGCTGAAGACGACACGTCTCCATTCGTCCCTCCATTCACGCCTGTCGCGACACCACTGGAGGCGGGCTGCACGATGTTGGGGCGTGAGCGGAAGACGGCCTAACGGTGTGCGGGACCGTAGCCCAGCTTCATGGAGACGGTTGCGAATGGTCGTCGCCGATACCCCAGGAGCAACAGTGTCCCTAATTTGCTGGGAAGTGGCGGTGCGGTCCCCTACGGCACTGCCTAGGATCCTACGGTCTTGGCGTGCATCCGTGCGTCGCTGCGGTCCGGTCCCAGGTCGACGGGCACGTGCACCTTCCGCCGACCACTGGCGACAACATCGATGTACTGTGGAGACCTCACGCTCCACGTGTTGAGCAATTCGGCGGTACGTCCACCCGGCCTCCCGCATGCCCACTATACGCCCTCGCTCAAAGTCCGTCAACTGCACATACGGTTCACGTCCACGCTGTCGCGGCATGCTACCAGTGTTAAAGACTGCGATGAAGCTCCGTATGCCACGGCAAACTGGCTGTCACTGACGGCGGCGGTGCACAAATGCTGCGCAGCTAGCGCCATTCGACGGCCAACACCGCGGTTCCTGGTGTGTCCGCTGTGCCGTGCGTGTGATCATTGCTTGTACAGCCCTTTCGCAGTGTCCGGAGCAAGTATGGAGGGTCTGACACACCGGTGTCAATATGTTCTTTTTTCCATTTCCAGGAGTGTATTTTGGTCATCATTGTTGCCACAACCACGTCATGGTGACTAATATGAGTTTCGATGAAGACATCTTTAAAGATGCCAGGTCTATTTTTTGCCATAAGATCCAACATATTTCCATCATAAGAGGGGTTCCAAAACTATATATTCTAGGTAGTTTTCAGAAAAGGAGTGTAGTAATGGCGTAGTGCCGAGTCTATGTTTGACGCTAATATTTGAGTTGGTGAGTTCATAAGCTCAATGTGTCAAAAAAAAAAAAATCGAAAATTTAATATCACACATTCCAGACTCTTGCTAGCATGATTTATAATCTGGTAAAACAGTTTTGTCCGTAACTTCTAATGACTTTTTAATATTAACCATGGATCTTTGTATCCCGTTCCAAAACTTTGTATGTCCAAAGCAAGTTGTGTTCCTAAACTTTGTACGTCCAATGTGAGTTTTTATGACAAAGTTTCTGAGAGGATGTCTATCTGTTATGTTCATCTTCTTCTTCTTCTTCTGCTTTTACAGCCTCATTGGACCACTTCAGTCAATCATTTCTGGTCCTCTTCTTTGGTATTTTCCCCTTCCGAGTGGCCCAGTATCTCTTCATTCGTTCCGATGCTTTTCGTCGTTCCTTATCTGTAAATACCCTTTTCATTGTATGTCGTTTGTCAATTTTTGGTTTAAATCTTATTTCTGTGTCCCTCAACTTCTTTAAATTTGGCGTTTTTTTCTGCAAATCATCCAGAGTTATTTCCAGTTCTTCCATATCCTCTCTTATTTCCTTAAGCCATCCTCCTTATTGTTTCAAATTCCGGAGTTTCTCAATAATTTTCCTTGATAATCTGGTTTCTGGTGTCCTCAGAATGTGACCACAAAAAGAGATCCTTTTCTTTCGTATAGTATCAGTGATGGGCTCCAATTCTCTGTATACCACTTCATTTGGAACTATCCGCCATTGCCCAGCTTCTTGATATTTCTTATTTATGCATGTTCTAGCAATTCTTCTCTCTACTTTTAAAATTTTGTCAATTCTGTTCTTCTGGGTGACTTTAAAAAGAGTTTCACTTCCGTATGTAACCTCTGGTTGAACCACCGTCTTGTAATGTTTTAATTTTGTTTTAATTGATAGACATTTTTTATTGTACGTAGACCATGTTAGTTTTTGAGCTTTTATCATTTAATTAGTTCTTGCTCGCCATGCAGGTTTCTCGTCCAATTTATGTGTTATAATTTCACCCAGGTATTTAAATTGTTTCACTATTTTAATTTCCCTATTGTTCACTGTGATGTGATCTATTACAAGTGGATCTGATACTATTATTTCAGTCTTTTCAAACGATATCTGGAGTCCTAATTTTTGTGCTATATTTTGTAAGCTTGTTATTTGTTTAGTGGCTTCCTGAATATTATTAGCTAGTAATGCTAGGTCATCTGCAAATCCCAAGCAATTTAGGTTTATTTTATCTTTCTTAGTTCCAATTTTAATATTCATAGGATTTTCCTTGTACCGTTCTCTCATTACATATTCAAGAGGACAACTGAATAGCAATGGCGATAAACAATCTCCCTGTCTCAACCCTGTTTTAATCGTAACTGGTTCAGATATTTCTCCTCTAAATTTTACTTTGGATTTGGTGTTTGTTAAGGTTAACTGTATCATTTTTATTAATTTAGGATGAAGTCCAAAATTCCTTAATATTTTCATCATTGAAGATCTAAGGATGCAATCATACGCCTTTTTGAAATCTACAAAGGTTATGACTAGTTGTTTTAGCCTTCTTTTGTAGACATCCATAACTAACTTCAACGTGATTATCTGTTCTGGGCAGCTTCTCCAGGATCTAAATCCTCCTTGTTATTCTCCCAGTTCCAGTTCTAGTTGATCTTTACAGCGGTTGTATAGTATTCTTGACATGATCTTATACGTGCAGTCCAAAAGGGAAATTCCTCTATAGTTGTCTGGATTTGATTTTGCTCCTTTCTTACGTAATGGATGTATTATAGCAGTAGTCCAATTTTCTGGTAATTTCTCTTCATTCCAGATTTTTACTATGCATTGGTGAAATGCTATCTTTACTGGATCTGCTGCATGTTAACAAAGTTCAGCAAACGTTTGATCTTCTCCACTTGCTTTGTAGTTTTTGAGTTCTTTCAAAGCTCTGTAGACCTCATTAATTGTAGGTGGATTTATATTTTCTGCTGGTGTTTTAATTGGGGTTTCTGTGTTTATCTGAAGAAGTTTTGTTGGATCTTCACAATTTAGTAACTTGTTAAATGTTTCTGCTAGAATTTCTGTATTTTTACTGTTGCTATGGGCTAGGTTATTATCTTTATCTTTTAACATTAATGTTGGAGGATCATATCTTTGTAATTGTCTGCCAAATATTTTGTAATAGTCTCTTGAGTTTGTTTTTTCACTATTTGTTTCTATCATTAGAAGTATATCTTTTTGATACTGACGATTAACTCTTCTTATTATTTTTTGTGTTGTCTTCCTTTGTTTTGTGAGTTCCAAATATGATTTTTCTGTTTTTTCATTTTGATGCCCTAACCAGGCTTGGTGTCGATCCAACACTGCTTCATCACATTCATCGTTCCACCATTGGTGTTTTTTCCTTGGATTTATAGGGGCAACTTGTTCAGCTATTTGTTTCAATTTGGGAATTATTTCTTCCAGATCATCAGTTATTTTTATATCCCTGGTTTGTGCTTCATAATCCTCATTTTGTATCAGTTTATGAAGGTCATAGGTTCTCTTCTTCTTCAGATGGGATTTTTTCTTTGCTAATGGGGTTAATTTAATTTTAATTTTTATCATGTAATGATCTGATCCGGTATCTGTCCCTCTCAGTACTTTCACATTGTAAATTTCCTTGTGGTAATTCTTATCCATGCAGACATGGTCCAGTTGCCATTCTCCTTTTTTCCTGTCTGGATGTTTCCAAGTTTTTAGTTTACTTGGTCTTCTCTTAAAATACGTCGACTTTGAGATCATGTCATGGTTTCTGCAAAATTCCACTAGTCTTATGCCATTTTTGTTTGTTCTTCTTTGTGCTGTCCATGTCTCTGTATCTCTTTTCCCTTCCTAACTGGGCATTGATGTCTCCAATTTAAATTTTGATGTGATTTTTATTAATGTTATTCGTCGTTTGATCTAAGAGCTCCCAAAATTTTTCTACCTCTTCTCTGTGTCCTTTTTTATTATTTTTATCATTTGTCAGGGTATGGGCATTTATTATTGTGTACATTTTATTTGCAGCTTTTAGAGTTAATGTTGAGAGCCTGGGAGATTGTGCTTTAAATTCTATTATGGACTCTATTATTTTCAGACTCACCACGAATCCTGTTCCAAATTGTGGACACTATTTCATGTCACTTTTCCCTGGTATTCCCTTATAAATCCTATATCCTTGTGATTCTATCGGCTCCTGATCAGTATTTCTCATTTCTTGAAGTCCGGTTATGAGAATCCCCTTGTGATCCATTTCATCTGTCAGAATTTTGAGTTTGCCTGGTTGTATGAGGGAATTTATATTGTGTGTCGCAATGTAGTTTATTTGTCCTGTCTTGAGTTTTGGTCGTCTGTCCGTTTTGGGTATTTTCAGATGCTCCGACTCATCCAAGTTATCTTTCAGGTGACTGACCACCGTATCCGAGTGCAGTCTTCCTTGGTTATTGCCAAGCGGTGGATTATTCCTTGAAAGATTTCCTTCCATGTTTGACTTTCAAAGGTAGTCAACCTTGTATGGAGCAAGCTCCGAGTTACAACTACGGTTGTTAGCCATAGAGGTTCATCATAAATAAGCATTAGCACTTACATTACACATTGTTAACTAAGTTTGCTTAACAGTACGCTGCAGAATCAAACGTGTGTTTAAGCAACATACCAACTGTAAATATATGGACATACTCAGTTTCAATAATTCAGATACCTGAACAACACCGAATTTCTATATTGGGTTTTGCCCAGTGTATAACATCATTATTGCGCGCAGCAGCTGTAACGATGCAGAACGAAATGGATGGGGATGCAGCTAGTATTAGAATTTGTAAAAATAATATCACTGCGACTGTGTTACGAAGTTTAAGTAAAGGAAACGAGATGTTTGTGCACGGAAGGAAATCCAAGGGAAACAAGCAAGTTAAGAATAGTAAGAAAACATTTCTAGTTTTATTTCTACTAAGGGTTCCTGTAGTTTATGCATAGCTATCTATTTTTCAATAGAAATCGTTAACCAAATTAACTTTCTACCATATTTGTGTTGCTTTTCTTTGCGTTTTATTCGATGGTTATATGTTGTCAATACCAGTTCTATCAGCCGCATTAACTACTCACAAAAAAAAATCCAAATATTTTGTATATTGCAGCAACTCATCCACATCTCTTCCAAAGAAACCAAATTCTAAACACCCTCAAAGTTCAAAAATGGTTCAAATGGCTCTGAGCACTATGGGACTCAACTGCTGAGGTCAGTAGTCCCCTAGAACTTAGAACTAGTTAAACCTAACTAACCTAAGGACATCACAAACATCCATGCCCGAGGCAGGATTCGAACCTGCGACCGTAGCGGTCTTGCGGTTCCAGACTGCAGCGCCTTTAACCGCACGGCCACTTCGGCCGGCAACACCCTCAAAGGATGGGCTTTAAAACAATGATCTTGGAATGCAAGATAGCATAACGTTTCACCAGTAATTATACAAGTGTTACATTGAAGTATGCAAGATTCATTCATTCCTTATTACGTGACGGAAGAAGCTCCACAACATAAAAGACCTAGAACGAGTGCACAAAATAAAACCAAAGATGTCGCACTCAGATACTATGGACCAAAATTTATTTCTGGACAAAGTGAATTACTTCAAATGTGTATAAGACAGTTGAAGGTCAAGTTATCGCTACGAGAAAGAAGAGAGGATGATTACCCTTTCAAAACAATAGGCGAAAGAAAAGGTCTCCAGTAAACGGTCAGGGGTAAGATGCCAGTATCTGTCAAGTGAACTAGCCATTAAAAAAATGTGACCTACGAAGCAGCATTAAATTCTGAAATAAAAGTTAAATATGGTTTCTTTCATAAAAACTTTTACCACTCTCGTAATTTCCCAAATTCAGTACGTGGATTAAATATTTGCTATTAAATATGAAAAAATGTCAATGTCTTTTACCGAAACTACCATTTTTGCAGTTAAAGCAATTTCAAGCACTATTTTTTTAAATATTTTTAACTCCAAAATATAGCTGTAATTTTTTTTTCCGTTTTTATACATTTCCCCTAACACTGACACGTTTAGATTTGTAACTAAGTGCCTCATGGGGAGAAAGGATATTTTCAGCGCCTGGCTTGATCATAATGAATGAAACCAGAAATTATCACTTCACAAAATGTGTGAAGACATGGGAACGACACAGAGTTGAAAACAAATGGCAATATGAAAATATTTTAATAGAACAACAACAAAAGCAAGAAACATATTAAATACGAGGTCTCAGGGCCCTTGGAGTGACGTGGAACGAATAGGTTTCTGAGGAGCTGGCTTTCCAGTTAGATCTCACTAACGTCTTGAACTGGCCCTCGACAGTGTAGACATGACTTTTGGCGGGCGTTGTTCTCTGACGGCGTGTGTCTCATACTGTTGCCTTGTCCTTCGTTTCAGTGAGCGGGCATTGCTCGGCGGATGACTGATAGCTATCGACAGTAAAATGGTGTGTTCCTTTTATGCATAACGTCGCGTCGCGATCAGATGGTGAGGATTATGTAGCTGCGATTTCGCCGTTCTGGTAGCACTGTTATGAGTGGTCAGCACACCAACCGAGATAGAGTTTTGTATGCGGTCGAAAGGCAGAAGCGACAACGAATGTGTCGTATTTCATCTGGATGGCCGTGGTGATGAGATTGAACCGTTCGCAACAAGACCACAACTCGGATCAGTATTTGAATGAGACTGCAAAACCGGTTTCAGGGGACAAACGGATGATCAACTTCAGAAAAGAAAGTAGAATGCTCATGAGAGTAACCGCTAGACTGGAATGAAATACAGGAAAAATGGGAATCAGAACAAATAGTAGTAGACTTAAGTCATCAGAGGATCAGATTAGCAACAAATGAAGAATAAGTCCTGAAAGAATGCGAACATAGAATAATAAAATTGCAAAGAGCAACTGCTGTATCCAAAATGAAATTGATTTGTCAGAAACACACTAATAAAGATTTTGATATATATTTCGCAAACCGAAGATGGACGAAAGGCCAAAACGCTTGTTGGGATGAAAAGAACATAAAAATGGTAGAAAATCACTGTATTCCTTTAAGAAATACAGTGTTTCAAATGAATATACGAGTTTTAAGGATTTGTAGCACATATTACATTCACCTTACAATTATAAATAATATACCAAATGAAAGAGAAACACAAACCGTTTTTCTTACAATTATTCAGTGTGAACACCGATCACACAACTCCCCTATCGAGGCGAGTTGTTCCGAAACCTTGATCAATGTGTCAGGAGTAACCGTTGCAATAAAACTGTTCCTAAAGTCGGATAGATCAGGTGGTATCGGAGGCTCATACTCATGATCGCGTCAGATCGTGTGTGAACGTGGAGATCATGCATAAAACTGGACTCGCATTCGGGAGGACGACGGTTCAATCCCGCGTCCGGCCATCCTGATTTAGGTTTTCCGTGATTTCCCTAAATCACTCCAGGCAAATGCCGGGATGGTTCCTCTGAAAGGGCACGGCCGACTTCCTTCCCCATCCATCCCTAATCCGATGAGACCGATGACCACACTGTCTGGTCTCCTTCCGCAAAAGCAACCAACCATGCATAAAATGTTGTGTCAACTGGCCCCTTGCGTCCAATCCAACAGTCGGTTACAACGTCGTTTAACCAGTCGCGTACTGAGTTATGCCAGTGAGGTGGCAAGCCATCTTACTCCTAAATAAAGATGTGTTGTTTAGCTTCTTCCCATTGAGGCACGGGCCACAGCTGTAGCACATCAAGATTAGAAACATCAGTTACAGTTGATTACCGAAAAAGAAAGGCTCATAAGCTTTCCACGGGAATATATCTTGGGGCTAAGCGTGAAAGACTTGTTCTCGTTCAACACGTTTTTAGTCAGTCTTTGTCACTCCATATTCTTCCCATTGCGCAAAGCTATAGGAACAAAACTGTATGAGTTGGTCTTTCATTTGGTTTATTATTTACAATTGTAAGTTGAACGACGTAATAAATGCTACAACGACTTAAAACTGGTATATTCATTTTGAAACACCCTGTACTTCTCCTTGAGGTGTATGCAACTGATGGTGATTCAGCCAATGAAATGTTTTTCTTTGGATGGCAGAGTCCGTTACAAAATATCTCTGAGATTAAGTTACTTCTTTCACTACAGTCGGAGATGTCGGCGATTGACCGTCGATGGCAGGTGAAAGACTGAGACCAACAAGAATCCTTGATATGAGACTCCCACAAAATTAGGTTGTGGACCCCTATAAATTACAATTATTGTACTCCACTGCTTTGCTGAAGCAAGGACTGTGCCTAATAAATGGGCGTGATCGCGTGGGGGTTTCGTCACTGTGTCCTTCTGTTGCTGACGTTGCACACGGTTTTCTGCTGTTGGCACTCTCTCATTTATATTTTCAGTTGAAATTCAATGTAGCTACTAGAATGAGATAGGTTAGTAAGTGTCATAAGATAAATACCTTTTGCTTCCCATATTAGACTTGTTACTAAACTCAAAGTATTTTGTGCAACTCATTTCCCCATTTTAGTTGCAGCAGTCGTACAATGGCCAAAGCAATTAAATGCTACATGTTTCAAACACCATAAAGTTTTATATTTGTTCGTTATAATTTAATTGGATCGTATAATAATACTGTGTCCGATCTCCACGAAAACCAGTTGTGAAATAAAACTTTAATCGTTTTTCAGTAAAAACAGAAACGACATGAAAAAAATTAACAAACTTAGCTGGCTAGCAGTATCCCTTCTCTTACCTTTCACAAATGCGTCTACTATAATGTTATCTCCCTGAGATGTAGGTGAATGGTAGCCTACGATGAAAAAGGAACTATGAATTGGTAATGACTGGAAAGTATCGTTGTCTTATAATTATTTGGAAAATGGAAACTGACAACAATGTATAATCACTTAATCTGAAGCACCTAAACGTATTTAAGGTTACTCATGTTTCACAAAATGGAGGTTTCAGGCTAAAAGCCTATTTTCAGCTGTTATTGTTTCAAAGAATTTTTATTCATATCGTCTGTTGTACTACGAAACAGAATTTTATAACCACTGAAGAAGCCATATGGTAACAAGAAATACGGTAGAATATTACAACACAAATAAATTAAATAACGATACGAAACACTGATGAAGTAATGTGTAATCGATTACAAATCAAATAATAAGGTTTTCGCTATGCAATATTGACAATCGTTTAAATAGATTACTGAGTTTCTCCGAATACAATAATGACAATTTATCATGCAGCATAGAACAAAGATTTTGGATGATTTTGGTTGCCTTGTTTGATAGTAAACCAGAAGACATGAACAACATTTTGAAAACAGTGTCACTAGAAGAAAAATGGCTATGTAAAGAGAAATCTTATCGGTGCAAAATAAAATTTTGTAAAGAATAAGCAATTAACTGTGTTTCACTGGGTAATAATTTCAATGTTTCACCGAAATTGCATCGTCAAGTAAGTTAAAAGGCACTTTTTATTTTTACCAGTGTTATCATTCTCTCTTCAACTTCAAATTCTGAGCTCGGCTGCAGATTCAACCAATACAATCAGATTTGTCTTACAAGATTTGAAACGCATGTGCGTAGTATTTACATATGCCTAGAGGTAATAACAAGGCATCAATAAACCAATCCAGAACACTAGTAGGCTTACAATCAATTTACTAGATTGTTGATCGATTTTTGGATTGCAACACAACATCCACTCTGCGTGGCATCGATTCGATACTTCGTTGGGAAGTTTCCGGTGGTATGTGACAACATATGTTTGTGGGCTATGGACGTGGATTTGACGTCGATAGCGTCACTGAGATCAAATGAAGCCAACTTGTAGGCCAGCACATCAGCATGCGTTTAGTAGCATGCTGTGAATAGTGATCCAAGGGGAAGATATTGTCTACCTATAGGAAGACGTCATGCACAAGGGGGTTCAAATTGTCCGATTACTACCACAGGCAGCATCTAAGCCCAGATGGATCTCCTCCATAGAATAATACTATCTCCAATCGGGCTGTGCCCGTGGCGCGTGAGTTATTTCGAGCAGCCGATCATCTGGATGCCCGAAACATTACCATCGACTTGGTGTAACAACAAAAGCGATTATGTCGTCTAGACGACACGTTTTCTTTGATCCACGATCCAGTTCGATGATCCCATGCTCACTGCAGTCGCAACTGACGATGCTGTTCGATTAACGGGGTAACACTTTGAGGTGTCTGTAGCAGAGTCCTTTGTTCAACAATGTACATTGGACAGTGTGCAACAAACCACTCGTGAGTTCAACGTCCTTCGCCCACTCGCGACATGTGCTTCTCCGTTTCCACTACGCTCGTTCCCAGGTGCCAGGCTATAAAAATCTGCCCATCGTGAAAGTCACATAAGGCAGCGTATTACCCAATCTGTGGGCCTAGTGTCACTAGAATGACTTTTGATCAAGACGCGAGCTTCAGTACTCGAAACTCTTAATTTCCAGTTTAAGATGAAACTAAACACTGTGTGCATTACCTTCAACCTTCTTCCGAGATGTTATCTGTGGTCCTTAAGTATGGCTGCCGTTACTTGTAGCAAATTAAACTGAACTTAGTGCTGCTACCTAAGTAGCGGTATCATTTTCGATTCGTTTCCGCCCCGCTTATCTACTTACCTCAGCGAAACGCCCCGGGAGGCATCCCGCCTCACTGTCGGTAGCAGTCAGTGTTTTAGCTCATTAACGTATCTGCGCGCGACTACATCATATGTCCGAGTTCTGTTAGTAATTGTAACGAAGTACACAGGGTATTGGTTTAAACTTGAGATAAGTAAACATCTCGGAAACGATTTATAGTACGAGAAATATATTATGGGTGAAGAGTCAACATTAGCAGAGGGGACATTTGTCTATGCTACAAATGGGCACCTCTTAAACACCTCTCCTGCGAGGGCGGGATCAACTTTGTATTTTCAATTGGGAGCACTACCCTCCCCCCCCCCCCCCCGCCACACACACACACACCAATTTTATATTCGGATTCTAGGAAAGAAAATACGTACGGTTTATTCAAACCAATGTTCTCCATATGTAATATACGGTAGTGTAATCAACTAATATCAAGTGTGCTTGTTTTTGCAGTTGCATTTAATGATGTAGAGGTAAACCTTTGTGCTCTGATGGTTGCTATTTCTGTTCGAAATTTATTTTAGTGTTGCAGATTTGATTGTACATCACACTGCGTTTAGCCCTTTCTTTGTCTAGTTAGAAACTACGTTTAGCTTGATCCAGGGACAACGAGCTGGATGTAGGGAAAGGCGGGGCGAGATGGGGAAGCTAACTTTAAACCCTTACAAAAGGGACAAAAACAAACAAATTCAAGCGGGTTTGATTATCATTTGTTTACTTAACCATTGAATTACAATAGCATGCAAAGAAACCTGGAAACGTGTTACATTTAGTTAGAAATAACTCGATTTGAAACATAAACTACCAGTTCCCCGTTTTGTCCCATATGCGGGGTAAGAAGGGGAACTAGCATGAATTCATCTCTAAAGCGCAAATAAGGACTGGAATAACTAAACCAAGGGACGATAAGGTTTCGAAACATGGTTCTGCGAATTGTAGAATCAGGTATTACGTTATATTTAGGCCTCTTACTTTCACATAGTACACAAGTGTGTACAGCCTCGTCATCATCACTTTCGATCCCTGCACAAGTGTTGTGGGCCCAGCGTCCGCAGCTAATACACTGTAACCAGCCTCCTTCAGAGAAGTCATAGCAGTATAACCATTCTTCACTCTCTCCCTCGTTGTCATTCGACCTCAGTTTATTAACCCTTGAACATGAAGGGGTGGTTAAGACGGCAGTAACGTTCGTCACTTTTTCGTTGTCATTATGTCCTTTTGGTGGTATCCCAGGTTTATTGAAAGTCTTTCAGAAGAGTTTTCGTTTACTTTCAGCACGTTTGGGGACTCCTTTTCGTTTAAATTCTTCAGATAGTTCACTCCTATAAGGAGATTCGGTTAAAACAACAGGTTTTCCACGCCTGTTCGATGGTTTCCTTTTGGTTTTTTTATCCACCTTTGGAATAGCTAACACCATTTCAGGGCTGGTAACTTGAAAGTTAGACGAAACAGAGGCTTGATCGTCACTTGTTAATTGATCAGGTGTTTCATGTTTTACGTCTGGACAACAACTCTGGTATTTGGTCTTTCATTTCTGTAACTTCAGATGTGTGAGCTTGATGAATGCCTGTAGTTGAACAGGAAAGGTAATCATGTTCTCGAAACACATTTCTGTTTTCCGAAACCCGTTCACTGCTGTGGACATTGTAGCTGAATGAATGATGGCTTTGCCGAATAAAGTTGCGATCTGATGCAGCGTAACAACTTTTCCAGGATGGGTGCGAAGCCACGATCTTACTTCATCTTCGTAAAATTTACTGAGATGTTTCATAAATGCCACGTCCAATGGTTGAAGACGGTGTGAACAGTGTGGTGGCAAACACAGCAAGGCAACCTCATTTTCGCGGGCCACATCTATCAGTTCTAAATTCTTGGTGTGCGTTTTGTGGCCATACAATATGAGAAGTATTGATATTTCCTTTGACGCTCCAGTAAATGCAATAAACTTCTTAAACCTAGTCAAAAATAGTTATTTCGTCATCCAACCAGTACGTAGCACCCCGACACTGAAACTCAGATTTCTGCAGTCACAGTGTGGCCTCTTTCTGCTGAAGTAACTGCTCCCACCTGTCTGCGCCCTTTCAAAGCAACTACCTTTGTGTGACTGTTTGGAATGACTGTTAAACCAGTCTCATCTGAATTGAAAATTCAGTCTCCAGTAAACTCGAATGTGTCAAATTGACTTTCTAACAGATCGAAAAACCGATCTACAACAACTCTATTAATTCCCATTGCTCGTGCGATTGATGTGGCCTCTGGTTTTGTATTGTTAAGGTAACATTTCGTGCAAGAAACCCATTTTACCAATGTCTTCCAGCAGATTTGGCTCCAGTATTAAATGGATGTTTGTGGATGTTTGATGTTGTTTCGTTCAGCTAGCTGAAAAGCAAGTTCACAAAGTCCTTTAAGTGTTAGGCCAAATTACTATCCTTCCATCTGTGTTAAGTAGTCTTTAAGTTCTGCTTCTTGTTCTGGGGTAAACACACCAGTGATTCGTCGTAACCTTTTCACAACTGTATAGACAGGTTCAGCACGTTTCTTTGCCACATGTCGTTCAATCGTTGTCTGTGGCACGTTGAACTGTTGAGCAGCCCTGAAAGAACCCATATGACCTACAACAGCATTTACAGCGCCTTCCATTGACTCCAATGACCAATCTTGCCTAGACGTTTGCCGCCGATACTTGCGAACCATCTGAAATAATAAACGTGGAACGTACTATTGAGTCCGATCATTCCTGGTAATTTATATTATATAGTAAATACCATATCTTCAATAGTCAGTCGTTAAACCATAGCAAGATTACTGACTTTGCTCGTTTTGTGTATTTTTATTCACCATATAGCCTAAGGCATACTTTGTAATTAATTGGGAAACGTTGGAATACCGAATACCATTCCATTTACAATTGTATTCAGTGTAGAATGTACGTGTGCAAAACGCGCAGTTAGGTAAACCCATGACACGACAAGAACGTAATGGTTGGACAAATACACTCCTGGAAATTGAAATAAGAACACCGTGAATTCATTGTCCCAGGAAGGGGAAACTTTATTGACACATTCCTGGGGTCAGATACATCACATGATCACACTGACAGAACCACAGGCACATAGACACAGGCATCAGAGCATGCACAATGTCGGCACTAGTACAGTGTATATCCACCTTTCGCAGCAATGCAGGCTGCTATTCTCCCATGGAGACGATCGTAGAGATGCTGGATGTAGTCCTGTGGAACGGCTTGCCATGCCATTTCCACCTGGCGCCTCAGTTGGACCAGCGTTCGTGCTGGACGTGCAGACCGCGTGAGACGACGCTTCATCCAGTCCCAAACATGCTCAATGGGGGACAGATCCGGAGATCTTGCTGGCCAGGGTAGATGACTTACACCTTCTAGAGCACGTTGGGTGGCACGGGATACATGCGGACGTGCATTGTCCTGTTGGAACAGCAAGTTCCCTTGCCGGTCTAGGAATGGTAGAACGATGGGTTCGATGACGGTTTGGATGCACCGTGCACTATTCAGTGTCCCCTCGACGATCACCAGTGGTGTACGGCCAGTGTAGGAGATCGCTCCCCACACCATGATGCCGGGTGTTGGCCCTGTGTGCCTCGGTCGTATGCAGTCCTGATTGTGGCGCTCACCTGCACGGCGCCAAACACGCATACGACCATCATTGGCACCAAGGCAGAAGCGACTCTCATCGCTGAAGACGACACGTCTCCATTCGTCCCTCCATTCACCACTGGAGGCGGGCTGCACGATGTTGGGGCGTGAGCGGAAGACGGCCTAACGGTGTGCGGGACCGTAGCCCAGCTTCATGGAGACGGTTGCGAATGGTCCTCGCCGATGCCCCAGGAGCAACAGTGTCCCTAATTTGCTGGGAAGTGGCGGTGCGGTCCCCTACGGCACTGCGTAGGATCCTACGGTCTTGGCGTGCATCCGTGCGTCGCTGCGGTCCGGTCCCAGGTCGACGGGCACGTGCACCTTCCGCCGACCACTGGCGACAACATCGATGTACTGTGGAGACCTCACGCCCCACGTGTTGAGCAATTCGGCGGTACGTCCACCCGGCCTCCCGCATGCCCACTATACGCCCTCGCTCAAAGTCCGTCAACTGCACATACGGTTCACGTCCACGCTGTCGCGGCATGCTACCAGTGCTAAAGACTGCGATGGAGCTCCGTATGCCACGGCAAACTGGCTGACACTGACGGCGGCGGTGCACAAATGCTACGCAGCCAGCGCCATTCGACGGCCAACACCGCGGTTCCTGGTGTGCCCGCTGTGCCGTGCGTGTGATCATTGCTTGTACAGCCCTCTCGCAGTGTCCGGAGCAAGTATGGTGGGTCTGACACACCGGTGTCAATGTGTTCTTTTTTCCATTTCCAGGAGTGTAGTAGGGGCAAGACGGGGAAGCTCCCCATCTTGCCCCACCCGTCTTGCCCCCTACTATGCTGTCAGGTTATGTTACGCCTACATGAACACTATTTAGTGAACATTGACTACTGACACAGCAGTTTACTATTAATAAGACGTACAAATCAGTGCTGTATATACATTCTTGACAAATGTTCACGAAACACACGTTTTAGGACCTCGAAAGGTGTAAAACATTACAAATCAGTATAACAACTGTACGTACCTTGCAATGCCCACAGAAACCTCCGCGAAACTAAGGTTTAGCAATGTCAACACACTGTGACCTGTGTGCTCATGATGTTGACGTAGCTATCCACAGATGGCGGCACTCTAACTGTAGCTTATGGCCCTTCCCCGTCTTACTCCACCTCCCCGTCTTGCCCCGCCTACCCCTAATAGTTTTCTGTTCCCATGATGCTTGATGCCGATGAGTCCTCTAGCAACTCAACCACTGGGGTGCCTGATTTTGGTGAGTGCGCTTGTGTCTCGTGACTTGATTTCGGCGAATATCTAGGACAGGTAAGTCTATAACTTCATGGGCATCGTACCTGATTGGAATGGTTGTTGTTAGTATCCGCCGGTAGCCGCGCAGCGGCCGGTGCAAGAGTTACGGCGGCTGGATTGAAACTCACGTAGAAATCAGTCACTTTGAAGGCGGCTTCCAAAGCGGTCACCGCAACCACGCATTTTCGTGATTTGGGGACTCAACACAATCAACGCTGTAGGAAACAGAAAATTGCGTTACCGTACAAGTGGCTTGTATCCCGAAAATGTCAGTGTCGAGCAATATTTCTTGTACTGTTCATAAACATTTGCAACACTCAGGTAAAGTTTGAACATATATACCAAACGTTAAAAGACAAGGGTCTCCATTTGCGTAGCAAATGAAATGTGGAATCAAGTGCGCCTGTTCTTAATTCCAAAAAAAAAGGGATACTTGATATTTTTCGATTACAGCGCCATCTACCACGAGTGGGAAACAAAGGTTAGAGTAAACCGTACATATTTCGTGCCGTAGAATCCGAATATGCAATGAAAATGGGGGTGTTCCCATTTGAAAATACGAATGCACCACGCCCATGGAGAAACGATGGTTAGGTGAGGAGTTGTAATGCAGACAGATGTCCCCTTTACAAATATTAACTTTTTTTTATCTAGAACCGATAGTAGCTATACGTAAACGACAGAGCCGTTACGCTACAAACTGAGAAGCTAGTGCAAGACGAATTAGCGGATTTTGTATGTAAACGCTGACCTTATTGCCAAACTAATTCCCTGTCCCTCTACACCGCAGTCAAATTGACACACCTGTCGACTGTCAGAACATGGTTCAAATAGTTCAAATGGCTCTGAGCACTATGGGACTCAACTGCTGAGGTCATTAGTTCCCTAGAACTTAGAGCTAGTTAAACCTAACTAACCTAAAGACATCACAAACATCCATGCCCGAGGCAGGATTCGAACCTGCGACCGTAGCGGTCTTGCGGTTCCTGTCAGAACATGAATATATGTGAATTTTGCTTTTCTTGAAATTATAAAATTAATTAATTCGCACAATTTTGAAAGCATTTTTTCTGGAAACATTGTCAAACAACAAAAATACGTTATTTCTTTTGTATGTGTGCCGAAAGAATCAAGTTACAGGATGAAGTTAGTACTGCATAAACGTTAGGCTGCTAGTAGAAAATTAACAGGACTAAAATTGATTTCTCTGCTGTTTCCGACTTTTCTTGGTAATATCTGAACAACTACTGTCATGATTTTTGCCATCTGTGACCGTGGAACCACGTCCTCTAATTCAATTGTGGTCAGTAGCGTTTCTCTGTTTCACCGTCCATCAGAACGTGTTTTGTCGAATAATCAAGATACACTTATGTAACATAATTTACCTCATTTATTTATTCGTCATACATATCTGTATATCATAAGCAATCTGATGACACTTGAATCTCCTATTCAAATGTTTGCTGGATTCGAGAAGTTAGGAGGTTAAGCCAGGAGAATACACTAGAGGTAACACCAACTGATGCTGTAAATAATATTTTACACTTACATTTGACTTTTAATAACTGTGGGACGTGTGAACCTACATCCATGTAAATAAACGATAATCCGATGTCATTTGTAAATATAAATCTGCAGATGTGTCCTGCTGTTATTCAGCTAAAATCTCTTAAGGAAAAAATTGACAAACAGAATAATATGTGAAACTTTTTATTTCCTAATGTTATCCTCGGAGTCTGTGCGAGGAGAGTTGATAAGTATATTTCTGATGGCACGCTTATGCACATCATCAAAGGGATACATTAACGCTCTTATTTCTGGCGAAACAGTTGGTCATCTCTTTCAGCAACGAAGCCTCTTCTTCTTTTGTAGTAGTTAAGTGTTAGCACCAAAGCCGTTGAATGCATCCATCAACACATTTTCCGCGGTATCTCTCTGCATTTAATGCTCTGTGTTACGGACCACCTAGGACGATCGCCAATACGTTATTTTAATCTTCAAGTACAACGTAAAGTTAGGGAATTTTTATCTATCAATACGGCTGAATGGCCAGGCGAAAGACATTTAGGGAGATGTATTTGTGCTAATATTGGTGGAAACATGTTGCAGAGAGCTATTTATTGTAACGAGCCACACAGTGTCCAGAGTTTCTGGGGAAGCTGAAATTACGCAGCACACAGCTGTGTGGGCAATGGCAGCAGGGCGACAGTACCGGCCCCAAAAAACTTCGGGACACCACTGTTGCTGAAAGAAAATTCGGATTATGTATATTAATTCGTTGTATCCTATTTCTGATAGACCGACGTGGTCAATCGTTTTGCACCAGCCCAGTTTTGATTGAAATATTTTAATTGCGTAGTACATAGGGACGTACGCGGCGCAGTATTTATATTGTTTTATGGTCGGTATATCGGATATGACTTACAGCAGTTTATTGGTTTTTCTTCGTAGTGTGAATCGATGATTTGTTGAATTAGAACTGTAACTTTAGTTTATTGGTTAGTGTTCTCCGAAGCAGTCGATTTTACTTAAAAGTGTAAGACGGCTACTCTTTGGAATTAATAATTATTCTTAAAGAATTGAGATTGATACGATTCGCTTGTAGTGAACACCATAATTATGAGAAATTGCACTTCACTGGGGAATTATTTTAGTCCCTGACTGCAGATGATTTGACTTGGAACGGAATTAATATACCTTGGACGTCCAGGTCGGGCAGGTGAATGCTTAGAAAAGGTAACTCTGAGTCTGAAGGTGCGTAGTTGGGGGTCACATTTTTTATTAGAAATTCCGCAAAGGACAGTACAACAGCGTTCAGTGAATCGCCTCCATATAGGTAGACCGCCACGTTTGATGTAAATATTCGCAGCACTTTAAATGTGAATGTCACAGTAGCTAATAACGTGACCAATCTTAGATTGGGGAACAGGAGGGATTACACTATTTTGCCAGTCTACAGAAAGTGATAAAAGAAATTTTAGTTAATTTTTAATTTTTGATGAAGTGAAATGAAACAAAGCGGCTTTGCTTCCAAAGTAAAAAGAAAGGAGATTGATTAGTACTGAAGCAGCTATTACATTGCTAGCGATTTTTCCATTTGGGTAATTATCGGTAACTGAAGCTTCTGTATCTTTTTGAATACATCAGTCTAAAATTCCTGGACGGACATTTTAATTTCTCTTCTCCCTAATGGGATTACACTTTTTTTAACACTGCAGCAGTTGTTAGAGCCTCATAGTATCCGTTCACACATTCCTTTTACTTTGAAAGAGTCCACAGAGTCGCCTAAACCCATTACCCTCCTCCTGATCCTGAGTGTTGCACGGTACCAAAGGCGAAACCATAATTGTGAGTGAAAGCGCATATAATGCTACACAGATGCCGCGGATTAGAAGTCGAAGCGTCTGCTCACGTGTGCGTTTGCGAGCGGTGAAGACGTCTGCAGCTGTGACTCCACAGGTCCCGCAGCGAGCTGAGAAAATGGCTTCGAGAAGAAGAAGGTAGAATAATAAGGCAACTCACTGCAAGAAATTCGTAGGTTTTTTCATTGAAATGGGAACATAGCCACCTCATTCTGATGGCAGAAGTAATTATCATCGCAAAAGAAACAAACTTGATGCAACATTGAGTTCAATATTTTGTAGTTTTGAAAATTGTAGGATGCATACAACAGTTGAGGAGGTTAACAAGATCATAAAACTATGCCTTGGTAATATTACCGATGAAGACATGTCATTTTGACGTTGAAGGAAAGTGTTGACATTAGTGCGGATGTTCATGAACCAAAAGTTTAGTTTTTACATATACTTCGATTCACTACTGGCATGGAATCTTAGAGTAATTAATTATTGTTTTTGAAAACAAGTAGCTAATTATTTTTCTCATCATAGGGTCGAGATTTGTAAATTTTTTTTTCTCTAGTACTAATCGGTAATAGAACTCGAGTTGCTGTTGTTGTAGTCTTCAGTCCAGTGACTGGTTTGATGCAGCTCGCCATGCTACTCTATCCTGTGCAAGCTTCTTCATCTCCCAGTACTTACTGCAACCTACATCCTTGTGAATCTGCTTAGTGTATTCGTCGCTTGGTCTCCCTCTATAATTTTTACCCTCCACGCTGCCTTCAAATGCTAAATATGCGATCCCTTGATGCCTCCGAACATGTCCTACCAACCGGTACCTTCTTCTTGTCAAGTTGTGCCACAAACTCCTCTTCTCCCCAATTCTATTCAATACCGCCTCATTAGTTATGCGATCTACCCATCTAATCTTCAGCATTCTTCTGTAGCACCACATTTCGAAAACTTCTATTCTCTTCTTGTCCAAACTATTTATCGTCCCTGTTTCACTTCCATACATGGCTACACTCCATACAAATACTTTCAGAAACGACTCCCTGACACTTAAATCTATACTCTATGTTAACAAATTTCTCTTCTTCAGAAACGCTTTCCTTGCCATTGCCAGTCTACATTTTATATCCTCTCTACTTCGACCATCATCAGTTATTTTGCTCCCCAAAAAGCAAAACTCTTTTACTACTTAAAGTGTCTCATTTCCTAATCCAATTCCCTCAGCATCACTCGACTTAATTCGACGACATTTCATTATCCTCGTTTTGCTTTTGTTGATGTTCATCTTATATCCTCCTTTCAAGACACTATCCATTCCGTTCAACTGATCTTCCAGGTCCTTTGCTGTTTCTGAAAGAATTACAATGTCATCGGCGAACCTCAACGTTTTTATTTCTTCTCCATGGATTTTAATACCTACTCCGAATTTTTCTTTTGTTTCCTTTACTGCTTGCTCAATATACAGATTGAATAGCATCGGGGAGAGTCTACAACCCTGTCTTACTCCCTTCTCAACCACTGCTTCCCTTTCATGTCCCTCGACTCTTATAATTGCCATCTGGTTTCTGTGCAAATTGTAAATAGCCTTTCGCTCCCTGTATTTTACGCCTGCCACCTTTATAATTTGAAAAAGGGTATTCCACTCAACATTGTCAAAAGCCTTCTCTAAGTCTACAAATGCTAGAAATATAGGTTTGCCTTTCCTTAGTCTATTTTCTAAGATAAGTCGTAGGGTCAGTATTACCTCACGTGTTCCAACATTTCTAAGGAATCCAAAATGATCTTCAATGAGGTCGGCTTTCCATTCGTCTGTAAAGGATTCGCGTATTCTCGCGTAAGGACTTGAGTATTCTCAACTAATTTTGAAACAAGTGTTGTCCTCTGAAGTAAGGAACTTCCGAAGAAATGTAAAGATTCCCCTCTCCTCCCCTCTTTCCACCCATTTTCTCACCCATAAGAACAGTTTTATTTTCCTTTTCAGGTTTTTCACTGCCATGTCATATGCAGCGGACACAGAGAAAGCGAGAATTGCCGATTTTCGTTTAGCACTCGACGTCATGATTCCTTTCTCGCTGTGCGTGCAGTTCTGCCGTGCGTTTTGTTTTTTCTCTCACGAAGGGTGAGTTTTGCCGTTCGCTTTAGCGAAATTTTTGTTGCGTGCTGTAAGAAACATTTAAATTAGCGCTTAAGGGAAACAAAGTCTGAAAGTGCTAAATGAAAATCTGTTTACAGACTACTGGATCAACACTGCGAATTAAATCAATCTACTGATTTAAATTTAAGTATTGCTGTATTTGATACTCATTTACTTACTTATTTACTTACTCATTTACAAGGTGCTTTATGGTAACAGAATATTAATACACATAATTATTTTTGGAAAATCATGTCTTAGCAAGATTTCTGTATGTACTTTTACTGAAACTGTCAGTTTCGGCCGAATAACAAACCACCGTCCGATATAAACAAAAAATTATAATTCGACAAGCATGCAGTCCTGATGTTTAGCGTCTGGGTCAACGTTACAGAACATTAACTGCATCAGATTTATAGAATACAGAGAAGTACCCGTTTCAAGGTTTTTTTTTGTTGCTATGTATAACGTACGTCTGGAAACAAATTTTCGGTACTAAACGCATGTCCAATAATTCATATTTTTGTGTGAATGACGGTGGCCAGCAATTTCATTGAAGCTGATATATTTTTATTAACAGTGCCAAATCAGCGTCTTTCAAAAACAATTAAAAGCTATAAATCATCGCCTCCTTAATACATCATAATATTTACTTTGTCCGCATCAGAGGGCAGAGTATCATGCAGAACCGCACATTGTAAATAACGGGCCGCTGTGTATCTCTGCATTGCTCGAAAAGCATTTATCAAACAACCGCCAGTGTGACCTAGCGAGAACGTACCCACCGGAGCAGAATTAATTAGGCTGCGGTTAACCGCAGTCCGACGGCTGTGGAGTGCTGGGAACCAGTTCACAAGTGACGCCATAATAATTATATCACCACTCTGGCCCCAACGGAGGAAGAGGTGGAACTTTGTAATGGCAATTCACAAGTCAGGACAGAAAGATCGACTGCCTGAAGTTGATCTATACAGGGCGATGGAGCAAAAATAGGCCACCTTAAATACATCCAGAAAGAATAAATATATCGAGGTGCGGTTTTTGCCAAGCTATAGCGGTCAACGGTCAAATGGCGAATATCCGGACATTTGCAAGTAATATTTATCGTTTATAATGGCCGAATCACGTCACCGAATTTGTTTTTTTTTCTAATGGAACTATATACTTTTCTCTATTGCATTAAAAAAAACTTGTAAGCCAACGACATAACATAAATAGGACTTGATCAAAACTACAGGGCTATTACAAATGATTGAAGCGATTTCATAAATTCACTGTAGCTCCATTCATTGACATATGGTCACGACACACTACAGATACATAGAAAAACTCATAAAGTTTTGTTCGGCTGAAGCCGCACTTCAGGTTTCTGGCGCCAGAGCGCTCGAGAGCACAGTGAGACAAAAGGGTGACAGGAGCCGAGAAAGCGTATGTCGTGCTTGAAATGCACTCACATCATTCAGTCATAACAGTGCAACGACACTTCAGGACGAAGTTCAACAAAGATCCACCAACTGCTAACTCCATTCGGCGATGGTATGCGCAGTTTAAAGCTTCTGGATGCCTCACGGTTTAAAGTTTACGACCCCTTTTTCTTCTGCGAAAAAAACGTTACAAGACACGTGTATCTGGACATGCTGGAAAATTGGCGCATGCCACAACTGGAGACCGACAGCGCCGTCTTCATCTTTCAACAGAATGGTGCTCCACCGCACTTCCATCATGATGTTCGGCATTTCTTAAACAGGAGATTGGAAAACCGATGGATCGGTCGTGGTGGAGATCATGATCAGCAATTCATGTCATGGCCTCCAGGCTCTCCCGACTTAACCCCATGCGATTTCTTTTTGTGGGGTTATGTGAAAGATTCAGCGTTTAAACCTCCTCTACCAAGAAACGTGCCAGAACTGCGAGCTCGCATCAACGATGCTTTCGAACTCATTGATGGGGACATGCTGCGCCGAGTGTGGGAGGAACTTGATACTCGGCTTCATGTCGGCCGAATCACTAAAGGGGCACATATCGAACATTTGTGAATGCCTAAAAAAACTTTTTGAGTTTTTGTATGTGTGTGCAAAGCATTGTGAAAATATCTCAGATAATAAAGTTATTGTAGAGCTGTGAAACCGCTTCAATCATTTGTAATAACCCTGTATCAAGATAACGTCGCTGGAAGCCGCTGTGCCGCCGTTAGGAGAAGAGGTTCCACGAACGCCTGTCCTACTACACCAAATGTTAGCAAACAGGCAGGTCAGGTATGGTTCTCGTGTTCACCTGTGCGCTTGAAACCCATCATTCTGTGTTCTGCTTTTGTAGCAATCAGATAATTTGCTCGTAAAACTACTGAGAGAATCACAACGTATACGACATTCGGAAAAGCGGATATCGTTGATGGTAGACGTCGCCAAACTATAAGATCAACAGTGCCGTTGTATGCTGAACAGTATCTGAATCGAACCAAGCACTCATGATCTGTCTTTGCAAACTTTGTCAAAAGCTGTAGGTACTGGGTGTGTAAAGAATGAAATACGCCAGGAAAAGAGAAGAGGAACTAAAGAGAGAAATGTCTGCATCGATAGCTGAGTGGTCCACGCTGCAGGATGCCGTGCAAAGGGGCCCGGGTTCGATTCCCGGCTGGGATTTAGATTTTCTCCACTCACGGACTGGGTGTTGTGTTGCCTCCATCATCATATCATCCCCATCGACACGCAAGTCGCAGAAGTGGCGTCACCTAGAAGGACTTTCACCAGGCGACGGGTCTATCCGACGGGAGGCCCTAGTCATACGACATTTCGTTTCAATGACGGAAATTAAATTAAAATTTTAGAATCAGTAATGAACAATGAAATCGTCGCTAAGAGGCGCCTCGGTAATGCGAGGGCGGATTAACCAAACGAGTCTTCTGCGGACACTATGTTCCGTGGTATTTCATTCATCTATAGATTCCTAATAATTACTTCTAAAACTATTGACAGTCCTCCGAATGTTATCTACGAAATGTGAAAAGTGACGAGGCATATAAATGACAAATTTAATTCAAAGAAGATTCATTGTGTACAAGACATGGACAAGTTAATCTAGACAATATGTATTAATCTTCGGTCGGTCGGAGTGGCCGAGTGGTTCTAGGAGCTTCAGTTTGGAACCGGGCGACCGCTATGGTCGTAGGTTTTAATCCTGCCTAGGGCATGGATGTGTGTGGTGTCCTTAGGTTAGTTAGGTTTAAGTAGTTCTAAGTTCTAGGGAACTGATGACTTCCGCTATTAAGTCCCATAGTGCTCAGAGCCATTTTGTATCAATCTTCAGTTGAAAACCACTCTGACTCAATGGCGTGGATAAAAACAACAGTCTATCAAAGTTTGATGCGTGTTTTTCAAAAACAGTACCACATTCTGCCGCCGCAGTTACTGGACAACATCTCAGTGGACGCAGGGCAATCATTGTGGTTCCCACATGAGAGATGCGCTCCCATTCCGCACATGTACTAACATATTCTCTGAAGGGAAATTTCGGAGAGGTTTAGAACAGTCGTTAAGGAAACGCACAGTCGTCTGCGAACTCACCAATCTTAACACTTCTATACTTTTATCAGTCTCGAAAATTAAAACAAGACGCTTTATTTATTTTAGTGACGATTTTCCCTCCATGCAGTTTCTTCGCACTCGTATCCATACAGCATCAACAGTGGTTTCTACAGGACCCTGATGAATGGGTTGCCAAGTATGCTTCTAGTAGGGTTGAATGCAAGGCCACGGAAGCGGTGATAGCCACCGATCTCCTCCGGAGGTCACAACATCCCCTGTCAGGCCTATAAAATAAAAGAGAGTGAAACTGTCTGAAGATAACGATCCGGTAACAGTTCTGATTACTCTTAACACGTAGTAAAAGAGTTCACATCTTTGTCCAAGAACGACAGTACAAATTATAGCCTACATGCGTACTTTGCCGGGAAAACAACAAGTACCAAAACTGCCTATCCTATCTCGTGGCACGCGACAAAAATGGAAAAAAAATCGTAATCTGTCGTGAGACGTAATCTCTGTAATAAACTGTAAATCTACAGGTTCTCTTGTTTATCGTGGTTACCCTGAGCATATTTTGCCTATAGCTATTGCTTTTCCAAATGTGGGCACAAATACGAAGATCGCTATAAATCGAATAAAGTCTTGTTGTTCCTTGTCATTTAAATTCTTCCTCTGATATAAAAAATAATCAAGGAGTAAAGGAGCGTAATTAGAACGAGGTATGCGCATATAACGTTTAGCACATCTACATCTGAACTGCTGAATAAATAGATGTAACTTTTATATCGAGCAGTCAAGGAACCCAGTAAGAATGGAACTGGAAACTAAGAACGGCCGTAATTAGTTTCATAATCCTTTTCAGCAACCGACAAGTATCAAATGAAAAAGATCCATATTATGTGCTTTAAGTCCCTAAACAAGACTTCGCTATCTCTGACTAAGATTCAATGAAGTCAAGTTAATGACATTTCGCAAAGATGTATTGTACAATCACGCGTGGTCTTTACCCAATTTGTCACCCGACACTTAGATTAGATTAGATTAGATTAGATTAATTATTCATTCCATAGACCCATAAAAGAGGGAATCCTCCTGGGTGTGGAACATGTCAGATAAACACATCACTAAAATGAAATTAGAAAAACTTCAGTTTCATTAATTTTAATGATCCTCAGTCAATAAACAGTGGAATTATGTACATGAATTAAATTTAAACTTCTAATATTTACAGGTTTAATACTTACATTTGCTTTCATTAAATACATCATTCGGACATTTGCTAGTTTCTTGGCTGTTACAACCAAGTATTGTCAGAAATTAAAGTAAATTATTCATTCAGTGATCCTCAGTTAAGAACAGTCAGATTATGTACAAGATCTAAAATAAAACATTCACTGTTTATAGACTTAAGACTTACATCTGCTTTCCATACATTCATCATTCACACAGTAGGTAGTTACTTGGCTGTTACAACTAAATATTGTCAAATATTAAAGTATAATAAAGTTTCATTAAAATGGTCTACTGCACTCTTTGAGAAACTCATGGATGGAATAGAAGGAGTTGGCCACCAAAAATTTTTCTAAATTATGTTTAAATTGAGCTTTGTCTGAAACTAAACTCTTAATGGTTGCTGGTAACATATTGAAAATATGCGTTGCTGAGTACTGAACTCCTTTCTGGGCAAGAGTAAGTGATTTTAAATGTTTATGTATATTGTTCTTATTCCTAGAATTGATGCTGTGTACTAAGCAGTTAATTGGAGAAAGAGCTGTATTATGTACAACAAACTTCATTAAGGAATAAATATACTGAGAAGCTGTGGTTAATATGGCCACTACTTTGAATTGGTTTCGACATGATGTTCTTGGATTTACACTACTCATTACTCTTATTATACGCTTCTGTACTCTAAAAAATTTTTCTATCTTTGTGGAGTTACCCCAAAATATGATACCATTTGACATAATGGAGTGAAAATAAACAAAATATGTCAGTTTTTTTATTTATTTCTCCTATGTCTGACATCATTCACATTGCAAACACAGACTTGGTTAGGCACTTTAGCAGTTCATTAGTGTGTTGCTCCAAACTGAATTTATTATCAAGTTGTAATCCCAAGAATTTTACACTCTCACCTTCTCCTATTTCCATGTCATCATATTTTATACACACACCAGAAGGAAATCTCTTGGGAGCTCTGAACTGCATATAATGGGTCTTTTCTAAGTTTAATGACAGTGAATTGGCTATGAGCCACTTATTAATGTCAGTAAAAATTTGATGAGCTGCCCTTTCTAAATTTATATTTGATTTACTATTTATTGTAATATTTGTATCATCTGGAAATAAGACAAACTTGGCAACAGGTAATGTAACAGATGACAAGTCATTAATATACACAATAAAAATTAGTGGACCTAATATGGACCCTTGGGGAACACCACATATAATTTGTTCCCAGTCAGATGATGTCTGATTGCCTACTGCTGAAGTGTTACATAATGACACCCTTTCTTTTCTGTAGTAAGATATCACTGAAACTACTTTGCAGCACTACCAGTAACGCCATAATATTTTAATTTACTTAAAAGAATGCTGTGATTCACACAGTCAAACGCATTTCACAGGTCGCAGAATATGACAGTTGCCTCTAATTTGCTGTCCAATGAATTAAGGACATTTTCGCTGTAAGTGTAAATAGCTTTCTCAATATCAGAACCCTTAAGAAGCCCAAACTGTCACCTTCACAGTATGTTAGCTTCACTAAGGTGCTGAAGTAGATACTTAAACATAACCTTTTCAAAGAGTTTTGGAAAAGCTGGCAAAAGTGAGATCGGTAGGTAATTTGATGGCATTTCTTTATCCCATTTCCTGTGGTCAGGTAGAACTTCAGCATATTTAAGCCAGTCCGGGAATGTTCCTGTGACAAGTGATTGATTGCACAAATAACTTAAGATATGACTAAGCTCACATGAACACTCTTTTATTAACTTTGTTGACATGTTATCATAACCACTAGAATGCTTTGATTTCAAGGACTTTCTGATAGATTCTATTTCTTTGGGTGAAGTATGTGTCAATTCCATTTTATTGAGATTGCTTGTGTGCACTGGTCTCAGATATTCCACCAGACTGCAGTGGCACGTAAGCATTTAACACGTATACAAGACGAATAGGAATTGTTGCGAATATTTTACTGCACAACTTAGCCATGGCGTTTATGTGTCCCTTTTATGTTTTCTCAATTGAAGTTAACAATGTCTCCTAGCCTTTGAAACTGGAGTTGTGTCTCTGAGTACCAACTGTATTACCTTAGGTGGACTATGTTGGGCGTGTTCCTTATAAGAGGTATGACTGAGGATTTCTTTGTGTTCTACCACTTAATAAACCACATTTTTAGGAGCTTTGAGATGTGAAACGAAAATTCTTTCATAAGTTTCAGTACCAGCTGTTCGTTATTTAAACCACCACGGCTTGGGTCGTAGTGACCATATGCCCGCTCCACACTCCTCCTCCATCGTTCCCAGTTACGCCTCCTGCCACCATTCTCCCGCTCCTTGTCCCACGTCCTCGGTGTCCTTGTCAGTATTGTCCTTTCATCCTGTTCACAGTCGTCCCCAGTACCTCCTTCCAGCTACAGCTCTGAGAAACACATCACGAGGTATCCACCCTTCATTCATCCTTGTTAAATGTCGAGCCCAGGTCAACCTTCTTCTTCTTCTTCTTCTTCTTTTTATAATGTCAGGCTGTGCGCAAAGCTCTTTTAATTCTTGATTGTTTCGAATTCTCCATTCCCCTGTTTGTGAATCTGTAACAGGACCATATATTTTTCGGAGGATTTTTCGTTCGAAAACAAGTAGTTTCTCTTGATGTGTTCTACTAAAGGTGAGGCTTTCACAACCATACATAACCACTGGCATAGTCATACTCTCGTACAGCCTCTTCTTAAAACTTCTTGACAGGGATCTTTTCTTCAGCACATCCTGAATGCTAGAGTATGCTCTGTTGCCTCTGAAAATTCTTGCATTTATTTCAATTTCACAGTGGCTCTGATCACTGCAGAGACTACCATGGTAGTTGGAAGTATATGACCTTTTGAATCGGAGACTGTCCACCGTGAGCGGTTCCCATCTCTCGCTGACTTGCTTTTTTCCTTTTTCCAAAAACTTTTGCGGCTGCTTCATTCAGGGTGGTTTTGATTTTTGTCCAGTCTTCATTTATGTTATTGCGACCAGACTCCATTTTCTCCACATCTGCTATCTTCCCAGCAAGTTCTGTCACAAACTGTTCCTTCTTTTATGGCTGCTTTAACGTATTTACATTATAGATTACCCTTTTGGTCACTGACTTTGTGACTTTCTTAAATTTTACTGTCATTTTAGCTCTTACTAGGAAATGATCAGAGTCACAGTATGCTCCTCTGTATGACCTGGTGTCCTTGATGCAATTTAACAAACGTTTTTGGATACATACATGATCTATCTGGTTCACAGTTTGGCAATCCGGTGATAACCATGTCCCCTTGTGAACATTTTTATGGGGGAACATGGTACTAGATATGCATAAGTTGTGATCTGTACGAATATACGGCTACCATTGTCTTTACTTTATTAAAACCACACTGTTTTACATTATTCCGCTGAAATTGCATCAGAAGGAGCGATTTATTTTCCAAGGAACTGAATTTTCGATTTCTATTGTTTTGCCACAGGAAGCTCACGTTGCAACAAAGACATATGCATTACTCAGAACTCGTCGCTGATTGCACACTTCTGTGAAGATAAAGAAGTGTAACAAGCCGGGTGGATATAAATCTTCAAATTATTGCAATTTCATTGAGTCCTGTAATCCATTGTATCTTTAATAACGAACTATAAGAAATAAAATCGTCATATCTTCAGAGCGGTTTGTATTCGGACGTTGATACTGCGCGGTGGGCCGTGCGCATGATGGGAATTACTATGTGCATACATAGCTAGGATTAGCGGCGAAGCCCACTATCTTGTGGATGGGTTCGTCAATAAGCAAAATTGGCGCATTTGGGGGACTGAGAGTCCGTATTTTTCGATCGAGATATCTCTTCATCGTCAACGAGTCACTGTGTGGTGTGCAAAGTGCATGCAATACGGAGCTCGACAACATCGAAGCAGGAGAGTGTTTGATGTCCTGGAGGAGAACTTTGGGGAGTGCATTCTGGCTCGGGGATAGACAGAGGTCACTGACATGAGCTTTGATTGGCTGCCGTATTATCCGGATCTGAACTCATCCGACTCCTTTTCGTGGGGCTGCATTAAAGACAAGGTGTTAGCAACAACCTCAAAAACGTCGCTGAGCTGAAAACAGCGATTCATGGGGTCATCGACAGCATCGATGTTCCAAAACTTCAGCGGGTCATGCCAAATTTCATTATTCGTCTGCGCCACATCATTGCCAATGATGGCAGGCATATCGAATATGTCATAACTTAAATCAGAATATCTATAATGTCGATTACATGTTGAATAAAGTCTGTACACGCTACAGTTAGTAACTAATTTACGTTTTTTTCATATAGTTCAATAACTGTCACCCTGCATGAAAACAAATAAAATAAAGTAAAACTAGAGCTTCTGTTTCGTCACCATTGAAAAGAAAGCTCCACATGTTAACAATATGGCAAAACACTCTCGTCACTGGTAAAATCATTTGCGGAAATGAAGTTTAAATTTCGCAAACTGTTCATGAAATACGCGGGACTGGAACTGAGTGCGTAAGATAAAATATATTTTCAGGAGATTCGAGACAGAGACCTCTTCTCAAATCTAAAGATAACATCAACATGTTTGCCAGAAAAGTATCATCTAATATGCCCCAACCAAAAAATGATAGTGACCGCTAATTTCACCTGCAAACTTCTCGAATTTTGCACAGTGAGTTACTAAAACGTGAAATACCATTATAATTACGATCATTAACAAAACGGTGGACATTTCACAATGAAGCAGACATATAAAGCTATAAGTAAAGTAACTACCAAGTATTTACCGAATGCCGGCCGCGGTTGCCGAGCGGTTCTAGGCGCTTTAGTCCGCAACTATGCGACGGCTACGGTCGCAGTTTCGAATCCTGCCTAGGGCATGGATGTTTGTGATGTCCTTAGGATAGTTTGTTTTAAGTAGTTCTAAGTTCTATGGGACTGATGACCTCAGATGTTAAACCCCATAGTGCTCAGAGCAATTTGAACCATTTATTTACCGAATAGTTTGTGTAAAATCGTTTGAGTAGAATGGTTGGGCGTGCACACAGATTTTGTCAGCGCAGGGCGTAGTCCATCGGGACGTAGGTGCAGGATAACTTTGTCTCGAACATTCTGGTGCAGACAGGTGACGGTGAAGAATGAAAATTTGCTTGTGGGGAGAGGCGCATCACGTCATTAGGAACAGCGTCTGTGTGTTGTATTCGTACAACAAGCTTGGTGTACAAAATAGAATGAAACCGCAACAATTTCATAAAAGTATTGTTTTTCACTAAGTTTTGTACTCCCAATTACGTCATCTATATCAACAATTGGTTTACCTTGAATAACAGGGAAAGATTCAAATTTGTAGTATTTAGTTAAGTTTTTTCCAGTACACACATCCACAACAGCAATAAAATGATTGTTGAGCAAGCCACGCTTTTATGGATGATATAAAAGAAATATTAAGAGGTATCGCATGTTCTCCAGGTTAGGGGCGGCTACCAAGAGCATCTGTTCCCCACGTTAGAAGCAGTTGAATATTAAATCACCAACATGCTCTTGTGTTGTTTTAAATGCCAAACACCAGTCATAAATTCTGATAATTATTCGAATTTTCAAAAAAACTAGCGAAGATGAATGAAATGAGATACTGAGAATTTCGCAGTGGTGATTCATCAGTTTGCCTCAGGGATTCTGGGGGAGGCAAAAATTCTAGAAGAAAGAGAAAGAAACAACAGTAGCCACATACAACATAAGAACTACGAGACGAGCTGAAGATCATGAGAGAGTTAACGAAAAAGGGCGAAACATAAAATTGGATACCCTGAGGGTCTGTGAGGGGCGTCTGCTACGAGGAAAGCTTAAACCCTACTATAATATCACGTCAAATTAATAAACAATGAGAATGATTCCGTAAATGGCATTGTTATTCTAGTCAATAGGAATATCAAAGAATTTACACACAAAGTGGTTTGCGTTTCTCGTATAGTGGTATATATTGTCCCCAAACTCAACAGCAGTTTTACCACACAGGCAATTCACGACTGTACCCCAATCAAAAATTGTGATGAAGATGTGGTTGAACAGTTATAAGAAGATATCACTAAAACAAAGGATTCTGAGAACACCCAACTGGGTTTCATCATGGGAGATTTCAATGCAAAAATAGGAGAAAAGGAAGATGGACACCCGTGGAACATTGGTAACTTTGGATGAGGCCGCAGAAATGAAAAATGTGAACGAATGCTAGATTGTTTTAAAGCTGATATTCTCTGTTGCATGGATAACTTCTTTAAGAAGTCCATCGAATGTAAGTTGATATAGAAGAGCCCTAGTGGTTTAACATAAAATGAAATTCATTTTATTCATACTAACAAGAAATGGTACTGCAAAGATGTGCCTGTACTCAGTAGATTCGACACCAGAAACGACCCCTAGGCTAGTTCGAGTGACCGTCACACTTGACCTCAGACTTTAACGATCAAGGAACAGAGAGCTCAATTCAGCAAACGTCTGAGAAACTTGGTCCAATAGGAGGTATGAGGTCCGTGTAATTATGAAACTCACTGAGAAAATTGCAACAGCGTCCACATTGCAACGTATGAGGTCCCACTCCAGAAATATAACAAGGCTCTCAGTTAGTCGCTCCAGCTCATCGATGAAGGAAGGACAATGGGTACAGTAAAATATAAGCTCTTGAAAAGACTATCCGGAAAGAAATAAGAAAAATTGTGGGGAAATTAAGAATAATCTGATTACACAGACGCTTGAAAACAGCCGAAGTATGAAAATTTTAAAGATCAGCACGTCTAAAGGAAGAGCTAAAACTATGAAACTCAAAAACAGTAAGATAGCTATAGTAGAAATAGACATAATACGAGTTATTGAATTGATTAGAGATTTCTATCAAGGGCTGTTTACACCACCGTTGACGGAGCATCCGAGGAACAACATGTAGCCATGAATGATGTAGAGGAAGAAGCACTGTAGGTAATCAATGTTGAATTTAACTAAAAAGGGAAGAAGTCTTGTGGAGGATATCGTAACGAATGAAATTCTGAAACTAGATGGAAGCAACCTGCTGGAAACTGTGAGGATGCTAATCAACCAATGCATCAACTCAGGAAGAATACTAGTTAAACGGAAAGTTTCTGAAGTGGTAGTCAAAAAGGGCCATAAGGAAAACCTGGAGAACTGTAGTCCGGTAAGTATGATTTCACATCTTTGGAAACTCTAGACTAAAATCGTAAGAAACGGCCTCAGTAGAAAATTGGATTTGAATCAGCCATTTGAGGAAGTGGAATTTCGGAAATGTTTTTCGACTATGTACCACATCTAAATTTTTCGGAAACAACTAACATCAGGAGTTAGCCTGCATTTATAGATTATCGAAAAGCTTCCGGATCCGAGGAGATTTGGCTAATTACGAAGGCCCTTGAAAATGTAGGAGTAAATTCAAGGTATATATCGTTCCTGAAAAACATCTATGGACAAACAATAACGTCAGAGTGGATGAACGCCTTATAAGCAGTAAGATCCCAATCGGCAATGGAGCTGACCAAGGGAAGATCATGTCCCCAAAACTGTTCACAGTTGCCGTCGGAGGCTCCTATTTCAACATTCCCTGCAATGTTGTGCTCGTGAATGAACTTTGGAAGAACTAAAGAGTGTGGTCCAATTACTAAAACTTGCCTCTGCAAAGAATGGGCGCTACGGTCGCAGGTTCGAATCCTGCCTCGGGCATACATGTGTATGATGCCCTTAGGTTGGTTAGGTTTAAGTAGTTCTAAGTTCTAGGGGACTGATGACCTCAGAAGTTAAGTCCCATAGTGCTCAGAGCCTTTTTTTTCGCAAACACTGGCTTGGAAATGAATATCAGTGAAACAAAGATGCTACGCCCAGACAACCAACCACTTAACACCAGTCTATAGAAACTGCTGTTGAATATGTCTATCTTGGCCGAAAAATTAAACTAGGAAAAACAGTGAAAATAGTTATATCAGTATAGATTGCAAGACACGTTTATCAGAAGGCTACCGGTTTCGCTCTTCACGTAGTGAGCTTCAGACCTTCAGCGGTATTGATGGTCAATGGCTGCGCACGAAACCGTTGAATGACGATGGAGCAGTTGCCTGTCGTTATTCAGCTACTGACCATCTCAATATGGCTACAAGGGTAATTAAATTTAAGTCTGTAAGTTTTTCCTTTCACATTTTCTCTTCGTTAGTAGATTACAATAATTTTACTTTGATCGTATTTAGCAGACCACACAATCATCATTAAGGACAAATGCAATCAAGGGATGTGAGCCCACTACTAATCACTCAGTCAGAGGCCTAAATTTTGATGACATGTAAATATTAGTAGACAGCTTACTCTCTCTATGGCGATACAAGTATCAAACTAAATAAATATCATTATCAATATTGCGTCTTTGTGGTTTTAAAATGTTGTGCTTAAAATTTATCATCGTCTCATCATATTAAAGCATTAGCCATTTTTAAAATTTTTGCCTGTTGCGGTACCCATCGCTTCATTCGTTTGCTTCTTCTCCCACCTGCATTACATCTTCACTCATTCTTTCGAGATTCTATTTTCTTGTATTTTATTGAGAGCGTTAAATATTTTCACTTCTTTCCAAATTTCTGAATTTCTAAATCGTCGGCCGTTGGTTATGGCTTTACTGCTCTTAGAAGCCTCATCTCCGTTGTTTACATGCGACTTCCTTGACACTGACATACAAACGATTCACTTCCATAAACAAACACTGGAACTCCAAACGCTTTATGAAAATTTTCTTTCTGATTTTATCTTTTAGACATCTGTTTATTGTTCCACTAATATTTCTAAACTTTGGTAATTTCATCTCTGTGTCCTCGTAATACTCACATGTGACGTCGCAATCTAAGTAGTTAAAATGTTTGAACTGTTCTATCGTTCTACTGACGGTCACAAATTTTGTTCGTCCAGGACATTTCCCTTTGAAAGTAATAGATTTTATTTTATTTTCTGAAATCACCAAATGGTACCCTTCACAAACACTGACTAATAAATATATTCCACTTTCTAGGTAGTCTTCAGTACCAGCCAACTGTATGGTGTCGTCTGCATTTAAAGTTTAATTCTAGCAGGATTTGCTGTTAATTTTAATTCCCTCGTTACAAAATCTCCTCCAATTTCCGTGTTGTGTCCTCTAAAATAGTGTTAAATGTGTGATTGCAATGCTGCAGCCTTGTCTTACTCCTTTGTTTGTGGCTATAAGCTGTGGTAGATTGCCACCTACATGCTAATTCGTTTCTCTATTGTACTTTCTCTGTTTATTGATTATTTGGTTTATTGTAAATACTGACTCTGTCGTCGATCTGCCTTTCCGAAATTACATTTGTTCTTTACCTAATAGAGTCACAGCTATAACCTTTAACCTCTTGTTCCCTATTCTTGCATAAACTTTGTATGCGGTGCCAAGTAAACTGATTCCTCTATAGTTCTCGCTGCTCCTTTTTCGAATAGTGATATCACCTTTGCTTGTGACAATGTGTGTGGAATAGCTCCCTTTCTCCAGCAGATGCTGAATAAATGTAGTAATCTCTTTTTCAGTAGTGTGCCTCCATATTTTAGCTGTTTAGCGTTTATATCATCCATACCAGTATCTTTTCTATTTTTTTTTTTTTTTTTTTTGTGGAGTTGGCGTTTATCTTAATGTATCCATACTTAAAACTTCAATAAATCCTTTTTCAAGTTCATTTTCTATATTTATGTACAGGGTGGTCCATCTGAAATTTCGGATGAGATTATCCCGAAAACTATACATCGGGTAAAAATAGTGGGTAAGGCAAGTTCGTAAGCACAAAGAAGGACATCAAATGACACTACACGTGACCCACACTTCCTGTAACTTTGGCTGGGGCGTGAGCAACTCTTAAATCTTAAATGAAAACACCCATTTTCATTGCTGATTAGGATTCTCCATAAAAAAGTAAGCAAGCTTAGTCTGAAACATTTTTTTAAACCATTGACAGGAGGCGCTGAAATCGAGAAAAATTTAAATTGCGAAAGAACTCCGATTTATTTAGACTGGTCCGAGAAGGTCGCTTCCAAACGATACAAAATGTGCACCAGTTCTTTCCTTACGCCAAATTAAGCTCGTTTTTACAAAATGTATCCAACCCGCCACAGTTTTTGATAGAGTGAGGCGGAATGGTATTAAAATCTCGTTAGGGAACTCTTCACAATTGCTTGACTCACCCGACTGTGGCGCTAAAGTGCCCACACTGCGAACAGCGGCTCAATATAAAGGTCAGTGCAACGCGATTAGACGTCACTTTACTTTCAGATTGTGAGCCGTAAACAACAACTGACGAAAGTACATTATTCTTTAGCGAAACATGTTTCACTACCCTCCTACAGTGATTGTTGGTATGATGTTAATTTTAGGTGAATGCCATAACAGTTACACAGCAGCTGCGCAATTGTATGCGGATCGTTTCCCAAAGAGACGACATCCAAGCGGAAACATTATTCGAAATTGCACTCAACCAGCTCGAAATTGATACGTGCACCGTCCACCTCGATATCGCACATGTGATGAAAATAACGCTTGTACCCTTACCGTTGTCGCCTGGATCCCGAAATCAACTGTTTTGAGGATTTTGGAGGCACATAATTATCATGCGTATCATATCACATTGCCACAGGCATTAACGCCGAAAGATATGCAAATATGCGCGCATTTCTGCCTATGGGCCTTTGAAAATATAAGGGGTGACAATGATTTTTTTTTAGATACGTTATGTTCACCGATGAAGCCACATTGATAAACAATCGCGAATTAAATCGTCATGATTGTCATTATTGGCCCCCTGTCAATCCACACTGGCACAGACCCGTTGACAATCAACACAAATGGTCGTTAATAGTCTGGTGTGGAATTTTAAACGGTTATTTGATAGGACCGTATTTTTTTGACGAAAATGTTACTGGGGAATTTTATTTACAGCTTCTCCGTGGCGATTTGTTGGAGCTAATGGAAGATGTTGACTTAGAAAATAGGCAACGAATGTGCTTCCAACAGGGCAGAGCAGCTCCCCGTTATGCTAAAAATGTGCGGAATGTTTTAAATTTACTGTACTCTGGTCGGTGGATAGGCCGCGGCGGACCTATTCAGTGGTCTCCACTTTCACCAGACCTAACATCTCCTGATTTTTTCTTGTGGGGTTATTTAAAAAAATATTGTTTATGAAAGACATCCCACAAGCCGAAAGGATATGGAGCAACGCACTCGGAGAGCTTCTGTAGCCCAACCACGGGATGTGATGCTCAGAACTGTGGACAACTTTCGCGGTCGATTGACTTTATGCATTGAAGCAAATGGAGATAATTTTAAACAATTTCTTCGTGGCTAATTTTGATTATTCTTTTATGGAGGATCCTAATCTGCAATAAAAAATTGGTGTTTCCATTTAAGATTTAAAAGTTGCCCTCCTCCCTGTCCAAGGGGCGGGGGTTGGAGGTAACGTGTAGTATCATTTGAAAGTCCCCCTTTGAGCTTACGAACATGTCTTACCCACTATTTTTACTCGATGTATAGTTTTCGAGATAATCTCATCCGAAACTTCAGATGGACCACCCTGTATATATTTCTTTACGTAATAACCATTTTCAGACCGTTTCTATATTAGTGCTGTTTTTCTAGGTTCTGAACCACCCATTCTGATTAAACATAACTGACAATCTGATCTCCGTGCGAGGGCCAGTTACCACCTAGATTAAAACCCAAACAAGTCTCGAATTTTGATCAAGTCTGATAAGATCATACTGCATTATATGCAGAAGAATATTAGTCATCTTTTCCTTTGTGATAACTGAGCAACCTGTCCACACTGGTTATATGGTTCCAGACGGGTGCAGTTACACTTTAAATATTAGCTTAAATTTCGCCATCACCCACTTTCTATCAACACCTGCCCTATGCGAACTTGTTTATCTTTTATGGAAGTAATGATGACCACTGGTCATTAAAAGGCTTTAGAATTAAAGATATTCTTCACTTCCTTACTCGCTGGGACTCGGCTCTTCTGAAGCTGATCATATTGGACAGAGTTTCACTTTACTCTTAATGTAACATTTCTGTGCTGTCGAACAGCCGAGAGCTTCAGTTTCCAATACTTTGACCTGCTATTAATTACAGTCATTGCATCACGTGAGTTGCCATTCTGTTAATTGGATGGCCCATGATGCAACCGACAATTTCCGGAGTGTTCTGAAAGTCAAAAATTTTGATTTTCAATTACATGGAAAAAGATTCTGCATTAGTATGTCATATAGTTTAAGTTATTCGGGAGAGGTGAGTTTCTGTCTCCGTCCGACCATCGTGAAATACGTCTCAAATTTTATGCCAAAATCACTTTAACCGAGGATCTTGTGTTAAACGAGCTCATAACCTCGCTGTTGAGAACCCGTAAAGAACACATACCCACCCACCCACACACACACACACACACACACACACACACACACACACACACAGATTTCCGTTAGACCTCCCATTATTAATTCCTTGTGTCATTATTCTTTCAGTTTTCCAGTTACGCCTTGAACAACCTCTACTCACCTCGACATCGAGAACGGAATAAGTTGTAACCTTTAATATTCTCCCTTTTAATATCAATACTCCTAAGGCTTTTTTGTGTTTGCTTCGAGCTCAGAAACATGGTACTTTGTACACTGAAGGTCTGATGGCAACATCATTAAGTAATTAGGTACAACGGAAAACATTCAAACTTTTTTATGCCGACAATTGTAGCTGCTTACGTACGAACAAGTTGGTTTTAAGGGGTGTTGAGCCTCTCTGTAAAACTTCAGAATGGGCTAGACTGACCTGTCTGCGAACTTGTTCAATGACTGGCGCTATGCTTACCCTTTGAGGACTCCAACGGCAGGAATCTGCTCTTAATAACTGATAGCAAGGTTTTTGTTTCACTTACAAACTAGGCGAAAAAAGTTGTATGATAGATAGAAACCTCGATATGAGGGGCTTCCCTGCACGATCAGTTTTGTTTAGCTTTGTGTGCACCATACTGTGGCCACAGCCTCTCTCTGTGTCCACCCGCATTCAGTGCTCTCTGACTGGCTAGCGTACGAATAGACTCGATGTTTCTTTCTCCTAACTAAAGATTCTGGATCATCAGAGTTATGGAGCTTTTAATACCTTAATGTATGAGTTACATGTTGTGAATACCCATGAGATATATTCTGACGAAAACAACAGTAAATCAGAAAAAAATACTAGTAGAAGAAAAGAGTAAGAATTATGTGCATGTCTTCCAACACATAAGTGAAATCAGGGAACAAACACATACTTGTTGCTAGTTTTGAAGCTTTCCCGACTGACCTATTGTAAATAGACTTCTTGGGTTTGCTGCCGGATCATGTTGAGTAAAACCCACAACATTTCATCGATACTACTGTTCGATGGTTGGCAGCACTGGCGCAGATAGCACACGCTAGGATATTAAGCTCTCGAAGATAAGTAATTAATTCTGTAATAATTGTCAATTAAGCCAATATTACACCATAACAAAGTTAATCAGAATCTGTTTTATAATATCTATTGAAGGTTTCACTCGGTTCAAAGTATTTCTCGATAAAAATAAAAATATAACATAACGGCCGGTATCCGCATATTTTAAACGTAGGTTTACATACACATTTAAGACATTTAATTAAGAGTTAAGTGAAGAATTTAGGTTGCTTTCATCACACGTATATTTAATAGTGCCGTATCTACTGGTGGAATTAACGGTTTTAAATTCTATCTTTTATTTCGTTTCAAAACTCGTAAAGTATGTAGTGCGCATACACGATATTAGGCCTAATTTTTCGGGTATACAGGTTTCGATCTTTAACCTTAGTTTTACTGCATTACGTTACTGTATTAATAGTATACATGTATGTTAATGCTTCACATAACTTTAGTTACTTTTGTGATCTGTAGTTAACAAAAAATTACTGTTACTGCCCAGATAAATTTTGTAAAAAGTATTGTAGAAAACCCTGAGCGAGAAGTGTTTGAGCTGCCGTAGGAATGTGAGTGCTGGAGTTCTATGCAGCTGTTGTGGCAAATGGTTACATTAGGGTGGATGTATTGCCATGGGAATCGGGGAAGTAAATGGGTCTCTTCCATGGTATTGCAGATTATGTTCAAGTGATAGGAAATTAGCGCTACATGAAGGGAATATTAGAGCCCTTCAGGCTGAACTGGACAGTGCTACGGAGGAACTGAAGAGGTTAAGGGGGGAAGACGGTGGAGACAGGTGGGAAGTAGTAGCAAGGAACAGGGGCCACAGACAGAGAAGAGTATCAGACAGTTTCATCATTGTCACAAACAATAGATTTGCCTTGCTACCTCAGTCAGCTAAGGAAGAGGCTCAAGTAGATGTAAGCGTAGTCAGCACTCAACAGACATTCACTAGGAAACACACTGGTGCAAAAAATTGAAAGTAGGGAGAAAGTTCTGTTGTTAGGTAGTAGCCACGGAAAAGGTGAGTGCCAGATCTAGCAGGAAAAATTAGGTGACAAGTACCAGGTCACAAGTATTTTCAAACCCACTGCATATCTTAGTCAGGTGACAGAGGATGTAGGACCTTTGTGCAAGGGTTTTACAAAACACGACCATGTTGTGGTAGTGGGTGGAGTGGTAAACAGTTTTGATAGGGATCAGGACTACAATATTGACGGTGATCCGGTAAAAACAGCATCTGCAACGAACCATGCACGTGTTGGCTTGGTTCCTGCGTTCATGCAGTATGACCGGCCCCAAATGAATTGCTCTGTCAGGAGGGTCAATATGGAGCTAGATCAGCTGTTCTGGGTGGCTTCTTTGTGAGGCATATGTTTGGTTCCTGTTGATGGTATTGGTAGGTGGGACTTCAGAGGACATGGCCTGAATCTCAATAGGAAAGGGAAGGGTAAACTTGCTGGGATGATAGCTAAATCTTTGAGGGGGGCATTGAAATACATGGGAGTACTCTATTAGCCTTAGAACAATGTCCAATCATTCTACATTCATTGAAATTAAGCTTAATGAGACCTTCAGACAGGCAGGTACTACAGCTGGGAAAATACCACAAGATTCTAATAAAAGTACAGTGAAAAATAATGTTAGTATGTCACAAGATTCACACAAAAGCACATTGAAACATAATGTTAATATATTGCTTCAGAATATCAGGGGATTAAAAAACAAAGTGGATCAACTTCTTATTTGTGTAGAAGATTTAGAAACTGAGGGTGGAACACATGTAGTAAGCCTGTCTGGACATCATATAGTCACAGGCATGGAAATGGTAAATGTAGGTGGATATAAGCTTCCATCACATGTAAGTAGAGACACTATGAAGAGAGAAGCAGTTGCCATATATGTTAAAATCAATCATATTGTGAAAAATTTGGAAACCACAAAAATATTGTGTAGAGCAACATATAGAAACATGTACAAGTGAGCTTAAACTAAATAATGGCACATTTATAATTATAGCCATGTATCATTCCCCATTGGGAAATTTTCAACTATTTTTGATATACTTGGATTCTTTGTTGTGCTACCTGTCAGACAAACGAAAGTGAATTATTGTTTGTGGGGATTTCAACGTAGATTTTCTGAAAGAGTCTGATAGAAAGCTTTATCCTGAAGTATTACATGGTTCTTTCAATTTGATATCAGTTATTGATTTTTCTACTCGGGTGGTACAGGAAAGCAGCACACTGATAGATAGTGTTTTCGTAGACCGAGATAAATTTAATCAAATAAAAACTTTTCCTGTTAAGAATGATTTCTCTGATCATGATGCAGAGTTAGCTAGTGCATTTTATAGCTCCATACAGTAATGGAAAACAGTCCTCCAAAATAGTGAATTCCATTAACGACTTTGTAATTCCGAAATTTAGGGTAAGCTTGCAACAGTTATATTGGTATGAGGTGTGGAGGGAACATGATGCTAATTTAAAATTTCGTCTACTTCATGATACCTTTGTGAGTATATTTGAAAACAGTTTCCCTAAGAAAACAGTGAAATATAATTATAAAAAACCATGTAAAGAGCCATGGCTTACTAAAAGGATAAAAGTATCTCGTAAACAGAAAAGTAAAATGTAACTTACAGCTAGGAGGTGTAATGATCCCAAAACAGTGAAATATTTTAAAAACTACTGTACTGTGTAAAGAAATGTTATTAAAAAGTCCATAAGAATGTGCATTGTGACAAGGTGTGGAAGGTGGATTTACTGCATATTTCGTACACTTGTAGAACTCCATTAGGACAACAGAATGTGTATGCATTAGCGCGTAATTCTCAAGCATTATTGAGAAAATCGCTAGATAATTTCGGTCGTCCAATGTATACCTGTGCGAGGCCATATTTATCATGAACAGGTGGCAGCCGACTGGTTAGCACTCAAGCCCCGTAACAATTAGGTCGCTGGATCGAGTCCCGTTCGTCAGTCTTTTTCTTTTAACACACTCATTTTCTTTACTATTTATACTACAATTTATATAACGGGAGAAATACGTGTAATCGGATGAACTTTTATTAAATTTAAAATGTTATTTGGCAGTCTACAAATTTTTATTATCACAAATAATGTAATTTACTAGCGACTAGTAAACTACCAAACGCATAAAGTGATACTAAAAACGTATGTTTGTCCGTGTCTTCAAAATTGTTCGTATTTAATCGAAAGACGCTATTAAAATACAGTCGATACTGCATGACCAATTAGCAGCGCCAATATTTAAGGCAATGCTGCGTTATGCATGATTTGCTTCCAAATTATCGTCTGAAAGAGAGGTTTTTGAAAATGTTAACGAGGTTTGTTTCCCAACGGAAAACCTCAAAAGACCTTGCGTATGCGTAAATATGGAATTTATTCAATGCAGCTGGCGCCATTTAACTTTATGTTTTCTTTTTTTATGAATTATACCGTCTTTGCAACTTGTAATGTCGAAAGCGACGATTAATTGTACTTCTTTCGAAAGCCGTCTGTGCCGCTCATGAACTTGGAGGTAACAAGTCGCCATGGGCTCCTTCCAGGTATGAGAGATTTCTTAAATCACACACAAGCATACATTTTCAGTATCACTTTATGTGTTTGGTCGTTTATTAGTCGATAGTTATGAATATTATATTATTATTGATAGTAAAATTAGTAGAATGCCAAATAACATTGTACATTTAATAAAAGTTCACCCGATTAGACGTATTTTTCCCATTATATCAATTGTAATATAAATAGTAAAGAAAATGACTGTGTTGAAGAAAAACTAACGAACGGGACTCGATCCAGCGACCCAACGATTATGAACGCTAACCACTTTTATTTTAATCTCATTTTGTTCGTTTTCGTTCGTTGCGTCTGCTCGGGGCGGACGTCGCAAGACACCCGTTTCGGTTCGTTGTTGATCCATTAACCCAGTTTTTTTTATTACAGAGGGTAGCATCTGACCGAACACACTGAGTTACCGTGCCGGCACCACTCGGCTGCCGCCGCTTCATGGTAAAAATAGCCACGGAAAGGTATGTATTGGACGACCGAAATTATCTTACGATTTTCTCAATCCGTGTTCCCAACGTCGTGGTCTCCCCCTGTGAGATTGGCTCATCTGAAAATAAAATTACAATAATTTGGAATATTTTGAAAAGGGAAACAGGGCAAACGAGGGCACAGGGAGACTGTATTTCTATCAAATACAATGAAGTGTTTGTTAACAAGAAATCAGAAGTAGACAACATTTTTAAAATTCATATTTAAGCGTTTTAGAGAAAATAGGATCCAGCTATTCATTAGAAAATCCAAGACAGTACACGGAAGAGGCAGTACCTATGCAACTTGATAAAACTGAAATTCAATCCTCCTCTCCTACAGAAATTAGGAAAATGGTAAATTCACTCAAAATTAAAAGCTCACATGGAACTGATGACATTTCCAACAGAGTGCTAAAAGCTTATTCCCAAGAGATAAGTAGGATTCTGGGCCAAACATGTAGTAGCTTACTGAAACAGGGTATTTTTTCAGATAGACTGATATACGCTATTGTTAAACCACTGCATAAAAAAGGGGATAGATCTGATGCAAACCGTTACTGCCCAGTCTCACTTCAGACAGCTTTATCCAAAATCTTGAAAAAAGTTATGTATTCAAGAGTAATATCACATATTTGTAAAAATAAAGTACTAAAAAACGTAACTTTGGTTTTCAGAAAGGCTTTTCAACTGAAAATGATATATATGCTTTCACTGATGAAACATTTAATGCATTGAATAATCGAATATCACCAACTGCGATATTTTGTGATACCTCCAAGGCTTTTGACTGTGGGAATTATTAAATTCTTCTAGATTAGCTTATGTATTGTGGTATGAGTGGGGCAGTGCACAAATGGTTTAATTCATGCTTAACTGGAAGAATGCAGAAAGTTCAAATTTACAGTGCAGGTAGTCTGCGAAAGCCAACAGACTTCTCTAACTGGGGAGGTATTGAGAATGGTGTCTCACAAAGTTGAGTCTTGGGTCCTTTATTGTCCTTACTACATATTAACGACTTGGTACATTATATTCATGAAAATGTATAGCTAGTTTTTCTTGCTGATCGTAGAAGTATAGTAATCACACCCAAGAAGCTAGAATCAGCTGAGGAAATTGCAAATAATGTCTTTCAGAAAATTATTGAGTGGTTCCCTGCAAATGGACTCTCACTAAATTTTGAGAAAATACAGTTTATACAATTCTGTACAGTAAATGGCATAACACCATTGATAAATATAGATTATGAACAGAAGCCAGCTGCTAAGGCTGAATACTCGAAATTTCTGGGTGTGTGTGTTGATGAAACATTGAATTGGAAGAAATACATCGATGATCTGCTGAAACGGTTAGGTTCAGCTTCTTATGCTATTAGGGTCATTGCAAATTTTGGTGATGAACATATCTGTAAATTAGCCTACTATGTCTATTTTCATTCACTGCTTTCATATGGCATCATCTTATGGGGCAATTCGTAATTAAGAGAGAAAGTATTCATTGCACAAAAGCGTGTAATCAGAATAATAGCTGGAGCCCACACAAGATCACCTTGCAGACATTTATTTAAGAAAGTCGACAAGTACTTTCGCAATACATGTGCTCACTTATGATATTTGCCATTAATAACCCATCCCAATTCAAACATAACCGCAAAAATCACAGCTACAACACTAGAGTAAAGGATGATATTCACTATTCTTGACCAAATCTCAGTTTTGCACAGAAAGGTTGAATTATGCTGCCACAAATATCTTTGGTCATTTGCCAAACAGTATTAAAAGTCTGACAGGTAGCCAACCAACATTTAAAAGCAAATTAAAAGTATTTCTGAATGACAACTCCTTCTACTCAATAGATGAATTTTTAGATATGAAGTAGTAACTGCAAAAAATAATTAATTAATTAATTATTTAGTGTACAGAAAACTTATGTTAAAGTGATACGTTCCACATCATTACAAAATGTCGTATTCATGAACTATGGAATTAAAGATTGAATTATGTATATGTATGTATGTATGACAAATTCAGGCAGTGGTAGAGGCTGTTGTCACTGCCACAAGTCGCGTCTTGTAGCAGTGGCAACAGCCTTTACCATTGCCTGAAGATGTCGAACAGTTGTCTCGACGAAACATTGCGAGATTTGCACAATATGATATGGCAGAAAAACCGAGAAATTTATTTGCGGCAAACCCGAGAAATGTATTTTCAAAATTATACTTAGCGTAATGTTGTGTACTCTTTGTGCTAGAGCTGCACTAAATTTAACTGAATAATTATCTTTTGTGTCCTAGAAATGGGATATGTGTCTGCATTTATCATTCACAGTGGAAACTGTCAGTGAATTTTCCATTCGAAACGTTTGGAGTCTTTGAGTCTAACTAAATTTATTTCGTTAACTTCAAAGGACTTTGTTATGTTATCTTTGATCTTCTTTAGGCGCATCACTGTCAACAAATTAGGATGTGAATGTGATTCATGACTAACGGTTTTCAAAAGTTGACATGTCAGTATGTCACCCAGATGAGACATACATAGTTTTTAGAGCAGCATCGCTTCCAGCAGACAACATAAAATGAGAACATAACGAATTTGTCAGCGGTAGCAATGTGTATTTTGCAGTAGCCATTGGCTCTAATTCCGCTGTTAGTTACACGTATAATGCAGGCAGCTGCAATTACTGTGCAATTAATTTCACGACTGGGCAGTTATTATAATTCCACCGGCTGTAAACTTATTTAAATTTCGAGCGTGGGACATCACAGGTGCGTAACTATTGCTTGTACTCTTCTCCATTGAGTAACATTATTTTCTTTTGAATCCCCTAGTGTTAAAAGTATCACTTGATTGGTGGCAACTGTATCAAAAGGCGCAACGTATTTTCCAGTATGCGCAAACTATTATTCGAAGAGTTGTAAACTCAATCATTTACCCTCACTCTCCAACATTTCTGTTTCCAAAGGTTTGATATTTTGGTATTCTGAAGAACCTTAATTTTAATACGTTTAATCTTCCGAATGTGGCATAATCTCTTATTAAATCTTAAAAGACGAATCATATTTATGAATTGCACACTAGCCTTTTCTTCAGAACTATGTTGTTATGGAGACTGGAACACAAACACTGTATGAGAATCCTGTATAACTTTCATTACGTTACGTATAACTTATTGCGTCAGTAACGGTGGCTGCAGATCTTGGTTTTACTTATAGGCATTGCCTGTCACTAGAAATAAACATAGCAGTTGAATTAAGAGTTTGTTTCGGAGATACATGGCCACTGATGTTTAAACAGTTAAAAGGTTTCTTAACTGCGTAAAATCTACGGTACATTGAAAGATTTGGTCTGAACTCACATCTTCATCTACATCTATGCGTATAATCCCAACGATACTGTACAGTACATGTTGGCTTTGGGGAGTATGAGTACTGTTCTCTCTTTTCTGGTACACTTACCTGTGGGACAAGAGAAAACACCCAGTCCATAATTTTCGTTACACGCCGAAATTTCTCTTAGATTTTTCTTATGTTATAAAATTGTCTCTGGATATCAGTTATGTTAAATTACGCAATTCGTATTGTGGTTAGGAAAATTTATACTCACCCGAAGATATCCATACATTTTCACTAAGCTTCTCTGTTACTCTTTATAGTGGGGTACACTGACCATTCATGTATAAGCAATATGTTTGTGAAAGCTTTCGATGGGTGGTGTCATGCTCACTTTTTAGCGGCAGGAGTTTGCTCTTACTCATACTACGATGTTTGTTTCCTTTACAGATACACCACACTTTCGCACTCTTTCAAAAACGTTAAAATATTCCAGATATCGGATGTTTATCCCGTTTCTTATCACTTCTTAAGACTTTCGTTAAATAGATTATGAGGTGCGCGGAGTAGCCGCGCGTTCTGAGGCGCCTTGCCACTTTCGTGCGGTTTCCCCCTTCGGAGGTTCGAGTCCTCCCTGGGGCATGGGTGTGTGTGTGTGTTGTCCTTAGCGTAAGTTAGTTTTAGATAGCTTAAGTAATGTATAAGCCTAGGGACCGATGACCTCAGCAGTCTGGTCCCACAGGAACTTACCACAAATTTCAATTTCAAATAGACTATGTTATGGATCCCAGAAGATTACTCGTCATATCTTGTGTTACGTTCATCACGACCATGCTCTCTCCATTCTCTCCCGAACTGTGCTACAATTGTCGCATATACAATCCGCGTTCATGGGAGTCATAGTCTGGATTTCATACACCACATACCCTCAATCTTATTGAGGCTAGTACGCCGCTGATTTACGTGCTATCTGTCAGCACCTAACCTAGACCAATTTCGGTTTTGGTTTTCGGCTAAGCGGTCTTCAATCAGCATGAAGCTGCAACGGTTTTTGTGTTGTGAAATTCCTCCCACAATAAGCCGATACATTCCTACAGAGCAAAGGAATTCACCAACATAGGCTTTACTAATTCAGTGTCACAGAGGTTGTACCACTGTTGCAGTTAACATGAAGTATTATAACAATCTGCTTTCAGAACCTTGTCAGTAGTCCGGGCGGACAAGATGGAATATCGTTATGCTGGGATCTGGCTTTTTCACTCACTTCTAAGTCAAATGTGAGCCGTAAGAGCTGTGTTCTCCTAAATGGTGGGTCGACTAGGATGTCACCGACGTGCGAATGACATTTGTTGGCGTCGGCTCGCTTTGTAGCTTTGTATCAATAGACAGACGAATGGCATTGCTGCAGAAACTTGAGATTCTTTGGTAGACTGCAACATGCTACATGCACATCTTTCCAGATCCACCACCTTGTTATGAACCAAGGCAGTTACCTTCCTAAAACTATACCTTTGTTAAATGGGGTAAGCCACTGAGGAGATGGATCACCAAAGATGCAAGAAATCAGTCGTTCGGTCAAGTGATGTAGGAAGCTGCTCTTGACTCAGCAGCCGTAAACCACATGCCAGCATCCGCGTAAATGGTGTTAAAGTATTTCAGTTGGTTTACATATTGAAGTAATAGTATGTGGGAAGATACAGTGGGTAGCATTAAGTCAGCATGTCACTCCCACGAAGAAACTAATGTCTTGGTCATAATGAACATATCCTTCTTGTGAATCATAACGAAAATTTCCTTTTTGCGGGTCAGAGCCAACATTTCCCTTTAAGATCAGGCATTGTCGTAGTTGTTCCTTACGAGTGACTTGGTTTCTTAAAAGGTACAGAAAACTGTCTACGAACCAAGCACTTATTGTGCGTCAAGTACGTGAATGCTGACATTCTTTCTATTGAGGTTTAAAATGTTCTGAAAAAATACCGAGACATATACTGCCAAGTCAGCGTTATCATCAAAGATGAGTTTAGCTAAATCATGCTCCGCTGGTTTACTGATGAGGACAATGTATTAGGAACAAGAGGACGGAAAATGCCTGCCCTGAATTTTCCAACCCTAAATAAGTGGAGGGCAATTATCACGTTTAAATTAGATACTTCGGGTATATAGCTCAAGGCAATTAAGAAGTAAAGTGCCAACTGAAATTCATATCTAAAGTTTCACGGAAATTAACTAGTTTTGGAAGGTTGTTTTATACCAGAGTTAATGTTCGACTAATTTCCGCTTAAGCCCCGTTTAAGATCTTATTATAACTAAGATCGCAAGGTTACAATGAAATGTGGGACTCCATGGTATCTTCTAGGGTACGGTGATTAATTCTGTGACACCTCTTTCTTCATGCGAGATGCATTGTGTCGTTAGCAGTAAGTTCGTTAACATCGAAGATCTATGCTTCATTTCTAAATACTGTCACATTTTACTAACGGAATGCTTCCCTATAATTTAGTGTGCATTTCTGTAAGGATGGCGACAGTTAATAAATATCTAACACGTCGTTGCTCATTCTTAATAATAATATTAACCATTCTCCGGAAACAACAAGAAACTCGAATACCATTTTGGACTGAAACGGGTGACATCTGCTTCAAGAAATTTTACGTCCCCGTTGTTTACGTACGTCCTTTCCATTGGTGTTCAAACAAGGGAGAGGCTAATTCCATCTCAGTCACATTTTAGTTGCTAAAGACTTTTACGTTCACAATTGTTAAACTATCAAAAACCCTCACATTTTGAACACAGTACACGTAATGTGAAATGTGATCCTCCTTTTCATTTATTTACGTGACACTGCTCGAAAGAATGACGTATAGTCTTCCAACTTACTTCGAAAAAGTAGGCATGTATGGCACCGAAATACAGAAATGAATTTTAACTGTCTTGCATCCTACGCTGCTAAGGCTCTTACGTATACTTGAATCATCCTATAACACTTACTGATATCCGCGGTGATCGTCAAAGACTTTAGTCATTAGGCAAGTGACCGTTTAGCAATAATTTATGACGTGTGTTGGGCCAGTGGCGCCAGATGTGGCGCAGATCAAACAGCCATTTCAGAACCATTAAAAGCAGTTTAGGGAAGGCTTAGAACTTTGTCATAGAACGGATACCCTCTCACGAAGACTGCCTTAGAACAGACATTATTGATCATTGAGAAAACTCATCCTTTAAAATTAAAAGGAAGACAAACCACATTATCGATAAATGGTGTTTCATCCAACGTGTAATAAATTATAAGAAAGAAAATAATGAAAAACGTCACTGCTGAAAGTTATTTCTTTTAGAGTTAGCACCCTCTTGAAAACATGTAAGTGTCGTTTCAATTGAAGCAGTGGGTAGATGCAGGGGCCTTTCAAATAACAGTCTGTTGATCAGTGAAACATATGAGCCGAAGATAAGTTGTACTGTCATAAATATACTTTGAGATTAGCTGAAAATAATTCGCTTCATATACTGAATATGGTGAGTTCCTAATCATCCTAGTTAAGTGTATGGAAAAAGAATACCCTGACACGAATGAAGGAGACAACGTAAAACGATAAGCGGAAAATGAAAACACTCGCAGAATGAATATTCAGTTTCAGTATACTTTCGATGTTCCATAATGCTGTAAATCAAGCACCTTTCATTGTAAATCCAAAGATGAATGTATGCACGTTAATTAATGGATGGAGTATATAACGGTGCCATAATGTTTCATGTATTCGTATTTATTACGACAACAGAACGGACCACGTTGGCAACATCGATCCCGTCACTTGATGCACAGTTACAGCTACAGAACGCTTAACGGAAACAATTCTTCTCACCTGAGACACGTGATCCCTCATATTTCATAACCACGCACTGCTGCGGTTATTGTCTCGCCAGAAGACATTTTAACGATAGCATCGTCATTTTGTGTTCATTTATTGAGAATAGTTTTATTTATGACTCCTGCCACACCGAAACATTCCAACCTAAATAAGAGTTGTACGACCAGTAAATATCTGAACAATATTGCTGAGCTCATCGGTATAGTGTACCTGACATACTATCTGGTGTATGTTCATGCTGAGGATCTACATGTGTGCTGGACAGTTTCAGTTTCGCCATGTATATAGTAATACTGTCACGCGATCTTTACTTTTGTTGACTTGTTCGATGGTCATACGACGAGGGAGTTATAATTTACGCACTAAAATTTATGCTATGTTAGCCAAAATATGATGCAGCCTGGCATTCTCTTCTGAATATCTAGTTGAAGTTTTAATTGTACGTTCCTGCGGGTAGTTACTTTTCTTTGATCCTGGGTCCATAATATCAGAAAATGCTGCTTTTATTTATTTTTACTACTGCACAGTTTCGGCATTAAAGCATTTTCAGTTACCCTGTTACAAGTCTTTTATAAAGAAAAATTACCTCTTCAATACGTTATCCTTAGCTAATATTGTAAGCTGTGAGTTCGCAGAAAATAAGTTATGCTATATTTAAGAGCTACTTAGATTTATTTGTTAACTCTGTGACAGTAAAATATTCGGCTTTGCCCAATATTGCCATTTTAGTGGATGGTATCGTTAGAGATCTTAAGAAATTATGTAGACATTTGGTATGCTTGGTGCTCCAAAAGTTTGAAGTGTTTGTTAAACGGCGTTTTGCTGTAGACCAGGAGACCACGTATAATTCTGTGAAACAAGGGCTCAATTTCTGGAGCTCTACATGCGGCGTCTTACATTTTGGTTACATTGTAATTCCAGCCATTGAAGGGGACTTCTTTCTTCATTTGAAGTTCACTTATCCATGCTAAATACCTTATTCAGGTTGGATCGTATTTCTTTTTCTTCCCAACAGGAAGTAAGACGATAGTAAGGCATCAGATATACCAGAGGCAAAAGTCTTTATAGTTGTTGAGTTACTACTTAAAGCAGAGAGAGCCAAGCTCCCTCACCTTACTGCCCACTTCCCTCACCGCCAAGGCATGCTGTCTGAGTCTGAGGAAGGGGAAGAAAGGGAAACTGTGAACCTACTTCATTTAAAAGGCAATACAATGTCACTGCATACGACTTGATTTCATAATTCATGTTTCTTAAGAACATTGGTGACCAACAAAAGATATTTTCATTACTATTTCGTTATTTTTGACATGCTGAAGGCATAGTATAATTTTAATCTGCTACAGACTGTGCACTTACGTAGAGAGGCAGATCATTTCACAGATTTTCTCTCTTAGATTGCTAAATAATTGTGACTTATTTAGTTCCGTAATCTACAAAACCCTTTCACACACACATGTTGACTGAAATATTTTATCATGTGCGGAACCTCATTGGGGGGACGGGGAAACTATTATGGAGAAAAGTAAAGTAGGCCTCCTGGACAATTTTAACGTAAAACAACTTATATGTTCAATGGGAATTTCATTACAGATTAGTCAATTCCATCTTTACATGCAGAGAAGTGTCCTGAACTGCAACGGCAAATAGTCGCGAAAACAGCTCGAACACAGATATAAGGTAGACAGCGTTCTCAAACCGTTTAGAAGACTGTCCTTGTAATTCTTTCAAGTTCACAATGATTTCTTCAGACCTCTCGTTTAATGTAACGCCCATGAGCTTAGGGACATGGACGATGATTTTGGTCATAATTAGTACCTTCCAAACCGAGCATTGTCTTACTTGAGGGTGGTGTGTTTAAAATGCGACGAATGCAATCCATTCCGGATGTCGTAATTTACTTTCCTGCATTCTTTTTTCTTCATAAATTCAACTATGGCTGATTATAAATCGAAAAATCGTTCCAGGCATGCCTCTTGTCTTAATCAACTTAATTAGCAGTAGTATAGAAAGTCACCATTGCCTTTGTGAACTTCCACAAACAACTCTTGCAACTAACAGTGGACTAGTGCGTGTGACTTCAGAAAATTTATTTTTCATACCACCAATTTCTTCACACACTCCAAACCTGAAAATTTAACAGAAAGATCTTCTTCATATACAGAACAACGAGGCCTTCCTCTCTGCCGTAATATCTTGCTCGTTAATCGTCAACTAGATCTTTAAATACTTTCTGCATGATGATATAATATCGTTACATAGTAGATTTGCGGTACCTGTCGATTAGGCGACTGTATATGGTGTAATATATATTAAGTGTTACGTCTGTCACAGACGGCCCCTGCCAGGCAGACTACACTCAAAACACCCCTGTGTAGCATATAACACACACAAGCACTTGCAGGCGCATCAAGAGGAAAACAATTCTTCAAAATAAACAAACTTGCTAGATGCTAATGCGAAACTTCTTCTGCAGAGGTCGCCTCACAGACACAGGAAAGTTGGAGTACTCCGCCGGCTTTATAAGGCCAGGGCAGCAGCAGTACAGCCAGTTCCTCACTGAGCTAGGACAAGCTCCGATGGACATCACTGAAGCTCTTGATGAATAGTCGTCTGCATCTTATTTGTCTTCTTTGTGTGTATATAGTGATTATTCGAGATGTGTAGCTCAGTTTCAATAAACGATATTATACTGAGTGTTCTACAATACTGAGTATTCTTCATGAAGTATTCTTATCTGTCTCTTCTGTCATTCTTATTCATTTACCTCTGCCGCTAAAATGTCGCATTCTGTTGGACCTCAGTCTGCGAGACCGCCTTCCATACCCTTAAACAGCAGCTCCAACCCGGTAATGTCTCATGCCTTATGATCCAAATCTTCCTTTGATACCTGCTACACAAATTACCAGATGGCACAGAGCACCCCATAGCACACATCTCAAAAGCTCTCTCCACATCCAAATCAAATATTCCCAAATCGATAAGGAAGCACTTGCCATGGTTTTTGCCTGTTCCAAGTTGTATCCCTTTCTCTGTGGCAAGTCCTTTCACATTATTACTGACCACAAACCGCTCTTCTCTTTATTTGCCCCTTCAACGCGATTACCGACCAAAACATCCCAACGTCTCCAGCGTTGGGCGTTGTTCCTATCCCTATTTTGCTACACCATGCATTTCCGTACCACCTCCCAGCACGCCAACGCAGACGCCTTGTCGCGTCTACCGCACGGTCCGGACCCTCCTTTTGACCAGTTGGACCTCTTCGTTTTTCAGATGGATGATGACGCCCAAGAGGCCCTGAAGGCATTTCCCATTACAGCTGTCAAAGTAGCTGCAGCCACCGCAGAAGATGCCCTGCTCCGAGTCGTCCGACACCGCGTTCTCCATGGTTGGCCATCCTCGCCGCCTCCTTGGGATCATCGCCACCTCCGGTTGTACTATTGCATCTGACGCGAGCTTTCGGTGGTAGATGGAGTCCTCCTTCGCTTAGATTCTGCAGAACTGAGGGTCATCATTCCACAATCCTTGCAGACGACAATCCTCCACATTCTTCACCAAGGGAATTGGGGGATCGATTGCACCAAATTCCTCATAAGAAGGCACGTTTTTCGGATCGGCCTCACATCTGACATCACAGAGATGGTGCAGCACTGTTCTGTCTGTGCCCAATAATTGCCCTGTCCCCCCAAAAATTCCTTCCCTGGCCTATGCTGAACAGTCCCTGGGAACGCATCCAACTTGACTTCATGGGCCATTTCTGGGCCACCAATGGCTCCTACTCAGGGATGTATTTTCCCTTTTCGTGTACATTGTTCAGTGTTCAGCAATCACCACACACATTACCATATCGGCCCTCGCAAAAATATTTTCCTTGAAAGGATTACTGAAAGCCATAGTCACAGACAATGGTCCACAATTTCGAAGCCTGGAATTCCACTCCTTTGGCACCAACAACAGCATCCAGCATCTTCTCAGCCTCCCCCCCCCCCCTGCCATCCACAATCAAATGGGGAAGCGGAACGCCTGGTCAGAACTTTCAAGACACAAATGCTCAAATATACCAAATGCCACTCCCTTGAAGATTCTCTGACGCTATTCCTCAGTTGCTATCGAACCACTCCGATAGGGGATAAAAGCCCAGCGGAAGCACTCCACAGCCGCCAACCCAGGACCCTCCTACATCTTCTCTTGCCCTCCACGATGTCAGATTCCCTGGATAGTCGCAGTTCTTCCCTGGCTCCTTAGTCTGGACCTGAGGTTTTGGCACTAACGCAGGTTGGCTGCCCGCCATCGTCCAGTGTTCCCTGGGTCGCCTTGGATGGCCTCATAGTCCGTCACCATCGAAATCAATTGAGTCCTCGCTACCCTGAGACACCTGCACCACACCCTATGACGTGGACCACCGCCACCTCTACAACCCATTCCGGACCACCTGCACAGACCCCTTCACTAATGCCACCTACTCGTTGCATTGGTCGCCGCCAGCAGCACCACCATCACAGCAGCCGCAGCCAACGGACCAGCTGCCCGGCCCCTATTCAGCGCCTCCCCAACAGTCGATGGCCACCGAGGAGGACGAACCGATGCGACTGGTCCCACCCATGCCGCCATCGCAACCAGTACGCAGGTCAGCCCGCATTGCAGGACGTTCAGCACCATATTCTCCAGGAGGCAGCCTCCACAGCCTCCTCCGGGGCGCCCCAGCCGCAGATCTCCACGACGTAGCAGCTATCGACCTTTTGCGCCGATCTCCCCTGAAAGGGAGGTATGTTACGTCTGACCCAGACGGCCCCTGCCAGGCAGACTACACTCAAGACACCCCTGTGTACCATATAACACACACAAGCACTTGCAGGCGCAACCAAGAGGAAAACAATTCTTCAAAATAAACAGAACTTACTAGAGACTAATGCGAACCTTTTTCTGCAGAGGTCGCCTCACAGACACAGGGAAGTTGGAGGACTCAGCCGACCTAAGCCGGCTTTATAAGGCCAGCGCAGCAGTAGTACAGCCAGTTCCTCGCTGAGCTAGGACCCGCTCCGACGGACCTCACCGACGCTCTTGATGAATTGTCGTCTACATGTTATTTGTTTTCTTTGTGTGTGTATAGTGATTGTTCGAGCAGTGTAGTTCAGTTTCAATAAACGACATTATACTGAGTGTTCAACAATACTGAGTATTCTTCATGAAGTATTCTTATCTGTCTCTTCTGTCATTCTTATTCATTTTTAAAGGCTTGTAAAATAGATAGCTACACTGATTCTTTTTGTGCAAACAGCCACTGGACCTGTCAACTTCTTTTGTACCAGAAATAAGTAGCGAACGGCAATGAGCTATGACAAGACGGGTCTGAGGAACAGAAGATAGTCGTGCGGACGGAAAAATGTCGCACCACAGTGCTGAATGAAATATCGCGCAATAACGAATGCTTCCTAGAAGTGCCGTACACATCAAGACAAGCCGAATCTTTGCCCAGCAGTTGGAGCTAGTTTGTCAATATGATTTTATCATGTAATTAGTGGTTATGTAATTAAAAATACAGGGTGAGTCACTATCTATTACCACAAAGAATATCTCTGAAAGTATGATAGCAGCTGAAAAGTTTATGGGACAAATGTTGCATGGGACAATGAGGGCCATAATATGATGGTCTTTTGTTGCTAGGTGGTGTCACTTCAGAGGTAAACTTTGTGCTTTTTTTTAAGTGGTATGCTATAGTTTATTACTTATTTTCTGATAGCGACTATCGAAACGAATCCAATGATGTGTAACAGTAAGGTCTTTGAAGGTCAAGGAAGGTCACAAACGTGGCGTGAACGTCCATGTACAGTGGTGTTCTAAGTGATGACCATTGGTATCAATGCAGTGCTGCAATCTTCTTATCATGGACTGAGTGGTATTCTTTACCATATCAGCATTTATCGAAGTACATGCTCTAACAATTCTCTCTCTTATATCGAGGCAGTAGCAAATATTCGCCGTATACGGAGTATCCATCTAACGTGCCAGTGACATGTAAACACCTTTCGACTCACTATCGAAAATTGCTGCTTTGCAGTGGCATCAAGCGTCGCGTCTGGCCACATCGAGCCCTAACACATCTCATGCTAACATGGTTCCCCGCCTGCGGTCTCGCTGCTTGGAAGACTTCGCCGCCGTTATGTACTCAGGTCATTACATATCTCGAGAACCTCAGACATTTGCTGCCCAGAATATCAAGTATGATAGAGGTTCAGTGTAGAATAACTGCATGAAGTGCGTTACCGAAACAGAATGTAGAGTAAAATAGCCACAATTAGTATTATCAATCGGAATTGTAATAGAATTCCCGTATTTACAGAGACCAGCAATGTCTTTCATCTCTTCAGCTGCATTTGCCTTTATCGTCGGTCGTATTTCGCTATGAACTCCACCAACGATAGGAGCTACTATTATTTCGTACAGTAGATTACCTCTTGAAAACTTCATCTGAAGTTTTGCGATCTCTTACACGAATGCTAAATTATACAGAAAGTTTAGTAAATTTCTCCACCATGAAGCAGGTGTTTCGTCTGTATGGTCAAGCAATATACAGATTCCTGAGGCAGGTGACCAAAGACATCTCTGATGTCACTGTTACCAGACAGACACTGGCTCAATTTAATGATCAGATATGCTTTTCTTCATCATCCTGCCTGCACTAGTAACCGAACCGTCGGCTTCCCTATTACATCCGTAGGAGGATATCGGTCAATCTAGGTAAAATTTGATTTCGACTTTTTTCTACATACGGCGACAATGGAAATCAACTAGAAGCGTCTTAGAAATATTTAATACAGCCAATTCTAAAACTACGGGTTTTCGGAAATGCATATTAAATCATCTTCATTTAATGACGTTCAAATTCCTTATGACATTCGGTCTAGCAGTGCGTCCAACTCCTCTGCATCAAACTTCCTAACTTTTTATTAGTTTCACATCACTGATTGTTCGCAATTTCTGCGTAGGTTTAGTCAAACTGATGTTGAAGATTACTTTGAAAGAAAATATTTTCGAAATCGTTTTGTATTTGTTGTGTCTAGACAAGACAGCCTAGACACCATGAGAGGAAGCCGAAAGGCTCACGCTTAAACTCAATCATGCTGGCGTGATACGTAATGAATGCTATAAAGAAAAGTACGTAGCTTCTGGAATACTTAACTTTAATCCATCATTGTAGAACATCGCTCTTGATGATACATGCTTCATATAATAAATATCAATTGAATACGGCGCCTTGCTAGGTCCTAGCAATTGACTTAGCTGAAGGCTATGCTAACTATCTTCTCGGCAAATGAGAGAGTCTTCGTCAGTGTAGCATCGCTAGCAAAGTCGGCTGTACAACGGGGGCGAGTGCTAGTCAGTCTCTCTAGACCTGCCGTGTGGTGGCGCTCGGTCTGCTATCACTGACAGTGGCGACACGCGGGTCCGACGTATACTATTGGACCGCGGCCGATTTAAAGGTTACCACCTAGCAAGTGTGGTGTCTGTTGTGACACCACATTCCTCCCCCGCAAATCGGCGTACGGTTGTGTTATAAGGCTTCCGCCCGCCGTGGGGAGGACCCCATGTTAACGTATGCGACGAGATGGGGAGCCTAACAACAGGCGAGGCTGTGCCTCCCGCACCCGGCCATTCGGTCCGAGGGGAGCTAGGAAACGCCTGAAAACCTAGTCCAGGGTGCACGTCAACATGCGGTGTATGCGCCCTTAAAGAGACAGGAGGGGCCGAAGGCTCGACCTCCATCAGAACGGGGCACCCGACGGGCGAAGACGACATCTGGTCCGGAGCGTGCAAGAGTTCCATGTCGGACAGCTGGTCACGGGAAGCGATCGGCGGCGCGTGACCCAGGGAGGCGCTTGGCGGCTGCAGCGAAGCGTCCACTGCGGGCGTCGCCGGCGGGAGAACAGGCGGCGGCGGCGGCGGCGGCGCGTCGCCATGGGGCAATATGGAAGGCAGCATAGGTAACACCTGGGGATGAGGCGAGCCAGTAGATGGGTCCCCAGGGCGCTGACCGGACGGCACCGTCGCTGAAAGCGCAGCTGATTGAGATGCCGACGCACCTTACCAGAGGCCCCCAATACCAGATACACAGCTCAGCCGAGGCAGCGATGAATGCGCCCTGCGAGCCAACGCCGTGAACCTCGATAGTTGCGATAGTATACAACGTCGCCAACGTCGCCTCGAGCAAAAGCAGGTGGCTGCCGCAGCACAAGAACCTGATGCGGCGGATGTAGCAAAGACATCAAGGTTCGATGAGGACGACCGTGGAGCAACTCAGCCGGCGAGCGACCATCTCGGGGCTGAGAGCGATACGAAGACAAGAAGAGCAATAACGCGTCCTCCCGAGAATGCGACTCTTTCAACTTCAACATCTGTGACTTGAAAGTCCGGACTAATCGTTCAGCGGCACCGTTTGACTGAGGCGAAAACGGTGCTGATGTCAGATGTTGAATACCATTGGCCTTGCAGAATGACTGAAATTCTGCGGACATGAATTGTGGGCCATTGTCGGAAACAATAGTCTGTGGAAGACCTTCAATGCAGAAGATAGCGGATAACGCTTCGATGGTGGCAGAAGACGTCGTGGAAAACATCCTGACAACGAAAGGAAAAGTACTGAAGGAATCGACAACAACCAACCATCGAGCATGCCAGAAAGGACCAGCAAAATCGATGTGTAAGCGTTGCCAAGGGGAAGTGGCTTTCGGCCATGCAAAGAATTTTCGTGGTGGTGCGGATTGTTGTTCGGCACAAGCCATGCAAGAGGCGTACATATTCGTAATCGCACCATCGATTCCGAGCCAAGCACAGTGCTGACGAGCAAGTTGTTTCGTTCGCACTATACCCCAATGTCCTCGGTGGAGAAGTCGTAAGACAGAGGACTGTAACGAACGTGGGACCACGACCCGGGACTGATCATTATCAGAACGCAACAGCAAAACACCACGTCGAACAAAAAGTTTGTCCTTGTGAGGAAAAAATCGGAGAAACCAACGTATCCTCGATCCGTGACTTTGACTAGGGCCATTGCGTAGCAACAAAACGCAAAACGGTAGCAAGGACAGGGTCAGCAGCTGTGGCTGTAGCTACACGACGAAAATCAATCGGAAAAGATTCCACCACGTCATCGGTTTCCGAATCAATGAACATGCAAGCAAGTTCGGAAGAATCGAATGCTCTATCCTCAGCAACAGGCAGACGGGACAACGCATCGGCGTTTCCGTGCGTAGCAGTGGACCGATACAAGATATCGTAGCGGTACTGCGAGAGGAAAATTGACCAGCGAATGAATTTCTGCGCTGTACGTGGAGGTACAGGCTTGTTCGGATGAAAAAGCGATGTCAAAGGTTTGTGGTCTGTGATGATGGTAAAGTGACGACCATACAAGAAATCATGGAACTTTGTAACACCAAAGACGAGAGCCAAAGCTTCTTTCTTTATGTATGAATAATTTCTTTGCGCAGACGAGAGCAATTTGGACGCAAAGGCAATAGGGCGATCATGCGATCCATCTTTGTGCGCAAGCACAGCACCGATCCCGAAATCAACAAAAGGGGTTTCTGGGGATCGAATGGCGTAAGGCAAGTATTTGAAAGCAACGCCGATTTCAACTGGCGAAAGGCGCGTTCGCATTCCGTCGTCCAGACGAACGGAACACCTTTACGGCGTAAGCGATGAAGCGGAGCTGAAATGGATGAGGCATGGGGACCATATTTATTGTAATAATTAATTTTTCCCAGCACACTCTGTAGCTGCTTCAAATTCTGCGGCGAAAGCAAGTCCTGTATGGCACGGAGGTGCTCTGGACTCGGATGTATGCCTTGTGCATTGATTACATGTCTCAAATAGGGTAAGTCACGAGCAAAAAACACACATTTGTCCTTCCCCAGGCGAAGACCATTTTGGCGCAAGACCTGAAATAATGTCCGGAGATTGGCTAAATGTTCTTCTTCCGTCTTTCCGGAGATCACAATATCGTCCAGATAGTCTGCTGCAGTAGGGACCGACGCACAAACAGTTTGTAGATATGGCTGAAACAATGCAGGGGCGGATGCACACCCGAATGGCAGTCTTTTGAATTGGTACAAATCAAGATGCGTGTTAACCACCAAGACGCGCTGGGATTCGTCGTCCACTGGTATTTGCAAGTACGTATCTGCTAGGTCCAACTTCGAAAAATATTTACCGGGGCACAGTTTGTCAAAAAGATCTTCCGGGCGGGTTAAAGGATAAGTTGCAATCACTAATTGTGGATTCATTGTTGCTTTGAAGTCCACACAAAGTCTCAATTTTCCGGAAGCATTTGGCAAAATTACTAAGGGTGATGCCCAGAGAGAAGCCTGCACACGTTCAATCACACCTTGTGATTCCAAATCGTGTAACGTTCTTGCGACCTCATCACGCAATGCGTGGGGAACATTGCGCGCTCTGAAATATTTAGGTTGCGCGTTTACTTTCAGTTCCAAATGTGCTTCATAGTTAAACAACTGAGCTGGAATGGGATCACGTTGCCATGAATGTCCAAATCTACAAAAAGTTTATTGTCCTGCTGACGACAAGAGCGACTGTCTCGTGCAATTTGAACAGACACTGGTACAGAATCACTTGCTGCGTGACGGGATTTCCGTCGATGTCGACGCACACGTTTTGTGGGACGAACACAGTCACTGTTAGAGAGAGTGGCACTGGGCGGAGTGGAATTAACTACATGAATGTCCATGGGCGAAGGTTCACGAGCCTGAGCATTCTTGGTTCGATTCCGGCGCGAAGCAAAGGGCCTGGAATGGTTTTGAGTGTCCATTCTGAGCTTTTTCTGGCAAACGCTCTAAACATAACCCTTTTTTTTTACAGAAAAAGCAAATAGTTTGGCGTGACGGGCAATTCCCACGCGAATGTCTGGTTGTACACCGCGGGCATGATTTTAGCACTGCATTTGCTTGCTGCCGCGGGACACGTGGTTGAGAGCTTGGCGGCAGCTGCGCGGACGAGCGCGAGGCCTGTTTACTGTTCCGTGCAGCTCGCCCGGCGGGCCGGTTAGTGTGACACACTGCTGGCGAAGTTTCAAATGATTCCTTAGCAAAGTCAAGTGTGTCTTGCCTATCCAATATGTCTATCACTTGTTGAAGGGAGAGATTGACTAGTTTCAAAATCCGTTCCCTTATACGAACATCAGAAACGTTCTGTGCAATTGCATCATGCACCATAGTATCTGAATAAGGGAGTCCACATTCACACTCAAAAGCACAATCCCTAGTAAGGCCTTGCAAAGTTGCAACCCACTCCCGATTAGTTTGACCGGCTGTACGTTTTGTACTAAAGAATGTATACTGTTTTGCAATTACATTGACTGATTCTTTGAAATAGGCATCTAATGCAGACAAAATTTCTTCGTAGGACAGAGTTGCTACGTCGCGTCGGGGAAACAATTTCACTATCATACGGTACGTCTGGAAGCTGACACAAGATAATAAGTGAGGCTGCCGCTCATTACCTTGAATTCTGTAGGCGGCGAGATGGAATCCAAATTGGCGTGACCACTCCGTCCAGCTTTCCAGTGCCGCATCGAAATGACGAAAAGGTGGTGCAACTGCGTGTTGTGGCTGCGGTAGCGCTGGAGCGGCGGCTGCCGCATCGGTTTGCATTGCACGTTGACCCTGGACGAGCTGTCCAAGGGCATCCAATAACGCCTGCGTCTGCTGATTCTGCAAGCGATAAAATTCGGACAGTACATCTGGAGATTGTGACGAAGCCATGACACAAGTAAATTAAACAAGTAGAAAAAAGAAGACCGTTTTGAGCCTCGTCGCCAAAAATGTTGTGTCTAGACAAGACAGCCTAGACACCATGAGAGGAAGCCGAAAGGCACGCGCTTAAACTCACGCAGGCTGGCGTGAGGTCTGAAACAGGATACGTAATGAATGCTATAAAGAAAAGTACGTAGCTTCTGGAATACTTAACTTTAATCCATCATTGTAGAACATCGCTCTTGATGATACATGCGTCATATAATAAATATCAATTGAATACGGCGCCTTGCTAGGTCGTAGCAATTGACTTAGCTGAAGGCTATGCTAACTATCTTCTCGGCAAATGAGAGAGTCTTCGTCAGTGTAGCATCGCTAGTCAAGTCGGCTGTACAACTGGGGCGAGTGCTAGTCAGTCTCTCTAGACCTGCCATGTGGTGGCGCTCGGTCTGCTATCACTGACAGTGGCGACACACGGATCCGACGTATACTAATGGACCGCGGCCGATTTAAAGGCTACCACCAAGCAAGTGTGGTGTCTGGCGGTGACACCACAGTATCCATATGCTTCTCACTATATAGTTCGATATATGTCTTCCAGCAGTGAGATAGACGAAATGACAACATCCGGTGAATTTCACTTACGATAATATTATTATTCTGACATTGCTTTAAATTTTTGCACTGCAGCAACAACTTTTTTATCATGTAATGTGTAAATTAGCTTCTTTAAAACTCTTCGGTTATAGATGTAACGAACTGATACTATTTTGTCTGACCGTAATGGTAGGTTGGACTGAAGTTCGTGGCCATTTTCCACACTTTTAAGATCATCTATTAAAATGAAACCTATGTCTGAAATATCTGCTAGGCTGATTTCATCAAAACTTTCCACAAATAGTAATGCAAAACCAAAGCGTTACAGGTATCGCATCACTGCACCGCTGTGGATACCATTAACCTTGAGGTACATAATGTAAGTTTCATCATTATTTTCATTATAATCTACCATGAACCCACTATTTGCAACAGGATGTCCAAGTCGACAGTGAACAAAACTACCTGTCACGCCACCCTCAACATGCTGTAATTGCTCTAAATCTGCAACAAGTTGCAATTTTACCTTAGTGATTTTCAGAAGAGCATCTTACGCTAAATCAGGTAAAACATGATGGGTTGGATCTAGCTCATATGTTTGAAGACAGAGTGTCCACAGATTTTCATAGTCGTCAGTCAATAGCAAGACGAAATCTTTCAAAAATAAGTCAGAGTAATCTCCTAATGACTTTTATTCTAATTAATTCCCATCCCAGCACGCTGTTTGGCATTAATACTTTTTGATAGTTATTTCACTAGTCATCAACCTTTTTTAGTGCTTTCACACAGCAGCTGTTTATCCAACAATACGAATTGGATAGTTACATTCTCTTATAGAAAGACACATTTCTTGTTAATCATTTAAGCTGTTTCAGTTGGTTAGAAACTTTCTTATTAATTTCAAATACCAACTTTTAAACGTGATACTCATGTTTCTAGAGAACATGCCAGGAAGTCGAAGGAATGTGTAAGCTGATGTTACGCTTCATTAGATTTAGTAAATGTTTTATACATCTTCCTGTTTTTCGCTATAACGAGAACATGGTCTGGATATAATTTCACTTTTTTACGATGTTTCGTGTCTCCACTTGCTTGCATTAATTCATAATTATATAATGAGCATCATAGATGGTCATATCGTGAAACACAACAAGCGCTTTAAAATTAAGTGTGTAATTTGAATTACAGCTAGAATATGCAGCTCCTCGAAATCTGTTTGTAAAATGACAGTGGTCTCTGAGTTTCAAATCAGTTTGCTTGAAGTATACCTTGAGGATGTGACAAATTTCTGCTTCTCGAAATGTTAATTCCTCTGTGAGGCTAATATTCCTATGCTCCATTCACAATAAGTATTTCTGTGACTTCAGCAATCAGATACAGCTGTTTAACAAATATTTCATACAGTCAACTCCTCAGTACAGATGAAACGTTGAATATTCTTTACTGTAACTGCATTAACATAATACACAGTTTGTGCAGATGAATCAGCGGATTTCGTCAGTGGCACAGGGTTATAGAAAGTATTTGAGACCTGTGTACAGGACAAACATCATCTATAATCACCTTGCATACTTTTAGAATTGTACAAGTATATAATGTTTCTTTGCTTCGGGCGTGACACATCGGACTGATTTGAAATGCGAGTAATAAACTATATGTGCGGCCAGTTACTCTTTAAAATGGAAATAGCACAAGCAACACTCACATACTAAAATATAACGATGATACAGAGCAATGATATAATGTGCCATCGTCATTAACATATTGATACCGTTCTCGCAATTATGATGTTTCGAAAGATACAGTGGAATTTCTTTAAACTCGTTGTCCTCATAACGATTTTCTCGTGCTCAGAGTACTAAATACTTTACAATTAACTCACACATTTCTCTTCCTTTTTTTCCTCAATTATTTCTACATGTTTAAGATCGCTAGGAAATGAAACGTTAGAAAATTTTGAGGCATCTACAGAAGAAATGTAATTAGACCTGTAACTGTTACTGCTATTCACTATGTACAATCCAGCTAAAATTCACCATCTGAAACAATGGTTATAGTCCCTTCAATCAACATTTTTCATGGCACGTTTGTTTGTAATTATTTTTGGTAATTTTCTGTGTTCCCACATAAAAACCTTTATTTGTGTAAACATTAACACATAGACTTAAAATTTTTTGATGCCCATTCGGAACCAGGAACATAGAAAGTTTTCATTTTTTAAGCCACTAAATATCTTCGGTTGAAGATACAGAGATCGGACAGCTACAGACATGTACGAGGGTTGTCCAGAAAGTAAGTTCCAATCAGTCGCGAAATGGAAACCACAGTGAAAACCAGAAAAATTTTAAATGCAACAGTCAGGTACAACTTCCACCTACTTCTCTACAGGGTGTCACAAAAAAGTATGGCCAAACTTTCAGGACACATTCCTCACACACAAAGAAAAAAAAATGTTATGTGGACATGTGTCCGGAACCGCTTACTTTCCATGTTAGAGCTCATTTTATTACTTCTCTTCAAATCACATTATTCATGGAATGGAAACACACAGCACCAGAACGTACCAGCGTGACTTCAAACACTTTGTTACAGGAAGTGTTCAAAATGTCCTCCGTTAGCGAGGATACATGCATCCACCCTCCGTCGCATGGAATTCCTGATGCGCTGATGCAGACCTGGAGAATGGGATATTGTATCACAATGTCCACAATACGAGCACGAAGAGTCTCTACATTTGGTACCGGGGTTGCGTAGACAAGAACTTTCAAATGCCCCATAAATGAAAGTCAAGAGGGTTGAGGTCAGGAGAGCGTGGAGGCCATGGCATTGGCCAGCCTCTACCAATCCTTCGGTCACCAAATCTGTTGTTGAGAAGCGTACGAACACTTCGACTGAAATGTGCAGGAGCTCCATCGTGCATGAACCACATGTTGTGTCGTACTTGTAAAGGCACATGTTCTAGCAGCACTGGTAGAGTATCCCGTATGAAATCATGATAACGTGCTCCATTGAGCGTAGGTGGAAGAACATGGGGTCCAATGAAGACATGACCAACAATACTTGCCCAAATGTTCACAGAAATTCTGTGTTGATGACGTGATTGCACGATTGCGTGTGGACTCTCGTCAGCCCACACACGTTGATCGTGAAAATTTACAATTTGATCACGTTGGAATGAAGTCTCATCCGTAAAGAGAACATTTGCACTGAAATGAGGATTGACACATTGTTGGATGAACCATTCGCAGAAGTGTACCCGTGGAGGCCAATCAGCTGCTGATAGTGCCTGCACACGCTGTACATGGTACGGAAACAACTGATTCTTCCGTAGCACTCTCCATACAGTGACGTGGTCAACGTCATCTTGTACAGCAGCAACTTTTCTGACGCTGACATTAGGGTTACCGTCAACTGCACGAATAATTGCCTCGTCCATTACACGTGTCCTCGTCGTTCTAGGTCTTCCCTAGTCGCGAGTCATAGACTGGAATGTTCCGTGCTCCCTAAGGCGCCCATCAATTGCTTCGAACGTCTTCCTGTCGGGACACCTTCGTTCTGGAAATCTGTCTCGATACAAACGTACCACGCCACGGCTATTGCCACTTGCTAATCCATACATCAAATGGGCATCTGCCAACTCCGCATTTGTAAACATTGCACTGACTGCAAACCCACGTTCGTGATGAACACTAACCTGTTGATGCTACGTACTGCTGTGCTTGATGCTAGTACTGTAGAGCAATGAGTCGCATGTTAACACAAGCATCGAAGTCAACATTAACTTCCTTCAATTGGGCCAACTGGCGGTGAATCGAGGAAGTACAGTACATACTGACGAAACTGAAATGAGCTCTAACATGGAAATTAAGCGTTTCTGGACACATGTCCACATAACATCTTTTCTTTATTTGTGTGTGATTAATGTTTCCTAAAAGTTTGGCAGTACCTTTTTGTAACACCCTGTATCGCCGCCGCTCCAACTTCGAGTTTTGTGGTTGTGGAGCATCAACTTACCAATATCCTCTTCATTGATAGCAGCCGCCTGTGCTTTCTGCCAGTTATCTACACTGCTCTGCAGCCCATTGTCTCAGGGGGAGCCAATTATGGACTGTATTGCGGGTGATCACTTCTCACCGGAAACGCTGCAGGAGCGTCTTCATTGCCCTGCAGTGTCCGGCCGAGAATTTGCGTGAAGAAGGAACTGCTCGGCAGTTGCGTTACGTGGGTTGCGTGACACGGCGAAATTTCTAACCAGACCCTCATACTTGGCGGGAGACGCTATTCTCTACGCATCTTGACGTGCTCACTGCCCACTCAAAACTGAAAAGGGTGACGAGACACGATCGACGGGCGTACTAGAGACACTGCCCAACATATGTGTGCAAAACGTTAACGGATTTTCCTAGTGGTTTCCATTTTGCCACCGATCGGAGGTTACTTTCTGGATAACCGTCGTATTATTGCTGTTAATATACATTCCCTAAAATTACCTGACTTGTAATGTAGGAATTTATAGAAAAGTGAACATTTGTCTTCAGAGGCTGGTTGACTTCACGACACGCCAAGGGACTGGTTATGATCCTAAAACCCAGCATAATTAGTCATCATGCCAGTGCATGTTCACTTTTTAAAAGCAAAATCGACGAAATTCCGTTCAGGAACATCAGCGCTGATTATAGGATATTTTGCTGCCAGTTAGCCCACCATTTATTATTATCTACTACTGAACTGTCTGGTATAGCTCATCCTCTCCTCACGAGTTGAGTGCTGACTGCAAGTAAATAATTTCTATTTACAACTCAGAGTTCACAGTTCTGTGAGTGCTGACTGTCGGATGAAAGTCATGTTTTCAAGGCACTATCTCATATTTTGTGGTAGCAATTGATTGCATTGAAAATGGTGATGATGATGTGACGCTTTATTTTGAATAGGTGTTAACACAAATTATTGGGCACTTGTGTGATTATCTGTAAATAATCTATGTAATATTGTGGATAATAAATGATGAAAAGTGATATCTGTTTTGTTATTGATAAAGCATGATCAGTAAATCGAGGAAGACTAAAATAAAATATAGCAAAGATTATTAACATACTTGTCCGCAGCTCGTGGTCGTGCGGTAGCGTTCTCGCTTCCCACGCCCGGGTTTCCGGGTTCGATTCCCGGCGGGGTCAGGGATTTTCTCTGCCTCGTGATGACTGGGTGTTGTGTGCTGTCCTTAGGTTAGTTAGGTTTAAGTAGTTCTAAGTTCTAGGGGACTGATGACCATAGATGTTAAGTCCCATAGTGCTCAGAGCCATTAACATACTTCTAAGTTACAATAAAAAAAGACACAGAAGGTTACACATTTCTGCATTTACAAAGAAGCCATCAGACTTTTCTTAACAATGCATTGTTTGAGAGTTGATCCACATAATTTCATACCAAAGCAAACAGCCCCTCTGTTATTGGCAAATAGTACATATTCTTTGCTGAAGGTTGGTAACTGGACTCTAGTGCTGTGAAATTAACAGCAGCATCGCTCCCTTAGTGCTGAATAGTAGAAAGCAGCTTAAGAAATCAAAGTGCACTCCAGCTGGATTGCGGTGCTATCTGACGCTGAGCCAATACCGCCTTCAAAAATGTTAATACTGTCTCATCATCTGTGAGCTGTGTATCAGATGTGTCCAGTACTTTCATTACGAAATTAACTATAATATATAGCGTGTGGCAAATAAAAGTGTCCTGGAGGCCAGAGTTCCGAGGCACAAAGAAACACAGCAGAGGAAAGGAAATACAGTACTGACCTGGCTATAGCAGGTGTTGAAAATGACCACCATTCACCTCTTGGCAGTTTTGGACCCTGGTAGCCAAATTGCTGAAGGCGGATCGAAGCTAGGATGCTGGAATTGCTGCAGTCTCATCTGAAATTCTCTGCTGCAGTTCTTGAAGACTGTGAGAGTTGTTATGATACACCTTAGACTTGGCGACTCCCCACACAAAGTAACCACACTCTGATAGTAGATCAGGTGATCTGGGTGGCAAGCTACTGCTGCGACCAGACTGACCTCTGCTAACAACTCTGTCAGACTTGAAGATTGTGTCAATGTGCTCCAAACTATGGCCGGCTTTATGGGCAAATACTCCATGCTATAGGAAGTAGCGGCAGCTCGTTTCCTCCTCCGTTAACGCTGCCACAAATAGTATTCACTCATCTGGGCCAACTTTTATTCGTCCAAACCTGTACATGGATGAATACTGAGCCAGGCGAGCATAGAAAGAACAAACATTTAAACCCTATACTGATATCTTTCGTCTGTGATGATATTTTCCTTGGATACTTTTAGACTTTTTTTAATACAATTGATACTTTTCAAACAGTTTATGGCTGGATGGAAACATTAACTTAACCCATTTATCGTTTCGCTTTTCCTGACACCATTGTTCCATTTCACTTAAACAGAAAAGACGCTGCGCTGTTTATGTGAGACGAAAAACACAAATTCCTGTCGTCCTTTCTAATATTCTGTCGTATAATTCAATGATGTTGTGTGTCGTAATAATATACTCAGGCATGTGGTCTCACGTTTCCTTCCCAGTTTCATCGACTTCACTTACACTGGGTGAACATTAATAAAACCGACAAACTGCCCAGATGGATTCCTGACTGGATATGGAGAAAAAGGGATCCAGATATTCATCGTTGCCACGGCAGCTCCAGCTCCGTCACAACCACCCTCTCCCTGAGACCAGAACCCCATTCTGGGGCTATGACCACTGGAGCTCTCAGACAGCATCATCACTCAGCACAGCCTTCACTGGACGTCAGAAATGTTCCCCATCAATTCGGCCAAGCCATTGGAGAAATGACACTGCACCAGCGTCTACATGCTGCCTATCACTTCAATCAGGTGTGCCCGTTTGGCACTGATGCTTCCTGCCAAAGGGTCTTCTCAGTCTTGTTCCAGACACCGGCTCCTCCATCCTATTGCCATGAACGGCATAGAGTTGCTGTAGCCTCAGTGAGATATATGCGCCTGCCCCCTCCCGCCCCTCCCCAAGCTACCTGGATAATTATCCCATCTCTGATCTCAGTCGTACACTAGTGGAAGTTCAACACAATGACCGATCACATGGTTGGGCGCATGCTTCCTATATTTCTAGATGTTCCACATCCTCTCAAGTTTCTTGGGGTAGACGCCTGACAGACCTGCTAAATCACTCACAGCTCTGGTGTGGCAGCAGGAGCTACATCAGCAGATGACAGAGTGACGTTTAAGCACCCTGAATAGGCCGGAACATGGCAATGTGAGCAACAATAGAGGTCACTGGCTCCACATACACTATTTGCTTCCGCCCACGTAAGTGCAAATGCTTCCTCTAATACTACTGCGCAGTCAGGCCATCTGGGACAACACAGAGCCAGTTTGAACAGATATCTGTCGCCTTTTCGACCCAAACGACGACTGCACCTGCCGTTCATTAATGAAAGTTTTGTTGGAAACTTTTTCAATCTGTGATGCTAGGCTGCGGGAGCGGCCAGCCCCATTCACTGCAATTATCGTGCCATGGCCCCTACATCGAAAGCAGTAAGGACTTTTGGTATCGGGTGTTGACCTTACCTCACATCAGATTGTTCAGCTATCAGGTGACTCTCAGACTTTGCTTAATCTTCGTAGGTGCCGTCAACTTACATTCATAATTACGTAAAGTCAGTGCATCTTACAAACACACTCAAACAGCTGCTATGATTAACATTTTCTCCAACGAGGATTTTTGCATTTATGTAATTCTTAATAAAACTGCTTTGCGTTTCTTATCTTGGTTGTGGTTTTACTGTACCTCGATTGGTGTAAGGCTTATCACAATCAGATTGGATATCAGTGTGTTTTGCGCCAAAATATCAAATGACAGTTCAGCCCTAGTCATTTATTTTCTAGAACATGCATTAACCAGTGCATTGTCCCGAATGCAGAGGCATAGAAGGAGGTAAGAAATTTGAGGAATTAGCAAATCTCATCTTTTGTAGCTGTCTCTCATCTGATGGAACATTTGCCGACTCTGGAATTGAGTCTTTCACTTCAATTTTGACAACCAAGTTATAACAAGGTGGCTTAATTATTCATGTTAGCGCTACTCTACAAATTTTATTCCTATTTCTATAACCTAATAGTATTCCTCAGACCTTTTAATATATTGAATGGGAAACGAAGATGTTCTTTCCATAATTCGTAATACTACTTGCAAAATGTATATACAATTTCACGTGTTGCCTACGGTCAAGCTAGGAACTTAATGTGTTCCTCACTTCGGTTTGTGAGAATATGTATTTTTCCATTTATTCGGCACAGCAGCCTACCAGATAGAGACGGTGCTGCGACGCAAGCATTCGACCTTCGTGAGAGCCATGAACGTGTAGCTTTAAAAGCTATGCAGGGAAGAAGCAGCCTCCATGCACTTCCCTCGACTCGGGGCAGCTCATGTTAACGTGACTGTAGGTAATATACAGGGTGGTTTGAATGCGCGTTACCACAGACGCGATGCGTATGTGAAGGAATAATTTCTTCACTTAAAGAAAGCGGCGTTTGGAAGCAGACCGCGGGAACCACAAGGTACAGCGTCACAACAGCTGTCCTGGAAGTTGACTAGAAAGACGGTCAATTTCTGCCCTTGTCCGCACGAAAAAAAGAAAAAAAAAATGTGGGCAAGGTTTCAGGTGCAGCACCAGACGGAGGAAACTACTGTGCTGTCTAGAGCGACTGACACTGGAGGAGTGTTAAGAACTGCAGTTGGGTTGACGAGTGTCATGATGAAGCTGGTTGAAGATTCTGGTGCATTGGCATTAGCGGGAAGCTGCGGCTCTTATGCACAGGGGTGGTTGACCCACGGGGTTCGTCCAGGAGGGTGGCTTGGTACCTCCATGGTCGTGATAATACCGGCCATCTTTTTCTTAATGCGTCTCTGAGGTTGAGTGATGAATGGTACTGAAATGACTTGATGGGTTTCTTCATGTTGAGAACGAACAAATAGGGACTAGATGTACAGGAGCAGAAATTCACTCTCAGTGTCTTTAGAGAGACAGACACTGTCTGATGATTTTCAGAAGAATTCCTCACCGCCAAAGATTATGAGGAAAAATTTGCACATGGCACTGGAGTCAATGGTGCCGCTGGGGCGCGAGAAAATCTTGCTCACTACTTAATAAGTCTTGCATCAGTTAAGGTGCAGTAAGAACAAAGTGTAGGTAAGAAATGTAACACTGTTATATTAAGAAACACACAAACAAAACAATCTTCCTTGGAGAAAAATTTAATCGTAACCACTCGTTGTGAACGTTCATAATACGCACTGAAATTACACACATATGAAGTTTTGCTATGACCCCAGTGAAGAATAAGTCAAGCTTGAGGTTCACTTGACAGCAGAACAATCTAATGTGAGATAAGGTGGACGAAGAATACCAAAAGTACTTGCAGCTCCTGATGCCACATCCCGGTGACGACGGTGAGACAAATTGGCGACTCTCTGGGTCTCGTGGTGGATGGCCTATTGTACAGCATCCCATGGTGCGAAGTTTCCGAGACTGATTGCAGAATACAGTGGACACCTGGCACAGAGACTCAATGGAACTCTGCTCGGAGTGGCTCGGCACCGGCACAAATAGCTAGGCAGCGCAGCGATACCAGAGTAACTATTTCCGATCAAGTGGCCTGCGAAATCAGACAAGCACGCAGGGCCAGTGACCTCTAGAGACACTCGCACTTTCGGTTGATTACGCAGTCTGTCTAGTGAATCGTGGCTCTGCCGTCTGCTGATGCAGACCCTTCTGCTTTAGGCTCTTGGCATACCTCAAGTCTAAGAGAGGTGGCCGGACTGTCAGCCGAACAGCAGACTGGGCAAACGTGAGTCGTGCTGGTAGGACCACAAGATGTCCTGCCACAAAGGTCGTCTCCTACTGTGAATTTTCTAGCGCAACATTACCAGAATGATAAAACGCCCATGACAGTTGACTGACATTAAGAAGAAAACCCAAATTGCATCATTCCAATGACTTAAAGCAACACTGAGAGATATTATCGGGGCTGGTATGCCTTTTGGGATGTGCTCCTCAAACAGCCGACTGTGATGCCAAAGTCAATGTTGTAGTTGCATGCTATATTTGCTGCCTGTGATAATCCCTCTCGTTAATATCTTCTCATCATCAGGTTTCTCGAGAAGTTCCTATTAAACTTTCACTTGATGTTCCCTCCGTTCTTCGTTGTTGAAACAGGTCACAAATGTTGCTGCATTCTTTGAATTTTCAGATTTTCAGTCGGAATCTCATGATTCTAAATATTTGACATTGGAAACCTTTGTATTCATTTGGCCACAGTTAGCTGGAGATTGATGCAGACAAGATCGCTTTTTTTTTTATTTCTGTCCTGTTTGTTGTAATCGAAAACCTTCTTCTATGGTTGCCATTTTGAATTAATTGACAGCCCAGTTTTGATTCAGAACGACTACTCCTAATACAGTTTTCAGTTTAGTAAATCGTATGTATAAGCTTGCATGAAACACTAGAACGTATTTGTACATGTTTTTACCACTTTCACGATAAACTCCACGTTGGACCCTAGCTTCCATCAATCACACATAATTAAAATTCCTATGCTGACACTACCTTTTTCCTCAAATAACAATAACTTGGTAAATATATACGTTATCTACAACGCAATTAATTGGATTACCCGAGAGTATGCTGTCAGCAGCATATCGCCACGATCTTCAATGCCGAGTAAAGAACGGTGGTTCTAATCCTTTTTGTGCCGGCCGCGGTGACCGAGCGGTTCTAGGCGCTTCAGTCCGGAACCGCGCGACTGCTACGGTCGCAGGTTCGAAACCTGCCTCGGGCATGGATGTGTGTGATGTCTTTAGGTTAGTTAGGTTTAAGTAGTTCTAAGTTCTTGTGGACTGATGACCTCAGAAGTTAAGTCCCGTAGTGCTCAGAGCCATTTCAACCATAATCCTTCTCGCACAGGCCACATATGTCAGGATGTCCTCACTTTATTTAATTTTTGGTCTGGTAATCCTACTGATACTTTTTGTTCACTAGGTGTCAATGTGGAACTATATCGAAGACTTTTCAGAAGTGAGTGAACACATCAGCTTGATGAGAAAATCTGTAACCACCAACAAAGTGTATGAATGACAGACAGCACATTCAAGGGTCTGGGTCTTAATTTCCAATTACACTACGATTATGTCTGCTATTAACCCTTATTTCACCTTTGGCAATGATTTGTGTGTGTCAAAAAAACTTTTCTAGTTGCACTGTAGAATGTGACCAATATCAAAATTAGGTTCCCTATGTAAATGGCTGAATGGTTCGGGTTATAGGTCAGAAGAAAGCAGGAGCATTCCTTACCTAACAGCGCTGCTGTGTTAGAAGCAACCATTGTGTTGACCACTTCTACATTTATCTTCTAATAACACTAATTTCAGCACTAAGTAACTTGAGAGTCATCTACTTCTACATCTACATCATTTCTCAGTAATTCACATTTAAGTGCGTGGCAGAGGGTTCATCGAACCACAATCATACTATCTCTCTACTATTCCACTCCCGAACAGCGTGCGGGAAAAACGAACACCTAATCCTTTCTGTTCGAGCTCTGATTTCTCTTATTTTATTTTGATGATCATTCCTACCTATGTAGGTTGGGCTCAACAAAATATTTTCGCATTCGGAAGAGAAAGTTGGTGACTGAAATTTCGTAAATAGATCTCGCCGCGACGAAAAACGTCTTCTTTTAATGACTTCCATCCCAACTCGCGTATCGTGTCTGCCACACTCTCTCCCCTATTACGTGATAATACAAAACGAGCTGCCCTTTTTTGCACCCTTTCGATGTCCTCCGTCAACCCCATCTGGTAAAGATCCCACACTGCGCAGAAGTATACTAACAGAGGACGATCGAGTATAGTGTAAGCTGTCTCTTTAGCGGACTTGTTGCATCTTGTAAGTGTCCTGCCAATAAAACGCAACCTTTGGCTCGCCTTCCCCACAATATTATCTGTGTGGTCTTTCCAACTGAAGTTGTTCGTAACTTTAACTCCCAGGTACTTGGTTGAATTGACAGCCTTGAGAATTGTACTATTTATCGAGTAATCGAATTGCAACGGATTTATCTTGGAACTCATGTGGATCACCTCACACTTTTCGTTATTTAGCGTCAACTGCCACCTGCCACACCATACAGCAATCTTTTCTAAATGGCTTTGCACATGATAGTCTTCGGATGAACTTACTAGTCGATAAATTACAGCATCATCTGCGAACAACCTAAGAGAACTGCTCAGATTGTCACCCAGGTCATTTATATAGATCAGGAACAGCAGAGGTCCCAGGACGCTTCCTTGGGGAACACCTGATATCACTTCAGTTTTACTCGAAGACTTGCCGTCTATTACTACGAACTGCGACCTTCCTGACAGGAAATCACAACTGAGACGATACCCCATAGGCCCGCAGCTTGATTAGAAGTCGCTTGTGAGGAACGGTGTCAAAAGCTTTCCGGAAATCTAGAAATAGGGAATCAACTTGAGATCCCCTGTCGATAGCGGCCATTACTTCGTGCGAATAAAGAGCTAGCTGCGTTGCACAATAACGATGTTTTCTGAAACCATGCTGATTACGTATCAATAGATCGTTTCCTTCGAGGTGATTCATAATAGGTCATCTAGTTCCTTCACTATCAGAGTTAACGAAACCAGTTCTACAGAAGTCTCTCAGTATCGAAAATACGTTGTTTGCGATGTCTTACACCTTGACATGATAGTTGGCTGATTTTTATCTCTGAGGGATATTCCATTCTTTCACTTGCCCCATAGGTACTCCAATTGATGGAACAGACCAGCAGATTGGTAAGAACACATAGAACAGAGCTTAACCTGTCATAATTTTCCAGTTCCTACCATGTCGATGCATTTCGATGACATGATCGTATTATACATTGATAGCACTCTGTACAGAGATGCATTCCTCGTCGTGGCGACGGAAGGATTTCTCCCAACGAGAGACCAGTTGGTTCCATTATGGTAGACTGTTTGATTTGTTGATGGAGCCGTAGCCTCACCCTTTCTTGCACCACTTCCTCTCAGTCACAATGAAGTCCTCGAAGATGTTGTCTAAGTTTGGGAAAGAGAGAGGAGCCAAGGTGAGACGATATCTAGGATGATCGGTGACTGTGGACACAAGGCGTGGGATTGTTGCACATGTCAAAGCACTGTCCGGCATTGTCATGCTGAAGAAAAGCTTGCCCCACGTATGGACGAACTTTTCGAAACCCGATTACAGCACGCTGTTTCTCATACAACGACTTAGCCACGTTACACTCCGCCGTGTTACACGCTGCAATTCGGAGCTGTCCAACGACAGAGGGATCCAAATACGTAGATATGAGGAATAAAGAGATCAAATTTATTTAAAAAGTTTTAACAATTTTCACATGAAATACTCGTAAGCATTACTTTTCAGCATCCCGTCGTATCATCCACGATTCAATCCGAACATGTGATTCGATTTTAATGATCTTGTAGCCGACGGAAAATTAAAGCCCAATCTTCCTCCTTTCTACTTTAAAGATGTAGAACGCCAGACAGTACTAATGCTAAGGAAAATGTATTTTGTTCCTGTCCATCACTGGAAATAGCAAGATGAAACCAGAAACACTTTCTCACATAATATTAATAAATACGTTAAGAAAGTACATGCTTCATACGGTCGGCGGAGGGGCGCATGTGAGGCTGTTAGACAGTAATATCTGAAATTATCCTCGGGATTATCCTATTAGAACGTAGATAATGAAGAAGATACTTGAAGGTCACAAAAAAATTGCTGTATGTAGACCTGTAAGGAACAGGGTGGACAAGAAATGTTACAATAAGGTTCTAGGGGTAACAGACGGTGTCTTGAGGAACAAATCGAGGATAACATCCCGCGCCCAGAAATGTCATCCAACGACGCTACAGAAGTCACAGGCGCCGGCTCCTGCTACGAGCCACCTTTTCAACGGGAAAAAGGGACTTTGAACGCTGACGGACCGTAAGTGGAACGTCTCGCAGTTTGTTTCGTTTTCAGTGATGACTACTGATTACCACGATCGCCAGTGGAGGACATGGAGCTACCTGCTACGGCAACAGGCATTGTCTCCTATGAACGCGATACTCTGTTGCCAGATTTACATGTGCAGTTTATTTTTGTCCTGTATACCGAAACACATTGGAAATTTTAGAGGTTCAGGAAAACAGCAGATGCAAATCTGTCTCTGAAACCATCATCCACCTAGGCAACAAAGCATCAAGGCCTTTCTGGGCAGTAGTGATCTCCATCTTCTTCACTAGTGATAGTGGCAATCAGTTGCGACTACTGCATAACAAACAACACTGCGAGATAATTCTCCTACGGGTCGTCAGCGTACTAAGTCACCTTTGTTGCCGAATGGATGGCCTATTGACAGGTACTGGTGCCTATAACTACGATGTTTTGTAGCGACGTTGAACAGCGTTTCCGGACACGGATTCCTATACTTGATTTGTTCCGCAAGACACCCACTACAACCCCTTAAGTTCGTAGCAACATTCCTGGGACACGCTTTATATTGAATCCAGGTATAAATAGACTTGTTCGTTTAGTACCAAACCTATAAGTGGATGAATAATGACTCTAATTATCAAACTCTGTAGCAGGCCGGTCAGCCATGTACGACTGCCAGTTGTCGGAGCGGGGTTCATATCCCGATGCTCGTGAGCCTCGTGACGCAAATTAAGGAGACGCTTGAGACGTAGCCCCTTCAAAGCCAGGGAGGTTCACAATGGCGCGGAGAGCAGTGTGTACGCGCCTCTGCAGTCTGTAAAAGATAACTGTGCCACAGCGGTATGTTGAAAGTCCAGGCGTGCGATTTGGTGTGGGACACTTGCGGCTTCTGAAGCCGGGAAACAACCTGTAATTGGCCTGCAGAAGCCACCTAAGCTAAGGCGCAGGTACAGTGCGCGAGGTTTTAATTATCCTCTCGTTCTACTACGCCCGCGGATTAGTCGGCTATTTCATTAATGTCATTAATTTAAATTTACCCCTGCGGGTAATGAAAGAAAAACGGATTATTTAATGTTATACAAAAACTTATTACCTGTAGAATTCGATCTAGACCTACCACTCACAAACACAGTAATTCGATTTCATTGATGATTCTATGCTGTTAACACTTAAGTAAATTTTACACAAACATCAGTTACACATTTTATATTTGGAAAAATAAAGCGTTTTTAAAATGAAGGACCATTTTAACCATAAAATCTCCCTACGCTTGCATGCGCTACTGCTTAGATGGCTTTCGTAAGTCAGTACGAGAGTATTTTCAGCCTTGATAGTTTATATCATGTGTCCTATACCACTTTGTTCGCCTGGACTTTATCTGTAGTACTGTGGTACTTTGTTAACAATTATCGCTTACAATCTTCATAGCGACACCAAAGAACGCCATGATGAGATGGCGACTGGACCTCTCGTGATCTTGTGGGCCTGACCAAGGAAAACACTTTGGATTTACAGAGTCTGTAGCAACTTTTCGTAGTTGTTGGAGGTCTAAACACACGCAGTAAGAAATATTGAAACATCTTCATAGAAAAATTTATGAATTTCTGTGCTGATATACCTCTTAAGTTATTTGATTATCAAACAGGTGAGCAGAACTGAACGTACTCGTACATTTCTCTCTTTACTTATTCTGATCAACACTAAACTAACACACAATATTTTTAGCGCAACGCAGTCTGACTTTCAATAATCCCTATGAAATAATGGCCCTGACTGACAATAACCTATAACTTTCATGAATCACTTACCTCACAAATATCTTCGTTTACTCGAACTACTGCAATACAGCGAGTGCCAATACTGCCAGCTGAATAAAAGATTGTAACTACCGAAGACACTAACTACTTACATGCATAGTTAGCAAATGAAAGATTTTGATAGAGAACAAACAATGTATTTACCTTAATAACGTTCAAGTGTCATCATATATACCAGTTCACGATATCCAGTATCACAAATTTACTCTTTCTGATGGACACACGTCCAGATCGTCTGCTCTCAAATTTCTGCCATTTCTCTCCCCACATCCACCACTGCTGGCGGCTCACCTCCAACTGTACAACGCTACACGCTGTTTACATCCAACTGCCCAACACTAAAATAGCAAATATTCCAGCAATGCAAACCAACCACAGACTGCGTACAGCACAGTTAGTGATTTTCATAGAGAGCGCTACTTGGCATTACCAACATAAAAACCTAAACAGCCTACTTACAATATTACTCTCTTGGCAGTGCAGAAAATAATACGCCATTCAAATGAAATAACGGAAAATTCCTTTGAAAGTCATACTACATGGAAGAAAAGCATGCTACCTCAGTCTCTTACATATCAAGAACACAACGTATCTTTGGATTCTCGTTCATTTTCATAAAACCAAAGAATCTGTACGGCCCCAGAGGAGAAAGAAAGTCATAATTCACCTCTTCTCGTCATATTTTCATCATTCCTGAAAGGCAGCGTTATTGTGTAAGTGTTCATATAACTATCTTGTATGCCTCTTATAAACCTATGTACGTTACTCTGCGTAATACATTCCCATATTTTTCAGTCATTATTCTTCTAGAGTTTGTGGTAGAATACCGTAGTGACGAAAAGCCTGTCTACTATAATCAAGCCCAACGTGTGCACGGACTCATCGGTGACTCAGTCACCTAAAAGTCCACTTTCTGAATGTGTTCCAGTTGCCCGCTACATGCATTCTAGCGTTATCGTGCATGAACCGGGACACAAGATCAACAACGCACAGGGCAGCCACCGCGAGGTGTAACAGCGGGCGCCACATGGTCTCCGCTGCTGTAGGGCGACCACAGGTAACGGCTGGGGCAGACGGGCGTCGGTACCGATGCAGTGGCCTTCATGTGTGGAGATCTACAGCATCTAGACAGATGTTCGACAGCTAAACGACTACTTAAGACATCGTTTCTAATCTGCAATCTAATCGTATGATAAGAAAGATGGTTCAAACGGCTCTAAGCACTATGGTTCTTAACATCTGTCCCGTAGACTTAGAAATACTTAAACCTAAGGACATCACACAAATCCATGCCCGAGGCAGGATTCGAACCTGCGACCATAGTAGCAGCGCGGTTCCGGACTGCAGCGCCTAGAACCGCTCGGCCACAGCGGCTGGGAGTCAGAACAAAATTACAATGTAGTTTCACATACAATTCTGTCTGAAACAGGCAGTTCGTTTGCATTTATCTAATTCGCTTGGCTACCAACACATGGATACAAGTACTTTCACCGGTTTCATTGTATTGTTTCAAATTATATTCACAGATATCTGTTTTTACAACTACGTTAACACTCGTTGAAGTACATATTAGTCCAATGAGCTAATTGCCAGCAGACTTGAAATATGCCACTTTGCATACTAAATTTTGTATTACTTCGTATGTGTAATGGTTTCAAAGTTTTCGGGCAATGCCATTTGAAGCACATAGGCATAATACAGTGATACAGAAATTCAAATGTAATCAAAATTTATCCTTGACTCAATACTAATTAACTAGAAGGTGATCCTTGAATATACAATATAGACAAGGAGATGTACAATGAAGACACAATGAATTAATATATCTGCACTTGCATCGATTCACCAACTAATACACTGCGGGAGGCATCCAGTGGGCTTCGGTGGTATTTACTTACATTTCAGCGAATATTGGTTTGGTCAGTAAATCTCCTGAGTATCAGAACGCGACGTCACGGGAAGGTGAGCAAAAAGGCGTTCGAAGAGAAGTACAGGGCCGTTGTTCTTGGTTTCGACATGGATCGGATGTGCTGCTGTCCATACCATTTGTCGTAAATTTAACCAAGATAGACACAATTCCAGTCACAGTGTTGTGACACAAAGTTCCTTATTTTATCTTCAATATTACTCACCTGTAGTTCTCTTCACGAACTTTTAAGTTCGAGGTTGTGAAGCCTAGGAGAACTATATTTTGACATAAGATAAAGAGTGAGAGTGACTACTGCAGGAATTCACTGGGAGATAGTGGCTTGCACTATCGACCAACGCCATTTTTAAGTAATGGCTGCTCGAACTAATCAATAACTGAACTAAATAACAAAGCTCAGCCAGACACGAGCAAGAGATCTTGAAAATTAACTCGCCATGGTCTGCGTTCACAGTGATGTAGACATTAAGAGCGATGAATAAGAGAAGGATATCTGGTTAAGAAGGTATCCCGGTGTCGTCTGTGCCTTATGTTCTGAGCCTTTTGTAGCTTCTACGATCTCTGCGATTGGGGATACGTCACAGTAGCACAGAGACGGACCTACAAAAGTCACCATACGGGAGTGTAATAAGGTGACGACATGGTCCAGTTCGCTGTGTTACCTGATCTTCTAACCAGCCGATGAATATACGGGGAAGCGACAAGATTGGCAGCCACTCGACGAAACGTCGACCCTGCGATTAAAAAAGTCGTTGGTCTTGCAACAGACGTTGACACTACCAACAACAGATGTTTAAGCCATTTGCCGCTAATACCTATTTGCATTCGTTAGGAGACTTCTGACTGGTTTTACAGTACACGGTGTTCTTTACATAAAATATGTTTCTCTATCTGTCACATAAATATCGAAAAGAATTAAATGGTGAAAGTGGACCTTACCTGATGTAGAAACATCGATTCATTTTCAGCGTAAACTATCAGACAGTAGAAAATTCCAAATTCCTTGGATATACCATCCCACAATATGAAATTGCTGAAGATACAATAGATATGCTTTGCCGTCTCCTCAAACACAATCAACTGTTAGATATATCTTCAGTAATTTTTATTGAATGTTTCAAGCGCATTGAACAAAATCTTGTGCACATGACAGCAAAGTGTTAAGTCAATGGCTACGAAATTTGGTTATCCGTCTGATCTGTAGAAACGTTTCCAGGTAGTTTAAAAAAATTGTACAGCAACCGATAGAAGTTTATCAAACAGACGTTTATCAACGGCATACAGAGTTAATTATTACCGCAGTACCTCACCGTGTGCGTGCTTTAGGTCAGCACGCTGTGTGTGCAGTGTCAACGTGAAAGTTTTCAATTTCCTGCAGTACAAACGCGTCTGGTCTTGCAAAGGTCAAAAACTCGGCACCACACGTGTTACACACACGCAAATTAAACTAGTCGTGCCTCGTATTTCAAACACAAATTTTCGGCATAAAGGTGCTCTCTCATAACGCACCAGCCGAGTCATACAGAACTGAAAGCCGTTTTACCCTACATAAACAAGACCAGACTTGTGCAGAATGAAAGGTTCCTTGCTTAGGTACCTGCAATCGAGTATGGCATTCCCTTCCCAGCTCTGAAGGTGACTGCAGTTCAGTTTGCTCGATACGTCCTCTATTCAAACTTACAGCGCTGTGACATACGACAAACTGGGGCCAAAGGGAGCTAAAGTGATGAAAAAACCTATGCAGGCTATTGTTTTACTTTGAAATAAACACTTTACCCCATAATTTAACGTCTACCTAATTTCGCCATCCTTGGACATTATCAAGCTAATTCTACATTGCAGAAAATTTGTAAAGCATTCTGTTTGATGCATTTCACACATCCTTGTTGAGGAATCAACTTGTGATGGGTTTCGTACAATGATAGTGTGAAAGGAAACGAGAAACCCATCAGGTTTTTCTCACACGCATCATATAGTGTACGCAAAGTTCACGTTCGATGTGAAATTAATAAAAACTCTGAAGCAGCACCCATCTCTACGAAATGATATCCAAAAACCAAAGTGACGATTTGTGGGTAAGCCACACTGCGCTTTGTCGGTAAACGGATCCAAAATTTCCCTGAGTAGCCGTTACGTACGAGGAGAACACACCAAATGCCATAACCCAAATGTCCAGTAACTTCGCTGAGTGGAAGAGCGCTCAAAATAGGTGAACACGTGTCTCGGATTACTCATAGGTACTCGACCGCTTGTTAAAAAACAATTGTCAAAGGTCTCAAGGCATTTTTTTAGTAACTTCATGTGCCTTTTATCGGGTGGTGTCTTCAGACCAATTTATGGCACAGTATATAGCGTTGCGGCTTGTTAATTTTGTTTCCCGTGTTCAAAACCCGATTATTATTTTTATTTTGGTTTTTCATTTATATATCCATGTCTGTAGAAGGTTACTACATCAATGGCTTGGAGTGTATACCGATGTAACGTAGTTGTTTTTGGTCTGCAAATTGTATGTTACACGAATCATTTAAAAGAATGAAAAAACTAGTTGAAATTATTTTCGGTGAAATTCTTGTAGCACATTTCGCTTCACAGTCAAGTACAAGCTCCAGTTTTCAGAAAAGTGATATGTTATGGATGGTTTGCCGCGAAATTATTGTGAACGCCCGAAATCTTCTTTCATTCCAGAGTCAAATTCATGGAAAGAAATGTGACTGTCGCAAGACTGTCTTCATGAGATGTTCGTGGTGTTCGTGATGTCTGTGTTTCGGTATCACCCAAGGTAATGAACCAAATCATCCGGAAGAATAAACCTGTGTTTCAGAATCATCCAAAGAAATGCAACTAATCGTCCTGAAAAATAAACGTACGAATAAAATGAAAGAATTGACTTACGAACTGATATGAGAATGAATTTTGAGAATGTGAGAATTCAAAGTAATTGTGATCCCTCAATACACTGTACACATATATGTTATACAGTAAATGTAAGACGCTTATTGTGAAATATAGTTTTACTTTTACAGTTAATATAGCACCCTCGTATCTCCTACCTTGATAAGAAACATTGGTATAGTAACCTTCTGCGGACACGAGTAGTTAAATGAAAACAATGAAAGTAAAATTAAATAAATATATAAAAACAATAATCGAGTTTCGAAGACGCTGTGCTATATTAATAATCCGGGACGCTAGCTACTGAGCCATCACTCCGTCTAAGAATATCTCGCACTAAGATTCGCATACAGGATCTTGAAAACACCTCAGAGACTGTCGAGTACCTACCTTTTCCACCGAGCAAAGTTCCTGGGACATCGGATGATGGCATTTCCTGTGTTCTCTGCATTAGTTTGGAGAGCACGTAAATTCTTATTTCTGTTCTTCAAACTTGTGCTTCCTATAAAAGTTCGTAATATTATCTCACATTGTCTCCAAGATAATTCGAAATGAAATTCAAGTTGTATTATTGTTTGTTTTAAGCTCTCGCTTTCTCTTTAATTATCGGTTGTTCTGCTTCAGAACATCTTCCCTTTTGCCTTCTTCATATCTGTGAAGAACATTACATTTGAACAGGTGCCTTTCTGAAATATTCACCATATCCTAAGTATAATTTTCGTTTTCCACAATGATGAACATTTAGATTAAATTAATTGTTTGATTATTTTCTTGAATAAAGTGTCATTCATAATGATTCTGAGTTTCAAGACAATCATTTGCAGAATTTATCTCCATGTTGATGGTAGGGCATATTGTACGTCGTCCAAAAAAATTTATTTTTACCAACACCTCGACAATGCGTGTGCCTAGTATTTTCAAGAACTTTCTAGCACTGGCTGGTGTGGTCCGTAACTCAATTTATATTTTCATTCTTGCGCTACAATTACTAGTCCTCTTTGGCATTTTCTGCTTGGCCTGTTATCATTTTGTTCTTACGTTCAGACGGATTATGTACCGTTATTTCATTGTTTTTCCTCTTTCACGTCAAGGCAGTTGTTATGCCTATATCTCTGTCTCAAATTTCACGTGTATAATGTCGCTTTGACTAGCACGGTCTTGAATCACAGATTATTTTACCTTTTAGTCAACGTAACAGATACGTTTTTCGCTTGTGTCTGATGTTTCTGTTTATGTATCGAAGTATTTTTTTCCTTTCAAGCGTCGTGTTGAACAGTCTTTTAGTTACGGAAATGTATACTTTCGCTCAAGGGCATGGAGTTTAGTGAACACTTATTGCTGCAAGTGGGTCTGGCATAGCCTTTAACGATCTAAAATACAGTACCATTCGCTTATTTTAGTGCTTTTTACCACGATTCTAACTGCTTATCTTACCTATCGCTCTCAGTAGTCATCTTGCTTTAGCATTTGAACTTGTATTCCGGGAGATTCAGGTCCTCGTGTTTAGATTGGGACTCAGATTACTAGTTCTGCATGTTGTCCACTGATGTCCGGCTATTTGGGCTGCCATACTTCAAAATGCATCAGTTTTATATACACGAAGAAAAAAAGGAAGTTACAGAGTAAATCATCTCCCTAGGCTGTAAATACTTGTAGTCCTCAGCATTTTGTTCCCGCCAACAAAAATACGAAGACGGTATTGTTAACGATTTTTTGAAATTTTCTTTTCCATTGTCTTTGTCCCGCATGTGCGCGGTGTCGGCGTTGTTATTAACTGATTTTGCATGGTTAATTCAAGGGGCGGCAAGATGCCCTTCCTGCCTTTACACTGTCACTCCCTCCCACGGTCCATCCCTCTGCCTAATCACACCAGTTTGGAACTGCGACCATTACAGTCTGCGTGCTGTGTTATTCATGTGAATATGTGCAAAAGTCTTCCAAATGTTGGCGAATCATTAATGTGAGGTAGGACTTGCGTGTAGTGGGGTGTAAGAAACTACCTAAAAACCACATACAGGATATACCTATTCTGTAAATGAAACAGCCTTTTCCCGCTGCTACTTAGTTTATTTATACCATATGCGTTTCGCCTTTCCAAGTTCTAAGGCACCATCAGTGCGATCAACAACAATACAATTCTGTTAGTTCTAGATTACTAAATAGCTCACGCCTCGATTTTTTTGTAAAAAACGTAATTACTTATGATTTGCTGATCTGGGTTTCCTCACATCTGGTCTGGAGGTCGCATTACCACATTTATTAATGTCATATACGTACAACTTTACCTTCTGACATTATTCACCCTGTTCACCGCGTTTCACATTCTTTTTCGTGGTTACTATTGTTCTTTTGCCTCTTGATATAACTATTCCGCCGGACACTCCTTTTCACTAAGTAAATACTTAGATTGCAATACGTGATTCCTCCTCTTTGGAATGTTTACGTATTAGTTGCGAACTTAATGAAGTTCGAAGTATATGTTCAAGACTTACTTCTGTTCATGTGTACATGAGAGAGCGTGAGACAGAGAGAGAGTGAGAGAGAGAGAGAGAGAGAGAGAGAGATGATGAGTGCTTTTTGTTTTTTCTGTTGGTGGTTTGAACTGTACGGTGTTGTATTAGCTCCTAGCGACTGGTTGAAAACTTTGGTGCCAGCTGATTTGACTTTTTGTTTCAATTTTCACTGGAAAGGTTCATGGATAGGTGAGTGTAAAACTGTTGGGTGGTATTATTATTACTATTATTATTATTATTATTATTATTATTATTACTATACTGGGTAGTATTATTATATTAATCTTCTTTTGGAGCGGTTTTCTATTATTTCACCTATTAGCGCAAATAATGAATTGCTTCACATGTATACTCAGTTATTCAACAGGGTTTTCCTTTCTGCTTTGCTTTCCTGTATGTGGTAATTTTCTTGCAGGGTAAGTAGGTGTTTTTTAATTGTTGATTCTAATTATTTCATGTCGTCTTCTATAGTGGTTGGTCTGTGGTCATGTTCTCTTAGGTGCTCTGCAAATGTGGACTGGTTTGTCCCATATTTCCAGGCTCCCATGTGTCCTTTGTATCCGACATCAAATGTTCTACCTGTTTCTCCTATGTATCTGCATCCACAAGTGTTACACTGTAGTTGATATATGCCTGCATTCCGGTATTTGTCCCTGTTTATGTCATATTTGGGGTGTATTTTTGTATAGAACTGTCTTTTGGGTATAATATGTTTATTACCTGTCTTTTGAAAACGTTGGTGATTTTATGGGTGAGTTTGTGTTTGAATGTCATTGTGTACCATCTTGTGGTTACTTTCACCTTTTTCCTGATTATCCTGTGTATTTGTCGTGGGACTGCCTGTTTGTGTTTGGTTCTGTTGTGTTGTTGTCTGTGGTTTGGTGCTTTCTGCGTTTATTTATTTTACTTTTAATTATGTTGTTTAGCTTTGTGACAATGTTATTATTGTAAGCATTTTTTTTTTTTGCTATCAGGATTATTATGTCCCGTTCTTTTTGGTAGCTTTCTTTGGTGAGCATTACTGTTTTGAGTCTATGGATCGTGTGTCGAAGTGCTGCTTGCTTTTGTGAGTGTGGTTTGCTCAGAGATTGGGGAATGATAATATCTGTTGCTGCAGTGTTATGGTAAATTCCCTACATACGCTTATTTTATTGTGTTTTGATTGTTATATCCAGAAAGTTAATTTGATTGTTCTGTTCTCTTTCAATTGTGAGTTTTATATTTTTATTTATTGTGTTGATGTCGGTATGCAGTTTTCTCAATTTTTGTTTGTGGTTCAATTATTAAGCAAAGGATGTCATCCATATAGCTGATCCAATACAATATGTGGTATTCGTTTGCTACTATTTTTGCGAAAACAATCTATTCAGTGTGGTTTAAAATATATTTGCCAGGGTTTCTGGGACTGGGGACCCCATTGGTACTCCATCTTCCAGTAAAATTTCATTTTAGAATTGGAAGTAATTTTGTTGAGTTATTGTTTTATTAATGTATTTCCTTAGTCTGTTCGTCAGGGAGATGACTATTAGTCTTCAAGTTCTTATCTAGGATTTCCATTGTTTCGGATACTGGTATGTTGGAATACATGCATTCTATATCAAAAGAGAGGAGTGTTGTTGTGTCTGGGATTTTTATATCTTTTATTTGTTGTATTAGCTGTGCAGTGTTTTTAATGGTTGTGTCTTCTTGTACCTTGAAATTTTTTAGACAGTAATCTTAACATCTATCCTGCAAGCTTGTAAGTGGGATATTTTCTGAAATGCAGTATTGGTCTCACATTAAGATACAGTTTGTGGATTGTTGGTTGGCTTCAGAGAACAGGTGCAGTGGGTTTGATCTGTGTCAACTTTCTGTTCTCTTTGTTACCCATTATGATGAAAATATAATAATGTTACAAACACTAATGTACTGAATTTAAAATAAGAAAAGGCTTCTTTTATTTATGAGGTAATAAACTTGTAATAGAACTACTACAATACTAATTTACAATGAAACATTACTGCACCAAAATGGTGCGGAATTTTTATTGTTTTTATATATATATATATATATATATATATATATATATATATATATATATATATATATATTGTGTTGGAGACAAGCCTCTGTAATGAGGAAAAGCTCAAAATTATATAGATATATACACAAATCAGTTGGTCCTACTGAGACTGAGAAATTCATCAATGAAGTAGAAGGAGTTGGCCACCAATAAATCCTTTAGGCTTCTCTTAAACTGAATTTCATTGGTTGCTAAGTTTTTATGTATCATTTACTCTTAATGCTATTCGTCCCTCTTCAGGTCTGGTTCTACCAGCCTCCTCCTTCGCTTGTAATGTATTTGCTTTGATGATTGTATTACAGTGTTTAATACTTTTCAGTATTTCTTGTAATGTGCTATAGCATCAACATCAGAACTGTTTCGGATTGACAGATACAGTTTTCTTTTTGTTTTACAAGATACCCCTATTCCTTGAGTAATCCATGGCATCCTTGGTTAGTTTTGATGGACTGGGTAAGCACTTCACTAGCAATACTGGCTATTATTAGCATTGGTTATTATTAGCACTGGCTATTGTTAGAAATACTGGTTATTATATTCTGGATTTCTTTTTTACTAGTTCTTTAGTGAGTCCAACGTTGACACTGCTATTTGCATTCCTATCGTCCCTTATTAAAACAATTTCTGCTTCTATAATAAGATTCCTATATACTCTTCATCTATTTCAGAATTTAGATTGTATTTTAATCCTTTCTCCAACAGCTGTCTTTGCTTACTGTTTAACTGTGTGTCAGTAAGTTTCACTAATCTTGGGTAGAATTTGTGTGTGTGTTTTTCTTGGCTTCTGAAAATGTACTGTGTTGTGACTGGTGATTTTTGAGTTGGTTTAAGTTCCTTCTTTGAGCTGTTTCCATTCTTTGTATGGCATATTTTGTGAGATTTTCGACCTTGTTGACCAGAGAAGATGTCCCGAAAATAATTATAATCAACAATAAAAAGACATCCTAACCCTGCAAGTCAAATACCACAGAGAAACCTAAAGCACAATGGAAAACCCTGCTGAATGCTAAGCAAACTATTATGTACACTAATGGATGAAGTAATGCAATAACGCTCCGAATGGGTATTAATATATAAATACTGTACAATATAATAATAATAATACCACGCAACACATATATACTTACCTTCCCAGAATGTTACTGTTGTTTTGGTCTTCAGTCCTGAGATTGGTTTGATGTAGCTCTCCATGCTATTCTATCCTGTGCAACCTTCTTCATCTCCCAGTACCTGCTGCAGCCTACATCCTTCTGAATCAGCTTAGTGTATTCATCTCTTGGTCTCCCTCTACGATTTCTAGCCTCTACGCTGCCCTTCAATGTTAAATTTGTGATCCCTTGATGCCTCAGAACGTGTCCTACCAACCGGTCTCATTTCCTAATCTAATCCCCTCAGCATCACCCGACTTAATTCGACTACATCCCATTATCCTCCTTTTGATTTTGTTGATGTTCATCTTATACCCTCGTTTCAAGACACTGTCCATTCCGTTCACCTGCTCTTCCAAGTCTTTGCTTTCTCTGAGAGAATTACAATGTCATACGCGAACCTGAAAGTTTTTATTTCTTTTCCATGGATTTTAATACCTACTCCGAACTTTTCGTTTGTTTCCTTTACTGCTTGCTCAATATACAGATTGAATAGCGTCGGGGAGAGGCTACAACCCTGTCTCACTCACTCCCTTCCCAACCGCCGCTTCCTTTTCATGTCCCTCCCCTCTAATGACTGCCATCTGCTTTATGTACTAATTGTAAATAGCCTTTGCTCTCTGTATTTTACCACTGCCACCTTCAGAATGTGAAAGAAAGTATTCCAGTCAACATTGTCAAAAGCTTTCTCTAAGTCTACAAATGCCAGAAACGTAGGTTTGCCTTTCCTTAATCTTTCTTCTAAGCTAAGTCGTACAGTCAGTATTGCCTCACGAGCTCCAACATTTCTACAGACTCCAAACTGATCTTCCCCAAGGTCGGCTTCTACCAGTTTTTCCATTCGTCTGTAAAGAATACGCGTTAGTATTTTGCAGCTGAGACTTATTAAACTAATACTTCGGTAACTTTCACATCTGTCAACACCTGCTTTCTTTGGGATTGGAATTATTATATTCTTCTTGAATTCTGAGGGAATTTCGCCTGTCTCAGACATCTTGCTCACCAGATGGTAGAGTTTCGTCAGGACTGGCGCTCCCAAGGCTGTCTGTAGTTCTAATGGAATGTTGTCTACTCCCGGCACCTTGTTTCGATTTAGGTCTTTCAGTGCTCTGTCAAACTCTTCATGCAGTATCATATCTCCTATTTCATCTTCGTCTACATCCCCTTCCATTTACATAATATTGTCCTCAAGAACATCGCCCCTGTATAGACCTTCTATATACTCCTTCCGACTTTCTGCTTTCCCTTCTTTCCTTAGAATTGTGTTTCCATCTGAGCTCTTGATATTCATGCAAGTGGTTCGCTTTTCTCCAAAGGTCGCTTTAACTTTCCTGTAGGCAGTATCTATCTTACTCCTCATGAGATAAGCCTCTACATCCTTACATATGTCCTCTACCCATCCCTGCTTACCCATTTTGCACTTCCTGTCGACCTCATTTTTGAGACGTTTGTATTCCTTTTTGCCTGCTTCATTTAATGCATTTTTGTATTTACTCCTTTCATCAATTAAATTCAGTATATCTTCTGTTACTTAAGGATTTCTACTAGCCCTCGTCTTTTTACCTACTTGATGCTCTGCTGCCTTCACTATTTCATCCCTCAAAGCTACCCATTCTTCTTCTACTGTATTTCTTTCCCCCATTCCTGTCAATTGTTCCCTTATGCTCTCCCTGAAACTCTGTACAACCTCTGGTTCTTTCAGTTTATCCAGGTCCCATCTCCTTAAATTCCAACCTTATCGCGGTTTCTTCAGTTTCAATCTAGAGTCATAACCAATAGATTGTGGTCAGAGTCCACAGAATATTGAAATGAAAAGTCAAATCAGCTGGCATCAAAGTTTTCAACCAATCGCTAACAACTATTACAGCACAATACAATTCAAACCACCAGCATAAAAACAGCACTCATTGGAGCCCCTTCCCTGTCTTTCTCTCTCTCTCTCTCTCTCTCTCTCTCTCTCTCTCCCTCTCTCTCTCTCTCACTTTCTCTCATACACACACACGAGTAGAAGTAAGTCTTGAACATATACTCCGTACTTCGTTAGTATGGCAACAACTAGGTAAACATGCCAAAGCGGTGGAAACACGTAGCGGAGTCACAATATTTACGTTGTGAAAAGTAGTGTATTAAGTGCAAAAGAACAATAGTACACCACCATGAAGAATGAAAAACCTGGTGAACAGGGAGAAGACGGTCAGAATACAAAGATCTGCGTATAAGACGGTAATAAATGTTGTACTGCGACCTCCAGACCAGATTTGAGGAAACACCGATGAGCAAATCGTAAGTAATTACTATTTTACAAAAAAATCGAGACGTCAACTGTTTAATAATCTAAAACTAACAAAAAAGTAATATTGTAGGTCCCACTGATGAAGCCCTAGGACAAGATAAGGCGAAGAGCGTATGGTATAAATAAATTAAGTTGCAGCAGGCAAGGCAGTTTTATTTACAAAACAAGTATTTATGTGCTTGCTGCGGAAGATAGCCACACAAACAAATTTGTTATTCACGCCATGCCAGGTATTTCCATGTCGCCTATACCAGAAACGCAGAAGAGTTCATTTTACATCCGCAAAACCTTATAACACATAAAATTAAACAAAAAATTAAAACCTAAAGTACTTGTACCTAAATATGTCAATGTAAAGATTAAAAACAGGTCACTCGCCGCTCAAAAAGGATTGTATGCTGAGCAAAAATTGTGGTTAAAATACGAAATCAAATGCCTACATTCCAAAAGACAAGAGCTAAATTACGAGTTGTATAAGATACGTTTAAAACAAGCACACACCATTAATAATATGACAGTTTAAACCCATCTGGTCAACAAGGCCGAAAAGCACACAAAAACGGCGGTACAAAAAATGGACACAGTTCATACAAGAAAGTTAAATTATTTAAAAAATCCCCAATCACAACGTAATACCTTATCACACACCCAAGAAATACACATACACAAATTCTACCCAAGATTAGTGAACTTCACGACACACAGTTGAACAGTAAAGAAAGACAGCTGTTGGAGAAGGGATTAAAATATAACGTAAATTCTGAAATAGAGGAAGAGTATGTAGAAAATCTAGTTATAGAAGGAGAAAGTGTTTCGACATGGGAAGATAGCAATTAAAACAGCAGTGTCAATGTTGGATTAACTAGAGAACTAGTAAAAACAGAAATCCAGAATATAATGCCCAGTATAAAAACACAGTTACACAACACAACAAAATCACAGAATCTCCAACTCTCAGAAAACTTAGGAGAGATATTGACTGTGAAAATGTTATCATTTCAAAAGCAGACAAGGGGAACACAATAGTGCTGATAAACAAAGAACAACACATTGAAAAAACACAAGAATTCATGTCACAAAATAATGTTACAAAATTAAAATCAGACCCAACAAACAGATTCCAGACAAAAGTAAATCACACTCTGAAAAACATTTTCATCATAATGGGTAACACAGAGATAAATCCTACTGCACCTGTCCTCTGAATCCAACCTACCATCCACAACCCGTATCTTAATGTGAGACCAATACTGCTTTTCAGAAAATACCCAACTTACAAGCTTGCACGATACATGTTAAGATTACTGTCTGAAAATTTCAAAGTACAAGAAGACACAACCATTAAAAACACTGCACAGCTAATACAACAAATAAAAGATATAAAGATCCCAAACACAGCAACACTCCTCTCATTTGATATAGAAAGCATGTATTCCAACATACCAATACCAGAAATAATAGCAATCATAGATAAGAACCTGAAAACTAATAGCCAACTCCCTGATAAACAGATGAAGTAAATATGTACATTAATTAAGTTCATAACTGAACAAAATTACTTGAAATATTAACACGAAATTTTACAGGAAGATGGAATACCAATGGGGTCCTCAGCCCCAGGAGCCCTGGCAAATATATTTCTAAACCACACTGAACAGATCGTTTTCACAAAAATAGTAGCGAAGGAATACAACATGATATATCGGATCAGCTATATGGATGATATCCTTTGCTTAATAGATGAACCACATACAAAAATTGAAAAACTGCGTACTGACATCAACACAATAAATAAAAATATAAAACTCACAATTGAAAGAGAACAGAACAATCAAATTAAATTTCTGGATATAACAATCAAACACAATAAAATATACATATGTTTGGAATTTACCATAAACCCACAGAAACAGATATTATTGTTCCCAATCCTTGAACAACGCACACTCACAAAAGCATGCAGCACTCCGACACATGGTCCATAGACTCAAAACAGTACTGCTCAGCACAGGAAGCTACCAAAAATTACTGGACATAATAATCCAGGTAGCACAAAATAAGTGTTACAATAATAACACAGTCACAAAGCCAAACAGCAAAATTAAAAGTGAAATAAATAAACGCAGAAAGCACCAAACCACTGACAACAACACAGCAGAACCAAACACAAACAGGCATTCTCATGATAAATACACAGGATAATAAGAAAAAAAGATTGATATGACTCTGAGCACTACTGAGGTCATCAGTCCCCTAGAACTTAATCCCAACTAACTTACGGACATCACACACATCCATGCCCGAGGCAGGATTCGAACCTGTGACTGTAGCAGTGGCGTGGTTCCAGACTGTAGCGCCTAGAACCGCTCGGCCACCTGGGCCGGCAATAATCAGAAAAAGATGAAAGAAAACACAAGATGGTACACAATGACATACAAACACAAACTCACCCATAAAATCACCAACGTATTCAAAAGACAGGTAATAAACATATTATACAGATAAAACAATTCTATACAAAAATACACCCCAAAACTGACAAAAACAGGGACAAATACCAGAAAGCAGGCATATATCAACTACAGAGTAACACTTGTGGAGGCAGATACTTAGGACAGACAAATGGAACATCTGATGTCGGATATAATGAACACATGGGAGTCCGGAAATATGGGTCAAACCACTCCACATTTGCGAAGTACCTAAGACAACATGACCACAGACCAACCACTAGAGGAGATGACATGAAACTGCTTAGAATCAACAATAAAAAGCACCTACCAACCCTGCAAGAAAATTAACACGTACAGGAAACCAAAGCAGAATGGAAAACCCTGTTGAATGACCAAGTATACATTTCAAGCAATTCATTAGTTACGCTAATAGATAAAATAACAGAAAACGCTCCAAAAGAGGATTAATATAACAATTCTGTACCATATAATAATAATAATAATAATAATAATACTGAAGAAATACCAGAAGATTGGAAATGTGCCCTAATACATCCGTTACATAAAAAAGGGGATAAATCGGATGTGAACAACTATAGAGGAATCTCCTTACTTGCCGTCACATACAAGATATTATCAGCTTGTCTTCTTGAAAGAACACAAAAACTGCTAGAACCCAAAATCTCAGATTTCCAAGCTGGTTTCAGACCAAACAGATCATGTCCAGAACAAATTTTAAACTTGAAATTGATTACAAGGATGAGACAAATGCGAAAAAGGCATATGATTCAATTCACAGACCCACACTATTTAAAATTCTTGAAGAACAAGGACTGGATAAGAAGACACGGAACATCATAGAGCAGACATTAACAAATACAAAATGCAAAGTGAAATTCATGGGAAAACTTTCAAAATCATTTGAGATAAAAACTGGGGTTAGACAAGGTGATGGATTATCACCTCTGTTATTGAACTTAGTTCTGGATAGAGTCATGACAGAATGGGAAAAAGAACTCAAAAAAGAAAAGTACTGGAAACCAATATCACTGGGAACCAAAAAAGATGACCTACAAATCCCCTACTTAGCCTACGCAGACGATCTTGCAATAATGGCAGATTCTAGTGAAATGGCAGTCAAACAGATAGAAACCTTAAAAGAGTGTGCAGGAAAAGTTGGCCTACAAATATCTTTTGAGAAAACGGTGTTTACAACAACAATCTAGAAATTTCTAAGTTACAAAACCAAATATGGAGAAATTAAGAGGGTACCATACTTTAAATATTTAGGAGAGATAAATTCTGAAAAATACTCACAACAAGAAAGAATATTAAAAGCTCGTAGGGGTCTAGGGATGGTCCAAAACATTTACAATAAAAAATGTCTATCTATAAATACAAAAATTAAACATTATAAGTCGGTAATTAAACCAATAATGCTATATGCCAGCGAAACCTTGACACTTAAAAGGAAAACAGATATGGAAAACCTGAAGAAAGAGGAAAGGAAAATCATTAGGAAAATTCTGGGACCAAGATGGACCAAAGAGGGGTATAGATTACAGAAAAATTCTAAAATTGAAGAATATTCTTACATAGAGATAGACATGAGGAAGAGGCGTCTAAAATTCTATGGCCACATAATGAGACTTCCCGATCACAGACTTACAAAAAAAATAGTAAGATACGTAGCATCCCATGTTAATGGAGGAGAATGGATCAAAAATGTAAAGAAAAATCTGGAATTAGCCAACATTACTACTGAAGACATGAACAAAAGAAACAATTTCAAACTTAAAGTTGACAAATGGGAGGTCAAACCAGAGACAAAAGCGCCGAGAACTGGAACAAAATGGAGCGAAGAAAGAAAAGCTGAATTCTCGCAAAGAATGAAGACCTGGTGGGCAAACAAGAAGAATAAGAAGCCCCAGAAGTGAACTATCTTTACTTAGCGTCTTCCATGTTGGGAGCTTTACGACTAATAATAATAATAATACCACCGAACATTTTTACACTCACCTATCCAATAACCGTTCCACAAAACATTTAAACGAAAAGACAAATCAGCTGGAACCAAAGTTTTCAACCACTCGCCAGCAGCTAATACATCACCGTACAATTCAAAGTACCAAAGTAAAAAACAAAAACCACTCATCATCTCTCTCTCTCGCTCTCTCTTTCTCTCTCTCTCTCTCACTCTATTTCACATAAACACGAATGGAAGTTAATCTTGAACATATACTTCGTATTTCGTTAGGTAGGCTAGAAATAGATAAACTTGTCAAAGGGGAGGAAACACGTAATGGAGTCAAAATACTTACGTTGTGAAAAGCAGTGTCCGGCGGAATAGTTATATCAAGTGGCAAAAAACAATAGTGCACCACGAAAATGATTGAGAAACATGGTGAACAGGGTGAAGAATGTCAGAATACTAAGTTGTGCGTATATGACAGTAATAAATGTGGTAGTAGACCTCCAGACCAGATGAGAAGAAACTCAGAAGAGCAAATCGTAAGTAATTACTATTTTACCAAAAAATCGAGACGTGAACTGTTTAATAATGTAAAACTAACAAAAATGTATTGTTGTTGATCCAGTGATGGTGCCTTAGAACAAGATAAGGCGTAACGAGTATGGGATAAATAAATTAAGTAACAGCAGTTTTATGTAGAAGACAAGTATTTATATTATATTAGAACAAATAAGCCCTCGGTCAGAAATATTAAGTCAAAAGTGGACACACAAACAAACTGTTCAAATACTGGTTGTCTGTCACATTTCTCGTGTTTAATCCACCTGGCTGATTTGTTCAGTGGCAGGCGCAGTGCCGTTTTCCGGGCACATTTTAGCGGCCATTAAACTGCCCTGAGTTCATCCTTCGCTTTTTCGTGGACTTGAATTCTGATGTGCTGACATTTAAATGAGGTGCCTATATATCTTTGGAAGAATGGCAGCTCATTCTTCCCCAAGAGGCGAAAGTAGAAAAAATAGTGAAAGACCATAATGTCTGGAGCAAATTCAACTGTCTTAATCACTAAACAGACGATCCATTGGGTTCAGGTCTGGTCTCTTTACTAGACTAATCCATTTCAGCAACGCTGTTATCCTTGGCCATTGCGTCACAGACATTACTTTATAACAGGGTGCATTACGTGAAGAAACACTGTCCGCCTAGTGTAAGCAGTACACAGTATTATAAAATATGTTCATGTTCTTACGCATTTTGCGCTTTCTTAAGCACAATAAGATGACCATACTATAACCACGAAAAACACCCTACCCTTCTTACCTAACATCACCTACTCCGTAATTGTTGGCAATAACGATGATGGCAAGTAACTTTCCCAAAGCATTCGGCAAACTAAAACGCTTCCAACGGACTAACAATTGATATAACGTGATTCGACATCCAAAATCACTCGTTTCTAGTCATGCAATGCCCTGTGGCGTCGCTCATTACACCAGCTCAAACGCCGCTTAGCATTTAATACAGAAATGTGTGCGTGATGGGGAGCTGTTCGATCATTGTTCACCATTATCTTGAACTATCTCCACCCAGACATTTTAATAGCTAGATTGCTGGTACGTATTTGGAAGTAATAAGTGATTCTTTTCACGTACTTCGTGGTTTTCCTTACAACTGCCCCTCGACAAAGATCGACTGAGCCTATCTGTCAGTACATCAGGTCTCTCTGGTAATGGTTTAACATTCCTTCACGTTTGCACTTCACTGTCACATCACGTGGCCAGTTAGTCCTGGCTACTGTATTCAGTGCCAGCGAAATTTCTCTGTGGAAATGCGGCTCTCGGAAAACTTTGTAGACAAAGAAAGCGTCTCAGATTTAAGCATGGCATGCGTCTGTCATAGTCTCGGCCGTCAGAGTAAAGTAAAGCCTCTAGAAACGTACGCATCAGGAAATGATGGAATAGTCGAATGAGCTATGCTTATTTATAAGTCATAGCAGTCACCAGGAGTCGATTTGTGCCAAAAATAACCCGACAGTAATAAAAAACTCTCACTCTTTAAAAATTCCGAGCAGAGTGCACAAAAGAGCTTGAGTTGGGACACTTGAACACAAGGTCGAACAAAAAATGTTTTGGGCGAATTGTATTAGTCGATTCGACTACAGACCCAGAAAATTACTGTTCTACATCTACATCTACATCTACATCGATACTCCGCAAGCCACCCAACGGTGTGTGGCGGAGGGCACTTTACGTGCCACTGTCATTACCTCCCTTTCCTGTTCCAGTCGCGTATGGTTCGCGAGAAGAACGACTGTCTGAAAGCCTCCGTGCGCGCTCTAATCTCTCTAATTTTACATTCGTGATCTCCTCGGGAGGTATAAGTAGGAGGAAGCAATATATTCGATACCTCATCCAGAAACGCACCCTCTCGAAACCTGGCGAGCAAGCTACACCGCGATGCAGAGCGCCTCTCTTGAAGAGTCTGCCACTTGAGTTTATTAAACATCTCCGTAACGCTATCACGGTTACCAAATAACCCTGTGACGAAACGCGCCGCTCTTCTTTGGATCTTCTCTATCTCCTCCGTCAGACCGATCTGGTACGGATCCCACACTGATGAGCAATACTCAAGCATAGGTCGAACGAGTGGCTTGTAAGCCACCTCCTTTGTTGATGGACTACATTTTCTAAGCACTCTCCCAATGAATCTCAACCTGGTACCCGCCTTACCAACAATTAATTTTATATGATCATTCCACTTCAAATCGTTCCGCACGCATACTCCCAGATATTTTACAGAAGTAACTGCTACCAGTGTTTGTTCCGCTATCATATAATCATACAATAAAGGATCCTTCCTTCTATGTATTCGCAATATATTACATTTGTCTATATTAAGGGTCAGTTGCCACTCCCTGCACCAAGTGCCTATCCGCTGCAGATCTTCCTGCATTTCGCTACAATTTTCTAATGCTGCAACTTCTCTGTATACTACAGCATCATCCGCGAAAAGACGCATGGAACTTCCGACACTATCTACTAGGTCATTTATATATATTGTGAAAAGTAATGGTCCCATAACACTCCCCTGTGGCACGCCAGAGTTTACTTTAACGTCTGTAGACGTCTCTCCATTGATAACAACATGCTGTGTTCTGTTTGCTAAAAACTCTTCAATCCAGCCACACAGCTGGTCTGATATTCCGTAGGCTCTTACTTTGTTTATCAGGCGACAGTGCGGAACTGTATCTAACGCCTTCCGGAAGTCAAGAAAAATAGCATCTACCTGGGAGCCTGTATCTAATATTTTCTGGGTTTCATGAACAAATAAAGCGAGTTGGTTCTCACACGATCGCTGTTTCCGGAATCCATGTTGATTCCTACATAGTAGATTCTGGGTTTCCAAAAATGACATGATACGCGAGCAAAAAACATGTTCTAAAATTCTACAACAGATCGACGTCAGAGATATAGGTCTATAGCTTTGCGCATCTGCTCGACGACCCTTCTTGAAGACTGGGACTATCTGTGCTCTTTTCCAATCATTTGGAACCCTCCGTTCCTCTAGAGACCTGCGGTACACGGCTGTTAGAAGTGGGGCAAGTTCTTTCGCGTACTCTGTGTAGAATCGAATTGGTATCCCGTCAGGTCCAGTGGACTTTCCTCTATTGAGTGATTCCAGTTGCTTTTCTATTCCTTGGACACTTATTTCGATGTCAGCCATTTTTTCGTTTGTGCGAGGATTTAGAGAAGGAACTGCAGTGCGGTCTTCCTCTGTGAAACAGCTTTGGAAAAAGGTGTTTAGTATTTCAGCTTTACGCGTGTCATCCTCTGTTTCAATGCCATCATCATCCCGTAGTGTCTGGATATGCTGTTTCGAGCCACTTACTGATTTAACGTAAGACCAGAACTTCCTAGGATTTTCTGTCAAGTCGGTACATAGAATTTTACTTTCGAATTCAATGAACGCTTCACGCATAGCCCTCCTTACGCTGACTTTGACATCGTTTAGCTTCTGTTTGTCTGAGAGGTTTTGGCTGCGTTTAAACTTGGAGTGGAGCTCTCTTTGCTTTCGCAGTAGTTTCCTAACTTTGTTGTTGTACCACGGCGGGTTTTTCCCGTCCCTCACAGTTTTACTCGGCACGTACCTGTCTAAAACGCATTTTACGATTGCCTTGAACTTTTTCCATAAACACTCAACATTGTCAGTGTCGGAACGATAAACATCATGTCTATTTACAAAATTAAAACATATTGTGCAAGAATATCGACACTTATCATTCTATCATAGATTGTGGTTGATATTACTGCTCTTAATTGTTCACACTTGAACACATTCCTGTATGTGAACGTCTATTTCAACTGAAAACAGAAAAACATATTCGGACTTTCACTTAAAACTAATTACTCAGAGAAGATTACTGTACTGATGACCATTAAGCAACAGATTGGAAATTAACTGCTGGTGAGTCTTGCTGTCACAGCAGAACCAGGAGCACTTCTCAGGGTGTGCACTGCAGCTCTGAACGAAATGTTAGGAACGGAAAACTTCCCTGGACCATGACCATCCAAACCGGACACTCAGCAGCAGCTACGATATCTGCCTGTGAAAGCCTAGAAACGAGAAACTGGCATAAAGTACACCGAGGTGACGAAAATCATAGGATAGCAATATGCACAATTACAGATGGCGGTAGTATCGTGTACAGAAGGTATAGAAAATCAGTGCATTGATAGAGCTGACCTTTGCGCTCAGGTGATTTATGTTAAAAGGTGTCTGACGTGATTGTGGCCGCATGACGGCAATTAACAGACTTTGAACGCAGAAGGGCAGTTGGAGCTCGACGCATGGGACATAACATTTCGGGAATTGTTAAGGAGTTCAATATTCCTACATCTATAATGTCAAGAGTGTGCCGAGATCACCGTATTACGGCATTAACTCTCACCACGGACAACGCAGTGGCCGACTGCCATCACCTAACGGCCAACAGCAGACAAACAATACCGCATGAAATAGCCACAGAAATCAATATGGTACATGCGACGTTTGCGTTTGTTAGGATTGTGTGGCGAAATTTGGCGTTAATGGGCTACGGCAGCAGATGATCAACGTGATTGCCCTTGCTAAGAGCACAACATCCCCAGCAGCGCCTCTCTTGGGCTCATGACATCGGTCGGACCTTACACAAGTGGACGACCGTGGCCTGGTCAGGTGAGACCCGATTTCAATTTGTGAAAGCTGATGGTAGGGTTCGAGTGTGGCACAGACCCCACGAAGCCATGGTTCCAAGTTGCTAACAAGGGCCTGAGCAAGCTTATGGTGGCTCTGTAACGGTTTCCGCTGTGTTTGTATGGAAATGACTGGATGCGCTGGTCCAAATGAACCGATCAGTGACTGGAAACGATTAAGTTCGGCTACTTGGAGACCATTTGCAGCCACTCATGCACTTCATGTTGCCAAACACGGATGAAATTCTTATGGATGACATTGCGCCTTGTCACCGGGCCACAGTAGTTCGTGATTGTTTTGAAGAACATTCTGGACAATTCGAACGAATGAATTTTCCACCCAGATCACCAGACATGAATTCCATCAAACATTTATGGGACATAATCGAGGTCAGTTCGTGCACAAAATCGTGCACCGTCAACACTTTCGCAATTGTGGGCTGCTACAGGAGCGGCATGGCTCAATAGCTGTGCACGGTACTTCCAATGATCTGTGGAGTCCATACCACGTCGTATTGCTGCACTAAATCAAGCAGAAGGAACTCCGACACCATACAGGAGGAACCCCTTGACATTTTTATCATGCTTGGATATGCAAACGATTATTGTTTTAGCGCAACCACACAACGTAGGTAGACGTAACGTTCAAAAAATGGCTCTGAGCACTATGGGACTAAACATCTATGGTCATCAGTCCCCTAGAACTTAGAACTACTTAAACCTAACTATCCTAAGGACAACACAACGCCCAGCCATCACGAGGCAGAGAAAATCCCTGACCCCGCCGGGAATCGAACCCGGGGTCAGGGAACTCCGACACCATACAGGAGGAACCCCTTGACATTTTTATCATTCTTGGATATGCAAACGATTATTGTGTTAGCGCAACCACACAACGTAGGTAGACGTAACGTTCAAAAAATGGCTCTGAGCACTATGGGACTTAACATCTATGGTCATCAGTCCCCTAGAACTTAGAACTACTTAAACCTAACTAACCTAAGGGCAGCACACAACACCCAGCCATCACGAGGCAGAGAAAATCCCTGACCCCGCCGGGAATCGAACCCGGGAACCCGGGCGTGGGAAAGGGAGAACGCTACCGCATGACCACGAGATGCGGGCATAGACCTAACGTCATCTAGAGTTTGTAAAGAAATGGAACGCAGAGGGTTCGTCATTGAAAAATCTCACGCAAATGTTGGTTGCTTGTGGGAACATCGTTCCAAACTTCGTGTTAAAAGGAAGAGATCTACCGGTACCGGGCATAATTCGACAATGGGGGGAGAGAGGTCCTTCCAGACTGCGGTTAATGTCTCAGTGATGCTGCTGGTCGCCTTGGTTGGTGTATAACGACTCCAGTGGGAATTGTCTTCTTGGATCGTTTTAAGCCATGTGTAGATTGATTCTATCTTCTGATAACCTATAACGACTCATATGTTTTAACGCATTCACTGTTAGTACCAAAAGGCTAATTTCTGAGCAATCAAAGGTTAATGGTAATCACTTTAGACGTAAATAACGTAACAAACAGTGCATCTCCCGCCTCACTTTTTCCATGCTTGTAACAAATTGCCTCAGGAAACAAATACAACAGTTTTCTGTGGAAATTGTTTCCTGTTGACACACTGCCGTATTCGGCACCATGGTTCATATTGGCAATACCCGAACTATTATTCTAGGTTGGCCATACTCCCTATCGATACCGCTTGTGGCTTCTATGACAAAATGAAGGATTTATCTGCGTGAGCGCAGCGCGGAAAGGGGGTGACGGTGGGGCCAGCAGGTCTGTGCTGCGAGTAAGCAAGAAGTTTTCGCTGGGGGTGACATAACGCCAGACAGTGATAGGCAGTGTGTTTGCTAGGTTTTGCCCAAGCGGAATGAACGGTGGTCTGTCTCGCGGCGGACTGTCAATGTGTATGCTTGGAATTTATGGAATTAAGACGAACGTAAGACTCCTATAACCTCAGCTGACGTATCCGCCATTATTTTCCCCGAACAATAAGACATTCATACCTGTTTGCTTATGAATCACGTTGCGAGTGGAGATTTCTAACTAAATGTATTGATGGCTGTCTACTCAGCGATGAACTGCACAAACCATTGCAAAAATGCTTTATTCGTGTTTACTACAAAGGACTTTAAAAATGGTTTTCTTTGCCACAATGCTTCAGGTGCTAGTTCTGCAAAGGCACTAACTCTGCGGGCTACCCAATCGACAGAAGCCAGGGAATCACATTCTGAATGGCTAACAAACCTAAATTATAGGCACAATTCTGTGCATGCAGAATCTAAGCTGTTGTATATAAACTAACTGTCTTGATGTTAAGCGTGAGACAGACTTGAGTGTTTTTATGATACAGTAGACGTGTTCATTTTAAAAGCAATTGTTCCAGAAGCCCATTAATTGCTTATGTTAGATAGAAAACAGAGTTACAAAACTATTTTATGATAGATCTCTATCACTTCTTCACCCAGTTGTAATAACCTGTGACGAAATATAAAAAGCGGTTAATAAAATGGTTACTAGAAGTTTTTTCCAGTGTAACATGAAACTATGCTTTTCCCCAAGTACAATAAAAATGCTGCGCTTCTTAAAGTACCTACTCATGTTTAAAACATTAATGCCCCTTAGGAGGTGCCTTGATACGGACAAAAGCTAATGAATAGGTACAAGTTGTTGCTGAATAACACCAATATTTGAAATCATTGGTACAGAGCTATTAACTCATTACATTTGATATTTACAAGTACCTCCCAAGTTGCAGCCTACTTTTCTGTATCCGTGTAATATTACGTTTCAATTTCTATGTTATGTGAAAACGGCATTCTAAAAACCTCTGTATACATTACTAACTGTTCGGTACAGATCATGCATGCGATGTTAAATATTTTATAGTAGACATTTTAAAAATTTGTGCAGTAGGTTTACCATCCAAAAGGTAAACATTGCCGAATTCTCAGAGTTGCGAAATCATGGCGGATGATTCACCCTTTTATTTAGGACCTGCAGACGGACGCATAGAAACCGTGTGTCGTCACTGAGTCGGACGTTCAGTACGTTTAGGTATTGTGTACAGATGGTCGTGTCGGTAATTATCAATTTTCTGTTATTATGGCGTACTGTTATTTGCTCATGAAACCGTTGGTGTATATTTCATGTGCTACGTGAGCTGTAGAGATTAAACATTTTCTGTGTGTAATATTAAAGAGAGATTTCATTAAAATGTGCACTGCAAATGATTGTTTACTTCTTAGCTCATAAGATGCTTGTGCAGGATCCTATGCGTCAGTGAATCTTATTTCTAACGCTGGCCTGTTTAAGATGCTCTATGAGATATTATATTCTATTTGCAAAGAAGGAAAACTGAGCTTGATTATAATAAATACTGCGTGTAAAGGCGCAGAACCTCGAACCTAAGCAAACTCTTCAATACGGAAAGGAACGGTCTCCAATATTGCTTCTATTCTATTTTCACTAGTGGATGCTACACCAAGCCATTTGGAATGTTTATCTGTGAGTAAAGTAAAGCCTGAAGTCCTCTGTATAACTTATAGTGTTTCAGCTGAGAGTAAAATTTTTCGTAATTGTTTGGAACGTAGTGTTATGTATTGTTTTTGAATTTCTGTATATCGGACGTCCAAAACATGTGGAGAACAAGCGCGTAACCTGGTGAAAATGGTAATGTTCCATAAAGTAATTCAAGTATAATTTTCCAAGTTTTCTTCCTTCTAGAATTCTATACTGACTGATTATCATGTATCAGTTTTATCAATTTGGTAATTGTTTATATTGTGTGTGAATTTTAAGAAAAATTATTGTAAACCTGTTAAAACTGTGAAAATGTTAATATATGTGCGCTGTGTTAATGTAGCTGTGATTCAATCAATCGTTTGCACTCTTTCTTGTCATGTGACTCCGGTCAATGTTCCACCACAAATTGAACTTAGTCGTCTGCAGATGGAAGGTAATTACTGTTTCATCATGTTAAAGAGTAAGCTTACAAAACCAAGCAAGCAAAGGTAGCTCTTAACAAACGTAATTTTAGCCACATGCTACATGACTCGTTCGTGTAGTAGTAATAATTATCTTCCAGTCGAGCTACTTATGTTGGAGGCAATGCGTCGGAAAAGTACGTATAGTGGTGCCTAAAACAAAACGAATTGCAGGAAACTTTTTAAATAAAGCTGGTGAGGCAATGTTCTAAGAGTGTTAATTAATTTTACTTCCTTGCTGATAAGATTTCAAAAAACTGTACTTGCATTTCATAAAGTGAAAAACGAGTATGAAAATACAAAAAAGCGAATATGTCAACATAAATATAGATTCATGAGAGTTAAAACAAATATATTTGCAAAAGGGTATACGAATATCATGTATTTCATTAAAACCGCAGAGAACAAGCGTGTTCAACTTAAGCTTTTTGATTTTCTGAGTTAAAGGCGTAACTGACAAAGAAATACTTCTCTTCAAAGTTCAGTTTTTGTTTAAAGTCCTTTTATACATAGTAAATTGCAGTTCGTAAGTAACTCTGTGAATTGTCCATTGATTTGTGCTATTTTTATGGTTATACAGAGTCCACCAACACTCTGGTTATATTATATTTAACTCATGCATCAGTATTAAAATATAATTAATGAAATTAGTAAATATTAAGATTCACGCATCGCATTTTTGGACCTACTATTATTGAATGTTCGCTGTTTCCATAGTGTACATGTGCAGGTTTTTCAACAAGCCACTGTCTTCAAAAAGGACTACGGGTATATTGCGGAAGAAAGGGGTGGAAGCTGTGCTACAGAGAGATATTAAATATTAAATGAACAAAAATGGAGCGCGGGAAGAAAAGTTAGTTAAATTCACTGACGAGGAAGTAATTCTCCGCAAAACTCTCTTATGAAGAACAAGCAACGTTGTCGTACGTGCAAGTGTAAATGAACAGTCATCCGAGGGAGACCAGAAGGATAAAAACTGTAGAGAAACTCGAGAGGTATGTAGCGCACAGATTTAAATGATGTTCTTTATAGAACGTATACAGATTCGAAAAATTCAGCCTTACAAATTAATAATTACAGATTGGTGTTAATAAAGTGCACTGGCGTGAGAAGTTGTATCTGTACTACTCAAGTAGACGAAAACACAAAGGCTTCTCTTACTACGTCATATTAAACGTTAATACTCGCATATTTTTCAAACAGCGGAACGATCGTCAGATGATTTTAACAACCAGCACGCAGTGATAATAAAAATGTGCTTATAGATGTGTGAATTTTAAAACGTACATAATAATTTTTCCTGTCTTACTCTGAATCAATTACAATTGAATTTCCGTTTACTTTGGTGCCTTATGCGAGCCTCAATTATGATGGCACTACAATTAGTAACTATAACAATAAAAGGAGGTTAAAAAGTCACCTAAGTGAAGCAAACAGCACTGCTCACGTCTTGCCCTATTTTCGTCATGTCTTCTCACCCTAGCAGAAAATAGTCGTTACAAATTATGATACATCAGTGATACAATTTATATATGGTTATCAGATAACGTTTCAACTCATCAGCGTTTCGAATCCAATGACGCCCTTCACCTAACCCGCTCTCTCTATCTTCTGCTAATCAATTTACCTCTGTCCACCACCTACATATAAGATCTTCTATAATCTATTTTGTGAATATTAGTCTGCACATATTACACTGAAGCGCCGAAGAAACTGGTACAGGAATATGTACTCAAATACAGGTATATGTAAATAGGCAGATTACGTCGCTGCGGTGGGCAACGCCTAAGTAAGACAACAAGTGTCCGGCGCAGTTGTTAAGTTGGTTACCTCTGCAACAATGGCAGATCATCAAGATTTAAGTGAGTTTGAAAGTGGTGCTATAGTCGGCACACGAGTGGTGGGACATATCATCTCCGAGCTAGCCCTGAATTGGGGATTTTTCCGTACGACAATTTCATGAGTGTACTATGAATATGAGGAATCCGATAAAACATCAAATCGCCGACATCGCTGCGGCCGGAAAAACATCCTGCAAGAAAGTGACCAGCGATGACTGCAGAGAATGAACCATTCAACGAGACAGAAGTGCAGCCCTTCGGCAGACTGCTGCTGGAGGCTTTGTAATGGCGTGTGGAGTGTGTAGTTGTAGTGTTATGCGACCCCTGATTCGTCTAGATACGACTCTGACCGGTGACACGTACGTACGCATTCTGTCTGATCACCTGTATCCATTTATTGTGCCGTGTGCATCCCGATGGACATGCCCAGCTTCAGTAGGACAATGCGACACCCCACACGTCCAAAATTGTTACAGAGTAGCTGCAGAAACACTCCTCTGAGATTAAGCACTTCCGCTGGTCACCAAACTCCCTAAACATGAGCATTATTGACCATATCTGGGATATCTTGGAAGGTGCTGTTCAGAAGAGATCTCCACTCCCGCGTACTCTTACTGATTGATAGATAGCCCTGCCGCACTACTTGAGACATTAGTCGAGTCCATGCCACGTCTTGAGTGGGCACTTCTGCGTGGTCGCCGGGGCCCTACACGATATTACACCGGTATATCAGTTTCTTTGGCTCTTCAGTGTATATTTCCATTCATACAACGCCTTTTAACGACAATTTCTTCTGCCTATCAGAATGGATCTACGACATCATTGTCTCTCCTTGTCATAAGTATTTAACGTCTTCTAATTTCTGTTTATTTGCTAATTTATGTGCCAGCTTACTGTAATACTTCACCACATTTTACTCACGAACTTCAGATAACTACTTTCACTAGCGTCGTCCTCAGATTTATATAAATATTTGTTACTAACAGACATATTTCATTGATGTCCACACCAATCTGCTTTGAATTCTCGGTTAATGTTTCTTATACAGTGCGGTCAGAAACAATCTGAAAAGTATTTACGGGTGTTGCAGTGGAGTTTGTGCTGGGTAGTAATTATTAAGAGAAAAAATTCGATACGTTATGCTGTTTCTGAGGTATTTGGCATTGGAGTTAGCAAATTAGGTCACAGCGTGCACCTTCAAGGACCAGCACAAATTAAAAATACAGTAATGCACAGACGTTGTCGATCTGTGTATTACCACTTCTTCAAATGCTCATTGTCAGATAAATACATGCCTTTTTCGGAAGAGATAAATTTATGGTAGGTGAACAAAAGCTACAATTGTTCGGTTCGAGAAAACCAAACGAAATACGAATTTAGTGACACTGTCTCTGGCAGTCTTTCCTCTGATAGTCTTCTTTAATATGTGTGTGAGACAAGCCGATTGTCTAACTTCAATGCTAAGTAAAGCGGAAACGGCGCAACGTATCGAATTTTCTCCTTAACAATTATTTCTCGGCACAACTTCCCATTCAAATATCCTTACAAGCTTTTCAGAATGTTGCTGACCACCTTGTACAAAAACTTTCTTTTCTCACCTGCTACTGCATGTTATTGAGTTATGTTGTTAAACGAGCCCCTGACCTTCTTTCTCTCACTCTATAATACTATCTACATTACTCCCACGTCGGCCAGATGGGCAATACTGCCATAAGGGCTACGCTGTTTGTTACCTTTAAGATTTTCATGTACTGACCGAGCCCTTTCATTCCTTATCTGAATTATGTCTCACTTGATTATTAAACGGATGCGTAAGGATGTCCTTTTATGGGTTCTAGATATCCTGCAGCTATGTCATTGACTCGTGGTGATTTGTTGGACTCCAGAACAATCAGTGCTTTGTCAAAGCCTGACATACTTTTGCATAATGTGCTTCTTTCTACCAAAATTGTTCCTCATTCCGAGTACGCTTTGGATTATCTCTTCTCGACAATTCTATGTGATACAAAATCCTTGTTCAGTTACTTAAGTGCTCCATCCTTCACTTAGTATAATAGGGAAACTACTATCTATTTTTCTACGACGATCTTCAGTTCGTTTTGTGACAATTACTTTCATGACTTCCATCAAATGTGATGTATCAACGTTCTCATCATTCCTTATTCCAAGCAACGTATCCTGTTGACATCCAATCTCTTCCCTTCCATTATGATCCTTCCTTTCTTTAAACCTTGATCATTTACGGAAGTGTTCGCTAAATCCGGTTGTGACCTACTACAGCGATTATTCTCAGATTCCTCTCCCGTTGACGGAATCCTCCACCCGACCATGTTTTGTAGTACCACCGTCTTCTTCTCTCACCCCTGTTACAGTTTCCACATCTCACGACACTATCAGCTTTCGTGGGAACAAATTTCTTCTCAGTTTCTTTGAACCGTCGAAACTACTCTCCTTAGCGTGTTCTTTAGAAGTACGGTCTGCAATGAAGCAAAATATAATTTTCCTCAGCTGAGTAATACTGTAGAGAATTAGCTGCACTACAGGCATCAAGAGAGTGTACATAGTTATTTAACTGTATTATACTGTTAAAGTACGGTTATTTTATCATGTCAGGTTGCGGGTACTTAAGTCCAGAAATACATGTTACATACTGTCACTTCGAGTTCACAGTTGCTACCAAATCCATCGTAGTACAGTGTTCCACAAATCAGAATACGAACACATGTACAGCTTGTACACGTTCCTTCCCTCCAGTAACCAGTTTAAACTGAGACCTGTTACTGGAAGAACAACCCTTTTCATGAACTAATAATCACCTTATAAAACTCACAGTGTTTAACACTTATGTATGCCCACACAAATATTATGAGTATCATCGCCTAGTGGACTCTGAAAATTCACGTATTTGTCTGTACAGCACGCCACGCCTCCGGAACGAAGTATGAATCCGAAGAAAAAAAAATCGGAAATTTTCGAAGACGTCGTCCATGACTGATAATAAACATATACAAATTAGCTACACTCTTAAAAAAATCTTTATTTCATTATGTTAACGAAAATTCTAAGATCTCCAGGAGAAGTAGCCACTGATCAGACGTGCTGTGCAGGCATTCCTATCGACTCACGCATAAAATTCCTCGCGCAGTAACCAAAGCGAGCGAAATATACCTTCTCCATATTTCGATTCACATAACCTCGGACTCACTGCCTTTGGTCCAATCTCATTTCCGAAATAAATTTGAGTGAAATTACTAAACAACACATTCCCAAAATGGAATGGTTTCGAGTTAATCAATCTTTAACCGTCTTAAGAACCAAGGTAAATAATAAGTAAATGTATATAGAACTAATTATCTGGCGGCGATCTCCCCCGCTCCCTCCGCGCTCCTCCTCCCCCCCCCCCCCCCCCAGTATATACATTCCTCATTGCTTTCCTCTTTCACCCAGACAACACGTGAAAATAATATTGTTCAATAGATAAATTGAAATTATTCGGTAAATTTTCAGTCTTTTCGTCTCAACGCTGTTTACTAACTTATTTAAAGAACAAGTGTACAGTTAACATTTTTCAGCGACTTTAAACAGGGAATATTAACATGTCAATCAGTTATCTACCAAAGGACTTATAAATTCTGTGTCTTAGATAATTTATTGTGCATCATAAGTTATTTTAGATGTAAAGATGAAATTCATCCTCTGATGAGGATAATGGTCGAAAAGTTTCATAAAGTTTCACAAGGATTCGGTTATTATTATAGTCTAATAATGTATACAATATTCAGTCTCTGTTCTGGGCATAGTCTCGGCTGTGCCTCAAGATTCGTGTGATCAGTGTGGAGTACATGCAACTCTCAGCGTGTGAAACCGTTCTCTGGACCCATGACCTATTGCATGTGGCAACATCATTATCACATTACGTACCGGTAACGTTAACTAGTAGGAAAAACAAAGTTTTGGTGGAAAACGCTGACACAGCATCCTTCACTATGGCATCACAGTAGACCTGAAACAACTGCACTTGTTACATTTCCCTAACAGAAGCATCATTATTTCCTTATCATTGTGAGAACCACACACAAAGATCAATTTGCAAGAAGCACCCTTACCTCAAGTGTCCCCACTCTGTAGTTAATGGTGTGCGAGCTCGGCTCCCTACCCCTTGAGCATGTTTTCTTTTACAATACTGTAATCGTGTGCACGTCATCATTTTCATACAGAATGAAGCGCTGACAGCAGCAGCAGCAGCAGTTAGCAACTAGGAAGGGAAACTGTCAGTATGTACTATGTCGATCCATCTCTTATTATTATTATCATTATTATGATTATTATTATTACTGCTATTACCTGTATGCAGTTAATTATACTTAGTTCTTTTGCTATAATTTCTACAACTGCACAAAATCAGCTTCAATTAACAGGATGTCTAGCATTGTTTGACTATGCTGTAGCATGAGCAGAGCAGTGGCAAAAAGCACTTGTTACAGTGTTGAAAGAGGACACTCAGATGTCTCCATAGTAACAACACACAGGATGTCTTCCTGAAATTTTAGGCCATGTGTCATCTCGCAATGTGATAGCACAACCACTGCAGCCAAGACCCACAAGAGTACAGCTATGAGGTAACATGTACAATACATCTCTTAGTGTTTCTAAATATGTAAATATGAATTTAGCACCTAGCAATGGCTTTGAAGTAGCAACAGAGCTAGAAAATTCTAAGAGCTCCAGGATAAGTAGTCTGCTGGTCCTAAAGTGCAATATTCATGGTATGAGAGGGACTAACTAAGCAGTACGATGAAATATATAGACAGCAGGATGACGTATGTGTATGAAACATTACATACCTATATTGGCAATCAGACGTTTGGTAGTAAAGTGTCTGTAGTAGATATGTATTGTGCGGCAGTGCTAGAATTAACCTCGTGGGACACAAATATATATCTAAAACATCCAAGAATTGTTAAGCTGAAAGAACTACATTGTGTATTATCAATTGCCACATACAGATTTTAATGTTGGTGTCCATATATGAGAGGGTGTACCGTGAGTTCGTTGAATATTTGTTCAATTACCCTGTAAATGTTGATCATGTGAAGAAATGCATCAATGTCTTATTCCCCCTGTAGAAAAGTGTATGCATATTGAATCTGTAAGTGTAAAATCAGTGGAAACTGAAGTTGCTGAAGGAATGTCTGTGCATATTTTCGCACCTGTAAGCTCGACTGTGAGTCAGGTTGAATTCAAAGCATATGAAAACATTTGTTTAGAGACATCTGCATAGCTGCATGATTGTATGTAAGTAAAGAATGTTCAATAAAGTTGTTATTATTTACTGCGACGTGTGATAGTTGTAATGGTGAAAGGATTAAATAAGAGAGAGATTGCAAATTAACACATGGCTTATTATCAGAAACAACAATTTTTTTAAAAAAAGAGACTTCATAGATGCAGATTGTTTTTAATTATATGTAAGCAGCTGATCAACTGTACAATATTTACAGCACTTGAAATACAGTACATTACACCAGTAACAATACATTTTTCATTTCAAAAAGAGCCTGCATAACTGAGGAATGATTTTATTTACTTACCTGCAGCTGATGTACTATACTATACTTACATCAAAAAGATACATTACATGAAGATGATTTTTTATTTGCAAAATCTATGGTGTAAAGCTATTAGCAGCAGCACCATGTGAAGAACCACACGCGCGCACACACACACACACACACACACACACACACACACACAAACACACTCAAGAAGATAATGTGAGGTCTGAAGGGTCCCAACTGCATCTGTATAGATGAAGCATGACACGATAGATGACATTCAGTTGCAGTGCAGCATGCACCCCATGGCCCCATGCTGAAACACTAGTTACTGCACTATATGAAGAGACTCATCATCAACAAACAGAGATTCCTTATAGTCTTTCATCATGCATGTGCGTGAGGCCGTTCGATGCTCAGCCTTAGCCCCACTCTGGGTGACACCTGCCCTTCGCCTCGTCCTTCATCAGGCCGATAACTGCCTTTCTCTGAGCTGTAATGCCGTAACGGTTATCGGTCGCACATCCAAAATTGCCCATATCCTTGGGGTGGCACCCAATTACATAATATGGATCTCCTTTTACTCAGTATATGAAACTGTCTACATCCATACAAAGTAACATGATATTAACAAACTCTACTTTTGCATACTCCACTGAATCCATAGATATCTCCACAGCGACTACTCCTTGATTGAAGATGGTGGTCCGCATAAAATTTGACCTGCTCACCTAAGCGCTTGAACCATAACGCCCATCCTAATGGTAAACTAAATGAATATGTTCTCCATAGTTCTGCAGAGAACTGAATTATTTATCAATTTACAAAAAACTTTTCCAAAATCACACGTAGCAAAAGCCCTGTGTTGGGTGTTTGCATCAATGTACTCCACCAACCAAGGACGCTGATTGAAGGAGATGCCGCTAGTGATTCTAAAAAGTCGCATCCCCAACTGGAGACATTGCTGGAGGTTTATGTAGCGTACAAAGGGCCTGTGCTTTTTCTCCAGAAGTGTCGTCAGCTTGGGAAAAGAGCGTTACGTAGGACTAGGTGCTCTAGACACAGTGGCAAGTCACTGTCCTCTGGTCACACTGACAAGTCACTGTCATGGAATTCAGAGGGATATTTCAGATCAGTAACCTGGACATATCCCTTATCAGTATCAGCAGCTACACAATGAATGTTATCCTTCAGTTTGGTGATATTATCTTTGGACAGCCACGGGAAATATCCAGATGGCAGACTTTGTTCCATTGCTAATCCGTACATTTTGTTCACAATCAAGCAGAAGATGCAAAAGGATGTAACTCAAAACGATAGATGGCTTTCACTCCTCCTCACTCAATCGTAGGTTATTCACCACCCAAGGACGGAATGGGGAAGTGCCCCATGAATTTAGCATTAGAATAAAAAGCAACATATCAACATAGATCAACAGTTCGAGGTTGATAGACTTTATTTTTAACATTCCATTCCACAAAAGCCCCGGTCTCGGGTAACAGACGGCAGGATCAAAATGGTATGAGCACACGCTTACACTTCGGAACTTTTCAAGAACAACTGCGAGCAAGTCTCCTCTGTCTCCATGTATAATTTAGCATAATCCCTCAAATAACAGATGCTGAACTCCTGCCCAACATTCATCACGTGCCTATAGTCAACATTAGTTATGGCAGTGTGTGTGAGTTTGCTGGTGAATGTTATTATATCTAACAACGCAAATGTGGTTTCAAATAGTGCACCCATAAAATCCACGTGCTTACATTGAAAGAACCCTTTCTTCGTTGCATGCTGAAACTATGCATTGTCAGGAAATGAAGCCCGAGTTACTTGCGAATCCTATCGATGCTTTGTCTCAGCTTTCTTCTGCATAAATCATGAGGAATCCAGGAAGCAGAGTGATATTCTTGATGTCATTCACTTGGAGAATAAACTGACTTTTGTCAGGTTAGATACTGACTTTTTCAGTCTCCATCCAGAAATGACCCACGTACTCGGCGAAAAAGTGATCATTATACCCGCTAAAATTCCGGAAAAAGATTGATATGTGTCGTTGTAGTTTGCACTTAAAGTTGCATGCACTGTAAACTTCACTGGAGATCTTTGCCGTTAGATGACAGTAATCTCTACTTGGAATTTCTGATTTTCCATTCAAAGCCAGATCACAAATCCAACATTTAATTGTCTGCTTCCACATGGTATCATTCACCTTTCAGTTGGTCACTGGGATGTTTTTGGTATAAAGACCATCAAAATCCGACGCAAGTTCATCGATCTCAGACAACGACCATTTCGCACGAGTTTTCTATGTTTTTTTTCTGATTCGTCAATGTTCTGATACGTTCGATGCTGTCCGCCACGAATTCATCACCTGTGCCAACCGTTTCGTCGCAGTGTAACACTTGCACCCTCTGTCCTCAGTTACTTGCTGGCTGTATTCATATCTCTAGCTTCCTCTACAGTTTTTATCCTCTACAGCTCCCGCTATTACAGTGGGAATTATTTCATGCCTTTACAGATGCTCTGTCATCCTGTCGCTTCTTCTTGTCAGTGTTTTCCGTACATCCCTCATCTCGTCGATTCCGTTGAAAACTGCCTCATTACGTTTCTTACCAGTACACATAATTTTCAACAACCGCCTGTAGCACCATATCGCAAATGCCTCGATTCCCTTCTGTTCTGGTTTTCTTACAGTCCATTATCCACTACCATACAATGTTGTGTTTCAAAAGTACATTCTTAGAAATTTCTTCTTCAAATTGAGGGCGATGTTTGCTATTAGGAGACATCTCTTTACAAGAAATGCACTTTTTGCCCGTGATAGTCTGTCTTGTACGTCCTCTTTGCTCCGTCCGTCATGGGTTACTTTGCTGCTTTGGTAGCAGAAATCCGTAATTTCATCTAATTGGTGATCACCAATCCTGATGTTAAGTTCCTCGATGCTCTCGTTTCTCCTATTGTTATTCTGTCGACTTTTCGATTTACCCTTACTCCATATTCTTCACTCAGTAGACTCTTTACTCCATTCAGCAGATACTGTAGATCGTGTTCACGTTCACTAAGGATAAAAGTGTCATCAGTGAATCTTATCGCTGATCCCCTTTCATCTTCAGTTTTAATTCTACTCTCGAACTTTTCTTATATTTCTGTCATCGCGTCATCGATGTGCAGACTGAACAGCAGGAACGAAAGACCACATGCGTGTCTTACACGGTTTTTAATCCGTCTCATTAATCTTGATCTTCAACTCTCACTATAATCCCTTGGTTCTTGTACATGTTGTGTATTACCCGTCTATCCTTGTAGCTTACTTGGAACGCCTTGCACTGTCTAATACTTTTTCCAGGTCAGTAAATCATTTGCTTGTTTCTCGATTTCTCTTCAGTCTTGCTTCTACTCTCAACCGCAATGTCAGAACTGACCCTCTGGTGACTTTACCTTTCCTAAATCTAACTTCATCGTCATCTAACACATCTTCAGCTTTCTTTTCTTTTTCTTTCTATGTATTATTCTTATCAGCAAATTGGATGCATGCGCTGTTAAGCTGATTGCCCGATAGTTATCTCACTTTTCAATTGTCAGCCCTTGCTATCTTCGCAGTTTTATCTCAAATGGCACATCGCCAAACTCACGTATTGTATACTACAATGTGAATAGTCTTTTTTTTTTTTTTTTTGCTGCTTCCCCAATGATTTTAGAAATTCTTATGGAATGTAGTCTACCCCTTCTACTTCATTTGATATTAAATCTTCCAAAGCTTCTTTAAACCAATTCTGAGACTGCCTTTTCTTCTTTCTTCATGTCGTCAGATGGGTTTTCTCTTTCCATTTGTCCGCTCTCTCTTCTGCATTTATCGGTGGAAACTCCATTGCATTCTTAATGTTACCACCCGTAATTTCACCGAAGGTTGTTTTGATTTTTGTATATGCTGAGTCAGACCTCCCCCTTGGCAGTCTCCTGCTGGTGATCCGGACGGGGGATTACTCCAAGACTATCATGGCACTTAAATACTAGCCTGCACATGTCCTTAATGCAGTGCAGTGGTTTCCGTTGTCTTACTCATCGTCATGTCATTGATCATTGTGGATTCTTCTGCCTTGAGCGGCAGCTTCTCACAGAAGGGAAAGAGAGTGCCCCGAAACTCCGTCCACTGCTCTGCCCTCCTTAACAAGGTCACTGGCCGAATGAGGGTGACCTCTTATGCCAGCCGGCTTTGGTTGCCGAGCGGTTCTAGGCACATCAGTCCGGAACCGCACGACTGCTACGGTCGCAGGTTCGAATCCTGCCTCGGGCATGGATGTGTGTGATGTCCTTAGGTTTAAGTAGTTCTAAGTTCTAGGGGACTGATGACCTCGGAAGTTAAGTCCCATAGTGCTCAGAGCCATCTGAACCATCTCTTATGCCAGAAGTCTTCAGCAGCCATTGCTGATGATTTTTATTCAAAACGGAAACAGTGGGCGGTACTCAGATCCGGGACTGAAGACGTTCCTATTACTAATCAAAGATGTTGCCCCTAGACCACGGGTGCCAGACTTCGCAAGGTTATTCGCGACATATGAGTCAAAAAGGTCGCGACTGGCATCATATGAGCAAATAATTTGGTACACTGTCGCATACGGTACACGTCATTCTGTGAAGTAGTGTGAGACGCATTGGGATAACTTTCACAATGCGACACAAGGACTAACAGGTATTTTAAGTCAATATGTACAACAAAAGAACATCGTTTCTGATGGGCAGCATTCTTTATTAGATCTCTTTATTCGTTTTGGGCATTTCTACATATGGGCGGAAAGTAGGCAGTACACGTTTTTGATCCAGAGGCCTCTCGCCTTAGAGAATAACAACTATTCTAGGTGCTTCAGATCTCCTGGTTCACTTATTTTTCCATCTACATTCAGGCCGTAAAGGTGAAATGAGTAATCAGGATACTGCATCTCAAATTTTGGCAGATCTGTGACTGTGACAAGGAATGAGATGCCTTCGAAGTTATGATGTCTGCAGAGGTTAACTGTTTCATGTGTATCTGTGAGATGAGCATGTTTTGAAGGATTTCTTTCGCAATCAAGAAGCGAGCACGCGTTGCAATCTTTATCCCTCACTCTGGGCATTAATACATGTCATTTGAGCAGCAATATCTAGTGGAGGAGGTATAAAACCGGACCCCCACTAAATGGATCAAAATCGTGGGAGTACTTATCAAGGTAGAGCAAGTGGCTGACTACTTACGAGAGCATCTTCCCTTCATAGCGGGATGGCGCTTCAGTATAATACTATGCCACTCTGAAACTGACATGCCCTGCGATATCATGTCATCCTTCACCCATAGTTTGACGATGCCTTTCTTTGCAGGGTAATTGCTGGATTCTTCAGGGGAGGGTGCGATAGCTCACAGTAGAGAAGTCTTGCGTTGATTGTTGATGTTTCGTGGAGCTCCCTTCCCAATGCTGCTTGACAGGCACGATCTCTGGTTCTCGAAATCCAGAACCGATATTATGAATGCAGGACTCTGAGATCCATTCACAGAAAGCACTAGCTGCCACAGAGTAGTCTCATGTGGCTGCATGATTTGCCTGTGTTGGTACGTGTTGCTGATACCGCTGCTGCTGACAGCGATGACGTGCCGCCCTGTTATTGCTACGCTGAAGGTAGCAGCCAAATGACCTTCGACAAGGTGACGCAGACGTTGATGGTACCGATACGTTACCGACAGGCTGCCTCAGCCACTATATATATATATATATATATATATATATATATATATATATATATATAGTGGTTCTGTCAGTGTGATCACGTGATGTATCTGACCCCAGGAATGTGTCAATAAGTTTCCCCTTCCTGGGACAATGAATTCACGGTGTTCTTATTTCAATTTCCAGGAGTGTGTATATATATATATACATATATATATATATATATATATATATATATATATATACTCCTGGAAATTGAAATAAGAACACCGTGAATTCATTGTCCCAGGAAGGGGAAACTTTATTGACACATTCCTGGGGTCAGATACATCACGTGATCACACTGACAGAACCACAGGCACATAGACACAGACAACAGAGCATGCACAATGTCGGCACTAGTACAGTGTATATCCACCTTTCGCAGCAATGCAGGCTGCTATTCTCCCATGGAGACGATCGTAGAGATGCTGGATGTAGTCCTGTGGAACGGCTTGCCGTGCCATTTCCACCTGGCGCCTCAGTTGGACCAGCGTTCGTGCTGGACGTGCAGACCGCGTGAGACGACGTTTCATCCAGTCTTAAACATGCTCAATGGGGGACAGATCCGGAGATCTTGCTGGCCAGGGTAGTTGACTTACACCTTCTAGAGCACGTTGGGTGGCACGGGATACACGCGGACGTGCATTGTCCTGTTGGAACAGCAAGTTCCCTTGCCGGTCTAGGAATGGTACAACGATGGGTTCGATGACGGTTTGGATGTACCGTGCACTATTCAGTGTCCCCTCGACGATCACCAGTGGTGTACGGCCAGTGTAGGAGATCGCTCCCCACACCATGATGCCGGGTGTTGGCCCTGTTTGCCTCGGTCGTATGCAGTCCTGAATGTCGCGCTCACCTGCACGGCGCCAAACACGCATACGACCATCATTGGCACCAAGGCAGAAGCGACTCTCATCGCTGAAGACGACACGTCTCCATTCGTCCCTCCATTCACGCCTGTCGCGACACCACTGGAGGCGGGCTGCACGATGTTGGGGCGTGAGCGGAAGACGGCCTAACGGTGAGCGGGACCGTAGCCCAGCTTCATGGAGACGGTTGCGAATGGTCCTCGCCGATACCCCAGGAGCAACAGTGTCCCTAATTTGCTGGGAAGTGGCGGTGCGGTCCCCTACGGCACTGCGTAGGATCCTACGGTCTTGGCGTGCATCCGTGCGTCGCTGCGGTCCGGTCCCAGGTCGACGGGCACGTGCACCTTCCGCCGACCACTGGCGACAACATCGATGTACTGTGGACACCTCACGCCCCACGTGTTTAGCAATTCGGCGGTACGTCCACCCGGCCTCCCGCATGCCCACTATATGCCCTCGCTCAAAGTCCGTCAACTGCACATACGGTTCACGTCCAGGCTGTTGCGGCATGCTACCAGTGTTAAAGACTGCGATGTATCTCCGTATGCCACGGCAAACTGGCTGACACTGACGGCGGCGGAGCACAAATGCTGCGCAGCTAGCGCCATTCGACGGCCAACACCGCGGTTCCTGGTGCCGTGCGTGTCATCATTGCTTGTACAGCCCTCTCGCAGTGCCCGGAGCAAGTATGGTGGGTCTGACACACCGGTGTCAATGTGTTCTTTTTTCCATTTCCAGGAGTGTATATATACATATACATATATATATATATATATATATATATATATATATATATATATATATATATACTCCTCGCCCACTACCTCTCTGTAATCATTCCTTTTTTTCTGTATCTACCTCTGCTCATCCCTGTCTCTATCCATCCACCTTATCTTTATAAATCACCTCAACCCATCACTTACTCTGTCCATATTCACCACTCCCTCTCACTGTCCACAACCTCCACTTCCCACACCCCTTCACTCTCTGTTTATCTATTCTGCTCCTCCCCCTCTGTCCACCTGCCCTTTGGCCCTTTGTCCATCTTCTCATGCCCCTGTAATTCCACCTCATTCTCCCATCTCTTTCTCTTCCCTCTCTCTGTCCCTCTCCTCCTCTCCCCTCTCTCTGTAGATTGCCCCCTCCCCTTTCACTGTCCATCCCTTCCTCTTCCTATCTGTACCTTCCTCTCCTTCTTCCCCCTTCTTGTCTGTCCATCTGCTCGTCCACCCTTCCCTGCCCTGTTATGAGACTCACTCTGATAGGGGGCCGGTGGTTCTTACTCTTACAGCATCATGTTATGACACTCATGCTAATGGGAGGCTGGGGGTTCTCACTCTTAAAGTATTTTTTTCCAGACTGTAACAAATATGTGTACCGAATTTGACTGAAATTGTATCACGTGCTTAAGATGAGCTTGGTGCCCACAGCTTTGCTCGTATTCGCACATACCAGGTATATTTCGTGCATATTTAACATATTTCACGCAAATGTGTACTGAAATTTCACCTTGTCCTATGGCTAATTTCATCCTGCAATGACATTTTAACGCAGCTTGATGTTTATCAACTGCGTGCTGTACAATGATATAATTTTGGAATTACATCTAGTAGTGTAGGTGCCTAAAGTGTACGGAATGCGTTGAGAATAGAATTAATAGTGAAGAAGTAATTAATTTAAAAGTCTTGTACGATACGACAGTTTCTCACGCATCTCAGTGTTTATGACGTCACAACTCCTGAACTATGTGACGTAAACTACATATTTTTCTACGCGCATTAAGCGGCATATATGGATGCAGTCTGTGAAATGTGTTGCGAACAGAATTAGTAGCACCGGAGCAATAAATTAAAGCGCCATGCATGATGTGGTAGCTTTTCATACATCTCCGTATTTGACGTCATACCTCACGAACTATGTGTCATACCCTGACGTGGTAGTTTTTGACGCTTTCTGTGTTTATGACCTCGTATCTCTTCAGCTGTCGTACAATAACGTAATTTTCTTCATTCATTCGATGGTATATGTGAATATTGTCTGCAAAATGTGCCACGAATACGGTCAGTGGGAAAGAAGTAATAAATTAAAAATAAAAATAAATTAATGTGGCAATTTTACAGCGAAAATGTAGTAGGCGACAAACCTTTTTTTTCTTTTCCTTTCACCATTTTGTAGTTTTTGTCATCGTGGAAGAGATTTGTAGAGGTCTGAAATTATGCATAAAGCTGGTAGCCATTCTCTAAGTGTTCTCAGTCTCAAATACTGGAGAACTTAACTATGGATATTCTCGCTTTGCAGGCTACACTACTTTTTCATCCACACCCAAACTTCTCTGATGGTTCTTAAGCCCAATGTTATTCTTTCCAGACAGTAAATGATATGAGTACCAAGTTTGGTTAAAATCTGTCCAGTGGTTTTAGGAAGAGATGTGGTACATAGAGACATCCGTTTTTGTAATTTGTATGGATATCTTGGATGACGTGGCTAAAATACAGTATCAATATATGGACTTATATCCACACGCCATTCCTCTGATTCCGTGAATGATGAAGGTGGTCTAAGAGCAATAGACGCAAGATTAATGACATCTCGTACTTGACTCTTTGAATAAGTATCAACGAAACCTAGCGACATAAGAATCAGCAAGTGTCGACAAAAAAAATTAGAATGGAAAATCAACCAAAGTTGCAAATTTCACTGATTTCGTTTATTTACTTGATGATTAGATCCAGGCTGGTACCCATCTTCAAATCATCCAGAGAGTCAAAAAGGTGTTTACAAAAATAGAAAAACTGTCTCAAGATAAATATGTATGTTCTTTATTTGTGTTGCCATATTGCCATAGTTGCCTTACAGTTTTTGAGGGTATTTTTCGTTCTGTCGTTGCAACTCTAAAAATGCGTGTCTTTTTTCACCAGGCGCGTTTCACTTTTTATAGGTAAGACATCGTCTTTGGTCTGTAATTAAGTTATTTACATTTTGGTTTGGCTTAAGATCGACTGTTAACGAACTGTTTTCCGGTCTTATATTAAATTAAAATGTAAATAAAATAATTACAGATGATGCTTTACCTCAATAAAGATAAAGGCATTTGGTGAAAAAAACACACAATTTTTGTAGTTTCAACGAGAGAACGAAAAATACCCTAAATATTCGAGGAACTGCAAATGAACAGGTAGATCGCATACAGATAACTATTTGTATATATGTATCTTGACATGGTTCTTGTACTTTTGGAAATATCAGTATGACTACCTGCATGATCTGAAAATGGGTCCTGACCTGAAACTAGTTATCAACTAAATTCATAAAAAAGAGAGATCTGCAGCTTTGGATGATTTTCCGTTGTTCTGATTAACAGAAGTTGCTGACCTGCAAGTATTCCATCATACTGGAAGCTCGTAAAAATAACACATACACACTCTCATAAAAATAACTTCTACTTGCGTGAAAATTTCTCATCTTGCCGTCACTCTGCATAGAATGCATCATTGATAGAGAATGATGGTGAATTCCATCATCCTGTAACCGGTAGTGCTCACCAGTGCCTTCGTCATCAGCTTGTGCAGAACGCTTCATGGCTGATCGGACTGAAAAGAGGATAAGCTATTGAGTACCGACTATTTATATACAGATGGCACGCGCATCTGAGGGTGAGTACACATTTACCAAGAGAGAGAAATCGCGAAGCGGACGTATGCGTTTCTGTGAATCTAGCACAGCAATGACGGTTGTGCTTTTCACAGCAAGCGTAGCACTTGTCTGGACGTACCACTACGTTCGCGCATTTCGTCGGATTAGGAGCTAACTGCAATTCACATACGTGCGAAAGCGAAATTCAACAGGCCCGGGAGTAGTGCCAACTGCTACTACACGCACATTCGTGGTACCTGTAATTTAACATGTATATGCTTGGTGCTACTCGCTTGCACATGACACAGTGATAGTGTTCCGGGCAAGTCGACGAAACCTAACCAAGGTCATGGCACCGCGCCTGCTCATTGTTGCTGCTGCTTGTTGACATATACTGGCACAGCGTCTTCTGCTTATCAGCCTTAGCTGTAGTTTTCGTATTCCTGTTCCTCACGAAGAGCGCAGCAGGCAGCGTAAGTTAAATACGTATCTGAAGCCTGTAACTGAGGAGGTGGAAATCAGAAATGAGCATAAACTTTTTTTTCAATGAAATGGTTTACTTATTGGCAAACCATCTGAATAATAGTTATAAATTATGTGAAGCATTCATAAACTCATATTGTCTGTATGATGTCAACTACTTCAGTGCAGGCCAATGTTCAGTACCCAGATTCTGAATTAACACATGTTTGTAGATGTCTTGAAGCCTTGGAATCTTCTCGTTACCTTTGATATTAACTATGGTGTCTCTGTGGTCTTACGTTCACGGTCAGGACACCATATCTTCACATGCAGCTCCTTCGTCATCCCAGAGATTTGTGCGGTAAAATTTTGCAAACCATATCACTATCTTTCGATTTTTAGCACAGTGCGCTGAGCTATACGATTTGGGTTAAGCACCAATTGCGGAATAGCTTGTTAGATTTTGTCCATCATCAGAAAATGCAATATCGCAACATTCTGAAACAAAAATCCTTGTTTGTATGCGACGATCTTTGGTCTTTGAGACAATACGATCACGTTGTATTAAATCATATGCTGCATTGCGTATGGGAAATTTACGCAATGATTAGCGCTCAGTACGTACATCCATAGTTCCATTCTTCACTGTCTCACATTGCTTTGAACAATCAGGTTCAACACACAATTACAATCACACCTCTCGACGCACAGGAGAACAGCACCAAACACAACACTGACGTAGCACACTGATGATGATGAGCAAAACGGTGGATCTGCCAGGTGCTAGTAGGTGAGGGAGGAGAGAAGAGGGGATGGAGAGAAAGAGAGGGGCGAGACGGGCGGGGGGCGCGCCGAAGAGGGTCAGGGAGGGAAGGATGAGGGAGGGAAAGAGACAAGATGGGGTGCAGGGACTCAGGGGGAGGAAAAAGGAGGAAAATCCGCTCTGGGAGAAGGAGGGGAGAGGGAAACGCAGGCCCTCGGGAGTAGGGGAACAAGGCCAGGTTACAATTGGAAGGAAGGGTATATGTCACAGTGAAGTTCAACATCCAGGAGGTGGAGGTGCTGTAAATTGCCCTGATGAAGGAGATGGAGGGTGTGGAGGTGGAGAGAGGGAGGTATACAGCGACAGTGGCGCGGGAACAGGCGGGGAGTAGAGAGGAAGTAGGAAACCAGGGGGGATCAAGCCTGCAAACTGTGCAAAGGATGTGGAGATGTTGGAGGAAAAGGAGGAGTTGGGAAAGGGTATGAGGTCATACAGGAGCCTTGTGGGGGAATGAAGGTGGATACGGAAGGCAAGGCAGAGCACATGACATTCAAGGATTTGGAGGGCCTTGTAAAAGCAGGAGGGTGCGAAGATCCAGGCAATGCTGGCATGACAGAGGATAGGACGAATGAGGGATTTGTAGGTGTGGAGGATTGTGGAAGGATGCAATCCCTATGTCTGTCCACACAGGAGTTTCAGGAGGTGGAGGTGGGAATGGGCTTCCTGCTGGATGGTCAGGAGGTGAGGGGTCAAGGTGACAGTTGAGGATGAGGCCAAGATATCTCAGAGTTGGGGTGACCTGCATGCGATGACCATAAAGGGTGAAGTAGACATTATGAAGACGAAAGGACCTGGTGGTGCGGCCTAAAGTTACGTTGTGCAAGACGCGACAGTTGGCTGCGACTGCGACGCTGCCCCCTCCTCTTTTCCCACCCTGGCAGAAGGCGACACGGCCGCAACACGACTGGAGTCGTCACTGTTTCCCAAGCTCCGGTCGGCGGCGGCGGATTCAAATACACAAGAAAAATAAGAATTCCGATTTTCTTGCTGTAAAAAATACTGTATGTTAATGCAACAAAGTTACATCGACTCCCAGAGTTAGTTTTTCGATACAGATTCTCCTTTTACTTTAAAAAATTGAAAAGTATCTCTTCCGGTTTTGCGTGTTTTTTTCGCTGTATATTACTTCTCTATCAATTGTGAGGAAAGTAAAAGGCACAAAAAATTGATGTTTGCGTATCTTACAATTTCACATCACAGCTTGATAATGAGGTGTCTATTTTTCCGATATTCGACACAGGTATTCCGATACTTAATTTACAAGTAACCTACTGCATAAAATTTGAATTGTGTACAGTGAAAAATGTGGTCGCTGGCTACTTTAAGTATGGTTCGCGTTAGGTCATACATCGTTGCCGATGAAAAGAAGCTAATATATCGAAATTATTTTTAAAGTTGAGATCAGAATGATATCGATCTCCGTTTCCGAGATTTGGGCTCATATATCTCCAGGAGCGTCGCGACTACCCGCCAGTTCTGTCGACGCGCAACGAGAATCGTGTGGTCATCACACGATAGAGAATGAATTTGTTTTGTTTCGCTGACACATTTGGACCTAATGAAACCATTTTATGTCATATATTTCTCCGGTATGAATTACTAATATTTCTCCATATGCTCTTGACAATTTCATTTAAAATGCCACGAAATGTGGGTTTCTTAAAGCCAAGTGATCAAGCAGAACCCATTTTCTTGGTTTTGCTGAGGCATCTGAACCTGTTCCAAGCTTTCTTTCTCGTTTATTTCTCTGATACAAGTCCCGAATATTCCTCCATCTGTTTTTGCACATTTTACCCAAAATTCCAATGAAAGAAAAGTTTATTAACAATACGCGCACGCTAGCGTCATTGCATTGTTTCAAGTTCTTGACAACAAGATAGGGTTACACCTTAAACATCTCTAGAATTTTCATTCTGAACGTCTACGGTATACACTGGCAGAAATGTGGAAGATATAATGTCTGTGCTTGTTCACAAAATTTCTCCATATTATACTTGTCAGTTTCTCCCATGCAGAAACTTTTGGAACAAGCTAAGGCAACTTTCATAGCCGACTGGCTCTTTATTCCCATCCAAATGAACTTCCATATTCTTATATTCTGACAGCATACATCCTTATGGATGACATGAACATTTAATCTTGCCAAGCTGCACTCAAAAGATGACTCCAGGATTTGCAAAAGATGAATTTCAATTGTGAACTGTGTCACACCAGAAGGGCCTTGTAAAACAGTAGTGCACTTTTGGCACAAGTTTTTTGAGGACCATCTTCTACCAATGAATTGAAGTGAATATGACAAATTACTTATTGCAGCATACTGTTTGCGCAATCTGTTGAGAAACGCCTTCCTCAAAAACGAACATCTATTGATTACAGAAAGCTGTACAACAATCTGGTGGTGGTTTTTCACAACTAGAAGGTATTATCAAGACACCAATCTACCATTTACTTTCAAAGTGAAGGTATTGTAAAATGTAACTTTCTCGTTGTATTTTAGATTGTTCATTTTTAACGTACTTGCCGTTTTCAATTTTTATCGTCACAAAAAAGAGTAATGCGAAAATTGACCTTCAAGTTCATTTTCATCATTCTAATTCTACATCTGCATAGATTATACTTTCATAACAGGCCTGAAAAATTTGCATTAATGGGAAAATATATATTTCACTCACCTGCCACTTTCAACTGTGCACCAATTTCTTCTCAAATTCTGTCTCTGAACATAGTGTCTCTATATTTAGGGTTCTTCAAATCGTAAAGGCAAGGATGTTGCGAGACCAGCTCACAGAGCATCACATCCTGTGAGTGGCTCATTTCAGTTTTCCTTGATTGACTCGAGAACTTTCTGGCAGCCGTATGTCTTTGTGTCGCCCGGACTTCCGTCGCAACACTGCTCACTGGTGCAGTGCTGCGGCAGCTGCCGCAACAGTCGCGCGTCGCATCCCAAACTCGAACTGCGCATGCGCCAGTAGGCAACTTCTGACGTCACGTAGCGACCCGGCGCAGTCGCTAGTGTGCGTCGCGTCTTGGACAACGTACCTTAAGATGATTGCCTGGGTTTTGGAGGGGATGAGACGAAGGAGATGGGTTGGGGGGAGTGGGGGGTGGCTTGGGCATATCAGCCGTACACAAGACATAAAGGAGAGGGGAGGACAGAGCCCTGGTGGACGCCAGCAGTGGGATAAAAGATATGGGAGTACGTGTTGTGGAGGTGACATAGAAAGGACGGTGCGAGAGGAAGGAAACGACCTGACGGACAAAATTGATGGCATAGATTTTGAGTTTAAAGAGGAGATCAGGATGCCATACACGGTCATAGGCATTTTGGAGGTCGAGGAAACAAAAATGGTGGAGCGACGGGAGTTATGCTGAAGGGAGAGAAGGTGAACGAGGTTAAGAAGTAGGTTTTCGGAAGAGAAGACGGGTCGGAAGCCACACTGGGTAAGGGGACGCGAAAACGTCCTCCGTTCCGCAATATATAGTGCGCTGTCACTATTCTGCGCATACGCTGAAAACTTGATAGATGGACCAGACTTCCTTGGTGGAATAGCGGAACTCAGTCGCCCTCTGCGTTGCTGTTTTCCGCGGCCGTCGGCGCACTCTGTCGTCTTCGATTTGAGCAAGTCGTGGAGATGATGGAATTCCATGCACTCCCCAGCTGGTAGCCGCTGTCACGGCTCAACACATTTTCCACCAGATGTATTTCTACGGGTTCTTTAATAATGGAGTCCCAGAAATATGTTGCTGTGAACAAAATAATTCTTTTCTCAAAATCCATTGAATGTCCAGTATAAATACAATGTTCAGCAATAGCGGACTTGCTTGGCAGCATAAGGCGGGTGTAACGTTGATGTTCAGTGCAGCGTTCTTCACGGTGCGCATGGTTTGACCTATATAAGCCATACCACATTGGCACGGAATCTTGCTATTTCCGGCCTTTCATAGTAACAGATTGTCCTTTACTGATCCCACAAGGTCAGCAATCTTCAATGGTGGGCGGAAAACAACTTTTACCTGAAATCTTCGGAGGATTATTTTTTAATGAAGTGTTGTCAACGAAAGGAAGAAAAGCTAAAGATTATTAATGAACGTTCTCCTCTTTATCCACTTCATTCTAGTTTTAACAGTTAGTGCCCATTTAATCTGCCGGATGGAATACCCGTTTTCGCTGATACTGTCTTTAGATGGGCGAGTTCTTGAGGTAAGCTATCGAGATCTGAGACAATATGAGCTCTATGAACAAGTGTTTTAAGCACACACATGGTGACGGGTGATGGCAACTCGATGTTTACAGGTACAAATCAGTATGAGTGGGCTTCCGATAAACTGAATGCCCTAGAGAACCAACATTCTTCCTTCGAACCAGGACATCTAAGAAAGGCAAACAACCATCTTCCTCTATCTCCATGGTAAACCGCATGTTGCTGTGAACGGAGTTAAGGTGATATAAGAACTCCATTAATTTGTCTCTTCCATGACGCCACACCACGAAAGTATTATCCACATACCTCCAAAAACTGTTGGTTGCAGGGCAGCTGATTCAAGTGCTCTCTCCTCAAAATCCTCCATAATAAGGTTGGCCACCAAGGGAGACATGAGGTTCCCATGGCGACACCGTCAGTCTGTTCAATATATTCTTGATTAAACATAAAATAAGTTGAGCAAATAGCGTGCGTAAACAATGCAGTGATATCAACTGGAAACATGTTACCAATCAGTGCCAAAGAATCTGCAAGAGGAACTTTTGTAAAACGTGAGACCACATCAAAACTTACTGGAAGGTCTACATTGCTAAGACCAAGAGTCCCCAGTCTATTGATAAAATCAGCTGAGTTTCGTATGTGTTGTGAGCACTTGCCCATGAAAGGTCGCAGCAAGGTATTGCTAAATCATATCTAGGAGCTGCAATGTTACTCACTATAGGACGCAGTGGAAGACCCTCTTTATGAAGCCATCGAAGGCCATACCGTCTTGGAGGTACACAACCATGTGATCTTAACCTCTTGACATTCTCTTGCGGTAACGAGGAGGAATTTAATAGTGCTGAAGTTTTCCGTTGCACACGCCCTGTAGGATCGTAATCAATCCTCCTATAGGTAAAGTCACTTAGCTCACCATACATTTTATCTTTATACACACCACGAGATAACAAAATCAGTTGCCCTACCTTCGTCAGCTTTCAATACCACTACGTCAGGGCCCTCTCTCAGATCTCGTAATGCAGCCCTTTCTGCAGGTGTTAAGTTACTGGGTTGAGTAGGAGCCTTCAACAGAGCACGGCAAATTCCCTTCTTATTCTCAATCTTAATTAATGAAATGCTTGAAAAAGCCAAAGTTTTTGGGTTTTTCATTATTTGTTCGTGTTCGTTAGCTCGATTGTTCACATGTGTTCCAGTAAAGTTATCTGTTCACTTAGCTCGAACTTAGATTTGTAGAAGCACCACTGCTTTACCATTTTTCAGTACCTAATTTCTTGGCAAAGTACTATATTTGTTAAGAGGATGTAGATTTTTGTAAATATTGTTGTAATTGTCAAGAAATGACCATTACTTACAGTATGGCTTTGGCATGCTAGTGTCTTCTACATCATTCAGTAAATTGATTCGGTTAAATATCTTCCACCATCTCGTCGCGAAAGTTTTGTTTATGCAATTGTATCGCCGCGTTCCACGGAGCGGAACACAGCCACCAAAAATAAAGTATTTTACGCTTAGCAAAGCTCTGTGTTTTTGCGTTGCGCGAGCGCAAGGCTTTCCTTTTTATAACTGCTTTGTTTCTGTGCTGTGTTTTAATGTTCACCACTTTCGATTAGTACCGAGTTTCAGTTGCCAGAGGTCAATCGTGAAAATTTGAGAGGCCCACTTTGTTAAGAAAGGACACAGCGAACTTGTTCGCAATTAAGCACTGCATTTCAAAATGAATAGCAGCTTCGAGTTCAGTAAAGTTCAGTTCAGATACCATTTATTTGCCAGTGCTGAGTTACATTTGCATGTATATCGTTTAATGTTTGTTATATTATTTAGTCAATTTGCATGCTTAAATTTACAGAGCATTTCCACAGAAGCTTTTTTTGGACATCTTTTTTTTCGAAATTCGATCTGTAATTTTATGTAGAACTTTTTATTCTGTTAGCTTTATGTGTTGGAACTGAAAGTCAGCCGGCCGCGGTAGTCTATCGGTTCTAGGCGCGCAGTCCGGAACCGCGAGACTGCTACGGTCGCAGGTTCGAATCCTGCCTCGGGCATGGATGTGTGTGATGTAATTAGGTTAGTTAGGTGTAAGTAGTTCTAAGTTCTAGGGAACTGATGACCACAGATGTTAAGTCCCATAGTGCTCAGAGCCATTTGAACCGAAAGTCACGTACTGTGAAGTTACGCACTGTAGCAGCGTTCAGTGCACTGCGCTATACAGAATTTCACAGGATAGCTTATTCACTATACAGTTTTACGTTTTCTAATAAGTGTAAGTAGGTTGTTTAGGTTTTCTTATTGGTAACGCCACACAGTGCTCTGTATGAAAATCACTGGCTGTGCTTGCATTGTTGTCTGCCATTGTAGTGTTGGGCAGTTGGCTGTTAACAGCGCGTAGCGTTGCGCAGTTGGAGGTGAGCCGCCAGCAGTGGTGGATGTGGGGAAGTGAGATGGCGGATTTTGGAGAGCGGATGATCAGGACGTGTGTCTGTCAGAAACAGTACATGTGTAAGAATGGATGTCATGAACTGCTATATATATTATGACTTTTGAACACTATTAAGGAAAATACCTTGTTTGTTCTCTATCAAAATCTTTCATTAGCTAACTACGCCTATCAGTAGTTAGTGCCTTCAGTAGTTTGAATCTCTTATTTAACTGGCAGTAGTGGCGCTCGCTGTATTGCAGTAGTTCGAGTAACGAAGATTTTTGTGAGGTAAGTGATTTGTGAAAGGTATAGGTTAATGTTAGTCACGGCCATTCTTTTGTAGGGATTATTGAAAGTCAGATTGCGTTGCGCTAAAATTGTTGTGTGTCAGTTTAAGCACAGTCATTTATAATTTTTCTAAGGGGACGTTTCATAAGTTCCGCTATATGTTAACTACAGTACTATTACACACTTTCAGATAGTTTCAGCGACTCATTTTATCAACATGTGTTCACGTAATCACACGACTTGCATTGTTCAGGATTACAACATAGACGTGCACGAAAGTTAAAGGAGAGGGAACCAGTTCTGCGTGAACACAACAACAGACCCACCAATTACATTGGGGAGAATAATTAATCAAACTACGATAGGCACAGCTTCATTACAGTGAAACAGTGTATGGAGATTTCTTACGCCAGTCGCTGCATCATCAAGCGTTATCAGAACAGTGCCGTACACTACAAACATACAGTAAACCATCCAATGCTAACAGCCAAGTCGTATATGCCGTAACAGAGTATTATGCGTCCACGAATAAATACTGTTGCAAAATCCTGAAAGCTGTCGTCACGGCACATGAATGTGCATCGTGGCGCTCCGGAGCTAATGCGACACATCATAAATGCAACTAGTCCGTTATGCGTAAGCCATGTGTGAAGCGTTACGCAGCGAAGGAAAGCGCGATCAACGGGAACGGGATTTAATCAATCAGCGCTCGGTGAACACGGTAGAGAATGGGCCGCGCCTTCTCTTGTTGGCACTCAGCTGGCGGCAGCTGTGGCTTCCCGTGGACAAGCCCTGTACTTTGTGCATAGAGAAGCGAACTGCCGTGCTACGAAAGCAGGATGCTTTGAGTTCGTTATCCGTCTCCTGCATTACGCAGAACACCCGCCAGTGTTACAGCTCACAAAGGAGATTATCTGCAGAATACAGCTGCCACGTCATGCAGTAAGAACATTTTATGATTTCACCTTGATTAATTTTTCAAACGAGTGTACATGGGGCTAATGATTTCTCGATTTTATTATTGTATCCGGTTACAGCTTTCAACACTTCCTCCATCTTTATCGTCTGGAGCTCTGTGTTCTAACTGATTCTCTGGCGGTATTTTATACGAGACATTCGGCCGAATAACATCACGTAACAGAATAGTAATTCACATCATCCTTAAGATGTTATGTTGATTTCTGCAATAATCAGACACTCGTAGGGCCACCGACCTTCTGTATTTCTCAGTTGGACCTCAGCACTGTGCATACGCTTCCATGCAGTAACAAAACTACAGCCGCTGTCCTGTTGAAAGGATAGTGTTGTACTTCGCAATCGGAATGGTTTCCTGGACGTCTGGATCCTAGAAGGACGATTCATTGGATGGTATCATTGTCTCATCAAACCTAAGTGCCTGTTTGTGTGGCTATGGTCAGCAACCTCTCATTTGTCCAACTCACTATATTTAATGTGTCGCCGATGTTTTGCATGATAAATTTTCTGTGGGGGTTTATTTTCTAAAAGCATCATTGGATATCTCAGCTGCAGACGTAGACGTAACAAACTAAAAAAATGGTTCAAATGGCTCTGAGCACTTTGGGACTTAACATCTGTGGTCATCAGTCCCCTAGAACTTAGAACTAGTGAAACCTAACTAACCTAAGGACATCACACACATCCATGCCCGAGGCAGGATTCGACCCTGCGACCGTAACAAACTGACCTATCGTATATACTGCCTTTAGCTCTTAATGCAAAATACCATCGTAGCACCATGACAGTGATCACCTCCTGCCAATGGCCAATGAAGAAGCAATCAAATACTTTATTACCCACTCAAATTAGGCACGGCCACAAAACCTAGACATTGTTATCCAAGAAACCCGTCGGGAAGAACTATGTTCCCATGTATTAATTTACCTGTCAAATTTTAAAATTTGTATTTGCTAACACTGTGTGTCCAATTTCAGATTGCGTCTATGTATTTTGTGTCATTCACCAGAACATTTCGAACTCTGCCGATTATTCATTGTCCTAACATATACCATCTTCAGAGTTAAGGTTCACCGATGGGTGTCTCGTGGAAAAAAACAGATGCAGTGTTTTAACTTGAGAAGTTTTGTGTTCACAGTTATTGTGTAGTAAGTGAGACGTTAATTCTTGATGTATCGGTTTTTTGTATTTGTCTGCGAATGGTTGAAACATTGAAGTAAAAATAACGTATAAATGACCCAACACGTTTAATAATTGTTGAGTTTCGTTTAGTGGTAATCTTAAATTCTAAAACAATTTTTTCTCATTCGTTTATTTGCGTTTAGCGTACTGTTATAGCAAAAAAGCGATAGAAAAGATAAGAAAACGATGAAAGACACGCAAATGTAATTGCAACTATACTGCTGGTATTTTTATCCTCGATACATTACAGATGTATCTATTCTAGACTAAGCAAATTCATACCCAAATACTAGGCCTACTTTCGTAGGATGATGTTTGTTGAGTATTCTTGCTCGAAGTTCAGTATCTAAATACAATGATCTGTTCATAACCGATAATCACATGAAGGAACGTTCGGTGGAAATCGCCATAACCAGTTTCCGGTATTTTCTGTTTTTGTTCTTGTGATATATGAGATTCTGTTAAGAATGTATTTCACTTGTTATTAATTTTTGACAATGCTTCCACTTAATTTGATTTCACTTACTGATTATTGGTGTATAGTAGAGTAATAACACAGCAGACTGTCATACATAGTAAGAGCAAGATTTATTCGATTGCAACGCTCTTGAATGTCAATAGAACTGTAGTTTTTAGGTAAATAGCCATGTTGTAATTTCGAAATGGGTATCGATATAGCCCCATAGGCATCACGAAGTCAGCAATGGAATTTCAAGCTCCCATTACACACCAAGGGCAGTCATGCCGGATCTGGCAGACCCTATGGTGCGCGCCCGCTGTACCACGTCTCCAGTGGTTCTGGAATGCGAGTGCGCATTGCCGCCGCAGTATAGAATGGCCGGCGGCAATGGCGGGCCGACTTGCACTTGGAGCCTCTCTGCTGCGACACTATAACTCGTGCGTAATGCAGCGAGCCTCTTCCTTGTTGTTTCTGGCTGCATTATTTGTTATGAGTCTTTTTACGCGTAGAGACATACAAATAAAGAAATCTTCTGTTCTCTTTGTTAACTTGCTCGTTAATCATTTCTGCTCCAACATTCCTACGACGACAGTAGCTGCACTACCCTGCAGCCCATCTCCCCTTAATCTTGTCTATGAAGACGAACACAACATGAATTATTTTTTATACATTTGAAAAAACCTTTGTTTTCTGAAGAAATTTCTGTAATTACTAAAAAAGACTGCATTACACAAAAAGAGAATGCTGTCATTTATATATGGTATAAGTTAATCAGACTTCTGTTCCAGAGCTGGCTGGAGGCGAAGGTCTGGAAAGTGTCGCGATGCACAACTGTCTCCCCTACACAGTCCATTAAGATTACGTCTCGGGAATGAGAACGAACCAGTAGAAAACCGACGAAAAAAAAAAAACCCTTTAACTTGATCTCTTAAATATAGCTTACTGCTTTGATTTCTCCATGTAAAAGCGATGTTTATAGAGTAATATCGGCTACCTTTTACTGAAGCTGTTTCTAGGGATTCGCACGATCGTTTTTAAGCTACAACGTGAGGTATATGAACTTGCTGCCGTAGCTGGAATGCAAAACCTATTGCCTTCTGTATTAGTAGACTACAGCACCACTAACAGTGGGCTTAACACTTGTCACAAAGACATTTTTCGATATGAATAATTCTTATGTACACAATGGTGAGCGAAATGTAAGGACTAAAATAATTTTCTCATGATGTGGCACTGCCAGTTGCCATAGCTCGATAAGACTTGGATCTTACATAGAAAGAGCTATTACAATCTATTACAGAAAGAAATTGAAAGAAGCACGCAATGAGACGTACATACAAGACACTTTTACTCAGAGACAATAATTACACTGAAATCACAGCGATTTCTAATGGTCCCCTGGACATTACAAAAGGCGGGACATATTCCTCAGTAGGGCCTGTGACTATCATGGTCGGCTGTGCATGCTCTACAATGTTCTCCCGTGTTAGACACAAGAAGTTATTCTGCTATGGCGTCTACTCCTCCACCAGCGCGTTTGACAACCGCTGCATGGTCGTTCGAGAGTGTGGGTGTGCTGCAATCCAGGAAACTGGCAGGACCATCAATTTGCCTGAGCTGTGCGACGCGGTCGCTGGTTGTTATCCCTAAACTTGAAGTCTGGCCGAAGTGCACTCCTGAAAAGACGCACGTATGGCAGGAGTACAGTGTCACAAAAACGTTGGCCGGTGACGTAGCGTATTCAAAGATTTAGAGGTTGGAAAATCCATGCAACTTTCTGCCTACTCATACCATACCACGGCCGGCCGGTGTGGCCGTGCGGTTCTAGGCGCTTCAGTTTGGAACCGCGGGACAGCTACGGTCGTGGATTCGAATCCTACCTTGGGCATGGACGTGTGTGATGTCCTTAGGTTAGTTAGGTTTAACTAGTTCTAAGTTCTAGGGGACTTATGACCACAGATGTTAAGTCCCATAGTGCTCAGAGCCATTTGAACCATATTATGTGGATCACCAAACCGCTCATGTTCGGCAATGTTCCTTGATGCATTACGTGTTCTTACGAGTCTATCTGAGGTTACGTTGAGTATTTGAGGAAAGCCTCCAGCCAGCTCTGGAGCAGAAGTATACACAAAGAGCGAATCAAAACTTCAATGAAAAACTTTTAGAGATGGTGTTACGGACTGAAACAAGAAAAAAGTCTAGTAAACACTTGGTCTACAACGCATAATTGAAGATCATTGAGCAGTTGTTCAGTTGAAAAGGAGTATTACATAGTAGCATACATACACACACACACACACACACACACACACACATACAGGGTGAGTCACCTAACATTACCACTGGATCTATTTCGTAAACCACATCAAATACTGACGAATCGATTCCACAGATCGAACGTGAGGAGAAGGGCTAGTGTAATTGGTTAATACAAACCATACAAAAATGCACGAAGTATGTTTTTTAACACAAACCTACGTCTTTTTAAATGGAACCCCGTTAGTTTTGTTAGCACATCTGAACATATAAAAAAATACGTAATCAGTGCCGTTTGTTGCATTGTAAAATGTTAATTACATCCGGAGATATTGTAACCTAAAGTTGACGCTTGAGTACCACTCCTCCGCTGTTCAATCGTGTGTATCGGAGAGCACTGAATTACGTAGGGATCCAAAGGGAACGGTGATGGACCTTAGGTACAGAAGAGACTGGAACAGCACATTACGTCCACATGTTAACATCTTTTTATTGGTCTTTTTCACTGACGCACTTGTACATTACCATGAGGGGTGAGGTACACGTACATACGTGGTTTCCGTTTTCAATTACGGAGTGGAATAGAGTGTGTCTCGACATGAAAGGCCAATAGATGTTCAATGTGGTGGCCATCATTTGCTGCACACAATTGCAATCTCTGACGTAATGAATGTCGTACACGCCGCAGTACATCTGGTGTAATGTCGCCGCAGGCTGCCACAATACGTTGTTTCATATCCTCTGGGGTTGTAGGCACATCACGGTACATATTCTCCTTCAACGTACCCCACAGAATGAAGTCCAGAGGTGTAAGATCAGGAGAACGGGCTGGCCAATTTATGCGTCCTCCACGTCCTATGAAACGCCCATCGAACATCCTGTCAAGGGTCAGCCTAGTGTTAATTGCGGAATGTGCAGGTGCACCACCATGCTGATACGACATACGTCGACGCATTTCCAGTGGGACATTTTCGAGCAACGTTGGCAGATCATTCTGTAGAAACGCGATGTACGTTACAGCTATTTGGGCCCCTGCAATGAAGTGAGGACCAATGAGGTGGTCGCCAGTGATTCCGCACCATACATTTACAGTCCACGGTCGCTGTCGCTGTACCTGTCTGAGCCAACGAGGATTGTCCACGGACCAGTAATGCATGTTCCGTAGATTCACTGCCCCGTGGTTTGTGAAACCCGCTTCATCGGTAAACAGGTAGAAATGCAACGCATTCTCTGTTAATGCCGATTGACAGAATTGCACTCCATGATTAAAGTCATCACCATGTAATTGCTGATGTAGCGACATATGAAACGGGTGAAAGCGGTGACGATGCAGTATGCTCATGACACTACTTTGACTCAGTCCACCGGCTCTCGCAATGTCCCGTGTACTCATGTGTGGGTTCATGGCAACAGCAGCTAACACAGCAACTTCACCCGCTTCTCCTGTGACGGGCCTGTTACTGACCCGTCTGCGTGCTACGACCATACCTGTTGCATACAGTTGGCGGTAGATGTTTTGCAATGTGCGGCACGTCGGATGCTCTCTGTCCGTGTACCGTTCTGCATACACCCTGCAGGCTTCGGCTGCATTTAGTCGACACTCGCCACAGATGAGTATCATCTCCGCCTTTTCAGAGTTCGAATACACCATGTTCACAGTTCCTACAACACTACACTATCACAGACGTCTGGTAACACGGTGAACTACAGTTGGTCTGCGTGCGGAGACGAATGCAGAATAACAATAGCAGCAAGCGCTACATGCGGACACTGCGACAGCTAGACCAAATCACAACTGTGCACTACAGCCACACTCGTAAACACGTTCGTCATCGCAAACATGTCCGTGCAGATGCTGCTCGCCGACCGTGGCAAGAGTTTGTTACAACACGCAACTGAACGTCGGAGGTTTCAAGCGTCAACTTTAGGTTACAATATCTCCGGATGTAATTAACATTTTACAATGCAACAAACGCCACTGATTACGTATTTTTTTATATGTTCAGATGTGCTAACAAATCTAACATGGTTCCATTTAAAAAAACGTAGGTTTGTTTTAAAAAACATAGTCCCGTGCATTTTTGTATGGTTTGTATTAAACAATTACAGTAGACCCTCTCCTCAAGTTCGGTCTGTGGAATCGGTTCGTCAGTATTTGATGTGGTTTACGAAATATATCCATCCAGCGGTAACGTTAGGTGACTTACCCTATATATATATATATATATATATATATATATATATATATATATATATATATATATATATATATATACAGAGGGAAATATTCCACATGGGAAAATTATATTTAAAAACAAAGATGATGTGACTTACCAAACGAAAGCGCTGGCACGTCAATAGACACACAAACAAACACAAACATACACACAAAATTCAAGCTTTCGCAACAAACTGTTGCCTCATCAGGAAAGAGGGAAGGAGAGGGGAAGACGAAAGGATGTGGGTTTTAAGGGAGAGGGTAAGGAGTCATTCCAATCCCGGGAGCGGAAAGACTTATCTTAGGGGGAAAAAAGGACGGGTATACACTCGCACACACACACATATCCATCCACACATATACAGACACAAGCAGACATATATAAAGACAAAGAGTTTGGGCAGAGATGTCAGTCGAGGCGGAAGTGCAGTGACAAAGATGTTGTTGAATGACAGGTGAGGTATGAGTGGCGGCAACTTGAAATTGGCGGAGATTGAGGCTTGGTGGATAACGGGAAGAGAGGATATATTGAAGAGCAAGTTCCCATCTCCGAAGTCTGGATAGGTTGGTGTTCGTGGGAAGTATCCAGATAACCCGGACGGTGTAACACTGTGCCAAGATGTGCTGGCCGTGCACCAAGGCATGTTTAGCCACAGGGTGATTCTCATTACCAACAAACACTGTCTGCCTGTGTCCATTCACGCGAATGGACAGTTTGTTGCTGGTCATTCCCACATAGAATGCGTCACAGTGCAAGCAGGTCAGTTGGTATATCACGTGGGTGCTTTCTCATGTGGCTCTGCCTTTGATCGTGTACAACTTCCGGGTTACAGGACTGGAGTAGGTGGTGGTGGGAGGGTGCATGGGACAGGTTTTACACCGGGGGCGGTTACAAGGATAGGAGCCAGAGGGTAGGGAAGATGGTTTGGGGATTTCATAGGGATGAACTAAGAGGTTACGAAGGTTAGGTGGATGGCGGAAAGACACTGTTGGTGGAGTGGGAAAGGCTTTCATGAAGGATGGATCTCATTTCAGGGCAGGATTTGAGGAAGTCGTATCCCTGCTGGAGAGCCACATTCAGAGTCTGATCCAGTCCCGGAAAGTATCCTGTCACAAGTGGGGCACTTTTGTGTTTCTTCTGTGCGAGGTTCTGCGTTTGAGAGGATGAGGAAGTGGCTCTGGTTATTTGCTTCTGTATCAGGTCGGGAGGGTAGTTGCAGGATGCGAAAGCTGTTGTCAGGTTGTTGGTGTAATGTTTCAGGGATTCTGGACTGGAGCAGATTCGTTTGCCATGAAGACCTAGGCTGTAGGGAAGGGACTGTTTGATGTAGAATGGGTGGCAGCTGTCATAATGAAGGTTTTGTTGCTTGTTGGTGGGTTTGATGTGGACGGACGTGTGAAGCTGGCCATTGGACAGGTGGAGGTCAACATCAAGAATAGTGGCATGAGATTTGGAGTAGGACCAGGTGAATCTGATGGAACCAAAGGAGTTGAGGTTGGAGAGGAAAATCTGGAGTTCTTCTTCACTGTGAGTCCAGATAATTAAGATGTCATCAATAAATCTGTACCAAACTTTGGGTTGGCAGGCTTCGGTAACCAAGAAGGCTTCCTCTAAGCGACCCATGAATAGGTTGGCGTACGAGGGGGCCATCCTGGAACCTATGGCTGTTCCCTTTAATTGTTGGTATGTGTGGCCTTCAAAAGTGAAGAAGTTGTGGGTCAGAATGAAGCTGGCTAAGGTAATGAGGAAAGAGGTTTTAGGTAAGGTGGCAGGTGATCGGCGTGAATGGAAGTGCTCCGTCGCAGCGAGGCCCTGGATGTGCTGGATATTTGTGTATATGGAAGTGGCATCAATGGTTACAAGGATGGTTTCTGGGGGTAACGGATTTGGTAAGGATTCCAGGTGTTCGGGAATGTGGTTGGTGTCTTTGATGAAGGATGGGAGACTGCTTGTAATGGGTTGAAGGTGTTGATCCACGTAGGCAGAGATACGTTCTGTGGGGGCTTGGTAACCAGCTACAATGGGGTGGCCGGGATGATTGGGTTTGTGAATTTTAGGAAGAAGGTAGAAGGTAGGGGTGCGGGGTGTCGGTGGGGTCAGGAGGTTGATGGAGTCAGGTGAAAGGTTTTGTAGGGGGCCTAAGGTTCTGAGGATTCCTTGAAGCCCCACCTGGACATCAGGAATGGGATTACCTTGGCAAACTTAGTATGTGGTGTTGCCTGAAAGCTCACGCAGTCCCTCAGCCACATACTCCCGACGATCAAGTACCGCGGTCGTGGAACCCTTGCCCGCTGGATGGATGATGATGGACCGGTCAATCTTCAGATCACGGATAGCCTGGGCTTCAGCAGTGGTGATGTTGGGAGTAGGATTAAGGCTTTTTAAGAAGGATTGAGAGGCATGGCTGGAAGTCAGAACGCCTGGAATCCTTTCCCAATCCGTTACCCCCGGAAACCATCCTTGTAACCATTGATGACACTTCAATATACACAAATATCCCGCACATGCAGGGCCTCGCTGCGATAGAGCACTTCCTTTCATGCCGATCACCTGCCACCCTACCTAAAACCTCTTTCCTCATTACCTTTGCCAGCTTCATCCTGACCCACAACTTCTTCACTTTTGAAGGCCAGACATACCAACTATTAAAGGGAACAGCCATGGGTACCTGGATGGCCCCCTCGTACACCAACCTATTCATGGGTCGCTTAGAGGTAGACTTCTTGGTTACCCAAGCCTGCCAACCCAAAGTTTGGTACAGATTTATTGATGACATCTTCATTATCTGGACTCACAGTGAAGAAGAACTAAAGATTTTCCTCTCCAACCTCAACTCCTTTGTTTCCATCAGATTCACCTGGTCCTACTCCAAATCCCATGCCACTTTCCTTGATGTTGACCTCCACCTGTCCAATGGCCAGCTTCACACGTCCATCCACATCAAACCCTCCAACAAGCAACAGTACCTCCATTATGACAGCTGCCACCCATTCCACATCAAACGGTCCCTTCCCTACAGCCTAGGTCTTCGTGGCAAACGAATCTGCTCCAGTCCGGAATCCCTGAACCATTACACCAACAACCTGACAACAACTTTCGCATCCCGAAACTACCCTCCCGACCTGGTACAGAAGCAAATAACCAGAGCCACTTCCTCATCCTCTCAAACGCAGAACCTCCCACAGAAGAAACACAAAAGTGCCCCATTTGTGACACGATACTTTCTGGGACTGGATCAGACTCTGAATGTGGCCCTCCAGCAGGTATACGACTTCCTCAGATCCTGCCCTGAAATGAGATCCATCCTTCATGAAATCCTCCCCACTGCACCAAGAGTGTCTTTCCACCGTCCACCTAACCTTCGTAACCTCTTAGTTCATCCCTATGAAATCCCAAACCACCTTCCCCACCCTCTGGCTCCTATCCTTGTAACCGCCCCCGGTGTAAAACCTGTCCCATGCACCCCCCCACCACCACCTACTCCGGTCCTGTAACCCAGAAGGTGTACACGATCAAAGGCAGAGCCACGTGTGAAAGCACCCACGTGATTTACTTACCAACTGACCTGCCTGCACTGTGACGCATTCTTTGTGGGAATGACCAGCAACAAACTGTCCATTCGCATGAATGGACACAGGCAGACAGTGTTTGTTGGTAATGAGGATCACCCTGTGGCTAAACATGCCTTGGTGCACGGTCAGCACATCTTGGCACAGTGTTACACCGTCCGGGTTATCTGGATACTTCCCACGAACACCAACCTATCCAGACTTCGGAGATGGGAACTTGCTCTTCAATATATCCTCTCTTCCCGTTATCCACCAAGCCTCAATCTCCGCCAATTTCAAGTTGCCGCCACTCATACCTCACCTGTCATTCAACAACATCTTTGTCTCTGCACTTCCGCCTCGACTGACATCTCTGCCCAAACTCTTTGTCTTTAAATATGTCTGCTTGTGTCTGTATATGTGTGGATGGATATGTGTGTGTGTGCCAGTGTATACCCATCCTTTTTTCCCCCTCAGGTAAGTCTTTCCGCTCCCGGGATTGGAATGACTCCTTACCCTCTCCCTTAAAACCCACATCCTTTCGTCTTTCCCTCTCCTTCCCTCTTTCCAGATGAGGCAACAGTTTGTTGCAAAAGCTTGAATTTCGTGTGTATGTTTGTGTTTGTTTGTCTATTGACGTGCCAGCGCTTTCGTTTGGTAAGTCACATCATCTTTGTTTTTATATATATATATATATATATATATATATATATATATATATATATATATAGAGAGAGAGAGAGAGAGAGAGAGAGAGAGAGAGAGAGAGAGAGTGAAGTAATGGTATTTGGAAGAGACAAAGAGATAAACGGGAATATTACTTTGAATGGAGAACCCCTCAAAGCGGTAGACAGTTTCAGTTATTTAGGGGGTGAAATATCAAGTGATGGAAGAATAATCAACGATATTAATACGAGGTTACAGAAGGGAGGCAATTTCTACCAAACAATAAAACATCTGATTTGGAATAAGGAAGTATCATAAAAAGCAGAACTCCTTATGTATAAGAGTTATTACTTCCCTATTGTCATCTATGGAAGAGAAACATGGACAACGATAGAAAGGGACTGTAGCAGATTGCTAACAGGGGAAATGAAATTTCTCAGAGCAGTTAAGGGAAAAACAAGAATGGACAGATTAAGGAATGTAGATTTTAGGAATTACCTTAAACAAGGAGGTATGAGAGAAGAAATCGAAAAAAAAAGATTAAGATGAAACGCGATTGTTAAGAGAACGCGTTGGCAGAGGCTCCACAAAAGTATGGAAGAACTAAGGATGGATGGAAAAAGATCTAGAGGGCACCCAAAAACACGGTGGAGAACGGAAGTGAGAATATCTGTGGAAAGGAGAGGTGTGACATGGTAGCAAGTGGATGACGAAAAGTGGTGGGAGCACCGAGCCAAATGGAGAGGACTCGTCAACATCCAGACCTGGCAGTAGCTGGAGCGGGATCCGTATATATAAGAAATGAAATTTATATATATATATATATATATATATATATATATATATATATATATATATATGTGTGTGTGTGTGTGTGTGTGTGTGTGTGTGTGTGTGTGAATAGAAGTGCTCATTTGGAGTTAATGCTGTACCTGGGCAACACATGATATATCTGAGCTCTTTCCTTTGACAGAAACAGCTAAATAATCTGTGCACCGATAGACCCAAAATAGCTGATACCAACAAGATGGCATACTTTCCCTATAAGACTTTTTAGACGAATCGGTAATGTATTTCAATCTCCTTGTGACTAAAATATCTATATTTTAAAACTGAATAATGTGATTATTTACTATAAAACTACGCACTAGTCTGCGTTTCAAAACGCCGAGTAATTTCAGACTGTTATGATGGTTATGTCATGAATTATAATGCAATTGTACGTTTCCGCTATATAAGGCTGGGAGACAATTTAAACTGTTGGCAGTTCCAACAAGATATGACAACGGAAAATCATTACTGTAGAACAGAGTAAACGATTTTTCTTCTTTCAGAAATATTAGACTGTACAGCCAACAAGCAACTGAAGAATCCACTGTTAATAAAAACTAATCACGCTGTATTCAAGCAGGCTGCTACCTTTATCCTGGATATCAGTATCAGAGAGAGTTACTGTCCATTTACAACTCGACAGACACACAATGTGTCAGTGCACGTTGCCAGTTCAAATTTATGAGGTTATTAAGCCGGTTTCCGCCTCCAAGCTTCTATCAGAATCACTTTTTATGTCATGTTAGCGTTAGCTCGTAAACCTCTGAAATGTACAATGCTATGAAGCCATGCAATTTTCAAGTTTCGCAGTAGCTATTGCGTACAAATTACTATATGTAACAATTATGAGCACCGTTCTTACCAGAATATAATTTATGATGGACTTGCTAATCGCTTCTGTCATTCGTATTAACTGACGAGTGTATGGAAGTAATGATTCTTCTTATTGATAACTGCAATCAGCTTCATATAAACGGCTTAACTACGGTATCTGGAATGAACAGATCCAGATAATTAGGATAACGCATGTCGTAAACTCATGTATGACTTGGTTTCCGGTGGGCTAAGTAGCACACTGTAAGATATTGATATTAATTAAATGATATGCGACTGGCATGACGTTACCAATGCACCAGCTCATTGCATATAAAAATCCGATCCACTCCAAAGTAAACGATGTAAAATGTTAACTTATTTTCCTATCTCTTCACGTTTTGGAAGAATACTATCATACCTCTGACGACCATTTAGAAGTGGTTGCAGTTAATTTTAAAAGAAGTTAAGGTTTCAGAAAAATTTCATATCTGTGCCGTTTAATCGTAACACCTCAAGCGCCCGTGACTACTAATGTAGCAGTACACTTTGTACGAATTCGGCGTCTCCCTTCCAGAAATAACAACTTAAAGTGCTTGATTTGGTGTTAAATTTTGATAATTTCATTTGGTAAATTCCTTTCCTCTGAATGTATTTTTTTCCAGCAATATGTAAACATCTTAGTTCATAATCAAAATATCCACAGGTGTGCTGCCGGTTTATAGTGTCCAACGGACACTATAGACCGACAGCACACCCGTGGATATTTTGATTATCAAATACGCCGGGAGAAACTCAAGAATCACATCTTAGTTCATGATATCCCGCCAAGCACCGTGAAATCAATAAAATAGTAATTGACACTGTGCAGGAGATCTGTTATTAATCTAGGGAAAGCTCTTTTAAATAACTGGTTGAAACAAAGTGGTATAGCTAAATCATGTAACATTCTTCCCTGCACTCTTTCAGAAACAGTGTTCTAGAACTGTTGCTGCCTGAGTATATCTCGTTTTAGAATCAACCAGAACTGAGCTCTTCATGCTGAACGACTACCTTCGCCTGAAAAAAGTTTTATTACAGAGCAGTGTTAGTAGAAAATGCTCCTAGAAACTTGGAAATCAGCGTTCTGAGTAAGATATCGTGCCGGTTCCCAAGGAACATACTACAATACTTGAACAACTCTAAGTTCTTCCCAGTTTTACTTCCTGTCCATTTCTTCAATACTGTAAAAGATCCATATACGTCGGAAAAGGAGTATCGTTCAGGACATTTAAATAATGACAGTTGTCGTTCGCACTACTTTTAGTGTTGTCACCACTCTCTTACTGGCCACCGAACGCAGCTATTTTGAGCGACAGGGTGAGGTAACCACCTTTTGTTTCCACGCCCAGTCGGTGATGTGATTGCATCGTATCTCTCTGAGAACTCTCTGTGAGACTTCTTTATCATTACTTGTGTGCGAAACTCTGTTTTGTCTGTTAACAGCGAATAGTTTCACCGTTCAGAAGAAAACCCTTTGTTGTGATACTTCGACCAGAGTGCCAGGGGCAGTCTGGCAGGAAGTCAAGCACTGATTGCGAATGCCAGGGAAATTCTCACTGTCGCCGGGCCAGATACACAGTGGTAGCTGTTGAACACTGTAATTTCCGATTACAGTTGTCGTAATTTTTATTTATAAAATATGTATTTTATAATTAATATTTTCGACAACGTAGACGGAAATTTCAATTTTTGATAACTACATGAAGACCGTACTCTGTGCATTTTCCCCTGTATCAACTAATCTGCTGCACATAAGATTTAGAGCTACAAATGACTTTCTCATTCTAGTCAACTCGTTTACGTATTAAGGATAGGTCTTCTTCTCACGATTTTATTGTAGACCGTAAACGCTCTAATTGCTATGTTTTGCGCAATAATCACACTTTACTTCGTAATTTTCTTTGCAGATCAGTTTACTTTTTCATATATTATAATAAAACCACATACTGGTTAAATCATACTGTTGTTCTACTCTTGTCGAATGCTCGTCATATGTCCAAGCTTGAACAATGTTTCCCGCTTACTTTATACAGCCCACCTGGACAATATTGACGCCAACCTAAAATAAGTTAATATCAGTGGCTTATTACAATACTAGGCGTTAAAATTAAAATTATTTCTTTTTTCCACAAAAAATTCTTCATTTCTGTTTTCAGTTAATTGCACACCGAAATGTAAACTCCTAAGTGCCTATATTTCATTTGTATACCGGCACCGAGTCAGTTGGCCCAGCTTTTAGGACTCTAGGCTGGTGTTCGAGGGGGGGGGGGGGGTGGAGGGACGGAAGAGTGGGGGGTAGGAGAGTATGAGAGGGGCAACGGCTCACATCCCCGTCAGGCCATCCAGATTTACGTCTTCCGTGATTTCCCTAAGACGCGTTCCAGGCAATTGCCGGGATGGTTCTTTTGAAACACATTATTGATTTCCTTCCCCGTCCCCAATAATTCGGGTTGTGCTGCGACTCTAGTGACCTACTAGTTGACAGGAAGTTAAACACTTATCTTCCTTCCTTCCTTCTTACATATATTTAATCTTATTGTAACAGTGTGGACCCACATCCATATGCTATTTACGAATTTTATGAGCAACTTTGTACAAAATTACGGTATGTAGAGTTGCTCTTTAAAGTAAAAAAATAGTTTGCAGTAGATTTAGAGACATGGAAAACTAAAAAATAAACCTACAGAATCACTGCTTAGTGTATCTTCACTTGAAATCATTTTACAGTAAAGCTATTATAATTGTGACGAAGTTGTAGTATTCCTGAAACAGTTCCACATATATGAAAGTATCTTCAATTTAAAATATGAATTTTGCAATTTCATCACAACTCACTCCTCATGAAACTACTAGAGAATTAAGTTTTTGTGATCTAGGCCTTGCAAGTAATAACCTGATGAGTGGAATAGCTAAGTAAAATGAGAATATAGTTGACTGAATGCAATGTCTTATGGTAATGATTTCTACTTACAAGGCGCGTGCTGAAGGAATTCGTCAGCATGTCAGCGAAACCTCGAGTGTACTCGCCTGCGTACAGGAACTTCAGCACTGCCAAAGCCGTATCTCGCTGGCTGCATTTGGTTAGGACAGTCTACTGCCAGTACTACTTCCTGGTCACATTCAATTTTAATGAATATATTACTGAACAAAAGCACTGAAAGGTTACTGACTTATATTAGCTATAACGTTGGAAAATCCATCGTTAACTATATATAACTCCAGTAACAACGTGCAAGGACCTTTGGAATCAAATTACTTGACTTCTTGAATTATATAACAATTTCCCCTTCCTTCCACAAAATGTTGAAATCTGCTACCTTTCCTCCTATTATTCCATGATACCATTAATTAATGTTGTGCTTTTGAACCTAGTATTCGAAGAACGTTGGATTTGTATGTCCATGCTGTGAGAGTATGTTTGATACCTCTGGTCTAAAACACAAGTGGCGACAAGATCTAAGAAGACTTTAAGATTGCCATTGAATTTTTGTTTTATTTTCACATTGTGATACTATGTACTCTAAGTATCTACCGGACGTAAAACGTATATAATGTTTGCATCTGCAGTAATTTTGCTACAAGCTGTGATTTAGATGTGTGTTCCTTAATTGTTGCCAAAACTAACAATGTGACCTTACATAAACTGTCCATTAGTTCCCTAAAGAAATACTATGTAGTTCTAAAAAAAGACTCGAAAAAATCGACTTTGAAGATTTTATTTATGGGTGTGATTAAGTAGAAAATATTTCCAACTAATGTACATTACTGCTGCTAGATAAGTGGTTGCAGTACAAATTTAGTAATTGTATGATCGTTGTTTCGAATCTCGTAAGATGTGAGTATTTCTTTTTTAACACTGATTTCAGTTACATATTTCTTAGCAGTTGGCATTGGGAATTAACGTAGGGGAAAGTGGTGCAAGATAGATTAGTGGGGTGTAACTGGGTACCTTGTTTCTGATGGGAGAATTCCATTCCACTAGTCAAGAAGAAAGAGTGACTATATTGGATTGTCGTTGCTCCTCAGTTCGCCGCGTCTGTGACGGTAAGTTTGTTTTAAGGTACCAACTGATTAGTGTTCTTTTGTTCCTAAAGGTCTATTATTTCATAATCGTCATAAAAACGTTGTTTAGTCTAGAACATTAGCTGACTGATAAGTATTTGTACACTAGCAATGAATAGGGATTTAGCTCAGCAGTTGGGTGCTTTTGCTTCGCTTTTATGACCTCTACACTCGATGTAAGACCGGATACAAGGAGTGACATCAAAACCTGATAATATTCCACATAATTGCACATAATGCATATTCCACTATAAACTCATCCTTCTGATTGGATGCAAACTGAAATTTATGTATCCTGGCTTCGAAAGTTTATTGTGTTTTCTATGCCACCTGCAGACAAATCAATTGTCTTGACTTTGGCCGGCTGGGGTGGCCGAGCGGTTCTAGGCGCTACAGTCTGGAGCCGCGCGACCGCTACGGTAGCAGGTTCGAATCCTGCCTCGGGCATGGATGTGTGTGATGTCCTCAGGTTAGTTAGGTTGAAGTAGTTCTAATTTCTAGGCGACTGATGGCCTCAGAAGTTAAGTCCCATAGTGCTCAAAGTCATTTGAACCATTTTTCTTTTTCTTGATTTTGCACGGCATGCCATACATACGAAGAGCAACGATCCGATCAACCTGGCCCGACAAAACAATGTTACTTTGTTGTGCTTGACATCACATTATTCCCACAGAATGAAGGTCCTGAACGTGACATTCATGGCTCCTTTGAGCCCCTGTTAACACCAATATGTTCGTCACTGGCTTCTAACACATTGTGGATGGGCTGCGAGCATTCATCAGGTAGCCAGACTGCATGGTTCTTCTTTCCTCAAATCAGAAAAACGTGAACTGCAGCAAATGAGATCAAGAAAACAAAAATCTATCCGCTCAGCGGAAATATTTCTCCAGACCACTTGCTCGTCCCTTCAATGACCACTGATAGACCTGGTCCTCCCGATCTAACTACCATTCCAGAAGGGAGCCTGTTTCTAGACACTGCTATAGCAGACAACCCACATCCACGGGCAAATCTCATTTCAGAACAGGACCCATGTTCAATACAAATGAATTTGATCCCACAGTTAAGCCGTGGTCTCTTTTGGAAACCAAGAATGTTGAATCTTTTACGAATCAGCCCTGCTGCTCTAAAAGTTGGGAACAAAAATCTTTTGGGAATGGCATCCTGCCTACGTCATCCTGTTTGCTACATTATTGAAACATAATTTAGTGTAGCAGTTGTCACTGTGTAATACATTGACAAACTCCACACTGCTAAAATATACACTTCAAGATTATGAAGAACTTGCCCCTGTATTATTAACGTGTGACATCACTATAAAGTTGCATTAGTGGGTTTGCAGTTATTTAATTTTCATAGTATGAAGTGTGATAAGAACTTATGTGGCTTGAATGCACGTAGAATTACTGGATAGTTGGGATAATATTAGGAGTGTAAAATAACATCAGAAAAAGCTTAATTATGTACACACATCGCATGATTAACACTTTAAACAACTATCACTACCACCACTGGCCAAAGAAGGTTCAGAAAAGTATGAGGAATCATCACCGCAGTCACATACCACAGTGCAGACAACCAGCACCAGCAGAGACGAGCACTATTGCTGGTATGAGACGAAAGCCAGTGAGGTGTTTGTGTGATAGGCAGTACTCCACACTGTCACTGCCACCACCAGGGAAGAGGCACAAATTCTGGACCTCCATCTGCCCACCTCCCCAACATATCATAGGAATAGTGAAGAAAAATCTTTAATTTATTTAACGACAAATACGCTTCTGATTATACTTTCTGCAAGCACACTGACAATTGATCACATCCCTCCATTACCTTTTACTGGTACTGTGGATGGATGAAGAGAGACTGCCATCACCTGAAACACACATGCCAACAGGAACCCTCCCATCCGCCCTTCTCTCTCTCTCTCTCTCTCACTGGACAATACGAATAAAGTACCCTTTCCCCTATTGTTACTGGAGCATAAGCAAGGGCGACATCTGCATTGTTCTGTTCACCATAGGGAGTGTGTGGCGTCACAACTAGTGCGCGATCGCCCATTTGTCCATTAAAAGCTTTACTTCAGAATATATTTGGGCTGCAGTGTAAGCCGGTAGAGTATTATACGGTCAGTAATGGACGAGTTGTGTCCTGCAGACTGACGTCACGACCATCTGTTGCAGCTGCTCGTGTGAAAGCAGTGGAGTAGCGCTGGAAGGCCACTTACATTATACGAAATTAAAAATATTAATAACTAATGAAGGAATAACCTGAGGAATGTCATATTTGATGTACATCCTTCTGTTGTGAAAACAATGTGTCAAAGTATGAGATATAAATAGTTGTATTTTGGGAGTTAGTAAAACTCCAAAAAAAATGTAATTTTCCGACAGTCAAGAATTTAAATAAATACAGTGATGTAATAGTTCACCTTCAGTGACTATGTACGATGATCTGGTAACACTTTCAGTGTTCATATATAAATTTGGAAAGTTTTTAGGAAAACCTCTATGACTTTCCTATAATAATAATTTCAAGAATTCTAAGTAAATATGTGTATTGTGTGCTAGGGTGCGTGTGAATGAGAATGCGTGCATGAGAGTGTATGGGACGTTCGGCATTGTTAAAAATCATTGATGTAATTCTCTACAGAAACTGGCAAGTGTTCCAAATCTGTAACATGTGAACGAATCCACTAGAGGTTCTCCTACTAGTGAATGTTGGATGTCCAAGTATGTATGCTTATGTATAAGACAGCCAGAACATTCGCGACTACATAATAAATTTCCAGATATAGAGTAAAGCTTATAGTTAATTTTGTTTTGTTTATTTAATTAGATAGTTTTGTGTTACTTAATTTGATGACGTCAATGAGCCTAGAGAAGTGGTTGGCGCTTGCTAGATTTTGGTGCGAGCCACGCCCTAGAAGTGAGTTCTCATTGGTCGTAAGTCCTGACAGCCAATGAGAAGTGAGACGGTTGGCCGCCTAGCGCGGAGATGTAGTTTTGAGTAGTGGGAGAGTGAGAGGAGAGTCGCGAGCTAGCCTTGATTGGAGGCGGTTATGCTGGATGTGACTTTTCGCATTATGTGTAAGATGAAGTCTTGGGATGACTTCCGCGTTATGGTCCAGTGTTAATGGCATCTGGTAGTGACCAGAAACTGTTTACGAAAACTTTAGAGTGTTCTGATAATTCGTTCAGACGAAAATCGCGAGTGAACTTTGAATTATATAGCGTGGCGGTACTAAGTATATTCTTACTGTTTTATGGCGAGCATAAACTTTTACTAAATACAACCACTGAATATCGTGTGAAGAAGTAATTGGCCGATCATTGACTGTGTTACAAGTAACTGGTTTCGGAATTTGGGAAGGTAAAAGTTCTGGCTGTTTTAGGTATGGTGATAACTGTGGGCTGATGATCTTGCTTAAGGGCAATAAAGATCTATTGAATGTTTAAATTACAACTTCATGTTTAAAGTACGAGTGACATCCCCTTTTCGAATCATTTCTTTAAAGTACATAGAAAATGTTCAGCAAAATTTACTTATAGCGGCCTCCGACGTGTAGTTATGAGGTCACAGTTTCCTCAACAATGCTTTTCTGTGATCTCGTAAGTAGCTGCAGTCAGGAGTTTACGTGCGAAGATCTACCGCTGTAAAGAGGTAGGTGAACAAAAATTATAAAAGAAATTGCTTTGCAGCAGCAACGTATAAATCCGTCGCAATTGGTGCATCGCACGTAAAAAATCCATCGCAAGTGGACATACATGAAATACCAACAACAGCAGGGATCAGCCACTATCTCCCCCAAGCAGAATAAATAGACCGGTGAGTACAATTACCCTAGCACAACACATTATTTAAGCGAATAATGCATTTTAAAAATGAATGCTGAAGAAATAGGGAGCTGGTTGTGGAGTAGTAAGATACTGTGATTGCAAAATTATCTATATATGAATAGCAGTTTGTTAAGAAAACAATTAAACTCGTAACATTACGGCAATACACAATTCAACACTCCAAATGCTGGTGTCTAATGAATAAGGCAGTTAAAGCCAAGGATCACCACACCAATAATTCTTGAAGTGTCTGAACACAAGATGGTAATTTTTGGAAAGCAACCAAGATTGCAACTCGTTTGCGGCTCGAAATAAAATTAGCAAAATAATATGAAGTGCTAAGCAGTTTCAACAAGACTGGTTAGTTTCCATAACGCATTATTTGGTAACAGGCTGTTACAGGTCAAATACATCAATTGTCCAAACCTATAACTACACTTAACAACTGCACCAATGGCTCGTTGTGAAAAATTCCGACACAAATGCTTACCACGGGATAAAAAAAAAAAAAAAAAGCAGTTGCACCAAGCTTTATTAAGAGTATATGAACATGGAGGCTCTGTGAAAAACGAATGTTGCCTGCATTTGTCATCGTCGTAAGGGCCTGAAAGCTACTAGTAGACATTAAAATCGTATATGTCCATTGCTTACCTTTATGGTGGCTTGAACTCTGTTTACGACTCTTTGAATGAGGAGTCTGAATGTCTGTGGAGGAGCTCTTCCTCAAGAGCAGAAATGGAGGAAGGTAGTGGCGTTGGCTGCTGCAGTCTTGAGTGTCCTTGGTTCAAGTACAATAAGAGGATTACAACCTAACATACAGAAACACCCCACTCTATAACACCATCTCCTCCACACTCCACTGTTGGCATTACGCATGATAGCAGATAATGTTCTCCAAGCATTTGTCAAACGCAAACCCTTCCAACGGACTGACACTGAATATAGAGTGATTCATTATTCCAAACCAATATTTTCCAGCCATCTACCATCCTGTGGAGTCAATCTTTAGGCCCCCTCAAGCGCAGCATTGGCTACAGAAAGCTGTCGATTGTGAGCTGGTCCATCACTGTGTCCCATTCTTTTTACTTCCTTACGCACAGTCATTGTACTAACTAGAGTAGTGGCAGTACATTGGACCTATCAAGTGTCTCCTTATACAGATTTCATCCGATTTTTTACAACCAACTTCCGCAATGTTCTAAGGTCCCTATCCGTCAGTACGTAAGTTCTGCACGGTCTTGGTTTAGCTACAGTTGTCCTTTCGCGTTCCCACTTCACCAACACATCATCACCAATCGGGCAGCTTCAGATTCGTGGAGGTGTCCCTGATGGATCTGTTAAACCGGTGACCCTGGCCAAGAATGAGCGCATATTCAAAGTCACTTACCTCTCCTGACTGACCCCATTCTGCCGTTACTGCTTCTCTGCTGACACACACAACTCTCCACCTCTTTTTACACTGATGGGTCTTGTGACATCAAGTGGTCAATTGCGCGTTACACCTAAGTGTCCGGATAAAACTGAACAGATAGTGAATCTAATGCGTTAACGCACTGACATTACACTCAGATTTCCGCATAGTTTATCAATTATGTGATGTATAACTCCATGATGAGCATACCGTACTGACATGAATGTGTACAGAGGGTGTCTGTCTGTTGCTCTGCTCCAGACCTGCTAACCATTAAACATATCTGATCATGGGTTGCTACGAGAGTGGTACGCCACCACTTGCTGCCACTACAAGTGATTAAATCTGGCACGTAGATGGAACAGCTCGGAATGACAGACTGGTAACGACCCTGCAACCTCACTTCAACTAAGTGCCCAGCAACTTCAGAGCCACTGTTTCTGCAAGAAGTGACAGCTCTGCATACTAAATGTCATATGTTACATGTCGTGTAATGGGTGTAAGGAGTGATATTTTTATGTGTGTACCTGACTATGCACATACATGAGAGTGTTAGTTGTTTATTTCTTTGTATCGAAAAGTTTTCCCGCAAATACATCACAAACTCTACGACCAGATTCTTCTGCATGGCCATTCTGAGGCCACAAAGTGGACAACACGAGGAAATATAGATCCCCTTCTTGCATCCATACGTCTGACCTACTGCCATAGGAAAATTGTACATTAATGGCTTCCTTGTGGCACAAATATTTGGAGGTGCTACCCAACCTAAAAAACTATAACTTGCAATAGCTTTAATTATTAAAGATGATGTTAACACTGAAGTAATGATTTCAGAACAATGTCCCCAGTCACCAATATAAATTTATGCACTTATGCCCACTACACCTCATATACCCATAAAACAATTAAAATGTAATCATATAATGTTCGTCTTATACTGTATTCCCACAATAAGCAAAATTTCATTACTTCCTGCCGTTCCCAATGTTGCAGTTCTGGTGACCAGCAGTACATTATCTTAAGTCCACGTAATCAGTCCTAAGAATCGTAAAAGAAAGGTAGTATTATAGAAGATATGGCATGAATTAAAAAAAAAATGCTTCACTCAGGATGGATTTTTTGGTATGGCAGAAAGTAAACAATTAAGTAATAAAAAATGTAGCATCGGTCCTGTGTGTTTGCAGAGGGGTTTGGAAATATCTACAGTATTAGACAACATCCTGTCTTAGAATACTCGACTGTGACGCGGTGATTAGTTGGTGCAGGGGTAATGGAAGGGCTGACCGCGATGGCGGCTCTTTAGGCCCCTGCGGGAGGACAGTCTCGAGAAGGGTGGATCAGCGGGCGTCCAAGGCAGCCATTGTGACGTCATTACCACTTCAAAGGGCCCGGCCGCGGCGGCCGTTTTTCTGCGCTGAGCCACGACTTCATCCATTCTGTGTGGTCGCGGAGGACAACTGGGAAGCCAGGTGCTTGAAATTCATGAGCTGGCCCACAAAAAGGAAAATCCGTCCCAGAACGTGAAGAACCTCCGGACTTCCTCTTCAACCGCATCTTTTATACTCCACAGAGGAAACGACTCCTTTTTAGTGGCTTTCTCGTTATGTTTTCAAAGTAATGTTTTCTGTAGCCTCAGGAATATAAATCCCTGTACGAAGACGTATTTGATACAGTACACCAACACATACGACTCACGGCGTAATACGCTCCAGGAAGATTTATTTCTTGAAGGAAAGAGTTCACACATGAAGCGTTGTTGTTCCTGTTTCTGTGAACGTTTGGTAGTGAAAAGAAACGTACTTCCTTGAGCTCTACCATAGCTTTATGTCTTCAATTTCGCTGATAATTCTCGTGATTTTGTGTTCAAATTACTTGACGAAGTTAAATGTTAGTACTGAGAGCTGTAAAAGGGTCGGACGGAGCTTTTGTATTTTATTAATAGTGCCTAACGAAGTTAAAACAAAATATTTATGTACATATATGAAGACGCAGAAGGGCATTTTTTTCTCTTCTTCCCTAGCGAAATAATCGACATGAAGGGCCCCACCTCTCTTTCTCAATTAATTTTCCTTTGATTCCTTACGTCATCTTTCACATCACCATGTTGCATTAGTGATTACAATCAAATAATAACAAAACAAGGTCCAAAGAATCATAAACACAAATTTACACAATGGAAAGTTTTGAAAGGAAACATGTGGTGGAATGGAATCTAACAGAGCAAACACAGCGTTCAGGTCTTTTCCACATCATGCAGTTCCGAAATGAGTGAATACTAAAAGGACATCACTACGCAGCATCTCTTTCTTTCTTTAAGATACGTTTGTGACAGTTCAAGTGGATTATTTACGCCTGTAATGTTCTTCTACTCCCAAAAACAGGCAAGTGTTTCTTCGCTAAATTTCATCTTATTTTCAATATATATACGTGTTAGTATATAGCACCTACTTGCAAATCTCAAGTCTTCATTCAGACCAAATTTCACTGAAATTTATGGTTCATGTACGTATTTTAAGTGTTCCGATTGCATTCGGGTAGTAGATTTTCATTAGTGCACGGTTAATTAAAAGCTGTTGTTAAGTTAGCATAACAGTTTGCTACATGAAAAAAGGAACAAATAGCATGAGCTAATATTTATATTCTGAGAAAATGACTTACACTATTTGCACGTTAAGCATTCAGACTTACGCGTAAAGTATTTCAGACTAACTACAACTCATTATCTTACGAAATAATGAAACCTGAAGTTCATAAATAGTACCATTTTCCATCGTAGATTTTGTCAATCCCACTGTTAGATCCCGGACTTCGTTTACACACTTCCGTTACCTTCCTTTCCTATACCATCATACATAAGGTATTAACAGATTGCATTAATAATTAATAATTTCGTGTTAACCACTTCGATTTACAACATGGAGTCTGGTCACGTAAAGAAGGGGGATTCAAAAAATGGAGGAAAAGTAATGTCGATCTACTTTTATAAATTTGTAACCAGCAACATTTTCTGTAATCCAGATTTCTAATGGTTGTTGTACGTTATCAAAAGCGGTAAATTCCAACCTAGCCGTTCGTCAAAGCATAATTTAGTTATCAAATTAACAGTGTGCAACACTAACAGCAATTTTTTTCTTCGGTGGAGCTTGAGATTCTCAGAACCTCCGTCAAGGGAGAAACGAATATTTGAATCCGATGAATAGAAAACGTCTAAAGTGATCTAATATTTGTTTCTATAGCCGGAATCTTCTTAACAAAACTTCCCCTCTACAATATAGCCGTTCGAACATCATATTAGGAATGTGAGTTGGTTGAACTCTGTGACAGAAGTAGTGAACTTTTCGACAACCGGAAAGACATAGCAGACTCCCCATGAAACGGAGTGTTTCTAGCTACAGATAGAAACTTCTAGTGAGGCCCTCAATGAATTCTACTGTGAACTCAAATGGACAAGAGTAGTAGGCGTCGATGGACTTATATTTATAACAAGACATCCGTCAAGATTTCATGATTAACCTGCCTTCTACCTTATGGGTTTATTTAGTGTCGCCTCATCTGTTTAACATGAGTGTTCACTCCGAAAAGACACTCTTTTTGGACGATCACGTTCTAATATATCACTTTTGTGTTTTTTTTGAGATACTTTTATGTTATAGATGTCTCTTACAAAAGTGAAGGCGGTTCTACTTTATAGCAACAAATTCTACTCTTTACAGTAACATATCATTCAGGTTTCAATGGTAACGATGTCAACTTTCTTCCGTAGATGGAAGAATTTATCATTTGTTTTTACTAATTATTCACGTATGGTCCCAGTAGGAGCTCGTTTGATGGTTGGGCTTCCTTTTTGCCCACATTTGTTTCGTCCTTTCAGAATGAAATCTCTTTCTTTCATCAGACCTTGCTTCTGTTTTCGCAGAATTCTGCTATTTGTTTCGTCAACCTAGTGGGTGCCATTCACTTAATGTTCCCATAAAAATTAAGTCTTCGTTTTCTCATGTCACCATGTGTCTGTGTATTCTTCTGTTTCCTTATTTCTTCTCAATCTGTAAGATTCTCAATCAGTGATTTTGGGGCCTAATATTTTCCTAATAATCTTTCTTTCTTTCTTTTGAATTTCTTCAATATCCGTCTTCCTATTTAAAATTAAAGTTTCTGCTCCATAAAGACGTTCAGGCTTGATTACAGTGCTGTAATGTCTAAGTTGACTGAATTTTGAAAGCGATTTTTTTTATAAATATTTTATGTCAATCTGAATGCAGTTGCCATCTTTTGACAGCGATCTTCATTTGCAGCTTTTTCCAGACCGTTATCTTGTGCGATATCCCCGAAGTATTTGAACTTAGATAACCTTTTTTCCGTAATTCGTGTTAAAAACCCTTGGCGCTTGTTTGTTGCATGTCATGTATTCCGTTTTTTTCGAATGATATTTTTGGTCCTACCTTTTCCGAGACTTCTTTAAGAACTTCCATTTTTTTTTTTTTTAGCTGTAACACCCACAGTTAAAATTGCCAAATCATCGGCAAAGACAAAGTAATATACTCTAATATCACTTCTACCTAACTTGTTTGATTGGTCTGTATTCTGAATTGATTTTTGCTCTCGCCAGACTGTAATTACTTTTTCCAATACACAATTAAACAGTAATGGAGTGACCTCATCTCCCTGTCTAACAGCAGTCTTTATTCCAAATGTTTCAGAAATCTCTTCCATGAATTTAACTTTAGATCTAGTGTATGTTAGCGTTTCCTTAATCAGTGTTAGAGTTTTATTATCTAGCCCTTGTTCCTTTAATATTTGGAAACGTGATTCACAATCAACTGAGTCGTAAGCCTTTTTAAAATCCACATGTGTACATACAATATTGTTACTAGAAATCCTTTGGTGTGTGACGATTAGTTTTAAAGCAAGAAGTTATTCCAGACAGGAGCTGTTTGGTCTAAAGCCTGCTTGGTATTCACCAATTTTAGGTTCTAGCTGCTCTTTGGCTCGATCAAGTAAACACTGCGAGACAATTTTGTATGTGATTGGGAGCAGAGAGATTCCTCGGTAATTATTAACATCGGTCCTATCGCCTTCTTTATGCAATGGGTAAATTAGGTTAGTTTTCCAGTCCTCAGTATTTTCTTAGTTTGCTATATGTCCTATTACTTGAGTGATCTCCTTTATGTTGTTAGGGCAAGCTGATTTTAGTAATTCTGCAACTATACCGTCTTCTCCGGATGCTTTATTGTTTTTAAGTCTCTTAATTTGTTTAGTTATTTCGATTTAGTCAGGTGCTTTAGAGTTGCGTTTGATGTTATTAATTTGCTGTGGTTAGAATTTATTCGCTGGTTCTGGAGAGTTCAATGGTTTTTCAATATATTTAGCTAGTACCTTAAAATGTTTCTGGTTTTTAAGAGCCAAGGTGCCATTTTCATTATTGAAGCAAAGACTTTGAGGTTGGTAGCCAGTTAGCTTCGTTTTGAATGTTTTATAAAAGTTTCTTGTATTGGTCTTTTGGAAATATTTTTCGATTTGCTCATTTTCGTAGTATATATTAGTCTGTCGGATTAATTTAGATGTTTCCATTCTCGCAGTTACAAAGATGTTGTGCTTTTTTTCGTTTTGTTACTACTCAAATTTTTTAATGCCTCATGCCTAGACCTAACTGCGGTTTCACAATCCGCGTTCCATCAAGGGTGTATTTGTTTCTTTCGAAGCGGAATTATATCTTGTGGTGTTTTGATGAACTTATCTCTCAGGCTTTGCCAATTGTTGGGTTGTTTTGCCAAGTTCACTTGTTAGACTTGGGGTTATTTTAACAGTGTCAAATTTTGGGATAACATTTTTTTGTTTTGAAGAGTTTCTCAGGCTCTAGTTTTACCTTTATTCGCGTTAAATAATGGTCAGAATCAATATTAGCCTCTTTCCTCACTGGGATATTTAAAATTTCTTTGTCGTTAGAGTATGAAATTGCTACATGATAAATTTGACTTCCCCAGTAAACGTATTATGTGCCCGCCAGTTTTTTTTTTTTTTTTTTTTTAGAAGGGTTCTTATTAAAATTTGCATTTTTCAACAAGTTTTTGGCCATTTTGGTTTATCCATTTATGCGCAGGAAATCCACCCACCGCTTTGTCATATTTTTTCTCTTTACCTAAATGAGCATTAAAGTCCCCCACTAAAATTTTAGCATGGTTTGGGGGAATTTTCGAGATGATGCTTTGTAATGTTTCCCAAGCTTCATTAAATTTAGCAGGTTTTCCTCATTCACTGACATATGGGCATTAATTATAGTGTATGCTTTATATGCGTATTTAAGAGAAATTGTCATTAGTCTATTAATAATGGGTTTTACCTCCGTTATTGACTTTAAAACGTTTTTGGTGACTGCAAAAGCAACTCTCAGATGTGGCGCATTATTAAGTATTGTTTTATCGGTTTTACTTTGAAAAAAGACGATAAGTGCCGAAATCCATGGTGTTATCGTCCGTCATTCATGTTTCTTGAAGTGCCAAAATTTGAACATTCTGTTTTTTTTTAATGTATCTCCCAGATTATGAAGTTTACCTGGTTGCAAAAGTGTTTGTTGTTACGTGTTTCAAAATAAGTATTTGTTGTAGTTTTAAATTTGGCCAGAGGACTTCGACTTCCTCAGCTGAATCACATTGCTTTTTAACCTGGCCGCCCCAGAATCCGAAAGCCCAGTTGTGCCAGTAATACTGGCGATGGATTGACCACCTAGGATAGTACTGTGAGTATCAGAATCCTCCATGATGAATGTACCTAGAATCAGGTGGGTTTGAGTGGACCCATTAAGTGAACTCCAGAATGTTAAGACTGGAAGGGTTAGTTCCAGAATATGAATTTCAGCCGCACCACTGGTGAATAGACGCTGACCACTTCGCCGCCTGCTACAAGACAGACGCAAAGTAAATTTTGGTTTTCTCCATTAGGTTCTTCCATTCTCTCTACCGCAGGGAGTTAGGTTTATTGTTCCGCCTTTGAGGCCGTTGGCTGAGCTTCAACTGTAACCCTGGGCAGGAGCCCCCACAGGGTGCTACCATCCGGAGCCAGATGGACCAGGTTTTTTTACGAGGTGTTACTCCTCATCCTCCTCCTACCTCATTACTTGCGAGATGAGGCCCCGGACTAGGGAACGGCAGTGCGGAGTTTATTTGTTTTTAATTGTTTCACTAATCGGTAATAACAGTTACAAATATATTACAATAAAGAAAAATTACAGAAGACCTAAATATGCCTATAATGGGCAACTCGCACAAAACTGTTGCGAGTAGTCCTCATTTAAACGCAGGCACAATTCTCAAAAATATTTGTACTGATTCATGTCTATCTTTAAAATTAAGGACATGCATGTAAAAGGCAAAGAGATACGGGTAAATGAGGTTGTACACTGGGATAACAGAAGTCATTGAATAGCGATATGCAAATATGCAGATGGCAGTACTACACCAGGTATAAAAGGGCAGTGCATTGGCGGAGCTGTCTCTTGTACTCCGGCGATTCACATGAAAAGGTTTCCGGCGTCGTTATGACCGCACGACTGGAGTTAACAGGCCTAAAACGTGGAATGGCAAGTGGAACTAGACATATGGGATATTCCATTTCGGAAATCGGTAGGGAATTAATACTTCGAGATGCGCAGTGTGAAGATTGTGCCGACAATACCAAATTTCAAGTATTACCATTCGCCACGGACAATGCAATTGCCGACTGCCTTCACTCAACGACCAAGAGCAGCGGCGGTCGCTTAGAGTTGTCGATGATAAGGAACACTGCGTGAAATAACCGCAGAAATCAATATGTGATGTACGAGGAACTTATCCGCTAGGACAGTGGAGCGAAATTCGGTGTTAATGGCTATGGCAGCAAGTGACCCACGCAAGTGCCTTTGCTGAACGGACGACATCGCCTGCAGAGCCTGTTCTGGGCTCTTGACCATATCGGTTACACCCAAGACGCCTGGAAAAACGTGGTCAGATCAGATGAGCCCCGATTTCTTTTGCTAAGAGCTGATGTTTGGGTACGGGTGAGGCGCAAACCTTACTAAGCCCTGGACCCACGTTGTCAAAGGCAAGCTGATAATGGCTGCATAATGATGTGAGGTGTGTTTACAAGGATCATTGAGTGGCAATGGTTATGTTCAGCTACTCGGAGACCGTTTGCAGCCGTTTATGGACCCCCTGTCCAAAACAACTACGAAAATTTTATGTATGACAATACACCATGTCACCAGGTCCCAATTCTTCGCGATTTATTTGAAGATCATTCTGGTCAGTTCGAGACGATGATTTGGCCACCCAAATCACCCAATATGAACTTCATCAAACATTTGTGGGACTTAATCGAGAGGTCAGTTTGTGAACAAAATCTTGCATTGGCAAAACTTTCGCAATTTTGACGATTATAGGGGCAGCATAGGGTTGCTGCAGAATGGGTTGAAAATAAATAAATCGCCAGGTCCCGATTGGATTCCAATTCGGTTTTACAGATATTATTCTACTGCACTGGTTCCTTAGTTAGCTTGCATTTATCGCGAAACTCTTGCCCAACGTATGGTCCCGAGCGAATGGAAACAAGCGCAGGTGACGCCTGTATATAAGAATCGTAGAAGGACGGATCTTCAAAATTACAGACCAATATCCTTAACATCGGTTTGTTGCAACATTCTCGAACATATTCTCAGTTAGAACATAATGAATTTCCTTGAGACAGAGAAGTGGCTGTTCATGCATCAGCTCGGCTTTAGAAAGCAACGCTCCTGCGAAACGCAACTCGCCATTTTTTCACATGATATCTTGCGAACCATGGATGAAGGGTATCAGATGGATGCCATATTCCTTGACTTTCGGAAAGCGATTGACTCGGTGCCCCACTGCTGACTCCTAACTAAGGTACGAACATATGGAATTACTTCCAAAATATGTGAGTGGCTCGAAAAGTAAAAGAACCCAGTACGTTGTCCTCGATGGCGAGTGTTCATCGGAGGTGAGGGTATCATCTGGAGTGCCCCAGGGAAGTGTGGTAGATCCGCTGTTGTTTTATATCTACATAAATGATGTTCCGAATAGGGTGGATAGCAATGTGCGGCTCTTTGCTAATGATGCTGTGGTATACGGGAAGGTGTCGACGTTGAGTGACTGTAAGAGGATACAAGATGACTTGGACAGGATTTATGATTGGCGTAAAGAATTGCAGCTAACTCTAAATATAGATAAATGTAAATTAATGCAGATGAATAGGAAAAAGGATCCCATAATGTTTGAATACTCCTTAGTGGTGTAGCTCTTGACACAGTCACGTCGATTAAATGGCTCTGAGCACTATGGGACTTAACATCTATGGTCATCAGTCCCCTAGAACTTAGAACTACTTAAACCTAACTAACCTAAGGACATCACACAACACCCAGCCATCACGAGGCAGAGAAAATCCCTGACCCCGCCGGGAATCGAACCCGGGAACCCGGGCGTGGGAAGCGAGAACGCTACCGCACGACCACGAGATGCGGGCGTCGATTAAATATTTGGACGTAACATTTCAGAGCGATATGAAGTGGGACAAGCATGTAATGGCAGTTGTGGGGAAGGCGAATAGTCGTCTTCGGTTCGTTGGTAGAATTTTGGGAGGATGTGTTTCATCTGTAGAGGAGACCGCTTATAAAACACTAATACGACCTATTCTTGAGTACTGTTCGAGCGTTTGGCATCCCTATCAGGTCGGATTGAGGGAGGCCATAAAAGCAATTCAGAGGCGGGCTGCTAGATTTGTTACTGGTAGGTTTGATCATCACGCGAGTGTCACGGAAATGCTTCAGGAACTCGGGTGGGAGTCTCTGGAGGAATGGTGGCATTTTTTTCGTGAATCACTACAGAGGAAGTTTAGAGAACCAGCATTTGAGGCTGACTGCAGTACAATTTTACTGCCGCCATCTTATATTTCTCGGAAAGACCGCAAAGAGAAGGTAAGAGAGATTAGGGCTCGTACGGGGGCATATAGGCAGTCATTTTTCCCTCGTTGTGTTTGGGAGTGGAACAGGGAGAGAAGATGTTAGTTGTGGTACGAGGTACCCTCCGCGACGCACCGTATGGTGGATTGCGGAGTATGTATGTAGATTTAGAGGTAGGTGCACGGGACTTCCGCGACTTGTTTAGTCCATGCCACGTCGAGTGGCTGGTGGCTGCACTAAGACGGGGGATAGAACATCGGACACAACATTAGGAGCTATCCAAAGACTTTTGCCACCTCAGTGCATGCTGAAGTGTTTTATCGGTTTACGTACTAAAAATGAGAATGAGATATTCTCGACGTTTTTTAAACTACTACGATAAAAAGAAATGAAAATTTTGTATGAGAAGCAACAAATATGTTCCAGTTCTCGCGTTAGCATTAGCGTCAGATATTCAGACTGTCTTCCGTAGGCGCAATTTTTAACAGGAAGTCGGACCTGATACACTGCTTTGTTTACGCGATGGCCATTATTCGCATACACAAATTCTTTTCGAGCCGTGCCTGTATTTTCCTGTCTATTCTTGGCCGTATTCAAGAATACAATGCAAATTTTCTGTGAAAATTAAAAAAAAAGGCGCTGCCCAGAAAACAGGCGCGCCGGCGGGCATCGCGAGCTGTTGGGCGCTACGTGCGCGCTCCAGGCGGTGGCCGCGGCGAGCTGGGGCAGGGAGGAGGGGCGCGGGCCACGTACAGTGGCGCCGGTTTGCCCACGCACACACCACTCCTGCTGCCGCCGTAATCCCAGCGACGACCGGCGTCCGCGCGGTCGCGCCAGCCCAGCTGGCGGCACTTCGTGCGTTTTTTCATCCCTTTGTGCCGTGAAAGCCCAGCGAGGCATTACTCGCTCACGTTGCCTCGTCAGTACGACCAGACGCAGATACGTCAGAGTCGCTAAGCCGCTCGCAGCAGATAATAGGACCTGCGTCGTGTGACCAGTGTGAGGACTGTAGTCCTCTGACCAGCCGTGGATGATTTTCGCTAATGTTCCTTCCTCGCCGCAAAGGTACAAAATGAGTATGTCGTCCTTTGTAAGGTTGTAAGATTTCCTCGCTGCTTTGAATCAAACTAAAACCATCATTTAACCGTAAATTTACTTTCAAGATCTTTTCTCAAAGAATTTACTTTATTTACTAGCGAATCATCAAGAACATTAACATATTTAAAAATTCTAGGTGAACGTGGAAGTAGTTGCCAGGAAGTAACTGATGGAAAATGAAATTACTCTTAACAAATGTGAATTTCATTCCTAAAAGCCTTTTCAAAACAGATTTAAAATTAGAAGCAGAAAAGCACTCTCGAAATACCAAGTTACCATTTTATTTAGAGGCAGAAGGAACGATATTAGCAGTTTGAGCCTTCGGGCTGAGAAGCTTGCCTGCTCCCTTTCGACACGGCCGTAAACATGACCACTCGCAACAACCTCTGAGACAGTAGACTGGTTCAAATCTGCAACACACAATATTACTTTAAACTAAAAAATTTTTAACAACTTACACAATCACATAAACTATGCACCCCGAAAGAGAGATGGAAATGGTACAACATTCAAATTATTTTCTACCGAAAGTGCCATTTTTTTAAGGAACCTTACGATGGAAGGGTGGCAACATTATAACCTAAAATGACTACTTAAATAAAACCCATAAAATGCAGACTTACATAAAATGTACAACATTCTCTATATTACACATATACCACCTCGCAAGATGATAGGCAAGATAAAAATATATTTCAAGAATTCGGCCTTTAAGCAATAAATTCGTTAACACCGAATCCGACAAACATGACAGAGGCAGCTATTAACGTACGACAGACAGTCAGACAGACACTAACTGCCTAACAAATGCGGACGAGAGACAGACGAGCAAGCTGGGGACGAGAGACTGACCAAGAAAACAAGTAGAATTTAACAACTAAATGACGCAACATATCTCCAGTCACTTAACTGCTAATAAGCTACGATTTCTGGTGAAGATCTGGCGCAGCACCCCAAAACGCTCTCCGCTGCCAGCCGCTCCAACGGACGCAGGAAGGCGTGCCGATCTCCCGTCTCACGGCGTTGCAGCTCGCCCCGGCCCGACCGATGTCGTGTGTTGACTCCTGTTGCTCTCGTGTCGGCCGCGAAGCTGCTATCCCTCGCTACACGGTGCGGTCACTGGACTTACGTGGAGACCTCGCATGCGCCGACGCTCCAGGCGAACAAGTCATCTGGTGTCTCAGTGCGCTACCGACCAACCGATCGATCCAACCGCCAATGACCATTGCCCTCAATAACTCGAGCAGACTGGTGGCCTAAAACATATAGCACTCCGGACAACAAACAGACACTGACTGTCCCACACTGGCTTCACAGACTTCACTGACTCATACTGCCCCCAGACTCACTCCGACTGACCGACTCAGACTCCTTCCAACTACCTGACACCTTTGCCGAGCTCATATCGCCCCTTCAGTGCACGTGAACACGCAACGTTTCCCCCTTCCCCCCCCATAGGGAGACACCAGAGCTGCGATAGCCATAGCGGCGCCACCTCCAGAAGCGGAAGGCGACTGCTTCACACTACGCGCTGCGGCGCGCTCTTCAAAACGGCAAATTTTACCACGGCTCAATCATCATTTAAACTTTCACGCCAGACATCTTAGCCTGTTCCGAAAGAAATTTATTTTAAAAATTATGGTGCCATCTTCTTTATGGTCACCCTATTCTTCTACTACCTTGGGTCTTAGGTCTCCCATTGTGTACCACTTCGATCATGCCATTTTATTTTATGATGTTACACTTTTTCCATTACTCCTAGAGCGTGGAGCTTCTCTCTTATCTCACTGTTCCTCTTTTGATCTTCTAATTAACATCCTGTCAAAGCACTTACAAACATCATTTATATCGCTTCAGTTCTCTGTAATTGTTTGGTCATTAATGTCCTTCCCTTGATTATGTACAGCAGCAAAGGTATTGTAGATTTTAAGTACCGTCCCTTCCTCGTTTTGCTCAGGAGTGTTCTCTTAATTATACATAATGTGTCTATATACGTTCTTAGTTTCTTTACAGCATCATTATCAAAACCATAAAGGATTTACAAAGCCCATATAGTTGCATATACGAATTTGTTCTCATATGTTAATCTCGATTATGAATTTTGCCTAATGACGTTGTTTTCCATAAAACACCATACCTTTAGTTTCTTTATGGATATGTTTGAATTACCAGGTGGTTATAAGTAAACTTTCCGTATTTAACCCGTTATAACACGGAAGCTAATTACCGTACGAGGACCAACCTTGGTGGCATTAATGTGAAGGACATGGGGAAGAGAAATAAAGCAAAATCAATTCAATCGAAACATGTTTAATGTGCTTCTGCGGTACATCATAACCTTACATACCAGTACCATTACTGCCACAAAAGGGGCTCAATATGGAGCCCATCTGTGTCCAGAAGAGTCTGAAAGCACAGGATTGTATTCTGCACAACAGAGCGAAACATGTCCTTAGGTATGCTTGCTACCTCTCTTGATATGCTGCACTTTATATCAGCACATGTGTGAACGTTCCCCTGTAAACCCTGTCCTTTAGATAGCGCCACAACCAGAAATCACAAGTAGTGTGATCAGGTCATCTTGCCGGCCAAGAATTCGGAAACGATCGGCTGATAATTCGATCGTTTCCAAATGCGTTTCGGAGCAACAGGTGAACTTCACCAGCGATGTCCGGTGGGGCCCCATCTTGCATGAAAACTGTTGAGTTCAATGCGTCTCTCTCCTGTGCGGCGGGTGTGAATATCGCAGTAACGCTGGCCAATCAAACTACATGGCTTTGATCCTTTTGTCGTTCAAAGTAGAATGTGCCAATGATAAACGTAGCCGTGAAGCCACTCCGTACGGTGACACATTCACTTTACAGAGGAACTTCATGCACAGTGACTGGAGCTGAAGATCCTCACACTCGAATAGTCTATGTGTTCATCTCACCCGTTAAAGAAAAATGAGCCGCGTCCGTCCACATGATGATCCAGGGCCAGCCTTCGTCATCTTCAATCCTTGCGAGAAACTGGAGAATGAAGTAAACACGCTGTTGTGCATCCTATGTCCAAGCTGCTGTACGATATGGACCTTGTACGGATACCATATGAGAATTAATCGAAGCTGTTTCCATACAGTGGACGATGGGGTATTCAACTGTCGTGACATAGCATGCGCACTGTTTGCCAATCGGCAATTGCGCGCAGCGTTGTCTACCACAGCAACAGGATTTCATCAACCATCTGTGGTGCAACCGGTCGTCGGCCTCTTCCCGGAGCGACGCCCAGTTCTCCAATTGATTTGATCTTCTTGATCATGCTCCGCATAGGTGATGGAGATAGAGGACCATTCCGTTATCCTCTCGGCCGGCAATATTTTGGAAGTGCAGCTGCAACATTACTGTTGTTTTGATAATACAGCCTCACCAATAATGCCCTGCTCGTTTTCACCTACATCTACATCTAAGTGATCACTCTGCTATTCACAATTAAATGCCTGGCAGAGGGTTCAATGAACCACCCTCATGCTGTATCTCTACCGTTCCACTTTCGAACAGCGCGCGGGAAAATCGAGCACTTACATTTTTCTGTGCGAGTCCTGATTTATTTTATCGTGATGACCATTTCTCCCTATGGAGGTGAGTGCCAACAGAATATTTTTGAAATCGGATGACAAAACTTGTGGTTGAAATGTCATGAGAAGGTCCCGTCGCAACGGAAAACGTCTTTGTTTTAATGATTGCAACTCCAGTTCAAGCATCAAGTACTATTTCCCCTATTTCAGGATAATACAAAACGAGCCGCCCTTCTTTGAAGTATCCCAACTGATACGGATTCCACACCGCACAGAAGTACTCGAGAATAGGGCGGGCAAGTGTAGTGCAAGCAGTTTCTGTAGTAGAGCTGTTGCACCTTCTAACTGTTCTGCCAATGAATCGCAGTCTTTGCTCCGCTCTCTCTACAATATTATCTATGTGATCGTTCCAACTTAGGTTATTTTTAATCGTAATACCTACGTATTAGTTGAATTTACAGCCTTCAGATTTGTGTGACTTATCGTGTAATCAAACTTTAGCGGATTTCTTTTAGTTCTCATGTGTATAACTTCATACTTTACTTTATTCAGGGTCAACTGCAATTTTTCGCACAACACAGATATCTTATCTGAATCATTTTGCAATTCATTTTGGTCATCTGATGGCTTTAAAAGACGGTAAATGGCAGCATCATCTGCAAATAATCTAACAGAGATACTAAGATTGTCTCCTGTGTCGTTAATATAGATCAGGAACAATAGAGGGCATATAACACATACTTGTGGAACGACGGATATTACTTCTGTTTTACTCAATGACACTCCATCTATTACTACGAACTGTGACCTTTCTGACAGGAAATCACAAATCCAGTCGCACTACTGAGGATATTCCATAGGCACATAGATTGGTTAGAAGACGTTTGTGAGGAATGGTGTCGAAAGCCTTCTGAAAATCTAAAAATATGGAGTCAATTTGGCACCCACTCATTAATTCAAGAGTATAAAGAGCTGGATGTGTTCTGCCAGAACGATATTTTCTGAATACGTGCTGACTATGTGTCAGTAAGGCGTTTTCTTCGAGGTACTTCATAATGTTCGAATACAGTATACGTTCCAAAACCCTACTGCAAATCGACGTTAGTGATATGGGTCTGCAATTCAGCGGATTACTCCTACTTCCCTTTTTGGGTATTGGTGTGATTTGAGCAACCTTCCAGTCTTTAGGTACGGAACTTTCTGTGAGCGAGCGGCTGTATATAATTGCTAAAAATAGAGCTAGTGCATCTGCATACTCTGAAAGGAACCTGACTGGTATACCGTCTGGACCGGGAGCCATGCCTTTATTAAGTGATTTAAGCTGCTTTGATACACCGAGGATATCTACTTCTATGTTTCTCATCTTCACAGTTGTTCTTGACTGAAATTCTGGAATATTTACTTCGTCTTCTTTGGGGAAGGAGTTTCGGAAAACAGTGTTTAATAACTCTGCTGTGGTGGCACTGTCATCAGTGACTTCACCCTTCTTATTGCTCAGTGAAGGTATTGATTGCGTTTTGCCACCGGTGTGCTTCATATATGACCAGAATCTCTTCGGATTTTCTTCTAGAGTTTCGTTGTGGAAATTATTCAAAGCATCTCGCATTGAAAACTTTTCCTATCTTCGGGATTTTGCGTTCTTTTAAATTTGGCATGCTTTTTTCGTTGCTTCTGCAACAGCGATATGACCCGTTTTGTGTACCATGTGGGATCAGTACCATCACTTATTGGTTTATGCGGTATAGATCTCTCAATTGCCGTTATTCTATCTCTTTGAAATAATTCCACATTTTTTCTACGCTTACGTTTGTCCAAGCTCACGTTGACATGTCAAAAAGTGCACTGCAACTGGTCAGCTGTGTAAGACTAATGACTGATCACGGCACCTGGTGGCCATAGTTGGATATTTTCAATTCAATAACTCTTACCAGCACTTTAAGATATTCCCAATCGTTGTGCAGCTGATTCATACGAAAGCGCTTTTCTATGAACTGACAGCACAACGATTGGAACTCACGATATCCAGTTTTAAGGCGCCATAAGATAAGTTCGTTGATTTGACAAAAGTTTATTGCGACTGAAGTTGGCAAAATGAAATGCCGAAACTGGTTGCTTTCAGCATAAAATAAAATATCTTAAAATGTACGATTGTTGGTAACATTTATTGAACTGAAAAGTACGTACCAGCCGATGTTCCCTGGCCGTAATGGACCAACAGAAATAGTTGGAACTCGACAGTGGCGTTGTGACGCATGGAAATCATGTACCCCATACTCTGGACACCAATGCTACCAAGTTTGGTACTCGTACTGTAATAGGTTTCCGTGTTATAACATGTTAAATAGAGAAAGTTTTATTGTACCCACCCAGTATATTTGCGGTAGCGTTCTCGCTTCCCGCGCCCGGGTTCGATTCCCGGCGGGGTCGGGGATTTTCTCTGCCTCGTGATGACTGTGTGTTGTGTGATGTCCTTAGGTTTGTTAGGTTTAAGTAGTTCTAAGTTCTAGGGGACTGATGACCTTAGATGTTAAGCCCCATAGTGCTCAGAGCCATTTGAACCACCCAGTATATTGCTTTGCCATTATGCCGGACGGTCAGAAAAAGTCTGAAAAGTTTCCAAGGGTGTTGCAGAGTACATTGTACTGATATTTAATTGTTAAGGAAAGATTTCGTTACGTTGAGCCGTTTCTGACTTAATTAGGCCAATAAGGCCGTTGTGTGCACCAGCTCAAACGGACCGCCGAAGGCGGTGTCGCCAACCATTTTCTTCTGGTGGTTTCCTAAAACCGAACAAGAGAGCAATACAAAAATTGTACTGGGGACCGTAGTGAAGAACCGCGTCAATCTGCGCGAGCAACTGCTTGACTGGATAACTTCAATGCTAATTAACAAGGAAACGGTGCAACGTATCGAATATTTTTCTAAACAGTTATTTCTCCGCACAATGTACGCTATTTGTAGCCACCCAGTACGTATGGACCATGTAGCTCATTGTACGTTTTCTTTTGTATCCGCTAGCGTAACCTGAATATCTGAAAAGGAAATGAGTTAAAACAGTACATCGTGGTGGCTAGGAATCTTCCACTGCCATTTATTGATAATGTCATATATAAATATCTGCCAAACAGTTTGACCGATAAAGGATAGCCATGTCTAATCACTTGTACGATTCACCTCATTTCTGTATTAATGGTTCAGTCGGCGCCTTCCCTGGTATTGTTGTCAGCATACAATATCTGAATTCACCACTACTAAATTCTGAGGAATGTCATACTCTCCTAAAATCTCCTATAATTTAGATATCACTATATGGTCAAAGGCCTTTTCATTACGCACAAAAGCCCTATACGTTCCTTGATTAAGATCTCTATGCTTGTCCTTTATCTGATTTATAGACAAAATACGATGTATATGTCTTTTCTTCCCGGGTTAAAACCACTTTGTTCTTCTCTTAGAAAAATCTCTGTTAATGCATTTAACGTCTTGGAACGCTGCCCACAGTGTAATTGGCTTATATCTCTATAGTTATTGCACTCATTCCAGTTTCCTTTCTGAAGTCCTGCTAAGACTGCCGAGCTCTGACAACGGTCCTGGAAATAACAATTCTTCCAGCCTACTTGAAATCCAAAAAGTTATTAATTTGTGTCTTTTTCTTCCATCGTCAACACAGATCGTTTCAATCCTGGTAGCCAAGTTTTCTTCGAGAATTAGTTTTCTTTAAAGGCCCCGAATGATAATGCTACAGGTAAGCATAAATTAGTTTAAAAATAAAAAAGATGTAACAACCGCAGACAAAAATTGTAAGATGAGCTTACTCACTTGTTACATCAAATGCTGATAAAGTACAATGAATAACGCCAAACAGCGCTTCTCATATGAGACATTCATCTTAAGAACACAAATAATCACACGCCTTGACTTAAGACTGCCGCAACGTAGTAATCCAGGTGTGAAAATTAAATGCCAAATGTAATGGACCGTTAACATAATATTGCTGTCGACATAAAAGTAAAGGAGAAGATTAGTGTTAAACGTCCCGTTGACAACGAGGTCGTTAGATACAGAGCACAAGCTCGGATTAGGGAAGGATGGAGAACGAAAGCAGCAACGGCCTTTTGAAGGAACCATCTCGGCATTTCCCTCAAGTGATTTACAGAAATCACAGAAAACCTAAATCAGGATGGACGGAGCCGGGTTTGAACCGTCATCTTTCCGAATTCGAGACCGATTTACTAACCACTGCGCGAAGCGCTCAGTGTCCGTTGAACACAGTATGATAGCATCTGGATTACAACAGTATGCATCTGACGAATAGCAAAAGTTCTAGCGTTAAGGAAACGAACAGTCTTGCCGCAGTGGTAACACCGGTTCCTGTCACATCACCGATGTTAAGCGCTGTCGGGCTGGATTAGAACTTGGATGGGTGACCATTCGGTCTGCCGAGCGCCGTTGGCAAACGTGGTGCACTCAGCCCTTGTGAGGCAAACTGAGAAGCTACTTGGTTGAGGAGTAGCGGCACCGGTCTCGTAAACTGATATACGGCCAGGAGAGCGGTGTGATGACCACATGCCCCTCCATATCGGTATCCAGTGGCGCCTGTGGACTGAGGATGGCATGACGGCCACTTGGCCCATTGGGCCTTCCAAGGCCTGTTAGGACGGAGTTCAGTCTTAACGTCAAGGAAAGTCACAGGCAGTGGCTGCCAAATGTGTGCAAAAGAAATGAGATTAGAATAAACTGAAATAGAAAAAGACAATCTTACCGGTGTAAGGCCACTGTTAATCTGAAACATATAAAATGCATGTAAAATGGATTTGGACACATTCTTATAACAGAGCAGGGCTGCAATGATATGTCACCACTCATAGAGCAATAAATGTTGCTAGGAGTGTAAGGTGTCAGGCAAATCCAACACCTTCCATGAAAATTCTGACATGATAAGCAAATCCAGTAGTATGTCACATAGCTCCGAATAAATCGTGACATTAAATTAACCAAAGTAATACGAGTAACGAGTGAGCAAATGGAATACCACAGACTAACACAAGAATGCCCAAATGCATGTCATACCTTCCCACCGTGAGACAGACGCAGTTCCGAGGGGAGAAACGAGAACAGAAGCCGAGAGTAGAACCGTGTTAAGCGAGAAGGCCCTACGATTAGGGACGGACACCCACGTCGCCAGCTAACCGCTACGACCACACCACCCGCAAGTTTCTAGCGTGAGACTTTTTCGCGTCTCTGTTACCTTAGGTCCACCCCCCAGCCCATGTTAAAAGCTAGAGCCTTCCAGAAGATCAGTATAGATCTTACGATAGCACAAAATGGGCTACACCACCCGCAATTTTTAGCGTGAGACTTTTTCGCGTCTCTGTTACGTTAGGACCACCCTGCAGCCCATGTTAAAAGATAGAGCCCTCCAGAAGAACAGTATAGATCTTACGTAACGCTAAAAGGACCACACCAGCTGCAAGTTTTAGCGTGAGACTTTTTCGCTTCTCTGTTACGTTGCAAATTTTAAAAACACTGCCCCACCACCAAATGTATAACGTTTCTCATTGGATGGACAGAACTTTTATAGGCGGAACTTAAGGTTAACATTGAGACCCTGATTGGTCAGATGAAAACACAGCCAAATAGTTTTTTTTTAAACCAACTTCGGTAAATTGTAGTAAGGAGAAGTTAGGAAAGAGTTGCTTCCGAGAGGGCGAACTGGATGGAGCTGCGCCGACCGCCGCCCCCTGACGAACACCGTTTTTGAGCGCATAAGGCTTCACTCAGAACTGCAGAAGTCTCATCTGCTACATCACCTTTACGTAATACTAGTGTCGATCATCAATTAAAGCTCATGGTGTTCACATTTGCCACTTGAAGGAAAAATCTCAAACTCGATGATTTTGCTGTTATATAGTTATTGAGAAGCCACATCAGCCACGGTAATTTACAACAAGTTAGATAAGTAATTAAAGATAATTGAGGGTCACTGTAGACCATTTTGATAATTTTCTCTTTTGTGAAACTTAATTTAAACCTAGATTATGGATGTGATATGGCATAGGTCATCCTTCGATCCATTGTAGAGCTTGGAAACCCATTCAGGGAATATTCGTTCACATTTTTGTTGAACGCAGTTGGTTTTTACCACCCTGTATTAAAACATTTCCTTTTATCAATAGTGCAATTTATAAACGATGTTTTGTGAGTAGAATAAAATTTCCAATGGTAAACGTAACTGCTTTTTCGACGTTATTTCACCAGCTAACTAAAAATAGGAATGTCTTGAACCCCTTCCACTAAATTTAGTTAGTATTAAGATTCCTTTACAGGGAGCACAGTGGAGCTGACACTGAAATCATTAAGTATTTGGTTATATCATCGCTAGTCTCACTGAACTCTTCTGAATTCTATATGTCATGTGTGGTCTGACGTCTCGTTACCAGCAACAGGTCTCAGGTTCAAACTAGTCAATTCCCTAATAAACGTGCTCAGAGCGTCATTGCGCGAAACTGGTAGGGAGACATGATATAGAACAAACAGACACCACGCAGAATGTTTAGAAAATGGCGACCTTGCCAGGATGGTAAAATACCATGATTGAAGGTATATCCTGTTGAAAAATTTCCATAATAAAGGAAAAAAAATTTTGAACGTTATAAATAGTCGAAAACAGTAGCTACAGCGATAGATAGTAAGAAAGTATTCAATAGATAGACATTCTAGCAGACAAAATAGCATAATTAAGTTATGAATTTTAAAAATTGTTAGGTTTAAGTTTTCTCCTCAATGCAAGCACACAGGTGGCGGATACATCGTTGACAAGTTGGTTCAGACCCAACAAGTAAGTGAATGGATTGTCAGTCTTGGTAGTGTCAAGTCGTGTGAACAAAAAGTTTATGAAACGCGTGAGATCGTTTGAGCGCATGCTGACTCGAAGTAGGGCGCGTGAATTGCTTTTAAAACAGAAAATAAGGGATTCGGAAAGATTAGCAATGGTAGATCGGGACCTTGACCGAATTGAAGTAGAGACCCAGCATGAGAATGGACAGAGAATAGAGGACAGTACAGCAGACGATGCAGTATCGCGAGAAATAGGACATATAACGCACCATAACGAGGATAATGTACGTCAAGGCATAGAAAACGTAAATCAGCATACGACAGAGGAGCAGGAAAGTAGAGAGACAGTCGATGAGGATTCTAACTTGCGTCTTGGATACGTAGAACCCATAGTACAAGCAATTAGAGCTCCCTCACCACAGAGTACAAGGAATGCGAGCAGAAACGTGTCACAGCACAGTTCAATGCAATCGGTTGCGAACCAACACTTGGGCGAAAACACAGAGCGTAGGACGTCGGAAGAAAACGCAATAGGACCCACCAATCTGGCAGAATTATTACAATTAATGACGGAAACCATGACAAGACAAAATAAAGAAATTGCGAAACAAATTAAAATTCAGAATGCAGAAATGACGAAACAAAATGCAGAAACGACGAAACAAATTGCAGAAACCACGAGACAAATGCGTGAGATTAAAGAACAAAACAAAAAAATTCAGTTACACCTAAGTCATATTGAAGACGAGGCAAAATAATATCGAGAAGTGATAGGAAAATTAATAACAGGTCACAATCAATTGAGAACAGACTTTGAAAATGTACAAGCGGTCGTACAAACATTGCGTAATGACATTCAGGACGAGATCAATACATTACGTAACAACACCCAGGGAGAAGTCAAGAAACTAGAGAAACGGATGAACGTAATTACTAGACAAGCAGCAGGTACTGCGCGTGAAGTTGTTGAAAACAGTGTGTTACACAAACGTATCATAAAAGCAGCGCTGAAAAGATATGATAACCGCATAGTCAAAATAGAAGCGCAAACGAAGCGACAATTTCAGAAATTGCGAACAGAGTTGTTGCAAACCATCGAAGAGCGTAGTGAACAGGATCGAACAGGCACAGAGTCTGCAACCACATCCGTATCCGACTTTTTCGCTTCTCTGTTACGTTGCAAACTTTAAAAACATTGCCCCACCACGAAAAGTATAACGTTTCTCATTGGATAGACAGAATTTTTGTAGACAGAGCTTAAGGTTAACATTGAGACCCTGATTGGTCAGATGAAAACACAGCCAGATAGTTTTTTTTTAAACCAACTTCGGTAAATTGTAGTAAGGAGAAGTTAGGAAAGAGTTGCTTCCGAGAGGGCGAACTGGATGGAGCTGCGCCGGCCGCCGCCCCCTGACGAACACCGACAAGGTAATGAACGCACGTGATACCGCATTTTTGAGCGCATAAGGTTTCACTCAGAACTGCAGAAGTCTCATCTGTTACATCCCCTTTACGTAATACTAGTGTCGATGGTCAATTAAAGCTCATGGTGTTCACATTTGCCACTTGAAGGAAAAGTCTCAAACTCGATGATTTTTCTGTTATATAGTTATTGAGAAGCCACATCAGCCACTGTAATTTACAACAAGTTAGATAAGTAATTAAAGATAATTGATGGTCACTGTAGACCTTTTGATAGTTTTCTCTTTTGTGAAACTTAATTTAAACCTAGATTATAGATCTGATATGGCATAGATCATCCTTCGATCCATTGTAGAACTTGGAAACCCATTCAGGAAATATTCGTTCACATTTTTGTTGAACGCTGTTGGTTTTTACCATCCTGTATTAAAACATTTCCTTTTATCAGTAGTGCAATTTATAAACGATGTTTTGTGAGTAGAATAAAATTTCCAATGGTAAACGTAACTGCGTTTTCGACGTTATTTTACCAGCTAACTAAAAATAGAAATGCCTTGAACCCCCTTCCTCTAAATTTAGTTAGTATTAATATTCCTTTACTGGAAATGCAGTGGAGCTGACGCTGAAATCAGTAAGTATTTGGTTATATCATCGCTAGTCTCACTGAACTCTTCTGAATTCTACATGTCATGTGTGGTCTGACGTCTCCTTACCAGCAACAGGTCCCAGGTTCAAACTAGTCAATTCCCTAAAAAACACGCTCAGAGCGTCGTTGCACGAAACTGGTAGGGAGACACGATACAGAACAAACAGACACCACGCAGAATGTTTAGAGAAGTGGTAAATACTGTAAAGAAGGGGGATGGGGAACAAGAACTAAATAAATTGTTTGTGGCGTAAAGTACCAAGCCACAAATTAGTTTTAGGTTTCTTTATTCAAAAGGTACTTTTTCAACAAAGTAACCGAAAACCAATTTGTGGGTGGCTGCTGTATACCATCAACAGTTTATTTCACGAAACAGTCACAGTCTTTATTTGACATGTTACTAAAATGAAGAAACTTCCGGTTAACATTATAGAAGCTAACAAACGGTAGCTTGTAACACAATAACATTGCCACGACATCTCGCTTTCTATTTACTAAGTAGTCCCATTAAAAGTAAAAAATACTGTGAAAAAGGGGGAAAGGGAGCCATAAACTAAAATTTGTTAAAAACTAAACTGGAGAAACATCCTCTTATTAATAGAGAAGTTCGGAAACGGCAGACGAAACAGAACAGCTAACATGTTCCAGGCTCAAAACACTGTAAGGGTGTGACAAAACTTCATGCAAATGAAGTCTCTTGCTTCTTGCCAGAGCATAGGGTAACGAAGCGGGGGACCCGCACCGTCGTACTACGCAAGGGCGTACTGGGGTGGTTTGTCGTTGCCTTCCTCCGACCGCAATGGGGATGAATGAATATGATGAAGACGACGCAACAACACTTAGTCATTTCGAGGCAGGTGAAAATCCATGACCCCGCCGGGAATCGAACGCGGGACCCCTTTCTTGGGAATCGAAAACGCTACCGCGAGACCACGAGCTGCGGAGAGACAAATGGCAGCGGTATTAAATTACTGTAGGGACAAAGTGTTTAAGGAAAACGACGGGCTCGCCGAAGCTAGCAGAGACCGGTAAACACATGCTATGCGACCGTAAGCAGCGCCTTAAAGCCGTCGAGGAGGTTCTTACTTACCAACCACAGCTCAGCATTGGATATGCTTCAATCTGTTTTAACTAAATGCTTGAATTTTTTTACCTCTTGACGTAGAATTACTCTTTCATCCAGTTTCCTCCGAGAATAATCAGAAATAAAAAAATCCTCTGTAAAAGAAGAATTATTTACATTGCCACCTTCGTCTCCCAGCAGCTGCTTTTCATACCTGAGTTATAGCCCTTCCAGTCTGTCCTACACAATAACTATAACAAGTATTACGCAGCATTTGGTAGGTGCCTGAGTTTCAGAGTGTGTAAAAAACTTTTCTTTAAACTGCTGTTGGTGGAGAAAGTAATCTTACATTCGTATTTTTTAGTCAACAGTCGGCTGATCCTGTACGACATACTATCTAAAGGCGGTACACAAATAAACTTGCCATTTTCCTCTTTACTACTCTTTTAATTCTTACCTCTTAAGCCTATTTGTGGCCATTATTGCTTGCAGTAGACTGTATCAGATTAATTTCTTTCTCTAAATTGTCGAGATAAAATGGAGTTCGTAAAGCGCGATTTATTGCATAACGGAAAAAGTATACTTTGTGAACCTGTGGGTGAAAGGCGTCTGCTGCAGTAATAACGTCAGAGTATACTTGTATTGCGAATAAAACCGCCTTTTCTTGCTGAAACTTAATTTATTTTTGCCAGACACGTTTCGCCTCTTTCTTGCTCTAAGGCATCCTCAGGGGGATCTGTAAAGATACGGTTTTGTTATTTTTAGATTACCAAACAGTTCATGTCGCGTTCTTTTATGAAATTAAGAAATTACTCACGGTTTTCGGCGATCTTCGTTTGGTCTCATTTGGTCTGGGGATCACACTACCACTTTATTTTAGAGACGTAGCCATAATTTTGTATTCCGAACTTTTCCACACTGTTCACCATGTTTCTCCTTCATTTTTGTGGAATCCGATTATTCTTTTGTACCTAGATATAACTATTTGTTCGAAGACTGTGCTTTTAACAACCTAAATATTGTACTTTTTCTATGCGTTTCATCTTTTATTCACAATACAAATCTCTCTGTGCTTGCTGTGGAGGATGGTTACGCAAACAAACTTGTTACGTCAGAGTATGTTTGCTTACGGTGAATATCAGATTTAAACTGTTATTCCGTACGCACAATTTCAAATGGAGAATAGGAGTATATAGCTCAGCCTGCTTAATTTCAACATGTTTAACAAAATTTAGTTTCTCATGAAAGTTCTTAAAAGTGTGAAACAACAGTTCTAATTCTTGGTCAGTCGCATCGAAGGCAAGAAGTACAAAATGAGAACGCTTAGAAAGGTTAGTTAATACAATTTGAACAGATTTATACTTCAAGTGGTGACAAACAGAAGAGTAGTCAACAGGAATATAGCAAGTTTATTTGTACACCAGTTTTAGATAATATGTCTTACAGGATTATGCGTCTTTTGACTAAAATAGACAGCTGTAAGGTTACTTTTTCCACCGAGATAATACGTCTTACGGGATTATGCGCCTTTTGACTAAAATAGACAGCTGTAAGGTTACTTTTTCCACCGGCAACGGTTTGAAGAAATATTTAGTATACACTCTGATACTCAGACATCTATAGTTGGCCTAGTTATTGTGTAAGATTGACTAGAAGGTCCATTAAAGTTGTGTTTCAAGAGCGCCTACTGAGAAAGTAAGATGGCAATGTATGTAATTCTTCCTCTGCAGAATATTTGCTTACTTCTGAACATGCTCTGAGGAAACTGAATGAAACAATAGTTCTACTTGTACATCAAGAGGTAAAACGCTGAAAATTAGATTGGTTAGAAGAACTTGAAAGATTCAAACATAAGTTAATTTAGTTGAATAAAGAGCTCGGGCTGGCAAGTCAGCGGCCGCATAGTATGTGTTTACCGGTCTCTGCTAGTTTCGGCGAGCGTGTCGTTTCCCTCAAACACTTCCTCTGTACAGTAATTTAGTACCGTTACCCGTTTGTAAGATAATTTTTTCCAGTACTTAGCGTTATTCTCAGTCGTTTAGACACGTACTTTCAATGTTTTGAGCGTAATTTGAATTTGGAATTTCTAGACTGTGCTGCTTCATCTACTGTTGGCAAACTTCTCTAATGCAAAGCGGGTGTTTCTCCATTCTAGGAACTAGCTTTTAGTAAATGTTAGTTCATGGTGCTTCCTCCCCGTTCTTCACAGACTTTATTACTTTTGATAGCACTGTTTACTATGGCACGTCAAAATGTGATTGCAATGTCACTCTGTTGTAATTTACCCTTTGTAAACTCCTTTAGCGCTAAGCGAATGTTTCTCCATTTTAGCAATTGGATTTTATAACGCTCTAGCCCCTTTATCCCAAAAAAATGTGTATGAAATCTTATGGGACTTAACTGCTAAGATCATCAGTCCCTAAGCTTACACACTACGTAACCGAAATTATCCTAAGGACAAACACACACACCCATGGCCGAGGGAGGACACGAACCTCCGCCGGCATCCCCTTTATCCCCCTCTCGCCCTTGTTTACAGTATTATTTACTTTTAATGACTATTTATACTATTTGCACAGCGAAATGTCTTGCAGTCTCTTACAAGAATGTTTTCAAAAGCCATTTTTACACTCATTGTTATACTTGTATCGTTTTAGAGCAGGACTGGCAACGCGTGACTCATGAGGCATTCTCCTCCAGCAAGTGTTTCCGCCAACATCTTGACTCGTCCGCTACTGTCAGAGCCCCGAAACAGCCGCCCCCTCCAACGACTGTCAGCTTACGTAGTCCCTATACGTAAACGTCATAATACATAGCCTACTAAAACTGCAATTTTTACTGATTTGTTACACGTTCTTGTATGAACATTAATGATATACTTAAATATTTGGGTTGAGCAATATCGACTTTAATTTCCGTTGTAGCAAAACGAAACTATGTTCCAACGACTCATTCCTCACTGTATTACGCTGAGCAGATTCACTGTACTTCTGTGAAGAGAATGTACATTCGCAAATGTATGTTGATCCGAAAAATTAATTTATTTTAAAATCGCAATCTGTGAGTTTCGAGCAGCGATCATGTTGCATGACTTCAAAGACTCCTTCATCACTTTGTGTTCTAGATAACATAAACGGCTTATTTTGTAAACTGCAGACTTCTTCCGGAAGATCAATTCTAACTCTTTCAAGACTAATTTTCATTGGATCAGTAACGAAAATTCTATCCGACCTGAGAGATTTAAACCTTGAAAACAAATCTGGAGACTTCATCCATAATGGAAGTAAATCTTGAAGATTTTAGTTTCATTTATTCCTGTTTCAGTTCACAGCAACTCCGGAAATTACACATATTTTACTTCTATAGCTACTGTATAAATAGCTAAAGTTTACAACAGAATCTACTAAGCACCGTAAATATATCACAAACAGAGCGCTACTTTCCTCTCGAACGTGAATTCAAATTATACAAATGATCAGTAAAATCAGCTAGAATCACTAGTTCTAATAAAAAAGTAAATCCTTCAACATTTTTTCTAATTCCGTAGTTCCAATTTCACTTATTCTCTCAAAAGCATGAAAAGTTCTTTTTTCAGTATAAAAACAAATAATAAAAAAAGACCTAAGCATCATCTGCTTAAAAAATAGCTGTTTGAATTTTCAATAAGACAGAGATCGATTTCTTCCTCTCATTATACTCGTAGTTTTACTCACATCTTTCATTGCAGGCAACTTTAGAGTGCAATGAAAAGTTAAACAGTTCATTTCGTTTTTGTCTTAACTGATCAACGAAGCCATTTTCGCTTCAGACCATAGCTGGTGCACCATCGATGCAAACTGCAGAGCAGTTTTTGAAACCACTAATTCAGTCAACGCAACTTTTAACTGCGTTAAAAATATCCAAACCTGTTGTTTCAAGTAATGTTACTAAAGCAAGTAATTCTTCTCGTACAGTAAAGTCGTTCATTATAAAAATTGGTAATTAAAATCTGTTGTATCACTAGTCTCGTACACACACAAAGAATAAGACCAATAGTTTCCAACTGAATAGTTTAGCTTCTTTCTAATGATATATCCCATATCGAGAACTCGACTTACTACTGTGTTGCTTGGCAAAGTAACTGTCTGAAAGTGTTCAGCAGCATCATCGTAACCAAACTATTTTGCCATTTCTGTTCCATATTCATTCATGAGAACGCCAGCTCTCAGGCATGTTTGAGGTTTTCCTAATTTTAAACAGACAACATACAATGCAATGAAACTCTTAACATTAAGATTTCATTGCTCCTGAAACTCCTGTCCTCTTTCTTTAACTTACCCACTAAAGACATTGTTTGTCATGAGAGTAAAGTTCATATGTAGTTCCGTGGATCGAAGAAGAGTGTCCAGCAAGATTACTAACATTTTTAAGTACTTTTTACATGTTAAACATTGTGATTTTGAATCGGAATTGTGTACAAAGAAGCAGAAATCTATTCGACGTTGTTTTATTGTAATACTAAGAATCATTTACGCACTGCTGTCCTGTGATCAGCCGGGAGCAACTTGATATATTTTTAAATCATGAGAAGATAATATTTAACTAATCTAAATGTCGCCACGTAAGATTACTGAAACAAGTGCTTCAGAGTGAAAATAGTGAACTATCTTTCAGCCCTAAGTAATCACTGACTGCAGATATAATGGTACCGGTGACGATAATCGAGCTCACAAGTCTTCCCTTACTAAAGAACCTCAGAGTTAGTGAAAATACTGTGTACGAATGATATTTTTTCCACTTTTTAAGGTGACGAAGCAGTCGTTCATGATTACAGGAGTTACTGTGTCCTACTGAATCTATTTCCACGAAAAAAAAATTATTAGTGTACCACGAACGTGACTCAGCATTTTAACGTTTTCGTCGCCAAAGACTGAATAGAAATTTGATATCATTTTGTAAGTGGCCCTCTCATTTTCCTGTTCCTTTTAGCTACCAGCAAGACGAAGTCAAAACTACAATCCACATCCTCTCACTACAATCTCCTCTACATGTGATACGAGGAAAATACGAAGGGATTATTAGCGACAGGGTACAAGCAAATGTTGTGGGAGGGTTGGGAAGGAAATCAGCCATGCTCATTCAAAGGAACCATCCCGTCATTCTGCTTAAGCGATTTAGGGAAATTACGGAGAACCTACATCAGGAAAACAGGACGGCCGTTTTAACCGCTGTTCTCCCGAATTCAAGTCCAGAGTTATACCACTGGCCACCTCGCCCACACAAAACATGTGTAATAGGTCTGTGAAGCCCCGGGAATCGAACTCTACGATCCAACGCCCCACTTACAAACTGGTGAAAAGCTTCAATGTTTAATAAGTTCTACGGTTCATAAACCGTGGTCAGCTGGCACTGTTAGCAACACAGTAGCCGCGAACGCAAAATCACAGAGTATTACAGTGCGACATATGCTTATCACGATATCCAGAAAGATTGAAAACATGTAATGAGGGCGTAAAACAATGCTATGTTCGGGATCTGCAGCGGACTTCTCAACCCACACCACCACACACGTGCGTACGAAAAACCAGTGTTCTTGAGGGGACCAGCTATATCGTCTTAAGTCAATTGCTTGCCTTTGATATTTAAGATGAATTTTGGCCATGACCGTGTTTTAGTTTCGTCTGATAGGCTACTGCATTACTTCGGTGTATCGAGCTGACACTAGTTCTTGGGGAACGATAACTTAGTCGTCAGAAAAGTGAGTGATCTATCGTTCTGAGTGACCCATCGTATTGTAACTTTGCTACAATTTTCATTTGTATTTCCAGTTATGGTTTTCAGAAGTAACGTGTGTCAAAGCATGTGTGACATGTGTTGAATCTGCGATAAGTATTCAGCCGTTGAAGATAGTTTGATATCAAACCGGTAGCAGAATATATATCATTATCACAAGCAGCAGAGTGTAATGCATTCTGTAAAATTCGTACATGCTGTTGATGAGACCCTAAACAAAATATTCAGAACAAAAAGTAAATTGTATATATGCATCGAAACTACGTCTACTCCGATACTAGAGAAGAATTCCAGTGGAAGACGACCACTCTGACAGCTACTGGTCAATATCCGTGCAGCGCTGCGGCGCCCTACAGCTGACACCGATGAGCTGACCCAAGGTAGCACGTTTCCACGTTCACTGTTGCTGGTCTAATTTCAACCGATAAGAAATGGGTGGCTAAATTCAGATGTATGCTCTCGAGGGTTATCAAAGGAAAGGACTTTAAGGAACAGCACCCACAGAAGAGAAAATCCATATAGTATATAACATGGTACAATCGGATTCAGAAAGTCTAATGTGTGTATCAAATGTAACTCATTTTACACGAAATTGGAGGACTAATTATGGTACAGTTTTATGCACTAATGATGCAGATGTACTTATTTCTGATCAAAAGCAAACGATTTAATGACTTTTCGAATAATGATGGCACCTTTCTTTTAAAGAAAACGAACCAAATTTGAGCTTGGATACATCACTGTGAATAAAACGAATATCGTTCACCGTTCTTTCGGCAATCAAAGCAACGTGTCGAAGTCAATTTCATTTGTCGGAAATATATCTAGTATTTCTGGGACGCATGTTTATTGATATCCTTTCAAAAGCGCAAAAAAATAACTGCAACAAAACCGCAAGTCTTCCCGACCAACAGTATGAGAAAACCCTCGAGAAGTTGGCCACAACTGCAAATGCAAAACAGTCGTGAAGATACACCTTAACTCAAAACATTTTAGACATTGAGAAAACTGAGGGATGTGGGATACAAATTATTGGTACATATAACTTGTTCAAGAGAAAGAACGCCGCTGATAGAAAATGAAAATTAAGTAATTTACTGTAATGTTCACACAAATTCTCTTTTCAATCTTCTCTCTCTCTCTCTCTCTCTCTCTCTCTCTCTTTCTCTCTCTTACTGTTCATACAACATAGAGAAGGAGTCAATGGTTCCTGTTCACACGTTAGTAATTTCCACTATCGGTGTCCTCTGATACTGGCTGACTTTGGTTTAAAGGCAGTATTACTTGTATACGGTATTTTTGTTGGCTTTCTGCATACGCCGTATTATGTTCCTTGGTCCTTTTTTATTGTTTTGATGCTGTATTGTGGTCCTTGGTCAACGTACACCGGCCCTTTCTTTATTGCTTTGATGCGGTCCGCCAAGAATTCCTCTCCTGCGCCAACTTCTTCATCTCAGAGTATCTCCTGAGCCCTATCTCCTCGATTATTTGTTTTATGTATTGCAATCTTTGTCTGCCCCGACAGTTTTTACCTCCTATAGCACCCTATAGTACAATGGGGATTATTGCCTGACTTCTTAACATACCTCGTATCATCCTGTCCCCTTTTCTTGTCAACGTTTTACATACATTCCTTTCCTCGCAGTTTCTACGGAGATCCTCCTCATTCCTTATCTTATCAGTCCACCACATTTTCAACATTATTTCTTATCACCACTTCCAAACGCTACGATTTTCTTGTGTTCCGGTTCATGATTCACTGCCACAAAATATTGTGCTGCGGGCGTACAGTTCCAGAAACTACTTCCCCACATTATGACCCATATTTGATACCAATACACATCTCTTGGACATGAATCCCCTCCTTTCATGGACTTTCCTGCTTTTTATGTCCCCCTTCCTTCGTCCGTTATGGGCTATTTCGCTTCTAGGATAGGAAAATCCTTTACCTTAGTCTACTTCGTAATCACCGATCATGATGGTATGCTTCTCGCTGCTTCAAATTACTTGGCTCTTTTTCGGTTTCCTAATAATCTATAACGTGTACTCATTAGACTGCTCAGCCATTCCTGTAATTCGTTTTCACTTTCAGTGAGGGTAGGAATGTCACCGGCCAATTTCATCACCGACATCCTTTCACCCTGAATTTCAATCCACCCTTGGAATCTTTGTTTCCTTCTTTCCTTGTTGGATGTCGAGATTGAACTATAGGGGCCAGAGGATGCATCCCTGTCTTACATTCATATTAATCCAAGAACCTCATCTATGTCATCCACTCTTTTAAACTTTATTCTTCTTACTGTATGTCACCGGGCATTCGCAGTAGCTATCTCATATTTGTCTCAGAATTTCGAACATTTTGCCCCATTTTACATTGTCTGGTCCTTTTTGTGGGTCTACAAATCATATGAGCTTGAGTTGATTTTTCTCCAGTCTTGCTTCCCTGGTCAAACGCAACGTTAGAGCCGCCTCTCTGGTGCACTTACCTTTCCTAAAGGCGAAGTGATCGTCATGTACCTGATCTTCAATTTTTATTTTCATTCTGCTGAATATTACCATTGTCAGCAGCGCAGATGCATGAGCTGTTAAGCTAATTGCGCTCTAGCTATCCTCGGAACCGTTTGGATGATGTTTTTCGAATGTTTGATGGCACGCCGTCAGTCAGATGTATTCTGCACACCAACCTAAATAGTCGTTTGGTTATCACTTGCTACAACGTTTTATAAGAATTCCAGTTTAATGGCGTCCATCCATTTTTCCTTATTTGATATCAAGTGTTCTGGAGGTCTTTTAAATTCTGACTCTATAACTGGGTCCTCTTTGTTCTCCATATTGACTACAGTTTTTCTTCTATCACGTCAACAGACAGATTCTCCCTCTCACAGAATTCTTCAGTGTACTGTTTCCTTCTACCTGTTGTGTCCTCTGAGTTTATCAGTGGATTTCCGTTGAACTCTTAATGTTGTCTCACTTTCTTTTAATTTCACCGAAGGTTGATTTGAGTTTTCTACATACTGAGTCAGTTCTTTTCGATCTCTTCTCATTTTCCTTAATCCATTTAGCCTTGTCTTCCTTGCACTTCCTACTTATTTCGTTTCTGAGTGACTTACCAGGGTGAGTCAAATGAAAACCTTAAATACTTTTTTAAATATTATTTATTGTGCAGAAGTGGTACAAAGCTGTATCACTTTTCAACATAATCTCTCCCACGCTCAATGCAATTCCTTCAGCGCTTACAAAGTGCATAAATTCCATTAGAAAAAAATCTTTTGGTAGTCCGTGCAACCACTCATGCACCGCGTGGCGTACCTCTTCATCAGAACGGGACATATTTCCTCCCATTGCGTCTTTGAGTGATCCAAACATATGGAAATCACTTGAGGCAAGGTCTGGTGAGTATAGTGGATGAGGAAGACACTCAAAATGCAGGTCTGTGATTGTTGCAACTGTCGTACGGGCAGTGTGGAGCCTTGAATTGTCATGTTGCAAAAGTACACCTGCTGACACCAATCCACGTCGCTTTGATTTGATTGCAGGCCGCAGATGATTTTTTGGGAGATCTGTGTATGATGCAGTGGTGACAGTGGTCCCTCTAGGCATTCAATGCTCCAAAATGACGCCTTTTTCGTCCCAAAAGACAGTAAGCATAACCTTCCCTGCTGATGGTCCTGTTCGAAACTTCTTTGGTTTTGGTGATGAGGAATGGCGCCAGACCTTGCTCGCTCTCTTCGTTTCCGTTTGGTGGAAGTGAACCCAGGTTTCGTCTCCAGTAACGATTCTTGCAAGGAAGCCATCACCTCCTCGTTCAAAGTGCCTAAGAAGTTCTTCACAAGCATCAACACGTCGTTCTCTCATTTCAGGAGTCAGCTGCTGTGGCACCCATCTTGCAGACACTTTGTGAAACTAGAGCACACCATGCACAATGTGGTGTGGTGACCCATGACTAATCTGTAAACATGCTGCAATGTCATTCAGTGTCACTCGGCGGTTTTTCTTCACTATGGCTTCCACTGCTGCAATATTCTGTGGAGCCACAACTCGTTGTGCCTGGCCTGGGCGAGGAGAATCTTCCACTGAAGTCACACCATTTACGAACTTCCTGCTCCATTCGTAGACTTGCTGCTGTGACAAACATGCATCACCGTACTGCACCTTCATTCGTCAATGAATTTCAGTAGGTTTCACACCTTCACTACGCAAAAACCGAATAATAGAACGCTGTTCTCCCCTGGGGCAAGTCGCAAATAGGACGGCCATCTTTATATTGATACTGAGACGGTATGTGTGCATCTGCACTATGCTGCCACCTACAGGCCCTTCTGCACGTTTTTTGTAGCACGCTTACCAACTTACAGGACAACGGCGAGAAATTTCGATTTGTTATAACAAATTTTAGGTTTCCATTTCACTCACCCTCGTATATTGCTGTATTTCTGCCTTTCCTTGAGCATATTTGCAATCCATCCTTTCGTCAATGAACTGAAGTATGTCTTCTGATACCCAGGGTTTCTTTGGGTAACTGAGGAAATACTTCAATTGATATACAAAGAAGGAAGATATAGAGGATCCAGTATTGGAGTCAGAATTTAAATCATATCGAAGACTAGATATCGAATCAGGTAGAAGGGATAGCGGACATTCCAAAGGAATTCCTAAAATCACTTCATGGAGTGGCTTTCCCGTAAGTTGCACGAGCTCTTTACACGCCATGAGAATCTAAACTTCCTTACTATGTTGGTAATTGCTGGAGTATTGTCTTCTGACGTGAGAATGTTTATGAAAGAACTGCAGACTCACATATCAATTTACTTTTAGCAAGTGGGTGACCCGCGTCTTGTGTCTATGTTATATCTAATAGTATTCAAACATTTGCAATTAACAGAATCGAGGTTTTCCGATTAGTAAATTCTGTAAAACTCCATCCTAAACAATAGTATACCACAGAACTACCTCCAGATTATTTAGTAAAATTTCGAGTTAACGTCAAAATTAGTCGTCGCTGTTCTCATAGCAAGAGAAGGCTACATTAGGATTAAATTCAGTATGTAATCTAGATGTTATACTAAAACGAGTTATTACATGACAATATAAAATAATGAACGCGGCATTTGGCTGCAATTATGAACATCTGCCTCTGAGCGCCCGTCAGTGCCACATAATCGAGGAAGACATTACGCGTGAAGTGGAATGACGTTCATTTAAAAACTGACTACACGTGCTATATTTTCAGAGAAAAATGGCAGATTTAATGGCAGTGCTGGCGTTGCTATAATGACGTTTCCAGCTGTGTAGGCTGACCAATGATAAAGTCATTACACCTCAGCAGCGGGGCCGTGCACGCGTTTGTACCGCGGTGTTTGACCTGCTGACGTATTAACGACACACGCAGAGAAACCAGTATTTAATGTCAATGTACGGCCTGCCACCGCCGGTGATTATTATTTGGCACCGCGGTGTTGTGCAATCACTTCATTCATTCAGCCCATTCGCGCCGTGGTCTCGGTGTGCTGTCAGGAAATTACGTGAAGATTAATTGTTTACGTTTTACCTCTACAAAAAGCAGTTTATGTAGAGAGTTTAGGATAACAAGATTTTATAGATGTTCTTACCGCTTCAAAGTTGACCAAAAGTTCCTGCTTTCTATCACTTCTGTATCACTATAAATAGCTCACTGTCTTATTGGCTTCTGTTGTACACATTTGTCGGCTTGTGATCGTTCAGTACCCACCGTCACGAGGTCACGGAGACGGTGAGGAATACATGCGTCTAGTATGCCAGAAACTAAGGATATGCATAAAACTGGTCTTAGGTACTTTGTTTTGAAAAGTGCCACGCATGATACTCTATAAGATTGCAACTGCCCCATTGGAGGAAGTATGTCAGCAACTGTAAGCATGGTCCTGTGACATTGGAAAAAATGGTTCAAGTAGCTCTAAGCACTATGGGACTTAACATCAGAGGTCATCAGTCCCCTAGACTTAGAACGACTTAAACCTAACAAACCCAAGGGCATCACACACATTCCATGCCCGGGGCAGGATTCGAATCTGCGACCGTAGCAGCAGCACGATTCCGGACTGAAGCGCCTAGAACAGCTCGGCCACAGCGGCCGCCGTGATTTTGGAACAACAAAGATAAATACATGTTTCTATATTTAATGTCTCGTTAATGTTCTGACCCCCGATATGACAGGGCAGGATAAGTTTGCTGCTGTGCGTAAGACGGTTGCTATAAATTTCTTAGGAAGTCTAAAGATGATATTATCTTCAAACACGATTTGTTAGTAAAGACCTATGTTACGAAACATCTATAGAGTGATTAGACGATTTCATAAGAATAAATTTTGATAAACGTTGCGCGTAAAACAAGGTTTTTGTATCAAGTAAAATACGTCTTCATTTTTGAGGTCAAATTTCATGGAAAATGTCAGTTTATGGGCATATATAGTACAACTTTAATGCAATACACTCCGAATTAGTAGCAAAAAATTCATTTCTGATTGCACATCTGTCCTATCACTCACCAAGTGAATTGACAGGCAAGTGTCACCGAAGTACTTTTACGAAATCTTGCAGCAGACCCCAAGCAGTGTTGAGAAGTGTTACATTGTAGAAAAACATTAACACTGGGACTGACTCGAGCACAGCAGTTATAGTCAGTCCGTTACGAACGGAAAATGGGAGACAAATGATGCCGTAAGACAGCAGTCTGTGGAAATTTTGTGACGTTTAGTTAGCGGGGTAAGTCTAAGGTCTCAACGACTCGTCATGGAGGATGACGCGAAGTTACATTTCTCAGGATCAGGCATCAGGCATCAGGCAAAGCATTTGAATACGATAGACTAAGGAACTATATGCTGTCACCCTGATAGACTCTAGCAGTCCACGAATTAGCGAGCCTAGCGCCGTTTTTAAATAATGTGTATTGCGTCCAGTTCCCTTCGCCGAGTTGTCGCAGAACACCCTTCCATGAGTGTGACGGAACTTTACTTATATCTACAAGTAACACCGAAAGACGAGATCCCACCGTTAATTTCCAGCGTGGACGCACTAGGGAGAGACGGGTAATATACAGTATGTTCAAGAGCCAACAGCGAATAATAAGAGTGGACGACACAGAACGAAGTGGTCAGATTAAAACGGTTATAAAACAGGGATATGGTCTTTCGCCCCTACTATTTAGTCTGTACATCGAGGAGCAATTATTGAAATAAAAGAAAGGTTGAGGAGTGGGATTGTAATTCAAGGTGAAAGGATATCAGTGATACGAATCGCTGATCACGTCGCTATTCAGAGTGAAAGTGAAGAACAATTACATGGTCTCCTGGATGGAATGAACAGCATAATGAGTAGAGAATACCGACTGAGAGTAAAGACGAAAGTAATGAGAGACAGTGGAGAAGAGAACAGCACGAAACATAAGATCACGATTGATGATCACGAAGAGGATGAAATTCATTAATTCTACTACCTAGGCAGCAAAATAACCAGTGATGTATGGAGGAAGGAGGACATCAAAAGCAGACTAGCACTGACAAAAAGGGCATTCCTGTTCAAGAGAAGTCTACTAGTGTCAAACATAGCCCTTAATTTGAGGAAGAAATATCTGAGAATGTACGTTTCGAGCACAACGTTGTATGGCAGGGAATCATGAACTGTGCTGAAACTGGAGGATAGAAGCAGTTGAGATGTGGTTCTATAGAAGAATGTTGAAAATTAGGTGCAGTGATAAGGTAAGGAATGAGGAGGTTCTGCGCAGAATCGAAGAGGAAAGGAATATGTGGGAAACTATGACTTTCATGCTACTAGTGGGACCTGTAGAGCGCAATAACTGCAGAGAAGACAGACATTGGAATACATCTAGTAAATAACTGAGTACGTAGGATGCAAGTGCTACTTTCAGATGAAGAGGTTGGCACAGGAGAGGAATTCGTGGCGAGCCGAATCAAACCAGTCAGAGGAGTGATGACCAAAAACAAAAAACTAATCTGCGGAAGTACCCAATGGATAGACTATAAACCAAAGACAGTGTATTTGGCCATACTGTTTGACCCATATCTCGGTGTGCGACTATGTTAAGTACAAAGCTTATATTCTGCCGCAGAGTGTACTATCACCAATATCATATGTGAAGTTATTGAACTAAACCTCGTGATGCACATTAGTGTATAGACAGATAAAAGGTAACTAAAGTTCCGTGTTCTCGTCGTAGACGGACCAATCGAGCTTGAACGTCCTCAGTGTCTTCCTGTCAATGGCGCCATCGGATGCCGAGTGGAGAGAGATGTGGTCAGCACACCGCGTTCTCGGTCGTTGTCGGTTTTCAAGACTTTGGAACCGCTACTAATCGGTCGAGCAGATTTTCAGCCTTACGAAGCTGAGTACACCCCACTCCAGTCCTCCCACCAACGAAATCATCGCTGGCAGAGCCGGGAATCGAACGCGGATCCCCCGCATGGCACACAGCCGCGATGAGAACTTTTTCCCAGCTTGCTTTTCCGTAAGTAACACCAAGTCGCGAAGCTCTCGATTCGAATACGCAAACATTGAGTACAACTACGTCTCATATCCATCCAAGGTGAGTCAGCAAGAGACATGAATCGGACACAACATTATCAGTTACTATGGCAGGGAATGACGTATGAAGAACAGTACCTCCCTCTTGGAGGAAACCATGCCTATCGAAACTATGGTTGCATGGCACAGTGCTTATTAGACCGCAATGTCTGTAACAAAGTATGGTTGAATAAATGGTCTCCAGCATGGAAACCATGCATTTCCAGACCTAAGTTCATTAGACCTTTTTTGTTCCCTAGCCTCTCATCGATCAATTCCTAGATTATGTAAATTGTGGGAAAAATTACCCTCTATGTGTATTTTACATTCCTTTCCAATAATCAATGAAAAAAAAATCCGCTGCTAATGCTGTTGACGAATGGAGCCTGATACGTACTTTCCGTCCCATACGCCCCAACACATTTTATGGCATACCTTTTGTAACTTCACGTATTATTTTAGTTATTGATGCAGAAATCTAATGTATTATTTTACATATTGGTGCAGCATTGATTACATCTAATGTTTATGAACCGCATCCAGTTAAATAGTGTTTGTGTATTGTATTACTGTCACTTTTTGATGTAAATTTTATTGTTTTTTTATTTTTATCTATGACCCTTATATCTCAATATTTGTTTTATTGCGATTTAACTTTTATCTATTTTGTTAAATATGTGACTTGTACATCCCCCTACCTGTCCGACATTGTTTTCTCTGCCCATAACGACCTTACTACAACAGGTCACGAACTGGGACGTTTTGTTTTTCGCTAGGCGCTGTTCGAGCAACTCAGCATACGGCTGCTGCACATTATTCTTTCCTGTGGAGAGCTGAGAGAAGTTTGCTAATTTCCTGCCAAGTGCGCGCCAAGTCCTATTTAGTGGTGGGATCAACGGGGCTTGTTTTGCAAGCGTTACTCGGACGTCTGCAGACCATTATTTTCGACTTCTCTACTGCTGTTGTCACCCATGAAGACTTGGAGGAAAAGAACTTACCAGAGATTTATTTCAATGATCAAAGTTTTAATTTGAGGCAGGGTACGCGGTGACTAAGCACTCCACAAATTCTTCACCCGTTAATTATTTTTCTCATTAATCTTTTCTCGAGGAACTGCAGTCTTGCTCGAATAAAAGAGGTATACAGTAGCTCAGTATCTATTGGAAACCCCTGAGAGGAACTGCGTAACTTCGAGGTAACTCTTGGTTTTCTCCCAGACACCGCGATCTCAACAGTTGATAGCTACACATATAGAATTCTCGCTTTCAGAGAGTGATTTTATTTGAGAAACATAACATAAAGCGTTTAAGAAAATCAACTATTTCCAATTTGAAAATATAATACTGCAGAATAAAAAAGTGTGAGTAACCGATCTTTAACTAAGCAATGAAAAATCCTGGATATGCCTATCTGTGAGTCAGCACCTCTACTATGTAGCAACTACTGTTTACAATATTTCTAAATTGTTCTATCAAGCACTTCTTTCCCTTACAGTACTCAAGAAACTGTTGACATCTTGGTGATCCAGATGTAAGCGTAGACATTACTACTAGTCCTAACAACGTCATATGTTACCCCTAAGTAGGACCCGAATCAGTTAGGGGAAAATAGTAGAACCTACTGGAAGTTCGTCTTGCAGGAAATGAATAAGGCAGTCCCGAGAGTTTGAAAGGCCACAATTACGGCGAGCATTCACCGACGTCTTTAAGAAGTGGGATTAAATAACATATTGAAATTACGGGAGACTGCTCATTTTATATTTTTAAATACAAAAATGGGTTTAGTTCCTCACCCGGAACGTTATGAAAGTCATTTTCCGTGCTTCTGAAGTTTGTTCAGCTATAAAGATTTGAATTTTGTATAATAAACACGGTGTAACAAACAGTTCTGACATTTATCTCACTCTGGGGGAAAAAATTCAGAGAAAGTTAATCTGGAGTACAGCGAGGTCCCTTTATGGAAGTGAATCTCAGACTATGTGGGAAACGGAAAAGAAGAGAATCGAAGTGTTTGAGACGTTGGTGATGCAGAAGGATGCCGAAAATTAGGCGCACTGATAACAAGAAACGAAGAGATTCTCTGCACTGTCGGAGAAAAAAGGAACATATGGAGAATACTGGCAAGAAAAAGGGACATGATAGGATATGGGCCGAGACTCCAGGGAGTGACTACCACGATGCCTGAGGGTGCCGATATGGCTAATAACTATAGGGGCAGACAGAGGCGAGAATACAGCCAAGAAATACTCGAAGGCTTCGGCTGTATGTGCTGCTGTGTAGTTGGCGCAGAAGGCGTGACGGATCGCATCAAACCAGTCAGAGGATCAAAAAACTGGCTCTGAGCACAGTGAGACTTAACTTCTGAGGTCATCAGCCCCAAGAACTTAGATATACTTAAACCTAACCAACCTAAGGACATCACACACATCCATGCCCAACGCAGGATTCGAACCTGCGACCGTAGCGGTCGCGCGGTTCCAGACTGTAGCGCCTAGAACCACTCGGCCACTCCGGCTGTCCGTCAGAGGATCGTTTTTCTCTTTTTTAAAAAAAGAAAAAGAAGAGAGAAAAAAGAATCTGTGGTTTCTAAATATTATATGCTATGAAACAGTTTTTTCCTTAGTGTCAGAAGATCAAGACTATCTTGAATAAATAAAATTACGGTATCTTGTTACACAAAGTGAAATTACGGAAACGTCTTGATTGCTCTGTTCTTTATTAAATGCTATGTGTTTCGAAAAATCATCATCAGCCATAAGGTGTGCGACAACGTACAGTAATTATTAAAAGGAACACATACCTGTATAGTGTGTGATAATGACAAACACAATATGCACAGTCATTTCATTTCTTACATGTACATCTAGTTTTGGGCTCAACAAAATGAGCACACGGACTGTATACAGAAATAAAATTCTCATTTCACAAAGACTGCCTGGGCTAGTACAGTTCCTAGCTCAATGAAGACAGGTGTCAAACTGGCTGCAGCACATTAAACTGTCAGAGAAGTAAACTACACCGACAGATGGCGTGCGTATTAAGCAAAGACAATTCATATCGACGAGTAAATGTACAGTAGTTGTTTTCTTTGGAAAACGACGCAAGGCCTTTAAGGAAAGAAGAAATTTGTGCGCTATATCATCATAAACCGAGGACAGAATATCTCTAGTTTCCACACACGTTGTCGACTGTATCAGTAGCTGTAAACCTAGCTACAATGTGGAGAGACAGCAAACATTTGAAATTTTTCGTTTAATTTTGTTTGGAAAACTGTATGCAGCCTATAACACATATTAAAAATATACCTGTATGAAGTTGAGTGTAATATGGCAACCACAGCACGCATGACTCTTTGGTATTAACGGAATGGAAGAGGAAACTTAGTGCTGTTTAATGAATAATTAATTTTAGCCGTAATAAAATAATAACAGTAATTACAATATTTTCAACTCTATTTGGTCGTTCTAAATGGAATATTGTATGCAGCAATGAAGCATAAACAACATTTCTAAATCATATGGTACAGCAACGATATATCAGAGAAGAAATGTTGACAAAGGAAAATACGATAATGAAGAGGGTATTACGAGATCCGCCCACAGTACTGAAATACAAAGTGTTAAGAAACTTACTTTTTCCTGTGATTTTAATCTCAATATCCACCAAGCGAGGAAGGACACAAAAATTAGTTAACTAATTTGTGCTGACACGACAAACGGCTGAGAAAGAGGCGTCAGACGTTATCATTTCCGATCACTGGTCTGCAGAATCAGAAAACCAAAAGTGTCAGTGACAACAGAGCCAGTTTTTCATGTGCTTAGGCGTCTGTAACAAAAACTACTCATAGTCTTTTAGATAGCACTTTCGTGCAAGGAGTCACTGATGCTCCGATTCTTTGTGATTATTGCGTATTCCAGCTTTCTAACCGGAACGCCGTCAGCCTTGCTGGAATGCTGTAGTGTCACTGGGAACGCTGTTATAAACTAGAACTCATTGCTAGCTGTGGTCTGAAAACGATGATCTGTGTTGCGCTTGTCATTTCGCCAGCAACGATTGAGTTTTTAGTGGTAAGGATAACTGGAGTCATAAGTGCTCATTGCAATATTAACTACAAAATTGGGAAGAGACGTAAGAATTTCTTCCTTGAAAAATTCAAATCGGAATCTCGGTAAATGGGAGTTTGTAAGAAAAGTCAGAAGGTCTTTCATATGATGATGTGTGATATCTATAAATAAATCAGTTTTACTGGCTCTCAGGAAGAGAACGAAATCGTACAAAGTCACCTCGAAAATAAAACTAATGGACGTGGAGATAAAGCGCAGAGCTGTGCACTTCATTCCAACAGCAGCTAAACTGCGAATGAGTTTCTAAATTACTTTTCCTAAGCTACACATTAATTTTGTCAAAGCGCATATTCGCGGAGGTCAGACACTGTCCAAGAAGCTAGTATGGGTGTGGCAGAGTAGGTTGTGCTGACAAATAATTGTTAAGAAATTAATTTCGATACGTCCTGTCGTTCCCGATTTAATTAGCACTGAAGTTAGCAAATCAGACCGTTGCTCGCACAGATTCAAGTAACCCGTCGTATACGAGTGGCAGCTGTTCTAATAGCGGAGGTGACAGCGCCTGAAACTGCGCAGCCTTTGGCTCGGGTTTGGTCCTTAGGAAACAAAATTGAGAACTCGTTGGGCGATACCGTCTCTGGCCGGCAGTTGGAATTGTGAACGTAACAGTCCAGTTGGCTAACTTCATTGCTAATTAACTCGGAAACTGCGGAACGTTCCGAATTTTTCGTAACAATTTTCTCAACACAGCCTACTCTGCAACACCCTTATAAACTTTTCAGTTGTTTCTGACTATCCTAAATAAGATTTGTTGTTGTTATTGTAGTTTTCAGTAGACTGGTTTGATGCGTCTCACCATGCTACACTCTGGTGTGCAAACCTCTTCATCTGCGAATAACTACTACAACCTACATTCTTCTGAATCTACTTACCTTACTCATCTCTTGGTCTCCCTCCACGATTCTTACCCTCCACGCTTCACACCAATCCCCTGATGCCTCAGAACGTGTACTACGAACCGATTCCTTCTTCTAGTCAAGTTGTGCCAATTTTCTCTTCTCCCCAATTCAATTCAGTACCTCCTCATTAGTTACGTGATCTACCCACCGAAACTTCAGCATTCTTCTGTAGTACTACATTTCGAAAACTTCTATTCTCTTCTTGCCTAAACTGTTTATCATCCATGTTTCATTTCTATACATGGCTACATTCAACAAAAATAGTTTCAGAAAGACTGCCTGACTTCCTACATTTATACATTCATCCAAACTGATCTTCTTCGATGTCGGCTTCTACCAATTTTTCCATTCGTCTGTAGAGAATTTTGCAACTGTGACTTAAGAAACTGATAGGTAGTTTTCACACATTTCAGCACCTGAATTCTTTGGAAATGGAATTATTATATTCTCCTTGAAGTGTGAGGGTATTTCGCCTATCTCATACATCTCGCTCTCACCAGGTGGAAGAGTTTCGTTGTAGATGGCTCTCCCAAGGCTATCAGCAATTCTAATGGAATGTTGTCTATTCCCAGGGCCTTATTTCGACGTAGGTCGCTCAGGGCTCTGTCAAATTCTTCACGCAGTATCATATCACCAATTTCATCGTCATTTACGTCCTCTTCCATTTCCATCATATTGCGCTCAAATGCATTGGCCTTGTATAGAGCCTCTACATACCCCTTTCAACTTTCTGCTTTTCCTTCTTTGCTTAGGTCTGGTATTCCATTTGAGCTCTTGGTATTCACACAGGTGGTTCTCTTTTCTCCAAAGGTCTATTTGATTTTCCTTTAGGCTGTATCTGTCTCACCCCTAGTGGTATATGCCTCTACATGGTTACATTTTTCCTGTAACCATTCCTGCTTAGCCATTTTGCACCTCAAGTCCATCTTTGACACTTTTGTATTCCTTTTTGCCTGCTTCATCTACTGTGCATTTATATTTTCTCCTTTCATTAATTAAAATCTATATTTCTTCTGTTACCCACGGATTTCTACTAGCTCTCGTCTTTTTATCTACTTGATCCTTGCTGCCTTCAATATTTCATTTCTCAAAGCTTCCAATTTTTCTTCTACTGTATTTCTTTCCCCTGTTCTTGTCAGTCGTTCCCTAATCCTCCCTCTGAAACTCTCTACAACCCCTGGTTCTTTCAATTTATTCAGGTCCTATCTCTTTAAATCCCTACCTTTTTGCAGTTTTTTCTGTTTTAATCTACAGTTCACAATTAATAAATTGTGGTCAGAGTACACATCTGCCCCTGGAAATGTCTTAAAATTCAAAACCTGGTTCCTAACTCTCTCTCTCTCTCTCTCTCTCTTACCATTATATAATGTATTTGAAACCTTCCGCTGTCTCCAGGTCTCTTCAACGTATACAACCTTTTTTCATGATTCTTAAACCAACTGTTAGATATGATTAAGTTATGCTCCGTGCAAACATCTACCAGGCGGCTTTCTCTTTCATTCCTTAGTCCAAGTCCATATTCATCTACTACATTTCCATTTTCTGCAATCGAACTTCAGTCCCCCATGACTATTAAGTTTTCGTCTCCCTTAACGATCTGAATAATTTCTTTTACCACAGCACATATTTCTTAAATCTCTTCATCATCTACGAATCAAGATGTGATATAAACTTGTACTACTGTTGTAGGTGTGGGATTCGTGTCTATCTTAGCTACAATAACGTCTTCACTATGCTATTCCTAGAAGCTTACCCGCGTTGGAATTTTCTTATTAATTATTAAATCTACTCCTGCATTACTCTTGTATGATTTATGACACTAACATTCATTAACAGCACATTTCTGTGGATCCAAGATCACTTGCTCCTAACAAATTGTTTGTACCTGTAGATCGACACAGAAAAACCATTCGATCTACATGAAAATGTACCTCAAAGAAGTTACTGTACCTTTTTACCTCAAATAGGAGGAAACACACCAAGAAGGACTAGTGGTTCTTTCGCAGATATAGTCATATTGGTAACATAAGAGAAAACTAAGGACCTCAATAATATGTTACTGACAATGAATAAGGGAAATGCTCTCTTAAATCAAACACTGATTAACATGAAAGAAGTTAACGTCAAGGGCCACATAACGTCTTACGGAAAGATATATTATAAAGGGGGCCACTTGCCTGTTGATAATGATGTGATGCCTTTTTTGTCAGAGTGCTTCTCACTAGAACTAGTTAAACATTATTTAAAAGAACGTAACAGTACGTTAAATGGATATAAAAAGCTCTCAATGTGAGAACGATCCATTCCGAAATGCACATTTATTTGGGGTAACAGGAATCTGTCGTTCAATGCGGAAAATATGGGGGAACAAGGTTTATTGTGAACTAGGTATAACATGTCTAATAATAGATAAAGCGGAATAGGTGAAAACTCCCCATCTTATCTTAGACTAAATGAACATAAATGGTCGAATAATTAACAACTCGTCTTCCGCTTTGATAAGTCTACGCGAAAAAATTAGGTTGAAACGGATTGCAGATTATTTTCGGTATGGTGGCAGCAAGATAAGTCGGACACCAAAGAGTCAGCTGTGATTTTGGAATAAAACAATAAAATAACTGGGGCAAGCAGGACTTCGGCATGTAGCAGTTACTTACGACATGAGGAGTCTAGGTCCAAATGATAGAGGCAGCTTGGAGTATCTGCAGAAGAACGTACATTCCCAAAGCTGAGGGCTATGGCGGGAGGTTTTTCTCAAGGCCCCACATTTGATGAAAATGCTGCGAACAGAACAATTAGAAGAAGGGCTCATTTTGCCTGTCAGAATGATGTTGGAAAATGAGAGAATACTATAGTCCAGACAGAGAGCATCATATTAGGCTACCATACGTGCTTTATAAAAGGCAAGAAACGTTGCACAATCGCTTCAAGCCTTTTGTTGAGTTACTAAATACCGCGTTCGATGTGATAAACTCGATACGCAAATGATGAGGAGACTGCCACGAGAGGTTCTTACTACGTAACACATAAAAACCCTAGAATACGTTTGCAACTTACGTTCAGCTCAGCGTGAGGTATCTTACCATTTCATGAACCACGACCAGTGAGACCTGAAGAGATCGAGGCTTGTTGGAGGGAATGGCGAGTGACGCTCAAGATAAACAAATGTAGCGTGTAGTGTATACGTTGAAAGAACGGCCCCGAATTTTTTGATTTCACGATTGTAGAACAATCGTGCGAAACCAGTATTTCAAAAAAATGTTCAAATGTGTGTCAAATCTTATGGGACTTAACTGCAAAGGTCATGAGTCCCTAAGCTTACACACTACTTAACCTAAATTATCCTAAGGACAAACACACACACCCATGCTCGAGGGAGGACTCGAACCTCCGCCGGAACCAGCCGCACAGTCCATGACTGCAGCGCCTAAGACCGCTCGACTAATCCCGCGCGGCACCAGTATTTCAATAAAGTATCTAGAATTAGGAATAAGAGGCGATTTGAAGTGGAGCGACCACATACAGATAATCATAAATATGACAGATGCCACACAGATTCAGTGGAAGGATCCACAGTGAATGAACTCCATAAAAAAAGGAAGTAGCCTGAAAGTACTCGTTCGATCAATACTTGAATATTGCTCGTCGACATGGGATCGGTACCAGATAGGACTGATAGAGAAAACAGAGGGGATCCAAAGAAGAACAGCACGTTTCGTTAGAGGATCAGTTAGTGAGGGCGAAAGCGTCGAGGAGAAGCTCAGTGTACCCCACTGTCAGACGCTGAGACAGAGGCATTCTGAATAACAGTATGGTCTACTGTTAAAGTTCCGAGAGCGTGCGCTCCTAGGAGATTAGGCGCGTCGGCTCCTGCTGATATTGCGCGAGGTTAGATTCCTTGAATGTTACTAAAGGCAGTCTTCGCATATGCCGCCACATGGGGCGTGTGCGTCGAGTTCCGAGCCTTTCACACAGGTACGAGGCTAGCAAACTGGAGTATTGGTCTGGCAGTCAAGGCGCAAGGTAGCGTCTGCCAAATAGAGCGCCCTGTCCGCTCCTGGTAGCGAAGCTGGGCGGGTGCCATCAGAGAACGACGTGGCACAGTCCATGATGGCGGGACCAGCGTCTCGGCGAACATGTGGGCAGGGGGCCAAATAGGCAGTTATCCATTGGGCGAAGAAATCGCCTGTCGTAGGAGGCGGCCAGAGAAAGACTGGTGCACCATCGGTCACTTGGGACAGCCCCTGTTCAGACTAAAGAACTGATGAGCATATTTCTGGACCTCGCCTGTCTCAGTGAACTTGTACCGCCAAGCTGACTTTAAAAGACCGTAGAATCAGTTCACACGATTTGCCACACCTTGTTTCTATTACGTGCAGTCACATGCTACTCGGTAGTTATTACTTTTCGACTGACGTGAAAGCAGCAGACTACTTTATATGTTATGTGGTTTCCGCCCTTTAGTTTGTTCTTTTCATTGCGGGACGAGAAAGATGGAAGATTCGAGGATAGAATATAGACATCTTCCAGATATAAAGTTACGATTCTATTCATCTGATTACATTAAATTAAATTGCATCCATGGTGAGATGATCCTGAAGGATGTAGAACACGTCGTAAATCAAGAAAACACAGTACGGATTAAATATCAAAACGTAATCGCGTCCTGGTGGACGGTGGCTGCGGATAGGTAATAGAAAGTCTTAAACATATTTCATTCATAGGTTTATTACAAACCGCTCACCAAACATGTAGGGTCTAAGTGTATAATACACCGATGGCAGTTCCTTGTCAATTCGAGCGAAGCATCACCAAAATGCATGTCAGTGAGTCTGTCAAAAAATGGTTCAAATGGCTCTGAGCGCTATGGGACTCAACTGCTGAGGTCATTAGTCCCCTAGAACTTAGAACTAGTTAAACCTAACTAACCTAAGGACATCACAAACATCCATGCCCGAGGCAGGATTCGAACCTGCGACCGTAGCGGTCTCGCGGTTCCAGACTGCAGCGCCTTTAACCGCACGGCCACTTCGGCCGGCAGTGTGTCTGTCATTTGCCGTCGAGAAGAACAATGTAAAACTAACAACAGCTGAAACTTTTTAATTCTAATTTTGGATGTTGCTGCCTCAGAATTATTCCTTCTCTCTGCTTGATGCGTGGTAAATTTAAGATTCAGGTTTTCATAAGTTTCGTGAATAGTGGAAAAACAGACATCAGCTGGCTAAATACATCATCAAGCGTTAAAATTAGACCTCGATTAATTTCGAGCTCTGTTGTACAGTCTTTCTCTATATCTATTACGATATCTGAGGAGAAGAGTGTGTATGATCCCCGAAGAGAGCTATGCACTGATTAATTATTTTGATTCGGGAAGTATGAACCACGTTATTTATTTAGCAGGAAACTTTTCGACACGATAGCGATGGGTAGAACTAATTTACGTGTGCCGCACCAAAGAATATTCGTCCATCTAGGGACAAAAACGTTTTCATGTCTTCATTAAAGTAATACACATTGCTACGACTCGTAAAGATCATAAAAACCTGCGTACTTAATACAGAATTCGACACATTCGCTTCCTCTGTAGCCTCGCCATTCTGTGTGATTTAATTCCACGCGTTACTTACGTAGAGAATATGGACACTGAACAAGAATTCTAATTTGAATTTATTTTACTTTGTTACACAGAGTGCATTAGCTTCGTATGATGAAAAGCGCTTATGCGTTTCCACTGCGTATAAATTAGCTACTTTTGAAATCTACTTATTTTCTGGGTATACAATTTTATTTGTTCAATAACCTTAATACAGGACGTCCTTCCAATAAAACAAAATATTAACCTCACAAACCAATCATATCAGGACATCACTTCTTATAAAAAATCTTACCAAAGCGTAGTTTTCAATTAATTCCGTGTGGGATCAGAGTTTCAAGGTGGAAATAAACGACACATACAGTTCTTAGTACAATGTAGCGCTACCTGGAATAAAGAAAGGAAAAACAACAGTCCCAAAATGTAGTATAATTAAGAGAGCAAATACGACATGTCGACAAAAATACGAAAGTGTGAAAATCGTTGCTCATTAAATAACCCTACTGGTTAAATCGGTCTAATTTAACCGTTTCTTTGTTTCTAGCTCCGATATTGTTGAGAACGAACGTAGAGTAGGTATCATGTCCTATGAACGGAATAAAACATTACGTTAGAGAGAAAGCGTATCATGGTTAAGTTTATGATTGCAGTATATTATGTATCATACAACACAGCGTTGCGTTAAAGATTTTAGGACAGTTCTATGTTGGAATTAATTACTAATTTTACTATTAAATTTCACATAGTTACAACGGAGCTGCTACATTAAATCAGCGTGCACTAACAGTACACCATACAACGCTGTACCTATGCGCTGCGCTGTTTCAAACATGAGACTGCATTGACCGTTCACTAGACGCAGTACGTGGCCCCCTTGAGTCTCTGTCAGCTGCGATAAATTTGTCTCCCACGAGTTAGGGGCGTCTTAGTGTCCGTAGAGATCACGCAACATTGGAGCTGTTCACGCATCCTATATCCTAACAAGCCTGGTAACATCACTGAAGACGAGCAACATTATTTACTCCGGTGGCCATTCTACCGGTCGCACAGCATTGCATCTCTAATCACTTAGTGCCCTCGGATGTAGTGTACCGAGTTACGTAGATAAGCGACCACTCTGTTAGGTGCTTCAATATTTTAACATGTAGTGCATGTTCATTTCAGATCTCTTATCCCTTGTGTCTGATGTACGTCTTTCTCAGCTTTAGGATCACTGTGTGACAATCTGCCATCCTTCTGACAAAGAGAACTCACGGATCGCACCTCTTCGATTTTCTTCCTACTTGCAGGATTTGAGGCTCAGCACTTGGATATAAGATTCCTAAATCACAAAGATGCAGTTTTCGAAATGATTCGAAAAAATATATTTTTAAGATTTGCAAGCTTTCCGAGCGCTTTTAAGTACGAAACATTTCCAACAAAAATCTTAGAAACGGTGATTAGCACAAAATTTTATTAATTATATGGCCGTTAGTTTGAATCTCGTTAGTAACATACAGTGCTTTTATTTTATTTCAGCGAGAAATTTCATAACGATTTAACATTTACTAAATCATAACTTTTCAATAAAATGTATTTATTTTCAGTTACTAGTCGTAAAACAGTAGATTATAACTGTATACAAACATGCGAAGAAGATCATATTTAAATGCCAAAAATTGTATACAGATAGGTAATACTGGTCAATCACTAGAAAAAAAGTATTTCATTAGATCATTTGTACATTTATACAACATTTTCAATTACTGTGCACACTCATATCTTTAGTCAGTTAGGAATTAAAAACAAAAACGTGTAATTTTAATAGAAATCATGATTTAATATAGGGGAAAATGGAATGAGATCAGGTAGCTAACACTCTAAGGTCGTTTGGAGATAAACTATTGAAACCAGTGATTGTCAGCTTTAGTAAAAATAATCATTGTTTTATCAGGTAGAATGTATTATTCCTTGAATGTGATACATTCACTGCTTTTTTAATGAGAGATTCTTTTATAGAAAAGGCAAACCACCTAATCCTATCCCACAAGTAAGGTAAGAGTGAACGGAGCTACTAAGTTTATGGCAATATAGACAAACAAGATTTTCAGGGGAAAAGCAGCAGAAATGTTTATCGAAATGAAATTCGGTTAACGATAACATTGACAAAATTTACATATAAAGTAACAGTCCTCATCGTCTACTCCACAGCAGCTTTCGTGGGCCCACCAAAGACATTTTCCTCATTGGATCCAACCTTTTTCTTCGTATCAGTTTGAAAACACCTCGCACAATACAAGAAATTGACATGTGGTTTCTTTTTGTCGTCTTCTTCCATAAAATAATTGCCGAAGGACCGAAAATTTTTTTACGATACTCGTTGTTCAAGTTGATTCTTCACATGCGTCTCTTTTTTTGTTGATTTGCTGTGACGATGTCTTTTTCCGGTTTTTTGAATCTCCCAAAAACAACTTTCTCTTCATTGATACCATTTTCTCGCGTATTTTTCCTTTTATTTTAATGGACGTAGCAGTTCAGTTTTATATGAAGAGGATGTTAAAATGACAATTTTCCCCTTCTTTTACCTTTTGTTTCTGTGTCCTTGTATGAAACATAAAGTGGTGACATTGTATGTTCGAGTAATGTAGCAAACAGGACGACGTAGGCAGGATGTAGAACTAAAAATTTCAGTAATAATAATATTAGCACTGTTCATGTGCACATATATATCTTGTACTCTGACTTGTTCCGCATCATATCGATAAAATAACCGTGAAAATAATCTACGGAACATGACATGACTAAACTATATGTACTGTGCTCACATGAGTCTTTGGTTGACAACGTTGGCAAGTTGGAGGAAATTAGTAAAGATACAGTGGGTGCTTAGAGTACATACAATGTTTATTATGACATCATTAAATGATGCGTCAGCTCCGCCACAGTCACCCACTATATCCCAAAGAGTTTTATGTCATAAATTTGTAAATATTAGCCACCATTTTGAAGAATATGAAATGACGTTGTTATACTGCTGTATTTCAGCCTACAGATCATCATAGTGTGTGTAATAATAAATACACACACTATGATGTCACACATATAAACAATACACGGATGGAATAGTAAAATTCTTAAATATCATATTTTGGTATTTGTTTAACACTTTTATAGCATCTACTACCGATTACTTGTGAGACCTTAACTTTTCCCGGCGAATAGAAGGTCCAAATAACTTACGGGTTTCCTGCCGGGTGACGTCGTCGAACACCGCTGATATTTCGACAGGAGCACACCCTGCCATTCTCATGGCACAAATGCAAGGAAGAAAAAGTGTGCAAGCAAATTTAATTCCTCGGTTCATAGCGGAGTAACAAGGAAGACACCACACACAGAACAAGTACCAACACAACCAAAGATAACCAACATCAGAAATATCGATGGTTACTATTACTCAACATGTGTTAGCACTAATTCTGTCCCTCTGTTTTTTGATGAGAGACAGAGCCGGATTCCAAGCAGCATTTAATCAAAATCCACCATCTCTCTTAATAAGGTTGCTTGATAGTCTGATTTCAACAGCTTACTTAATAACACTATCCCAATAGCATGACGTGCAAGCCAGAATCTCTGTGTTGTTGTATTCCATAGGATGACCGGTGTCAAGGCAATGTTCTGCAATAGCCGATTTGCTCGGCTGTTGTAAGCGTGTGTGACGCTTATGTTCAATACACCGGTCTTCCACAGTCCTGATTGTCTGACCAATATATGACTTGCGACAACTGTGAGGATTACGATAGACCCCAGCCTTACGCAAACCAAGATCGTCTTTTACGGACGCCTACAGGGCCTTAATTTTAGAAAGTGGTCGAAAAACACAGTTCACATCATGTTTACGCAAAATATGGCCAATCCTGTTGGAAATGCTTCCTGCGTAAGGCAAAAAGGCCGTAGACTTAGGTGACACTTCGTTGTTATCGTCACTCACCCGTTGCACAGAAGGCTGATGGCGCAACGCACGTTTGATCTGCCTCTCAGTATAACCATTCTGACGAAAGGTGACTTCGAGATGTGCTAGCTCAGCTGCCAAACTTTCAGGGTCTGAGATAACGTGGGCCCTGTGAACCAAGGTGCGAAGTACTCCTTCACGCTGAGCTGGATGGTGACAACAGTCAGCTCGCAGATACAAGTCAGTGTGGGTAGGCTTCCTATAAACAGAATGTCCCAACGTACCATCTGTCTTGCTTTTGACCAACACATCAGGGAAGTGAAGGCATCCATTCTTTTCCACCTCCATAGTGAACTGATTATTCGGGTGGGTTGAATTCAGATGTTCCAAAAACCGGTTAAAATTCTCACCACCATGAGGCCACACAACAAAAGTATCGTCTACATATCTGAAAAAACACGTAGGTTTAAAGGTCGCTGACTCCAATGCACGTTCCTCAAGGTCCTCCATAAACAAATTGGCCACAATAGGTGAAAGCGGGCTTCCCATTGCAACTCCATCAGTCTGTTTGTAGTACTGACCATTGAATAAAAAGTATGTGGAAGTCAGCACATGTCGAAACAAATTTGTTAACCCGACACCAAACCTAACTTCAATTAGCTGCCACGAATCAGAAAGAGGAACGCGAGTGAAAAGAGAAACCACATCAAAACTGACAAAATGTCAGAGTCATTCAAACGCAATCCCTGCAATCGACGTTAGAAATCTGCAGAGTTCTGAATGTGGTGTTCACACATACCTAGTAGTGGGCTCAACAAACTAGCAAAATGTTTAGCTACACAATATGTCGGAGCACCAATATTAGAAACAATAGGCCTCAACGGGACATCGTCTTTATTGACATTAGGGAGGCCATATAATGTAGGTGTTACAGCACAGTAGAACATTGCCTTGACACCGGTTATCCTATGGAATAAATCAACACGAAGATTCCTGCTTGCCCGTCAAGCTATTGGGATAGTGTTATTAAGTAAGCTGTTGAAATCAGACTATCAAGCAACTTTATTAACAAAGATGGTGGATTTTGTTTAAATGCTGCTTGGAATCCGACTCTGTCTCTCATCAAAAATCAGAGGGACAGAATTAGTGCTACCTCACCTGTTGACTAATGGTAACCATCGATATTTCTGACGTTGGTTAGCTTTGGTTGTGGTGACAATTGTTCTGTGTGTGGTATCTTCCTTGTTTCTCCGCTATGAACCGAGGTATTAAATTTGCTTGCATACTTTTTCTTCCTTGCATTTGTGCCTTGAGAATGGCAGGGTGTGCTCCTGTCGAAATATCGGCGTTGTCGACGACGTCACCCGGCAGCAAATCCGCAAGTTATTTGATCTTCCGATTATTTGTTGTTAATAATGCATTGTGGAAATTGATTAAGACAGAATAATGTCTCGCCAGGAGCTTTTTCGTTGATAAATAATGCCTTGTAGACATACAATGTAAGGTGGCAAGTTTATTGTACCACCTAACATGTTAATTCCCTCGTTAGGTCGATTCTACTCGCTAAGCCGATTTCTCATACTTTGAACGCAGGTAGGTAATTTGAATAGTACGAAGGGTAATAAGGACTTATGTGGCTTGCAATTAAATAGTACTAACAATTCCCACCTGATTAACATGCATATAAATGCGTAGTACTTTGGTAGTAAAGTGGAACTGAAGTAAAAGAGGTTTTCCAGTTGACAATGCAGCAGTGCGACAGGGAAATACACTTTGCTAGCCATAACAGAGCGACCCTCACTGCAGGGAGGCCAATTACGGGACAATGGACATGGCTCTTCCCGTTTTGATAGACGAAAGCACAAAATGCAGCTTCACAGGCCCTTCGTAAAAGGTAAAATCACGTGATACTATCTTGCACAGTGCTTGTGATGCACGTGCTGAGAACCTAGCGGACGTGGTGCTTCAAACGCAAGGAGGCAATCTCGAATGCTTCTTGGTCAGGGACAAGTCAGCATATGTAAGAGTTTGTTTCGGAAATTCTTATTGGTCGAGTAAGTAGCGATGGACAGTAACAAGCACGCCCATTGGCTGATTTGCGTTGTGGAAAGAAGCGAAGCTGTGGCAAAAGGGGTGGGTGGGAAGTAAGCGACAACATGGTCACTTACGTAGGGATAATTCAGGCCACTCTCTCTTCTCTCTCTGGAGGTGCTGCACGGAGACTAAATGCTCTGTGGTGACGCCGAGAGAGATTTTTTTCTGTGAACACATTTTCGATTCACGAAGCTCTGTGTCAGCCGAATTTCTCTGGTTTTCTCGCATGTCTACATAGTGAACGACACAGGAAGAGCTGTTTTAGTTAACGTTTTTTTGTTTGTTTTTGGTTTGAGAATTTATGGGGGAAACATTGTGCACGCCATCCAGTCTTGGCGAGTGTACAAAACCATTTGTCTTAGCTAAGGACGATTTCTGTTTTCCACATCACAGAAATAAAGGAATATTTTAGACTGTTTGATTCAGTCAGAGGCCACCATAGTTTTGACAGGTCAACAGGTTGAGAGGCGATGCAGGCAACAGCTGATGCTGCTGAGATTATCGCTGCGTTCTGCGAAGGGTAAATGACGCATTGCTCAAGCACTAAATGTTGAAGTCACCAGTATGCTGTGACTTAAGCTCCACATTGAATTGAAGTAATTATTCGCGTCCCCTCGCATTTGAGGAAGTGGTCTGACAGATAGGCCTTATTGCCCAGCTACAGTAGCTAACAAGGGAACCTCCCCATCGCACCCCCCTCAGATTTAGTTATAAGTTGGCACAGTGGATAGGCCCTGAAAAACTGAGCACAGATCAATTGAGAAAACAGGAAGAAGTTGTGTGGAACTGTGAAAAAATAAGCAAAATATACAAACTGAGTAGTTCATGGGAAGATAAGCACCATCAAGAACACTGGGACCGCAAGGGCGCCATGGTTTCGTGGTAACGTGAGTAGCTGCGGAACGAAAGGTCCTTGTTTCAAATCTTCCATCGAGTGAAAAGTTTAATTTTTTATTTTCAGTTTATGTGACAACTCTTATGTTTTCATCACTTTTTTGGGAGTGATTATCACATCCACAAGAAAACCTAAATCGGGCAAGGCAAAAGAATCTTTTTACCCATTCACCAAGTATACAAGTTAGGTGGGTCGACAACATATTCCTGTCATGTGACGCACATGCCGTCACCAGTGTCGTATAGAATATATCAGATGTGTTTTCCTGTGGAGGAATCGGTTGCCCTATGACCTTGCTATCAAATGTTTTCGGTTCCCATTATAGAGGCACGTCCTTTCGTCTCCTAATCGCACGGTTTTACGATGCGGTCGCAAAACACAGACACTAAACATATTACAGTGAACAGAGACATCAATGAACGAACGGACAGATAATAACTGTGCAAAAATAAAGAAAGTAAAAGTTTCACTCGAGGGAAGACTTGAACCAAGGACCTCTCGTTCTGCAGCTGCTCACGCTACCACGGGACCATGGCGCTCCTGAGCTCACATTGTCCATGATGTTGCCTATGTCGCCCATGGACTGCTCAGTTTGTATATTTTGCTTAATTTTTCACAGTTCCACACAACTTCTTCCTGTTTTCTCAATTGATCTGTGTTCAGTTTCCTGAGCTCACATTGTCCATGATGTTGCCTATGTCGCCCATGGACTGCTCAGTTTGTATATTTTGCTTATTTTTTCACAGTTCCACACAACTTCTTCCTGTTTTCTCAATTGATCTGTGTTCAGTTTATCAAGGCCTATCCACTGGGCCAACTTATAACTAAATCTGAGGGGGGTGCGATGGGGAGGTTCCCTTGTAAGTAATACTGTAAAGTATACAGTTTTCGTTTTTATGGCAATGCCAACTGAAATACTTTTAGCAGATCTTCGGTATTAAATTTCCAGTGATCTTAATCAATGTTTTCCTTGTGTCTATTTTTCTACAGGATCTTCCTAGTTTTCTACAGGGCTTTCCTAAGGTTTCCTTTTTCGCATTTTGAACCCAAATGTGTATAGTAATTCATGTGATAATTTCTCTTGCACAACGAATAGATTGTTGTTTGTACTGAAGTAGTTTGCACCCACCTCCTCCCCTTGCCCATACTCACTCGCACATTTTAGATACGCTGATGTCAGCTATTATTTTGATGTCTAACAGTCGGTGTGGCCCTTATCACCACACAGGGCAGGACCTGGGTTCACTGACTCAGGATTTACTTTTACTTTTCAAAGAATTCCTTGCTTACAAATTGAAGGGGTAGACCACACCAAACAAGCACTAACCAGATAGAGCATCCCTAAATCGGTCTGGGATTGGGGCTGGTCCCAAACATCTCATGGTGATTTTTTCATTATGATGTGCAGACCTCAAATGATTGATTCCATGCATTATTTCAAAAGGATGGGGAGGGAGAGTTTCGAAAAGTTCGTGGTAAGCTCTATGGGACCAAAGTACTGAGGTCATCGGTCCCTAAGCTTACACACCACTTAATCTAACTTAAACTAACTTATGCTAAGGACATCACACACATTCATGCCTGAGGGCAGACTCAAAACTACGACGGGGGGAGCCGCACGTACCGTGAGAAGGCGTCATAGACCGCACTGCTATCCCTCGCGGCGAGGGAGAGTTTGAGCCATTTTGGTGCAAGGAGGGCTGTTGCGTGAAAGTTAGAGGAAGGGTCATCTAGAACCCACACTGACTCAAGTGTGTGGGTGGGCCTGGGTTGAGGGAGATGAGTATAACCTTGAGTGTACCACATACAAGAGTGTCGAGCAGCCTAGGTGGGAGGGGAGATTCTGATCTCGAATACAATGCACAGAATTGTGCGGGCAGGCAGAAGGAGTAGGAGTGACGTTGAGTATAACTTCCCCAGGTCCCTCCAGTGTAGTATGATAGTGGTAGTTCTTCACCAGTGACCCTGAGATAAAAGTCGGTAGTAACCATATTGGACCAGAATGACCACTAGTTATCTACTCTCCTTACGACAAAAGCTCAAGAACATATTCTATCCATTTTCACAAACCCTTTCGAGCCTTCCTGTGTGCCTTTTAGATGGTTTGTAATCTTGTTCGATTTCAAAACACTTTAATTTTCTTCCACAAACTATGTCTTCATATGTCACTTTAGGCTTTCTTAAAATCAACAAATGGTATTGCTATTGTCTTGTTGTATACCCAACATTTTGATATGGCTTCTTTCAGCATAATTTTATGATCAGTGGTGGACCGATTCTTCATAAATCCCACTTGTTTGTCATCTATTAACTCCTTTAAATATGGTTTCAACTTTTTCTGTAGAATCTTGGAGAACACTTTGTATGTTGTATTAATACGTGGGAGTGTTCAAAAGTAGTGCCTCTGTATTTTTTATGTGACTGCCCTTAAACACTTTTTTAAAAAACAATGAAATCAACATTATTAACATTCTACGTCTTAATTCTTCACTTCTCTATATTTATTTCCGATTATAGCCACTACAGTGACGAACACATTTCTCCCAACGAGAGACCATTTTGTTGATACGATCTCTGTAGAATGTTTGACTCTGTTGATGGAGGCACAACCTCCACAACCTCATCACTGCTTACACCGATTTATCACTATCAAAGTGAAGTTATCGAAGATATTCCTAGTTTTAGAAACCGATGAAAATCGCATGGTAACAAGTGGAGTCTGAACATAGGATTGCTGAAGATGTCGCAATGCTTGTGTGTGGTGTGGCTTTGTCAAGGTGGAGAGGGTCTCACAAGTATGGGCAATCTCTTCGATTTCGAAACTTGATTACAGCACGCTGTTTCTCGCTCACCGACACAGATACGTTACACACCGCTATTCTCAGTCCTCTACCGGCAGAGGGTTGCAAATATGTAGACGGGAAATATAAGGACGTAACGTTCGTTTCATCTAAAAAGCCTTTAGAGCTTTCGCATTGAAAATTCGGAGGCAATACCTTTCGACACGGCCTTGTAAAATGTCTCTATAATTCCTGCATTCTTGTCCATCGTTCTTTTTATGGACTGGCACTATGTTCACTTCTACCCACTCATCTGGCATTCTTTGTTCATTCCAAACGTATGCCACGAGATTGTGTATTTGTTTCGTAATTGTATGTCCACCTGCTTTAATTAGTTCAGCTTTTGTATCATCTCACCCTAGATTTTAGTTTTTCTGCGCCTATTGTCTCATTCATTGGCAACGGCGCAAACTAAGGGATCCACGGTGTTGCTCCTTTAGTTCTGTACTTCCCTAGTTCCAAGATACATAAGTGACAATTAGACAGCGTTGAACCTATAAGTATTGAAATTCGTTACTTACGGTCTTCAGAAATTGAGTCACACATGATGTACCACGCTGAGACTATTATGCAACGTTCTCGATAGTGAGTAGGCGATCCGAATGTTCTGCAGACACAGTTCTGTTGTGGTACGCATTATATTGTGCGACAGAAATGAAGTGGCAACTGAAAACCTACTGCAAAGTAGGAACGCGATGCACGGTGTGATCTTCTGAGCAAAACGTCGAAATTGAACACAGCTTCACCGTGAAATTCTCGTGGTACAACCATAATGAAATGTTTATAGCAGTTTGACCAAGGCCGCAGTAACGTGGGTGATGCTGCAGTCTACGAAACGTATGGTCTTCACCTACTGATTGGATATCCTACGTGACGTCACGAAGCTACTTGACATCGCACGCTTAAGACTCGTCCTTGCCTGAGATATCGTTAGCAAGAGCTTGTGCCAAATGTTGATGACATCAGTGATTATTACTTGAGAAGATTTGAGTTTTTCCTAAAGTAACGGAGAAGCTTGTGTGTACCTGCATCTGTAAACATAACGGAAAACTTACACGTAATACATTCTTCTTTACTGCATACCCCAACCACCACAATTTTCTTAATCACTCGAGGGGCGTTCAATAGATAATGCAACACATTTTTTTTTTCTCGGCCGACTTTGATTCATAAAATGCGGAATTCGTTGTGGGACATCGCAGATATTTATATGCTCTTGTAGAGTGTCTGCTGAGACCTACCAGTGAACAAAAGCGGGATGATCCTTTTGGCAATTCGTCTGTTATCATCACAACATGGTCCTGCAAGCCGTCCGATCATCCGAATGCTGGCCGGCCCACACATCTGTGACTCACGACATGATGGAACGTGTTTGAGCCCTCTCATTCCAGGTGAGCAACTGACCACGATCAAACATCTCGCTGCACAGCTGGACGTCTCTTGGTAGTGCTGACACACTCGTCCATCAATTGGGGTCTTGAGGTTTGTGTCCGCTGGGTTTAGTCATCAACTAACAGATGACCATAAAGAGCAACGAAGAACCATCTGTGCAGAGTTGCTTGCACAATAAGAGGCTGATCGTGACAATTTTTTGCCGAACGGTGTCACCGACAATGAAATACGGGGTTCGTCGCTTCGAACCGCATACAAATCATCTATATATCGATAGGCACCACACCACCTCTACTCCGAAGAGAAAGTTCAAATCCGCACTTTCAGACAGTAAATTTATGGAGGCTGTCTTATGGCATTCTGCAGGGGTTATTCTGGTTGATGTCCTCCCTCATAGCGCAACGATCAGCTCGGAAGTGTATTGTACTACACTCAGGAAATTGAAGAAATAACATGAGTGTGTTTCTCACCACAAAAACGCAAATCAAACACAAGGCCTCACTAAAGTCTGCACATCGGAGAGGAGCTCTAAATACTTCATTTGACTGTTTCTCCTTAGCCGCCCTGCAGCCCCAGATCTCGTACCTTCCATCTGTTTGGCCCCATGAATGATGAACACCATGGGGAGCACTACGTGCATGATGGGGAGGTTATTCGTGCAGCAAGCGGTTGCCTCCGACATCGACCATTAGAGTGGTACCATGCGGGCATACAGACCCTCCAGTAACGTAGGCCGGCAGCTGTGATCGAGCGGTTGGGTTTGGGTTGTTTAAGGAAGGAGACCAGACAGAGAGGTCATCGGTCTCATCGGATTAGGGAAGGATGGGGAAGGAAGTCGGCCGTGCCCTTTCAGAGAAACCATCCCGGCATTTGCCTGGAGTGATTTAGGGAAATCACGGAAATACATAAATCAGGATGGCCGGACGCGGGATGACTGAGCGGTTCTATGCGCTTCAGTCCGGAACCGCGCTGCTGGTACGGTCGCAGGCTCGAGTCCTTCCTGGAGCAAGAATGTTTGTGATGTCCTTAGGTTAGTCAGGTTTAAGTAGTTCTAAGTCTAGGGGACTTATGATCTCAGATGTTAAGTCCCATTGTGCTCAGAGCCAATTTTGAGTCAAGTAGCCGGCCGTTGTGGCCGAGTGGTTTTAGACGCTTCAGTCCGGAAGCACAATGCTGCTACGGTTGCACGTTCGGAACCTGTCTCGGGCACGGATGTCTGTGATGTCCTTAGGTTAAGTTAGGTTTAAGTATTCTAAGTCTAGGGGACTGATGACCTTAGATGCTCAGTCCCATAGTGCTTAGATCCATTTGAAACATTTTTTTTACTCCAGTAACGTGTTGAACGGAGATTATCTTGAAAATTAGATTTGTGTACCCAAAAGAGTAATATGGTGCATAGGAAACCTGAAAAAGCAACCTGCTTTCAGAAAAAAAAGTGTAACATCACTTATTTAACCGCCCCCCCCCCCCCCACCCGTCTTCCACCGCCTCTCCCTTCCCCTCCCCCCATACCCTACGTATATATTGCTGGTGAGGTGTCGCAGAGGTCAGACAATAGGTATAGTAACTATAGGCAAAAGTGTGCTGTACTTTACCATGTGCCAGCGTAGCATGTTTTAGGCTCTGAAAAGAAATTAAGAATTACGGTTGTTTGAAAATGTGATCTGCGTTGACTGGGGACTACAGTGGTAAAGACCTGACAGCTCTGTAGAAAATCCTGATGAATGCGTACGTATTCGCGAAGTGAAAGAAAAATATTTCAAAACTACTTTGGTTTATTACTCTGCATAGTGGCTTACACATCGCAGCGTTTATTAAAATTGATAAATGGATGCTATAAATGTAAAGCACTTGTTACTAGAGCTGATGAATTTACTGCAAGCAAGATGACGAGTGACATTAACTCATATTTACTGAATCTGTGCAGTGGTACCCTTAAAATTTCCAACTGTTGTTATAGGATACCAATTGTTTCACGTGTAAATGATTAGTTTAAAAGCTTGGTCCTAGACAGCGGAATTCATGTAAAAGCATTTGAAAAGGTTCTGGAAAGAAAAGTTGACTATACTCGCTTTATTGAAACATCTACTCGTCGTAAAAATACGAAAAAAATCACTTTAGAAACAAAATATTTTCACAAACAACTCTTCTTTAATAACGAATAACAACCTTTCAGACGGAACTAATTTACATTTTCATTCTTAACGCGGATTGTTTTCTAGTGGTGAGGCGTATCCTTACTAGTATTTCCTCCAAAATGTTTTTCTGGAGCGCATGATATAATAACTGTATTTTTGACATTAAATTAAGTTCCAGGACTAAATATTTCACAAAAATCCCGAAAATTAATCGAAGTAATAGTCTTGTGTTTAAAGTAATACAACTGAAAAGTGTTTGTAGTTTTCATTCCCCTTCTCAGTTCCTCGAAAGAGAAATGTAATATGTGCGAAACGCTGAGTACACGATGGTTTATATGTTCGCACAGAAATTTCACACTGGAGATCGCACCATGAGCTGCTAGCTCCGCCGTATTTGTCTCTGTGCGTAATACTCAAGAGAAGTAGCAGGCTTCCTTTCTCGAAGGCTTCGTTGATGCTGATTCTGCATGCTGTCGAGATTTTGCACCATGTGACTTCCGTCTTTTCCGCAAGCTAGAAGAATATCTGGGGAAAGAGCTTTTTCCAAAAATGAGGACGTTTATCCAATGGTTCTCGAATGACTCCTTACCCAACAAGCGATTTTCTACTGTCGCGGAAGCGAACGATTGGTGGAACATTACGACCATTGTTTGCAGAGACTTGGTGACTACGTTCAAAAACAGTATTATCTATTTGTGTCATTTCTAATATTAGTGCAGCAGTCAATGAAAGTTACTTGGCCTGCCATAATATGTTTCCGTACGTATGTTTGCCACCTACCCTAAAATGAAGGTTTCACTGGTAATTTTTTGAGTGAACTAGAGGCATGGGATGTCAAGGACGTAGTACTTACATTAACACTTTAAAATCGACGGAGCCAATCAGTTTGGTGTCACGTGGTAATGAATCATAAGCGTGCGAGCTCTACTGTATACGGAAACAATGTCAGGGAAGAATTGTGATACCGAGCTTTTCGCAAAGGCACTCGGTTCGGTCGTCTACTGCTGTAGCCCATTAACGCCAAATTTCGCCTCACTATCCTAACGGATACGTTCTTCGTACGTCCCACATTGATTTCTGCGGGTATTGCACGCACTGTTGCTAGTCTCTTATCACTGATAACTCTATGCAAACGCCGCTAGTCTCTGTTGGTACGTCAAGGCCGTCAGCCTCTGCATTGTCCGTGCCTGAAATTTGGTATTCTCGGCACACTCTTGACACTGTTGACTTCGCAATATTGAATTTTCTAACGATATCCGAAATGGAATGCTCCGTGTTCCTAACTACCATTCCGAGATCAATGTGGCCGGCCGGAGTGGCCGAGCGATTCTAGGTGCTACAGTCTGGAACCACGCGACCGTTACGGTCGCACGTTTGAATCCTGCCTTGGGCATGGTTGTGTGTGATGTCCTTAGGTTAGTTTGGTTGAAGTAATTCTATGTACTATGGGATGTGGCCGTGCGGTTAAAGGCGCTGCAGTCTGGAAGCGTAAGACCGCTACGGTCGCAGGTTCGAATCCTGCCTCAGGCATGGATGTTTGTAATGTCCTTCGGTTAGTTAGGTTTTATTAGTTCTAAGTTCTAGGGGACTAATGACCTCAGTAGTTGCGTCCCATAGTGCTCAGAGCCATTTGAACCATTGTAAAGAAAGACGAAGGTAATGAGAAGTAGTAGAAACGAGAACAGCGGGAAACTTAACATCAGGATTGATGGTCACGAAGTCAAAGAAGTCAAGGAATTCTGCTACCTAGGCAGTAAAATAACCAATGACGGACGGAACAAAGAGGACATCAAAAGTAGACTCGCTATGGGAAAAAAGGCATTTCTGGCCAAGAGAAGTCTACTAATATCAAATACCGGCCTTAATCTGAGGAAGAAATTTCAGAGGATGTGCGTCTGGAACACAGCATTGTATAGTAGTGAAACATGGACTGTGGGAAAACCGGAACAGAAGAGAATCGAAGCATTTGAGATGTGGTGCTATAGACGAATGTTGAAAATTAGGTGGACTGATAAGATAAGGAATGAGGAGGTTCTACGCAGAATCGGAGAGGAAAGGAATATGTGGAAAACACCGATAAGGAGAAGGGACAGGATGATTGGACATCTGCTAAGACATAAGGGAATGACTTCCATGGTACTAGAGGGAGCTGTAGAGGGCAAAAACTGTAGAGGAAGACAGAGATTGGAATACGTCAAACTAATAATTGAGGACGTAGGTTGCAAGTGCTACTCTGAGATGAAGAGGTTAGCGCAGGAAAGGAATTCGTGGCGGGCCGCATCAAACCAGTCAGTAGACTGATGACCAAAAAAAAAATGGGAATGATGACCTCAGCATTTAAGTCCCATAGTGCTCAGAGCCATTTGAACCTTTTGAGATCAAACTTTATTTATTACCGTAGTGCGGCTACAGTCATGTAGGACACCGGTGCACATAAATCACCTACTTAACAGCTCTGTCAATGCACTGCCCTTTTATGTAACAGATATTACAGTATGTTGTTGCCTTTGTGTCTTATGATAACGATGAGAGAGGGGAGATGGTTCGGATGGCACATAGTCTACTCCCCACGGGAAGCACCATGGAGGGCCCCAAGCTTGAAGTCCTCATCTGACGGATGATCAATAATGTCACACTGCCTAATTTCATGAGACAAGGGGGAGAACAAGAATTTAATCCAGACAATGGCGTAAAGACTGCTGATCAGGAACTGTACGTCACCAATTGTCCTCTCCTTGCCACCCAAATACTCGCAGGGAAACTTTCATTCAATAGCAGAAAGGAAGGAAAGAGGAATAGGGTTTAATGTCACGTCGACAGTGAGGTTATTAATTACAGAACACAGACTCGGATTGCTTCTGAGATAAGAAAGAAAATCACATGTGCCCTTTCAAAGGAACCATCCCAGCATTTGCCTGGAGAGATTTCGGGAAATTATGGAAAAGCTAAATTATAAAGGTAGGACGCGGAGTTGAAGCGTCGTCCTAGCTTGTACAGCATGCTGACCACTGCTCTTCCTCGCTCTATTTGAGAATCAGCATTTGAAGCGGTTTATCTCCGAGGCGAGCACCACCGCACAAGCGTGTTTTTTTTCTGTTGAGCCACCCATCTCCAATTATATCCCATTCTGTCTCTCCCCAAATACGGCTTCGTTTACTACATTCTCGCACTACATTCTTCAAATCGTTTGTCCATATTTTCTCTTCTCCTTTTCCCTTTTTTAAAAAAATTCTACTTCTTGAAATCAAAGTTATTCATCTTCAAAATGGAAAAAAGAGAAGAATAGTTCCTTCTTGGGAAATATGGTAGTCTTTCTGTTCTAATAATGCCCCTTAGCACTCTAATGTGTTTCGCGGTCTTTGTTGAATTCCCAATTGTATTTATCGTCATTGCAAACCAAGCGCGACGATAACACTTTTACAAACGCTTATAATATTTTTTGCCAACCCTTTGTCACATGACACAATGCTGATGTTTCAGTTAGGATTAGGAGTCCTGTATGTCCAGAGTATCTCTAATTATCGAGTAATGAATGAAATGAGGCATGTACAACTGGTGCTTTGTCCCTGTGAACACATGCCAGTTCGATTGGAAAATGGTGTGTAAGGTTATAAAGGTAGGGCTCATTCTGGTAATAAAAGCCAATATATTCCTTGTCCGCAATCAAAATTGCATTTGGTCTAACCAAGTGAATCTACGAGTATGTGCCATGAGGATTCGGTGTTAGAATGACGTCGTTTACACTCCAGTTGGAACCTTCTAATACGTTACTTCTACCCAATTGGATTTGATAAATGACGGTAAGAATGTTTGATGAACATTTCTCCAAACTCTGCACTGCATCACGAGTAACTGATTGTAAAGCGGGCTTACAGGTGAGCATTGAAATTCTTGTGGGCATAAAAAAGCTGTGGAGCGGTGTAGCGTGCCAAAATACAATACAACTCCTCGTAACGCAGTAGGGGCTCGTTTCAGACATGAGCATTGGCACAGACATGTTAACAGGCCTAGAGGCGTTGAATATAATTTCGAATTTATAATAATTGATAAGAAACCGGAAGTATCTCTGCCGTAACTAAATTTGAAATAAATGTGGCTGTCCTTAGAAAAGTATTAGGCGTCCAGGTTGACCAAGCAGCGACTCCAAAAATTTATTTCGCTACGTTGCTCGGGCTGGGGTAAAGTGGTGCGACATGGTGGAGCTTAGGTAAAACGTATGCAATAATGAAACGGGCCATTTGAAGTTTGATGAAATGCGACAGTAAAGTTATGTAGATGGATTCCATTTCGTTAATCCAGTTCTTGTATATCATATGCTTGGGTCTGGCTTTGATGTACACTGCGCAACACATTTAAAGGAGCACGAAACGTAGTAATTGCCTACCATCGCGACGTTGAAGTTTGAAATTTGGCTTAAATGTGCCTACAACTGCGGAAAGAATGCCAGAGCTCTAACGTTCATGTGAGGTATAAGGTGCATTAGTGATGTGACTTGACGTCGAATTTCCCCACAATTCTGTCCAAAGTCACCGAAGACGTGTCACGCAGTGAGGTGGTCAGCACACCCCATGGTGCAAGAGGATGCGGAACAAGGGGTCTGAAAAAGGAAATGCGCCTTTTTCTTTTTCAGTTCGCTTTCAAATGTCGTCGAATGTTTTGAGCGACCCTTAGTGGTTCTACCCTCACATTAGAGCAAAGACAACCGTTCCAATCACTTCGAAGGAGTGCCATCACCTTCACTAAGGTTGCTGGTCCTTAGAGACGGCCGCAGTTGTGCGTTGGGGGAATGGGGGACGGGGGGCTTCAGCAATCTCAAAGATTGTGAAGAACATCATCCTGGTGCTCTTTACATTGCGAATTGTCGTTCAATGGTGCCCACTATTCCAGTACCTAGGGTCTCTTCGTGTTGATACTGAGCGGCGGTGCGTCGAAATGTTTTCCTCGGCCACCAATAAGAAAACAGCGTGATCTCAATGCTCGGCTTCACGGTTCTGACTTTCATCGCAGAACTGTCAAATGAAGGGGGTGAGATGTGGGTAAAACGGGGTGTGACGGCCTTCCCATTATGTGACCGGTCCACGGTGTCATTGGGCAGATTTATGGTGAAATGTGGTGCCATTGTCAGATCTTTAACCCTCTTTACACCTCACATGAACTTCTGAGCTCTGACCTTCTTTCTGCATACATCGACAGGTTGCTGTTTGAATTGTCGCCTGGCCCGAGCGTGATGTTGTAGGGCGCCACTCTTTTACATCGCTACTGTGAAAGGTTGTAAGCACCTTTGAGCCAAATTTCAAACTTCAACATCGTAATGAGACTGAATTACAGATTTTCGGGAATTGTGTTCTGTAGTGTATAAACCCAGTTGCTTTCTGAGTGTTACATTGGGGACCAGTGCGACAGGTGTACAGCTTATTCAAGGCCCACCTGTAGCAGGGCTGATTTTAGTCTACTGACACGGTGGCACAGCTATGCTCTTCACACGCATTTATTACTTGTTACGTGAGACGAAAATGTGTTTTATCCTGTGGATCCACGAATGTGGAGATAGGTCTTTGTTTGGTTCTGTTGCATTCTGTAATTACATGGTATATGATTGTGAGCAGACCGAACCATAACAATATATGCCTCTGTCTGATTCCATAGTGTTTTCTAGGTATGCTGGTAAGGCAGTCTTAGCCTGATATTGTCTAATGATAGGTTATGCTGTAGAAGATTAGATGATCTTCATACAGTTGTTTGAGCACTGTAAAATTATACTCCTAAATGAATTGTCACTTTTGAGCCTTGGTTCAAGATTATTCTTTACAAATTTACTTTCGGCCTGGCTCACTTCAGCCAGTATTCAATTAAGTTTCTGTATTTTTTGTGGAAGGAAACGCGTTTGTCCCAAAGTGGTACCATCTTATGATGTATTTCTCCGACTGACAAGTTGTCCAAATGGCTCTGAGCACTATGCGACTTAACTTCTGAGGTCATCAGTCGCGTAGAACTTAGAACTAATTAAACCTAACTAACCTAAGGACATCACACACATCCATGCGCGAGGCAGGATTCGAACCTGCGACCGTAGCGGTCACTCGGCTCCAGACTGTAGCGCCTAGAACCGCACGGCCACTCCGGCCGGTATTTCTCCGACTGCTAGTCAGCTTGTGTTCAGCCTCCGTAAGGTTCTGACTTCGTAAATAGGCTGTCACGTATGACGCCAAAATAAGTAGCAGGCAGAGTGATCCAAGAAACTGTGCCAGTATTTCGAAGTGTAATGTATCTGACAGCATTTGTATGCGACCACAATCGGCTAACCGCGGTACCTATGATGTAGGTGAAGGCCGACTGCAAATGGATGCTATTTGCACCACACACCTACCAACGTCGACTTGGTATTAATTTGTTGCAGTTTGGCGCAATAACTGGTATTAGGATTTGGTACCGTTGTTCTACCGCGCAGTTAAAATCGCCCACTGTAATCGCATGCGTTCCGGAATTTGTGAGTAGTTGAGTTAGCTATACTCTAGTGTCAAGGTCCGGTTTGCCGGCCAGCCTGTGGACGGATTTTAAGGCGGTTTTCCATCTACCTAGGCGCATGCCAGCTGGTTCCCCATATTCCAACTCAGTTACACTATGTCGGAGATTGCTCCGGAAACACCATTTCCAAGTAAGCGTACATCTACACTCGTCTGGTAAGAAGCGTTCCCAGGGGCAGGGGGCGGGGGGAAGGGGGGGATCCACTGGCATCCGAACAGCACAGTAACCCTGGGTTCGGTGTGGGGTGGCGGTGGGGTGGGTGGACTGCTGTGGGGCTGTGAACCACTGAGGGCTACGGAGGGACGAAGCCTTCTCCGTCACTTCTAGGTCTCCGGTTTCATACATACAAACATAACTATACTTTAAATAATTTTTTCTCTATTACTGTACCCCTCACTGCAAAGGGTCATAGATGCTTTCAATGTGTATGTCAGAGTGTTGGCAGCTATGTCTGTACCAGATGGGAACAAAGCTGTAGGTGTGCATGGTATTTCTTGTGTAAATAAGACCACTGTATCAGATTGTCGTTCGAAATTGATAAGTGAGATATGTATGGTGGCGTTTCCAACATTAGGAGAGCATATAGGGGACATCGACATCTGCTCCTCATGAATGCTTCCATACCTCAAGTTTTCTGGCTCTAGAAGATATGCTGTTTACATTTATAGTAGCTAAACAGTATGTTTCAGTGTTCATCCTGCGGTCAATGGTAAGTCCGGGGCTGCAGTTATATTTGCCGGTTATTGCTCAACTTACGAATGCGTGTTCACAGCCGCATTCGTTTTGATATCGTTTTTAAATGACAACACGAAACTTCCTGTTCGTTTTTGCTTGATTTCCTGATGTCTGGCTCCATTTGTCTTTCCTGTTCTTTGTTACTAACCTCTCTCTTATAGCTGGGGCTCATCTAGCTGGTGAGAAACACGTAATTTTGTATAGATAGTCTAATGATTGTTTTATTTACTGGTGGACTTGCACCGCGCTAAGCTTCCGTGATTATTGGATGTTTATCATCAGTTGGCGATTCAGTGGGAATCATGTCCACCTGACGATAGTGCTCTTTGTGTTCGGTCTGTTGTCTGATCGTCTAATATGTTAGCAGATTTCACCACTTGGACTCATTTGCTAGTCACAGCACCATACGTTGTTTCTGTTATCATTTTGTGGGTGTTTCCCATACTTCGGCGTATTAGTAGCTGGAGAGGTCTACGAATGCGAGAACACTGCTCGCATTAGTGACAAATTTGTTCCCATAACGCACACGTTTTGGGTTGATCTTTGTATGACCACGACAGGGAAAGCTTTCACGTTAATGTAAACGGGACATGTTTTTCTGAATCAGTTCGGATTGCTCGGGCACCGTTACATACAATTAAACAGGTATTCGTTATTCATTTCTCTTCTTTTATTTCACACCCTGCCATTAGCCTTTAACAGGGATTGAATGTGGTCGGGCGACATTTCAAAGGGAATATTATGCGGCCTAATGGTGCATCAATTTAATACAACAAGCGATATTTATACCTTGATGATTTTAGCAGAGGTTGTTGTAAAATGAGCCTCATCTTTTGTCTTGTTCATGAATCGTTGGCATGTTAGTTATGTGCTAGCTTAAGCAAAATCTTCATTCTTAAGTAAATGAAGCTGAATTCCGTATACATCCTCTGACTGCAACCAAGTTTCACAATAAGTCAGTCATCAATCTTGGCTCGCAGTCTGGTGCATCCATGTGGAAAACAAACAAGGGAACGGTTCAATCGAGACGTATCTGGAAACTTTTATGCAAGAAGAATACACCGAAAGAAACACACTGTCAAAATTCTAGCTGCTAAGACACACTGCAAGAAGTTTTTAAAAGATGTTGAAAATTGTCACATTCGTAGCTCGCCAAGTGGCTGGAAGAATGTACACACCTATCATAGCTATCAGGCACCACATGCGCAATAAGGAGGGCACATTGCCGTGCTCGAAAGCACTTCGGTAAACAAATAACATGCCACAACGCAATTGTAATTTGTAAGGCGGGTTTCAGTTTCCGTTGATAGTTTTTCCTGACGTAGACATTCACAAAACAACTCATTTAAGATTCGTAATAATTAGCAGTGGTTGGTATTAGCATCTTAGCGCAGATTCCAGAGTTCCCCTGTATGTGAGGTACAATTAATGTTTTCGGCCTCGCAAAGATGAAATTTGAAGAACGTTGTATGCTAATTCTCCTGAAGGCCAAAACATTTGTTATTTTTCATTAATTTCTTTGACTCTCATTTGAGTGATGTTGACATTTAGTTACAATTTGTGGAAACACAAGTTTTAGAAGACACAGGAAATAATTCAGGCGATTCCATAAATTGTGATCATAACAATGATTGTCGCGCTAATTAAAGTCCAGAACAAAAGTAGACCATCTCCCAAGCTTTCAGTGTCAAAGAAAAGGCTGTAAAAGGTTTGATTAAACAAAGGAGGTGGTTGAGGGCAGCAAAAGCTAAAACTTTAGCAACGTGCAAAGTGGGATAAGTTTAATAAGATGTGAACATGATTTGTGTAAATGGAAGAAAGATTTACACAGAGTACGAAATATGTGACGAAATTAAAGTCGTGGAAGTACGAAAGGAAAATTATTCGACTGGTATAGGACTCCTCATGAGAGTCAATGCAGTCTTACTCAATGAGATCTATGTGACTAGAATCTTTGATTTACAAATGAGATGAAAACTATTGGTTTCAATTCTTCGACCGGGCTAAACAGATTACGAAGTTTACCTCAAGTAAACATGCAGAGGACACATCATTAACAGGTAACACTACAGAGAAATGCATAGCTGACGTGTAAACGAAACTTTTTGTTTACCCCTAAAATATTATGTATAATACGAGTCAGTCAACTTTCGAGCAGGAGCTGTGTAGATATGGCACTTTATCACTCCGAGTAAAACAAGACAGAGTCGGTAGTGCAGTCGATGACACATTCAGGTACAACAATGGCAGTGATAAGTATCAGCGGATTATTGTTTCCAAAGCTATATGTATGTTTTCAGGAACAACATTAAAAAAATAAAATTAAAGAAAAGTCAATTTACTGACAAAAAGATTGTACTCTATGTAGCAAAACCTGGAAAAATTGGATAGTATAGTTTTCAGTGTTACATCCCAAATGGCTTCTTACAATTTGCGGAAAATTATTCGTTGCTTTCGTTGGACCCTTGGCCTAGACATAATGACACCACTCTCCGTAGGAAGATGATGGAAAGAGTGATAATATAAATCGGATTCCACCCTGTATTAATAGTGTAATTCAGCCTGTCGATAAAACAAAAATTTTCAACAGTGTTAGTTATTTTTCAGATATGTATCGAATGACACAATTTCTGATAGTTCTTCGTCATTTCAGGTTTATCAGCGGAACGATGCTGTTAAAAATCAGTCATTTCTGCATTGTCAGTTTGCATCACCGCATTTTACGAATTTGACCACGTATGCCTGGTACGCAGCACAACATGCAGAATTACGCCCATGACCGTTTTGTACCCCATTCCAGTTCTGCGTTAATAAAACTAGTAATTGCTGTGAAGTGCCTGAATGCATTAACATTTTGTCAGGTGTGCCTGGTGTAAGGAGAATGTTTGCTTTTATCATCCAGTAGACAGTTCTCTCTGATTTGACTATTACAGGGAATAAGCAAGGAACTGTTTCACTGATAGTAACATATACATTGTTCAGGAATTATCATAAGAACCGTGCTACAGGAATGGCTATAAATCACGTAATTTCAACAAATTAAATCAACAAATTAAAGTCTTGATCGATGGAAGTCGTCTGTGCTGTAACATTATAGACTATTTTAATTTTCTTTCCTCTGGTAGTCACTTGTGTAAGAATTACATTTGAACAGGTTAGCTGTCGATAAGAACTGCATTTATGCAAAACATTTATGATCTGAGACATGATCAGTATGGTTTAAGTGCTTAAAATTGGACTTCGCGGTACGTGACGCAGCGTCCTCGCGTTACAGCTGTATCTGCTTGGCTCAAATGGCTGTGAGCACTATGGGACTTAACATCTAAGGTCATCAGTCCCCTATAACTTAGAACTACTTAAACTTAACTAACCTAAGGACAGCACACACATCTATGCCCGAGCCAGGATTCCAACCTACGACCGTAGCGGTCATGCGGTTCCAGAGTGAAGCGCCCAGAACCGCTCGGCCATTTCGGCCGGCTGCATCTGCTTACTCACCGATCGCGCGCTAGGTAGGAAGGACTGTACGAACCGGCATTATAAGCGGTTCATTGCGTGGCAAAAATGAGTAGCTTTAACAGTGTTTTTCAAAAATAATTTTGCAGTGGTCCTTAGCAGCTAGAATCTTGACAGTGCATTCCTTCGCTATATTCTTTCAGTGTGAAACACTTTAGTGTAAGTTTTGACATGTCAGGTTGCACCCTTCCGCTCTAAATCTAATCATATTATCCCCAATTTCATCCATATTCACTACGTTCCACTCTGACGCTTGGAACTCCGTCCACAGGCTCTGGTGGACCCAGTGATACCGACCGGCGCCGTGTCATCCTCAGACCACAGGCGTCACAGGATGCGGATATGGAGGAACATGTGGTCACCACACCGCTCTCCCGGCCGTGTGTCAGTTGCCGAGACCGAAGCCGCTACTTCTCAATCAAGTAGCTCGTCAGTTTGCCTCACAAAGGTTGAGTGCACCCCGCTTGCCAACAGCGCTCGGCAGACCAGATGGTCACCCATCCAAGTGGTAGCCCAACACGACGTCGCTTATCTTCGTTGACGTGACAGGAACCGGTGTTACCACTGCGGCAAGGCCATTGGCTTAGTACAGATGCTACCGTCAAAAGGCTTAATCGCAGTACTCTCCCGTCGTGTCTTTGTCTCACCTGACCGCCGATGCGCAGCAAGGACGCAAACACAGCACGTCGTCGCACGATGACCGCCGCAGGAAGAGTGCTACGGTGGAGGGTGTAACAGCAGACAGCTTCTGAGAAACGAGGCACATACTGCAATCGAAAGCAAGTCGCTGCCTCCATTCTAAATCGAGAAATGAGCAAGATAAATGGAAGCAGTAAGTAACAAAGGGAAATGGGAAAATAGTTTTAGTAGTGCGATAGTTGTAATGCTACGTGCATGGGAACACCTATGTTATGATTGAGACATACCGCTGATTAGGCGACATATTACAATGTTTTTATTTGGAAGATATCGTTACTTCCGGAAATATACATGGATTTTCGTTCTTCTTCATATCAAATACACGTCACTTAATATGTCATTGTGTGTTGGAAGGTACATTGTGTCTCCAACATTTTTGACTTCAGCAAAACCGTTGATGTAGAACAGTGGAAAACCACATGCACTGACGTCTAATTTTGTGAGATTTCTGCCGTCTCATCCAGACTCAGAACCGATAAATTTTATCACGGATAGTGCTTTCATCAAAATAAAAATTTATTGAGGAACTAGTTCAGTACTTTACTTTAATCTCTTTCATGGATATCCCTAAACGGTCATAAGTATACTAATCATTGAGAGTTAATTGTCTACTATTGTGTTGCCTTCTTCTGGCAGGAAAGAGGACTTGCAGATTTCTGAATTGTACTTATTATCATACGTAGCCTGACTTGGCGGTAGCTGCCAAGAACGAAGTAGCAATGTGTAGATTATAAACACTTGTGGCTTGTAGAGTGGAAAAATGGTCGTAAGAATTCAGTGCATATATTATAGTAAAATGGAGTGTTTCCTTTCCACGTCAATTGCTTTTTCCGTTATTTTTTCGGAGTTTTGCCCTGACTACATTTGGAGAAAGACGCACAGCATCACAAGCCAGACGACAATAGGGTGATTATTCTGGAACACGTCTGCTGAGTACATTTCATCGGAACATGGAACACGTTCATTACAATAAAATTCCATACTTCCAGTTATAATAAAGCAACATTCTCTCTCTCTCTCTCTCTCTCTGTGTATGTATGTATGTGTGTGTGTGTGTGTGTGTGTGTGTGTGTGTGTGTGTACGCGTGTGCGTGCGTGTTGTGTGTGTCTCATAGATAATCAAAAACAAGATGGATGCAGTAGTTTTATACACGGGGGGGACTGCAGTGGCGTGGGTGTCGCGGAAGTGGATCAGGCTCATCAGTGGTTATGTAAGATTTGCAGCAGAGATAGGAAGATAGTGGAACAGGAGAGGAAAATTGCTACCCTTCAGGCTGAGGTAGATGAGGCTAGGGAAGATGTGGACAGGTTAAGGAGGGAGAAGGGCAAAGAGAGGTGGGAAGTGGCAACAGGTAACAGAAGTAACAGGCCGAGAACTAAGTCTGACAGTTTTGTGGTGAATGTCAAAAATAAGTTTGACCTGTTGCTTCAGTTAGAAACTGATGAGCCTCCAGCAGAGGTAGGTGTAGACAAGACACAACAAACTTTCAATAGGAAATTGAAAAACAATGTAGGAAAGTCAACGAAAAGGAAGAAAGTTTTGTTGTTAGGTAGTTCTCATGCCAGAGGTGTAGGTCAACTTCTGCAGGAGGAATTAGGACCAGAATACCAGGTCACAAATTTTTTCAAACCAAGTACTAGTCTGGATCAGGTGACAGAGGATTTAGGTTCACTCTGTAAAGGATTTACCAGGGAAGACACCATGGTTATTGTGGGAGGGCCAGGGAACGGCATCGACAGAGATCCTGGGTACAGTATAGAGTGTGACCTGGTAAAGATTGCGTCGGCATCGAGACACACCAATGTTGAATTTGTATCTGTCCTGAGACGCCATGACCGGCCTCATTTGAACTCTTCTGTTAGGAGAGTTAATTTGGAGTTGGAGAGGCTGCTTGGGCCGGGTGCGGGGGCTCATATTGGTGTGGTTCCTGTTGATTCTTTCAGTAGGTAGGACTATACTAGGCAAGGCCTACATCTCAACAGGAAAGGGAAGGGGAAACTGGCTGGTGTAATAGCAGGAAATTTAAGGGGGGGAGGCACTGCCATGAATGGTAAAATACCAGTGGTTACAGGTGTTGGAGCAGCACCTTTTTTAGGATAGGTAAGACAGAAAGATGTCAAGTTCTACGAGAGGTCCTGATCGAAACAAATCTTCAGTTTAGGAAAGAAATTAAACAGCACAATTCTAGCACATTGGATCACCAATCAGAGCTGTCAATTATAAATTTTCACCAATCACCAGAAATTTTATCTCCACCAAGCTTTATCTCAGTCCTCGGTAATTGCATTGATGAATTAAAGTCACCCAACCCAGTTGACATAATCTGCCCCTCCGAACACCATGTGACCACTGGTACAGGAACTAGGCCTAAGCACAATGAGAAACTCAGATAGGAGAGTACTGCAAATGTTAGAATAAGGAAAGTTTCTCATAAAAGTATAATTAAAAATAATGTAAGTATATTTCATCAAAGTATTGGGAGTTTAAAGAATAAAATAGATGAGCTTCTGGTTTGTTTAGAAGATTAAGAGTTGAGGATGAAATAGATATACTATGCCTGTCTGAGCATCACATTGTTACTGATATGGATAAGGTAAATGTAAGTGGATATAAGCTCTCTGCACATGTAATGAGAGAAAATATGGAGAAAGGAGGAGTTGCCATATATGTCAAAAGTTATCATTGTGCAAAAAGTATAGAAACAAAAACCTTTTGTGTAGAGAAACATATAGAAGCATGCGCCTGTGAGCTTAAATTAAATAAAGGCACATTTATAATTGTAACTATATATAGGTCCCCATCAGGAAATTTTCAACTATTTCTGAAAAATTTGGACTTCTAGTTGTGCTATCTTTCAGACAGGGGGAAGCACATTATTATTTGTGGGGACTTCAATGCAGATTCTCTGAAAGAGGGTAATAGGAAAAATGACCTTGAAGTATTACTCAGTTCTTTCAATTTGACACCCATTATTGATTTTCCTACTCGGGTGGTAAAGGATAGCAGCTCACTGATAGATAACTTCTTTATAGACCAAGATAAGCCTGTTGAGAATGGTCTTTCTGATCATGGGGCACAGCTAGTTACAATATATGACATAGCTCCATTCAGCAATACTAAACAGTCCTCGAAAGTAGTACATTCAGTAAACGATTTAACAATTGCAAATTTCAGGGAAAGCCTACAGCAGTTAGACTGGGATGAGGTGTACCGTGAACCTGACGCCAATTTAAAATATAATTTATTTCATGACATTTTTGTAAATGCATTTGAAAACTGCTTCCCCAAGAAAATAGTTAAATATACTCGTATGAAACCTTGTAACAAACCATGGCTAACTAAGGGTATAAAAATATCTTGTAACCGGAAAAGGGAAATGTATCTGACAGCAAGAAAGAGTAGTGACCCAGAAACTATCAAACATTGTAAAAACTACTGTGTTATATTAAGAAAAGTTATTAAAAAATCCAGAAGTATGTGTATCATGTCTGAAATCAGCAACTCTGATAGTAAAATTAAAACAATTTGGAGTATTATTAAAAGAGAAACAGGTCAACCAAGAGCACAGGAAGGAAGTATTACCATAAAATTGAATGTAAACTTAATGAACAAATAGTGAGAAGTTGAAAATAATTTTAATAATCATTTTCTAAATGATGTGGATATAGTAGGATCCAGGTGTTAATTAGAAGATGCTAGGCTGTTAATGGAAGAGGCCATACCTATGCAATTTGATACAATTGAAATCTCACCCACTTCTCCCTCTGAAATTAGGAAAGTAATAAACTTGCTTAAAAGCAAAAATACAAGTATAATAATCACACCTGACAAACAAGAATTAACTGATGAAATTGTCAATACTGTCTTTCAGAAAATTACTAAGTGGTTCCTTGTAAATGGACTCTCACTGAATTTTGATAAGACACAGTACATACAGTTCCGTACAGTAAATGTTATGACGCCATTAATAAATATAGACCTTAATCAGAAGCATATAGCTAAGGTAGAATATTCCAAATTTTTAGGTGTGTCCATTGATGAGGGATTAAATTGGAAGAAACACATTGATGATCTGCTGAAATGTTTGAGTTCAGCTACCAATGCAATAAGGGTCATTGCAAATTTTGGTGATAAACATCTTAGTAAATTAGCTTACTATGCCTATTTTCACTCATTGCTTTCATATGGTATCATATTTTGGGGTAGTTCATCACTGAGTAATAAAGTATTTATTGCACAAAAGCGTGTTATCAGAATTATAGCTGGAGTCCACCCAAGATCATCCTGCAGACATATATTTAAAGATCTAGGGATATTCACAGTAGCTTCTCAGTATATATATACTCTCTTATGAAATTTGGTATTAACAACCAAACCCAATTCAAAAGTAATAACAGTGTGCATAACTACAATACTAGGAGAAAGGATGATCTTCACTATTCAAGATTAAATCTAACTTTGGCACAGAAAGGGGTGAATTATACTGCCACTAAAGTCTTTGGTCACTTACCAAATAGTATCAAAAGTCTAGCAGATAACCAACAAGTATTTAAGAAGAAATTAAAAGAATTTCTCAATGACAACTACTTCTATTCCACAGAGGAATTTTTAGATATAAATTAAGAAAAAAATATTATAAAAAATTAAATAAAAAAATTTAAAAAAACACAAAAAAAAACAGTTGTTATATTAACTTAAGTATGTTGTTAAATTAACTTAATTATGTCATGTATTGGAAAATTTGACTCGTTCCACATCATTACGAAATATCGTATTCATGATCCATGGAACTAGTATTAATCTAATCTAATCTGAAAATGAAAATGTCGCGATACAACTACTCTTCACTTAGCTATGACTTTTTCTCTGTTCATACCATTTGTCTGCCAGTTATTATAGTGGAGTAAATGCAATATACGGAAACACTGCATATAAACAGCCAGCAGAGTAGCTACAGATGCGTCCATTTCCTTCTACAGCCACTCTTTTTAATAACACGCTTTTAATGCTTGTGTTTTGAATGTACATAGAATCCATTTAAAACGTAACGACAATTTACACAGGTTGATGGATGTTGGTGGCATTACTCTTCATGAAAGCTTACATGGAAAAACCGCGCCGGCCGGAGTGGCCGTGCGGTTCTAGGCGCTACAGTCTGGAACCGAGCGACCGCTACGGTCGCAGGTTCGAATCCTGCCTCGAGCATGGATGTGTGTGATGTCCTTAGGTTGGTTAGGTTTAATTAGTTCTAAGTTGTAGGCGACTGATGACCTCAGAATTTAAGTTGCATAGTGCTCAGAGCTACTTTTGAAAAACCGCGAGCTTCTAAATAAAGTTAGGGAATGATTTCGAGTGAAAAATATTGCTGTAGTTTCATTTTTCTCGATAGCGAACATTGTTTCGCAGGTGTGTGTATGACGCAAGTCTAGTTTCCGGAAATGAGTCACGCGTCACGAGTCGTATTCATCTTTGCGGGAGACTGAGTACAGTGGCTGTTTGTCACACTGACTTTATCAGCTAACATGTGAAGTAGTCTTTGGATGGTGTAAAGCTCCAACAGCCGTTTAGATTAACTGTTGATGTGTAATTGCTGGATTCTTTAGTTTGCTGTCGTATTTGTTTTGGATTAGAACTCTTGATCTTGACCGGATTGGCTGGTACCTTTAATCTCAAGATACACGTGTCACGGTAATGAAGCATCTAATCATTTGCTAAAGAGATATGTGGCCTATCAAACTCCTACTTCCACTACTTCACATAGTCTGTAACATGTACGACTGATGTGGGAGGTGCCTTGAAATCAGAACAGTTTGTACTAGTCACTGAACAGAGAATGAAAAAAAAAAACGGAAACACTAGAAAAACAACACATAATCATGCCTCATACAGTGTAGGAGACCCTTCGACATTCAAAACACCTTTCGGACATCTCGAAACGCATAGATACAAATGGTTTTCGGAGGAATCTTGTAGCGTTATTCCTGGAAAATATTTGAACGTTCGGGTAGCGATGATGGAGATGGATAGCGATCACTCATCCTTCATCTACATCTACATCTACGTGAGTACTCTGCTATTCACAATAAAGTGCCGGACAGAGGGTACAATGAACCACCATAAAGCTGCCTCTCTACTGTTCCACTCTCGAATGGCACGCGGGAAAAACGAACACTTGTGAGAGCCCTGATATCTCTTATTTTATCGTGATGATCATTTCCCCCTATGTAGATGGATGCCAACAAAATGTTTTCGCAATCGGAGGAGAAAACTAATGACTGAAATTTCATGAGAAGATCCCATCGCCACGAAAAACGCCTTTATTTTAATGATTGCCACTCCAATTCACGTATCATGTCTGTGACACTATCTCCCATATTTCGCGATAATACAAAACGAGCCGGCCGGAATGGCCGTATGGTTCTGGGCGCTTCAGTTTGGAACCGCGTGACCGTTACGGTCACAGGTTCGAATCCTGCCTCGGGCATGGATGTGTGTGATGTCCTTAGGTTAGTTAGGTTTAAGTAGTTCTAAGTTCTAAGGGACTGATGACCTCAGATTTTAAGTCCCATAGTGCTCAGAGCCATTTGAACCATTTTTGAACCAATACAAAACGAGCTGTCCTTCTTTGTACTTTTTCGATGTAATCCGTCAGTCCCACCTGATGCGGATCCCACAACGCACAACAATACTCCAGAATAGGGCGGAGAGGAGTGGTGTAAGCAGTCTCTTTAGTAGACCTGTTGCGTGTTCTGCCAGTAAATCGCAGTCTTTGGTTTGCTCTACCCACAATATTATCTATGTGAACGTTCCAATTTAGGTTATTTGTAATTGTAATCCCTAAGTATTTAGTTCAATTTACAGCCTTCGGATCTGTGTGACTTATCGCGTAATCGAAATTTAGCTGATTTCTTTTAGTACTCATGTGAATAACTTCATAATTTTCCTTATTCAGTGTCAATTGCAACTTTTTGCACGATACAGATATCTTATCTAATTCATTTTACAAGTCGTTTTGACCATCTGATGACTTTACAAGACGGTAAATGACAGCATCATCTGCAAACAGTCTAAGACGGCTACTCAGATTGTCTCCTATGTCGTTAATATAGATCAGGAACATTGGAGGGCCTATAACACTTCCTTAGGGAACGCTGGATATTACTTCTGTTTTACACGATGACTTTCCGTCTGTTACTACGGACTGTGACCTTTCTGACAGGAAATCACGAATCCAGTCGCACAACTGAGGCGATACTCCGTAGGCACGCAGTTTGGTCAGAAGACGCTTGTGAGAAACGGTGTCGAAAGCCTTCTGGAAATCTAAAAATATTTAATTAATTTGGCATTCCCTGTTGATAGCACTTATTATTTCATGAGTGTAAAGAGCTAGTTGTGTTTCACAAGAACGATATTTTCTGAAACCGTGCTGACTATGTGTCAATAAATCGTTTTCTTCCCTCCAAAGTAGACCACAAAGGCACGATAATATTGAGATCTGCTCACTCTGGTGGCCAGAGGAGATATGACACTTCATCCTCGCCGTCACAAGAAACCACTCCTGGACGATGCGTGCTGTGTGAAGATGTTCACATAACGTGACAATTCGTGGGGTTATTGGAATACCCGTCCCCCGCCATGTTTCACTCATGCGACGTAAACACAACCATAAGTTAGTAACAGGGTCCTACAAGATTTAGTCTACCGGATTACTTTCCTTTACTGCTCCACTGTCCAGGTAAAAAGGCTTGGTTGCGGTTATTTGCGTCACTGATGAGTGATTTTGGAATTACATCTCGCCCTGCAATTCTCTGCTTATGTAGCTCCCTTCGCGAGAGAAACATTTAGTTCTGGTGTAAGTTTTGCAGATTTTGTCCTATTATTTTTCGTCACAATTTTCTTCAACGACAGCCTGTCACAAACAATCAACATACACTTTCGTCCGCGTTGTGACCTAGCGGATGATGTTTTTCTGCTTTCCCTGCAAGCAATATAAAACTTTGACACTGATTCTCTTGAGGCACCAAATATTTTGGTTACCTTAATTACTAAAGCCCACGCGATACGAGCACCAAGTGATTTCCCAGGATCGAATTCACTGAGTTGGGACATAATGCACTCAAGATAGCAGGAACACTGCTCTGACTACGGCTGACAGTTGCAGAGTACTCAGGACATTGGACTGGTGCTGTTCGTTGTCAAATACAACAGTGCAAATTTCAGACTTTACTAGCACCTGCTTTTATTTTCATTCAAACATGAATTTCTCGCTTTTTTCCTATATTTGTGTCCTATTATTCACTTCCAATTGGTGTTTCATTATTTTTGTCCAACCACTCACTTCCAATTGGCCTAAAATAAAAATGGTTGTATATTACTGCAGAAAAGTGAACGACAATTTTATGCTAATTAACGGGACTCACACAGATATTCAAGAAATGCACCAGGTCTTGAAGAATCTAAATCCAAAAAACAAATTTATGATAGAAATGGAGACAAGAGATGCAATAAATTATTTGAATCTCACGATCAGCTGAATGGATGGCTAACACAACACAGAAAACAACCGCCTTATGTCTAAGTGTCATTCATAGCACCTGAGCATTACATGAGTCCACCCCTCTACTCGAATTGGCCATTGCATTCATCTAGTGACCCAGCAACGTAAAATATTATGTGTTGTCTCATTCCATAAAAGACTAACGTGAATTGACAGCTGTCAATTTTCGCGTCTGCTTTCCACATTCCATTGCGTGACTGAGCACACCGTACTAGCCTGCGACACACTGCCGAATCCTTCACACCTACTGCCCACTACTGCCTGCGGTGTGCCAATGCGGCAGGCGCCAAAACGTCCCTGTTCCTAGGCGACAGAGCAGACCTGTGCCACCTGCTTGATTCTGTCCGGCGAAGATGAGTAAAGGCAACATCGGATACGAAGGGAGAGAATGGATACCTGTAAAACTTATATCGCCCATAGGTTCTTTTTTTCAAGATGCGTGCCGCGCGGAGTGGCCACGCGGTTTATGGCGTCATGTCACGGACTGCGCGGCCCCTCCCATCGGAGGTTCCAATCCTCCCATGGGCATGTGTGTGTGTGTTGTTCTTAGCATAAGTTAGTTTAAGCAGTGTGTAAGTTTAGGGACCGATGACCTGAGCAGTTTGGTCCCTTACGAATTCACACAAATTTGAACATTTTTTCAAGATGCATGTAACAAAAATTTAGGACAATAACAAAACAAATTCGCCAACAGCTAAAAATTTGTGGTCCAAAAGACTTTAAAATAACTCCAAATTTCTCATAAACTACAAAATGGCAATGCCACCTTCATACATTCACAGATTCATTTGATACTTGTAAGTTTCGAAGTATCAATCCAATTCTCAAATATGGGTATAGTGAAATCCAAAAAACTTTCAAATTTCTAATTTTCAGCAAGGCATTCCAAGCTTATTGCATAAATATCTATCCATTTCAGTTAAGTACTCATGTACCTATACAGAAAAAAGCATATCAGTTTTCGTAATGTCAAATTCAGGATGGTACAGAATGACTTGCTTACTTCAATTTGCCGCTCTGCAACGACCGTTTCTTCGAAGTGGTGGATTCAAATGGTTCAAATGGCTCTGAGCACTATGGGACTTAACAGCTATGGTCATCAATCCCCTAGAACTTAGAACTACTTAAACCTAACTAACCTAAGGACATCACACAACACTCAGTCATCACGAAGTGGTGGAGTTTGGCACGTTCCAGAAGGCAGGACGTGAAGCTGAAGCTCTGCTTGGTTTAATTAAAGGCACGGGGCGGACGAGGGTAGAGTGCACGTGCGCTGTCGAGGCATACTTTTCCATATGTCTCTTAATCATCGTCACTCAATGTTCTTTCCGAATCCGTTTCAGAATTACGCCCCGTGGTCGTGTTCCTAGCTGACAGTGGATTGTTTCATGAGCAAACAACTCTAGGGACACAGCGGATGTGATGAAAAACACCTGGGCTTCCACGAACAACAAGGTTACGCAAAAAAGTTTTGCGACCTGCTCAGCGCTCTGCCCGCAAACATGCAGCTGCTGTTGGCATCTCTGCTCGTTCAGTGCGGCAAATCCCTCATGAAGAACTAAAATTTTATCTCCCACAAATTTTTTGTCGTGCAGGAACTTAATCCACTGGATTTTATTGCTAAATCTAATGCAAGAGTGGCGCTTCTTGGTATGCATCACGATACACGCGCATTTCAAGAAATGGTCTTCTTTAAAAAACGAAAAATAAAAAAAGATGGAGAGCAGGCATCTTCGTTCACTTCTGACAGTTATGTCCTCCTGCCAACAGTCAACGAGATGAAAGTGGGAGATGTATGATTCCAGCCTAACGGTGCCACGGCACACACAGCACTTCTACCAATGATCGTTTTCGGGCAACGATTCTCAGTCTATAGAGGTCCAGCTCTGACTTTAGATGATTTCTTGCTGGACTGAAAAATAAAAGTACTTAAAAGATGTAAGATATCTCCCAAACAGAAACGAAATCATGCTGATACTTTTACAGCAAATTTACTTCAAGAAGAGCGTATCCGGTACTATATCAGAAAAGACTTGAAGACTACATTAGTTCAAATATAAAAGCTGATAACATCAACCAGGAATGGAATAATTTAAAGGGAGCATAATTGAAGCAGCAACAGAAGCACTCGACAGAAGAAAGAAATTCTTTTTCTTCAAAAGTGGCCTCATGCCCGTTTCAAAATGTTAAGTTCCCCGGATGATCACGATCTGAGACTAAATCCGAAAGGATATCACCTCTAGTCAAAAGGAAAGTCAGGCAAGTTACACATCTCAGTTAGGAAAGATATGTTACAGATACTGAAAACAATGTCAGAGGTAGACAAGACAAAGCATAAAAGTAGTGAGACATTTACACAAAGAAGATAAGAACACTCTGAAAATAAACAAAAGATGTGAATATAATTGGTTACAACGCTATAAAACACTCTGGACGGCTCTGCAGATGCACAAATGGTTATACCTGATCCAGGTAGCAACGTAGTATTCATAACTTTGGAGGAACTACAGGGCGCAATAACATCCAGTAAGAACAGGAGAGGATTTTAATGTGCTGCTGGGTGACTGGTTCACCCAGGTTTTAGGTAAGAGGTCCGCCAGTCACGATTTTCTACTTGTTTCCCTTCAATTTCTGTTCTCTTTTCCTTGTGTTTCCTTTCCTTTTTAGTGCGTTTCTTCTCCTCTTGTTTTGCCTCTGTATGTGAGGATTTGTAACTGCGTCAGGTCTGTGTCTTTTAGCCGTTCTCCTTGTTCGCTGTCCGTCTTCATCTCTTCTCCGCATGTGTTCCTGTTTCTATGCGTTTGGGCGCTGATGACCACGCTGTTTAGCGCCCGAAAACCTCAACCCACACACACACACACAAGAACAGGAAGACTCCACCGTGTGATAAAGTCAATGTAGAAATGATGAAATATGCACCGAATATTACAGAAATGAAAATTCTTGATTTTATGAATATGTGCTGACAAAGTGGTTATATATCTGAAGAATACAGCGCAGATATGCCCAATTCATACGAAAGGAAATAGACAGGATTGTAAGAACTACAGAGGTATTTGTAGTGTTGACAGATTGCCAACACTACGCACATTATTTAAGGGAGGCGGCCATTAAGCAAGCAGGCGGACTTGATGGTCTGTAACAGGATACGTGATGAATGTGATAAAGAAATGAACGTAGCTACTAGAACACTTAACTTTTATATAGTCCTTTGGTATACAGCATTCTTGATGATACAAGTGAGACTATCTTGAGATACATGCAATGGTACAATTGGCGCCTTGCTAGGTCATAGCCATTAACTTAGCTGAAGGCTATTCTAACTGTCTCTCGGCAAATGAGAGTAAAGGCTTCGTCCGTATAGTCGCTAGCAATGTCGTCTGTACAACTGGGGTCGAGTGCTCTATCGTATCTCGAGACCTGCCTTGTGGTGGCGCTCGGTCTGCGATCACACAGTGGCGACACGCGGGTCCGACATGTACTAAATGGACCGCGGCCGATTTAAGCTACCACCTAGCAAGTGTGGTGTCTGGCGGTGACACCACATTCCTCCCCCGCAAATCGGCGAACGGTCGTGTTATAAGGTTTCCGCCCGCCGTGGGGAGGACCCCACGTTGACGTATGCGATAAGGTGGGGAGCCTAACAACAGGCGAGGCTGTGCCACCCGCACCCGGCCATTCGGTCCAAGGGGAGCTAGGAAACGCCTGAAAACCTAGTCCAGGGTGCACGTCAACATGCGGTGTATGCGCCCGTAAAGAGACAGGAGGGGCCGAAGGGTCGACCTCCATTGCGTCGGGGTATCCGACGCGCAATGACGTCATGTGGTCTGGAGCGGGCAAGAGTTCCATGGCGGAGGACAGCTGGTCACGGGAAGCGATCGGCGGCGCGTGACCCAGGGAGGCGCCCGGTGGCAGCAGCGAAGCGTCCACTGCGCGCGGCGCCGGCGGGAGAACAGGCGGCGGCGGCGGCGGCTGCGGCGGCGCGTCGCCATGGGGCAAAATGGAAGGCATCGTCGGTAACACCTGGGGATGAGGCGAGCCAGTAGATGGGTCCCCAGGGCGCTGACCAGACGGCACCGTCGCTGAAAGCAGACGGGGTGCGGCAGAACCCGTACGACGACAAAGGCGCAGCTGATTGAGATGCCGACGCACCTCACCAGAGGCCCCAAAAACCAAATACATCGCGCGGCCGAGGCAGCGAAGAATGCGCCCTGCGAGCCAACGCCGTGAACCTCGATAGTTGCGATAAAATACAACGTCGCCAGGAGCAAAAGCAGAAGTCTGCCGCTGCACAGGAACCGGAGACGGCGGATGCAGCAAAGACATCAAGGTTCGATGAGGACGACCGTGGAGCAACTCAGCCGGCGAGCGACCATCTCGGGGCTGAGAGCGATACGATGACAAAAAGAGCAACAACGAGTCCTCCCGAGAATGCGACTCTTTCAACTTCAACATCTGTGACTTGAAAGTCCGGACCAATCGTTCAGCGGCACCGTTTGACTGAGGCGAAAACGGCGCGGATGTCAGATGTTGAATACCATTGGCCTGGCAGAATGACTGAAATTCGGCGGACATGAATTGTGGGCCATTGTCGGAAAAAATAGTCTGCGGAAGACCTTCAATGCAAAAGATAGCAGACAACTCTTGGATGGTGGCAGATGACGTCGTGGAAGACATCTGGACAACAAAAGGAATATTGCTGAAGGCATCTACGAGAACCAACCATCGAGCATTCCAGAACGGACCAGCAAAATCAATGTGCAAGCGTTGCCAAGGGGAAGTGGCTTTTGGCCATGCAAAGACTGTCCGCGGCGGTGCGGATTGTTGTTCGGCACACGCCAAGCAAGAAGAACACATATCCGTAATTGCAGCATCCATTCCGAACCAAGTACAGTGCTGACGAGCAAGTTGTTTCGTTCGCACTATACCCCAATGTCCTTGGTGAAGAAGCTGTAAAACAGAGGACTCTAACGAACGTGGGACCACGACTCTGGACTGATCATTATCAGAACGCAACAACAAAACACCACGTCGAACAAAAAGTCTCTCCTTGTGAGCAAAAAATCGGCGAACCAACGTATCCTCGATCCGAGACTTTGACAAAGGCCATTGCGTAGCAACAAAACGCAAAACGGTAGCAAGGAACGGGTCAGCAGCTGTGGCTGTAGCTACACGACGAAAATCAATTGGAAACGATTCGACCACTTCATCGGTTTCCGAATCAATGAACATGCAAGTTCGGAAGAATCGAATGCTTTATCCTCAGCAACAGGCAAACGGGACAACGCATCGGCGTTTCCGTGCTTAGCAGTGGACCGATACAAGATATCGTAGCCGTACTGCGAGAGGAAAATAGACCAGCGAATGAATTTCTGCGCTGTACGCGGAGGTACAGGCTTGTTCGGATGAAAAAGCGATGTCAAAGGTTTGTGGTCTGTGATGATGGTAAAGTGACGACCATACAAGAAATCATGGAACATAGTAACACCAAACACGAGAGCCAAAGCTTCTTTCTCTATCTGTGAATAATTTGTTTGCGCAGACGAGAGCAATTTTGACGCAAAGGCAATAGGGCGATCCTGCGAGCCAACTTTGTGCGCAAGCACAGCACCGATCCCGAATTCCGATGCATCTACCATCAACAAAAGGGGTTTCTGGGGATCGAAAGGCGTAAGGCAAGTATGAGAAAGCAACGCCGATTTCAACTGGCGAAAGGCGCGTTCGCATTCCGTCGTCCTGACGAACGGAACACCCTTACGGCGTAAGCTATGAAGCGGAGCTGAAATGGAAGAGGCATTGCGCAGAAAGCGATGATAATAGTTAATTTTACCCAACACACTCAGTAGCTGCTTCACATTTTGTGGGGAAGGCAAATCTTGTATGGCACGGAGGTGCTCTGGACTCAGATGTATGCCTTGGGCATTAATGACATGTCCAAGGTATGGTTAGTCACGAGCAAAAAACACACATTTGTCCTTCCTCAAGCGAAGACCATTTTGTTGCAAGACCTGAAATAATGTTCGTAGGTTCGCAAGATGATCTTCTGTCTGTCTGGAGATCACTATATCGTCCAGATAGTTTGCTGCAGTAGGGACCGACGCACAAATATTTTGTAAATATTGCTGAAACAATGCAGGGGCGGATGCACACCCGAATGGCAGTCTTTTGAAGCGGTACAAACCAAGATGCCTGTTAACCACCAAGACGCGCTGGGATTCGGCGTCCACTGGGATTTGCAAGTACGCATCAGCTAGGTCCAACTTCGAAAAGTATTTACCCGGGCACAGTTTATCAAAAAGATCTTCCGGGCGGGGTAAGGGAAAAGTTGCAATCACGAGTTGTGGATTCACTGTTGCCTTGAAGTCCACGCAAAGTCTCAATTTTCCGGAAGGTTTTGGCAAAATTACTAAGGGTGATGCCCAGAGAAAAGCTTGCACACGTTCATTTACACTTTGTGATTCTAAATTGTTTAATGTTCTTGCGACCTCATCACGCAATGCGTGAGGAACATTGCGCGCTCTGAAAAATGTCGGTTGCGCGTTGACTTTCAGTTCCAAATGTGCTGCATAGTTTTTAGCGCAACCTAAGCCCAGTGCAAAAATGTCTGCAAATTCTTCACGTAGGCGAGAAACACTGTCCGAAGGCACAGTGATTCACTGATAGGACCTGATGTACTATAGACATGTTAAACAACTGAAATAAATCTAAACCAAACAAGTTCACGGCAGTAGAAGAACGAAGAACGTAAAATGACACAAGTTTTGTTTGTCCCTTGTATGTTGCAAGAAGAGTGCACTGTCCTAACACAGGGATCTGCTGTCCTGAATATGTAGTGAGCTTAACAGTTGCGGCACGCAACGGAGGTTTGCCCAGTTGTTTGTACGTGTCATGATTGAGCAATGAAACTGCAGCTCCGGTATCGAGCTGGAATGGTACGACCGTGCCATTAAAGTCCAAATCTACAAAAAGTTTATTGTCCTGCTGACGACAAGAGCGACTGTCTCGTGCAATTTGAACTGATACAGTTAAAGCATCACTTGCTAATTGACGTGATTTCCGGCGACGTCGACGCACACTTTTTGCGGGACGAACACAGTCACTGTTAGAGACAGTGGCACTGGACGAAGTGGAATTAACTACATGAATGTCCATGGGCGAAGGTCCACTAGCCTGAGTGTCCTTGGTTCGATTCCGGCGCGAAGCAAAGGGCCTGGAATGATTGTGATTGTCTGATCTGAGCTTTTTCTGGCAAACACTTTGAACATGTCCTTTCTTATTACAGTAAAAGCAAATAGCTTGGCGTGACGGGCAATTGTCACGCGAATGTCTAGTTGCACACCACGGGCATGATTTCACTGCATTTGTGTGCTGGCGCGGCATACCTGGTTTAGAGCGTGGCGGCAGCTGCGCAGATGTGTGCGAGGGCAGTTTACCGGGTCGTGCAGCGCGCCCGGCGGGCCGGTTAATGTTACACACTGCTGGCGAGGTTGCAAATGAGTCCTGAGCAAAGTCAAGCTTGTCTTGTCTATCCAATATGTCCATCACTTGTTGAAGGGAGGTATTAACTAGTTTCAAAATCTGTTCCCGTATGCGAACATCAGAAACGTTCTGTGCTATTGCATCACGTACCATTGTATCTGAATAAGGGAGTCCACATTCACACTCTAAAGCACAATCCCTTGTAAGGCCTTGCAATGTTGCAACCCACTCCCTATAAGTTTGACCGGCCATACGTTTTGTACGAAAGAACGTATACCTTTTTGCAACGACATTGACTGTTTCTTTGAAATAGGCGTCCAATGCCGACAAAATTTCTTCGTAGGACAGAGTTGCTACGTCGCGTCGGGGAAACAATTTCACTATCACACGGTACGTTTGCACCCCTACACACGCCAATAAATGAGGCTGCCGCTCGTTACTTTGAATTCTGTAGGCGGCGAGATGAAATCCAAATTGGCGTGACCACTCAGTCCATGATTCTTGCGCTGGATCGTAGTGCCTAAAAGGCGGTGCAACTGCGAGTTGTGGCTGCGGTAGCGGTGAAGCGGCGGCTGCCGCATCGTGTTGCAGTGCACGTTGACCTTGGACGAACTGTCCAAGAGCATCCAATAACGCCTCCGTCTGCTGATTCTGCAAGCGATAAAATTCGGACAGTGCATCGGGAGATTGTGGCGAAGCCATGACACAAGTAAATCAATCAAAGAGAAAGAAGGCGGTTTGTAACGTCGCCAGAAAGAGCAATACAAACGCGAAATCCGCTTTTAATCCTCGTCGTCATTTGTAGTGTTGACAGATTGCCAACACTACGCACATTATTTAAGGGAGGCGGCCATTAAGCAAGCAGGCGGACTTGATGGTCTGTAAAAGGATACGTGATGAATGTGATAAAGAAATGAACGTAGCTACTAGAACACTTAACTTTTATATAGTCCTTTGGTATACAGCATTCTTGATGATACAAGTGAGACTATCTTGAGATACATGCAATGGTACAATTGGCGCCTTGCTAGGTCGTAGCCATTAACTTAGCTGAAGGCTATTCTAACTGTCTCTCGGCAAATGAGAGCAAAGGCTTCGTCCGTATTGTCGCTAGCAATGTCGTCCGTACAACTGGGGTCGAGTGCTCTATCGTATCTCGAGACCTGCCTTGTGGTGGCGCTCGGTCTGCGATCACACAGTGGTGACACGCGGGTCCGACATGTACTAAATGGACCGCGGCCGATTTAAGCTACCACCTAGCAAGTGTGGTGTCTGGCGGTGACACCACAGTATTAGTCACCTGGATTCATGTTATAAGCTATATGCTAACGTTAGCATATACAGGGTGGTCCATTGATCGCGACTGGGCCAAATATCTCACGAAATAAGAGCCAAACGAAAAGGCAACACGGAACGAACTTTGTCGAGCTTGAAGGGGGAAACCAGATGGCGTTATGATTGGCCCGCTAGATGGCGCTGCCACAGGTCAAACGGGTATCAACTGCGCTTTTTTAAATAGGAACCCTCATTTTTATTACATATTCGTGTAGTATGTAAATAAATATCAATGTTTTAGTTGTATCACCTTTTTCGCTTTGTGATAGATGGCGCTGTAATAGTCGCAAACTTATGGCTCACAATTTTAGACGAATAGTTGGTAACAGATAGGTTTTTTAAATTACAACACAGAATGTAGGTACGTTTGAACATTTTATTTCGGTTGTTTCAATGTGATATATGTACCTTTGTGAACTTACCATTTCTGAGAACGCATGCTGTTACAGGGTGATTACCTGTGAATACCACATTAATGCAGTAAATGCTCAAAAAGGTGTCCGTCAACCTGAATGCATTTGGCAATAGGTGTAACGACATTCCTCTCAACAGCGAGTAGTTCGCCTTCCGTAATGCTCGCACATGAATTGACAATGCGCTGATGCATGTTGTCAGGCGTTGTTGGTGGATCACGATAGCAAATATCTTTCAACTTTCCCCACAGAAAGAAATCCGGAGACGTCAGATACGGTGAGCGTGCGGACCATAGTACGGTGCTTCGACGAACAATCCACCTGTCATGAAATATGCTATTCAATACCTCTTCAACCTCACGCGAGTTATGTGCCGCATATCCATCATGTTGGAAGTATATTGCCATTCTGTCATGCAGTGAAACATCTTGTAGTAACATCGGTAGAACATTACGTAGGAAATCAGCATACATTGAAACATTTAGATTGCCATTGATATAATGGGGGCCAATTATCCTTCCTCCCATAATGCCGCACCATACATTAACCCGCCAAGGTCGCTGATGTTCCACTTGTCGCAGCCATCAATTTTCCGTTGCCCAATAGTGCATATTATGCCGGTTTACGTTACCATTGTTGGTGAATGAAGCTTCGTCGCTAAATAGAACGCGTGGAAAAAATCTGTCATCGCTCCGTAATTTCTCTTGTGCCCAGGGGCAGAGCTGTACACGAAGCAAATACCGTCCGCACTGGCGGAATGTTTCGTGATACCACGTACTTATACGTTTGTGACTGTTACATCGTCACAAAGCGAAAAAAGGGGTCCAACTAAAAATTCATATTTCTTTACGTTCTACACGAATTAGTTATTAAAAAATGGGGATTCCTATTTAAAAAACGCAGTTGATATCCGTTTGACCTATGGCCGCGCCATCTAGCGGGCCAACCATAGCGCCATCTGGTTTCCCCCTTCAAGCCAGACGAGTTTCGTTCTTTTTAGTTTTTTCGTTTGATGCTTATTTTGTGAGAAATTTGGCCCGGTCACTATCAATGGACCACTCTGCATATCAGGAAAATTTTTAAAATGTGTTACAAAGTTTTTACACAGAAATATATATTGGTCTGTTCATTCACGAGCAAGCCTTTATTTGCTTAAACATTATGTAAATATGAGCAGGTAAACGAGAAATAACAAAAAAATTTAAGAAAGCGTGTGACTCGCCGCCAGCTGACTCCCAGCACACGGCTTTGTTACTGCGCCCCATTGCTTGTTACGTGACGTCTGAGCGGGTAGCTGCTACTTGGTACGCCCGCAGCCTGTTGGACGCAGATGACTGGTCGTGAAAGGTCACCGCCCAGAAACTCGCTGCGGCGCCAAAGCGCCTTCCTTCAGCCCCTGAAGCTTCCGCCCCCCTTTTTAGCAGCTGTGCTAAGTGCTGGCCTCTGCTGTCAGCCTGTCTGCTGATGCGCTCATCCAGTTGACCGCCGCCTTCAGCACCCACCGACTCGTAACACGCGAATAATGCGGCCATGCGTGCTGGCTTTTATGCCTAATACCTCGCCTACGGCTACCAGCATCAGCTGCCCTACATGTGAAGTGCTTGTCACTAGTGGTTATCTGCGACTACTTCGTCATGTTAGATTCATGACATGCCAATCTTATGGACTGTTGCATGTGAAAATACGTCTATAAGCAAGTATTATTCAGAATACGTATCGTACGCTGTTACACCGTTCATAGATGACTGTCAAATGTAAAAAAAAATACCATTAACACATTATCATTTTTGTATCCGAAATCTCCTGGTTCGTACTGTCTCCGTTACTGTATTTGGGCACGTTTTCCTTCACGTAATCACATTTTTTTTCTGTTTTCTGCCCTATGACAAACGTTTTCTATTCACTTTTACAAATTGTACCAGTTTCAGTGATCGCATATTTCTACTAACGCTTGACTTTTTCCGGGAAGGAGAAGGTGATGTTATATAACAATTTAAAATCTTAAAATGTTTTTTTCAAAAGATGGATCGCCTATATATACGTTAACTAAGGTCTGATGACTCGACTAGTTTCAATTGTCAATGCAATTATCCTCAGATCTTAGAACAAGCATTAAAAACAGAAAGTCACCACAGGGAAAATTTTCTTTTTCACAGAGTAGTCCTCTGCCTAAAATTTTTTTTAGAGCAACACAAATACAATTGTAACAACCTATCACACAAAGTAATATCAGCGCTTAACGCATAGAACGAGCATAATAAGTAAACATTATACGAATGTGAACTACATGCAGTTGTACAATGTTGCGCCAAAGAAAAACTTTTGTATGTACCACGCTCGTACGAAACGCAAGTTGAGCACAAACCGGACCTGCCAGCAATAGCTATACCATGCTATAATTCGCAATCTCGTAAGAGGCAACTTCAATAAAAAATCCTCGTTATTACAACACAAAGAATGAGACTGGTACCACGCCGGTATGAATGAACATCTAATTTTAAATACTTTTCTATATATAGAAGGAAATGTCCTGACTGACTTAGTGACTGACTTAACATTGCCCAGCACAAACCGCTAAGGGTACAAATCTGAAATTTGGAGAGGATGTAGATCTTATACTGACACGCCGTTTCGTGAAGGATTTTTCGAAATTTCACCACTATGGGGGTAAGGTAGGGAATGCAAACCTTTTTGAAAATATGTCACTTTTAAAGCAATTTTGAAGTTAGAATTACAAAAATTGGTATTTTGTTCCTCGATCAGAAATAAAGAAAATCAGCATTTTTGGAAATTTGATCCATATGGGGGAAATAATAAGTAAAACTTTCTTGTTAAAATAAAACATTATTAAAGAACTACAAAAGCATTCTTAAAGTTACATGTATGAAAACTGGTAATTCACTTCTTGGTTGGAAATAAAAGAAATACGTGTTTCAGCGTTTTTGTAAAATTCAACCCCTAAGAGGGTAAAATAGGGGGGAAATTTTTTATTTGTATCAATTATTTTGAAAATTCAACACGTAAGTGGGTGAAATAGGGCCTGACTGATTAACTGATCCATCATCACGAAGCCCAAACCACAAATGACAAACTTGAAATTTGGTAACGGTATTGATCTTATACTGTAGGCATTACTCAGTAAGGAATTGTTTGACATTCCACTTCGAAGGGGGTCAAGTATGGAATGAAAAGCTTTTTGATAATATGTCGCTATTAAGGCAATTTTGAAGATAGAGATACTAAAATTGGTATTTATATTCTCAGTCATTAATAACAAAAATACATGATTCATCATTTCTGGAAATTCAGTTACTAAGGGACGAAGCAGTAACTAAATATTTTTTTTAAGTAAATGATTATTAAATTACTAATAAATCTATGTCTATGAAATTTGTATTTGACATCTCATATGGAAATAGAGAATATGTGTTTCAGTGTTCTCAGGGGGTAAAACAAGGAAGGAAACTTTTATGAAAGGATTTCGTTACACTAAATCAGTTTTAAAGCCAAATTTATGAAAATCGTTGTTTCACTTTGAGAGAGGACAAGTCACTCTCTCACTTACTTCGTCATTCAAGGCTACTCTTTAATGTCATCATTACATACCAGATATCATTGTTGTGACACTACAGGATTGATGGCAGCGTGCACATTGTTAATGCATGTGGGGTGTGTATGGAAGCTCTAATTTGAATAGTATTTTCTGTAATGGGGAACAAGCAGGCGGTTTGGTTATTTAACAATAAATCTTGGTGCGGTCATTTGGGGCTTTGATGCCATGTGCAGCTGTTAGAGAGAGGAACATCTCAAAGCAATTACCAAAGACAAAACGCTGCTCCCAAGAATTTCTCGAGCTGGTCTTCGAAAAATTGACTACCTAGATCTACCTGTTAGGCGTTTCTGGCCACGGTAAGAACAGTACACAAGAAAGAAGTGGGTCGGCCAGCCATGGTGCTTCCACACTGTCGTAATACTCGATTGTGCAAAGAGACGGCGTCCATAAAACTCCGAGTGTTTCCATGTTCACCTTGGATGGGACACTATGGATGGAGACATTAGTGGTGTCGACACTGCCTGCCTAGTTTTTTGGGAGGGCTTAGGCCTTTGAAAGAATTTTAGGATGGAACGCAACATTTATGATACCTCTGAAATGGTCTATGTTGGGACACAGGAGAACTTCTCTTAGTTTCGCTGAAGCCAGTAGTCGGACACGCTGAATGGTTGATTCGTACAGATAATAATCCCCGAGTTAAATATGTTGCTCACTTTAGGTCTAAACAGAAACGCTAAACACGTTGCCTGAAGGGACCATGGGAAAAAGCAATTCTGGAACATAACGTCCACTCCTGCCTGCTCGTTAATTTGTGAGTCAAAGGGAAATGAATATAATTAAGTTTGGTTAAGACTGGCCGGACTGTGGTGCAGATGAGCTAGAGGCAGGAAAAGCCTTGTAGTGGAAGAATGGAGGAAAGGGGCTTCTGATTCAGATTCCAGCTTGGAGAGGAGATTCCGGTCGTGACTCTTGTTATGAATGGGTTGTACTTGGGAGACTCATTTTGAGCGTGACTTTGAGCTGGCACTGGTCTTGCCTGGGGAGCCTATTATGAAGTCTTACCTGTAGTGACAGTTTGGCTCTCAGTCATTTCAAACACTCTCTGTGATGAGGACAATATTATTTGTATCAGGTTGATGGTTGATCTCCTTTTGTGCACTGCCGTATAAATGAGCCAGATTGGTCCATGATATGATTGGTGAAAGGAAATCTTCCGAGATTTCAGGCCTCCATCAGAGAATAACTGCGATCTGTCTAACAGAATGCCAGCCCACGACTTCGCATATTTCGCGCCTGCAATAGCTAATTACAGGCGTCACACGTCACTACTCTGCAGACGCTTGCACCACAACCGTTATCAGAGACACTGCCACACACTGAGAAAGGGGTATAGTATTGCTGCTCCGGCTTGATAGGGCAAATAGGATCATAGTCTCACCACTTATTCTCAGGTGTACCTACGTAGTATAACTTCCGTGTAAAATAACTCCGCCAATGTCCATTCAGCGTTAGATAATATTAGATTAATTTTAATTTTTAAAATCAGCAGCCTCAGTTGCACCGTTTACCTAGAATTTACCTAGGTTTCAATCGAGATAACCCAATCTTCTTCAGAATCAAAGTAACTACCGTTTGTCCATAGTGGACATCGTCAAGCTAAAACTACAAATCCATAAATTATTTTCAGACCGTAAAACTTATCTGGAACTGCCTTGGCCCCACTTCGCGACCGCGATGCGGAAGCTACGAGTGCTGTACAGGAACTCAAGTACAGTACAGCACTCGTGGCTGCCGCATTGCCGTCGCGAAGTGGGGCCAAGGCAGTTCCAGATACGTTTTACACTCTGACGATACTTTACGGATTTGTAGTTTTAGCTTGACGATGTCCACTATGGACAAACGGTAGTTACTGTTATTCTGAAGTAGATTGGGTTATCCCGAATGAAACCTAGGTAAATTCTAGGTAAACAGTGCAACTGAGGCTCTTGATTATTAAAACTAAAATTAATATTTATAAAGGTGCTGACAGGGCCGCGAAATGTTGAAGATATTTAATATCAGATTGCTTAACAAGGTTTCGAAACAGGGTAAACAGATAAAACAGATAAATCTTACTCTTTGCCAACCAAACGCCACCCAGTGACGTGCTTATTACTGTGCTTCTATTTGCTTTGCCAACAGTTCGTGATTCATTTCTCATCTCGTTTAACGTGTGTTGTTTGTCCTATTTTATGATCGATAGACTTTTGCTGGCCTTTTTGAAGATTAAACCCATGTTGGTATATTAATCATCCATCAATAATTGACTACAATACTGAAATGGCCACAGTTTCATTAAATTATATCAGCATTCAAGCTCGATTTTAGATTTTGATAAAAGTGATAACTTCCAATGCAGGGTAGCAACAACAACGACTGTCAGAGGGCAGAGTCAGTTTAACAGACACATGGCCAGGTAGACAAGTGGAAGGCTTACAGTTTAAGGTGATTGCTGTCAGAGGGTAAACCGACAGTCGTCTGTAGCCTTTCAAATCAAATGGCAAGACCAGAAGATCTGAAGAAACGTGCGTTAGGACATGAAAGTTTCTGTGGAAATAACACCACAAGAATTCAAAAGGCAGGATTAACAAACATCTCCAATTCCAGCTACCGCAGTAGCTTTTTGGTTAGAAGTACATTCGAAAAAGACCATTCTTTTATGACGTCAATTAGTGTGAAAAGTCGAGAATTGTTCGTAACATAAAAATTCCTCTAAAGGAACAAAAAATATCTGCGCACACCATACAATTACGCAAATGAAGCAGCGGACACAAATCTGGTCTAATAATTTTTTTTGTGAGATTAATTCCTCTAGATATTATCATCCCCTTCCATGAATTCTTCAAATAGTATGAAAAAAATCGATGGCTCGTAAAAGACTGCTCTGTGTGCAAGGCGCCCCCATTAAGCACTGCCGGCCGCGGTGGTCTCGCCGTTCTAGGCGCGCAGTCCGGAACCGTGCGACTGCTATGGTCGCAGGTTCGAATCCTGCCTCGGGCATGGATGTGTGTGATGTCCTTAGGTTAGATAGGTTTAAGTAGTTCTAAGTTCTAGGGGACTGATGACCACAGCAGTTGAGTCCCATAGTGCTCAGAGCCATTTGAACCATTAAGTACTTTGTGCAAGGTGTAATATGCCGAATCTAATAGAAAAGGAAAATCATCACCATCACCGAAGCAAGGTTCTTTAACCTTCCACAATCTTCTATTATACAATGTCAAGATAGTGACAATAGCAGAAATCCGAGTAGTTCTCAGGTCAAGATTTTAAACATGGCTCAGGTATTAATTAGAACACATAAATTCAATGTGAAATTAAGTCTCAGCATGTATGTGAAGTGATACGATTATTCCTCCTGAACCCTACTTACAAACAATTAACAAAAGTTGACAAGGTAGCGCATTCAGGGCAGAATCATTTTCACATTTGTATGCTATATCAGTGTTTAAAGAGCCCGCAAGCCGTCTCCTTATTCGCGATAATCCTAACGAAGATGATAACCACCTGAACAATTCTACAGAGCAGCAAAGATCGCTACCGCACCAACGTTAATTATTCTGGATGATGGAAACTTACGAAATGAAACACGATACAAAGGAACCAAACATATACATAGTAAAGGGTAATACATGAAAGCGGAAGTTAGAAGCTGCTTCAGTATAAACAAGGACGAACATACAATGGGTAATAAAATCTTTGCCATGGAGATCCACCCCATGTGACGTGAAGACGGTCTATTTTAGCTCAATTACACTTAAGAAACTGTGATTGAAGAGTAACTTCTTATAAATATAACATGATGGCTATGTGCATGCGGTGCTGTTTTTCTTTAATTTCAGACTGCAACAGCACCTGGTATTTTATGGTTTACCCGTAACTCTCGAACTCCACCCTATATTTTCAAAGCCACGAACTTTTAAAGTGTACACACTGTCTTCAGTAATTCTTTATTTAATTGTTCACTACAGCACGAAGCTGTCATTCCGAATGAAATTTTTGCTATTCACAAAAAAATTTTAGCCTAATAATTTGAGTAAGTACAACAATATTTTTTATAATTACTTCTTGTAATAATTAATTCTGTTAGTAGCTTAATTTTTCTTTTTGTAATGATGGGCTGTCGTCGTGATTCCTTCACAGTGGACGCGGTTGCTGCCCGCCTTTGTCGAAGGCCTCGCTTCGGTTGTCCATCTGTCTCTTTACGCGATATTTTCTCTTATTCCTCCGTATAGACACTCCTGGAAATGGATAAAAGAACACATTGACACCGGTGTGTCAGACCCACCATACTTGGTCCGGACACTGCGAGAAGGCTGTACAAGCAATGATCACACGCACGGCACAGCGGACACACCAGGAACCGCGGTGTTGGCCGTCGAATGGCGCTAGCTGCGCAGCATTTGTGCACCGCCGCCGTCAGTGTCAGCCAGTTTGCCGTGGCATACGGAGCTCCCTCGCAGTCTTTAACAATGGTAGCATGCCGCGACAGCGTGGACGTGAACCGTATGTGCTGTTGACGGACTTTGAGCGAGGGCGTATAGAGGGCATGCGGGAGGCCGGGTGGACGTACCGCCGAATTGCTCAACACGTGGGGCGTGAGGTCTCCACAGTACATCGATGTTGTCGCCAGTGGTCGGCGGAAGGTGCACGTTCCCGTCGACCTGGGACCGGACCGCAGCGACGCACGGATGCACGCCAAGACCGTAGGATCCTACGCAGTGCCGTAGGGGACCGCACCGCCACTTCCCGGCAAATTAGGGACACTGTTGCTCCTGGGGTATCGGCGAGGACCATTCGCAACCGTCTCCATGAAGCTGGGCTACGGTCCCGCACACCGTTAGGCCGTCTTCCGCTCACGCCCCAACATCGTGCAGCCCGCCTCCAGTGGTGTCACGACAGGCGTGAATGGAGGGACGAATGGAGACGTGTCGTCTTCAGCGATGAGAGTCGCTTCTGCCTTGGTGCCAATGATGGTCGTATGCGTGTTTGGCGCCGTGCAGGTGAGCGCCACAATCAGGACTGCATACGACCGAGGCACACAGGGCCAACACCCGACATCATGGTGTGGGGAGCGATCTCCTACACTGGCAGTACACCACTGGTGATCGTCGAGGGGACACTGAATAGTGCACGGTACATCCAAACCGTCATCGAACCCATCGTTCTACCATTCCTAGACCGGCAAGGGAACTTGCTGTTCCAACAGGACAATGCACGTCCGCATGTATCCCGCGCCACCCAACGTGCTCTAGAAGGTGTAAGTCAACTACCCTGGACAGCAAGATCTCCGGATCTGTCCCCCACTGAGCATGTTTGGGACTGGATGAAGCGTCGTCTCACGCGGTCTGCACGTCCAGCACGAACGCTGGTCCAACTGAGGCGCCAGGTGGAAATGGCATGGCAAGCCGTTCCACAGGACTACATCCAGCATCTCTACGATCGTCTCCATGGGAGAATAGCAGCCTGCATTGCTGCGAAAGGTGGATATACACTGTACTAGTGCCGACATTGTGCATGCTCTGTTGCCTGTGTCTATGTGCCTGTGGTTCTGTCAGTGTGATCATGTGATGTATCTGACCCCAGGAATGTGTCAATAAAGTTTCCCCTTCCTGGGACAATGAATTCACGGTGTTCTTATTTCAATTTCCAGGAGTGTATTTCCTTTCCCTTTAAGTAGCCGCATACTTCGCGTCCGGCCTGTCCTTATCTTTTACTTTTTATTCCGCTATTACCATAAAGTTGTATTTACATCTGCGTGCACTGATCCTAGTCGTCTTGCGCATGGAATTGCCCTACACAAGAGTACAGGCACGCGTGTAGGAGCATGCCTCTTTCTTAAAATGTGTGCACGAATGAGAAGCACGCACGCTAGTCTGGTGTTTAAACTGCACTTGCAGGTGAAATGCACCTGTATGGCTGACCAGTGGGCAGTGGGTTTGTGTAACAGAGATAGCTGGCGATGTTCACTAGTGAAGTTGCAGCATAACGTGCTCTCTACAGACAGGGTGGGTAACACCTAACACTGCTTATCGAACTTACAATAAGGAAGTAAGATTCTTATCGTTTACAATGAACACGTCAAGAGTATCAAGCATGTGAATCTTATTTATCTCGCAGCACATATAATCTTAATGACGAGTTTTATGCACGAAAATGTCTTATGCTAAGAAAAATGCAACTTATTCAAAAAGATTTCACGCTTGCAGCCGGTCGTCGTTAGCTTCCATCCACGATATTTCGATTGGACAACTGCCAGCCATCCTCAGGTGAGCCATCGAAGACTGAAGAAGACACCTTTTTTCTTCTTTATTGTTATCTGAATCACCTTATACAAAGGCGGGCTCTCAGCAGCATATAACACTGCTCTTCAGCCGCGAGTGGCACAATAAATAAGACATATAGGTGGTACAGATAAGACAATAAAAACGGAGGGCAAAAACTGTAGACACGAAAAACAATTAACATGAAGTTGTTCACACTGAACGAGAATAAACACTAACACCTGTTGACACGGCGCACAAAACACGGACGACTGCGGCGGAACAGGTGAACAGTGGTGGCGTCACGGCGAAAGAACACTAAACACAAAACGAAGGCACACACACGAGACACTGATGGCGATGATCTCCGGCGCGTGAATGTCTACCGAGCGTGTACGAGTCCGGGGACATGCCAATAGAGGAGGAGGGGGGGGGGGGGGGAGAGAGAGGGGAGAGCAGAGATGCCACGGGCATGGGAGATAGGGGTAAGGGAGGAAGTGGGAGGGGAAGCCTGGGGGAAGAGGGGTGGAGGAAGGGGGATGGGGGGAAAAGGAGAGAGAAGGGAGGGAGGGTGCCTAAAGGAAACGACACAGGAAATGGGGGGAGGATCGAAGTTGATAGGAGGGGTAGATGGAGGGGAGGAGGACATCATCAGGGAGCTGGCGGAAGTCACCTTGGGGGAGGGTAAGGAGGGTGGAGAGGTGGAGACTTTGTCGGACGTAGGAATACAGGCGCAGCAGTGGGCGGGGGTGGCAGAGGATGGGTGAGACAAGCGGGTGAGGAGGATCGAGTTTACGAGAGGTGTAGGAAGACGCCCTCCGTTCCATAATATATAGCGTGCAGCGAGTATTCCGCGCATGCGTCAAAATCATATGGAGAGACGAACCACACCGCCTGCCAGTAGCGCCCTCGTTGGTGGAACTGCAGAATATAGCTGTCTTCGGCGTTGTCAATTGCCGCGGCCATCGGAGTACTCTGACGTCTTTGTCTGGAGTAGATCTTAGAGATGACGGGGTTCCGCGCATTATCTAACTGGTACCTATTGTCACGGTTGATAAGATTGTCTGTCACGTGAATTGCCACTGATTTTTTTTGACGGAGCCGCAAAAGGATGTTGCTGCGGCCAAAATTGTTGTCTTGTCATACTCCATTGACTGTCCAGTGTAAATCCAGTGCTCAGCAATTGCAGACTTGCTAGGTTGCAAAAGGCGAGTACAACGCTGATGTTCAGTGCAACGTTCTTCTACTGTTCGCAATGTTTGTCCTATATGTGACATACCACACTGACACGGTATTTTATAAACTCCCGCCTTCCGCAATACCAGATCGTCTTTCACTGATCCCAGCAGGTCGGAAATCTTCGATGGTGGACAGAAAATTACTTTAACTTCGAAACAGTGGAAGATTCTTACAATTTCGAAGGAAATGTTGCCAACAAAGGGAAGAAAAGCTAGAGATTTATTAGACGTGCTCTCTTCTTTCTCCATTCCCTGTTTCTTTGGCTTGCATTAACCCAAATGGGGAAAAATGTTTTCACAACGTATCCTACATGAGTGCCAGTCTGAAAGCATTAAATGCAGTAACGACAACAGAATCTCCGATAGTCAGTTAAGCACCATGATATTCACGATCTAGGATGCAATACTTGTTTCCCAACAATATTGATGACATAAACATTTCCCAAGACAAAGTTAAATATTAACTCACATTTAATTATCGTAGAACACCAACATTCATAGAGCACATGTGTTGGCTGCCTGAAAGCTACTAATTTTGAATACTAACGTTTCCCAAAGCAAACATTAGCTCACTTTTAATTAATCCAATTAGTTACGTGTACATTACACAAATGGCCTGCTTGACGCCTAGGCAAAGATTGAGCAAATATTTCCTTTATTTATTTAATCTTATGGCTGGGGCCCCCCATCTGGCAAGCCGTTCTCTGGGTAGCCGTTCTTTCAATTTGATGCCACTTCGGTGACCTGCAGTAGATGAGGATAATAGGACGATGATGAGGACAGCACAAAACCCAGTCCCTGGGCGGAGAAAATTCCCCCACCCAGCCGGGGATCGAACCTGGGCCCAAAGGTTTGACAATCCGTCAAGCTCACCATTCAGGTAGCGGGGGCGAACAGATGTTTCCCAAACCAGAATTAAAATGCAGTTCACTTTTAATTAAATGAAGCAATAACTTGTAGAGTACACATCCTGCCTGTAAGAAAGGTACTCACTGACTGCTGCTGGGCTATCCTAAGTCTCCTTGCTCTCGCCCTTGCACGGCACTTTCGTGATTGGTCAGTCAATTCTGCTAGTCATTGTAATATTAAACTAATTTTTAACTAAACATTGAAAGTAAAGTTTGAATAATCGAAATTGCGAATGGCAATAACTCAGTGTAATTAAGGTCTTCAGCATTATTGAAATAGCGCATAAACACGAAACGTTGAATATTAAGAGTATACAGGCCCAGGGTCGATGACCTGTACAGTGGCAGGATCGAGTCGAGGCAGTGGGTTGTTTTCAGGATGAAGAACGATGGTTGTTCACAGGGACACGATTAATAGTCACATATTGTATTGAAGAACAAACTAAAACACTCATAGCAATGATTTATCATGGCAACACCAACTGGGACTTGAGCTAAAGGCAGCTCTTGGGAAAGTGCTAATGATTCAGGTGGCCTACAGACTGTTGGGATGACAAGGGCTCAGCAGGAACAGTGACGTGCGGTATGTGTGGAAACATGCGTCCCGTCTGGGCATGTCTCTGTAGCTCGGGTCAGATTTGCACCGGAACGCGCGGAATCCCGTTGCGATCCATGTAGAGGAAGTCAGCCCTTAGCAGGATTGCCATCTTTTGTGAACAAAAACGCACTTTGACATCATGAATGCATCGGCAGAGGTGTTCAGATAGTGACATCGCATTGGTGTAGAACTGCTGTCCTCCAGGACATTAGGCTAGCAGAGGCTGGAAGTACGCTCAAAGGTGGCCTACCTGCTGGAGGGTCATAAGTCCACAGCATCTGACTTAGAGCCAACAGTAAGTCCACATATTGTGGAGGTCAAGTCTTGTGGTGACTGCTTGTAAAACCATGTCGCCTCGTGAACGGGCGTAGATCTGCATCTACATCTACATACATTCTCCGCAATCCACCATACGGTGCGTGGTGGAGGGTACCTCGTACCACAATTAGCATCTTCTCTTCCTGTTCCACTCCCAAACAGAGCGAGGGAAAAATTACTACCTATATGCCTCTGCACGAGCCCTCATCTCTCTTATCTTTGTGGTCTTTCCGCGAAATATAAGTTGGCGGCAATAAAACTGTACTGCAGTCAGCCTCAAGTGCTGGATCTCTAAATTTCCTCAGTAGCGATTCACTAAAAGAACGCCTCCTTTCCTCTAGAGACTCCCATCGGAGTTCCTGACGCATTTCCGTAACACTCGCGTGATGATCAACCAACCAGTAACAAATCTAGCAGCCCGCCTCTGAATTGCTTCTATGTCCTCCCTCAATCCAACTTGATAGGGATCCAAAACGCTCGAGCAGTACTCAAGAATAGGTCGTATTAGTGTTTTATAAGCGGTCTCCTTTACAGATGAACCACATCTTTCCAAAATTCTACCAATGAACCGAAGACGACTATCCGCCTTCCCCACAACTGCCATTACATGCTTGTCCAACTTCGTATCGCTCTGCAATGTTACGCCCAAATATTTAATCGACGTGACTGTGTCAAGCGCTACACTACTAATGGAGTAATCAAACATTATGGGATACTTTTTCCTATTCATCTGCATTAATTTACATTTATCTATATTTAGAGTTAGCTGCCATTCTTTACACCAATCACAAATCCTGTCCGAGTCATCTTGTATCCTACTACAGTCACTCAACGACGACACCTTCCCAAACACCACTGCATCATCAGCAAAGAGCCGCACATTGCTATCCACCCTATCCAAAAGATCATTTATGTAGAGAGAAAACAACAGCGGACCTACCACACTTCCCTGAGGGCACTCCAGATGATACCCTTACCTCCGATGAACACTCACCATCGAGGACAACGCACTGGGTTCTATTACTTAAGAAGTCTTCGAGCCACTAACATATTTGGGAGCCAATCCCATATGCTCGTACCTTAGTTAGGAGTGTTCAGTGGGGTACCGAGTCAAACGCTTTCCGGAAGTCAAGGAATATGGCATCCGTCTGACACCCTTCATCTATGGTTCGCAAGATATCATGTAAATAAAGGGTGAGTTGCGTTTCGCAGGAGCGATGCTTTCTAAGGCCGTGCTGATGCATGGACAGCAACTTCTCTGTCTCAAGGAAATTCATTACATTTGAACTGAAAATATGTTCGAGAATCCAGCAACAAACCGATGTTAAGGATATTGTTCTGTAATTTTGAGGATCCGTCCTTCTACCCTTCTCATATACAGGCGTCACCTGTGCTTTTTTCCAGTCGCTCGGGACTTTACGTTGGGCAAGAGATTCGCGATAAATGCAAGCTCCCCTTGGAAAGCGACTCCCAAACTGGAGACACTTTGAATATAAATGACGGTTATTTATACTGGCCCTGCGACTACTTCCTATGGAACTGCATGGGGTCCAGTCACGTAGGCCACAAATCAACGGCTCTGGACTAATTTAACTGTCTATGCCTTTCTAATATGTCGATATTATGATCCTAGCCCCTACACTTGGCAGTGACATGAGGTAACCACTGTGACGCTTAGGCAGCCGTGCTTGCTACGTTAGTAGGTAACCCTGGTGTAATTTCTGTCCAGCCATGTATCCTGACCTACTTAGCTGGCTGGCTTCTTGCGTTAGCCAAGCCAAGGCCTTAGTTTTATGCAGCCACACCCATTAATTTATTTACGGTGCAACAATACTGAAAGGTGCTAGTTTTGGCACCAAAACTAATACGGAAATTACTGCTCTTTCCATGACTCTTCACCACAACGTAGCATAGACATTTCCCACATTCGTTGGTCACTTACCGTGGTCACCTGTTAGGTATGGAATGGTTAATCACCAATTTCTGCTTCACCGAAAAGTTATAGCAGCGTAAGAATTTATATAAGATATAATAAAATATGGTCTAAATGTAGCACAAAAACACCAAAGTCAGCAAGATCGCTCACAAAGACGGAGAAACTGGCAACAAAAGGCTTACCAATACTCTTTTCTACATATTACAGTAACGTAAGCGAGTGCTCGTGACAAGGAAAAATATTTGGAGCGTGAAAAATTATTACCGTAAAAGGCGTTACGTAGGCAAATTACTCGGTACATTTGATAACTCTGCAGTTCGGTAGATTAGAATATTTATCTTTTTAGTTGGAATGCTTCATGTTAGAGTGCTTATACTGCTCTTCGACGAACAGAAACCTGCACAGTACTTAGAAAACAATATTTATCCTCTACATTGCTACGTAATGCTTCTGAGTGTTCGTTAGAAGGTCATATACTGGGTCATATTTCTACACGAGGGCGCACAAGAGGTGTCGGTCAGTGTATTGTGCCGCACCAAGCCTGTGACTGTTTCTGACGGCGTCGACCAATGAGTGCTAATAACCAATAAAAGATTGTCTGTGTTGTAAGAAAATGGGGTACATATCGCAAGCTTACCCTCGGTTTTGTTAAATTCTAGCATTTGCTGTTCGCAAGTACAGATTCCTTCGTACTTATTATGGGCATTATTACTTATTTCACTCCACACGTCTTGATAATTATGTCTGATAGATACCTATTTCTGGTTGTTGTGGCTATTGACAACAGGGTATACTTTATAATTATGTCCCGATTAATTACCGAGTAGCTGTGTTTTATCACTCACATAAACTGAAGTAGTGCGCAATGGATAACGCGGCCTGACTCAGTCAACAGCCTGCACAGTCTGCACAGAGGGAGGGTAGAGATTAGAATATGCCCATACTACTTGCCTTTAAACTTTAGTTCACTTTTATTCTGAGCTTAGTTTCTTTTGATTAAGTGATTCTTCTGAATTAAGTGTTTCATTTAATGGCGTAAATCAAATCTCAAAGCATACTTCACAGGCATGCAAGAACATCTCTGTATCTAGCTAACGCGAACTGAATACAATTGTGCATGGGATGTCTACGTAACTGAGAACGGCAGAGCACCCTGCTGACTATGAGATCTCATCACAAACTAACCGCTCTACCCGAATAACTGAGACCGGCATCAGCCATTTGATACAGGCTTCTCTGGATTTTGTTAGCACTAAACAGAATAAAATCTTGTGTTAGTGATTAATTCAGGTACAACATTACAACATGATGTGCCTATACGATTTCTCTCGTAGTTTATCTTAAATTCAGGCAATTAAAATTAGCTGCTGTGCGAAAACTCTGCCTGAAGTTGTTACTGAATTTACTGTGACCGCCTAATGAACTAACTTTTCACAATCAGCACAGAAATCTATCTCACATAATCTACCATCAAGACAGAAGTCAAGTCAAATTGAAACACTCCGAATTCCACAAAAATTCATCATACAGTAACAATTAAATAAGCCAATATTTCCCTCTGAGTCCTTGTACAATGCAAAAAATTACACAGCCTGCCGGGGTGGCCGAGCGGTTCTAGACGCTACAGTCTGGAACCGCGCGACCGCTGCGGTCGCAGGTTCGAATCCTGTCTCGGGCATGGATGTGTGTGATGTCCTTAGGTGAGGTAGGTTTGTTCTAAGTTCTAGGGGACTGATGACCTCATATGTTAAGTCCCATAGTGCTCAGAGCCATTTTTGTAACACAGCCACACGTGGGGAAACCTTGTGGCACTCCCACTCATCACAAAGAAAATACAATTTATCATCACTAGTCAACAACAATTTTCTCACTGTCTTACAGTTTTCCCTATCAGTGATCGTACGTCAGTTACGAGCAAACACAAATAACTGTGGAGCACTGAGCTCTGGCTACCTTAAGTGGAGTGAAACACATAGCTACAAAATCTATACACAGAACAGCAACTTAAATTTGCAAAGGTATCTGATATTTATCTCAGGTCAGTCTAAATCACATTCAGTGCCTATTGCAATAAATACCTTTGCACAGTTACAGATAATTATCAGCGCTTGTATACTTTACCAGCAAGGATGAGAGCCGTTATGCATTTTGGGGTCACAAGGAGAACCCGTGAAATTGTTCGGTCTAACCTTCTACCATACCTAGCAATAACTAGCGGGTGTTAAAGACAAACGAGAGTTTGAATATAAGCTAAGGGCTCCTGTACGTGTTCGCCGTAAAGTGCGCTCAGAACCGACACCCAGAGCTCGTGAAATCCACCGAAGTTAATCAAACAGTACGCGGTAACAAAGCATTTCACCCGCTGTCTTAACTGAGAAGCCTTTAGTTACTGATTATCACATACAAAAGGCACCTGTCTGATAGCCAACATCATCCTCGAACGATCTTAGCTGCGCAATTTCTATCATCCAAATTGTCAATATCACGAAATTATCACATCTAGAATCTCCGTCTCTATATCGACCACAAGCAAGGCATTTCCAACATTATCTAAGACGATACAGCATATTTTCTACTATACGGTGTTACCACACCCGGTCACCTGACGTGAGACGTCCACCCTCTAAACCCACGTACTGCATACACTTAAGATGGTGTACCCTCAGGACCAATGTCTCTCAGTTATAACCACTGGCGAGGGGAGGGGGAAAGGAGCTCCCTACTGGCTGAGGTTCCAGACGCTCTTTAGAACTATCGATGTGATAAGAAACCTCTGTCAACCTATTTGCAGAACTTTTCCCACAGATTTATCTTTGCAAAGCCATCAGTCTCTAATCATCTGTAGTTAGTGGTAAAGTTTTACAACCCGATACAGTCACATTTTCATGGAATCGTAAATATAGGACCCGGAAAGCATGACTAGTAAAATAATACACTGTAAATTTGCATTTTCAGACCCAGATGATCCTTGTAGCTGCTCCTTCTGCTACTGTAGCTTGCGATTAGCAATACAATGTTTTCTTGTGTAATCAGCCCTCAGGGCTTTAATGGAGCGAGCTACTAGGGCCGCTTCAATATAAAAAGTCTTGCGCATTCTTAGTGTTCCAGAGACGTCAAACGATTAATATTGTGACTTAACATTGCCAAATTTTCCCGAGTCGGGGGATGTTTATATAGCAAAGAGACCAAAATCCATCTTCACGGAAAATAACTCTCATATTATTATGCTCGACCTGTGTCACATTGAATGTTGGTGTTCTCGAAAGGTGTATTCTGCGCAGCTTTGCAATGAACCATAAAAGTTGATATGTAGGCATTGCAGACTGGCAGTGAACTTCTGTGTCGGTGTTCCAACGCACGTCGGTCGTGACAGGCAGAAAGTAGATGGATATAGCAGATATCGGGGCGGTAGTAAGTCGAAGTCAAGCAGCAGGCTATGGAACCTTCTTACGTCCACAACAGTATAACGAAGATGTTTGCACAAGCTGCGACATGGTCGCGAATGGAACAGGGTCCAGATAGTATATAATAAATTTCTTTATTTTACGCCTACGATCAAAAACTTGTAGGTTCTCAGACGACCGATTTCGGTCAGCAGTGACCTGAAGATGGTCATTGCTGACCGAAACCTGTGGTCTGAGGACTCACAAGTTTGTGATCGTAGACGAGAAATAAAGAAACTTATCCTGAAGACGTTTGCTTTACGAGGACGGACCGTATTATTCTCCCTTAACGGTGTAATGTGCTTACGAAGCGTAAGTCTAGAGAGGCTCATAAAGCATACCAGATGGTTATGAAACTAAAGAGCATTTGCTTTTTCTCCAGCTAGTGATACCACTCCTGTCTGGAGCACTTTGTTATCACTTCATTAAACTGAAGTGAAACATTCTTGCTAACCGTGAATTCTGTTACGTAGTCAGTGTATTTGCATCAATTTCCAGTTCCTCAGCATCTCTGCTTTGTATGGTTTGTTTCCGTGTTCTGATATAATATCAATAAATTTCGGGAGATGTGTTGGTGAATGTCCACACCACGCAATTTCTGGGTATAGGGATAAAGAGCTGCGTCTGACTTCTGGAGATATCGTTTCCCGTAAGTGTCAGAAATATAACCTGACAACCCTTCTATTTGAAAATAACAGGCTCGTTTCATAACGCGAAGTAAGCGCATCTGTTAGGGCGGTATTGTGCTGCTGTAGTAGAGTTCTCGTAATGTCTTTCTACAGCTCTGTCTCAAACACTCCCTCACGTCTTTCTGCAGCACTGTCTCAGACACTAGCTCGGTCTGCAACGGAATTGTGGGCGGGTGGTGAAACTGTTAACGTTGACGAAGGGACTGTAGAAAACTGTATCATCGAACATAGCCGGTCTGCACGCTAGTACAAATCCATACGGCATTCGGTCAATGAACTAGGAAACAATCTTTTGTGTCTCAGTGACCCGGAAACTTGTCACTCACACACACACACACACACACACACACACACTCATCTATTTATCTTACATAAATGCATTTTGGCGGTCGGAGTGTCCGAGCGGTTCTAGGCGCTTCAGTCTGGAATCATGCAACCGCTACGCTCGAAGGTTCGTGTCCTGCCTCGGGAATGGATGTGTGTGATGTCCTTAGGTTAGTTAGGTTTAAGTAGTTCTACGTTCTAGGGGACTGTTGACCTCCGCTGTTAAGTCCCATAGCACTCAGAGCCATTTGAACCATTTCTGAAATGCAGTATTGCAGAAGAAGATTTTCAAACATGATAAGAATCCAACAACCGAATCATCTGAGATATGTAATATGAATCCTCAAGGTAGATGTAGCTTGACTGAAATCGATGGCCGTTATTTGGTACATCTTTGACTGTTTCCTGGAGATCTATGACCGATTATAAAACAAAAATATAGAAAAGAATTACCCATATCACTCACATTTTTGCTGAAATCATGAAACACCTTTTTTTTTTTAGTTGTGACAGAGAGATTGCGTTAGTATTAGTTGAAAACATTCTTGGTTGCAATTTTAGTATTTTTTTATTTATCAACAACGCGTTTCAACTTGTTTAGGCTTCTTCAGGCTGATCTTAAATTTGTATTTCTTACTGGGTTTACTGAAGTTAGCGAAGACGATGCTGGCCTGATGTTCTCGACGACGCCCTTTAGCTATACTGTCTAAAGGATCGTCTTAAGAAATACAAAATTAAGGTAAGCCTGAAGATGCCTAAATAAGGTGAACGCGTGGTTGATAAATAAAGAAACTAAAATTGCAACCAAGTCTGTTTTCAACTAATACTACTAAGCACTGGTTTGCTGATTCATGCCACAGATGGATTGGAAGAAGCTTGCGTTAGAATGGCTACGATCGCAGTAGATAGACAGGCGTTCGTTCATTTGAGAAGTAAGCGAAATTCAATAATATCTGCAGAGCAGTTCTTCCATGAATTTCTCTGAATCTGTTCCGTGTAGCTCTTCCATCATGAATGTATTGAAGTTGCCTACGTAGCTTGAACGGTCTCTGACGTTCATCTTGACAAACACCTGCAAGAACAAAGTTTTCTCAACCATAAAACAGAGTCCTTTTGAGACTTCCATACTAGAACTACTAACTGGATCACACACAACAATGGACATTGTTAACCAGTCTACCGTTGATGTTAAATTATGAATTGTTATTGGTAAGCAATTACCAAATTCGTAGCTTGAAATCGGACTTGGTTCAGTTTCATTCATGACAACAGACCTATCCAATTTCATTATTTTTTATATTAGAAAATACGTATCCAAACAATTTAAAAAAATAGTTTTAAAATAAAATTATTAGAAAATTTTGTCACTTGAAAAACTGTTGTACAGCTCAACTTAGGGAAAGTTTTCCGGCAATTTAGTTTGAGTAATTATAAATGAACATCAAATACAGTTTTTGCCTAATGCCTACCTGTTCGACAGTCTTCCCGTGAATGTATTTCTAGCTTCCAGTTCACTACAATGTTTCTTCCCATCTCGTTCATCATTGTGTGTGTTACTGAAGTGGTCTCCCTCTTAACAATAACCGTCAGTTCCGTATGTATCCTCTTTGTCTGGTAATGCAGTATAATATTATGTACAGTGATCAATTTGTTTTTTTGTTATGATTTCTACAAAGATTTCCCTTTGTAAATGTTTATTTATTTTTACTGTCATGGTGAATTCTGCATATACATACATCTTCCATTCAAATGAAATACGCAATTCCAATTGTGATTAAAATATAACTCAATAGGATTCTGTGGCGCATGGTTAATCTGAAACGCTGCTTTTATAAAGTAATTATATGTAAATAATCTCCTTTATAAAACACTCCTAAATGCCTCGCAAGCGCTCGACCCTCAGTTTCATTTACCCTGAATTCAAAAACGAATTTCACGGTCGAACGCTGTCGACTGAAGATACAATCATGCGGTGGGTTCACAAATTAATATTGCGAAAATTAAAAGAAAGTCATTAGCTCTTTAAATATGTAATGCAATATACTTTATACTGCTTAATTGCTCGTGTAGTGTTACAGACGCATTGCTGCAAAATATGCACGTTAAACGAGTGACTGCTGTTAGTATTAGTTTGGTAAGTAGTAATATAAGCTGATATTTGATTTTTCTCAGAAACACTTTGTATTAAAATCGGCTTACCGATGTAAATGTGAAACAGTAGCATCAGGCAGGACTCTACAGCTGTAATTGCCGAACGCTATACAACCAGAAAGCCAATGCGTAGCTGGCCGCTGTGGCCGAGCGGCTCTAGGCGCTTCAATCTGGAAGCACGCGACCCCTACGGTCGGAGGTTCGAATCCTGGCTGGGCATGGTTGTGTGTGATGTCCTTAGGTTAGTTAGGTTTAAGCAGTTCTAAGTTCTAGGGGACTGATGACCTCAGACGTTAAGTTCCATAGTACTCAGAGCCATTTGAAGAATTTGAGCCAATGCCTAACATTGTACGCTATCTTCATTCAACGTTTTGGATCTAGCGTATGAAAGATACGACAGAGCATCGTCGAAACTCCAAGTGTAAATACATGGATCATTAACATTTTCAGAAAAGTGTACGTCAATTACTAGCATATCGCTGTTAAACACAAATGTTTCCAAAGCACAGGAAAAAAACGTTAATCCGACGTTTGCATCGATGCGTATGTTTATTAATGATTCTACTAAGGTATTTTAAGTGAACTTTAAACTCGCGTGACCAATACTCCGAAGGAGACTTGAAAACTTTCTGCTGTGAAGTCTGCTGAACACAAAAGTCTTTCACTGGTTTCAGAGGGCCAGAATTTCATTCCGGGGCCTTTATATTATATATCTAATTTTGAGTGCTTGCTGAAAAGGTATCAGCAACTGTAGCATGTTTTAATAATCACGACTTGATGCAGGAAATTTCGTGCATTTTCAGTATGCGCTTCTTCTTTTCTGTCAAAAATGTACTTCCTGGTCTCAGGTACTATTGTTTTGATATTCTGAGAGCTCAGGATTCGGGATGAGAGTTTTGCACAAGGAAGGGCTACGACCGCCAGCTCATGTTCATTGTAATTGTGTGCTAACTCACAGTGTCTGCTGTCTTGTCAAACAGTGCGCCTCGCTGTTGACGTAAAGGACTGTGCGTGTTTAGAGAGCCGGAACGTGACCCGCTGTCGCTTTTCACTAATGTCAACAGCGAACTTGTCCCTCGTTGTGCCCCATGGTTTAGAGAACGTGTGAAACACTGTGCATACTGAATTCCTTCTTAAATTGAGAGTGAATATTTATAGTGACGGCAGTCTCATATTGTGTTCTTGTACGTGCCAATTTTATTCTAGATGTTATACGAAAATTCAGTTAAAGAAAGTATGAGTAGATCAGTACATTAAAATGGGAAATCTAAGGAGATAAGCCAGTACGGAATCGTTCGGGAAGGTGTGGATGTTCATAGTGAAATCACTGTAGATCACCAAATATATTTGCTCATAAATGCGCGAGGTTAGAAATAGGATCACAGTTGTGCCAGCTGCAGGTAGCGCAGGTGTTGTACTTTATGAAATGTAACACAGGCATTGCAATGTTGCGAGGCGAGCCAGCCTGGTACTGTGTGGAAATAGCTAACGCAGCAGGGCTCAGGCAGCAAAGTATCTCAAGCTTTTCCGCACCGGAGGCCACCAAAGTGTTTAATGCACATGCCGAAGTGCTTAGCACAGGCCAAACACATGCATCTCGGTAGAATACTCAGTGAAGTGACAAAAGTCGTGGGATACCTAGTAATATCGTGTCTGACCTTCTTTCTCCCGGAGAGCAACCATACATAGCATGGACTCAACAAGTCGTTGGACGTCGCCTACAGATATATTGAGGCACGCTGCCTCCATCGCCGTCCATAATGGAGGAAGTGTTGCCGGTGCACGATTTTTACACGAACTGACCTCTCGATTGTGTGCCGTAAATATCCGAAGGGATTTTTGTCTGACCGTCTGGGTGGCGAAATCATTCGCTCGACTCTCCAGGGTCCTCATCCAAAAAATTCCATTGTTGTTTCGGAACATTATGTCCATGAATGCCTGGAAAGTATCTCAAAATCACTGAAAATAATAATTTTCAGTCAATTCTATGTTCAGTAGCCCGTGGTTCGATCCCCGCCACTGCCTAAATTTTGATAAATAATCAGCATTGGCGGCCGAAGACTTCCGGCATAAGAAGTCAGCCTCATTCTGCCAACGGCCTTGTCAAAGAGGGTGGAGGAGCGGATAGAAGTTCAGGGCACTCTCTTGTCCTAGGGGTGGGAAATTGCCCCTAAAGGCGGAAGAATCAGCAATGATCAACTACATGAGGATGCAGAAGGCAATGGAAACCACTGCATTAAAGAAACGTAACGTGTATCCACAGGACATGTGGCCTGTAATTGAAGAAGTGTCATGATGATCTCTCCATTGGCAAAAGATTCCGGAATAGTACCCCATTCGGATCTCCGGGAGGGGACTGCCAAGGGGGAGGTTACCATGAGAAAAAGATTGAATAATCAACGAAAGGATAACGTTCTACGAGTCGGGACGTGGAATGTCAGAAGCTTGAACGTGGTAGGGAAACTAGAAAATCTGAAAAGGGAAATGCAAGGGCTCAATCTAGATATAGTAGGGGTCAGTGAAGTGAAGTGGAAGGAAGACAAGGATTTCTGGTCAGATGAGTATTGGGTAATATCAACAGCAGCAGAAAATGGTATAACAGGTGTAGGATTCGTTATAAATAGGAAGGTAGGACAGAGGATGTGTTACTGTGAACAGTTTAGTAACTGGGTCGTTCTAATCAGAATCGACAGCAGACCAACACCGACAACGATAGTACAGGTATACATGCCGACGTCTCAAGCTGAAGATGAACAGATAGAGAAAGTGTATGAGGATATTGAAAGGTTATTGCAGTATGTAAAGGGGGACGAAATTCTAATAGTCATGGGCGACTGGATTGCAGTTGTAGGGGAAGGAGTAGAAGGTTACAGGAGAATATGGGCTTGGGACGAGGAATGAAAGAGGAGAAAGACTAATTGAGTTCTGTAACAAGTTTCAGCCAGTAATACCTAATACCCTGTTCAAGAATCACAAGAGGTGGAGGTATACTTGGAAAAGGCCGGAAGATACGGGAAGATTTCAATTAGATTACATCATGGTCAGACAGAGGTTCCGAAATCAGATACTTGATTGTAAGGCGTACCCAGGAGCAGATATAGACTCAGATCACAATATAGTAGTGATGAAGAGTAGGCTGAAGTTCAAGACATTAGTCAGGAAGAATCAATACGCACAGAAGTGGGATACGGAAGTACTAAGGAATGATGAGATACGTTTGAAGTTCTCTAACGCTATAGATACAGCAATAACGAATAGCGCAGTAGGCAGTACAGTTGAAGAGGAATGGACATCTCTAAAAAAGGCCATCACAGAAGTTGGGAAGAAAAACATAGGTACAAAGAAGGTAGCTGCGAAGAAACCATGGGTAACAGAAGAAATACATCATTGATGAAAGGAGGAAGTACAAACATGTTCCGGGAAGATCAGGAATACAGAAATACAAGTCGATGAGGAATGAAATAAATAGGAAGCGCAGGGAAGCTAAGACGAAATGGCTGCAGGAAAAATGTGAAGACATCGAAAAAGATATGATTGTCGGAAGGACAGACTCAGCATATAGGAAAGTCAAAACAACCTTTGGTGACGTTAAAAGCAACGGTGGTTACATTAAGAGTGCAACGGGAATTCCACTGTTAAATGCAGAGGAGAGAGCAGATAGGTGGAAAGAATACATTGAAAGCCTCTATGAGGGTGTAGATTTGTCTGATGTTATAGAAGAGGAAACAGGAGTCGATTTAGAAGAGATAGGGGATCCAGTATTATCGGAATTTAAAAGAGCTTTGGAGGACTTAAGGTCAAATAAGACAAAAGGGATAGATAAAATTCCATCAGAATATCTAAAATCATTGGGGGAAGTGGCAACAAAACGACTATTCACGTTGGTGTGTAGAATATATGAGTCTGGCGACATACCATCTGACTTTCGGAAAAGCATCATCCACACAATTCCGAGGACGGCAAGAGCTGACAAGTGCGAGAATTATCGCACAATCAGCTTAACAGCTCATGCATGGAAGCTGCTTACAAGAATAATATACAGAAGAATGGAAAAGAAAATTGAGAATGCGCTAGGTGAAGATCAGTTTGGCTTTAGGAAAAGTAAAGGGACGAGAGAGGCAATTCTGACGTTACGGCTAATAATGGAAGCAAGGCTAAAGAAAAATCAAGACACTTTCATAGGATTTGTCGACCTGGAAAAAGCGTTCGACAATATAAAATGGTGCAAGCTGTTCGAGATTCTGAAAAAAGTAGGGGTAAGCTATAGGGAGAGGCGGGTCATATACAATACGTACAACAACCAAGAGGGAACAATAAGAGTGGACGATCAGGAACGAAGTGCTCTTATTAAGAAGGGTGTAAGACAAGGCTGTAGCCTTTCGCCCCTACTCTTCAATCTGTACATCGAGGAAGCAATGATGGAAATAAAAGAAAGGTTCAGGAGTGGAACTAAAATACAAGGTGAAAGGATATCAATAATACGATTCGCTGATGACATTGCTATCCTGAGTGAAAGTGAAGAAGAATTCAATGATCTGCTGAACGGAATGAACAGTCTAATGAGTTCAAAATATGGTTTGAGAGTAAATCGGAGAAAGACTAAGGTAATGAGAAGTAGTAGAAATGAGAACAGCGAGAAACTTAACATCAGGATTGATGGTCACGAAGTCAATGAAGTTAAGGAATTCTGCTACCTAGGCAGTAAAATAACAAATGACGGACGGAGCAAGTAAGACGTCAAAAGCAGACTCGCTATGGCAAAAAAGGCATTTCTGGCCAAGAGAAGTCTACTAATATCAAATACCGGCCTTAATTTGAGGAAGAAATTTCTGAGGATGTACGTCTGGAGTACAGCATTGCATGGTAGTGAAACATGGACTGTGGGAAAACCGGAACAGAAGAGAATCGAAGCATTTGAGATGTGGTGCTATAGACGAATGTTGAAAATTATGTGGACTGATAAGGTAAGGAATGAGGAGGTTCAACGCAGAATCGGAGAGGACAGGAATATGTGGAAAACACTGATAAGGAGAATGGACAGGATGATAGGACATATGCTAAGATATGAGGGAATGACTTCCATGGTACTAGAGGGAGCTGTAGAGGGCAAAAACTGCAGAGGAAGACAGAGATTGGAATACGTCAAGCTAATAATTGAGGACGTAGGTTGCAAGTGCTACTCTGAGATGAAGAGGTTAGCACAGGAAAGGAATTCGTGGCGGGCCGCATCAAACCACTCAGTAGACTGATGACCAAAAAAAAATCTGTTCAGCTGGGCTAGAGAACCCAGTCCATCCCCTGGACACACGTCCCAAACCTTTACAGAGCCACCACCGTCTTGCACCGTGCGTCGTTGACAACTTGGAGCACTCTCGAACCCTGCTGTCCGCTTTAACCAACCGAACTCGGTGCTCATCTGACTAGGCCACGGTTTTCCAGACGGCTAGGGTTCAACAGATTTGGTCACGAGCCCATGAGAGGCGCTCCACGCGATTCTTACAGTTAGCAAGAGCGCTTGCGTCAATCGTCTGCTTAGCCCGTTTACGCCAAATTTCGCCGCTTTGGACTAACGGATATATTCGTCGTACGTATAACGATTATTTCCACGGTTATTTAACGCAGTGTTGCTTCTCTGTTAGGACTGCCAACTATATCCGAACGCCTCTGTTCTCGGTCATTAAGTGAAATTCTGCGGCTACTGCTTTGCCCTAGGTGAGAGGTAATGTCTAATATTTTTTGTTCACGGCACACTCTTGACTCTTTGGATCTCGGAATATTGTATTGCTTAACAATTTCAGAAATGGAATGTCCTATGGTCTTGCTCCAACTACCATTCAATGTCTGTTAATGTCCACTGTCCGGCCGAAATCACGTCGGAAACCTTTTTACATGAATCACCTGAGTACCAAGACAGCTCCACCAACGCACTGATCATTTATACATTGTGCCCGCGACACTACCGCTATCTGTATATGTGCATATCGGTATCCCACGACTTTTGGCATCTCAGTGAATAAACCCATGCCTTTTGTACTACATCACTACCAGAACTGGGCCACAGAACGGACGCTGATAAAGGACCGCAGTTCATGCCTATGCCAGCGCAGTTCATGCTAAAAATTACAGTGTTGGCCTACTTACGAGATGAACACGAGAAAGTAGCTCATCATCCTAAATACGGGATAACGTACGCGAATTTTCTCAAGATTACAGTATGTAAGGCTTATGATAAGTAACCTCTGTTTTTGGTGACACTGCAAGCCTATTCCTTTCTCTGTTAAAATTTCTTAAGCTACTCCCAAGATTAAAATATGGTTTAACTTTCCACGCAGCGAACCGAAGAAAAACAGTTTTGTCTTTCCTGGTAACTACGTCCACCTGAGTAGCTTCCACCTGGAATATTTTACGCAAAATGATGCTATCATCATAAAGTCATCAAGTAAAGCTGCAAAATCTGGGGAAATACAGCGGCCGTAGTTTCTCGTCATTTCCATTCATTCGCAGTGCTGTCGTAGCAGCGCCTAGTTTCTGGTATTACAAGGCCAAATGAGTCAATTATCCAGTGTGTTACTCCTGCAGCTTCTCAAAATGCTGCTGCCCCTCTTGAAGAATCATGTATGTATGAAATGGCCTGCCCTTTGTGATCGCACCTATGGTCCTGCTTCCTGTTTCGACGAGTCACAAAAACTACGTCATTTCGGGAAGGTCCATGGCTCACTGGAGGGATCATAGTTAATATTTAAGCTAACAAGTTTGGCAGCAGCCACTTGTTCGCAGTCTCGTAATTGGAGTTTCGGAGGTAGTAGTGGAGTAGAGTGAAGCCTGCAGCTGATGCCAACTGGCGACAGTCCACACTGCTGAGATGTTGCCTCTAAAAGAAGACAGTTATGAAATGGAGTAGCATTCATGGTGAAGGAGAATTTGAGTCCGGATTAAATTGTATCTGCGCTCACGTGGGACGAGAGCTGGAACAAGGAATGAAGTGATGACCATCTATAACGTCTGAAGGAAGTCATTAATGCGCCTCTAATTCTGCTGGAATGGTATTTAAAGGTTACTCATGTAAATTTCCCTTAATTTTAATTTCTTATCATTTATGAATACATCATATGGATAAAAACTTTGATATTGTGTACATTGTTGCAGTATTCTAGACATGTAACTGTTTCTTACTATTAATAATGCAATGAAATTGTGAAATTCTTGAGCTGGCGTGTTAATCGGGAACCACATTGCACTACAACTGTGGATAAAACATTCTGTAATTATTACGGTAACCCTGCGTACCCTGGTGTGCGGCATTTAAGAGTGAAAATAGAAATTTAAAGGGGAGGGCTTCAATGGCATTTTTTTTTTTTTCAGATTGTCTTCTGACGTTGTTTGCAGTGGAGCTAAGAGACTTGGATTTAGTGTTCTTGCACTTTGTCAGTGCATCTAGTTCTTTAGTCGCCCCAAGAGTGAACATTCATTGAAGAATTTATTTCAGTTTTTAGCTTTTTGTTCGTATGCTAACCGTTATATGTCTGTCCTATCACATACAGAGCCGAGTGTCGTAATCTGAATCTCGTCTATATTTTACTGTCAGATTGCTAGTTTCTGTAAACGAATAGGAACACTGCTAATATATGTCGGTGTACTTAAATATAAATGTAATTAGAATCGAATTTTTAGATAAAGAAATTCTTGAGTAACTATACCGGTCGCAGTGGATCTCAGTTATTTCTGGGGCGATCTTAATAACTGAACTGAAAGATTTCGCGAAGCCTCGTACCATTACAGTCTGTTACCCTAATTTTGTATCACCTAGTAGCCGAATAATTTACGAAAGAGCTTTGAGGGTACTACAGGCAAGTAAATAATTTTAAACACATGTGTCTGGACACTGAATCCTTGTTTTTATTTTAGATTTGCTTTGTATTCCGCTTATATTTATGTCTCATTTAGAAAGTTACCTTTGTATGGTAGCACAGATATTTCCATAATGTTGAGGTCCAGCTAGTTTAACCTTCCCTTTACGCTTTAGTTTGATCGTCTCCTGCCTGCCCATGCACTTTGTACCGTGATTAGTCAGTCACATACACACTTCTTGTTTCCGATCGTTAGACCGTTCATTTAGTGAAGCGAACTGTGGCTTACCGGCATGTAACGATGATTCTACGTCTGCATTTTCTGTACTTTTTTTTCAGGTTTCTTTCTATTCTTCTACTGCCTCTCTCCTTCTATCTCACTAGGAACGATTTAGTACTTTTTATTTTATATTCACAAACTATACTCATGTGCAATTACTACAAAAATCGTAATAATGGAGCTAGTGAAATGGAAATTTGAGAATGAAATTTAGGTAGCGAGCTCATTTGGATTTTTCTTTTTCTTTTTTAAAAATCGCCCACTAATGATTTCCGTATATGGAAAGACGAAAACAAAATTTTCACCTCCTGTGCAACTTTGTGTAATTCACCAATAATAAAAAATTACCTTGGCTATTTAAATGCCAACTTATATGAACTAGGTGTTCAATATAGGACGTAGAGGGCACCAAAATAACAATAAGCAGTTCAAATGTCTCAAATGGCTCTGAGCACTATGGGACTCAACTGCTGTGGTCATAAGTCCCCTAGAACTTAGAACTACTTAAACCTAACTAACCTAAGGACAGCACACAACACCCAGCCATCACGAGGCAGAGAAAATCCCTGACTCCGCCGGGAATCGAACACGGGAACCCGGGCGTGGGAAGCGAGGACGCTACCGCACGACCACGAGACACGGGCAATAAGCAGTTATGTCTGTTATACTTGGTGTAAATACGCTAAATTAATTACAGACAGAATCACAAAAAACAGCGTATGGTCTCTTAGATGACGAAAATGAATGTGTTTTTTTTTATTATTTTACACGCAGCAAGTACACGAAAAGCGCCGAGAAGACAGCCTCAAACCGCTCATTGAATTCATTGACTAATGGAAATTATTTGACGTAGGACTTAATTTCTTAGAATAATAATTTATTAAAATGTTCGGCAAAACATGCCGTCAGGTGTAATAAAAACTGCATACAGGCATAACTCTTTATCGTTAAACCTGTTGTTAAGCAAATGTGTAACCTGTCATCAATATCGTTTACTTTCCTCGTGAACTGTATGATTTGAGGAAGGAAAACCTAACGTAATTCTGCTAAGTCTGCGGACGGCAGTTACTATGGGAATCGTAGAATGCCGTTAATTAAAGAGACAGCAATGTTGGTAGTTTCTGAGGAATAACTTCAGGAGTCTGATCATCTGATTTAGTGAATCATTCAGAGATGTAGCGTTAAAAGCCCAATAGAAAAACGAGATCCTGGAAGTCTGAAGAAAAGACACGATTCGATCGGCAAGTTCTGTCCAAGTTGTGACACAAGTCAGTTTCATCTTGTTGTATCGTTGCAGTGTTAGCAGCAGAAAATAAAACGGAGAAACTAAAGAAAAAAATTATTTCAAACGTGTAGTCCATAATGAACATGAGTCGCTACAGAATGGAAACGCAATAGTTACAAAATGATAGTTGTCTGTACTAAGTTATGTGGGAGTAGAACTGGGTACTAAATGACAGAGATGAATTCCAAGTAAATCCCGGTAACAGGACCTCTTATGGGCACTAAGGGGCCGCTATATTGCATTACGACACAAGGAAAATACATCTTTTACCTCAAGAAATACGCTGACACAAACATATCGATCAAATACCGTATCTAACGAGAACGAGTACCAAGACTAAGCTTATAAGAGGAAACTGAAGAGCGTGGCGTCAAAGAAAGAGATGAACTATCCGTGAAGCTGGTAGCGATGGCTGCTCAATGACAATACAGAAGCGTTTTAAATACTTTCTAGAACTGGAACTGGAAATACCCATCAAACGAAAAATGAATGATGGTAAGTTCAAGTGGGAGTGAGTTATCGCTTTGTGTTCAGCATTACTACTGATACGAAGCGAGTAGTAGCAGTATAACTAGACAAAGGAAGAATGTTATTGATGGGACAAACTCTGGCGCGTCGGTGAACTGAGCACGGAGAGCTACTTTCCCGAGTTTCAGCCAGTAACGCTTGTCAATGGCGCTTCGAAGGCAGTCGCTTTTGAACTTTAGATTGAGAATCTCAGTTTCTACTTCGTGTTCAACAGACGCCGTAACCTGTCCACGGAGCTGTAAGCACGTCTCTCTGTTAGGGAGTTCGCCTTCCTGATGGACGCCTACCTCGGTGGAGCGAGTTAAACTTAATCGGACGGCAACGTCGCGGTCTGGTGGCGTGCGAACTTTGCGAACGAGTTCTTTACTTTGGCCCTCTACACACACGAGTTAACAAAACTAGAATAAAAAGTGGTCCATCAGTTGTCAAGCAGTACTGTTATCTGAAATCTGCAATTTGAGTGTAGAAAATAGTAATGATGTTCCAAAATGCAAATCAACTATCACGTGATAAACATCTGAATGAGAAATTTGATGACTGTCACTTAATGATCTGCAGCCAATACAACGTGTTTAGCGTTGCACGTGTAGCGGAAACTATGAACTGTTCCTATCGAGGATATTTGTAATATATGAGAACGTCCAGATAGGACATGCTGACAACATTTATTCCCATGACGGTTTTCAGTGTACATAAGCGCTGTAAATTCCTAATGAATTAGTAATGGAAATGTTACTACTCATATATGACATAACAATTTAAATACTTGCATTAATTGCATAAAGTCTCTATTTAGAGTAGTATCATATTTTGGGGTATTTACTATTCCTAGTTCAAATGAGTGTAATACGAATTACATTATTATGGTAGGCCAAGAACCTGCAGCATAATTCCGGTTAGACAGCTAAGTAAGTCTTCATTTTGGTTCAACATGGTCACAGTAGCGATAGTAATATTTCTTGAAAGGCGTCTGCTGGGGGGCACATGTATGTGGCACTCGAATATGATAGACGATGTATGTCTCTGATAGTCTTTATAATGCTGGTCGCTGAAGGTGTACGACCGCAGTCTACTTCTGCTCTGAGATCATTATACTGTTGGAGTAAGAGAGCTCTTGCCGCACGATTGTAGGTAGCTGTCTGTGAAGGAAAGATGACGCAGTAGGCAGTTTTTGTGGTGTGCTGTGTGAAGCCAAGAAGCCTTAGATTAATATGTTGTTGTTGTTGTTCTGGTCTTCACTCCTGAGACTGGTTTGATGAAGTTCTCCATGCAACTCTATCCTGTGCAAGCTTCTTCATCTCCCAGTACTTACTGCTACCTACATCCTTTTAAATCAGCTTAATGTATTCATCTCTTGGTCTCCCTATACGATTTTTACACCCCAAGCTGCCCTCCAATGCTAATTTTGTGATCCCTTGATGCCTCAGAACATGCCCTACCAACCGCTCCCTTCTTCTTGTCAAGTTGTGCCACAAACTCCTCTTCTCCCCAGTTCTATTCAATACCGGCTCATTAGTTACGTGATCTACCCATCTAATTTTCAGCATTCTTCTGCAGCACCATATTTCGAAAGATTCTATTCTCTTCTTGTCCAAACTATTTATCGTCCATGTTTCACTTCCATACATGGCTACACTCCATACAAATACTTTCAGAAACGACTTCCTGACACTTAAATCTATACTCTATGTTAACAAATTCCTCTTCTTCAGAAACGCTTTCCTTGCCATTGCCAGTCTACATTTTATATCCTCTCTACTTCGACCATCATCAGTTATTTTGCTCCCCAAATAACAAAACTCATTTACTACTTTAAGCGTCTCATTTCCTAATCTAATTAACTCAGCATCACCCGCCTTAATTCGACTACATTCCATAATCCTCGTTTTGTTCATCTTATATCCTCCTTCCAAGACACTGTCGATTCCGTTTAACTGCTCTTCCAAGTCCTTTGCTGTCTCTGACAGAATTACAATGCCATCGGCGAACCTCAAAGTTTTTATATCTTCTCCATGGATTTTAATACCTACTACGAATTTTTCTTTTGTTTCCTATACTGCTTGCTCAATATAGAACTTGAATAACATCAGGGAGAGGCTACAGCCTTGTCTCACTCCCTTCCCAACCACTGCTTCCCTTTCATGTCCCTCGAATCTTATAACTGCCATTTGGTTATTGTACAAATTGTAAATTGCCTTTCGCTCCCTGTATTTTACCCCTGCCGCCTTAAGAATTTGAAAGAGAGTATTCCAGTCAGCATTGTCAAAAGCTTACTCTAAGTCTCCAAATGCTAGAAAAGTAGGTTTGCCTTTCCTTAATCTTTCTTCTAAGATAAGGCGTAAGCTCAGTATTGCCTCATGTGTTCCGATATTTCTACGGAATCAAAAGTGATCTTACCCGAGGTCGGCTTCTACCAGTTTTTCCATTCGTCTGTAAAGAATCCGCGCTAGTATTTAGCAGCTGTGACTTAATTTTCACATCTGTCAACACCTACTTTCTTTGGGATTCGAATTATTATATTCTTCTTGAAATCTGAGGGTATTTCCCCTGTCTCATTCATCTTGCTCACCAGATGGTAGAGTTTTGTCAAGACTGGCTCTCCCAAGGCTGTCAGTACTTCTAAAGGAATGTTGTCTACTCCCGGGGCCTTGTTTCGACTCAGGTCTTTCAGTGCTCTATCAAACTCTTCACGCAGTATCGTATCTCCCATTTCATCTTCATCTACGTCCTCTTCCATTTTCATAATATTGTCCTCAAGTACGTCGCGCTTGTATAGACCCTCTAAATACTCCTTCTATCTTTCTGCTTTCCCTTCTTTGCTTGGAACTGGGTTTCCATCTGAGATCTTGATATTCATACAAGTGGTTCTCTTCTCTCCAAAGGTCTCTTTAATTCTCCTGTAGGCAGTATCTATCTTACCCCTAGTGAGATAAGCCTCTACATCCTTACATTTGTCCTCTGCTTAGCAGTTTTGCACTTCCTGTCGATCTCATTTTTGAGACGTTTGTATTCCTTTTTGTCTGCTTCATTTACTGCATTTTTATATTTTCTCCTTTCATCAATTAAATTCAATATTTCTTTTGTTACCTAAGGATTTCTACCCGCCCTTGTCTTTTTACCTACTTGATCATCTGCTGCCTTCACTACTTCATCCCTCAGAGCTACCCATTCTTTTTCTACTGTATTTCTTTCCCCCATTCCTGTCAGTTGTTCCCTTAAGCTCTCCCTGAAACCCTCTACAACCACTGGTACTTTCAGTTTATCCAGGTCCCATCTCCTTAAATTCCCACCTTTTTGCAGTTTCTTCAGTTTTAATCTACAGTTCATAACCAATAGATTGTGGTCAGAGTCCACATCTGCCCCTGGAAATGTCTTACAATTTAAAACCTGGTTCCTAAATCTCTGTCCTACCATTATATAATCTATCTGATAGCTTCTAGTATCTCCAGGGTTCTTCCATGTATACAACCTTCTTTCATGTTTCTTGAACCAAGTGTTAGCTATGATTCATTTATACTCTATGCAAAATTCTACCAGACGGCTTCCACTTTCATTTCTTACCCCCATTCCATATTCACCTACTATGTTTCCTTCTCTCCCTTTTCCTACTTTCGAATTCCAGTCGCCCATGACTATTAAATTTTCGTCTCCCTTCACTACCTGAATAATTTCTTTTATCTCATCATACATTTCATCAATCTCTTCATCATCTGCAGAGCTAGTTGGCATATAAACTTATACTACTGTAGTAGGCGTGGGCTTCGTGTCTATCTTGGCCACAATAATGCGCCACTGTGCTGTTTCTAATAGCTTACCCCCACTCCTATCTTTTTATTCATTATTAAACCTACACCTGCAGTCCCCCTGTTTGATTTTGCATTTATAACCCTGTATTCACCTGACCAAAAGTCTTGTTCCTCCTGCCACCGAACTTCACTAATTCCCACTATATCTAACTCTAACCTATCCATTTCCCTTTTTAAATTTTCTAACCTACCCACCCGATTAAGGGATCTGACATTCCACGCTCCGATCCGTAGAACGCCAGTTTGCTTTCTCCCGATAACGACGTCCTCCTGAGTAGTTCCCGCCCGAGATCCGAATGGAGGACTACTTTACCTCCGGAATATTTTACTCAAGAGGTCGCCATCATCAATTATCCATAAAGCAAAGCTGTATGCCAACTGGAAAAATTACGGCTGTAGTTTCCCCTTGCTTTCAGCCGTTCGCAGTACCAGCACAGCAAGGCCGTTGTGGTTAGTGTTACAAGGGCAGATCAGTCAATCATCCAGACTGCTGCCCCTGCAACTACTGAAAAGGCTGCTGACCCTCTTAAGGAACCACACGTTTTGTCTGGCCTCTCAACAGATACCCCCCCCCCCCCCCCTCCATTGTGGTTGCACCTACGGTACGGCCATCTGTAACGCTGAGGCACGCAAGACTCCCAACCAACGGCAAGGTCCATGGTCCGATGGTGAGGGGGGGGGGGGTGGGGGGTGGATTAATATAAGTATTTCAATATTGTTGAACTTTGAAGCAGAAGTCTTCACGCAAGCTTGGTAAACATGTTCAACATTTATGATTTTTGTTTTGCCAGCGCGTTATTGTAGATGAGTTGGCTGACAACTTGTTGAGTGATCCCTGAATGTACGTTAACTATTTTGATAAAAGGCTAGTTAGGTATTTCACTTTTGTAATATTTTATGATTTGCTAACAGAGCTACATCTAACTTGATGATTTGCATTTATGTTAGATTAGTGACGTTAGATAATACTTGCTATTTAAGTCTCATTGTTTGTGAATCAGCTGTGAGTAACGTGACTTCAGTTGCCAGATTTTTTTGAAAAGACAATGTTAACTTGCAATATAATTTTGCTAAAATAAGGAAAACTCAGTGTTAGTAATTCACCATAATCAGTAACGCCTGTCAGTCCAGATCATATATTTTTCAAAGAAGTTAGATGTTGTTAAATGTTCTCGTTAATTAGCCAAAACAATTTCATGTGCATTTCGAAGTATTAGGGCCAGCATTGCACACTGCTGAGCCTGTAATTATTTTTTTAATGAGAGACCAGAGTATATAGCGTTACTCCGTTGCTGCTTTAGAGGTAAGACAATACAAATATCTGTAAGCACTTGCTACCATTCAAAGTATTCCATTCACAAAAGAATAATTTTACTAAATACCCAAAAGATTTTCATTTTTTAACGAACGTTCCGTCTTTTTGGTAACTAGTCTCGGACCATCTGGTCAATTTTCAAATCATGGCTTTACATGTAAGTGTAATCATACATCTCTCAGCACACGTGAGTAACCAAATATTCACTATTCCTCACCAGTAATCAATGCAGTCACTGTGACATTCCTCTTTAACTGAACTGTCTACTGAGATCTTCACTACTGCAGTGTAGCTGCAGAGAACTTCAGGCGTATCTATTCATTCCCTAGTACTCCCGTATACTACTTCTCCGTGCAATAATTCTTTCTGATTAATCTCATAAGCTTCAGCCTACTCTTCGTCTTTACTAAACTGTTTTCGGAGTCCATATCTGCTCCTGGAACCGCCTTAAAATCCAGTATCTGATTACGGAATCTCTTCCGACGATGATGTAATCTAACTGAAATCTTCCTCTATCACCCAGCCTATTCCAAGTATATCTCCTCCTCCTCCTGTGATTCGCGAGCAGAGTAGTATCTATTACTAACTAATATTTACTACATGACTCGATTACCCCTTCTTCTCTCTCTTTCTTATTACAAAAGTTGTGTTCTCCCGTAACCCTTTCTTCTACTCCTACCACTATTAACATAATTCCAATCCCCCGTGACTATTAGATTTTCATATCCCCTTACGTACTGAACTACCCATACAGTGTCCTCATATACTTGCTGTATCTCTTCGGCTTCTGCATTCGACGTCGTCATGTTCACTTGAACTATCGTTGTTGGTGTTTATTTGCTGATGAGCACAACCCTGGCGCAGAGCTGTTCAAAGCATTGCACACTCTGCCCTACCTTCGTATTCATAACGAATCCTACTCCCCATTATACCTTTTTCTGCTGATGTTGGCATTACCCTACACTCATGAGTGTCTTCTACCCATTTCACTTCGTTGTCACCTACCATATTTAGACTGAGCCTTTGCATTTCTATTTTCATGTTTCCTATCTTCTCCACCACGTTCACACTTCCGACCACAAACGCCCCGACTCGTTGAAATTTTCTCTCTCAAATTTTATTCAATCTTTTTCACATGGTCACCACTCACCTTGGCAGTCCCCTCCTGGAGATCCGAAGAAGGGATTAGTTCGGGATCTTCTGCCAACAGAGAGATCGTCATGAAAATTTTTTCAGTTCCAGGCCACACTTCCTGTGGACACACATTGTGTCTTTAATGCACTGGTTTCAATTGTCTTCTGCCGGCCGCGGTGGTCTCGCGGTTCTAGGCGCGCAGTCCGGAACCGCGCGACTGCTACGGTCGCAGGTTCGAATCCTGCCTCGGGGATGGATGTGTGTGATGTCCTTAGGTTAGTTAGGTTTAAGTAGTTCTAAGTTCTAGGGGACTGATGACCACTGCTGTTAAGTCCCATAGTGCTCAGAGCCATTTGAACCATCTATTGTCTTCTGTATCCTGATGCCGTTGATACGGGGAAGTTTCTAACAACAAGGGCAGGAGAGTGCCCTGAGCCTCCATTTGCTCCTCCGTCGTCTTTGAAAAAGTCGTTACCACAACGAGCGGTTACCAATGCTTCCTAATCAAAAGATTTTGCGAGAAACCAAGAATGTAAGTAGTTTGTTTCATTTATGCCATTTTCAACACGGCACCCTAGGTAGCCGCACGTCGATTACCAATACCAGTAAAAAATTATTTTTTTTAAAACGGATCTGTAGTTATTTCTCGTACTAAGAGTTTTTCGACAACATAAATGCAAATTTTATGTTGACCCAGAATATAAGTTTTTAAATTATTTAACTTCTCACATTTGACGAATCCAGGGTGGAAGACGTACAGGAAATAAATCCGTAAATGGCTGTCACTAGTGGCCATACACAATACATGCATTCCATATTGCCACAGAGCAGTACTTTTGTAACCTCCCCACAAAAAATAAAAATGTTACATAATAAATGAGAATGGAGCCAAGTGTAACCTCCTCACACAAAAATTAATGAATGACAATTGACTATGAACCCACACAATAATTTTGATTAAATAATGAACCATGAACGAAATGTAACCTTCCAACAGAAATAATAATGTCTGGTAAATTTTATAAGGACAGCAGCGCTGACCTTCGGCCCTGTATTCTGAATGAAAAAGCAAAAATTCTTACCTCAACGAAACTGCAATTATATCTGCTCTTAATTATACATTCTTCGACACAGCTTCGTGCAATGCTGGCGTATATTTTTTTCTAATTCTTGGAAGGAATGATCATGCAATGTAAATATTCTTTGAATTGAAATGAATGCTTTTCTTTAAAAAATTACTTTATATTATGAAAATAATTATCGGGGCATCTTTTTGGAACAAATTAAATTACAATTTACATACATTATTAAATATGTGAAAGGCTGCTTCTTTACCTTCTACAACAATACTCATCCTCCAGAGTCCTGACCAGAGTCGCGAGCAGAGCACACAGGCGACGCATGCCGACTCCCGCAGGCTACTCGTGTCCACTCGCTACTAAAGCCGACCGACTACTATTGTCGACTCGCGCAGACTAGCGCAGACTCGCAACAAGCAACAACTAACAATAAACTACTCTCTGGTCAGAGATTCTGTCATGCCTCGCCCATCGCCGGCGAAGCATACACCTTACACTTTACATCTTAATGTATACATTCTTCAGTAAGCTCCATAAATTCGCTTCCTGATTTAGGATTTCAAACAATGTAACTCCGACAGTAAAACCCATTAAAGTTTTACTGACTGCAGGGATGCCGCTCTACATTGCATTATGTTCACTAACAACTTGCGGAAACTTTTTCTGCACTTCATGCCTACGTTCACATCTAAATATCAGCTATATTTTCAGCTACAAAGCTCATAAATACCGACATCCAGTCCGCACTTAACGATATGTGCCCACTTCAAATTTGAAGTTCGTGGTATAAAAATTAATGTTACTTTAGTTCCTCATCTTTCAGTTATTCACACGGTGCACGCTTACTAACAGTATTTATATCGAACCAACGAAATTCTGATCTGAAATCATAACGAATTCTGTTTACTAACAGTCAAATGTGCTCACTGTATTCAATGATCGCTTATGCTCGGCAAAATATTACATAGTTCTTGGCTTCTCAGCGAGTTAGTGTCTTCAGGCAAAACCTGCGTAACACCTCACTCGGTGTAGCGATATGGAGCCAGAAAAACAATTTTCACTTTAGCTAGCGAAACAAAAGAATCATTCACATTGAATATTAACTATTATGTAAGTTTTTACAGTCTGTTCTATCAGACTCTTCCTCGACAAGATGCGTTATGGAGCATATAAACGAAATTTCTGAGTCACTGGAGAGACGTACATATGCTATCAGAACTAAACACCAGCTCACCTTTACTTTCGCCTGCGCAGTTTGTCTACCAGCACCAGAGAGCGGATCTGTGACATTGAGACTAGGGCCAGTGAACTTTTTGCCTGTTGTCATATAACTAAAGACTTCACTTACTTGGCCAGTCACAAGCCTTTAATGAATTTATGCATAATAACAAAACGTATTGTCTAAAGGTTTCATACAAATTGTTCAGGTGTGTAAAGGACTCATGTTACTTTCTCTTTCTCGATACAAATACATTTAAAGAAATGGCGTACAAGGAAACCAGTTTTAAACCTAATTTTGATATCAAAAATCCTCTGGCTCAGGATGACAAAATTAAATATATATAAATTCCATCCAGTTCTAAACTAGTATCGTTTGATGACACCAGCTTATTTACAAATCTTCCTAATGATGAATCCATAAACATATTAATAGATCTTTTGCATAGTTCCTAAGTGTCCTGTACAATTACATTACATAACTGATGTTACTCAAACGTGTGTAAAATACAATTACTCCGCTTTCAAAACAGGTGTTACAGAACGAATGGTGGCCTAACAATGGCTACACGTCTTACTCCTATACTACTTGAAATTTCGAACAAGGTTTCGTACAGGAAGAGCCACTGAATTTTAGAATTAAATGCTGGTTCACATACGTGTATGACGTACCGTGTTTGTGGACCAATACTACAAGACAGACACATTACTAAAGCATTTAAACTACAGCACAAGAAAATTCAGTTCGCAATGGGGCTGGGAGGCTGTTCTATAAATTTCCTGGACCTTAATATGAATTTGAGTACAAGAAAACATGTTTTGAGCAGTTACAGAAAAAGCACAGCTACTGATACAGTAATCCCTGCGAGCTCCCAACATCCACGTAGCCAAAACCATGCAGCTTTCCATTCAATGGCGCATCGCCTCCTGTCTGTTCCATTATCCAAATCACCCTTTGAAACAGAACTGCAAACCATCAAACAAATCGCTTTCAGCAATGGCTATAGCTTTGCCCTGATTGATAATATTCTACGAAAAAAGAAAATGAATAAAATTGCACCGCTTCTGTACGCTGGCAAACAGCAATCACTCAGTAATTTCAAAGCCTGGTGCAAAATTCCTTACACTGGCAACGTTTCAGACAATTTTGCAAAAATGATTAAATCTCGCAACTACGAAGTTGAACTTTGGAATACAAAAAAAAAAAAATACAATTTTCAATGGTAAAGACAAAATGCAATCCTTGCACGCACTGTTGTACATTAAATCACTTGCAAGCAGTGTTAAGTGTATACTGGAGACCCAGGCAGAGCTGTTACAATTAGTATACGTGAACGAGAGAGAAACTGGGTATAAGGGAAGAAAGTTTCGACCTTTTCATTTTATTTAGCAGAAAATCATTCAAATGATGTAGAATGTGAAGTTCTACATTCTGTGAAAGAAGGAGAGAGATATGAGCCTACTGTAAATAATGGAAATCAAGAAACACATGACACAGAATGTCAGCCCATTATTAAATGATGAGACTCAGTTTCCGTTTTCTCCCTTATTAAATTAAGTTTCTGTTGCAAATACTAGATTCAAACACTAAATTCGTTTTATGTCTCATCATTTTACACATGTTTCTCCAAATAAAAACGTCATTTACTCTCCCTTTCTTAAGTTAATTTTCCTACCAAAGACTGTCATTTTTGTGTCTTCTGTACAAATGATATCTGTGTGAGACGTACTTTATGTTTATCTATGTATTGGATAGTTAGTTGTCACCTGAAGAAGGTCTGAGAAGCCGAAACCCGGTTCGTCACCAAATACGTACAATTCCAGAGAACACTAGGGACTGTTCTCCTGTTTAATTTTATTATCATGTTCTGCTAAACACTGTAGAGAAATTCGATTAATGTTAAATAAAAACTTTATTTGTGGAAAATTACTCCATCCCCACTGGAGGAGGTGCTCAGCGAAGTGAGTTCTATTCTATGCAATCGTCACCATGATGCAAAGGTTTGAGTATTTTATGTCATGCTTGGTTATTTAAATATGATATACTTCATCAGGTTGAATACAGTCACGTAACGCTCTTCTCGGATATTTTTCTTCGTCGATTTATGGGAGCAGTGTATTCAAAGCCACGCCTTTCTGTGGTGAAAAGTGTCTAACGTCAAATATTAACACAGCATTACACGAAGCAGCACAATGAGAACACTATGTGAAGGAAACCCAGGTCCTTTCTTGGTGTTCTAAACGACCGATCTCTACTGCGAGAGATTTCCATTCTCTCATTCTTTCCAGAACATCTGAGGTTTAAAAGGAGAATGAATCTTTTGAAATGAATTACTTTGGATACACTGAAATCCAACGACTGTATTTCTTTTTTCCTTTTTCTCGGCCAGTGTTCGGTACTGAAGACCAGATTTTCATTAACAAAAAGTGTGACCGGGAAGAATTTGTGATTTTAAGCTGCGGATTATCTCCAACGGCTGAGTGCTGCCTCTAATTGAGGTCCGCTCTGCCGTCTGCCTCGGGGCGACATAGGGTAGGCGCCCTCTGCTGGCCACATGATCATCTCCTTCCGTCCCCATCCCCTACATATCCTTTACACACACGCGCGCACACACACATTTCTTTATTACTCTGACACTTGAATCATATATGAGGTTTACGTAGTGACCCCCTACAGAATTTCGGTAGGTTCTTTGTATCATATTCGCTATTATAATATGCACTGAATTACCCAACGTTTTGTCCGTTATATAACATGGCTCTTCTGAATGTACCTAGAAATTTTAGGTTTGGTAATGAACAGTGTGCTAGGCGTGACGCAAACGTTGACATCAGGCTGTAAAACATATCAATCTCTCTCCATCAGCGTTTAGTCTTTTGGTTTCTAAATTCATTATTCATTCGCCCTTATAAAGTCATTGTAAATTTTCTTAACAAAATAAAAAAAGCTGTAGGACTCATTTTTATCTATCTCTATCAGTTATTATTAAATATAAGAATTAATGAGAACTTTAACACGAATTTATCTACTTTACTCACAAATCGGAGTGGTCGCGCGGTTAGAGGCGCCATTTCACGGATTGCGTGGCCACTCCAGCCGGAGGTTCGAATCCTCCCTCGGGCATCGGTGTATGTGTTGTCCTTAGCATAAGTTGGTTTAAGTAGTGTGTAAGTCTAGGGACCGATGACTTCAACAGTTTGATCCCTTAGGAATTCACAAACACATAATTCGGTTTGTTACAGTTTTGTTGGGAGAAACATTGACAGCTTGAAATTTCAATTCTGTATATATGCGTTTATATATTTTCTGTTTACAATTATGTATTCTTGCAATCGCGTGTTGTCGATGGCTAAACAGAGTACAAACTCTGAAGGCCAAATAAAATAAACTTATATTTCGCATTCACACTCTTTTACTTCGCTAAATCACGACCACATCTTGTAAACATAACCTACGCCTCGGGCTATGTTTCAGATAAGCTTAGAATTACAATCCATTCAGGATGGAAGAAAGCACTAACACACACAAGCTGAGGCGCGGATACGACAGAGTACGTCAATGGATTAACATTCTTACCCTTGCCTTTATGGGCTACATTTTGTTAGCTAGGAATAAGTGATACTTTTATAAAATGGGGTAAATGTACTCTAATTTCTCTACCTCAAATTAGTAACTAAAATATTCACAAAAGTATACTACACGTGAGACGCACGCTATTTATAGATTTTACTTCTTATAAAATAAAATAAATAGTGCTCTCTTAAACGAATGAGCGGAAAGAAAATGTGAAATTAATCGTTTCGACGACTAGGATGCTTTTAGAAACTATGTTATTATCAAAGTTTTCATATAAAAACAGGTAAATGCGAAAAGAGCTGACATCAGTAAATTTTTTACCAGGAAACGTTTCGCACAAGTAAAGCAATGACGTGCAACGCCATGGCGTATTCTACTTACTGTTACATTTGGTTACAGTCCACATGTGTAAGCGTATGGTTTCCCAGCATAGTAAGGACTTCAAGTTTTCCAGTCAGAGTGCCGAGTTGCGACACTGCGACGTGTCGACTGTGTCATCATCTCCTGGTAAAGCGTAAATTTTCATTCCCATTGTTACTCATAAGGACATTAAATACGTTCCATGTTTACTGCAGTGTTTGGTGCCATGAACTAACGCGCATTTGCGCTGGGTTGTCAAAATGTCTCAGCTACGTGGTATAGTCTAGACAAGTTATAGACTGCTTTAAACGAACCAGTCGGTCGTCAAGTCGCAAGAGGTGGCCAAGCTGACACTGTTTTATGCCGCAACGCAGAAACCACCCATTTCAAACCCCAGACAACCACCAGTATTTGTTCCTTAGACCGCGGTGCCTGCTAATGAAAACTTTCTCTCTAACTCCAGTACCTGAGTTGAGATAACTTCTTGGGTAGTTGAGAAGTCTTTCTTACATTTCTCTCTCTCTTATAGATTGCTGTTCCAGTTCTCAGTGTATGTTCTATGAAGGTACTCATGGTGTCTTGTACCTTAGAATACTTTCGTAGATGCAGAAAGTCTTGCTGTCACTTTTTCACCGAGAGGCTGAAGTTGAGTAGGCACGGCTCCAGCTATTCTTCCGAGTGAATAACATTCTTAAAGGAAATGGATAAATGAACTTTCCCATCCTTTGTATGTAAATTTCATTAACACCATTTCTATCCATAAGAGGTAACATCCTATTCCGAAAATAAGTCGGAAATTTGTGCATCAGGTTATAAATAAAAGTTTCACTTGATTTTCTCAGATTTTGCAATAAATATTTTCCATTAAAAAATCTGTAATTGTGTGGGTGTTATGTTGTCGAGTCGCGCAACGGATTGATCTGACAAGTACCCTTTGGCTCCTGCAAGAAGCAATTTCCACCTAGCACTACTACAGAAGTCAGACAGACGCTCCTAACATAGCAACAAGAAATGCCTGAAAAACCTTCAGCAATAAATATCTTCTGGAGTCGTCCGCTGTAAGGAAAAGACACAAAAATATTCTATTTTCTTACCTAACTAGTGGGATATTTGGGTACTGGAGTTTTGTAGTTAGTGTAAGAAAAACATTAAACGGGCGGAAAGTATAATTTATTGCAAAATTTGAGAAAATCAAGTGAAATTTTTATTTATAAACAGATACACAAATTTCCGGGTTCTTTCGGAGTAGGAGATTACCTCTTATGGATAGAAATACTGTTGATGAAATTTACATACAAAGTGTGGGAAAGCTCTTTTATCCCTTTTCTTTAAGAATGTAATTTACCCGGCAGAATGGCTGATAGCCGCGCCTACTCAACTTGAATAATTATCCGATTGAATTTTTCTAAGTACTGTCGAGGCTGTTGCGTGAGAAATTTAATGGAGTGACGTGAATGAAGTATGTTATTTCCAACGGAGGAATGATGAGGCTCGCCTACGCTGTGGCTTACAATACCATGAGCTGCGACGACTGCTGCCTGCGTCGTTCGCCACTGAAAAATAACAAAACTATATCTTTCTATCTGGATTAACCTTCGCCAATCGAACTCTCACTGCCCCTAGTCTGAACTATTGGCGTCGTACACCGGTCAGATAACCAGTCCGCCACGATGCCACTCAATGTTCGCTCGCAGCGCTAACTAATACTCTGTATTCACACCAGACATTAAGTGTCGCAGCCAACACAGTGAACAAATACCTGATTGCGAACGACTCAATATAGAGTACCACTCCGATTCACTAGCGACCGAGGTGCTCTCTCAGTGCAGTACTGAGTACAGACTTTATTCCTCACTCTCTGCGTACACGCAACGAGCGCACTCGCTCCAGCTACGTGTTCCCGCTGTAAGAGTGTCACTGGAACGATGTCTCTCCACGCAAAAAGTGAAAGGGTATATCATCCGCTGTCATTCCCTCACTCCCCTGGCTCATTGCGTCAGAAATAGTCAGCCAATCAGCGTTACTCCTACAAACGGGAGAATGGCGCTCCATTGAAGCCAACCAATCCGGAAATATACAGCACCTGCATTAGGCGTTTACTGTCCACCTGTGAGAAACTGTTTTCGTACCTGGGCGGTCGGCTGGCCGGCGCACCTGCGTGCTAACTCACCCTCCTATGGACTTTCCAGCAGGCTGGTTGCCTCTGCCGAACAAAAACTCCTGTGACGGTTGTGTCTGGAATATCTGTGTACGCCAGCCTCGAATTTTTAATCTCGGTGCACACTTGCGATTTATTTATTAGATTTGCATATCGATTAAAATGGAAATATGTAAAATTGACTCTACCCTATCGAGTTTGGGCTCGAATGAAACGTCTTGATACCACGCCACCTTATATAACCTTCCATTTATATCCAGCTACATTTACGGTTCCAAATTCCATTTCCAAAACTAGTATATCGAGATTAGAGTGCACACTTTCACCTTTATTATGTTGTTACTTTCCAATTTATGTTTGTTTTCGTAAATTTCAGAGTAATGAATAATGAAATATTTAAACGTAACTGTCTGAACTTTAAATTGACTTTGTTTTACGTAAATATTATAGTTATTCTATATGTTATGTAACAGTTTTAGCTGTATTAACGTCATCTTTTATGTAGTGTTTTAGAATACGGCATGACGTTTGGATGATTACTGGAACAGTAATGAGAAATGACTTATTTCAATTTGTACTATTGTTAAAATTTATCACATATTACAGTTACCTTTCATATTAAGCATGTCTGAATTCTCGAATATGAAGTATTAGCAGACTCTCATTTCGGAACAGGTGTATTTGCGTATTGTCTGAGTACACGACTACATGGCGTTCAACCTGCACAGTCAAACACATTTCGTTTACAAAACGTGCTTAAGTCGTTCGAAAGTTACATAACCATGACGATACGTCATAATCCTGCTCTCCCGCTCTCGATGTTACTCACTGTAAGCAATCTTGGCAAGCAACAAATCAACCAAGTAATATTGTAATGAAAAAAGGGTGTCGTAGCAAATAAGGACACAGACCTACCGTGATAAATAAATACAATTCCGAGGCGTAGTGTTCTCCAATAAAGTACATGTAACAATTGCAAGGGATTGCTATTACAGTAATGTTTGGCACATGTAGTTAATCCGACAGCACATAAATAACAGAGCATCATAGTAACGTCTTCCCTTAGGCGCCTTATGATGGCACATCACTAATTTATGTTCATAAATTATCTTCACAATGAAGCAGGCTCTATCCTGAAGAACAATGCAATACACGTTAGCCCCTTCTAGAACAATCTGTCTTCTCTTCACGTACGTAGAATTTAGGTACAGTTTCACTCAGAGCTAAACAATTTTGCACTGCCACGCGTGACTTCTATTGATGCAACTACACCAAACACTCGCTCGCCGGAACATTACGAGATTACAAAATGAATTTAGATTTGTTTAACTCCATTTGACTCTGCGGCCATGTTTCATACCGTAAAACCTTGAAGACTTATTGGAAATTCACACCAGCGCTGACCTATGCAAGACATTACTTACCTACGATGAAAAGACGGCATCTTGATTGCAATACGCGGTTCTATCATTGTTCTAAAGCTCATCACAGTTCCAATGAGACTTCGTATCACACAATCAAAATCACTTTCTCACATACTCTTTACTGGTGTATTAAATTGTGGAGTAACTTGTCGCTACTCAACCGCTGTTCGAGACACTGAGCAGCGCGTGGAAAGCCGTTTGCACTATAAAAGAACTTATTGATCGAATAAAGTTAGCATTTCATCATAGTGGTCAGATACGGGTCTGTCCATCATGAGGGGCGCAGAGCGACTCTCCATAGCGAAAGCGCCAACGCCGGAACTAGCGCTCCCCTCCACTTCATTCGTACATCCGCGCCGATGAGTAACCACGCCGTTACTCATTTTATAAACTAATGAAAGAAAATAGGGTGTAAGAGAGGACACAGTTTTAAGCCCTGTCCTCAACAGCGTGCTTTAGATTACATTTAAAATATTTCTTTCTTAACCTGGAGATTTAAGAACAAGTACGAATATTTTCTCTCGACGCCGATACCTCGCAATATCGCCATCAAAGCTCTGCAGGGGGGATTCCCCTCAGCATTCACAATCCGTCACGCTTTCTGACACCGGAAGGTATTACTACGTTGAAATTGTTCTAGAAGGTTCTACAAACATATTTTCCCGCGCAACTGGCACTCTTATCTATATCCGGCCACATCAAACAGTGAGCCTTCCCGTTCGAGATGACTCAGAGCCTTCTACACCGATCGTTCAGAGTATGCCTACACACTACCTTCTGCATACCCTCATTTACATTTACTTTGATTAATAACCAAAGTATATTAATTCACGTCATCTTACGGTTTAAATTTGGGTGAAGCCCTTACGTTTTTATTATTATTAAAATTATTATTGAAGCCTTTAAATAAAATTGCCAAATAGAGTGGGTATATTTATAGTGCTACGTTACAAGTTGAACACTGCCGTATAAGGCAACATCTGAGATCATAATTCACTTGCGAATCCATTTTTACTGTTCTCCATGTTAGTAATAAACTTCACACGTTCCCCAAGCTCATGAATAATTTAACGAAGAGACATGCTACAATTTCACATTTCTGAGGCAGGAACTGAACAATTCAGTTCTAATGTCTTCGTAATTCTTCACCGGTACTGTATATCTCTGATCGAAATGAAGATGTTTGTTAACTTTTAAAGTGCTTTGAGAATAAAAACTTTTCGTTATTTAAGAGCCATGATCATAACCACGATTTTTATTTATCTATCAGTGGTACATTCATTCTGTACATTTAAGTAATTAACAAGCAATTTTATTGCGAAATCGAGAAGTAATATATACATGTCACAGCTTAAAAATGATGAAGAACAGTAAGGAAAATTTAATATGCATTCATAATTCTACAGTGTTGCAGTTTCCTACAGAAAAGAAAATGCCCCCGGATGTTAATATACTATTCCTGAATCAATCTTAAGGCATCAAGTCTTTTAGGATTATTATCTCTTACAACATACAATGTGTAACATAAGTGTTCGGCACAAACTGCAGGACACATTTCTAACACGTAGACGAAGAAATTATGTTAGTGAAGATGGCTCAAGAAACGCTTTGTTTCCGTGTTACAATTCATTTTATGTAACTCATGGAAAACGCACAAGAACAGGACGTTATCATAATGTCGTAGAGAACGTTCTACCTGATGCGTTAACAGATGTGCATTTAGCTGTGCGACGAAACATGTACTTCGCGCACGATGGAGCACCTCCACAATATTAGTGTTCATGTCCGTCGACTTCTGAATAACAGATTCGGCGACGGATGGATAGGTAGAGATTGACCAGTTGCCTGGCCTCCAAGCTCTCCGGAACTAAACCCACTAGACTTCTATTTGTGGGGCATTTGAAAGCTCTTGTGTATCGAACCCAGTACTAGAAGTTCAGAGTCTCCCTGCTCGTATTATGGAAGGCTGCGAAACCATACGCACTACTCCAGGGATGCATCAGCGCATCCAAGATTCACTACGACTGCGTGCTGATGCGCGTATCAAGCGTGAAAACCTAAAATCTGACAGGTGGTTTTGGGCTATAGTTTGTTTAAAAGTCGTAATACGTCAGACTACAGTATTTCAGAGCCATTGTGAGACTGTCCCTACTCGTTTCCGTGAACGCCAGTTATTGTTTCAGTCCGAATTAGTGTAACTATCAGTGAATTCTGGGAACATTCATGATTTTGCACTTTTAGTTACACCAAAAGAAAACATACTAGAACTGTTAAGCTCATTTCATTTGAAATATATCACGGTTTTTTTTCAGCTTTAAGTATCTTTGGGTCAAGTTCTGCTTCAATCAGGAAAATATTTATTGTAATTGTTTAATTTTTATACCAGCACTTTCATTTCTGTTAGTAGAAATATTAGAGAGACTTTTATTTCGTGGCGATCTACACTCTGTAAGCCACCTAACGGCGTGTCACAGAAGGTTCTCTGTGCTCCGCTGCCACTTTCCGTATCCAGTTACAGTGGCGATTGGTCCTCTGGAGTAATGATTGTCAGTAAGCCACTATGTCTGCTCGGGTCTCTATAATTTTAATTTGTGGTCTTTTCGCGACATATACGTAGGAGGAAGCAACGTATTGGTTGACTCCTCGGGGTACACATGCTCTTAAAACTTTAACGGTTGGCCACACAGCGATGCAGAACGCCTCCGTTGCAGCACCTGCCACTGGAGTTTGCTGAGTTGATGCTCTCGCGCTTACAAAATGAACATGTTAAGAAACGAGCTGCTCTTCTTTGGACTCTCTCTGTTTTCTTAATCGTTCCTCTCTGGTATGGATCCTAGACTGACGAGCAGTATTAAGTATTAGTGAGGGCCTTCGTGGGCGGAATACACATGCTGAGGAATCTCTCAATGAATCTCCGTCTGACCTTTCTGACGTGCGATTAGTTTAATGTCGTTGTTCCACTATAAATCCCTCCCTACTCTTATCTCCAAATATGCAAATGAATGTGTCTGCTGTAAGTGATTAGTCTGCTTTCGTCCAATCACATAACAATGGGCCTATCTGCGTCTGTATGTGCAATACGCGACGTATGTTTATGTGAAAGGTCAACTGTCAATCTGTTCCTCACTAACGTCTTCCTGTATTTCTCCATAATTTTCCAGCGTTACAGCATCATCGCCAAAAAGCTTCACACCGAGCCAGGTGGCCCAGTGGTTAGCAAAATGGTTCAAATGGCTATGAGCACGATGCGACTTAACTTCTGAGGTCATCAGTCGCCCAGAACTTAGAACTAATTAAACCTAACTAACCTAAGGACATCACACACATCCATGCCCGAGGCAGGATTCGAACCTGCGACCGTAGCGGTCGCTCGGCTCCAGACTGTAGCGCCTAGAACCGCACTGCCACTCCGGCCGGCCAGTGGTTAGCAAATTGGACTCTCATTCTAGAGCACGGCTGTTCAAATCCGCGTGTGGCCCTCCAGTTTACTGTTTTTGTGATTTCCCTAAATCGATTGAGGCAAATGCCGGAATGGTTCTATTGAAAGAGCACGCCGATTTCCTTCCCCAGCCTTGACAAAATCAGAACTTGTGTTCCGTCTGTAATAACCTCGAAGTCGACGAGACGTTAAACCCAGTTTTCCTTTCTTTCCTTCCAAAAGGCTTCATGGGACTTCCGACGTTATCTACTAGGTTATTTGTATACAGGGTATAACAAATAAGGAGGGCACGAATTGAAGGACACATCTCATACGTAGATGAAATTATGGTATACGAACATGGGCCTGGAAACCCTTTGTTTCCATGTTTCAACTGATCTTATCTAACTCATTAATCGTGGGAAACATACACGAACCGAACGCACCAGCATACTACGTGCAACTCGTTCCCATAGGAGTGTTCAATATGACCTCTGAATTAGTAGTTTATAACAAGAATCGCTTTTATGTGTACTTTGATTAAGTTCGCCGTCCACATTATGCATCGAAAACCCTGCGTTGTACACCGAAAACACGGTATAAAGCTGCTGCTATGAACACAACATTCGCTCGCTAACGCTTGACAGTTTCACTGTTGGCAGTTACAGAATTATGTAGAACGAAAGACAAAATCTGCATTATCGCAGTTTCCTTTGTTTTTAAGAGAAAAAAAAATTAAATAAATATATTTACAAGATGTAGCTCTAAAAGCAGAAAACTAAAAATGACAATCGATAGACGGTTTCGTGTGAGGTGAGCCGCTAATGCTCAAGCAATGTTTGTTACCTGTCATGTTCGTGAATTTTTGCTGTGGAGGCAACGTAAAACCGATTCTGACCTTCTGATAGAGTAACTAGAAATTTAATCTAAGGATTGTACGCCTATATGGTGGAAAATAATTTGTAAATGATTTTCTATTTTCATGAGGAGCTCGTAAGAAAGGAAATTATAAGGGAGTACTAAGACCATGCTCATTGCAGAACACTTTTGGAGTGCAAGCAATGCCCTCATGCCCGCATCAGTGACATCACAAGCCAAACTATACTTATCAATGATGCCATTACTTATCAGTGATATCATCATGATGTGACAATTCACTTCCCTCTTTCCCCTCCTACCCATTCTTCTCTTCCTTCCTGCCACCACTCTCCATTCACGACCCAGTCTCAGTGTAGCACTTTTGCAGCCATTAAATTAAAGGAACTAATCATGGCACATTATTTTAGTGCCCACTGAAATTACGTTTTTTTAGTCTGCAGTCTTCCGACTGGTTTGATGCGGCCAGCCGCGAATTTCTCTCCTGTGCCAACCTCTTCATCTCAGAGTAGGACTTTCAACCTAAGTCCACAATTACTTGGTGGATTTATTTCAACTTCTGTCTTCCTCGACAGCCGTTGGCCCCCCTACAGCTCCCTCTAGTATAACGGAAGTTATCCCTTGTCATCTTAACAGATTTCCTACCATCCCGTCCCTTCCCCCTCTCGCTGTTTTCCACATATTTCTTACCTCTCCGATTCTGCGCCCTCATTTTTTTACCTTGTCAGTCCACCCAATTTTCAACATTTGTCTGTAGTACACATCTCAAATGCGTCGAGTCTACATCTACATCTACGTAGATACTCCAGAGGCCACGGTAAGATGCGTGGCGGAGGGTACCCTGTACCACTACTTGTCATTTCCTCTCTTGTACTATTCGCAAATGCAGCGAGGGAAAAACGATTATCTGTACGCCTCCGTATGAACCCTAATTTCTCGCATCTTATCTCCGTGGTCCTTATGGGCGATGTATGTTGGTGGGAGTAGAATCGTTCGGCAGTCAGTTTCAAATGCCGTTCTCTAAATTTTCTTAATAGTGTTTCCCGTAAGGAACGCCTCCTTCCCTCCAGAGATTCCCATTTGTGTTCCCGGAGCATCTTCGTAACACTCGTGTGTTGTTCGAGCCCACCGGTAAGGAATCTAGCAGCCAGACTCTGAATTGCTTCGATGTCTTCCTTCAATCCGACCCGATACGGATCCTAAACATTCGAGCAATACCAGCGTGCTGTATGCCGTTTCCTTTACAGGTGAATCACTCTTTCCTAAAATTCTTCAGTAAACCGAAGTCTACCATTTGCCTTACCTACCACAGGTTTCACATCCTCGTTCCACCTCATACCACGTTGCAACGTTACGCCCAGATATTTAAACGACTTTACTGTGTCAAGCTGGACACTATTAATACTGTATCCGGACATTACAGGTTTGTTTTTCCTACCTATCCACATTAACTTGAATTTTTCCACATGCAGAGCTAGCTGCCACTCATCATACGAACTGGAAATTCTGTCTGTCTTTTATCTTCCTACAGTCGTTCAATCTGACTAATCATTTATGTATGTAGAGAACAGTGGGCCTGTCATACTTCTCAGGGGCACTCCTGACAGTACCCTTCTCTCTGATGAACAGTCGCCGTCGAGGACAAGATACTGGGTTCTATAAAATGTATTCGAGCCACTTACATATCTATGAATTTATTCTGTTTACTCGTATCTCTGCAATGCGGCACCGTTTCAAATGCTTTCCGGAATCTAGTAATATGGAAACTGCCTGATGCCCGTCATCTATAGTTCTCAGTATATCATGTGAGAAAAGAGCAAGCTAAGTTTCGCGTGAGCGATGGTGTCTAAAATCATGCTGATTCCTGGACATTAGCTTCGCAGTATCAAGGAAGTTTGTTAGAACCGAACTGAGAATGTGTTCAAGAATTCTGTAGTAAACAGGAGTTAGGGATAATGGTGCTGTGATTTTGTACGTCCGTTCTTTTACCTCTATTTTGTACTGGAGTCACCTGGGCTTTTTTTTCCAGATTCTTGGGACTTTATGCAGGACGAGAGATTCACTATAAATGCAAGCTGGGTAAGGGTGAAAAGCCGTAGAATACTCTATGTAAAATCGAACTGGATTCAATCCGGACCTGGAGATTTATTTGCTTTCTAATTTTTAAGTCCTTCTCTGCTCCAGGTATGCTTATATCTGCATCGTCAATTCGGGAGTCTGTCCGATGGTCAAATGACTGAGTGTTTGTACGGTTCTCCCGAGTGAACGATTTCTTGAACGAGAAATTAAAAACTTCAGCTTTTGTTTTGCTATCTTCAACTGCCACACCAGACTGGTCAACAACTGACTGAATGGAAGCCTTAGAGGCACGCTTAGCGATTTTACATCCGACCAGAATTTTGTCGTCTTCTCTGCCAGATCTTTTGCTAAGGTGTGACGATGGTACTTTTTATATGCTTCGTGCATAGATCTTTTCACAGACGCACGAATCTCTACTAACCTCCTCTTTTAAACCTAGAGTGGAAGATCCTCTACTTCCTCACCACCTTAAGAAATTCGTTATTAAACCATGGAGGGTCTTTTCCATCCTTTATCCGCTTACTAGGCACGTAACTCTCCAGACTACGATTCACAATTACATAAACTTTGCCCATAATTCCTCTACACCCATCTTACTGGTACTAAGTGATGTCAGGTGAACAGCTTATCTGCTCTATCTTACAGAAACACTCTCCTAGCCTTCTCGACTGATTTATTAATTTTCGTAGTCATAGTTGCTATAATCACACCGTGATCTCTAATCACCGTTCCTATACCGACATTGTCGATGAAGTTCCGGTTTTCCCACAATCCATGTTTATCTACCATACGTTGCTGTGCTCCAAACGTACATCCTAAAAAATTTCTTACTGAAAGCAAGGCCTATATTTCATACTAGTAGATTTCCCTCGGCCAGGAATGCCCTTTTTGCCAGTGCTAGGCTGCATTTGACGTTACTAACCTTGCTTTCAATTTCACCGGTGGCTGTTTTGACTTTACTATGTGTTGAGTGGGTACTTCCAACAATCATTTCTTTTTAGATTTCTCCACATTCTTCATGCAACCATTTTGTCTTACCTTCCCTGCACTACCTTTCTATTTCATGCCTCACTAACTTATTTGTGTATTCCTGAATTTCCCTGAACGTTTTTTGTACTTCCTTCTTTCATCGATCGACTGAATTATTTCTTGTAACCCATTGTTTGTTCGCAGTTACCTTCCTTCTACCTATGTTTTTCTTACAAACTTCTGTGACTGCCCTTTTTAGAGATGCCCATTCCTCTTCAACTGTACTGCTTACTGAGCTATTGCTCATTGATCTAACTATAGCCTGAGAGAACTTCAAGGGTATCTCGTCATCCCTTAGCATATCTTTATCCCATTTTTTTTTTTTTTTTTTGCGTTTTGATGCTTCCTGTCTAGTCTCTTATACTTCAGCCTACTCTTCATCACTACTAAAAGCTACTAAATAAGAAGCTAAATATATGGGAAAGGAATGTGCTGAGGGAGATTTTTGGACCTGTAAAAGAAGGAGAGATATGGAGAATCAGGACTAATGAAAAAATAAGGTTTCTGTACAGAGAACCTGATTTGGTAACCTCTGTCAAAATGAGAAGGCTAAGATGGTTAGGACAAGATCAGCGGATGACAGAAGAAATGTTCCCGAAGAAACTGATGATGGAACATCCTGGTGGTAGAAGAAGGTGAGGACGACCACGTTTGAGAGTGCAGTGGGAGTGTGAGGTGGCGTAGGTTTGCTGAAGATCGAGACGTCTGGAAGTCTCTGATTGAGGAGGCGAAGGTCCTTAGAGTATCGTAGTGCCATGAAGTAAGTAAGTAAGTAAGTATTACCTTTCCCATACCCTCATATATTTATCTATCTCTTTCAATGGCGTAGCGAACCTCAACCCAGTTGCAAAGTTATGTAAATTTCACTTGTATTAAATTGAAATATCACCAATTTAGAAGAGACACATTATTTTCCCAGAAAATCACATAATGTTTACGTAAATTCCGTAAAATATTTGCCCATGAACTGAGTGAAATGCCGTCACGTTCAAATACAATTGTCAATATTACATAAGTTCTATGTTGAAAGCTTTGTTGGAAGCTTTTATTATTTGGCACTATGTTCAAAAATACAGAATGAATCGTTATTAATGGTGTGAATGGATACAATTGAATGTACATGAAATTAAAAGCAAAAAGTGTCGGTAGTCATAGACCTACAAATGAACAATTTCGCAAGACAAATGTGAAATCGTCGTTACCCACTACCGATTTGATTCTGCGTAAGCATTGCATGCAGGTCGGTAGTGTTGTCCTTGTTTACATTTTAAAGACGTCGAGTTGTAAACAAATGGATATGACAGTACAGTACAATGTGAGTGTGGCACTCATGCCGCTTGTTTGAGGAGCATCAGTTTTGTTGTAAGAGTGTTGGTGACGACACGTAACATTACAGAAATGGGGGGTATGCGGATGTACATTTAACGTATGGCAGGGCTAACGCCAGTGTACACTAGCTTCGAGAAGCGTATCCTGCCCAGTGGCACCCCGGGAGGATAACGTTTACGGTTGTGCATGAACGCCTCCAAGAAACATGCTGTTGAGCGGTTAGGCCTGCATGATTTACACCTGTGCTCGGAGACGTGGTGCTGGAAACGAGCACTCTGCAGGAGACTTTCCACACATATTCCGTGCGTGAGCCACAGTACTGTTTGGAGAGTAGTGCACTGCATAGTACTGTACCCGTACCGCCTCCAACGAATTCAACCTCGTAGTAAGGTGGGCTCTTGTCATTGAGGACCGTTCTGTCAGTGGGTACAGCAACAAGCTGCAGGCAGCCCTACGTTTGGCACTAAAATTTATTTACATGTAAAGCTGGCTTCACCCTTGATGGTGTGTTTAAGTATTAATGTTCTCACGTTCGGAGAAATCTCGTTCACAGCCGATATGCTGTGCATGAGTCTCCACATCAGCGACGTCTGTCATTGAACGTTTGGTAAAATGTACTAGCCGATCGTGTTTTTCGTCCATACATGTTACCAAACAAACAGTGGACGGAACTCTCTTGCAGGATAGCTTCAGGATGTTCCCTTAGATCAACGCCAGAGAATGTGGTACGTTCAAAATGGAGGACTGGCACATTTTGCTGCTATGGTAAGACGACATCTAACGGTCTGATATAGCCAAAGATGAACTCGGCGAGGAGGACTTGTACCGAAGATTCACTACAAGAACACCTAATCTGGAGCCCAAGAATATCCGTGTATTGGTTCACCTTAAAGTTGTTGTGTAGACCACTCCATTTAACACAGTTGACGAATTCGAGCAGAGACTTGACAGTGATTGTGAAGAATTTGGAAATGATTCAGTCGTGGTTGAAAGGATTGAAACGCGTACGTCTCATATGAAACAGCGATGGCGAGGCATGACAGAATCTCTGACCAGAGAGTTATTTATCGTGTCTAGTCTGCGCTTGACTGCGCGAGAGTTCAGTTGCGAGATGTACTCAGTCGGAGTTGTGTGTGAGGAGTCGGAGGGCGTCGGCATGGATCGGCGGCGTGCGCCCTTTACATCTCTGGTCAAGGTTCGGGACGAGGTATATTGTTAAATAAGGTACTGATGCAGCACTGCGCTCAGCCAATAACATCTGTTAATTGTAATTAATTTGTTCAAGAAATGCCCCAATAATAATTTTGTTTTCAAAGCAATCGTTTTTAAGAAAAGAATCATTCCAATTGAAACAATATTTCCTATGCTTTTCCTCCCAGAATCAATTTATCAGATTAATTATTGCACAGGGCCTAAGGTCAGCGATGCTGCCCTGTTATTGTGGGTTTAATTAATCTTGATTTCTTAATTTTTGTGTCGAGTTTATATTGGGCCATTATTTTTCAATATTTTTGTAGCGAAGGTACAGTCGTTTTTATTTCAATTTAACGATGTTTTGTGGGAGCTCAACAACATTTGGGTCATTATTATTCAGTAATCTTGTGGGGAACTAACTTTTGGAGCGTTTTCATTATCATAGACTTTTCTTTTATTTCTGCTGGGAGGTTACGTTTAGTACGATGCCCATTACCATTTAAATATTTTCCTTTCAATAATATCTCCGGGGAGGTTACAGGGTTCGAAACTCATTGTGGCAATTTGTAGGGGTCTATGTTTGCATGCAAGGACGATACTTTTAGCACCTCCTATTACTACTAGTACTGTCATGCAACTGTTGCCGTCTTAATACAAAGAAACCGCACTTTTACCAAAGTATCTCGAATAACTTTTCTAAATTTTGTATGGTATTGTTAACTTTTCCTGACTTGCAACACGTTTACATAGAATCAAATCGTTGATGGCTGGGAACCATAAAGTTGCAATTATCTCGCAAACTGTTCATTCGCGGACTAACGTTTGAGACTTTTTTCCTTCTAGTATTGTGTACTATCAGCTGTATGTGTTTACGACATTAATAATGATACACTCCGTGTTTCGACTGTGTTTCATAAATTGGCTGCACTCAGCAAGACACGAAAACACTCCCTCTCTCTCTCTCTCTCTCTCTCTCTCTCTCTCTCTACTGTCTCCTGGTTAGCATTTACTGAAAAGCAGACAATAATTTTTTATCTGTGTGATAAACTGCCCTGATGATATTGTAGAAAACGAAACAAATCGTCTGAAGCAAGTGATAAAATGTGATCAGCGACGCGGATGAACCATTCCATTCGACTATGTGATGTCTGATTCTGACTGCAGAAATAATAATAATTACTATTCTTTCCGTCTTTTGTCCAGAGAACAAAGACCGATTCTAGCTCTCTTAATATTATTATTATAGCTCTTATTAAAATACGGGACTGTTAATAATAACTCTATCATTTATTTACTTAAGCGCCTTATGATTACAATAGTATACTTGTTAATTGTAAACACTTTTTTTATTTGTTACATAGTGCCCTCACCGAAGATATTTAAGTTAGTTTTCATTAGTTTCAGTCATCTACTTTTGGTCGCTATTTCTACCGGCCTAATTTTGTCAATTAAGGCTCTTCAACCTATTTAGTTATGAAGAAGTTGATTGAGATTCAATCTTTACCCAAGGTCAAATATTTAACGACAATTTTTTTAAGAACAGTGGTCGCACCGCAGACATGCTGCCAAGTATGCTCAGCACAGCGTATTTGCCATCACAGCTATCACGGAATATTAATTAAAAACACAGGCTGGTTGCAGAGTGAATATTGGCACCAGTACAATACAAATTTACATACAAACGAAACCGTTTCCGATTATTATCCGTGAGAATTTTATTAATTCATGGTGTATTAAAATTTATTGCTCTGATGTGTATACGAGGTGTGGCTAGAAAAAAACCGGACTAGTACTGGTGAAACAATAAAACGAATGCAATACGGCTGAAAGTCGCGTGGCCTGTCACGTGACTCTCGCTCCGCCTACTGCTCGAGTTTCATCTGCCTCCTGCACTCAGTCTGCCCGTGGCGTCTGTTTTAAGTAGTTGACGTTTTGTCTGTGCGTCGGAAAATGTTGAGTGTACAGAAAGAACAGCGTGTTAACATCAAATTTTGTTTCAAACTAGGAAAATCTGCAAGTGAAACGTTTTTAATGTTACAACAAGTGTACGGCGATGATTGTTTATCGCGAACACAAGTGTTTGAGTGGTTTAAACGATTTAAAGATGGCCGCGAAGACACCAGTGATGACACTCGCACTGGCAGACCATTGTCAGCAAAAACTGATGCAAACATTGAAAAAATCGGTAAACTTCTTCGACAAGATCGCCGTTTAACAATCAGATCAGTGTCTGAGTTAACAGGAGTTGACAAGGAAAGTGTTAGGCAGATTCCTCATGAAAGTTTCAACATGAACAAAGTGTGTTCAAAAATGGTTCCGAAGTGTCTCACAATTGAACAGAAGGAACGCCGAAGAATGATTTTTTCTGACATCCTGGAAAACATTGAAAGTGATCCCACCTTCTTACAAAATATTATTACTTGCGATGAATCGTGGTTTTTTACTTACGATCCCGAAACTAAACGCCAATCGATGCATTGGAAAACTCCTGGTTCTCCACGACAAAAAAAGCACGAATGTCAAAATCGAAATTCAAGGCAATGATGATTGTTTTTTTGACATCAAAGGGATTCTGCACATTGATTGGGTACCAGAGGGACAAACAGTGAATCAGCATTACTACATTAGCGTCCTGGCTACAATACGTGAGCGAGTACGGAGAAAACGGAACGATTTGTGGAGAAAAAAGTCATGGATCCTTCACCAAGACAATGCCCCAGCTCACAGTGCGTTGTCAGTGAAGACGTTTTTGGCAAAACACAACATTCCCATCTTAGATCATCCACCCTACTCACCTGATTTGGCCCCCTGTGACTTTTCTCTTTTCCCTAAAGTCAAGTCAGCTTTGAAAGGAACTAGATTTGAGACTGTTGAAGCAGTAAAAGAAAAAGCGACGGAAGTAATGTATGGACTTACCGAAAATGATCTGCAGCATTGCTATGAGCAGTGGAAAATTCGTATGGAGCGGTGTAGAGACCGAGGAGGAGAGTACATTGAAGGAGATAACATGAAATTGTAAATAATTGTAAATAAATGTTTTTTCCAGCATCAGTCCGGTTTTTTTCTAGCCGCACCTCGTAGAAGTAATGTATTCTGACTCTTTTGCCCTTTTGGACACAAATAGTTAAAAATATTGACACAACTTCAGAGTGTTGTTGGCATTATAATTGTGTTTGGTTGTTAATGTGGATTTTTGGAAATAAAAGCAGGAATTAAAGATAGAACCTTTACCTTTCTTTCGCATTTGAAGCATATTTAAAGATCATGCACTACGCATACACGGTACGATGCGTCACCCTAGCAATCGATAAAGTGCGTCTCGATAAAATAATCTATCTATAAATGTCTGTAGAGATATGAAACGTATTTTGTGCTAAGAAAGATATGTTTTCCCTTTCATGTACAATATGAAACAACTTTCACTGACACTAAAGAGTCAAGAAAGAAAGCGCTGAGTACAAGCATCGAAGACTAAAAAATTATACGACATAGTATACTGCACAAGTTGGCAATGGTAAGGGTAAGAGCGTATGTGTATAAATTTTCAGGCCGTTAGCCAACGGTAGTACGACGAATGCGCAATCAAATACTTTTAAATTGTCAGAAAGCACATAAAAGAAAGCGCGACTGGAGTGCGAATTTGCAAGTGCGAGATAATGAATAAGCTGTGTTGCTGTTCTGCCAAACGCTAGAAAGTGTGTTTGTTGACAATGTCTGTGTATGTATTTGCTCTTAACGTTACGTTGTGTATTTATTGTGTGCTAACGTGTGATGAATTATCAGAATTTGTTCATATGGTTAGACCAAAGCATAGAGAACGTAATGAAGTCCAAGAGATTCATGAAGCCCACCAACAGGATGGTGTTCATGAAAGCGACAAGGTAACTGATAACACACAGTAAACAGGTGAAATTGCTACTGAAGAAGAAGATGCAGGATGTAGTAACAATACGCATACTGTATTCAACAGTGATGGTGTCGCTGGTGTCAGCAGAAGCTGACCTCTTGACACACCCAAAATTAGACAACGACATAGCTTCGCTCTTATACCAAAAGTTAAAAATAAGGGAAAGAGAGCGCGAAGAGAAGGAAACCAGGCTGTAACGTGAAGCTAAGGAGACTTTAATCGAACAAGAATGCGGAGAGAGGCAGGCTCAGATTATAGAGAAGCTAGAACGGTATGCGTTTTGTTACTACCTCCTGCTTCTTGCCCTGTAGCAATAGCAGATGGTTTCTTTCATACTTATTTGCTTTCTCAGTAGCAACTCCACCTGCCTACTGTGTGTTACAAGCTACTCCTTCGCTTTCATGAACACCATCCTGTTGGTCGGCTTCACGAATCTCTTCGACACCACTACCTTCTCTATGCTTCGGTCTAACCATATTGTCAAATTCGGATACTGCTTCACACGTTAACGCACAATAAATACACTACTTAATATTAAAAACAAATACATACACAGACATTGCCAACAAACAACCTTTCTAGCGTTTGAAAGAACAGTGTAACGGCTTATTCTTTCTCTCACACTTGCAAATTCGCACTTCAGTCGGGCTTCATTTATGTGCTTTCTGACAATTTAAAAATTTTAACTATGTATGGTCATAATACTGTTGGTAAACGGCCTGAAAATTCTAAACGGAAAAGGAAAGCGATAAGAAATATGAATTCATGGAAGAGGAAAGGGAAAAGAGACCGAAATTAAGAGAGAAGGATTTAGTTAGGCACTTAAATGTAGCTCTAACTACGGCAAACTGTGGTGGCATCCATGCAGCAAAGCTGCAAGACCTTACAACAGCAGGTTGAAAGACTATGTACCGATGTAGTTAACATGAGGCTCCCACATAGTTATCTCGAAGAGTGAGTTAAGAGAGTCACTTCTATCGTGGAAGAAATATCTTCAGGTATGAAGGAGACTAATGAAAAGCAGGAAAAAGAAAATACTAGTGCGACAGTTACTTTTGGTCAAGGAGAAACCAGCCAAGGTTTGCGTGAGGAGTTAGCCAACATTCGAAGTATGTTGCAATCTACTTGCTCAATGCGGCAAATTAACAGGCAGAATCAGGTAGTAGAACCTGAAAAGAGAGTCTATAATGATAACAATATAGAAAAAGGAAATGTATCCAAGGCTGCATCGCAGTACAGCAGTACAAAAATACACCTTGGTCACAACTGGTTTATGAAACCATGTTTATGGAAATTACACGAGGTCATTCAACCATTGATACTAGGAAGTACCTAGGAATGTAGCTATTCCTGAACAGTGGGTAACCACACTGACTAGTCTTATGTAAGAAGAAAGCTTGTAAAGCATAGGCACCTTCATACTTTTAATGAAAATAGTAAAAAAAAATTTCAAACAGTAGTGAAACGCCTGAGCTAGTGAGCCATAGAGGGTTAGATTGTGGAAAGGGGCCAAAATGAGGTTGCTGTCAGTTGCACTCAACATACAAACTTTATTTGTCCACACACAATATTACACAAGAATTCAAAACACTCGAAGTTGTAATGGATCTACTTTGATTAACCTTGGATCCGCTGAAGGCCACACTCAAAATCCAAGACGCAAGGCCTAAGTAAGAAATTGACATAGAAGGTTCTTCTGGAGGTGTCACCCAAAAATATTTTCTAAATCTTCAATCTAAATAGGTTGAAGGCCTTAGCACCTTAAGTTGAATGGAACTCGGCTGGAGGCCGCATATTAAGCAATAAGAAGTGTTTCAATCCAACGGCAGAAGGCCTAATATTAAAACAATTGAATCAAATTCGGCTGAAGGCCCCATACAAAAACATCACAGCCGTAAGCCTTAAGGGCAAGACAAGAGCATTAATTGAAGAGATATTAAAACTCGACTGAAGGCCACACATCAACACAATAATTTAACGGCTTAAGGCCTTAAAAGGTTTGATGTAAAATCGGCTGAAGGCCCTATAAGAACAACAATCTCATGCCTTAAGGGCAAGACAGGAACATTAATTCAGGATATAAAAAACTCGTCTGAAGGCAACACTTTAACCAAATAGCTAAAACTCAAACAGGGATGTTACTATGTAACAGACACGGAACGGTGCTCAGGAATTCCAAGGGTTGGCCTGGAAATGTAACGCTAACGCCCATTTAGGCGAGACAGGCAGCCTGACTAACAATCTCTGAATCGGACGGCAATCCAACTGACAGACAGCTGACCGACCAATCAACCAAATCATTTCCGCTCGACGAAACCAGCAAAACGACCACAAGATTTCAATACAACGACACACAGAATATTGGCGCCCACAACGGCCAACAGCACCTCAGCCGTCTAACTGCACGCCGCGCTGGACAGCAACAAAACGAGGAGGAAAATACACCGCCGAAAATTACGTCAACGACCAGGGCATGTAACCGGAACGTCAACGGCCACAAGGCAGAAGATACCGCTGGTGAACTGCAATAACGGGAAATAAGTTAAGTTAAATTCAACAGGAAGACGGCTGTAATCTTAGCTGACTTGAATACACAAACGTTGTTGCTCACGAGAATGGCCCAAAAGCGACAACCAGGATCATATGAAGAAATGTAAACAGTTGAAGCTCGATTGTAAGTTAAGTGAGGACTCAACTTTCACCAAGATCGGTGGGCGACGAACTTCGTAGCACTCGCAAGCGGCACCTCACACTCCAACCACACGTGCACGCCGCCAGCGGCTCCAGCCCGACTTCACGTGATGGGGGCTCGCTTGCTGCTCCACGCCTACCGACCGACTGGACTGCTGGACCGTCCGCAACTGCTGCTCCGTCGCGACTGCACTGCTGGTGCGTCTCTCACTCACTCTCGTCCTTCGGACATACGACGTCCGGAGACACTAGCTCCGACGCAACCATGCAGAGGTAACACAACCGACGTCTCTGCACGGGAAGGAACAGACCCAAATACACGTCGTCGATGAGACGACCGACAGAACGACCAACCAACGGCCGTCCCCGCTGGTACTGGCTGTGCCAACCCAACTGGGGCTCTATCCCCGATGGCACTGCTGATCTGTCTCGAACTGACTGCCAGACACACGAGGACCCAAAAATACTATCGGTCACTCCAGAGATGGTACGACAGTGCGCTTATCGATACACGCTGCTACTGCTGCTCACAGGCAAGTATGGCAGGAAGTTAGTGACGCCAGTAAATGGAATAAGGAAACAAGGCGGCAGTACCGTAATAGAAGATGACACGATAAATGGAATAAACATGAGCCGTGCATGGCTCAAGTAGCTTTCATAAAGAATTCTAGAAGTGTAATAGCACGGTCCTGGACGAGACGTCAGAGGCTACAGTTTGCAATATCGCATATCACTGGAGACGTGTCATTGTGGGCACTATCCATAGCGGAAACGTGTAATACATTTACGTAATTTGAAAGAACTTTCTTCGGACTTTTTTCTTCACTTTACGTACAAGAACGCCTAAGAAAAATTAGTTTACAGATCACGACTACAAAATACCAAGATAGGAAACCTGAGACGGTATTTTGAGAAATAATAACCTTTCGAGATACTGGGAAGAGCCTATCTCATATAGCGATGTATTGTGAATGCTTAAGGCACGTTTGTCAATAAATATTAGAGAGATATTGGTGAATGTGCCCTACGGAGACGTAGAAAGTTTCTTATCTACGATAGACTCACAAGACTTATAAAGGACGATGCTAAGAAATCATACGATAACAATGGTTCAAACCAGTTGAATAATAAGAACAACTGGAATCATGTTAACCACTGGAATTATGGTAGTACAAGAAATGGTGGAAAATTTTTTGGAATTTTGTGGTAAAGACTATGGGACCAAATTACTGAGGTCATCGGTCGCTAGACTTACGCACTACTTAATCTAACTCAAACTAACTTACGCTAAACTTGGCTAAAATTTACAGACGCGTGAAATTTGGCACGGACTTCAATGTGAGATGCCTTTAATAGGTTCCACAACGAAACATTGTCTCGAAATTTGGTAGAAAATTCGAAGAAATTCTGGTCGTATGTAAAGGACACAAGCGGCAAGACGCAGTCAATACCATCGCTGAGCAGTGCCGATAATACTGTTACCGACGACTGTGCCGCTAAAGCGGAGTTATTGAACGCAGTTTTCTGAAATTCCTTCACCAGGGGAGACGAATGGAATATTCCAGAATATGAAACACGAACAGCTGCTAGCATGAGTTTCTTAGAAGTAGATACCTTAGGGGTTGCGAAGCAACTCAAATCGCTTGATACGGGAAAGTCTTCAGGTCCAGATTGTATACCGATTAGGTTCCTTTCAGATTACGCTGATACAATAGCTCCCTACTTAGCAGTCATGTACAACCGCTCGCTAACCGATAGATCTGTATCTACAGATTGGAAAATTGCGCAGGTCGCACCAGTGTTTAAGAAGGATAGTAGGAGTAACCCATCGAACTACAGACCTATATCATTGACGTCGGTTTGCAGTAGAGTTTTGGAGCGTATACTGTATTCATACAATATGAATCACCTCGAAGGGAACGATCTATTGATACGTAATCAGCATGGTTTCAGAAAACATCGTTCTTGCGCAACGCAGCAAGCTGTTTATTCACACGAAGAAATTGACGTTATCGATAGAGGACCTCAAGTTGATTCCGTATTTCTAGATTTCCGGAAAGCTTTTGACACCGTTCCTCACAAGCAACTTCTAATCATGCTGTGGGCCTATGGGGTATCGTCTCAGTTGTGCGACTGGTTTCGTGATTTCCTCTCAGGAATGTCGCAGTTCGTAGTAATAGACGGCAAATCATCGAGTAAAACTTAAGTGATATCAGGTGTTCCCCAGGGAAGCGTCCTGGGACCTCTGCTGTTCCTGATTTGTATAAATGACCTGGGTAACAATCTGAACAGTTCTCTTAGGTTGTTCGCAGATGATGCTGTAATTTACCGTCCAGTAACGTCATCCGAAGACCAGTATCAGTTGCAACGGGATTTAGATAAGATTGCTGTATGGTGTGGCAGGTGGCAGTTGACGCTAAATAACGAAAAGTGTGAGGTGATCCACATGAGTTACAAAAGAAATCCGTTGCAATTCGATTATTCGATAAATAGTACAATTCCCAAGGCTGTCTATTCAACTAAGTACCTGGGTGTTAAAACAACGAACAACTTCACTTGGAAAGACCACATAGATAATATTGTGGGGAAGGCGAGCCAGAGGTTGCGTTTCATTGGCAGGACACATAGAAGATACAACAAGTCCACTAAAGAGACAGCTTACACTGCACTCGTTCGTCCTCTGTTAGAATATTTCTGCGCGGTGTCGGATCCTTACCAGCTGGGATTGACGGAGGACATCGAAAGGGTGCTAAAAAGGGCAGCTCGTTTTGTGTTATCACGTAATACGGGAGAGAGTGTGGCAGATATGATACGCGAGTTGGGATGGAAGTCATTAAAGCAAAGACGTTTCTCGTCGCGGCGAGATCTATTTACGAAATTTCAGTCACCAACTTTCTCTTTCGAATGCGAAAATATTTTGTTGAGCACAACCTACACAGGTAGGAACGATCATCAAAATAAAATAAGAGAAATCAGAGCTTGAACAGAAAGGTTTAGGTGTTCGTTTTTCCCGTGCGCTGTTCGGGAGTGGAATGGTAGAGAGATAGTATGATTGTTGTTCTATGAACCCTCTGCCAAGCACTTAAATGTGAATTGCAGAGTAATCATGTAGATGTAGATGCAAGACAGCACACATACCCATGCCCAAGTTAGGACTCGAACCTCTGATGGGGGGAGCAGCGTGAATTGTGACAAGACACCTCAAACCGCATGGCTACTCAGCGCGGCGAAATGGTGGTTTTAGATAACAGAATAAAGGTAATCACGGTCCGAATCATAATACTAGATCACAGTTTGGTGCAATGGTAATAGTTACCGTAATAGTCACACTCAGAGGGGTCACAGTTCGTAGTAATTGACAGAAAACCATCGAGTACAACTGCAGTGACTTCTAGTGTTCCCTAAGGCTGTGTTAAGGGCCCTTTGCTGTTTGTCATCTGTATAAACGATTTAGGACACAACCTGAGCAGCCATCTTAGATTGTTTGCAGACGATGCTGTCGTTTATTGACTAGTAGAGTCATCAGAAGATCAAAAAAACTGAAAAAACTACTAAGAAAATATATCTAGATGGTGCAAAAATTAGCGAGTGACCCTAATTAGCGAAATGTGTGAGGACATCCACATGAGTGCTAAATAGAATCCATTAAACTTCGGATATTGGATAAATCAGTCAAATCTAAAGGTCGAAAATTCAACTAAATACCAACGAATTACAGTTATGAACAACTTAAATTGGAAGAAACACATAGAAATTTTGTGGAGAAAGCTAACCAAAGACAGTGTTTTAATGGCAGGAAACTTATAAGATCTACTAAAGAGACCACCTACATTACATTTGTCCTTCCTCTTTTATAATACTTCTGTGTGATGTGGGATCCTTACCAGATAGGATTGATGGAGAACATGGAGAAAGTTCAAAAAAGGGCAGCACATTTTATATTATTGCAAAATAGAAGAGAGAGTGTCACTGAAATTAAACGAGATTTGGGGTGGACATCATTGTGTTTTTTGTTATAGTGGAATCTTCTCACGAAATTTCAATCACCAACTTTCACCTCCGAATGCGGAAATATTTTGTTGACACGGACCTGAATACGGAGAAACGATCACCATAATACCATTAGGGAAGTCAGAGCTTGCACCGAAACATCCAGGTGTTTGTTTTTACATTGTGCTGTACGAGATTGGAGTAATAGAGAATTATTGTGGAGGTGGTTCAATGAAGCCTCTGCTAGGCACATAAATGTGATTTGCAAAATGTCTATGTAGATGAAAATGGAGACGTAGAAAATGTTAGAATAGGGAGTAATAGAGACATCCTACAAATACTGCAGTAGTCTGCAGCTAAAGTGGATGGCAGGTTTCATTTGGTGCTCGGATCACGAGACATAAGTAAGATCATTATACTGGTGAGAGCTGACCTAATATCTTGGATGAACAGATCCAAAAGTTCTTTCGTCTGCAGTACTTAAACTAGATCGATCTGTGTTCTTCTTACTGGCAGATAATGTTGTCTGAGACTTCTAAGCACAAGCATCTTCGTTGCGGCGGTTGGCACAGTGCTAGGATCAGAGTTATTAGTCACAGTATATGTAGATAACATACTTACAGCAACTGCTACCTGGAAGGAGCATGTGGAACTAGCACAAATTTTTTTAGAAAATTAGCAACTAGAGGAAAGGCTGCAAATTTAAAGTAATCTAAGTTTGGGCATTGGAAGATAAAGTTCCTGTGCCACGTAGTGTCTCCAAATTGTACTCACACCGGGAATGATAGAAGAAATAGAGAACTTCCTGTATCCAAGAACAAGAAAACAATCAAAAGCATTCAATGGACTCGCTTCCTTCAAGCCGTTTTGTGCCAGCACAATTATTTAATAGTGATGCGCTGACATGGTCGAAAAATCGACTGACTTTAAATTGTTGCTTGTAAAGGTTCCTACATACGGGTAACTATTTGTAAACATGTGCAAAGATATTAACAAACTGAAATATTCAGACGACTTATCGAGGAATGTTGAGCAAATCATAAAGACAGACCCCATAAGTATGTTTCACAAAAATTATTAGTTACTGGACGAGGTACTCTTTCATAAGTGTGACGTAACACAAGACAAGTGGTGTGTGTGCATGTGAAAAGACAATCTTGAAGACTTCATTTGGTACACGCTTAACTCACCGGGTCATTTTGGTGTAATAGAGTGTACCAATAAGATGGCTGCCTATTGCCATTATCCAGATTTAAAGAGGTGTGTGCAACAGGTAATTAGAGCATGTACCATTTGCCAAAAATTTAACCCCACCAATGTGTGTTGTCGAACTGAATTGCTCCCTATCCTACCTGCTAGACCGCTCCAATTAATTACCCTATATGTCCCTCGGGCTCATTTGTTTGAACTTGTCAGCAAGTAGTGTAAGTGGACGCAATACTATGAAAACAGTTTTTGTGTACCTTAGTATAAATTCTTTTATGTATCTATGTAGCCATGTGATGATGAACTAATTGACAGTTTTCATACTTGTTTACTATAAAAGTGTGTGAAATTATCGACCTACTAATAACAATCGACACGTAGTGGCCTGTTTAGCAATGAATATTTCGCGTTAATTGCATTAATAGCCCTGGGAGAAGTGTACTGCTTCCTGCTAAGAACTTACTGAAAAACTGACAGAACAGTTTTTAATTTTAGAAACTTAAAGTACTGCAGAAAACGAAAGGAATCGTATGAAGCGAGTGGTGGTAGGTGATCAGCGACACTGATGAACAATTACATATGTCTGTTTCGTATCTGATTCTGACAAAAAAAGACGTTAATAAGTATCATTCACTCCTTCTTTTGCCCAGCGAAGAAAGACTGACTCTGGCTCTCCTACTATTACCACTGGATTAGACGTACTGATTGAAATGTCTGTTATTCATATACTGGTCTGTTCAAGATAACTGTATGAATTATTTATTTATGCGCTTTTAGAAGATGGTAGTATATTTTATTTCTAGTATAGTGCCCCCACCAGATATATTTAACATACTTTTACATAGTTTCAGTCCTGTATTGTTGGCCTCCATTACATCGGCCTAGTAATGTTGTCAATTGCGACGCTACAAGCCTACTTATTTATGAAAAAGTTACTTCAATCTTTAAGCACGGTAAAAGGTTAATGACGAATTTTCTTGGTTTTTTATAAAAAAAAACAGTTGTCGTTACGGACACATACTGTTAGTACGTTTCAAGAGCGATCACGGAATATTAATTAAAAATACAGACTGGTTGCAAAGTCAACATTAGCAACAGTGTATCACACTTTTACATTGAAGCGAATCCATTTCCTAATGTAATCCGTGAGAACTTTATTACTTCACGCTCTATTGAAATTTATTATTCTCATGTGCGTAGTAGTAATTTAAGCAAACCTTTTTCTCTTTTGCACACAAACAGCTAAAAATATTGACATAGCATCAGAGTGCTGTTGGCATCATAATTGTGTTTGGGTATTGATGTGGTTTCATGGAAATAATATCAGTTTGTAACACAAGGATTAACGATAGCAGCTTTAACTTTCATTAGCATTTGAACCAAATTTAAAGATAATTCAAACCACAACGTAGTACAGTACGCAGACACGATAAGACACGTCACAACACACACACACACACAAACACACAACACACACACACACACACACACACACACACACACACACACACACACACAATCTTCTACATAGAATCAGTTAATATTGGGGCCACCTGAAACATTCCCAGTCGTAAACTTTTGAAATAAATAACTCTTTTACCTTGAGTTATATGTTGCTGGAGATGACAAACTGAGCAAAGAAAGCAAGTATAATGCATAGAATAAGAAACCAGGAAAACCATAGAAGGTGGTTGTAAGACAGATATGTACAAAAGTGTATCTGATTTTCAAAATTGTCAATATTTTCTTAAAAACTCCAATTCATATATGTAAGGGAGGTAAAGCATATTCAACTTCCCATTTTGAAACTGGATCTTTTAATCCGTACACTTCAAGCAGTAATCTAGGTCATGTGAATTGCTGAGCTTTATTTCAAAACTCAATACGACTTCATCAATTTATTCCTATTCCTCATGTGAACAAAACTGACGTTTTCTGGTGGTTCTGAGGCGACTGACTTCCAGTGGTTATTGTTAAGCTGTTTTGTGTCTGCATTACCAGTATGATTACCTTCATCTCTCAGTAATGATATGCAACTTTTTGTTATTTCATGCTTAAATAGTTGTGTATATTTATGGAATTAGTTTGAATTTAATAGTTGGTGGAAGAGAGAGATTTGCTTATGAGCATTGGTAACCATAAGAATTTCATTGTAATTCTGAAGATTTCGTGCTATGCAAAGTGTTTTAGCCGCTTTAAATTTAGACAAGAGGTTATTTAATCCTCTTGTTCCCAGGTATTGTACACTGTGAATTAGTAAATCGTTACCTTTAACAGTTACGTGTGACTTACTGGTCGTTAATAGTATTGCCGTCGGACAAAATCTGATGCCATATACTGTTTCATGCATTCCACATATTGGTTTAATAGAATTATGTTCGTTTCTTTTTGTTTTTCTCCTTTGTCTTCTGCTTTCATACGTATACTGTTTTCTTGAGTTTCATTTCTTTCGTCTTGTCCTTTATTCTCATTTCGGAACAGCTGTCTTTTTTGAATTGGTCTCTCTAGCGATTGAAAGTAGGTCTTAAGGCTCTTTTTAGTACAGACTCAACTTTAGCTTTGCTCTTTTGCAGCAACGCCCGTTTCCTGCGTACATACAATTGATATTTCAACACCTTTGTTAATGACTAATTTTTTGGTCCAATGGAACTGAGAGCAAGTTGTGAACTGCAAAATACACGCAAAGGTCTCAGTTTATACCACAGTACGAAATATCTCGCAGACAAAAGATGACGACAAACACAAATGTACTTACAGAAATTAATACAATGATGCACGTTATGTAAATAAATACCTTGAATTCTTACTCCGCCCTTTCACATGTCGAGGATTACATTAAAACTCGTATCTGGGTTAGCGTGATCGCTTAATACATCTTCAAATTACGTTAGTTTTGTTTTGAAAAGTAAAATTATATTAACGTTTTTACTAATTGTTTGGAAATTCTGCTACTTGTTTGACACAGGTAAAACCTGTCTACACCGTAATGGCAACCCCTGGAAAAGTACGGACTCTTAAAAATGATCCTGCTTACCACAAGTAATACCGTCGACAATAACACATCGAAAGTGGCAGCACTTCATCTTACGGTATTATATCGTTCTTACTTGAAAATCTGAGGTATCTAGCATTATTCAAATTTTCAAACACTGCTCCTTGAAACTTATGTGCATATTACCGAGTTGCTGTTTGGAACTATTGTCTTGAAGGAGAAAGTTACTATTCACATTCGTTTTTTCACAGTTGGAATGACCAATTGTAATGCATCTACCTGTATCCCGAAATACACCACCGTGTTTGCGTTTTTACCGTTGTAATCCACATTCATGAATAATTAGACTCATGGGAATTTGAAATGCATCCTCCTTAAATCACATATTCACAGTAATTAGTATTCTGCCTTGAAGCAACTAACATGTAACGGCATTGTCTGGATTCTACTAAGTAGCTCATGAGGTGGGATTCCTGCAATGAAAAGGACAAACGACATTGATCTGTTCTTAATGACGTTTGTAATGAGTTACCTCTAGAGCTTACGCACCTTACTACATATACTACAGGCAAGGAACGAAATTGATGGAATGGGTACATGAAGATGATATGGAGTCAATCCATTAAAAGCAGTGTCCAAAAAACATGATGTTGCTTATCCAATAACCTACACAGTTTTTCTGACAGACATTGAACACATTGGATTCTGGATGAAAGAGTATGGTGAAGAGTAAAGGCAAAATAAGCTGGCCTCATGAAAAATTAGCTGCTGTACCAGTGACTGGTTCAATGAAAGTTAAAAAAAGGGGACGTGTATGAAATGGACGATTAGAAAAAAGAAGAAGGATGTCGAAAATGTAGTGAATACAATTATTAAAATTGAAGTAGTTTAAGGTGTTTTGATGCTGGGCATTGATATCATAGCACTTGTGAAGGTATCCGTCACCTTGCTTCACAAAATGCTCCAGAAACTAAATTGCTTGCAGAGGGTATGCAGTGTCCATCTCAGAATATTTGATGTGTTATCCGTGCTTGGAGTGTTGGGTGGTGGTGCAAGAGGGATTGATGAGGCAGTTAGTGATGCAAAGAGAGATGATAAACAGCTGACTGAGATGCAAAGACAGAACGTTTAGTGGAAACAGCGACACTTCATGAAGAAGTAGAGCTGTACTTATGACGATGTAGGAAAAATAATCTTGGTATATATTTGATGAAAAAGGATATTCTCATTAGTGTTCTAACACGAGTGCTTGCTAACACTGACGTACAATATTTACAATATTATGCTAAAATACTGGGAATACCATTCTTTTGGGGTGTGTTTGTGAGAGGTACTTCACCCAAAATGCCTAAAAGATATGAGAATGCGATTCATACCAAACAGACAGAAAGTGACCCTGGTTCACACTCAATACCTTACAAGAAGGAGGTTAATGTTGGTATTACTTCGAAAGCCTTGGCAATTTACTGCCTCCCTTGCGATATAGTGAAGTATTTCTAAAACTACACAATAAACTGTAATTACAGTACGCTACAGTCACCTAAAAGACAGAGGTATGGTCACCTTCGTTTAAAGTTTCGGATCTCTGGATAACTTTACAAGTCTTTAAGCACATACTAACAGTACCACAATGGCTGTCATAGTGCATTATTTAAAGTTTAGCCTGTCTGGTAAAAGCTCAGTTGTAACTACTGTCTTAACCCTACGCTAAATTTGTCTCACCACAGGTTGGAGAGGGGGCGGGGGGGGGGGGGGATATCAGGCTCCAATAGCGCATGTTATTTACCGATCCCGAAACATGTATGTGAATTTCATCATTTCAGTACTTGCTAAGGGTGGAAAGTTTGCAGTGAAGCCCCGAATAGTTCCCACGGAAGATATTGTGACCTATGTTGAGGCAGGTATCCGTCAGCTGTCACAACAGCCCGCTGATGTTATAAGAATGGAAACAGCTAGAATCTTGCGCACATGTAAACCACCTAATAGTAACCTATCACATGCACAAAGGAAGGCACTAAGGGACATCAACGCAGATGAAAACATCATCGTGCTTTTTTCAGATAAAGGCAACGCTACTGTCGTAATGCAGAGTAAAGATTATCATGAAAAAATCTTGGACATTTTGGATCCCAACAATTACAAACAACTTCAGAAGGATCCGACATCGAGGATTTTAAAATTGGTCAATCACTTGGTGAAAGTGTCTTCCCTTTCTTCAGTCGACAAGAAGCAACTCTTTAATTCAGAAGCTTACTCGTCCAGACTCTATGGGTTACCCAAGGTACATAAACCGCTGGTGACTTTGAGACCCATAGTCATCGCAGTAGGGTCTCCCACCCATGAATTAGCTTGACACCCTACCTCGTTGCTGAAACCTCATTTTGGTGGAACTGACAGTTATGTTAAAAATTCATATCACTTCATCGATACTATTAAGCAAATTAGTGTGGGCCCTAATGATATCCTGGTCAGTTTCTATGCGGTGTCGTTGTTTACCATGATTCCGGTGAATGAAGCGATCACATGTATAGTGGACATTGTTCCTCGTGATATTTTGGCATTATTCAGACATTGCCTTATAACAACTTATTTTCAATATAATAATGTTTTTTTTTACGAACAGATTGACGGGGTGGCTATTGGAAGTGTTCTTAGTCCAGCCGTGGCTAACTTGTCCGTGGAGAACTTCGAATAACGGGCTCTGCAAACAGTTAGAAAAAGACCAACTGGATGGTATCGTTATGTAGACGATACATCTGTTGTATGTACCCATGGGGAAGAGGAACTGGATGTCTTCCTGTTACATCTGAATAGTATTCATCCAAGAATTCAATTCACTATGGAAAAGGAAATCGATGGTCACCTGATGTGACTGTAATCAGAGGGGAGGACGGATCATTGGGTCATAAGGTTTCCAGAAAAGACACACACACTGATCGTTATCTGCAGAAAGCTTCTAACCACCACGCAAGACATAAAAGAGTGGTGATTAAAACACTAATAGACAGGGTGCACAAAATATGTGAACCAGCTCACTTAGATTATGAAACTGAACACCTTAGAGCGACCTTCAAGAAGAAGGGGTAATTCAACAGAGAGATAGATCGTGCACTACGCCCTAGACTGACAACCAGGACGGACGATGATCGATACCAACCCAAGGGGATGTGTTCTTTCCATTCATCATTAAGGTCACTGATAGCATTGGAAAAAGTTTAAGCAAGTACGATGTGGAAACTGTTTTCAGACCCACCACGAAAATAAAAGGACGTTTAAGATCCGCAAAAGATAAACGACATCCTCTAGCTACACCAGGTGTCTATGAAATTCCATGCAGTTGTGGAAAGGTCTATATAGGCACAACAAAAAGAAGCGTTAACACCCGTCTGGGTGAACATAAAAGAAACTGCCTCCTCGGACATATTGATAAATCGGCTGTAGCGGAACATGCGTTTCAGGAGGGTGATCATGAAATAAAGTTTAGTGAGACGACCGTCATAGCAAAGATGTCGCATTATTATGTGCGAATGTACAGAGAGGTCATTGAGATTCCCAAACACTGCAATAATTTTAACAGAAAAGATAAAGGCATTAATCTGGATAACATACGGATGTCAACATTGCAGCAACAGCGTTACATCGATTAATTTCAATTGCGAAAGTTGACAATATCAAAGACCATAGCACAGGTGACGTCACGTTGTTGACAGCGGCGCCCTCTGGATGGCTTATATACACGGCGCTCACTCGTGCTCTCGTTGCAGTTCGCCAATTGTCCTCGAAGGATGCCTTCCGCAGTCGAAGGCGAAACGTCGAGGGAGAATCTTATGTATGGACCACGTCATCTCAGACTGGAAGTGTTAAGTGATGCCAACACCTGCCGTGAAAGCCTTCATTCTATGAACAGTTCTGGTTCTTTGTATTTATTAATAGTAATTGACGTGTACTCCACATATGCAAGAGTAACTGCTCTAATGACTAAAATAGACGCTGTGAATGCAGGTGTGTTTATAAAAATTTACAGAACTCGTAATAGGATATCAAATCATTTACAAACAGAATTTTACGACGCTCATTTTAAAAGGCTAATGGAAAAATCACTGCTCTTCATTTTCAACCTTGAAAGCCACAATTATGACATGATACTACAGAACTCCTAAGGAAGACGTACTGAAATATATCATCGACCAAGGTTCTTTTAAATGGACTGATATGGAGAAAGATCTAGTCAGTCGGTATAGTCACACAAAATATAGAACAATTTATATGAGACCTGTCGATATGACAGATAACAGCCTCTTGTTTGCAGTATATAATAAGGGAAAATTGACAAATGTATGAAAAGCTAAATTCGTAGTTGACGATTTTCTTAGAATAAGGAAACACAAGGCAGTTTTCGAGAAACTCCTCACTCCCAAGTGATCTACCAAGACAGTAAAAAGCCGAGCCTTTCAGAAGACCTACCAAAGAATGCATCTGCAGGAAGATTACATGTTACAAAATGTAGCAAGAGGTTTTTACAGTAAAAAGTTACAAAAAACCAGATGTCCATTCACACACCTAGTTGAAAAATTCATATTGAGAATTGGAGTTAAGGCTTTCACAAAGTGACCGGGTTTTGAATGAAACACACAATTCTTAAGTTACCTTGTGAGAGAGGGAGAGAGAGAGAGACAGAGAGAGAGAGAGAGAGAGAGAGAGAGAGAGCAGAGAGAGTGCATGTGCGTTCAGGCTTTTCTCTCAACAGGGTAAAACAGTGGCTAGCAGGTGTACCAAGCTATCAAACAGTTTGGCTTACGAACGTTAAGTGTGCGTGCCTGAATGTGTGTGTGTGTGTGTGTGTGTGAGAGAGAGAGAGAGAGAGAGAGAGAGAGAGAGAGAGAGAGAGAGAGAGGGAGGGAGAGAGAGACAGAGATGGCGCTAATTTACGCAATTCAGAGGTAAATAACTTTGAACATGTTGCCAATTCTGTTGAACCTTTTACATTTTCTTGATATTGAGAAACTGCAGAACTGACATGTAACTTCGACCGTGTCACCGTTTTATGCACTTCAGAGCCAAATATCTTTAAATGTAAAGCTTATGATTTTTTAAAATACTGTTTATGTTTCAACCAGGGGGAATTTTTATGCATTTGTAGTGAAGCATATGTAATTTGAATGCAACATTGTAACTGGTTGCCACATATTAATGCCTGATAAAATAGTAGGCTGTAACTATTTCATTTTAATTACCAATAAAATACTACATAGTGATTGCCTGTAGAGTGGAGGGTAGAGGCTGTCAAGGGTGGGAAAGTGGAACTGGAGGGTATGGAATGTCACTTGACGATGATGAAGATGATGATGATGATGATGATGACGATGCAAACACTAATGATAAAGACGCTTATCTCATTATTATAATGGATCGGCTTGTCAGGACACGGGTGCGGGTACTTTTGCATTCTGTGAATTCCTAAAGTGATCCAGAATCAGCATAGATTCCCTACTTACGGGAATGGGTATCGCTAGAGACGCTGAGTACTAAATTCAGAGTCAGGCCTTAGAGACATTCTTAGCACCACACGTCTTGGTGAGTATTGTTTCAGCTGGGTACAGGGAGGATTATGAAGCTGGGTAACAACATCTATTGTACAATCTGAGTAAGTTGGCTACGTGAAGCTGTCGAATAGTTATGTGAGTGGTTCTTACCTTTAGGCCTAAATATCGGGCTTTTTGTAGTCCCAGTCTGACTGGCACTGTTATGAATCATAAAATAATGTTTGGTAAAATACAATTACAATGTAAAGATAAAATTATTTGCTAAAAGTCTTAATAATTAAGACTTTTAGCAAATAATTTTATCTTTACATTGTAATTGTATTTTACCAAACATTATTTTATGATTGACTACCTGTTTTAGAATTATTGCTTTTATGCTTTTAGACTGCTAATTCACATCGTTTTATTTTATTATTGACAATGGCTCATAATTTAATAATTTTATAATTTTAAATTCTTTCAATTTTATTTGCTTATATGACTGGTATGTAACTTGAAGAATAGCAATGCCTTATAAAAAAATGGCACTGGTAATCTACATACTAACTTCATAGATAATATTTTATATATACAGTCAACTACTTCATAGCGTATTTGTGCAGCATGAGTTATATGTATCAGCTACAGATTATTGTAGCTTACTCTTTTCGTTTTAATAAAGACAAGTTGCTGCTCAATAATACATCGTCTGACGCCACAACTTCATTGGAAAGAAGCCTGCTGCCACATCTTTGCATTGGCGTTTGTCCTCACCATGGCAACCACTAGTTCAACTATCGACTCTACAACAACTTCAGTGGAAAAAGCTTGCTCCTTCATCTTTGTAACGGCGTCTAACTTCACCATAGCAACCAGTGGTTTCAAATGGTTCACTGACAGGCCACGAGAGGGCAACCCATGTACTGCCAAACTGAAGTTCATTTTCCTACATTTTTAAATATTTTTAACGCTTTTTAATTGACAATAGCTGTTAAATAAGCAAAGTTTAATGTATATTTATTTCTAATTCTTGACAATGTTCTTTTAACTAAGAAATTTTAAATTGTAATTCGACTTATAACTCATTGGTTAATAATGACATCATGCAGTCAGAAGTGGGTGGAGCCTCCATTATATAAAGTAAGACGTGCACTGGTTTCTCCAGTTGTGATTCTCCAACAGAAAGGGGTTTCCACTCAATGGTCTGAAGATGACCACAGCAGTGGTCGAAACCGGTCACCTTATAAAATAAATTGTGATCAAGACTGTTTTTAATAGTAATTATTTACAATTTTATTGATCACTGCTGTTCCCATAATGCATTCAAAAGTAATACTGTTCTATCAATTTCAAAAGAAAAAGGATCGAATGTGTCGTTCACAGACAACTGAGAAACAAAGATAAAGGTGATTTTCTGAGTCGTAATCTTATCTGTAATACCGGAATGACGATTTCAGTCAGGGAGGCTGCTTGAAATAGAAAGTTTTTCTACAGCATTACTGCCAGAATGAATAGTGAACAGATAATGTGAACACCATGTGATGTAAATGACTGCAGTCTGCATAGCTTTCTCAGCTATGTGTGTTCTATTATATATGTCCTGGCTCTAGTTTCTGATGATAGGCCCTGCGGTGAGGTAACTGCTTCTATGTTGTGTAATATATTGCCACATTGAAACATTCTTTTGATCGTCCTCGGAGGCTCACTTTATTGTGTGAGATATAGAGAACCCTCATAAAAGTCAAGCAATCAATTGTTAGAGTCTACCACCTCGCCAAGGGTCGGTTTTTATGCTCCTGTGTGGACGTCAGAGATAAAGTTATATCGTAACAATGTGGACAACGAAGTTACGTGAACAGCAGAGCGGAGACGGATCTGTGAACCGAGAGTTGATAAGCTTAGTTCAAGTCGATGTATCCTTCATGCGTATGTGTAAGTGTATTCCTTATTTGCATGTACGGATCTATCTACTTTTCGTAAGTAACCACAAAACTGAGAAATAGAAATACTGCTTACATCCTGCCTGCATATTTTTCCTTGACCGTATCTCATGTTCTCGATATAACTGGAAAACACGCTACACGTAATCAAAAATGAAACACGAGTTAATTTTCTAATTACAACAGCATTCTGTATAAGACGCTTAATAACTCACGGTCAAGCTGTGGACCCAATGTAGAGATGTGCCTGAATGTTATCGTTCGGAAATCGGAAAAGAGGAAATACTTTTTTTTTAATTTAGTCCTCTGATCTGTTTGATGCTGACCGTTGCGAAAAACATGCAATATTGACCTCCTCCTCCCAGAGTAGTACTTGCAACCTGCGACCTCAATTTTTTATTGAACACATATTCTGTTACCCGTCTTTTCTTCTAGTCATTGTTCTCCGCAGGTTCCTTTGCGCGCCTATTTTGCAAATATCTCTCCTCTTTCATTGTCTTACCAATCTACCAAACTTTCAACTTCCTTTTGTTGCACTACATCTCAATTGCTTCCATTGTATTCCTTTCTGATTTATCCACAGTCCATGATTAACTGTGCCACAATGCTGTAGGCATTAGCAAATTGGAATGTGACTGAAGATCAACATGTTACGAGAGGTATTAATGGTCAACTGTAGACGAGATGGTATTATTCTCCTGTTAGTCCTGAATACGAGTATCCGCAGTTCCTTTTGAGCACATGAAAGAGGCGAGAAACGCGTCTGTAATTGCTTTACCTGCGAATACACTCGCAAAATTGTACCAGTTTTAATGCAAATCGCGTCTTCCAAGAAGGTAATAGCGTATACACTTACTACCTTAACTCAGCCGACCCAGTCAATACAGCAAACAAAACAAAGATGTCGCAGTGATGAGGACGAGGAGGTAAGACATTTAGGGCAGACCTTGGGTCGCTCTCCACATGTAATATACGTGGCCACAAAATCTCAAATGTCGCCAAATAATTTGTGGGAATATTAACATATTTCTCGTGACGCTTAAGAAAATAAATCAGCTCACATTAGACGGCAATAGCTGTCAACTCATCTATAAGTTCACCTTCTGTGACAAACTAGTGCATATATATCAGTCCTGCTCCCTAGTTGACAACTGATTTGCGTCAAATGACCAACAGCTCACTTCGTTCCAAATTATATCCATAACTTGAACATTACTACAGAGAGATGCTGAAGACAGCAAATCAATATGTTGAAAATCCTAAAATCAGGCACGCTACTTTCTTTTCTCTGTTGCGACGAGAGTGCCGATGTCCTTTGGAAAAACCTCGGTTACTTTAGGCTCGGAAACACAAAATCATAACAGCTTTTTTGCCGCAGCTGACCAACTGAACGTCTTTTCTTCTTTTTTCTTTCAGCACCAGAACAATTACTTGTAAGTACTCCTCATATTACATAACTGATTCTTATGTCATCCATCTAAAACACGTTTTGATGAGCACAACATGAAACTCAACGTGAGAATCTCTTCTGAAGAGGTAGACAATGATCAAGAGTGCTACAGAAAGCTTCGTAACACTCTTCATATCTTCAACTTTTCTTAGATGGAGAAAAAGTATGTATTAGTCAATGGATAAGATGCTTACTGTTCTCTATTTCTGTGAACAAATATTAACAATGACCTTAGTTATTACCAGTAAATTAACACCTTATCCGCTATATTCTACGCTCTGGTATATATTGTTCATGATTGACTGAACATTTACCAAAATTCGGCGTACACTACTAATACCAGTGTGGTTTTCGAAAACTGTACATCAGAAACACTACGTTAACTGAGGCGTACGGTGACATGAAATACGCCATAGACAGCCGTGGGGCCACTACATTGACACTGTCAAATTGTATGAATGTATTTCACACCGTCAACATGCACTCACTGTTCAGCAAAATGAGATAGCTAAAATTTTTAGTAAGTATGAGAGCAGTTTTAGAAATACAGCACTACATTTCCTGTGGGAATGAAAAGCCGTCCTGAAAGCACGTTCCCTCAGGATTATCTACGTTGTAATTAGCACAGTATATTTTATTCATGGCACACGATTTTAATACACACTCAAAACCGTTAATATTTTTATACGAATAATATACTAAAAATGAACGACTGCTGTGTTATATATATGATCAAATTAAAAACTTTGTGTAAATTTCATCTGTAAGTAGAAACTGCTGTGGCACAATGTGATAAAATTATATGTCTCTAATTAAAAAATTTGTGGGCAGGCTATTGCGAGATAAACTCGGAGAGAGAGGTGGGTGTTGTCTGTGCCGCCTTCGCGGAAGTTCACGTTCATAAATTTTGGGATGACCAAGTATACCAGCAAAGTGAAACCAAAAAGAGGGACGATCTTTGAGTATCAACCAGATTGAAACAGTTCTCTGAAGAGCAATGCAGGAGTAATGAACAATTTCCGAACTGTACTTCGTATTGTCATAGTTGTAATGGATCATTAAATTTTAAGAAGAAACCACGACTTTGGAGTAATCAACGAAAAATCCTGCTTGACAATGGAAGAGACCGATTAACAAAAGATTTATCAAGAAGATAGAAGCAGACGGCGGTGCCAGAACCGGAAAATCCAAGGCGGTGGATAAACAATAATTGTGCTGTGTCCATCAAAGAAACACTCTTGTATCATAAATTAGGAGTAACTGTACACAAGGTGGACAGCAGCTTTCATTTTGACTAAGAGATATGGAGAGGCAGTGATCTATAGCGGACGTGAAACCCATACATTAGAAAGCAACTGTTAAGCTAATTTTATGCTACACAAAAAAGACTTGAAACCGTGAAGGCTTTGCTATAATTAATTACTGTGAGTATACGTTATTCGTTAAGTATAAGATTTAAATAAATTGACGCCACAGTATTCAGATAAATTATTATGTATCCATTTTTTAAATCTAAAAACTCAGTTCATTATACAACCCGGAAAATACCCACATAGACATCTAATTTGAAGTATGTTATGCTTTTTTTCAGTGTATTATTTTTTGGAGCAGGTATTCGGAAGGAGACTAATTTTCTTACAAATTTTAACTTTTGGCAGTTTCTCACAACAACGAAATATTTGACGAGCTGCAATCAGCGGTCTTCTTACTTGTGCCATCGCTGCAGTGACACGTGCAGGAGAGAAAATAAAGTTGAACGTTTATGAATAGAGCCATTTTCACAAAAGGCTGGCGGATGTTTATACATTAATTTCACAATATGCGACAGTGGTAGTTCCTTTCATTCCACTGCAAATTAAATCAGAACCATGATAAATATTGCCTAGGTTAGCAATAAAACAGAATGAATTCTGTTTAATACATTTTATTGTTCGTAGAAAAGTTGAAGTATTACTCGCAGTAAGTTCATTCACATTGTTTGTTACTATTCTGGGAACCTTTAATTGCGACGTAGTACTGCCACCGTTAGAGGGTGGTACGGGACTACAAGTCTAACCGCCACACCCCCAATGTGCATTGCGGTGACGCAGTGTCACAGCTTTGTCGGTAGACTCTGACCAACACCGTTAGACCGGTGATACTGTACTTTAAAATACCACAAAAGAAAAAGAAAATATTGTGACATTGAAGGAAAGGCATGTTACGTATATTAAGCTAGTGACACAACTTCAGTTTTGCTGCTGTAGATAGGGATAAGCGCCACAATGTGACAGCAAGATAATAAAAGTGAAATATTTCAATTTATATTGGATTGTTAGGGATTCACATGAGCATCACGATGTGTTAGCTTAAAAATTGGACCTCACTCCACAATTGCAATTAATACCATAAGAATAATGTTATTATAGTTGTATCACAGCGTAATTTCAAATTTCACAACAACGTGTATCATAATGGGAATGTTTAATCTAATACTACAATTTAATTTGGACTGTTGGGGATTGAAATAAGCATCACAGTGCATCAGCTCGATAATGAGACCCCGCTGCACATACACAACAACGTACACCATAACATGAATGTTGTTATATCTGTCTCACAGCGTAATTTCAATTTTCTGAGCGTGTATCATATCAGCAACTTGTTATAGCTGTTTCACAGCATATTTTATCACAATTTACGTACAGGTTCTTCGACAGATATTATTAAATTTGTATCCGTTTATGTACACCCCACACCAACTACAGTAGTACAAGTTTATATGCCAATTAGCTCTGCAGATGACGAAGAAATTGAAGAAATGGATGATGAAATAAAAGAAATTATTCAGATAGTGAAGGGTGATGAAAATTTAATAGTCATTGGTGACTGGAATTCGGTAGTAGGAAAAGGGAGAGAAGGAGACGTAGTAGGTGAATATGGATTGGGGCTAAGAAATGAAAGAGGAAGCCGCCTGGTAGAATTTTGCACAGAGCACAACTTAATCATAGCTAAAACTTGGTTTAAGAATCACGAAAGAAGGTTGTATACATGGAAGAGGCCTGCAGACACTGGAAGATTTCAGATAGATTACATAATGGTTAAACAGAGACTTAGGAGCCAGGTTTTAAATTGTAAGACATTTCCAGGGGCAGATGTGGACTCTGACCACAATCTATTCGTTATGACATGTGGATTAAAACTGAAAAAACTGCAAAAAGGTGGGAATTTAAGGAGATGGGACCTGGATAAACTGAAAGAGCCAGAGGCTGTACAGAGTTTCAGGGAGAGCATAAGGGAACATTTGACAGGAATGGGGGAAAGAAATACAGTAGAAGAAGAATGGGTAGTTCTGAGGGACGAAGTAGCGAAGGCAGCAGAGGATCAAGTAGGTAAAAAGACGAGGGCTAGTAGAAATCGTTGGGTAACAGAAGAAATATTGAATTTAATTGATGAAAGGAGAAAATATAAAAATGCAGTAAATGAAGCAGGCAAAAAGGAATACAAACGTCTCAAAAATGAGATCGACAGGAAGTGCAAAATGGCTAAGCAGGGATGGCTAGAGGACAAATGTAAGGATGTAGAGGCTTATCTCCATAGGGGTAAGATAGATACTGCCTACAGGAAAATTAAAGAGACCTTTGGAGATAAGAGAACCACTTGCATGATCATCAAGAGCTCAGATGGAAACCCAGTTCTCAGCAAAGAAGGGAAAGCAGAAAGGTGGAAGGAGTATATAGAGGGTCTATAGAAGGGCGGTGTACTTGAGGACAATATTATGGAAATGGAAGAGGATGTAGATGAAGATGAAATGGGAGATACGATACTGCGTGAAGAGTTTGACAGAGCACTGAAAGACTGAGTCGAAACAAGGCTCCCGGAGTAGACAACATTCCATTGGAACTGCTGACGGCCTTGGGAGAGCCAGTCCTGACAAAACTCTACCATCTGGTGAGCAAGATGTATGAAACAGGGGAAATACCCTCAGACTTCAAGAAGAATACAATAATTCCAATCCCAAAGAAAGCAGGTGTTGACAGATGTGAAAATTACCGAACAATCAGTTTAATAAGCCAAAGCTGCAAAATACTAACACGAATTCTTTACAGACGAATGGAAAAACTAGTAGAAGTCGACCTCGGGGAAGATCAGTTTGGATTCCGTAGAAATACTGAAACAGGTGAGGCATTACCGATCTTATGACTTATCTTAGAAGAAAGATTAAGGAAAGGCAAACCTACGTTTCTAGCATTTGTAGACTTAGAGAAAGCTTTTGACAATGTTGACTGGAATACTCTCTTTCAAATTCTAAAGGTGGCAGGCGTAAAATACAGGGAGCGAAAGGCTATTTACAATTTGTACAGAAACCAGATGGCAGTTATAAGAGTCGAGGGACATGAAAGGGAAGCAGTGGTTGGGAAGGGAGTAAGACAGCGTTGTAGCCTCTCCCCAATGTTACTTAATCTGTATATTGAGCAAGCAGTAAAGGAAACAAAAGAAAATTTCGGAGTAGGTATTAAAATCCATGGAGAAGAAATAAAAACTTTGAGGTTCGCCGATGACATTGTAATTCTGTCAGACAGCAAAGGACTTGGAGGAGCAGTTGAATGGAATGGACAGTGTCTTGAAAGGAGGATATAAGATGAACATCAACAAAAGCAAAACGAGGATTATGGAATGTAGTCGAATTAAGTCGGGTGATGCTGAGGGAAATAGATTAGGAAATGAGACACTTAAAGTAGTGAAGGAGTTTTGCTATTGGGGGAGCAAAATAACTGATGATGGGCGAAGTAGAGAGGATATAAAATGTAGACTGGCAATGGCAAGGAAAGCGTTTCTGAAGAAGAGAAATTTGCTTACATCGAGTATAGATTTGTGCCAGGAAGTCATTCCTGAAAGTATTAGTATGGAGTGTAGCCATGTATGGAAGTGAAACATGGACGATAAATAGTTTAGACAAGAAGAGAATAGAAGCTTTAGAAATGTGGTGCTACAGAAGAATGCTGAAGATTAGATGGGTAGATCACATAACTAATGAGGAAGTATTGAACAGGATTGGGGAGAAGAGAATTTTGTGGAACAACTTGACTAGAAGAAGGGATCGGTTGGTAGGACATGTTCTGAGGCATCAAGGGATCACCAATTTAGTATTGGAGGGCAGCGTAGAGGGTAAAAATCGTAGAGGGAGACCAAGAGATGAATACACTAATCAGATACAGAAGGATGTAGGTTGCAGTAGGTACTGGGAGATGAAGAAGCTTGCACAGGATAGAGTAGCATGGCGAGCTGCATCAAACCAGTCTCAGGACTGAAGACCACAACAACAACATATGTACGACTGATTGTGTGTGCGTATGTGTGTGTATGTAATTGTGTGTGTCCTTTCAAGAACGGTGCTTTTGGATTTCGAAATTGTGTAAGGATGCGGGGAGGTGGAGAATTTGAGAGAATAATATGCAGCTGGTCGACCTGTCAGGCCGTAGAGGTGAGCATCCAGGGTTGACGTTAAATGATAGAACAGAAAATAAGGTCAAACGAAGCATGCGCACAGAGTAAGAAACTATCAGGTGTAGACCAGTTTAGGAGGTCGAAGACACTAAGGAAAGTTAGCAACGGGAAGGGAGGCGGTTTTTGATAAGTTCTGTTGGTGTCCGGTCGTGGGGCACAGTGGCATATGCTCCGACTCAGAAGTACGTCTGTTCTACTCAAGGTCTGGTTCACAAGAGAGAGAAGCAGCAGTTTCGGCAGAGGGCTGAAGGCGGCTCTTGTCAGCAGCTTCAGTCGGACAGAATTGCCCCAGTTCTGAAAGGCAGGCAACTTAAACCAGGTCTCTAAGCTATTCCTTGACAGGATGGCTGGCTGCCACCTTGTACACTTGATTCCATCCTGTGGCGACTGCCAAGCCAACGACACCTGAAGGCAAGGTTCTCGAAAGCTCCACAACACTTTGTTACGTAGCTTGGAGCTCAAAATCTACACCTACACTCTACAAACCACAGTGAGGTGCATGGCAGAGGGTACTTCCCGTTGTACCAGTTACTATCGTTTCTTTCTGTTCTATTTACGCATGGAGTGAGGGAAGAATGATTGTTTCAATGCCTCTGTGCGTGCAGAAATTATTCTAATCTTATCCTCACGACCATTATGTGACCGATACGTATGGGGCTGTAGTATATCCCTAGAGTAATCATTGAAAAGTGGATCATGAAAATATTTAATAGGCTTTCTCGGGACAGTTTACGTCTGCCTTCAAGAGTATTCCACTTTAGTTCCTTCAGTATCTCTGTGACACTCTCCCCAGGACCCAACCAAACTGTGATCACTCGTGCTGCCCTTCTCGGTATACGTTCAATATCCTCTGTCAGTCCTAAGTGGTACGGGTCCCAATAATTTCAGCGATATCCTAGAATTGGTTGCATGAGTGATTTGTAAGAAATCTCTTTTGTAGAGTGATTGCGCTTCCCCAGTATTCTAGCAACAAACCGAATTCTACCACCAGTTTTACTCACGACTGAAACTGTGCGATCATTCCATTTCATATCCCTTCAAAGTGTTACAGATACGTATTTGTATGAGTTATCCGATTCCAACTGTTATTCACTAATATTACAGTAATAGAATACTACGATTTTTCGTTTTGTGAAGTGTAAAAGTTTACATTTTTCAACATTTAGGGCAAGTTGGCGATCTCTGCACCACGCTGAAATCATATCAAGATCTAACTGAATATTTATGCAGCTTGTCTTAGATAGTACTTCATTATCAGTAACTTCATCATCTGCAAAAAGCCTGATATTACCATTAATATTGTCTGCATGATCATTATATACACCATGTACCGCAAGGGTCCCAACACAATTCCCTGGGACAAAGCGACGATGACTCTCCATCCAAGATAGCATGCTAGTCCTGCCTACCAAAAAGTCCTGAGTCCTGTCACAAGTTTCACTTGGTATTTGTCTATGGAGGATAAGTTATAAAAATAAATAAATATCGGATTTGCGAGTGTGGCATACGTTATTGTTTCAGTGCTGATGAAATCTGGTAAGCAGCAGCCACAATTGTTAACGGAAACTGCCTACTTGCTTCTACAGTGCTACACGTATATTAGAGATTGTAACAATTTACATGTGGTTTATACACTTTGAGCTGCAGATTCTGATAGATGATGATGCTGTGCCGAAAAAAGTCACTAGGCTTTGGTGGTATAAAAGCAAGTCTTCCATACTAAGTACGAAGTAGGTTTATTATCTTATGAGTATATTGTGTCTTCTATCAGAGAAGCTTTATCACACATTTTAGTCAGCATATGTTAAGTCCAACATGCGCAACCTGTAGCTAGCTTTCCTAGATCCAAAATCTGGTATTACAAAGCTTGTTATAGGTTAAGCATCAGTGAGACCATCGATGATATCCACTATGCGGAGATTACAGAAGCTACATGTGGCTACGGGATTTGGTGCATACATATCCCGTGTACTAAGGCCATGTCGTGGAAAGGAAGTTGTAGTGGGTTGAGTTGGCCGATGGAACGTTACGGGCGGCGGCGGTTTGGCTGCTCATCGAGGTGGTATACGACAATGTTAATCGCTTTTAATTGCTGTCACACTGAACTGGCATTGTGTGCTGATGGAAAGTTATCGTATGTGGATAAACAGAGTTGAACTTTGCTTCAGCATGATATTGGTGAGCATCTGTAAATCTGTAAAATTTTGTTCACTGCCTGTGCTTCAACTGTTAGGTGAGTTTGCTCTGCTCCTAACAGTACTGAGCTTTACCACTCTCGCGTGAATGTGGTATGTCAGTGTCCAGGTTGCTCTTCAAAAACAGCTGTTTTATTTTCACATGCGCGTTAATGTTCCTTTTAAAGCTTTTCTGTGATTTTGATTTTATTACGTCATCTTCAGCGGGCCGAGTATATTGAAATACACTCTTGTATACTAACTTTAATTTTGCAGTCATTGGTCCATTAGCTTATCTCAGCAACCGTTCACTAACTGTTCGCTATTGGAAGGCTTTTGCTAGAGGGTATTGCCTTTTTGAAATAAAGTAACTGCTGAGTAATTTAGTGGCACCATTAAGTAAAGCCTCGAACATTTTATTTGAAGCTTTGTTTTAAAAGTTTTCTTATTTGGGAAAATACACTACTGGCCATTAACATTACTACAACACGGAAATGACGTGCTACAGACGTAAAGTTTAACCGACAGGAAGGAGATACTGTGATATGCAAATGATTAGCTTTTCAGAGCATTCACACCGGGTTGGCGCCGGTGGCGACACCTACAACGTGCTGACATGAGGAAACTTTCCATCCAATTTATCATACACAAACAGCAGTTGATCGTCGTTGCCAGGTGAAACGTTGTTGTGATGCCTCCTGTAAGGAGGAGAAACGTACCATCACGTTTCAGACTTCGATAAAGGTCCGATTGTAGCCTGTCGCGATTACGGTTTGTCGTATAGCGACATTGGTGCTCGCGTTGGTCGAGATCCAATGACTGTTAGCAGACTATGGAATCGATGGGTTCAGGAGGGTAATACGGAACGCCATGCTGGATCCCAACGGCCTCGTATCACTAGCAGTCGAGATAACAGGCATCTTATCCGCCTGGCTGTAACGATTTGTGCAGCCACGTCTCGATCCCTGAGTCAAGAGATGGGGACGTTTGCAAGACCACAACCATCTGCACGAACAGTTCGACTACGTTTGCAGCGGTATGGACTATCAGCTCGAAGACCTTGGCTGCGGTTACCCTTGACGCTCCATCACAGACAGGAGTGCCTGCGATGGTGTTCTCAACGACGAACCTTGGTGCACGAATGGCAAAACGTCATTTTTTTCGGATGAATTCAGGTTCTGTTTACAGAATCATGATGGTCGCATCTGTGTGTGGCGACATCGCGGAGAATGAACATTGGAAGCGTGTATTCGTCGTCGCCATACTGGCGTATCACCCGGCGTGATGGCATGGGGTGCCATTGGTTGCACGTCTCGGTCACCTCTTGTTCACATTGACGGCACTTTGATCAGTGGACGTTACATTTCAGATGTGTTCCGACCCGTGGTACTACTCTTCATTCGCTCCCTGCGAAAGCCTATATTTCAGCAGGATAATGCACGACCGCATTGTTGCTGGTCCTGTGCGGGTCTTTCTGGATACAGAAAATATTCGACTGCTGCCCTGACCAGCACATTCTCCAGATCTCTCACCAATTGAAAACGTCTGGTCAATGGTGGCTGAGCAACTGGCTCGCCACAATACGCCAGTCACTGCTCTTGATGAACTGTGGTATCGTGTTGAAGCTGCATGGGCTGCTGTACCTGTACACGCCATCCAAGCTCTGTTTGACTCAATGCCCAGGCTTATCAAGGCCGTTATTAGTGCCAGATGTGGTTATTATGGGTATTAATTTCTCAGGTTCTATCAAATTGCGTGAAAATGTAATCGCATGTCAGTTCTAGTATAATATACACTCCTGGAAATTGAAATAAGAACACCGTGAATTCATTGTCCCAGGAAGGGGAAACTTTATTGACACATTCCTGGGGTCAGATACATCACATGATCACACTGACAGAACCACAGGCACATAGACACAGGCAACAGAGCATGCACAATGTCGGCACTAGTACAGTGTATATCCACCTTTCGCAGCAATGCAGGCTGCTATTCTCCCATGGAGACGATCGTAGAGATGCTGGATGTAGTCCTGTGGAACGGCTTGCCATGCCATTTCCACCTGGCGCCTCAGTTGGACCAGCGTTCGTGCTGGACGTGCAGACCGCGTGAGACGACGCTTCATCCAGTCCCAAACATGCTCAATGGGGGACAGATCCGGAGATCTTGCTGGCCAGGGTAGTTGACTTACACCTTCTAGAGCACATTGGGTGGCACGGGATACATGCGGACGTGCATTGTCCTGTTGGAACAGCAAGTTCCCTTGCCGGTCTAGGAATGGTAGAACGATGGGTTCTATGACGGTTTGGATGTACCGTGCACTATTCAGTGTCCCCTCGACGATCACCAGTGGTGTACGACCAGTGTAGGAGATCGCTCCCCACACCATGATGCCGGGTGTTGGCCCTGTGTGCCTCGGTCGTATGCAGTCCTGATTGTGGCGCTCACCTGCACGGCGCCAAACACGCATACGACCATCATTGGCACCAAGGCAGAAGCGACTCTCATCGCTGAAGACGACACGTCTCCATTCGTCCCTCCATTCACGCCTGTCGCGACACCACTGGAGGCGGGCTGCACGATGTTGGGGCGTGAGCGGAAGATGGCCTAACGGTGTGCGGGACCGTAGCCCAGCTTCATGGAGACGGTTGCGAATGGTCCTCGCCGATACCCCAGGAGCAACAGTGTCCCTAATTTGCTGGGAAGTGGCGGTGGGGTCCCCTACGGCACTGCGTAGGATCCTACGGTCTTGGCGTGCATCCGTGCGTCGCTGCAGTCCGGTCCCAGGTCGACGGGCACGTGCACCTTCCGCCGACCACTGGCGACAACATCGATGTACTGTGGAGACCTCATGCCCCACGTGTTGAGCAATTCGGCGGTACGTCCACCCGGCCTCCCGCATGCCCACTATACGCCCTCGCTCAAAGTCCGTCCAACTGCACATACGGTTCACGTCCACGCTGTCGCGGCATGCTACCAGTGTTAAAGACTGCGATGGAGCTCCGTAAGCCACGGCAAACTGGCTGACAGTGACGGCGGCGGTGCACAAATGCTGCGCAGCTAGCGCCATTCGACGGCCAACACTGCGGTTCCTGGTGTGTCCGCTGTGCCGTGCGTGTGATCGTCGCTTGTACAGCCCTCTCGCAGTGTCCGGAGCAAGTATGGTGGGTCTGACACACCGGTGTCAATGTGTTCTTTTTTCCATTTCCAGGAGTGTATTTGTCCAATGAATACCTATTTATCATCTGCATTTCTTCTGGGTGTGGCAATTTCAGTGGCCTGTAGTGTATTTTATTAATTTTTGTTATTGCCGTTGTATTGTACAGTCCCTAGCTCAGGCCGGTAGTGTGCTTGTGAAATCTATATGTTTGTTTTCACATGTATGATCGTTTCTTCTTTTATAGGTTTCCTGTACCTACGTGTAATCATAGTTTTCATGGTATGGCAGGCGACCACCGTTGCCATAATGAGGGACGTGGGGACGTGTTCTGCCAGTTTGTAACAGACATTGTAATTAACAATGCTTTTTGGTTACAGCTAATTATTTCGATGTGAAGGAATACGAACATATTTTATGCAGAGGGTGTCGATACGAGATTTTTTCAAAAGAGTTCGGAAGTTATAGAACCAACCAATCAACTAGGTCATGTCTATGGGTCGCACGTAATATACCTTGTGTTACGTGTAAATGTTGTATTTCACATCAGCGACATGTACGGGGCACAAGCTTGTAGTCTAATAAGTAACGAGTTGCTTGTAGTCTAATAAGTAACGAGTCAGTGAATTTGTGAGGTCGGTAGTTCTGAACAGCAATTCCGCTCGGTTGCTTAGTTGATTTTGGGGGGGGGGGGGAGAAGAACAGACAGCGAGGTCATCGGTCCTACCGGATTAGGGAAGGATGGGAAGGAAATCCGGCCGTGCCCTTTCAAAGGAACCCTGCCGGCGTTTGCCTGAAGCGATGTAGGGAAATCACGGAAAACCTACATCAGGATAACCGGGCGCGGATTTGAACCAACGTCCTCCCGAATACGGGTCCGGTGTGCTAACCACCACACCACATCGTTCGGTATTAAATCTCAAATGTGAAACGAACGATGCGTTCCCTCGTATGAGAGAAGGGTAGCAAACTAGTCGCGCATAAAAATTTCAGATGATTTTGGTGTAACATGATTCGTCCTGTTCACTGTAGACGTAGTATGTATCTGGTTAAAAAATTAAGACAAATTTGTCACGGGAGCTTCAACAGTTTCTTTCAGAATGGCCCGGAGTGTAATTAATATGTAAAGCACAGCATTGAAACTGTAGCACTTGTGTCACAATAGAGGAAAAATCATCAAAACCTCCGTAAGAAGACCTGAAGTACGGGCTTAAATAAGTTTATCATCGAAAGAGGCCCACAGTCAACAGTTGTAGCGCCCAGAGAAAAGCGGCTGAAAACATCATCAGAATAAACTGTGACACTGATGAAGAAGACAGCGGACCAATAAAGGTTTCAGAGGCGACCTCGGGATTTACAGAGGCAGGTGCTGTGGATAAGGCTGTAGAGGCAGCGGTCTCAGTACAGCGGAAGTCCCATACTCACGCCGTTCCTTCGGTACGCTGCCAGAAAGTATCAGTACCGATGATTAGCAAGTAGATTGGTCAGCGAAAGTAGGTCAGACAAGTGTGACAGCCAGCAACAAACGAACGAAATGAAAGAGCATTATTCCACGCTGTTTCGCTAGTCCCGTAACAGGGAGACTACGAACAACAACGGAAATACCTGAGAGGGTGTAGCCGAAATCTATAATAGGACCGCTAATACTAATAACCACTAATAGCCAACGGTCTTGCTGCAGGGTTTCCATCATATCACCGAACTGAAGCACAGTCGGGTTTCTGTTCACGAAAACTGAAAATGGTCCGGAGAGCAGGGTGCTGACCAGATGTCCCTCCATATCGGCATCCACTGACGCGTTTCAGTTGAGGTAGGTACAGCTGTGCCATCCGTGGCCTGTTCGAACGGAGTAATACTCTCAATACGTGTGATTTACCAGATGTCTCCAGGAGCATGTACTGATTGTTCACTAACAGAGCATTAATTGCCTGCACAAGAGTATCGGCAATCAATAATTCAACGGGACGGTGGAAGAAATGTTAACCCTCAGTGCAGAAGGGAGTATTTTGATCAAATTATCTACAGTACTGTCTTTCCGAATGCACCTCATGCGTACAACAAGTAGTTCCAGGTGTATCTCGAGATTGACCTGGCTACTATATACACTGTTTTTTCTCATTGTATTTACATACTACTGAAGAAATCTTATAATATACAATAACTCTTGTGTGTTACATAGGCCTACAATTTGTTCTGCTGGACTCATCAGTTTTAAGGAAATGCAAAACTACTTAAACCGAGTTTCCTCTGTAGTAAATAACAGCTGTTTTTAAATGTCCATAAATCCGGGATAATGTGAACAGGCAAGGAAAAAAAAAAAAACACTTCGCTTTCGGTGATCCTTTGAGACATTCATACAATTTAAATATTCGCTGTCAAGTGGCAAGTAATAGCCTGAAGTCAATCAGTCAGTAATTAGAAAATTGATCTCAGAACAGATTTTAATATAGGAATTCTAGCGGTGTTTAGTGCAAATGTTACGAAAATTACATACAAGACGCTTTTTTAAATTTTATTTATTTATTTATTTATGACTCATCATTCCTTTGCCAACCCTTTCATCTCGAAGAAGCATTTGCAACCTAAATCCTCAATTATTTTCTGGATGTATTCCAGTTTCTGTCTTACTTTACAGATTGTACCCTCTACAGTTCCATCTTGTACCATGTAAGTTATTCCCCGAAGTCTGAAGACATGTCAGTGTTTTCCATATATTCCTTTCCTCGCCGATTCTGTGGAGAACGTACATCTACATCTACATCTACGTGATTACTCTGTTATTCACAATTGACTGCCTGACAGAGGGTTCAATGAACCACCTTCAAGCTGTCTCTCTAGCGTTCCACTCTCGAAGGGGCGCGCGGGAAAAACGAGAACTTAAATTTTTCTGTACGAGCCCTGATTTCTCTTATTTTATCGTGATGATAATTTCTCCCTATGTAGCTGGGTGCCAACAGAATATTTTCGCAATCGGAGAAGAAAACTGGTGATTGAAATTTCATGAGAAGATCCCGTCGCAATGAGAAACGCCTTTGTTGTAATGATTGTTATTCCAATTCACGTATCATGTCTGTCGCACTATCTCCTCTATTTCGCGATAATACAAAATGAGCCGCCCTTCTCTGAACTTCTTCGATGTCATCCGTCAGACCCACCTGATGCCGATCTCGCACCGCACAGCAATACTCCAGAATAGGGCGGACAAGTGTAGTGTAAGCAGTCTATTTAGTAGATCTGTAGCAACTTCTCTGTGTTCTGTCATGAATCCACTCTTTGGTTTGCTCTACCCACAACATTATCTATGTGGCCGTTCCAATTTACGTTATTTGTAATTGTAATCCCTAAGTATTTAGTTGAATCTACAACCTTCAGATTTGTGTGACTTATCGCGTAATCGAAATTTAGCGGATTCCTTTTGGTTCTCACGTGAATAACTTCACAGTCTCCTTTATTCAGAGTCAATTTCCACTTTTCGCACCATACAAATGTCTTATCTAAATCATTTTGCAATTCGTTTTCGTCATCTGAAGACTTTATAAGACGGTAAATGACAGCATCATCTGGAAATAATCTAAGAGGGCTACTCAGATTGTCTGCCATGTCGTTAATATAGATCAGGAACAATAGAGGACCTATAACACCTCCTTGGGGAACGCCGGATATTACTTCGGTTTTACTCGATCAATTTCCGTCTATTGCTACGAACTGTGACCTTTCTGACAGGAAATCACAAATCGAGTCGCACAACTGTTGTGGTATTACATAGGCAACCACGTTGGTCAGAAGACGCTTGTGAGGAACGGTGTCGAAAGCCTTCTGTAAATCTAAAATTATGGAATCAATTTGACGATATTTTTTGAATCAGTGCTGACTCAGTGTCAATAAATAGTTTTATTTGAGGTACTTCATAGTGTTCGAATACAGTATACGTTCCAAAACCCCACAGCAAACCGACGTTAGTGATAAGGGCCTGTAATTCAACGGATTACTCCTACTTCCCTTTTTCGGTATTGGAGTTACTTGAGCAATTTTCCTGTCTTTAGGTACGGATCTTTCTGTGAGCGAGTTGTTGTATATAATTGCTAAATATAGAGCTACTGTATCAGTATACTCTGAGAGGAACCTGTCTGGTATATAACTGGACCGGAGGCCCTACCTTTATTAAGTGATTTAAGCTGCTTTGCTACACCGAGGATATCTACTTCTATATTTCTTACCTTGGCAGTTGTTCTTGATTGGAATTCAGGAATATTTACATCGTCTTCTTTGGTGATAGAGTTTCGGAAAACCATCTTTAATAATTCTGCTTTGGTGGCACTGTCATCAGTGACTTCACCATTTTTATCACGCATTGAAGGTATCGATTGTGTCTTGCCACTGGTGTGCTTTATATATGACCAGAATCTCTTTGGGTTTTCTGCTGATTCCGAGACAGAGTTTCATTGTGGAAATTATTAAAAGCATCTCACATTGAAGCACGCGCTATATTTCGAACTCCTGCAAAACTTTGCGACTGTTGGGGATCATGCATTGTTTTTAAAGTTGGCATGCTTTGTCTCGTTGCTTCTTCAATATCGATCGGACCCGTTTTGTGTACCATGGGGGATCAGTACCCGCAGTTATTAATTTATGTGGTTTATATCTCTCAAATGCTGTCGATACTATCTCTTTGAAATCATTCCACATCTTTTCTACGCTTACGTGATGAGATCGGAAGGAGTGGAGACTGTCTCATAAAAAGATTTGAAGAGCATTTTTTATCAGCTTTTTGAATATATGTACTATGCGTTTCTTTTTTATGCTTGTGGGTGTTACGGTATTCAGCCTAGTACCAACTGCCTTGTGGTCGCTAATCGCTGTATTCGTCATGATACTCCCTATTTGTCCACGATTGATTTGTTGCTTAGAGGTCAAGTAGTCTTTCGCAAACATTTACGCTTAGAGTGGGCTCATGAACTAATTGTTCAAAACAATTTTCTGAGAAAGCATTCAGTACAATTTCGGATGACGTTTTATGCCTGCCACTGGCTTTAAACGTATAATTTTCCAGCATATCGAGGGTACATTGAAGTCGCCACCAACTATATTTGTACGAGTGGGGTACTTATAGGAAATGAGACTCAAGTTTTCTTTGAACTGTTCAGCAGCTATGTCTTCTGAGTCGAGGGGTTGGCAAAACGATCCAGTTAATAGTTTAGTCCGATTGTCAAGTATAACCTCTACCCATACTATTTCGCAGGAACTGTCTAATTAAATTTCACTACAAGCCAAACTACTTCTGACAGCAATAAATGCTCGACCACCAACTGTATTTAATCTATCCTTTCTGATCACTGTTAGATCGTTTGAAAAAATTTCGGCTGAACTTATTTTCGGCTTTAGTCCTTTCCGGACCTATAGCTATTTGAGCTTCAGGCTTTCTATTAGGACATGGAGCTCAGTTTCTTTCCCAACACAGCCACGACAATTTACAACTACAATACCGATCGTTCCTACAACTACCTTACTGTGTTTTACCTGCCCCTTTTAGACGGACGCCCTTCTGTGGTTTCCTGAAACCCTCTAACGTAAAAAAGCGCCCAGTCCCTTCCACACAGCCCCCGCTACCCGTGTAGCTGCTTCCAGTGTATAATGGACTCCTGACCTGTTAAGCAGATCCCGGAAACCCACCACCCAATGGCGCAAGTCAAGGAATCTGCAGACTAAACGGTCATAGAACCGCATGAGACTGATTCAGACCCTCCACTTGGCTCTGCACCAAAGGATCACAGTCGGTTCTGTCGCAGATGCTGCAGATGGTGAGCTCCGCCTTATTCTCGCAAGCAAGACTGCCAGTCTTTGCCATTTCTGCAAGCCGCTCGAAACCAAGAGAATCTCCTCCGATCCAAAGCAACTCACGTCATTGGTACTGACATGGGCCACCACCTACAGTTGGCTGCACCCTGAACTCTTCATGACATCTGGAATCACCCTTTCCACATCCGGAATGACTCCCCGCGGTGCACACACGGAGTGCACACAGGATTCCTTCCCCTCCTTGGCAGCCATGTTTCTAAGGGGCCCCATTACGTGTCTGACGTTGGAGCTCCCAACTACCAGGAAACCCACCCTTCGTGAATGCCCAGACCTTGTGGGCCGAGAAGCGTCCTCTGTAACATGGTAGATGACTGCGTCCGGCTGAGAGACTTCGTCAACCACAGATAACGCCTGAAACTTTTTCGTCAAACGAACCCTACGATCGGCCCCTCGGAATGTCTTTTGCTCCCTGCCAGACGTTGGAATGATCTCCCACTCGACCATCGGTCAGGGCTCCACCTCAGTGCACGCAGTACTCGGGGTGGCCACTGCACTGGACCGATCGGGGGACACGTGGGTCGTGCTCGACGTCCCTCGCATCACCGCGTCCGACCCCCATAGTGATGCCCCTTGCCAGGAGTCTCAAGCTGTGTGGCGGAAGCCAACACTGCCCGGAGGTGTGAGAGAAGGGTCATCAACTCAGCCCGCATCTGTACACAGCAATCACAGTGCCTAATTTCTGAAGTAGCTTCTGTTTGAAACTCGTAAAAATATGTAATAAACGAAACAGTGTACTCGCCTTATTAGCAGCAGTAACTCGAGGGGCTCTGTCACTGACGGTCTAACCGACACTGAGCTGTTCTAAGCAAAACAAACAAAAGTCTTTAAGATGCGAGGGTCGACACAAGGGTCGATAGCAACGACGGTACTCTACACTGTTATTAGAATAAAAGGTTGTTCCTAGTAAGCACTCAAACACCCAAGAAATTAAAAAAAAGTATACCACTAACTACAAAGGTAATTGAAAATAAGTCGCTCCTGTTTGAAGCTCTTAAAAATATGTAATAACAGAAACGGTGTACTCGCCTTATTAGCAGCAGGAACTCGAGTGGCTCTGTCACTGACGGTCTAACCGACACTCATTCCTTATCTTGTCAGTTACTCATAATTTGCAACATCCTACCGTGGCACCACATCTCAAATGCTTCAAGACCCTTCTGTTCCCGTTTTGTCACTAACCATGATTCACTGTTGTACATTGCTGTGTTCCAAATGTCCACTCCAAGAAATTTCTATCTCAAATTATGGTCTATATACGATACTAGCTGACTTTTTTGCCCAGGAAAGCCTCGTGAAACATTATCAAGAAAAATAATCCAGTGTTTAGAATCATTATGATGTGGGTCTGACAGAAAACATCGAAGGACTTCAGTTTTTCTGTCATTGAGTCAGGTCGATACCCAAGTGTGCTAGAGGTGTTCGAAGAATAAGGAAGGTACTATAACTGGGCATAATTCTGAGCAGAGAGCTATTCTGGACCACCATTTATTTAGTGTAGACTAATTTCCCTCTGTCGATAGCTGGTTTTGTTATTTAAGTTTGTCCGGTATCGGACAGTGACGCTTATCGTAAGATGATGTCTCCTTGTTACAAGGTAATCAGTTCTAATAGAACTACCAGTTTCTCTGTCACGATGTCTAAGAGTATCATCTGAAGATGGGTGACACTGCCCGAAACCGTTCAGTTTGAAATATTAAAATTATCGATCGATGATCACAAAGTATGTTTCCCACTATGGAGATATCTTGAAAAGAGACAATGTCATCTTACAAACTAATTATACGCATATGTAATAGTTTCCTAGACCATAGCCATTAAATATTCTAGACTTACGTGAGGAATACGCATGTTACATGTTACATGTGTTTAGCTAACCAGCATGTCATAACACCCATGTGCTGTGAGACTTACATAGATTGTATGCTATTTTGTCAAAAATTTATATATTGAGAAAGTATCTGTTGAAAATACACGTGGATGTATGTAGAGAGGAAAAACAACAACCGATTGCAACCTTCTGTTAGTGAAATTGAGAGTCATATTAAAAATTTACATATTTTGATTGACAAGTTAAATGAAAAGCACGTGGGGTAATATGATATCCTTGTTAGGTTTGATGTTGTGTCGTTATTTACCATGATTCCAGTGAACGAAGCTATCTCATGCATAGCTGACATTTTCCAGCAAGTATTGTGAAGCTATTCAGCCACTGCCTCGTCACGACCTATTTTCAATGCGATATAGATTTATATGAACAGACAAACGCTGTAGCTTTGGGCAGTCCTCTTATTCCGGCTGTTGCCAATTTATGGAGAACTTTGAACAACAGGAGTTGCAGACTGCAAGGAAAACATCAGCCAAATGGCTCTGAGCACTATGGGACTCAACTGCTAAGGTCATTAGTCCCCTAGAACTTAGAACTAGTTAAACCTAACTAACCTAAGGACATCACACACATCCATGCCCGAGGCAGGATTCGAACCTGCGACCGTTGCGGTCTCGCGGTTCCAGACTGCAGCGCCAGAACCGCGCGGCCACTTCGGCCGGCAAACATCAGCCAGGCTGTATCCTTATGTCAATGACACTTTCATAGTGTGGACACACAGTGCAGAGGAAATGGATGCCTTCCTGATACATCTAAACAGTATCAATCCGAAAATAAAATTTGCTATGGAGATGGAGAATTACGGCCAACTGAATTTCTTGGGTGTGCCTGTTATCAAACGAGGGGATCGGACGTTGGCCTATAGGGTATACAGAAAACCCACGCATACTGACCGCTGTTTGTATAAAGATTGTCTCTACTACCCCGGACAAAAAGAGTGGGATCAGAAACTTGGTAGATAGGGCGCACAACATTTGCGAACCAACTTATTTAAAAGATGAGCTTCAATATCTACAGTCGACGTTCAAGAAGATTGGTTATTCGGACAGGGAGATAGAGGGAGCGCCGGAAAGTAGGGAGAGAAACAGGACCGTTGAGGACCGACGGCCAACCAAAGGGAACGTTATCCTTCCGCTCATCTGTACCATTACAGATAGCAGTGTGAAATTGTTGAGCAAGTATTGTGTGGAAACTACCTTCAGACCCGTTAGGAAGATGAAATTAAATGAAATGTCGTGTGGCTAGGGCCTCCCGTCGGGTAGACCGTCCGCCTGGTGCTGGTCTTTTGAGTTGACGCCAGTTCGGCGACCTGCGCGTCGATGGGGATGAAATGATGAAGATTAGGACAACACAACACCCAGTCCCTGAGCGGAGAAAATCTCCGTCCCAGCCGGGAATCGAACCCGGGCCCTTTGGATTGACAGTCTGTCACGCTGACCACTCAGCTACCGGGGGCGGACGTTAGGAAGATAAAAGGATGTTTAAGATCGGCAAAAGATACGACATCCTTTGGCTACACCAGCTGTATATAAACTTCCTTGTACTTGTGCCACCACAAAAGAAGCGGAACATCTTTACCAGCAGGGTGATCATGACATAAAATTCACTGAGACGATTGTCATATCTAAAACATCGCATTATCATGCGCGTATGTATACAAAGGCTGTTGCGATGTATATACACCATAATAATTTTAACAGAAAAGAGGAAGGTGTTAAATCAGATAAAATTTGCATGTCAACATTACAACGTAAGAATGACGATCGATTATTTTCAATCGAGACCGTTGGTATTAGCAGTGCCAATTCTGTTGCCGACCTCAGGTGATACACCGTGGGTGGCCTCTACAGTGACCCAATATTCAGCGCTCCCTTAGACCTCTGGTTCCATTTCACCACTTAAACTCTGAAGATGTCTGCCGCAGTCAGAGCGGGAACGTTAGGAGAAAGTTTTATACATCGACCACGGCCTAATAGCCAGGAAGTTTCAAGTGATGTCAGTATCAGCCGTGAAAGCTTACATTGCATGCAGTTAATTATTCTGTTAATTAAGATACCGGACCGTTTCTGATTTCAAACCAACAAATTAATCTTCAGTCACCTGATGGCATTTGTCTTATCCCATTTACAAAGTTCACCAGATAATGTCATCTGCATGCAGCTGTTACCAATATTAAAGGATTATTTTTGGTTTCTTTTTGATAGATTTATAGATTTGATGACAATCAGGAACAATATAACGAGCATAGGACAAATGAATTATTTTGTGATATTTAAAATCAGTGGAAGTGGAGGTTGTGTTTATAGTAGTGAATATTTATTGATTTACATGTTCGAGAAGGTAGACTGTGAACAGAGGAGTAACGGTTGTCAAAGTATTTACTGTAAGAACTAAATCACGCGTTAAAGCTGACAGCGAAATATTAATAAATGGATTCTTCGTGATATTACATGAGTGTCCACTGTTGCTCTTAAAACTGCATCCGTACATCAGTCCAGGACACCTCATTCCAGTTTACAATGCAAAGAGTTTCAAAAGGTTCTGTCAACGAAGTTTACACGGCAAGATGGCACTCCAGAGCCGCACTGGGAATTATTAGCATTTTTTGAAATTAATTTGTTTGTTTCAGAGACGCCACCGTATCAAATTCATGTTGACCGCAGAATATCTGACGTGTTCGCATTTGTGCTAAAACTAGGGTTGCCATCCGTCCCGATATTTCGGTACCGTCGCAGTTATGTATCTTCTTGTCCCGACAGCCCGACCACACACAGAAAGACGTTAGGCATTTCTTTTTATTACCAGATCAAGTTTTTCCCGATTTTGCAAAATACGGTTACGAGTTTGGCTGAAATACTGAAGTAACGCCATCTGTTAGTGCACATGTAAATGCAGCCTCATTTCGTTTTATTTATGTCAACAAGTTCATGTTGGCAAGGTCGTATCACATACAGCGTTGCTTGTTGCGTACCCTTCTAGATCTAGCGCCATCATTCCAGAAAATACAAAACCTCTCCAGTAGTACGGGGTTGGAGCTATTTAAGCAGGGCCACGCGGAGGAATCAAGCAGTTCCCATTCAAGTGGCAATCTGATAAGAATATTCTTTCTAAACGTAGCACACATAACGAGTGCAGGTTAGTAATGTATTAAAGTATTTACAGCGGGTAAACAGGGTGTGAAGCGTATAGTGACGTGTACATTGTTTACCGTCTAACAAACGTATCACAGCTTGCGAAAACGCCTAAGGATGAAAAGAAAGAGTGTCACTTTTCGGATGGTTAAACAAAATAATACTCTTTTTTTTTCAAGAAAGGACGTACAGATCAGGAAGCACTTCGTGAGATATGTAGCAGTTTCATCTCAGTAACTCGCGGAGATAAGACAGATGTGAGGCGTCACTTTCTACGAAGAGTCATACAAACAGATTAGAGGTAGCATCGATATCAAAGCCTGTTTATACATTCATGTTTAAAGAAGATACTCACGAAGAACTGCTCGTTATTGCTAGTGAAATAACAACAGCTCATGAAGTTGTCAACCATCATCAGTCCTTCACTTCTCTTGACTCTGCAGTGAAACTGACACCAAAGTCGAAGCAAAGCAATCTAGACCCAGGACCAAAGCTACAGCGAGCGTTAAAAATATTCTCGCACCACACTACGTGTCGGAATACGTAAAACAATTGCAAGAAGATTCTTTGTATGGCATAGGTATCGATGTATCGAACAATAAGGTTGGAAAAACGTTTTCTTTAGTTGTTCGGTACTTTACTGAAACTGATGGAATCCAGCTGAATAACGAAACACCGGAGACAATTGCAAATGTCTGTCTAGACACTTTAAGACAACTGCAAATTCCATTAGGTAAAATAATCAATTTTTTTGGAGACAATACCAATACCAACTTCGGAGAGCTCGATCGGCGCGGCCATCGGAATGCGTTGCACCAAATTAAAGAAGAACTAGGAAAAATATAGAAGGATGCTTTGCCCATATTCTCGACAATACTATATCAAGCGCTGCTGGAGTATTGACTGTCGACATTGAAATAATAGTCACGAAAATATTTACTTATTTTTCAGTAAACATGGTAAGCACAGAAAAGCTGATAGAGTTCTGCTTATGCGTTGACGCCTATCATCAAACTCTTCTTTCTCACTCAAAACCAAGGTGGCTGTCGTTAATGCCTGCTGTTAAGAGAATTCTGAAGCTTTGCCATTAAAGTCGTTAAAACTATATTTTGGCGCTGAAGATAGTTCACCTAAAATAATTTCAGATTTCCTTGTATCCCGAGCGATGCAACTTACTTCATGTTTCTGCATTTAAATTTGGCTCTGTTTGAAAAAAAAATTAAAAAGTCTCCATAACTAAAATAAGAAATGTATGAATCGACACAGAAAGATGTCTGAATGAAAAGAAGACTGTCAATTTCATTGGCATGCAAACCAAGATGAATTTGAAAAAGTTAAAGAAAGAGAACCCTGATCAAGAAATAATTAATTTGATTTCGAAATTGGACGAAGAGATAATGGCTTTCCACCCCACAGCATTTGATTACCCAGAGAAATGGGCTCTTTCTTTTAATAAATATCAAGTATTTGATTGGATGAAGCTATTTGAAACCTCAGGTTGGATGATCTTTGAAGACACTATTGTACACCTGACTGAAAACGGTGTGAAGATTTCAGGCGGCCATTGTTTTCATGTTGTGAAACTCTGTGGAAGAAAGGTGGATTTACTTCCTTAAGGAAACCGAAAATCCTGAACGCAAATGCCAGTTGCTAAAATTACGCGAGCATTTGATTTCTATTCCCGCCCACAACACACACAACGCTGATGTCGGCCAAGTGGACTTATGAAAGAAATCGACTGCTGCCAGGGACTATAAAATCAATCTTACGTGCCACTTTAACTACAAGCTGACTTGCATGGAGCAACAGGTACCTGGTGCTACCCAGTGCCGATGGTAAGCCAGCGCGGGATGCCTTTCCTGTTCGGTCAGCTGCCGGTTTTCCTGTCCAGTCCGGACATGTACAGAGGGTGGGTATGCCTGTCATTGGCAGCTCCAACGTTAGACGGGAGATGGAGCCCCTCGGGGAAACAGCAGGCTAGGCAGGATAGAATGCCGGCGTGAACTCGGTATGTTTGCCGGGGAGTCTCGTCCTTGATGTGGAAGAGGCCCCGCCGGCAGCTATCGAGCGCACTAGGTGCAACCAGTTGCATGTAGTAGCTCATGTCAGCACGAATCATGCGTGCCGCTTGGGCTCTAATTGCATCCCGGCTCCTTTCGAAGGATGGTTGATTTGGTGACGGCAACTACCATGACACGCAGGTGTAGGCTAACCCGTCTATCTAGCATCATTCCCAGGTTTGATAGCGGTCCTCTGGCATGAAGCAGATTGGAAGGTCTAAACCAGAGCCTCAGACGACTCTGTGACGGTATCAGATACGAATTTCTTGACCTCCGCCATGTGTTACAGAATTGCATGGCTCCCCTTAAAATGTCAGGAGTGCTTTGCACACAGGGAGCAGCTACTAGGGTAGCGGAGTACGCGTGACATGCACATCGGGCTTGTTTTAGGATACAGAAACCCACCCTTGGAATCAAAGACGATTTGCCTGATAAATTAGCTACAATGTCGTCAGAGAAAGTTCATCGTCGCAGAACAGAGTTAAAAAAGGAAAATTTGATTTTACTAAACAGCAGGAACATTCAAGGAAAGGGCCCAGAATTTGTATCGCGGTGAAACCAAGAATCAAATATCTTTCAAATATGGTAATCGGATGCTTTAATAGAGCCCTGGGTCAGCAAATCTAGTGGTAGAGCGCTTCAAACAGAACTTGCTGAACATCGTTAGTTACTTTCCTGATTATGTCGTTGTAATGGGGGGGGGGGGGGGAGGGTGACTTCAATTTGGCAAGTATAGATTGGGAGCGTCAGGCTATTAAAACTGGTGCTAAAGAACGGAAATCGTATGACATTGTTCTCTATGACTTGTCCGAAAATTACTTTGAGCAGATAGTTAGAAAATCAACTCGTGGTGGCAACGTCATAGATCTCCTGGCAACAAACAGATCTGAACTTATTCAATCAATTAACATAGAGGAAGATATCAGTGATCATAAGGCTGTGATAGCATCCATGACAACGTGTCTGTCAAGAATGTTGAAAAAAGGAGGAAGATAATTTTGTTTAGTGACAGGATACAAATTTAAAAGTATCTCAGGGTCAGCACCAAATATTCGGTGATGAGGACGAAAATGTGGAAAACAAAATAATAGAAAAAACTCAAAACACTCGTGCGATATGTCCTAGACAAATACGATCCGAGTAAGGTCTTAAGAAATGGGAAAAACGCACCATGGTATAAAAGCCATGTTAGAAACTTGCTATGTCAACAAAGAAAACTTCACGTCAGATTAAAGAGAGGCAAAAACCTAGATGACAAACAGAAGCCTAAAGAAGTGAAAATGAGCTTAAGGAGAGCAATTACAGAAGCGTTCAATGACCGAAAGTAAAGTTTGGCCACTCGATCTGAGTAAAAACCCTAAGAGGATTTGGTCGTATCTAAAATCAGCAAGTGTGTGAAAATCATATATTCATTCTCTCAGTGAACACACTCGCAGCCACGCGGGATAGCCACGTGGTATAAGGCGTCTTGCCACGGTCCACGCAACTCCTCCCGTCGAAAGTTCGAGTAAACCCTCGGGTATGGGTGTGTGAGTTGTAGCCTGTAAGCCTAATGATCAATGACGTCAGCGGTTTGGTCCCATAGGAAGTTACTACGAAAACCACACTGGCACCGAAAAGGAAGATGATAGAGAGAAGGCCGAAATATTGGATTCAGTCTTCTAAAATCGTTTCACCGCGGAAGATCGTAGCACGGTCCCTCTTTTCAATCGTCGTATGAACGTCAAACTGGTCGGTACTGAGATAACCGATCACGGAACAGAAAAGCGACTATAATCGATTAGTACTGGAAAGAGGTCAGAACTAGATAAGATACCTAGAAGATTCTAAAAAGATTACGCAAAAGAATAATTCTTCTAGCAGTAATTATCGTAGATCCCTTGCGCAAATAAGGGTACCTAGCGACTGGAAGAAAGAACAAACTATTCCCGTTCTTACGAAGGGTCGTAGGAAGATTCATACAGTTATAGACCTATATCGTTGACGTCAATATGTTGTATAATTATGGGAAATGTTTTATGCTCAAGAATTATGTTCTTGAAGAAGGAAAATCTCGATACAAATCAACATAGATTCCACAAACAGAGATTCTGCGAAACCCAGTCCTCTCTGTTCCTCCGTGAGATCCACAGTACCGTATACAATGGTGCTCAGGTTGATGCCGTGTTTCTTGACTTCAGGAAGGCATATGACACCGTCCGCCACTGCCGTTTAGTGTAGAAAATGCAAGCTTATCGAGTATCGGAACAGATCTGTGATGGAATTCAAGACTTCCTTCCAGACAGAACTCAACATGCCGCTGTTAAAGGGACAAAATCGACAGTTTTAAAGGTAATCTCCGGAGTACCCCAAGGAAGTGTGATTGGACCGTTACTTTTTACAGCATATGCACTGTAGAGCAAAGGAAATTAATATACGTGCCTTATATCGTGTGGAGCCCCCGCGAGCACGCAGAAGTACTGCAACATTACGTGGTGTGGACTCATGTGGTGTCTGAAGTAGTGCTGGGGGGAACTGACATCCTGAATCCTGCAGGGCTGTCCGTAAATTCGTAAGAGTACGATCGGGTGGAGATCTCTCCTGAACAGCACGTTGCAAGGCATCCCTGGTATACTCAACAATGTTCATGTCTGAGGAGTTTGGAGGGCAATGGAAGTGTTTAAACTCAGAGTGCTCCTGGAGCCGCTCTGTAGCAATTCTGGACGCATGGGGTGTCGCACTGTGCTGCTGGAATTTACCAAGTCGGTCGGAATGCACAATGGACAAGAATGGATGCAGGGGAAGAGACAGGATTCTTACGTACATGTCACCTGTCAGAGTCATATCTAGAGGTATGAGGGGGTCCCATATCACTTCAGCTGCACACGCCCCACACCATTACAGAGCCTCCACCAGCTTCAACATTCCCCTGCTGACATGCAGCTAAATGGAGTTATGAGGTTGTCTCCTTACCAGTACACGTTCAGCCGATCGATACAATTTGAACCGAGACTCGTCCGACCAGACAAAATGTTTCCAGTCATCAACAGCCTATATTGGCATTGATGGACCCAAGCGAGGGGTAAAGCTTTGTGTCGTGCAGTTATCATGGGTACACGAGTGGGCCTTCGGCTCCGAAATCCCATATCGATGATGTTTTGTTGAATGGTTTGCACGCTGACACTTTCTGTTGGCCCAGCACTGAAATCTGCACCAATTTGCGGAAGGGTTGCACGTCTGTCACGTTGAACGATTCTCTTCAGTCGTCGTTGGTGTTGTTCTTGCAGTAACTTTTTCCGCCCGCAGCGATTTCGGAGATTTGATGTTTTACCGGATTGCTGACATTCAAGGTACACTCGAGAAAAGGTCACATGGGAAAATACGCACTTCTTCGCTACCTCGGAGATGCTGGTCCCATCACTCGCGCGCCGACTGTAACGCCTCGTACAAACTCATTTAAATCTTCATAACCTGCCGTTGTAGCAGCAGTAATCGAGCCAATAACTGCGCCAGACACTTGTTGTCTTATGTAGGCGTTGCCGACCGCAGTGCCGTATTCTGCCTGTTTATATTTCTCTGTTCAAAACGACTCTCAGCACTATGGGACTTAACTTCTAACGTCATCAGTCCCTAGATCTTAGAACTACTTATACCTAACTAACCTAAGGACATCACACACATCCATGCCTGAGGCAGGATTCGAACCTGCGACCGTAACGGTCGCTCGGTTCCAGACTGTGGCGCCTAGAACCGCTCGGCCACCCCGGCCGGCTCATATCTCTGTATTTGAATACGCATGTCAATACTAGTTTCTTTGGCACTGCAGTGTATAAATGATCTAGCAGAAAGCGTCGGATGCTCTCTACGGCTGTTCACAGATGATGCGGTTGTCCATAACAAAGTAGCAATGCTAGCAGATACTAAGTATTTACAGAGTGGCCTCCAGAGAATTGATGATTGGTGCAGGCTCTGGCAGTTGACCCTGAGTGTAAATAAATGTAACATATTGCGTATACATATGAAAAGAAATCCACTACTGTATAGCTACAGTACTGATGAAAAACCGCTCGAAACAGTGTCTGCCGTCAAATAACTAAGAGTAGCTTTCCGGAGCGACCATAAGTGGAATGACCATATAAAACAAATAGTGGGAAAAGCAGATGCCAGACTCAGACTGATTGGAGGAATCTTAACGAAATGTAACTCATTCCGGAAGGATGTGGATGTAAGGTCCTTATGGACGCATTCTTGAGTATTGTTCATCTATCTGGGATCCCTATCATAGGACTGATAAAATAGATAGAGAAGCTCGAACGAAGAGCTGCACGTTTCGTGATGGGATCGTTTAGTCGGCACGAGAGCGTTAAGAAGATCCGCGACAAATTCCATAGGGCTCAGTTAATAGTACAAAAAGTATTCGCCGCCACACTCCGTTAGGTGGCTTGCGGAGTATGATGTAGATGTAGACGTAAAATGTAAAAAAGACTTGCTGAAAAGAGTGGTATCTTCGGAAAAATATAGTGTAGCTACAACTAGTTCTGCCGCAACAAGTTCGATGTAAATCTGTTCTAAATAAAAAGTAATTATACCGGTACTAAATAAATTTCATTTCTACACCCCAATTTGACAGCGTCCCGACGAGGTCCCATTTAGAGATGGCAACCATAGCTAAAACGGTATTCGCTTACTAAATGCATGAGTTAAATAACACTAGAATACTGGTGTGGTATTACTGAGGCACGCTTGAATACCACTAGCAATGTCATTGAAACAATCATACTTGCTACTGTTTTGTCGAGATAACTCAGTTGCAAACAAATACTTTCGCCTAATGTACTCGTCGTTAGCCTCATTTCTGCTCTGGCGAATGACAGGCGACTTAACTTTACACACGCAAGAAGACATACACACTCCTCTAAAAAAGTACAAACACAAAATCTTAATAATGTTTGTACATCGTAATTATAAATTGTTTTAGCTGAATGGTTGTGCATCACTGTAATTGTAACGAACTTTCTCGCGTGAAATTACGAATATCTCAAGTTTTATAAATACTGAAACGGAACTTGTTGTACCGTTCCAATGTTTTATTAAATTTCTAGCACGCAGAAATTATTAGCAAGAGTTTCTTCTTTTGCAGGTAATACCTCAGCTGGTGTCCAAAAGGAGAGAATGGAAAAAATGGTTCAAATGGCTCTGAGCACTATGCGACTTAACTTCTGAGGTCATCAGTCGCCTAGAACGTAGAACTAATTAAACCTGACTAGCCTAAGGACATCACACACATCCATGCCCGAGGCAGGATTCGAACCTGCGACCGAAGTGGTCGCTCGGCTCCAGACTGTAGCGCCTAGAACCGCACGGCCACTCCGGCCGGCCGAGAGAATGGACTAAACAGTATTATTTATTGAATTTTTTTCTGTTGTGTATCAAGTTTCCCATTTTTCTTTCCTTTGTGCGGCCTGAACGGTATAGATGAGGGAGTGTGTGAACTAGCAGAAAGCTTTAGGCAGAGATTTTAGCACTGCAAGAATGGTCGTTCTGTGGTAGGGTAGTACCAACCCCCAAGCTTGAACAAGTTTAGCAGAGACCATGTTTGCAGGTCAGAGCAAAGACGACACGTAGGCGCGCCAATTGGCTCTGTCAGGTTGGCGCGCCACCCCAACCTCGTTTGTAAGCGAAACGGTTAGGCGAATTCGGTTGGAAGAGCACTTGTTCCTGGGCAGCGGCGCGGTACAGTCGTAGAAGTTGGAGTTCTGCACTTTACGGTAGTATGATGTAAGGTATTGTAATGTTTCAAAACTGCTGCTGATTGAGGTCAGGATGGTGGAAGCAGGTGTAACATTACCGGCAAACCCCCATAAGGGAATTTATTTTCGCTATTTGCTTTAAATTTCCATAAGAACTTTGGGTTTGTGCCTTGCACAACCATGGACCATGGGCCCTAAGCTCACCGTCGTATTTTGGGTCTAAGTGTGAAGATAGTTATTTCATTTCGTGCCTTTTTGTGTGCTCTCTTCTGAATAGTAAAGTTTTGGGGTATTTTTATGATATTTTCGATGTTTTCTTTGTGTACAGAGTTTACCGCCATGTGGCCAGTTGGAGTAACGGTCATGGCATTAAAGTATAGATCGGTTATCGCTTAGATGTTCAATTAGCTTCAGTATAGTCTCGCTAGTAAATTAGTTCCGTGATTATAAACACGTGCCTAAAATTAAATTTGATGTTAGGAAATGTGCGCGGGTTCATTTTCGCGCGAAATGGGATCAACGGCCATTTATAAGCAAACAGGTCAGGCTTATCAATATGAGACCCAAATGAATAATTAAACAGTAGTACACGACTACAATAAACGGTCGAGTTAATCTGGTGTGTCAAAATTTCGTGAACTTAGCCACTTGTGCCAGCTGGGACCAATGTTAGTAGGTAGGTGGGCGTGTGTCCACCTCTTTAAACATTTTGTCTAGCTAAGAATGACGTTTAGTGTGTAACTTGCGGAGCACAGTCCTGTTTACCTGGTAATGAGGTCCGATTTTGCCGGCATTAATACTCGTCTGATTTTGACACCACATGGTAATGGGTAGATGTTCTTGAGTTCCTTTAATCACTTTGCTTTAGAATAATGGAGCTTGGCGCGAAATGTTCAGTCCGTGATACAGTTTATTAGAGAGATTTCCGTTTTCCGGTATAATTTGTGCTGCTATTAAGACTTGCATAACACTCCCCGCCACGTGGTACGAGGTAAACGTTGTTGAGCTCCTCCAATCACTTTGCTCTAGAATAATGGCGGCAGACTCGCAACCTTCAGTGAACTACACCGTTTATTAGAGAGATTTCCGATTTTTATGGCTAATTCTGCTATCATTAACATTCGTGTAACTTCACCGCCACGTGGTATAAAATAAGCGTTCTCCCGCCACTTTACCTTTTGCTTTAGAATGATGTTTACCCTGAAACATGCATAGTAAGATACTATTTATTTGAAAGAGCCCCGATTTTATGTATAGTTTTTATGGTCCTGATAGTTGCATCATTTCCCAGCCACTTGGTACTTACTAAATGTGCGTGTGTGCCCCATTTTATCTATGTGTGAAAACTAAATGTGTCTGAAAATTATTTGCTCTAATTTACGGGTTACAATCAAGCCACCTATGTTTAATAGGGAATGCTGGGCCCTGGTATGTGATAGTGATCTGAGTAGTCTCAACACGTAAGTGAATCCGGATTGCCAAACCAAATATAAGCAGACAACTTGTAATATCCTTATGAAACACATGTTAGCATATCGTCCATCCTGTTGGTACTGACCAGTATACTTGAGTTCTCGATAGCTGGACTTGCTTTGCGTTTCAGTTGTAGTACTTAGTAATAATACCAAAACCAAGCATGGGTCTAGGCATGACTGTATGGCTGAATATGTACTTACACTGAAGCCAAGTCAGCACTCCGCTGCCCCCCCCCCCTTTTCCCACAATTGCGTGGTAATAACCATAGGCTTATTTTGTTAGAGAGACCTTCTTTGAGAGTAAATAGGGCAGATATCCTTGCAGTTGTATGACTGGTTCTTACTTAGTACTAATGTGTTAACAATTGCCTTGGTATCATTTATACAATAAATTCCAATCGGTATAGAACTGCCAATAGCGTTTCCTCAAACCTGTCATCAATAATTTAAAGCCATAGTCAAATTTCTAATAGCTCAAACGCCCCAGTACAGAAAATTAGAAATTAATTAATCTTCCCTAAGAGATGAGACAAATGAATCCCATTAGCTAGTCACATGTTTGATCTAATCAACAAATATTGAAAGATCAGATGCCCCCAATAAGCTCTGTTTAGGTGCTTTCTGTAGCGGCTTTTATAGATGCGTTATCCGTTGCCTTTATAATTTGGTGGGTTAATTAAACCACCTTGTTGAGGTATTAACACCTCAGTATTAAGTCTCGGGCCTATTGTTTCGTGAACCACACGAACTTTGAGCCAAAGCTACAGAGGTCAACTTGCATAAGCTCTGGACTCGTTAAGTATTGGTAATCCTCCCACTGGGTAGAGTTCTACTGATACTTAACCCAACACACACCCTGAGGTTTACGATGCAATACGTATGTTAAATATACAGAATTTTTCCCTCTTATAGTACTTAATTGCTGCAGAAGATAACGTATTAGATGAGGAAGCTGTTATGGTTCTCTGGTTGCAGCCATTGTTTCAGAAGCATCACTGACTGCTGAGATCGGAACAAAACATTATGTAGCAGATTCCATGTAAAGATAGATGGCAGTAAACAACACTGAGACCGGAACAATTGTCTCGAAGCAATAACAATAAACTCGAGTATTTTCTAACTTACTCATGTGCAGAACTTTCTCGCAGTCGTTTGACCATAACGATTTTAGAATTAAAATTTTAACCGAATTTGTACGATGCGAGTTTAACTTTTCGGATCGACATTCAGACTCTGGCACAGTTAATCCGTAGGATGTAACGTAACTTCAACTGCTCAAATAATTCTCCGTTATACACAAAAAATTTTGTAGCCGGATACTAACGCAGCAGGTTTAGGAATGCTTTAATTGTAACAATTTATGTCAAATTATTGTAACAGAACACAACTTGTGCCCGACCTACACTTTCAGGTACAGATAATTCATTGGATTTAACACATTTACAACAACTCAATCATTCTTAATTCTACACAAAATTTTCGTTAGTTACAATGATGCTCAACCACTCAGTTAAAGAGGAGGAGTAAATTATCTATTTTAATTGTAATACAAATATTATTATCGTTCTATATTTGTACCTCTTTATATGAATGTGGGTCTCCAAGCGTGTGTGGACTTGTTACCTTTCATAGCCGAAAGCAGAATAAACGTCAGCCACGTGTAAGTTACGCGATAATATTTGTCTACAACTGAATTATTTTGACAAAACAGTAGCAAATGTGATGTTAACACTTCATGAGTGTTCACTGGCAGTGTCCAGCGGTACTGAAGCGTGCTTCAGTAGTACAAAAGTAGTGTGTTATTCAGGTAGCCAGTCATACGTGTATTGAGTACCGTTTCAGCACAAACTGGAACTCTGTAATGGACCTCAGTATTTGAAGTTCTCTAACACCGATCGGGTGTCGTTTATTAACAACACAAACAAGAAACGTCAGTTCAGAATTATGAAGATAGACGAGTCGCTGTGGGAACAACGAATTTCGCACAACAGAATGGAAACCAAATCGTTGCTTGTAATTAGTGCGGGATCTCTCTTGTTGCTGTCGTTTAGCAGTATGTTATGAAAATAAAGACAACTGAGAAGATGATAGTGGACGATCCTACTCGATAAAAACAGAGAAACAGAAGTATTACTTAATTTGAAGCAAATTTCTACAGAATGTACAACGAACATATTAACTATGCTACTACTGATCAACAGTACAAGGGTCATGGAAATGGTGCTCATTTCTGTTTCGAGCCAATGATTTGGTGAGAATAAATTCTTATTAACCAGTTTATAACTTGCTTAGAATAAGCAGTTACGTGGGGGGATTCCGACAGCAGATTATTTCTCGATCCATGTCTGAGTTGAATCGAACAGGGACAAGCGTCTGGCAATCACTCTACGTTTATTTACGGTATACCCAACTATTTGAAAAGTTAAAAAAATTACTAATGAAAGAAAGTAACAACTTTTGAAATACAAATGAAGACAAATTTGATGACACATTTTGTTGCTTAGATATACTGATTAAGCTCCCATGAGAGTCAATATAATAACAAATAACTATGTTGAGAACCGTATGGTCACCCATAAACGTTTACGAATGAACCCAATGTGCGAAGGGCGTTCACTGGCACATGTAGACGAATATTCGTTCACACTGATGTGGCGTGTAACACTGGCATGGTGTGTTACTCGTTGGGTGTTCACCGAATGCTGCCTATCTATCACTGTCTTACGACGGAACAGCACGCTACGTGTTATGGCTAATCGTTACGTACGAAGAGGCCTGGGTAGGAGGTGTGTGTGTTTGGTGTGTGGTGTGGGGCCTCTCGCTCGCGACCTCCGCGGAAGCGTTCCTTTGACCGAAGGAGCTGAGACCTGGTGGACACTGTCCTCTCTTGTGGCAGACTCTTCATCTCAGAGTAGCACTTGCAACCTACGTCCTCTATTATTTGCTGGATGTATTCCAAACTCGGCCTCTACAGTTTTTCTTCTTTACAGCTCCCTCTAGAACCCTGATGTCCTGATGTCCTTTCATACAGCCCATTCTCATTGTCACAGTTTTCCACATATTCCTTTCCTCTCCGTTTCTGTATAGAACCTCCTAATCACTTACCTTATTAATCCACCTAATCTTCAACATTCGTCTGTAGCGCTACATCTCAAATGCTTGGATTCTCTTCTGTTCCAGTTTTTCCACAGTCCATGTTTCACTACCATACAATGCTATGCTCCAAATATACATCCTCAGAAATTTATTCCGCAAATTAAGCTCTATGTTTGTTAATAGCCCACTTCTCTTTGCCAGTGCTCGTCTGTTTATCATGTCCTCCTTGCACCGTCCGTCATTGGTTATTTTGCTGCCTAGGTCGTAGAATTCCTTATGTTCACTTACTTCGTAACCGTCTATCCTGATGTTAAGTTTCTCGCTGTTCTCATTTCTGCTACTTCTCATCACTTTATCCATCTTCGATTTACTCTCGGTCCACATGCTGTCCTCATTATACTGTTCATTCCATTCAGCAGATCATGTAATTGTTCTTCACTTTCACTCTGGATAGCAATGTCATCGGCGAATCGTGTCATTGATATCCTTCACATTGAATTTTAATCCCACTGCTGGACGTTCCTTTCCATCATGGCTTCTTAGATGTACAGATTGAACAATAAGGGTGAAGGACAATATCTCTGTCTTCACCCTTTTTAATCCGAGCACTTCGTTCTTGGTCGTCCACTCTTATTATTACCTGTTGGCTCTTGTTCATATTGTATATTAGCCGTCTCTCCCTATAGCTTACCATTATTTTTCTCAGAATTTTGAACATCTTGTACCATTTTACATTGTCGAACTCTTCTTATAGGTCGATAAATCCTATGAACGTATCTTCATTTTTCTTTAGTCGTGCCTCCATTATCAGCCGTAATGTCAGAATTTCCTCTCCGGTGGCTTTACGTTTCCTAAAACCAAACTAATCGTCATCTAAAACATCCTCAATTTTTTCCCGTTCTTCTGTATATTATTCTTGTCAGCAACTTGGATGATGCATGAGCTGTTAAGCTGATTACGCAATAATTCTCGCACTTGTCAGCTCTTGCCGTCTTCGGAATTGTGTGAATGATATTTTCCCGAAGGTCAGACGGTATGTCGCCAGACTCATACATTCTACACACCACCGTGAATAGTCGTTTTGTTGCCGCTTCCCCTAACGGTTTTAGAAATTCTGATGGAATGTTATCTAACCCTTCTGCTTTATTTGATCTTAAGTCCATCAAAGATCTTTTAATTTCTGAGTCTAATTCAGGATCTCCTGTCTCTTCTATATCGACTCCCGTTTCTTCTCTATCACGTGAGCCAGATCACTCCCCCCCCCCCCCCATACTCTCCCATAGAAGCATTCAGTGTATTTTTTCTACCCATCCGCTCTCTCCACTGCAAATAACAATAGTATTCCCGTTGCACTCTTAATGTTACCACCGTTGTTTCTAATTTCACCGAATATTGTTCTCATTTTCCTATATGCTGAGTAAGCTCTTCCGACAGTCATTTATTTTTCGATTTCTTCACATTTTTTTCTGCAGCCATTTCGTCTTAGCTTCCCTGCACTTCCTATTTATTTCATTCCTCAACGTCTTGTATTTCTGTATTCGTCAATTCCCCCTAACATTTATGTACTTCCTTCTTTCGTCGATCAACTGAATTATTTCGTCTGTTAGCCACGTTTCTTCGCAGTTACCTTCTTTTTACCTTTGTTTTTCTTGCCAATTTGTGTGACTACCCTTTTTAGAGATATCCATTCCTTTTCAACGTAACTGCCTACTGAGCTATTCATTGCTGCTGTATCTAAAGCCTTAGAGAACTTCAAGCGTATTTCGTCAATCCTTAGTAATTTCGTCTACTACTTCTTTGATTATCCCCCTTGCCTAATCTCTTAAACTTCAACCTACTCTTCATCACTACTAAATTGTGATCTGAGTCTATAAGTGCTCCTGGGTACGCCTTACAACCCAGTATCTGATTTCGGAATCTCTGTCTGACCATGATGTAATCTAACTGAAATCTTCCCTTATCATCAGGCCTTTTTCAAGTATACCTCTTACTTTTGTGATTCTTGAGCAGACTATCTGCTATTACTAGCTGAAAATTGCTAGTCGGTTTTTCTCCTCTCTCATTCCTTATCCCAAGCCCAAATTCTCTGGTAACCTTTTCTTCTACTCCTTCCACTACAACTGCGTTCCAGCCTCCATGAGTATTGGATTTTCATCTCCCTTCATGTACTGTATTAATCTTCCAATATACTTATATACTTTCTCTAATTCTTCAACTCTACTGTATTACTCTTCCAATATCCTCATATACTTTCTCTAACTCTTCATCTCACCTTGTGACGTCAGCATGTAAACCTGAACTGTTGCCGGCGTTGGTTTGCTGTCGATTCTGGTAAGGACAACCACATGACTGAACTGTTCACAGTAACACACTCTCTGCCATACCTTTCTATCCATAACGAATCCTATTCCTGTTGCACGATTTTCTGCTGCTGTTGATATTACCCTATTTGATTTCATTTTGACAGGGGCGCTAAAACAGCTTAGGTCTAACCCGTCACTGCCCACACTAAAGCCGAGTTTATTGTGCGGTATCGTTCCTTGTATGTCTAGTAAAGCCAAACAATGTGTGCAAGTAGTCCCTTTACCAGTTTTTTGTTAGACACGATTCCTTCAGGTATAGTTGTGCCGAAGATTCTGTATATTTTGCTCTCCAATGTCTTGCATTCGAAGATTAGGTGTGATGCAGTTTCTTCGCCCTCATCACAGATCCTACATTAAGGGTCTTCTGCCTTTATACCCATTGTGTGTAGGTGTTTTTTGAAATTCCCATGGCAGGTCATCAGTCAAGTCATGAGTCTGATCTCTTTCCTGTTCAATCCCAGGATTACAAAGCTTCTTTTAAAGCATGGCTTACCATGATTTTGTTTATGGACTTTGGTCCAATATTCTAAGTGCTGTTTCCTAAGCCAGTTTCGTAGTTCTAGTTTGATCATAGCCTTGGTGATAGTTAGGACAATAAATGGAGTTGTTGCCCCCATCCTGGTCAGTCTGGCAGCTTGTTCATTACCACATATCCCTGAGTGGCCAGGGACCCACACTAGGTTTGTCCTATTGCTTCCCCCTAGCTCCACCGGAGCCGTGTTGCATTCTGCAGCAACAATCTTAGATCTGGTTGCAGGAGCTGCCAATTATTTCAGGTCTGCCTGGCTGTCTGGATAGATGTAGATGCTACAGTCCTTATAGCTCCAACCCATATTCTCTTCAACACATGCCCTGATTGCAGTGATTTCATCTTGGATACAGAGGCCAGTTTTTCTAGAGAGATGAGCAATGTATGTTGTTATGGCAATTCCTAAAATCGTTAACAAAGAAACAAAGTTTAACACACGCGAAAAATTCTTCATCACACTGTGATGCACAACGTTTGACGCGTTCCACACCTTTATTTAGTGACCTAAGTAAAAATATTTCCGTCCAACTTTGTCTATCTCACTTCATCAGTACCTCTAACAGAAATTAAATGGATCAGAAGTATCAGCATGACAAGTTCATCCGTGAGACGGAGTAATTTCTCAAACAGGTATTACGGACCCCTTTGACAACCTCAAATATACAGCGCTACTGCATCAGATCTATGAACTGCGGGGGATATTAAACCGGAAGATTGAGAGTAATACATAAAATTAAAGAATCGACTCTTCCGTTCACATCTGCCAATCACACACAACTGAATAAGAAACTATAACACAAAATATCTGCAAACAGTTAAACGGGAAAGACGAACTATTAAAAAGTATTTAAATTAAAAGTGAACGTGTTTTATTAATCTCAGGTCACTAACGTTTCCATACTTTCCAAAGATTGATACGTAATCTTTAACTTTGTCTCAGTAACACAGTTTGACATCCAAAACCCCTTCTGGAAGTTACTTGCGCAACAGAAATAAACGATAACATTTTAGCGCATGCGACAAAAAGGCTACAGCCCACAAGTTCACGTGACGTATTAGGTGGGTCAATGACGTCGCATTGACACCATATTTCAGCACAATTCCGCCAAACTCCACCATGGACTTGTCATATGTTGGGCAGGTGGTCACATCACCGCTTACCTGCGTTCACTCCTGTGCGATGGAGGTTAGAACCCGACGCCAAGCATTGAAATCACGCGATGTTCTTACGAGCGGCCGACGTAACCGTTACAGACACCACATCCCACAAAATTTGGAAGAAAACGCGTCTGTGGGTGTCATAAAGGGCTTCAGTTAAAACATCCCTTCACCAGAGGCGTCAATTCCCATACATTTTGCGGTCGAAAACGACAGCGACAACAGCGCTCAGCTACAGGAAGACATTCGTGGCAACATTTGACACTGCCGAAACTCTCGGACATTTCAACCATTCCCTAAGAACATCGTAGGGCTGCAATCCCACTGAACATGATCGCACCCCGTTGGAGTGCAGTGACAGCAATTTTTGCTCTCGCGTACAGGCTGCGACCACTAAGGACGTTCAAAATCAATCCGTGAAATTTGAATATGATCTGAAGCATGTAAGAATGATACACCCAGTTAAGCATTGCGATAAAGGTCGCCCTTCATGTGTCATCACAAGCGCCACTGCTTCAACTTCTCCCAATGGAGTTAAATGACAAACTGCGTGTCACACGTCCCCTTTGAACTGTTGTACCGGATGGTTATAAGTAAAGAGCAGGTACGCTCAAAGATAGATTGTGCGCTGTTATTATCGTGTGGTAGCGAAACTTGGCAGATATGCTAATGCGTCAATGTGGAGCCGATTTAAGCTGGATAAATATTAGTTCTAATGTTGGCCTTCAGGTGTAAATCGTGCGCTGTACACTGCTTGTACAACGGTATGACATCCACGTTTTCATCTGAGAAGTCATAACGGGGGTAAACAGTATAGTCATCGAGAAGAGAGACCGTGAGCTGTTAGTGACTTTTTTCAAAAATGGTGCAAATGGCTCTGAGCACTATGCAACTTAACATCTGAGGTCATCAGTCCCCTAGAACTTAGAACTGCTTAAACCTAACTAACCTAAGGACATCACACACATCCATGCCCCACGCAGGATTCGAACCTGTGACCGTAGCGGTGACTGTTTTATGTGAACGGCAGCAATTACAGTGCAGCATTGAGAAAGTTTTACCGACTGAAATATCTGAGGAGAGGTCAGATATCACATGGTTTAAAGAAGACGATAATGAAGTTGGAAGAAGCGAAGGAACCTGATGCGGCACCTGGAAGAGAAGGGCGCGCGGTATCGGTGGAAATTATTAACGAGGTTTCTGTTGCTGTAAGTGACCATGCAGACGTGCTCCCTGTGGTGACAGCGATCGTGCAGTACCATGACAATTGCCCACTCAATGTCCAACAGTATAGAAAATTTCGTGGTCTATTTTACACTGGTACCCGTACAAGATCCAGGCGATGCAGCATCGTTCTGATTTTGCTCTTCTGTTTCGGTCACGGATCGATGTTGACGACATGTGGCAGGGCGATATTCTATGGAGTGACGAGGCACATTATACACTACACGATACAGTGAATACACAGAGCTGCCGGATTTCGGGTACTGTTAAATCGCGTGTTGTGCCCGAAGAACCATTACATTCGCTGTGTGTGATTGTGTCTAGTGGAGTCACAAGCACCTTTATTCTGGGTATGTTCTTCTTTGAAGAGTGTGCACCCAGAGAGGTGATCACGTGTACCGTGACGTCCACACGTTATCGAGACCTCCTTGCACAACATGTGATTCCTGTTTTGGAAGATCACAAACTTGTGGAAACCACTGTTTTCATGAAAGATGGAGCAACATCTCATGTCGGTCGCCCACTGAAAGATCTACTTAAATCGATATTCCACAAATGTGTTATATTTCATACTGGTAGACGTCTCTTGGCTTGGGATGCTCCTTTGGCCAGGAATAGTCTCAACCGATTATATATGGAAAAATTTCTACGCGTCTTTCTTGCGTTCACGGCATCAGATTAGTACCTCGTGGCCAAAACTGGAACTAATTTTGTCCAGAGTAAATCGGTTCCACGTTAACGCAATGTGACAAGTTTCGCTGCCAAACCATAATTGCAGTCCACACTTGACTACTGTGGGTTACTGCACTTTAATTACAACCTATCGTTACGTATTTGTCGTTTTCCTTATTAAAATTCACGTGAAATACACTCATGGAAATGGAAAAAAGAACACATTGACACCGGTGTGTCAGACCCACCATACTTGCTCCGGACACTGCGAGAGGGCTGTACAAGCAATGATCACACGCACGGCACAGCGGACACACCAGGAACCGCAGTGTTGGCCGTCGAATGGCGCTAGCTGCGCAGCATTTGTGCACCGCCGCCGTCACTGTCAGCCAGTTTGCCGTGGCTTACGGAGCTCCATCGCAGTCTTTAACACTGGTAGCATGCCGCGACAGCGTGGACGTGAACCGTATGTGCAGTTGGACGGACTTTGAGCGAGGGCGTATAGTGGGCATGCGGGAGGCCGGGTGGACGTACCGCCGAATTGCTCAACACGTGGGGCGTGAGGTCTCCACAGTACATCGATGTTGTCGCCAGTGGTCGGCGGAAGGTGCACGTGCCCGTCGACCTGGGACCGGACCGCAGCGACGCACGGATGCACGCCAAGACCGTAGGATCCTACGCAGTGCCGTAGGGGACCGCACCGCCACTTTCCAGCAAATTAGGGACACTGTTGCTCCTGGGGTATCGGCGAGGACCATTCGCAACCGTCTCCTTGAAGCTGGGCTACGGTCCCGCACACCGTTAGGCCGTCTTCCGCTCACGCCCCAACATCGTACAGCCCGCCTCCAGTGGTGTCGTGACAGGCGTGAATGGAGGGACGAATGGAGACGTGTCGTCTTCATCGATGAGAGTCGCTTCTGCCTTGGTGCCAATGATGGTCGTATGCGTGTTTGGCGCCGTGCAGGTGAGCGCTACAATCAGGACTGCATACGACCGAGGCACACAGGGCCAACACCCGGCATCATGGTGTGGGGAGCGATCTCCTACACTGGCCGTACACCACTGGTGATCGTCGAGGGGACACTGAATAGTGCACGGTACATCCAAACCGTCATCGAACCCATCGTTCTACCATTCCTAGACCGGCAAGGGAACTTGCTGTTCCAACAGGACAATGCACGTCCGCATGTATCCCGTGCCACCCAACGTGCTCTACAAGGTGTAAGTCAACTACCCTGGCCAGCAAGATCTCCGGATCTGTCCCACATTGAGCATGTTTGGGACTGGATGAAGCGTCGTCTCACGCGGTCTGCACGTCCAGCACGAACGCTGGTCCAACTGAGGCGCCAGGTGGAAATGGCATGGCAAGCCGTTCCACAGGACTACATCCAGCATCTCTACGATCGTCTCCATGGGAGAATAGCAGCCTGCATTGCTGCGAAAGGTGGATATACACTGTACTAGTGCCGACATTGTGCATGCTCTGTTGCCTGTGTCTATGTGCCTGTGGTTCTGTCAGTGTGATCATGTGATGTATCTGACCCCAGGAATGTGTCAATAAAGTTTCCCCTTCCTGGGACAATGAATTCACGGTGTTCTTATTTCAATTTCCAGGAGTGTATATTGAAATAACTGCAACGCACCAGTTGAGGACGTTTAGAGTTTTGGGCACTTGCTTTCCAACGAAGTATAGACTAAGTAAGTGGTAATTACCCGCACAGGGGTAACATTAAATTTTATGAGCAGTAAAAACAGAAGGTTTTAATGGTTTCGGTCATGAAACTAAATTATTTTTAATTACGATTACCAACAGTACATCTGTAATACTGATTCTGCATGTTAGCAACAATTATAGATTTTTTTTCAGACATTAGTGTTAATGTGTGACACAGTGTGGTGAAGGTTACAGCTTGTGAAACGAATGTGTGAACATCATATTCCTCACATAGTCAAGCCACTAAACGTGAGATTCAATACCTCAGAAAAATACGTGCTCCGAGTGTTAGGTAGTTCATGCATTAGCTTAAGTATTCTCTTCGCAGCAATAAATAAACTAATTGAGCATTCAACACGACTGTAACTCTGTAATGGCTACTATACTGTTGTAGGACAGACACAGCATTATTATTTTTGTTACTCATTAGTGGCAGTGGTTAGGCACAAAGCATTAGTAACTTGAAGTGTTCCAGTTTCTCCCAGTCCAGAAATAAGGAGTCCAGCAATCAACAGACTTACAAGCTAAGTACAGTGCACGCATTTTCGCTTCGTTGGTTTTGAATTTGGGTCCACAACGAGGTAAAGCAAATGTCGCTAGGGAGAGGAGGCATACTTTGTAACAAGTCTTTACCATAAATAACGATAGAAGACTTTTTTCCTGGAAGGGAGCTATAGGTAACTCTTAAGATGCACTGAGAAAAGCGTCATTATACTGTTAAACGATATAGTCAGAAATAAGCAGTACCTGTTGCGTCACTGACTGATCAATTCGGGATGCAATATTATTTTTAGTATTATTCATCGTATGGTATTCATTAAGAGTTTTGAATCATCAGGACAGCTGTACATACCAGGCGGTTATAATTAAACTTTCCCTATTTAACGCGTTATAATACGAAAACTAATAACCGTATGAGGACCAACCTTGATAGCCTGAGGAAAAGACATATGCAAACTCAATTCAGTTGAAACATTTTTAATGTGCTGCTACGAAAATTATACAATTATGGACCGGTACCATTACTGCTACAAAAGGGGCTCAATATGGCGCCCATCAAAGTCCAGAAGAGTGTGAAAGCGCAGGATTGCATTCTGCAAAGCAGAACGAAGCTGTCCGTAAGTATGCTGGCTACCTGTCTTCATATTCTGCGCTTCAGATCAGCACAAGTGTCAATGTTCCCCTGGTAACCACTGTCTTTCAGGTAGCCCCATAACCAGAAATCACAGGGGGTGAGATCAGGTGACCGTGCCGGCCAGGCATTTGTAAACCATCGGCTCATAATTCGATCGTTTACAAATGTGTTTCGGAGAAGCAGGTGAACTTCACGAGCGATGTGCAGTGGGGCCTGATCTATCATGAAAACTTGAATTCAATGCGTCTCTCTCCTGTAGGGAGAGTATGACATTATGTCGATGCATATCACAGTAACACTGGCCAATCACACTGCACGTCTTTGGTCTTTGAGCGTCATACTGTTGAAAAAAGAATGAACGCTGTCGTGAAGCCACACAATACGAAGACACGTCCGCCACACACAGAAACTTCATGCACAATGACTGGAGGTGAAGATCCCCACACTCGGAAATTCTGTGTGTTCACCTCACCCATCAGAGAAAAATGAGCTTCGTCTGTCCATAGAATGGTCCAGGGCCAACCCTCGTCAACTTCAATCCTTGCGAGAGAGTGGAGAGCGAACATGTAATTTTGCATCCTGTGGTGCAGGCTGCTGAACGCTCTGCGTTTTATATTGATACCGTTTGAGAATGGTTCGAAGCACCTTCCGTACAGTATACCACGGGATATTCAAATGTCGCGACATAGCACTCGTACTGCCTGACCATCGGAAATCGCATGTAGTGTTGTCTGCCATAGCAACAGTGTTTTCATCAACTACCTGTTGTGCAACCGGTCGTCGACCTCTTCCCGGACTGACGCCCAGTTCTCCAGTTGATTCGAACTACTTGCTTCACATAACAGGTGGAGAAAGAGAAACCTTCCGTAATCCTTTCATCCGGCGATATTCTCGAAGTTTAGCAGCAGCATTACTGTTGTTTTGATAAAAGAGCTTCACTAATAATGCCCTGCACCTTTTGCCCAAGCTCGTGTACTCATGTCTTCAAGTACACAGCGACTGGTCAGGTGTGAGACTATGAATCACGATGACTGATCGCGGCACGTGTTGGCCACAGTTGGAACTGGACGGTGGCACTGTGATGCATGGAAATCATACACCCCTTACTCTGGACATTAATACTACCAAGTTTGGTACTCGTCCACTAATTAATTTCCGCGTTATAACGTGTTAAATAGACAGGGAGTTTAATTATAACCACCTAGTATGTAGACATTACTAAACTACAACGTATCAACATTTTAACACAGCTCACCACCGTAATCGAACAAAGACGGCAACGGCTATAGGCGAGTATCAAGATCTTTTATATAGCTTACCATACTATTCGTCGCTGTCAGCAAACCCTCGAAAGGATCCTTGTAGCCATATGCAGGACATGTTGGTGCAACATGAAGAACTGTCTGTCGTTTAACACCACAGACATTAGATGGTGAAGAAGATTTGCCCCAGTTGTAGAGAGTGTCTGAATATCTTCCATTGCCTGTGCAGATACGGTTGAGGGTAGCCAAAATTACCCGAGGCTGGGTACATCCAAGGGTTTTCTCCTGAACGTAGGGAAGTTTCAGGCGTCGTGGAAGACTGTTTTGTTGTCAACAGCGTTTCCATTCATCGACGGCATATACTGATTTTTAGCAACAGTCCTGGCTGTGATAAGAGTTGGGTGATTTGATATTAATCTTTCTGTTCCACTGGCAATACGTCATTCCATGTTGGAAGGTCTGGGTCATTAACAATCTTCCGGTGTTCACGTAGTACCGCACTCTTCCGTCTGATGTCAGTGGATGGAATCTAAGGTAGCTATCCAGTAGAAAATACTGATCTGCTAAAGAGGCGCAGAGATACGTTATATTGTACATTTCTTAAGTTGCTCAGGTATATATTAACAGCAAGACAAAGGCGCAGTACTACTTTGCTGAGTATACCAGTTGATGTGTGTCTGTCGACGGTCCGCAACTAATACCACAGAGCTTTTAAAGGATATTGTTTCTGCATTTAAGCTTAGCAACTGTTCGCATCAAGTGCTCCTTAAAAGAAAATGTCCGTCCTAACGTGATCTCAATGTCTTCTGGATACACGTTTTGACGAAGTTCGTCTCCTTACAAATTGTACATCGAGGGTGTAAGGTATCAATATATAGGACAGCTGAAAATAAGTAATTGCCGTTTTATTTGAGCTGCATTGTAACCTCTCTTTACAGAACTATTAGGTTAATGCGTCTCGATCAGCCGGCCGGTGTGGCCAAGCGGTTCCAGGTGCTACAGACAGGAACTGCGCGACCACTACGGTCGCAGGTTCGAATCCTGCCTCGGGCATGGATGCGTGTGATGTCCTTAGATTAGTTAGGTTTAAGTAGTTCTAAGTCCTAGGGGACTGATGACCTCAGAAGTTAAGTCCCATAGTGCTCAGAGCCATTTGAACCATTTTGTCTCGATCACAAATTAGGATTTATTCAGTTGTTTCGAAGGTTTTGCATTGAATAGCTATTGCCCAGTCATCCGCAAAGCCAAATTGTCTGAAGTGTGTTGGAGGAACATAGGATACATTGAAGTGACAAGAGTTATGGGATAGAGATACGAAAGTATACAGATGACGGTAGTATCGCGTATACAAGGTATAAAAGAGCAGTGCATTGGCGGAGCCGTCATTTGTACCCAGATGATTCATGTGACAAAGTTTCCAACGCAATAATAGTCGCACGGCGGGAATTAACGGACTGTGATTGCAGAACGATAGTTGGAGCTAGACATACGAAACATTAATTTTCGCAAATCAATAGGGAATTTACTCTTCCGAGACCCACTGTGTCAAAACAGCGCCGAGGAGACCAAATTTCAGGCATTACCTCTCACCGTCAACAACGGCATGGCAGTGGCATTTGTGTAGTGTTGTCGGTGTTAACAGAGAGGCAGCACTGCCTGAAATAAAGGCAGAAAACAGTGTGGGACGTACGAAGAACGTGTCCGTTAGAACAGTGAGGTGATATTTTCCTCACTAGGCTAAGCCAGCAGACGAACGACGTAAGTGCCTTTGCTAACAGCACGAACATAGCCTTCAACCGGGCTCGTGACCGTATCGGTTGACCTTAGATGACTGGAGAGCTGCGGCCTAGGCGGACGAATCCCTATTTCGGTTAGTAACAGCTGATACCGGGGTTCGGGTGGGGCGCAGGCCCCAAGAAGCCATGGACCCAAGTTGTCAACAAGGCATTGTGCAAGCTGGTGGTGGCTCCATAATATCATGAGATGTGTATTCATGGAATGTACTAGGTCCTCTGGTCCGACCGAACCGATCATTGCCTGGAACAATTTATGTTCGACTACGCGCGAAATTTGGCACGGACTTCAATGCGAGATGCCTTTAATAGGTTCCACAACGAAACATTGTCTCGAAATTTGGTAGAAAATCCGAAGAAATTCTGGTCGTATGTAAAGTACACAAGCGGCTAGACGCAGTCAATACCTTCGCTGCGCAGTGCCGATGGTACTGTTACCGACGACTGTGCCGCTAAAGCGGAGTTATTGAACGCAGTTTTCCGAAATTCCTTCACCAGGGAAGACGAATGGAATATTCCATAATTTGAAACACCAACAGCTGCTGGCATGGGTTTCTCAGAAGTAGACACCTTAGGGGTTGCGTAGCAACTCAAATCGCTTGATACGGGCAAGTCTTCAGGTCCAGATTGTATACCGATTAGGTTCCTTTCAGATTACGCTGATACAATAGCTCCCTACTTAGCAATCATATACAACCGCTCGCTCACCGATAGATCTGTACCTACAGATTGGAAAATTGCGCAGGTCGCACCAGTGTTTAAGAAGGGTAGTAGGAGTAATCCATCGAACTACAGACCTATATCATTGACGTCGGTTTGCAGTAGGGTTTTGGAGCATATACTGTATTCAAACATTATGAATCACCTCGAAGGGAACGATCTATTGATACGTAATCAGCATGGTTTCAGAAAACATCGTTCTTGTGCAACGCAGCTAGCTCCTTATTCGCACGAAGTAATGACCGCTATCGACAGGGGATCTCAGGTTGATTCCGTATTTCTGGATTTCCGGAAAGCTATTGACACTGTTCCTCACAAGTGACTTCTAATCAAGCTGCGGGCCTATGGGGTATCGTCTCAGTTGTGCGACTGGATTCGTGATTTCCTGTGAGGAAGGTCGCAGTTCGTAGTAATAGACGGCAAATCATCGAGTAGAACTGAAGTGATATCAGGTGTTCCCCAGGGAAGCGTCCTGGGACCCCTGCTGTTCCTGATCTATATAAATGACCTGGGTAACAATCTGAGCAGTTCTCTTAGGTTGTTCGCAGATGAATGCTGTAATTTACCGTCTAGTAAGGTCATCCGAAGACCAGTATCAGTTGCAAAGCGATTTAGAAAAGATTGCCGTATGGTGTGGCAGGTGGCAGTTGACGCTAAATAACGAAAAGTGTGAGGTGATCCACATGAGTTCCAAAAGAAATCCGTTGGAATTCGATTACTCGATAAATAGTACAATTCTCAAGGCTGTCAATTCAACTAAGTACCTGGGTGTTGAAATTACGAACAACTTCAGTTGGAAAGACCACATAGATAATGTTGTGGGGAAAGCGAGCCAAAGGTTGCGTTTCATTGGCAGGACACTTAGAAAATGCAAAAAGTCCACTAAAGAGACAGCTTACACTACACTCGTTCGTCCTCTGTTAGAATATTGCTGCACGGTGTGGGATCCTTACCAGGTGGGATTGACGGAGGACATCGAAAGGGTGCAAAAACGGGCAGCTCGTTTTGTATTATTACGTAAAAGAGGAGAGTGTGGCAGATATGATACGCGAGTTGGGATGGAAGTCATTAAGGCAAAGACTTTTTCGTCGCGGGGAGATCTATTTACGAAATTTCAGTCACCAACTTTCTCTTCCGAATGCGAAAATATTTTGTTGAGCCCAACCTACATAGACAGGAATGATCATCAAAATAAAATAACAGAAATGAGAGACCGAACAGAAGGGTTTAGGTGTTCGTTTTTCCCCCATTCGGGAGTGGAATGGTAGAGAGATAGTATGATTGTGGTTCGATGAACCCTCTGCCAAGCACTTAAATGTGAATTGCAGAGTAGTCATGTAGATGTAGATGTAGATGTACTTGGAGACCATTTGCTGCTATTCGTGAACTTCATGTTCCCAAACAATGATGCGCCGTGTCACCGGGCCAAAATTATTTGCAATTGATAAGAAGAACTTTCTGGGCAGTTCGAGCCAATAATTTAGCCGCTCAAATCGCCGGACATGAATACCATCGAATTTTCATGAGTCATAATCGAGAAGTCAGTTCGTTCAAAAATCATGTACTGTCAATAGTTTGGCAATTGTAGACGACAATACACGCAGCATGGGTCAATAATCCTGCAGGGAACTTCCAACGATATTTTGATTTGCTCGACTACGCCGGGAAAAGGAGGTCCGGCACGCTATTAGTTGGTATCGCATGACTTTTGTCACCTCAGTATAGAAATAAATCTATATTTTGTTATTTTAAAAATAAAGATGTTGAAACAACATCGATATTCATTGTAAAGTTTAGTTAGGCGCATTTTATAATGATGGATGGGGGAGGAGGTGTGCGATATACTGCCTAATATCTAATTGCCTTCTGGGATAATTACCTCAGAAAGGTTGGGAATCGCTGGACTAAACATTGTGGTTTCCAGCGAGAATTTGTTTGGTTGGCTTTATGTAATTAACGCATTTCGTATCGGTTGCTTGGCCAGTCGTGCATTCGATGCCTTATTATTGACTATTGAGCCTTGTCGTCGCTGGATATTAATGATAAGGAATGGTACTTCTGGCTACAACGTTCAGCTCACCAGCCGAAACGGCTTGGAACTAGGTCTCCACGCAGTGTTAACGGTGCAGCCATAGAAGGAATATTCCACGTCACGCCCCCTCCACCCACGCGCCCCACCAACAGCGTTTAGCACCCGGCGAAAACTAGCTCGAGTGAACGTGCCGTTGCTAATTACGACCTCTTGGAGTTGCTTCCCGTGTCTCCTCTTGTGACTCCGGAATGCTCGCAGCGAGTAATTTCGCAGGCATTAATTCCCAGCGGGTCAGGATACGGCGAGCCCACCCCCTTCCCCCCCCCCACCCCCCAGTCCTGTTTGGTCGCCGCCTTCCTCAGGCGACCACTTTGCCAACGCGGGTAACAGACCGTGCCAGCCACTTGCTAGTGCTGATGGGTTTAGATTATCGCGGCGCGGGTCGGCTGGCGTTGAAAAGAAGAAAAAAAACTGACGGCCACGCCAAATTACCCAAGCCCGCGGAATTGGCCTCTCCATAATTCATGAGCCTCTTTGACGCCGAGAAGTTATCTTACAGGCCCAGAGAACAGCACAACGCCAGAGGCGCGAGTTGTATTCTCGTGTGAAACATGTGTTAAAGTACGAGAGGAGCACTGCTTTAAAACGAAACAGCACAGTTAACAGAAGGTCGCAATTATAAAGAAATGATATTAACAGAACTCTGGCATTCACAGATAAGACCCCTCCACAGGATAATAAAAAGTGTTTTAAGATGTCAATCGCTCTGTTATTCTTGACGAACTTCGTGGCACTCTTGATTTACTAACGCAGTGAGGCAACGTAATGCCTGCGACATAGCTTTCGTGATCGGAAGCTTGTAGTGGGACGCGAAATTGAAGCGTCACCCATCCACCAGTGTCAGCCCAGTTTGCAGGTGAATATAAGTTTCATTTAGTGTTTTGTTTGTGTATTTTGTAATATTTGTAATATTTGTGAATTATCTAAAGTTTTGTATTTATTTTTATGTTTCATGTACGGAGAGGGCGGTGCAACGAACGGAGACAGCATCTTCACTGCCAGGACCAGAGAGAAAATTGATGGCCACTACACGCCGAGGGTCGACAGCCAAAGAGCAACAGAAGATCCTGAAACCGAGTTGTTGCGTCATGCTTCTAAAAACTGAAAAAATTATTTCTAATGTTTCTACAACAATGACGTCATGGAAAGTTTAATCATGTTGTAAATGTTCAGTCCTATATTGTCAAGGCTCATGTTCACGTCTATATGTAGCATATATGAAGATAATAGACTAGTGTATACTAGTAAAGTTTAAATACGTGTTCCGAGAATTTATTGATGAAGAATTATATTAAGGAAGAAGTATTACTGATTTATTTGACAAGACTATTAATTTCTGACAACGTTCATCGCGAGTTTGAGTCTTAAAAGTTTATTCAATGTCGTTTTAATATTTATTGAAGCAGATAACTTACATTAAGATAATTTCTGAGAAGAAACAAACGACATCTAAATTGAAAAATGTTTGCACAAACCAATTGGACTGAGTGACGTAATTCTGCGCATTCGACTCAAATGATGATTTTTTTAATTACAGTTCCGTTCAAGAACCATTCAGGGACAACTTTAAAAAGAACTTAAATAATTTTGAAGTGTTTTGTAACTGACGTAGGTGACGAAGTCTGCACATGGTCATATGTCAAAAGAAAATCATTTATACAAAACTTACGTCGTTACACTACAAGCTGAGAATCAAGATTAACAATGCTTTCTTTAAAACACAAGTGTCGAATGACTGGGTGGTTTCGCAAATCTGTGCTTGCCTATCTGTTTGAAACACAGGTTTTATATTTTGAGTACATCATGGAAGATGATCATTAGTTATAAAACTGAACATTTTATTTCGCAAATTTCACAAGATTGGAAATAGATGGTTACCATCACACAAGTAACGGACAGAGGTCGGATGAAATGTATTTCATTCGGTATTTCTTGAAGTTAGATTAAAATTTGTAACAGCAGGAATTAAACAACAATAAGACTATTTGACAGGTACAATATGCATAAATCAACGAAGAAATAATGGAGAATATTTACAGTTTATACTGTTTTTCAAAGACCTTGAAAAACTTTCCCTTGGTGCTCAGGCGGGGGCTTTGCTGACATACTAAACATATCCACCCAGTTCACATTCACTTTTTCTTGGTGCTACACACATCATAACGATGAACTTTCACTCTCATAGGTAGTGTTTCCACCTTTACAGAGGTGTCTCTAACGCTACATGGCTTCCGTGTCTCTGAGCTCGGCATTTTCTGTATGGTTTCAAAGTCTCTCTGATAGCAGTACATGCACGAATCTCGGTAGAAGGCTTTTCCTTTGGTATCCAGTTTCTCAGAGCCCGCAATTTCAGTGCATTATGTCATGCAGTTACGTGCAATCCGCTACTACTGTTTGCTCCATCTGAAAGCATTTATTCTGCTGGTCCCATTTTCTTTCACGCGTCTTAACGCAGTGGAAACATGTTGACGACTAAGAAAACTTGACAGTTAAGTTGAACTCCTATTCTTGCATGGATAGCTATGTCACTGATTTCACAATCCTCATTCTTCCTACTACATTCTTTATCAGTCAAGTATATTCTGTTAAGCTGAATTGTCCATCACATCAACGAAGGAATCAGTAAAATTACGTTGTACAATTGGTCATTACGACTTTGCGTCCCTTTTTTAAAATTCTTACGAACTTGTCATACCGTAACTGGTTTTTAATGCGAATTTTTAAAAGCTAAGTCTCTGTGTCTGTAGACGTACTACATTACGTTAAATATTTCGTTGGTTAGATGAGTAACTTTTACTGTTAGAGGCGTTATATATAACACGATGTTTATGAGATAACAGATAGTAACCTCTTTGTACAATGTTTAGTATCAAGCTCTAAGACTAAGAAGTTATACACAGGTCAGAACTCAAAAAAGAATGTTTGACTGCGAATCATGCCCTGACACAATGACTGAGAGTAGCCAGATTTGTATGACCTCTTTAAAAAAATGAAAAGTGATAAGTTAATATTATAGACCGTTAGAAGTTGTTAACTACATAAAAAATATTTTTCCCAATAAACGTATTTACGAAATTTTTGATATAATTGTCAGTTCCCTCAAGTATGTATTACTGTGATGTAAAACTAATATCAACATCCTGCCCCACACAAATTCAATTTACACATACCAAAACTATTTAACTTTCTTGTGTTGATTTGCCTCTACAACTCTACTGTATTCAATCAATAACGACGTTTCCCCCCTGAACTGTTGCTGTATCAATTTGTTTAAGACTACGACCTCGGCATAGCCCTAATGCTTGGTTAATCATTGTAAAAACTTACCATTGTCAAAACCTCATGTCAACGACGTTACATATTTTACGTCATATGCACTTCATAGTCGGATAACAAGTGGTAAAACCTTTTGGAAAATAATTAATGTCTTACAGAAAAAATTTGAACATAACGTATCACTAAAATTGATTTGACTTTTTGCAATTATATGGACCACCCGCTAAAGTCGTGTTCATAATTAAATGTTAATTGTGGTATAGGCAGATAGGCGGAATACGTTGCGTTTCTAAAAGATTTGTTCCTACATTTGCAATACTCTTCATCCCTTCAGACAAACGATTTCAATAAGACAGATGTTGCAATGTATCTGCATGAAAAAGGAAAACCGCCAACTATTATGCAAACCAGAGCAAAAGGCATAAGAGTAAATTATCCTGTAGCCAATGTAGATATGGGGTTGTTCTGATCTTCAGTCCCAAGATTGGTTTAATGCAGATCTCGATGCTACTCTCTCATGTGTGAGCCTCTTCATATCTGAGTAAGTACTGCAATAATCTCTTGGACTTCCCCTACGAATTTTACCTAACCCCCCCCCCCCCCCACACACACACACACACACTTCCCTCCAATACTAAATGGCTGATCCCATGATATCTCAGAACGTGTCCATTTTTCTAGTTAGTTTGTGCCACAAATACCTTTTCTCTCCAGTTCTATTCGGTATCCACTCGTTAGTTATGTAATTTACCCACCTAATCTTCATCATTCTTCAATAACAGTAAAATTCAAAAGTTTCTATTCTCTTCTTGTCAATGTGATTATCGTTACTTCCATAAGTGGCTGCACTCCCTACAAATACTATCAGAACAGACGTCCTAATCCTTAAATCTATATTCCATATTGACAAATTTCTCTCTTTCAGAAACTCCAGAGTACATTTAAATCCTCTCTACTTCGGCCATCATCAGTTATATTGCTGCCTAAGTAACAAAACTCTTCTACTACTTTCCTAATGCAATTCCCACAGAATCACCGGATTTAATTAGTCTACATTGCAATATCCTTATTTAGCATTTGTTCATGTTCATCTTACGTCTTCCTTTCCTGACACCGTTCATTTCGATCAACTGCTTTTTCCAAGTGTGGCAGAAGTATGACATACACAAACGATGAATATCTGGATATGCTTCAGGTCCTTGGTGCATCTGATAACAGGTCTGGTGTTGCCCTCACGTCACCCGCGATCGAGGCTATCAAGTTCGCTTTGGTATCAACGTCTGGGCTGCAATATTGGGCGACAGGTGTTCGGGCCCATAAATGTTGTCTGACCGGTTGACATCACGAAGGTACCATGCATTCCTCGCAAGCTATCTGCCTGATGCGCTGAAAGATGTTCCACTACACGTTCGGCAGAGGATACGGTTCCAGCAGGATGGTGCACTTTCACACTCTTGAATTAATATGCGACAGTATTTGGACAGTACATTTCCAGGGAAATGGCTCGGACATGGAAGTCCAGTTGCATGCTCACCTCGTTCGTCTGACAATTAAATCTATACTCGATGTTAATAAAATTCTCTTCTTCAGAAACGCTTTTCTTCCCATTACCAGTCTGCATTTCATATCGTTCCTACTTGAACCATCATCACTTATTTTGCTTCCAAAATATCAAAACTAATCTACTACTTTGTCTCATTTCCTAATCTAATTCCCTCACCATCTCCTGGTTTGATTCGATTGCCATCCATTACCCTCGTTTTGCCTTTGTTGATATTCATCTTATATCCTCCTTTGAAGATACTGTCTATTTCGTTCAACTGCTCGTGCAGTCCTTTGCTGTCTCTGACAGAACTACCATGTCAGCGGCAAACCTCAAAGTATTTATTTCTTCTCCCTGGACTTTATTTCCTACTCCACTTTTTTCCTTTGCTGGTTGCTCAATATACAGATTCAATAAAACCGGCGTTAGGCTCAAACACTGTCTCACTCCCTTCTCAACCACTGCTTACCTTTCGTGCCCCTCGACTTATATAACTGCCATCTGGTTTCTGTACAAATTGTAAATAACCTTTCGCTCCCTGTATTTGACCCCTGCCACCTTCAGCATTTGAAAGACAGTATTCCAGTCAACATTGTCAAAAGCATTCTCTAAGTCTACATATGCTATAAACGTAGCTTTATCTTTCCTTATGCTACCTTTTATGAGAAGTCATAGGGTCAGTATTGCCTCACGTGTTCCTGTATTTCTCCGGAATCCCAATTGATCTTCCCCGAGGTCGCCTTCTATCAGTTTTTCCATTCCCCTGGAAAGGATTCGTGTTAGTATTTTGCAGCCGTGGCTGATTAAACTGATAGTTCGGTAATTTTCACACTTGTCAGCACCTTCTTTCTTTGGAAGTACTGTATTCTTCTTGAAGTCTGCAGGTATTTCACCTCTCTCATACGTCTTGCTCGCCAGGTGGAAGAGTTTTGTCATGGCTGGCTCTCCCAAGGCTCTAACGGAACATTGTATACTCCTGGGGTTTAATTTCGACTTAAGAAAGTCTTTCAGTGCTCTGTCAAATTCTTCAAGCAGTATCACATCTTCCTTTTCATTTTTCATGTACGTTCTCTTTCATTTCCGTAATATTGTCCTCAAGTATATGCACCTTGTATAGGCCCTCTCTGTACTCCTTCCACCTTCCAGATTTCCTTCTTTTGCGTCGGACTGCTTTATCATGTGAGCTCTTGCTATCAATATAACTCCTCAAAGGCCTCTTCAGTTTTATTGTTGGCGGTCTTTCATTAGTGAGACATGCTTCTGAATCCTTATATTTGTCGCCGGCCGGGATAGCCGAGCGGTTCTAGCCGCTACAGTCTGGAGCCGCGCGACCGCTACGGTTGCAGGTTCGAATCCTGCCTCGGTCATGGATGGGTGTGATGTCCTTAGGTTAGTTAGGTTTAAGTACTTCTAAGTTCTAGGCGACTGATGACCTCAGAAGTTAAGTCCCATAGTGCTCAGAGCCATTTTGAACCTGATATTTGTCCTTTAGCCATCGCTGCTTAGCGATTTTGCACTTCCTGTCGATCTCATTTTGTAGACGTTTCTATTCGCTTTGTCGTGCCTCATAGTTTGCATTTTTATATTTTCTCCTTTCATCGAATAAATTCAATAATTCTTGTGTTATCCATGTAGTTCTATTAGCCCTCGTCTTTTTACGTACTTGGATCTCTGCTGTCTTCACTATTTCGTCTATCAAAGTTACCTGTTTATCTTCTACTATATTCCTTTCTCTTGTTCCTGTCAGTCGTTCCCTGATGCTTCCCCTGAAATGTACAACTCCTGGTTGTTTTAATTTATCCAGGACTCATCTAATTAGTTACCGCCTTTTTGCAATTCCTTCAGTTTTAATCTGCAGTTCACAACCAATAATTTGTGGTCAGAGTCGACATGTTCCCCCTGGAAATGTCTTACAGTTTAAAACTTGTTCGGAAATATCTGTCTTACCATTATATAATCTATCTGAAATCTTTCAGCGTCTCCAGGTATCTTCCAGGAAACAATCGTCTTTCATGATTCTTAAACCAGGTGTTAGCTGTGATTAAATTATGCTCCCCCACGGATATTAAATTATCATCTCTCTTAACTATCTGAATAATTTCTTTTATCATACATTGCCTCAATCTCCTCCTAATCTGCAGAGATACCTGGCTTATAAACTTGCGCTACTGTGGAGGGTGTGGGATTTGTGTCTATCTTGGCTACAATAACACGTTCACTGCACTGTTCATAGTAGCTTACCAGTGTTCGTATTTTGTTATTCAGCATTAAACCTACTTCTGAATTACCGCTATTTGATTTTGTATTTACAAATCTGTATCCACCTGACCAGGTCCACAGCTCGTGGTCGTGCGGCAGAGTTCTCGCTTCCCGCGCCCGGTTTCCCGGGTTCGATTCCCGGCGGGGTCAGAGATTTTCTCTGCCTCGTGATGACTGGGTGTTGTGTGATGTCCTTAGGTTAGTTAGGTTTAAGTAGTTCTAAGTTGTAGGGGACTGATGACCATAGATGTTAAGTCCCATAGTGCTCAGAGCCATTTGAACCACCTGAACAGAAGTCCTATTCTTCCTGCCACTGAACGTCACTAATTTCCAATATATCTAGCTTTAACCGATTCATTTCCCTTTTTAAATTTTCTATCCCACCTTTCCAATTAAGATATCTGACATTCCACGCTCCTATCCGTAGAATGCCAGTTTTGTTTGTCCTGATAACGACACCCTGCTAAGTAATCCCCCAGAGATCAGCGTGGGGGACTTTTTACCTCCGGAATATTTTACCCAAGAGGATACCATCATCATTTAACCATACGGTAGAGCTGCATGCCCTCAGGAAAAGTTAACGGCTGTAGTTTCCCCTTGCCTTTAGTCGTTCGCAGTGCCAGCACGGCAAGGCCGTCTTGGTTAATGTTACAGGACCAGATCAGTCGATCATCCAGACTGCTACACCTGCAACTACTGAAAATGCTGTTGCCCCTCCCAGGTACCACCCGTTTGTCTGGCCTCTCAACAGATACCACGTCGTTGCGGTTGTACCTACGATATGTCTATCTGTATCCCTGAGGCACAGAAGCCGCCCCACCAACGGCAAGGTCCATAGCTCATGGGGGAATAAAAACTATTAAAGTTGTGGAAATTATTAAATGTATATATACTAAGATGGTGTCTGTTCTTTCGAACATGTGCGAAAGAACAGATACCATCGGTGACCGTACAGCTCGTTAGAGCTCCATGCCCTCACGAAAAGTTACAATGAAATGAACACCCTTAGCTGCTTACAGGCGTTGACATTCGTCAACGGGGACATATGAAAATGTGTGCCCCGACCGGGACTCGAACCCGGGATCTGCTGCTCTTAGTATATATATAGTTAAGGCTCACCAGCCACTTGACCATCTTCATCTTCTGTGCGAATGCACAAACAGTGCCCGAACTCTTACGGGAATCGGCTACGCGCCGCGAGTAATGAGTTTAATGGGTGGGGGGCACTACGAATGTAGTGCGGGACAATACGTTGAGAATGTGAGTTTCGCGGGAGGCGTTCCAGAGATAAATCCCTGCAGTCGCGCTATCCTCTGTGTCCTCGGTGGCTCAGATGGATTGGTGGGGCGGCTTCTGTGCCTCAGGGATACAGATAGGCATTGTAATAAAAAAAAAACTGAGTTAATCGATCAACAACGAACTTAAGCGGGTGTCTTACGACGTTCGCCCCGAGCAGATGCAACAAACGAAATCAAACAAATTGAGATTAAAAAAAATAATGGATAGAGCGTCTGTCATTTAAGCAGGAGATCCCGTGTTAGAGTCCCGGTCGGGGCACACACTTTCATCTGTCCCCATTGACGTATGTCAACGCCTGTAAGCAGCTAAGGGTGTTCATTTCATTGTATTTATTAAATGACTCTTTTGAAGGACATCATCTTTACGCCAGTGACTGTTATAAGTTTTTATTACACTATTGACATTGTCAAGTGCTGATATTATGGCTTGATAATGGTCTAAGGCCGAAATTGAAGTACTGTAATAAAAACTTATAACAGTCACTGACGTAAAGTTGATGTCTTTCAAAAAATTCTTTATGACTGTGAATCCCAGCTACAACAAGTTTATTTATTAAATGACTGTTTTCAGTAGAAGCAAGACCACAGGTACGGCTGGAAGTTAAAATTTAATATTAATCTGCGAAACCAAATTGTGGCGATATGAGGCTTGCCGCCCTATTCGAGCGGTTACACCACACTCCTCAAGCGTAGAAGCTTCTCGAAAGTTCCGTGTTTCCACGCTACGTGACCATGTCGCGTGGTGTGAGGTCGGCTACGGAGTACCAGCTTCTGATGCAGCTTTGCTCTATACACTGCAGACTATACTGTTAAAGAAGATCGCAATGTGAGATAAATGCCACGACAGGACTCAGAGTTTCACAGACAGGCGTTTCGCGATAGGCTCAAATGGTTCAAATGGCTCTGAGCACTATGGGACTCAATTTCTGAGGTCATTAGTCCCCTAGAACGTAGAACTAGTTAAACCTAACTAACCTAAGGACATCACACACATCCATGCCCGAGGCAGGATTCGAACCTGTGACCGTAGCGGTCTCGCGGTTCCAGACTGCAGCGCCAGAACCGCACAACCACTTCGGCCGGCTGTTTCGCGATAGCTGATGAATCGTAAATTCAGTCGCGCAGTTATATCTGCTTCAATTAGTGAGTAATATCTGGTTTCACAAATGATAGCTACATTTACTAAAAATAGCAGGTGTAGAGCTTCTATATTTAGTCTGTCAAGTAACTTTTCCCCTGAAAACATTTTCTTTCAGAAGACTAACATTTCGTGCGATGGATACATCCTACCAAACAGTTACTATAAACTAAATTCTAAAAAAAAAAACAAATACGTCGATACTCAATGTCGATGAGTTCAACATCCATTTTAACACTGCTTGCTGACTACCCAAACCAGCCACGTTACTTATTTATATCAGTCTTGTACCAGATAGGAGAAAGGAGAAAGAATAAACTTTGACTACTGCTTGAAAACAAAAAATTTCTCCTCTGAATGTGAAAATATTTTACTGTCGCCATCCTACAGAAGCAGAAATTATCATCATAATAAAATAAGAAAAATCAAAGTTCATACAGAAATATTTAAGGCTTCAATTTTCCACGTGGTGTCAAGGAGTGGGACAGTAGAGAAATGGTCTGAAGGTGGTTCGAAAGCACCTCTGGGAGACACTTTCGTGTGAACTGCAGAGTTGTGGAAGTAGATATATATTAACATAATTTAAGACTCCCTGCAGCATTAATGTAACATATATGTGACTTGCTCCCAAAGCCGACAGGTTAGCCGAGGGCATTAATGCGCTGCTTCCTGGACTGGGGTAGGCGCGCCGGCTCAGGATCGAGTGCGCCCAGTGGATTATCGACGAGGGGCAGTGTGCCTGCCAGTGTGACCGCCAGTGTGGTTTTTAGGCGGTTTTATACATCCCATTAAGTGAATACCAGGCTAGTCCCCATTTATCGCCTCAGTTACACGACTCGTAGACATTTGTAAACATTCGCACTATTTCGTGGCTTATACTAGATGCAGGTAGCTGGGGTTCACTAATTCCGTTACAGGGGGTATGGGGTGACGACAGGAAGAGCATCTGGCCACCCTCCGACATTAACATCGCCGAAACCTGGTAACAAGGCCGACCCAGCATCTAAGTCGGACAAAGGCCCAAAGAAAATGATGATGAGTTATGCTACCAAACTACACTTCCAGCTCTGTAGGTGATAGGCCTGTCTTCCCCTCTGCGTATAATAAGTCGTGCTAGCTGTGTACGAAGCTTCTCTGAAATTAAGCCTAGCGTTTCAAAGTTATGTTTTATATGTGGAGCGCCGGCCGAAGTGGCCCTGCGGTTAAAGGCGCTGCAGTCTGGAACCGCAAGACCGCTTCGGTCGCAGGTTCGAATCCTGCCTCGGGCATGGATGTTTGTGATGTCCTTAGGTTAGTTAGGTTTAACTAGTTCTAAGTTCTAGGGGACTAATGACCTCAGCAGTTGAGTCCCATAGTGCTCAGAGCCATTTTATATGTGGAGCCTTTCTAAGGCCACACCAACTACTAGGGCCTTAATGTCTTTAGGACTGTTCTATATTGGCTAATAAACCCAGAATATTTGTTGTTTCTCTACTAATATAATTAGTGTTCCATTACACTATTAGCCATTCAAATTGCAATACTAAGACGTCGATATGCAATAAACGTCTAGCTGACATGATGCTGGATATGCAAATGGTCAATGCTTCAGTGCGGCTGCACAGTGTTGGTAAGAGTAACACAATGCACATTCTATGTGAAAGAAAATAGTACTGCCCATTTGATATCGCAGCTGAATGTTTGTGAGAAATTCGTGTTATGAGTAAACGTCTACCAGCACGAGCAGGCATCCAATAGCCGCAGGATCGTGTCCTGTTAATATTACGGTTTATCGTCCCGCGGCATTGCTGCTCGTGTTTGTCGGGATGCCACGACTGCCATGAGAATATAGGATCTATGGTACCAGGATCTACTGAAGGCTACGGAGGATTTCAGTGTTGCACGAAAGTAGCACGCAAGTGGGCAGACTCTAACTGAAGGGATTATACAGGCTGTATATTTTAAGTTGACAAACCAGAATGACTCGAAAAATAAGCTCCACACGAAAAAATGTGTAGAATCCAAAGCTCATTATTTTTGACGAGGACATCTTCTGATGCTAAAATTAGTCGGCCACCCCAGCCTCCTAGGGGTAGGGCGGGAGGCGACTTTAAAATTTCAAATGAGAACCATCATTTTATATTGCCGAATCAGATTCTACAGAAAAACAACGTACATTTTGATTCTCGGTAGTTTGCGCTGTAATTCAAGAAAATCCATGTTCTCATTTCTGGGTGGAAAATGGTTACAGATAAATAAAAAATACTTATTTACTTCATAAATTTTGATTCGCTAAAACTAAAACTTTCCCTATCTCTTTATAGGGTGTGGTCTGAGAGAGAGGAATTAGAGTTTTACAAATGTTGACCCAAATATTTCATCTTTAGTTGACGAGTGGGTTAGTCTTTTCCTCATCTAGTCTTTTACTTTGTTAGTTAGTTAGTTAGCTACTCAGATGATTTGCTTCATAATTAAAAGTTGTGTGGCCTCATGATCACGAAACAAACAAAACTTATCCAAATGTGCGGAAAAAATTATTTGGGTCAACATTTGTAAAACTCTAATACCTCTCTCGAACCCCACCCTATGGGGAGAAAGTTTTAGTTTTAGTGAATCAAAATTTACGAAGAAAATAAGTATTTTATATATATCCGTAACCATTTCCCACGCAAAAATAAGAATATGGATTTTCTTGAATTACATCACCAACTACCATGAATCAAAACAATTGTTTAAGACAAAATGTACGTAGTTTTTATGTAGAATCTGATTCTACAATAAAAAAATGGGGGTTCTCACTCGAAATTTTAAAGTTGCCTCCCGCCCCATCCCCAAGGGGCTGAAGTGGCGGGCTAATCCTAGCACCAGCAGATGTCCCTTCGAAAATAATCAGCTTTGGATTCTACACATTTTTCGTTTGAAGCTTATTTTTCGAGTTATTCTGGTTTGTCAACTTAAAATTTACAGCCTTTATATCATGAGACACTGCAGCTTTTTTCGAATGTTTGCCGTTATGAGAGCCTTTGGATACCTGTACGCATGAGTGATATCGTTACTCTTTGTATAGCAAAGGTTGCTTTAGGAGTTGACGACGTCACAGTTAGTCCGTTACGTGAGAAATTGTTGAGAGGTCGGTGAGTGTGGAACCCTGATGGTGATCAGAGCAAATAGATCATGATTTTTGTTTGAGATGCTCCCCCGTGTGACTGAGAATTGAGGATGGTTTTATGGTCTGACCGCTCTTTTGGAAACAGGTAACATAGAGTTCTTATTTGTTGCAAGCTCTAACTAGGAAGTATTTTAGTATAAAGATTGCATTCCGATCAAAAAAATCCATATTTGGTATCCAGGGCAAATTATCGGTTATGTGTTTAGTGTTATAGTAATTATTCTTCACTCTCCCACTTTCAGTTAAAGTTATTTTATAAGAAAACCAAATCGTGGAACTTGAGTACTGTTTCTCTTAATCAATGTTTATTGTTAATGACAATGTTGTGGAAGAGATTAGTTTTCAGCTTAAGGTGTTCCATCCTGTGTTATTAAAAAATCGTAATATAACTATAAATTAACGCAATCTTTTCATTCATTTACAAACATTTCAGTAAGTTTTCCTCGCAGTTTTAACGTAAATCTTGTCAACTATACTCTCAAGTCTTGCACTGCTGCGTGCGTTTCTGAATACAACAAAGTAATTCGTTTTGCAAAGCACCTAAAAACAGAGAATAAGGCGATTAGCGGTGCAGCGATTTCTTTCAGGAACTGTATATCGTACAGAGCAGTAAAGCACAACAGAGCGGAGCTGAGATATCCATTGTGCAGGTAAGAATCAATCGTATGGCCTAAATGCACTTTGTCAGGCGGCATTTGGAAACTTATTTCTAAATTTTCTGTATAATTCAGTGCATGCATCGTCTAATAGGGAGTGGATTCAATACGTGACAGTTAGCTCTTACGTTGTTATTGTTTGATGAAGATGCCATTGTTTATATTATTGATAGCAACTCTTTGTATTCATCTTCATTTACAGATAGATTCAGTTCAGAATAATTGGCATCACACACATCTGAAACAGTTTACACAGTTACGTTCGTATTTAAAAGTACTTTAATAAAGGGTATTCTAAATCAGGATACAGGGCAGCCCTGTAATCGAGATTTAAAACTCACACAGAACGTAAGTAAAAGGCTGTTAGTTTCATAACATGTGGAATAGTACGTGACCATGTAGGACGTCGTGAAATGGGCATATTTGCAGCAACACATTTATCCATGGAGGTATCTATTTTATTTATTTGCTATTTTCTTGTAGTCGCTCATCTACATACAATAAGAGAGAAAATATTGCACATCAATTAGCGTTTATGAGTATTACACACAATTTTAACACAATATCAAATGAGTTAGTATAACTAAGCATTATGATGTTTAAGAGAAAAAAAATTACATGAAATATCCTAGCAAAATGCAATATCTGTCATCTTTTGCAGAGATATATGTTAATCTGTTATCCAGAAAGTACATTTTGTTGGTCTGCTGTACTATGCTGTATACAGGGTGGTCCATTGATTGTGACCGGGCCAAATATCTCACGAAATAAGCGTCAAACGAAAAACATACAAAGGACGAAACTTGTCTAGCTTGAAGGGGGAACCAGATGGCTCTATGGTTGGCCCGCTAGACGGCGCTGCCTTAGGTCAGTCGGATATCAACTGCGTTTTTTTTTTAATAGGAACCCCCATTTTTATTACATATTCGTTTAGTACGTAAAGAAATAAGAATGTTTTACTTGGACCACTTTTTTCGCTTTGTGATAGATGGCGCTGTAATAGTCACAAACATATGGCTCACAATTTTAGACGAACAGTTGGTAACAGGTAGGTTTTTTTAAATTAAAATACAGAAAGTAGGTACGTTTAAACATTCGTTTCGGTTGTTCCAATGTGATACATGTACCTTTGTGAACTTAACATTTTTGAGAACGCATGCTGTTACAGCGTGATTACTTGTAAATACCATATTAATGCAATAAATGCTCAAAATGATGTCCGTCATCCTCAATGCGTTTGGCAATACGTGTAACGACATCCCTCTCAACAGCGAGTAGTTCGCTTTGCGTAATGTTCGCACATGCATTGACAATGCGCTGATGCATGTTGTCGGGCGTTGTCGGCTTCGTTCTTTATAGTTTTTTCGTTTGATGCTTATTTCGTGAGATAATAGGCCCAATTACTATCAATGGGCCACCCTGTATATAACTACATAAAAAATTTTGTAATTTACAATTCTAGACTGCGCTATACTATACGACACTGCTGTAATTGGTTTCAGAATGAAACTGGATTTCTTCGTTTGTCTGCATAGCTATCTCGTTGCACAGTGAGGCACAACTCAGGATTCAGAGAGGTTGTGTTGTCGTGCCAGTCAACATGAAGAGATTGGGAGGAGCCTATCAGGGCCTCAGAAAATTCTTCCTGGTCCTCCCCGAGGCTCATCTGCTCGCTGCTTACTGAAGTTTGTTGTAAATAGATGCTGTACTATGGTGCGTTTTGTTTTCATAATCTATGGCATCTTTTTGGTTGTCTTTCAGCCACGTTGGCTTGTGGTACGCAATCTGATGTTTTAGCTGTCAGCAAGTTAAGCTTGTGCCAAAGTATCACATCCCTTATTGTGCTACAGACTGATGATTTACCAAAAAAATTCCTATCTTGGTATGTAGCATTTTGTCTAATGACAGACTCCTAGACAATGGTTCGGGGTTCCGGTCGCTTTATATTCAGAAGCATGTGAGGCGCGCTTTCGTACTTTCAGGGAGTAGCTGGGATTGGTGCAAGTCCCGACAACTAGGGTAAAGCTCCCTTCGGAGGGAAATATGTCATTCTTGATCTTTCTTTCATGTTACGAAGGAACTGCTAAATTCCTGTTTCTGGCCTGTAACAGAGTTCTTGCCACTAACATGTATTCTTCTTTGGTCGAACAGTGCACGGGTGTACCTCCAGTCCACAGTGTCCAACGGGCACAATATTTCGGCCATCAGACATGTCGCCATCGTCAGGAGCCTTGGCAAACTGAACTCCTGAGAGCGAGTGGCCGACTTATATCCCCTCCAACCGCAAGCTTATCCTCCGCCGTCCGTGCTCCGGGGAGCACGTCGAGGTTCGCAGAGACACTTGCGTCGGCGTCTGCGGTATCGTCGATGTAGTTACTCTGTCCATGTGATCTCCAGATCGATATGTTTGTTGAGCGTCTTCTTAATTAGATCCAATGTGGGTCCACATTTTTGCTGAGATTATAGCGGCAGTCAACACTGGTGCTAATTTCAATGGCTTCTCTCTCGACATTGTCCCAGTATTTAGCAGTCTGGGCTAAAATCTTGGTCCATTCGAATTCCCTCACATGATTCTCTGACAAACAGTGTTAACCGACCGCCGACGCGTTGGAGTAAATTAGTCGACTGTGCCGCTGGTGTTCTCTGCACCCATCTTCGATTATGCACATTATTTGTCTCGCCACATTGGCATGGAATCTGATATAACCTAGCCTTCCGAAGATGTCACCTTTGATACTCCCCAATAATGCCAGTGTTTTATTAGGCTGGTAAAAGACAGTTTCCCAGCATTGCTTATTCAGCATGCACCCGACTTTTCTCGACAGGGCGCCGTTGTACGGAATAAACGCTGTGGCTGCGGAACACAGTTCTGAGGTGTTGCAGATCCTGGTGTCCAACTACTACAGTACAACCTATAGAGAAGGAAAAAATCACGGACGAAGAGGCAGCGACTGCCTTTGTTCCATACACTGACGTGCTATTGCAAATACACTGCAGCAGTATACACCAGAACAACGCTGCTCGCATCAATAGAAACTTGATGCCATTTGAATGAAGTCACGATTATTACTGTATGTTGAGGGTTATACCTAGATACAATGTACCAGGAAATACACCACTATTTTTGTTCACTGCTTCTGTCTAGACACCAATTTTACAGTCACATGCCGGGATACGCACAACAGATTACCATAAGCAGTTTCCACCGTTGCTGTTGTTGCTAGACATAGGGATATGTTTTGGATAGCATGCGCAAATTTTTCGCTTTCTACATATTTAAGTGCTTTATAATATATTAAAACTATTTGGAATATATTGTCAGTCCTTCCGGTACACTTCATAGTGAGTAAAATGCTTCGTATTTATAGTACCACTTAGATAACACGTGGACATTTAAGATAGTTATTCGTCCGTCTTGAACCATCTTGTCCTTGAAACAGGTCTTTTACCATGGAAGATGTGATATCTGCAAATTAATGAGTTTCTTCAACGTCTTAACAATTTTATCTATATTAAGGATCGAAATTCATGTTAGTTTCCAAAGCTTGTTTGAAATTGTATTTAACTTGTAACTGGTTTTTATAATATTTCCGCTTAATTTGATTTCAATTACTGAACTGTTGGTATGTATTGCAGTAATAATGTAACACATAGACTGTTAAATGAGAGTGGTTACAAGGTTTTCTCGACTGCATCGCTTTTAAATTTCAATCAGATATTTGTTCGTAGGTAGATGGTAGTGGTTGCACGTGGGAGCATTTTTTCATATTTGTGACGTCCTTTTTTTACAAGAATAGCTTTGGATAATAAATATCCAGAGTTAGTCTCGTAAAAAAAGGACTGTGAATGCCACCATTTAGATCTGGAGTAGTAAAATATGTTCGACGTCTCTTACAGGGATGACTACGGCGGAAGTATCAACTTGTATAAAAAGATTGTCTGCAGAGATAAAGCCCATATAGCTGCTACCTGGGTAGAGTTTGTCCTCTTAGGTTAATAGTGGGCTGTTATTACGAATACATAGATCCTATTAGTGCTGTATAGGTATAAGTAATTTTGTCTGTTGGTTCTTTAAAATTTTGGCCATCATCACTTTCTGAAAAACTGTCTGTAGCCTACAGCTTTCATTTCCTTTTTGAACTGACTTAACAGTTGTGTAGCTTTTCCCACTGGTGCGTGCGTGTGCGTGCGTGCGCGTGCGTGCGTGTGCGTGCGTGTGCGTGCGTGCACATGTATGTTTGGTGTTTCTCACATTACCTAGAGCCATCTAGAACAGTGTGAGAAGGAGCAGAGGGAAACGAGGCGGATGAGTTGCGAGAGGTAAAAGAAAAATCGTGATATGGCAAGCTAAAGTAACATAACTAGATCAGTGGCGTCCAACATTTTAGTGTGAATGCGCCACATTGTAAGAAGACAAGGATTTTTGGGCGGCACATAATATGCTAAACGTTAACAGTACCCTCTGAGGAAATAAGTGGTAGACCATCGACCAATGAGAGAAGAGAATTGTGTGGCAAAAGTTTCAGACTGACAAGAATTAGTTTATCACAACTTGACATAAATATATGGCTTTTGTTTTGTCGATCCAGTGATTGATACTCACCTTTTGAGTTGCACTGATGTTTGATTTTGGCCGCATGCAGACCATGAGCCCGGGTTGGACATGCCTGATCTAAATGCTATACAAGATGAAGGGAAATTCGTGTACTCGGGCTTCGCAGCGATAAAAAACTAGCTTTAAAGGCTACGCACAACGTTTCTAGCCAATGGCAACAGCCATAAGTCGATCCACACAGCCTTGTCGACGAACACAAGCAAGAAAGATAAGCCAGCAATAGACAAACTGCAGCCTATAATGCGCTTACTTTGTGTGAAAAATGTTACTACCGAATAGGCAAACACCTTCGTCTGGTTGGTGTGGAGCCTGTCTTCTATAGTGGGCGCAGGATCCAGGACGTGCTGGGCTCCACTAAGGGTAAGGTGGATGCATTATATACTGCTGGTGTGTACAGGGTGGAATGCGAATGTGGAGAGGCATTTATCGGCGAGACTGGCAGGCTAATAGCAACACGCATTCGGGAACACGAGCGCTATATTCGTCTAGGACAACACAACAAACCTGAAGTGGCAGAACATCACCAAGACAGTGCAAAAGAAATAAAATTCAGCGAAGCCTGTGTTGGCCAAGCAGGCCGTTTTTACGAAACGCAAAATCAGAGAGGCCATCGAAATACTTAAACACCCTAATAACATAAATAGGGAGGAAGGACTCAGGCTTGCCCCATCTTGGCTGCAAGCAACCAGAGCCCAACAGACCGCGCTGTCAACACGAGGCACAAGCACAACCGGCGAGTAACTGCCACCGCGCGGGCAACGTCCACTATTTGGTAAACAGCAGCCAACTTCTCATTCGACGGTGACCACTAATCATGGCACATAACACAAGAGCCAATAGAGAACAGAGGTCACGTTCTCCCTCCACCGCAGTAACCTATTAAAATAAAGTTCCCTCTCCTTCTTCCTTAAGTGACCAATGAAACAAACTATCTTTTAAATTACGACGTAATGGCATGCGCAGTAAACAGTAACAACAAAATATAAGGGACACTGCATAACCTGAACGCACCAGTAGACCCAGAAGGCCGCTGCAACCGTGGCCGAAACGTTGGTTTCTATCCAACACCAGTTTTATACATTATGACGCGGTACCACACCCATAAAACTTTTATGTCACCTGAGTCTGGCCGCGGAAACCTACGTAGTTATATCGGTTACTATTTGTCTGTATCACAATGATCCCACTGATTATGCCTTTCAACACAGGCTGGTATCCGCGTGCTGTTTAGTGCGTATCTCAGTACATTATTATTATTATTATTGTTATCATTATTATTATTATTATTATTATTATTAGGCTAGCTGCTGTGGCCGGGTGGTTCTAGGCGCTTCAGTCCGGAACCGCGCTGCTGCTACGGTCACAGGTTCAAATCCTGCCCCGGGCATTGATGTGTGTGATGTCCTTAGGTTGGTTAGGTTTAAGTACTTCTACGTCTATGGGACTGATGACCTCAGATGTTAAGTCCCATAGCGCTTAGAGCCATTTCAACCATTTATTATTATTATTACTATTTCGTTGGGATTGTGGAAACATAACGTCTATTACCATTAGGGAAAGACTGTAATTAGAAACCAAACATTTCACAATTATCGGTGTCGGGATGAATCATGCAGAACAATATCGGGTGGAACACCGCGGAGGACTGACGGCTTGTTTATACTGTATGCGCAGTTCGCCAATTGCGGGCGGAGTAATGCGGCTGTGACAGATTCAAATGTACAGGCGTACACGTATCGAATTTTCTCATTATAAACCTCTAAACCAGTGTGGCAGAAGTATGACATACACAAACGATATGTGGATATGCTTCTGGTCCTTGGTGCATTTGATAACCGGTTTGGTGTTGCCCTCACGTCACCCGCTACCGAGGCTATCAAGTTCGCTTTGGTATCAACGTCTGGGCTGCAATATTGGGCGATAGGTGTTGGGGCCCCTACATGTTGTCTGACCGGTTGCCACCACGAATGTACCATGTAATTCTCTCAAGCTATCTGCCTGATGCGCTGAAAGATGTTGCACTACATGTTCGGCAGAGGATATGGTTCCAACACGATGGTGCACTTTCACACTCTGGAATTAATGTGACACAGCATTTGGACAGTATATTTCCAGGGGAATGGCTCGGACGTGGAGGTCCAGTTGTATGCCCACCACGTTCGTCTGACCTAAATCCACTGGATTTCTTCCTGTTGGGACACTTGAAGAAGCACGTGGACTCTATTCTGCCTTAGAATGTAAACGAATTGGTAGCGCATGTTCCTGTGGACGCAGCATTGCTGCGAATGGTCCAGACCTGTATGATCCGGCGGGTTGCAAAATGTTCGGACGTACAGGGAGGTCGCTTTGAGCATCTGTTCTGAAGACAGCGTATTCTGCTGTACATTACATTATTATTGGAACTGGTTGCTATGTGCGACATCTGAACGCTCATATTAAATGTAGTATAAACCACAAGTAGATGTTGTGTTATTGTACTGTGCTATCTGATGTGTCGACAGAAGTGCCGACACAGTGTTATTTTGAGGGGGCCGATAGGCACGCTATCTAACGCAGACGGGCGTGAATTCTGGAACAGGATAACTATTGAATGGTAGCAAGAAAAGTACGTAGCTGCTTTATACTTAACTTTGTTCGTGGATGAATACAGCGTTCTTCTGGAGACATTTATACTATAACTCTCAAAGTAGGTAAGGCTAATGGCGCCTTGCTAGGTCGTAGCCATGGACTTAGCAGAAGGCTATTCTGTCTCTCGGCAAATGAGAGGAAGGCTTCGTCCGTATTGTCGCTAGCAATGTCGTCGTACAACTGGGGCGAGTGCTCGTCCGTATCTTGAGACCTGCCTTGTGGTGGCGCTAGGTCTGCGATCACACAGTGGCGACACGCGGGTCCGACATGTACTAAATGGACCGCGGCCGATTTACGCTACCACCTAGCAAGTGTGGTGTCTGGCGGTGACACCACACTATCACTTTTAGCATCTCGAAATTGATACTGTTTCTTTAGTTATTCTGTCCTCTACAGGTCATTTCATTCAACTGTTTATTTCTTATTTGTCTAAACTCGTATTTGTTATGTTAATCGTTACAAAATGTAAATTTAGGATACTTGTGACCTAAGAAACGGTGTATATTACAGTATGACATGTCAGAAAAAAATGGCAGATTAAGAAATTGCGCCCCTACCCAGGATCGAACCGTCGACTGCACGCATGCTAACTCAAAACTCTCTACACGGCACCAACTGTACAGTATGACGAATATGTGCTTACAGAGGTTTTTACCTTACATGTTGTTACAGTTTTGCCACATTACCGTTCTTTAACGTCCTTTTACTGCTAGATGTACTCGCCGGACGAAATTTTGTGACAGATTTTTTTTTTTTTTGTCGTTGGGATTTCAGGAATCGCTTTGCGAAGCCCGCGTGCGCGAATTTCGCTTCGCTCTGTATACTGAGCAGTGATTATGACACTAAGAAAGTGTTTAATGCAACAAAATTTTCTTTCTTTTATTTCCACGGTCTCAACTTTTCAGTAGAAAGCTCTCTACTTGCCTGTTATTGTGTTGACACTTGGCAACCATCTTTTCACATTAATCCACGTGCCTTCTAGCAATTGTAATTTCATAGGACAAGGTCAAGGTTAGAGTGCCAACATGTACGCAACCATTTGACAGACGTAAAATATGAATAAAAGTATTCATAGCTCTCATCCTAATGATAGTGCTGCACTGTGAATAAGTATAGTTATTGATCAGGCGAATTCTTCAAAATTTTGCTCAGCTGTGGCCGGAAAATAGGAGCTAAGCGGATAATGGACACATTGAGAAATGGGCATTGGCTGTGTTAGTAAGCAAGTGGCTCTGTGAGGCAGTCTTACGACACCGTACACACAAGAGGAGGCACGGCACGACGGGCACTATAAAGTAATGTAAGACGGGTATAGAATAATCAGGCACAATACAGGTCACTAACGTGCTATGAAATATCCGTACATTGCAGTTACAACAATTCCTAGCAACCTGTATGTGGGTCCAAAGAGCTAGGAAAAAAGATGATGTTACAATTACTAATGAACACTCCGCTTGTCCCCACCAGAGGAATTACGCCAGAGGCGTAAGAAAAGGAAGCCCAGAGTTTCAAAGCAAGCAATTGTGTCGCCAATCTGTCCACATCTGGGACAGACAGACGGAATGACGACTGTTTAAGTTGCAGGCCAACCATGACGAAAATCTGGTGATGAATTTCGGCAACCAACCGGCCCGCTGCATCAACTGCCAAGCTCTGCTGTACACACGCGCGATAGACGTGGTGAGGCAGGACAGAAACATGGAACTGTACAGGTGCAGGGAGTATGGGAGCGTCCAGCCGCCGCTCTCCGGGTGAGGTATAATGGGCTCCAGGCTGTGGTCGACATGGGTGGGGCGTTGGAGCAGGGACGCGATCTGGAGACCTTCCGGGCTCGAGGCTGTCCTCAGTCACTGGCCGGGCCGCCCTGGACGGGCGATGGGGTCTGCTGAGTTTGGTGTCCCTTATACAAGGGTACAGGCTTTTTTGTTGGTTTTAGTGAAGCGGCTATGCCACGTGTCGCGTATAAGGAGGTTATTGGGTAAGATGGATACTGCCTACAGGAAAATTAAAGTTACATTTGGAGAAAAAAGAACCACTGGTATGAATATCAAAAGCTCAGATGGAAATCCAATTCTAACCAAAGAAAGGAATGCAGAAAGATGAAAGGAGTATATAGAGGGTCTACACAAGGCCGATGTTCTTGAGGAAAATATCATATAAGTGGAAACGAATGTAGATGAAGATGACATAGGAGATATGATACTACGTGAAGAGTTTGGTAGAGCACTGAAAGACCTAAGTCGAAACAAGGCCCCGGGAGTAGACAACATTCCATTAGAACTACTGACAGCCTTGGGAGAGCCAGGCCTAACAAAACTTTACCATCTGGTGAGCAAGAAAAATATAATAATTCCAATCCCAAAGAAAGCAGGTGTTGACAGATGTAAAAATTACCGAACTATCAGTTTAATAAGTCACGACTGCAAAATACTAACACGAATTCTTTACATACGAATGGAAAAACTGGTAGAAGCCGACCTCGAGGAAGATCAGTTTGGATTCCGTAGATATGTTGGAAACGTGAGGCAATACTGCCCTACTACTTATCTTCGAAAATAGATTAAAGGAAGGCAAACCTACGTTTCTAGCATTTGTAGACTTAGAGAAAGCTTTTGGCAAAGTCGACTGGTATACTCTCTTTCAAATTCTGAAGGTGGCAGGGGTAAAATACAGGGAGCGAAAGGCTATTTACAAATTGTACAGAAACCAGATGGTAGTCATAAGAGTCGAGGGGCATGAAAGGGAAGCAGTGGTTGGGAAGGGAGTGAGACAGTGGTGCAGCCTCTCCCCGATGCTATTCAATCTATATATTGAGCAAGCAGTAAAGTTAACAAAAGAAAAATTCGGAGTAGGAATTAAAATCCATGGAGAAGAAGTAAAAGCTTTGAGGTTCGCCGATGACATTGTAATTCTGTCAGAGACAGCAAAGGACTTGGAGGAGCAGCTGAACGGAATGGACTGTGTCTTGAAAGGAGGATATAAAATGTACATCAACAAAAGCAAAACAAGTATAATCGAACGTAGTCGAATGAAATCGGGTAATGCTGCGGGAATTAGATTAGGAAATGAGACGCTTAAAGTAGTAAATGAGTTTCGCTATTTGGGGAGAAAAATAAGTGATGATGGTGGAAGTAGAGAGAATATAAAACGTAGACTGGCAATGGTAAGGAAAGCGTTTCTGAAGAGGAATTTGTTAACATCGAGTATAGATTTAAGTGTCAGGATGTCGTTTCAGAAAGTATTTGTGTGGAGTGTAGTCATGTATGGAAGTGAAACACGGACGATAAATAGTTTAGACAAGAATAGAATAGAAGCTTTCGAAATGTGGTGCTACAGAAGATTGCTGAAGATTAGATGGGTAAATCACATACGTAAAGAGGAGGTATTGATCAGAATTGGAGAGAAGAGATATTTGTGGCACAACTTGACTAGAAGAAGGGATCGATTGGTAGGGCATATTCTGAGGCATCAAGGGATCACCAATTTAGTGTTTGAGGGCTGCGTGGAGGGTAAAAATCGTAGAGGGAGACGAAGAGATGAATACACTAAACAGATTCAGAAGGATGTAGGTTGCAGTAGGTACTGGGAGAAGAAGAGTCTTGCACAGGATAGAGTAGCATGGAGATCTGCATCAAACCAGTCTCTGGACTGAAGACCACAACAACAACAACATGGACGATTCGTTTCATGTGCAGACCATTGGATGAACCGAAGGTGTTGAGGTATGTGCGTTTGAAATTCGACTGAACTTACTTAAGTGACAGTAGTCAGAAACATTCCTATCTTGTCGCTTATGCGTTTTGCCCTGTACTGAACTTTTCTGGCTGCGAGAATGTAAATTTAATGTAGATACGAGATTGTAGTATCATTAACTTTAAATCAAAACTGCAGGAATTTACGTAACACAGAAACCGATTCGGATGCAACACTATTTATATAAAACTGGTCCTGGTAATAAAACAAAACTTGATCAATTTGAAAATAATGGTCTCTGTTCTTAATGAATGCTATCCAAGAAATAATAATATTTCTTACCTTTATCTGCGCAATGGTGATGCTCTTCAAGCTGCTCTCTGTCAGTATTTTAAATTGTGTAATTAGAAAACAGCTATTGTACAAGGCTGTACATTGTAATTAAATCGAGTATGTCTGAGACAATAACTTCTTGAGATAAATAGTTAGTGAAAAATGACATGGATCTGGGAACTGGTATTGACTAGGAATAGGTAACAATATGGCTCTAACTTTGAAACTGGTATTTTGGCTCTTTGAAAATTAATAATGCTTACAATTAACACACTCAAACTGATTATACATTAACAATTGGCTTTACAAAATCTTTAGATTATGTGCTATACACTGTTTCAATCATGACCTATGAATACGTGCGTTGCATTAGTAACAAAACAACATTCATTACCTTAATTATTTCCAAGTTCTGTTGAGATTCCGTTTACAGTTAGCAAACGTCATAGTATCTTACTGCCTGTAGCGAATAAGTATACTACATCCAGCACACGTCAGATGCAACACGTCTTTACACTTGAGGGTCCTCAAAACATGTCCCTATGTAAAGTTACTCTAACACATTACCCACAAAACCTTGAATCAGCGATCGCTGTTGAGCACCAACGCACTACACAATCGATACTACATTTTTGACCATCTATGGTTCAATACAATATTTTCTTACAAAACTTGAATTATTTTACCTTGTGTATATAACCTTCAATGTGCACAAGGAAATTGAAAAAGTGTTGAGTTATTGCGTTAATTCCAGGCATAATGACTGAGGAACCTGTCTTCCCTATGTCCTGAGCGCCTACAATTCGAAGGTCCATACTGTAACTGACTTTTCGAAATTTGAAATAGTGTACGCGAGGAAGAAGTGGTCTCTCTTTGGCATTTTGCCCCCTACATTAGCCAATTGGAATGTAATAGAATTAATCAACTGACGCTAAGGGAATTAGATTAGGAAATGAGACACTTAAAGTAGCAGATGAGTTTTGCTATTTGAGAAAAAAAACTGATGATGGTCGAAGTAGAGAGGACATAAAATGTAGACTGGCTATGTCAAGGAAAAGGTTTCTGAAGAAGAGAAATTTGTTAAAATCTACAGTTGAATTAAATGTCAGGAAATCTTTCCTGAAAGTATTTGTATGGAGTGTAGCCATGTATGTCAGTGAAACATGGACGATGTTTAGACAAGAATAGAATAGAAGCTTTCGAAATGTGGTGCTACAGAAGAACGCTGAAGATTAGATTGGTAGATCAAGTAAGTAATGAGGAGGTAGTGAACAGAATTGGGGAGAAGACAAAATTTGTGGTGCAAAATGGTTCAAATGGCTCTGAGAACTATGGGACTCAACATCTTAGGTCATAAGTCCCCTAGAACTTAGAACTACTTAAACCTAACTAACCTAAGGACATCACACACACCCATGCCCGAGGCAGGATTCGAACCTGCGACCGTAGCAGTCCCGCGGTTCCGGAATGCAGCGCCAGAACCGCACGGCCACCGCGACCGGCCCAAATTTATGGCACAACTTGACTAGAAGAAGATATCGGTTGGTTGGACGTGTTCTGAGGCATCAAGGTATCACCAATTGAGTACTGAAGGGAAGCGTAGAGGGTAAAAATCGTAGAGGGAGACCAAGAGATGAATGCACTAAGCAGATTCAGAAGGTTGTAGGTTGCAGTAGTTAATAGGAGATGAAGAGGCTTGCACAGTATAGAGTGTCATGGAAAGCTGCATCTAGCCAATCTCAGGACTGAAGATCAGAACAACATTACGGCCGGATTGTGGGTCGGTAAGAAATGTACAGAACGTAGAGAAGAAGGTGCTAGAATCGCAGGAACATTCGAACAGATGCATAGGCAACCTGCCGCACTCCGTATGGGGCAGTGGGCAATGGTATGCCAAAGGGGAAAACAAAAAATAAATTTACTAAGTACCGGGAGCTTACCAGGTTGTGGAAATAGCCTCAGTAGTCGTGTGAAGGTACGGTTGCCCATAAAAATACATCAATCGCATAAAGTCGATTAAAGAATGTTACAGAGGATACTGCAGTTATCGGCAACTAAAGACTAGGAGAAAGCTACAAGCCACAAAAAGATAGGACCTGGAAGTGGTGAGCAACATAAAGTTCATGATGTGAAATATAGGTGAAGGTCGTGCAACCTAATCGTTGGGTGGTTTTCACGCCAGTGTATCGGAGAGTGTGTATTTTTATTGCCACACGATTTTTTTACGGAATTACTAGTTTTTATTCATGTTGTTATTGTTGATACTTTTTTGGTTGTTGTGCGCCCTCGGAAGGAGAGAAGGGTGGTAGAGTAATGTTGTACTACAGGTGAAGAATGTGTAAGAAACACGCTACAAACGGTAGCCGATACACTTTCTATTAATACTTCGACGTGCTGTTGTTCCCGGAAATGGTGCATATGATGTCACATTTGTTCCACAGAAATTATTCCTTGCTGGGACTCTATTAAATTTTTTCAATGTCTGAGCGTAGCCGGAAGACGAGATTCCGTCCCAGTTATTTCAAAAGCCATGCCATTCCCTGAAGTTCGCTTTTTCAGACTTACCGAGCTTCTTCCTTCGTAGCAATTCAACCATACAATTTCGACGTGAGAACTGAGTGGAACCAATGTGGAGGTAGGTTGTAGCTGACAGAAGCTCCTTCCTACAAATCGTCCCAACTACTTCCCCACAAACAAAGTCGTTTCACATGTCCACACACCAGTCCGTACCTGGCCATCTGGACACATCACAAACTTCCCTTGTGTCCACCTTTCCAATTCTACACGCGAAGTTATGAGTCTACCTGTCCTTTGAGATTAGCAATACTTCCCATGTTCTCACCTGCGCCCACTTCTCCAATACCCTCCCATTTCAATGGATGCAGGTGAATGGTGTAGCACTGAAAATCCGAGTTTCTCCCTGCATCCGGTACACGGATCGCTATGTGCAACCTGGCCAGGTCTACCTTATCCATATGGAAGAACAGTGTCAGATTTTGCTGTGACACTTTTGCTATGTGCTGTAACTCTGCGGGAAAATGCTTTTCTGCCTGACGCAGTCTCATCATGAATTTCCTCGAGTAACCAATAACCATATGAAACATCGTCTCCTGTAACATCGCCACTTCAATCGTGGCAGCCCCAAGCTAGGCCGCTAGCCCACGCAGCAACATTGCTACATTCAATTAGTTGTCCAGTGCACTCAGCTGCTTCGGTAATCTATCCAAATCGATACTCATATCACGTTAGCTCTGTTACCGGGTTCCCGTAGGAGCCTCGGGTTATTAAACACCCCTTGTTCAAAGTTTGGTAATCGCGCTGTGTGACACTTCTCAGTATCCTTCATAGAACTTGCCATCTGATGAACCTGAACAGCTGTGCTATTTAACTCCTGTACTTCCTCTTCTTCTGCTGTTCTCATTATTGTCTTTAACAATTTTCCTCCACTTTTACCTAGACCCTCTTCCGCCGACTCCTGGCCTGTGAAACCACGTCCACCAACTGTGACAAATACGTCCTTAATGTACTTTAAGTGAACTGCAACTGCTGGTACGCTCCCGTTATCTCACTAAACAAATTGTGCCCCTTTACCTCCTTTCACAATACTGAAAAGACATCTTCTAGCCTAGTTTCCGCATTCCTAATTTCCCCAATTTCCACTGTTGCTTTTATTGTCCATTTACATCCAGTAAACCACACAACGGGTGTCTCGAGAACACCAAACCCTATTCTAGAATTTGAACAGCCGTTACATGCACTGCCCCATTGCTGATGAAGCACAGCAACAGCAGAAAAATCCTCCTCACGCAGGACGTCCTTATGCATTCGCGATCTTTAGAACCACATTACTCTGTCATCATCTCCCTCGTTCTGAGAACGCACAGTACACCAGTAAAACGAGAACAATGAGAACAACTCAGCAAAAAAACCTCCCAATGTCAATAAAAGTGTACGCTATCCAATACATTAACCCAAAAGAAACCCAACTAATTACAGTCAAACCATTTACTTACATGACCTTACCTTACGCTGCTCGCCGCTTCTAGGTCCTTTTTACTCCTTCTAACTTTCTTCTCCTGGCTGGTTGCCGATAACTGCTGTATCCCCTCTACCATTCCCTTAAACGGCTTCATGTCACTGTCGTGTGCAACAGAGGTTTATGTGAGCAACCGTACCTTTACATTGACAGGAGAGGTCATTTCCCCTCTGGCGCATTGCCCACTGCCCCATACGGTTCTGCGGCAGCTTGCCTATGAATCGTTTGGGCTGTTACTGCCGTTCTAGCGCCATCATATTTCCCTTCTGTACATTGCCTCAAACTTCTTAATGTTCTGGCATACTTGCCTGCCAACTCACAGATCAGCATTAATTCAGGAGTCAAATATTCAAAGGGCGCATCTTGCTACCGTACATCACGTCAAATGGCGGCAAGCCAATTTGCAGCATGGTCCTTCGATTTATACGTGCTTAGGATATAGAGAGGATAGGTTACCCAGGCATAGTGCCTGGAATTAACATAATAATTCAACATTTTTGAAATTGTCTTTCGCACGCATTTAGGTTTCCTGTTAGTCGGCGTATGAAGCGGACTCGTCCTTAAGTTCTGTACGCTCAACGCGCGGCATAGTTGCTTCAGTAAATCCAAGGCAAGGTTTGTACCCTGATCTGTAACTGTGGTATCGGTTACCCCAAACTTCGATATCCAGTTGTTTACTAACGCCTGACTGAGTGGCCGAGCGGTTTCAGGCGCTACAGTCTGGAACCGCGCGACCGCTAGGGTCGTAGCCTCGAATCCTGCCTCGGGCATGGATGCGTATGATGTTCTTAGGTTACTAAGGTGTAAGTAGTTCTAGGTTCTAGCGGACTGATGACCTCAGAAGTTAAGTCCCATAGTGCTCAGAGCCATTTGAACCATTTGTTTACTAACATGTGCGGGACGGTACAAGCCCTTTAGTCAGGTATCGCTACCATCGCCTAAACTTGATAAAAATTATGTATAATCACGATAACACAGCTGTTTCCTATGTGCGTTTTATCATATGTCCCAAGGACTTGTAGCTCGAACATAGAAAACGGACTGGACGCCTGTGGTAATCTTTACAACAGCTCTTTCTGATGCACAATGTCGATCATTTGCGCACATGGCACACAATCGCTAACAAATTGCTCCCAGTCGCACTTCCTGTTCCCACAAAAAACACGTCTATTCATCGCATGGAGCCCTCCATGACATGACAACGTATGGTCATGAGCTTGCCGCTTAACTTTCTTCTAAAAAGCCGCTGAAACCGCCACACGTGGTCCACACCTCGCTGTCCTGCACAACAAACCCACATGAATTACAGAATTTGCCTATGACTTAAATGCCTGGCAATCCTTATCCGTTGCTTTTCCCCCCCCCCCCCCCCCCCGCCAATGTTCCAGGCTCCTCCCTAACGTCCTCAACATCACTACCTTACAACAAAATGCATTCGCATTTTCATGCGATTGCCCTGGCTTATGTGCTCACTGAGTTAATCTTCTAGGCGGGTCTCTTGAAACAGTGAACCATATCAATGAGACAAGGTCTGTCACAACCTTAACCTCCCTACCACACAGATAATACAGGAAATTCGAATCACGATATATGACCATCATCATCTTTTTCTCAGTTGTCGAACAGTTACGGTCCGGCTCGTTTAACTTCCTAAAAGCCTAATCTACCGGATGTTCTTGCCCGTCTACCATCTGTCCCCAAACACAACCGACTGCTTCATTTGAAGTATCGTATGAATGGATGAACTCGTTCTCGAAGTATGGAAAAACCAATAGTAATCCTAAAACTAGCATTTCTTTTAATTTTTCGAATGCCACTTGACATTCACGCCCTCTGCCGTTTAACCTCCTTTCCCAGAAGCTTCTTCGAGATTTCATCTACTTTGAAAAAGTCCATCACGTAGCGTCTATAATAATTACAAATGCCGCTGAGTGACTGTACCTGCTTATTTGTTCATAGTTTTGGAAAATTTTCAATTCCATCTGTAAAACAGGGATCAGTCTGTACGCCATATTCACTGTTCATGTGCCCTAGATAGTTTACTTCAGTATGCGCGAAATTGCATTTGTACATACTTAACGACAAGCATGCCGATCTTAGTGTACTAAAAATATCTTGTAAACGTCTCTAGCCGAGTGGCCGCGCGGTTGGAGGTGCCATGTCACGGACTGCGCGGCCCCTCCCGCCGGAGGGTTCGAGTCGTCCCTCGGGCATGGGTGTGTGTGTTGTTTTAGCGTAAGTTAGTTTAAGTAGAGTGTAAGCCTAGTGACCGAAGAATTCAGCAGTTTGCTCCTTTAAGAATTCACAGATATTTCTAAAAGTCTCACATGTTCTGGTAAATCCCTTGAAAAGCCAATTATGTTATCTATACACATCAAAAAAGTTTGGCATTACCACGGTGTAACCTCCCTACAAAAATTTTGAAAGATAAAATTAATTAAATGTTAATGGGAATAGAACCTAGTGTAATCTCCCAGCAAATAAAATAATTTATTGACAATGACAATTAAATGAGAAATAGCAATCTGAGCCAAATGTAAGCTGCCCACAAAAATGTAAGACAATTCAATGATAATGAAATCTCTGTGACAATGAAAACGCAAATAGACCGAAATGTCGATCTTAGGCCCTGTTCTTACCTCAGTAAAATTGCATCTGCTCTTATTTTTCGCCATAGCTTGGAGGAAATCCATCGCAAAAATTCTCTGAACTTAAGTAAATTTTTTCTTTAAGGAAATGCATGGGAAATTTTCTTTCAATAAAATGTTTGTTTTGTTAAAATGCTTGGTTTGAAAACAAAACTATTATTGGGGCGATTCTTGAACAAATTAATTACACTTAAGATGCATTAATTATCAGATAAGCGCAATGCTGCTTCATTACCTTATTTTAAAAATATACCTCGTCCTGAATCTTGACCAGAGCCCCATGTCGACGCCCGCCGACTCCTCACACACAACTGCGACTGTCTCTCGCGCGCTACTACATGCTCTCGCGACTCGCTACGTACAACTGAACTCTGTCGCAACTCGACCGCAACTGCTACTGCCGACTCCCTACATGCAACTGAACTCTCGCGCGGTCAAGCGCAGACTAGCCACGATAAATAACTCTCTGGTCAAAGATTCTGTCATGCCTCGCCATCGCTGTACGCGTTTCAACGGTTCTGAAAGTTCCGGAACCTGTACAGAAAATTGGAATAGAGATCAACATAAACATCAATTCCGCTCGTTTTATTGCTCATGAAAACCACACATTGCATGTTGTACCACCATACAGCGACACCTTGAGAAGTGGTGGTCCAGATTGCTGTACACACCGGTACCTCTAATACCCAGTAGCACGTCCTCTTGCACTCATGCATGCCTGTATTCGTCGTGGCATACTATCTACAAGTTCATCAAGGCACATTCGGTCCAGATCGTCCCACTCCTTAACGGCCTCAGAGTGGTTGGTGGGTCACGTCGCCCATAAACAGCCATTTTCAATCTATGCCAGGCATGTTAGATAGGGTTCATGTCTGGAGAAGTGCTGGCCACTCTTGTCGAGCGATGTCGTTATCCTGAAGGAAGTCATTCACTAGATGTGCACGAAGCGGGCGCTAATTGTCGTCCATGAAGACGAATGCCTCGCCAATATGCTGCCCATATGGTTGCACTATCGGTCTGAGGATGACTTTCACGTATCGTACAGTCGTTACGGCGCCTTCCATAACCACCAACAGCGTACGGCGGCCCCACATAATGCCACCCCAGAACAGCAGAGAATCTCCACATTGCTGCGCTCGCTGTACAGTGTGTCTAAGGCGTTCAGCCTGACCTGGTTGCCTCTCCGACGATTGTCTGGTTGAAGGCATATTCGACACTTATCGGTGAAGAGAACGTGATGCCAATCCTGAGCGGTCCATTCGGCATGTTGTTAGCCCCATCAATACCGGGCTGCACGGCGTCATCGTTGCAATGATGGATCTCGCCATGGACGTCGGGAGTGAAGTTGCGCATCATGCAGCCTTTGCTCACATTTGAGTGGTAACACGACCTCCTGTGACTGCACGAAAAGCGTTATTCAACATGGTGGCTTTCTTGTCAGGGTTCCTCTGAGGCATAATCCGTAGGTAGCGGTCATCCATTGCGGTAGTAACTTTTGGGCGGCCTGAGCGAGGAATGTTATTGACAGTTCCTGTCTCTCTGTATCTCCTCCATGTCCGAACAACATAGCTGTGGCTCACTCCGAGACAAATGGACACTTCCCTTGTTGAGAGCTCTTCCTGGCACAAAGTAACAATGCGGACGCGATAGAACCGCGGTATTGACGTCTAGGTATGGTTGAACTACAGACCACACGAGTCGTTTACCTCCTTCCTGGTAGAATGACTGGAACCAATCGGATATCGGACCCTTACCTTCTAATAGGCGCTGCACATGCATGGTTGTTTACATAATTAGGAGGGTTTAGTGACATCTCTGAACAGTCAAAGGGACTGTGTCTTTGATACAGTATCTAAAGTCAATATCTATCTTCAGGATTTCTGGGACCTGGGAGATGCAAAACTTTCTTTGGTGTGTGTGTATTTATACCTGCTTCTTGCTTTAGTCCTCTGTGTCCCATCTAACAACCAGTGAAAAGCTGTCGGCGCGTTCTTTAGTGCAAACGTTACGCGCCTGTCATGATAGTAGCCACACGGTACCGTAAAATCTGTTATCAGCCGCCCGCGGGTTTAGCCGAGCGGTCTAATGGCGCTGCAGTCATGGACTGTGCGGCTGGTCCCGGCGGAGGTTCGAGTCCTCCCTTGGGCATGGGTGTGTGTGTTTGACCCTAGGATAATTTAGGTTAAGTAGTGTGTAAGCTTAGGGACTGATGAATTTAGCAGTTAAGTCCCGTAAGATTTCACAGACGTTTGAAAATTTTTTTGTTATCAGCCTATCGTTAGGCGCCGATTCCAGTTGATGGTATTTGGTCCTCAGATCCATAGTTGTAAAGAACCGATACTGACCCAGATTAACCAAAGTTTCTGTGATATTTGGAATAGGATAAGCATCTGAAAAAGCTTGTGCATTTAGATATCTGTAGTCACAACAAAACCTCTATTTCCTTGTTCAGTCCTCTGATTTCTTTGGTACGACGATTATATTCGTGCTTCAAGGGCTATCACTCGGTTTTATGATCCCATATCATAGTTGTGATTCAATAAATTTGTCTACTAATTGTTGCAGTTGCCTTGCTATACTGTACGCAGTCCTCTGTCAGTATATGATGTTGTGTCACTGCGGTTGGTGGTAACCATCTGTCTGTCCAAAATATAGCACTTAACCTCATCAACGGCTTTCCATAGCCCTTCGCTCTCTGCCTTTCAACTGGCCCACTTTCAGTCGTAAGACTTCCATATTGATGCATTGCTTTTCCTGTAGACTCGACTTATTGAAATCCCCATCTTCCAAGGCCTCCAAGTGGCTATTACTACAGCCTTTGACAGAGTCACCTCCCCTCTGCCAAAGTTATGCATACTAACCGGTGTCATCTGTTCCCCATTAATGTCATGACATGCGCCAAACTCCTACGAACCAAACAACGCGAACCATCCGACTCTTCATTGCTTAAGGGCGGTTCAACCATACATAATGTCCCTCGCGGCAAATTGTTACCCATGGAAATATATACAAATTCTTCCCCTTACCCGCTGGTATTTTATCTTGCTGATCGATCCTTACGTATGCAGTCCGGTTGATCTCACACCGAAGATAGGTGAACCTTGCGCAATTCTGTTAGTTGCAACTGCTTACCTCCTTGCGCGATTGTCTTGTTGCAACTGCTTACCCCAGCTGAAACAAAGTCCCACTGAGCTCTACTGTGCGTCACAAAGATCAACCTTAGCATGATGTTAGTAGAGAAAGTCTAGATAGAGAATCACTGAATAACCTTCGCCTTGGCATGGAAATGCCTCCACGCATTCCTTTTACTTCGTTTTCTCAAACTAAAATTCTAGTACTGCCGTACCCAATGATTCCACACTATTATCGCCAACCCCACGTAACCCATACTGTGGTGGCTCCACTAGGTACAGACTCATATCGAACACATGCATCCCTGTATCTAACAAGAACCACTGTTTCCGGCCGTTCACCAAGCCCAGTAAGGAGCATTCCGACTGTGCGCTTACCTGTCCACTTTTACGGTCTATCGGAACTGGTTTCCGGCAGTTGAAGCACTCCCGGTTGCGTTTAATGGCTGCTTCCCTTGCAGGTGTTTACCAGCTTGCCTCCTTCTTCAGTTAGATGCTCGGTGGCTCAGACCGCCATACGTATAGCACTCTGGTTGTCCACATTGGTTCCTTACATGTGCCTCCCGACCACACCTGATTTCAAAGGCGAACACCTGGTGGTTCACTCTTCGCTTTGTTGCAATATCCAACTCCTGTGTACTTGTCGTGATAGTAAGAGTTGATTCAACGTCCTCCTAAATTTCAATCTAAACTTTCCATGACATCTCTGCGGATACACCACGCAGAAAAGCGTCCACTGCTCTGGTTTCTGCCTCTTCCAATAACATACTATTAAAGTCTGCATTTTGGATCTGCATATACATCTCTGAGTTCATTTTACAAATTCTGTCTGAGAAAGCATCCACAGATTCATTGCGCTGAATTGACAAATTTCTTAGTTTTTTAAACTTTCTGACAGATTGTGCCTGACCGAGTTTCGAACTCAGGACCTTCACCTTTCGCGCGCAAGTGCTCTACTGCCAGAGCTACTCAAGCACGACTCACGACTCGTTCCCATGGCGTCACATCTACCAGTACCTCGTCTGCTACCTTCCAAACTACGTCCTTGATGTGTCCTCCGTTGTCTTGTGAGAGAAGAGATTCATTAATGAGACAACTATCGAGTCATATCGAATAGAGGACTCACTCAATCAGCACTTATTTTCGTCTGACTCCGATTGTGGCTGAATCTGACCCGGTTTCTTAGCTTAAAAGTCACGATTAATTTCGAAATTTCTCTGAGTCCCTTGCTTTGGTTCCTGTGTTAACACGTACACTCGCTGACTTAAGGCAGCAACTGTATCCGTGGTAGTAGTAGCACGTGTTTCAAGCATTTTGCGTACTCTACTTCTACTTTAATTCAACTGTTCAAAAAGAAAACTACCATTTAACCGTCCAATGCAAAAATCTAACCACAAATTAATTCTTCCGTTTTATCATTGCCCATCTACACTAAGTACAGTCAAATGACCAGCTCACCTACATACAGAAAAATTTGTCGCTACAGCTTCGTTAAATGACAAATCATTTCCAGCCCATCGTAGGCTTTCCCAGTTACAAAGTGGGAACCTCACTGGCACTAAATTATCATGTCCACATTTACCTCTAAACAAAGCCAAGTCAGCGACTTGATGTGGCTTCACAAAACCAGCTGTAAATATGGTGCATCCTAGCTCACACACCTAACTCTCACACGAAGACCAGATACCAAAATTAACTTAGATAAATCTAGACCCACCACATCACACTGTGCTGAGCTGAAGCCATCGAACATGCGTCAAGTGCCGCTACCTCACTCGCCATTCGCCAAAACCAACTCTCTCACCAGACCGCATTTTTTGACGTTGACGTACACTTTCCGACATAACTTCTTGTCTGGGGAAGTGAAACGACCAGTCTGACACCAGATTGTTAAGATGAAATGATAATTAAATCAAAATCCTAAGCTGTCGACAGGCGTTGATATACATCAACGGGGACAGTTGAAAATGTGTGCCCCGACCGGGACTCGAACCCAGGGTCTCCTGCTTACATGGCAGATGCTCTATCCATTTTGTTCGATATAGTTCGTTGCGTTTGGTCTGGGCTGATGTCACAAGACATCCGTTCAAGTTGATTGTTAATTCCTTCACTCAGTTTTTTTTTTTTTTGTTTTTTGTTTTTTGTTACAGAGAGCAAGCAGCCCTCTGCCCGAACACGCTGGGCCACCGTGCTGGCAATCCATCTGAGCCACCGAGGGCACAGAAGATAGTGCGGTTGCAGAGATTTATCCCTTGTACGCTCCACGTGAGACCCACATTCCAAATCTAATGTCCACGCACTAACCTCGTAGTGCCCCTGCGCATTACACTCATTACTCGCGGCAAACAATCTTACCGAGTCCCGGACATGTCCTAAAGACCAGATACCATCGTCATAAATTGTTAAGAGGTCGGGACGTCGTAATCAAAATAAGCGTAGGCAAACGAATGGACAGTAAACTGACCACTCGAGGATCAAAGGGATGAGTAGCGATCGTGACGACGATTTAATTGAAGGTAGATGACCTTAAAAAATACGCAGGAGCGACAAGGTCGCGTGTAGTGTAATTGTTGGAAACATCTACAGGTGGTCTTTATCCAGCCACGATTGACAAATAGCTAGTGGTATTTTCTTCACTATTACATTTAATTACAGTAGAGAGAAAGAGAGGTGACAGGCAAGGTGTAAAACACGCGAAACGAAATCGTTAACTACAACTGCATTATTCACATATAATCCACACCACGTCTCATTTTGAGATGAAGGGACACAACTGCTAATTTGGCCGTAGTTCAAAGGTTGCAAAAAAGCAATTTCGCATTTTCTTATTAAGTGCAAGAAAAAATTCCCTTCGGCGCAGCCGACGACTCATTGTGTTCCCTTTAAAATTTAATATCAGTGTGAAGCCTCTGTTAAAAGAACGAATAGTTCATTACTTTTACAAGACACGTTTTAATTTTAAATTTCTTACATACTCTATAGGCTACAGTAAGGTGAACAAAGGAAGCGTGAGCTTCTTTTTTGGGTACAATGAGACAGCTGTATTGTCGCTTTAAAAATGGTTCAAATGGTTCTGAGCACTATGCGACTTAACTTCTGTGGTCATCAGTCGCCTAGAACTTAGAACTAATCAAACCTAACTAACCTAAGAACATCACACATATCGATGCCCGAGGCAGGATTCGAACCTGCGACCGTAGCGGTCGCTCGGTTCCAGACTGTAGCGCCTAGAACCGCACGCCACTCCGGCCGGCTATTGTCGCTTTATTTATGCTGTTAAAATAGCCGTAGAATCACGTATCATGATATACGATCTTAGCTTTACTTGTCCATGTTACTTGGGTGACAGATATTAAACTTAGCAATTGTCTGTTCTTTAGGCAAAACTCTTCGATAACAATTGTCCAGTAATCACTAACAGTCTGTGAAATGTGTTATCTTTTATATTGAAACCTGTTGCGAAGTTTTACTAGAAACTGGTGCCACCCGTTAAAATACATTGATTCAGTTTCGAAATTTTGCTCTTCACACGGGTTTAATTGCTCAGAAAGTTTCGAAATAGCGCCGGCTCCGCTTCACATGTTTGATACACTCTGAAAACTCTACTCTTTATCTTAGCCAGTTTTTCGCTATATCCTTCTTCCCCATGCTAGCACTCCATCAAAGTAAACAACTATTAGCTTCTGGAGTGTGTAAACTAGGAGAGTGATACTGACCGAATTGAAGATGTTCGAAAGGATCGTGGATCCTACGTGACGGTTAAACCCATTGTATAGTCCAATGGTCCGGAATCAAGTTCCGGTCTGTCACATAATCCTAACCTCTCGTGAAATTTCACATGTTTCTTACGTGTAAACATAGCATTTGTTACTCTACACAGCGGATAACAGGTTGCACAGCTTCATTCCCTTTTAGTACGTCTGCATCAAGTGTACTCTCTTAGCTTATTCAGAATTATGAATGTATCGTTGAAACATTCCTCCAGGTACATTGCCCTTCTATCAATTATTAAACGTCTTCCCTTATGATCGATGTATGTACGAGCTCCTCCTTTAAATTCTAGGTTATAGTTACATGCATTTCAGGGAACTATTCCTCTGTCGAGCGGTATTATGCGTAAAATTCATGTAATCGTTTGGTTCTATGGTAATTTATTGCTTATGGACACAATATTGCTTCTTTTGACATGACGGGCACTCAAAGTCCCAGAAGCTATAAAATCTTTTGGAGGATAGTCAGATAAGTTTTTCTCCGCAAACCAAGCTGATATTACATACCTTGCTACGATACACGTATATCAAGCGAGAGCAAGGTTTTGAAGCATCAGTCATGAAACTCGCCGTGAGGATAGCAAAACAAAAAATTTCTAGCTCACACATTGAAGGAAAATCTATTGAGACCATTGAAGGAACTACTGGAATGACAACAAAATAAATAATCCAAGAACACATGTGCGATCATCTCATCAATTTGCCTGACGCATATTATTTTGCCATTTACTAAACATTTCCAAATCTTTGGTTCGTGTAAACTCATATTTTGAATGGGATTATTTGAGAAAAGTGCAATGCGCTGCGCTTCTTGGCAGTAGGTGGTTTAACTTTGAGAAAAATGAAAGTACTTGAGTCTTGCTTCACATGTTCTTAGAATTCTTTAAATTGAATGTAAACTGCTTCCTCTTTCTTATCGTCATATATTACGGCGTGGTACTTCACCATTCATTGATTATGTATCACCGACAGAATTATCCTCTTCCTCACTTTGCTTCAGTACAAATATACTGTAAGATTAAAAAAATTAGCCTTCATGTAGCTGTTACGTTTTCTTCGGACAGAGGCAGGAAACCACCTGATAAACAGACGGAACAGTTTATCCGGCTGCCGCGCATGTTTATCTTACAAGGCGACCTAAGGCTTTAGCGCACTGCGACTCTTATTGTTTTACTCCTTAACGGCCTGACTGCTGTAACCATGAACGTGACGTAAATATAGCCTTGTTAACATTTGATAAGACTGGAAAACTCAACACGCGATTCTACTTTTCGTGTTGGGTCGATGGTTCAGAGATAAGAGTAATTGCTTGACCTAATTTTCTTCCATTCTACTCCGCCACTAGCGGTGTTCAAATTATACATTACGACAGTCTGGCGATATTCGCAAAGCACATCTTTTGACAATTTATCTCACAACTGGAACCATCTGATGTAATAACACAGTTATATCTGACCATTTGACAAACCTCTACTAGAGTGGCAATTCAGTGGGCCGTGTAACAGGGAGATGAATATTTAAGCCCGTCTTCCATGAAATATTGTGTTTAATCTATCACCAATCGTGTCGTTTCATGTGTTCATTTCCTAAAAATTAATACAGGATGCAGCGCAATCGGAGCACTGCTCAAGGTTGCCTATCACTGCCTGTAAAATTATCTGTTCAGTCAATTAATGTCAAGACGTGGGAATCGAAGGTATCAAATGGAAACATGCAAAGCACATCTATTGTAATACTACCTACGAAAAATTCAGAATGCAGCACACGGCAGAAACAAATAAATCAATGAATTTAGATGCATGCACATTAACACCCTTATACCAAAGCGATGAGGTGCAAGATATGGTAGGCCGACAACAGTATTAGTTAATGTGTGCAATGAGTAAGTTGCAAACGAAACAAAGTGGAATTTGGTAATGGATTTAAGATTTACAGAGAGGATATAGTAGCTTTAAGGTTTGCCAATGACCTTGTAATTTTGTCAGAGAATGCAGACGCTGGGATGATCAGCTGAGCGGTTAGACAGCAATTTAAATCAGACTGTGAGACTGACATGAACAAAAGTAAGACTAAAGTGATGTAAAGAATTAGCTCAGGTGAAGCAGAAGAAATTACATTACGAAATGAGACACTGAAATAGTGGGCGAGTTCCACGACTTGGAAAGGAAAGAACTGTTGATGGCGCAGACAAGAGGATACAACATACAGACTTGCAGGCATTGTTATGAAGTGAAACGTGGACGAGAAACAACGCAGTCGAGAAGAGTAGTACAGTGAAACAAATGATTAATAAATAGTAGGTAGGTGGATAAGGTAACTAATGAAGATTTACTGAATTTAATCGGGGATAAAAGATACTTACAGCAAAACTTGACTAAAAGGAGGAATTGGTTGATGGCAAACACTCAGAGGTATTGGATGGAAAGGAGGAGTTTAAAATTGTAGGAGGAGATCAGGATTTGACACTGACAAGAAGGTTCTCGTGGATGCTGGTTTTAAGGATATGGGATACTTATATATGGTGGAAAAATAGAAATTTTTTACCAATTTATTAAATTTATAGTCTTTCCTGTTTACATTGATTTGCACATAATAGGGTTTCAACTTAAAAATGACCTATGTATACCAAATTTTAAAGTTACGGTCATGTATGCCACCACGCCCCTTTTTTCTGTTACAGAAATCAGTATTATTTCGAAAAGAACTGTGAACTTTCTGCTTCCAGCGATTAAACGTATGATACATAGTATATGTTGGGAACAGTGCAGGCTTCTAGTGTATGTACATGATTATCTTCGCTAGTATTTACTTTTGTTTCGCTGAAGCAGTTTGTTCACGTGTTACTGAATGTTTGTTGCCAAAGTGCTACATATCTTTATGGAATTACATATCATTTAGTGTGCAATAAATACGAACTATCCTACGCATCAAAAAATTCAATATAGGAAATTTCGTGGTATCCAGTTCACAAACATAGCAAGACACACTGTTAAAAGTAACCTATGTATCAGTTCTTCACGGAAGAAACTCCCACAAGGCACACCTCCTGGTGGTTAAAATTTTTGTATTAACAATGACGCTGTTTGTAGTGGATTTGTTGCTGTTGATGTTGGCGAAATGTAAACAACATGATGGTGTAGGTCTCTGGAAATAACTGAACAACAAAGTAGCAGGAAGGGTTTAGCGTCAAAATTAATTGTTCTGTGTAGATTTTGCAACAAATTTACATCGAAAATGACTTCCAACATTGTCCATAACTCATATGATGTGAATTTGAAGTTAGTGTATGTAATGCGTGCAACAGGAAAAGGAAAAAAAAAAGGCTGGTCAAACGTTTTGTGGTTTTATGGACCTTCCTACTCCTCCGATAGGTTCAGCAAGTACATAAAAATATTTTTAGGTGCCTTAACTCGGTGTCTAAAGTAGCTATGAAACTTGCAGCAGAAGAAACTGTAAATATTATTGGAACCAAGGACTTTGCTGTTGCACTTGATGGGACATTGCAACGTCTACGACATCGTTCCTTGATTGGTATTGTAAGTGCTACTTCTCTGGAGAATGGAAAAGTTGTTGATGTTGAGTGCGTATCTAAGTACTGCCACACCTGCCATGGTAACACTGAAGGACAACATATTGAACATCAGTTTTCTAAGAATTATGATGGTTACAGTGGAAGTATGGAGTTTGATGGAGCTCTGAAAATATTTGTGGGGTCGTTGCCCGTTGACGTTAGATATACGAAGTGCCTAGCGATGGGGACTCTAAAGCTTTCAATAAAATTAATAAGTTCGATGTTTATGGTAACATCTTGTTAACAAAACTGGAGCGCTGTGGCCATGTGGCAAAAGAGGATGGGCGCTAGCTTGAGGAAACTACTAAGAGAAATGAAAAGAAAGTTGCTTTCTGATGGAAAATCTCTGTCTGGCTGAGGCAGACTGAAAGTTATTATGGACTGACCATTAGGCGGACTACACCTCTGAATGATGTTACAGCAATGAGGAAAGCTGTATATGCCACCCTCTTTCATATGTTGTCCACAGATGACCATCCTGTTCACAGACGTTGCTCGAAAGAAGCAGATTCTTGGTGTGGTTACAAAGAAGCAATAGAAAGTGGTCAAATATGCCATCATAAGCATTCTCTTCCTAAGCTTGTTATGAATGAATTAAAACCAATTTTTAGAGACCTGTGTGACCCTGTTTCGCTTAGTAAATGTCTTCATGGGGGCACTCAGAATACAAATGAAAGGTTCAACCACTGCATATGGGAAAGATTACACAAGAATGTTCTGTGGGACTAAATACATTAAACGTTGGTCTACTAGATGCAGTGATATGTTTCAGTGATGGAGTGATAGGAAGGTTGGAACTCCTGGAAGATCAATAGCTTGCATGTGACTGACAATAGTTGCATGAAGCTGAAAGATTCGCTCTTCAAGTTATCAAAGAAGCAAGAAGTGCTGAATGAATGCCAAGAGGAAGTTTGAAGATGAAGGAATGCAGGATGAAGACTATACTTCAGCAATGTTCTGATGCATAGTTTAATTGCGCTCATCTTCATTCGCAACTTCCCGCAAGTTGTATTTTTCATAATTCAGGTACAAATATTTGCTGAAGTTTATATAGTATTGGTCTATTTATTTCTGTAAATGGGGTCCATACTTATGTAGTAGACCTAAGCTTTATTGTAGAATCAACTAAATTATAGAAAAAATAACATTTTTATTAGGAAACAAATTATAAAAATTAAAATGTAAGATGTGATACCTTTACCCATGTAATATACATAGTAGGTGGAATTAAATAGGTCTTCTACCTCAGTCATCATGTCATACATATCTGGTAAAAATTTGTTCTCCTTCAAATCTATAACATTGGAATAAATGGTACCTCAATTTGAGGAAGCGTTTGGGGAAAAAATTGCATCAGTTGCTTTGTAATTTTTTTAATAACTCTAAGCAGCTTCAAAAATGTTCAAAATACTTCTGATTTGTCTTGAAAGTGTGCTCCATTACCTGATACCAACAAAAAAAATCTGTAAAACATGTACATTATAAACAGAGCCTGAAAGAGGTAGGTGTTGATTTTTACATAATACTGAGCCGGAAAAGTACCCTGTATCCTTAATGACAAAGCCAACTGTGAACAGATAAGCATACAGAGCTGCAGCAAACCAATCTTCGGACTGAAATCTGCACCAAAATCAAGCCAAAAAGTCAGAATAATGGAAACATACACAAATATACAAATGTAAATGTATGAGACATCAACGTTGTGTTCCTGTAATAACCGTTTTTCAACGTCAGAATTTTCGTGCCTTTTGGAGAAACTATATATGATGGTGCTTCCATTAAATTATTAGCCATAGTATCACTGAGTTAAACATACGTTTCTGTTTTTAGATTAAGTTCTTAGTAGTTATTGAAGCTATGATGACAAATTAAATAATTTTGCCAAACAGTACACTGCAACAGATACACCTCTTGCTTCACAACAAATGTACATTTTTATCACTTCTAAATGGTGGAAAATGGTTCCATATCGTAGTTTTGCGTTCGTCATACGAGTGAAGAACTGCAGTCTCGTTCACATCCGAAGTTAGCGGCTTCTGTGAGAGGACGTGCGCGATACTACAGGCATCAACTGTGCACGCGTTTCATCCTTTCTAGCCCTCACTGTATCATCTTTGCTTGGTGACACGTTCCTTCTGGGGCTGTGTGGTAGTGAGTGGTGTGTGGGATACGGAGCTGGAGGAGTGCGCCGGATTACTCGGCGTCCTGGTGGTTGCAGCGAGTTGAAATCGTTGATCGTTGGGCTACGGGTGCCCATGTTTTCCTGCAGCGTTGACCGTTGCTACTGGTGAGTGTAGCGAGCAGGGGGTGACTCGTCGGGTGCAGCCTGTTTACGATGTGCATCAGTTAGTTATGGTGTGCTAAATACGCCGAGGTGTATTGGAAAACTTGTTAGCGGCTACAAACAGGAGAGCAGTGTTATTCGACGCCTAACTGGAGTCTCGAAGCTATTGGCCTCCTTGGTATTTACTTGAAATTATGTATGAACACTATTCGTTAAGTACAGTACGTAAAAATTATTAATTCTGCGCCAGTGTGAGCTGGCCAGGAATACAGTTCCTTTATGACTTTCAATGACCCCTTTTGGTGCTTGTTTGCGCCAGTCTTGAGGTTTCTCTAACCACCAAGCAGTGAGAAGGCCGAATTGTTCAATTCTGTATTACGTAATTGTTTTCCGCCGCGGAAGGTCCTTTAAATCATCGTCGAAAGACTAAACTGTAGATATTGCGATAACCGGTAGCAGAATAGAAAAGCAACTACAGTCGTTTAGCAGTGGGAAGCTTTCAGGACCAGATGAGATACCTTTAAGTCTCTACAGCGGTTACGCGAAAGCACTTGCTCCGCTTTGAGCTGTAGTTTAATCGCTCGAGCAACGAAGGGACCTTGCTACCGGAAATAAATCGTCGGTCATTTCCGTTTCCAAGAAGGGCCGCAGGACGGATGCACACGATTATAGCCCTATATCGTTAACGTCGATCTTTTGTAGAATTATGGAATATGAATTATGGAATGTGCATTATGCACAAGAGTTATGAAGTTTTTGGACAACTAAATTCCACTCTATAAAACTAACATGGATTCCGTGACCTGAAATCCAGCAAAACTCTGCTCGATTTGTTCATACATGAGATCCATAGACATTGCCGCTCAGTTTTGAAACCGTGTTCATTTGACTTCTGGAAGGCATTTGGCACCGTCCCGCATCGCCGTATAGTGAAACAAAATGAGCTTATCGAATACCAGATCAGATTTTCTAGTGGGTTCAAGCTAAAGGAACTATCGGTAGATATAAAGGTGATTTCCGGAGGACCCCAAGGAAGTGTGATACGACCGTTATTGTTGACAATGTGTATAAATGATTTAGTAGACATCGTCGTATGCTCTTCATGACTGTTCGCAGATGACGCGGTTGTCCATAACAAAGTATCAACGCCATAAGATAGCATCAATTTGCAAAATGACCTGCAGGGAACTGATGACTGTTGCAGGCTCTGGTGGTTGACCCTGAAAGTTAACAAATGTCACATACTACGCATACGTAGGAAATGAAAGCCACCGCAGTATAATTGTTGATGTGAAACCAGTGTAAACAATATCTACCTTGAAACGGGTATAAGTAGCTACCCGGGGCAACGTCAGACGGAATGACTACATAAAAAAGTAGGAGAGAAAGCAGCACATTCCAGACTGCGATTCACTGGAGGAATATTAAGGAATTGTAACTCATCAACGAAGGAAGTGCCTTATTAGGTGATTGTTCGATCAATTCTTGAATAATGTTCGTCACGGCTTTATTTAGTCGGCGCGAGAACGTTATCGAGATGCTCAACAAACTCCATTATCAGTCGTCACGAGAGATACGTTAGGCGTAATGACCACTGAGAGAAAATTCGAGAAGTTAAACCCAATACATAGGCTTACCGACAATCATTCTTGCCAAGCCCCATTCGCAAATGTAAGGGGTAACGGGTTCAGTTAGTCAACCAGAAGTACCTTCCGCCACGCACCATTGGGTGGCTTGCTGAGTATGATGTAGATGTAAATATGTGTTTCTCGTCATTTGAAATTTAATTTGCACTCAGTTAAACCCTTTATTGTGGGATTCTAAGAGGTATCACGCAGGCTTCGAAGTTTAGAAATGAGAACATAGACACATTTGTAAGTCAAATTGAGGTGCTCAAAGCAGTTAATTGCACGTTTTTGACGATTAGAAACACATGCGGCATTCCAGTATGGACAAAATTAGTAGTACTAATACGTGCCATCAGTGTTGCAGTTGTTTACTGTATGGTTGTCCTCATCCAAAGTAACAAAATACGTTAATCGCCTGTGATCACATTAGCTACCGAACCAGATATCACATCGCCGATAACTTCTCACAACGCTCTGCCGATAACATCTCACAACATTCTTGACACAAAGTTTAGCTTTGTTTCTACACCAAAGTTTTACTGCACCCCTGCATTACTTGCACTGAAATCCTCGTCGCCATAACACCTCCCGGGGACGCGTTATCTGTAGAACTTCGTTTACGACTGCGCCAGAGTACTGTTGTAATGTGGCTCCTATTTTCATTTCAGCTGTTCGATTTTTAGGAACCCTCTGATTGCATGACGGAATTTTACAATGTTTTTATAGGGCAGTCATTCTATATCACATTGCCAAGACCTAAGAATGAAGCGAGTGTAAAGTACCCAGTATTTGTTTCTCAGTGCAACCGAACGAGGTAATGCTGTCGTAAGGCACTGGAGTCGTATTCATTAGATAGCAGTTCAGTCCTCATTTCTTTAACGACATTTAGGTACTTGTGGTTTCCATAAATCGCCCAATGCTAGTGACAGTATGATTGGTTCGAAAGGACACGGCTATTTCCTTCCTAATCGTACCCATTCCTAGCTAGTTATCGAACCCTAATGATCCGACGAGTCATTAAACACCACGCTTTTCCTTTTCCTCGCTACCAATATGGATTTTTGCGTATCTTTTACAATTGCAGGTGATGCCCGTCAGTGGCTCTCTTATCGTTACTCGACTGTATTGACAAATATGAACGAACGCATGACAAAAATGCAAATTTGGTTTAGAGTAAAATAAACTGTGCCGACAGAAGGCAGTATCCGTTGATAGGGTAATTAAAATGAATTTTTCTTGAATTATGCCATCTGTGAGTTACCTACTACACTGGTGTGCAAAAACTAATGACGAAACGAACTTTCATATCATGCCTCACTTCCAAGTAACATGGCTCGATGACACTTGGAGAAAACTTAAAAATACTACACATTAGTACAGAAGTTAAGTTGTTTTTGTTGTGGACTTCAGTCCTGAGACTGGTTTGATGCAGCTCTCCATGCTACTCTATCCTGTGCAAGTTTCTTCATCTCCCAGTACCTACTGCAGCCTACATCCTTCTGAATCTGCTTAGTTTATTAATCTCTTGGTCTCCCTCTACGATTTTTACCCTCCACGCTGCCCTCCAGTACCAAATTGATGACCCCTTGATGCCTCAGAACATGTCCTACCAACCGATCCCTTCTTCCAGTCAAGTTGTGCCACAAACTCCCCTTCTCCCCAATTCTATTCAATACCTCTTCGTTAGTTATGTGATCTACCCATCTAATCTTCAGCATTCTTCTGTAGCACCACATATCGAAAGCTTCTATTCTCTTCTTGTCCAAACTATTTATCGTCCGTGTTTCACTTCATACATGGCTACACTCCATACAAATACTTTCAGAAACGACTTCCTGACACTTAAATCTATACTCGATGTTAACAAATTTCTCTTCTTCAGAAACGTTTTCTTTGCCATTGCCAGTTTACATTTTATATCCTCTCTACTTCGGCCATCATCAGTTATTTTGCTCCCAAAATAGCAAAACTCCTTTACTACTTTAAGTGTCTCATTTCCTAATCTAATTCCCTCGTCGTCACCCGACTTAATTAGACTACATTCCATTATCCTCGTTTTGCTTTTGTTGATGTTCATCTTATACCATCCTCTCAAGATACTGTCCATTCCGTTCAACTGTTCTTCCATATCCTTTGCTGTCTCTGACAGAATTACAATGTCATCGCCAAACCTCAAAGTTTTAATTTCTTCTCCATGGATTTTAATACCTACTCCGAACTTTTCTTTTGTTTCCTTTACTGCTTGCTCAATATACAGACTGAATAACATCGGGGAGAGGCTACAAACCTGTCTCACTCCCTTCCCAACCACTGCTTCCCTTTCATGTCCCTCGACTCTTATAATTGCCATATGGTTTTTGTACAAATTGTAAATAGCCTTTCGGTCCCTGTATTTTACCCCTGCCACCTTTAGAATTTGAAAGAGAGTATTCCAGTCAACAGTGTCAAAAGCTTTCTCTAAGTCTACAAATGCTAGAAACGTAGGTTTGCCTTTCCTTAATCTAGTTTCTGAGATAAGTCGTAGGGTCAGTATTGCCTCACGTGTTCCAACATTTCTACGGAATCCAAACTGATCTTCCCCGAGGCCAGCTTATACCAGTTTTTCCTTTCGTCTGTAAAGAATTCGCGTTAGTATTTTGCAGCTGTCACTTAATAAACTGATAGTTCGGTAATTTTCACATCTGTCAACACCAGCATTCTTTGGGATTGGAATTACTACATTCTTCTTGAAGTCTGAGGGTATTTCGCCTGCCTCATACATCTTCCTCACCATATGGTACAGTTTTGTCACGACTGGCTCTCCCAAGGCTGTCAGTAGTTCTAATGGAATGTTGTCTACTCCCGGGGCCTTGTTTCGACTTAGGTCTTTCAGTGCTCTGTCAAACTCTTCACCCAGTATCATATCTCCCATTTCATCTTCATCTACCTCCTCCTCCATTTCCATAATACTGTCCTAAAGAACATCGCCCCTGTAGAGACCCTGTATATACTCCTTCCACCTTTCTGCTTTCGCTTCTTTGCTTAGAACTGGGTCTCCATCTGAGCTCTTGTTATTCATGCAAGTGGTTCTCTTTTCTCCAGAGGTCTCTTTAATATTCCTGTAGGCAGTATCTGTCTTACGCCTCGTAAGATAAGCCTCTACATCCTTACATTTGTCCTCTAGCCATCCCTGCTTAGCCATTTTGCACTTCCTGTCAAATCATTTTTTAGACGTTTGTATTCCTCTGCCCCTGCTTCACTTACTGCATTTTTGTATTTTCTCCTTTCATCAAGTAAATTCACTATCTCTTCTGTTACCCAAGGATTTCTACTAGCTCTTGTCTTTTTACCTACTTGATCCTCTGCTGCCTTCACTATTTCATTCCTCAAAGCTACCCATTCCTCTTCTACTGTATTTCTTTCCTCCATTCCTGTCAATTGTTCCCTTATGCTCTCCCTGAAACTCTGTACAACCTGTGGTTCCTTCGGTCTATCCAGGTCCCATCTCCTTAAATTCCCACCTTTTTGCAGTTTCTTCAGTTTTAATCTACAGTTCATAACCAATAGCTTGTGGTCAGAGTCCACATCTGCCCCTGGAAATGTCTTACAATTTAAAATCTGGTTCCTAAATCTCTGTCTTACCATTATATAATCTATCAGAAAGCTTTTAGAATCTCCAGGGTTCTTCCATGTATACAGCCTTCTTTCATGATGCTTGAACCAAGTGTTAGATATGACTAAGTTATGCTCTGTGAAAATTCTACCAGGCGGCTTCCTCTTTCATTTCTTAGCCCCAATCCATATTCACCTACTACGTTTCCTTCTCTTCCTCTTCCTTTTCCTACTGTCGAATTCCAGTCACCTATGACTATTAAATTTTCGTCTCCCTTTACTACCTGAATAATTTCTTTTATCTCATCATACATTTCCTCAATTTCTTCATCATCTGCAGAGCTAGTTGGCATATAAACTTGTACTACTGTAGTAGGCGTGGGATTCGTGTCTATCTTGGCCACAACAATGCGTTCACTATGCTGTTTGTAGTAGCTTACTCGCACCCCTATTTTCCTATTCATTATTAAAGCTACTCCTGCATTACCCCTATTTGATTTTGTATTTATGATCCTGTGTTCGCCTGACCAAAAGTCTTGTTCCACCTGCCACAGAACTTCACTAATTCCCACTATATCTAACTTTAACCTACCTGCCCGATTAAGGGGTCTGACATTCCACGCTCCGATCCGTAGAATGCCAGCTTTCTTTCTCCTGATAACGACGTCCTCTTGAGGAGTCCCCGCCCGGAGATCCAAATGGGGGACTTTTTACCTCCGGAATATTTTACCCAAGAGGACACCATCATGATTTAACCATACAGTAAAGCTGCATGCCCTCGGGAAAAATTAAGGCTGTGGTTTCCCCTTGCTTTCAGCCGTTCGCAGTACCAAAACAGCAAGTCCGTTTTGGTTAGTGTTACAGGGCCAGATCAGTGAATCATCCAGACTGTTGCACCTGCAACTACTGAAAAGGCTGCTGCCCCTCTTCAGGAACAACACGTTTGTCTGGCCTCTCAACAGATACCCCTCCGTTGTGGTTTCACCTACGGTACGGCTATCTGCATCGTTGAGGCACGCAAGCCTCCACTCCAACGGCAAGGTCCATGGTTAAGGGGGGGGAGCAGAAGTTAAGTAACTGAAAGAAATACGTAATGAGGCGAAAGGAAACGAAATTTTTATTCAAACTCGATAATTGCAATGATGGCCCCCAGTTTGTAACCTAACCATGATGGTTTGAGAGCACCTGGGCTGTTCTTGTAAACATCAATGAAGACAAAACTGTAATCGGCCATTTTTTGAAAGCATCATTCATTTGGTTCAAATGGCTCTGAGCACTATGGGACTTAACATCAATGGTCATCAGTCCCCTAGAACTTAGAACTACTTAAACCTAACTAACCTAAGGACAGCACACAACACCCAGCCATCACGAGGCAGAGAAAATCCCTGACCCTGCCGGGAATCGAACCCGGGAACCCGGGCGTGTGAAGCGAGAACGCAACCGCGCGACTACGAGATGCGGGCCATCATTCATTTCATCCTAACTGCACTGGTGTGTAAAAATTAAGGACGAAAGTAAATTTCGCATGATGTGTCACTGCTAGGCATCATAGGTCTAAGAAACTTGGACCGTATCTGGGAACAACAAGTACAGTATTGTACAAATGATAACTAAAACAAATACGCAACGGACGAACAGATGGCTCAAATTGCTCTGAACACTATGGAACTCAACTTCTGAGGTCATTAGTCTCCTAGAACTTACAACTAGTTAAACCTAACTAACAAGAACATCACACACACATCCATGCCCGAGGCAGGATTCGAACCTGCGACCGTAGCGGTCTCGCGGTTCCTGACTGCAGCCCCTAGAACCACACGGCCACTTCGGTCGGCAGGACGAACAGAAATGACACTTATATCCAAGGAGGATAACTACACTCAAGTCAGCTGGACATAGCAAAAGCGGGACGCGGTTCTTAATAGGGTGTGTGATCTGCACGGACGGCAGTGCGTGCTTTGCAACCTATCCCCGTGCTGGCTACGAGGTTGGTAATCAGTTATTTTGTCAGATCGCTCCATTCCTCCACCAGCGCGGGTGACGACCGCTGTATAGTCGTTGGTGCATTTTGATGTACTGCAATACAGGACCGAAAGAACACAATGAAAGACGGACATGGGGAAGCAGTACAGTGTCACAATTATGTTCACTGGTGTGATACCGTGTTCAGAGGTCTGCATTGTTATACCTCCCAGTTGCCAGCCTCGCTCCTGGAACGCCGTACCGAAAGAACTCTTTACCAACGTTGTGGCTGAATTGGAGCACGTTGCAGAACAAGAACTGCCGTCCGCACTGATCACACATCCTACTCAGAAACATATTTCGCCGTTCGTAATGTCCAGGCGACCATCATGATTCGCTGTGAGTTCAGTGTAATTAGTGTATGAATGAAAATGTCATTTCTGTTCACCTCACTGCGTCTTTATTTTCTGTATTGTACTGCAGAAGTTCTTTAGATATATATAGTCCACGTTTCACCGGACTACGTAACTTGGCAATACCATATCATGTGAAAGCCACTTACGCCCTTACGTTCTGCACAACAGTGTATTTATTACCATCTTTCTCACATCTCCCCTCAGTGCGACAGACAAAGGTTTACAATTCCCGAATATGGAGTCTCCATATAATAACAATAGCTAACAAGAATAACAAAAAGGGAACAGAAAATGTATCTCGGTGCCCTAATTCATTTCGCTAGTCAGCGACTTGTCCAGTTTCGTGGAGATGTTATGTAAAACAGGCGACTGTGAGTACAACTACCGTCCAGCCTGAGGGAGTTTCTATATATTAATCAGTGTGAAAACGTTGCGGAAAGAATATCGCAACGGAATGAGATAAATCGATACTGGCACAGTGTAACATGACAGTCATGACACTTTCTTGTTGTTTCCGTTACCAGCTACGATAGCAACGCCACAAACGACCAACAATTTACACCTCTGAGTATCATGCCGCATGAGTCTCAACAGTACAGTTTATACTGAATGGTAACATAGTTTTTACAATAGGGATCGTATGTAGCGCCATAAATATCGACAACAACAAAAAAGGGGGACCACGTCCGTCTTTTTTTAGTTCCCTATGAACCCTGAGAGGTGTAATACGGTATATTACAGGACAGTGTATTTACAGGACAGTTTATTTACCATTTTCTTGTGACATATGGATATTTACTGAAGAATGTCGACTTATTTTAAGGACAAAAAATACGTAGTTAACGCCGGAAGACATGACCGTTTGCAAAAATACGTCATATATCTACCTGAAAACGGAAAGTTTTCTTCGCTGCACTTTCATCCAAAGCAGTGAATGAGCAACGTAACAAACTTGTGTAGAATGCGATATCTATACAATGTAAGGTATCGTATAAGTCACCAAACCTGCAGCAAAAGCTAAAGCCACACAGACGTGGTGATAAAACGTCAAAAGCAATTAAACTGCTTGCCAACACAGAGGAAATCAATTCTGCATTGTTGCTACGTCCAAGCCACAAACGGAGAGAAGATTCTACTCTAGAGTAAGAATAAGCGAATCATTAGGCTCTAAACAAAATTTTTGCTTGTCAAGTAAAGTGCCAGTCGTAATAAAACAGACAATAAGAAAAAATGTTTCTAATGTGTGAAATACATGTTTATAACCTGAAGCGTCAACGAAACTGGTATAGGCATGCGTTTTCAAAAACAAAGTTATGTAAACAGGAAGAATACGGCGCTGCGGTCGGTAACGCCTACCTAAGACAACAAGTGTCTGGCGCAGTTGTCAGATCGGTTACTGCTGCTTCAATGGCAGGTTATCAAGATTTAAGTGAGTTTGAACCGGTGTCATAGTCGGCGCATGAGCGATGGGACACAGCATCTTCGATGTAGTGATGAAGTGGGGATTTTCCCGCACGGTCATTTCACGGGTGTTCCGTGAATATCAGGAATCTGGTAAAACATCAAATCTCTGACATCTCTGCGACCGGCAAAAGATCCTGCAAGAACGGGAACAACGACAACTAAAGAGTTGGAGTGATATAGGACTATAGGACCCATGAAAAGTCTAGATACGACTCTGACGGGTGACAGGTACGTAAGCCTCCTCTCCGATCAAGTGCATCCATTAATGGGCATTGTTCATTCCAGCAGGACAATGCGACACACCACACGTCCAGAATTGCTAGAGAGTGGCTCCAGAAACACTCTACGGAGTTTAAACACTTTCGCTGGTAACCAAACTCTCCAGACATGAACATTATTGAGCACATCTGGGATGCCTTGCAACATGCTGCTCAGAAGAGACTTCCCACCCCTCGTACTCTTACGGATTTATGGACAACCCTGCAGAATTCTCGATGGCTGTCTCCTCCGGCAGTAATTCAGATATTAATCGAGTCCATGCCAAGTCGTGTTGTAGACCTTTTGTGTGTGTGGGGGGGGGGGGGGGGGGGGGGTCGTCCTGCGCAGCAGGTATACCAGTTTCTTTGGCTCTTCAATGTATTTTCTTGCTCGTCCTCCACAGACTCGAAAATATTTATTCATCGATAAGTTGTAACTTAGGTCACTGAATCAGTGAGATTCGACTGTTTTTAGATTTTTCGGGATAATTATTGTCTCTTAATATTCTATTGAAGCATGGAATGCAAAAAATACAAAAACTATTTCGTTGTTTAAGTAGTAAAATATGGAAAATAAGCATTATCCTTACAACGTACGTGACTCCTTTTTCACGGCTTGGGGTGCTACTCTGGCTTCAGCTGTCAAACGGTAACAACTTCCGCAGAAGAGTGTGTCGCGACTGTGTGTGTGGGACTGTCATACTGGTGCGACCGGAGAACTGAGGAGCTGTCACTAGAAGCGTGCAGCCTAGCAACCGGTGGCGAAGCTGTAACGAGACTGGAATGTAGAAACAAGCCGACTGTGCCTGTGGCGAAATGAAAATACTAAAATATACTGTAATAACGCCAGTTCTTTTCATGTATTGGTCCTGTACTGATCTCTATAAGCATCTCAGCGCTTGTCCAAGATTATTATCGATTTTTGTGTGAGTTATTTGATTTCCTTAAATAATAGTTAGGGAATTACGGCTCACTATCTGGAAGACTTCGTTACAGCATTCATATGTTTCCGATTAGTATTTTTGTGTACTGAAGTGAAGGCATTGCTGCCATTAGTGCTCTGAAATTCAGTATTGAACAATTTTAGTTATTTAATTACGAACAAGAAAAAGGTTAATTCCTTGGAAGCTGTATCTTATCCCTGAACTCGTGGTTATTTCGATTTTCATTGACACTGACCCCACGGGTAGATAGTTCAGGGCTTGATTAGCTATTAGATGGCAGCAAGTATTCGGGTATTTTATTTGGGCCCCTTTTCTGTGGCGTCTCCGTGAGTCCGTAACTCCGATTAGGTGCACTCAGGTTCTAGTGGGCCGGATCGTAGGTCGTAAGTCATAAACCAAAGTCATAAACTCCTACGTAATAGGTCCGCAGGCTGGCAATCATGTATCCGGGTAGCTGATCACTTGAAGAAGCCTGAAAGAGGGAAGAAGTTGTCTTGGGCGATTCGACGAGTCTGGTGTACGACGTGCAACGTAACACAACGGAGAGTGGGTGCTGCTTAGGCATTCCGGTGGGCGTGTTCGAACTGCTGACTCTGGTTCGATGGCAGCCGGCAGCAAGTGCGGTCAGAGCAGAGGTAGGATACAGCAGCAGCGTGGGCAGACCGCAGGCGTTGCGGCTGCATTGTCTACGGGGCGGACGAGAGCCACCGTGCTCGCTCGCTAGTCCATGGCGGAGAGATTGACTCTGTTCAGCCTCGTATGTAGTCTACGGGTGCGCGAGCTGCCTTGTATTTTAACACGTATCCTCGCGGGAGACCAGCAGCCGATGACTGCTGGCGGTCTACCAATGCAGCATCGTGTAACGGATCTTCTGGGTTCCGGATAAATAGTAGTTGGTAGCCTTTTGTAGTTATTATTATTTTCCTTTCTATGTAGATTCTACGTAGATTTTCCCCTTTCAGCAGCACAATGCTTAGTTATTACCACCACATTGGAAATTATGTTGAAATATTACCTTCCATTTCATGCCAGTTAGTGTTCAACATCCGATTTTTCATTCATATAGATGAAAGGCTAAAACAAAATCGTAAATAAACAATTAAATATATAGTGGTGTCGCGGCAGTGAGATACAGCCTTTGTGAGTGCGTGGCAGTCCACAGCTGCGTGCGAGGTATCATGCTGGTAAACATCAACGAGATGCGACCAAGAGTCACTGGTCGCATTTCACCTCTTCGCGGGTCCTTCAGCAGCTCAGTACACTACGTCGGCAGCCAACACGCCATCGACCACCCGACGCTACGGTCAGCTTAGTTTAAGGTAAGTGTAAAGACAAATAACCAGTAATTAAGTAAATAAACGTGAAAGGGAAGGTCAGAACTAACCGGGACTTAATCGACACCTCTGGTGGATCTAGTAGTGGTAACACGGGAAATCAATCCGTATTAAGTATATTAGACATGGACATACATGGCACTGCATCCAGGGAGGGGGGAAGGAGTGGTAGGGTGAGTCATTTGAGAGAGATGTGTATTGAGTCAGATAGCTTCCAGATGAGATCAAAAGCGAGACAATGGAGTGAAGCGACTTTGGCTCACACAGTATCTCTAGATTAAAGCAAGGAAGGGGCGAGTCACGCTAATAAGGATCATTATCGCTTACTACAGTAACGTAATAAACGACCTTACACAATGGTTCAAATGGCACTGAGCACTATGGGACTCAACATCTGAGGCCATCAGTCCCCTAGAACGTAGAACTACTTAAACCTAACTAACCTAAGGACACCACATACACCCTTGCCTGAGGCAGGTTCCGAACGTGCGACCCTAGCGGTCTCGCGGTTCTGGACTGAAGCGCCTAGAACAGCTCGCCCACACCGGTCGGCTAAACGACCTTATATTTTTAATTCTCTTAAGTAAAATCTTTGGAGAAAGCTTCTTTGTTTCGTAAGCACAACATTGTATGACTGATGTGCAAATGGAGGAAAATATGAATTTCAGCGTCAGAATGACGCACAAGTGCTCATCTTCTTGCGTTGTTAGTATTTTTTATGTCTTCAAACCATCTGATACGTCACTGCAATATTTTTTGTAGCTAATTCATTTAATTATCAGCGTTGCATGTCATAATCTATCCTCCCGGGCCATTCGGATGCCGTTGGTCAATGTCGCCAATGTTTAGCACTAACAACAACCGTGTAAATTATGCCTCCTACCTGATGATGGTTAATCATCGAAACGCGTAATGGGAGAGATCAGAATTCATGAGTGGCGTAGAGTTAAATACTCTTTTTCATTCTTATTAACAGTCACAGTTCCCACAAAGTAATTCACAACTGATGTAACTGATAAGGAGCTGTTAGTTGAGAATCAATGTATTCCTTCTTAATGACATATCCACTGTACAGTTTATAGCTACAACTTAAGCCAATAGTAACTGTTCAGGGTGACACTCAGCCAACCTCAGTGCGTGACTTTTAACGTAGTCCAATTATTTAATGCAACACTGAGTAGAAAAGCGATTGACTCTTTTACTTGAAACACTGATTTATGATAAAGGTGTAGAATATAACACACTAGGTGACGTTGAGGATACAGGAGTAGCAGCAGCACACACTCGTGTGGCCTTGTCGAAGTTTTGCAGTGACATGACGGGCCCTGTTTTGTCACAGTTTTCAGCTGTGTTAACAAAGAACTGAGCGAATAACGTTTAGCTGAAACAAGGTCTCATACCTGTGAAATGCCTGTTTCTGTAATTCGGAGATGGGGATTCAATAATCATGATTTGCACCTGAATAGGAGGGAGAAGGAATGGTTACCTGAGCACCTTGCAGGAAATATATGGGGACCCTGAAGGACACAAAACGAAATCCCTACGATTCTGGAATCAAAGGAGCACTTATCTCTTAGGATAGAGCCGTGCAACAGTTGGAGATTATTGAGAGAAATTAGAGTCATACAAGACTGCAACACGCGTAACAGTTTCCAGGAAAAATTAAATTAATTTGTTTCATTAGAACATGAGAGAGTTGAAAAGCAAGACAGATGAGCTTTTTGTATGCCCAGAACAAGTGTGTAGGTGTTCCGTGCCTCTCTGAGCACCACAGAATGCAGATGTTAAATAGAAGGGGCTACAGACAAGCACCATTTTCATGTAGGATTCACATGGAGAAAGGAGGAGTTGTAACATATGTGAAAGTATTGAGAAAAACAGTTTTTGTGATGAACGGAACGTAGAAGCACGTACTTGTAAGTTGTTACACATAATACTCCTCTGATAATTGTGACAATCTACAGACCCCTCTAGGAAACTTTCAGCTACTTATGAAGAATCTAGCATTATTGAGCATAGTATCATAGAATAAGAGACAGTAATTAGTGGAAATTTCACTGTAGGTATCTTAAAATATAATGACAGGAAAATAGAACCTACAATTATTCCTGGGGTCTTTTAATCTAATTTCAGTAGTCAACTTTCGACCTCGTGTGCAGGAAAATAGCAGAAGATTGATTGGTAACATATTTGTAGACAGTTCTCGGGCTGGAACTATTAATGTGAACCGCATTGCTGATGGTCTATCTGACCATGATGCTCAATTAATGAAAATAAAAGGTACGACATCATACAACCCCGGAGACAGGTTCATAAAAAGTAGTGGGGCCTATTAACGAAGACAGGATACAATGTTTTAAGAATAAGCTAAAGAGGTGGTATGCGATAAGGTATATGTAGATTGAAAGGTTAATGTCAGATAGAATTAATTCCATTGTAAATTTGTGTCAATCTTTGAAAGTTAATTTCCTAAAAATTAATGAGAATATTCTTTAAAAAAGAGATAAGAGCGGATAACAAAGAGAATCTGATTCTCATGTAAGAGCAAGAGGGAGATTTATGTAAAGGCCACGGTAAGTCAACATCTGGCAGTACTTGCACAATACAAAAAATATTGTATTATAAGGAGACTCACTGAAATATTCAGAAGCATGTCTGTTGTGACGAAAAGAACTAACTCAGATGATAGCATTAAGATTATGTGAGACATTGTCAAATCGGAGACAGGTCAGCCAGTCAGTATACAAGATTCCAAAAAATTAAACTAAAGAACAATATTGTGACTGTTAGTTCACAAAATGCAAATAGTTTTAACAATCACTTTCTAAAAATGGGAACAAATATGTTATTAAGTGGTTCACTTGAAGATGCAAGAAATGTGTTAAGAATGTCATTCCACAAAACTTCAAGCAACTAGAAGTAACGCCAACATCCTGCACTGAAATTAATACAATTATAAAATTCTAAAAAATAAAATCTTATGTCGTATTAAGTGAATTTTGCACACAATCGTTTAGCGTGGAATACAGTCTCCCGGCAGAAGTCGGCAGCAGCAACATAATAATTATTAAAATTAATTGATGATAGACCCTTATAACCAGAACGCAGTAGTTAGTTCTTCCCCGCTACCCACCCTAAGGTTGCAATTACACCCTTCAGCAATACAAGACGAGTCTTACTTTCCAACTTGAGGGTAGGTAAATTTCAGTGCATGCCGAATTTACAATTTACTGAGCATAACTGTAGAGAGATTGCATTGCACTTGTCATTATTATGGCCAATTTCACCGTGTTGATTTAGTTCAAGGTTTGTTAGGTTAAGAATTAATTCCCAAGAAGAAGACACTTAATAAGAACTTGTAGAGGAAAGATGTGTATTCCTGTTCAGTTGCTTAATATGTAATACTTCCAAGTCAATTTTAATGTGATCTAAGAAGGTCCTATGTTGACAGTGAGACTGCTTTAGTTAGATTACAACAGTTTTTGTTGTAGTATCATGATTTGTAAGGTAATGTTTATACGTAAATTGCACTACAGAGGGGTCGAAAAAATATATCCACTGTTTAAAAGTCCATAACTGGCAAACAAATGGACGGGGTTGTCGCATCTTTGGTAGTGTAATAGTTTGTAGTTCCGGCAATCGCCACACATGCGTTGTATTGCCTTGTTTTGTTTTGTCAGACGACAGTCGTCAGATTGTCACTGTTTTGTCCTTAGTTGCATCTAGTTACTCGAGTAAACATGGCTGGCGCCAGGCTTACATTCGATGAAAGGAAGTCAGTTTTGAAGTGGTATTTTAAGTACGAAAACCTTAATGTGGTTCAACGGCAATGGCGAAATGAGTATCAAACAGAGCCGCCGACACGTTTAACGATTCGTCGCATTTGAGACAAATTTGAAGCCGAGGGTTGTGTTAAAAATGTACATAAACAACGAGCTGGACGACCTGTAACAGTAACAAGTCCAACTAACTCCCGTCGTGTGTTGCAACAATTCACTCGCTCACGGCAGAAGTCTGTGAGACAGTGCGCCCGTGAAACTGGAGTGAGTCACTCAAGTGTTCAGCGAATTTTGAAGACAGCAAAGTGGAAGTGCTACATCCCACGATTGCTACACGTAATGAACGAGGACGATCCAGATCGTAGAATGGAGTACTGCGAGTGGTTTACTAACATGGTGCACAATGATGAAGAGTTTACAGAGATGATGGTGTGGTCTGATGAGGCACAGTTGAAACTCAATGGTACAGTAAATCGCCACAATTGCATCTACTCGGGCCGTCGAAAATCCGAATGTCCATGTAGACAAAGCCGTGAATTTTCCAGGAGTAAATGTGTGGCGTGGGTTGTCTTACCGGTGCTTGATTGGGCCATTCTTCTTTGACGGCACAGTTACCGGTGAGGTGTACCTTCAGAAGCTTCAGACATCCATTTCACCTGCCATCCGAGACTTGTATGGAGACGGAAGAGTTTACTTTCAACAAGATGGTGCCCCAGCCCACTACCAAAATCTTGTTGGTGCGTATCTCGACGAAAATCTACCAGGAAGATGGATAGGCCGTAGAGGTGCTGTGAAGTATCCACCACGATCCCCAGACCTAACTCCTCTGGACTTTTACCAGTGGGGAACACTAAAGGACGTCGTTTATCGACAAAAGCCACGCACATTGGATGAACTTCGAGAATCCATCGCACATTCATGTGCAAATATCCAACTAAACACGTTGCAGTCAGTAGTTCGTGCTGCAGTTCGGCGGCATCGTTTGTGTGTGGATGTTAATGGTGACCATTTCGAACACCTACAGTGATATCTTTAAGGTGGACTTTAACCTACACTTTCACCAAAAATGAGACAACTCCGTCAATTAGTTTGCAAGTTATGGACTTTTAAACAGTGGATACATTTCTTTCGACCCCTCTTTATTATAGGGCGACCGAATGAGTCCAGTCATGTTAATCACACAGGCCCAAAGTAACTTTCACAAAGACATTTTAGCAAGGAGAGCATTTTAAACAATACAGTAACAACTTTGTCAGGCCATTATAGGCATTAAACAGGGGATACATCGCAGGATATGTTTATAGTGTCTCGAAATGGCGATAACAATGTTGATTCCTTTTCGACTATTGATTATTTATCTCACCATATTCTATCTGTGATCCTCTGCCGTCTGAATAAATGATGGCTTAATGGTCCTGACACCCAGATTAATTTCAGAGGGTGTAATGACAGAAACATTTTTCTCGGCAGAGTGTTCTGACATAAAAACGCCACCCCACGCCCAACCACCCTTTCCGTACTACGCTTGTGTAGCCGGCAAGTTTTTTGGACAGCATGTAAATTTCCACAATGACTTATTGACTATGGTTTTCTCAGAACATCACAGGCTGTAGAGTACATGCGGTACTGCTGCAGTGGCCGTACGTGACGCGGCAGACCGCAGAGCAACCACAATTGGCGTTCTCGCGGCGCAGGCACGCTACCCGCAGGAAGCGCCGTAGTTGACGACGTGTGCTTCGCGCAGCAGCACTGGTCTACTACATGCTGTCTGACACTTCGTCAGTGGATACCACTGTAATACACTACTGGCCATTAAAATTGCTACAACAAGAAGAAATGCGGATGATAAACGGGTATTCATTGGACGAATATATTATACTAGGACTGACAAACAATTACATTTTCACGCAATTTGGGTGCATAGATACTGAGAAATCAGTACCTAGAACAACCACCTCAGGCCGTAATAACGGCCTTGATACGCCTGGGCATTGAGTCAAACAGAGCTTGGATGGCGTGTACAGGTACAGTTGCTCATGCAGCTTCAACACGATACTACAGTTCATCAAGAGTAGTGACGCATATTGTGAGAGCCAGTTGCTCGGCCACCATTGACCAGACGTTTTCAATTGGTGAGAGATCTGGAATATGTGCTGGCCAGGGCAGCAGTCGAACATTTTCTGTATCCAGAAAGGCCCGTACAGGACCTGCAACATGCGGTCGTCACATCCCCCCCATGAACCATGGACCTTGCCGTTGGTGGGGAGGCTTGCGTGCCTCAGCGATACAGATGGCCGTACCGTAGGTGCAACCACAACGGAGGGGTATCTGTTGAGAGGCCCGACAAACATGTGGTTCATGAAGAGGGGCAGCAGCCTTTTCAGTAGTTGCAGGGGCAACAGTCTGGATGATTGACTGATCTGGCCTTGTAACATTAACCAAAACGGCCTTGAATGTGCTGGTACTGCGAACGGCTGAAAGCAAGCGGACACTACAGCCGTAATTTTTCCCGAGGACATGCAGCGTTACTGTATGATTAAATGATGATGGCGTCCTCTTGGGTAAAATATTCCGGAAGTAAAATAGTCCCCCATTCGGATCTCCGGGCGGGGACTACTCAGGAGGACGTCGTTATCAGGAGAAAGAAAACTGGCATTCTACGGATCGGAGCGTGGAATGTCAAATCCCTTAATCGGGCAGGTGGGTTAGAAAATTTAAAAAGGGAAATGGATAGCTTAAAGCTAGATATAGTGGGAATTAGTGAAGTTCGGTGGCAGGAGGAACAAGACTTTTGGTCAGGTGATTACAGGGTTATAATTACAAAATCAAATAGGGGTAATGCAGGAGTAGGTTTAATAATGAATAAAAAAATAGGAGTGCGGGTTAGCTACTACAAACAGCATAGTGAACACATTATTGTGGCCAAGATAGACACAAAGCCCATGCCTACTACAGTAGTACAAGTTTATATGCCAACTAGCTCTGCAGATGATGAAGAAATTGATGAAATGTATGACGAGATAAAAGAAATTATTCAGGTAGTGATGGGAGACGAAAATTTAATAGTAATGGGTGACTGGAATTCGTCAGTAGGAAAAGGGAGAGAAGGAAACATAGTAGGTGAATATGGATTGGGGGGAAGAAATGAAAGTGGAAGCCGCCTTGTAGAACTTTGCACAGAGCATAACTTAATCATAGCTAACACTTGGTTCAAGAATCATGAAAGAAGGTTGTATACCTGGAAGAGTCCTGGAGATACTAAAAGGAATCAGATAGATTACATAATGGTAAGACAGAGATTTAGGAACCAGGTTTTAAATTGTAAGACATTTCCAGGGGCAGATGTGGATTCTGACCACAATCTATTGGTTATGAATTGCAGATTGAAACTGAAGAAACTGCAAAAAGGCGGGAATTTAAGGAGATGGTACCTGGATAAACTGAAAGAACCAGAGGTTGTACAGAGTTTCAGGGAGAGCATAAGGGAACAATTGACAGGAATGGGGGAAAGAAATACAGTAGAAGAAGAATGGGTAGCTCTGAGGGATGAACTAGTGAAGGCAGCAGAGGATCAGTAAAAAGACGAGGGCTAATAGAAATCCTTGGGTAACAGAATAAATATTGAATTTAATTGATGAAAGGAGAAAATATAAAAATGCAGTACATGAAGCAGGCAAAAAGGAATACAAACGTCTCAAAAATGAGATCGACAGGAAGTGCAAAATGGCTAAGCAGGGATGGCTAGAGGACAAATGTAAGGATGTAGAGGCTTGTCTCACTAGGGGTAAGATAGATATTGCCTACAGGAAAATTAAAGAGACCTTTGGAGAGAAGAGAACCACTTGTATGAATATCAAGAGCTCAGATAGCAACCCATTTCTAAGGAAAGAAAGGAAGGCAGAAAGGTGGAAGGAGTATATAGAGGGTTTATACAAGGGCGATGTACTTGAGGACAATATTATGGAAATGGAAGAGGATGTAGATGAAGATGAAATGGGAGATAAGATACTGCGTGAAGAGTTTGACAGAGCACTGAAAGACCTGAGTCGAAACAAGGCCCCAGGAGTAGACAGCATTCCATTAGAACTACTGATGGCCTTGGGAGAGCCAGTCATGACAAAACTCTACCATCTGGTGAGCAAGATGTATGAGACAGGCGAAATACCCACAGACTTCAAGAAGAATATAATAATTCCAATCCCAAAGAAAGCAGGTGTTGACAGATGTGAAAATTACCGAACTATCAGTTTAATAACTCACAGCTGCAAAATACTAAGACCAATTCTTTACAGACAAATGGAAAAACTAGTAGAAGCCAACCTCGGGGAAGATCAGTTTGGATTCCGTAGAATTGTTGGAACACGTGAGGCAATACTAACGTTACGACTTATCTTAGAAGAAAGATTAAGAAAAGGCAAACCTACGTTTCTAGCATTTGTAGACTTAGAGAAAGCTTTTAACAACGTTAACTGGAATACTCTCTTTCAAATTCTGAAGGTGGCAGGGGTAAAATACAGGGAGCGAAAGGCTATTTACAATTTGTACAGAAACCAGATGGCAGTTATAAGTGTCGAGGGGCATGAAAGGGAAGCAGTGGTTGGGAAAGGAGTGAGACAGGGTTGTAGCCTCTCCCCGACGTTATTCAATCTGTATATTGAGCAAGCAGTAAAGGAAACAAAAGAAGAATTTGGAGTAGGTATTAAAATATATGGAGAAGAAATAAAAACTTTGAGGTTCGCCGATGACATTGTAATTCTGTCAGAGACAGCTAAGGACGTGGAAGAGCAGTTGAACGGAATGAACAGTGTCTTGAAAGGAGAATATAAGTTGAACATCAACAAAAGCAAAACGAGGATAATGGAATGTAGTCAAATTAAATCGGGTGATGCTGAGGGGATTAGATTAGGAAATGAGACACTTAAAGTAGTAAAGGAGTTTTGCTATTTAGGGAGTAAAATAACTGATGATGGTCGAAGTAGAGAGGATGTAAAATGTAGACTGGCAATGGCAAGGAAATCGTTTCTGAAGAAGAGAAATTTGTTAACATCGAGTATAGATTTAAGTGTCAGGAAGTCGTTTCTGAAAGTATTTGTATGGAGTGTAGCCATGTATGGAAGTGAAACATGGACGATAACCAGTTTGGACAAGAAAAGAATAGAAGCTTTCGAAATTTGGTGCTACAGAAGAATGCTGAAGATAAGGTGGGTAGATCATGTAACTAATGAGGAGGTATTGAATAGGATTGGGGAGAAGAGAAGTTTGTGGCACACCTTGACCAGAAGAAGGGATCGGTTGGTAGGACATGTTTTGCGGCATCAAGGGATCACAAATTTAGCATTGGAGGGCAGCGTGGAGGGTAAAAATCGTAGAGGGAGATCAAGAGATCAATACACTAAGCAGATTCAGAAGGATGTAGGTTGCAGTAGGTACTGGGAGATGAAGAAGCTTGCACAGGATACAGTAGCATGGAGAGCTGCATCAAACCAGTCTCAGGACTGAAGACCACAACAACAACAACCATCACATCGGGTGAATCGCCTGTATGGCGATGACGGATACGTGCTACCAATGTGCGTTCACCACGATGTCACCAAACACGGATGCGACCATCATGATGCTGTAAACAAAACCTGGATTTATCCGAAAAAATGACGTTTTGCCATTCGTGCACCCAGGTCCGTCATTGAGTACACCGCCAGCTGGGGTGGCCGAGCGGTTCTGGGCGCTACAGTCTGGAACCGCGTGACCGCTACGGTCGCAGGTTTGAACCCTGCCTCGGGCCTGGATGTGTGTGATGTCCTTAGGTTAGTTAGGTTTAAGTAGTTCTAAGTTCTAGGGGACTGATGACCTCAGAAGTTATGTCCCATAGTACTCAGAGCCATTTGAGTACACTATCGCAGACGCTCCTGTCTGTGATGCAGCGTCAAGGGTAACCACAGCCATGGTCTCCGAGCTGATAGTCCATGCTGCTGCAAACGTCGTCGAACTGTTCGTGCAGATGGTTGTTGTCTACAAAACGAGCCCATCTGTTGACTCAGGGATCGAGACATGGCTGCACGAACCATTACAGCCATGCAGATAAGATGCCTGTCATCTTGAGTGCTAGTGATACGCGGCCGCTGGGATCCATTACGGCGTTCCGTATTACCCTCCTGAACCCACTGATTCCATATTCTGTTAATAGTCTCTGGATCTGGACCAACGCGAGCAACAATGTCGCGATACGATAAACCGCAATCGAGATAGGCTACAATCCGAACTTTATCAAAGTCGGAAACGTGATGGTACGCATTTCTCCTCCTTACACGAGGTATCACAACGACGTTTCACCAGGCAACGCCTGTCAACTGCTGTTTCTGTACGAGAAATCGGTTGGAAACTTTCCTCATGTCAGCCCGTTATTGGTGTCGCCACTGGCGTCAACCTTGTGCGAATGTTCTGAAAAGCTAATCATTTGCATATCACAACATCTTCTTCCTGTCGGTTAAATTTCGCGTCTGTAGCACGTCATCTTCGTGGTGTAGCAATTGTAATGGCCAGTAGTGTACTTAGTAGTTTGTTTTTATAACTTCTTGCGTTGCCGTTTGGTAAAGCTGACAAGTAGATTCATACTCGAAACACCTTGAAATATTACCAACACTTTCGAAGCAACTACCGAAAGCTTCAGCAACTTCCATCAATTCGGTTCATTATTCAACTAGAAATTTCAGAAGGATATGAACGTAATGTGGAACTGTACTTAATAAGAAAACTGTACAAAGAATTCGCATCCACAGGACACAACACTCTACTAGCGTGCGACACCGTCTCTGGTCTTCATAACGGCCTCATCTGGGCGAGAAAGAGTGACCACAAGTTTCTTCATGTATGATACATCCAACTGAAGTCACACATTGATGATTACATTCCGTACAGCTGCCATTTTGACTGCTAAGTTCCATCCGCTGCTACAAACAGATCAAGTCTTTTCCTGTCGGATTTCGATCGGTTGATTTAGAGTGTCAGCCGAGGCGAGTGTCCATCAAAGCAGGAACGTATGGGTGCACCCTTCGGAATGCGGCGGTTACTATCTTATAATACGTTAGGGTCCACAAAAGCCGACTGTCATTAACAATGTGTCACAATCGTTTTCGGCCCGCTTCAGTTATGACCTTTTTACAAATACTGTTCTTATGGCATGTAACACGGCTAAGGCTTGTACACCATGCTTTTTAGACAGCTTGAATAATCCGAGTGAATGCATCAACAAGTCGGGAACCTCTTTCAAGTTGTAGTCACTGCCACAAACATGAAAGCTTCATTCAGCAGTCGACCCATACAATTGACCCGTGTTATCACACTACTTCACTGCTACGATTTGCGTCAAAGGTGGAGGGTCATATAACTGCCAGTTATGACCCGTTTCTTTGAACGTCTCGCACGGATTTCCACACGATAAGAATTGACATGTATTTAATTAAATTCATTTTTACAGTGTTCATTGGTGTAGAGAGAGAGGGGGGGGGGGTATTGTCTCAATAGAAATTATTAATCCGCAAAACATCATTGAAAGAGGCTATCTTACAGATATTCAGCTTTATATCTTTCCTATATACCTAATGTTCTTCTCTGGGCTTAGTCGTGATCGGTCCTGTCGATGAAAGCTGTCTCCAGCTTAACAGCATCTCTGATTCACCGTGAGTGTCAGTCGCGTAGCTGGGCACTGAATTGCTCAATGAAATTTTCTCAAAGCTCGTCTACACTATCCTTTGTATGTTGATGAAACATTCAACAAGACTGAGCTTTATACCACTGATTAGGTTACGTGACAACACATAAGTTGTTAGGGTTGTAGAACTCTTTATGGTCTCCGACTTAGAAAAGTTACATATGTATAATAACCCATGTACTGGTATCAGAGGCATTGAAATTAGATGGGCCTGAATTTATTTATTTATTTACACGTCAAGTTCCGTAGGGCCAAATTGAGGAGCAAATCCCCAAGGTCATGGAACGTGTCAGTACAGGAAATTACAACATAAAAGTAATAACAGATAAAAATAAAATATTTATGAACCCGAAACAGGTCATGCCATAAGTTTAAGTAAACGCAGGCAACAGTACAACAAGAATCAGCTTAATTTTTCAAGGAACTTCTCGATTGCATATGTATTGTAGGTTTACATATTCGAGCCTAATATTCATCACACGAACAAATTTCCGTAAATAGCCGCGCGACAACCCAGACCATTCAACAAGAAAAGCAGCGGTACCTCTCGATTCAGATGAGGGGTTGCAACACCGTCGCAATGATACTGCTGGGTATCCTCCCGTTCAGATATAGCATTTGGAGGTCTCTTGGTTCATAACAAATATCCAGATAGTTCTTTCATATTTCTTAGGTGTATTTATATGGAAAGATGTCGAAAGATTACTTAATTTACTTTAAGAAAATAATTATCAACACTGCTTCACGGTTAAGACATTTTCAAAGTTGTTGTCTTATCGTAATTTCTACTGAACTGATACACATTCTAAGTACATGCAGCGAAGCACCAGGGCAGTGCTTTTGTACTGAATCAGTAAATAGTAAAGTAAGGAATAATTATTTTCGAGTAACCACATGTCACCTGACAAGTGTAGCCATTAGTGATTCAGTGAATCTATATAACAATGACACTGAATTTTTTTGCACTGCGTTGTTTTAAGTACAGAACTGGTGGATGTTGAAGCTTAGAGAAGCAATCATTTTTTAACTAGCAAAGAAAACGAAATCAGTGTCTGAACATGGACATCAGTGAAATGATTATAGAAACCAAGCGAAAGAAAATGAAACATTATCGTCATAGCAATACTGTTTGTAAAACTAGACATTTCAAAGTAATTAAATGACTGTTGTCGTTGCTTACGCAAGAATACTGGCAGATAGCAATGGATAGGTGAAGTTTAGTTGATTCAGTAGTCACATGTTGTTAGCTTTGCAAGTAGATGCAATGCTTAAACAGGTTGTCACATTCAAACGGACTGTTAACTTCAAAGCCTACAGAGTAATTTCAATTAACACAGTATTGGTTTTAGTGTAAAACGCAGTAATTACTGTATCTCTTGTTTTAAGAATACGTAATAGCTTTCCATGTCAATTAGAGTTTATGCTTGTTACCACAAAGCTTATACTGTATTACTCTCCGAAAATTAAGTCATAAAATTAAGTAAACTACCACAATTAGATTCTGGCACAGTCAGTCTTTCAAATCAAAAAGCTCCTCGATATTATTATCATAAAAAAATTAACTACTACAATTAGATTCTGGCACAGTCATTCTTTCAAATCAAAAACCTCCTCGATATTATTATCATCAGGTGCATTCGTCTGTCTTCGCTTTATGTACTGCATTGCCAAAAACTGCATTTCAGAAGAATAAAGAAAAACACGTGAGAAGTGAGGGTGATTAATGGCCTTTTTGCACTGTGTGCTTTTTTGTCTTTAGAAACTAATAACCTAAATATTTGCTTGGTCACTGTGTGGGCTCGGTGAATGCCTAGACAATGTGTATAAAAGACAGCGCTCGTTTATTTTTTTACAGCATTTGAAGTGATTAAACACCATACTTCTCTATCATTAAACAAAGTGGCTTCTTCTGAACTTCTTTGCAAAAGCAACCACGTATTAAAACTAATGACAGTGATTACTTGTAATAAGTGCACACAATTATTAATAAAGTGAAAAGTGGATAATATTGAAGTCATTTCCAAAGTGAATATGAATGAGCGAGAGAGGGCTGCTAGACTCGTTTCCTATGTGGCAAGGTTTATTTAATCTTCGTAAATCTCATTAAGATTGTCGCCACATTGGTGAGCAGAAACTATCCTACATTTGGGTGGCTAGATTTGTGGATTTCAGTGAATGTGAGTAGAGATGTAGTGCCTTTTCAATCCTTCCACAGCACCACATCTGAAACGGTTCGAATCTTTTCTTTTCTGGGTTTTCCACTGTCCATTTCTGACTTCCATATAATGCTGTGCTCTAAATGTACATTCTCAGATATTTTTCGCACAAAATGAGACTGAAACAGCGCACCAAATATATAACATATTTGTTCGGTGGCTTCCAATGTGGTTGAGCAGGTCTGAATGATGAAAAACGAAATGGTTGAATCAAGAATCGTAAGAAGCCATCTAGACCTCGCAAAATGGCGTATCACACCGGGAGCGGATAGTCGTAAAAGTGAAAATCAGGACAGTATCGGAGCATCTGTCACAACATTCTGAACACGGCAAAGCTCGCCGACTATTGGATTCCGTGAGTAGTTAGACGAGTATCTAAAAATCCCTTACAACTAACGCGGCAACGGAGAATTTTCACCTATTTCACGCCATCCTAGATGACCTCTATAGCCCATAACCGTAAACGAATTGTGGTCTTGTCACCGCGACCACGGACCAAAGGAGCAAGACAGGCAGTGGAAGAATTTGGTTTCAACACCGCCGGAAACGGCGAAGATCCAACCATTATGAGACAGGTTGATGATGGTGTTTCTGGGAGTGCCCTGGTGAGGTCCGAAGAGATTATGATTGTAGGGGGCTAAACACCAAAGGAGTGTTCTACAGAAATCCAGTGACCTGGTGCCAGGGGGCTATCAAGACGATGCGTCGCGGGAAGCTGTAATAGAAGGTGCTTTTTCTATTTAACCTCAGCTTCTACATGCTCCATAAGTGGCACCCGGGGCCTGTTCTTCTTCATTTTTCGAACGAACAAATCATTGCACGTCTCGAATTATGATACCAAAGCTGACGTGATTTTCGAGAACGAACGTTTCGTGAAACAGCCAAAATACTGACTACCACAACAAATGCACACACAAAACCGTCCATAGTTGGGAAAATTAATCAGAGTAAAGCATACACTGAAGCGCTAAAGAAACTGGTACAGGCATGCATATTCAAATACAGAGATATGTAAACAGGCAGAATACAGCGCCGTGGTCGGCCACGCCTATATAAGGCAACAAGTGTCTGGCGCAGTTGTTAGATCGTTTACTGCTGCTCCAGTGCAGGTTAACAAGAGTTAAGTGAGTTTGAAGATGGTGTTATAGACGGCGCACGAGCCTTGGGACATAGCATCTCCAATGTAGCGATGAAGTGGGAATTCTCCCTAACGACCATTTCACGAATGTACCGTGAATATCACGAATCCAGTAGGACACCAAACTCTCCGACATCGCTGTGGCTGGAAAAAGATCCTGCAAGAACGGGACCAACAGCGACTGAAGAGAATGCTTCAACCTAACAGAAGTGCAACCTTCCGAAAACTGCTGCAGATTTCAATGCTGGGCCATCAACAAGCTTCAGCGTGCGAACCATTCAAGGAAACATCATCGATATGGGCTTACGGAGCCGAAGGACCACTAGTGTAACGTTGATGACTGCACGACACAAAGCTTTACGCCTCCCCTGGGTCCGCCAATACCGACATTGGACTGTTGACTGGAAACATGTTGCCTGTTCGGACGAGTCTCGTTTCAAATTGTATCGAGTGGATGGACGTTTTCGGGTATGGAGACAACTCATGAATCCATGGACCCTGCATGCAAGCAAGGGACCGTTCAAGCTGGTAGAGGCTCTGTTATGATGTGTGACGTGTATAGTTGGAGTGATAAAGGACACCTGATACGTCTAGATATGACTCTGACAGGTGACACGTACGTAAGCATCCTGCATCCATTCGTGTCTATTGTGAATTCCGACGTTCTTGGGAATTTCCACAGAATTACTACACAGTGGCTCCAGAAACACAGTTCTGAGTTTAGACTCTTACGCTTGCCATCAAACTCTTCAGATATGACCACTATTGAACATATCTGGGATGTCTTACAACGTGCTGTTCAGAAGAGATCTCCACCCCATCGTACTATTACGGACTTATGGACAGCCTTGCAGGATTCATGGTGTCAGTTCCCTCCAGCAGTACTTTAAACATTAGTCGAGTCCATGCCACGTCGTGTTGCGGCACTTCTACGTGTTCACGGGGGCCCTACAAGATTTTAGTCTGGTCTTCCATTTTCTTTGGCTCTTCAATGTAAATGGTGGGCAAAAACTGAAACCGTCAGCAAACTTCGCGAGTGCTACCCCTCTTAGGACAGGCCGAAATCACCCAGACACAGTATGTTTACTCGTGAAACCATGCGATATTGTTCACATTTCAAAACAATCAGTAGCGTTTATTGATTCTGGGTAACGGAAGCCGACCAGTCAACCATGCGCAGCAAACAGCGTCAAATCGATTACACTGGCCGATCTCCACTAGATGCTGTGGACCAATAACTATCCCAGCTAAATTATCAGTTACAGGGTTTACAAGACAGGCACTGCAATATCATATTTAGCCGCCAACAATAGTCAAGTGACTTTCCAGTAGAGTGTCTCCGCTTTACGGGAACATACATAATGAGTATACGTGTGCAGGATGTAGACCCGTGGTTGACGACATATGGAAGTCTAGGTCGTCCCCTGAATCGTGTTAAGATATGTATAATGAATGGTAAGGTGACAGCACGCCATGAGGAGGAAATTCGGATACCAGTCCGGTCGTCATTCCATTGTACATCTATGGTTGTCCATGTTCGGAACTGCGAGTACGTTTCATGTATTTCACAATTATTGTAGTCACCGCAATGAATGTTCATACAGATCTGCATGCATTTCCGAAGGAAAATTACATCGTACTTCTGAACAACACGGGTACTGCAGTATCGCAGCTGAGTTTAGCTGCTGCACCGTGGTTCTGTTTTCATTTTACTGCCGTACTGGTAGTCTCGAGACCCTTTGCGACAATATCTGGAAATATTCACAGTTAATTTTGTAAATTTCTTACTAATCTCAATGATTACTAAGCATAACTATTCACAGCCGTTGATGCCCAATCCTTTTGCTAACAATGTTTGTGAAATCATTTGATAACGCTAGCGAGAGATGACAGTTGGCAAATTACTGTATCTAGCGACGGCGCAGTGCTTCAAAATTTAAAGTGATTTTCGCATTCACATTGGGCCGCACCTGCACCAAAGTTCCATATTCTGTGTATGTTTGACATTTTGAGAGATCTCGCTTATTACATGCATTTGACTGGCCATCGGCCAGGAATTAAAAAAAAAAAGATCTACCCTGCCCACCAGCAACTGAGTAATTGGATTAATATTATGGGCATATTTTCGATGGGTCTTCCTGTATCCTACTGAACTATTTCGTAACATTCTGATTATGCCTAGGTGCTAATTTAGTTGTTCAAGATAACAATAACAATAATAGTTACTATTATCGCTTGACCTAATGCTCTTGATCGCAAATTGCTAACGTTGCTTTGACTCTTTTGGTATTTTATTGTAGGCACTACCGTACTTGTATAATTGTTCTGTGCCTATAAAACATTGAAAATGGTACGTAATTGCTAATTATAGGTCATTGACACTCCCATTTTAATTTTTAACCTTTGTGTTGAGGATTGTCACCTTTAAGAGATAATAAATTGTTATGAATGGAAATACAGTTAATTGGCCAGCACCTTATCACCCCAAAACACCACCTCCCTACCACTTTAGTGGTACCAGAGTATGGTTACACTTGAGTGGAAGGATTATGATCCCGTAGTAGGGAGAGGTAAATCTACTGTGTGCTGTGTATTATGGTTTTGATTTCAGAAAGGTGTCGAAACGTGGATACTTGTGGATCAGCGAGGGCCGTAGACACTGACGGCAACGTAGTTGAGAGGGGTGATGTGTAGCAGCCTTACCCTTACAATCGCCGCCATTGGTGAGGTAAGTGACGCTTGGCATATTTGCGGCAGCCTCTGGAGGGTTTGCAAGCTAACATTATTTTGCTATAGGGCAGAGTTCCTATTCACATTCAGGTATTGAGAATCAAACTCAACTTAATGACCTACTAAATCGCGCCCCAGATTTCGGCTTAGTGAACGCAGATCCTACACAGAAATCAGCAATTGAGCAACGACACGATACGTTTTACAAAATGGTTCAAATGGCTCTGAGCACTATGGGACTCAACTTCTGAGGTCATTAGTCCCCTAGAACTTAGAACTAGTTAAACCTAAGGACATCACAAACATCCATGCCCGAGGCAGGATTCGAACCTGCGACCGTAGCGGTCCTGCGGTTCCAGACTGCAGCGCCTTTAACCGCACGGCCACTTCGGCCGGCTACGTTTTACAGCTCGAAGGTAGTTTATTAAATTGACATAAATATGAGATATGATGAGGTTACTCTTCCTGGGCAGATCAGTCAGCTGTAATCCGAGCCGAGAAGGTTGGCGGTTGTTTAGGAAGTTGGTTAACTTGCTTTGGTCTGTGATACAGGGAATTATGAGCCTATCTGTTAACACTAATGAAGAAGTAATAGATTTGTTGTGGTTAACGATGCGACCCCCTGACTTGTGTTACAATAAGTAAAACAGTGTTAGAAACCTTTAATGAAGGGGAATCATTAGGTAGTTGCCAAAGAAGACCCCTTGAAGTAAACTCTTCGAGACAATTCCATAATGATCTAACGAGTTAATATTTTTAACGGGTTCATGGATGGAAAGAAATCTTGGTGTAGTGTACAGAGAAGATGCGAATCTCCATGACGGCTTTGTGCCTCAATGTTTCGGAGTTAGAAGCAGTGTATTACATATTGGTAGGGATGCACCAGGAGGCAGATACCGTTTTCTAACAAACCTCAAGCCTTCTCCAAGTCAGATAGGTTAGTGCTGAGCACTGAAAATGTCCGTTCCAGTAGCGAGAAGCATGGTCAATCGTCAGTACTTCTAACGTAAGGGTGGAAAAATCGACGATCAGTGTATCAGGCATAATCTGAAGTCAGTGAATGTGAGTATGTATTTTCGGTGCAACCAGAAGGGCACATGGTTGGTTGGTACCATGGGAGAAAGCTGGACCGAGTTGATGCCATTCAGATTCAAAAGCATACTGGGGCTATTACAACGCTGCGGTACGGTCAGGAGTCTTTCATAGGTTGATCTACCATTCGTGTACGTTGCTGTGAACCATTAACCACAGTGCACATTATTGGACTCAAGGAGTAGACTGAATGTGTCACTAGTGGACTTAAGGTGATACAATTAATTTTCTTGTGTCTTTAAGATTCCTGGTGTACAGACGTCTCATATGCAATGTCAGACGGGAAAGGTATTACTTGTACTGTTTAAGGTTTGTCTCCATCTTAGCATTCAGGAGCCGTCGTGGCCTATGCTATTTACCATAACAGAAGCGCTGAGCGTGGATGTGCTCCAGGATGTCGATTTTCTAGAGCAAACTGAATGCACACTGATTTATGTGGAGCTGAGAGAGGATGTGGTCCTCGGGAGTGATTTTCGGAGGATGTATATTGGTTTAGATAAATAGAGTCATCATGTTAAAATGTAGGCCAGGTGAGAAGTATCCTTTGTTTAAACGTAAGTACCATCGTAGGTGTGTTCTGTGGACTTAGAGCAGTCTCTTATATTTCTCATTTAGGTGCAAAGCATGTTCAATTGGAGGTTTTAGGACGATATCCGGAGGTGCTGACCAATAGGCAGGGGTAGCTAATAAAATGTAATACAACATTTTGCCGCGCAGGATTAGCCGTGCGGTCTAGGGCGCTGCAGTCATGGACCGTGCGGCTGGTCCCGGCGGAGGTTCGAGTCCTCACTCGGGCATGGGTGTGTATGTTTGTCCTTAGGATAATTTAGGTTAAGTAGTGTGTAGGCTTAGGGACTGATGACCTTAGCCGTTAAGTCCCATAAGATTTCACACACATTTGAACATTTAATACAACATTTTCCATTACTAGATGGGCATTTTGATATTAAAAGGTTGAATGGCCTTTCAAACCATGTTGCACACATTTTAACACTATAAGACTTCTGTATTCAAACAAATGTCACATATAATTACTAACTAATCCAACAGCAATAGAGAGTTTTTTAAATCTTGTCAAGGAACAAGAGTGGCAGGATGTTTATAGTGCCGATAACGTAGATGATAAATATAATGCTCTTTGAGAGTTGCTTTCCATTAGAACGTTCCAAACGGAGTACTAGCAGTAATAGGCAGCCCGGTTGGCTGACTAGTGAGATAAGGATATCATATAGAACAAAGCGGAAATTATATCAAAATGTTAGAAGTAGTCACAATAAAGTTACAGTAGTCCATTACAAACAGTGTTGTAAGGTGCTTAAAAATTTTATTAGGAAGGCAAAGAGTACGGGGTATTCAAATAGAATAGCTAACTCACAGAATAAAATTAAAACCATATGGTCAGCTTTGAAGGAAGTGTCTGGTCAGCAGCACAAGGTCGACAATATAAAGTCAGTTCCTAGTAAAAATATATCTGTTACTTATAAATCAGATACATGTACAGTATATAATAATCCTTTTCTGAGCATTGACGTTGAATTAAATAAAAATTTATGTTCTTCATGGAATCATATAACTTCCTTGGTAAATGCCTTTCCTAGATGGACGTCTGAAATACTCCTGTGTAATACAGACAATCGGGAAATTGTGTCAATAATTAAATCACTGAAGATTAAGGATTCTCATAGATATGATGGAGTGCCTAGCAGAATATTAAAGTACTGTGGTGCACGTGATAGCCCTCTATTTAGCTATATTTGTAAGGTTTCCTTTAGGAATGGTGAGTTTCCTGAACGATTAAAGCAGTCAGTAGTGAAGCCGCTTTATGGAAAGGGAAAAAAGGATGATGTAGACAATTTTAGACCTATTTCTATGCCATCGGTGTTTGCTAAAGTTGTGCATGTAATAATGATTGATCATTTTACATAACACGATTTGCTATCACATGGCTTCAAACTCTAGGCGTATTTTTTCACTTAACTAATGTGTCTGATTGTGCTGATCACAAAATATTGCTCCAGAGATGGACCATTCCGGAATACGGAGAGTAGCTCACAATTGGTTCACCTGTTACTTTAGCAACAGACAGCAAAAGATCATAAAGATCATTATTTGCTATGTTGAGAATGGCTGAGATGTGGGGTCTGAGTGGAGTTCAGTCGGGGGGAGGGGGTGGGGGAGGGAGTGCCCCACGGTTCAGTGTTGGGGTCTCTCCTGTTCCTTAATTATACAAATGATGTGCCCTCTAGTATTGCAGGTAACGCTAAAATATTTCTGTTTGCTGATGACACTAGCTTGGTAGTAAAGGATGTTGTGTTCCCGGATTCAAATAGTGCAGTTCATGACCTAAGTTCATGGCTTGTAGAAAATAAACTAAGGCTAAATGAAACTAAGACACAGTTTCCATCACACTATTCAACAAAACCTGAAGTTTTAATTTCACAGAATGGGCATAAGATTAGTGAAACTGAACAGTTCCAATTTCTAGGTGTTCAGATATATAACAAACTGCAGTGGAAAACCCATGTTCAGGATCTTATTCAAATACGTAATGCTGCAATTTTTACTATTCGAATTGTATCGGAAGTAAGTGATAGCTCGACAGGAAAAGTAGTCTACTCATTTTTATTCGCTTATGCCGTATGGTATTATATTTTGGGCTAACTCTTCCCATTCTAAAAAGACTGTTTGGATCAGAAACGGGCGGTTCGGACAATAAGTGGTGTAAGTTCATGAACCTCTTGTCAACCCCTTTTCGCGAGTGTGGGTATTTCGGCAGCGACCTCTCAATATAGATACTCCTCACTGTCATTTCTTGTTACAAATATTAGCTTATTCCCAAAAATAAGCAACTTTCACTCAATTAATACTTGGCAGAAATGAAGCCTGCATTTGGATCGGGCTTCCTTAACTCTAGTGCAGAAAGGTGTGCAGTATACTGCAGCATCCACTTTTAAGAAGCTACCGCTCGAATTCAAAAACCTTAGCAGTAATTCAGACGCTCTCAAATCGATACTGTTTCCTCATGGGTCATTCCTTCTATTCTGTCGAGGAGTTCCTTGAAAAATTAAGTTGATTCTTATTGTATTGTTGATTGCGTTTACTTAAACTTATGGACTGCCACTTTTCGGTTTCATAAACATTTTATTTTTATCTGCTATTACTTTTATGTTGTAATTTCATGTACTGACGTGTTCCGTCACCTTGGAGATTTGCTCCTCAATTTGATACAATGGAAGTTGACGTGTAAATAAAATAATAAAATAAATAATTTGGTCATGGATCAGGTCCCAGTTAGAAAGTCTCCCTATCACTTCTCATCACCCAAGATGAGAAAACTGAGGAAAATTACCTACTGACTTGTGCTGATGGATTAATCTCGCCTTCATCTCGCCTTCAGTATCCTCCTGCACATCACCGAGTTTCAGTGTACAAAAATCCACAGCAGAGGGAGACCCTCAAACGGCTGACTATCGGGCCATCAATCATAAGGTTATTATGGAATCAGTACCATTGCCAGATCTACATAATTGCTTCACATAGTTTTCCGGTACCCATACGTTGCCTGAATCAAGTCTACCAACAGGTGCTCTTGTTGAAGAGTCTATGCCACTGACAGCATTTTCCACAGATTGGAAACTCTTCAAGTATAACTGTTTTCCATTTGGCTGGCTACAGAGGCAAGCATACTATCACGACAGGTAGATTCCGTAATGGATGACGGAAATTTAGATGTATCTCTAAGTATGCAGACGATGTTATGGTTTGTAACAAAACCTTTAATGAGTACCTGGACCATAAGGGGGAAGCCCTGCGCCACCGCGGTGAAGCAGGCCTGACTTTAAATCGATCTAAAGGCAACCTGGCTCGGAAGGACATCTCGTTTCTGGGTCACATAATGTCTGGCAATGATATGAGCATGGATCATGACGGAGGAATGACTATTAAATTTTTCCACAGGTCTAAGGGCAAGAAGGATACAGTAATAGGCGTTATAAATGTTTTAGGCAAATTCATTCCCAAATTTTCCCAACTTTCCAACCGCTTCCTAACCAACGGCGATAGAAATGAAAACGTTTCCAATGTTATGAAACTCAGCAGGTAGTCTTCAGTGCTTTGAAGGCAGTCCTCTCGAGCGCGTCCATCCAGACCATTTCTGATTTCGATGGAGAGACTGTCCTGCAGACAGACATTCCGGATTCGGATGTCACAGCTAACCTTCTTCAAAGGATGGGGGAAGAGAGAAAATCTATCAGGTACGCCTCTACGTCATTATCATTAAATGGTAGGAACGGGACGGGAGTAGTAAGGTGCCAAGCCATCTTAAAAGCATAGCTTAAAAACAGATTTATTGTTAGTCTCTTCAAAAGTTTTAAACTCTTGAACTCAGATGGCCAGCTCAGAAAACTTTAAACAGACTCTGATAACCAGCCTTATAGAACACTATTAACTTTAAAACTCTGACTGCTGACAGTGCGAGGATACTCGTGGAGTATCCTCACACCACCGTGGAACCAAACCTGAAGCACTCGAGGGCAACCAACAGGCCGCGCACGCTAAAATAATCTTCCAGTCAAAGACCATCAGTCCAGTGTCCTTGTTCAGAAACCACGGACGATTATCGATAACCAGAGATGCACTACTCTAGCCGTGAAGCGTGCGCGCGTGGCTAAATCAGCTTCAGAAAGAAAGTACTCAGTTTACAAGTTGAAGGTGCTGTTCATGTTATTTTGCTTGGAGCAGTTCAAGGTTTATCCTGAGCATTAGCCATCCCATTTGGTGGATAAACAGAATGCTGAACCTCAGTTACATGACATAAAGCAACAATTTAGACTGGGTAAAGATGTTCTGGGCTACTAATTCACAAGACGGTACTCATATCATACACACTATGACAGGAAGAACAAAATCTGTCTCAGGAGTTGGTCCCTCCTGTATTTGGGTACTTTCATCATTCATTATGTGGACGCACCTAGGAGTATTTAAAACTGTCTTGGAGGTTGAGGAACATCTCACCAGGCCTACATTAAACGGTGATGTCTGAAAATTAGCTGGCTAATGCAAGTAATGCGTGAAAGCTATACCTGGCACCAACACCTGAGTAGAGAAACTTAGCTCTGATGGGGAGGAGCACTCAATTGACATGGTTTTCATATATTACCTAGCTCCCCTACCCCACACGAAACAAGGCAACAGGTACGTGTTAGTCGTGGTTGACACCTTTACTTGGCTCGTTTCATTATAGCCTAGCTCGTCAGTTATCTCTAGCATAACTGATAAAAGTCTCAGTCACATGTTTTTTTCTATTTTTGGGACCCCCAAGTGTTATGATTTCTGCAATGCCGCAGCTTTTGGGTCCATGAAACTTAAAAGTTTTGTTTTACCAGTGCTATATCCTACCTACCCCCCCCCCCCCCCATGAACCATGGACCTTGCCGTTGGTGGGGAGGCTTGCGTGCCTCAGCGATACAGATAGCTGTACCGTAGGTGCAACCACAATGGAGGGGTATCTGTTGAGAGGCCAGACAAACGTGTGGTTCCTGAAGAGGGGCAGCAGCCTTTTCAGTAGTTGCAAGGGCAACAGTCTGGATGATTGACTGATCTGGCCTTGTAACAATAACCGAAACGGCCTTGGCGGGCCGGTACTGCGAACGGCTGAAAGCAAGGGGAAACTACAGCCGTAATTTTTCCCGAGGACATGCAGCGTTACTGTATGATTAAATGATGATGGCGTCCTCTTGGGTAAAATATTCCGGAAGTAAAATAGTCCCCCATTCGGATCTCCGGGCGGGGACTACTCAGGAGGACGTCGTTATCAGGAGAAAGAAAACTGGCATTCTACGGATCGGAGGGTGGAATTTCAGATCCCTTAATCGGGCAGGTCGGTTAGAAAATTTAAAAAGGGAAATGGATAGGTTGAAGTTAGATATTGTGGGAATTAGTGAAGTTCGGTGGCAGGAGGAACAAGACTTCTGGTCAGGTGACTACAGGGTTATAAACACAAAATCAAATAGGGGTAATGCAGGAGTAGGTTTAATAATGAATAGGAAAATAGGAATGCGGGTCAGCTACTACAAACAGCATAGTGAACGCATTATTGTGGCCAAGATAGATACGAAGCCCACACCTACTACAGTAGTACAAGTTTATATGCCAACTAGCTCTGCAGATGACGAAGAAATTGAAGAAATGTATGATGAAATAAAAGAAATTTTTCAGATTGTGAAGGGAGACGAAAATTTAATAGTCATGGGTGACTGGAATTCGAGTGTAGGAAAAGGGAGAGAAGGAAACATAGTAGGTGAATATGGATTGGGGAACAGAAATGAAAGAGGAAGCCGCCTGGTAGAATTTTGCACAGAGCACAACTTAGTCATATCTAACACTTGGTTCAAGCATCATGAAAGAAGGCTGTATACATGGAAGAACCCTGGAGATTCTAAAAGCTTTCAGATAGACAGAGATAGACAGAGATTTAGGAACCAGGTTTTAAATTGTAAGACATTGCCAGGGGCAGATGTGGACTCTGACCACAATCTATTGGTTATGACCTGTAGATTAAAACTGAAGAAACTGCAAAAAGGTGGGAATTTAAGGAGATGGGACCTGGATAAACAGAAAGAACCAGAGGTTGTACAGAGATTCAGGGAGAGCATAAGGGAGCAATTGACAGGAATGGGGGAAATAAATACAGTAGAAGAAGAATGGGTAGCTTTGAGGGATGAAGTAGTGAAAGCAGCAGAGGATCAAGTAGGTAAAAAGACGAGGGCTAGTAGAAATCCTTGGGTAACAGAAGAAATATTGAATTTAATTGATGAAAGGAGAAAATATAAAAATGCAGTAAGTGAAACAGGCAAAAAGGAATACAAACGTCTCAAAAATGAGATCGACAGGAAGTGCAAAATGGCTAAGCAGGGATGGCTAGAGGACAAATGTACGGATGTAGAGGCCTATCTCACTAGGGGTAAGATAGATACCGCCTACAGGAAAATTAAAGAGACCTTTGGAGATAAGAGAACGACTTGTATGAATATCAAGAGCTCAGATGGAAACCCAGTTCTAAGCAAAGAAGGGAAAGCAGAAAGGTGGAAGGAGTATATAGAGGGTCTATACAAGGGCGATGTACTTGAGGACAATATTATGGAAATGGAAGAGGATGTAGATGAATATGAAATGGGAGATATGATACTGCGTGAAGAGTTTGACAGAGCACTGAAAGACCTGAGTCGAAACAAAGCCCCCGGAGTAGACAATATTCCATTGGAACTACTGACGGCCGTGGCAGAGCCAGTCCTGACAAAACTCTACCATCTGGTGAGGAAGATGTATGAGACAGGCGAAATACCCTCAGACTTCAAGAAGAATATAATAATTCCAATCCCAAAGAAAGCAGGTGTTGACAGATGTGAAAATTACCGAACTATCAGCTTAATAAGTCACAGCTGCAAAATACTAACACGAATTCTTTACAGACGAATGGAAAAACTAGTAGAAGCCAACCTCGGGGAAGATCAGTTTGGATTCCGTAGAAACACTGGAACACGTGAGGCAATACTGACCTTACGACTTATCTTAGAAGAAAGATTAAGGAAAGGCAAACCTACGTTTCTAGCATTTGTAGACTTAGAGAAAGCTTTTGACAATGTTGACTGGAATACTCTCTTTCAAATTCTAAAGGTGGCAGGGGTAAAATACAGGGACCGAAAGGCTATTTACAATTAGTACAGAAACCAGATGGCAGTTATAAGAGTCGAGGGACATGAAAGGGAAGCAGTGGTTGGGAAGGGAGTAAGACAGGGTTGTAGCCTCTCCCCGATGTTGTTCAATCTGTATATTGAGCAAGCAGTAAAGGAAACAAAAGAAGAATTCGGAGTAGGTATTAAAATTCATGGAGAAGAAATAAAAACCTTGAGGTTCGCCGATGACATTGTAATTCTGTCCGAGACAGCAAAGGACTTGGAAGAGCAGTTGAATGGAATGGACAATGTCTTGAAAGGAGGATATAAGATGAACATCAACAAAAGCAAAACAAGGATAATGGAATGTAGCCTAATTAAGTCGGGTGATGCTGAGAGAATTAGATTAGGAAATGAGGCACTTAAAGTAGTAAAGGAGTTTTGCTATTTGGGGAGCAAAATAACTGATGATGGTCGAAGTAGAGAGGATATAAAATGTAGGCTGGCAATGGCAAGGAAAGCGTTTCTGAAGAAGAGAAATTTGTTAACATCCAGTATTGATTTAAGTGTCAGGAAGTCATTTCTGAAAGTATTCGTATGGAGTGTAGCCATGTATGGAAGTGAAACATGGACGATAAATAGTTTGGACAAGAAGAGAATAGAAGCTTTCGAAATGTGGTGCTACAGAAGAATGCTGAAGATTAGATGGGTAGATCACATAACTAATGAGGAAGTATTGAATAGGATTGGGGAGAAGAGAAGTTTGTGGCACAACTTGACCAGAAGAAGGGATCGGTTGGTAGGACATGTTCTGAGGCATCAAGGGATCACCAATTTAGTATTGGAGGGCAGCGTGGAGGGTAAAAATCGTAGAGGGAGACCAAGAGATGAATACACTAAGCAGATTCAGAAGGATGTAGGTTGCAGTAGGTACTGGGAGATGAAAAAGCTTGCACAGGATAGAGTAGCATGGAGAGCTGCATCAAACCAGTCTCAGGACTGAAGACCACAACAACAACAACAACATATCCTACCTAACCACCCCGAACTTACTGCATGGTCTCTGTTTGTTCTAAGGCGTGTCTCCCTACCACTTTTGCGTAACGACGCTCTGAGCGTGTTTTTTAAGGAATTGACTAGTTTGAACCTGGGGCCTGTTGCTGGTAAGGAGACGCCAAACCACACATCCACACATGACATGTAGAGTTCAGAAGAGTTCAGTGAGACTAGCGATGATATAATCAAATACTTAATGATTTCAGCGTCAGCTCCACTGCACTCCCTGTAAAAGAATCTTAATACCAACTAAATTTATTGGAAGGGGTTCAAGGCTTTCCTATTTTTATTTAGCTGGTAAAATAACGCCGAAAAAGCGGTTAGGTTTACCATTGGAATTTTTATTCTACTCACAAAACATTGTTTATAAATTGTACTATTGATAAAAGGAAATATTTTAATACACGATGGTAAAAACAAACTGTTTACAAAAAAATGTGAACGAATATTCCCTGAATGGGTTTCCAAGTTCTATAATGGATCGAAGGATGACCTATGCCATATCACATCTATAATATAGGTTTAAATTAAGTTTCATAAAGGAGAAAACTATCAAACATGGTCTACAGTAACCCTCAATTATCTTTAATTACTTATTTAACTTGTCGTAAATTACAGTGGCTGATGTGGCTTCTCAGTAATCATAGAACTGAGAAATCATTGCATTTCAGATTTTAACTTTAAGTAGCAAATGTGAATACCACCGAGTTTAATTGACGATCGCCACTAGTATTACGTAAAAAGGGAATGTAACAGATGAGACTTCTGTAGTTCTGAGTGAAGCCTTATGCGTTCTTATGCAGCATCGCGTTTGTTCATTACCTTGTCGGTGGTTAGGCAGCTTCGGGAGCGGCGGATGGCGCAGCTCCACACACCTTGTCATCTCGGTAGCAACTCTCTCGAATTTATCCTTACTAGTGTTTACCGAAGTTGGTTTAAGAAAAAGGTATCTGGCTGTGTTTTCAACTGACTAATCAGCATCTCAGTGTTAACCTTAAGCTCAGCCTACAAAAATTCTTTCTATCCACTGAGAAACGTTATACTTTTCATGGTGGTGCAATGTTTTTAATGTTTGCTACTTAACAGAAACGCGTATAGTCTCACACTAAAACTTGCAGTTGGTGTGTCCCTTTTAGTGTTATCGTAAGATCTGTACTGCTCTTCTGGAGGGCTCTATCTTTTAACATGGGCTGGGGGATGTACCTCCTGGTGGTCGGCCGGCCATGTGGGTGTCCGATTATCCCGCTCTTATCGTAGGGCCCTGTAGTCTACACGGCTCTGCTCTCGACTTCTCGTTTCTCCCCTCGGGACTGCGTCTGTTTCATGGTGGGAAGGTATGACATGCATTTAGGCGTTCTTGTGTTAGTCTGTGGTATTCCATTTGCTCACTCGTTGATCGTATTACTTTGATTAACTTAATGTCGGGATTTATTCGGAGCTATGTGACATATTGCGGGATTTGCCATCATGTCAGGGTTTTCATGGAAGGTGTTGAATTTGCCTAAACCTTACACACCATCTCCTGCTGCCTGCAACCTTCCTTTGGTGAATGTGTTAAAATAATCTAAAGTCAGACCTGATCATCTACCAATCAAATTTTCAGACAAACAGGGCTGAGTCCATTGGGTGGCGTAATTTCGCTTTCAGCACTGTCGTACATGAATCTCAAGAGCCATTATCACCAAGTTCATGATCCGCATATCAGTGGCAATTCAAATCCACTAGAGACTTAACGCCAATGGCGTCTTGGACCTATTAGGTATTAAGAATTTTGGTTACAAACCTTACATTACTAATTGTAACTTCTGAAGCAGGGGAACTATTAAATCAACGGAAGGTGACAGTACTCCATTAGATGGATCTCGCACTATCAAAATAAGTCCTCTTTACGTATTAGTCAGGGATTTTAAAACCTCTTTCGTGGGTTTACATCTGCAAAGGAAGCAAAAAATTTTGCGCTCCAGAAGTATATGGGGCGCATAATGTCTTTATTGTATACAGTGTTGTCAAAAATCTGAAAAGCTTGTCACGGTGTTACAGGATAAACTGTGCTGAGAAATGTTAAGAAGCAAATCCGATACGTTACACCATTTCCGATTTATTTAGCAGTGAAGTTAGCCAATGAAGCCGTTACTCGCTCAGATTCAAGGGTCTCATCAGGTACAATTAGTATCCATTGCTCTGACAGCGTTGATGGTAGAGCACGAGACTGCCCTGTCGCTGGCTCGGGTTCGATCCCTGCTTTTTGTACTGCTCTCTTGTTCGGTTCCAGAAAACCTAACGAAGACTGCCTCAGGCGGACCGCTGGAACTTGCGGGCGCAACGGCCATGTTGGAAAACTTCACTGCTAATTAACTCGGCAACGTATCGAATTTTTTCTTACCAATTACTTCTCAGAACAAACTACCTTGCAACACCGTAACAAGCCTTTCAGACTGTTATTTTGCAGGAAATTTGTGAAGTAGTTACAATAGTATTCCCGAAGTTGATTTTCACCTATTCCATGTACCCCTATTGTTAAAATAGACTACGTATCGCTCGCAGAAGTTCAGATGATCATCTGGACAATTCGTTTATTTTCTATCCTACTAGAAGAGATACAGTACCGCTTTGCTGTACGTGTATCTGCGCCACTAATGAACCGTCAATTAGGGCGGTTCACAAACAACAACTCAAGTACACATGTTATTCCAAACACGTTATCGTGGAAGTAGGGGCCAGGAGGTGCTGGTGAAATAACACACACTGCTAAGGTTATCTTTTCATTTTAAACGGCTTTCTCAATAATAAATTTTTAAGTCTGGCATTTAAAAGAAAAGCAATTTCTAAAACAATTACAAATACCTGACAAATTTTCTTTCTGAAAAGGAGATTGCCAGGTATGACGTTAACGACTTCCCAATAGTAAGATTTTAGCTCAATGAGGGAGTGACACGTGTAAAGGGGCCCAAATCACAATAGGCGGAATAGTTACTGGTGGTCTACAGGACCATAGCAGATCAGCCCCAAAACTTCCATTACAAGTCGCCACCTCCCCGAGTTACTCAAAACCAGAAGATGTAGCAAGGGTGGGGCCTGCACGGACTCCGAACCACAGAGACCCGCGGCACCGACCGTAAATCACCCAATCGAGGTGTGAATGAAAACAGCCTGACCAAGAAGCAGTTGCCACATTTCCGCGGACAGGCAAACGAAAACTGTGGTGGGACGATCCCAAAAAAAATCACAGGTGAAGAAACTCATACACTTCACTAGAACTTGAAAACACTCTGTTACATAAGAACAGTACTCAACATCTCACACTCCACCCCAGCGCCGGGAACACGTCGCACTTCGAAATGCTCGTCAGAGCCAACCGCTACTAGTGGTTTCAACGGCTGATAAGAAGACATACGGCCCCACGCGCTGATCTCCTGCACCACGGCTTCTAACAAGGGAAGGAATTAAACTTTTAACTCGAGGGCAGACTTGAACGATGGACCTCTCGTTCCGCAAATGCTCACGCTAACCACAGGGCCACGGCACTCTTGACCTAACATTATCCTTAATGCTGCCTATCTTGCGCATGGACTACTCAATTTGTACATTTTACTTATTTTTTCATAGTTCCACACAACTTCTTCCTGTTTTCTCGATTGATCTGTCTTCAATTTTTCAAGGCCTATCCACTGTGCCAACTTATAACTAAATCTGACGGGGGTGCGATGGGGAGGTTCCCTTGTAAGCTTCATAAGCCACGTACATGCGTGGAAGGCAGACTTAGCCCCTGGGCCCGCATCTCGTGGTCGTGCGGTAGCGTTCTCGCTTCCCACGCCCGGGTTCCCGGGTTCGATTCCCGGCGGGGTCAGGGATTTTCTCTGCCTCGTGATGGCTGGGTGTTGTGTGCTGTCCTTAAGTTAGTTAGGTTTAAGTAGTTCTAAGTTCTAGGGGACTGATGACCATAGATGTTAAGTCCCATAGTGCTCAGAGCCATTTACTTATCCCCTGACAGCCAAGAGGTCGGCCAAAGCACGTGGCGAGCAGTTGACGAACTCCAACAACAGGGCCCCGCTCGCGCCACCACTTCTCTCGCTCACCGCCCAGTACATATTCCACGATCGTCACGCGACCGAACACTTGCTCCACCTCCCGCCAGAGGGTGGCAGCGATCCAAACAGCGCGCCAAACCGAAAGCGCCACCGCAAACTCTAGACACGAAGCGAAGGCACTCCACCTGGCGCGCTTTTCGAAGAGCCGGACACAAGTACGACTCAGCTAAGAGGCAAAATACAGTAAATGCTGGTGTGCCAATACTCGTCAGATGCCAAGTACAAAAATTTTCACTTTACATAGCACGTTTAAATATAAATTTGTACTTAAAGACTGGTTGCTTTGTTGTTTCATAATTTTTATCTTCAGTAGTGACATGTCACAGAAACGATGTCAATTTCGTTCAACAGCCACATCCATCCTTTACGTTACTTGATACTATAAACAACACTTACTTAAAGGTTTCTATTTCTACTACATTATGCTGAGTTACTTTGAAAGATGACAGATTGAATAAATATAGATCAAGGGAAATAAAGAGCAATTTGCTCTTGATAGCCTATCAATATCAGGTCCGCCTCCACAATACAGTGATCGGCGTGTGTGGCTGCCGTGCAGCGGGCCCGGTAGTGCAAAGGATTTTTCACGGGTGGGAGGACTGGTGTGGGGTGCACTAAGCCTCGTAACATGAACTGAGAAGCTACTTGATTGAAAAGCTGCAGCTCCAAGTTCAATAAAGTCAACAATCGTCGATCCATATTAGCCCGCCTGAGCCAAGATGTGGAGCTGTGTTTTTTATCAATATCCGGATGGCACATCATCATTCGGAATAATACAGCAGAACATCAGAATTTTCACAGTTTTTTCACTAGTTTCAGAAAAATTTGTTGTTTTCCAGAAATTTGGACCTTCCGGAGTAGTAGTCTCTTGTGAAAAACACACCTCCTCTTGGAGTTATATTCTATTGTGATGGAAAAAAAATGTGACGCCAAGAAGGAGTTGTACGAAATGAATGAAAGTTGGTAAGCGTCTTTGGACATTTGAAAGACAATGTCTATTCAAATTTCTCCACAGTCGTGTAAGAGTCACCCTAGTAGAGCCACTACAAAATTGGAAATCAGCTTTTCTTTAAATACACACGTAACGATTGTGAGTGTTACTCTTGAAACTGCACGTGGTGAGCTGATGATAGTCAACAATGCCTCTGAAGTGACAAAGACACCATTAGTAGCACCTCATTGAGTCCTAACGAGATCGTGTAATAGGGCTATGAGAAGCTGGATGTTCCTTCTGCGATGTTACAGAAAGACTTGGCAGGAATATTACAAATATGAGTGATTGGTAGCAGTGGTGGTCAAGAGATTGTACGGTCGCAAGATGATCAGGCTCCAGACCACCGCGTGGCACTACCGAGAGGGAAAATCACTGTTTACGGCGAATGGGTCTGTCGTACTCCATCTACAGCATCAATCTGACCAGCAGTAGACACCGCAGTGACCCAAAGAACTGTTACAAGTCGGTTACATCAAGTACATCTCCGACCTGACGCCCTGTAGCGCGCATTCCACTGACACCGAGCCACCGCCATTTGCGACTCGAGAGCTCGTTTGGGATGGGGGGGGGGGGGGGGAGTAGGTTGGATGAAAGCTGGTTGTGCCTTGGTCCCAGTGATGGCCATGTGTTGGTTAGAAGGAGGTCAGATGAGGACCAGCTACCAACCTGTCTGCAAGCTAGACAAATTGGACCTGCACCTGCAGGTAATGTCTGGGGTGCAATTTCATACAACAGCAGGAGCACTCTCATAGTTATCCTGTGCTCTCTGACTGCAAATTTGTATATCAGACACATGATTCGAACTGTTGCGCTGCCATTCATAAACAGCATTCCAGAGGTTGTTTTTCAACAGGATAAAATTTACACACATATGTTATTGTAATACACGCTCTCCAGTCGGCAAGTTGCCTTGGCCTGCGCAGTGAACAGATTTGTTGCCATTCGAGTAACATATGTTGTAAGGTGTCAAACATCGAACTCGTGAAACAGTTCCAGTTAACTCGATATGTCACAAAACATAATTACATGTAACTGTACGAATTTTACTGATAGGCAAAGCGAGTAAACAAAGCGACATTTTGTGAATATAAACGAATAACACTCCACTAGTAATTCTCAGACCCAAGCTACAAGACACGGTTCTGAGGGAAGGAGAATTTTTACGACAGCATGCCCATCTCACATTTCCCTGAAACTTTCACAGCGCGACACATAGCAGACACAATGACACGCTGGAGCCACAGCGTAGGCCACCGGCATAAGAAGCCCTTGCCCTGCTTTTAATGATAACCCTTCGGAAAGCCTTTCTACAGAAACACGTCGGGAGATGCCAGAGACACCCAACTCCAAACACTGGTGCCTCTCTGTGGCCACCTGTGCTAAAATTCGCATGAAAGAGAAGGCTGTTTATCCCAGTATTACCTAGCAGAAGTTAAACTTTGGCCTACGAAGGAAATGACTCCGGTGATAGGCTACAAAATCTGTAGTGCTTGGAGTTATAACAAGTATGAACGCTATTACTGGCCACAAAGAAAATGCGTGGCCACCAGCACTGATATAGCCAAAGTGCAGACAGAATATTTCGCTTCTTCTCTTGCAGCAAATCGTTGGGTGTTTGAGCAAGGTGACTAGCGCCGCGCAGAGACAATTGCGAGTCTCATTAGGCTCATCTTAACATGTAAGGAGTTAAACTGCAAAGACTCCTGATACGGAGAATCGCACAGAGCACTGACAGTTAATGCTTGCAAGGAATTTTAGCGTAATGACATACGCGGTATTCCAGCCAAATAGCGTGTACCGTGCCAATTAACTTAGCTAGGGAATAAATGGGAGTCTCGGCTTCACCGAAGCCGTAGGAAATGTTTGTGACTGGTATTTAACAGTCGAGAGAGATTCAGTATAGCTTATCAGCTTCATAGCTCTCACTGATAGCCACAACAGCCGTCGATGGAAGGTAAATACAGGGTGTTACAAAAAGGTACGGCCAAACTTTCAGGAAACATTCCTCACACACAAACATAGAAAATATGTTATGTGGACACGTGTCCGGAAACGCTTACTTTCCATGTTAGAGCTCATTTTATTACTTCTCTTCAAATCACATTAACCATGGAATGGAAACACACAGCAACAGAACGTACCAGCGTGACTTCACTTTGTTACAGGAAATGTTCAAAATGTCCTCCGCTAGCGAGGATACATGCATCCACCCTCCGTCGCATGGAATCCCTGATGCGCTGATGCAGCCCTGGAGATTGGCGTATTGTATCACAGCCGTCCACAATACGAGCGCGAAGAGTGTCTACATTTGGTACCGGGGTTGCGTAGACAAGAGCTTTCAAATGCCCCCATAAATGAAAGTCAAGAGGGTTGAGGTCAGGAGAGCGTGGAGGCCATGGAATTGGTCAACCTCTACCAATCCATCGGTCACCGAATCTGTTGTTGAGAAGCGTACGAACACTTCGACTGAAATGTGCAGGTGCTCCATCATGCATGAACCACATGTTGTGTAGTACTTGTCAAGGCACATGTTCTAGCAGCACAGGTAGAGTATCCCGTATGAAATCATGATAACGTGCTCCACTGAGCGTAGGTGGAAGAACATGGGGCCTAATCAAGACATCACCAAAAAAAATGCCTGCCCAAACGTTCACAGAAAATCTGTGTTGATGACGTGATTGCACAATTGTGTGCGGATTCTCGTCAGCCCACACATGTTGGTTGTGAAAATTTACAATTTGATCAATTTGGAATGAAGCCATACTGACGAAACTAAAATGTGCTCTAACATGGAAATTAAGCGTTTCCGGACGCATGTCCACATAACTTCTTTTCTTTATTTGTGTGTGAGGAATGTTTCCTGAAAGTTTGGCCGTACCTTTTTGTAACACCCTGTATGCACTGTTTCGCTGCATCAACAACTGTATTCTATTGACAGAACTACAATCGTTATCGTCCCTCCTAATTTTTGAACATTCAACCAGGGCCTGTAATTAAACCGACTGTCAGGCTTAACTGAAGCAGAAACGCGAGATATCCAATTTAACGAAAAGAACTGATCACCCACTGTTTGTGCTTTATACTCATAAGTTGTGGAATTGTTTTAACTGTTTACTTTTTTCTGATTGCTCTTTACTAACCCACATTCAATTTTGGGTATTTTCATTGCGCATTTTTGTATAATTGATACCTCTGGTCCCAGGTGTATTTAATTTAGTTGTTTTTCTTAGCCCCCAGACATGATCATCAACCATCTTATTATTAAAGAACCTTATAATAGCTACGAATTTTGCTTCATAGTTGTGAACACCCAATAGCAAACGTTTACCACCCTGTATGTAATTCTGCTAACATTGCTATGTCACGAAGTCATACCTAGAGTAAAAAATAAAGCTTAATAACGAAAATCTAAGATTTTCATTTTTTGCTGACATATAGTTATGCCTGAACCCATACACTAATTTCTGTTATCGATAACGTTTCCTTTACAGGGAGTGAAGTGGAACTGACATTCAGATCATTGTCCGATTACATCATTGAACATACTGCTGCACTCTTCTAAACTCTGCATGCTTGAGATGGCACCTTCCTACATTACAGGCCATAGAGTCAACTCTGAATTCCTGAAACTCACACGGAGCATCCTTGTGCAGTTGTGGCAGGAAGATAGATCAGAACCAGTCTCTCACATTTTAGAATGTGACATCATGGAACAACATCTTCAGTGTCATCCACAAACAACATTAACCATCCCTATACTGACTGAGCAAATGCAACAGGCATGGAACTTCTCCCCACAAACTGGTAACTGTCTAATACAATGCATGCATGGTTGCATGCATCCTTGTGCAGTTGTGGCAGGAAGATAGATCAGAACCAGTCTCTCACATTTTAGAATGTGACATCATGGAACAACATCTTCAGTGTCATCCACAAACAACATTAACCATCCCTATACTGACTGAGCAAATGCAACAGGCATGGAACTTCTCCCCACAAACTGGTAACTGTCTAATACAATGCATGCATGGTTGCATGCTTCCATTCAATATTCTGGCAACTACGCCAGTTGTTAATATATGAGCATTTCACATCTTTAATGGCTTACTTCATGCTTAAATTAAACTGTGATCTTGCAGTGATAATCAGTTGCATATGTTACTTACACATATATATTCTCAATATTTCATTTTGCTATGTTGCTTATTCATCAGCGTAGTTAGGAAAAAATATGTATGAGGATGATCAGGTGGTACTGTAATCAGCAGCAGTTCAAATTTAGGCACAGCTTACTGCATGTGACAAATGAAGCAAGTACAGGGTGAGAAAGAGAGTAGGAAAGACAAAGAGGGCATTCCTCACTAAAAGAAGCCTATTAGAAAAGAAAAATTCAAAGAATCAAATTGTGGAAAATCTGTGATGGAATGTAACATTATTATGATAAGGAAAGTTCCTACTCACCATATAGCAGAGATGCTGAGTCACAGTTAGGCACAACAAAAAGATTTTCACACTTAAATCTTTTGGCCAATGGCCTTTGTCAACAATAGACACACATACACACACACACACACACACACACACACACACACACATGCGCACATACACACACACACACGCACACACACACACACACACACACACACACACACACACACACACACACACACACACACATGCACACATACACACACACACACACACACACACACACACACAACTGAGACCACATTGTGAGCTGCAGCACCAGTGTATGATGGGAGTGGCGATTGGGTGGCGGAAAGGGGGAGGTTGGGTTGGGGAGGGGGATGCAATATGGTGGGAATGGCAGACAGTGAAGTGCTGCAGGTTGGGCAGCAGGCTGGGGAGAGGTGGGGAGAGGGGAGGAGAGGGCAAGTAGCGCTACTTCTCCCTCCCCACCTCTGCACTTCACTGTCTGCCATCCCCACCATACTCTCCCTCTCCCTCCTCAACCCAGCCTCCTCCTTTCCCCAACCCAGTTCCCACTTAGAGCATGCACTCGCACTGCTGCTCGCAGTGTGGTTTCAGTTGCCTGAGACTGCATTCGTGTGTCTGAGTTGTGTGTGTGTGTGTGTGTGTGTGTGTGTGTGTCTATTGTTGACAAAAGCTATTGGCCAAAAGCTTTAAGTGTGAAAATCTTTTTGTTGTGCCAAACTACGACTCAGCATCTCTGCTCTATGGTGAGTAGCAACTTACCTAATCAAAAATTTAAAGAATATGTCTATGGAAGTGCATCACAGACACTGTAAAAAACAAGAACAGGACGTAATATATATGATTGAGATGTGGTGTTACATAAGAATCCTCAATATTAATAGAACTGCCAGAAATGGGGAACCTCTTTGCAGAATCGAGAATATAAATACAAGTTGTTCGGTAATTGCCGTTAAAAGCTACTATGATTCGTAAAGTGGAGTTAGTACATAATACTTTAAATGGGAATCCATGTCTGGAAACGTACCATTTCCGTGTTACAGCCATTTGAAATATGTTTACTGAATAAAAATGAAAACAGGTAGTTATGGTTGGAGAAGGGGGCCGAGGTGGATTCATTGGATGGGTTGATGTCATTTGAGTCTCACTATGTCCATCTTTCTACGGATGGTTACGGGACCTCGGCTGTTCAGAACCGAATGTCAAATCCAAATATCTTTCAGCCATCTACACTCCTGGAAATTGAAATATGAACACCGTGAATTCATTGTCCCAGGAAGGGGAAACTTTATTGACACATTCCTGGGGTCAGATACATCACATGATCACACTGACAGAACCACAGGCACGTAGACACAGGCAACAGAGCATGCACAATGTCGGCACTAGTACAGTGTACATCCACCTTTCGCAGCAATGCAGGCTGCTATTCTCCCATGCAGACGATCGTAGAGATGCTAGATGTAGTCCTGTGGAACGGCTTGCCATGCCATTTCCACCTGGCGCCTCAGTTGGACCAGCGTTCGTGCTGGACGTGCAGACCGCGTGAGACGACGCTTCATCCAGTCCCAAACATGCTCAATGGGGGACAGATCCGGAGATCTTGCTGGCCAGGGTAGTTGACTTACACCTTCTAGAGCACGTTGGGTGGCACGGGATACATGCGGACGTGCATTGTCCTGTTGGAACAGCAAGTTCCCTTGCCGGTCTAGGAATGGTAGAACGATGGGTTCGATGACGGTTTGGATGTACCGTGCACTATTCAGTGTCCCCTCGACGATCACCAGTGGTGTACGGCCAGTGTAGGAGATCGCTCCCCACACCATGATGCCGGGTGTTGGCCCTGTGTGCCTCGGTCGTATGCAGTCCTGATTGTGGCGCTCACCTGCACGGCGCCAAACACGCATACGACCATCATTGGCACCAAGGCAGAAGCGACTCTCATCGCTGAAGACGACACGTCTCCATTCGTCCCTCCATTCACGCCTGTCGCGACACCACTGGAGGCGGGCTGCACGATGTTGGGGCGTGAGCGGAAGACGGCCTAACGGTGTGCGGGACCGTAGCCCAGCTTCATGGAGACGGTTGCGAATGGTCCTCGCCGATACCCCAGGAGCAACAGTGCCCCTAATTTGCTGGGAAGTGGCGGTGCGGTCCCCTACGGCACTGCGTAGGAATCTACGGTCTTGGCGTGCATCCGTGCGTCGCTGCGGTCCGGTCCCAGGTCGACGGGCACGTGCACCTTCCGCCGACCACTGGCGACAACATCGATGTACTGTGGAGACCTCACGCCCCACGTGTTGAGCAATTCGGCGGTACGTCCACCCGGCCTCCTGCATGCCCACTATACGCCCTCGCTCAAAGTCCGTCAACTGCACATACGGTTCACGTCCACGCTGTCGCGGCATGCTACCAGTGTTAAAGACTGCGATGGAGCTCCGTATGCCACGGCAAACTGGCTGACACTGACGGCGGCGGTGCACAAATGCTGCGCAGCTAGCGCCATTCGACGGCCAACACCGCGGTTCCTGGTGTGTCCGCTGTGCCGTGCGTGTGATCATTGCTTGTACAGCCCTCTCGCAGTGTCCGGCGCAAGTATGGTGGGTCTGACACACCGGTGTCAATGTGTTCTTTTTTCCATTTCCAGGAGTGTATATTACACGAATTTCAGGCCACTATCTACGAACAACAATGGTAACAGCGTCAAATACGGAACAAAAGCGGGTACTGTAATGCGGTAATAGGGTATGCAGTAACAGAGCTGTAGTGGCTTCTGTGAAGGAGCGCGCGCGAACCTACTAGCGCCATTTGTGAGCGTGTTCCCTCTTAGGCTGCTGTGTAGTGAGTGGTGTGCGGGACACGGAGCGGGACGGCTGTGCATGAGTAATCGGCATCCTGGCAATTGGTGCGAGTTGAGACTGGTGACCTTCGGGCTATGGAAGCTTGAGTTTTCCTGCAGCGTTGATCGATGCTACCAGCGAGTTTAGTGGGCAAGGAGTGGCTGTCATAGCACGCAACCTGGTTACAAAGTGCATCAGTCAGTTGTAGTGTGCCATTTCATCTCGGTATATACAGCACACGCATAGGTGGATTGGACAACTCATTGGCAGCTATTAGCAGGAGGGAAATATTATCCTGATCCTACCTGAGTCCTGAACCTATCGGCCTCCTTGAAGTTTATTCGGAATTATGTATGGAGACTGTTCAGTAAGTACTGTACTTCGACTGTTGGTTCTTCCCTGGTGTGAGCTGGCCAGTTATTCATTGCCTTTAAGCACAGCAGTGACCCCTTTCAGGGCTGTGTGTCAATCTGGAGGTTTCTGTAAGCGCAAAGCTATTACTTGAAATTTTTTGTCTGGTTCTAGAAATCATTGTTCTTATAAATGACTATTTGATTGTGCTACTGCAATTTCTGATTGTCGTAGACTTTATTGTCCTTCCTGGGCCGAGATATTGGATTTAGCCTGCAACTTAAGTTATATGTGCTCAGCGAAAGCTACACTCGTGTGGGTCACGTGTGTGTGTGCCTGCTTGTGTTTGCACACTCTCTTACAACGTATTGAGAGACCTACAGGTTATAGGTGTACATTTTAACTGGCCATCTGTCATTTGCTGCACATCGAAATTACAGTGTGTATTACAGTGTGAGAGACCACAGTGGAGGTATGTCTTGACTTATTTAATCTTGTTTGAATTATTATGCAATTTTTTTAATGTGTTCGTATGATGTGTCTGGTTATTGCTAGGAAGGTTAACTTGTAAGGTTTGTGGGTGGGGCGCTCTTATACTGAAGTTTTATCAGTTGGTTTCCTTGAAAATAATCTTTAATTGGTCATTTAAGTATTGTTTTATATGTCCATTTCTGTCAAAATTGTTTGCTGTCTGTTGTTTGGTACATGTAGCCAGCCTTGTATCGGCAGCGGTTGATGCGTTGCTGTTCTGCTGGTCCAGGTTTGGGATGCTTTTTCCTACTGCAACGGTGGCTTTCTCGTCATCGCAAGAGCCCTAGGTGTTGGCGGGTCACACGTGCTTCTACATATCTCTCGTTCCAGCCTCCAGTTGAGTAGTTTACTCAGATTGTTTTGGTATCATGGCGCGGCGGGGATGTCGCCGGATTCGAAAGTCATATATTCAGTCTCTCCATTATTGCAAGGTTCTTGTGGGCGTGTGTGAAAAACTTTGGAAAAATTGAGCACAGAGTTTCTTGATATCTTAAAGAAGTATTTAATTGTAATTATCATGTTAATAGTGTTTAGGGTCCTGTAGTGTACTTACGTACTTAAGTTTATTTATGTGTATCAGGCTTGTGGCCAATCGGTGAAGAAGAACTGTTTGCTTCGGTTTTTACGCGTGGGTGCTGTATGGCCAGCTTGGCCGTATCCTCTCTATATGATATCAGAATAAACAGTGGAGGTGAATGCATTTTAATGTCTTTTATTTAACATTTATATAAATTAAGAACTTAATTCAAGTCCTGTTGTGGGATTAGCCCACATTTATGATGCTGGTCGCGCGGACAGTATGCTGCTGAAGGTTTCTTTAATCAATTCACTGGTTGTAATCGGGCCATCTTTGTATTGCTCAGATGACATGATCTTAGACCATTTGCAGTGTTATATATAATGCAAATGTGATAATGCATTGTGATTTTAATTTAAAAATCGTAACTATTTCTATAGATTTGACAAGAATCTTTGTAACTGTTAATTTGCTTATGACAGAATTGTTATTAAATAAAAATAGCTGTGTGGAAATGAGAAATAACTCATCATGTTGGGCCACCCTTCCATGTGTTTTCCTTTAATTAATTCCGACCTTGGTCCTCGGTGTCAATAATATTTCTCTCGTTCATGCACCATGATTTGCAATGATATGTCCTTATCCTTTACTGTGGTGGTTTGTTGCTTCATATCTTTCGACCGTATCTTCGTTCCAAGGGGATTCTTGGAGCTAATAGTATTTCGCTATATGCAACTGCTTTAGCCACAGCTGACCTACTGCTCACTGATACATTTTTATATGCTAATTTGGATGGGCGCACTAAACTACTTACGTTCCACTCATATTCTCGTTTAGTTATCTTTTTCCACAACTGTTGTTGTTGAGACCCTAGCAGTTTTACTGTCTGGGTACGAGTATGCCTTACAGCATTCACGCTTACATGAAACCTACCTTCGATGTGTGCAGCTATATCCCTTCTTATACAGAATTTGGTTATATATTCCGATGTGGTTTATGTTTAAGTGGTCTTGTAGGTTTAGATTTGTATGGCTTAACCGTTTACGGTATGTCTGCAAGTATAGTATAGCATATGTAACTGGGTGACTTCCCACACGATTCTCAGATGGTATGCTACCTTCGGAGGATTTTCAACAGATTATATCAGTTTCAGTAAGTTTTCTGATTTCGTGTAATAGAACTGCTCATACTGACTCTAAAACCTCCACTAGCTCTCATTCAGTTCTGTACTGTAGCCACAAATACACTGTCACGTTTCGTTCTCACCCCCAGCCCCGCACCACCTCACCGTTTTTTTTTTTTTTACAGAGGGTAGTCATCAGACAATATTACGATGTCTTTAGCACTTTGTGTTGATGACGAGAGAGTCATGATTTTGGTTTAACGGTTTCACATTGCAAACGGTTATTTATTGTTAGTAGTTTGTAATATGGTAATTCTGGATACGCATGCTGTTCTCAGTGTGATATGGAATATGGATGTACTTCCTTTTTATGATTCTTCGACTCCTTGTTGTGTTCATGTCAGTGTTCACATTCATTCACATAAGGTGATACATCTGTACAACGACCACAGTCGATGACTCATGCAACAAGGTTTTTTTTTCTTTTTTTTCTTTTTCGTTTTTTTTTTTTTTTTTTAAGAGATTGATCTACTTGAAGCACATTGGCTAGGTTCCACAAGTATGGCTGTAGACTAATATACAACATATTGGAAATTCAGATTTCTGATCAATTTGTTCAATGATAATTGCAGTGGGATTCTACTATACATTTGTGTTCGCCTGTACATTAGAGTTCATTAATATAGTGCCCAGGTCATAATTCAGAACTGTTGCAACACATTATACACATAATATTGTTTTACTGGTCTTCTGCAGGTACAGGATTATTTTTCACATATTCCTTACTTGGTCTGTAACGTCATTTTTCTAGGCTATACTACAATCTTGCCGTTAGTATTCTTGAGACAGCATAGATATCTTCAGTTTTAGTACCTTTCTAGCTTTTTCGCAAGTTTTTAATAATGCAAGTTGCTTACCTTCATTCTTAGATATGTAACCACGATTGTTGGCACTATGCTGTTAGTGTTGTGAGTCCTTCCCTACATTGTTTTGATGGCCCATGACGGTTGTTACTTTTCATGCGACTACAGTTTTTATTAGTTGATTTGGGTGTTTGTTCAGATTGCATACTCGTCCGTCTAAAGCCTTCTTCTTAGTGTTCTAGAACATTTCTTGACATCCATATCCTCAATTAATCATCTACTCATGAAGGTACCACATGAAATATTACACATTGTTTGGTATATCCTCACTCACTTTTTCTCGTTGTTTTTCTGTCGAAGGTCATACTATCATTTTTTCTTCCCTAACCGAAGTGTTACTTGACGTATGGAGACAAACATCTTTCGTTGTTCTGATTGAAATGAGCGTCTAGTATATTTCATATGCACTGCAGTAGTTTTCTTTAGACGTGCTTCGTAGTTTATGGTTTAGAGTATCACTCAGTCACACAACTGCTTACAAGCAGAATTACCTCTTTCATGATAACTGTTTATGCCCTTTTCCATATATTTCGAGGCTTTATTACATTAGATTCACTGGCTCGCTATTGACTGCCGCTAAATTCCGTGTCCGCGCGCTCCCACGCCGCGGCGTGACGTCACGTGTTTTGAAAACGTCAGTGCAATTGGCCGCTGTCCGTCGCCGTCGATCGCCGTTGCCATCACCCGGTAGTGGACGGGTGGTACACATCTTCTTTAACACCGGCATCCATATACCGTTTAATTTCACGCCCTCCTCCTTTCGGTTGAAATTATTTGGGTGTTAGCGATTTCGATTGACTCCCTGTAGAGCCTTTCGTAATATCCGCTTGTGGCCGCTAGTACTTGCGTCTCCTCGAAACGAATATTGTGGTTCCCTGGCTGGAAAGCATGCTCCGCAACAGCTGATTGTTCCGTTTCTCCTCTTCTACAATTTCCCTTTTGGTCTTCCAAACGTTTAGAAACCGTTCTTTTAGTGGTAGCCAAATAATTTCAACCGAAAGGAGGAGGGCGTGAAATTAAACGGTATATGGATGCCGGTGTTAAAGAAGATGTGTACCACCCGTCCACCACTGGGTGATGGCAACGGCGACTGACGGCGACGGACAGCGGCCAATTGCACTGACGTTTTCAAAACACGTGGCGTCACGCCGCGGCGTGGGAGCGCGCGGACACGGAATTTAGCGGCAGTCAGTAGCGAGCCAGTGGGTGTGTTGGTCCTTCCATCGAGCTACGGACCCCCTTGAAGATGTCTCCCGCAGTCGGAGACGAAACCTTGGGAATCGACACAGAATTCATCAACCGACCACGGCATAACAGCCCGGATGATTATAATGGACATGATATTTCCGGCCGTGAAAGTCTACATTTTAGTAACTGTTACGATAATTGACTGTACACAGCGTTGTTTAGTAAAATATCAAATTAAAAATTTAGACGCGTGAAAGGTGTTTTGATTTGATATTCTGATGTCATTTGGCGTCTATCCTACGTCTCTGACGTTGCTCGAACGTCATTCAAGTGTGTTAGAATGTTAGAGCAACATTGTTGATTACACGTTTGTAGAACACACTTACATGATCCTTTCGAACGGCAATGCTCACGGTAATGGAAGATCTGCTTGTCACCTTTATCCAGATGGTTCTGTACAACGTCTGACACCACCAGATTGCCACAATTACACAACGGCTTCGCGAAAGGGTCATATCCCTACCACTACTATTGAAATTTAGTGTAACAGAAAACCCTAAATAACAGAAAAAACTAGCTCAATGTTGCCACGTACAACCCTCTTGCTAAATTTAGTTTAGATTCCAAATAAAGTACACTATGGGACGAAACTCCTGTTAATAGGAAAAGCTAATCAATAGGATTACCCTTTTCACAGGATTTGACCGTGTGTTGTGTGTAATGGATAAGTAAATAAGACTATTAACTTCTTTTCCTAAGATCTTACCCAGCGGTTAGATAGAAACACAGTATGAATAATACTATATTGATGCTTGAACAATTCAGTTCCAAGTTCATTCAGTGGTTTAATATATGTACTAACGATCGCCAGCCTATCAAGGCAATGAAAAAATGACGTATTGGAAAAGCAGAAGTATGAATTTTGCCTCCTTTCTTGCTAGTGTTAATTTGGTTTTCAAATAAATATTACTCCACATAAACAATGTTGGACTACAATATTATATATTAAGTTTTTAGAAGAGAAAAATCGCAGTAGATAACGTCACGGAACGTTTTGCCAAGGGGGACCTTTGAAAACCACTTTCCATAAACACCAAACTGAGACACTAAAATACTTAGATGCTTAAGCACACACTTTTTATACTGAACATTTCACTACAAGGAAACCTCTTTCTTACTGGCATTTACTTTCAAAAGGTATTAGTCTTTGAACTAACTCTGTATATACATGTAATAGATTTTATTAATCTTGCTTCACTCTGATTGAATTTTACGTAAGCAAACTTTTACTATAACACTTTGCACTAGTTAAAAGAACTTTCTCATTATTTACGCAAAAACAGTTCAAATGGTGCCCCTTTATTTTAACTTGGCGCTTCATAAGTCTGTAAAATAGGATACTCGGATTAATCAAACACCAGGAAGGAACCCTATATAGGTGTATGATTAGGATGAAATAATAGGTCGAATCAGTTTCTTTAAAGTTCAAGAATGATTATTAAAACACAGTTTAAATTAATGGTTCACTCTGCACAAAAGTAAAATACAAATAAATTTTATCTGGTGGCTGTAGGCTTGGGTGTGGCGAACAATTACAGCGGCTACACTCCCACAATACGGCCTGCAAGAATCTTGCTATTGGCTCAATTTCATTTCTTGTCGTCGTTCAATTTTACACACAATAGCCGAATAAGTCGCAGCTATGCCATAAGCCGTTTACAGTCTTCAGCCGCGGCATTTTTGTGCAAATTTGCAGGCGAAGCCTCTCCTGCTCCATAATGGTGTTGCCTCAATCACTGCTGCCTACACACTGTGTGACTTACTTCCCGCGCTTGTTCTAGATAGCACGCCAATTCACCCCTACTACCTGTCTCACTCCTCAGAGCCCTTTCCTTTCAAACAAAAACACACTGTCTTTTATATAACACCTATTTCTTGCGTTGTCCTTAAGCATGACCATTTCTTACATCTGTCAAATTTACATTAACATGGGTAGCTTATACACACGAATATTTTGAAATACAAATGTCACCTGAAAATTATTTAGCGTAATAAACAATTTACATACTATTTTACACACATTACTCACATACAATGCAAAGAACTTCAATCTCCATATTACATTTACATATACAGAAAATATAGTATCAATATGCAAAAATTTTAAAGCAAAATTTTACTAAAAATTAGATGAACCATAAACAAATAGCGTTATAGGGTATCTTCACCGTCAACAGGCGTGATTGTCGTGCTCCAAGTAGACGCTCCTCACCCGAATTGGAAGAGACCATATTGCTTCACTTTGAACAGAACCCGTCAAACGAGTACAGGAGCAATTTCCTTGAGTATTAATGTGTAGAAATGTGGAGAAAGTGGTGTACTGTGTCACGCTGAATGAGTTACGTGTAAAAGTGGTCGCGTTACCAACATGTTTTGAAATGGGTGTAATGTGGAAACGGTACCCGTACATGGGATCCAATTCAAAATATTACCTACTCACCATCTTCAAGTCCTCAAAGTGTGTAACGGTAATTTCCGAACACACTGTAATAGAAAATATCCATTAAAGGGAAGTGGAACTGGACGCATGTTAATAAATCAAGGAATAATTTCCGTGGTACTACAGTCGGTCATAGGGGAAGACCCACGTTGAATACATTCAACAAGTAATTCAACATGTTGGGTTTAATTGCTTGTTTCGGACTCGCAGATAGAAGACGTTTACAACGACACTACTTTAATTTCGTTCAGTGTATTATATGTTTCATCATCATCATCATTTAAGACTGATTATGCCTTTCAGCGTTCAGTCTGGAGCATAGCCCCCCTTATACAATTCCTCCATGATCCCCTATTCAGTGCTAACATTGGTGCCTCTTCTGATGTTAAACCTATTACTTCAAAATCATTCTTAACCGAATCCAGGTACCTTCTCCTCGGTCTGCCCCGACTCCTCCTACCCTCTACTGCTGAATCCATGAGTCTCTTGGGTAACCTTACTTCTCCCATGCGTGTAACATGACCCCACCATCTAAGCCTGTTTGCCCTGACTGCTACATCTATAGAGTTCTTTCCCAGTTTTTCTTTGATTTCCTCATTGTGGACACCCTCCTGCCATTGTTCCCATCTACTGGTACCTGCAATCATCCTAGCTACTTTCATATCCGTAACCTCAACCTTGTTGATAAGGTAACCTGAATCCAACCAGCTTTCGCTCCCATACAACAAAGTTGGTCGAAAGATTGAACGGTGCACAGATAACTTAGTCTTGGTACTGACTTCCTTCTTGCAGAAGAGAGTAGATCGTAGCTGAGCGCTCACTGCATTAGCTTTGCTACACCTCGCTTCCAGTTCTTTCACTATGTTGCCATCCTGTGAGAATATGCATCCTAAGTACTTGAAACCGTCCACCTGTTCTAACTTTGTTCCTCCTATTTGGCACTCAATCCGTTTATATTTCTTTCCCACTGACATTACTTTCGTTTTGAAGATGCTAATCTTCATACCATAGTCCTTACATTTCTGATCTAGCTCTGAAATATTACTTTGCAAACTTTCAATCGAATCTGCCATCACAACTAAGTCATCCGCATATGAAAGACTGCTTATTTTGTGTTCACATATCTTAATCTCACCCAGCCAGTCTATTGTTTTCAACATATGATCCATAAATAATATAAACAACAGTGAAGACAGGTTGCAGCCTTGTCTTACCCCTGAAACTACTCTGAACCATGAACTCAGCTTACCGTCAACTCTAACTGCTGCCTGACTATCCATGTAAAGAACTTTAATTGCTTGCAAAAGTTTTCCTCCTATTCCATAATCGTGTAGAACAGACAATAACTTCCTCCTAGGAACCCGGTCATATGCCTTTTCTAGATCTATAAAGCATAGATACAATTCCCTGTTCCACTCATAACACCACTCCATTATTTGCCGTAAGCTGAAGATCTGGTCCTGACAACCTCTAAGAGGCCTAAACCCACACTGATTTTCATCCAATTGGTCCTCAACTAATACTCGCACTTTCCTTTCAACAATACCTGAGAAGATTTTACCCACAACGCTGATTAAAGAGATACCTCTGTAGTTGTTACAATCTTTTCTGTTTCCATGTTTAAAGATTGGTGTGATTACTGCTTTTGTCCAGTCTGATGGAACCTGCCCCGACTCCCAGGCCATTTCAATTATCCTGTGTAGCCATTTAAGACCTGACATTCCACTGTATTATATGTTTTGATTATTTAAATCATGACACACTCAATGTCTGAAACTGAGGTCTGCGAAGAGGGAACAGAAAGATTTCTGATGCTCAGAAATCCATTCTCCCCCGTATCATACGAAAACAGATCAGGAACAAAGGAGCCTGAGAACTGCAGGGGAATTCCCATCCTCTTGCTCTCTTCTGTAATTTATGCCATGTAGTAGTGAAGGTAGATTACTAGCATTGATACATAAATTTTGAATAACCTTTCGTTCTTCGAAAAAATGAAATTTTCTATCTCAGCATAATCTTCATTTTACTCGTTGCATTAGCGACTGTTGGAGTGTAGTTCACTTATTCGTTCCAATATAGCACACACAGCATCCCTTCAATCAATTTCACATTGTTATGAAACGTGTGACCATCGCATAACATGAAATTATCTATTTAAACCAAAACTATGAAAACTCCAGAAAAACGTATCTGTGCGAAGCTTAGACGATAAGAATATTGGAAAAGGATTGTATTCGTTTGTTGAGCTTACTAAAATCTCCAGCTGATTCTTTTAGAAGTTTATTACTCCACCTTCGCATTCTACGTACACGAGTTTGTTGATTACTCATGATACTGAAAAACATCTAACAACAAAGGTCATCATATTTTTATCGGTAATAAAAAAAATTAAGTGTGAGTTGATTTCATTTATTTACATCTCAATTCAAAGCTTATAAGCTAAAAAGCTATAGAAAAGTCTTATAACAGGATCAAAATATGGGCGTAAGAAGATATATAACAGGGTACGTAGGTTAAATATATGCGTTCGGTCTGTGCGCAATTTGCATTAGTGACCACTAATTTTCGTATGCGTCTCTCTCATAAAAGACTGCTGAGTTTTCGTGATAAATAAAAACCTGTGAAAAATTGCCCAGTTGTTTGAAATGAATAGCGGTTAAATTCGAGATTTAAAAAAAAAGTACACGCACGGAAATGTCTTTTTTGCGGACATTACGCATTTATGGGAGTTTCATAGCCAGAGCGGAGTGCAGTAACCGCTGCGTACCACGCACGAAGCTAATAACGCGGATGGAATTGCCACTGTGCGCCTGTTATCTCGCAGTGTTGTTAATTAGCCCCTGTAGAGAAAAATCTCTATACTGTGAGGGTTGATGCCGGCTGCCACTTTCTCGTACTTATTTGACGTCCCGACTTTTAATTCTCATAACCCGATCGCTTCCATTTGCTTCTCCTTCGTTTCACAATTACTGCCAAGAAGCTCAATATTTTCACATTATTGAGCCGTTGTAGTAAAGAGGTGTAACAAGTAGAGGACAAGGATAAGAGAAAATGAACACTCTGTACATCTACATCTACATCTGCTCTACATACATATTCCGCAAGCCATAGTACGGTTCAGGACGTATGGTGTCTTGTAGCTCTATTAGCCATTTCCTTTCCTGTTCCACTCGCTGATGGCCTGTGGGAAAGAGACCGCCTATAGGTCACGGTATGAGCCCTAATTTCTCATATCTTATCTGTGTGGTCCCTAAGCGAAATGTACGTTGGCGCCAGTAGAATTTCTCTCCATTCAGCCTCAGATGCCGGTTCTCTAAATTTTCTGAATAGTGCCTCACGAAAAGAACATTGTCTTCCCTCCAGAGATTTCTATTTTAGTCCACGTAGCATCTCTATAATACCTGCGTGCTGATCGAATCTACCGGTAAGGAATCTAGTAGTACGACGTTGACTATCTTCCATGCCATTCTTTATTCCGACTCGAGAATAGGTCACAGTGGTGTTCAATGCGCTGTCTCCATAATAGATGAACTACACTATCCTAAAATTCTCCCGATAAACCGAAGTCGACCATTCGTCTTCCTTACAACCATCCTTACCTGCTCGTTCCATTTCATATCGCCTTACAACTTTCGACTAGATATTTAAACGACGTGACTGTGTAAAGTAGCACACTAATAATGCTGTATTGGAGTTACGTGTTTTTCTTACTCACCTACATTACATTACATTTTCTACATTTGCAGCAACCTGCCAAGCATCACACCAACTAGAAATTTCATTCAAGTCATCTTGTATCCTCCCGTAGTCAGTCAATGATGACAGCTTCCCGTTCACCACAGCATCATCAGCGAACAACCGCAGACTGCTGATCACAGCGTTTGTCAGATCACTAATGTATACAGAGAATAAGAACGGTTGTATCTCAATTCTCTAGGGCACTCCTGACGATACCCATGTTTCCTATGAACACTCGCTTTCGAGGACAACGTACTAGATTCTATTATTTATGATATCTTCGAGCCACTCACATATCTCCAACCTATTCCGTATGCTCGCACCTTCATTAACAGATGGGAGTGGGGCATCGTGTCGAACACTTTCTGGGAATATAGGAACACGGAGTCTGCTGTTGCCCTTCATCCAAGGTTCACAGGATATTATGTAAGAGAGGGGCTACCTGATTTCGGACGATAGATGCTTTTTAAAGTCGTACTTATTTGTGGACAGAAGCTTTTCTGTCTCCATGAAATTTATTGCATTCGTTCTCAGAAAATGCAAGGAAATCTAAAGCTAACCGATGTGAAGATTTGTAACTTCGTCTTCGCCATTGTCGTCAGGAGTAAAATCACCGACTGCTGGGGCTTCACGATGACAGAGGTAGCCATCAAAAGATCGACATTTATGTTCGAATTGACTTGGTTTGAAAACCGAGAAGATTTTGTTGAGACATGCCACTGCGAAAGACTCCGAGGCCACATATCTTTTCTCTACGATGTGGACGTAAAGCACAGTGTGAGAGTGCTGCAAAAACTGTGGAAAAAGAAATCACGTCTGTTGACTAATTTAGCATTCCTGTAACGCTTCACGGACGAGATAGTTTCTCGCTTAACTGTAGATAAGCACCAAATTCGAATTGCTACAGTGGACAGAGTTTTGAAGAAGACCAGTCAAGCCATAGTGAGACAGCGGATACGGCAGACAAGGTATGAGATTGACCTTAATGCCAGAAACTTATTTATTGTCATCAACCTTCTCACAATTCTGTTGGAAGTAAGTGGTGGACGTAGCCACGGCAGCGCAGTAGCCTTAAACTTTGTGCTAGACAACGTTTAAGTAATGCAATAAGTTTGACCGCTTAATTCACGAAAGTACTAATGTGAAGAATGATAAGGCCTGTATAACAGTGGTTAATTCCTTGTACCAAGAACTGGGCGACTGTTCAGCGACAGCTCTGAGTGAAGGTCTTAATTTTTCACCAGCCCCGCGACGTCTATCAATTTTGGGTATTTTTAGTGAAATAGAGCAGTGCATTCGGCATCTTTCACACGACGCAGCTGAGGACATCAGATTAACCATCAGCCGTACACTGGTGAAAGCTAAACCACCGAATTCTAATATGAGTCAGAAGGAACTACGTGGTTTACGCTTATTGCGAGAGAACGAGGGCTTGTTCGTCTTGCCAGCCTACAGAGGAATTGCCACAGTGGTTCTGAACACTGAAGATTTTCGCCTGAAGGGGCTAAATTTATTAGAAAGTTCCGTGTGCTGGAAGCTTAGTCAATATCAGACAAAGGCGACCGTCAGAGGCATAGGAAAGTTATTGAAGGACTCTGGTTTACCGGACGAAGTATTGAAGAAATTGGTGCTTCGTGCCACGAGACATCCTACGCTTTACTGACTGCCGAGGATACATAAGGAAAATGTTCCTCCTAGTCCCATTGTTAGGGCAATGACTTCGCCCATCTACGGACTGGCAAAAATATTGCAGGATTGTTGTTGTTGTTGTTGTGGTCTTCAGTCCTGAGACTGGTTTGATGCACCTCTCCATGCTACTCTATCCTATGCAAGCTTCATCACCTCCCAGTACTTACTGCAGCCTACATCCTTCCGAATCTGCTAAGTGTATTCATCTCTTGGTTTCCCTCTACGATTTTTACCCGCCACGCTGCCCTCCACCACTAAATTAGTGATCCCTTGATGCCTCAGAACATGTCCTACCAACCGATCCCTTCTTCTAGTCAAGTTGTGCCACAAACTCCTCTTCTCCCCAATTCTATTCAATACCTCCTCATTAGTTATGAGATCTACCCATCTAATCTTCATCATTCTTCTGTAGCACCACATTTCGAAAGATTCTATTCTCTTCTTGTCTAAACTATTTATCGTCCATGTTTCACTTCCATACATGGCTACACTCCATACAAATACTTTCAGAAACGACTTCCTGACACTTAAATCAATACTCGATGTAAACAAATTTCTCTTCTTCGTTAACGCTTTCCTTGCGATTGCCAGTCTACATTTTATATCCTCTCTACTTCGACCATCATCAGTTATTTTGCTCCCCAAATAGCAAAACTCCTTTACTACTTTAAGTGTCTCATTTCCTAATCCTATTCCCTCAGCATCACCCGACTTAATTCGACTACATTCCATTATCCTCGTTTTGCTTTTGTTGTTGTTCATCTTATACCATCCTTTCAAGACACTGTCCATTCCGTTCAACTGCTCTTGCAAGTCCTTCGCTGTCTCTGACAGAATTACAATGTCATCGGCGAACCTCAAAGTTTTTATTTCTTCTCCATGGATTTTAATACCTACTCCAAACTTTTCTTTTGTTTCCTATACTGCTTGCTCAATATACAGATTGAATAGCATCGGGGAGAGGCTACAACCTGTCTCACTCCCTTCCCGACTACTGCAACACTTTCATGTCCCTCGACTCTTATAACTGCCATCTGCTTCTTGTACAAATTTTAAATAACCTTTCGCTCCCTGTATTTTACCCCTGCCACCTTCAGAATTTGAAAGAGAGTATTCCAGTCAACATTGTCAAAAGCTTTCTCTAAGTCTACAAATGCTATAAACGTAGGTTTGCCTTTCCTTAATCTTTTTCCTAAGATAAATCGTAGGGTCAATGTTGCCTCACTTGTTCCAACATTTCTACGGAATCCAAACTGATCTTCCCCGAGGTCGGCTTCTACCAGTTTTTCCATTCGTCTGTAAAGAATTCTCGTTGGTATTTTACAGCTGTGACTTATTGCACTGATAGTTCGGTAATTTTCACTTCTGTCAACACCTGCTTTCTTTGGGATTGGAATTATTATATTGTTCTTGAAGTCTGAGGGAATTTCGCCTGTCTCATACATCTTGCTCACCAGATGGTAGAGTTTTGTCAGGACTGGCACTCCGAAGGCTGTCAGTAGTTCTAATGGAATGTTGTCTACTCTCGGGGCCTTGTTTCGACATAACGTCTATCAGTGCTCTGTCAAACTCTTCATGCAGTGTCATATCTCCTTTTTGATCTTCATCTACATCCTCTTCTATTTCCAAAATCTTGTCCTCAAGAACATCGTACCTGTATACACCCTCTATATACTCCTTCGAACTTTGTGCTTTCCCTTCTTTGCTAGGATCTGGGTTTCCATCTGAGCTCTTGATATTCATGCACGTGGTTCTCTTTTCTCCAAAGGTCTCTTTAATTTTTCTGTAGGCAGTATCTGTCTTACCCCTCGTGAGATAAGGCTCTATATCCTTACATTTGTCCTCCAGCCATTCCTGCTTAGCCGTTTTGCACTTTTTCCTGTCGATCTCATTTTTGAGACGTTTGTACTCCTTTTTGCCTGCTTCATTTTCTGCATTGTTGTATTTTCATCTTTCCTTAATCTAGCTTCTGAGATAAGTCTTGATCCTCTGTTGCCTTCATTATTTCATTCCTCAAAGCTACCCATTCTTCTTCTACTGTATTTCTTTCCCCCATTCCTGTCAATTGTTCCCTTATGCTCTCCCTGAAACTCTGTACAACCTGTGGTTCCTTCGGTCTATCCAGGTCCCATCTCCTTAAATTCCCACCTTTTTGCAGTTTCTTCAGTTTAATCTACAGTTCATAACCAATAGAGTGTGGTCAGAGTCCACATCTGCCCCTGGAAATGTCTTACAATTTAAAACCTGGTTCCTAAATCTCTGTCATGCCATTATATAATCTATCTGATACCTTTTAGTATCTCCAGGATTCTTCCATGTATACAACCTTCTTTCATGATTCTTGAACCAAGTGTTAGCTATGATTAAGTTATGCTCTGTGCAAAATTCTACCAGGCGTCTTTCTCCTTCATTTCTTAGCCATAATCCATATTCTCCTACTACGTTTCCTTTTCTTCCTTTTCCTACTGTTGAATTCCAGTCACCCATGACTATTAAATTTTCGTCTCCCTTCACCACCTGAATAATTTCTTTCATCTCATCATACATTCCATCAATATCTTCATCATCTGCAGAGCTAGTTAGCATATAAACTTGCACTACTGTAGTAGGCGTGGGTGGTGGTGGTGGTGGTGGTGGTGGTGGTGGTTAGTGTTTAACGTCCCGTCGCCAACGAGGTCATTAGAGACGGAGCTCATACTCGGGTTAGGGAAGGATTGGGAAGGAAATCGGCCGTGCCCTGTCAAGGAACCATCCAGGCATTTGCCTGAAACGGTTTAGGGAAATCACGGAAAACCTAAATCAGGATGGCCGGAGAAGGGATTGAACCGTCGTCCTCGCGAATGCGAGTCCAGTGTGCTAACCACTGCGCCACCTCAGTTGGCGTGCTTTCCGTGTCTATCTTGGCCACAATAATGCGTTCACTATGCTGTTTGTAGTAGTTTACCCGCACTCCTACTTTTTTATGCATTATTATACCTACTCCTGCATTACCCATATTCCCGGCCGAAGTGGCCGTGCGGTTAAAGGCGCTTCAGTCTGGAACCGCAAGACCGCTACGGTCGCAGCTTCGAATCCTGCCTCGGGCATGGATGTTTGTGATGTCCTTAGGTTAGTTAGGTTTAACTAGTTCTAAGTTCTAGGGGACTAATGACCTCAGCAGTTGAGTCCCATAGTGCTCAGAGCCAGAGCCATTACCCATATTTGATTTTGTATTTATACCCCTGTATTCACCTGACCAAAAGTCTTGTAGCCTCTGCCTCCAAACTTCACTAATTCCCACCATATCTTACTTTAACCTATCCATTTCCCTTTTTAAATTTTCTAACCTACCTGCACGATTAAGGGATCTGACATTCCACGCTCCGATCCGTAAAACGCCAGTTTTCTCTCTCCTGATAACGACGTTCTCTTGAGTAGTCCCCGCCCGGAGATCCGAATGGGGGACTATTTTAGCTCCGGAATATTTTACCCAAGTGGATGCCACCATCATTTAATTATACAGTAAAGCTGCATTCTCTCTCGAAAAATTACGGCTGCAGTTTCCGCTTGCTTTCAGCCGTTCGCAGTACCACATCAGCAACGCCGGTTTGGCTAGTGTTAAAAGGCCAGATCAGTCAATCATCCAGGCTGTTGCCCCTGCAACTACTGAAAAGGCTGCTGCCCCTCTTCAGGAACCATACGTCTGTCTGGCCTCTCAACAGATACCCCTCCGTTGTGATTGCACCTACGGTACGGCTATCTGTATCATTGAGCACGCAAGCCTCCTCACCAACGGCAATGTCCATGGTTCATGGGGGGGGAGGGGGTGGGATGATTTCAGGATTATTACCGCCGAAAGTGGGACATTGTAGACTCCATGTTGTGAACTCGCGGAAAACTTATTGAGAGAGACTCTCAAGAGAATAATAATATGCCGAAACAACACAAGGTTAATCTTGACATTGTGTCAGTTTTTACGAGAGTGCCAGTGAACGACACGCTGCATCTTTTGGTGCAAAAGTTTCCACCTTGAATCTTCGTGTTGTTCCGTCATGTCCTAACGACAACGTACGTCTTGTATCGCTGCGAATATTATGAAACGACGGAAGGCAAAGCGATGGCAGCACCACTATCTCCAGAAATCACTGTGAGAAGCAGGCTCTGGACTCCACAGCGATGCGTCCATCTTCTTTCCTATGTTACTATAGGGGTCCGGTACCAGACCCTTACAGTAGTCAGGAGAGAGCGAAGTGAGACGAGCTGGTGCTGTCCTAATTACGCTAGAGAGCCCAAAGGAAACATCGTCGACAATAACACATTTTTATCCAGTAATTCAGGATCGTCTTCCACAACTCTAGACCTCAGCTGGACCGGCGGAATGGCGCAGTGTCAGCAGCGGAAAGCTGGAGTGCGATCGACTCCATCAGACCTGCAGGGCGATGGTGGCCTCGGCACCCCATCAACGTGGCCTCGGAAGTTGGTAGTGCAGCTGGCAGCAGCAGCGTCCTTCCAAGCAGACTCGTGGTTCCACAGACGAACGAAGACAGCTAGGCATGCCTAGGGTCGACCTCCATAGCCTCCCCTCTCACAGGATAGCAGCAACTGACACGAGGGCTGATCACGCTTTCTGATATAGCCTCAAGGTGAAAATGTACTGCAGCAGTTCGTCGATCACATGATCTGTTTCCATCCCAACATAAAACTTACGCTTGAAGGGAGGCGGAAGCGGCAGTTTCAAGCGTGGCACCGGCCCCTCGCACCGTCTGATGTGACTGGGTCCTGCGGCGGACTGCAGCTGCTGCTGTAAGATTTCTATAAAATATAGTCAGTATACGAGAAAACTGAATACATTGATTTCGAAAATTTCTTCCTTATATAACATCTACTTTAGGTATCATATTCTATCACTGAGCAAAACGGAATGACTGTCGGCCGCGTGTTACGCATGTGAACAGTGTCGTGAAATAAACTTTTAAACTTCATGAAATGCAAAATTTGAACTAAGGAAAATGAATCTAATTAAATGCCAAAGAAACTCATTGTGTATTCACTGAAAAATATGTAACTAAAACTCAGTACAGAAGCACGTTATAATCGATGCGTAATATGAAGTGCAATGTTAAATTAAGAATATCCACAAAAATAAATTACTGCACTGTTGAGAAGAAAATAACTGTTTTAAATTGCAAACAGTGTTCAATGAAAATTAATGTACTTACTAGCACGACACTAGACAATCCTGACCACACACTATTTGCTTAAGAATCCAGCGCGAGATCTGCCCTGAAAGAAAATTGAATTACCTATTGCTCAGCATATTGTTTTTGTGTCTGGAATTCTGATGTTATCGCAAGTAAATACAAATCAGCAAATAAAATAGGTAAACATAAACAGTGTGCTACAAATTTTTTTGTCAGAGAATGTGTTTCATCGTATGGCTTAACATGCAGTGCACACACGGTAAAAATTCGAAACTTTACTATGAACCATGGAGGAGGGTTTTACTTCGAAGAAACTCGTTCATGAGACATTAAACTCTGATTATTCAGAGAAAGATAGCATACCATGAGAAAACTTTAACAATTAAAATATCCTCTCATCACAAAAATTACAAATATACGAGGCGTGTTTTTAAGTACCGTTTTGAAATTTTAAAAAAAGATGTGCTAAGATATCTCAATAATTTTATTTTTACATGAAAGCCTGTACCTTAAACTACTTTTCTACATAATTTCCGTCAATATTGAGGCACTAGTCATGACGTTGTACCAGTTTTTGAATACTCTCCTCATAGAAGCCTGCCGCCGGACTTGTTAACCACTGCATCACCACTATTTTGACTTCGTCATCGTCTTGAAGACGCTGACCGCCCAGGTGTTTCTTCAAGTGCAGGAACAAATGGTTGACACTGGGCGCTAGATCTGGGCTGTACGGAGGATGATCTAGAGTTTCCCATCGAAAAGATGTGATGAGATCTTTGGTCTGATTCCCCACATGCGGACGGGCATTCTCTTGCAGCAAAACGATGCCATCGCTCAGCTTGCCACCTCTTTTATTCTGAATTGAACAGCGCAGATTGTGCAATGTCTTACAGTAAGCTGCTGCATTGATTATCTCATTACGAGGTAGAAATTCCACTAGTAATACTCCTTTTCTGTCCCAAAACACTGTGCACGTGATTTTCCGGGCAGAAATTGTTTGCTTTTACAGCACTTTTCTTGGTGAATCTGAATGCTTCCATTCCATGGACTGTTGCTTTGATTCTGGTGTGACGTAGGCCATCCGTGTTTCATCGCTCGTAACAATTTGATTTAAGAAATCATCACTGTTATTGTGGTACTGTTCAAGGAAAGTCAATGCGCTGCCTAAAATTTTGGGTTTTTGTACATCCGTCAATATTTTCGGTACCCAACGTGCACACAATTTACGGTACTTCAAGTGCTCGGGCACAATGTCGTACAAAACACAAGAGAAACATTAGAAAAGTCATCCCGCAAGGAGGAAATGGTAAAGCGTATGTTTTCTGTCACCTGATTTTCCACTTCCTGCACCAAACTTTCATTAACGACCGAAGGACGCCCACTCCGTTGTTCATCATGCAAATTTGTGCAGCCATCTTTAAATGCTCTCACCCACTTTCTTACCATTCAATCACTCACAATGTTTTCTCCGTAAACTGCACAGATCTCACGATGAATATCAATCGCTTTTAAGCATTTAGCACTAAGATATCTTATAAGAGCCCGTACTTCACAGTCAGCGGGACACAATTATCGAAGGCATCTTAAACACACAGTACACAATGTAAACAAGGAAGAAACATACTGTAATGGCGTCATTGCGTAGACAACAGATGTAGGTACCCAGTGCGCATGCACAGAACGCCGACCGCAGCGCTGCGGCCGCGGTGTGGCAAAACGGTACTTACTTAAAAAACACGACTCGTACCTATAAATTTCCCCCAAAATCTTCTTTGTCAATAACATGAACAAGAAAGCAATATACAAGGTGAGTCACTAACTATCGCCATCTAGAATAACTCCGAAAGTAAGACAGGATCTGAAACGTTTGTGGGAAAAAAGTTGCATGGGACAACGGGGGTTTTTGTTAGATGGGGTCGCATCAGAGATATGAAGGTCAACTTTGTTTTTTTCAATGGGAAGTTTGGTTTGGTATTTATTTTCTGATAGCGGCTATCGAGACGAATCCAATGATATGTAACAGTAAGATCTTTGAAGGTCAACGAGGGTCACAAAAGTGGCATGAACGTCCATTTACAGAAGATGTTCGAAGTGATGACCATTGGTATCAATGCAGTGCTGCAATCTTCTTAACATGGATTGAGTAGTATTCCATATCACTTCGGCACTTATCGAAGCACATGCTCTGACAATTCTCTCTCGTATATCATGAAAATAGTAAATATTCGCCGAATACGGCGTATCCATCCAATGTGTCATTGACACGTAAACGCCATTCGAAGGTTTCGTAGTACAACAATAATAGGAAATGTAAGACTAGTATCGTCGAATCAAGTGGATGTTAATGATGTATTCCTTCGAAGAACAAGTCGATATGCTTCTCATTTACGGAGAATTCCAACGAAAGTCAATGAGAGCTAGAGACTTATATGCTGAAAGATATCCTCAATGTACTCAACTTACACGTCGTACATTAAAATATCATTAAATGATAAATTGAGAAGAACTAGCTCTTTAACGCATTGGAAACATACCCGGCAAAGGAAAGTTATTAACGAGGAAGCGAAAATTTGTACTCTTGCCACTGTGGTTCGAGATCCGTGTTAGTTCGCGTCAAATCACAAGGGAATCTGGCATGAGCCATAGTAGTGTTGTTCGTCTTCAGCATCGCCGTAACTATCATCCTTAACATATGTCTTACCAAGAATTAACTGGTACGAATTGTATGCGTCGCACTGAATTTTACCGATGGGCTCAACTTCAGATTCAGAGAGATGACACATTTATTAATTCAATTTTATTTACTGACGAGGCTACATTCACGAACAACGGAAATGTGAATTTGCATAACAAGGATTATTGGGCAACTGAAAATCCATGTTGGTCGCGGCAAATTGCACACAAAAAACCGTAGTCGATGAACCTAAGGTATGGGATTCTGGAAGACAGGACTGTAGGCCCCTATTTCATCGAAGGATATCTTAATGGTAGGAAATACACCACATACGGGTTCGTGGTTCATGGAGGTACCTTGCTGACTCTTGTGTTCAACATGGTCAAGCTTTATAAGCTTCACTTCAGCTTCTACCCTTCGCTCAATAGTTAAAGAGATTTCCTCGATGTCTTTTGTTAATTACTTAACTTTAGCATCGAAGGTTTCATGCACCTCTTTGACCTCTGATACCTCTCCGACCAGAGTATTTACTTTATCGGGCATTTCCTGTAAATTTTTCTTCACTTCCGATACCTCAGATTCAACCATTTCTATCTCGCTGTTAACATGTTCTCATATGCTTTGATCCCTATCGTCCAGAGCACGATTCACTTTTTGTATCAACGTTTCTTCGCGTTTGACTAACCGCTCGTCCACTGTGGCAATTAGGCTAGTCTCAACTTTTTCGAAACACTCGTTCTGGCGTTGGATATCCTCCTCTCGCTCTCTTTTCCTCTGCTGTTCCACTAAATCCCGTTCTTTCTTTCTTTGCTGTTCCATTAGTTCTAATTTCCGGAATAGCTGTGCAAGCATATCCCTTGGATTAGCAAAGTCGATCTGCGCGCGAACACTTTCATCTGCTTTCTCGCAGTTGATTTCTCTCGTGGTCTCGACATTCTCTTGTCCGCCCAGCGATTGTACACTCCTGGAAATGGAAAAAAGAACACATTGACACCGGTGTGTCAGACCTACCATACTTGCTCCGGACACTGCGAGAGGGCTGTACAAGCAATGATCACACGCACGGCACAGCGGACACACCAGGGACCGCGGTGTTGGCCGTCGAATGGCGCTAGCTGCGCAGCATTTGTGCACCGCCGCCCTCAGTGTCAGCCAGTTTGCCGTGGCATACGGAGCTCCATCGCAGTCTTTAACACTGGTAGCATGCCGCGACAGCGTGGACGTGAACCGTATGTGCAGTTGACGGACTTTGAGCGAGGGCGTATAGTGGGCATGCAGGAGGCCGGGTGGACGTACCGCCGAATTGCTCAACACGTGGGGCGTGAGGTCTCCACAGTACATCGATGTTGTCGCCAGTGGTCGGCGGAAGGTGCACGTGCCCGTCGACCTGGGACCGGACCGCAGCGACGCACGGATGCACGCCAAGACCGTAGGATCCTACGCAGTGCCGTAGGGGACCGCACCGCCACTTCCCAGCAATTTAGGGACACTGTTGCTCCTGGGGTATCGGCGAGGACCATTCGCAACCGTCTCCATGAAGCTGGGCTACGGTCCCGCACACCGTTAGGCCGTCTTCCGCTCACGCCCCAACATCGTGCAGCCCGCCTCCAGTGGTGTCGCGACAGGCGTGAATGGAGGGACGAATGGAGACGTGTCGTCTTCAGCGATGAGAGTCGCTTCTGCCTTGGTGCCAATGATGGTCGTATGCGTGTTTGGCGCCGTGCAGGTGAGCGCCACAATCAGGACTGCATACGACTGAGGCACACAGGGCCAACACCCGGCATCATGGTGTGGGAAGCGATCTCCTACACTGGCCGTACACCACTGGTGATCGTCGAGGGGACACTGAATAGTGCACGGTACATCCAAACCGTCATCGAACCCATCGTTCTACCATTCCTAGACCGGCAAGGGAACTTGCTGTTCCAACAGGGCAATGCACGTCCGCATGTATCCCGTGCCACCCAACGTGCTCTAGAAGGTGTAAGTCAACTACCCTGGCCAGCAAGATCTCCGGATCTGTCCTCCATTGAGCATGTTTGGGACTGGATGAAGCGTCGTCTCACGGGGTCTGCACGTCCAGCACGAACGCTGGTCCAACTGAGGCGCCAGGTGGAAATGGCATGGCAAGCCGTTCCACAGGACTACATCCAGCATCTCTACGATCGTCTCCATGGGAGAATAGCAGCCCGCATTGCTGCGAAAGGTGGATATACACTGTACTAGTGCCGACATTGTGCATGCTCTGTTGCCTGTGTCTATGTGCCTGTGGTTCTGTCAGTGTGATCATGTGATGTATCTGACCCCAGGAATGTGTCAATAAAGTTTCCCCTTCCTGGGACAATGAATTCACGGTGTTCTTATTTCAATTTCCAGGAGTGTATATTCGGTTGAGAAATATCTGTCTGCGATACTACACTACCATGTGCGTTCGTAGCTTGTTCATTTTCATTAGCTCTCGACCCTCCTGCCAATTATCCAGGAGTATTCTCTATTTCGTCATCACTTTCATAATTGAAACTTCCTGGCAGATTAAAGCTGTGTGCCCGACCGAGACTCGAACTCGGGACCTTTGCCTTTCGCGGGCAAGTGCTCTACCAACTGAGCTACCGAAGCACGACTCACGGCCGGTACTCACAACTTTACTTCTGCCAGTACCTCGTCTCCTACCTTCCAAACTTTACAGAAGCTCTCCTGCGAACCTTGCAGAACTAGCACTCCTGAAAGAAAGGATATTGCGGAGACATGGCTTAGCCACAGCCTGGGGGATGCTTCCAGAATGAGACTTTCACTCTGCAGCGGAGTGTGGGCTGATATGAAACTTCCTGGCAGATTAAAACTGTGTGTCCGACCGAGACTCGAACTCGGGACCTTTGCCTTTCGCGGGCAAGTGCTCTACCAACTGAGCTACCGAAGCACGACTCACGCACGGTACTCACAGCTTTACTTCTGCCAGTACCTCGTCTCCTACCTTCCAAGCTTTACAGAAGCTCTCCTGCGAACCTTGCAGAACCAGCACTGCTGAAAGAAAGGATATTGCGGAGACATGGCTTAGCCACAGCCTGGGGGATGTTTCCAGAGTGAGACTTTCACTCTGCAGCGGAGTGTGCGCTGATATGCCAGGTAGTTTCATATCAGCGCACACTCCGCTGCAGAGTGAAAGTCTCATTCTGGAAACTTTCATAATTCTCAACCTCCACACGGTTACGTCTGGTATTTGGCCTAACCATGTTGCTAGTTGATACTAATCAGTTCACACAAATAAATTCAGAATATAACTACCCAACATTCCCTACGCTAATAGACACAATTGAAAAGCTAGGAGAAAGCTATGTGTACAGATTGTTTTAATTGCATGCGCCCAGATGCTACTGACTAGTTTTAATTAGAAACCTGTTTGCGTGCATTCGGTTCCTTACCTTACAGTCTGTCAGATATAATAAACAGCGTCGGTCTGCGATCACTCATTCAGTTTTCTATCAGCATGGCGTAGTTCCCGTGCGTATGGTACATGAAACGGAAACGTTTTATGCATTAATCACAACTGACATACAGGTAATCAATTACATCAATGGAGATAGGTCGTAGGATTCCAGTTTCGATTTCGGCCCCACTAGTAACTGTGCAGTGAATTCAGTTATTGGTGGATATGCACCCAGCTGTTTAAACACAAAAAATATACTGGTAAGTATTCTTAAAATATTCAATCATAGATGCTGCAGCACACTTACTATCGGCGCCAAGTGTAATGTAATAAAATAAATTTTTTTTTATTTGTCACTCCTTTTCTTTGCTATCAGTGTAATGTAATATAATGAATATGAGCTGTGACTTATACGAAAAGGAAACACGCATTAATGCAATGGCTCAGCATAAAAGAAATTTATTTTTTTATTTTTTATTTTTTTATTTTATGGCCTTCATTGGACCACTGTAGTCAAAAATACAAAGTTCTAAACAAGTTGTTACACATGGATACAATATGGTTCGCCAATAACTTAATATATTTAGGTAATATAATTATTAGAGGCTATTCTTATATGAAAGGTGTTTTGCTCCTCTGTCTGCCCAATATTTCTTCATTCTTTCAGATATTTTCTTTCTTTCTTCATCTGAGACAACTCTTCCTGTACTCCTTTTATTGATTTTCATTTGTAGTCTGGTTTGCGGGTCTTGCAGTAGTCTGGTTTTCTCTGTCTTGTTTTTTAGGTCATCTACTGTAATTTGAAGTTCTTTTATATTGTCCTTAATTTCTGTGATCCATTTAATGTCGCTCTTACTATTCCACAATTTTTGTATTATTTTTTTACTAATTCTGTTTTCTGGAGTTCTCATCAGATGTCCAAAGAATGAGATGCGTTTCTTCCTGATTGTGCTCATGACTGGTTCTATTTTCTTATATACTGTTTCATTTGATGCTATTCTCCAATGTCCATTTATTTTATACTGTTTATTTATACATGTCCTAATTATTCTTCTTTCTATTTTTAGTATTCTGTCAATTTATGCTGTATTAGTTGTTTTGAAGGTAGTTTCAGCTGCATATGTTATTTGTGGTTGTGTAACTGTTTTATAGTGTTTTAATTTTGCATCTATAGATAGGTTTTTTATTGTAGTATATAGTTTTGGTAATGTAATTTGCATAGTTCAGTTTTTTATTCTATTTTGCTATGATAGCTTCTCATTTAGATTGTATGTTATTATGTCGCCTAAATATTTAAATTTATCAACAATTTTGATTTCCTGTTCTCCTATTGTAATTTTGTTTGCAAGTGGTGGATCAGTTAGCATAATCTCCATTTTTTCAAACAGTATTCTAAGGCCTACAGTCTCTGCTATTTCTTGTAGTGATTTCACTTGTTGCCTGGCTTCTTTAACGATGTTGGCTAGGAGAGCAAGATCATCAGCGAATCCCAAGCAGTTTAAGCTAATATCATCTTTTGCACTTCCAATTCTTATCCTCTTTGGATTGTCCTTGTACCATTCCCTCATTATGTATTCCAGCGCACAGTTGAAAAGTAATGGTGATAGGCAGTCACCATGTCTTAAGCCTGTTTTTATAAGGAATGGTTCCGAAATTTCTCCTCTAAACTTCACTTTTGATTTGGTGTTGGTTAGAGTGAGTTGTATTATTTTAATTAGTTTTGGATGGAGTCCTAGATTTATTAAAATTTTGAATACTGAAGGTCTGTGGAGACAGTCATATGCCTTCTTAAAATCTACAAATGTTATTGCACGAAGTTTGTTCCGTTTCTTGTAGTATGCCATAATCAATTTTAAACTAATTATCTGCTCTGCACAGCTTCTCCATAGTCTGAAACCTCCCTGATATTCCCCTAACTCCTAATTGCTCCTTGATTCTTTCATATAGGATCTTGGACAGAATTTTATATGTGCAATCTAGGAGAGAGATGCCTCTGTAGTTGTCTGGGTTCCTCTTATCTCCCTTTTTGTGTAGTGGGTGGATGATAGCTGTGGTCCAATGTTTGGGAAATTGTTCTGTTACCCAAATTTTTGTTAGAGCCATGTGTAAGGAGGTCTTGACTGTGTCACTTGCATATTTCCACATTTCAACAAAAACCTGATCTTCTCCACATGCCTTATAATTTTTTTGTTCTTTAAGAATTTCTTCTACTTCTTGAAAAGTTGGAGGGTCTAGTTTGTTAGGTTTGGTTTTTGTTGGGGTATTTATGTTGATTTGTAAGGGTTCTTTGGGTTCCTCGAGATTCAGAAGTTTGTAAAATGCTTTTGCCATGATTTCTGCATTTTCCTTGTTACTGTGTGTCATTCTTCCATCTTCATCTTTCAGTATTAGTGTAGGGGCCTCATATTGTTGTAGTTGTTTCCCAAAGATTTTGTAGTAGTTCCTGGAGTTGGTTTTATGATAATTACCTTCTATTGATTTTATAATATCTTTATGAAATCCTGTCTTGATTCTTCTAATATTTTGAGTGAATTTTTTTCTTTCATTTTTTAGGTTGATGGCATTTTCTTCAGTTTTATGTGTTTGAAACTTTAACCATGCTTAGTGTCTATCTTCATGGAATTTGCCACATTCTAATGTCCACCATGCATGTTTCCTTCGTGGATTCAAGGGAGCTAGTTTCTCTGCTTCTTTTTTAAGATTAGGCGCTAGTTGTTCTAGATCATCTGTTAATTTGATGGTTTGTGATATTTGTTGGTACTTATTATTTTTAATTAGCTGATGTGGGTCAAACCTCCTTTTTATTTTATTAGGTTTTCCGGTCCTCTTCTTTAACGGTGTGAATTTGATTTAAATTTTAACCATTTAATGGTCTGAGCCTGTGTCTACTCCTCTCAGTACTTTAACATTGTGGATCTCCTTATGAAAATTTTTGTCCATACAGTCATGGTCTAGCTGCCACTCGCCCTTCCTCCAGTCTGGAAGTTTCCATGTTTTAAGTTTACTTGGCGTCCTCTTAAAGTATGTTGCTTTAGATATAAGGTTGTGTTCTCTGCAGAGTTCTACAAGTCTTTGACCGTTTTTGTATGTAAATTTATGTGGACTCCATTTTCCAATTATATCTTTATATTTCCTTTCTTTTCCCAACTGAGCATTGATATCTCCCAATAAGATTTTTACATTCTTTTTATTTACTCTGTTCACAGTTTGTTCTAGAAGGTCCCAAAATTTATCTATCTCTTCCTTTGTTTTTGTTAGACAATTTTTTTCATTTGTTGGAGCATGAGCATTTATTATTGTCTAGGTTTTATTCATTGTTTTAAAGCTTAGAGTCGCAATTCTTGGTGATACTGCTTGGAAATCCGTTACTGAATCTATTATTTTTATGTTTACTAAAAACCCTGTTCCAAACTGGAGACATTATTTCATTGCCCTCAGTCCTGGTTTCCCATTATAAATTCTGTATCCTTGTGATTCGAATGGGTCCTCTGTGGTGTTTCTCATTTCTTGGATCCCTGCTATTAAAATTGTTTGTTTATTTAGTTCATCTGTGAGCTCCTTGAGTTTTCCGGTCTGAAGTAGTGAGTTTATGTAGTGTGTTGCTATATAATTTATTTGCTCGTGTTGAATCTTCTTTTTGTGTTTTGGTGTGCATTTGGATGGTTGCATACGCTCCGATTCGTTGCTGTCTTCTAGTTGACTACCCACCGAATCCGATGTAGCCTTTTCTTGCCTTTTTGAGCAGGACGGTGGAATTTTTTTCCTAAAAGACCTCTCCATTTTTGACTGTCGAAGGTTGTCAACCTTAGTTGGGGCAAGCTCCGATTTACAACTCCGGTTGTTAACCGCAGAGGGTATGTCTGGTCCGTGAGAGCTATTTTATTTCACTCAAGTCCGCCAGTAAACCGGTGAGGACTTCCCTATCCGCCGCCTGGGACGCGCCACGTAGGAGTATCACCTCTCCTCCTACTATGACAGCATAGTAGGTTCGTGGAGCATAAAAGAAAAATAAGTAATGTAGGAATATTATTAAAAGTGTAATATGTTGTTTAATTTAGCCCGCCATTCATAAACACTCAGTAAACTAGCTCAGTTCTCAGGGTAGTTACGTAATCGTCGATAATTAATTGTCCTTTTCTTATTTATACAACACTACAGATATTATTCCAGGTTCGTGAGAAGTCGTGTGCTTATTGCACCAGAAAATATTTGCCAAGTCTACTCGATGTACACTACTGTAATACATAACTAATCGTTGTTTCGTCTCGATTCCCCGATATAAGATAATAAGAGTAGCATCTACAAATGAAATCCTATAAGGGAACTGGAATCCTGTAACCAGACCTTTTCTGCCTGGGATGTTATCTCGTTATATAAAGAAAATCTGTAAATAAAATTGTTAAATTATTAGTAGCTGCCTCCGGTCTCATGGGATCTGAAATAAAGTTAATTGTCCTAACTGACGGCACGTCTCGTAGATTAGCTAAAAGAAAAATGTTAAAGATTTTTCTAAGATGGCGCCTAACAATGAAAATTCTTTTCAAATCTACTTAAGACAGTCTAGGTATCAGACGATCAATTAATTGACCACATAAACAATTTCTTTTGGCAAAAGAACCATTATATTTTTGAGATTTTAAGTACAGCTTACATTATCAGCCGGTACAGCATGATGAGCATTACACAAGAACGTCCTCTTAGGTCTGAATCAAAGCAGATAAGATAATTGAAAGACAAACGAAAGATAGTTCTTGCATAGAAGTGCAATAACATGGACATGGAATAACATGTCCATTGTAGTTCTCTCTCTTCTTCTTTGGCGTACTTGTTGATTATTTATAAAATTTATCATAATATTTAGTTTACATTTTTTTAAACACCAGTCCACCCAGGAGAAACAGTAAAACTATGAGCTGTCCAGCTCACCTTACACGCACGCATCGTTACAGTTCTCTGACTTCCGCCAGAGGCTGACTATATAAGCAGAAAACAGTGCCAGCCCCAGCCGTCAGTGGTCTTAATCCTGATGACGACGGCCTATTTTTCCAGTCGCTTGGGGCTTTGCGCTGGGAGAGAGATCCGCGATAAATGCAAGCTAAATAAGTGGGCAATGCCGCAGCGTGCTCTCTGTAAGACCCAACAGCTATCCCATCCGGATCTGACAACTTACTTGTTTTGAACTCTTTAAGTTGTTTTCCTGGGGGCAGTGATGTCTATTACTATGTCCTCCTTACGGGAAGCTGTGCAGCAGCACAAGGAAATCGTTCCTCCCACTTGAATGATTTCTTTAATGTGAAATTTAAAACTTCGTCTTTCCTTTTGCTTCTTTTATAGTCATAACAGACTGGTTGCCGAGTAACTGGAGAGAAGCATTCCACTCGCTTAGTGATTTTACGTAGCACTAGACTTTCTGAGGTTCTCAATAAGACATTTTGATATAGTACGATAGTTGCTGTTTGCTTCGCGCATCGTTCTTCTTACCGGCGCACTGATTTATACTAACTTTTGCTTCTCTAAATTTTCACGCTTTTTACAATCTCTGCGTCCTCAGCATTTTCCATATTTTATATCTGTATTAAACTGAGGTGGATCTTTTCCCTCTTTAATACGTATTCTCGGCACTTACTTATCGATCGCACCATCCGCAACAAAATTAAGCTTTTTCCATAATTCCCCAACGGTCATCATATTTGAACTAAATGGTGACATTCATTTTCTTACCGGGGCGCTAATAACTCTTTATCTGCTTATCTAGCGTTAATATTCTTCTAGCCTTCTTGAAGGATCTATTAACTATAGTAATCATCGTCTCTATCACGAAATCATGATCACTAATAACTGGCTCTATACTGGCACTGTCGATAAGGTCAGGCCTCTTTGCAGCTACAAATTCTAAAACATTTCCGTTGTTATTAGGTTTTCCGACTAAATCACACTGTAATTTAATTAAAGAAAATTTTACATCAGACTCATTTCGCTTTTGTTTATAAAGCGTCTTCCATCGTTATTCTGCAAATTTGATACATATTTCTGTATATGTTTGGTTGTTTCAGATTAAGAACAGAGTTCTGTTTATAAAGTTGAAGGGCAAATTACTTACGGTGTCTCTGCCTCTTGTTTGCATATTGTCCAAACAACTCCTTCTTCCCTCCATGTTGGAAGAGGTTGATGCCCAAAAATTTCGTTTGATATAAACACTTGGCAGGTTTTACCTTTCTGCAGTGTTTCCCGCGCTGCATTTGCATTGTTTTACACTTCAACTCCCATTTGTAAATCGAACTGAAGTTACGTGTGTTCTCATCACTTTGCAGAGTGTCGAAAGATCAGAGCGATTAAGATAGTTTTTTTTTTTTCGTGTGATTAGTGCCTCCCGTCGGGAAGACCGTTCGCCGGGTGCAAGTCTTTCCATTTGACACCACTTCGGCCACTTGCGCGTTGATGGGGATGAAATGATGATGACTGGGACTATACAACACCCAATCCCTGAGCGGAGAAAATCTCCGACCCAGCCGTGAATCGAACCCGTGCGCTTGGGATTCACAATCTGTCGCGCTATCGCTACCGGGGGCGGAAATTAAGTTAGCAAAAGGTAGGAGTTTGGCAGTAATGAAGTTAAAATCTGAAGGAATGTTGGGAGCTAGAATTCGTATATGCGTTACAGTATGTTACGCAGCACAGTGGTATAGTACCGCGACGCAATTGGGTCGGCATAGCGCCGAGTTAAGCAATTCGAAGGATAACACTGCGTCCCCGACTAGTGGAGGACGGGCAAGAAACAGCTCGCCGCATGCCAGAGTGTCAACATCGAGTGCGGTCATCGGGTCACCTACGCCAGCGAGAAAGGCCAGAACGTTCCACCGACCTACTGGGAAGGAAGAACTGCAAACGTTCGCGACAGAAGGCCGTATTTAAGAGTCAGCAACCAGATCGTCATCATCGATCGTCGAGAGGCGTTGTAGTGACGCAGAGCCCGTAACACCCAGTGCTGTCACCAGTTCTGAGTGGTCATCGCAGTCATCGTAATAGTCATTATCGTAATGGAGGACATGGCTTAGGAGGCGCCAGAGGATGCCGCCATTGTAACCATCACTGGTATTGTCATCGGACGGCGTCGGAAGGCAGCCATCTCTAATAGGAGTCATTGTCTAGGGTGCGTTGGGGTAATGCGCTGTCGCCATCGTCCTGGCATGCTGCCTCCGCAAACACCGTGATTGGGCCGGAATCGAGGACTCTGGCCCGCCGATGCCAGACACCCGCTGCCGGTGACGGTCGCTGAACCAGGACACTGACCTGTCCCACTGTCGCCGCCGAACCCCCAGCGACGATAACAACAGAGGCCCGCAGTGCGTGGTTCCAGCCGCGGCGGTACGACCCAGCAATGCCGTAGAGCCGACACCGAGGCATCGGTTTCCAGCTGCACCAGCACAGCTACAGTCGCAGTAGCGGGCGCACTTGCGAGCTTCCGCCAGCCACATTTATTGCTGCCAAGAATATTATTAGTGGGATCAAACCATTGCGTTGTAGATGAACAACAAATGTTACAGTGTCATCAGGAGCCATCCGTGGGCACTAGACGAAGGAACCTCTGGTCTGTGTTTCATTCGTGGTCGTGAATTTTTTCATTCGATATTTTTTTCGGCGTTTCTGATCATAATAAGCAAATCATAAATATTACTCGCACGATGCTTAACACACGGACGAAATCTCAATTCACTGATATGTTTTCCTGTATGTTGTTCGTGGAAAACTTATTTAATTCACGTTAGTAAAAACAGATATATCAGATATTAATTTGGATGCGCACCAAGCTTATAAAATCATGTTGAAAGACAGACATGGACTGTTGGTTATGGACCAATTTTGTGTTGCGGCCACAGGTAGTAAGCATTGCTTCACGCAGTGGAGAATGCCAAGACAGAGGCACGCTGGCAATAGAGGCGTTGCGAAATAAGCACGCATAGATAGCCTTGCTGACAGCAGCAGTCTACCAACATGCTGACGCAAGGACGCACACAGACCGAGCGCCGACAGAAGCCAGGAGAGTGCTGGGTAAGGAGAAGTGAGGCCAGCATGAAGTTACGTTGCAATATACTGTGGGAGTAATAACAAAAAGCCACCACCGAAGGTAAAAAACGTCCTCCTGCCGGATATAAATAGTGGAGCGCAGGCACCAACAGACAGAAGTCATTAGGAAGCAGTTTGGATCTGAGGACGGACGTGGTCCGTGTCCGAATGTTCAATCTTCGTAGGTGACGATTCCGGAAGTCTGTTCCAGCTCGCAGGAGTCATCCATTCGTCGCCAGATGTCAACTTCAGCTCTGGGGGTCGGCCCGAGTTGGGTCGGCAGCATTGCTGACTAACTACAGCGAGAACTTCCAGCAGGACCGGCCGCAGCACGGTCTTGGTCACAGGCGCCGCCGGGGACTGACGCCCGGGCTTCACGGCAACCCAGCCTCACGGCGCGTGGTCCGTCCATGACGGTACCTCGCGGACATCGCGACTGACGGCTTCTCAGCCGCCGGTGCAGCAGGCTTCGGCAGCTGCCCGCACGGCGACGTGGCTCCGTGGGGCGCCCGTACGGGGGCGCCGAGCGGCGACGAGTTCATCTCAACCACAGGGCATCCTGTCTTCAGCAGATCACTGGTGGCCTGAGGCTCCGAGTGTGACCAGCGGCGCGCGTTGCGTGCATTGTCGGAGAATCTACACAACAGCAGCCAGGCGGAGGAATCCGCAGGGCTGGGCAGCGACGACGAGGGAGAAATTGTAAAGAAAGTTCGATAAAGAATTGTAAGACTCCACGCCGTCTCAGTCTTTGGCGCAGCCACTGTGTCTGCTGCTAACAAGTGGTGCAGAAGTCGTAACAAGTGATGGAAAGCCGTAACATTTGAGAGTATCCGCGCTGTCTTGTATTTCTCTACTGTGCTGTGATGTCTCATAATTTTGAAGTCGTGCAATGAAAGTGCTTACAAGTCGGAGAAAGTAAACGCCATACGGCTGATAAAGACAGGACAATTCGGTGGTAGCACTTTCAGGATTCAGGTCCACTGAACATCATCATCTAAGAAAGTCCAATGTAGCGCATTATGTACAACTGTTGGCGCATTACGGGCTCCTATTTGGCTATTAATCACACCTCCCGACGTTTTACTTCAAAAAAGGGAAGAAAGGTATTCCCGTTATCAGACACCCCGAAAAAAATATCAAAATAAAATAAAGCCTCGAGCAAGAATCGAACGCGGACCAGCAGTTTGGGAATCAAATGCCCTGACCACTCGATCGCCAACCTCGCTTTTGAAGACGTGTACTCAACTACAGCGTGACAAGTTACAGCATGAAAACACAAGCCACGCGGAATGGCCGTTCACTTAGAGGCGTCATGTTAGCATGTTATCGATTGCGCGGCCCCTCCCACCGGAGGTTCGAGTCCTCCCTTGGGCATGGGTGTTGGTGTTGTTCTTAGCATAAGTTGGTTTAAATAGTGTGTAAGTCTAGGGATCGATGACCTCAGCAGTTTGGTCCCATTGGAAATCACGCACTTTTTTTTAAAAACACAAAAACTTTAATAACTCGAACATAACGCTGGACCCCATATTATGTTGGTAAAAATGTTTAGTCTTAGGCGATCTTTCGACGTAAAGCATTTAAAATACTGCTCTCAGTCATCTTCTTTGAGCTCGATTTTTTTAGATACTAGAAAGTCTCTAGCGAAAAGCCGAGAGAAGTGTCGATTTTCAGTACAGAACGTTGGTGCAAAACTTGATCAAAATCGTTTACCCACATGTCAGATCCTCCCCTTGTAAAGTTCGGACTATGCATTACGTCTGGTCATATGTAGACGTTAGCTTGAGAATGGTCATGAGTCGAATCGAACAATAGCAGAAAATTATGTATTTTACGGTTCAGAAATTTGGAAAACAAAATAAATTAAAACATCAAGTGACCAGACGTAACATAACTTTTTTCTGTTTGAGGGTGGTGAAACATTACAGTCAACCCCATTTCACAAGCTCTGACACTCAGGACTTGAGAGAGTGTTGTTAACACGGGAGTCTTTTACTGCAACGACGAGTGTTTGTTTCTAATGTAACAGTATTTATTTGATACACTTCTATTCTGAGTGGCTGAACGAATGGATGAGGCTATTAGAATAGTTCCTCAGTGAACGAGAAAGTTAATATACAGGGACTGAAGAAATCGAAACATCTAAGTAAATAAAAAACAAAAATAAAAATGTAGATTAATGAAATTTCGGGAATACATTTGCTTAGGTAAAATATTTAAATGACTAACATTGCAAGTTCGCAGGTTACTGTAAGTGCGGGATAAACCGTTGCAAATGTCAAGTGCTGATACATTAATAACCGGTGTAACCACCAGAATATTGAATGCAAGCTTGCAAATATGAGCGCATTGTGTTGTGTGGGTGCCGGATGTCAGTTTGTGGAATGGAATTCCATGCCTGATGCACGTGGTCGGTCAATACAGGAATGGATGACGCTGGAGTTGTCGTCCGACAATATTCTAAATGGACAGATGTGGTGATCTAGTGGGCCAAGGCAGCATGCCGATGCTCTGTAGAGTATGTTGGGTCACAACAGCGGTATGTGGGTGAGGGTTTATCCTGTTGCAAGAAACGAAAGGAAGGAAGATTGGGTTTAACTTACCGTCATCCTGTTGGAAAATTCCCACTGGAATGCTGTACAGCAATGGCAGCACAACAGCTCAAATCACCACTCTGATGTACAAATTTGCAGTCAGTGTGTGTGAGATAACCACGACACTGCTCCTGCTGTCACGCGAAATAGCACCTCAGATGATACATCGAGTTGTAGCTCCAAAGTGTCTAGCACGCAGACAGGTTGGTTCAGTCCGTCCATTGGCATTCATTTGACCAACATATGGCTACCACTGGTACCGAGGCTCAACGTCTATCATCAAAAGACAAAACAGGCCTCCATCCTACCATCTAATGATCTCTCGCTTGACACCACTGAAGTCACAAATTGAGGGAGTTTAGGTTCATTGGATGGAACGCTACAGGGCGTCTGGTTCGGAGTTGTCCTTGAAATAACCTATTTGTAAAAGTTCGTTGTGTCACTGTGGTGCCAACTGCATCTCCAATTGCTGTTACAGACGCAGTACGATGGGCAGAGCCATACGCCGAATATGATGGTCGTTTCTGTCGGTAGTGCCACGTGTCCGTCCAGAGCCCGGTCTTCTTACGAACGTACATACTCGTGACCACGGCTGCTATCAATCATCTACAGTGGCTACATTCTTGCCTAGTCTTCCTGAAATAACGAAGATGGAACATCCTTCTTCTCGTAGTTCAAAATGTTCTAATGTGTGTGCCGACCGGAGTGGTCGAGCGGTTCTAGGCGCTTCAGTCGGGAACCGCGCGACCGTTACGGTCGCAGGTTCGAATCCTGCTTTGGGCATGGATGTGCGTGATGTCCTTAGGTTAGTTGGGTTTCAGTGGTTCTAAGTTCTAGGGGACTGATGACCTAAGAAGAAGTCCCATAGTGCTCAGAGCCATTTTCAAATGTGTGTGAAATCTTATGGGACTTAACTGCTAAGGTCATCAATCCCTAAGCTTACACACTACTTAACCTAAATTATCCTAAGGACAAACACACACACTCATGCCCGAGGGAGGACTCGAACCTCCGTCGGGACCAGCCGCATAGTCCGTGACTGCAGCGCCTGAGACCGCTCGGCTAACCCCGCGTGGCACTTCTCGTAGTCCTATATCACAAATTCATTACTCAGTGAGTTGTGGATCTACATCTATATGGATATTCTGCCAACCACACGTAAGTGCCTGGCAGTGGTGTCATGGAATCACCTTCAAAGTAATGCTCTATTATTCCGCTCACGAACAGCGAGCGCAAAAAGGAACACCTATATATTTCCGGTAACGCTATGATTTTCCTTTGTTTTATTATGAGCATCAATGGCGTCTTGGTCGCGTAAACGTCATTCTTGACTAACATTAACTCAGTACGTCCAATCTCAATAGTAACTAGCGCTCACGACCGTTACAGCGTGTATTTAAAGCCAACCTCATTTGCATTCTCATAGTGTTTTGTTGTTCTGTGTCTACAAACCGAACTCATCGTTGAAGAAACCAACAATGTAATAACTATCTTAAGGAAACACACTAGGCTACGTAAGCAAAGCTAATACAGATAATCTGTCTCAAATTATTAAACGGTTTTCTTGTATTATTGACAAGCACATGCAACTACAAAAATTCAGCAATCATACCAGATTTGACTGGTTTCTTGTTGCTTTCGGTTTTCAATTTTCAAAGAAAACTTTTAATTCACAATCACTTTCCCTTTGTACCGACATCTGTCACTCCTCTGTGAAGCCTAATACAGATAAATCAGCTATGTATCAGCACTTCCACAATTGACGTTACATACGATTTCGAGAACCATTTTCTTTGACTACTTTGTATTAGAAATAGCATTAGTCCGAGTTATATTTTTAACTTTGGTGAATCCTCTAAAGGACATACGCATTCTTAAATTCGGTAGCCATCAACAGAAGTTTTTGTTTGTACTCTGATTTTCTGGTTTTCATATATACATACACAAAACTAGTGAGCAAAATATAGTCAGTCATACGACAGAATGTTGCAAGATGGTTGAAATTGTCAATAAAGTTAAATATGGCCATAAAAACGTGGCAAAGCTCAAATACGTTGAGGTCTTGTACCTCAACACTGAAAGGACTTTAAAAAATGCCGTGCAGTTTGGTACAGCAGCCAACTGCTTTCGTTTAATTTAGAGTAAATAATGATTGCAACATACATTCTTTTTCCTTTCGTAAAATGGAATGCTTGGCCAACGAGAATAATTTGCACCGCCCGTGACCTCATCGATTGTTAATGGGAATTCGAGCCATTTAAATATTTTCCTCCATTAGCATTTTTAATTTATTTTCACTTTTGAAAAATATTGCCAAATACAATGTATTGGCGCTACAATGAGCGAACTACTTCGTTTGATTTTGAAATTGAGCAGCGAGAAGCACGCCGAGTTGTGAATTCTCAAAAATAGTCGCAATATGCACTAAATTCTGAAGCATTTTTTAGCTTTGTGAGGTCATTTCTTTTGACAGTATGAGTCTTCTGTAACTAAAGATAGTTAAATGATAACTTTATGGGCTCACTGTACCTCAAATTACAAATGAAAGTAACAGTTACAAATGAAAAACAGAGTATGATCTCAAACGTACGTACTTTTCTTTGAGTCATCAGGCTTCTGCCTGGTTTGACGCGTCCCGTCACGAACTCCTCCCCTGTGCCAACCTCTTCATCTCAGAATAGCACTGGCAACCTACGCTTTCAATTATTTGTCGGACATATTTCTGCCTCTGTCTTCTCATGTTGTTTTTACCTTCTACAGCCCCCTATAGTATCGTGGAACTAATTCCCAGATGTATGTCCTTTCATCTTGTCAGTGTTTTCCATACATTCCTTTCCTCGCTGACTCTGCGGTCCAACTAATTTTCAATATTCTTCTGTAGAACCACGTCTCAAATGCTTCGATTCCCTTCTGCTACTTCCGATGTGTTACAACATATGAGAAGTTAATACCGCTATAGTGTTGTACCGTTAAGTGAATTATTCAGGGCTACAGCACCATCTTCTAAAGGTTGTCTCCAGTTTGTTAGCGCTTATAAAATAAATAAAATAAATAAAATAAATATTGTATTGTTATTTAAATATTAATTATTCTATCTGTATGATGGTGATTGTGATTGCAATTGTAATTAATATTTTGCTTATCTGGAACGTGGACGTTTAATTATTCGTTATCAGACGCTTGACAATGGCTTTTTCGTAAAGGCAATGTTACTCGTAGTTGACCGTGAAATAAAACTGAATAATCGGACTTCGTAATTAAATCGTTTCCAAAGACTGCTGCGGTAGGTGCGGACTCTTAATCTAAATCTCAATATTTCAATAATTTGCCAGCCATGCCAATACGTCGTACAGAGGTGATTGTCTACTAAACATAAAAAAGTTACACAGTTAGTTAAATCAGATATATTCAATGAATAAGCCTACAGTTCATAATCCTACTTACTTTTATAAATATAAATTCTTTACAGAATCGAGTGCCTAGTGTGGTTGCAACTCGCAGTATTCTTCTATAACATGAAATATGGCGGTGTGCCAGACAATAAAATAAAATACGTGCTTCTCGCACCACTTCAACCAGAGCTCTCCCTTTCTTAATCAAACATAAGAGTAACGTAATTGTGCTTTTGTTTTATCAGCGACACAGCGCTGCAGTTGTGTGCCATAGGCTTTATTTATTTGTCACTGATTATTTATTTAATTAGTATTTCGCGTTTCCGCGGAAACTCACGCTCGGCATGCAAATGTGCCTTTATATTGCCCCCTGAATTGCGAGGCGAAAGGACACACCTGCAGGCGAGCAATTCACCTAAAGGTACAAGAAAATCTAAGTTATCTACAACTATTTACATGACTTACATTACACATTATACACATTATATACAAAATTTGAATGACGCGGGTGCGCCGTAAAAGTTCTTATGTTGGCAGATAGAGTGCGCGCATGCGCAGAAGCGTCTGTGTAACTTCGGGACTGCCGTTATATCGTACAGTTAGATCACGCGGCACAGTATTGCGGTTCATATTGTTCGTGTGCGCGCGTTTTTCAGTCGTTGCACAAAGAAAATATTCAACCAAGATTACATATGAAGACTACATTCTATGACAGGTAACTTAGTTTTAAATTTACAATATTTGTTATAACACAATACAACTTAGATTGTTGAATGTTCTTAGTTACATAGTATTGTTTTGAAATACTTCAAAGAAAAATGTCCGTATGTTTCGGGTGTGTTGACCTATACACATCATGTCGTTATTACAGTTCATATTCATCCGCTGCACAATAATTTTTTACAGGTTAGTATCGTCGTGGTAAAGTTTTTTGATCACAGTAACATCGTTGTATAACAACGTGATTAATACATAAGCGTGTCCATTTCCCATTTCCATTATAGTCGTAGTGATGCAGTTGGTTGTGACTAAAAGCATTGCTTATTACAGATCAGACGTGACCCGTCGAGTAATTGGTCCACGTGCAGTTCGTTTTTTACATTCCGTGGAAGCTTGGTTGCAGAACCTCGGACGGCACATAGCTGGCGTCGATCCTTGGACAGTCCAGGTAAGAGTGTCCGTCACATTTCGAGAACATTTCATTCCCTGAAGTTCCAACCAAAATTCTTCCACCCGTCGTGTTGTTTTCTGGACAGGCACCTTGTGTCCATTTAATCCAGTTAACATCTTGAACTTAGGTACTGTAGTAATGTCACTAGACGATGCACGAATTATGCACTTCACATTTTCAGTTTTTTGCTGAATATAGCTCACCTAAATGTTCGTAGTTATTAATCAAAGAAATCGTTCATCGCGTTTACATAGGTACGATGCATAATGAATGGCATTAACCGTTTCCTTCACATAGGTTTCTGCGTAGTTGCAGAGTTAGTAATGTTCGTTAATGTCCGTGAACAGAGGTTCACCATGCAATGTCTTTTTGGCACTCGTTTTGTTCAAATTTTTACATAGTAACAGTTACATGATACATCAGTTAAAAAAATAAGTAATTATACATACACACGTCACATATTTTCTTAGCATAAACATAATACAGTTGCACATAAACATGTTTACATCATCATTACATAGCTATAGGTTATTACATTGTGTCACGTTTGATTACACGAATTGTCGATATTTACATCCTCTTTAGCGGTTTTGCTGGGGTATTATCGATGTTTTTTGTGATGTCATCTGAAATTAAGATAGGTTAGACACAACATTCATTACATCAGTAGGCAAGACCAGGCGTTTTCACTACTCAATAAATATTCAAAATAGTAAGAGAGAGAAAATGTTCGATTCCTCGCGTTTTGTGCGTGTGTGTAGAGTGTCTGTGTGGCCTTGACTACTGATAGATGCTTTTCGTGTTGAGAGATGTGCGTCTAATCTATTTCTCAAAGTAAAAGATCGCTTCACAGATGACGTCTGTCAGTTCGTCAGGTGTCACACCAAGTCAGTGGTACCTTCAGTAACAAATGTTCCGTGAAAAATTAATATGTCATCCACTGCTACGTAATCATAAATTTTACTTTAATATTCCGTCTTTCAGGTGGAGGCGCGCGCTGAAAGAAGAGTTCTTCTGTCTTCAACTGCGTCACTGGAACCGCTGAAATGAAAATTTCTATACTACTTATTATCTGTGTTGTAACAACAGAGTTTTTCGAGTTGCTTAGCAGTATTTTGATGGGTATGACTTTGACATTATTCAGCATGAAATGCTCTAAGATCTTGGTGTGCGTATAGCCCAATAATTTTGTTAGTTCTAGGATGTTGTAACAGATACGCACCAGGATGCGGTACGTTAACAATTATATAAGGTCCTTCATATAGCAGACGCCACTTAGCGTTGCGTCGTTTGAGTGCTACAGATTTATGATGAGTACGAAGTAGTACAAGCATTCCTACCTCGAATTTTTGTTTTCTTTTTATTATGTTTCTGTGATGTTTGTTTCGTATCTGTGCGTGATGTGTCAGCGTAGTCAACACTTCTTTTATTTTCTGTTCAGGTGTGATTTCCTTGTCTGACAACTTAGGTAATGGTTCTATCCACTGATCGTTCTGTTTGCAATTGAACATGATCTCGTTAGGTGTGTAATTTGTATCATAAATATTTAAGTTATTGTGTACGTCTTCGAAAAGACTTAGGTAGGACACCCAATTAGTATGTTTTGATGAAATATAGGTCCTCATGAATCGATTTAATTCTCGGAAAAGTCTCTCAGTCGCGTTACATTGTGGGCTAAATCTCGAAATAAATATACTTTTGATGTTATTGTCCTTCAAGAAATTTCTCCATTTGTACCCAGAGTAGTATGCTGCATTATCTGATAGAATTGCTTTAGGTTTTCCCACGTTCGTCAGGTAATCACTTGAGAATCTTCGTATTATAGCATTTGCAGTGGCGGATTTTAAAGCATAAAGTTTTACATGTTTAGAAAATATATCGTAAAAAGCTAAGATATATTTGACGCCTCCAGAGCTTGCTGGATGCGGTCCACTGATGTCAGTACACAGAATTTCCAGGGGTTTACTGGGTAAAATAGAATGTAAATCAGTTTTTGTGGATAAATTCTGAGGTTTTGATTTTTGACATATGACACATGTTTTCAGTTCCCTGTAAATTTTTCTTCTCATATTGCTAAAATAACAGTATGTGCTGAGCTTCGCTAAACACTTTTTTGTCCCATAATGACCCCAAACTAAGTGTGTGTGCCAAATTAAATTACGTTCAGACTCTTTGGGAATGCATACACACCAGTTAGTAGCATTTGGATGTCGTCGATAAAATAGCACATCATTGTGTAACTTGTAATACTTAGTCAAAGGATGATTGTGTTTTTCTACCAGTAATGTTATTATCTTATACCAGTGAGGATCAGATTTTTGTAATTCAGCCATGTTTCTGCACATATCAATATAATATTGGTGATACTGCTTGTCTTGCATTAAGAGAATCCTGTAGTCATTTATATTTTCTAAGTCACTGTTGGTATCATTCATACCTTGTGGAAATCTAGACAAAGTGTCTGCAATGGTGTTGTCCTTACCTCTTATGTACTTAATTTCAAAACAGTAGTTCTGAAGTGTAACTGCCCATCGTGATAGTCTAGGATGTACAAGTTTACAAGTTAACAAAAATGTCAGGGCCTGGTGATCGGTGTAAATTAGCGTATGTTTTCCAAATAAATAATAATTGAATTTCTTGAATGCCCATACTATGGAAAGTGTTTCTAACTCAGTAGTGGAGTATGTACGCTCACATTCAGTTAGAGTGCGACTCGCAAACCCAATAATTCTTATCTGTTCCTCCTCTTTATTCTTTACAACTTGAAATAAGCAACAGCCCAAGCCAGTACGTGAAGCGTCACAAGTCATACAAAAATCTAAATTGAAATCTGGATGGCTCAATATGTTAGCATTCACTAAAGCATGTTTAATTGTATTAAAGTCATTCTGGCACTGTTCCGACCAGATCCAAACTTGATTCTTTCTGAGTAGATTTAGCAGATGTTTACTGTTCAAAAGTGGTTGTGGCAAAAAACGTCTGAAAAATGAATATAGCCCAAGGAATGATTTTAACTGCTTTTTAGTTCGAGGGCTAGGAAAGTTTCTGATAGCATCTAATTTACTGGGATCCGGACGTATGCCCTGTGAATTAATGATATGTCCTAAATACTTTATCTCACTGCAACCAAATTTTGATTTTCTTAGGTTGGCTGTGACTCCAGCTTGTGCAAATTTTTCTAAAATTCTTTGAAGTGTGTCAACGTGTTCATTCCAAGATTGTGTAGCTATCAGTATATCATCTACATAGTGTGTGACTGTCTCAACTAAATCGTCGCCAAGCACGGTATCCAGGGCTGTAATGAATACCCCAGAGCTGACATTCAGTCTGAAGGGTAGAACACAAAACTGATAGGTTCGCCCCCCGAACATAAATGCAGTATATTTCCGAGAATCAGGAGTGATACCCACCTGCCAAAACGAATTAGCGAGATCTATTGTGGAAAAATATTTTGCATCTAGAAATTTCTGTAATTGCTCTTCTAAATTTTCAGGTTTTGTGTGAACCGGTAAAATTATTTCATTAATAGCTCGTGCGTCTAACACTAACCTAATGCTTCCATTTGATTTTTTGACAACAAGTAGAGGACTACAATAAGGTGAGGTGGATGGTTCAATGACCTTCCAGTCTAACATTTGTTTTAATTCTTGCCACACAGCAGGTCGTTGAGATAACGGTACGTTATATGTCTTATGATAGAAGATCTTGTGAGGTTTAACTTCAATCTTGTACACATACGTGTTGATAACACCTAATCGTTTGGTAAAAACTTGTAAATATTTGGATAACACTTCCTGTAGTTTTATACGTTCATGTACACTGAGAGCTGTAGCTTCACTTATCTTATGATCAAGCAATGTTTTCAAGTCCATTATCTCTGTGTCAGATGAGTGTGTTTGCATGTCTTGAATGTCTTTGTCAAGTACTAACTGAACCTTGTACCCTGTACAGTGTTTGTCATGCTTTAGAGTTCTCCTGTCCAAATCAATAATAATTACACTGCCTTTATCATTTAAAATACATTTACCTTTGGAGAAGTCTATAATGCAGTCCTTCTCGCTCATAATATCTATTCCTAATATGCAATTTGTCACAAGGTTTTGTACAACCAGGAATGGCCATTGTACGGTTCCATTACCTATTTTAACGTTTACAAAAACTTGCTTCGTAACCCTACATGACTTATTACCTAGTGCAGTAGTTATTTTACAGTTTAAGGCAGGAAACTCAGGCACAGGTTCCAATTCACACATCTTTTTATAGAAATTAAAAGACAAAACGCTTACAGCTGCACCTGTATCTAGGATAATAGTAGTTGGAATCCCACCTACTACACCAGTAGTAGATGCTAAAACAATTTCATTTGTGTTTAAACGACATTGTGTACTGTCTTGTAAAAGTTCATCTGATATATTGTTATTGTGGTTGTATCTTATAAATAAAACAGGTAGTTTTTGTTTAGAATTACTCGGCATATCATTATTCTGTTGTTCAAGTGTGGTGTCAAATAACTGATTAACATTGAAGTCGCCCCCCAAGAATTCTTCAGCCACGACCTGGGGCAAAGTAGTGACTGTTTCTAGTTTGTTGGATTAGCATTTGTACTAGGTACTGACACAGATTGAGGTTGTGCATCAGGTGTCATTTCTATTATATTCACATTCGGATATTGCCTATTATGATCTCCAAACTTTTGCGGTTGTTGTTGCTGTTGCGCATTATAACTTACCTGTCGGTCGTAAGGTATGCTCCAATTTTGTCCTGGTGGCTGCTGTGGTAAAGCAGAGTTTGAATAAAAGTACTGATCGTTACGAGTCCAACCTTGATGCTGTCTTGGCTCGTAGTTACTATTATTTCTATTTCTGTGTGTGTTTTTGTTATTACCTTTGTATCCGTTGTTACCGTTGTAGTTATTACCGCGGTGCCTTTTGTATGGATTGCCGCATGAAATGTTATTACTGTTGTAACTATTGTTTGTATTGGAATACGCGTGTTGATTTTGATTTCCGTACTGAGACGGCATGTGAGTTTGCTGTTTTTGTTGTACCGCGTATCCAACTGTGGGCGCGCCAGAATTGTGTTGGCAAGCCTGCATGTTTTGCATACCACTAGTGTAAACATTGTGGCTGCTGTTTTGCCGCGCGAAGCGCTGATCTTCAAGTAACATGTCAACCGAATCTAAGGCTGTTAAAAAATAATCTGAATCGTCATCCGGGATATGTAGAAGTTTTTCCTTAATGTTGAAAGGCAATTTGGCCTTCAACGCTCGGAGTATATCACGCGTTGCGACTGGTTCGTCTAAAAAATGTCCCATGTTCAAGTATTTTTCAAAATATCTGCGTAAGTTACCATTTTTACTGTTAAAAGTTTCAGGTTCTAAAATTTGTCTTCTGAGTCGCTCCTGGACGGATTGCGACCAGAATTTGTTCAGAAAAGCACGCTCAAACTCAATGTACGTGGTACATACGTCAGCTTGACTGTATGCCCAGACAGCTGCATCGCCTTGGATGTAACCGACAATATATGAAATCTTTTTCCGGTCACTCCATGTGCGTGGAAATGCGTTACTAAAAGATTTAAGAAAAATCACCGGATGAATGGTTCGTTTTTCTGGGATAAAAATCTGAAATTGCCTGTGTTTCATTAAGCTTTCATCTTCCTTCGCATTGTGATATGGATTTATTCCACTGTAATTACTGGTATGTTCAGCTGGCGAGTAATTACGATAATGTTGCTGTGGTTTACCATGATAATAGCTTGTGTTTGTGTTTCCACATCGTGGTATGTGTTGTAGTCGTGGTGTGTTTTGCTCTTGTGTATTTGTCGTGTGCGGAATGTGTGTATCATACTCGAATGTATATTGGTTTCTGAACTGTACATTTTGACTGATATTTTCGTTACATTCAGACTGTAGTTGATCGGTGAATTGTCTCATGGGTGCAGTGACGGATTGTACTGCGTCACTGATCAGCTGTTTGTTATTAGTAATGTATTGCGCTACGGAGTCGTGCACAATTGTTGGTAAATTTTCACGTAAGCATCTATCAAAATGTTTGTCTTTGTTCTCAACCCAATCATGAAATTCTTTATTAATATTTTGAAAATGAGCTGTGGCATCTGATTGTAAGATGTCAGTCAGGTGTTGTTCAACATTGTCAAATTTGTTCTGTACGTCAGTAATTCGTTTTTAAAGGTTGTCATGTACTGATGGATATGTTTGAATTTGTTCAGTAAGAACTTCACACGTGACATTAAGGTTTTTTACTTGTGTCTGTAAAAGTGCTACGTCAGTTGTAGTCTTTTCTTGTCTCGTATTGAGCTGGGAAAATTTAGTACTGAGTTCGGTCATCTGTTTGGTCAGTGTGGCGTCTATAAGTTCCACACGTTTACACAAAGTGTCATTACCTATCTTGATTGCTATGAGATCAGATTTGATTTCGTCATTTTGTGATTTTAACTGTTCATTTTGTGTCTCTAATTGTGCCTTTAAGGTTGCCATGTTTTCGGCGTTCTGTTTCCTTATGGTTGCCATATTTTCTGCGTTTTGTTTCATTAGCATTTGTAACATGTCGGCAATGTTTACCGTTTGCAAGGTCTCTGCCCCCGACGCGTCATTAGACGTGACGTCATGCATTAACATGGGCTCTGATTGAGATTTTGAAATTTTTGTAGTGGACGGCCTATTGTCAAAATTTTCGTCAACACTTGCGTCAATGTTTGATGAATCGTCACTACCGGTTGCTGTCGTAAAGTCATTTTCTAACACTTGTCTCACGTCCGAGTCGGATTGCATCTGAATAGTACGTCCTTGCTGTTCCATTTTTGCGTATTGTTTTCTAGTTATTACCATGCCACACGTGATATATGTTTCAAGAAAATTTTTGACACTGATTTTAAAATAAAATATTGTTGAGCATGAATCGCTCGTAGCAACAATGGCTGTCTGTTAATTTAAAAATATAAACTGAATTTGAGATTATTGGTAATGGCTGCTGGCCATGTTACATGATATCGTACAGAAGTCGGCCATATTGTACACTCGTGTATTGGTATTGTTGCATACGTTATTGTTTAGGGAAAAGTACTGAGAATGAAATTTATCACTGAAACTGTTATGCAGAAAAGAAACACTACAGAATTTACTGAAAAGCTAATACACTGAATTATACGTCTGATCAAGCCTGCTAATGCAAAGATGCTGCGTCTTACCTTATTTTGCTGGAAGCTTCTTTGCGTCTTCCGGCAAAATTTCAGAATTGGAAAATATCTTCAGATTTTGTAATCTCTCATACATTGACGTCCAGGTCCAGAAAGTTGATTTTTTTATATGAAACAAAGAGAACAATGTAACAAATGACAAAATAACAAGTCCTGTCACGGTCGCCAATATAAAATAAATAAAATAAATATTGTATTGTTATTTAAATATTAATTATTCTATCTGTATGATGGTGATTGTGATTGCAATTGTAATTAATATTTTGCTTATCTGGAATGTGGACGTTTAATTATTCGTTATCAGACGCTTGACAATGGCTTTTTCGTAAAGGCAATGTTACTCGTAGTTGACCGTGAAATAAAACTGAATAATCGGACTTCGTAATTAAATCGTTTCCAAAGACTGCTGCGGTAGGTGCGGACTCTTAATCTAAATCTCAATATTTCAATAATTTGCCAGCCATGCCAATACGTCGTACAGAGGTGATTGTCTACTAAACATAAAAAAGTTACACAGTTAGTTAAATCAGATATATTCAATGAATAAGCCTACAGTTCATAATCCTACTTACTTTTATGAATATAAATTCTTTACAGAATCGAGTGCCTAGTGTGGTTGCAACTCGCAGTATTCTTCTATAACATGAAATATGGCGGTGTGCCAGACAATAAAATAAAATACGTGCTTCTCGCACCACTTCAACCAGAGCTCTCCCTTTCTTAATCAAACATAAGAGTAACGTAATTGTGCTTTTGTTTTATCAGCGACACAGCGCTGCAGTTGTGTGCCATAGGCTTTATTTATTTGTCACTGATTATTTATTTAATTAGTATTTCGCGTTTCCACGGAAACTCACGCTCGGCATGCAAATGTGCCTTTATACGCTGACGACCCTGCTGTTTAGCGCCCTAACCCGCAAAACATCAACCAGTTTGTTGCACCTCTTATCGTCGGATAACAGATTCTTTTCTTATAAACAGCACCTTGTGGAAGTCTGCGACGACTTGTTTTTTTGGCCTGACTCTGTCCATTTAAATTGTTCTTTTATTCCCAAAAATATTAATATTTTTTTTTAAGTTTCAGCATATGACCAACGAATGTAAAACTTCTCCTTTACATTTCTCTCATTACTTTGCATTATAAATTTGTTTCCTGAAGTAGCTGCGGATTATTTTTAATTTTATTTTTTCATTCTGGTTACTCTACTGCATATATTAATTTCATTTGCTTTCATTGGCACATTGTCATATTTACCACACTACAAATGAAACATTTGTATTAAAAATCAGAAAGAACAGGTGTACGATTTTTGTGATAACCTAATTTAATTCTGTGCAATGTGAAATGATATAATTATAAACAAACGGAAAAATTACGTGAAGGTTATCAAGAGTAATGACAAAAAGAAGCCTCCAACATGTCAAAGTTAAGGAAAATAGAGCAGGCTCTTACCATTCTAACATAAATATCGAAGTTTCCCTTCGCAGTTTTGCCTGTGTCAGTACCCAACCATCCCAAACGAAATTACTATCCGTTCGTATTCCACTCTCCCGATAAGTTAAAGACATGTGAATGCTTTTGATTTGTGAATTTTCAAAGATTTCGAGCCCCTAAAATTGTGTCAACATTCGATTAGTCACTTTGCTTGTTACGACATTCGCCACCAAACACTACTCTGAATCGGTCCGTGCATGACAGTGACCGGTACCAAGATGTACCAAAAAGCTGCGGAGGACAACGCTATTTTTCATATCTTGCTTCCTGTTGATCACAGAGCTCATCAAGTGTTTTGGATAGCCGTTGGCCTAGCTACTATTTCTCCACCTACCGGAAGAACTGAAATACTGTAGCTATCCTACAGTAACAGAGTCCAAATCTGAGCGTTACACACATCATCGAGATCACGCAAACTGAGCAAATTGTGTGCTTCTTTTGGATTAGATGTGGTTTAGGGCTGATCTTAGACCACTTATGGGTACACTATTTATTAATGGGCAGCTCCTGAGAAAACAGTGAAAACACAGATATCTGGGTACGGAAAGTACCAATCGTAAAGATTACTATTTCTATAATTCCTATACATGGCAAAGCGTCGGGGTTTTTACCATATGTTTTTAGCATGATGGTCTTGAGGCAACTTGAAACTTCGGTCGATATCATTATCGACTACAGACATCCAGTGGTTCAGATTTGCCGTACTTGTGTACATTGCATGCACTGATCAGTTAGAACAATATAACTGCCCACTTAATAGCCGGTATGTTTACTTTAGGCATGGATAGCAGCGGCGACGGGTCGTGGCGTGGAAGCAATGAGGTCTTGTTAGATCGCTGGAGGATGCTGTCACCACATCTGCACACATACGTGACTAAATTCTCGGAAAATTTCGGGGTGGGTGAGATGAGTTCTGACGCCACGTTCAATCACATCTAGGATATGTTCGATCGGATTCATATCTGACAAGCTGGGGCCCAGCAGAACATGGCGCATTATCTTGTTGAACAATGCCAGAGCTGTCGGGAAACGTGATCGTCATCAAGGGCTGCACATGGTCTGCAACAAGTGTACTATACTCCTTGGCCGCCATGGTGCATTGCTGGAGCTCCACTGGACCCGTGGATGCCCACGTGACTTTCCCCCAGAGCATTATGGAGCCGCCGTCAGCTTGTCTCCGTCCCACAGTACAAGTACCAAGGAGCTGTTCCCCTGGAAGAATCGCGCATTCACATCGGGATGTTGAAGAAGATATCGGGAGTCATCAGACTATGCAAAGCTCTACCACTACGGCAATGTCCGGTGACGATGGTCACGTGCCCATTTCAGTAGTAGTTGCCAATATCGTGGTGTTAAAACTGGTACATGCAAGGGTCATCGGATGCGGGGGCTCAACGTTACGGAAGTGTTCAGACACACTTTGTCCAGCATTGAACTCTGATGTTAATTCCGCCACAGTTCGCCGTCTGTCCTGTTTTAGCTGTCTGCCCAGCCTATGACGTCCGATATCTGTAATGAGGAAAAATGGTTCAAATGGCTCTGAGCACTATGGGACTTAACAGCTGTGGTCATCCGTCCCCTAGAACTTAGTACTACTTAAACCTAACTAACCTAAGGACATCACGCACATCCATGTCCGAGGCAGGATTCGAACCTGCGACCGTAGCGGTCACTGAAGCGCCTTGAACCGCACGGCCACACAGGGCGGCTCTGTAATGAGGGGTGGCCGCACAACCCCACGACGTCTGCTAGCAGTTTCACCTTGGTTTCGCCATGTGTTGAAGACACGCACCATAGCACTCCTCGAATACCCGACAAGTCGTTCGGTTTCCCAAACGCTCGTGCCGAGCCTCCGGGCTATCACAATTCGCCCACAGTCACACTCAGATAGGTTGAGCACCTTTCTCATCCCAAACACAGACAGAAAGCTCACTTACACAAGATGCACCATGCGTGTGACTGACTAGCAGTCATTCATCGCAATGTGACGCTGCTGTAGCCTGGTCGGGTTTATATCGATAGTAATTCAGCGGTCACATTGTTCTGGTTGATCATAGCATTCGGGTAACATCCATTACGAGACGTGACTGTCGTTTCAACTGACCCAGTGAACATATGAAAAGGTCCTAGTGTCATCGCAACTGTTCTGAGGGCACCAAACTATGTTGTTAGTCAGTATTTTCTCACCAAAAAAACTTTATGACGAGCTGTCGCTGCTTAATGGGTACTTCACACCTATAGAAAAATGCCCAAAGTGGCACTGCAGTGATAAAAAGTGGGCTCAAACTGTCTCAACATACCTAATAAGAAGATTGCCAAAAATTATGTTAAACAGTAAAGATTGCAAATTTAGTAAAGTATTTTTAATAACACTTTTACTCTTTCAAGATACGAATCATAAGCTAGATATTTTTGAGTAACTGCGAGCTATGAGCAAAGTATCCAGAAAAAAATCTAAAATAAACGATATTGTGTGAACCTTGTATTATCTACACTTATTTGTTGTTTTTATGAGCAGCAGTATACAGGGTGTTACAAAAAGGTACGGCCAAACTTTCAGGAAACATTCCTCACACACAAATAAAGAAAAGATGCCATGTGGACATGTGTCCGGAAACGTTTAATTTCCATGTTAGAGTTTCGTCAGTATGTACTGTACTTCCTCGATTCACCGCCAGTTGGCCCAATTGAAGGAAGGTAATGTTGACTTCGGTGCTTGTGTTGACTTGCGACTCATTGCTCTACAGTACTAGCATCAAGCACATCAGTGCGTAGCAACAACAGGTTAGTGTTCATCACGAACGTGGTTTTGCAGTCAGTGAAATGCTTACAAATGCGGAGTTGGCAGATGCCCATTTGATGTATGGATTACCACGGGGCATTAGCCGTGGCGCGGTACGTTTGTATCGAAACAGGTTTCCAGAACGAAGGTGTCCCGACAGGAAGACGTTCGATCAATTGATCGATGTCTTAGGGAGCACGGAACATTCCAGCCTATGACTGGGTAAGGCCTAGAACGACGAGGACACCTGCAATGGACGAGGCAATTCTTCGTGCAGTTGACGATAACCCTAATGTCAGCGTCAGAGAAGTTGCTGCTGTACAAGGTAACGTTGACCACGTCACTGTATGGAGAGTGCTACGGGAGAACCAGTTGTTTCCGTACCATGTACAGCGTGTGCAGGCACTATCAGCAGCTGATTGGCCTGCACGGGTAAATTTCTGCGAATGTTTCATCCAACAATGTGTCAATCCTCATTTCAGTGCAAATGTTCTCTTTACGGATGAGGCTTCATTCCAACGTGATCAAATTGTAAATTTTCATAAGCAGCATGTGTGGGCTGGCGAGAATGCGCACGCAGTTGTGCAATCACGTCATCAACACAGATTTTCTGTGAACGTTTGGGCAGGCACTGTTGGTGATGTCTTGATTTAGTCCCATGTTCTTCCACCTACGCTCAATGGAGCACGTTATCATGATTTCATACGGGATACTCTACCTGTGCTGCTAGAACTTGTGCCTTTACAAGTACGACACAACATGTGGTTCATGCACGATGGAGCTCCTGCACATTTCAGTCGAAGTGTTCGTACACTTCTCAACAACAAATTCGGTGACCGATGGATTGGTAGAGGTTGACCAATTCCATGGCCTCCACGCTCTCCTGACCTCAACCCTATTGACTTTCATTTATGGGGGAATTTGAAAGCTCTTGTCTACGCAACCCCGGTACCAAATGTAGAGACTCTTCGTGCTCGTATTGTGGACGGCTATGATACAATACGCCATTCTTTAGGGCTGCATCAGCGCATCAGGGATTCCATGCGACGGAGGGTGGATGCATGTATCCTCGCTAACGGAGGACATTTTGGACATTTCCTGTAACAAAGTGTTTGAAGTCACGCTGGTACGTTCTGTTGCTGTGTGTTCCCATTCCATGATTAATGTAGTTTGAAGAGAAGTAATAAAATGGGCTCTAACATGGAAAGTAAGCGTTTCTGGACACATGTCCACATAACATATTTTCTTTCTTTGAGTGTGAGGAATGTTTCCTGAAAGTTTGGCCGTACCTTTTTGTAACACCCTGTATAAATGTTTCAAAGTATACAAACCGTCAAAATTTTACTGACCACAAGAATTCGTTTTATGTAAGTAACACACCCTACAGCACCATTCGGTTTTAAAGTAAAAGAAGGCCAGAATCAACGAAAAAGTGCTCCTGACGCAGCACCAAAAAGCTAATATGTTACTCTTTAAAATACTTTTACAAGAAGGGTAGGAACCTGGTGCCACAATCCTCATTCCAGCTCCATTACCAAAAGTCTTGGCATGCGAACATGTTCCCTTGCAAGAGAGAGGAGACAGTGCCACTGGGAAAGAAAGGGAGAGGAGATGGTGAAGGTGGGGTAAGAAAGTGGCAGTGAAAGAGAGAAAGAGATGCATGAAGACGATAGCAGTGAAAGAAAATGAGAGAGGAGCTACTGATGTTCAGTGAGAAACAGTGGCAGTAAAAGAGAAAGGGTGTAAGAGAGAGGGAGAGACAGAGAGGAGAGAGTGGAAATGAGAAATGCAGATGAACAGAGATTATACATGGGTTTAGAAGGGTGTGGAACCTCGCAGACCGGTGAACTTTAAAACGTCAGTATAGGGGAGGGCGAATTTTGAACCGAAAATTATATACAGTATATTTAACTACTCGTAAAATTATTTTTTCCCAAACAAAGTACATGCCTAATCCATGATCTATGTAACAAATGGGGGTCAACGCGGTTGCGTAGCCCAATACGACAGCGACACATCTCGAGGTACGAAAAAGAGAAATTTGTTATTCCAGAACTGCAGTTTCAACATTACATTAGAATCAGATGTGGTGTTGTGATACGAGGAAGTGGTGGTAATATGTGTGATTCCTTTCAACGGAAGCGAAAAGTTTATTACTCAGAATAAGGAGTAGCTCGGTTGTTTAGGCGAAAGGTAATTTTAATGAGAAAAAAGCAATGCATTTGAGAAAAAAGGGGAGACTTGATTGTACCGATGTAGCTTCATTGCAATGAGGAAAATGCTAATTTTCTCGTAACTCTTGTTACAACTCAACAGAGTGCATCCCTCGTCTTGAATTATAATTGTATACCGTACTGTGTAGACTTTCATTTGTGCCTTCCAGTGTACATATATTATGTTACCCGTTTCAGAATGGAACGTGTGACATAAATATTTTAATTACTGCTCGTTATTATTAACGCAAACTACCGGAGCGAGAGATAATCAAACGACTGCCGGCTTTCAGCAGAGTGTTACGGCAAATATCGTTAGCTTGTTGCAACTTGGAGCGTACCATTGACTAGACGAATTTGTAATCAGAGAAACTAAATTAAACCACAATTTACAGTGAATGTTCAGTACACAAGTGAAAGTATTCCAGACTGTAACGTGCTTTCCTAGATACAACAATCAAAAACGTGGAATTGATGAAATTTCACGAAGAGAAGTTTTAATTACATGAAACGTAGCACTATAGCTTTCAAGCAGTGGGAATCCTCGCAGAGATTTACTTGTGGCAAAAATATGTATGTAAAGTTAGGACGAGTGATAGATAAATTCGCAACTTTTCCTGAATCAAAGAAATAATATTAACTTGTCATAATTTATTCGGTAGAAAAATGTTAATAAGACTTCCTGAAATATCACACTTTTAATAACTACACATTTACAAAGTAAACAGATACAACTGAACAATGAACTTCTGTAATTAGTTTGGTGCATAAGTCGACAGAGTCCTGATAATTACGTGATAAATAATAATTGTCTACAAGCTATTGCATGAATATCAAAGACGTGAGGGGATGTTGCTGTTCCTTCCAAATATATTTCAACTGATCATGAGTTCATGTTTCATTATGTATAGACAGTGGCCAGAATCGCACTACAATGTGGTGTGCTGTTTGGGAGATAAATCTGCTAAGTATCTCCAATACGTAGTAGTAAGAGGGCGCTAATTGACAATGAAAAATTTGTTTTATGGAGATAATACGTATCTGTAGATTAGAAAGCCCGGTACATAATTCGTTGGTATGAACCAGGAGCTCGAAATATAGATGGCAGGTCTAAGAACGTTATATTCACTGTAGGTCTGTGATGGAGATACACGAGGTGGTTATAATTAAACTGACGGCGCTTTGAGTGCTGCAGCGCGGGCTGTATACATCGCAGGATGCTGAAACATCGTGGGTACGTTCATTAAACGATACACTCGTTTAGAATGTAGAAAAAAATTTTCCTATTTCTGCCACCAATTGGAAATAAGGCATTGCATGCACTCAGAATGTGAAATGTTTCCTGTTTTGACGTCAGTATGCTGTTTGTCACTTGGTGACACATGTTGATTTCTTTCGTGATTTCGCTATTGCTGTAAAGCGTTAAGAAAGTTGAAGTTTCCCGGAAGAAGCACACTGGCTATTGACAAGAAGAACCGAACACTGCTGCTGCACTTGCTTTCTCAGAATGGTAATAATACCAGCGCTACATTGCGGGAATATCGCTGACAGAAACAGCTTCGAAAACAGAAAGAGACCCCATATCAATAAGTTTGCTAAATAATATGATCATAAATTCGAAGAAACAGCCGTGAGAGCAAGGCGGCCCATTCCCATTGTAATTGTTGATGAAGTTGCTGTAGTTACAGTCGACCGCGCAGTACACGTCTCAATTTTTCAGCAAGTGTTCGAGCTGTGTCAAAGGAGTGTTTTCTTCCCTGGTAAAGCGTTCACAAGTTTTTCCGCAAATTTTATACTGGTATCTCTACAAGATTCAGAATATACACCAAATGAAGCTCCAAGCAAGGGTACAATGCTGTGACTTTGCCTTCATCGTTTTGCATGCATGGAAATGGGTGACATGTCGCAGGGCAATATTTTTTAGACGGACGAGGCACGTTCTACTGTGTACAATGCCATGAACGCAAAGAACTGTCCCATAAGGGGTCCTACTCCGCCACATGTTGTGCCGGAACATCCACTGTGGTCAGCTGATGTGAGTGAGTAGTGTGGTTTCACAAGGTCCTTCATTATCGATCATTTTTCTTTGAGTAAATGACACCTCAAGTGTTTGTTGGATGTAGAGCGATATCTGCAACTTTCCAACTTTCCAAGAACACAAAATTTCCCACGTTACTATTTTCATGTAACATGCGGCGACACCACATGTCTCTGTTAGGTGAAATATCTGTTTCGAGAAACCTTCGGTAACGACCACGTCATTTCTAGGCAATTTCAAGATGTGTGGCTTCCATTATGAGGAATAATTTTGAACTCAATCATTTGCTTTTGTTAAATACCGGCTGTGACTATTTGTTTGGGTTACCTTCTAACAGCGGTATCTACAACCAATAAGAGTGCACACGTACTGTGTGGAGTGTCTTATTCGAAATAGTTATACTGGCACTATAATTCTATAGTGAAAACATTGAAGCCTTTCTACTACCAAATCTAAAACATTAGCATTCGACAGGATATTGGATGACAATGATCATGTGACTAATGGAAATGTGGTCGGACTGTATTTCGAATCATGCATAAACTAAATACCGAAAAGATGAGCAGCAGTTATAGCTGAAATCGAGCTAAAAGTCAGTAGCGAAAATTACGGGGTTAGACTTGATGATTCATCAGATCTGAAAGTACTGTTTATCCAAAAGTAAATGACCAATATAGATGGGTGCTACACGAAGAGATAGATACACTTACAAAGTTTAAAAGCCCATCTCGTGGCTCGTGGATACGGAAGATGGTAGGCCAGTGACGGTACTGTACAAGATGATGGCAATGCAGGAGTAGATTTTTTTGTTTCAGAATATGCAAAGTGTTTCTCAGTTACTAGCGTTCAGCGCGTATTCGTACGCTGGTACGGAAATGCTGACCTGGTCGACAGAGCATTTGGGATTGGTTTCGCCAGTTTTTATATTGGTTGTCTCTGTACAGGGAAAATGACGGGGCGAACGCATGTCTCAGAGGAAATCGTCCAACGTGTAAAGACAGAGCTTCTTGATACGCAGCCCATAAGGTGCTACCATTCTTGCAGGCTGTGATCTAGGCATAATGTAGAACACAGTGTCAAATGTTTTGCGGGGGCAATTCCATTTAAAGTGTTTTCAGCTGTTTCAGCACGTCACTCAATACGATTATGCCCGCCGATTAGAATTGTATACGTGAACGCAGCAAGCTATGGAACATGATAATGATGATGTCTTCGCACACACACTGATATTTTTAGCCCCGAGGCGACTTTCCATCCATTGGGAAATGTAAAATATCACAATAGGAGAGTGTGTAGTAATGAAGCGTAGCATGTCCGTGTGTTGTCGCAAAGCAATTATCCAAAGGTGAATACCTTTATGCCATATCTGAAAGATAGGTGTATGGCCACTATCTGGAGCTCCCTACCTCAGTCGGTCAAAACGGAACCCTTATAGAACTACTATTTTGTCCTTTTGTCTGTCTGTCCGCCCGACTGTTGAGAATACTTTTCCTCAGGAACGGATAAACATGTCATATTCAAATTTATGCCACATAATAAGACTTGCGATCCCTGGGCGGTGTAAAAAACTGAATAACTGAAGCTTCTTAGTCATTTAAGTCACATATTTTGATACTCGCAAACCCACTCATAAATAACTGTACGTACTTTTCGTTGACCTAGAGTCATGAAATTTGGCAAGAAGCAATGTGTCACAGTACAGCTAAATCAAAAATTCTAAAATTGTGAATTGTAACTCGATCATAAAGAAAAAAAATTGTCGTTTGTTATACTACCGTTTGTCCTTCCTCTTGTTAAACCTACTTTCATTAGCAACGGGCAGACACATCAAGCTGAAATGTGTGTCACATTCAAAGGTCTATGGCCCTTTTAGCAGTGTAATAAACATAAGCTTCTAAGTTAATGTAGTCAAAAGATACGGCCATTTATATCACATATTTTGATTCTCGGAAACTTACTACTCAAAGCCTATAGTGTACATCCCGTTAACGTATAATGACCAAATTTGGCAAGAAGCACCGTGAATAGTGACTCTGTAACTACATAAAAAATTCTCTTGTTATCTGACTGGCTCTGCATCTCCGTCTGTTAATACCCCTTTTCTTCAGGAACCGGTAGATGCATGAAGCTGAAATATCTATCATAAACTAAGGTGGCAGTGTAATAAATGTAAGCTTCTAAGTCAATGCAATGGAAAGATACGGCCATTTATGTCACATATTTTGATACTCGCAAACTGACTCATCTCATACACACATCAAAAAATGTTTTGCATCATCACGATTCCATGAGTTCCGGAACCTGTATAGAAAATTGGAATAAAGATCAACATAAACATCTATTCCGTCCTTTGTATCGCTCATGAAAACTACACATTACATGATACACCACCATACCGCGAGACCGTCAGAGGTGGTGGTCCAGACTGCTGTACGCACCGGTACCTCTAATACCCAATAGCAAGTCCTATTGCATTGATGCTTGCCTGTAGTCGTCGTGGCATACTATCCACAAGTTCATCAAGGCATCGTCATTAAAAAGCCCTTTTCAGTCTATCCCAGGCGATAGGGTTCATGTCTGGAGAACATGGCGGACACTCTAGTCGAGCGATGTCGTTATCCCGAAAGAAGTCATTCACATGATGGGAACTATGGGGGCGCGAATTGTCATCGACGAAGACGAATGTCTCGCCAATACACTGCAATTATGGTTGCACCATCGCTCGTAGGATGGCATTCACGTATTGTACAGACGTTACGGCGCCTTCCATTGCCACCAGCGGCATACGTCGGCCCCACATAATGCCACACCAAAACATCAGGGAACCTACACCTTGCTGCCCTCGCTGGACAGTGTGTCTAAGGCGTTAAGCCTGACCGGTCTGCCTCCATCACGTCTCCGACGATTGTCTGTTTGAAGGCATAAGCGATACTAATCGGTAAAGAGAACGTGATGCCAATCCTGAGCGAACCATTCGGCATGTTGTAGGACCCATCTGTACCGCGCTGCATGGACGTCGGGCGCGAAGTTGCGCATCAGCAGCCTATTGTGCACAGTTTGAGTCATAACACTACGTCCTGTGGCTGTACGAAAGGGATTATTCAACATGGTGGCGTTGCTGTCAGGGTTCCTCCGAGCCATAATTCGTAGATAGCGGTTATCAACTGTAGTACTAGAACTTTGGCGGCCTGATCGAGGAATGTCATCGACGGTTTCCGTCTCTCTATGTCTCTTCCATGTCCGAACAACATCGCTTTCGTTCACACCAAGACGCCTGGACACTTCCCTTGCTGAGAGGACTTCCTAGCACAAAGTAACAATGAGGACGCGAACGAACCGCGGTATTGACCGTTTAGGCATGGACGACAGCCGTGTTTCTCCTACATGGAGGAGTGACTGGAACAGATCGGCTGTCGGACACCCTTCGTCTAATAGGCGCTGCTCCTGCATGGTTTTCTATAGCTTTGGGCGGGTTTAGTGACATCTCTCAACATTCAAAGGGACTGTGCCTGTGATACAATATCCACAGTCAACGTCTACCTTTGGGAGCTCTGGGAACCGGCATGCGGCAAAACTTTTTTTGATGTGTGTGTATACGTCGCTTCTGTTCTTTCGGTCATGTCCGAAAGAACAGACACTACATACATGTAGTTATGACAAGGACGGCCAATGGTATCTTCAGTGCAGATGCACACTGAGGGTCGAACTTTTACGGGAATCGCCAAAATGACGCGAGTAATGAGGAGAATGGGTAATACTGTGTGAATAAGTTGAGAATTTGAGTCTCACGAGAGGCGACTACGGGTAGTCCGTGCAGTTACCATCACCACCGTGTCTGGATGGTTGAGTGGTCTGCCGGTAAAGAGATGAGGCGGGTTCAAATCCTGATCCGGCAAAAATTTTCAACTTTCTCCATTGATCTAAATCAGTGTCCACTCGCAGTCAATATCTGTGATTTCTTTGTGTCTGACTTCCTTACCAAAACAGATAGGTACTACTCCATTGATCTGTTGAGTTGCCGGCCGCGGTGGCCAAGCGGTTCTAGGCGCTTCAGTCCGGAACCGCGTGACTGCTACGGTCGCAGGTTCGAATCATGCCTAGGGCATGGGTGTGTGTGATATCCTTAGGTTAGTTAGGTTTAAGTAGTTCTAAGTTCTAGGAGATTGATGACCTCAGATGTTAAGTCCGATAGTGCTCAGAGCCATTTGAACCATTTTGAACCTGTTGTCTTGTTGCTGTGGTCTTCAGTTTAGAGTTTGGTTTGATGCAGCTCTCCATGCTACTTTATCCTGTGCAAGCTTCTTCATCTCCCCGTACCTACTGCAACCTACATCCTTCTGAATCTGCTTAGTGTATTCATCTCTTGGTCTCCCTCTGCAATTTTTATCCCCCACGCTGCCCTCCAATACTAAATTAATGATCCCTTGATGCCTCAGAACTTGTCCTACCTTCTTCTAGTCAAATTGTGCCACAAATTTCTCTTCTCCTCAGTTCTATTCAATATCTCCTCATTAGTTATGTGATCTACCCATCTAATATTCAGCATTTTTCTGTAGCACCACATTTTGAAAGCTTCTATTCTCTTCTTGTCCAAACTAGTTATCGTCCATGTTTCATTTACATACATGGATACACTCCATACAAATCCTTTCAGAAATGACTTCCTGACACTTAAATCTATACTCGATGATAACAAATTTCTCTTCTTCAGAATCATTTTCGCTTCCCTTGCCAGACTACATTTTATATCCTCTCCGGCCTCATTAGTTAATTTGCTCCCCAAACAGCAAAACTCATTTACGACTTTAAGTGTCTCATTTCCAAATCTAATTCCCTCAGCATCACCCGAGTTAACTCGACTACTTTCCATTATCCGTGTTTTGCTTTTGTTGACGTTCATCTTATATCCTCCTTTCAAGACACTGTCCATTCCATTCAACTGCTCTACCAGGTCCTTTGCTGTCTCTGACAAAATTATATTGTCATCGGCGAACCTCAAAGTTTTTATTTCTCCTCCGTGGATTTTAATTCCTACTCCTAATTTTTCCTTCGTTTTCTTTACCGCTTGCTCAATGCACAGATTGAATAAAATCTGGGATAGGCTACAACTCTGTCTCACTCCCTCCCCAACCACTGCTTCCCTTTCATGCCCCTCGACTCTTATGACTACCATCTGGTTTCTGTACAAATTGTAAATAGCCTTTCGCTCTCTGTACTTTACTCCTGTCATATTCAGAATTTGAAAGAGAGAGTTCCAGTCAACATTGTCAAAAGTTTTCTCTAAGTCTACAACTGCTATAAACGTAGGTTTGCCTTTCCTTAATCTATCTTCCAAAATAAGTCGTAGGGTCGTATTGCCTCACGTGTTCCAACACTTCTACGGAATCGAAACTGATCTTCCCCGAGGTCAACTTCTACAAGTTTTTCCACTCGTCTGTAAAGAATTCGTGTTAGATTTTTCAGCCGTGCCTTATTAAACCGATAGTTCGGTAATTTTCACATCTGTCAACACCTGCTTTCTTTGAGATTGGAATTATTATATTGTTCTTGAACTCTGAGGATATTTCGCCTGTGTCATACGTCTTGCTCACCAGATGGTAGAGTTTGGTCAGGGCTGACTCTCCCAAGGCTACCAGTAGTTGTAATGGAATGTTGTCTACTCCCGGGGCCTTGTTTCGAATTAGGTCTTTCAGTGCTTTGTCAAAGTATTCACGCAGTATCGTATCTCCCATTTCATCTTCATCTACAGTCTCTTCAATTTCCATAATATTGTCCTCAAGTACATGACCCTTGTATAGACCCTCTATGTACCCCTTCCACCTTTCTGCTTTCCCTTCTTTGCTTAGAACTCGGTTTCCATCTGAACTCTTGATATTCGTACAAGTGGTTCTTCAGAGGTATCTTTAATTTTCTTGTAGGCAGTATATATCTTACCCCCAGTTAGATAAGCCTCTACATCCTTATATTTGTCCTGCTTAGCCATTTTGCACTTCCTGTCGATCTCATTTTTGACACGTTTGTATTCCTTTTTGTCTGCTTCATTTACTGCATTTTTATATTTTGTCCTTTCATCAGTTAAATTCAACATACCCAAGGATTTGTAGTAGACTTCATCTTTTTCCCTACTTGATCCTCTGCTGCCTTCACTATTTCATCTCTCACAGCTACCCTTTCTTCTTCTACTGTATTTCTTGCCCCCATTCTTGTCAATCGTTCCCTAATGCTCTCTCTGAAACTCTCTACAACCTTTGGTCCTGTCAGTTTATCCAGGTCCTATCTCCTTATATTCCCACCTTTTCACAGTTTCTTCAGTTTTAATCTGGAGTTCATGACCATACACTGTGGTCAGAGGGCTTCGTATCTATCTCGACTACAATAATGCGTTCACTATGCTGTTTGTAATAGCTTACCCACATTCCTAATTTTTATTTATTATTAAACCTACTCCTGCATTACCTCTATTTGGTTTTGTATTTACAACCCTGCAGCCACCTGCCCAGTAGTCATGTTCCTCGTGCCACCGAACTGCACTAATTTCCACTATATCCTACTCTCACCTATACATTTCCATTTTTAAATATTCTAACCTACCTGCCCGATTAAGGGATCTGACATTCCATGCTCCGATCCGTAGAACGCCAGTTTTCTTTCTCCTGATAACGACGACCTCCTGAGTAGTCCCCGCCCGGAGGTCCAGGTGAGGGAGTATTACGCCATCATCATTTAATCATACAGTAAAGTTGCATGCCCTCGGAAAAAATTACGGCTGTGGTTTCCCCTTGCTTTCTGCCGTTCGCAGTACCAGCACAGCAAGGCCGTTTTGGTTAGCGTTACAAGGCCAGATCAGTCAACCATCCACACTGTGCCCCTGCAACTACTGAAATAGCTGATGCCCCTCTTCAGCAACCATACGATTGTCTGCCCTCTCCATAAATACCCCTCCTTTGTGGATGGACCTACGGTACGGCTATCTGTATCGTTGAGGCACGCAAGCCTCCCCACCAACGGCAATGTCTATGGTTCATGACCTATAATCACAAAATTTGAAAAGAAGCAAGATTAGACAGTACAAGTAAAGGAAAAAATCAGAAAATTTCTAATTACATCACACGGAAAAAGCATTTCTTTCGACGTTTGCTATTCGACTTCAGACTTGAAATTAAAACATTCTTCCAACACTTGGAATCCCCGGGACCAACATCTTGCTACTAACAATGTTGATAACAGGTAAAATTCGTCGACATTCTCGATTCCCGGATTGCATGAGCTGTCTGTATACATAATGAAATTTGTATGGAGCCCTCAATGAAGGAGTCCTACTCGCATTTGGCCAATCTTTCTTCATCGATTAGAAAATGGAGTTTTCCTTGTACGTGGCTGAATATATTGCATTTTAGGTTGTTGCCACAAGTGACTATGATTCCTCATTTTCGTTTTTCACATCTCCACCTCCCTGGAGCACGAGTGTCCGCACCATTCTCAGAAAACTGCCACATAGTTGGATAGCGCGTTGGTCTCACAGATGTGCCTCTCGTAGTCATGGCCCCCCAGGTAGCCAGATCTTGCGCTTCGTGATTTACTCCTGTGGGGTTATGTTAAGGATAAAATTTATATACAGTCAATGCCAATACCGCTGCAAGAACTGTTGCAGTGAAGGACATTGACGCAAACATCCTACTAACCGTGTTGACGGAACTCGATTACCGTTTGGATGTGAACCGGGTGACCAATGGCGCGCACACTGAACATTTGTGGAACGTACAAAAGTGTTGGTAATCTTTCCATGTCTCACCCATCATTATACGTCGTATACTTGTAAATCAACAGTGCTTTCGAACAGAATAATTCATAAACCTTTATAAGTAAGTAGTTATGAAAACTAAATATGTACGCCAGGCCAAACGAGAGAAAAGTAATTTCAACAAGACTTACAGTAATGGTTTCCTGGCATAAAACAACTGCTTAATACTACTACCCTTCAATAAGAAGACACTTCTAATCAGCTACAAACGCACTAGGATACTCTCTCAATGGAGACATAAATTCACCTACTGTATAAAAATATTAATGCAAAATCGCTGCAACACTAACGTCCACTAACCATTTCAGTAATGAATGCTACATTCTTTGCTGCAGTTATCTTAACTATGGAAAGCACTGTTCTTTAGAACATGGGGACCATAAATCTTCTCTCAAAATGATCAGCATTCTTGTATTAATTACACAGCAATTACTTCACCTTCTATGAACTCAAATCATAGTCATTGCTTGTAGCTAATCTTTTACCTTTCACAATTAAACGTTCCCGCATGGGAGTTATGAATATGCTGTATCTAGATTTGTTATTTAAGTTGAAGCTTCTAAGTACAAATAAACATCGAAAATACGTATGTAAACTTTCAATAAATTTTTACTCATATTGTACTGACAGAGGACAGTAGCATGGGTGGGGGAGCTTAAACTGTTTTGTCTTGCAACTTTCTCTCTATCAAAAATATTCCAGGAAAAACACTGGTACCGTATCATTTTTCGGATAGAGAGGCGGATGATTATGGCGGGACTTATCCCAGTTCAACGCTAGTAGCGCCAAGTCACCACAACACGTCTGTGCCTAGCACGCAAGTATTGAACCTTAATTTAAGAATGACATTAAAAGTTAAAGTTCCTTTTCCAAACTTTGTCAGCACGTACTTTAGTAAATTAATATTTAAATTGTCAAATGTCAGACTGATCAAATGATTATTTTTCCCTAAATACGTCGTTTTAAGAAAAAAATAATTGGCGCTTAGTAATAAATCTAGGAAACCGAAAATTGGCGTAGTGTGCAGATGTATGTCAAAATTAGCTGGTGCAAGTCTCAACGTGATTAAAGCCATATTTTGGTAAGAATCCCCGTTTAGAAGAAAATATGACGGTGCTAAATATTAGAAATATGAAAATTTGTAGGAAGCTTCAGTTTAGTATAAAGACATTAATTATGTATCCCCATTGAGCTACCTCTAATAGTTCTCGAGTAATTTACTGAAAACTAAATTTTGAACAAAAATATCTTTATTTGTAGTAGAATAAATATCTGTTATATTAATGCTAGGAGGTTCTGATTGCAGCACGTAATGAAACCTATTAAACAATAGAGCTATAACAAGTTTCATGGCTGGAAGTAAATAACGACAAAGACAAGGACTCAAACTTGTAGTTCAGAGGTCACGTTCTACTGTCAGATCCTTTCTAAAGATTCTAGACGACAAAGTTTATATGTAGGTGGGCTCAACCTTTTTCTGTGATTTCATCCAACTTAACTAAATTGATACAAAAATTAAAAAGATTGTAAATTTATTCATGGCATTGTTATGAAATGCTATGTTTCTGAGAAAAGGCCCTTTAGAGGCTGCTACCATGGGCATAGAGCGAACGACAGCATCCGCTGTGCCAGTATGTAAATACAGCCTGAGAGGGTAGACTAGTCGTCAGTTCGCACCCAGCCACAGTATGATCGGCGTCAGTCAAATGCCGGAATACGTGATACTCGCATGACGTCACAACCTTACCGTCACTAAACTCATGTTTTCAGTATAAATAGGAAGTGAAATCTCGAGGACTGTACACCGCTGTGGATCACTTACATTTCATGGAAGTAACTGCTAGTGTGCCGCCCATGAGGTTAACAAATCCGTGTGGTAAGTGTTCACAGTTATTTTCCACTTTTGTGGCGAGCCATTATTTTGATTATCAGAAGAAGGGAGGAAGACAGTTTAATAGGAACTTACCGTAGAGGTCACCTCTGAACTACTCATAGTGCCGTTTAGGACGGAGAGATTTATTACACACGTAAAAAATGTTTTGCATTAACTATGTTCCGAGAGTTCCGGAACCTGTACAGAAAATTGGAATAGAGGTCAATATAAAAATTATTTCCGCACTTTTTATTGCTCATGGAAACCACACATTACATGATGCACCACCATACAGCGAGATCGTCAGAGGTGGTGGTCCACATTGCTGTACACACCGGTACCTCTAATACCCAGTACCACGTACTCTTGCATTCATGCATGCTGTATTCGTCGCGGCATACTATCCACAAATTCATCAAAGCACTGTTGGTCCAGATTGTCCCACTCCTCAGCGACGATTCGGAGTAGATAGTTCAGATTGGTTGATGGGTCTCGTCGTTCATAAACAGCCCTTTTTGATCTATCGCAGGCATGTTCGATAGGCTTCATGTCGGGACATCATGCTGGCCACTCTAATCGAGCGATGTCATTATCCTGAAGGAAGTCATTCACAAGATGTGCACGATAGGGGCGCGAAATGTCGTCCACGAAGACGAATGCCTCGCCAATACGCTGCCGATATGGTTGCACTATCTGTTGGAGGATGGCATTCATGTATCGTATAACCATTACGGCGCCTTCCATGACCACCAGTGGTGTACGTCGGTCCCACATAATGCCACCCCAAAACATCACTGAGCCTCCGCCTTGCTGTACTCCCTGGACAGTGTGTCTAAGGCGTTCAGCCTGACCGAGTTGCCTCCAAGCACGTCTCAAACGGTTGTCCGGTTGAAGGCATATGCGACATTCATCGGTGAGGAAAACGTGACGCTAGTCCTGAGCGGTCCATTTGGCATGTTATTGGGCCCATCTGGACCGTGCTGACATGGTGTTGTGGTTGCAAAGATGGGCCTCGCCATTTCGTTCAGTGGGCTGGACAAGAATGTGGACTTGCATACTGGGAACTATGGTCATTATGTTATCCATAGCTTTCTTTCTGAGTGAGTGAGGATCGCATCACGCAACCTATTGCGCAAAGTTTGAGTCGTAACACGACGTCGTGTGGCTGCACGAAAAGCATTATTCAACTTGGTGGTGTTGCTGTCAGGGTTCCTGCGATCCATAATCCATAGATAGCGGTCATCCACTGCAGTAGTAGCCTTTGGGCGGCCTGAGCGAGGCATGTAATCGACAGTTCCTGTCTCTCTGCATCTCCTCCATGTCCGAACAACATCGCTTTGTTTCACACTGAGATGCCTGGACACTTCCTTTGTTGAGAGCCCTTCCTGGCATAAAGAAACAATGCGGACGAGATCGAACTGTCGTACTGACCGTCTAGGCATGGTTGAACTACAGACGACATGTGCCGTGTACCTCCTTCCTGGTGGAATGACTGCAACTGATCAGCTGTCGGACATCCTGTGTCTATAAGGCGCTGCTCATGCATGGTTGTTTACATCTTTGGGTGGGTCTAGTGACATCTCTGCAGAGTCAAAGGTACTGTGTCTGTGATTCAGTACCCACAGTCAACGTCTATATTCAGGAATTCTGGGAACTGTGGTGGTAAAAAACTTTTTTTAATGTTTGTGTTAGTATTAACGTAATGAATATTACATTGTTGTGCCTGCGAAGCTTTCTTACATGTATCTATTAAATTCAACTCAAAATCTTCATTTATAATCGTAGTCCTGATCCCGCCGAGCAAATGGAGAATAGAAACATTTCGTTCAGTGGGCTGGACAAGAATGTGGACTTGCATACTGGGAACTATGGTCATTATGTTCTCCATAGCTTTCTTGCTGACCACAAGTAAAATAGTTTCCAGGTTCTCTGAGAAGACGGCGAACATGATTCTAATATATTCCAATTCCCTACTATTTATGATTAATGACTGATTATAATTATTAACCCGCTGCCCCATAGTATCATATGCAAATTAACATAAATAAATGAAATGTACTACATAAAAGCATTTTGCACATGTGTATTTCGTGTAGTCCCTGAATATCTCGTGGCCAGTAACTTATGTTATAAGCATTGTTCTCACTCAAAATATTTAGGTCATATGAAATAACATTAATGTCATTTCTCATTATTGTGCTTTAAGGAACTGTGCTTCTGCTGTTAAGTGAAGTAACAGTGTTTAACTAACATGTGGGGGACTTTGAATTAAGACATACTGACAGATCAATAAACACTTACTTCAACACTTTCTTTCAAATAATTTTTGTAATTATTTCAATACTTTCACTTTGATTCAATACTCCGACTATTCATTGGATCTGAATTAGAGCCTAATAGGATAAGTGAGTCAAGTCAAAGAATACAATCCACTACTGCACCTTAACAATTATATTGCATATAAACTGCAGCAAATACTGGTTCATGCATGAGACCTGAAGATGTATGTGGAGACGATACTCCTGCCGACGATGTAACGCAGTTTGGAGCAATTATGGCGCTTGATATAACTTGCTCTATACTTTTCTTCTTGGTGTCATAATTATAAATTTAGAACAGTCCAGTAAACGCAATGTTGCTGCCACTTCCATCTCAAGCACTTTAATCCACTTTTATAATAACTGTAGCCCCACTGAAAACTTCAGATGTTTTCATTCAAGGGCTAGCCACAGACTGGTGACGAGAGAATCAGTTGGCGTGCTAACTTAACTCCTCTCCACCTTGTCCTTTAGTGCATTAACCTTCTAGGCACAGAGGGGCTTGCCTCACTTTAATAGTAATAATGTGTTGCGTTGATATACTGGTGGATATTGTGTGGTATGACTCCTGTAGTTGATAGTATAATTGGTATAATGTCAAATTTATCCTGATGCCACATGTCCTTGACTTCCTCAGCCAGTTGGGAGTATTTTTCAATTTTTTCTCCTGTTTTCTTCTGTATATTTGTTGTATTGGGTATGGATATTTCGATTAGTTGTGTTAATTTCTTCTTTTTATTGATGAATATGATGTCAGGTTTGTTATGTGGTGGTGTTTTATCTATTATAATGGTTCTGTTCAAGCATAATTGGTATTCATCATTCTCCAGTACATTTTGTGGTGCATACTTGTATGTGAGAACGTGTTGTTTTATGAGTTCGTGTTGTATGGCAAGTTATTGATGTATTATTTTTGCTACATTGTCATGTCTTCTAGGGTATTCTGTATTTGCTAGTATTGTAAATCTGCTTGAGATGTGATCTACTGTTTCTCTTTGTTGTTTGCAAAGTCTGCATTTATCTGTTGTGGTACAGGGTGTTTCAAAAATGACCAGTATATTTGAAACGGTAATAAAAACTAAACGAGCAGCGATAGAAATACACCGTTTGTTGCAATATGCTTGGGACAACAGTACAATTTCAGGCAGACAAACTTTCGAAATTACAGTAGTTACAATTGTCAACAACAGATGGCGCTGCGGTCTGGGAACCTCTATAGTACGATATTTTCCACATATCCACCATGCGTAGCAATAATATGGCGTAGTCTCTGAATGAAATTACCCGAAACCTTTGATAACGTGTCTGGCGGAATGGCTTCGCATGCAGATGAGATGTACTGCTTCAGCTGTTCAATTGTTTCTGGATTCTGGCGGTACACCTGGTCTTTCAAGTGTCCCCACAGAAAGAAGTCACAGGCGTTCATGTCTGGCGAATAGGGAGGCCAATCCACGCCACCTCCTGTATGTTTCGGATAGCCCAAAGCAATCACACGATCATCGAAATATTCATTCAGGAAATTAAAGACGTCGGCCGTGCGATGTGGCCGGGCACCATCTAGCATAAACCACGAGGTGTTCGCAGTGTCGTCTAAGGCAGTTTGTACCGCCACAAATTCACGAAGAATGTCCAGATAGCGTGATGCAGTAATCGTTTCGGATCTGAAAAATGGGCCAATGATTCCTTTGGAAGAAATGGTGGCACAGACCAGTACTTTCTGAGGATGCAGGGACGATGGGACTGCAACATGGGGCTTTTCGGTTCCCCATATGCGCCAGTTCTGTTTATTGACGAAGCCGTCCAGGTAAAAATAAGCTTCGTCAGTAAACCAAATGCTGCCCACATGCATATCGCCGTCATCAATCCTGTGCACTATATCGTTAGCGAATGTCTCTCGTGCAGCAATGGTAGCGGCGCTGAGGGGTTGCCGCATTTGAATTTTGTATGGATAGAGGTGTAGACTCTGGCGCATGAGACGATACGTGGACGTTGGCGTCATTTGGACCGCAGCTGCAACACGGCGAACGGAAACCTGAGGCCGCTGTTGGATCACCTGCTGCACTAGCTACGCGTTGCCCTCTGTGTTTGCCGTACGCGGTCGCCCTACCTTTCCAGCACGTTCATCCGTCACGTTCCCAGTCCGTTGAAATTTTTCAAACAGATCCTTTATTGTATCGCTTTTCGGTCCTTTGGTTACATTAAATCTCTGTTGAAAACTTCGTCTTGTTGCAACAACACTGTGTTCTAGGCGGTGGAATTCCAACACCAGAAAAATCCTCTGTTCTAAGGAATAAACCATGTTGTCCACAGCACACTTGCACGTTGTGAACAGCACACGCTTACAGCAGAAAGACGACGTACAGAATGGCGCACCCACAGACTGCGTTGTCTTCTATATCTTTCACATCACTTGCAGCGCCATCTGTTGTTGAAAATTGTAACTACTGTAATTTCGAAAGTTTGTCCGCCTGAAAATGTACTGTTGTCCCAAGCATATTGCAACAAACGGTGTATTTCTATCGCTGCTCGTTTAGTTTTTATTGCCGTTTCAAATATACCGGTCATTTTTGAAACACCCTGTATTTGGATCTTTGATAATATGCTTGCTGTAATATCTGCTGTTTGTTGTTTGATCCTGTATTGCTATCATGAATCCTTCTGTCTCACTGTATATATTGCCTTTTCTTATCCATGTGTTGGATGCATCTTGATCGATGTGTGGCTGTGTTGGATGATACTGGTGCTTGCCATGTAGTGTTTTCTTTTTCCAATTTACTTTCTTTGTTCCTGTTGATGTCATGTGATCTAAAGGGTTGTAGAAGTGGTTATGAAATGGTTATGAAACTGCAATGGTGTAGCCGATGTATTTATATGAGTGATTGCCTTTGTGTATTTTGCTGGTTTCTGCTCTGTCTATAAAGAATTTTCTTAGATTGTCTACTTGTCCATAATGTAGGTTTTTATATCGATAAATCCCCTTCCTCCTTCCTTCCTGCTTAATGTGAATCTTTCTGTTGCTGAATGTATGTGATGTCTCCTATGTTTGTGGCATTGTGATCATGTAAGTGTATTGAGTGCTTCTAGTTCTATGTTACTCCATTTCACTACTCCAGATGAATAGGTCAACATTGGTATAGCATTAGTATTTATAGCTTGTACCTTGTTTCTTGCTGTCAATTCTGTTTTCAGTATTTTTGTTAGTCTTTGTCTATATTTTTCTTTTAGTTCTTCTGTAATATTTGTATTATCAATTCCTATTTTTTGTCTGTATCCTAGATATTTATAGGCATCTGCTTCTTCCATCGCTTCTATGCAGTCGCTGTGTTTATCCAATATGTAATCTTCTTGTTTAGTGTGTTTTCCCTTGACTATGCTATTTTTCTTACATTTGTCTGTTCCAAAAGCCATATTTATATCATTGTTGAATACTTCTGTTATCTTTAGTAATTGGTTGAGTTGTTGATTTGTTGTTGCCAGTAGGTTTAGATCATCCATGTATAGCAAATGTGTGATTTTGTGTTGGTATCTTCCAGCAATATTATATCCATAACTTGTATTATTTAGCAAATTGGATAGTGGGTTCAGAGCAAGGCAGAACCAGACAGGACTTAATGAGTCAACCTGGTATATTCGACGCTTCATCTGCATTTGCTGTGATGTGATATTATTTGAATTTGTTTGGATATTAAGTGTGGTTTTCCAATTTTTCATTACTATGTTTAGGAACTGTATCAGTTTAGGATCTTCTTTGTATATTTCCAATATTTGTAGTAACCATGAGTGGGGTACACTATCAAAAGCTTTTTGGTAATCAATGCATGTGTAGTGTAGCGACCTTTGTTTAGTTTTAGCTTGATATGTCACCTCTGCATCTATTATCAGTTACTCTTTACATCCAAGTGCTCCTTTGCAGCAGCCTATTCTTTCTTCATTTATAATTTTGTTCTGTGTTGTATGTGTCATTAATTTCTGTTTAATGACTGAAGTTAATATGTTGTATATTGTTGGTAGGCATGTTATGGGGCAATATTTTGCTGGGTTTGCTGTGTCTGCTTGATGTTTAGGTTTCAGATAAGTTATTCCTTGTGTAAGTGTATCAGGGACTATGTATGGGTATGCAATGTAATTGTTAAATAATTTAGTTAGATGTGTATGTGTTGAGGTGAACTTCTTTAGCCAGAAATTTGCTGTTATCTTTTCCAGGGGCTTTCCAATTGTGCGTAGAATTAATTGCTCGGGTGACTTCATGTTGCAAAATTATCACTTCAGGCATTTGTAGTATCATCTTGTATGTGTCTGTTTCTACTTGTATCCACTGTGCGTGTCTGTTATGTTGTACCGGGTTTGACCATATGTTGCTCCAGAAGTGTTCCATATTTGTTATGTTTGGTGGATTGTCTATTTTAATGTGTGTGTTATCTATTGTCTGTAAAATTTCTTTTGGTTTGTGTTGAATATTTGGTTTTGTTTCCTTCTATTTTCACTTTTTTTGTATCTTCTAAGCCGTTTGGCCAATGCTTGTAATTTTTGCTTCTTTACATCTAATTGCTCTATCGCTTCTTGTTGTGAGATTTTATCTAACCTTCTCTGTTTTTTGTCTGATATTTCATTTCTTATACATTGTGTTAGCTGTCCAGTGTCTTTTCTAAGTTTTTTTTCTGATCTGTAGGCTGTGTTGCCATGCTGGTTTTGTGGGTTTGTTCTCTGTGTTGGTTGGTTCTGATCTCTGCCTAGTGTGTATATTTAGTGTGGTGAGTGCTCCTATATAAATCAGTAGTTGTACCTCATCCATAGTTTTATTTTCATTTATTTTGTTGTGTATGATTGTGTTGATAGTTGTTATTGTTGTTTCGACTTGTGGGTTATTTGGTGGTCTATGCAAGAAAGGTCTAATGTCTACATTTGTGTCTTTGTATTCTATATATGTCAGCTGAAATTTATCTTCTATATCTAACATGTGTGTCACTTCGTGTTCTAGTTGTGCTTGTTCTGGTGACTGTCTTAAGATTTCTTTTTCCTCTGGTTGTTTAATTGATGCATGTTGTTCTTTGTTTGTTTACTCTTGGATGTTAGAGTCCATTACTGTATTTTCTTCTTCTTCAGATTGCGTATTACTTTGTTCCAGTATTTGTTGTACTTGTTGTTTGATGTTTTCTAGTTTTGACTGGGGTATCCTGTTATTTTTTATTATTAGACAGATCTGATCTGCCAGTCGTTGTTCTGTTAAAAATTTAAATTCTGGGTATCTGGTCATATATGCTGTGTATACTTGTGATCTCTATCCAGTTGTGTTGGTTCCTAAGTTTGTTGCTTGGTAATAACGGAACATGAGGTGTCGGTTAACTTCATCTGACCATCTCATCCTCTGTCTTTGTCTAGGGTGGTTACAGGAAGCATATCCTGCAAAACACCTCTATTTGGATTTAAATCATTTTCCATGTGGCTAGCAGTGTCGTTACCATTGTGGACGGGCATAGTGTTGAAGCGTCGTCTCCGACCATGACAGCGCTTTTCCGAGGCTTCATTAGTTCTGTCCTGAACCAACTAATCACGCTAAAAGGGGTGTTAGCCCTACCAGTGGTTTGTTCTTTTCGTCGCCTTCTACGACTGGCAGAACATACCGGAGGTCTATTCTTTTCCCAGGCCTCCACAGGGTTTATTATTGTTATTATTACTATTAACCAGAAGTACATAGATCTGAAAATTGGAATATTAAGACTTGATGAGAGAGGTGCCTGTGAAGCTCTATCTGTAGACGACAAACCTGCAGTTGTTAGCTGTGTATAGGAACTGTTTCTTGAGAAGTGTAGAAACTGAATGATTCGTAATGATTCGCTCACCGTTGACGGACAGTTACTTCCTTTCCATGCAAGGTGCGACGTTATCCACTAAACATCTAAAGTATGCCATAAAGACATATTGATTATCTGATGTTACGTCTGCATATTACTTAGACCTATCAGAAAAATCTTGGACTGAATGTGGTGAAAGATCATATTAAAAGCATAGAAGTTTAATCCACAAATATTACTGTCGAGAAATTCCCTACTATCATTCAGCTGGTACAAGAGATGCTTCAGAAGAAAATTACGTTTGTGAGTCCAATCAAAGAAAATAAACCAGAAACCCCCCATAAGATGAAACCATTCGTCTCAAGAGCATTGCATCCCTCATTATTTCTCTCTGCTGAAGTAAACACAATGGTGAGTTAAAGTCCTAGAAAAGAAAAAAAAATCAGCTGTTATCATAAGCACAATACACCACGACAAATACATAGATACGAATCGTACAAGAAAGAAAACATATATAACAATTTTCTATAATTTTGAAAATGGGGGAGTGGATCAAGTGGACCAGAAGATTCGATATTACTCCTGCAAAAGACAAATAGGGAAATGGCATGGATGAACATGATAGACATTCAAGCACTGAATAGTGAAATTTTATTTTCTGTGAAACATCCGACATACCATACTGACAGAACCGATAGAAGGTGTTTGTTCCTAAGTGATTTAGTAGAGATAATAGTAAGACCACTACTGGAGCTTCTAATTCAGACCCCTAATCTCCCATGTCACCACAAATGTGGTACTCAAAAAGTTATCTCATCATTAAACCCATTAGCTCTATCAGGAAAGAGAAAAAGGTGCTAATATTGTCCACATAACAAACATAGGGAAAGCACCATAATACGTATAAGTGTAAAAACAACATATAAAAAGAATGCAGTGGCATTGTTTGTGCTTCTTCTTTGTCAAACGTTGTAAATAATGAAAATTGCAAGATTATAGGAAAAATGTTGAACAATTGCGAAGTTTTAGCTTATAATTACTAACATTACGAACAATAAAGATGTTCAACAGATTCTTTTATTATAACTTAAGAACACTTCAATACGTCAATATATTTTAAACAGACGAATTAAACTCCAAAAAATGACCATATAAAAAGAGAAGAATGTAAAACGAGAGGGCCTCACAGGCCCTGCATAGACATGTGTTCAACACCATGCATCCTAGGCCTAAGTCAGTTGTTAACGGTATTACATAAGCGCTATATCACAACGGACATGTTACATAGGTTTACCACCACCTGAAATACTTGCTAGCCCTCCTCGAACAAACTGTCTATTATTCTAAAAATTAAACACGAAAAGTTTTATTGAGGACACAGGTAATGAATTATTTGGATTAAATGGGTGAAATTCGAAATTACTTCGGAATGTTTAGGAGCATAAATGGTCTATCAGGTAAGGCCATATTATTACTCTTTATTCGGCTTAAATTTAGTAGTGAACAAAGGTTTTCTATATGATTGCTAGTTTTATAACACAATTACTTCTTCTGCTAATTAACGAAAAGTTCTCGTCTGTTTCCGTTCAGAAACTATCTTTAAAACATCCCACTCAAATTTGCTGCCTTGTAACTGCGTTGCTATAGTGTGTTTTAGTGTTGGTTTTAGAAATATTGCAAAGGAGAGGAAAGTTAATTCATGCAAAAGTCGTTGCCTCTGAAATGAACGTTTGCAAATGTAATAATGCTGCAAATGGGCAACAGGAACAAATAAACTCGGAGGCTTTCTTTCTCTCCGCCACACTTCGTTTCTCTTCGTTTTTTTGTCGCTCGCCCTTGTGTTTAGCAGCAGGAGCAGCGGACGATAGCGGTGGGATATAAAACGTGGAGCCCGGCTGAGCCAGCAGGACCGCTAACGAGAGCCGCCGAATGGGAATAAATTTGCTTCCGTTGCAACGGCGCGCCACTTTTTACGACCCTGCCGTACACACATAACTTTTAATGGGCGTCTGAAAGATGGCCGGAAACGAGAGTTAGCGGAGCCCTCATCCCTCGTCAACTGGCCGCTGTCACACTGGCAGAGGTAGCCGGTGCTAACTGAACACGCTCGAAGCAGGTGCTGCACCTGCGGACTGCTGCGACGGCGATCGACGCTTTTACGTCATTAGCGAAGTAACTCCACTTTCTATAAGATAATGAAGACCCATGCTATTTCAGAATGCAACGGAGGAGATACTGTATTCTGCCAGATTCCTTCTGCTTTAAGTGCTGCCAGGTACGAAGATTGTAACTGAAGTTTCTTTTAATAGTGGTATGTCTCCAATGTGGTTAGCATTGCGTTTCTAACTGTGATTATGCTCTGATTCTCATGGACTCCAAGGTAGCATCACCCTGGCCAACGGTAACGGAAAGTGAGTACAAGAATACTTGCAGTTAAGAGCTTCAATTGGAAACAACAGCCAATTAGTTGCAAAATACTGGTTTATTAAACCTTGCAATGGTTTCGACAGTATTTAAACTGTCGTCATCAGAAGTTATTGTACCTATTAAAAAAATTACGACACTAAGAGTGGAATACAGACGTATCTTTACAGTAATCAAATTTTAGAAAATGTTCATAAATGATTATAGTGAAACATACGGAGAATCACATGTTATCTGTATTCGATGTAGCAATCGTTGACTCTGTCAAGTACATGTGCATATCATACATTTAATCAATATTTAAAATACATGATTTAAAAGTAGTACCTGTCTGCTGTATGGCTTTGTTTTAAGACTTTTCAAAATACCACACATTTGATAATGAATCCAACAAGATGTGGTATGACAGTGGGAAGATTTGTATATATATGATATACAGAGCTATTAACATGCACCGACTGGCTGAAAATTGAAGGCACTAGCCTGGAGTCGACCATGGTAGATGACGCTCCTGCACGCCCTTTATGCATGGTCGCGATAATCAGTGTCTGTGATTTCACAAGTACATATTCGATACTGGAATTAACATTTTAACTAAAAGGTAGAAAAGACGGAGGTGGAAGTGAGCAAAAAAGTGTGCCATTAAACTCATGTGGCCTTTAAAGAGTCTACAGGCTGAGGTAAACAGAGCAAACTCCTTATAGTACGTGCAAGAACGCACTTACGCGTGAAAAAGCAACTGCTACTAACATGAGTGTCAAAGCAAAAGCGCTTCAGGAAATATTATCAATGTATAAGTGGCAGTATACTTGACGTATTAAGTTGACGTCTGACGTGACGTGTAAAATGACACACAGTGACAGAGAAACAACAAATATTAAAAGAGAAATGCAAGCTGGTGAAAGAGAAGGAGGGGGAGGAGGGAAAAGGGGAATAGCTCATCTCTTATGAAGCCTCATGCTAAGGGAAGTTTTCCAATTGATTTAACTAATTTCTTACCCTTTCTAGGAATTGGCGGACAGTCCAGAAAGTGACTGCGACCCTCAGTGATGGTTGTAATAGTGTAAATGTTGGTTAACGATTAACAATGGGAAAACATTGCTAATAGAAATTATAAAAAATTAATTCCTTTAGGGACTGTTGTGAATGGAGTACGAAAACATCAACGATGCATTAAACAGACATGTTAAAAGAAAGATACAGATAAAGTAAAAAAAATGTAACTAATGTCAAGAAAAGACAGATGAAAATCGTTCAATGAATCGCTGCTAGGTGAAACAATTAGCCTCGTATTATTTAAATGAGACATATAGCGAGTAATATATGCCTACGAATACAAAATGAACACTCACTATAAGGTTAGACCACAATCGTTGAATGCATGAGACTTCAAAACACTCCTAGTAAGTGGAACACAAACGAAAGAGGAATTAAGACTGATAATGAGGAAGTTGATGGAAGTAGGCAGAAGCTATCTGAATTAGAGGCATTTATAAGATTGGATAGTCTGAGGCAGATTTACAGGACGACTGAGAACAGAAGTCTTGGAAAATATGCCATTACTTTTGTTATCAACAATAGAGCCCAACATATAAACCAAAGAAAGTCTAAAGAGAAGTCTCTCTCTCTTTAATTCAGAAACGGTGAAGAAAAGTGAGGAATAATATACTCGGATGAAAGCTAACGACACCACTGGGACAAGATGTCATACAATGGGTTATCAATAAACAGAAAATAATTACTGCGATCTGCACGGTGGGCTCACGTGATCAGCGGATCGAGTGTGGATTGTGACTGGCCGCAGTCCACGCCTCTAAGTCGTCTATCATAGTCATAGATATAATGACATTTACTTATCTTGCAAAGTGTACAAAGGTATATAACTCTTCAGAGTTGCATTTGGCAGCCAGGCACAATCGCATGTGCAATGAAGGAGTTCTGAAGCCACGTCAGTGAGTCATGATGTCGTCGAGGCAGGTCAGATCCACGATCGCGTGCTGTGCTGCCGGTAGTGCTGGTGGCAGGAAGGAGCTGCCCGCCCAGACGTTCAACGCTGCTGCAGTGCATCTCTCACATAGGCACTCTCGAAGACAGTCATTTGTGCGCTCAGATGGATGGATACTGCCAACTGTGGTTCTGGAGGAAGGTTGCTGTCAGGTATAGGTCCTCGTCAATCACAATGTATCGCCCAAAACTGCAGCACACGTTCATGAGTCGACTAGGAGGCTGCGCAGATTCGCCTCGCGTAATCGGTGCAAAGATGGCTGCCTGGCGATTATCTCCGATGACCCTGTAATCGAAACGGACTGGCCACTCAACAGTCTTCTCGCCTGAGACTTCCCAATAGGCAGCAATGGCTGGCCATGACTGTGGTATGTATCAGCTAGAGTGCCTCTTGCTCTTCAAGTCGGTAAGCAAGTAGCAAGCTGGTCATCATCATCAGTATCCCAAGGTTCCACTGACATTCAATAGACTATGATTATCTCAGGGATAGCGACATGTTCAGAATGACAGTATTACATTGTTCGTGAGGACCGAAAACCTATTTATTTACAGGGCTGAGTCCGTAACAATGAGCCGGCCGGAGTGGCCGAGCGGTTCTAGGTGCTACAGTCTGGAACTGCGCGACCGCTACGGTCGCAGGTTCGAATCCTGCCTCGGGCATGGATGTGTGTGATATCCTTAGGCTAGTTAGGTTTAAGTAGTTCTAAGTTCTAGGGGACTGATGACCTCAGAAGTTAAGTCCCATAGTGCTCAGAGCCACCCGTAACAATGGAAATGGAAGTGAGCGGTTGGCGTCATTGGCCGGGAGGACCCTTACGGGGCAGGTCCGGCCCCCTTGGTGCAGGTGTTATTACATTCTATGTCATATTGGACGTCCTGGCCGCTGGATAGCAGATGAAATGATGATAAAGGCAACGCTACACCCAGTCCCTGACTGAGAAAATCCCCGACCCATCCGGGCATCGAATCCGGGCCCATAGGACGGCATGCGTCACGCTGACCACTCAGCTATCAGGACTGACTCATTAACAATGAATCAATGGCTCTGGATGTATGAGTGCATTTGCCTTCATTTGTCAGATCCTGCCTCACTGTGGTAATTTAGTAATATTTATGGATCGTCGGATTTGGCTCTTTTCTGTCTACATTCGGTTTTGTATTCGCACCTGGGCTGGGAAGTTACACAGTGTCACCTCAATGTGCCTTAAGTAGTACAGCAGCGCTTGCGTTTCTGTCTGCCATATTCTGTGATCTGTTGTACTGGTGGTACAGCTTGTTGGCATACCGATTGGCATATGAGCACCACGCTAGTTTATTCTGTTCCCAACTCGTCTCGTGACATTTACAAAGTTGTAAGCCTGCACAGTAAAATGATTCTATTGGACAACAGAACGATAAAACACTAGAACTGAATTGTGAATCTCGTTAACCAATAAGAGCTAAAAATAATGCATTAGTTACAAGTGGGCTAGGCTAAAAATATCGACAATTTAAACGTAATTTGCAGGACTCCATGTTAGAAGAATACTATGCTCACAAAAATATTTCGGTATTTGAATTGAATGAACACCTGATGACACAGGAAAGGGACACTCAATAAATGGTGGAGCTCGACTGACTTTCCTTGGAAAAATTTAATCAGAGAATCTCTTATGGAGACATTATTCAAGAAGATACTGGTATATTCATGATGTAAGTCTTAGAAAAACTGTGCTGCAGAAAAAGTACTATACATACATTTTTCACTTTAAAAAGCGGTTATTTTTTAGCTCATAGTTAAAATTAAGATTGCATGCGAAATTTATAACATACGGCTCATCATAAATGTGTGTTTATGTTATGTTTGGAAACATTATTCTTGGCACTCTCAAACTCTCACTAGGAATGAATAGAACTACACTAAATTCACTTTTTATGATGTGAAAAAGTGCAACATCGAAGAGAACTGAACAGAAAACTTCTTCTTTGTCACGTGCCTGTAGCATATTCTCGAATTTCCAATGTATTACGCTATTTCTTAGAAAGACACGCCGTACTGGAGCGTGACCTTGCCTACGGCATGTATGCCACAAGTGGGTGAAATGAAAGTAGTGAAGTAGTGAAATCCAGACTTAGAATATAGCTTACTTTTCTCCAATTATGCCATCAAGACCATCAAGTTATTTCATTACAACGATGTGTAACCAAATCACGTCAAAAGATACCATGAAGAACTTAATGTGATGATTACGGAGAATAGGACCTCATTTTATTTGCATTAGGGCTCATATAACGGTATGAAACGATATGAAAGAAAACGACTGTGTAATGAATCTTTCAGACTGCAGTGCCGTGAATTGTATGCTGGTTTGCAGCTTCCTGAAAAATACAAACTGTTTGGCGACTGAGACGCAACCCTGTAACCTTGTCTTTCGGAGACAGTGCTCCCACTGGCTATGTAGAAGCTCTGAGGATGGGTCCTGAATCATGAACATATGACAGTGAGCTGAGTCGGAGGGAGGAACACGCCTTTTTAGCCATAAGTTAATGGATCACACCACAGTACTTAAAAGTAACCTCATCCTCCACCTCTAAGTAAGGAAATGTCATTGGAGAGGTACATAATTTTTCCAATATCGAGACGAGACATCCTTATTTGTGATTGACAACTCAACACCATACCCTGAACTAGTGAGAAGCGCTCTAGCAGCGTGATGTTGAGCTCTTCTTTCGTCAACACATCTTATTACTGCAAATTTATACCAAAATATCCACAAACATTGTTTAAAACAAGTGAGGGTCAAATGCTTAATGTTTCAATATGCATGACAATATGACATGTCCTTCTGTCTACTGAAGGTCAGAGGAACAGGAATACCAGCTCTTTGGCCCACGTTCTTTATACTGGGCATTCTGACTCACCTTTCTACTTCAAGTGACATAGTGATATTATCAGCGTCACCACTGACGTCGTCAGTGATATTATTGCCGTTATCAGTGATGTCCATTATTATGCATGTGAAGCCACACCCCATCTCCCGCCTCCCCTCCCCATTCTTCTCTGCAGGAAATCGTAATACAGAATTAAAAAATCCAAGAGGGCGGAAACAGCCCAATTGCACTAGCAGAAAATAAAAGACGATGTTCTCCTCCTCCAACCTCCAACCAGTCATACAGTGGAGTTATCCTTATCTCCAGTCAGCCAGAATGTGATGTTAACAATCCAAGATGGCAGAAATAGCACAATTGTATAAATGGAAAATCTAAGAGCCTCCTCTCCCCATCCGTATATGTAACAGCAGACTAATGGTGTTCTTCATACCACACCGTCACTCTCCTGTTCAAAGTGTAATAGAAGAGTAGGGAATATAAAGGGGAAAAAAAAAAGAGAACTCTCTCTGCCTCTCCCTCTCACCTGCTCCTCCCTATCTTCACTCTGTCGTAGCACAGCAAAATGACGGAAACAGACCGATTGCGTTATATCCCACGGCCCCTTCTATCTCCAACCAATGAGAACGTAGTATTAAAATTGACGTACAGGTCAAGTCACACTCGCCTTCCCTCTCCTTATATCCAGCAAATCATAGCCCAGTATTAAAAAAAATTGCAAGAGATGATGGAAGCAGACCAGTTGTGTGCTTCCCCTTCACATTTTTCAAGCAATCAGAGCATAGTATTTAAATCATGTGCAAAAATAGTGCCACTTATATAGTAAAAATAACCTTAACTTGCCGATCGAAGATGACAATTATTTACTTATTAATCTCACTATTTTAACAATTATATACCTAAAATGTCGCCTCTCTATGTCAAATTCTGCTCTCTTTAGAAACATGTAACGTCTCTGTATTTTCTTATCTCGGACACTATAATTCTTAAACACATGTCTCAATCAAAGTTATCTTTTCTCTGCGTGTTTTATATATAAGAAATATTCTGAACACCGTTAATAAAAACCGGGAGATGTTTTTCCTGTTCTTCGGTAAGATGAAGGACTCTCTCTCTGTCAATGAACGAATGTAGGCGCACGTTAATTTAGAGAGTAGTCAGCGGTAGCCATTTTAGTTGTGAGAATAAGTAAAAAGTCTGCATTTTTTATGTGTATCGAAAGATGAATGTAGTGTTATTTTACCAGTGAAAAGTTGTACGAGTCATTATTCCAAGTAGCACTGCAATATATAGAAAACCAAGAAGCTCACCTGTGTACTTCGGAGTTATCACGAACATCCGATTTCAACAATATAAAAGACACGGTCAAAATTTTGTGTGTGGATACGGCCATCGGACGTAATACTATTAATTGGTAAGCATAAATCTACAACAAGAGAAAGACTACTTCGTTTATGTGGAAGTAATATGAAAAAAATTTTCACCCATTTACAGATAGAGCTAGGCTTATTGTGCCGGAAAATTTCATAACAGACAGTAATTAAAATTCCAATTTTATGTCACTTCTTTATTATTTTCTTATCTGCCATTAATTAATTTCATTATTTCCATTGCTTCTGTATACTGTGTGAAATAAGTCTCTTTATTTAGGGAGACAGCATAACACACACATCTATGCATTTCAAGCGGCAAATATAAAGTCCGTAAAGAGGAATATGATCATTAATCAATTCTTACCAATTTTCCCAGAAGTTATAGAAAATTTACCATGAAACTACCGTCTATACTATCTCTTCATTTATATTCTTCATTAAATCTCATCTCGCACGTGTGGTTGTGCACCTGTATCTTGCCATTAAATGTCATACCTCATAAATTTTAACGTTAAAGTATAAAACTCCGACGTGCATACAGCTTACATATTACGGAGCTCAATGCACATTTGCTGCGAGGCAGACAAAGCCCAATGCAGAGATTGGGTCTAGTGCAGACGTAGTTGTCTCCGAGTGACTCAGCTATCCTGATAAGTCACAGTGGAGCCGAGAGCAGGAAGCAAAATATATAGGGCGAAAACTAAATAAAAAAAATATGCCACTAACAGATTTTATTAAAAAAAATTTTTTTTAGTATTTTAGTATTTACATTATACACAATCATATTTTTTTTCAAGTGCTGATATCATTTGTAAATTTTAAGTATATTCATGTTCACAAAATAAAACCCCATTATGTATTTACACTACACACAAACATTTTTCCTGGTATTAAAATTGCTTATACACTTTCTGGTACTTACATTATTAAAATAAAAACCAATCAGGTATCTTACATTATATACAATCAGCCTTTTCCCGTGTAGTTGTAATAAGAACAATCAGCTTTCTCCAGTCTTTTGTTTTTATACGGTAATGTCCCTAGTCCAATATATTTACCTTATAGTTTGTCATCCTGAGAAGATAAAGAGAGATTAAGTTCTTTAATATTCCAGGCAAAACGCGCTTCAAGGAATGACAAACTACTCAGTTGTTTTCACTTCACGAATCCAGGACGCACTCCATGTAATCTTCAATGGAGAGTCTATCTGTAGACTATTGTTTTACGGCTTTTGCTCTGCGCATTATGCACGCAGACTCGGTCCCCGTCAAACCAACAACGTTTTTGTTCACCAGCGGAATATCGTAATGGTTATTCGCTGGGAATCCCGAACTTGTATGCACATCACTCGCGATGCCTTCATAGATTATATTAGTCGCAATGTGGTATATGAGGCTATGAGTGCCTGTGTAGCAATTTTACACTATTTGGTGGGAATTAGTTCAGTACATTTTCATAACGGATATCGAAAAGGATCGTTTTCGATATGTCTTAAACAGCCATTGCCACTACGGTTAGTATGTAAAGAACGACATTGAGTTGGCGAAGTTAAAAATGACGCACCTTTCATAATTGGGTTTTGCGTTAATGTGGCTATCCAGAACCTGTCCTTCCATAATGTTTTAAGTCTGTAACGTTCCGCATGCCACATATATTTCACACGGTTTGCCGAATACGTCGTTGTTCATGAGTTTGAATAGATTCTTCTCGAACTCATTACGTGCACTGATGCGAATTCGTAAGTTAGTCTCTCATCCAGAGAGCTTGGCTAAACTATAGGATTCGATTAATGTTTTTAAAAAGCAATTCACTTTTCCAAATTTTTAGATTTCTATAATGAATGACACTATTTTTCTTGTCATTCAATGTCGTAAACAGTTTCTTTGGTTTCCTCTTCGGTAATGGTGGTGTCATTTTTTCCAGACATAATGGTAAACCTGAAAGTAAATAATGAGTACTTTCAGGGTATTCAAGATCTACTTCCAATATGTACCCTGTGTTCAATCGTCTGGTACCCTTTTCACATCAAAATTTTCGATGGTCTCTGGACAAAGCCCTTCAAAGATGGATAGGTAAGATGCTGCAACGTCACCCAGCTATACAAGCTGTTCTCATCAACTTATATGATGTAAGAATCAGCGATGTTTTCGTTGTAATCAGAAATGGATTTGGTGTTGTCAGCTGCATGTCTACAAGAACCCTGGACAATTCTACATGTTATGCCTCGTTCCATGAACAGGAGTTGTTCGAGACTGTCTATTAGCTGCAATATGCCGGGTCTAATTATTATGTCTTAAGGCAAAGACGACGAAAGTTTTCGAAGACATCAACATGGAGCAGCATTTTAATTTTTAAATACATGTCCCCAAGTGTGTTACAACTAAATGTGTCCTACACACAGCACGCTCTTTGAATCTCAACCTCAGTTACTGTTTCGCTTCTTAGGATATTTTTAAACTTTTCGATTTACGGCATATGATCTTCCAAAAGAATCGCTCCTTTGGCTACTGTTTGGCTTCTTAGGATATTTGTAAACTTGTCGATTTACGGCAGATGATCTTCCAGAAGAATTGCTTCTTTGGCTACATATTTATATGGGAAGATACCCATCTGGTTAACCAGACTGAAGTCCGTGATCGTATGGAAAATATGTCCTCATTATCTTTAGTTCTTCTGGTTTTAGGTAAGATGCAGACCTCCCAAGGTAACCACGTCAGAAAAATTATGAGTAAATAAATCGGAAATTCAGGTTTGATCTGTTCTCCTGATGCGTTACTGGAACTATCTTTTTCCGTGTTCGATGGTAAAATCTAAACACGACCTGGATTTAATGTAATTTGTTCATCACAATCCGTTATCTTCTTTCTTGATCAAGAAATGCCCGTCGGAATTGCTCAGATGGTAGAATGCGATGGGCACAGTATAGCAATGTTTGTAATTCACACTGAAACCAGAATGTCTCTGCACTTCGGCACGGCCCTGTAGAATGAGCCTGATCTCAGTGCCTCTCATGGTCCTCCACAAAGGATTTCTCGCTGATGTGACATTCTTTTGTTTTTTCCTCGGGGCTTATTATCATCGTTTTATTTTGTGACAAAAAGATATTCCCAGTTACAGCTGTTGCTTAGAGTTGCAGAGCAAACCATTCCATGGAACTGCTACTTCTACACAATTTAAGCTGGCAATATTACCGGTTACAGCTGCATTGTATATAATAGGCGACACTGAACGGCCTATGCAGATGTATCTGATCAGAATACAAACCATATCTACTATTGCAGCCTTGGAGTGTTTCCATTATGTATTTCCGTATCAGCATAATCCACGAATGATAGATTCGGTTTATTACTAAATTTTGTAAATTTCACAAATTCGTTTTAGCGAGTAGACATTATACTGCTGACTGGATGAAACCGGGTGTGGTGGCTTAAACTGGGCACTCATTTAAATCTGCATCTAATCTTTCCTTCGGTCCGCCACTCGTGGTGTCGCGGTAGTATTCTCGCTTCCCGAGCACGGGGACCCCGGTTCGATTTCCGACGGGGTCAGAGGTTTTCAGCTGCCCCGAGATGACCGGGTGTTGTTGTGTTGTTCTCATCATCATCATTTCCCGATTCCGGTCGGACGAAAGAAACGGCAAACCACCTCCATTAGGACCTTGCCTGGTACGGCGGTGGGGGTCTCCCGCATCGTTCCCCTACGCTCTGTCAAGAAGCATTGGACTTCATTTATATTTTTCCAATCTTTCCTTGGAATTAAAATAGCGCAGGCATTGTTCACGTGTTACAATATACTGATGAGAAGGAGGAATACTACACTGTTTGAGTCTCAACAGGTTTTCTTAATGGAATACAAATGACATACTTCTTTACTTGTACCATACGACTACAGCCATAGTGTGCACGTTTTAACATTTTACGGATGTGAAATTTTATATTTCACTAGTGCCTTTGGAAGAAAACGTGTTTATAAAGGTTGAAACCATGCTAAAGGGGTTTTAATAAACATTCCGATTCACAAGCGGTTGACTGTTTTCTATTTCTGCAACAAGATATAGACTAGCGATGTGAAAACTTATTTACAGGATGCCATTCTGCTAGAATTTACCACTTAAAATATACATTATCTTCCCACTTGACGTTCGTTATTGCATTTTTAATTACTATTACCTTAGCCAGTTTTGAATACACTCCTGTATAAAAACCCTCACTTTCTCTTCAGTTGTGGGGGTAATATGATATACTTTGGGGTAAATTGATACGCTTTTGGGCTCAGGTTGGTGCAGTTAGATCGATAACTTGTGATACACTCTGGGGCATGTTGATATATTTTGGTGGAAGCAGTCACTGATCGTCAGAGGTCATTGATGGTTAGTTGTCTTCGATGGTTAATGATCACTGATAGTGATCAACGATGGTAACTGGACTGTGATGGTCAGTGATTAGTGATTGTCATTGATTAAAGATGGTCAGTGATCACTGTAGCGCAATAATCAATGATGATCAGTAAACAAGAGGCTGTAGCGTCTCAGCTACTACGTGACTGCAGATTTTTGCAGTAACTTTTGTTACGTTATGGCAAGCTGTTTTCGAAGCCTGCAGTATAGTAGCATTCGGTGGTGGCCGACGTGTGGCCTGCCGTATGCGTCATAGCCATATCTGTCGCTAAAGCGGACCGTGAAAATGCTCACTGTGGCGCGTACTGAAATCACTTATTCACATCACATAAGAAACTAAATAACTATTTTAAATATCATCTGTTTTATTCCATATTGGGTACGTGACCATTTGTTATTCAGGCTAAATTTGTATCAAAATTTGATACCGCTACCTATTATAGTTTCGGAGATATAAAAAAAACCATTAAAAAGTACTTAACTGACACTTAACGAAGTAAATTCAGACAGGAACAATAACAGTTTATATATCTTTTGTTATTTAAAAACAGTAATAGCACTCTCATTTTGCTGATTGACTTTATAAAGATTTTCAATTCTAAACTTTCGAGAATTTTTCTTTCGAAATTAAAATAACAGTTTAAAAGTTAATATTTACATTTTGTGTTAGGATGAGAGTAAATGTGAGTGAATGTGAGTGTGTATGTGGGACGTACGTCAAATTTCAATTCTGCATTGTATTACACTTTACTTAACTATCAAGTGTTACGCCACCAGGGTGTCATGAAAACTGTAGACCCCCGGAACTGGCGAATGACGTTTGTACACGAGTATTTGGTCTTGTAATGAGGCAGCCAGATAGGTAATAAGAGGATAATCAGTTCTAAAGTATATTTCAAGCATAGTTTTCTCTTAGTTTTCGTTTTGCTGGTTTGGTGGAACATTTGGTTAGTATTTGCAGCATGAAATGACGTAAATGCATCTGTGAATGTTGATTGGAGTAAAACAGTTTAAGCGCAAATATGATCTTGAAAGACTGATCTGATTGGCTGTTCGTTTTGATCAACCAATCAGAGTAAAGTCTTTCCCGCACATTGGAATGAGTTATATGCACTGAAAGCAACGGTATTTCGACAGTCATGGACTAGCTGCCAGGACGAGATGGTCATGTTAGACGTGTCCAAAAAAGTTATTTGTAAAATGAAGAAGTGACTGTTATTTAGCGTTCGGTTTATATCGCAGTACAAGCAGATGAATTTACGGACAGTTCTGTGATGTTTCGGAGATTTTGGTGTGTTTGTTGTAGAGAAAACCCCGTGTGAAACCATCGGCCTTTGTGAAGAATTCTGTGTGGCCTGTTCAGTATGCATTTACAGAACATCTTTTGTCGAGCATCTTCCTTTGAAGAATCCACTGAAAAGGACCGAGTGTGAAACTCATTTTGTAGGAGAGTATTGACTGTATTAATCTCGTAATATTTCGGGTTGTACTTAGTACATTTCTGGCTGTCTTGCGTGTGATATAAGCTTCGTGAACTAATAGTAGATGTGCTATCGATGTAAATGTGTAAATGTTGGCACCATAACTATAAGACAACAAAAACATCAGTATCGGGAAGCGGACATTTTCAATGAAAGAAGGAAGCATCCACTTTTGCTTGTTATGAATAGAAATTTACAGAAACTTCCTGGCAGAAACTTCCTGTGTGCCGAACCGAGACTCGAACTCTGGACATTTGCCTTTCGCGGACAAGTGCTCTACCAACTGAGCTACCCAAGCAGACTCACGCCCCGTCCTGACAGCTTTACTTCTGCCAATACCTCGTCTACTACCTTCCCAACAGCCCTCAGGCTGTGACTAAGCCATGTATCCGCAACATCCTTTCTTTAAGGAGTGCTAGTTCTGCAAGGTTGGCAGGAGAGCTTCTGTAAGGTTTGGGAGGTAGGAAACGAGCTACTGGCAGAAGTGAAGCTGTGAGGACGGAGCGTGAGTCGTGCTTGGGTAGCTCAGTTGGCGCCGGCACGGTAGCTCAGCGTTTTCAGTCAGAGTGCTGGTTAGCCTCTGTAATAAACTGAGTGGAACGATCAACAAAACGAACTATAACGGATGTCATGTGACGTCCGCAACAACCAACAACTAAACACACCGATCAGCAACGAAAAAAAAAAACTTTAAAGGGATAGTAGAGCATTTGCCCGCGAAAGGCAAAGGTCCCGAGTTCGAGTCTCGGGCCGGCAGAAAGTTTTAATCTGCCAGGAAGTTTCATATCAGCGCACACTCCGCTGCAGAGTGAAAATCTCATTCTATATATTTACAGTTTTTTTTTTTTTTTTTTTTTTTTTTTTTTTTTTTTTTTTTTTACCTGGGTTATGCGGGCTCTGCAATAGTAAGTATGGACGATGGTTTTCTTCAACGCTGCTTTTAACATCGTCTGCATAGTATCTACGAATGCAGAGCAACGGATGATGAATGAACGCTGTACTGAGGTAGGTGTACATTAATTTGCAGCTTGCTTCACTCAGTGCTAGCGAACTTTTTAATACCGCTAAGCCGCAAGGCTTTTTGCCATAGACGTTCAGCGTTTACCACTTAGCATTTAACATTAAGAATTTATCATTTACCATCAGGCGTTTAGCATTAAGCGTTTATCATTTAGTGTTAAGCCATTATCGTTTAGTGTTTAACATTTAGCGTTTGGCATTTAGCATTCACCATTTAGAGTTAATTGTTTATTGTTAAGTGTTTACCACTTACTATGTAGTGGTTACTCTTTAGTGTTTACTGTTAGGTATTTAGCATTTCCCATTAAGAACTGAGCATTCACCAATCAGTATTTGCCGTTTAGTGTTGACCGTTCAGTGGTTCCAGTTTAACATTTACGAACTGGTTGGTGGTAAGGATTACTGCACTGTGGTACAGATCAGGTGAGGGAGGGAGTTTTTAAATTTTTCAATTGCGCCTTAAATAGATGGGTTATTTCCGCTATTTTTTGATTACAAGATTGTATCGCTGCCTGTTGATAGGAATGATGAAGTCAGTGATATCAGTGATAGTGATTTTGATAAGAATGATAATGTCACTAAGTCACATGACAAACAAAGTGCAAAAGAATGCCCAGTGTTAACAAAGTGTGCCAAAGAGCTGATATAGCTACTACTGACAGACACACATTGATATTCTATTTCGTCAAGTTTGTAATGCGAAAATTCTGGTGCTGGCAACCGAAGCATTGTAATATGGACCGAGAAAAATGTTCTAACATAAGGGTTCCAATGAATCCAATCAGCCCAAAGCAAATACACGGAAAACACTTATTTTCCTCAAGAAAATTATTGGTAGATAGAGCCAGAGGTCTTAGCATTTATATGCATAATTTAACTATTTGAGTTAGGATACTACATATTCACCCATATAATACATAAGACCTTGTAAGTCTTTTTTGTGGTCCCCAAGGGGTGTTCCAGTGGTTACAGAGGTTATATTTAATTTGTGTAATTATGTCAGTCACTTGGCACTCACCACGAAAGGTACAAATTCAGATCCGTCTACATTGGCAATACGACCACATCTTTATATCTATGATCAGTTAGTGACAAAGATATCCAGAAGACACTGAACATAATTACCGCAAATTACCTCTGTCGATAAAAGTCATTTTTAATTAAATAACTCTGATTAACGTCATGAAGTTCATGGAATTAGGTTATAAAGTGTATCTACCGCATCTCAGAACTCTAGACTTACATGAAATATGTTGACTCACATAGGGTAGGCAGTGTTATACACATTCAGAAATTCAGAAGTCACTGGACAAAAAGATACATTGCTTTACCAAAAAATAAAGCACTCAGAAGACATGGTCGGATACAAAATTAACTTCATACATGCAAACAACACAGATAAGTATGTCGATGATTTCAGTTGCAACATTTTGTGTCAGGTAGAATGGCCACCAGAGTGGATCAGTGTTGTTTGTGTTTACTGTTGTTACTGGACCTGGTAGAGCATATAAGTCGCGAACAATGTCAGATGCTTAGTGAAGGACATAAGGATGCAGTGTCCTCGGTAAGACAGCATTATCAGCACTTGACAGAGTATGAAAGGGTCCCCGTTGGGGGTATCCACTTGGCTGGCTAGTCGACTCGCGCAGTATCCAGATTTGTGAGGCTGTTGAACGTGACAGCTACTTGATTTCGGACTTCACGTATAAGAGAGGCCATAAATATCTGTCATCAGGGTTCCAGTCGACACCTGACCATCACACGAGACGATCTTAGAATTACTCACGAAGCACATCATAACCACTTCACATCTGCACCTACCATCCAAGAACAAGTAATGGCCCCCCTGCAACGCTCCATTCAGCCCCAACCAGTGGTAGGAGACAAACAGCAGCCAGCCGAGGGAATTATCGTCCCCTGAATAGCCTTTCGTTTATACTGCAACACAATAGGCTTGGGTATGGAGCGACCCTTTGACCAGGAAGCATGGACTGCTGAACGTATGGCGTCGCAATGTGTTCATTGGCCAATCGCGGTTCCGCAAAACCTTGTATGACCATCGTTGGAGAGGGTGGCAGTGACTTGGGGAGAGGTTCAGTCCTGACAACGTTTTTGCTTAGCCATAACGTGTTGCTCCTGTCGTTATGGTGTCGGGAGGAATCGCATATGACTTCAGGCCATGATTGCTAGTGGAAGAAAGGAACATCACAGACTTACTGTGTCCTGTTTTACCTCACATGCGACAGTATTGTGGTGCAGTTTTTGAACATGGCACACGTCTCTACGATATATAAGATAATGAGGTACTTCTGTGACCAGTAAGATACCCAGGTATGTTCTTAATAGAGCACATTTGGCACAGAGAGATTACTATGAAGTTATGATACCCAGCCCAAAAGAAACAGTGCAGACGTCCACGTGCTACGTCACACTGATATGTGGGCTCATTCTTCTAAGTTCTTTGTAAATTTGACTCGACTTTGTAATTACTGAAATAGCGTCAGGTACCCTCTCAACCTGTGAAGTTTCATCTCGTTTCCTCCTCCTGTTCTCAGTGTTTAGCTTTTTTTTTGTCAGGCTGTGGGTACATCGATTAGACAGCTATTGACATACATACAAATTACAAGAGATATCTTCAGGAAAAATCTGGATGTGCCTATCATCTGAATGACTGCAACTGACAAATGATTTGTTCATGATCTTGGCCGCAGGACCTGTTGGAACGAGTGCTTACGGACTTATTGACCAATTTGTTTGGTCACGTTCAAGGATAATAATGCGATGTACCACAGCAACTGTGACCTAAAAGCCACGCGAGGTAGCCGAGTTGTCTGGGGCGCCTTGTGACAGTTCGCGCGGCTCTCCCCGTCGGATAGTCGAGTCCTCCCTCGGGCATGGGTGTGTGTGTTATCCATACCGTAAGTTAGTTTAAGATTAAGTAGTGTATAGGCTTAGGGACTGATGACGTCATCAGTTTGCTCCCATAGAACTCACCACAAATTTCCTTGTGACCTACATGATATGGGCAACTGCAATCGTCGCTACGCCTTGTACCACCTCTCTGGGGCGAACAGACACCACAATACAATTATCAATTGTGACGAGCTTTCTTCTTCCCAGTGGACCTCCAACACCAGCCAAACATACCTGACCGAATCCAATGTTCTGATTATCTTGGACTCGCTGTCAGTGTCCACACACCTCACCGAAGTTTTCACCATTGCCTTTGGCCTGATGGCCCAGTCACCCCTAGATATTAAGACAACAAGCGATTGACGCCGAGATGGTTACTGATAGTGCCTATCAAAGCTGACTATGTTGCCCAAAACCGTCTCTGCTTCATCTACTACAAAGAAAGTAAATAAAAAGAAAACTAACAGATTTGCTTCAACAATGACTACTTCGTAATTTTCCATGTGTGAGGCTGTTACTGACAGATGTTATAGATGACCGACATTATCTCCTGTTACATTTACAAAAGATTTGAAACATCTTTTTTTTCTTCATTAGTTACCATTGTCTGCTTGTGAACTACCTACATTTTGCCTAATCCAAATTCTGTGTCTCTGGTGACTTTTAGCTATTTAAAATCTCTTAACTGTCGAAAATATAAATTTTCCATTTTGTACATTATCTGTGGTATCTGATTGGATTTATTTTGCCCACCCTGTGGGAAGCTGGGAATGGCCCCTTCAGCATATCCCTCATTTCTGCAATCCCCCTTGGTCTAAACTTTTAGTAGAGTTTCACTGTTTTTTGGAAATTCAATCCCTATGGGAGCGAAGTAGTGGACGAAAATTTTAACAAAATATTTAGTTAAATAAGAAAAAATTATAAGTTCATGAAAACTGGTATTTTACTTTTCGGTTATATATAGAGAAATTTGTCATATGGGATGAAAGTTTCTATAGAAATTTAACCACAAGATTCCAAAAGTCATGATTAACAAAAACGTTGAACTGTATCTACCAGAACCTCTTTTCGGTCAGAAGTACATTCAGAAAAGGTCATGCTTCAATGGCATTGATCATCGTGAAACGTTTAGAGGGTGTTGTAATCTGTGAACAACTAAAAATTCTATTATAGAAAACCAAAAAACAAAACATCTGTACATACCATACCGTCTACTGAAGAGACGCAGTCGGCGTTAAGCTAGTGCAAAATTATAACTGGTGGTACTTGCATGCTACTCATAGCATTACCATACAGAAGTAACCTTATTTCACACAATAGGTGTTTCCATTACCCTATTGATATTTTGTAAATAAATGTGAAACAAACCACATACAGCATATTCTTGGGGTTTTGTCGCATGCGGAGCGATCACGAGGCATTTCGTAGCTGGTTCAGCAAGGAGAAAAAACAAGGTTGCAATTAAAGGACGAATATTTCCTTTGCAGTGAACAAAAATTATAATATCTGTAGCTTACGGGTTGTCAATTGCCAGTCTGTACTCAACAAAGGTGTCACAGGCATACGGCGGGGTAGACCGGTATCAGGAACGCACTAATGCCCTCACGGGGGCCTGTTTTCACGAATCAGTTGACCTCATTTGGCTGGATGCAGGCACAACTCATTATGCAAACGCAGTGCGCCTGGAGACTGTAAACTGCAGTGCTATTTCCGCGAAGAGTATCGCTCGTTTGGCTGTCGGGTCACTGGACTGTCGATAAAGCTTGTGATTCGATCACTGAAATACAATGGCACTGCATGTGGGCGCAGTATGCGGTGACGCGAGTATATGACGTCTCTTTCTAGACACGATACTAATCAGCGGAATTGCCTGCTAGCATTCAAACTGTTATCATCGCTTACAAACGATTACAGGTTAAACGTAAGCAGAGTCGTGTACGTCACCACACTTCTGCCTGAAGGTAGAATCAATGGCGTATTTTGTTAGAAACTAATGTCATACGTACTGGTTATTGCTTTCGCTATCTGACAGTTAATTAATGATGTTACATGATTTTAAACGATAATTTCCTGTTTTCTTCCCATTCGTTTGGAGGTATAAACAATTCTTCCTACCAAAAAAATACAACAAAATTTAAACGCCTAGCTTGCAGTTCTGAGGACAACAGCTAGATGCAATCGTATCCACTCTTCCGATAAGGAAGTTCCAAAAATGTAACAATTTATCTACTACTGCGAAACATCTCTTAAATTACTCGATTAACTATCATTCATAGTAATTCTTGCAGCACTGTATTTCAAATTTTTAAAGTGTGTTCCTTCCCGTTTGTTGTATCTACATGTCACTTGCCCTTAGCGCAATATTAAAAACACGGAGATTTAGGAGTTTTTCCCTCATTTCACGTCTAATGTATGACACCAGTGGATATGTTTCATAGAAGGTCGCTTTCATCTTTTTCACTAGTTAGCTCGTGTGCTCTTCGTAGACTTAGAGCGTTGTGAGTCATTTTATGTAAACTTCTTCTATGCTTCATTTTCTGTGACGTCTCAGCGGAAAAATTTACGTAAAAGACTAACAAAGTATAGATGAATGGGATGATCCTCATAAAACTGACATAGGTAGAATAAGATCACCGATTATCCTCTCTGTAGTAAGCGGAAAGGTATAACAGCTATAAGCTTTCTTTCGACAAATAACGTTGTTGCTTCTTCTCCCACATGATAATAGTTATGGCAACACTGAGATGCAGTATCAGATGAGAAAGATTTTTTTCGATCATTGCGAGAATGACTTATAAGATTACCCAGACTGAGCGGCAATAATGGTGAATATTATACGAAGCCATCGTAGAGGATAAACTTGGGGTTCAATTAGAATTCCATGAAACTTCACAGATTTTTTTCAAGGAAGTAAATACTAACTTTAAGCAGGATATCTGAGGAATGTGTCCGCCTGCTTAACTGTTTGGTAAAGCGCCCGCCTCCCATGCAAGCGGGGTCGGGTTCGATTCGCGGCCAGGTTGGAGATTTTCTCCGCTCATGGACTGGGTGTTGTGTTATCATCATCTCATCCTCATCAACGGCGTGGCGTCGAATGAAATAAGACTTGCACTTGGCGGCCGAACATCCTCGAACGGAGCCTCAAGGCCAACGACGCCAAATGCTCATTCCTATTTCTGAGGAATGTCTCATGTGTGGTAAATTTTGCAGTATGCGTAAACGTAAGCAAATGGTAACGCTGAAGATGGCGTGTACACGATCATCTTGTAATTCCGGCATTACATCATTCCATCGATTTAAGAGACGTGATGGGAAATATATTAACTACAACTGGCTGTGATAGTTGCACGCGTCGAAATACATTACTTGGGATGAGCGAGATACGTTACGAATTTCGAAAAGTTAATCTACAAATTCAAGTAAGGATCTGATTATGAGTCACACTAAACTGTCCCAAACAGCAGCTCAGGAAAACAGACTACTATATCAACTGAAACACTGGATAACTTCAACAAAAAGTAGCAATCAATTATTTTCTTTTGTCAAAAATTCGGTGCCAGCGTGTGTTAATGTAAAGACGGCAGCTTTCTACTGCTAGTCCACAGATCAGCCAGAACATTATGACCACATACCTATTAGTCGGTATGTCCACTTTTGACATGGATAACGGCGGAGATGCGTCGTGGCATCAAAGCAATGAAGCCTTGGTTGGTAACTGGAGAGAATTGGCACCACACCGACAAGTATCCTAACACCCGTAAATTCTCTAGGGGTGGGGGTTGCGATAAGCTGTAACGACACCTTCATTCACATCAAAGATGTTTTCGATCAGGTTCAGATCCGGCAAGTTTGAGCTCGCCACTGTGTTCTCCGAACCACTCCATCACACCCCTGGCCTTTGACATGGCGCATTATCTTGTTGAAAAATGTCACTGTCATTGGGAAACGTGATCGTCGTGAAGGAGTGTACGTGGTCTGCAACCACTGTACGATACTCCTTGGCCGTCACGGTGCCTTGCACGAGTTGCACTGGACACCATGGTGGCCGTATAAAGTTCTCCCGAGGACAATGCAGCACTCGCCAGCTTGCCTCCGTCCCGCAGTACAGGTGTCAAGGAGATGTTCCCCTGGAAGACGACAGATTCGCGCCTTTCCATCGGCGTAATGAAGATGGTATTGGGATCCATCAGACCATGAAACGCTCTGCCACTGCGCCAACGTCCAGTGCCGATGGTCACGTGTCAATTTCAGTCGTAGTTGCCAATGTCGCGGTGTTAACACTGGCACATGCGTGGGTCATCGGCTGCGGAGGCCCATCCTTAGGAGAGCTCTGAGCATTCTGTGTTCAGACACACCTGAACTCTGACCAGCATTAAAGTCTGATGTTAGTTCTACCACAGTTCGCCGCCTGTCTTGTTTTACCAGCCTGCCCAGTCGGCGACGTCTGACATGTGTAACGAGGAGTGGCCGCCAAACGCCACCACTATTTGGACGTGATTCGTGTTGGTTTCGCTATGTGCTGAAGACGCTCACTGTAGCACCTCTCGGACACCCGGGAAGTCGGTCAGCTCGTGCCCAGCCGCCGGGCCCTCACAACCTGCCCTCGCTCAAACTCAGATAGGTTTCACGCTTCCCCATTATACACATGGACAGCAGGCTCACTGATACTACAGCAATAGTGCGTGTGTCTGACTAGAAGGCATTCCTCGCCAGGTGAAGCGGCTAATGTCTGGACGGGTTGATATCGATAGTAGGTCGGTGATTATAATGTTATGGCTGATCAGTGTACTTTTGAAATTCCTCTTCCTTCAACAGGTATCAATGCCTCTAATAATTAACTATTCATGCAAGGAATCTAACTTTAGTCTTTGATTACTGGACGTAATCACGTGGGAAACTCTATATTTGTATGAGAGAAATCTGTTGATTCGTTGCAGTTTCACTTGGGTAACAAATTCCACGCAGCGAAACGGGCCTGAGACAGTACAACATTGCAGACAACCTAACTATTCTGGGCTTTTATGAGAAATAGGTATTATGAAACACTAATACACCTGAATCCTCTATATTAGTCGTTACCAGAGAACTGGAATATCACTAAATTTCGAAAGGAGTTCATAATATCTCCTCAGATAAAAATGATTGGCTAACAGACAGCGAAACATTAGCCCCTGTATTTGACTATGTTTCTACATTTGAACTGTTTATAAAATTAGATGAAGTTTCCACGTTACATGGGATGTAGTCTATAAAGACTCACGCAAATAATCTTACTCTTTCACGTATTTATTACTAGATAATTAAATACGTACCGTGTGCCTTATTTTGTGTAGAGCTTCAGAGTGCGATGCATGATCAACTGCAAACAAGCAAATAGCTGATATCTAATTAGAACAGTTACTTCACACAGAAATGTATCCTGGACTTGCGTTAAACTTTCCATCTGTATAGCAGTTAACCATGCCAACTAATTGGGAACTATATGCAGCCAGTAAACTGTTGAACGTAAAATCGTGTGGTAATACGTTTCAGCACAGAAGCGGAAAAACAGAGAAACAATTCATGCGGAGTCGGTTAATGTGTGTGGTAACAATTTACCATCAAATGACATACCGGTAATGAGGCGCAGACAGGTGTAGTGTGGTCAGCCTGGTCCGAATCATGAAGAATGAAGATCACATGTCAGTATGGAAATGCAAATCGCAAGAGACATGGAAGAACGAGGGAGGGGAAGTTAGAGTTTAATGTCCCGTCGACATCGCAGTAATCACAGAAAAATGGTTCAAATGGCTCTGAGCACTATAGGACTCAACTTCTGAGGTCATCAGTTCCGTAGAACTTAGAACTACTTAAACCTAACTAACCTAAAGACAGCACTCACTTCCATGCCCGAGGCAGGATTCGAACCTGCGACCGTAGCGGTCGCGCGGTTCCAGAATGTAGCTCCAAGAACCGCTCGGCCACTCCGGCCGGCGCAGTCATCACAGACGGAGGACAAACTCGATTTAGAGAAGGACAGGATGGAGTAATTAGCCTTGACCTTTTCTAGGAAACCATCCCGGTATTCACGTGGAACGGCTAGGGAAAGTCACGGAAATGTATATCTAGATGTCTGGAGGGGGATCTCAGCAGTTATAATCTCGAATGTGGATCCGGCCTACAAGAGAATTCGAGACACTGGTGGTCGGAGAGCGGCGTATCTGCGGACCATCACTGGACAAGGTGTTGTTGTTGGGTTTGTTGGGACTGCCGTGATGTGATCGTATCAGACTATGTTTCGTATGGGCCAATCTGTCGCTGGAGTATACATCTAAAACTTCTTGATAAAGTGAATGGTGGTTGGCACGACGAAGCGTCGAGCCCTACCTGCACAGATCCAGTCTCCGGTGCAGCATTTTCGGGCTGTCATATTGTGCTTCATCCTCCGAAATGCCTCCCAGTAACGTCGTCCTCTTTCTTCAGATATACAAGGTATACCAGAAGTCGTTATCCGAAATATTTAATGTTATTGTATTGAAACAAAAAGCGTCATGAAAGGCCGACAGGAAAATGAATCTACTCCCTAGCACTAGTAGAATAATACATGAGAGAATGGAATAACACAGAAACGATTATTCTCACATACATACTTTATCTCACATTCATCGTATGCTACCGATCTCGGCATAGAGCCGAATTTGCTGCCATGTGCTTCTGCTTACCCGAAGTGTCTTTGTCTTTCGTCCAGATATAAACATTTCGAGACCGGGAGCCTTATGGTGGGTCACCAATACTGGAAAAGCTGCAAGTAATTGTTCGCATGAATCGTGTCGCATACTAATGTCATAATTACACAAATCTTTGAAGATGTCGAGCCAAAACGAACGGTAATATTTCTTCTTCATCCAGCAACGCATGGAGGTTTTGGGAATTTTCGTCTCCACCGACCGCTTCCTTTTCGATTTTGCTGGTGAACGAAGCCGGGATGCATTTAAACATTCAATGACTACATTATCGCATAATATTTCTTGGGTCTTCCACTATGTGATGCATATGTCATACACCCAGCTGAAAAGGCGTTTCTTTCAAGTTTCCGAAGATCAGCGTCAGTTGGTACTTCTTTCTTGAACCGATTAAAAAGTTTTCTGTAATTACATTGTATTTCCTGCCCATTGGTCCCTTTCCACGCACCAATACACCAAGAAGAAGGCATTCTTCAATTGTGACCTGCGTGTATCCGCCATTATTAGACAAACCTCCACCTCAGCATTACCTTGGTAGCAAATCAGGACACGACTACTTTCCGTAGCATTCACCAGGACCACAAGTAAAACAACACGGCCGCGCGGAGTGGCCGCGAGATTTGAGGCGCCATGTCCCGGTGTGCGCGGCCTCTCCCTCCGGAGGTTCGAGTCCTCCCTTGGGCATGGGTGTGTGTGTTGTTCTCCAACATCTACATCTACATCCATACTCCGCAAGCCACCTGACGGTGTGTGGTGGAGGTTACCTTGAGTACCTCTATCGGTTCTGCTTTCTATTCCAGTCTCGTATTTTTCGTGGAAAGAAAGATTGTCGGTATATGCCTCTGTGTGGGCTCTAATTTCTCTGATTTTTTCCTCATGGTCTCTTCGCCAGATATACGTAGGAGTGAGCAATATACTGCTTGACTCCTTGGTGAAGGTATGTTCTCGAAACTTCAACGAAAGCCCGCACCGAGCTACTGAGCGTCTGTCTTGCAGAGTCTTCCACTGGAGTTTACCTATCATCTCCTTAACGGTTTCACGATTACTGAATGATCCTGTAACGAAGCGCGCTGCTCTCCGTTGGATCTCCTCTATCTCTTCTATCAACCCTATCTGGTGCGGATCCCACACTGGTGAGCAGTATTCAAGCAGTCTGGCATCTGCTTTACCAACGATTAATTTTATACGGTCGTTCCATTCTAAATCACAGCTAATGCGTACTCCCAGATAATTTTTGTAATTAACTGCTTCCAGTTGCTGACCTGCTACATTGTAGATAAATGATATAGGATCTTTCTTTCTATGTATTCGCAGCACATTACACTTGCCTACATTGAGATTCAATTGCCATTCCCTGCACCATGCGTCAATTATTAGCAGAAGTTAGTTTAAGTTACTTTAAGTAGTGTGTAAGTCTAGGGACCGATGACCTCAGCAGTTTGGTCCCTTGGGAATTCACACCCATTTTTGAAACCAACACGATCGCAAGCCGTATTTTCGTGGAGTGACGCCTGCATTGTTACACGAGAGCGCATGAAATTTAAGCCGTAATTTTTTATGTAAGTTCGTTTGGTCTTCAGAAAAATTCTTACACTGACGCTTATTCTTCTATATAGTCTCCCGAAAGGGAAACACATTTTTCCCCAGCCAATAGGCAGTTCCTTTACCCCATTTTCGTAAAATGATCGTGACGGCGACAGCAATCAGTTGCGCACGAACACTTCGACAGTGCCAGCGTTGCCAAATCTGTGTCCTCCAACTGCCTCCTTCAGTGGTCCAAAGAAATTATAACTGCAAGGCGGTAAGTCCAGAATGTAAAGAGGGTGTTGTAGTGTGGTCCAGAACATATCCTGAATTTTGTGTTGAGATCGGGCATCTGTGTGGGGTTGAGAATTGTTATGAAGGACGATCACATCCCGGATTGGTGTTGCGCACCTTTTCTGACGATTTTCATGTTTTCTTTGGTCCAAAACTAAGTGATAGTATGTAGTGTACATTGTACACTGGAAAACGTAAATGAGGAACATAAATGGAAAACATAAATGAGAACAACTCTTTTAAAATCAACAACAGCAAAAAACTGTTCCAGGAATCTTGCCTGCAGGAAATCGGTTTTTAGCTGTGACAGGTGCAGTTTCGTCCTTTTTGCACCATTAAGCGCTGTTTTTTCTCTCAATTCCTGGGTGTAACGGAACACTCACGTTTCAGCGCAGCTCAAAGCCAGGTGAAAAAAATATTCTGCTTTAGTTTGGCAGATTGTAAACGAACCAGAGACGATTACGTTTGTGCTCTTCGGACATCGTCCGAAATCCGAAGAATCATCGCCTGAGCGCAACGCTGATGCAAACATCAGATCAATTTCAGCAACTGTTACTCGGTGATCGTCTTTAGTAAGCAGTCCAACAGTGCTTATAGTCTCCCCAGTCATGCTGTCCTCCGGCGAGGTCGGTGAGCTGCATTTTCAACTGTTTCTCGACCTCGCACAACTGTTTGTGCCATGCATGCACTTTCTTTCTCAGGGTGCCGTTCTCGAAGTGTGCGCAAGCATTTTTTAAATTTAGGGCGGTTTTACGCTCGGTGTTGTGGGGAATTTGATTATAATGCGTAGTGGAAGAGATGATGGTACCTCTTACCCTGACACTGCGATTCTGAGTAAACAAACGGTACGACAACGTTGTATCAGTGGAAAACAATCACTGGAAACGAAAGTAACAATGAACAGAGATCGCGCCGCTCTCCTTCAACAAAAAGGCCGTAAAATAATAATTCCGGGTTATATTTGATTCACCATCGTAATACGAGTGACCTCTGCCAGACGACAGGCGTAATAAGGCCAGGGAACATTATTTTTAACCTAGAATACATTTACACATACATAAAACAGTGAAACTATATCTTAAGTTACTTGAATACTTTCTGATCGTCACTTCTGGCTCACTCCGTAGAAACAATCTCCTATGGGCGTTTCCATAGCGACGAAGATGCGACTTTTAAGGAGGAACGTTTCCCAAACAGCAAAATACAGGCTTCCACGAGCAAGGTGTCACCAATGTCATGCATCGTTTGGACAAATGTGCTCATTGGTGGGTGAATACGTGCTGAACGAGTAACTCCATCATCAAATGGTTCAAATGGCTCTGAGCACTGTGGGACTTAACTGCTGAGGCCATCAGTCCTCTAGAACATAGAACTACTTAAACCTAACTAACCTAAGGACATTACACACATCCATGCCCGGGGCAGGATTCGAACCTGCGACCGGAGCGGTCCCTCTGCTCCAGACTGTAGCGCCTAGAACCGCACGGCCAGTCCGGCCAGCTACTGAGCAGTAACCCCACTTCTGGTATAGTGTACAATTTATTGTTGCTTATCAGCTATCTACAGTGACGGAAAAAATGGGTCAACGCCAAGAGGAAGTTGTGGGACATGAATGAAAGTTGGTAGGTGTGTTTCTACATCAGAAAGATTATGTCTAGTCAGATTTCGCACCAGTCGCGTAAGAGTGGCGCTAGTAGCGCCAATATGACGCTGAAAATCAGGTTTGCTTTAAATACATGTTGTAAATATGAGCGTTAGTCACCTTGGGATTGTACGTAGTAAGTTGATGTCAGTTTAGAATGCGTTTAATGCGACACAAATGTATCATCACATCACTGAAATTGAAGTAGGTCATGTAATAGGGCTACAAGAAGCTGGATGTTCCTTCTGCGATATTACAGAAGTACTTGGCAGTAATGTAGCGACTGTAGATGACTGCTGCAGCGGTGGTCATGAGACTGTACGGTCATAAGCATACCGAGCTCCGGACAGCCGCGTGGCACTACCGAGAGGGAAGACCATCGTGTTCGGCTTATGGCTCTGGCGCATCGTACTGCGTCTGCAGCCGCAATTTGAATAGCAGTTAAGCACCACAGAGACACGACGAACTGTTAGAAATCGGTTACTTAAAGTGCAGCTCCGAGCCAGACGCCTATTTGCGTGCATTCTCCTGACCCCAAACCACCGCCATTTGCGACTAGAGAGATTTCAAGCGAGAGCTCAATGCAGGGCAGGGTCTAGGTCTGTTGCGTTTCCTTTTGAAACCCGATTCCACCTCGGTGCCAGGGGCGACCAAGTGTTGATTAGAAAGAGACTAGTTGAATACCTGCAACCAGCCTGTCAGAGGCTAGACACACTGGACCTACACATGGAAATAATGCCTGGGGTGCGATTTTGTTTGACAGCAAGAGCACTTTCGCACCCTGATTCCAAATTTGTACGGTAATATGGTGATTCGACCGGTTAAGCTGCCATTCATGTACAGCATAAGGATAACCCTCTCCCGCATACCGCTGCTGTAACGCCAGCTCGATGACGAAATGTGTCTCCAATCGAGCACATATGAGACATCTTCAAACGACAACTCCACCTTTATCCACAAACAGGTTTAACCAACCCTGTATTGTCCGACCAGATGCAACAAGGCATGCAACTCCACCCCAAAAACTGACATCCGAAAACTGTACATCTTCTTCTACATCTACATGGATACTCTGCAAATCACATTCAAGTGCCTGGCAGAGGATTCATCAAACCACCTTCACAATTCTCTGTTATTCCAGTCTCGTATAAAAATGGTTCAAATGGCTCTGAGCACTATGGGACTCAACATCTACGGTCATCAGTCCCCAAGAACTTAGAACTACTTAAACCTAACTAACCTAAGGACATCACACAACACCCAGTCATCACGAGGCAGAGATAATCCCTGACCCCGCCGGGAATCGAACCCGAGATCCCGAGCGTGGGAAGCGAGAACGCTACCGCACGACCACTAGCTGCGGACTGTCTCGTATAGCACGCGGAAAGAATGAACACCTTTATCTTTCCGTACGAAATCTAATTTCCCTTATTTTATCGTGATGATCGTTCTTCCCTATGTAGGTCAGTGTCAACAAAATATTTTCGCATTCAGAGGAGAAATTTGGAGACAGGAATTTCGTGAGAAGTTTCCGCCTCAACGAAAAACGCCTTTCTTTTAATGATTTCCAGCCCAAATCCTGTACCATTTCTCTGACACTCTCTCCCATATTTCGCGATAATACAAAATGTGCTGCCTTTCTTTGAACTTTTTCGATGTACTCCGTCAGTCCTGTCTGGTAAGGATACCACACCGCGCAGCAGTATTCTAAAAGGGGACGGACAACCGTAGTGTAGGCAGCCTTTGGTTAGCCTTCCCCACAACATTTTCTATGTGTTCCTTCAAATTTAAGTTGTTCGTAATTGTAATACATAGGCATTTAGTTGAATTTACGGCTTTTAGATTAGACTGATTTATCTTGTAACCGAAGCTTAACGAGTTCCTTTTAGCACTCATGTGGATGACCTCTCACTTTCCATTATTTAGGGTCAAATGGTTCAAATGGCTCTGAGCACTATGGGACTTAACATCTATGGTCATCAATCCCCTAGAACTTAGAACTACTTAAACCTAACTAACCTAAGGACAGCACACAACACCCAGCCAGCACGAGGCAGAGAAAATCCCTGACCCCGCCGGGAATCGAACCCGGGAACCCGGACTTGGGAAGCGAGAACGCTACCGCACGAACACGAGATGCAGGCTATTTAGGGTCAACTGCCACTTTTCGCACTATTCCGATATTTCTTCTAAATCGTTTTGCAGTTTGTTTTGATCTTCTGATGACTTTATTAGTCGGTAAATGACAGCGTCATCTGCAAACAACCGAAGACGACTGCTCAGATTATCTCCCAAATCGTTTATATAGATAAGGAACAGCAAAGAGCCTATAACACTATCTTGTGGAACGCCAGAAATCGCTTCTGTTTCACTCGATGGCTTTCCGTCAAGTACTACGAACTGTGACCTCTCTGACACGAAATCACAAAACCAGTCACATAACTGAGATAATATTCCATAAGCAAGCAGTTTCACTACCAGCCGTTTGTGTGGTACAGTGTCAAAAGCCTTCCGTAAACCCAGAAATACGGAATCGATCTGAAATCCCTTTTCAATAGCACTCAACACTTCATTTGAATGAAGAGCTAGTTATGTTTCACAGGAACGATGTTTTCTAAACCCGTGTTGACTGTCTGTAAATAAATGCCTCTGAGCACTATGGGACTTAACATCTGAGGTCATCAGTCCCCTAGAACGTAGAACTACTTAAACCTAACTAACCTAAGAACATCACACACATCCATGCCCGAGGCAGGATTCAAACCTGTGCCATTAGCAGTCGCGCGGTTCCGGACTGAAACGTCTAGAGCCGCTTGACCACCGCGGCCGGCTGACCGTGTGTCAATAGACCGTTTTCTTAGAGGTACTTTATAATGTTCGAACACAATATATGTTCTAAAATCCTGCTGCATATCGACGTTAACGATATGGGCCTCTGATGTAGTGGATTAGTCCTGCTACCTATCTTGATTGTTGGTGTGACCTGTGCAACTTTTCAGTCTTTGGGTACACATCTTACGTCGAACGAACAGTTGTATATGATTGATATGTATGGAGCTAATCCATCAGCATCCTCCGAAAGGAACCTAATTGGTATACCTTCTGGACCAGAACACTTGCTTTTATTAAGTGAAATAAGTTACTTTACTACTCCGAGGATATTTACATCTGCGTTACTCATGTTGGCAGCTGTTCTCGATTAGAATTCTGGAATATTTACTTCGTCTTCTTTTGAGAAGGCTTTTCGGAAGGCTGTGTTTAGTAACTCTGCTTTGGCAGCACTGTCTTCGATAGTATCTCCATTGATATCGCGGAGAGAAGGCATTGATTGTTTCTTGCCGCTAACATATTTCACATACGACCAGTATCGCTTTGGATTTTCTGCCAGGTTTCGAGGCAAAGTTTCGCTGTGGAAACCGTTATAGGAATCTCGCATTGAAGTCCGCGCTAAATTTCTAGCTTTTGTAAAAGATCACCAATTTTGGGGATTTTGTCTCTGATTAAATTTGGAATGTTTGTTTCGTTGTTTTTGCAACTGTGTTTTAACTCGTTTTTTGTACCAAGGAGGATCAGCTCCATCGTTTGTTATGTTATTTGGCATAAATCTGTCAATTGCTGCCGATACTATTTCTCTGAATTTAAACCACATCTGGTTTACACTTATATTATTAGCCTGCAATGAGTGGAAATTGTCTCTCAGGAAGGCGGCAAGTGAATTTTCATCTGCTTTTCTGAATAGGTATATTTTTCGCTTATTTTTTGAGGATTTGGGGATTACAATATCAATCTCGCTACTACAACCCAGTGTTCATTAATCCCTGAAACGGTTTTGATGATCGTTATTATATGAGGATTTTTGTTGCTAAGACTTCAAGTGTGTTTTCACAACCGTTTACTGTCCGCCTGGGCTCATGAAATACGAGGTAACTGGTCGAAATAACTTTCAAAGAACGCATTGAGCGAAATTTCGGATGGTATTTTATGCGTACTTTCCGAATTAAACACGAATTTTCGCCAACATGTCGAGGGTAAATTAAAGTCACTACCAACTATTGTCGTATGAGTCGGGTACGTGTTTGAAATCAAATTCAAGTTTTCTTTGAACCTTTCAGCAACTGTATCATCTGAATTGGGAGGTCGGTAAAAAGATACAATTATTATTCTATTCTGGTTGCCAACAATTACCTCTGCCCGTACTAACTCACAGGAAGTAACTACTTCAATTTCGCGACAAGTTAAACTACTTCTGACAGCAACAAACACGCACCGCAAACCGTGTTTAGCCTATCCTTTCGGAACACCGTTAGGCTGAGCTTATATCCGGCTTTAACCAGCTTTCAGTACCTATAATTATTTGAGCATCTGTGCTTTCTATTAGCGCTAGTAGCTCTGGTTCTTTCCCAACACAGCTACGACAATTTAGAATTGTTATTCCAGTGGTTCCTGTATCTACGTTCTTCCTGTGTTCGGTCTCCACCCTTTGTGACTGAAGTCTTTCTTGTGTTTTCCCGAGACCTTCTAACCTAAAAAACCACCCAGTCCACGCCACACCGCCCCTGCTACCCGTGTAGCCGCCTCCTGCGTATAGTGGACACCTGACCTATTCAGAGGAACCCGAAATCCAACGATCCTTTGGCGCAAGTCGAGGAATCTGCAGTCTACAAGGTCGCAGAACCACCTGAGCCTCTGATTCAGATCCTCCTCTGATTCAGACCCTCTGTACCAGAGTTCCGCAATCGGTCCTGCCGACTAAGCTGCAAATGGTCAGCACTGCTTTCATCTGGTAAGCAAGACTGGCAGCCTTTAACACTTCTGTTAGCTGCTCGAAACCAGAGAGAATCTCTTGTGACACACATCATTTCTACCGACTATAGCCTCCACCTTGGCTGCACCCTGTGCTCTTCATGGCATCCGGGAGGACCCTTTCCACATCTGGAATGTCTCCACTCGGAATGCACATGGAGTGCACATTGAATTTCTTACCCTCCTTCTCGGCCAAGTCCCTAAGAGACCCCAAAGAGCGCCTAACGCTGGAACTCCCAACTACCATTAATCCCACCCTCTGTGATTGCCCGGATCTTGCAGTGGTTTCCCCTGAAACAGGACGGGCGACAGCACATGGCTCATCGACAGTGCCAAACACAGATAGCACCTGGAACCTGTTTGTCAGACAAACCGGGGAGGCCTTACGTGCGGCTGTCTTGGAAGCTTTTAGACCCTTGCTTCCCACTCGACCACAGGTGAGGGGTCAGCCTCAGTGCGAGAAGTAACTGGGTTGTCCACCGGTGAGGACCGATCGGAGGACTCTGACTTGCTGAACGTCCGTTGGATCCCCACGGCCGGCCCACAACCACTGGTGCCCATCCACTGCAGCCTCAAGCTGTGTAACCGAAGCCATCACAGCCTGAATCTGAGAGCGAAGTGTCACCAACTCGGCTCGCATCCGCTCACAACAATCGCAGTCCCTGTCCATACTAAAGACAGTGGAATACAAAGCTATGCAGATAAATGGACTATCGGCACGTGCTGCGCTACGCTACTGTAGAACCTGACGAAACCGCACCAACTGTGTCTAGTAATACGCAAATATTCGAAAACCTAACTACCGAAGCACTCAGGTGAAAGTAAATAATTTGTCCCTGATTAATAACTTTTAATATGTCACAAAATCGGTTTACTTTCTGACACAAACGAAAACGCGAGAACTGGTGCTATTAGATGTTAAATTTACACGCAGAAACTCAAGAAACTAAACTATTAAAGCACACTAATGATACAACAAAATTCGCTCCTGGTTAAGAACTCGTTAATGACACAAAAGCGGTTACTTCCCTGTTGCTTCCTCTGCCTCGGTCGGCTACTACTGCCTGTACAAAACAATGCATGCACATTTGGATGCTTCCATTCAACATTCTATCAGTTACAGCGGTTTTTAATATACCAGGATTTCACATTTGCAGTAGTTTATGTCATTCTTACATTGTCTTGTGATCTTGCAGTGTTATTAGTTAAATATGTTACCTAGTCAAATGTTATCTCACAATTTTATTACTCTGCATTACTTATTTTCTTGTCTTGGGATTTTTTCCCATCAATGTATATCATTATTGTAGCAAGCACAGATATTTCATACAAAATAAAAGATTTCTGAACTCTTCCTCATTGTTAGCAATAATGTTGAAACAGGTTATTTACTGTATTACACGTCCTAACAAGAAATGACAGAGGGATAAAAAGCGATATAGAGCACACATGCGGTTCTGTCATACTCCGTCAGGATAGTCACCCTCAATAGCTTCACAATCAACCAAACTTTGGAGTGTTATTATTTTCCTCGTTTCCATGAAATAATTAATTGTGTCATCACAGATGTCACAAATTTTAAGTGTTCGCTGCATTCCCATTGGTCTGGTGCAAGGCGCGGCCGAGTACTGTCAGCTGTGTGTGTGTGTGTGTGTGTGTGTGTGTGTGTGTGTGTGGTCGGCGCGGCGGCGCACCGTTACAGCTGCCGGCGGTCCCGCGCCGGCCGTCGGCCTGCCGCTAATGGTAATTCGGCCCGCGCTCTGCCCGCAGCTGGCGTGGTGTGCTGTGCTGCCTACGCCGCTGCCTGGCACAGTGGCACACCCCTCCCCCACACCAGCCGCGCACTCCGACGCCACGCCGCAGCCACCCTTCCGCACGTGATGTTGTTTTTGGAATTTACAAAGCACAGGCAATCCTCACACGGACGAGTGACCATAATCAAATATAACAAACAGGGCGAAGAAAAATTTGCGCTTTCGGACTTCGTAGCGCGATTCCTCACATACTAACAATACAAAAATGTCTGTCGCAAAATTTCATCCTGCACATATTTCCGGGATTATATGGATGTTGAACATTGGAAATATGGCAACACTGTAATCACATGTTGAACTCTGTTGGATTCCTTTCATGTTAATTTCTTAAATCTATTGTCATTTACGGCATAAATTCCGCTTCCAAATTTACTGTGGTGTTTCTGACTCTATCTGGGAGGAGACTGAGCAGTGGAACGTGTTACTTTTACACATAAACAAGAACGATCTGTCACACTACTACACTTTAAAACACAGTTTATTTTCATGTCACACAATCTCATATGGAACCTACATGCGCTTTCTTTGAAATAGTGTATATGATAAGATACTGTCATCCCCCTTCAAATGGTTCTGAGCACTATGGGACTTAACATCTGTGGTCATCTGTCTCCTAGAACTTAGAACTACGTAAACCTAACTAACCTAGGGACATCACACACATCCATGCCCGAGGCAGGATTAGAACCTGCGACCGTAGCGGTCACGCGGTTCCAGACTGAAGTGCCTAGGACCGCATGGCCACACCGGCCGGCCATCCCCCTTCCCTTCTGTGTGAAAGGATGAATATGCAAATGTATTTCTAGTAGCATGCTTGATGGTAGCAGACAAGCCTGTCTGCCAGAGAACAGTAGGACCAACGTCGGAACAGGTAGCTACGCTTTCTGAAAGCAAAGAGGTTTCTATTCTTAGCATGGTCCTGTCTGTCCCTTGTCATGTTGGTATAGGAAGCTGCCTCTCTCGTCACTTCCGTTTGTATCTGTGAAGCACCCTCCGTAGGGGCCCAGGCAGTCTGTCCGCGAGCGTCTGAAGTGGAAAGATCTCCGGATAAGCGCGTCTCTGCTAAGTCCGTAGGACAATGGATTTCTTAAGTTCAGCCTAACTGAAAATTTAATCACCTTTATTTCAGGTTTGGATCTAAAATATCTTATGTTATCTTAAATTGCAATGCAGTGTAATTCGAGTGTGAAGTTCAGAATATCTTCCAGCAGTTGCTTTGTCACTACTTTGTGAGTAAAGTGGAACCACGTGTTGATGATCCATAACTCTAACTAATCAATCTTAAAGGCGAATATGCGTGAGATTATAACGTCTCGTCTTGACAATATTTTTCAATATAGCAACATTTCTTTAAGTTCAACCCACGTGGGGTGTACTTTGTGAGACCAGTACCACGTGCTTATACAATTGTTTGACCCATCAGGTTAATAGTAAGACGATAGCAACCAATTCGAGGTTTTTCTTTTGTAAGTTGCGTTTCGATGTAATTTATTTTAATTATCAAAACTATTGTGGAGTTACACTCTTTGTGTAAACCAAGTTGACCACGTGAAGCATGTGGTGTAATCATCAAAGTAGCCCTCAGCTATTCTTTTCGTGAAGATTTCACAGAGAGTTAGTATGCATTTAGTATACCAGTGTGTTGTAATTTCATGACGGACAGGATTGCGCTACGAACATAACTTCTTTGGGTGAAAATTGAATCGGATGGTTGTGATTCATTTCCTCTTGCATATGTTTCAACGTTCTTCGTGTGTTATTTTATGAACGCAGTGCTGTATGCAGTCTCCCAATCTTGGCTCCATATTTGATGTGTTCCGTAAGATTACAAACTCACATTTTCACAATCCTAAATAAGGCACCAGTTTAATTATGAATCAAGTTTAATATGCTGAAATTTTAACGGTACAATGATCAACGTTAAAATAAATGTCAAATATAAACTAATTTATTTCTTTTTATTGAAATTCTCTTACATATATATATATATATATATATATATATATATATATATATATCACCGGTTGTCGTAAGACTATTAAAAGATTATATGACTATTAAAAGATTATAATTAATGTTAGTCTGATTGGGAATTTCGTAAGCTAGACTGGATACCTGGTGAAACAGTTGCTCAGTAATGCAAGGTTAACTTCCCCAGATAGCTCACAGCTTTTAACCCGCTTTTATTGTCTTGAATCAGCACCGCTTTCAGAACAAATTAATATATCAACTTTACAATGTAATAGCCTCTGTCGTCATCCAGCAGCGATGCTGCGCAGTTGGTGCAATGGGTAGTGTTTTGGATTAGTATGCAAAAGGTCGAGGACTCAGTTCTGGTCATCGGTCCCATCGGATTAGGGAAGTAAGGCGGAGGACGTCCGCCGTATCCTTTCAACGAAACAATCGTGGCATTTGCCTGAAGTGATGTAAGGAAATCATGGACAACCTAAAACAGGATTTTTGGACGCGGGTATGAAATGTCATTTTCCTGAATGTGAGACCAGTGTGCTATCCACTGTGCTACCTCGCTCGGTTTCGATTATAGGTCGAGGGGTATATCTTTTTATTAGCTAAATGTAGTCTGCGTGGTACGGTATCTGGCGTCTTAATCGTCATACAGCGACTACAGTGCGTCTTCTACTAAACATTTGCACTTACATACTACGAACATAGACATGGAAGTACAACGGTTTTTATCGATCATCTTTTAAAAACCCTTTCGCATCGTGGACGCGAATTGTTGCGCACCACTGCAAACCTGTTTCCTGTATACCCTTCTCCAACGGTCCCATCGATTACTATCACCTTTTATTCTTTCGAAATTTAGGTCCATTGCATTTCGTTAGGATTTTAGGTCACAAGTAGGGCTAGCAACGTAATTTGCAAATAATTTACAAACTGAGTTATCATTTGGATGTACGCTACTGGCCATTAAAATTGCTACGCCAAGAAGAAATGCGGATGATAAACGGGTATTCTTTCGACAAATATATTATACTAAAAGTGACATGTGATTATATTTTCACGCAATTTGGGTGCATAGATTTAGAGAAATCAGTACCCACAACAACCACCTCTGGCCGTAATAATGGCCTTGCTACTCCTGGGCATTGAGTCAAACAGAGCTTGGATGGCGTGTACAGGTACAGCTTCCCGTGTAGCTTCAACACGATACCACAGTTCATCGAGAGTAGTGACTGGCGTATTGTGACGAGCCAGTTGCTCGGCCACCATTGATCAGACGTTTTCAGTTGGTGAGAGATCTGGAGAATGTGCTGGCCAGGGCGGCAGTCGAACATTTTCTGTATCTAGAAAGGCCCGTACATGACCTGCAACATGCGGTCGTGCATTATCCTGCTGAAATGTAGGGTTTCGCAGGGACTGAATGAAGGGAAGAGCCACGGGTCGTAACACTTCTGTAAGATAACATCCACTGCTCAAAGTGCCGTCAATGCGAACAAGAGGTTACCGAGACGTGTAACCTATTGCACCCCATACCATCATGCCAGGTGATACGCCAGTATGGCGATGACGAATACACGCTTCCGATGTGCGTTCACCGCGATGTCACCAATCATGAATGCGACCATCATGATGCTGTTAAACATAACCTGGATTCATCCGAAAAAATGACGTTTTGCCATTCGTGCAGCCAGGTTCAACGTTGAGTACGCCATCGCATGCTCTCCTGTCTGTGATGCGGCGTCAAGTGTAACCGCAGCCATGGTCTCCGAGCTGATAGTCCATGCTGCTGCAAACGTCGTGGAACTGTTCGTGCAGATGGTTGTTGTCTTGAAAACGTCCCCATCTGTTGACTGAGGGATCGAGACGTGGCTGCACGATCCGTTACAGCCATGCGGATAAGATGCCTGTCATCTCGACTACTAGTGATACGATGCCGTTGGGATCCAACACAGCGTTCCCTATTATCCTTCCGAACCCATCGATTCTATATTCTGCTAACAGTCATTGGATCTCGACCAATGCGAGCAGCAATGTTTCGATACGATAAACCGCAATCGTGATAGGCTACAATCCGACGTTTATCAAAGTCGACAACGTGATGGTACGCATTTCTCCTCCTTACACGAAGCATCACAGCAACGTTTCACCAGGCAACGTCGGTCAGCTGCTGTTTGTGTATGAGAAATCGGTTGGAAACTTTCCTCATGTCAGTACGTTTTAGGTGTTGCCACCGGCGCCAGCCTTGTGTGAATGGTCTGAAAATCTAATCATTTACATATCACAGCATCTTCTTCTTTTCGGTTAAATTTCGCGTCTGTAGCACGTCATCTTCGTGGTGTAGCAATTTTAATGGATCGTAGTGTATTTCCGGGATTAAATAGACGTTGAATATTGGAAATATGGCAACACTGTAATCACATATAATAGCCTATGTCGGCATCCAGCAGTGATGCTGCGCAGTTGATGCAATGGGTAGTGTTTTGGATTAGTATGCAAAAGGTCGAGGACTCAGTTCTGGTTGGTTAGTTGGTTGATTTGTGGGAGGGTGCCAAACAGCGAGGTCATCGGTCCCATCGGATTAGGGAAGTAAGGCGGAGGAAGTCCGCCGTATCCATTCAACGAAACAATCGTGGCACTTGCCTGAAGTGATGTAAGGAAATCATGGCTGGACGCGGGTTTGAACTGTCATCTTCCTGAATGTGAGTCCAGTGTGCTAACCACTGCGCTACCTCGCTCGGTTTCGATTCTAGATCGAGGGGTATATCTTTTCACTAGCGAAATGTAGTCTGCGTGGTACGGTATCTGGCGTCTTAATCGTCAGCGATTACAGTGGGTCTTCTACAAAACATTTGCACTTACGTACAACGAACATAGACATGGAAGTACAGCTCTTTATCTGTCAGCTTTTAAAAAAGCCCTTTGTATTGTGGACGCGAATTGTTTCGCACCACTGGATCTACTAGTTTCCAAACCTGTTTTCTGTATACCCTTCGCCAACGGTCCCATCGATTAGTGTCAACTAATATTCCTCCTAAATTCAGGTCCATTACATTTCGTTAGGACCTTACGTCACAAGTAGAGCTAGCAACGTACTTTGAAAGTAATTTACAGACTGAGCTGTCATTTGTATGTATTATTTCAGCATTGAGTCTGACAAGCGCAGCTATAGAGATGTAGAAACACCACGTCCATTACCGTAAGGGAAACAATGTGATTCGAAAATGAACATTTCACAATTTGCAGCACCTGGATGAATCATGCACAGCAGAGGTGACGAGCGTTAGGTTGAATATCTCTCTGCTGCTAATGACGCTTTTAAATTCTATGTGCTGTTCACCAGGCAGCGACTAATTCCTAGAGGAGTAACGCGTACGTGACAGACTCCATAAATATTCGCACATATCGTACACAAACGATGACTATATGGATATGCTACAGCTCTCGAATAAGCTGCATGATATCTTGGTCGACGTCATCCAGAAGAATATTTGCTTCCTCGTATCGAGCTTCGGCTTCGGAAGAAAGGTTCTCTCTTTCCACCATCAACTGACACAGGTCGTCTACGGAATCGTCGTACTCCAGCTACTGAGAAAGATATTCTCGAGGTCACACACCAAGAATCCCTGCGAAGTACACGTAGCGTAGCAAGGCAGCTACGTGTCTCGCAATGCGCGGTCATTCACATGTTGCATGATAATGGGCTGCACCACAATCACTAATCTTCAATGCAACACCTGCGTCCTGCAGGCCGCTGTTTGCGGACGAAATTCTGTGAACGGTTCCAACAACAACAGGAAGCCCATGACGGCTTCATAAATATTCGAATATGGTCGGATTAAGCAACGTTCCCTAGTGAGGGTGTCTTCAATATGCCCAAAGCTCACCAGTGCTGACACGTTAACGCGCCTGTCACCCACGACCACGGTTATCAAGTTCGCTGTGACGTCAACGTCTGGGCCGGAATGTTGGGAGAGAGGACTTTAGGTTCAAATGGCTCTGAGCACTATGGGACTTAACTGCTAAGGTCATCAGTCCCAGTCCCCTAGAACTTAGAACTACCTAAACGGAAGTGCGTGTTCATGCTGCTCTTGTATCTGTGGATGTTGCGAAGAGTCACGAGCTGTATGATCCAGCAGGTCGTACAATATTTGGATGTGCAGGAAGTCGCTTTGAAAATCTGATCTGAGGATGATGCACTCTTTTGCAAACGTCAGGCGGTTATTCATGCGGAAATTATTATTGTCACTGGTTGCTAAAGTGTTACATTTGAGCGAACTAACTGCATGTATTATAAATGACCAGTAGATGTTGAGTAATTTAACTGTGGAATCATCTTCAGCATCTCGAAATTGATATTGTTTTTGTAGTTATTCGGCCCTATGACATGTCATTTGTATCAACTGCGTATTTCTGACTTGCCTGACCAAGTTCTTGTTATTTTCACATTTACAAAACACTGTACTGTCTAATGTATATGACAGAACGAAACTGGCAAATTAAAAAAAATGCCCCTCCACTCAAACTCCAACGATCGACCTCCTGTATCCTAACCCAAAACGCCAGCCACTGCACCAGCTGCACAGCGCTACCACAGTATGCTAACAGTGGTAATTACCGTACATGAGATTACAGTGTTGTCAGATTGCCAATCTTTAACATCCACTTACTACCGGAAATATGCGCAGGACGAAATTTTGTGACAGACTTTTTGCATTGTTAGTACGTGAGGAACCGCGCTGCGAGGTCCGAGTGCACGAATTGTTCTTCGTCTTGTATGAGGTTCATTCAAATGAAACCTGGTCGGTGCGTCCACCTTTGCCTTACACGTAAGGTGGCACCACGTAACTGCAGGTATGATGGCGCCACCTATTGGTAGAGAGACTGACGCGTGCACACCGTTCGATGTTGCGTAGCGCCAGTGTGGTTTCACGCCGAAAAGAAGATGGTCAAACATGTTATCGTCCACCATCGAACATGCAGGCAAGTAATCAGGAACAAAGAGGAGTGATTCGATTTTTGTCCGTGGAGGGAGTTAGAGGCCGTGAAATATATCGACGGATGAAGGCTGTGTACGGTGAGTACAGCCTGAGTCGTTCCAGTGTTGTGGAATGGGGCAAAAGATTCCATGAGGGACGCGAGTCAATGGAAGACGATGCTCGTCCTGGACAAGCTCATCGTGTCATCACACCGTAAATGGTTGCGGAAGTGAATGCTTTAGTCTTGGACAACCTCAGAATAACCGTGGACGAGATCCATCGGTTACTGGGTATTATCGTGGGCACAGTCCACACCATAATGCATCAACACGTGAACTTTCGAAAAATCTATGGGCAGTGGGTTCCCCATCAACTGACCGCCGAACAGCACAATACTGGAATGGCGCTGTGTTTGAGGAGGAATACGGCTTTCTATCACGCATTGTCACAGGTGACGAAACAAGGTTTCACTATTTTGAATCGGAAAGCAAGCGTCAGGGCAAGCAGCGGAAACAGACGACTTCACCACTTCCAAAGAAATTAAAGGAAGTGCAGACCAGTTCTGGTATGGCCAATATGTCCTTCTTTCTTGACCGCACGGTCCACTGCTTGTCGAGTTCCTGGAACGGGGAACCACCATCAAGTCCCAGCGATATCACGTCACTTTACAGAGCCTTAGAAGAGCCATCAAGTTGAAACGTCGAGGTATGTTGTTCAAAGGCATTATCCTCCTGCATGATAATGCCGGCCCACACACGGCCATTGCCCTGAAGACAACATTGCAGCATTTCGGTAGTCACCTTTACCGTGTGACCTTCCGTGTTTGGACATCTAAAACAAGCTATTCACGGACATCGATTTGCAAAGGGCGGCGAAGTGCTTGACTGAGTCCAGGCCTGGATCCGACAGCAGCCTGCTAGCTTCTTCAAGGATAGAATCGACCGGCTAGTGTCGCAATGGGATAAATGTGCCAACAATTTTGGCGACTTTTTCCAGTATTTGTACTGTGTATAATTATATTTTTGAGTTAATAAAGTCGTTACCGTTACTTTACACTAGTGACCGGGTTTCATTTGAATGCCCCTTATAAATACAGGGTGTCCATAAATTTCCTTTAGAAATACAGACTTCAATAACTATAGTAAACATTAAAAAATGGTTTTCGACGAGTAATAAGATTACTCATTTGACCCAAAATTGAATTTTAAAATCTGATAAAATGTTGCTGCCATATGTAGTAAGGTCAGAGTTTGCGGCTGGTTCATACGGACGACGTAAGCTACCCAAGTGCAACTAAACTTTGGAACAAGATATTGTAGGCAACCAACTACTCGGGCTTGGCGTACGTTATTAATGGAATCAGTTAGTGTTCTCCTTAAAAAGGGGACGGGTCGCCATCTATTTCAGACACCAACGTGGACAAGGCACGGCAAAATTTTATGAAGAGAACGACTAAGGGTACGTACGGTGGAGAGAGAGTTGGAAATAAGTCGAGCAACAGTGCACAATGTCTTGCATAATAGATTACGGTTATATCTCTCCAAGGTGCAGCTGCTTCAGGCATTAAAGCCTACTGACAATTCTCAGCGCGAACCATTTTCAGTGGATATACTAGGTAAGACTGACGCAAAAATTAATATTTTGGAAAAGATTTGTTTCTTCGATGATGCAGTTTCATAAACGGAGCAAACTGAATCGTCATAACGTTCATATATGGGGTTCATGACATCCTCATCTTACACGTGGAATGTAAAGAGACAGTTTGGTGCGGACTCAGTTCCAGTTCCATCATTTGTCCATTCTTTCTCATTGAGTTTGACGGGAACGGTGATGTTTACCTAGACGTGTTAAAGGAGTTTCCTGTGCCACAATAAGCTGTATTCCAACGTTAAAAACACGGTGTGGATTACTATAATCCTGAATGGTTATAACATTTGAAAAACATTTTCGATTAATAAATTCACAAAAAATCTGTTGTTTTTATGTAATTAAAATTTAAAAATCATTACATTTCAAGCTTTAGTTACGTGATTGAGTACGTCCTGTTGCTGGTTGACGGTTGGTGACGTCACAGTCTAGTAGTAGAACCAAGCTATTCATATGTTATAGTATTTTTAGCTGAAGTCACTAGTGTTTTTCCGTACTTTTTCTGCAAAGAGTTTAGTTATTTAGTGATGTAAAACGCATTTGTAACTCTTAAGCAACAATGGAAAGGAAGATACTGAAGGATGATAGTGGAAACACTCAGAAAGCTTATGCATTTTTGGCCTCTTCATTCATCAAAAACAGCACAGATTTTTACGTTCCCTAAACAAAAAACGTGAAAACTGTATTGCACGGCAATAGGGACAGAAAGACAGCAGTAAGTTGCAGAACTGTCTTAAAACTTAGTAATTGCTGTGGTTGTTGCCAAACCTTCTACCGTTTTCTACATAGCCCTTTCGTCAGTTTTCATATTTTCGGACTCTGAAGTAACACCGTCATGAACTGCACTGCATCATCGTGTTTACCTTCGACACCTTTATGTATTGAAGTTTTTTTGTTCTTCCAAGATATTAATTTAAACCACCGGAAAGTTATGTCTCTAAAATTCACTGCAGCTAAACCTCAGTCGTCCTACTACCTACTTAACTGCTGCGGAAACACTGTGATTTAAAAGTGCTTATTAAGAACACACATTCATTTGATCATAGCCTTATTACATTTACATGTAGGTTCCAAGCAGTGTTCAGTTTTTCTCTTTGTCATAATAGTACAGTTTCACAAAATGCTCAGCGGAGACAGTTTGGAGTAGCAAATTATCCAGAATGAGATTTTCACTCTGCAACGGAGTGTGCGCTGATATGAAACTTCCTGGCAGATTAAAACTGTGCGCCGGGCCGAGACTCAAATTTGGGCCTTTGCCTTTCGTGGGCAAGTGCTCACTTTTTAGCGGACTTTCAAATTATTTTAATTTCATTTCCGTTTGTTTATAAGAATACCGAAATTCGTGAGAAAAAGAGTTGTTATGAGCATAAAATGATATAATCAATCATTTAAGATGATTTCCAGAAAACAGTCAAATACCCTATTGGTATATTTCAGCAGGATGGAGCACCACCCCAATGGTCCATATATGTCCGTCAATTTATAGATGAAAAGACTGGACGAGCTGGCCCAATTCGATGGCCGTCACAATCCCTACACCGCTAGACTTCCTCCTATGGGGTTTTGTATGGGATTTGATATAGTGTACTGAACCAAGGTTAGAGACCTGCAGGACTTTAAGCTTCGAATTCGCAATGCATTTGAACATGTCACCATGGAGATCTTGAATTTTACTTGGAGAGAAATGAGATTCTGACCAAACATTACCTGTGCCACTAGGGGTGCACATTGATTGAAACTTTAAGAGTTATTTTATCACATGTAGAAAACCATTTGTTAATGTCTAATGAACGTGGGCACTGAAATACATACTGCAAGAATTATAAGCAAGTATTCATTTCTGATACTGAGAAACCCATTGCTCTACTACAAGCTGTTTGCTTTTCAGATTCTTGGGGGTGGCAGACTGTACCAAAATAAGGAAAAAACTTCCTGTAAATATGGGCTTTAAAATGTTTACCTTAAGAGCTGTGAAACTCATCACTTTTAACTGAATAAGTACTCACAACTCTTAAGGTAATATAATAAACAGTCCACACTTACCAACTTACGACACCTCATCTCAGTTCAAGACGTAAGTGTATCTAATGAGCGTAGTCCTGACAATAGGTTTAATAGAAATAGGATTTAAACAACGAGTCTCTGGTAACTGCCCTGCGTGCCACATAGCTAGATAGCATGTACTCTACAATAGGGTGGATCTGATACATTGGCTCAGTGAGACAAGGTAGCGCAATGGAGAACGGACATGCAAATTCACCGATGTTCGAGTCGCGTTCGCGCCAAACCTTTTTTCTCTGTTACAACATCAAATTCTATCCAATTTTGCACCTTAAAAACGCAATACCTGACATATTTCTCTCTGTTGCTGTTTCCTTTAGTTAAACGTTAAGACATATCATGAACTTCTTACAGACGTAAACGACACTTTGTTTCGTCCATGAGATAAATAACGCCAATGGAAAGAATAGTGGATACAGTGCCATCGTGTGCATCCACTGAGGTACAGAAAGCACAACAGGTAGACTATACAAAATTGCACTTTCTGCTACGCTCAGTATTTTCATTCTACACATCTGACGTCCAGGCTTTTCTTCCAGAGCCGGTCCTACGCTTTAGAGAAGATCTTCAGAACGAACACCTTACATTGGAAAACACTTCGCCACTCACAGGATTATACTTTTGCTGGACCCTGCGCAACTCACCTGTATTCACCACTGCCGAAGCAGCATGCACGCAGGATACTAATTCGTGTACATCCATGATTGGACTAATATATACTTATTCCTTTAAGTGTTTCCACAAATAAAAATATAGTGGATTAAGGTCCACGGAACGCGGAGGCCACTACATTGAACTCCACAACCAATCCATTTCCCTGGATACACTTCATTTAAATAGCTACGTACGTTTATTCCAGAGTGTGGCGGTGCACCATCAAGCTGAAATCACAGCTGTCGCGGAACACCAAATGAAACGTTTCCTAATGCGTCAAGCAAACTATTTAAGAAAATGTACCACAGGGGAGTATTTAACTTCTGCAGCAATAGATAAGGGTCCGAAAGTACTCCTCTCGCGATTCCACCCCAAAGGTTTATGCCACAGCAAGCCTGAAAGCCACATTCGCAGGTGACGTGTGGTTTGACTTCCAACAAATAACGGCTGTTGTGGAAGTTGAAAGTACCTTCACGAGTGAAGCTAGATTCGACAGTCCATATCAAGTTATTCACAAAATGTCTGTTATTGTTGACATGTTGGAAAAATCAATTATAAAACTGTATTCGTCGAACGCTGTCATCTGGCTGCTGGCATAACCTGTAATAAATAATATGGATGCAGTTCTTATCGTAAACACTCCATCAGTGATCTTCGAGATATCTAGAACTTCTGTGAAATGTCGCGGGTGCTTCACCAAGCCGATTTGTGAACGGTTTCAACACCCGCGTTCTCTGTTGGTGGAGTCCGTCTAGTCCGTTGATGACTTCTGTACATTACTTGCGGACGGAGATTATCTGCTCCCCGAAGAAGTTGCTCGAGAAAATAAAAAAAACTTGCTTATTGGTATGGCGTCTTTGAGGATACAGTGCAGCATCAACTTAGTTATCGGATGCACCCAGCACCAAAAGCATATCGATGATTTTATCGTTTGTGTTCTCCATCAGAAAGCCGCTCTACATGAACTTCGCTGTGCCAGTGGTCGTTGTCCGTTATTCTGTTAGTAGATACATGCATGCAGTTTAATGGACCCCACTGTCATGTAATGTCCTGCTTATGAACGAGTAGAATTACGGAACAGTTGTCTAAAAAAAAAAAAAGAAAAAACCATGGCAAGGATTCTATCCATAGCTCCAAGCTAACTAGGACATCTAGTATGGTAGTGCGGAGTGACACACGATCCTCTGTACATTCCGACTATTTTACAGTCTCGTATTGATGCATATGTTTGAAAATACTTCCGATATGATTTTGCAAGCAAAACTATCTTTTGAGAGTAGGTGTATAATCGCATGCCGATCTCCGGAATTTTTCCTTCATCTTGTATATATTAAAATGAATTTAATTCATGAAAGGAGAAAATATAAAAATGCAGTAAATGAAGCGGGCAAAATGGAATACAAACGTCTGAAAAATGAGATCGACAGGAAGTGCAAAATGGCTAAGCAGGGATGGCTAGAGGACAAATGTAAGGATGTAGAGGCTTATCTCACTAGGGGTAAGATAGATACTGCCTACTGGAAAATTAAAGAGACCTTTGGAGAAAAGAGAACCACTTGTATGAACATCAAGAGCTCAGATGGAAACCCAGTTCTAAGCAAAGAAGGGAAGGCAGAAAGGTGGAAGGAGTATATAGAGGGTCTATACAAGGGCGATGTACTTGAGGACAATTTTATGGAAATCGAAGAGGATGTAGATGAAGATGAAATGGGAGATACGATACTGCGTGATGAGTTTGTTAGAGCACTGAAAGACCTAAGTCGAAACAAGGCCCCCGGAGTAGACAACATTCCATTGGAACTACTGACGGCCTTGGGAGAGCCAGTCCTGACAAAACTGTACCATCTGGTGAGCAATATGTATGGAACAGGCGAAATACCCTCAGACTTCAAGAAGAATATAATAATTCCAATCCCAAAGAAAACAGGTGTTGACAGATGTGAAATTTACCGAACTATCTTTAAAAAGTCACAGCTGCAAAATACTAAAGCTAATTCTTTACAGACGAATGGAAAAACTAGTAGAAGCCAACCTCGGAGAAGATCAGTTTGGATTACGTAGAAATGTTGGAACACGTGAGGTAATACTGACCCTACGACTTATCTTAGAAGCTAGATTATGGAAGGGCGAACCTACGTTTCTAGCATTTGTAGACTTAGAGAAAGCTTTTGACAATGTTGACTGGAATACTCTCTTTCAAATTCTGAAGGTGGCAGGGGTAAAATACGGGGAGCGAAAGGCTATTTACAATTTGTACAGAAAGCAGATGGCTGTTATAAGAGTCGAGGGACATGAAAGGGAAGCAATGGTTGGGAAGGGAGTGAGACAGGGTTGTAATCTCTCCCCAATGTTATTCAATCTGTATATGGAGCAAGCAGTGAAGGAAACAAATGAAAAATTCGGAGTAGGTATTAAAATCCATGGAGAAGAAACAAAAACTTGAGGTTCGCCGATGACATTGTAATTCTGTCAGAGACAGCAAAGGACTTGGAAGAACAGTTGAACGGAATGGACAGTGTCTTGAAAGGAGGATGTAAGATGAACATCAACAAAAGCAAAACTAGGATAATGGAATGTAGTCGAATTAAGTCGAGTGATGCTGAGGGAATTAGATTAGGAAATGAGACACTTAAAGTTGTAAAGGAGTTTTGCTATTTGGGGAACAAAATAATTGATGATGGTCGAAGTAGAGAGTATATAAAATGTAGACTGGCAACGGAAAGGAAAGCGTTTCTGAAGAAGAGAAATTTGTTAACATTGAGTATAGATTTAAGCGTCAGGAAGCCGTTTCTGAAAGTATTTGCATGGAGTGTAGCCATGTATGGAAGTGAAACATGAACGATAAATAGTTTGGGCAAGGAGAGAATAGAAGCTTTTGAAATGTGGTTCTACAGAAGAATGCTGAAGATTAGATGGGTAGATCACATAACTAATGAGGCAGTATTGAATAGGATTGGGGAGATGAGAAGTTTGTGGCACAACTTGACCAGAAGAAGGGATCGGTTCGTAGGACATGTTCTGAGGCATCAAGGGATCACCAATTTAGTATTTAAGGGCAGCGTGGAGGGTAAAAATCGTAGAGGGAGACCAAGAGATGAATACACTAAGCAGATTCAGAAGGATGTAGGTTGCAGTAGGTACTGGGAGATGAAGAAGCTTGCACAGGATAGAGTAACGTTGAGAGCTGCATCAAACCAGTCTCAGGGCTGAAGACCACAACAACAACAACTTGTATATATTTCACGTTTCCTATTACAAGCTTCTACGCACTTATGAACCACATACTCCCACGAATGTGCGGCATATTTCTCCTATAAAGGTTGAAAAACTGAAATGTTTGCCCCCACTGACCCGTCATCGTAACTCTTCCTGCGGAACATCCATCGCTTGCACCGTCTCTGTATCCAACTACAAATGCTACAGATATTTCATCTAACTGTCAGCCTTATGCCCCGAAAACAAATCGCATTGGCGATTTTAACGTCTGCGTACGCTTCTCTAATATCACTAGAAGAAGAAAGTACGCATTTGAATAAAGGGATTGAAACATAGTTGGCAAATAGGCTACCTGAAAAACATACCCATTCCGCCACAGTTACAAGTCTGCCTACACCAACGTCTATACACAGCACCTCCCCTCCCTCCTTTCTCCCTTTCCCTATTCTACTCGAGAACGGCAAGTGTGAAGAACGACTGACAATAAACTGCCGTATATGCTCTAATTTTTATGATGCTCTCGTAGTTTCAACCAATAAGCAACGCCTCTCTTGCAGTGATTGCATTAGAGTGGTCGATTTTCTGAGACATATGAGGACAGAAGCATTATGTTATCCAACTCTTCTCCGAATCCATTCTATCGTAGTTTCAACAGCTAATCTCCTCCGTGATACGCAACGCCTCTCTTGCAACGATTGCATTGGAGTTCATTGAGCATACCCGTAACGCTCTCGTTATCACTACACGATATCATACTGAAACCTGCCGCTCTTTGTTGGATCTTCTCTATTTCTTCTGTTAATCCTATCTTTTAAGTGTTCCAGACTGATCATCGATCTCAACTTTATCTTTAAACATCATTTACGGCATTATAGTACAGGTTGTCCCGAAATTAAGTATCTATTTTGTAGTGAAAGATTGTGTAGGAGAAGGATGTATACGTTAGTCTATCGGAGGTGCATTGTAGATGCAGTTGTTCCTAAAAACGACAGACTGGCTTTATGGCACCGCTAAACATGCATTCTTTGTTACAGGCAACTGAACAAGTGTCATGTTAACTGTACAGGAAAGGATAGCCATTGTGTCGTGTAAGTTGCAGAGGTTGTCGTGTGATGAAATTCGGACGCGATTTGATCGCAAATTCCATAAACCTGGAGCTACTGATAAGGCGATTCAACAATTAGTGAACATATTTAAGAGCACTGGTACCGTTAAGAACGAGTACGGACAAGACCATCCATCAATCCCTGTTGACCAAATTGTAATCAGTCCAATGTTGGTGTAGTGATTGTTAATGGATCTGAAAATTCCACGCTCAGTGGTACATAAAGTGTTGAGACAAACACTGAAAAAAAACGTAAAAAGAAACAAAAAACGCCATACCATCCGCTGGTTCTCCACCAATTACATATCCATTATATGGATACTCGGCAAATCACATTTAAGTGCCAGACACAGGGTTCATCGAGCTATCTTCATAATAATTCTTTATTATTCCTCTCTCGAACACAGCACGGAAAAACCAAAACCTATACACTTCTATGCTAGCTCTGATATTCCTTATTATACTATGGTGATCGTTTCTCCTTATGTAAGTCGAGGTCAAGAAAATATTTTCGCTTTCCGAGGAGAAAGTTGGTGACTGAAATATCGTGAGAAGATTAAGCCGCAACGAGAAACGATTTTGTCTTAAATATGTCCACCCCAAAACCTGTATCGTGTCCGTGACTCCTATTTCTCGATAATACAAAACTTACTGCCCTTCTTTGAACTTTCTCGATTTACTCCGTTAACCCCATCTGGTAAGCATTCCACAATTGTTCGTAGTAGTAATTTAGTTGAGTTTACCACCTTCAGATTTGACTAATTTACAGTGTAACAGAAGTTTAATGGATTCCTTTTAGCAGTCATGTGAATGACCCCACACTTTTCATTAGTTAGGATCAATTGCCAGTTTTCTTCTCATACAGATGTCTTTTCTAAGTCGTTTTGCAATTTGTTTGGATGACTTTACTAGGCGGTAAACGACAGCCTTATCTGCAAACAACCTAAGACTGCTGCTCAGATTTTCTCTTAATTCGTTTATATAGATACGAAATAGCAGAGCGCCTACAACACTCCCTTGCGAAACGCCATAAAACACTTCTGTTTCACTCGATGTCTTTCCGTTAGGTACTAAGAAATGTCACCTCTCTGCCAGGGAATCACTAGCCCAGTCGCATGACTGAGACGATATTGCATATGCACGCAATTTTGTTACAAGCTGCTTGTAAGGTACGCTGAAAAAAGCCTTCTGGAAACCTAGAAACACATAATCAATTTTTGACGGTAGCACTAAACACTTCAAATGAATAAAGAGCTAGCTGGCCGCGGTGGCCGAGCGGTTCTAGGCGCTTCAGTGCGTAACCGCGAGACTGCTACGGTCGCAGGTTCAAATCCTGCCTCGGGAATGGATGTGTGTGATGTCCTTAAGTCAGTTACATTTAAGTAGTTGTAATTTATAGGGGACTGATGACCTCAGATGTTGAGTCCCATAGTGTTCAGAGCCAGTTGAACCATTTGGATTAAGACCTAGTTGTTTTTCACAAGAACGATGTTTCCTAAATCCGTTTCGACTGTGTGTCAATAGACCTTTCTCTTTGAAGTAATTCATATTGTTCGAACACAACATACGTTGCAAAATCATGTTGCATATCGACGTTAATGATGTTGGTCTGTAATTTAGTGGATGACTCCTATCGCCTTTCTGCCAGGGGATCACGATATCCCGAGTTCGATTCCCAGCCGGGTTTGGTATTTTCCCCAACCGGGGAGGGGGTGTTTGTGTTGTCCTCGCCATTTCATCATAATTCGGGAAACGTAGCGTGACTGGACAGTGAAGAGAATGGGGATTCGTACCGCCGCTGGTAATGAGCGCCCTCAAACCAAATATCATCAGCCTCATAATCAACCTCTTACCTTTCTTGAATGTTGGTGTAACCTGTGAAACATTTCAATCTTTGGGTACGGACCAATCTTCGAGCGAGCGGGTGTACAGGATTGTTAAGCATCGAGCTATTGCTTCAGCGTACTCTGAAAGTATTCTAAGTCTGGTCCGAAAAACTTGATTTTATTAAGTTATCTAACTTGCTTTTATTAAGTGACTGAAGTTGTTTCACTACTCAGAGGATATCTACTTCTAAATTTTTATGTTGGCACCTGATCTTTACTCGAATTCTGGAATATTTACTTCATATCCTTTGGTGATGGAATTTCGGAATGCTGTGTTCCGTAACTCTGCTCTAGCAGCAGTGTCATCGATAATGTTTCCAATGCTATAGTGCAGAGAAGGCAGTGATTGTGACTTGCCGATAGCATACTTTACATACGACCAGAATCTCTTAGGATTTTCTGCTATGTTTCGAGACAAGGGTTCGTTGTGGAGACTATGACAAGCATCTCGCATTGACGTACGTATTATATTTCGAGCTTGTGGAAAAGGCTGCCAATATTGGTGATTTTCCGTTAGTTTGAGTTTGGCATACTTTTTTTCGTTGTTTCTGCAACTGTCTTCTGACCTGTTTTGTGTGCCAATTTATCTTTTATAAATCTCTCAATTGCGGTCGATAATATTTCTTTGTACTTAAGCCACATCTGGTCTACACTTATATGTGAATTAGGAGGGAGTGGAGATTGTCTCTGAGGAGGACGTCAAGAGAATTTTTGGGTTCTTTTTGAATTGACATATTCTGCGTTTGCATCCGGAGGAATTGGGAGCTACGGTATTCAGTCTCGCTACGGCAACTGTGTGTGCACTAATCTTGTGTCTGTTTTGATTCTCGTTATTAGGTCAGGATTATTTGTTGCTATGAGGTCAAGTGTGTTTTCACAACCGTTTACTAACCGATTTGGCTTGTGAAGCAGTTGCTCGAAATCATTTTCAAAAAATTCGCGTAGCACAATTTTGGATGATGTTTCATTCTTACCTCCGGATTTAAATATGTATTTTCACCAACTTACCGAGAGTAAATTGAAGTCATCACCAACTATAACTGCATGAATTAGCTAAGTGTTTGAAATGAAATTCAAGTTTTCTTCGGACCTTTCAGCAATGGTATGATCTAAATTGTGACGTCTACAAGAGATTGCAATTATTGTTTTATGCCTGTTGCCAAGATTGACCTCTACTCACAATAGCTTCCAGGAACTGTCTACTTCAATTTTTCTAGATGATAAACTACTTCTAACAACAACAACCACGCCACCGCCAACTGTATTTCTCAACACATTTAGGTTCTTCGCAAAATTTCGCCTGAACCTATCTCCGGCTTTAGTCAGCTTTCAGTGCCTATAATAATGAAGATTTAGCAGAGCTTATGAACGTATGTCAGATTTGCTTGAAGCAGTTGTAAATCACAGCATCCTCACCCACATCCTGTTCAGCTACGAGGTAATCCTCCTCGCTTGTGGAGCGATTAACCAAACTTGACTGCATCATCTGAACTGACACATCGCCTGTGGAGCACCTGGAACTCCAAAAATCTACGGTCCGTTCTTCTTCGTCGAAAACTTCACCAGTCGGACCATGTAACCGGACATTACGCAACAGTTTCTTTTACCACATCTTGTGCAGGATGTACATGTGTATAATGCTTGCTTTTACCACGACGGGACACCATGCCATTATGCGCACGTTTTTGAGTGCCGTGTTTTCTGGAAGATGGAATGGGCCGTGATCAGAGCGACGCGTTCTCTTGACCTCACATCCATGGATTTCTTCGTGTGGGGATATATTAAAGGACATGTTTTTCACCGACACCGTATCATTTCAGTGACGAAGCTCCGCGACCCAGTTAGTCAAGCTGTTGCAGCTGTAACACCACCAATGCTCCGCAGTGTATTTCGTGCCACGCTTGGAGATGGGACTTGTTTCGTGACGGTGGTAGTGCTCATGTTAAACGTGACATGTGAGAAACGTACGCTTCAATAAGTAATAAGAATACGATAATTATTCCAGCAAAATCGGTACTTAATTTCTGGACGACCTGTATAAATAGTAATACTAATAATTACTTCTACAATGTGCAAGAAAATCGGAATAATTGAAACAGAATATCAAGAAATGGAAATTAGTACAAGAAAAATTTTATGAAGAGGTAGTGAAGAAAATGATGGTAAATTTCAGAACAAGAATGTGAGCACATGGGCAACTAATTCTAGTAGTACGTTTTGTGAACGGCTAGCCAGTTCTCCCTGGACGTTGACTAGAACGCACCAAAGTACTTAGCACGAAACGAAACACTTAAGTATGAGCAAAGGTAACATGAAAACCAAATTCCTGGAGGAAAGTTTTGCGACACGCTACACTTGATGCTGTGGAAGACTCAGTTCACGGTAGATGAGTGGAAGAATATTGTCTATCTGGCAAGATTAACCATGATTGTTAAAGAAAGGAATATGGCGAAAGTTGATCGGTCTAGGCAAAGAAACTTTCCTTAACGAACGTGCTCTGCTTTTATTAGGTACAAAACAAATAACCTCGTTCCAATATACAATTACAATTAAAAAAGTGTGTGGAAGTGAAACGGGAACCGTGCAAGAAGGAACTTAAGAATTTCAGATATGTTAATACACAAGAACTTCATAATGTAAATAGAGAGGGAATAAAAATGATGTACTAAAAAAATATCTATGGCATTTTACTAATTGCGAGAAAGAGGTTAGTGGCATACCTGGTACGACATCCCGAAACACTTAACCAGACAGTAGGAGGAGGAAGTTCTAGAGACAGCAAGGAAAATCAGAGTATGTAAATCAGATAATACGGAAAAGTGAGCGTAACATGTCTATAAATATGAAAATCTAAGGCCGCGAATTGCAGTACAGGGAGTACGGCTTCAAACTATTTTAAAACCTGAAGGCTTTAAAAAGTATTATTATCATCAGTTTTAATTTATACGTTTTGTCGGGTTTCGAAACTGACACGCAGCTGAAAGCAGGATGGATCAAAATAAACATACCCCGTCCGCAGCTCGTGGTCTTGCGTTAGCGTTCTTGCTTCCAACGCACTGGGTCCTTGATTCGATTCCTGGCGGAGGCAAGGATTTTCCCTGCCTCGAGATGACTGGGTGTTGTTGTGTCGTCTAAATCACCGTCATTCATTCTCATTAAGGGTGGAGGAAGGCAATGGCAAACCACCTCCTCTAGGACCTTCCCTAGTCGGCGGTGCGGGTCTTCCGTATCGGCTCCTAAGCTCCTCGGAGTGTGAGACCTCTCATCATCATCAAACATGCAACGTCTCTCTAAGTGAGACACATACCATGTCACACAAAGGAATCAAGTTTTTTTTTTCCCACAACTATATTCTGAGAAAGAAAGAATACGACATCGTGTACTTCTCATTTCATTTATTTATTGCACATACGTAACGTTAGTAGGTGCCTTGACATTAAACGCACTGACTCTGTCGCTGTTGCTCCGTCGTTGACTGCCTGAATGCAACATGTTTCGTGGTTCAGATTATCTATCACGCAATTGTGTGAGGCAACTAGGAATAAGACGGAAGAGTACTTCAACACAGTGGATCCGCTGGAAAAAAAGTCTTTGCATGATGTCTGCCATTTGTTCACTGTGCAGACGGCATATCGTCTGCCGCCAATCAACAGCGTTTTGGCGTGCACAGCCGCTAGGTCTCACCGTTACGGAACTTTTATGGCACTAAAGCTTCTCTGCTGACTGCTCTTTTATGTTCGCGTAGCCGCCTTTGTTGTCGTCTTTTAGTTGGATCCCTGAAAAGAATTCCCGACTACATTCTACACATCCCCTTACACATTCAGATATCCTCCGAGGCGAGTTTTATTACAAGATTGTGTCACAATCTCGTTTTTTCAAGAAATAAACACCCATAAAATTTCTCAGTTTTCTGACGAAATACTCTGCGGCATGCTTGCGAAGGCGGATTAAGTTGTTAAATACTTTGTTTGATGCTCTCTTTTCACAGAACGCTCTTAAACGTCGTATTCTCAGAATTGTGGAAATGAGTTCTATGACGTAATTTTTACGCTACGTTTGCCAATATGTTGTGACATCTTATTAGGTATTTACTCATTTTTCATCTTCCAAATGAAAGCGAACACCTACGACAACCAATCAGAGTTCTTATGCTGAAACTAGATCAGCGCTCTCTGCTTCGCTTGCGTATGCTCCGTAATTACAACAAAAATAATTTTCGGTACAATGGAAAACTAACCAAAGTTTCAAGTTTCAGTTTTTTTTATTTACCCGCTGACTAGTTTCTGGCCGGGCCCCGATTTTATATAATCCAGACAGCTTAATGCTATTTCCAAAAATACAATAACCATTTCGAGATAGATGTATAGCCTACATATAATGAACCGTTGCTATGTGTATGCTCTGTGACTATTCAGTTACTCTTCTTAATGACTATATATTTATCTTGACATGGTTCGTTCAGTTTTCAAAATACGATTTTGACTACTTGGATGATTTGAAAACGGGTCCTGGCCCGTAACTAGTCATCATGTAAATAAAAAGAAGTGAAATTTGCAGGTTCGGCTGGTTTTTCGTTGTACTAATTAACAGAAGTTGCTAAACTTCAATTATTCCAGCATGCTGGAAGTTCGAAAATTAATTTCGTAAACATATGTTAGGCCTACCGAATAAGTAATGTATTGAAGAACCGTTTCAATTGTGACAAAGTCGATTTGTCGTGATGACTATTAAATAGCTTTCTATGATTTAGTTCACAAATTGCTACACTTTTCACACCAGTTAAGGTCATAGAAATATGGTTTTTTACGAATGTACTTCTGACCTAAAAGCGATTCTTATAGCTGGAGTCCAAGGCTTCTGTTAATCCAGACGTTTGGGTTCTTCTGTTATTTCTATAGAAACCTTCATCCACTGTTTCATCTATTTAGCGGTTGAATTTCCAAAAACACTGAACTACGTATTTTTTTATTTAGAACGGTGAAGCAAGATACAAAATTTCATAGATTTAACTTTCAAAATGTTTTAATAATGAAATATTTTCATGAAACGTTTCATACCCTACTTCATTCGCTCGCCCTGGTGGTGAATTTCCAAACACATTGAAACACGTATTTATATATTTCTGAGCGAGAAGCCAAATGCCAATATTCGTAGTTTTAGCTTCAAATGCCTTAATAGCCACATATTTTCAAACAACTTTTCATCCCGAACCCCCCCCCCCCCCCCCTTAGGAGTGGTATTTCGAGATATCACTTCTTGAGCGATGCCCACAGTATAAGATCAGCACTTTCTCAGAATTTCAAGGTTCTGTTCGTAGCAGTTTGGGTTGAGTGCCAATGATCAGTGTATCACTTAGGACATTTCCCGTTACATAACGACAAGATTACAATGAGCTTAATAATTCAGGGAGGATGCGCTAAGCAGATAGGCTCAGTTCTATTTTATGATGGATTAAAAGTCAGTAATGGACGGACACTAGCATCTGGGTTACTGTGAAGGTACTTACTAACTATATAGAAGCTTTGCAAGCCACCACTGAAAGATTCAGTACAGCTCTTTATATACCCTCGTCCAACATACGGTTTTAATCTCCCTACGATGGAAAATAGACAGTGTGATATCAAAGTTTTAAAATGCTAGTATAAAAGGTAAAAAAATTGAGAATTATTTCTTTAGTTGGTGTTTGCTGTTGAGTAGAAAACGGGAGACAGTAAGGTCCATCGTGATGCGACCTAGAGCAGAATAGCACAAGCTGGTCTCAAAACCTTATCGTTAACGCAACTGCGTCAGAATTAAGACATTTCAGTGCCATTGTTGTTAAGAAGAACGATGTGATATTCCTTCGGACATGCATGGTTTTTTATATTCTCAACTGCGAATGCATTTCAGGTAGCTATCAGAATTGTCTGACTGACTTTCTTATAAACAAATGACGTGAATTTATTACACCGTAGCATTTCCGTGTCTTAATACTTCCATAATAATAGTAGCTGAAGTATTCATTTGTGTTGCCTTGGTACCGACAGATGCTGGACAAATAGTTTATTTATGTTGGTACTGTGCTTGCAGTTGCTGAACATGTATAGCCTTGTTCAGTCCACTGTGAACAGTGGGGTTTTCGCTTCAGTTTCTTACCTGCAATTGTGATTTGACATCTGCGTGCTCGTTTCACAGGAGTTTTCGCTTCAGAATTATATCCCTGACTACTGTGTGGAGTACTGGCGCAGGAGGGCTTCTGTTTTCCACTAAACAATATATATATATATATATATATATATATATATATATATATATATATATATATATATATATTCTGAAGACAGTACCGCCTGAGATATTGATCTAACTCTCCTCACATTCGTATCTGTCTGTTACGTAGAAGCAAACACTGTAGGCAGTGTTGCACGTTGTCACCACTCATTCTGACTTAACCTTCAGTCCTTCTTCACCTTGATCCATTCGGATGACATCGCGTGCGTTGGTCACACGCTCCTGTAACATTACGCAGTGTCCATGGGTTGAACATACAGCATTGCCTTTAACCCTGTGGTCCAGTTGTAGACCGCAGTGTACAAAGAAGCGACATTAAAAACCGTACCACATCGTTAAATGTCCTCTTATCCACAAATCCAACGGATTCATGTCCGGTGAACGGGGAGACCACGCCACCAGACCTCCTAGACCATTTCATCGTCCTTGAAACGTTGGGATGAAGAACCGCCTGATGATTAGTAGGAGATGGATTGGCGCTCCGTCGTGCAAAAACCATAGTCTTTGTCTTTCTCCAAGGGCAATGTTCTACAATACTGCTGGTAATTCATAGGTCAGAAATCAGCTATGCGCTGCACCTGCTAATCTGTTTGGTGAAGTATGTGGTTCTATGAGACTGTCATCGACAATTCATGTCCAAACACTCATGCTGAGGAGATCATAATGCCGCGAATTCATGATTGCTCGATGATTTACATCTGCCCACACGTGCGTGTTATGGTAATTTACTATGCCATCTCTTATGGTTCTCACCTCACCTGTAACCAAGAGCGAGCCTGTAGACTATGGATCTTGAAGAGACCACCTCTCAACATTTTTTGTTTTCCGGACATATCATTATAGGAATTTTTCTTCTAATTTCGACCAACACCGCCTGTCGTATACATAGGTGAAACGTTTTTTAGACACCCGTGTCTGTGTATGAATGTTCACACACTTATCTTTGCATACGAGATAAAACTAGCAAATAAAAAAAATCATTAACATATAAACCACAAGGGAATATAACGCACTACTGAAAGAAAACAGGAGAGCTAAAATGGTGAACTAAAGATTATCACACAGCAAGGCTAACGATGAAGTCTACTAGCAGTGTGTTATTTCCCGGACATGCGGAAACACTTTCTATGGGCAGCCACGATCCGGAAGCGTGCTCCCAGAATCATCTCCTCGAAGGCACCCTAAGCTGCCTACTGTGGACACATGCATACATGCATTGTAGCAATAAGCTATGCTTCCTATCACTACCGTTATCATCGCCAGCAAACGTCTGGATACGTGTCAGTGAGCAATGCGGTCTCACAATTTTTTCTAACCACTAACGTTACATAAGTTCAGTCCACAGCGCTTCAGGAAAGCATCTCTTCCTAACTCATAACATGCTATATACTTCAGAAGTGCTGTTTTAGTTCAAAAATTTTAAGACTGTTGGCTCCCCAGCTTTGATGTATGTGAAAAATGTTAATTCAAGTAGCTTTTGTCTACAATTACTTGTTCAAAACAACCTACATGTAACTTTTTGTCTAGAGGGTACTACTTGCCTTTGTCGAACACTGATGGCCACTGAAAGCAATAATGTCACAGTACACCACCATTTTCGATCACTTAGGAAGGTTACATTAAAATTATAAATTTTTGTTGTTTTCAAATTTATTGGTAGATTTAAATGGTCGAGATCGTGGAATTTACCTGTGCAGCCCGCTGGCTTATGCAGGGAATGATGAAACTATGTATGGTTTTTAGGATACTTTCCACCCTTGTGTAAGACAATTATTGTCTAGTCCGCTCTCGCCCTATCACCTCAGAAAAGAAACCCCGTTATTATTGTTGTTGTTGTTGTTGCTGCTGCTGTTATTGTTTGTTTGTTTGCCTGACGACCGGTACGTTATAGACATTTCACTAGCCGAAACAAACAGATATACTGAACGTGGCAGATTTTAGCACAGTCAGTCTTCCAGTATTTGTTGCATACGAGGACTCGTCATCAAAGAATAATCATAATCTTTTGAGGCCATACTTCCTTGAGCGTAAATTTACTCTCATTTTATTCAGTTAACTTAATGTGCAACAGTCACTCCGCAAAGGTTTCATTGTTGGCACTCCTGCACCACGATAATGCACGGCTGCATGTTGCAAAAGTTATTGAATATCTTGCAAAAAAACAATGTAAAGTGCATCCCTCATCACTCTATAGTTCGAATTTAGCCCAGTTTTCTTCTTTGTATTCCCTGAGCCGAAAAAATAGCTTCTGGGAGGGGTTCCATAATTACAAGCCATACTGAAAGTTGTGGTGGTGATTCTGTGATTCTGAAGGACCCTCAAAAAAATGGTTGCCAGCATGTTTTTTGTAGAAACGCTAGGACAAGTGAATCGCATCCACAGGAGACTATTTTGAAAGGGACCAGCAAAATAATGAAGATGAGTGAAGATATTTTGCTAAAAAAATTATGATCGTTCGTTATTACAAGTAACACATAAAAATACGGTTTCACTGAAGGGCCTATAGGACAGTCAGAGCTGCAAATGGTAATTGGTATAATGCTTAAGCATAAGTTCTGTGACCGGAAAATTACAAATGTATGCAATTATCAGACGTAGTTACTGTGATGTAAATGCTTTTTAATTGAATTACGTTTCGATCACCGAACATACGCTCGTGTGACCACTGTTTATTTAGTTTCTACTGCAGCGTTGTACGCACAGATGTACGTCGTCAGCTTATAAAACTTCCAAAAAAGTGTTTATTAATAGCCATGAGTGGTTCAGGAGAACAGAAAGGGAGCACAGGTGTATACGCGGAACTGATGCGTAAACTACAATTTCTGCTGTCCCATTTTTCGGCAAATGAACAGCATGTTTTTGACGTTCCCTTCTGTTATACATTTGCAGAACGCGCCTGAAAGGATTCCAGTTCGGGAAAACTGTGTCGAGAATACTCCGTGGTTCAACGTCAGTGGATAAATAATGTGATACCAGTTGTCTGTGTGGCCGAACACGCTGAGAGGGATTACGTATTGAATGGACGCGTGTGACCTGCGCCCGGATAACTTAGAAAACTTGAAAACGCCTTCCATTTGTAAATGACATCTGGGTGACGAAACAATAGTGTTAATTTGATAAAAATTTTAGACGACTAGCGTTTGCCCCGTTGGGTATAAGATTGATGCATTTGTCAGGGATAGTGCTGAAAGAAATATCCACCGACAATCTGTCATGCGGCTTTAGATTTGACGTTGCATTCACTTCTATATGGTTAGCAAGGTGACGTTGCTCTCACTGGAGAACAGTGTTATTCAGAGTTAACGGCAGGTTAATCTATCATCGAGTCCAGACATAAGAAACTTCAAAACCTGGAGAGATACTGCGTATTTTGGCTTGGAATACGAATACGTAAAGAACGAAGTATAAGCATTTCGTCGGCTAATAGGTCGGACGAGTTTACTCCCTTGCGGTAATTGACGGCAGAGACGTTCGTTCGAGCACAAAATGAAAATAAAAATAATTGATCGATCATGGATAAGGAATTACTCACTATTAGAGAACAAAGAAACAAATCCACAATCGCTAAGACTATGAAGAAGAAGATTTTAACTCTATTTAATATGGAATCCCTGTTGGTGTGAAGTACTGCAATATTATCGGCGGAGAGTCCAGAATGCAAGCGAGTCAGGTCACAATTTATTGCTGTTGTTTCCGTTTGAGCTCAATTTAGATTGGCAATTCTCACGCTTTGTGTAACTGGAAGCCGTTGTCACAACTAATAGTGCCAACACATAAAACAAGCTGTCTCGGAGTCACACATCCTTCTGTCTGAATTTCCCCCCGCCGCTCCCTCAATCGATGTTTAACACGAGTGCGTGTTTACAGGAAGAGAAGCACCGACCTCTGTGTAAATGTAACGCTTTAACTGCGTAGAGAGGAGGAGAACGAAACGAAAAGGACCACCATACGCTCTACACTATATGATCAAAAGTACCCGGACAACCCCATGTAACGTGGAACTCACCCTAGGTGTCATGAGCGCTGTACTGGCCAGTACGGAAGCAGAAGGTTTGTATTGTTTAGTCGGTAGAGAAGCAATAACAGCAGAATGGCTTCATCAAGTCATATTATTTTAGAGGTTGGGTAACCGCGGCCATTGTTACACGATGAATAATATCTTCCACACTAGCTATTAAAATACTTTTCTTAAAAAATCACGATCGATTTTGCATCATTGCAGATGCACCTTCAGGTGATAGGTTCTTTCCTAGTTTTTAGAACATTCATGCCAGGACAAAATGAATGCTTGGCTCTAAGTACCTAATTCGCCATGTCATAACTGTTTTTTAAAATTAAAAAAAAAAAAACTAGTACCCGAAGGTGCATATCCACTTATGCGAAAGCGGTCGTAATTTTTTAATAAAACTATTTAAACACCCACTGCGGAGCGTTTTATTCATCTTGGTCAGGAGGGTTCACTGACTTCGATCGCGGGTTTAATCTCAGTCAGGGAGATTTCTACCATTCTGAAATTGCCCCCGTCGACTCTTCATGATATGATTATCGAATGGAGTTGCCGATTACCAGCCATAGCAAGACTTGGCTGGCCTCGTGTAATGACAGAAAGAGATCTTCGAGCATTCCGAAGGATGGGTATAAAAATCGCATGAAATCAGTTGAAGGATTCACTCTTGAATTCTAAAGTGCTACCAGCAGCCCAGATAGCACAATGACGCTGAGTAGGGAGTTAAAAGCTATAGTGCTGCCGCTCCTCATGAGCCATATTTTCTTTAATCAGTGATGAGATACTTCAAATGCTGTAAAGAGTGACGCACTGGTCATTGTATGACTGGAAACGAGTGATTTGGCGTGATGAACCATGCTACAATGCGTGGAAACTTAATGGAATTGTTTGGGTTTGTTGGATTCCTGGAGAAATTTACATTCCATCGCCAGTAGCGCCAACAGTGATGTATGGACGAGTTGGTACAAAGATATGGAGGTGTTTTCCGTCATTAGGGTGTAGTTCCCTTATGACACTTAAGAAAATGCTGAACGCGAGAGAATGTGAACAAGTTTCACAGAATTATGTATTGTGGCCAGCAGAGGAACAGTTCGGAGACGATGGTTGTTTTCTATCTGCATGCTGTGCCGTGCGCACGTGATATTTTGCTGGTATATAATGTTGATAACTTCTACACCAATATTTCGATACATCGACATGAAAACTGCGATCGAGTTCCGATATATTTATTTCATATTATTTTCGTAATTTTCGGTAAATATTTGAAATTGTTCTTCTGAAATTGTTGTAAAACACAAGTTTAATTTCACTGTGTGAAGGGGTTTTACTGCTTTCTGAGCTTTTATCACGTCCGATCTTTCTCTTTGACTGTGTGAAGCCACTATATGAGACACAAAGGAGGTCCGGTTGCGCTGGCGAGTGACAGTGTGAATGGAGTATCAAGATTTCCGATGCGAAGAAACTACGTTAAAAAACAAATTTTAAGGCAACTAGTGTGCTATTTCTTCACAAAATTTGCTACAAATGATGAATGAAAATCTAAATGAATAAAATTGATCTTTGCTATGGGCGGAGGCGTGTGAGGGGAAATGTTGACGTAATCGGCGGTCGCCGCTACCAATTGAAACTTCTACGTTTAACTTCATCATGCAATATTGACACTACAACTGCCAGTTCGCTGCCGTTTGCAGAAATAAAAAAAAAAAAAAAACGGAAAGTCTGCATGAAGTGTTCCGGAAAAATCCGATATGAGACGAAACAGAACTATGGATTCATCAGACACCATTTATTATACCACTTAAATGCAGTTACCATTGTAAGCAAAGTGGTTTCTGCCCAGCGTGAAACCGCATCGATTTCTTTTCAATTCTTGCTGTTAGATGGATACATTCGCTGCTAGCTTGTTGATGTACAGAATATCTAATAATAAATCAACTCTCAAATATAGGTCGCAATGGGAAATGATAAAACCAGACCAGACCGGAGTGGCCTAGCGGTTCTAGGCGCTACAGTCTGGAACCGCGCGACCGCTGCGTTCGCAGGCTCGAATCCTGCCTCGGGCATGGATGTGTCTGATGTCCTTAGCTTAGTTAGGTTTAAGTAGTTTTAAGTTCTAGGGGACTGATGATCTCAGCTGTTAAGTCCCATAGTGCTCAGAGCCATTTCAACCAGACCAGACTTAAATATACAGCTCTAAAACCGGAAATCTGTTTACATTGTGCAGCCGATATTTTCATACGCCGACACATCGACATTATTTCCATCGATATACCGATACAACTTTGCAATATATTGAAGTCTGATAATGATATTATTTAAAATATCGGTATACCGGATTCCCGATATTTTTAAAAATATCAACAGTCCTACTGTGGGAGAGTGACTGGCTCGCAGCAGTGACATTTGCGTATCCATGTTGACTGAGGATGTGTGAGCGGCCAGATACGGCGGAACACTGTGCAGAGTTACCGGCGCAGTCGCACTGTTTTGGGAACTTGACTGTTTTCTCCCTGACCGCTGAAGGAAGCGAGCCTGCTTTGGGAACAGTTATCTGCCGGTACTAAAGACTATGCTGAGATCATTTGATAACAGCCATTAATTTAGTGCATCCTGGTTTCTCTCGCACTTTCTTGATATTTATCTCATTGCTCCAATCTGGTATTGTGGACAAAAGGCATTCGTCTGTGTACGTTAAGCATGACTTCGCGAATTGTGGCGAACGTATATTGAAAAACTGTTTGGTAAAATTGTCTAATCGTTTTGTTACTGAGCAGAGTGGCTGGTCGATCTTTTTATAGATCACCTGCTCTGTTCTTTTCGCTCATGTTTGTAAATCTTTTTTAAGATATTTGCTATTTTGTTTAAAGAGTGTTCTATGCACCTGTTATTATAGTGCGTTTAAAGTTAGTTGCGACTTTTGACGTTTGGCTTAGCGGAGGGGACGTGAGACCGTTGCGCAGGTAACACCAACAGCGAGCCGGCTTTTCCTACCACGCCGGCAGCGGTTCGGTTGATACAGTGCCCCTGTTGCCACGTGGGGTCACGCGTTAGATGCATATCTGCGTTCGTCAGATCTCATTGTAAGCTGGTTTTTTTCTGACGTTTACAATACCTAAGTGTTTTGTGTTGGCGTTGCATTAATAACAACAGCATAGCTTGTCTGAACACCAGGTTCACATTAAAAGTAGTCGTCCAAGAACACGGTCACCGGCTATGAAGGTAATGTTCTGCTACAAAATATTCCTCCGAATTCGACAGTAGTAATGGACAATGCGTCATACCACTCTGTTGTGATTGATAAAGCTCCACCAAAGCAGTGAAGGGAAGTGGATATTTTTCTCTGGGTAGAAAGAAATGTTCCATTGGAGGAAGCTGAATGTAGCAGAGTTAATGGGACTTATAATCCCGTACAAGCCAAACACTCCATGCTACTAGGCATAGTTTAGTCAGGCGTCCTCCTTTAAATCCGACTAAAAGTATACGGGGCTAGATGAAAAGTAATTTGGCAAAAAACACCAACAAATCTACGCTCAGTGAGGTTAAAATGCTGACAAAAGCAACCATTGCAAATGCTACACCACAGCACTGATCTCGAGTTGTCAGTCATAGCAAGACGGTAGTTCAGCAGAGGCATGCATGAAGCGCTGTGGCGGGTTTTGAGTAGTACGTAACTTCTCTTGTGACCGTGTTAAAATCTGCTTCTTTTGCCAGAACACGGCAGAGAGGCACTAACATTCTAATTTAACTGAAAAAGAATTGAGACAAAATGTTGAAATAGCACAAAATTAAACTAGCAACTGTGGGAAAGACAGGTCAACAGTTTACGAAAAAGCCCTCTTCCCTTATATTGTTGCAAAACCCACAGCAGTTCTCGCTTCTCCAGCTATCGATTGCCCTTAAAAGTTATATTATGTCGTTGAAAACATCTGTAGTTGCTTGAATATCGAGGTAGTCAGGGAAGTTTCAGATATTAATGACATGGAAAAATACTCTCGTCTTTGTGTGCCATCGTTTGCCAAAATCTTGTTTTCATATCTCACACCGTTCATGAGATACGAGGGATTTGAGAATATTTTATTCTGGCTTTTTCGCTCGGTGCATGCGTTTGTGACAGGGCGCTCACATTCCTTCTCGATACTGGAGACAGATAGCGATATCCTTCCTAGTTTAAAGAATAATTCGATAAATTATCTACATTTCATACGCTGCAACATATGGAGTAACATGCACTAAACGCAAATTAATAGCAACTCTTACTTTTAACTGCAAACTAAGAATTTCTTTCTTTGTTTGTCCGCTATGGAAATATCACGGTAACTATGGTCATTAACGAAATGATAGGAAGTTCATCATTACGCTGACGAAATAAGCTATAAGATATGCGGGTATCAGTGTTCATTACCGAATGGTTTCCTTAAAGACGTTTGAAAAAAAGTTCACAGATCAGCCGGATTGCGCGGTTTATGCAGTCAAGAGAGCCTGAACGTTACGCACCGAGTAGTCAGGCATTATACTGCGATCACCTGCTGACGCGCTCAGCACACGCCGGTAAATACGTTACCCTCCACTCGCTGAATACGGAACTGTTAAAAGTCCCAAATAATTTTAAAATCATTATAAGGTTACATATAATTTTCCTGCCTCACATATTTTCCGCTGTCCTGTATTTGATGAGAGTATTGCTTATTCAGTTTGTTTTGCTGGTGCTTTCAGAATTTGTTAAACTTACTTGGAACACTGCGTTTAAATTTTAATGTTATTTATCATATGTGTATGTTGCAGGACACAAAAACCATTTCTTAAAGCTATATTATTGGGGACCTCACTGTATGCCTTAGTCAATGCTGGGAGCGTCATTAAACGGATTTGGTAATATGTTCGTTAAACGAGATTTGCAGTGGAACTAGGAATGGGAGTGGTGTCCTGGGTTGAGAGGAGCGTGCAACTTTCGGAAACCATTTATTTACACTCACAAAAATTAATCAAAGACAACCACGAAGTTACCATTCACAAGCACATTCATTATCTAAAATAACCATAAAAAAGAGAGGTAAAACATCAACCCAACTTCGCCAATTTATACTCCAGTAACTATAGCTCCGGAGCAAGAAATTAATCCCCTAACTGAATTTATTAAGCAAATAAAATTCTCACTCGCTGCTTGAAGAATTAGCTCAAGAACGGTGAATTAATGTCTTGAATGAATTTTCTTAAAATATTATTATTATCTCCAAACGCTCTTCAAAGGCTTATTAACATTCACCCAAAACAGTCAGGAATCATTAGCAACCACAGCATAACACACTAGAGCCACATGTTTGTTGATGCTGTATTAATGATTAACCTGCAAAGGGAAGGGAATAACTACAATTAACCTTAAGCACGTTGTGCAACAACGTAATAAACAACTTACAGAAGTGTATCTGCTAGCCAACATCGAATAACACACTCTTGCAACAAAATTTCTGCTCTCTGACAAACAGCAATTCTTACGCAGAATTATATTGATTCCTATGACAACCGGCGCACGGTGAACGAAGTATTGTTACAGAAATTCCGGACCGCTGACTAATGCAGAAAAATCCTGCTTCGCATTGGACGAGCATGGGGACCTACAAGACACAAGAGTTCATCGCTATGCAAGGTTTTCCATAGCACGGAAACTGGAGTAGATCGATACCGACCGACAGCAGCCCGTTGTTACCAAGACCAGCCGATGAATCAAACTCGATGGCAAGACTTCTTGAGGCCCCGCAACCACTTCAGGCGTGGTTATTAAATTCGTCTACCTCTCGAGTGCTTCGATTCTCTTCTGTTCCGGTTTTCCCACAGCTCATGTCCCTCTACCACACAATGCTGTTTCCCAAGCGTACTTTCTCAGAAATCTCTTCCTGAAGTGAAGGCAAATGTGTGATGCTGTCACACTTCACTTGACCAGAATGTCCTGTTTCCCAGAGCTAGTGTGCTTTTTATGTACTCCTTGCTCCATCTGTCACGGATTATTTTGCTATGAAGATAGCTGAATTCCTTAACATCTTCTGCTTCGTGATCCCCAGTTCTGGTTTTAAGTTTCTCGCTGTTATTACTTCTGCTGCTTTTCATTACTTTCGTCTTTCTTCGATTTACTCTCAATCCGTATTCTGTATGCATTTCACTATTCATTCCATTCAGCAGATGCTGTAATTTTTCTTCAATTCCACTCGGGATAGTGCCATCAGCAAATCTTAACGCTGATATCCTTTCACCTTGAGTTTAAGTCCCACTCTTGAACATGTCTTTTATTTCCGTCTTTCCATATAGCTATAATTTTAGTTTTAGTTTTTACGTTCTGAATCTGTAACTGTCTGTGATATTCTCACTGCCATTGCTTACCTCACTATGGTAGGTTTAACATTTGGCTCGAAGCCGTTAATGTCGTTACTCAGAATATTTTGTTAGCTGCTTGTACTATACATACACGTAACTCTAAATATTTTCACTTACCAGTAAATGTTTTGTGGCTAGGACCTCAAGTGGGGAGGACCGGTCGCCTAGCGCAAGTATTTCTTATGACGCCACTTCGACCACTGCGTATGGACGAGGATGATATGATTAAGAAGACAACAAAACGTCCAGACCCGGAACGGCAAAAATATCCGACCCAGCCGGGAATCGTACCCGGGGCCCTGGCAAGGTATTCAGCTGCGATGACCAGTCAGCTATGGAGGCGGACGATTTATCATTGAGACATACCTTTATTGGGCTTTATATCAATTTTCCAGTCGCTAACGTCTGTTAAACGTTTTACCTTGCTTACTTGTAACCTTGAATTATTTTTACTTACGGATGAAACGTACCTATTACTGGGCCATAAATTAATTTTGTGGTTGCTAAGTGGTGTCAAACAAGTTAGTAGTCACTGCTAAGTAAAGGTCATTTAACTGGCGTTGATTTACAATTCACGTTTACTGCAACAGTTCAAAACTAAGTCGCTTTACGTCGCCATTGCGGGAGACACCATTTCGCCTTAAGTCACTCCTTTTAAGTAATTATTATTAAATTAATTTGGTTGTTCTCGATCTGTTACTATTTGCGGCAGGTCCTCTAAGAAAAAATAATTCTTACTGACATTTTATTACTGTTGTATTTTCTCAATGTATTGGGCCTGTAATTAAAAATGTCATGATGATCCCTCCAGCGGCAAAGATATCGGATTAGTCCTCCATTCGCATATCCGGGAGTGAACTGCCAAGATCGACGTGATCATGACAAAAATTTGATAACCAACGAAAGGATAACGTTCTACTTGTCGGGGCGTGTAATGTCAGAAATTTGAACGTGGTAGGCAAGCTAGAAAATGTGGAAATGGATATGCAGAGGCTCGGTCTAGACATAATGGGAGTCAATGAAGTGAAATGGAAAGAACATAAGGATTTTTGTTCACACTAGTATCGATTAATATCAAAGGCAGCAGAAAAGGTATAATGGGAGTAGGATTCGTTAGGTGAACAGCAAACCTACACCGACAACTATAGTTAAAGTAATCATGCCGACGTCGCAAGCTGAAGATGAAGAGAGAGCGAAAGTATGTGAGGATACTGAACGAATAATTCAGAGCGTAACGAGCGATGAAGCTCTAATAGTCACGGGCCACCAAAATGCGATTGTGGGGGAAGGAGTAGAAGAAATGGTTACAGAAGAATATGGGCGTGGTACTAGAAATGAGGGAGAAGAAAGACTAACTGAGTACCACAATAGATTTTAACTTTTAACAGCGAATGTTCCGTTCGGAATCACGAGAGGAGGAGGTATACTTGGAATACGCCGAGGGATACGGAAACATTTCAGTTATATTACTTCATGGTCAGGCAGAGATTACATAGTTACATACTGGATTGTAAGGCCCACCCAGGAGCAGATGCAGGCTCAGATCACCACGTAGAAGTGATGAAGAGTAGGCCGAAGTATAGGAGACCAGTCAGGAAGAATCAGTGCGCAAGAAAGCGGGATACGGAAGTACTACAGAATGAAGAGATATGTTTGAAGTTCCCTAAGGCTATAGCTACAGCAGTAAGAAATAACTCAGCAGGCAGCTCAGTTGAAGAGGAATGGACATCTCTCAAAAGGAAAATCGCAGAAGGTCAGCAATAAACTCATACAAAACGTGATTCCTTCGACCAGTTTCCTTTGTATGCTTCAGTGAGGGATGTGAAGGTAGCCCATGAGAAAGATAGAGCATCTTGCACTCGTATGGCGGGCAGCCAGCGTTGTTGGGAGGTGCTTCATGGACAAAAAAGGCCAAGCCGCTTGACTGATAAATCAATAAAGGCTCCCGGAGTTCCGCTGCGCGAGACCGTAATGGCAGGTCGGTAACGCTCTGCACGTCGATACTGCAATTACTGGCATCTGTGCCAAACGGTCGGAGCTAAGTAACATGCCTCGCAGCCCGATAAATGGGGGTTTCCGTTCTTCTACGCGAAGCCTTTATTGGAAACGACTCGATATTTTCTTTTGATCACGAAGCTCTCCCAGATCTCCACCACGCCATAACTGTGCCAAGCAAACACTGAGAAGCGAGAAACTTCTAACGCAACTACATGTATTCTCTTTCGCAGAAAGACTTACAATGTCCGCAGTCGCTGTACAGGATGTTATATTAATTACACGCGTCAAGAAATTTGACTCATACTGGCTTAGCATGAATAGATACGATAGTTTCGTGATATTTCACACCTGCTTTCGGAATTATTCGGCGAAGATGCTGCAGTTCGTTGGATAATTTTGGTTACCGGTTTCGTAAACAGAACGGAGGTTTTATGTATTTCCTAGCAAAGCAAAGTGACATATGACCAGGTTGATGGCACCATCGTGTTTACCGCCGATACACGGGGAGGAGACATAGTAATCACGTACACTCTCCAGTATTCTTAACCAGTGCAGCACTGTCACACGGTGCGCCCTCCGTAGCACAACAAGTAACTAACGACTGGCATTATAGTTTGACAATACTTTTCGCGCTTTACCATTATACGAAAACATACAGGGTGTATCAAAAAGAATCATCCTATTTAAAAAAGCCATAACCATTATGTTATTTGAGATATGTGCGTGAACAACGTACTGTCGGAGAGAACAAACTCTCGAGTTTTACATAGTTCTCGCTAGGTAACAGCAGTGTGCGCACAAGTCAGCTCTAGTAAAAATAGGCTCCTTTTTTTGGTAAGATCTAACGTTGTATGCCATATCTGAAAACAGGTCATCTCGTTTGTACTCGATGACTCACTGACTCTAGCATATTCATTTGGAACCAAATTGCACGTACAATACAGTTTTTTTTCCTTACGTAGGCGCTAACTTCGACATTCGATTCCACGCAACAAAAACTGTGAAGTTTTCGTACTAACGGTGTTTCTTTGTGGTGCACATAAAATTGCAGAAACTGTACATTTACCCATATAGTCACTTTAATATTTATTGTATGCACATCCTTTTCAGCCTTTTTTGAGGCAGATACTTGAAATTACTATCGTGTCTTATCTGCCGTGATTAGCTCATCATCTACTCAGTCAGCTTTAGTAGCCCTACCGCACTGTTATGCCATGGTGGCTTTTCCAGGGGAGCTGCTATTCCGGGGCTCTGCAGTCGAGTTTGCCCGGCCTGGCAGCGCTGCCGCGTCTCTTTGATTTTCGTGTTGCCCATGATTACTGTAGTTTCTGAGGCATACAAGGCCTCTGGTAAGACTACTGTACTGTAGCGCCGTAACTTGGCACTGATGGAAATACTTCTTTTGTTGGAATGGTTACATGTAAGTTTGCACGCTTTTTGTAGTTTTGTGATCCTTTCTTCATTGAATGTTGCGTTCAGTCCTGTTTTTGTTTGATCTGTCCCAGGTATTTGAAACTACCTAACTATGATATCTTTCCAAACATTGTTACCAGTGGGTGTCTGTCTTGCGGATTTTGTGTACATGTATTGCGTTTTTCGTATGAGATTTGTTGTCCTGTTTTGCCTGAGATTTTCTATGGTGTCTCTCCTTCTGGTTTCTTTTCTGTTATTTGTTATTGTGGCTATATTATCAGCAAAGGCCAGACACTTTACGTCGACGATTCTACCCTTGTGTCTCCCCTTCTTTACCCCAATGCCCCTTTTGTCCCATGTCTCGATTAGTCTCTCCGAAACCGAATTAAATAAAATGAGTGACAGCCCGTCTCCTTGCCTTACTTAAGTCTTAATTTCGAATGCTTTCGAGATCACTCTCATAAACTTCACTTTGGATGTTGTATATGCTAATGTTTCTTGGATTAGTTTCCTGGTTTTGTTGTCCATCTTCATTTTTTCCAGTGTGTTGAAGAGTCTTTCGCTATATATGGAGTCCTCGACTTTCTGGAAGTCGACGAATGTTAATGTGGTGTTCCTGGACCTTCTTGTTGTCAATCGTGTTCTCAGGCACCAGAGCTGTTCACTGCATAATCTCCCTCTGTGAACCCTTCTTGGTATTATCGTATCTGCGGCTCTATTTGAGGCTATAGCCGACTTAACAGGGCTTTTGACAGAATTTTGTATGTCATAGAGAGTTGTGATGACGATGATGATGATTGGCTTGTGGGGCGCTCAACTGAACGGTCATCAGCGCCCGATAGGCATAATGAAATTTTTCTGTCGTTATTAGGGTCTGTTTTGTATCCTTTCATGCGGAGGAGGTACCTTTTCTGTTATTAGATGATTTTGACGATTCTGTGTATTTTGGGTGTGATGTATTCGTGGTCTAATTTCCAGATTTCAGTCGTTTCGCTAGGTGCTCCGTTAATTTTCAGTGATTTTACTATTTTCAGTATCTCCTCGTGCGTTGGGCGTTAGGAACCGAAGTTGGGTACTGGTTCCTCGAACTGTAGGATCTGCGTCGGTCTATCACAGTTTAGTAGTGTGTCAAAGTAGTATTGCACCAGTATTTCACAGTTCTCTTTCAGGTTTGTCTCCAGCGTTCCGTCTTGTCTTTTGAAGCGTAAGTTCTGTGTTTGGTATCCTGTCATATTTTCTCTCAATGTTCTGTAAAACATTAGTGTGTTGTCTTTGTTGAAGTCTGCTGTTTCATAACCTCTTTTTTCTCTACGGATTATATTTGAAGTGGTCTTCTATATCCTGTTGAATTCTTCCTGTTTCTCGGATGTTCTATGAATGTTAAATGTTTTCCAGTCTTATATTCTGTCTTCTTTGGCTCTGTCACAAGTCATGTTCCACCACCTGCGTTTCCTTTTGCTCAGTTGTTGCCCCAGTGTCATGAGTTCTTTAATGTTTTCTGACAGTTCTGTCCAGTTGTTACAGATGATTTTCTTAATTTTTTGTTATATCTTTCTTGTTTAGTAGTAGGTACTCTGGGTATTTTCGGAAATTTCTGCTGGTTCTCCTCATTTGTCTACTGGGTTTAAATTTCGCTTTAATTTGGAGTATGTGGTGATCGGAGTGGAAAAATGCTTTCCTTGTACTTTCATTTCTCTGGTGTCTTTCCTGGAAATCGTAATGTGGTCTATCTAAAATTCTCCTGCTGCGATGGTGGGCGATTTACAAGTTCGGAGTTTCTTGTGTGGTTTCTGAAATTGCTTAGACATCATTTTGAGATAAAAAAACGTACAAAAGTTTATCCGGTTTTTTCCATTCTTGTTTGTGGGTCGTGTGTTTTCCTGTTGTGTCTCTGAACTTTCTTTCCCTGCCTAATTGAGCTTTGAAGTCTTCTACTAAAGCTTTCACGTGCTTCGTGGGGATTTAGTTGGTGGTTTCTTCCAGATATTCGCAGAAATATTATGTATCTGTGGGTTTCCCTTGTGATAATTGTTTGTGTGGGCCTGACATTGATTAGCGAATAGCCTCTGTTTCCCAATCAGATCGTGAGTGCTGATATTACAGAGTCTATTATCGCTTTGTGTGCTAAAAATCCCATTCCTTAGGGTTTGATGTTTCTTTGTGGAATAGTTGTTTTTTGTCCCCTCGTATGTTCTGTAGTTTTCCGTGTCAAAGTGGTTTTCGTCGGAGAATAGTGTTTCCTGTTTCGCCGGACTTTTGGTATTGAATTTTTCCTTGGTGTTTTTCATTTGTTTCGGTTTACCTGGTTTCAGAAGTGTGTTCATGTTGAGTGTTCTCATGTAAAATATTCTCTTAGTTTTGAGGGTTTTTGAGAAGGTTCGATTCTTCTCTTCATGACATGCCTGATATCCTGGAATCCGATTATCAGGTCTTTGCTCAGTGTTACTGACTGGGGTCCAGAATAATAGATTCTTTGCCATGTTTCTGTCATGATTATTGGTATGTGGTGAAGTTTTGGTGGTGAAATCCCAAAGGATCTGACGTAATTTTGACTGGAGTTTTGAGTTCCAGAAGATTCAATCACAGCCGAGGTCACAGAGACAACAGACGCTGACCAGAGTACTGGTGGCTACTACACAGACGAGTCCGGATTTTGGGGTTTCACTTGTAATCCTAGGAGACAGGGGCCCTCAAAGGGTGGTACCATCTGGAGCCAGATGGAGCCAGGTTTCTTTAATTGTTACTCCTCCCCCTCCTCCTTCCTCATCACCTCCAGTATGTATAGTGGCCAGTAAAAATAAGACCCCTCCACCCTACAATCAAAATTAAACTACCTATAATATTGCACCTTACGGACACTGCCTGGCTGCAGAAAGTAGAAATTATCGATCCTTAATTTCCTCACTGCCTGTTGCTGATGCTCCACACCAATCACAAGAACTTCACAACAAGACGAAGCACATTACTATCTGGGATATAGAAATTTTCCTCGAAACTTACGTCCAGAGAGAAATTGGACAGCTCCTGTTGCAGCAAGTGATGCCAAGGGATCCAATACGTCAGACATGGTTGAATTATTTTAAGAAATGAGACGTAAATAAATGAGATTTTCTCCTACTTTTTTGTGTGAAACTTTTATTTGTAATTTTGAATTTGATTTTATAACAAAGTACTTGGAAAAAAAAAGATCATTTCTACGCATATTTTACAGTTACAACTAGAACTGTTAATGTCGCTGTAAACCACGAAAATTTTCTGTTTCCTTGGCAGTATCACACTTAAGCAGATCATCTGTTAACATCAGACTTAGTCCTAGTCACTAATTATTTCGACAAATGTTGCGTTTAAATTTTTTCTTTCAGCAAGTTGGCTTCCCTTAAATTAGCGTCCTTTGTATTTATATCATCTCGGCATATCTCCAATACTTCATTGAATGAACATATTGCAGTCACAAGTAGTTGAATAACTGTCACTTTAATTCCTTAAATTGTTGTGTATTGCGTAAAATACTCCATTTATCTCACGATCAGCAATGAAGGAATGTGCTCAGAACTTCTTCATTGTATGCACTCTGCATTTATTTCGTCGGCGCACGTAAAGCACAACTACTACTTCTTCTACATCCATTTGGAAACAGCGCAATCTGAAAAATTTCTCTGGCAGACGTGCCGGCAGACCAGAGGGCTTCCAGCATAACTACAGTGGCGTCGCAGTGCGGTGGGGCCCTTAAAATTTTGCTTACAGCTTTGGCGTCAGCGTTACCATTTTCCTCTCCTCATCCTCAATAACATTAATGACGTCGTCATACTATGGTCACATCTGCTCACGATGACATTTACCTCCATCACTTTCCGTGTTGCTCATACAGTTAACAAACAATGCGCTATACTTTGAACTGGAACGCGATCAGGTTATTTCCCATTATGACCCAGTCTATGGTTGACTTTGTCAAGCTATAAAAAATAAGCTGTTTGTCGCCACACAGTATGTACTTCTCTGTTGTCTCAATCGAGAATTTGGTTTTGATAATTCAAGAGCTCGTTACTGATATTCTTGTGACCGTATGTAGACATACAGTGTTTATTGTTGCCACAAGAGAATAAATGTTCAGATTTATCCTATTCGCAACGCCGGTGGTATTAGAGACAACGCTAAATTCGGAATGCACAAGGCTGTGGAAGTAAATTGAACGTGGCCTTATTTTTAAGAAATCCTCTCGCCATTCACTGCGGGATATTTAAGGACACCCCTGAACATCTACACCTTCAAAAATTACATTACACTTTCTAAAACAATAAGCAATACGTATCACATTCGATTACTCTACGAGAACATCGCAGAAACATGAGTCATGAAAGTGTGTCCCACCGTTTACAAAGTAGTCAGGGAAGCACTATCGTAAATATTCTACGACACTTTTTAATCTTGTTTTTAGCAACATTGGTTTTAAGATACTTTCCGTAAGTCTGAAAGGAATTATAAATTTTATAATGTTAGCAAGAGTTCTCAGGCTTTTGTAATGATTCGGTTTTAGTGTGGATATAATGCAATTGAAGACATACGAAACTGAACTGCTTGTTGATGGTGACTACCATTTAATGTGAACACGATCAAGTAAATTTGGCTCGTACTTGTATGGTGCCATAGGCTACATTAAAATAATGAAAATATAACTGCAATGACAGCAGTTTGCGTTAACTGATATTACTGGAAAGTACTCGAACAGAAAGCTCCAAATCAGGTGAAACAAAGAGGCTACAAGTAAACTGGTATGTTGTGTAGTTCAAGTTGTATTCAGGTCGAAAAGAGAGGCTGGCTTTTCTACATCAACAGTAAATATTTGATCCATATTGACTCAGAAAATATTATCCACATCAAAGGAAATAGTATTAACAATTTTAGTGTAAACCATACTTTGAATTATTACGTAATGTCCTAATAAGCACAGTTCCTCATTTAAACCAGATAGTCCTGAATTATTTGTTTTCCAAAATTGATTTATATCTTATCTACATTCATTCACAAGGTTGTAAGGAAGAAAGTGAAAACAATTTTGAGTATTTATTTAGTATTTATTTAGTATTTCCAAAAATGGGCTTCCTTCCAGAAGAACATCAGGACAATAAGGGAACATGTTTTTAATGTATATGGTATTGCACAGTTAACTTGTTTTGGTATTTATACTTTCAAATAAACATAAATAAATTCTAATTATGGACTAAAACAGCTAATAAATACAAAAAACGAAGAAAATAACCTGTACGCATATTTAATGCACTAGTATGATAAGACGAAAAGCAACAAACATGAGGTGGTTCGTCACATTTTACGCACATAGAAGTAGCTTTTTGTGGAAACTTCGACATTTCAGCTGCTTCTATTTTTTTGTTATCTCGTCCATTGGTAATTCAGCAACATAATGTTCTCTTCCGTCAAATCTAGAATCTAGTTTTGCCCTCTTTCTAGGATGTCCTCTGCTGGTAGTGACTCTTTTGTTACTTTCAAGAATTGCAGTGACAATTCGACGACGAAATGTCGGATGATCTATGGGTTCTTCGTTGTGCTTGTAAAGATCCCAGGCATTTTGGTCTGCAATGTCTATGAAATGTGCAATGATCGGGAAATACCACTTTTTCTCTCTTACAGAGCTTCTATACAGGGATACATTTTGGTCAGCTCGATCTATGCCTCCCATATGAGTATTGTAGGAGTGTAATAAGTTAGGTTGAGGCACGCTAATCCTTTTCTTTTTTTTCCCTGGAAAATGTTGCTACAGAGCGTAGTGGTTGCACTCTGTCAAAGTTGATGGCTACAGCAACAACATTGTTGTCATTCCAACGTACAATGGAAATCCCGGATGCTGAGTCAGAACAAACTTCATATGATCCTCTATTTTCTTTTATCATTTTATCTACAGATGATAGAGTACAATTATTAACTCCTTTTCCTCTTATTTTCCCTGTTGCTTCCATGCCCCTCTCTTTTAGGTCATGTAGTAGCTCAACGCTGGTAAAGAGGTTATCAAACTATATTCGATATGGAACAGGTGGAGGTAACTGGTCAACGTAAGTCGTTACCACACTGTACCCCATACCTTCCGTTTCATTATCCTTACTACACGTGGCGGCTCCTTGGTAGGGTTCGAGCCAAATAATATATCCACCACTTGTGCCTCCACACCAAAATTGGAATCCGCATCGGATTGGTTTCCCTTTTATGAATTGTTTGCACCCGTGACTTCCAAGGCATGGGACCATCGATTCATCGACAGAATGATGCCGCATGTGAGGCGCAATGGGTTAATTCCCATCAAACGATAAGTTGGATCCGGAAACAATCTATAATTCAGCATACACAGTAATGGAGGGTTTTCCCTGAACGGTCTGATTTATCTACATTGTCATTGTTGCATACATGCAAATTGGAAAATATAAAGTCAAATCGATCTCTGGACATTGCATTTGTTATGAGGTCGTTGTGACTGTCTTTATCTGATTGCCAGCACATCTTTCTGCGTGACACTGTTACATATCCACTTAGCAGAAGTATTGCAATAAACACCAACATCTCTTCTTCTGAACAATCACCTAGTCTATTTCTCTTTGCTGCGTACTGATTTGTGTAAGTGACCATCATTTGAAGCACTTCGTTATCAAAAAACTGTTGGAAATATTCAAGCGTTGTTCGCCCTTTCTTCATTGCAACTGTGATCATTAGAGGCCATACAGGTGTTGGATTAACTATTTCACCACTTTTTCAGTTATATTTCTTGAGGTTTAGACCTTTATTCTTCGATAGCCTTGCTGGTTTGTTTGTGGTTGTTGTTGCTATTGTTGCTGATTTGTACTGCTGGAGGGACCTGGAACACATCAGAGGTAAAGGATTATTTCCTTGTTGTATTCACAGCATTCTACCACTGGTAGAAATGACAAAATCACAAAGTGCAGTAGCATTGAGCTGACTTGCTGGTAATTTATCTACACTTGGTTTTTCTTCAGTACCCGAATATTCATCTGTTAATTCATCAGTTGAATTTTGAGGAGGGTATAATGTTGCATTCACACCAGTATTAGATATTTCCTCATCTTTTGATTCTAACATGTCCAAAAGTTCCATCAGTGTACATCGTTTTCTGTGAATACAAAATAACAACATATTACCCTGACGTAATTTTGGAAGGACGGTTGAAACATTATTGAATTACAACTGATGAAAACTTTCAATCGTAATATGAACCCATAAATAATATTGGTTAATTCTTTAAGATATTATGTGACAAGTTTCAGAATTATTGACGCAATATGAAAGAAAATATACATACCAATCGATGACAAGGTCAGTCAGTTCGTCCATCGGCCCTATTTTGAAGACTCAGTTTCTCACTCTCTATGATCGACAGCGTCAAACTGAGTGACGCAGCACGCAACTGACTCTGCCTACTTCATATAACAATGCGTCACAGTCTGTTGCAACAATGCGTTATTCGCAAAAATAAATAATTTCAACAGTGAGTGACGTCGTCCTTCCAGAAGGACGTCAGGGTTATCTGGGTTCCCATCAAATGATAAGTTGGATCCGGAAACAAAAAATTTAACCCCAGTACCAAATATTTTTGAAACGTGAATCATTCTCTCACTCGATAAGTGAAACATATTCAGAAATATGTACTCCTACAGATTCAACGTAAATGTCTATCAATTTAGTTTTGTGATGGTTCTGACACATAGAGATCATAATGAAGACTAGCTCAGGACGATCCCACAACGTTCCGAAAAACGTTCGATCGACTTTACTTTCGTTTTCGCTATGTTTTCCCCACTCGTCAGAGCTGAAAGGACAGCTGTAGTAGCTATCTTTTTTCATCCAAATCCCATCAACCTGACAGCTAAGAAAAGAGATTCCTAATTGGGAATGTTTTGGATTTCCTGTTAGGGCATTCGCTGCCAACCAAGGGAAACCACCTTTAGAACCGACGAATTAAAACAGTTTTAAATTTTTTCTGGGTCAAAATTGTTCATTGATCGAGATGCGCGCCAAGGTAATCAATAATCTGTTCAAGAATCACGGAAAGATTCCACCTGGATTGTATCATGGTGAGGCAGAGATTCCGAACTCAGATATTGGATTGGAAGGCCTACCCAGGTGAAGATAGACACAGATCATAATTCAGTAATTATGAAGATTAGGGTAAAGTTTCAGAGATTAGTTAGGAAGAACCAGTGCACAAAGACGTGGGCTATGGAAATACTGAGGAGAGGACATATATAAAATTTAATTTATCTGAGGCTAATGATATTGAGATAACGAATAGTTCAGTAGGAAGTTCAGCTGAAGGGGTATGGACATCTCTAAAACGGGCAGTCAAAGAAGTTGGGAAGAAAAATACAGGAACAGGGAAGCTAACTTCGAAGAATCCAGAGGTATCAGAAGGTGTACTTCAATCCATCGACGAAACAAGAGAGAGTTCAAAAATGTTGAGGGTAATGCAGCCATACAGAAATAGGAGTGACTTATGAATGAAATAAAAATGAAATCCAAGAAGTCGAGGGAAGCTAACACGAAACGGCTACGTAAAACATTTACAGAGATTGAAAGAGAAATGATTGTGGGATGGATTAACACAGCGTATACAAAAGCCCAAATCACATCCGGTGAAATTACACTACTGGGCATTAAAGTTGCTACACCAAGAAGAAATGTAGATGGTAAACGGGTATTCATTGGACAAATATATTATACTAGAACTGACATGTGATTACATTTTCAAGCAATTTTGGTGCGTAGATCCTGACAAATCAGTACCCAGAACAACCACCTCTGACCGTAATAACAGCCTTGATACGCCTGGGCATTGGGTCAAACAGAGCTTGGATAGCGTCTACAGGTACAGCTGCCCATGCAACTTCAATAGGATACCACAGTTCATCAAGAGTAGTGACGGCGTATGTGACGAGCCAGTTGCTCGCCCCCACCATTGACCAGACGTTTTAAATTGGTGAGAGATGTGGGGAATATGCTGGCCAGGGCTGCAGTAGAACATTTTCTGTATCCAGAAAGGCCCGTACTGGACCTGCAACATGCGGTCGTGCATTACCCTGCTGAAGTGTAGAGGTTCGGAGGGATCGAATGAAGGGTAGAGCCACGGCTCGTAACACATCTGAAACGTAACGTCCACTGTACAAAGTGCCGTCAATGCGAACAAGAGGTGACCGAGACGTGTAACCATTGGCATCCCATACCATCACGCCGGGTGATACGCCACTATGGCGATGACGAATACACGCTTCCAATGTGCATTCACCGCGATGTCGGCAAATACGGATGCGACCACCATGATGCTGTAAACAGAACCTGGATTCATCCGAAAAAATGACGTTTTGCCATTCGTGGACCCAGGTACGTCGTTGAACACACCATCGCAGGCGCTCCTGTCTGTGATGCAGCGTCAAGTGTAATCGAAGCCATGGTCTCCGAGCTAACAGTCCATGCTGCTGCAAACGTCGTCGAGCTCTTCGTGCAGATGGTTGTTCTCTTGCAAACGTCCCCATCTGTTGACTCAGGGATCGAGACGGGGCTGCACGATCCGTTACAGGCATGCGGATAAGATGCCTGTCATCTCGGCTGCTAGTGATTCGAGGTCGTTGGGATAGAGCACAGCGTTCCATATTACCCACCTGAGACCACCGTCTCCATATTCTGCTAACAGTCATTGGATCTCGACCAACGCGAGCAGCAATGTCACGATACGATAAACCGCAATCGCGCTAGGCTACAATCCGACCTTTATCAAAGTCGGAAACGTGATGGTACACATTTCACCTCCTTATACGAGGGATCACAACAACGTTTCACCGGGCAACGCCGGTCAACTGCTGTCTGTGTATGAGAAATCGGTTGGAAACTTTCCTTATGTCAGCACGTTGTAAGTGTTGCCAACGGCGCCAACCTTGTGTGAATGTTGTGAAAAGCTAATCATTTGCATATCACACCATCTTCTTCCTGTCGGTTACATTTTGCGGCTGTAGCACGTCATATACGTGGAGTAGCAATTTTAATGGCCAGTAGTGTAAAAGCATAAGCGGCAACATCAGTGATTCAATGGAAATTCCAGTGCTAAATGCAGAGGAGAGAGTGGGTAGGTGGAAAGAGTACATTGAAGGCCTCTATGAGGAAGAAGAATTGTCTGATTACGTGACAGAAGAAGTAACAGGAGTCGACGGGAAAGAGGTACTGAAGAGGTCATTGGCCGTTTTCACCTTAATTGTATATATGTGGTGTCTACTCGTTTTGACATGTCTGAAAGAACAGACACCATTTAGATCCAGCAGCCACTGTTGAATAAGCCACAAAGGAATTAAACGCATTGGCTACAAGCGGGCATTGAATTAAGTCAGTGGGGATAGTTGATAAGTTGAGAATTTAGGCATGAGGAGATGCGTGTTAGGCGAGTCCTGGTAGTTGCGATGGCCCCTGTGACGTGCACCTTAGTAGTAAAGTCCCTTGTGGCTTATTTCATAGTAGCTGCTGGATCAAAACGGTGTCACCACACCACATATATACAAATTGCTTCAAAGTTCTCTCTCAACCAATACATATCCTTACAATTATTTCCTTGTCAGCAAAAATACATATAAAAGTACAGGCACGCCAAAAGATAAAAATACAAATTTTTAAAAATTGTAATACATAAGATTAATCCCAACGTATCACACTGTTAGATAACCACTAATGCCGGCTGGAAAGTGCAGCAAACGATCACTTTAATTACACTGTTACTCAGAAATGGCGTATGTGTATAGATTCTTCTTATTGGCACTTTTCAAGCTTCCATACACATTCACTCGATGATTCATACATGACTCGTTATATCGGACCCAAATGTTGTGGGCATCTGTACATTCTCGCGAATGCGATATTATTCACTGGTACGTTAGGAATAGCGTCAAATTAGACCTCGGACTGAACACCACACCAACAACAAGCAGCGTAAACGTATTTTAGCAGTTTAACCTATCATGAACAGTACATTCTCATGGGCATAATAATAATAAGTTAATATATACATATTTTTGTAAACATAGTGTGTCCCAAAGGTAGCCCTTGAACTTGAATCCCCACACGGTAGCGAGACACTCTTTCTCAGAAATCCTGTAGTTTCGCTCACTTTTTGATAAAGTTCGACTCGCGAACGCTATCGTCCGGTTCTCCTTATCCTCTCCTTCATCAACCTCTTGGAACAGTTCTACCCCCACCCCGTAATTCGACGAATCCGTTCCCAGATGGAAGGGTAGCTATAAATCAGGATGAAATAGTATATTAGGTCTTAACAACTCGTCTTTTAATCTCTCGAAAGCGGCCTGACACCCGTCAGTCCACACAAACGGAATATTTGTCCTTTTACAAATTTACGGTAAAATCCTGTGAGCCCTAGAAAACTTTTTAACTGTTTCCTAGACTTGGGTGGAGGACAATTCCTTATTGCCTCTAGCTTCTCTGGGTCCTTCGTAATACCAGCAGTGGTAATTACATGCCCTAAAAATTTCAGTTCCTGCTTTAGAGTCATTCCGCCACGGCGCAATGCTCTAAAAACTTCATCTAACAGGTCACAATGGTCATGCCAAGTGGCATTCGCCAACAATAGGTCGTCAACATATACAGTTAACCTTGAACTCAAAGCCGGTCCTAGCACTTTATCTAGGGCCCTGATGAATACGGACACAGATATATTAAGTCCAAACGGCAGTACTCTATACTGATAACACCTGCCCGCAAACAAGAAGGCGGTGTATGGCCTAGATTCTTCTTCGAGTTCTATTTGCCAGTAACTAGCCGTCAGATCGAGGCTAGTCATGAACTTAACGTCATGAAAACGTTGCAAAATCTCCTCCATACTCTCTGGTCCGTCTGTTTCACGTTGAACGACCCTATTCAACGTGCGTGCGTCAATCACAATACGCACACTACCATCTCGTTTTGCTACAATGACCAAACCGTTATTGTATGGACTCGTACTTCTTTTAATCACTCCCCACTCGATCATCTTATCTATCTCCCGTTGCACTGCTTCCTTTTTGGACAGCGGTATAGCATACGGTCTCACGAAGAATGGTTCGTGCGGAATTACATGCAACTTGCATTTATATCCTTCCGCAAGTCCCGGTTTGTCTGAAAACACACTCTTATTCCTCATTATCACTTCATACAGGCCTCGTCTTTGTTCGTGTGTTACGTTTGACACACCCTCTACAATACTTTCCAATTCACTTTCTACACTATTGTCAATGCCGAGATTCCTCACATTAGAGTAGTTCAAATTCATACCTACGTCAATACCATTCGGCCAGTTAACAATGTGTATAGGCTGGTATTGCCTATGCACACCGTCTCCTGCCTCGTCAAAACTAACTACTATTGTTTTATCTTGTGACATACATGTCAAAGTTTTGCTTTCGCAGTTAATCACTGCACGGTACTTTAATAGCCAATCTAACCCGATAATTACTTTCGTAGTTAAGTCTGGCACGACGACAAACTCTTGTTCAAATCGTGCCCCACATATCTCGAAGTTGACAAAAATCTGTTTTGTGACCGGTTTACTGGTCTTCCCAGTAGCACCGATAATTTTCACTCCTGTTACTGGCATAACTACGATGCCGGGTCTGTCTTTCAGTAACTCAAATATTTTCCCAGATACAGCACTCAATTCTCCACCGGTGTCAATCAACACGTTTAGTTGTAGGTCGTGCATATTAACAGACACTACTATCTGTCTACAATTGTCCTCGACTGTTTCTTTATTTTCCCACAGTAAATCCTCGTCTATATCCAGGTCATTCCAGAAAAAACCATCCGGCTTTGATCCTAAATCCGGTTTATCTGGCGGCTTTTTCAGCCTCTGTTCACATACGGTTTTAATTTCAACACGTCTGTCCTGAGGCTTAGTCTGTAGCTTCGCCTCCAATACCGAAACCTTTTCCTGTAACTCGTCAACTAGTGAGTGTTGCATTGCTATCAATTCACTAATTGTCACCTTCGTTGATTCCTCTTTAGTCAGATTGATCTCATCTGCCAATCTACCTGGAGAAATGTGCCCAGTAGTATCTGCAATTACTTCCTCTAGATCTGCGCAACCCACACTGTTATCATCTGACTGTATAATGTCAGCTCTAACCTGATACACGCTGTAATCTATGTGCTTTTCTACCAATCGTGTCCGGCTATCACTAAAATTTTCATAATCTTTCTCCTTAATACTCTCGCAATGTTTAAACTGGAGGTTTGCGTCGGATGGGTCGGCTACTTCTACCACTATAACTTTCGGTAAAGTCTGCCGGTCAGGGCCAGAACTTTCCGTTACTATTTCAACATCTAACTCCTGCGGGACGAAACACGACGAATCTTGCTCGTGCTCCCCATTAACATCAACTATTTCTAGTAAAGTCTGCCGGTTAGGGCCACAACTTTCTATCATTTCACAAACACTATCTTCCTGCGGGACGAGACGCGGCAAATACTGCACGCGCTCCCCATAAACACTTCTCCCATACAGACCCCAATAATCTCTTAGTTCGTCGTATAAGCGACCGAACTGCCTTAACCAGACCTCATCCCTCTCTGCATCCCCTCGATCAATGACGGACGTTTTATCCGACATCTGATATTCTCTCAACAATTGCGAATCATTCTTAAACTCAATCTCCAGTTCCGCTGTGGGTATTACAGCTGGCACCTTATAATCGATTTCCGGAACACTACTTAAATTGTTCTTACTGACAGTGAATGTACCTTCTACCGCCGTGTATACAGCTGATCTACTACTTGTGGGCGCACTCCTTTCTCTTAACACTGGCACACTCTCCCGCCGTTGATTATTCCATACGGAATTTTCATAACGACGACATCTCGGTTTTCTACTGTTATTGGGCCGCCAAAATTTCTCCACGCCCGGTCGGCCCTTCACCGGCACGGCTAATGGTTTCCCTGTCTCGTCCCAGCAGATACGCTCCCCGGTTGCTGCTGAGGCGGCTGATCACACCCTCTGGCGTTATTACTATTCTGTGAAGCCCGTATCACGTTAGTATGATACTGGTTTCCGTCATTCCTGTTATTATTTGCATTGTACCGATTGTTATTACGGTCCGAACCATTATTGTTATTGCTGCCATGATTGCGGTATGCATTATTCCCATGGTTATCGTTGTTGTGGTTGCTGTGGTACCCGTTGTTGTTACCACGGCGTCTACCACTGTCGCGATTATTGCGCCAATTGTCCTCGTCCTCCACTCTTTCCAGGAAATCATTTATTGTCCTGTAATTGCTTCCTACGTAGCGTTTTGTATCATCTGGAAGCTTTTTGTAGAGTTCCCAGACTATTTCGGATTCCGTGCGGCGATCACGCAAATATTCCAACTTGCGGATCCAGCCCTTACAAAACTCCTTCATCGAACCGCGCGAATTCTCATCGAAAGGCCTCGATACGACAAATTCGCGCCAGACACTTTGCTGTTTTTGCTCTGACCAGTATTCAGCCAGAAACAAATTTTTAAATTCGTCAAAAGTCAGGTTCGTAATGTTGAGGTTTAAGCCCCAACGCTTGGCATCACCAGCCAACACATCAATAATCGCATTAATTTTTCTCTCATCAGTCCATGATCTGGGTAAAACTCTTTCACAATTCTTAATGAAATCCGTCGCGTGTATACCGCCTTTTTCAAGGGGTCGAACCGCTCCTCTTTCGTCAACAATTCCGAACTATGTGCATAGATTGGCACATAGCTCTGTTTTTCGTCAAGTTTCTTTTCTAATTCCGACACTCTCGTAATTACTTGGCAAGTGGTTGTCGCAAGCGTTTCTACTTTCCTTTTTTTCTCTTCGCAGGTATTAGCCTGCTTCGTCACTTTGGTATCTACTTCGGATACTAAAGCCTTTAAAGTTTCCACCTTCTTTTGATCCTCTTTTTTCACTAATTGAATTTGTTCCGTCACCTTATTCTCGATGATCGGAGCAACTGATTCTGCTACACTTTTCTCGATTCTGCTAATTTCGGAATTAAAACGAGTATTTATGCTCGCAATTTCCGCCTAAACGCCTATCATTTCCCGTTTAAGATTACCGATTTCGGTATTAATTACAACAATATCTTCTTTGATTTTATCAACTTTTGTGTTAACAACTCCAACATTGTTGATAACAACGTTAATAGCTTTGTTCTGATTGTCTAGCATCCGTTCAAATTTTTCAGACTGAGCTTCTTGCTTGGCAGCCCGAGCTTCTTGCTTGGCAGCCTGAGCTTCTTGTTTTGCAGCCTGAGCTTCTTGCTTGGCCGATTGACTCTTGATTTCGTTAATCAAAACATTCAATAAATGAGTTAAATTCCCGGAAACTACCGGTTTTACTTCCGTAGCGGCTTCCTCTTTAATTGTCCCCCCCGTATTCGTCATCAAGGGATTCAGATTTGATTTTCACTTCCGATTCCGAAACATTATCTAAAGTTTGGAATTCCATTTCTGCTCTTTGTTGCGTTTCGGCGGTCGCGTCTTTCATGCTCGCCGCCTGTCCCTGAACAATGGGTACCACGGTGCGCGTTTCCCCCTGTTCGACCGATTGTTCCGTATCCAAGTGTACCAAATTTTGGTAATTGTTGCCTTCACTCATTTTAATAATTTTCAATATGAATGCCAAATCTCAAATATAATTAGGATTACTCCCACTACTTATTCTCGCTGACGTAACGGCCTGTACGTAACCAGTACTTTGTTACGAGAATTGCACCAGACAAAATTCGTGTCCAGAACAACCTCAAATCAGAAGATTGTCCTGTCACGGTCGCCACGTGTAACCTCCCCCTCACTTATCGACCTTAATGACAGTGAAAAATTAAACCGCGTGTACCTAATGGAAATTTGGGAAAAGCAATCGTCACCGAAGTTAATCTGTCGGTAAAGAGGGAGGAAAGGGTTACATCTAAGTGCAAGGAAAAATGCAAATGAAACAGGTGGAAATTAATTTTGAAAAGGGGTAAAGTTAATGAAGAAAGTAAATGTGCGGCCGTTACGTTAACAATTAACTAGCGGTAATTAGATATTTGAGATTTGGGGAAATTATGGTCGCCAGTCCTAAGGACAATTACTATAGTAACTGAAAAAGGAAGGTAATTACACATATAATTAGCACTAGAAGCGTGGCAACTGAAGGTTGACACGTGTAGTGTGAAAACTGAAAGTCTGTCAGAAGTAATAACTTTCGCTGCACTCTGACTTAATTTAGCAAAAGAATTAATAAAACCGGAAAACTGAAAGTTAATTTAGTGACTGAAATTAATAAGAAGCTTTCTTTCTTAAGCACATCGAAATTCAGTAAACTACGGTTAGTCTTGGACTACCTCAACAATCATTTCAAAAGCTACTTGAATCTACGCAATTTAGAAATAAGAGATTTAACTTTGAACTTGAATTTAATGATTCTGAACAATTAACAATAGTAAAATTTAGTACGTACCAAGCTGAGCTGCAGTCACAGGTAAGCTAAAATACGGTAATAAATCTCGCACTCTTAATTTGTGCTTGTGTAATCTAAATATTGTAGCCAGCTATTAATACTTAAAGTGAACTTTGAAATTAAACCAGTGAAATGGAATTATGCTGGCGTTTGAATTTCAACGACACTCGGGTTCATTTCGGAAATGGAAGGGACCCTTCTTGGCAATGCAATTGGGACAATGAGCAACAAAGGTTCATGCTATGTTGCTGTAATTTTGTGATTTGAACAGTTTGAAAAGCTGAGATCTGCCATACAGTTCTAAAACTTTACGTGCTCCCAGTCTTCCTTGTTGGTTGAATGAAGGTTTGAAGCCGTCGATCGAGGAGGTGGCGACAGTCACTCATTGTCGGCCGCGGCTGTTGCAGAAGCTGGATGTTGGCGCGCCTTCTTCTCGACACGGTCACCAGACGAAACGGGCTCTTGATGTGCGCCAGCTAATGCTTCCTGTCCGCAACACCATGTCAGAAACTATCATCGCAAGTCGAGCGCAATTACATGCTGCCAAACCCTGAAAGCGCGGCAACTCGCGGGAGCTTCACACAACACACCTGCTCCACTCGCTACTCCAGCCAGACTCTCTCATGCTCTGCCCGCGCTCCACGCGGCAGAGTTACCTCTACCAAAGATCCTACACACTTTGATTCTTCACACGACCTATCGATGTAATCGTTCGATAGCAGTTTTCCCTAGGCAAGACCCAGCGTAAAAATACAAATAATCTTTACACAACAAACCAATTATACATCCACATAAATGCATAAATATATATATATATATATATATACAAATAGTAAAACAATTACAATATGTAAAGACACAGAAATATCATATATTCAGGTAGCAAAAATAAGGAAAACAAATTATAGTACAATAGATGGAAATAGGAGGATATGCATTTCCGGTGTTACAAGTGCAATTCATGTTGGGAATATATGAATTATAATCCGGAGAGGTGCAAATTTGTCATCAATTTAGAAGATTGATATAATACAGCCACGGCTTCCTCAACATGATATATGTTTGTAGAACACCTTTAAAATTAATTAACTGTGTAATTCTAATTACAGTTCAATAGCTGAGGGAACACAAAGCCAGATATCTTGCCCTTGGCGCAGCTCGTCTTCGGCATGTGATATCGCCGAGAAGGCAAAGGTGCGCTCTCCACAGCCATTGATCGGGCACGTGTAAAGCTGGTACTCGGCCGTAAATTCTCTGTCCCCGCTACGCAGGCTGCTGCATCAAAAAACAATACAAAACAAAAAAGGTCGTGCCACCAGCCCTCCGCCGCATCAACGTTATTTTCATTCTGTCGCGTGAAATGACACCGTCGATTCTGATAACATGTCACTGGACCCTGCTGAGGGCTGAAATTTTATTTATGAATGTTTTAGCTTTCAAACGTTTGCTAGGTCATACGCGACTAATTACATTTCGTCCCTGGCTCCAAATAATAACCGGCATAATTTACAACACTTCGGGTGTAATTCGGTCCCACACTGCGTCATGATCGGAATTCAAGAAAAAAAACTACCAGAAGATGACACCAAAATTAAATTTAAGGCAGAAATGGACAAAATAATACACGTTGTGGTAACGTTCCGTAACGGCCTTCTGAATGGATATTTCGCCTTTCATTTCATTTTTGGAAAGGTTTATTCCAGTTCTCAACTACTTTCTTCGAATGTTTGTAACAAGCGGAACTTAGTTCTCAGATATAATAAAGGGACAATTATGGTGTAATTTGTTCCAAAACAGTGTTGTCATCGTCAGCGTAAGTCATAACCATTCATTAATGGATAAAGCCCTCCCCGAGACTATGCCACGCTTTGTCTTTCTCTAAAGACGTCAAACATACATGGTGTCCGGGCTAGACGTATACAAAAATATTTGTTTGTATTTCAGTACCTAGTGAGGTTCATAACTTTATTTGTTGAATGTTGTACACAGAAACTCAAACATATTTATGCATTTTGGTACATTCAATGTGGGCACCGCTTGTCGTTCGACAAATACCTAAACAGTACTGCCCTTCTCGCCACATGTTCATAATCATGAGTAGATTCGTTGTCCCAAATCTATCAGATGTAGAACCATTGCTCTGTGAAAAATGACCAGGAAAAATATCCATACAGTGATATCTAGCGCAGTCTGATCGGGAGTCCGAGGAGCCAGGCAGTTGGACCCTCCTCCCCATTACGATCCAGTGTTCAGCTAACGTCTCATGGAGAAATATGGTTCAAATGGCTCTGAGCACTATGGGACTTAACTTATATGGTCATCAGTCCTCTAGAACTTAGAACTACTTGAACCTAACTAACCTAAGGACATCACACACATGCATGCTCGAGGCAGGATTCGAACCTGCCACCGTAGCGGTCACGCGGTTCCAGATTGTAGCGCCTAGAACCGCTCGGCCACACCGGCCTGTGGAGAAATATCGTACCATCCCTTTGACAGTGGGGTGGGGTGCCATCATGCAGCAAAATGACGTCGGGAGGCATCTGTGGAATTATATTGTTCACCAAAATGTCGAGACAGTGTGCCCTGTCACTGGCGCGCGTGCGCCATGCGACTCTACATGTTCGTGAATGGTGAAGATCACGTCATGGAGAATGTCTGTATCGACTGCGTGTTTACCCAAGAACACAAGATGTTGTGTTCTTTCGTTATAAGGATTTGTTTGTGTATAACTTTAGCCCAGACACACCATCTGATCTTTCGGAAATGGATGTCTGAAAGAGCAGACACCAACCCTGTATAATCTACGAGTATATACGCCAGACGGCATGGCAATATTTCATTGCGGATGCAATTTCCGGACCCTTGAGAGAACGCAGATGGATTGCGAGGAGGTGGGTTGACCGACAGGAGGCGTTGCTCTGTACCGTATACTATACGACGATTTGGATCGGACAGGGAACGTGCTCGGATAGCCGGGCAGTTAGGTGACCGCTCGCGTAAATCAGGAAATCCGGTTTGGACTAGCGATCCGGCACAAAATTTTCATCTGTCACAGTCATGTTCGCTCAATAACCCGCTGTAGCTAAAGGTCCGATATTCCTTTCATCATGCAAAGATATCCGTGCTGCTCCGTGTTTGTTATTCTCCTCTAACGATTACACAGTCAAATAGTTCTTTCATACCTTTTCTTTGGCTCGTGGAACAATCAGAATAAATTCCTCGGTCCACCAACTATCGGCAGTCCTAGCTGCGTACTCCGCCCACCTACATTTTATTTTCACTGTGTCCCCAAGTATGTCATTTAACGCTCTCTGTCCCTATTCCAATTTGTTTTCGTGTCTCTCCTGCTTAATTGCAACACGCAGATCTCTATTAATGGCTGTCCTGCCCTTACGTTTCTCCACAGTGTTCACATTAAAAATCCTTTACTGAGTGATCTTTTACAAACGTCGTTTTTTTTTAAAAAAAATAAATAAAACAGGCGGTCTCCACGACTACCTCGCTAACGGAACTTTGCGATCTACTTTGGAGAGTATAGTACGTGATCGATATTCACCTAGATCTACGTTACCTGAATTTATCAATATACACTACTGGCCATTAAAATTGCTACACCACGAAGAAGACGTGCTACAGACGCGAAATTTAACCGACAGGAAGAAGATGCTGTGATATGCAAATGATTAGCTTTTCAGAGCATTCACACAAGGTTGGCGCCGGTGGCGACACCTACAACGTGCTGACATGAGGAAAGCTTATAACCAATTTCTCATACACAAACAGCAGTTGACCGGCGTTGCCTGGTGAAACGTTATTGTGAAGCCTCGTGTAAGGGGGAGAAATGCGTACCATCACGTTTCCGACTTTCATAACGGTTAGATTGTAGCCTATCGCGATTGCGGTTTATCGTATCGCGACATTGCTGCTCGCGTTGGTCGAGATCCAATTACTGTTAGCAGAATATGGAATCGGTGGGTTCAGGAGGGTAATACGGATCACAACGGCCTCTTCTCACTAGCAGTACAGATGACAGGCATCTTATCAGCATGGCTGTAAGGGACAGTGCAGCCACGTATCGATCCCTGAGTCAACAGATGGGGACGTTTGCAAGACAACAACCATCTGCACCAACAGTTCGACGACGTTTGCAGCAGATGGACTGTCAGCTCGGAAATCATGGCTGCAGTTACCCCTGACGCTGCATCACTGACAGGGGCGCCTGCGATGGTGTACTCAACGACGAACCTGGGTGCACGAATGGCAAAACGTCATTTTTTTGGATGAATCCAGGTTGTGTTTACAGCATCATAATGGTAGAGTCCGTGTTTGGCGACATCGCGGTGAACGCACATTGGAAGCGTGTATTCGTCATCGCCATACTAGCGTATCACCTGGCGTTACGGTATGGAGTGCCACTGGTTACACGTCTCGCTCACCTCTTGATCGCTCTGACGGCTCTTTGAACAGTGGACGTTACATTTCAGATGTGTTCCGACCCGTGACTCTACCCTTCATTCGATCCCTACGAAACCCCACATTTCAGCAGGATATTACACGACCGCATGTTGCAGATCCTGTACGGGCCTTTGTAGATACAGAAAATGCTCGACTGCTGCCCTGGGCAGCACATTCTCCAGATCTCTCACCAATTGAAAACGTCTGCTCAATGGTGGCGAGCAACTGGCTCGTCACAATACGCCAGTCACTACTCTTGAAGACCTGTGGTATTTTGTTGAAGCTGCACGGGCAGCTGTACCCGTACACGCCATCCAAGCTCTGTTTGACTCAATGTCCAGGCGTATCAAGGCCGTTATTAGGGCCAGAGGTGGTTGTTCTGGCTAGTGATTTCTCAGGATCTATGCACCCAAAATGCGTGAAAATGTAAATTTCAAGTCAGTTCTAGTATAATATTTTTGTCCAATGAATACCCGTTTATCATCTGCATTCCTTCTTGGGGTAGCAATTTTAATGGCCAGTAGTGTATTGCAGGAAGAATGATACAAGTTTCCCAAAATCATACAGGAGCTGTATTTATCCATTCCGAGACGATCTGAATGTGACTGAATGTCAATGATTTTCCCACAACGTATAGTCACGATAGTATTTTGTATTTTTAATGTTTGCATTTTTCTGTCTGCCCCCTGTAATGGGTAGGTTTTCGTCATAACAGAAGTGAAGTGAAGCATCTTCTCGCGATCAAGACTTTTTTCCGTTCTTTTTGTACCTTGTGGGGTATAAAATTATACTTGTAGTATACGCCTGACAAGAATTGCATTTCTAAATTTTTGTAATGCACTAGATGCGTCAGAAAAATTTTTCAGTTCACAGATTAACTCATGCAGACAGGTGAGCCACAGATTTGCAATTCATGAATATGAGCGCCTATCGCATTCCATAATGTGATAAAGGGAAGAATCCAATGAATAATCAATTTACTCTTGCAGTCTCGCGAGCCGCATACAATTTCGTTACTTACGCTACGTTTTCGCGATAAATTTGATTATTTGTTGTGTTATTACAATCCGTACATGTAAATTAATACATCAGCCGATAATCTGCCTAGTTATTTGGTCTCTGCATTAAACAAGCTCAAGGTGATATTTCTGAAGCAGGGAGATCACTGTTTAATTAGCAGAGATAACCATTCTGAATTATTTGCTGTAATTATCGTTTAAATGTGTGCAAGAAGGAATGGTATTTACATGGAGCTTATTTCACAACATATATGTGAGGTATTTAAAGTCAACAAAAGAGATTCTCTGTGGTTCAAGTGACACATAACTCAAATTAATTGAAGAAGATTAAAATGGCCCGTTTATGTGGAGTAGTAAACTTTGTCGCAAGGTTTCTGTGAAATGTATGCATACGTATATAGATGGTACGTACACAGTTGGCATGAACCATACTGTGACATTACGATTTCGAGAAGAACACTTCATTTTTTACTAACACGTGTCGAGGATATTTGCTCGTCGTCACGTTGTGATATTGACAAACGTTTCGGTCACTGCTACAACAAACATTTACCAGTAAGACACGTTTTAACATACGCATGAAAGCTTCACTGTAACTGATATCAGCCACGGCGAAATAACTTACTCACGTATTTATTCGTTGCGATTAGACTATTAGAGAATCCTTGGAAAGAAGAATTTGGAAAATGATTTAGGAATATAAGTATCACAAATTTTCATCACTGACTACATTAATAAAATTTATCTGCCATTCAGAATTATCAGTTAATGTCTAGGACTTTTCATTCATGGTTCTCTACTTAGCTGATATAATTTCGCGTTTTTTTTAATATAATGAGGCGTAAAAAAATTACCCCGCTCTACTTTACTATTCGAAAGTGAGTGTATATTAATTGGAAACATTGGGTTTGATGATAGAACTAAAGACAGCTGCAATCGATAAAACGCATCTTCTGATTTAAATACTTAATATTCCATGTAGGACCGAGTTTATATTGCCTCTTATCAGAATACCAATGTGTTATTAATCTTAGCAGTATAGATAAAGAATTGTTGCTTCCGAATTTGTCAATTGTTTTCGTCTATTTCCAGAGACTCTTCGTACTTTCACATCATTTGCTTCTATCCTACTCGCTAAATTAATGTGTGTACCTCTATTTTAGAGGTCTTTCTTCAAATAATTTTATGGTTTCTCCCATTCTCCTGAATTCTTTTCTGTTTGAGATAGTATCTAGTGCAGTTCCAGTTTTTTGCATATTACTGTTGACGTCTTTTACAGACACAGGTGTGGAACTGAGTGGTGTCATATAATTGAAGACATTCTTTCTCAGTTACTTTTCGTCAATTCTTACCAGGTGCCCATAAAACTTCAAACGTTGTTTCTCCATTGTTTCCGTGATCATTCGGTGTACTTGTAGAGAGCGTCGTTTTTCTTACTCTTCAGATCCAATCAAGGGTCCCAGAATTTTTCTGAGATTCTTCCTTTCCTTCTTTTTAAGTTCTTGCAACAGCCCCCTTTTATTTTAAATAAGACACTCAGCATGGTGTTTTATAATAATTGTAATGTGTGATTTTGCGCTGTTAGGATATTACTCGTTTGTAATATCTGTCTTGTTTTAGTCTGATAGCGACCGGGATAGGTGGTTGGTATGATGGGAGTCATGATTGGGAGTTCACCACCCAGGCGGGGTAGCAGTGAGACGGTTAGTGAATGCCCGACTAGTGAATGCCCGACGTTTTGTCAATGAAACAGCTACGATCAATCACACATTTATTACTCAGTACTTCGTGAGTTGTGCCTACGTCTACATAGGCCAACGCCCACGGGACGTAAGCCATAAACAGGCAGTGGGGAAGGCACTTTCAGCAAGCGGCTCGGTGGTGTCGTGCAGGCGAGGAAGCGATGTAACGGCGTCTTGGCAAGGCCGCGTCCCATTTGTCGCAGCCGCGCCGTCTTGAAGTGGCCCAGTAGCCGCCGATGAACGAAAAGGTGGCGCGCGAGATCACGATCTGAACTTGCCTGCCCAGAGCAGAGACATGTAGCCAGGGGGTAGCCTCCCCAAGCGATGACCGGGGCGGTCGAGTCCCAGAGAACTTACAGCAATATGGTAATATTTTTTCTTGTTTTTCCAGTGCTGACTAAATTACTTTTTTTCGAAATGCACTGCAGGAAAAAAAGTATTACACCCCTTTAAAGGTGTCCAGTTCACTGCAGATTTATTCTTGCAACAGTGCATATGGAGTACATTAAATTATTACATTTACAAATCAGTAGAAAAAGCGGTTCTGAGGACCCATACCAGTGCGTAGTTCAGCCTCCACGGGCGGTAATGCAGGCGCTGATTCTGGCATCCAGTCGATCGTACAGATGGTGAACACTGTCCTCGGATACGTTATGCCACTCTTGCTCAACTTGCTCACATAGTTCTGTAAGAACCCCATCATACCCAATATGATGTCCACCCCCAGTAGCTGAATGATCAGCGTGACGAATTGTCTATCCTCTGGGCCCGGGTTCGATTCACGGCTGGGTCGGGAAATTTTCTCCGCCTAGGGACTGAGTGTTGTGATGCCCTCATCATCACCCTATCATCCTCATCCACTGCAGGTCGCCGAAGTGGTGTCAAATTGGGAGACCCGCACCTGACGAATGGTCTGCCCGACGCGGGGCCCTTTGCCGTGCGATTAAATTAAATTGAATTAAAATATCCGATGTGCTCCGCACATTGTGCTGGCCAGGGAAGTTTCTGCACGTCTTGCAGATCACTTCGAGTTTCACGGGCAATGTGTGGGCGATCATTTTCCTGTTGCCAAAACATATCACCTTCCTTTTGCTAGAACGCCAAAAGAACAGGTCTAACAACATTTATCGTGTACCGAGCGCTAGTTATCGTCCACTCCACAGACGCAAGTGCTGTAGCCTGTTGCATCCCGGAGCACAAGGTCTTGGGTGGGACCAGTGTGTCTTGGACGAATGCACTCTATGAGACAGCGCTCACCAGGACTACGTCGTACGCGCAAAAGACCTCCACCAGCGTGCAGACAGAATCTGCTTTCATCGCGAAGACCACGGCGTGCCATTCAGTCTTCCAACTGATCCTCTAACGGCAGCAGTCGAGCAGTGCACGTCGATGCTGTGTTGTGAACGGAAGACAGGCTGGAGGCTTGGGAGCCCGTAGTCCCACTGCGAACAACCGATTCGCAACAGTTTATGTCGACACGTCTAGGTTCACAAGCCCTTTTATCTGTGCTGCGGTAGTTGCACAGCCTGCCACTGCTGCTCCTACAGTATGACTATCATGGTTGGCGCATGTGCTCCGTAGACGTCCAGATCCTCGTCTACGGATGTGAGGATGTTTACGTGACCACTGATAGCAGTATCATCTCGCAACTGATGCAGTTTGTCCAACTAGTGTCGCAATTTCCTGAAACTACAATCCCGCCACTCGAAAGGTCATAATTTCACCCCTTTAAAACTCGGTCAGTTGGCTGTAGGAAGCACGAGTGCGTCTGCGAGGCATGGTTGCCCGCTTGCCTCATACCACTGCACCACACTGATCTTTCTGGCTGTGAGCATTCCCTGTTAAGGGGTAGACACAGATGGCGCTCTAATAGCTGTGCCATTGCGCAATCTGTTGGTGAACTACGATAAAACCATTATCAGTTCTTCTTATGTCCCCGAAATGGCATATGCCGTCGTCAGATCAAAATCGACTTCGGCTTTCCATGTGAACTAATTTATTTTCCGGCAAATTATAATGAACTTATTGTGGTTCAAATGATTCAAATGGCTCTGAGCACTGTGGGACTTAACATCTGAACATTTGAGGTCATCAGTCCCCTAGACTTAGAACTACTTACACCTAACTAACCTAAGGTCAGCACACACATCCATTCCCGAGGCAGGAGTCGAATTTGCGCCCGTTGCAGCAGCGCAGTTCCGGACTGAAGAGTGTAGAACCGCCAGGCCACAACGGTCGGCTAACTTATTGTGCACTTGGCCACTGACGATAAAGAAGATACTATTATACGTAACTCTAAAATCCGAAATGTTTTGAAATTTGAAAGAATAAGTCGAAGTTACGATGTGTTCGTGAAGTAACCTCTATCATTTTTCTGACGTTCTTCTTTTGTTAACTCCTTAGTTTCTCTTTCCTCCTCCTGCACTTGATCTGTTACGTTGTATGCATAATGTAAGCTCACCTAAGTAAGAATAATTACTTGTCGTTGTTCAACCATTGATTCGTGTCTCATTATTTAATGCCACTAACCTCCTTAATACACTCCTGGAAATGGAAAAAAGAACACATTGACACCGGTGTGTCAGACCCACCATACTTGCTCCGAACACTGCGAGAGGGCTGTACAAGCATTGATCACACGCACGGCACAGCAGACACACCAGGAACCGAGGTGTTGGCAGTCGAATGGCGCTAGCTGCGCAGCATTTGTGCACCGCCGCCGTCAGTGTCAGCCAGTTTGCCGTGGCATACGGAGCTCCATCGCAGTCTTTAACACTGGTAGCATGCCGCGACAGCGTGGACGTGAACCGTATGTGCAGTTGACGGACTTTGAGCGAGGGCGTATAGTGGGCATGCAGGAGGCCGGGTGGACGTACCGCCGAATTGCTCAACACGTGGGGCGTGAGGTCTCCACAGTACATCGATGTTGTCGCCAGTGGTCGGCGGAAGGTGCACGTGCCCGTCGACCTGGGACCGGACCGCAGCGACGCACGGATGCACGCCAAGACTGTAGGATCCTACGCAGTGTCGTAGGGGACCGCACCGCCACTTCTCAGCAAATTAGGGACACTGTTGCTCCTGGGGTATCGGCGAGGACCATTCGCAACCGTCTCCATGAAGCTGGGCTACGGTCCCGCACACCGTTAGGCCGTCTTCCGCTCACGCCCCAACATCGTGCAGCCCGCCTCCAGTGGTGTCGCGACAGGCGTGAATGGAGGGACGTATGGAAACGTGTCGTCTTCAGCGATGAGAGACGCTTCTGCCTTGGTGCCAATGATGGTCGTATGCGTGTTTGGCGCCGTGCAGGTGAGCGCCACAATCAGGACTGCATACGACCGAGGCACACAGGGCCAACACCCGGCATCATGGTGTGGGGAGCGATCTCCTACACTGGCCGTACACCACTGGTGATCGTCGAGGGGACACTGAATAGTGCACGGTACATCCAAACCGTCATCGAACCCATCGTTCTACCATTCCTAGACCGGCAAGGGAACTTGCTGTTGCAACAGGACAATGCACGTCCGCATGTATCCCGTGCCACCCAACGTGCTCTAGAAGGTGTAAGTCAACTACCCTGGCCAGCAAGATCTCCGGATCTGTACCCCATTGAGCATGTTTGGGACTGGATGAAGCGTCGTCTCACGCGGTGTGCACGTCCAGCACGAACGCTGGTCCAACTGAGGCGCCAGGTGGAAATGGCATGGCAAGCCGTTCCACAGGACTACATCCAGCATCTCTACGATCGTCTCTATGGGAGAATAGCAGCCTGCATTGCTGCGAAAGGTGGATATACACTGTACTAGTGCCGACATTGTGCATGCTCTGTTGCCTGTGTCTATGTGCCTGTGGTTCTGTCAGTGTGATCATGTGATGTATCTGACCCCAGGAATGTGTCAATAAAGTTTCCCCTTCCTGGGACAATGAATTCACGGTGTTCTTATTTCAATTTCCAGGAGGGTATGTTATTGATAGTTTATCAATACCAAATGTGGATGAGTGGAATTGTATGAACACGAATAATCAGCTCGAACGTGTTTAGTTGACACTGCGGCCGTCTCATTGACTTTGCTACGAACTGTAGTCCTGACTGCATATCATTTAATTAAAAAGTCTCATTTCAAGGTGCGAATCACATCAGCGTACATGATAAAGTCCAAACTTTCATGGTGGTGAAAACAGGAAGTCAAGCCAGTTATCCCGAGAGAATAATATTTTGGCTCTCAAAAAATATTAATCTGAAGACTTTTCGCCAGTTTAAGTCGCCAGCTGCTAGAGAGGGAAAGTCAAAAATTCCAAGGTGGGAGGCCGGTAGTAACTGACATAGGCCCCTCATGTGGTCCGCCGGTGAGAGGGCATTAAGTCCACAGCATTGGACTTGACACATGCAGCGGGGTTGCAGCTAGTAGCGGCGGAGTAGACTCACAGACCACTATACTGATGCCCGGTCAGTCTCGCCGCGTCAGCCGAGCTGTGCGGACGTGTGCTGACTTTCGTGCGCCGCGGTCTGCTGTGCTTCGGCGTGGTAAGTCAAAGTGCTTCTTGCATCGCTGCAGAAATTCTACGCATATTGAAATTTGAAATATGAATTCGTGATTGCCCACTTGAATTCTCGTTTGATCATAATTACGCCCGACCTAAACTACACTAAATCGAAGATTGGTTGGAATACGAAGTGAAAGTTGATTCAGAGGATGTCATTGGAATGCATCTTTCGATAGTGAGCAGCGTTGTATTTGTGAAATTGGGGAATGCTAACTTATGTGACAAAAGAGTTGAGTCTTGCGGAGGAATTATGAAGTTTAAACGTTGTGATGGAAACGTAGGCGAAGTCACCGTAACACATGCAGGGTTTGGAATACGAACGATCAGGATATTCGAACTACCATTCGAAATACCGGTGGAACAAATAAACGCAGTGATAGCGCCGTACGGTAAAGTTCTCAGCAATGCTGCCGAACGGTGGTCCAACGCACGCAAATTCCAACTTCTCAACGGAGTGAGACAATTAAAGGTCGATTTGCACAAGCATGTACCGTCATACATCAGCGTCTGTGGATACCGAGGTATCGTTATATACGACGGCCAGCCGAGGACGTGCGCGGCGTGCAACTCTCCCGGCCACGTCCGCGCTGAGTGTTTACAGCGGCGAGTGGCGCAGCTGCCGGTTGGCGAAGCGCCGCGACCGCCGGCTATGACTGCGCTGCCAGCGACTTCCACTACGGCTACCCGTGGCCAAGTCCTGACCCCTAGCCCTGATGTGAACACGGAGTACCATTCAACCCGAGAAGAAGCCCAGATTTCCACTACTGACACAACAGAAGCTAGACCTCCCGAACCTAAGGAAATCGTGACAATTGTAACGGTTTCAACACAACAGACTCCGACAGATATTGGGAGCCACAGCAAATTCTCCAAATCCTCCGCCGTTGAGAATGACATGCAAGAACCATCCCGGAATGAGCAACCTCATACTGAACCGATTTCTCTATTGACACCATCATCCACCAAGAGCACGGTCGACAATTTGGTTCGAAACACCACCCGCTTAGAAGATTTGACGAACGCTAAGGAGGACAACATCAGAAAGCAGCCGGTGAAACCTAAACGGTAAACACGAAAACAGAGCCCTGAAGAGATTCAAGAACTGGAGAAAAAACTCTCCCGTACCAAAAATATTCTTAAAACAGATCGAAGCGGAAAGCAAGGCGTGGTAGACATCGGAAAACCAGACCTCCCCAACCCGAATGAGGACGTACACATGAACCTCGCACCTCCAATTGAAGAACCAATGGACACTGTTGACCGCTGTGGACCTGATACGGGGACAGCATGGTCTGACGACACTGAATGCGCTTAGATGGACTACCGAATGACGCAGGCGTATAAAATCGCCACGCTCAATGTTAACAGAATAGTTTCGGAAGTAAAGTTACAATCTGTGAAGGATTACTTATATGCCGCAGACATTGACATAGCGATGTTACAAGAGGTAGTTACGACCAAAATAGCGGATGTGTACGGATATGAGGCGATCTTAAACATAGGCAATGAATGTGGAACGGGAATATTGTTGAAACACGGCATACCATGTACAGCAAAAGATATACTTGAATCTGGGCGAGGCATAACTGCACAAATATATGATCTACTTCTTGTTAATATATATGCTCCCTCTGGATCCAGCGGAAAACGAGCAAGGGGCAAACTGTTCCGGGACGAAATTGTCCCATTAATAACGGATCCTCGACTGCACATAATTTTAACTGCGTATTGCGTCCAGAAGATCAAGTCCCGAACTTCAACTTTTGTGAGGAGCTGTTGACGTTAATCAAAGGACTAGATATGATAGATGCTTGGTGCCATCTTCGACCGTACACCCATGGATACACGTACGTATCCAGTACTTCGGCAAGCAGACTAGACAGGCTGTATGTAACGAAAGGTTCTATCCATAATGTAACTGACTGCGAAATTTGGCCTCTTAACTTCTCGGATCACTGCGCATTTCATATAACCGCGCAGCACACTAAACAAAATATATTCCTGGGAAGGGGCGCATGGCAGCTAAACGTGTCACTTTTGGAGGATGCGGTACTGAAACAGGAGATCCATGATACATGACAGCGTTGTCTTCGGACGAAATCCAGATATCCAACACGCATCATGTGGTGGCTACAGTCTGCGAAACCACAGATAAAAAAAATGCGTCGCACGATATGGCCGCATGAAAGCGTACTGGCGAAAACGCACCTTGGAGTATCACTTTCTTTGCCTCCTCGAACTATATGATGACCCCATGGGATTAGTAGCAAACAGCTCTAGAATAAAACGAACTAAAGCAAGAATAATGGCGTCGGTACGAAAATCACTAGAGGGGAAAAAAGTTCGATCGCGTCTTCCGATTGAACTGACTCAGGAGAATACGTCCGTATATCACATGATACGGGAAGCCAAGAGAGGTAAACAAAAGTTAATTCACAGTCTCAGTGATGAACACGGGAACGAATACGATCAACAAGTCACAGTAAAAAACTACGTGGTGCAACATTATACAGATTTTTACGCCGCGTCGGCGACTGATGCGACGGCAAGTGAGCCGCTTTTATCCAACTTTCAATCCACGGTCCATCCGACGGACAACGCCGACCTTGCAGCCCACATAACTGGTGAAGCAGTATGTGCCATAATCAAAGATTCGCCTACAAAGAAATCTGCTGGTTTAGATGGCCTACCCATAGAATTTTATGCTTGTTTTTGGCACGTCATAGGACCGGAATTCACCAAAATATGCAATGAATTATTGGGAGACGTGCACATGCCATCTCAGTTTACCGACGGACTGATTGTCCTGATTCCCAAAAAACCATGTAGCAATACGATGAAGGATTTTCGACCACTAACACTGCTCAATTCCGACTATAAAATCTTCACCCGACTCATCAACTGTAGACTGAAGACGGTACTGACGAAAGTACTTGGCCCTTATCAAATGAGTGCTGTCCCAGGGAGATCAATCTCGAATGCATTATGTGAGTATAGGGACATAATATATTTGTCGTGGCTATGTAAATGCAATGTTGGTCTCATGTTTTTAGACTTCGATAAGGCATTTGACCGCATCAACCACCACTTTCTACTAACTGTAATGCAACGGATGGGATTCAGTGCTCATTTTATTCAGATCATACGGAAATGTATAGTCGGAACTTACTCTCGAATAAAAATTAATTGTTAGCTAAGTTCACCAGTACCGATCAAGCTACCCCGTTTCTATGGCACTATACGCAATCGCCGTAGAACGGTTATTGTTAAACCTGCATCACAGGTTACAAGGTCTACAGATGTTGGGTACAAAAACCGTGTGTCACGCTTTTGTGGTTGACATCAGTGTAGTAGTTAACACGCACTCAGAAATGGAAGTCGTTCAACAAATAATCCACGCTTACGCCACTTATTCCGGAGCCAAACTCAATGAACACAAATCGAAAATTTTACCAGTCGGACCCCATATGGAGACAATTCAAAGAACATGGCTACAAAGAACAGAGAAGACGAATCACTTAGGTATGATTCTAATGGCCAACCCAAGAGAGATGACAGTAGCCAACTGGGACCGTAAACTAAATATATTCTACATCTACATCTACATTTATACTCCGCAAGCCACCCAACGGTGTGTGGCGGAGGGTACTTTACGTGCCACTGTCATTACCTCCCTTTCCTGTTCCAGTCGCGTATGGTTCGCTTGAAGAACGACTGTCTGAAAGCCTCCGTGCGCGCTCTAATCTCTCTAATTTTACATTCGTGATCTCCTCGGGAGGTATAAGTAGGGGGAAACAATATATTCGATACCTCATCCAGAAACGCACCCTCTCGAAACCTGGCGAGCAAGCTACACCGCGATGTAGAGCGCCTCTCTTGCAGAGTCTGCCACTTGAGTTTATTAAACATCTCCGTAACGCTATCACGGTTACCAAATAACCCTGTGACGAAACGCGCCGCTCTTCTTTGGATCTTATCTATCTCCTCCGTCAAACCGATCTGGTACGGATCCCACACTGATGAGCAATACTCAAGTATAGGTCGAACGAGTGTTTTGTAAGCCACCTCCTTTGTTGATGGACTACATTTTCTAAGCACTCTCCCAATGAATCTCAACCTGGTACCCGCCTTACCAACAATTAATTTTATACGATCATTCCACTTCAAACCGTTCCACATGCATTCTCCCAGATATTTTACAGAAGTAACTGCTACCAGTGTTTGTTCCGCTATCATATAATCATACAATAAAGGATCCTTCTTTCTATGTATTCGCAATACATTACATTTGTCTATGTTAAGGGTCAGTTGCCACTCCCTGCACCAAGTGCCTATCCGCTGCAGATCTTCCTGCATTTCGCTACAATTTTCTAATGCTGCAACTTCTCTGTATACTACAGCATCATCCGCGAAAAGCCGCATGGAACTTCCGACACTCTCCGTGAACGCTCAATCTGATACGGAGAGCTCTCTTGATTAACAGCTATGCGCTAAGCAAAATATATCACATCGAAGCAGTGTTACCAGTACCCAAGGATACAGCGCAAAAGCTTTTAGCTGCAGCGTATTGGTTTATATGGAGCGAAACATCTTTAAAGTCACCATGCCAACCATAGTGTTAACCCGCGCTGCTGGTGGTTTGGGCGTCAAAGACATCAAAAACCAGTGCACTGCCGTATATATGGACCGAATCCGCAAAATACTGCAGTCACCCCATCCGACAATTACGAAAACGTTATTCAACCGGTTAGCCCCAACGAGCAAAAAGGCCCCAGTCGATGTTGGTCGCATCAGCGCTCAACTCGATCACGTCCGGACTTACTACCTGGAAATGAGCTATATTCAAGATACTTCACAGCTGCTTAACACCAGAAGGACCTATTACCACCTCACGAGACACCATAGGGAAAACCCAATGGAAGCGAAATATCCAGCGGTCAACTGGAGTAACGTCTGGAAAAACCTTAACAATCCCATCCTCCACTCCAAAGTAGTGTCCACATGGTATTACATTATAAACGAGAAGGTGCCCACAGGTGAAAAGCTGCACAATATCAAAACGAAGCAAAGTCCGTACTGCGATCATTGCCATACTGTTGATACCTTGGCACACATTCTCATCTGCCGAGACCAATACCACGTATGGAAATGGACTAGAAAAAAACTCGCAATAATTACTAGAACTACAGACTCTGCTATAACACTTAAAGATGTACTTAAGCCAGACTGGCATTTCTTTTCTGCAACAAACCACAAAAGCTACACTTGGATTATCGGCCAGTTTGCATATTTTGCAGTTACGAATACGCATGTGAGTATAGACGAGTACATACAGTGTATAATGGAAGAGCACCACAACCTTAAAACGAGTCGGAAATACAAAGCTTTGTTTCAAAATTTCTTACTTCACACTTTGCCATAGTGAAGCGGTAATTTTTGGTTGGTGCACAACAATACAGCGAGTCGATACTAATTTTGCTTCATTATAATTACGTTGGCATCTATTTATTTATTTATTTTTATAGTACGGCAAGTCTCAGGAAAACTAATTTGCCAGAAGCTGTAACATAAAACAAATCTGAAGTGCTTGATTGATTTCGTGTTCTTCTGTTTTACGGGTATTGGTCAATTTGTTACGGAAAAAAGAGTATTCAGTTTCTTTATGTATTATTTAAAAAACATAAAATAATAAAACGAGAGTAGGTTAAATTAGGGCGAAAGTGGCGGTAGCAAAAGATTGTTTTTTTTTGTTGGATAGGATTTTGGGGGTGATATGGGTGATAGGGGCCACCGCTTGAAGTAGAAGAGGTCTGGAAAGGAAAAAAAATAAAAAATAAAAAATTAAATTTGCTCTGTGGTTACGTTCTGACCTGTGAAAAAGCGTTTGATATGGTTCGTGGTTCCAGTCTCTCTGACAATTACGTTTTATCATTTCTGTGAAAGAAAGAAAAAAGGCCTAACGCACTGCTTTCCGGGCGGAAAGGCGTGCCGGTCCCTGACACGAATCCGCCTGGCGGATTACTGTCGAGGTCCGGTGTGCCGGCCAGTCTGTAGATGGTTTTTAAGGCGGTTTTCCGTTTGCCTCGACGAATGTGGGCTGGTTCCCCTTATTCCGCCTCAGTTGCACTATGTTGGCGATTGTTGCGCAAACACCTTCTGCAAGAATGCGTACACCGTAATTATTGTACCACGCAATGGTATCCCTGGATTCGGTGTGGGTTCAAATGGTTCAAATGGCTCTGAGCACTATGCGACTTAACTTCTGAGGTCATCAGTCGCCTAGAACTTAGAACTAATTAAACCTAACTAACTTAAGCACATCACACACATCCATGCCCGAGGCAGGATTCGAACCTGCGACCGTAGGCCACTCGGCCAGCTTCGGTGTGGGGCAGTGGTGGAGAGAGTGGACTGCGGTGGCCTGTTGTTGGGTTGTGTGCTACTGCGGGGACGAAGCCTCTTCGTTTTTTCTGGGTCCCCTGTTCCATACAATACAATACAATGTACTTATGTACTGAGACACTTGGACCGATCTTGGTCTTCCCTTGGGACTGTGATACCTCTGAATGAAAACAACGAGTATTTGTAGGGTCTTGGCCTGTTCGTGGTTTTCAACAGCACCAATTTTTACCACTTAAACCGCAAAATTTCCATGACTCTGATGTGAAGTAACTAAGCCTCTAGCACTGCAAACGCTGTGTCGTTGATTTTTGCACTCCAGCCGCGCCGTGCTATATTGTAAAACTGGCCCTAAGCACTATGGGACTTAACATCTGAGGTCAGCAGTCCCATAGATTTAGAGCTACTTAAATCTAACTAGCTTAAGGACATCACACTCTTCGATGCCCGAGGCTGGATTCGAACCTGCGACCGTAGGAGCAGCGTGGTTCCGGACTGAAGTGCCTAGAACCGCTCGGCCACAGCGCCCGCGCTCTATTGTAACCGCCTGACGTCGTGGCGTAGTTCTTGTTGCATCAACAGAAGTCCCCGTTGTTATAACATCCGTTCAGCACTAATGTGACTCGCTTATGAGCTCCCTTAGATAAAAAAAGGCAGAAGTCTTAATTTTGGATCCATTTGGTTGGATCCACTCTCGTAAGTTTCAGAATTTAGGTCTTTTCTCTTCACATATTTAACCTCCCAATATTTCTACCCCTCGGTGTCTGTGTTCCATATTTTCCGTGTCTTCATATGACACTCTGAGAACCGTTTTCCCAGCGATTCTATTTAAGATTTGCATTACTCTCTTACCTCCAAACGGTTTCTGGCTGAAAGGACAAAGTCATCGACAAAACCAAAACTATGATTTCGTGTTGTTTCTTTCCTTCCGTAAATGTATTCCACTTATGCCTTCCAGCTGCAATTTTTTTCAAAGTTTACGTTTTTTCTCCGGGACGATAATTGTCGGAAAACTATCGAGTAAAACAGAAGTAATATCTGGAGTTTCCCAAGAAAGTGTTACAGGACCTCTATTGTTCCTGATATACATATACGATTTAGGAGGCATTATCAGTAGCCCTCTTAGAATGTGTGCAGATGATGCTGTCACTTACGGCTTTATGCAGTCATTAGATGATCAAACCAAATTTCAAAAGATTTAGACAAGATGCCAGTATGTGCGAAACGTGGCGATTGACTTGACATGAGTGCTGCAAAGAATCGGCTAAATTTCGTTTACAGGATAAAACAGACAAATCTAAAGGCTGTAATTTCAATTGGAACAATCACGTAGATAACCTTGTGGAGAAAGCAAACCAAAGACTGCATTTCATTGGCAGAATACTTAGAAAATGCAGCAGGTCTACTAAAGAGACTACGCTTGTCCGCCCTCTTCTGAAGGATTGTTGTGCGTTGTGGGACCCACATCAGATACAATTGACAGAGGACATCGAAAAAGTTCAAAGAAGGGCAGTTCGTTTTGTACTATTGCGAAATAAGGAAGAGAATGGCACGAATACGATACGCGAATTGTAGTGGATATCATAAAAGCAAAGGCATTTTTTGTTGCAGCAGGATCTTCTCATGAGATTTCAATCATAACTTCTTCTGCAGGGTGTGAACATATTTTGTTGGCGCACACCTGCAAAGGGAGTTCGCACGGTAAGGTTTAATTGTTAATTTTTCCAGTGGGCTGTTCCACAGTGGAACGATAGAGAAATATTTGAAGGTGCCATCAAAATTCTCCTCTCGCACTTACTTGAAACATACATAAACTATTCCTGTTGATGTTGAAGACGTTTGTTCCTGGGTAATATTCTGATTTCTGCCAGTCAGTACGATCTCACCACAGTTTAAGACCATGTTTTAGATCCAATATGAAGCTATCCAGTAGAATTAATCTGTCTGGTACCGACTCAAAAGTATTTTCAAAGTCATCCAACATGGAAGCTACCTGGCGATTTCTGCGTATGAATCTCACGTTAAGATATCTGAAGATCACGAGCTGAGGTTCGTATGATCGGCGTTTTCGTAAGTGAAGTATTTGCAAGAGGGTCTTTTTGTTGCTTCTGGGTTATTATATACAGTGTTGAAAAACTCTGTTGCGAGTACAGATGAGTGACAGCGGACGATATTCATCTACGGAATTTCTGTTCCTGTTCTGTAATTAAATATGAGGTATGCTAGAGGTCAAAGCTAAACTGTGGGCGCAATTGCAAAGAATTCATTTAAACCTTACATACCGAACGTGACACGGTTCTTTCTGTTCATCTGATAATACTGAATGTAAGTTTACTAATCAGATTTTATTGTATTTATTTTCTGTGGAAATAACATGTTTTAAGTTAGGCCGAGGTAGTTCGTTTCATAGTCGCGATCTGCATATCTGCTTTCCACCCACCTATCTCTCTCTCTCTCTCTCTCTTTGTGTGTGTGTGTGTGTGTGTGTGTATGTGTGTGTGTGTGTGTGTGTGTGTGTGTGTATATGTGTGTGTCATGAACCAGATTATTTCGATGGAAGGAAAGTATTTTCAGTATCGAAATTCCAATGATGGCATCAGATCATGTGAAACTTTCGTCACATGGGAAAGAAAACATCGTAAACAACGAACCTATCCAGCTATAGCGTAGGATTCATCTAGCAGTTGCAATCTTCAATAGATTTCACGTGAAGTGACCGTCCACGATAAGAGGGGCCACTGTAGCCTGATGTAGGCTAGTATAAAATCTGCCTACTGTGCACTTAGGTTACCTGTTATCGGGGTCTAGGTAGTACCGCTCTGAGCCGACATATGTGCTGCGTACAGAGGGCAGTGTAAGAGCCACAAATCCCCATTAGCGCAAGCGGCTTCCGTCCTCCCCTACAGGACTTATCTCCCTAGCCAAGCCTCAGTAATCTCCACGGATGGCTCTACTTTGCTGTTTACCATCACACTGCAGCATCTGCATTTACGCCGTACAACGAAACAGTACTTAGAAAGAGATAAGTTTCTTCCATATCCCTCTCTTGTGGACTAACTTATTTAACAATGTAGCCTAGTGGCAAATACGTTTCGAGAACCATCGAGCCCCTCTTCATTAGAGCTCCTACTACGTTCAAGAAAAGGAAATGAGGTGTTTCAGAAAAAAATAGATGCCATTAGTATTCGTTCCTTCCATTTTTCAACAGCTAGGACTAGGGTGTGTCCCTCGCCCAGTTAAGAACAATCATGCAACGTGTCAGTGATATTAAGTATGAAGCTTGTGGAATACGTCTCCAGAACGTAAGGATGACATCTTATATGTTTCTCGACCGCTAACCGCCTGGGGCTGAGAGATCGTTCCTACCACAGATGCTCGTGTGGACTTGGACATCAATATCGATATTTATATACATATATGTACTTATAAACACCTGAAGTGTGTGCTATAGAGTATACAGTATTTGGTGAAGAGTGTACGGACATCTATGTAATGCGGGTGCAACTAGACAACCTCGGTGACTTCGAACATGCGCCAGCCATTGGGTGTCATCTGAGTAACAGATCCTACAGAAAATTTCCACCTTTCAAAGCCTGTTGTAGTCACGATTGCGTTCGCGCTGTCCTGACGGAATAAAAGCTGCCTAATTCGGCTGTTGGTGATTGTCAACTGGACACGCGAAGAAATAACCACATTTAGAAAAAGACCAGGTTGATTTCGTGTACTGACAGACAGGAACTGTCGGGAATTGCGGAATGCGGTTTCAAAACATAGCATGAATTGAGCGCAAAGAATCGCCCATGAGTTACAGACCGCTACCAGCAGCCCAGATAGCATAATGCCCATGCGTATGTATTTGAAACGGATGGCATACAACGGTCCAACAGCTCCTCGCAAATCGCACATTTCTGTAGTCACTTCTAAGAAGCACTTGAGGTGTGCAAAGCGACGACACTGGACACTGAATGACATGTGCGAATTATTTCAAGAGATGAATCGTGTCGTACCATGTGGCAATAAAATAGAAGGCCTTGGGTTTTACGAATTCTTGGAGTACGTTACATGCCATCAGGTTTAGTGCAAACAGTGAAGTAGGGAGAGATAGTGTTGCGGTATGAAGGTGGTTTTCGTGTTTATGATGCACTCCTCTAATCGAACTTTAGAAATTGCAAAATGTGGAAGGATATGAACATATTTTGCAGCATTGTGTGCTGCATATAGTAGATGAACAGAAGGACAATGCCTCCTGTCATCTGTCAAGCAATGATTTGTAGCAATAACGTTTCTGATATGGACTGCTCTGCCGAGTGTCCCGACGTGAACCCAATGGAACACCTTTGAGATAAATCAGAAAGTCGAGGGCGCTCCAGACGCCGGCGTCCAACATTACTACCTTCTGTTTTCGGCCACCATTCCTCCGTAGACATTTAGACAGCTCACTTAATGTTTCCCCAGCAGAGTTCAAGGCTTCATAGAAGCGAAGGGTTGAACACAATCCTTATTAATGTCCAGTAAAAGGTGTCAGGATACTTTTGATCAGATAAAGTAATTTGGCCCACTACATTTCAATTCGTGTGTGATTCTCTGGATGAACGACTGTTGGGAAGGGACCATACGACCGAAATTCTCTAACTTAACCGTTGTGGTCATCTCGTGAGCTGTGAGTGGCAGAGAATAATAAAAAATGGCTCTGAGCACTATGGGACCTAACATCTATGGTCATCAGTCCCCTAGAACTTAGAACTACTTAAACCTAACTAACCTAAGGACATCACACAACACCCAGTCACATGTACCGTGTATCCACAGGACATGTGGCTTGTAATTGAAGAAGTGTCATGATGATCTCTCCATTGGCAAAAGATTCCGGAATAGTCCCCCATTCGGATCTCCGGGAGGGGACTGCCAAGGGGGAGGTTACCATGAGAAAAAGATTGACTAATCAACGAAAGGATAACGTTCTACGAGCCGGGGCGTGGAATGTCAGAAAGTTGAACGTGGTAGGGAAACTAGAAAATCTGAAAAGGGAAATGCAAAGGCTCAGTCTAGATATAGTAGGGGTCAGTGAAGTGAAGTGGAAGGAAGACAAGGATTTCTGGTCAGGTGAGTATCGGGTAATATCAACAGCAGCGGAAAATGGTATAACAGGTGTAGGATTCGTTATGAATAGGAAGGTAGGGCAGAGGGTGTGTTACTGTGAACAGTTCAGCGACCGGGTTGTTCTAATCAGAATCGACAACAGACCAACACCGACAACGACAGTTCAGGTATACATGCCGACTTCGCAAGCTGAAGATGAACAGATAGAGAAAGTGTATGAGGATATTGAAAGGGTAATGCAGTATGTAAAGGGGGACGAAAATCTAATAGTCATGGGCGACTGGAATGCAGTTGTAGGGGAAGGAGTAGATGAAAAGGTTACTGGAGAATATGGGCTTGGGATAAGGAATGAAAGAGGAGAAAGACTGATTGAGTTCTGTAACAAGTTTCAGTTAGTAATAGCGAATACCCTGTTCAAGAATCACAAGAGGAGGAGGTATATTTGGAAAAGGCCGGGAGATACGGGAAGATTTCAATTAGAATACATCATGGTCAGACAGAGATTCCGAAATCAGATACTGGACTGTAAGGCGTACCCAGGAGCAGATATAGTTTCAGATCACAATATAGTAGTGATGAAGAGTAGGCTGAAGTTCAAGACATTGCATGGGGGCTTAATTAAATATTTATAATTGAAAATGATTTTTTTGTTACGGTATGTCCGATTACGTAAGTCTCGTAATCGGCTGGCCCTGACTAGAATTATTACGCTATCTGACTGCGACAAACAATGTAAGAAGATTTTCGTAAACACAGTAAATTAATCAAGACCCCAGCAACTATAAAAATCTACGAAACCAATGAGCACAAGAGTAACTGTTCTGTATGTGGGAGTGTGACTCAACGTCCACATCTGGCACGGTTCTTTTCCAACAAGACAAGAATTTTGATACCAATTATACTGACGTGACAAAAGAAATTTAGAAAACTATAATTACGCAAGAAAACCAGAATTCCACTCTAACCCAAGAACACAAGCCAGATGCTTTGTTGACTGAACCTGTAGTGACACATTATTTCAGATAGACAATTAATAAAGGAACATAATAAATTTTACCTTCATATATTGACGAAATGCACTCATTACAATAACATCTGCTATCTCTCCCATCAAATCACTGCATAAGACAAGGAACAACACTCTTTACTACCACATCTCACTCCGACTTCACGACAATCACGAGCTCTTAACACACACTGTGCTCTCTACTAGCACTGACTGCCACGAACTCTCAACAACCACTGACCTTTCCGATCTCTCCACAAGCACTGACTGCCATGAGATCTTAACACGCACTGTCCTCTCCGATCTCTTAACAAGCACTGACTGCCATGAGCTCTTAACACGCACTGTGGAGGCGGCTTAATAGTACTCTTTGGCGCAATCTCTGGCGCAGTGGCACAGTGTAGCCACCTTTCATATGCCCCTCCTCCACAGGCCAGAATTTGATGGTATTTTTGCCAGCATTGGTGGTGAAAATACCACCAAATTCGTCCAGAAAAATACAGACAAAAATAAAAGATAATATTAATACCTAAACATCACATAATTAGTTAAAAATTTTGGCTTTGCACTGACCTTTCACTAACCTAACATATGAAATACAGTAAGCAATATAACTTCTTTTCATACATGTGACTTTACATAATAGTTTACACAATATACAAAAAAATCAGTTTATACAAATGTTCACATAAAATGCTTTCAATAATTAGTTTATACAAAAAAGAACACCAACAGGTGACATCTTTTCAGTAGAAGCAGTCCATCAGTTGCACCCAGTAAAGTTTAGCAGGTACAGACACCAACAAGTGACATCATTTCAGCAGAAACAGTTCATCAGTTGCACCCAGCAATGTTGAGAGCAGGTGCAGACACCAACAAGTGACACCATTTCAATAGAAGCAGTCCATCAGTTGCACCCAGCAATGTTGAGCAGGTGCAGACAGCAACAAGTGACACCATTTCAGTAGAAGCAGTCCATCAGTTGCATCCAGCAAAGTTGAGTATGTGCAGACACCAACAAGTGACACCATTTCAGTAGAAGCAGTCCATCAGTTGCACCCAGCAATGTTGAGCAGGTACACACAGCAACAAGTGACATTATTTCAGTAGAAGCAGTCCATCAGAGGCACCCAGCAATGTTGAGTAGGTGCAGACAGCAACAAGTGACATCATTTCAGTAAAAACAGTTCATCAGTTGCACCCAGCAATGTTGAGAGCAGGTGCAGACACCAACAAGTGACTTCGTTTCAGTAGAAGCAGTCCATCAGTTGCACCCAGCAATGTTGAGAGCAGGTGCAGACACCAACAAGTGACATCATTTCAGTAGAAGCAGTCCATCAGTTGCACCCAGCAAAGTTGAGTATGTGCAGACACCAACAAGTGACACCATTTCAGTAGAAGCAGTCCATCAGTTGCACCCAGCAATGTTGAGCAGGTACACACAGCAACAAGTGACATTATTTCAGTAGAAGCAGTCCATCAGAGGCACCCAGCAATGTTGAGTAGGTGCAGACAGCAACAAGTGACATCATTTCAGTAAAAACAGTTCATCAGTTGCACCCAGCAATGTTGAGAGCAGGTGCAGACACCAACAAGTGACTTCGTTTCAGTAGAAGCAGTCAATCAGTTGCATCCAGTAAAAACAGTTCATCAGCAGAAATTAAACATGACTAAATGTCACACATCATATTGAAAAGTGCAGGTAACAGTTCAGATTATTTATCTTCACTAATCAGACAGTTCAGGCATGAACAATAGTTTGAATGCACATACAAATGCTTTTACAGTAACATACAAATCATAACAAACACACAAATGATGTCAGATAATTGTCCTATTAACTATTACAAATACTCAAATACCAGTAAACCTATAATACTTATGGGTGTCAGTGCAAGCCACTACAAACAAATAAAATAATATTTAGGAGATAGGTGGTTAGGATTAGGAAAGGAAAACACACAAAACACACTCACTCATCTCTCATCTACATTAAGTACTACTGTGTAACTGAATAGTGTTAATTGTGTAAATGTAATTCTGTCAAAATCTGATGTTCATCATGTGTATCAAGTAGTACTGGCAGCAATGTATAACAGTCACTAATAGTTAAGTCAACGTCATAGTCATCATGTCAAGACCAATGTTTGCCAAGCCAGATCAAATGTACTGTTGCTGAACAACTGTCAGTGAGCCACGATATGCAATTACTTCCTCTCTCCAAAAAAAAGTATATACTGCTTAGTGATTTAACAAAGTGTGTGTATAGACTGTCTTCTTTCTACTTTAGTGTTTTAGTCTGCTCTCTTCATCCTCTTTGTTCCATAAGACCAACAAAAAAAATATGCTCCTCACTTACTTTACCTCTTATCCACCAAAACTCCAATAATCGTCAGCATCACATAATCTCAATAATACCTCAATAATACGTCGATAAATGTAAACCTCAGCACCAATATCACCTTACCTCTTGTCCACAAACAACTTCATATACTCTCAATACCTATAATAATACATCAATAAATATAAACCTCAGCACCAATATCATTTCACTTCAATAACAACTCTTTCCTCTAGTCAGTCTCCTCGAACAAGAACAGATAAAATCCTAATGCAACTTCAATTCAGCATCCCATACAATCCGAAGACACAGTGTCCACACACAACCTCTGTGTAATCCATCTGACCCAAATTTTCTACTCATTATAAATTATAAACAAAGAAATGCATACATGACCTCTAACAGACTTAGTTCGAATAACTCTCAGTAATTAAGTACGATTACGGAGTGTGAATGATCATAATATTTCACAGTGTGTACACCACTTCAAGAATTATGGCAAACAGAAGCAAACATGTGGAGTATTTCTTGTGTCAAGTGTCACTTCCTATTTCAATTGCTTACGAAAAATGCAGTTTAATAATTGTTAATGGTCTAAATCTCGTAATGGTATGTCATGTCGTTAGCTTCCTTCCTATTAGCATAAATTTATACAGCTTCCATAAAACCTCAGCTCATGTAACTTCAATGACTTTCTTGTACTAATGTCGTTCGTCGAATTATAGCAGTTCATTTTCTTATCTTAAAATGTAAGGCACTGAGCGTAAGCAAAACAAGCAATAGCGAGTAAATAGACCAGTAAAGAACAGAATGTCAACAAGTGGATGCAGCACAATTCCTACAACGAGGCTCTGCCAAGCGAACGATCTATAATTAATCCAATAGTGTGACCTAAACTCTATGTTTATACACAGTATATCAGCATTTCTATACACCAAATTAAAGAGCAGTTATGGCAACAAAACAGAAATGTGTAAATATGTAATCCATACAAAAAGCAGCAAACATATATCTTACGTAATAAACAGGTCATTAGCATCATATCAGCATAAGCAAATAAATGTTCATGTGTCATCCTAATAAGTAAACATGAAGGCGCAAGCAGATAAATGACAAAGTACAACATACATACATAATCATAGTCAGCACAATTAATCAGATTACAATTATAATTTAAATAAATAAGCACAGCAGGAACATAATAGAAAAATATGACATCAGTGAAAAAGCATAGCAGCCAAGCGATGCATAATATATACAAGTCACAACCCAGTTCATTAATCAATAATTGTCAAAATCAGTAAATGTATACAAGCACGTCGCTTCACAAGTAAATCCATAGAACATGAAATTAGCACAAAGTATGAATCACGTAATCGCGAGCAGCAAATTACGTCTAAAGTACGTACCTAAGTGAATTTATGTTACCTGAAAAATAAACTCAATTAATAGTTACCCTTTTTTTTTTTTAGTTTATTACTTTCTTCTTCGAAATTACATTCTTCCTGAAATTTTCTCGATAGCAGGTCGTCTTAACGTCGGACACGCACAGAATTTACATGAAGTTCCTAAATACTTTATAGAACCGTATCCTGCAAAATACTGAATGTTAATAACACAATTCAACAAGTCCTTATAGCTTTATACAGAATTTAGTCGGAGAAATTAGACTGTGTATTTGTTTACGTCTGTCAGTGCATTCGCACTGAGCGCTCGATCAGCTGTGGGCGCGTGACGTATTTTATACAACCGTATCCTGCAAAATACTGAATGATAATAACACAATTCAACAAATCCTTATAGTTTTATACAGAATTTAGTCGGAGAAATTAGACTGTGTATTTGTTTACGTCTGTCAGTGCATTCGCACTGAGCGCTCGATCAGCTGTAGGCGCGTGACGTAGGAAGCTATTGTTTGCGGTCAACGACTGCCTTGTGCGGCGCGCAGACTTGACTGTTGCTTTGAGTATGTGCCGCCGCCAAAACACAGCGCGGTATCCTTGTACTCTCGGCATGTTTACATCTAGCTGTTGGTTTCCCAAAAGTATGTCATTCCACAAAAATTTTTACGTTAGATATATGATGTATTCCTTTAGAGCGTCGAGATTTAAGAGTTTCTACTTCGACAGTGTTATCATGAATAATTTTGCGAATTCTGTATGGACCGTTATAAAGCAGAAAAAATTTGCGACACAAGCCCTTTCCTTTATGAGACAAACGGTGGGACTTAATTAATACCTTTTGACCAACCGACAAATTTTTTAAACGACCAGGACGCTTCGCCGATTTCTTTCTTCTAGCAGCCGCAGATGCAATATTTTGTAGAGCCAGGTTAACAACTTCAGAATGCCGCAGTTTCCGTGAAGGCGGAAAAGGAACGATTTCAGAAATGCGATTTGTTGGTACTTTATTTTTTTTAATATCAATAGAGGCGGTAAAGAAGTTGAATCATTAGGGAGTTCATTCAGAATATTTTGAAAAATATGAAGATACTGATCCCAAGTTCTGTGATTCTGATGACAATAAAGACGACACAATTTATTGATTTCCTTCATCCATCTCTCTGAAGCGTTAGATTGAGGGTGAAAAAGTGAAATGAAAATTGGTTTAATTTTACGACGCTGTAGAGTACGAAGCCAAATTTTAGAACGAAACTGTGATCCATTATCTGATATAACCTTATCAACATGACCAACTTCTTTAAGAAAATGTTTGATGAAAGCGTTAGATACTGAACGAGCTGTTGCTTTGCGTAAAGGTGTAAAACACACATATTTTGACGTCAACTCCACTGCTACGAAAATGTACGCAAAACCATTAGTAGAACGAACCACTGGACCAAACAAATCGACTGCAGCCATCTCCTTTAATTTCGCTGGGATGATGGGAAACAACGGTGCTCTGTGAGAAATCGTTGGAGGCTTAGCCATTTGACATAATTTACATTTGGCAAGAACAGATCGAATACGTTTTTCCATATTACTGAAGTAACAATTTTCTCGTAATTTGTGAAAGCATTTTCTGGGACCAAAGTGCGCATAACTGAAATGTGTGTACCAAATCAGCTTATTAACCCACTCATCAGGAATACAAACTAACCAAACAGAGTTGTCGACCGATTTTCGTTTAAAAAGAACTTTCCAGATAGATCGCAAAAACGAGGTGTGGCCAAATCGTCCAATCTAACAAAGCGTCTAGGAAAATTAGAGACACCATGGAAACTACGAACGTCACGTTTTGTGCTAGGAACAGCATAATTATGAATAGCGTCTAATTTCTCTGGATCAGGAAGAATACCTTCTGTAGAAATAATGTGGCCGAGAAATTTCACCTGAGAACGACCAAATTCAGATTTTTCCAAGTTCACTGTCATGCCAACTCGTGCAAAAATACGTAATAATGAATCCAAAATTTTGTTGTGCTCACTCCAAGAACATTTAACAATAAGAATGTCGCCAGCATAAGAAGTAATATTGTCACGAAGATAAACAGGTAACATTTCGTTTAAACTACGAATGAATGCTGCTGAAGATACAGTAACTCCACATGGTAATTTCCAAAGTCACTTTTGGGTACATTAGTCAAATCCGGTTATTGTTTAATTACTGTCTAGATAGATTGATAGTCGAAGAGTTGGTTTGACAGATGCAAAGAATAGTAAAAGAGTAGGCAGCGGTGCAGAAAACTAAAAGAGAAATAGCACCACTACAGCTCGGGGCCCTATGCTCGCTACTGCACATATTCACTTAGAGTAGTGAATCCCCTGAGGACTTTAATAGCTGCACATAATTTCTAGTTTGTGACTTAGTGGCACATCTGGCGGAAGTGCGTACGTAAATTGATCTAGCCATGCACATGGATGTATGTCATTCTTAGAATTGCGGAAGATCTTAAATTTCCGGACAGTCAAAAGGTGTTTATAATCAAAGTTTTCGCCTCGTGGCGACAAAGACCTACCGCGTCTGTCTCGGTCCGAATGTCGATTATTGTAAAGTTCACGCGCCTGGCGCTCTCTTGTTGCATCCCGTAAATGAAACAAATTATTTTCTTCAAACCCCTCTGCTACCTGTGATTCTAAATTTCTTCTGCTATCTTTTCCTACAATTTCGCCTTCGATCTGCTTGACTTGCTTCCGTAATGCCTCAAATTCCCTTTTCACGCGTTCATTAAATTTTCCCTGATTCTCAACATGCTTATTTATGTTCTGATACTCTTCGGTTTCTGCAAATGGTAATGGGGCTGTATCATCCGAATCTCTGTCCCCATGTAAACTAAGATTTGTCAATTTATCTGAAATTTCCTCAACTCTTTCCGATAAGTTACCTATTTTTTCTTTCTGTTTGTTTACATCTTCCGTAAGTGTCGCGACTCGGGTTTCAGTATTGACACATTTGGTAGTTAACTGTTCATATTGTCGTGTTAGATTATTTATTCTGTCATTTGGTACGGATTCCTCGATTCTTTCAAATATTTCTTCCTTATCCTTTGCACGTTGTAAATTTAACTCTGAAAAATTCTGTACTATCACGCGATCTCTTTCATCCTGTTCTCTATCCTGTTCCCTTTGTCTGATTTCCACTGCAATTAATCTATTATTGTGAGAATTCAGAATCGGTTGTACTTCTTCCCTGATTTCTTTCTTTAATTCATCTTTCATATTTTTGAAACATGTCCCTATTCGTGAATCTATCCGTGTTTCCAAAGTTCCCATCTCTGTTTTAAATTCAGATCCTAACCGAGTTTCCATTGTTCCCATATCAGTTTTTAATTCCGCCCGTAAAGTTCCCATCTCTGTTTTTAATTCAGATCCAAACCGTGTTTCCATTGTTCCCATCTGTGTTTTAATTGTTCCTATCTCTGTTTTTAATTCAGATCGTAACTGTGATCCCTGTGAGTCTAACCGTGTTTCCATACGTGCTCCCAAATTTAATATAGCACTCATCAACTGCTCCATATTAAATTGTTCAGAATTCTTTTCGCCCCTAACATTTCCCGCAAAACTAACTTCCTTCTGCATAGCCATAAGGCTATCTGTGTTCGATACTATTCCAGAATCTTCTGTCGTTAATCTTGGATTCTGTGAATTTTCTGATTGAGAAAAATTTTGAAATGGTTCCGGACTATTTTCCCGACTTATTACATTGTTTTCAACTCCATTATCCATCATACTGTTTTCCTCTGTTGGCGAGTTCGCCATGTCAACAATTTCGTTATTCTCACTGTTCATCATTTTTGCCTTTTTCATTGATCGCGTAATCATTTACAAAATATACGAAAGATTCGTCACTGTACGAAAATTACACACAATGACTCTTTATCTCCAACAATACTATTCACATGAAATGCCTCCCTCAGACACGATCAATCGAACAATTGAAATAACTGCACTAATTTGTCAAACGCGTATACAAGGCAATAAAAATTAAATTTTGAAAAATACCATTAGAAGAATGCCAATTACCAAATCTACACATGCAAAATAGACTACAATTATTAACTACAAATTACTACAACAATACTACAGTCTACAATTTTCACAATCAGAAGAATCCAAGGGACGATCCGAAGCAGCGGTCGCCACGTGCATGGGGGCTTAATTAAATAATTTTGAAAATACTTTTATTTTTAGTATCTGTCTGTCCGATTACGTAAGTCTCGTAATCGGCTGGCCCTGACTAGAATTATTACGCTATCTGACTGCGACAAACAATGTAAGAAGATTTTCGTAAACACAGTAAATTAATCAAGACCCCAGCAACTATAAAAATCTACGAAACCAATGAGCACAAGAGTAACTGTTCTGTATGTGGGAGTGTGACTCAACGTCCACATCTGGCACGGTTCTTTTCCAACAAGACAAGAATTTTGATACCAATTATACTGACGTGACAAAAGAAATTTAGAAAACTATAATTACGCAAGAAAACCAGAATTCCACTCTAACCCAAGAACACAAGCCAGATGCTTTGTTGACTGAACCTGTAGTGACACATTATTTCAGATAGACAATTAATAAAGGAACATAATAAATTTTACCTTCATATATTGACGAAATGCACTCATTACAATAACATCTGCTATCTCTCCCATCAAATCACTGCATAAGACAAGGAACAACACTCTTTACTACCACATCTCACTCCGACTTCACGACAATCACGAGCTCTTAACACACACTGTGCTCTCTACTAGCACTGACTGCCACGAACTCTCAACAACCACTGACCTTTCCGATCTCTCCACAAGCACTGACTGCCATGAGATCTTAACACGCACTGTCCTCTCCGATCTCTTAACAAGCACTGACTGCCATGAGCTCTTAACACGCACTGTGGAGGCGGCTTAATAGTACTCTTTGGCGCAATCTCTGGCGCAGTGGCACAGTGTAGCCACCTTTCAACATTAGTTAGGATGAATCAAAATGGCAACAATACGGCTATTCACGCTGGTGTGTAGAATATATGAGTCTGGCGACATACCATTTGACTTTCGGAAAAGCATCATCCACACAATTCCGAAGACGGCAAGAGCTGACAAGTGCGAGAACTATCGCACAACCAGCTTAACAGTTCATGCATCGAAGCTGCTTACAAGAATAATATACAGAAGAATGGAATAGAAAATTGAGAATGCGCTAGGTGACGATCAGTTTGGCTTTAGGAAAAGTAAAGGGACGAGAGAGGCAAGTCTGACGTTACGGCTAATAATGGAAGCAAGGCTAAAGAAAAATCAAGACACTTTCATAGGATTTGTCGACCTGGAAAAAGCGTTCGACAATATAAAATGATGCAAGCTGTTCGAGATTCTGCAAAAAGTAGGAGTAAGCTATCGGGAGAGACGGGTCATACACATTATGTACAACAACCGAGAGGGAACAATAAGAGTGGACGATCAAGAACGAAGTGCTCGTAAAAAGAAGGGTGTAAGACAAGGCTGTAGCCTTTCGCCCGTACTTTTCAATCTGTACATCGAGGAAGCAATGATGGAAATAAAATAAAGGTTCAGGAGTGGAATTAAAATACAAGGTGAAAGGATATCGATGATACGATTCGCTGATGACATTACTATCCTGAGTGAAAGTGAAGAAGAATTAAATGATCTGCTGAACGGAATGAACAGTCTAATGAGTACACAGTATGGTTTGAGAGTAAATCGGAGAAAGACGAAGGTAATGAGAAGTAGTAGAAATGAGAGCAGCGAGAAACTTAACGTCAAGATTGATGGTCACGAAGTCAATGAAGTTAAGGAATTCTGCTACCTAGGCGGTAAAATAACCAATGACGGACGGAGCAAGGAGGACATCAAAAGCAGACTCGCTATGGCAAAAAAGGCATTTCTGGCCAAGAGAAGTCCACTAAAATCAAATACCGGCCTTAATTTGAGGAAGAAATTTCTGAGGATGTACGTCTGGAGTACGGCATTGTATGGTAGTGAAACATGGACTGTGGGAAAACCGGAACAGAAGAGAATCGGAGCATTTGAGATGTGGTGCTATAGACGAATGTTGAAAATTAGGTGGACTGATAAGGTAAGGAATGAGGAGGTTCTACGCAGAATCGGAGAGGAAAGGAATATGTGGAAAACACTGATAAGCAGAAGGGACAGGATGACAGGACATCTGCTAAGACATGAGGGAATGACTTCCATGATACTAGAGGGAGCTGTAGAGGGCAAAAACTGTAGGGGAAGACAGAGATTGGAATACGTCAAGCAAATAATTGAGGACGTAGGTTGCAAGTGCTACGCTGAGATGAAGAGGTTAGCACAGGGAAGGAATTCGTGGCGCGCCGCATCAAACCAGTCAGTAGACTGATGGCCAAAAAAAAAAAAAAAATGCTCTGTCTCTCAAACTATTCTCTGTAGCTGACACTGTTTTCTCATGTAGTTATAGTGACCTTTTCGTTGACTGTGCATTATCTCAGCAACAGTTACTGAGTTTTTCGTGCCTTCAAGGGAGGAACCACATTCCTGGTTACATGTGCAAATGTTTCATTGTGTTATGTCACTTGGTTAACATCGCAACGTTTTCCGAGTTGTTCGTAGAAGTGAAATGCACCATAAATACCAGATCGTTTCTGGATTCCTTAGTGTGATCGGAAAATATGAAACTGAGATATAGGAAGGATCTAAGAAGAAAAAGAAAAAGAGAAAATGATAGAAAACTCTCTTACGATGTACAGCACAGAACGAAATCAAAAAAGTTCACAAGTCAATGTCGAGGTTTGGTGCCCCCTTATTCGTATTAAAACGGAAAATGCTACATTGCGGCCTGTGAAGGGGGCTGAAAATACATACGAAAAAAATTCTATTGATACAAGTAACGAGTTCTACTGAGTCCACAGATGTCTGAACACTCGAGAGTTTAATTAAAATTTTCTGTTTGTAGCTGATAATTTAGGTACTGTCCGAACAGCATTTAATGATTTCTTGGCGTAGTTCGAGGAACTAGCTTTACGTTCCTATGAGTGAAAGTCTGTGATAGCTGCTGCTTGTATCCTAAGTTTCAATTTGTCGCAAATGTATTCTTACGAGGAGCGACAGTGAGGGTGACCTACTTGATTTTGACGAAAGTGTTATTATTGTAAGTAATATGGAAAATCAGGCATTTCGACCTAACTATCGATACGCTAAAACTGCATCAAAAATCTCAGTGTTATTGTCGATACCACTAGTTTATTGGTTGTGTGTTGATATATGAGGATAGAGCGAACAAGGGGCAGTGCCTTGAGGTGCTCGAATAGCTTAAAGTTCATACTAGCAAAAGAAGACAGCCCGAAAAGAATATTACCGAACAGAATGAATTTTCCCATAACCTCTAATATCCACAGCGACGCTCCACAGTAAATGTACAATGTCTTATTTTCTTCCTCGTTCCGCTAACATGGATGTGTTTATGATGTTAGTTGACCGTAGGCGGAAGGTGGTCGGCGCAGACAGCGGCTTGTAACATACAAAACAATATTAACATGTAACTTGTTTGTTAAATTTGCTAAAAGCTGTAGTTATATTTGTAAGCAAATTCGTTTTACCAATGCAATTTTTTAAAATTGTCCGAATTTTAAACATGGCTGACAGCAGCAACAATAAATAAATTTTAAATGCGTAAAGTATTAGCCAACCGGTTGCATAAGTTTAATGTAAAAACCTGACCATGTTTCGATACCACAAAGGGTGATATCGAAACTTTGTCAAGGTTCTTACGTTAAACGTGTGCAATCGGTTGGCTTTATGGTGTTGTGTACAGAAAATCTTAAAATTGTGTTAAAAGAACTCAAATAATGCAAGTAAGATATGTTTGTATAAACAAGGATACTAATGTACAAAATGTATAAACAAGAACGATAATGTAATAGATTCAGATTTACTGTGAGATTTTTTGCATCATTTGTATATTACATTTTCCTATACAACAAACCGTACATACTAAATGTGCTAGATAGCGTCTTCACCGCGCGGGATTAGCCGAGCGGTCTAGGGCGCTGCAGTCATGGACTGTGCGGCTGGTCCCGGCGGAGGTTCGAGTCCTCCTTCGGGCATGGGTGTGTGTGTTTGTCCTTAGGATAATTTAGGTTAAGTAGTGTGTAAGCTTAGGGACCTTAGCAGTTAAGTCCCATAAGATTTCACACACATTTGAACATTTTTGAGATAGTGTTTTCAATTTTTTAAATTTATTATTTATTTTTGTTTAATGATGGAAGAATCTCCTTTGTCTTGTAACGCCCTATAATTTGTGAGCGGACTTCCCGTCCCATGTCTCAGTAGCCTTTCGCAGTTCTGGCCGCTAGCTTGTCTGTTGTGAGCCTAGGCTTCGCTCTACAGTTCACTGTTCATCGGAATTTACATCAATGTTCTTCGCGTCCTGTATTTTAAAAGGAAATTGGCGAGACGTCGTGGTTGCACTGAGGAAGAAATCATGGAGATTCTTACGAGGAGCGACAGTGAGGGTGACCTACTTGATTTTGACGAAAGTGATAGCTCTTTCACAGAGTCAGAAAGCTCTATTCATAAACCGTCCACATCAGCAGGAGTGTCAAAGCAGTCTCATGTTTCAACAAGAGATGTTAGTTGTTCTGAATCTGAAGAATCAGAAAGTGATACTAAAACGCCTACGAAGAAAGCACGTCTTAGTGATATATTTGACTGGAAAGAAAATGACTTTCAGCCAGTTAATCACGCATTTGATGATACGCTGTCGGGACATGTGTGTCAAATAGGAAATGAGTCAAGTATTCTGTCCGTTTTCATGTTATTCTTTACACAAGAACTGATATATAGCTAACGAAACGAATCGGTTTTATTTATTCACCAAGGAGAGTACTCCCGAATCAGTGCATTCTCGAATCTCAAAGTGGAAAGATACTGGATGTGAAGAAATGTATTGTTTCATAGCTGTTTGTCTTCTGATGTCTCGCGTGAAGAAACTGAAAATTAGCGAATACTGGATCAGAGATACGCCAATTTTTAGTGAACTCATGTGAAGAGACCGCTTTTTGTTACTTATGAGAATGTCACATTTCAGTGACAACTCTGCCAATACTGGAGGAAACAGACTATTCAAAATTAGGAACATTGTCAGTAAGGTTCGGACAGCTTTCGGTTGTGCATTTAATCCACATCAGAAACTCTGCATTGATTCAAAGGACGCTTATCTTTCAGACAATTCATTCCACCGAAACGGAGTAGATTCGTATAAAAACATTTCTGTTATGTGATTGTGAGATGGCTATGTCTTGGATTTCATTGTTTATACAGGGGATCAATAGAAACTGAGTTCCACAATTTGGGGAAAAGTGGTGACATAGTGGCTACACTAATGAAGCCCTATTTAGTACGTGGACATAACCTCTACGGCGATAACTGGTACTCAAGCCTGTTTGCCTGGCTTCACAGTCATGGGACGAACGCATGTGGTACTATCCGTGAGAACAGACGAAACATGCCGAAACTTCAGAAGAAACTGGAACGTGGAGATATTCAATTTATGTGTACTGATACAATGCTTGCTATAAAGTTGTGTGACAAAAGGGAAGTGTGGATGTTTACCACATGTAACACCACAGAAATAGTTGACACAGGAAAGATTGACAGGAAAACTGAAGAAAAAATTAAGAAACTACAAAGCATTGTAGATTATAACTTGAATATGGGAGCAATTGACCGTTCTCATATGCTGCTTAGCTCTGTCGGATGTATACGGAAAACAATGAAGTGGTATAAAAAGTTCTTTTTTTACGTTCTAGATGTGTGTGTTTTAAATGCTCATGTCCTACACAGATCACTAACAGGTAGTAAAATGACGATAGCAGAGTTTCATCTGTCACTGGTAAGGGGACTGAAAGGTGTGCGTTAGAGCGCAGAAAAGCTGGCAGAGGAAGGTGTTCTGATAATAATCCTCTAATATTTGTGGGAAAGCATTTTCCAGACATTATAACAAGTGAGAAATCCAAGAAAAGTGCGCTAACGCGTAGATGCATTGTTTGCTGGAAACAAAAAGTGCGTCGAGAAAGCAGGTACGAATGTAAAACTTGCAAGGTACCATTGTGTGTCGTATCCTGTTTTGAAAAATACCACACTAAACAGCATAGAACGAATACAACAATGCTATTAGAGAAAAAACTTCGAAATCGAAAAAAAAATTATAAAATGGGAAAAGCAAAGTAAAAATGTTTTTAACTTTTTCAGTGCCGGTCCAATGCCCGGATCAAAAACAAGAATGGGAAACATATTCACAATGTGTAAAACTAACGCCTAAATTTGCAGTTCATGACTTTTAATTTTCTCTATAAGTGAATTTAATGTGCTAACAAAAAGACAGAGATTTCACAGCTTTCAAATGTTGGAAAATCTGTTGAATACTTATGTGCAACAATCACAAGTATTGTACAAATTTCGTCAGAGAAACAAAATTACGCATTATCGGGTAATTACAAACCGCAACAAATATTCGGGCAATTCAGCGATACACACAGTAGGCCATGTGAAATTTCTTATCACACCAGAATACGAATTTAACGACGTGAATTAAAATTGTTCTTACCGTTGCTCACAGTAAATTCCGATGTTGTAGTGCGATATGAGATATGATCTGTATGTCGTTTTCTACTATAAACTACGTAATACGATGTTCTGAACAACAAAAATAACGTACAGTAGTCTATAATCTAAAGCTTACTTTATTCGTTCTTGAGTTAGTACGGTGAGGAACGCATAGATAAATGCACACATTATAAACGGGTACACAAGAAAGAACAATAAACAATTGATGTAAAGCTAACGAATCACGTCGCTTTCGGCATAATCTACAAAAATAGTGCGAGAAAACTACAAGCAAGATATCATTCTCGGTGACGGAAAATAGTTTTACCAGACAGTTTGATTCTGTAGTAATTCACCTGCAGGGAAACTTCATAGTGAGAGCATTTACGAGTATTCTGTATCAGGCGTGAGAGGACACAATATTTCGCGAGGAGTCGCAGTCACTGCAGAAATATTCAGCACAGGGCGGGTGGGGCAGCGAGGGGCGCTCCGCCCCAGACGGCAGCTCGGGGGTCAGCCACATCAGCGCAGGTATACGGATGACAGTGCAGGCCGCAGCGCCTCAGCGTGCCAAGCGGATCGTCCGCCTCCAGCAGTCAAAGGGTTAAATTTGTCAGGATAGCATAAAAGATGTATTTTTCACTACATGTTCCACGATATTTCAATGAAGAACATTCTACACAACGCGTCGTTTTCTTACTGAAACGATGAGCCTCTATCGATTTAAAGGAAGGCAGAGATCGTTAAGAGTGTCCATTAGAGCCTTCGATCTCCTGTTCGCAGTGCACCGTGAAATAATAGCTCCTAGAAACATCAACACGCGAAGCGTAAGATCAGGACGGATTACCAAGTTTTCAGATGTCCAAATACGATCAGTTATGCATTATAGTACTGCTCTGTTTCGGTGTAATCTTTAGAGCACCAAATCAGTCGAAAGGCGGCCGAGGAACTACTATTATAGTAAAATGGATGTTGGATATAACCAACAATCTGTTGGTAACTGAGTAGCGGGTGTGCTTACTAGTGTTTATTTGCGAATGGGAATTTGCAGTGCGCACCCAGTTCGTACTCATCGCCGCTGTACAGCGAGGTATTAATCTGTCTACATTAAGATCTTCTTCGTTGCACAGCTGTAGCCCTGCAATATTCAGGTTTCCCGTTGGATTGTTATCAAGCTAATTGTTTGTCTCTTAAACAGATATACCCTGAAGAGCCAGAGCGCGTAAGGCTCGTGCGAGCACGCAGAAGTGCCGCAACACGACGTGGCATGGACCCGACTAATGTCTGAAATAGTGCTGAAGGGAATTGACACATCAACCCTGCAGGGCTTCCATAAATCTGAGGGGGTGGAGATCTCTTATGAATAGCACGCTACAAGGCGTCCCACTTATGTTCAATAATGTTCACGTCAAGGGAGTTTGCTGGTCAGCAGAAGTGATTTTACTCAGAAGACTGTTCCTGACACCACTTTGTAGCAATTCTGGACATGTGGGGTGTCGCATTGTCCTGCTGCAGTTTCCCAAGTCCGTCGGAATGCACAATGGACGCGGGTAATCAGACAGTATGATTACGTGCGTGTCTAGACGTATCATGGGTCCCATATCACACCAGCTGCGCACACCCCACACCATTACAGAGCCTCCAGCACCTTGAACAGTCTGCTGTTGACATGCAGGGTCCATAGATTCATGGGGGTGTCTCCATACGCGTGTACGTCCATCTGCTCGATACAATTAGAAACGAGACTCGTCCGACCAGGCAACATGTTTCCAGTCATTAACAGTCCATTTTCGGTATTTTCGGGCCCAGGTGAGGCGTAAAGCTTTGTGTCATGCAGTCATCAAGGGTACACAAGTAGATCTTGTGTTCCTAAAGCCAATATCGATAATGTTTCGTTGAATGGTTCGCACACTGACACATATTGATGGCCCAATATTGAAATCTGCCGCAAATTGCGGAAGGGCTGCACTTCTGCCACTTTGAACGACTCTCTTCAGTCGTCGTTCGCCCCGTTCTTGCAGAACCTTTTTCCAGCCGCAGCGATTTTTCATTGGATTCCTGTAATTCATGGTACACTCTTGAAACGGTCGTACGGAAAATTTCCATTTCATCGTTATCTCGGAGATCCTGTATCCCATTGCTGCTGCGCTGACAGTATCACCAAGTTCAAACTCACTTAAATCTTGATAAAATGCCACTGTAGCAACAGTAACCGAGCTAACAATTGCGCCAGACACTTCTTATCTTATATAGGCGTTGCCGCCCGTAGCGCCGTATTCTGCCTGTTTACATATTTGTATTTGAATATGCATGCCTATACCACTTTCTTTGGCGCTTCAGCGTATAACGCAAGGAATATGACCACATTCCATTGTTACTTTACTTATTTTGTTTTGTTGTATCTCTAGACAGATAAGACGTTTTACAGAATGTTGTCACTGTATAAAATGCATTCAGTTTCTGTTCCAAATACCGTACAATATGCCCACCCCAGGAAGAAAGATGCTATTCAAAACTGTACTGTCTTTAACTGTGGAAACAAAGTACTGCATTATTCAGTAAAACCCTGCAGTTTTTAGCATTTTTAGCTTAAATAACCTTTGTTCACCAAAGAGGAGCGCGTTTTCTGAACATATTTCTTTGCGATTTTCGTTATGAAGACCTCGTAAATGGTAGAGTTGGTTTTTAAATGGTAAGAAATTATGTATATAAAGTATAACGCAACTAGCTTCAGATAGAACACATTGCCTTTATGAGAAAAGTACATTTCAAACTACCACGTGAAAGACGTCCAGCACTGAGAGAGTGGTATCTACAGTAATTATAAACATTTTCCTCAGGAAATCAGAATATGAAACTTGTCTAATCATTATCTCTGTGTCGAACTTGTTCGTATTTTATGAGTTATGCTGATGAACTAAGAAGAGCCGGCCGGCGTGTCCGAGCGGTTCTAGGGACTACAGTCTGGATCCGCGCGGCCGCTACGGACGCAGGTTCGAATCCTGCCTCGGGCATGGATGTGTGTGATGTCTTTAGGTTAGTTAGATTTAAGTAGTTCTAAGTTACAGAGACTGATGACCTCAGAAGTTAAGTCCCAGAGTGCTCAGAGCCATTTGAACCATTTCAACTAAGAAGTCATTGTTCATAGGAAATTGAGCTCCATCTTTCAGTTCTAATTTTTAATAGTTGCATCAATACAGACTTTCATTCAACATTATTTCGAAAATTGAATTTGCCTTTGAGATATTATTTTCATCGAAATCTTACAAGAAGACTTAATGTATATCCGAGTCAGCGAATTAATATCTGATGAAACTTTGGCTTTGTTTTTTGTAGATTCTGAATGTTTATAGAAATTTCATGAATTTCTGCCACAGAATAATTCTCCAGTACGATATGATTTTTGAATAAATGTTGCCTGAAGCGATAGTCTACAGACACGTGTTATCCTCTGTAAACGATTATTGTCCCTACAACTTTGGATACATGTTTCATTCTTAAACCTCGGCTGTTGTACTTCACCTTTCAGCGAACAATGAAACAAATTCTCGTGATATGCTGCCAAATTCAGAACTCGCACATGAGAAGCGTTTGCTCATTTTGATTCTGATAATTATTTTTGTGCTCTGATACTCATGTTGTAGTCACAAAGGCGTCTTTATCCAAGTGGATACATGCCATGTATATCACCTTTCCGTCTTATTTGGCTCCGTGTGAAGGGGTAAAAGTAGGTTAGGTTTGTATGAATAATTGGGGTAAAAGGAATGTGGAGGAAACGGAACAGGAAAGAGGTAGGATGGAAATAATGACTTCCAGCCGCGCAGGGCACTGCGGCAATGGAACGGCCACAGTTGAAGATTTGTACCGGACCAGGGACTCGAATCCGGATACTCCGCTTCTCTATAACGGCCTTAACCGCCGCGGCCATCCGGACACGCTTTCCGTCGGACCCAAATTACAAACTTCCTGCTCGCCACACAGCAACGTCCGTCGCCCATTAACCCCTACTCACAGGTTTCTGATTCCCGTAAGAGCTCGGACGTTGGTTGTGCGTCCGTAATGAAACTTCTCCAACAAACAGCCACTGCACCCACAGAATTGTAGATGAGAGTGGTGTTTGCAGCTAAGATTTTGCATAAATGGTTGTAGAAAACAGCTTCGGAGCGTCTGTCAATTGATGAATAAGCGGGCACACTGTGTGTATGCCGCCGACCTGCACGTTATTAGTATGCAACAGTACGTTACATTATTAGAGCTAACGCTGCTTTCAATTTGTATTGCCAAAAAAAAACGATTACTTCTTAGGGGTGCTACAATGCTTGCACGCAGAACGTCCGCCTTTTGTAGTATAAGTCGTGACCAGAAGTAATTTGTATAGACGAAATATGACCAATTACCATCCTGCTCACACATGGTTACGTTGCACTATATGAATAATGTTTCATGGATACCACGGGGGACAGTAGATGAAGCTCTTCCAGTATGGATGTCTTAGAAAGTATAAGTACAGAAGGTGCCACATGGATACCATTCATATAGACGTCCATACTACCGTAGTAAGCACAGAATTCGTTTATCGATACGACTCGCTGTATAAGCGTTCCACATGACGATACGTTAGGGCCAGTTTATTTATTTACCAGTGACAGGGCCAATACGCAGCCTCACGTTATGGAAACAGAAATATAGCCTCCTCGGACCTATCTGAAGATGATCCTGAAAAGTTCGAAGACTAGTAAATAAACGAGTCATTCAGAAACAGAGAGGTAGCAATTTTCTGTCCTGATACGGGGAGAATGGTCTGCAATCTAGACATAAATGTCTTATGAAAAGTTTATTTTAGCGTAGAACGAAGTCTTCACTTGTTATTGTAATGTGACATCGCAGCACAAACATGAATTATAACCAAATATACTTTTTAAAGGTCCATGTGAAGAAAATCTTCAACAGAGATGAATGACACTACAATTACAAAATTCTTTAATTAATTCTAAAATTTTCCTATTTGACCTAAAATAACATTAATATTCTCTGACTTCCTGTAGAATACCTGTCTATATGAAGTTAAATGTGTAATCCTTGAAATTGTTGTAGAGATAGTTTTCAATCCTAATATTGTGAACTTCTTATACACGATGGTTTTGATAATCAGGTATTGGTACCTTCAAAAATCTAAGAGCGTATAAATTATGACACAATTTTTAGAACAATCGACATTATCAAGCAATCTCTGTGGATATTCTAGAACGAACAGTGGAAAACTTAATCTAAGCTGATCAGTTTTACTCTGAATCACATGTTGAATAACTTGTGAATGAAAACCTTCAGTACTGTATAGCCACGCAAGTGTGTCTGTATTAAGTAGTTGTATTTACATTATAAGCAATGATGTTATACCTACACAGCTGAGATTATTTAAAAAGTAAATTCCCTTTGAGCGACATCGCAACATTACCTCTTCATCGATGGTACCTGGTACTGCTATCGTTCGTTTCCTATCATTAAGTTATTCTTTTATAATTTAGTCACAGAAGATAGTCAACGACATCTAAAAACAGCAATGTACATAAGTTTTCCAGAAAATATGATGCACAGTATGTCACAACGTCCCCCATTATAAACGTTCCAATGTGTGTGTATTCCTAAGGGACCAAACTGTTGAGGTCATCGATTCCTAGACTTACACACTACTTAGCCGGCCGGGATGGGCGAGCGATTCTAGGCGCTACAGTCTTGAACCGCGCGACCGCTACTGCCGCCGGTTCGAATCCTGCCTCGGGCATGGATGTACGTGGTGTCCTTAGGTTAGTTAGGTTTAAGTAGTTCTAAGTTCTAGGGGACTGATGACCTCACATGTTAAGTCCCATAGTGCTCAGAGCCATTTGAATCATTTTACACACTACTTAAACTAACTTATGCTAAGAACAACATCCACACCAAAGCCCGAGGGAGGACTCGAACCTCCGGTGGGTGGGGCCGCGCAATCCGTGAAATCGCGCTTTCAACCGCGCGGCCACTCCGCCCGCCCCCCCCCCCCCCCCACCAGTATATCCAACTCTCTGAATACAAAAATAAAAATCTGATATTCTTCCAAATCGTATTAAGAGCTACAATCCGCCAACTGTCGAATACAGAAAATAATGGGACAATTAGAATATAAATGGAGAACATCATGGAAGTTCGTACTACGTATAGCCTTCACTTTCCATTCACTTTTTATTTACACAGCCTAGAGAATCAACATTAATATAAAGAAGAAATATATGCGGAAAGGCTATGTGAGCCCGCATCTCGTGGTCGTGCGGTAGCGTACTCGCTTCCCACGCCCGGGTTCCCGGGTTCGATTCCCGGCAGGGTCAGGGATTTTCTCTGCCTCGTGATGGCTGGGTGTTGTGTGATGTCCTTAGGTTAGTTAGGTTTAAGTAGTTCTAAGTTCTAGGGGACTGATGACTTAAGATGTTAAGTCCCATAGTGCTCAGAGCCATTTTTGAAAGGCTATGTGGCTGCAGAATAGTATTGTAGCTTTACTTCCGACTGATCATATCTTATCTGATATGACATGTAAAACCTCTTCTCCGTCCTCTAAAAAACGATGTTCTGCAACTTATTAGCGAATTGAAGAATAAACTAATTTAATTCTTAAATCATCTCGAAAATTAGATGTACATAGGTGCCCTATAAAGTCTATGGTTACTGTTTTTTGTTCAGGTTGTAATGCTTTGCTGGTTGCAATAATTGAATACTCTCCTTGTAGATCACAGTAATAACTTTTGTTTTTCTATAATAAACAGTAATGTATATAAAAGTGTGGTTTGCAGGAATTGAACTGCACTTTACATCTACGTTTTCAACGTATTCATTACCTTGTCGTCAGTAAGAAGAATAGTCCCAATTTTATTTTTTGACATTGAGATTGTATATCATTAACATATATTAGACGCAAAGATGCTAGATTCAGCCTTGTAGTACAACACGTTTGTCTGTTTCGAATTAACATTGTTTCTGGTTGTAGCACAGGGGCGTCCATAAAGGGTAGGAGAGGGGATGAGGGAAGGGCGAACCGTGCCATCGCAGAGGGTGGCAGGTTTTTGGTGGTGGAAAAATCTTAAATTTCAGTATTGTTCCAAAAGGATGAATTAAGTAGGACACTGAAGTGCTGCATAAATGAAGAAGTGTGGGAATAAGTTGTAAATACAAATCATACGTAAAATCTGGCGTCTTACTGGAAATGATCTATGTAGGGGAAACAGGGGCGCGTTTGCCATAGGGGGAGGATGGCCCAGTCGAGATAGTTCATACAATAGACACTAGATCATGCTAGGAATAAATAAGCACGTTGGTAGTACTGCCCCCTCACCCCTTCCTCTACAGGACCTATATGGCGGGCGGAGAGGATTTGGACAAATTGTAGTGATTAATTGTTTTTGTGTGGATGTTTCAGTAAAATTCTGCTCATCGATTAAATGTGTGTTATTTAACTTTTGCTCACTTTAGGAGCAGCACGTGAGTAGTATAATTAAAGGTAGTAGTTTAAGCATTATTTCTGTATTGCATACAATGTGAATTGCTTCAGTGGGTTTTGTAACGAATTTATGTAAACATGACGATGGGGCGGGTTGGCCCAGAGACGACAGGGTATGATGACAATAAGGGCCAATCTGCACCTCCTACATATTTTTTAAACTCGATGAAAAGCTTTTTTTATTTTTAATGATAATAATATTTATAGTTGGTCGAGTTTATTAAATTATTAACATAATTTTCGAAGATAAACATATTTGGATACGTTTTAGAGGTGAAAAGAACGTTATATTGACGGGATAAAAAGCGCTTTACAAGAAAACACCAACCTGAAAAATTTTGTCATCATCTTAAATAGCGATGTAAGTAGTCAGAATCCGGTTCATTTCTTTGTTTGTAGAACATCTTAGTTACGCATTGGTTAAAACCTGTCTTTTATTTGTGGGTACATAAAAACGGTCCGAAAATGTGAAAGAGGAATGATTTCTGAAGATACGACGATGAAAGCAGTTTTAGAAGTAAAAGAAAAGGAAACATCTGTGAGGGCTGTTAGCGAGGAATTTGGGTTTCCAAGATAAACTTTGGGGAGGTACTGTGCTAAGTACAAACAGACCTCATGTCAGCCTACACAGTCAATTGAAACTCAGCAAACTGAAACTGAACCACAACCCATGCCATTGGATCAAAACGCTCAGCCCAGTGGAGTCCTGCAAATACTTAATGCCGGAAAGAAGCGTTGGGATAAATTCGGTTACGATAAAAGCTTTCCTTACCATTGTCATTGTGCCTATCTCTATGTCGTATTGTGCACTGAAATGACTCGTGTATCTCTCTCTCTCTCTCTCTCTCTCTCTCAAACACACACACACACACACACACACACACACACACACGCACGCATTAAAAGAAAAATCGTGCCTCTATGCGTAACTTAACTAGGATTGTTTATTTTCAGATATTTAATTTCGAACGAGAAGACATTCTTGAACAATACCTCATGAAAGCAAGTGACATATATTATGGTCTTTCCCCGAAAGAAGTCAGGCGGTTTACGCATAGATATGCTAGTGCCTGTAACAATAAAATACCCCAATCATGGACCGAGACCGAAATGGCGGGACGCGATGGGTTCACAAGAATCTTGCAGAGGCATACTCAACTCTCCATTCGGACTCCTCAAGCAACTAGTTTGGTCCGGTGCAACGGTTTCAACAAGCATAATGCAGAACTGTTTATTAATAATGTCGACTGTTTTAAAGAGGTTAAAAGTGACCCTTGTGGAAATTAGGAACATCTACGAAACTGGAGAAACTACTGTCCAGCGTCCTGATCGTGTAGTCCGCTCGAAGAGGTTTTCGAGAAATTGGACTACTGATATAGGCTGAGTGAGGGTCACTTGTTACGATCGCTTTTGCGGTTAGTGCTTTGGGTAATAGTGTGCCTCCATTCTTCATATTCCCGAGGTTAACCTTCAAGTGTCATTTTACCCGTGTTCAAATTGTTCAAATGTGTGTGAAATCTTATGGGGCTTAACTGCAAAGGTCATCAGTCCCTAAGCTTACACACTACTTAACTTAAATTATCCTAAGGACAAACACACACACCCATGTCCGAAGGAGGACTCGAACCTCCGCCGGGATCAGCTGCACAGTCCATGACTGCAGCGCCCTAGGCCGCTCGGCTAATCCCGTGCGACATTTTTTTACCCGTGACGGCCCGATTTGGTGTGATAGAGCAGCTCATATTTCAGGATGGATGACAGAGACAAATTTTGCAAAACAGACACTGCTGGCCATTTAAACTGTTACACCACGAAGAAGACGTGCTACAGACGCGAAATTTAACCGACAGGAAGAAGATGCTGTTATGTGCAAACGATTAGCTTTTCAGAGCATTCACACAAGGTTGGCGGCGGTGGCGACACCTACAACGTGCTGCCATGAGGAAACATTCCAACTGATTTCTCATACTCAGGCAGCAGTTGACCGGCGTTGACTGGTGAGACGTTGTTGTGATGCCTCGTGTAAGGAGGAGAAATGCGTACCATCAAATTTCCGAATTTGATAAAAGTCGGATTGTAGCCTATCGCGATTGCTGTTTATCGTATCACGACATTGCTGCTTGATTTGGCCGGTGAACGCACATTGGAAGCGTGTATTCGTCATCGCCATACTGGCGTATCACCCGGCGTGATGGTATGGGGTGCCATTGGTTACACGTCTCGTTCACCTCTTGTTCGCACTGACGGAACTCTGAACAGTGGACGTTGCATTTCAGATTTGTTACGACCCGTGGCTCTACCCTTCGTTTGATCCCTACGAAACTCTACATTTCAGCAGGATAATGCACGACCGAATGTTGCAGGTCCTGTACGGACCTATCTGCATACAGAAAATGTTCGACTGCCACCCTTGCCAGCACGTTCTCCAGAGCTCTCACCAATTGAAAACGTGTCGTCAATGGTGGCCGAGCAACTGCCTCGTCACAATACGCCAGTCACTACTCTTTTGTTGAACTGTGGTATAGTGTTGAAGCTGCATTGGTAGCTGTACCTGTACACGCCATCCAAACTCTGTTTGTCTCAATGCCCAGGCGTAGCAAGGCCGTTATTAGGGCCAGAGGTGGTTGTTCTGGGTAGTGATTTCTCAGGATTTATGCACCCAAATTGCGTGAAAATGTAATCACATGTCAATTCTAGTATAATATATTTGTCCAATGAATACTCGTTTATCATCTGCATTTGTTCTTGGTGTATCAATTTTAATGGCCAGTAGTGTATATGGAACATTTTGTCCTACACTCACGCTGCCCAAAAACTCAGCATGTGACGCATGGGTTATCGATAATAAACAGTTTATGATTATTTACGACATCCCGTATAAAGTGTGAACAGCACATCCAAATGCAGTAACTTCCGATAACATAACCAGCGAACTCGACATCACTGGGATCAATCCCTTAAAAAAAAAAAATTACTGACGTGATTTTATGCGTTCCTACATTTCTGATAGGCCAAACGCAAACACTGAAAGTAGTCCATCAACTCGATCTGAGATTAACGCAACGCCCAACACTTCTCGGCATATTCCGTCTAATCATCCAACGTCCAAAGAAATGTTACTATCAGAGGAAATTTCACAGGCATCGGAAAACGTAAGACCACCTCCAACTCCTGAAGAGGTCAGACTTTTTGAAGAAGCAGAGCAAAGAAAAGGTATGGCAGCAGGGAAAAAGAAAAGAGTTTTTGCCGTAGCGACAGACACTCGAGTAAAAGAAAGCCCTCGTGGAAGAACAAAAGGGTCCAAAAGAAAAGAAGGTGAAAACACTGGAAAGAAAAATTGAATCACTAACTAAAATCGCGCTTTTTAAAAAGAAAAGCACGAGCAATGGTAGAATGAAATTAAGTAAATAAACTGCAGTAGACATGAAACGCAACAAGAAACCAAGGCAAGATGACGATGATGATGACGATTACGATGGGGGAGATGAAGACTCACTGTGCCTAAGGTGTCTCAAGCCTTTTTCAGATAGTCGACCTGTAGGACGATCGATTCAGTGCACAAACTACATAGCTCATCAGCCTTGCGTGGAAAGTGAAATCCGTGAACTATTTTATAGATGTTATAACTGTGCTGATCCTTTGGATCTGGACGGTGATTAAAGTTGACTGATATGTAGTAAATCCTAATAAGTTTAAGCTTTACCATTGCCATAATGAAATGTTAATCATTTAACTCAACATTCAACTTGATTTTATGTCGTTGGTGTGGAGGCTTGTATGCCTCAGCTATACAGATAGCCGTACCGTAGGTGCAACCACAACGGAGGGGTATCTGTTCAAAAGCCAGACAACTGTGTGGTTCCAGAAGAGGGGCAGCAGCCTTTTCAGTAGTTGCAGGGGCAACAGTCTAGATGATTGACTGATCCGGCTTTGTAACATTAACCAAAACGGCCTTGCTGTGCTGGGATTGCGAACGGTTCAAAGCAAGGGAAAACTACAGCCGTAATTTTTCCCGAGGCCGTGCAGCTTTATTATATGGTTAAATGATGTTGGCGTCCTCTTGGGTAAAATATCCTGGAAGTAAAATAGTCCGCAATTCTGATCTTCGGGCGGGGACTACTCAGGAGGACATCGTTATCAGGAGAAAGAAAACTGGCGTTCTACGGATCTGAGCGTGGAATGTGTAGTGCTACAACGATGAAAATTACTATTACGATGATGTCAAACCTTATTTTCATGATTTAAAGAAGTATTCCTGATATTAAAAATGTAATTATAATTTTATTATCTTCATTTTTGTGCTCAGTGTATCAAAGACTTTCTAGTGCACGGAATAAGTTAGCATTGTTTGTACTACGAAACCATATACGATTGTTAGGGGTTAAGCATGTAATAATTTGATGTAAGACATTTTGTTGAGTCTGAATTTTGTTCTTGTACTGGTCGGTAGAGAAGGAAAAGTCCCTTAATCGATGTGAAGGTATAAAGGCTGTAAAAAGGAGAGAGAGAGAAGGTAAATACAAGTTATTCAAAACAAATTTCTCCTAACTACAACGTCTTGTGATTTCCTGTAACTAAAAATTTGCAAGGTCTAATCTGAGCCAGTCCTGAATAACAGCGAAGAACATTTATGTCATCATATGTTTTCTTAGTCTGATCACGGTTGTGATTCGCATGTTTCTTTTTGTTACGCGACGTGTTACGAATATTTTCATTTTACGCGCAAAAGTGCACACAGCTTTAATCGAACCTGCGTCTTTCGGAAACGATAACTTTTAATCAGTACGATTACGCGAATACCGTCTAAATTGCAACCGTGATCGCAAAAGTGTTTCCTGGACCAAATAATTCTTATAAAATGTGTATTCTCCAAAGCGAGCAACATTGCACTATCGCTGACTCGCAACAATCGAAAGAGCAAAATTCAATGCTTAAATAAAATTGCCACCTTTTAATAATTATTATTATCCCATTAAATAAATAAATATCAATTCAGTGGCTATACAATCAATAAACAGAGGGGGCTTTTCAAATGTCATATCCCTTAATCGGGCAGGTAGGTTAGAAAATTTAAAAAGGGAAATGGATAGGTTGAAGTTAGCGTGGGAATTTGTGAAGGTCGGGGGCAGGAGGAACAAGACTTCTGGTCAGGTGACTACTGGGGTATAAATACAACATTGAATAAAGGTAACGTAGGAGTAAGTTTAATAATGAAAAAAAAAAAGAGTAGCGCGGGTAAGCCACTACGAACAGCACAGTTAGCGCGTTGTAGTAGCCAGGATAAATACGAAGCCCGCGCCTGCCACAGTACTACAAGTTTATATGCTAACTAGCTCCTCAGATGAAGAAATTGGAGAAATCTATGATACGATACAAGAAATTATTCAGGTAGTGAAGGGAGACGAATATTTAATAGTCATAGGGAACTGGAATTCTATAGTAGGGAAAGGAAGAGGAGAAAAAGTAGAAGGTGAATATGGAATGGGGCTAAGGAATGTAAGAGGAAGCAACCTGGTAGAATTTTCCACAGAGCATAACTTAATCATAGCTAACACTAGGTTTAACAATCATGAAAGAAGGTTGTGTACGTGGAAGAGGCCTGCAGACACTGGAAGATTTCAGATAGATTACATAATGGTTAAACAGAGACTTAGCAGCCAGGTTTTAAATTGTAAGACATATCCAGAGGCAGATGTGGACTCTGGCCACAATTATTGCTTCTGAACCGTAGATTAGAGCCGAAGAAACTGCAAAAAGGTGGTACGTTAATGAGATGGATAAACTGTCAGAACCAAAAATTATAGAGAATTTCAGAGAGAGCATTAGGGAAAGATTGACAATAATGGAGGAAATAAATATAGTAGAAGAAGAATTGGTAGCTTTGAGAGATGAAATAGTGAAGGCAGCAGAGGACCAAGTAGGTAAAAAGACTAGGTATGGCTAGCAGAAGTCCTTGGGTAACTGAAGAGATACTGAATTTAATTGATGAAAGGAGAAAATATAAAAATGCGATTAATGAAGCAGGCCCAAAGGAATGCGAACGTCTCAAAAATGAAATCGAGAGGAAGTGTAAAATGGCTAAGCAGGGACGGTTAGAGGACAAATGTAAGGAAGGAGGCGTATATATCACCAGGGGTACGATAGATACAGCATACAGGAAAATTAACGAGACCATTGGAGAAAAGAGAACTACCTGTATGAATACGAAGAGGAAGCAGGAGGGTGGGAGGAGTATGTAGAGGATCTAATCAAGGGCTATGTACTTCAGGGTAGTATTATGGAAATGGAAGAGGTCGTAGATGAAGATGAAATTGAAGATATGATACTGCGTGAAGAATTTGTGAGAGCACTGAAAGATCTAAATCGAAACAAGGCCCCGGGAGCAGACATTCCGTTAGCCTTGGGAGAGCCAACCAAGACAAAACAGCTGGTGAGCAAGATGTTTGAGACAGGCGATATAAAGTCAGACTTCAAGAAGAATATAATATCTCCAATCCCAAAGAAAACAGGTGTTGAGAAGTGTGAAAATTACCGAACTATCAGTTTAATAAGTCACGGCTGCAAAATACTGACACGAATTCTGTACAAACGAATGGAAAAACTGGTGGAAGTCGACCTTGGGGAAGGTCATTTTGTATTCCGTAGAAATGTTGGAACACGCAAGGCAGAACTGACCCCAAGACTTACCTTAGAAGATTAAGGAAAGACAAACCGACTTTTCTAACTTTTGTAGACTTAGAGAAAGCTTTTGCAGTGTTGACTGGAATACTCTCTTTCAAATTATGAAGGTGGCAGGGGTAAAATACAGGTAGCGAAAGGCTATTTACAAATTGTACAGAAACAAGATGACACTTATAAGAGTCGAGTGGCATGAAAAGGGAGCAGTGGCAGGGTTGTAGCCCAATCCCGATGTTATTCAGTCAGTATATTGGACAAGCCGTGAAGGAAACAAAAGAAAAATTCGGAGTAGGAATTAAAATCCATGGAGAAGAAATAAAAACTTTTGAGACTTTCCGATGACATTGTAATTCTGTCTGAGACAGCAAAAGATATGGAAGAGCAGTTGAACGAAATGGATAGTGTTTCGAAAGGAGGATACAAGATAAATATCAACAGAAACAAAACGAGGATAATGGAATGTAGTGGCATTAACTCAGATGAAGCTGAGGGCATTAGATTAGGAAATGAGACACTTAAAGTAGTACATGAGTTTTGCTATTTGTGGAGCAAAATAGCTGATGATGGTCGAAGTGGAGAGGATATAAGATGTAGACTGCCAGTGGCGAGGAAGCGTTTCTCAAGAATAGAAATTTGTTAACATTGAGTATAGATTTAAATGTCAGTAAATCGTTTCTGAAAGTATTTGTATGGAGTGTAGCCATGTATGGAAGTGAAACATGGACCCATAGTTCTGTTCTGAACTCGTTGACATAATTTGGAACTTTCGTGCATTTGCTACTTCTGAGAGCTTGAGCGACCTAACACTTGTAAGCATTGCAGTGGACCATCGTTCAGCGTAGAGGCAATGAACAGGAGTGCGTTTGTTTCTTTGCCTTTTTGGTGTGTATGTGCGGATATGCATCTATGTAAACAGGCGCTTCCACGAAACCTGTCGCTCCCGGGCATCAGATACACAACACTGAGCACAAAGGGCGAGAACTACAAGACCTCTGCTTCCCAGTACTCGCCGCTTGTTACTCCCACCGCGGCGGTCACGATATTTCTCCCTCCGCAACATACGATCCCTTTCCGTCAAGAAACGAGAGGAACTGGTCAGATTTTAGTTATGCGTTCTTCGAGTGATATAACTTACGTTTGGTAGCCATAATTAATTTTGGAGTAATAACTCAAAGTGTATTAGACTGCAAACGTTTCATATGTGTTTCACTGACTGGTATCCCATACTTGAGTCTGGCAAGAAGCGCTCAAATGGCTCTATGCAGTATGGAACTTACCATCGGAGGTTATCAGTCCCCTAGACTTAGAACTACTTTAACCTGACTAACCTAAGGACATCACACACATCCATGCCAGAAGCAGGATTCGAACCTGCTACCGTAGCAGCAGAGCGGTTCCGGACTGAAGTGCCTAGATCCGCTCGGCCACAGTGGCCGGCCTGACTCTGACCTTTAGGATTTATTCACTTCAACAAGACGATGAGTAAATGTAATTTGTGAAAATAAAACATCATGGACGAAAGATACAGTGGAAAAGGTCTGTTGGCAAATGCAAGAAGTGGAGGAGGGAGAAGGGGGGGGGGCGAGAATTTAAAATTTTCGCACTTGCCGGCAAAATCCCTGGTGGCCACCTGTTGTAGCACTCCTGTTACATACAAACTTTGTTTGTGGCTGACTATTAGGTTCTGGCCATGAGTAGTTTTAATGTAGTTGAAGGATAGAGGTCACGAGAAATGCTGTACAGTGTGAGTAGCACATAGTGGAAGACGTGGCGTGCCCCGGGTCTCCAGTTGCAATAACTGCAGCCGGCCGTCCGCCGCGTCCTTTCAGGCGCAGCCACGCGGCAGGTTCACCTCCGCCCGCAGTAATAACGGCCCAAGCCAGAGCACCGCTTGTGCTCATATTGCGAGCCCTCACGGGTAACGTGCCCCTTTTGTTTCGCACAGAAAGAAAAGACGCTGTAAATCTCAACTGACAGTATTGCATGAATATGCGACAGACACGTCATATTGCATCCTCTCAAACATGCTTCGTCTCCAGCGACTGATCAAAGCACTCTTTACATATACACTAGGGTCACAAAAGTCATGGAATACCTCCTAATATCTTGTCGGACCTCTTTTTCCCGGCGAAGTGCTGCAGATCGACTTGGTATGGACTGCACAAGTCGTTGGTAGTCCCTTGCATAAATATCGAGCCATGCTGCCTCTATAGAGATATCCCCAATTGCAAAAGTGTTGCCGGTACGGGGTTTTGTGTACGAACAGATCTCTCTATTATGCCTCAGAAATGTACGATTAGATTGATGCCGTGCCGAGATCATTCGTTTGAATGTCCAGAACGTTCTTGAAATTAACTGCGAACACCTGTTGCCCTGTGACATGGCGCATTGTCTTCCATAAAAAATTCCATCGTCGTTTGAAAACTAATCGTCCCCAAGTAGCCGAACACAAACTTTTTCAGTCAATGATCGGTTCAATTGGACCACAGAACCAAGTCAATTCCATGTAAACACAGCCTACATCATAATGGAGCCACCATCAACTTGCACAGTGCCTTGTTGACAACTTGGGTTCAGGGCTGCGTGGGGCCTGCTACTCACTCTAATCCTACCATCTGCTCTTGCCAAAGAAGTAGGGATTCATCTCACGAGGCCATTGTTTTCCAGCCGTCTAAGGTTCCATCCGATATGTGATATGTTCACTAGCCGGGAGAGGCGCTGAAGGCGAGGTCGTGCTGTTAGCAAACGCACTCGCGTCTGTCGTCTACTGTCACAGCCTATTAACGCCAAATTTCGCCGCACTGTCCTAACGGATACGTTCGTCGTATGCCCCACATTGATTTCTACGGTATTTTATCCAGTGTTGCCTGGCTATATTAGCACTGACAACTGACAGCTCTACGCAAACGCCGCTACTCTCGGTCATCAAGTGAGGGCTGTTGGCCACTGCGAAGTCCATGATGAGAGGTAACGGCTGACATTTGGTATTATCGGCACACTGTTGACACTGTGGATCTCTGAATACTGACTTCTGTAACGATATCCTAATTGAAATGCCTCATCCCTCTAGTTGAAACTAGCATACCACATGAAAAATCTGTTAATTCCTGTCGTGCGTTCATGATCACGTTGGGAACCATTTCACCTGAATCACTCGAGTACAAATGACAACTCCGTCAATGTGCAGCCCTTTTATACATTGTGTACGCGATTTATAGCCATCTGTATATGTTCATATGAGTGTCCCATCACTTTTATAGCCTCAGTGTCAAGTGTTATCATCAAAAAACATTTGACATCGACTGCTTGATACAGACCTCTTCTAGTCTTCTTCAAACATTATGCTCTTCATCTACACCCTAGTTTCCGCATTTAATTTGGAAATGAACAACCCTCGTTTGATTTTGAAACTCTTAAATGTGGCAGTGTTTACAAACCACATTTTGGGAACTCATATGTACCTATTACGCTGATAAATGTTCTGTTTAATACCCAAACACCCTCGTGCCATCGTAAGTGGGTACTTCAATTTAGTCATATTTTCTAGAGTGGTAGGTTCTGTAGGACCTTTCCTCAGTTGTTGTGTAGCTTCCATAGTTATTTTCGTCGTATTTGTCCTTACATTCCTACTAGTTACAATACATTTTTAGACAAACTAGACTGTTCTTATTACGGCCTTCAGTCAGAAAACTTGTTTAATGTGTCTTTCCGTGCTATTCTATCCTGCGCAAGCTTTTTCATCAGTAAATAACTACTGCTGCCTACGTCCTTTTTAACCTGATTCCTGTATTCATCTGTTGGCCTCCCTCTAAGAGGTTTATCCCCCAAACTTCCCTCCAGTTCTAAATTGGCGACACCTCGCTGTCTCAGCTTTTAGTCAATTAGTGGCACATATTTCTTTTCTCGTCAATGCCTCATTAGTTACGTTTTCTGACAATCTAATTTTCAGTATTCTTCTGTGGCACCACATTTAAAAACCTTTTATTCTCTTTCTGTCTAAACTGTTCATCGTCGACACTTTACTTTCATACATAGATATAATTCAGACAAATATCTTCAGAAAAGGCTTCCCAACATTAAATTTTTATTCGATGGTAACAAATGTCTCTTTTACAGAGACGCTGTCCCTGCCACTGTTCAAAATGGTTCAAGTGGCTTTGAGCACTATGGGACTTAACATCTATGGTCATCAGTCCCCTAGAACGTAGAACTACTTAAACCTAACTAACCTAAGGACATCACTCAACACCCAGAGCCACTGTCAGTCTACATTTTATGTCCTCTCTACTTCTGTCATCATAAGTTATTTTACTGCCCAAATAACAAAACTCATCTACTGCTTCAATTATCTCATAGCCTAATCTAATTCTCCATCGTCACCTGTTTCAAATCTGTTGAGTTCCATTACTCTTGTTTTACTTTTTTGATTTCCAGTTTTATATTCAACATTCAAGACACTACCCCTTCAGTTCAACTGCTTTTCCAAGTCCTCTGCCTTCTCTGACCGAACTACTGCACAGCTGCGCGATCGAGGAGTCGCACCAAGTCTCCTGGAACACGGTCTCTGCTGTGTAGGGGGCGTGGTATGTGCAGCGCGAGTGGCGTTTTTCTGGGGGAGGCAGTGAGTGAAGAACAGTGCGGGTCTGCGGGGCAATGGGCTGGCTGTAACTGTCTTCGAGTTGTGATTTGACTGTGCGTTTTAAATTATTGGGGTTTTCCAGTCTTTGTATGTTCAGTGTGCCATTAATCGTGACGTTAAAAATTTTCGTTTTGCCTGTTACTTTGTGCACGATGTCGTCAAGTCACTTACTTTAGTTATTTTGAACTCGCTAGCCTGTGTTTCTTATGGGGAATAATCTTGTTGCTTCCATTTTGGTGGTTATTCTTCCAACTCAAACTTGTATTTAACGTAGGTGAGGTTCATCAACCAACCGTTCGAGTTCTACTACCACCTGTGTTTTCCAACCCACGCGACAGTTGAGTATTTACCGTTTCCGCCTTGTGGCGTGATTTGAGACAGAATTTCGGTTGGCTGCTGAACTTCATTACTATCAGGTGTAAATGGGATGGTTGCCTTGGTCAGTTATCTTATTATCTTTCAGCGACTTTTCACAAATGTTTTGTCTACGTTGCCAGCATGTAAGCTGATGACTTAAGTTATCACTTGTCTTACTTAAAAGTTATTTCTCAGTTCATCAGACTAAGGTTGTTTGTTTTTGATTTCGGGTTGCTTAGAAAAGAAGAAGAGCGGTGAGCAGCGTACTGGATCTGCCCTAAGTAATTTCGAGGCCGTTCGTCCGGACCACATTCCTGATGCGTCGTGGTTTCATACTAAGAATCTTTAACTATTTTTGTTTTCTTTTAATGAACTCATTTTTAGGTAAACCTGAGCTATTTGTTGTATTTTTATCAAACACATTCTAAGGATGTTTATTGCCTGCTTGCTTTGAAGCTTGTTCTTCTCTGTTATGTTGTAGTAGTTGTCTGTTATTTGAGATATTCTTAAGTTTTGTACATAAACTTTAAAAACCTTTAATGGCATTGTTTCATCGATTATCAGCAATTCCTTTTAAATTTTCTTATCTAATTAGAAAGATTTCTCTTAATATGTTAAGGTCTGTTGACCTAATTGGTAAAGCTACTTCTGCTCAGGAGTGTTGATAAAATACTTCATACGAATAATGTTCAATACTTATTTTGCCCGGTCCTTCCACTCCCAGGCAACCTTTCACCAGTAGCTCCTACCAACTACAATCACCAAAGCTCAAAGTTTTCATATCTTGAACATTAAGGCCTCCACCAGATATTTTTTTTTTCTTTTTGATTGGCTTTACTGCTTTCTGAGTGTACAGTTCGTCGATAGGCTTCAACCCTGTATCACTCCCTCAACAACCACTGCTTCCCTTTCACCCCGTTCGGCTCTTATAAATGCTGTCTCGATTCTCAACACGTTGTAAATAGACTTTCGCTCCTTGTACACCGCCCCAGCTACCCTAAGAATTTCAAAGAATGTGTGACGCCATCGTGAAAGGCTTGTTCAATGTCTACAAATTATATAAACCTATGTTTGCCCTCCCTTAGCCTGTCTTATAGAGTCGCAGGGTCAGTATTGCTTCGTGTGTTCCTCCATTTTGCCGAAATCCAAACTGATGTTCTTCGAGGTCGGCTTCCACCAGTTTTTCTATTCTTCTCCAAATTAGTTGTGTGAATATGTTACAAAAGTGTCTTATGAAACTGTTAGTTCCATAATATTCGCAGCTGTCAAGACCTGCAACAGAATGTTGTGCATATGGGCCCTCCTGGAAAATACTGGACACTCATTTATAGACATTGAATGGTTGCTCACAAAGAGTTTTTTCCGGTGGGAGGTACAACAGCAGTTTAAACAAGGGGGTGTCAGAAGGTGCGTGGAACTCTGTCGCTCGGCTCTGATGCGATATCATGGCAATATTCATCCTTCACTCTTTACCTATCAAGCAACCTGTACATATCACACAAAGCTGAATGTAAGAAACATGCATTGTTGCACAACTAAGAATAGGCATTGGCTGAGACACGCTGAACACCATGGTGTGAACTTTTGACGTGGACTCTCGTTGAGGTAGTGCCACTTGAAGTAAATAGATGCATGTGGTACAGCAAGATGAGTGTACTGCTCATTAGCCCCTTCTGGTGAGAAAGGCGCACTTCAGCCTCTGGAATGGATGTTTAGGCATTATCAGGGTGCCGGTATGATTCCCTGGTTCGACGATGCAGGAATTATTTACGTTGGCAACCTCAAAGATGAGGAATACGCGCAAGACCCCACTATTCAAGGAAAAGCAAAACATCGCAAGTAGAGAGCATGTGGGACAGTACCATATCGAAGGAACTTCTTCACTTCGAACGAGGAAAGTTGCACCAGTGGCTATTAAAGTGTATTGGAAAATTATTATTTCACAGTTTTAATATTTCTGTTTCCTTTTTTACGAATCCATTCAATTTGTGACAAACAAATTTCTTTCATTGCTCTGGCAGGAAGAGCAGCGGAGGTGTTACCGTAGCTAGCTGATAAATTATTCTTAAATTCCACGTGCTTTTTTTTTTCTAAGTTGGTTTATCGGTCCACCCACAAGAAACTAAGTACAGTATTCCTAACCTTCATTTAGACTCTTTTAGCTGCGTTAAACTGAAATGCCCATCACTCGGACATGCCTATAGTATAGGACGATCACTCCTATAACACAGAAGACAGTTTGCTGTTCAAAATTGATAAATCCTGAGTTTTAAATATTTTAATTTCTCACAAAAAATTTATCGGATTTCAGACAGTGAAATACGACGGAACTAGTCCTTTATACAAGCAGCAGAAATTACTATATTTACGCTTGATAAATTACAGTTGATACAGAATTCACTGCCGGCCGGGGTGGCCGAGTGGTTCTAGGCGCTGCAGTCTGGAACTGCGCGACCGCTAATGTCGCAGGTTCGAATCCTGCCTCGGGCATGGATGTGTGTGATGTCTTTAGGTTAGTTAGGTTTAAGTTGTTCTAAGTTATAGGGGACTGATGACCTCAGAAGTTAAGTCCCATAGTGCTCATAACCATTATTTGAATAGAATTCTCTGTAGTTAATATAGCTCTGAAAAGAGACTACGACAAGTGGTCTCAAGTTTTAATTATCATCTCCAAAACTAAGGTTATGTTATTAACGTTTTATCTGTTTGCAGGTGAACCACAGAAATGTAGCACATCGCTAGGAGAACCGGAACAAAATGGCGCAACCACTGAAATGGAAAGGTGCTGCGCCATCGCTATCTTCATTTGGATCCTCTAGGGCGTGGTACAGTTCTGTGGCGCAGCTGCAGACAAACAAAGCATTAATTAAATACATTTATTTTTCGAACTGATAATTAAAACCTTATGATTACCCTAGTATATGCCGCTCAGTACGGTCATTCTTCCCATTCATCAGAGTTAAAACAAAATTAAGGTAAGTTATTAGGATAATATTTGAGAAGACTAGCTTAGTAGTATCATCCTGTGAATAGGTATTAGTATACTTTATAAAAGCGACAATCAGTAACAGAAAATATGTGTGTGGAGAAACTGCAACCAGTGTAAGCAATATGCGCAACTCAGCAGTACATTCTCGATGTACTGTTTAAGACTGTGAGGTCCAGACGTCCGCAGTAAGTAAATTCGCCTATGCATGTGTGAATGCTCCCTATGGAAAAATCAAATACACATTGTGGTACACTGTTTCTAAATTATAGGTAGTATTGTGTATAATCCATCCTACTGTCATCCACGAATTAATCCGTACATGTTAGATTCGAAACATGGAAACACTCGTATGAGCGACGGCATTCAGGGTAAAATCTTGTTAACAATCTCATCATTAGTCAGAAGTTTTGCAGGAAAATTTGTTGCTCATCACTAGTATGCTGTACTCAAAAGAGCATTTCAGTCCTTATCATCTCAAAAGTTGAAGATATTCCTCCAGTTTCAATAATATGCTTCTGATGCTGAAATATGAATCAAAATGACGAAAATAAAATGTAGCTCACTTTCGATTGAAATCTTTTTTTATGGCAAAGTAGTAGCAGAGTGCAGTTTGTATAGCTGGTTAAAACTATAGTTCAAAACTTATAAAAAGCTTTGCTCACAGCGCTCTTCAAATTGCGTCCTTCTGACAAATCCGACAAGCTGATCCATAGCTTTAACCAGCAACAACATCTCCTTTACAGCCCAAACCTGTTTATTTCAGAGCAAAAGAACCTGGTAGATTCCTCCATAGATTCATCCATTTACTGCTCATTTTTCTGGATTAGTTAATGAAAATCCATAGACGTATCTTCACACATGTACTGATTACTACTTTTACTTACTTATTAATTAACTCGTTCGGCATTTACAAAAATAATTGTATTAAGGGAGTCTTCGGTAATTAGAGCTGCGTGAAGGATGTGATTCGTCCACCTCGTCAACGTCTATCTGCAGTCATGGGTTTATTACGCCGACATGCATTATGAACATTCTGACAGTGAAGAGGCGAGAGCGCATCTCCTCACCATACGTCCACGGCCTTCCATTTGCTGACAGCGTTGGTAACGCGTCGCCAGAGGGCTGACGGTTGTGAGAATGTCAACCTGTCAAGTCAGACTACGAGAGTAGCTGTATAGGAGGACAGAAGGGAAGGAAAATTGCATTCTCCTCTCCAGGCGTATTTTTGGCCCTTTCCAGAACGTCAAGCTGCCACAAATAGAAAGTAAATAAACCACAATTGCCATGATGCCTTATTCACACACAACTGCAACTGCTCTCCTCGCTGGCAAGCAGTGTGTAACGGAGGTTAAACGATTAACGAGCTAATCAAGACAAAATGAAAAAAATAATACAATAATGAATTGGAAAAAAAAATCATTCTGTGAAAACCGTTACCGGAAGAAGCAGAAAGTCAGTGAGACAATTGCAGCGGCGTATATTGTAATATCCCTTCCTCGTCTCTTTATTTCATTTAACAGCTTATTTAATATTTTATTCCCATTGGTTGAATGTCTTTGGCTTACTCTAATATTAATAATTTCTTAATGATTAATAACCATGTCACACGTATTTAAAACAATGAATGTTTATATATCAGTTATACGAAAGTAACCTTTAACTGTGGAAAGGGTAAACAAGTTACAGAAAAATTTGATACGGAATTCAGTACAGTAAATTTAATTCCTTCCTAACGCTCTTAGTTTCCATCAATTCCAATAAGGTGGCATCCGCGAATGAGTTAATCCGACGGACTTCATGGAGTCGTAAAATTGTGCAAACGGTACGCAGTGTAGTTTATCATTTCATGAATCAAAATCCGCTACTACAGTTCATAGACAATTGAGGACTAAACGTCACAAGCCATCATAGCAAAGAGAGACTGTTATTAAATGGTATTATCTTTTAACCGAAACTGCCTGTGTATCACACCAGACGCCGGGTCAGGTTCAGCCTGCGGTCTCTGACGTAGCAAAACAAGTTCGGCAGTTTTACGGTTGTAAATCAACGAGACTTGATAGCTTAGATTTGATTATGCCTGGTGTTACAATGTGGTACATATTGCGGAAACGCCTGTCACTTAAACTGTACAAATTGGAGATGTTTCAAGCTTTAATATAAAACGACAAGGAAAAGCAAGCTCAAGTTTGAGCGAAATATTTAACAAAATGCCGACTGAAGTATTTTAATAAAATTGTGTTCAGTGAAAAAATCACCTTTCATACCTGCGGTAAAGTGAATCGGCATAATGTTCGGCTATGGTAAAAACAGAAAACACGTCACGTACTGGACTGGCCTACGGTAAATGATGTTTGTGCTGTACGTAAGACGGCGCGCCACCAACTCAAAGTAGTGAACTTGTCGCTCATCTCTGTAGGAATGCGACGACTTGGACTGGACGTGGCGGAACAATATCCTAGCCACCACTATTACCTGATTTAACCCCGATGGACTTCTGCGTGTGGGGGGTATTATTAAAAACAGAGTTTTTGTTTCTCTGCTTCAGGGAAATGTCGATGAGCTGCGACAACGGATAACACAAGCAGTTGCCACCATACATCAAGACTTTCTCATAGGATATGGTAGGAAACTGCTTACAGATGGGGCATTTTTCGTGTTACAAATGTTGACACATTGAACATTTGTGAACAAAACTTGAAGATATATTGCATTCGGTGCTGTATCAAACATTTCTGTAAGTAATTTACCTTTGTCACAAGGTCACATTTTCTATGCCCGGTATTTAATTTATTAAGTTGGTCTTCTGTGGATAAAGAATCTTCTCGACTAATAAAATGCAGAAGACACAAGATATATGTTTAAATTACCTTATTTCTTGGTGATTTATATCAAACTGGGGATTCGTAAACGTTCTGAGTATGCACTCTGTTATAATTGATTCGTATACATTATTGGTAAGTATGGTACATTCTTTCCCTGATAATTACGCCGTATTTAATGTCGGGTGTCAGTTAATGGCGCAGCTTGTATTGGTCATAGTGATAAAATGGAATTGAACTTCTCTAATGTCACCTCCGTCGTCAAACAGAGCGAGACGAAAGAACACGTAGTAAAGTAATCTTTGACCTACTTCATCGTAAATGATAACATGTATCTAACATTATGTATCAATATGAATCCCGGAATGTTGGAGACATGATTTAAAACTGAGACACTTCAATACTGTACTTAACTGAACAGTGGACGAGGAATTTTCTAGCGGTGGTTATGAAAAGCAAGGAGGCGCTAGATTTAAAAATACATTCGCCGATGAGGACACTAGATGCAACAGGAAGAAATGCCGCTGTAGCGTTTTGGAGAGAACGATCCCGCATTCGTCTTAGATAAACCACGGAGAAACTAAATCGGGAAGGCCGGGTAGACAACTTAACACCGATTTCCTCCTGCCTCCCGCCTCCACCCGTTGGGCCTCTTGGAACTGTTGAAGGTTTATAATGTTGGTTGTTCAGCTCGAGCATACGCTTGGAATTGCTAAGGAGGTGTGGGTTGTTGAGGTGGAACAGTCGTTAGCGGGCAACATCTGGGGAACCTGCCGCGCCTCAGTTGTATAAGGCTTACTCAGGAACGCAGGGCTCTGTCTGAGTGGACCATTGCTTCCCTAGCTGCTCTTTGGACCGAAATGGGTTCTTGGAAATAATTTTTTCCTCCTCCCAGCGGAAAGGGTGGGCTGCTGGAAGGTTCTAATACCCAGTCTGTCAAGAGGGCTAGTGTAGTCAGTCCCCCTGACTCAGCCGCTTCTTTGACAAGTCCAGTCTTTATTTGCAGAATGCATTCTGGTCCTTAGAATGTGTTTCTCATAGTGAACCGGAAGGAGGGTATTTTCGAGAAGGTTTCTCCCTTCTATATACAAAAGGGTAAGGAGGGAATCTGTGACTTCTCAAAATCGGTGAAGCGCTTGCACAGAGGGAACTTGCTAGTGGAAACTTCCAATTCCCAGCAGGCAGCTAACCTTCAAACTGCTAAATACCTTGGGTAATATGCCATAGACACTGAACTGCACAGTACCTTGTATTATAGAAAAGGTGTGACATGCTGGGATCGTGTTGACATTCCCAAGGAGGAACTGCAACTTGAGTAAGCTCCGGAAGGTACAGTTCACGTGCAACATATCATTAAGAAGGTTGATGGCAATCTTATCACATCCGACTACTTTATTCTGACCTTCAGTAGCACGAAACTTCCTGAGCATGTTAAGGCTGGCATCCTTTGCCTTAGTGAGAGGCCTTATTTCCCGACCCCAATGCACTGTTTTAAATGTCAGCGTTTTGGGCGTACCACCTTAGGGTGTAAAGGCGAAGTGACTTGTGACAACTGTGGAAAGGCCCCTCGTGAAGGAGTTGGTTGCTCGTCTCCAGCCAAATGTATCAATTGCTCTGGAAACCACCCTGTTTGGAGTAGGGACTGCCGAATCTTTTTAGAGGAACGCAAAGACTAGGAAATAAAAACAAGCAAGCGTATCCCCTATGGTGAGGCCAAAAAGATCTACAAGTCGATGCAGCCACCCACATTTGCTACATCTTTTGCGTCAATGGTTCAGAAGCCTACTGTAAATGCGGATGCCTCTACACAGGTGGAGATGGCGAGCGTTGGCACTATTAGCTGCAGATGTCAGTGCACTTGCGAGGTAGCAAGTGTTTCAGAGCCTGTAGCCTCTACTCGAACGGTAGACAAAGGTACAGTGGCCAACTTGGAACAGCCCCTGGCGCCTCCGAAAACTGAGGCTATTCAGAAACCCAGCACAGCCATTACCATCTGCTCCACCAAAGCTCACCAACCCGAAAAAAGCTTCTATAAAGCAGCAACAGAAGGTCAAATCACGTGGTAAACCGTCTGACCATGTCGATGTCATTTTACATGATGCTTCATCTGACTCTTCCCCAGAACTGATGGAGTATAACTTATGTGTAGGGATATCATCTCGTCCCAAGACTGCCCCTCCACCTGCTGCTGTCTCCCCACCCCGTTGGAAAGACAGGATGAAGGTGCTATCCCCGTCATAGGTGGCTTCCGTACTTCAGTAGAACTTGCAGGGGTTCAGGAAGCACGTGGACGAACTTCGTTTATTCTCCCAGGGTCGACCACTGTGTCTATGTCTGCAGGAGACTTATCTCCATCCGTCATACACCCCTGGGCTACGAGACTATAGACTCCACAAAAAGGACAACCTACGTGAAAAGAGAGCTAGAAGAGGCGCAGGCATTTTCGTCAGGATGGTCTACCACTCGTCGCCTCTCTCAGTTACGACTTTACAAGCCTTTGCTGTGTCCGTGCACGTGCGTCATCCATTGACTATATCTTCCCTGTACTTAGCCCCACATGATGCACTTGATGAAGAGGCCCTCACCGACCTTGTTACACAGCTCAGCTCCCCCAGCCGTTCATCATCTGTGGTGATTTTAATGCCCACTATGTGCTTTGGGACTCTGCACTTACCTGTCCCAGGGGGAGAGCAATCGTGAGGCCTCTCCTGTCATTCTGTGCATACTTGCTAAATGCAGGACAGAGCACTCACTTCTGCACAGCGACTGGGTCATTCTCTGCCACTGATCTCTCGCTTCGCTCTCTAGCTGTTGCCCACAGTGCTCAGTGGGAAGTGGTCGATGACTTGCACGGAAGTGATCACACTCCGATCTGGATTCACATTCCATATGGCATGGGCACCGAAATGAAACTGCCACGATGGGTGCTCAGTAGAGCCGATAGGGCACTTTATAGCCAGTTGGCCCATTTCGAACTATGTGCGAATGTCGAGGCAAGGCTGGATCATATTACCAAAATGGTCAACCACGCCAATGCGGAATTCGTTCCCAGTCTACAGGCCGCCAGAAGAGGCAACCTGTCCCTTCGTGAAGTGCCGAATGCCCCTCTGTAATCAGGACAGGCGTGCCTTTCTGCATAGGTTCCAGTGTCTGCAACTGCTGAGAATCTTGCAGCCTTTCGGGTTGCGAGAGCAAAATTATTCGAGAGAGCAACAAGAAGTCTTGACAACAGTTTCTGAACACCATTAATCGTTCCACCAAAAGTTCCATTGTGTGGGAGACCATCAGGAGAATTTCTGGGAGAGAAGGGACGTGTCCCATGGCTGCTGTAATGAATAACGGCACTCTCAACTCGGATCCGCGTAGACATTGGCCAGACTATGACAGCGTATTTTGCAACAGTTACTGCAACAATTACTGCAACAGCCAGTCAGGATCTGGGTTTCCAGCGCCATAGAGCGGTTTCTGAGAGGTATAGTTTGGACTTCCTGTCCACCTCTAATGAAGTTGACAACTGCCCATTCTCCATGTGGGAGCTGGATTCTGCATTGCCTGCGGCTCGTGGCACATCACCCGCTCACGACAGGATCCATTACAGTATGCCACGCCACCTCACAAGGCGCAACAGAGATATCCTCCTCGCACTTTCTAATTCCGTTTGGGCGTCAGGTGACTCGTGGCGTGATGCAGTTTTAATTCCCCCTTTAAAACCTGGGAAAGACCGCAGATGCCCAAGTAGCTACCGCAGTGTTGCCCTCGCTAACTGCATGGGAAAGACCTTGGAGTGTATGATCAGCCGCCGCCTTGTCTGGATCTTAGAATCCCAGCAACTTCTTAGTCACTTTCAGTGTGGGTTCAGGAGATTTCGTTCCACCTTTGATAACTTTGCCCTCCTAGAGGGCTTTCCTACGCCGTCATCACCTTATAGGTGCATTTTTTGACATTGAGAAGGCCTACGATACTAATTGGAGGCGTCTCATCCTGGAGCAGCTTCACGAATGCGGTTTTCGTGGTTGTCTTCCCATTTTTATTTAGTCTTTCCTCTCACCACGATATTTTATATACCGAGTTGGTGACGTTCTGTCTGATCCATTTGAGCAAGAGAACGGTGTCCCTCAAGGTAGCGTTTTAAGTTTGACTGTCTTTGCCATAGCTATTAATAGTATTACGTCAGCAATGCAAAGTTCTGTCCAGTGGTCTTTGTTTGTGGATCACTTCTCTGTGTTTTTCTCCTCTTTCATCCTTAACACGGCAACACAGTTGCTATTCACTCTTCGGCGTTTGGATGAATGAGCGCAGAAGAGTGTTTTTAAATTTTCCACCGAGAACTCCGTGTGTGCTCTTTTTCACCATTAACATTCGATTTTACCCTTTCCTGAGTTGAGGATGAGGGTCACTGTCCTTACTTTTAAAGACACAGTGAGAACAGTGATATTTCTGGGGCTCATTTTTGACTCTAAGCTTACGTGGTTACCACATCTTAGAGACCTGGAACAACGGTCACTTACAGGCTTTAAGTATTTTAAAATGTCTTAGCCACAGTACATGGGGAGCAGAAAGGAGTTGTCTGCTTCAGCTTTATAGGGCATTTGTGCGTCCTCTGCTCGATTATGGGTGCACGGTGTAAGGTTCTGGAAGACCTTCTTATTCAAAGATGTTGGACGTTGTGCACCATGAAGGGACTAGGCTGGCCACTGGGGCATTCAGAACTAGCCCCGCACCAAGCCCCTGTACAGAGGCTGGTGAACTTCCCCTTCATATGCGGCGACGGCTACTTTCGGTGCGGTGCGCAAGGCGTATAAGACTATTTCCACACCATACACCTCTGCATACCACACCATTGCTGCAAGGCTTTTTCATAACCGGCAACGAACAATGAGGCCCTATGGGATTCGCGCACAGCATTGCCTTTCTGGAATGGATATGCCTGGTTTTAATGTTTTACGTGGAGGGTGGAGCAGATTTCCACATTGGCTCCTCCAGAGACCCAGACTTATTTTAGATTTGACTAATTTTAAGAAAGATAATACACCAGATTTTACATTCCAATCTCTGTTTTTTAACATTTTAGAATTGCATAACGGTTTTACCATCGTTTACACTGATGATTCCAAACAAGGGAATTTTTTTGGGTGTTCTGTAGTGTTCGCTGATCATGTCAGCAGGATTCGCCTGCCTGTTGACTATACCGTTTTCGCAGCGGAGCTCCTGAAGGGACCAGAGCAGATGAATCGTATTCGGGGCAATTGGTTTCTCACCTGCTCCGATTCCCGTAGTGCCTTACAATCTTGCACGGTCTGTACCCAACTGAGGAGTTGGTCCAGCTGATATATGATCAACTGTACTTACTCTAGTAAGTGGGTAAGCGTCATTCTGCTGGATGCCAGGTCATGTCGGAATATGGGGCAATGAAAAAGCTGATCGGGCTGCCAAGGAGGCCTGCAGAGAGTAGGATATGACACAGTCCCTTGCAGTCTGTCATTTATGCACTCCACAGGGAGTGCATGCAGCTGTGGGAGGAGGAATAACTGGCTGTGACGCCCAATAGGCTGCGATTGGTGAAGTCAACAACTCGGCCGTGGCGTTCCTCCTGTCGGTTGCTCAAGCGGGATGAAGTGAACCTCACGCGTCTCGGATTGGGCACTGTCCTCTCACACATAGCTTTTTTTATTACGGCGGGAGGATCCCCCGTTTTGTGATGCTTGTGGTGTGCACATCTCTGTCCGCCACATTTTAAGGGAATGCATTTTATACCGTGATGCAAGGGCAGAAGCAAAAATTGGTGGGGTCTGCCATCTATTTTAGCTGATGATGAGCAGAGTGTAACTTGGCTTTTAAAGTTTTGCGATGTGTCTGGACTCTGGGCCTAAACCTTTACACTGGAGGTTTTAATTTATTGCAGAGTGGCTGGCTCCTCCCTTGTTTTCCTTGCGCTCCGTCAACCACTACCATCTGCTATTGTTTTAGCTCCTTCTACCACTTTCTTCCTGTGTTGTCCATGTTTAGCTGCTGACGCCATGCTTCGTCTCATGCTTTGGTGTGGGTACGAACCTTCGTTATGTGTGTTTTACGTTCTGTTTTGTCTTAATGTTCTGGGTATTTTCTTGACACCCGTCTCAATCTGTTTTTAAGCGGGCGCTTAAGACCTTGCTGTCGTGCGCCCATACAAACCTCTCCATCCATCCATCCATCCTGTTCTTCATGATCATACTGAGGAACGAATATAAGATGAAATTACTAAAAGGAAAACAGCCAGTTGTCTTAAGGACGTGGTTTCATTTTGGAACCATTAGGACACACAGTTTTCAATCACCCTCCATTTCATGTGATATATTAGCATTTTCCCTAGACAAAGTCCCACAGCTCGAAACTTCGATAAACTCATAACGCCCAGAACAAACTAGTCTTAAATAATAGGCAAACATGGGTCTAAAATCTAATAAATTCTGTAACACTATTAACACTGCCTTGAGATAGCATCAGCGGTTTTATGCGAAAGGTACTGTTACTTAAAGAAAAAAAAATCAAATGACGGTAGAAGGATCTCAGAGGGTAAGAGTCGTCTGTGTTGACGGTCCTTAGATAAAAAATAACGCCGTTTTCTTTTTATTCTTAGGCGGCTCATAAAAAGAAAATAAAGTTTAGAATAACTAGGCAGAGATAACTTTAGCTATGGAAATTTGTAAAATCATTTCAAGCTGACTTATCATAATGAGTTTTTGAAATTGTTTATTTGCATGCTGAAACCGTAGTGGTGACAGTATGACGGCTTTGCAGATCTCTAAGTCACACTTGAAGTAATCAGTCTTACTGAGTGCAGAGTTTTGTATCTGGTGTTTATGGGAAACGGACTAATATTTTTCGTCTAAGTTGCCCTTTTTTAGATATTCAGTCACTTGAACGTGAACACTTTCCAGCGCTTTGGATGCGGAGGGTAAGAAATATTTTACTGGTAATAACAAGGTAATTGTGCGTTTTCTTTCTCATCAATAGGTCAGACTGCGCTAGTTTAGTATTTAGATACCTCTCATTCTTGTCATAAAAATTAAATATGCTCTATAAAGAGATACTCTGCGTTATCCGTAACGTTCTTGATCATGGTCATGTTCATATCGTCGTTGCCTATCGCTTCTGAACAGATTGTTATTATTGATTTTCTTGTGTTATCTGTAAAATACTTTAGACGGAAATTCGTGGGGCTAGATATATCTGGAAGTTCTTGCGAGTGACAGATCTTTATATCATCGAGATTGGCGCTGAGAAATATTCGTTGAGTTTGATAGGTGAGATCTGAGGACATATTTCGATTTTATCTTTCGACAAACAAGCTGCACAGATCCTTCCACTGAATTGCAGATCTTACGTTGTATCATACAACAGAACGAGTATGCTTCATATTGGCATTAAGACTATCTTGTTTATCGCTGTTTCACAGCTTTCTGTACTCATCGTAGCTTTCAGGTTTTAAATTTCGCTCGAAACGTTTGTTATCAACACTCCTGTTGCTAATCGTTTGTTTAAGGCAAAACAAAACAAAAAATGGTTCAAATGGCTCTGAGCACTATGGGACTTATCATCTACGGTCATCAGTCCCCTAGAACTTAGAACTACTTAAACCTAACTAACCTAAGGACAGCACACAACACCCAGTCATCACGAGGCAGAGAAAATCCCTGACCCCGGCGGAAATAGAGCCCGAGAACCCGGGCGCGGGAAGCGAGAACGCTACCGCACGACCACGAGCTGCGGACTGACTTAAGGCAGATATCTTACTCACATTGTACGTATAGATATTTCTTTGTCGCATTTAGCCTGTGTGTTGTGTGGAAGAAAGGTCATGTAAAATCTTACAGGTTATTAAACCTAAGAACCTTGAAGATTTTACCTTCAGTGATAGCGACCACGAGTGGTTGAAGACTTATATAATTGTCATGCTTTTTCATCTAAATATGTTCATTGGTTTGTTGTGGAGGACTGACTCACAGCAAGTTTGTGTTCATACCTGCCATTACGACAATGCGTCTATACTGAAACCGAATTAAATCTGATTTTGAGTTAGAGGAAGTTAGGGTGCTAATTATTGGTCGCTTATAGACAACACTAATTAAGCTGCTCTCTTAACGCCGGCCGCGGTGGTCTCGCGGTTCTAGGCGAGCAGTCCGGGACCGCGCGACTGCTACGGTCGCAGGTTCGAATCCTGCCTCGGGCATGGATGTGTGTGATGTCCTTAGGTTAGTTAGGTTTAAGTAGTTCTAAGTTCTAGGGGACTGATGACCACAGCTGTTGAGTCCCATAGTGCTCAGAGCCATTGTTGCTCTCTTAACACATATCGATTAACGCGAACCTTTCCTCCATGGATGTTCCTAGTAAACTTCCTAAGCTATTACAGTAGAGGCCTCAGTGTGTTGCTCAATTGTCAATCATATAATAATGATCTGTCCGAAAACCTCGGCATCCACTCTAATTCTAATAAGGCTCCATGCTTTCAGTTCGCCTGCAGGATGGTTTTGAATATGACAGCAAGTGCTCCTTCATGCTGGCTGAGGCCAGCGAAGCTGCAGGACGTCATCTTCAGTGTGTAACCATCTATCTGCAATAGTAATGATTTTGTAATAATCTTTCCACCATTAAGTTGTGGTAGATAAGGATACCGTTGGCAATATTTCAAGGTTGGAAGTAAGGACTTTTTAAAATTATTATATCTTATTGGATGATTTTGTGACCAGCAGGAAACTGAATCAGAAACTTTAAATTTGCCAACCAGGTGTAATTTGATGTACAATCGCTTTCATTAGGCTCCTTCTTTTGTGGTTATAATTTGGAACGTAATTTCAGGAAAAAGTAATGTTCTGCAATTTTTAGTGGAATCAGTCACCAGAAACTGCCTTTTGTTTTTGACTCAACACTTTTCAAATTCTAATATATCAACGAGATAAGATGTGAAAATTCTGGTGTAGTTTTTGTCTATTTTAGTATAAATATTTTAAGCATAATCCACATCTGAAGGAATACAAAAGTTGTTGTAGTGCTTTGTTCTGAAATTTGAAGTCAGAATCCCCGTTTTCATTAATATTATGTGTCGTAGATCTCACGTGGTGTGGCAAGGAATTTTAATGTGCTGAACTGATTTAGACTTATAGCTGTGTGATGAGCTCCACTTAGCGTGAGCAAGATTAATGAGTGAACTTTGCCGACAGCAACTTATTTCGCAACTAATCTGCGTTACGCAAACAGTGACGTTTGCAAGCTCTGAAAAATCGTTAGGAAGGAGTTTTTATTTTATTTTGGCATCAACAAATTAGAGTGTCAAGAACTTACTCATCACAAAAGTGACAAAATCACTTTAAGACTGTAAACAGTATTTATCAGAGGACAGCAAAGCCTTAGTAGAGAGTACTATTTCTCTTCCTGGTATGAACTTGCATTACAGAGAGCTTGAAACACCGAAGTTGCAGTTTCCAGGCAAGGCACCTGATAGTAGCTTTCAGTAAGAGGTTCCAGTAATTTCAGGTATCTCTACAAACGTTATATGCTGTGACTATTAACTGGAAGAAAGTGTAACGTCGCAGCTGGACTTTTAGAGAGCTGCGAACATCATTATGGAGGATAATTGGATCGTAGACAGTTTCCTCATTGTAGCAAGTTCTCCGAATTCAGTTACGATCAATACTAGAGAACTGCTGTGTCTGCCTCGTGCATTTTGTTGGTCTTTAGTGCTGAGGGAGCCGTTCACACGTATTTTAGAGCCTCATGATCAAGGACTGTAACGATCTCTTCAGTACACGGAGAGGTATGACCTTTCTCAATAAACAATTTCAAATCAGTCGCACTCTGCCGCTGGCTACACATGAGGCCCTGTAGAAACTAAGCCGTTCTTTTATAGCCCATTATTCGTGTCCCTCCCCCGTGTAATCTTTTGTCATGTCGGCATTTGCGCGAAACGACTTCTTGGCTGAACTAACTTCCACGATTTCTGTGCTTCTTTAAAACGATCACCACGTTCGCCTGTTTAGATCTTCATCGAATGTATTTAGGATTGCTTCAGTCAGCGACTTGATGTGTCACGTTGTTGAAATAACTAAACAGCTCTGTGTAAAAAAATACAACAATTTAGAGATAGATTTAGTATTAGTTTAATTATATGTCAGGATTTGTGGATAACATTGATTTGTGCATTTCACAGTACTTACTCCTGTTTAAATTTCGTCGTTCACATAGACGCATACATAAATTTACTTCTATTTAAAAATCCAAAGTACATTAAATGTTACAATGACGTATGCATATGCCCAAGTCGGCATTATTCACATGTCTGTTGACAACGCGGTGCAGCTCAGTTTCAACCCATAACATGTTGTTTCCCAAACTTCTTTCGAATTGATTCAAAGTGATAATTAGGTGAAAGTAAGTAAGTTCACTATTACGGTATGATGGTGAGATTTAACTGTTTTGTGTGCTGAAGTAGTGCTACTGATGCTGATCACTTATGTGTAGCGTTTAACATTGAACACTAAAGCTCCTCTGACTAATAGTTAATGTTGCATGTGCTTAAAATGGAATACCGCATCTGACTATGATAATTTATGTCCAAAGGAGAAACATTTTATCAACCAACAAGCCAATCAAAATCTACACGGGAGACAAAACCATGACTAGCAACAAAATTAATGTACTATTCTTTAATCAAATGTTTACACCGGTAAGGATTTTGACTGCACGAAGACGGTGCCTACTATCAGTTGTAGTCTTCTACACCGAAAGGCATCTGAAAAGTTGTAGCATCCCTGTGGAGGTAGGCAATTTGCTGCGTTCCTGTAGCCTTGTTTATAGGCTCCTTCACACCGTAACAAAGAGCTGAAAGAAATGTGATGCACTGTTAAGTCGTGTAATAAGTCATCGTGCAATGGACTACCTTGCTCCTGACCACCCAGTTTGTAAGATTTCGCATCTCTTGATCTGACTGTTAGGAATCTACCTTCAAAATAATGTCTTGATTATGAGACAGAAAATCTGGTTTAACAAAAAGGGTCGAAACTGCGGACATAGATGGCATATGATGACAAAATGCAAGGTCTACTGATTTCGATATACAGTAACAAGTTGAACTAATTGAAAAATGAGTATATTATTCTCACACCGGAGATTTACGCTCTAGTTAAATGTGGCTAAATACACCACAACCGACATTTACACTAGAGTCAAATACACCACTGCTCATCGCACATCCCTATAATGCATGTCAAGATAAAAGCAATGGGAAACAAGGGAAATCTCATACTTGAAGCAGAACTCAAGAAGTCTCCTTTCATTTATGAAATACGTTTAGAAAAAAGAGAGAAATTATCAGATGACAATATCTGACATACAGCATATGGATAATTCTACAAAGCGAACCTCCAAATGCTTCGTCATATTCTACACACATGGGCACATAAAGATTTCACTTCACCGAAGTTAATCGAATGAAAGCATACCTACATTAACCGAAAGACAGAAATTCAAACGCATCTAGATCAACTCAGACAACTATAAACAACATCTCAGTATAAGACAGTGTCCCATTTTCATAGAGGTCGTGCTTCTCCAGGCTTCACTAACCACTATCTGCTAAGACAAAGATCTCAGAAGTCACTATACAGCACGTTATTCCCTAGATCTCAAACTTACCAAGATAAAATGCTGTATAAAAGTGCTACGAGCATACCACAAATTTCAATGCAACAAGCTTTAAATCATTAATGAGGTACACAGTGGATATGCCGTCACACTAACGCCATTTAAAATCGCACGAGAGAATATGGAATGAAGTCCCAGTCATCGTCTTGGCACGCTAGTTCACAAAACATTACACGTACAGAAATAAACTAAAACAAAATATTGCTTGGCAGAACATTGGTGTGCTGCATAAGCAAAGTAATGTGATAACTATATGATTGGATCATGGACATGCTGGCTTCGAAGAAACACCACTCGAATAAAGATTCTAATTATTAATTTCATGACTCAGTTTGTAAAATGTAACTAATACTTAATATGAGAGGACATCCGCAAGTTAGTGCAAAGCGCTGCGACGTAAAAAGTCTTCCACACAAGTGAATGAACTAGCGGCTCCTTTCTTCCCACTCCCGGTAAATGCAGTATCTCCGTAGGCTAAGATAAGCCACTTCTCCTGTTATCACAGATTCTGTTCAGTTTTCAACATAACTTGCCTCATTTACCCATAGTTCGCGCGAGTCTTTAATCAATATGATTGCCGCAATAAGCGTGAGAAATAGGAAGATCTCTATATTCGCGATGCCGCATATCTTTGCGACTTGGTATGAAAATATATAAGACATTAATATCCATTATAAAAATCTGATCGTACGCCATTATGAGACAGTCCTTCATTACATGAAATATCTAAACGACAAGATAATTTACAGTTTTATCGTACCTTTGCTCAATCTGGATACATTTGTGCTTTTTCTTTTTAAAAAAGTAAGTATTTGCATCATTATCGACATCCTATAGCTTGCAGCGAAAAAAAAAGGATCATCACTCCCGCAAGACATTAGTTACCAGAATCAGGGTCGTCCGTTCACTAAGCTAGACACATAATCACTACTAATAAAGTGTTTTGAACTTCCACCACAGCTGCTGGGAATTGGAAAATTCTACATGTGATGAAAGAGCAGAGCTTAAAAATATTTATGCATAGTACAGAAATTATAAAAATCGAGTGTTACGCTGTGCGTATTATTCAGAAGCAAGATAAACGCAGAGGTGAGCTACAGTACCACTCAACTTCTCAGTGCATTCTCATAGCCGTTAAAGTTTTCTTATGTACGTTGTACATTCTCTGCAACACACAAGTACTTGCGGAATTGCCTGGACCACGTTCTGAAGTTACATGAATGGACATACAACTGTCGAAGCCCACCAATCTCTAGCTTGTCTGAATACATAATTTTACATACACGTTAAGGAATGCTTCCAACATGAAAATAGATACCCCAGTTTGACTGTGGTTCATTCAGACATTGTTTAGGGATATTTTGCGTTGATAATTTGTGTAGTACGTGTAATTTAGTAGCAATATCGAAATATTTATCCTGCATTCCCGGTCGTAGCGATGTTATTTCCGTTGTTCCGAGCGTGTTGCTTCGTATGCGAATTATTGCAACTTCGAAAACAATTGTCGCCGTGCTATTTAATGAAGTTGCATGTGTATGGTCATATGTAGTCTTCAACGCATGCCAGTGGATCGCGAACCAAATTACGTCAGTTTCTTTGAGAATGGTCAACGACATAAGTGGCGATAAAGATAACGTGACATTCACTCCGACCAGTACCTTACGTACTGTAAAAATCCTGGGACTATAAAGTTAAAAAATTAGAAACATGCCAGTAGCATAGATATTATCGCCTCATTTGAATATATCTTTAAGGAGGCAGTCCATAGGCTGCCAAGTATAGCCAAAACGTACAAAAACATTCATATAATTGCTAATTGTATTAATCTCATAGGTAGAAATTTCCTGGTATCATAGTTTCACGAGTATTTGAGTATTTGGTACATGTTTCTCTCCCAAAGTTTTTGTGACACGACAACAGAATGAGATATTATCGTAGCGCAACGTTTAAAAAGGTACTTTGAAATCGTTCCTTAGCGTCAGTAGAATTCTAGAACTGGTTTGTTGAGACAGTCATTCACAGTCGTTATTTTACTCATAGTTTTATGATTAGAAGCATGCGTTCAAGGAAAGAGGAAAAACAAAATCCTTATATTTCATCCTACCGTCACAGATGAAAGCCACTTGTTTGCCACGCATACTATTCCCACCGCAATACAAGCGTAAAATGGTGCCACAGTACGTAAACACGTCCAAAGTGCGGAGAAAGAGCGTCAGCTCTATTGACAGGCGTAGCAAAATTTATAACTCCTTCTTTTTTCTTTCGGTCTGCCTTTCATTTCCGGCTGTCAGAAACACTGCGGCTTATTTCATCTTGTACGTTGCCATGCTTCAAGCAGAGAAAGCGAACGAAAAGCCAGAGAGTGCCCTCGAGGTTTCATAACATTCCCCTTCGCGGTCTGTCTCAATTTCTTTCTTTCTTTCTCCGTCCTCCTCCACTCTCTCTCTCTCTCTCTCTCTCTATCTCTCTCTCTCTTCTCTCTGTTACGTCAGTGGCCAGCGAAGATATTGTGTTTCGTTGGCAACGTGGAAAACTGTCCAAGAAAAACAAATTCATAAAATGGTATGCTGGAAGAGAAATAAAAACAAAACAATGCTGTGAGTGGTGGTCAGATCAGCCACAGAAAGTAGGTATGATGCCAAAATTCAATTTGGTTTATTGCAGTAAGTAGGAGAAATTGGAAATCTGGCAATGCTTTACGGGAACAAATGAAACTATGAAACGTTAAAAGAGATGTCTTGAAATCTGTACTTCGTTGACGGAACTTCATTTCTGTTATTCACCTCATTTCTTCGAACTCGTAACCTTATATGGCGGCAAAAAGGCGAATGCTTATATTTTTGATGTACCTAATTTTCAGGTGAAACACAGTTTGTCAAATACTTTTGTAATGATTGTATTCCATCCTGTGGTGAGAATCACAAAAGCCTTCTATCACTCAACATCAACCAAACCTTTCCACCGGACACTGAATGTTTTCCATCCTAAAAGTTATTTCCGATAAGGGAAGAGATAGAAGCTAAACGATTTCAAATCAGATGAATAGGGTTGACGTTTCACCGATTCGTTCTTGAAATCCATGAGTTTCCTCATTGCTAAATAACATAGTATTGTTCCATGGAGGAAAATCCATATTTTCACCCCTAGCCCAACGTCACATACTCTTCAGTTTAATTGTCCCTCAAGGGCCTGCGTACTACTCACCTTTTACTTCCTTACAGTTTGCAAGTCAGTTAATTAGACGAACACCTGTATCTCATGTAAATGGCATACTTTTCCAGCACCTAAAATCAACTTCATGTTATTTGATTCCGAAGTATAGACATCAAACACTGCTGTGGTTTTATTTTCTTTTATGTCATGAAATGCTAGACGCAAGTGTCATTCTCAGTAACAGGTAGACACACGAAATAGATACATTCTTGTTAAAACGGTCCAAATGTTCCTAACAACTATTTTAGTATTTATTTAGTTTGCGTAAGGGAAATAATGTTGAACAAAGCTATATCACATGTGAAATGTCCTGTCCTTCCTTGTTATATTTCTATTGCGTAGCCTGTTTCACTAATAGCCAATTGATGGATACCGTCATCAGCATTTACAGATCTTTCAGTACATGGTTGCAGTTAAGGGACGTTCTTCACATCGATCGCTTTGAAGATACGTTCGACCCGACGACGTATTGCTAAACGTATGAAAAAAGAACGACGAACTCTTTAAAAAACAAGCTTTACCGCCTGTAGCCTATTTTATGACGACACAGTCGTCGACTAAGTAAGCCACAGTCAACCCAACTACTTTCTAAGGTACCTAAATAACACAATTGTACACCACCAAAAATAACATAATTCAGCACATCAAACTGACTTTAGACGATGATAGTACACAATATGCAGCAATGACAAGAGAACATCATAATATTTATGTTAATAGCATGTCTACAGCAGACTTGGCAATTTCCATGTTCCAATGGCATCTACCACGTAGCCTTTCCTTGGCATAAACAATGACCGTGAGGTAGAAATCTGTAAATACTACGTTTCTCTAAAATGGCACATAGGTTCCAGTATCGAATATAATTTCAAAAAGTTTTCAGAAAAATATTTCATCCTTTTTGTGACATGAACGTGATGGCAAGTAATGGTGAATATTATTTAATCACTTTCATACTCAGCGATTTCTAGAAGAGCCCCTGCTTTTGGGGATAGTCTTTCTGACTAATAAACAAAACTTCCAAGGTCAACGACTCCCAACGAGGGAACCTTGTTCTACCAACGTCCTTGTCAGGAGGGTGGAGGAGAGGCCAGAGTTCCAGGGCAACTTCTTGCCCTTGGAGTTGAAAACCGACCGTAAGAAACGTAAGAGTCAGGAATCCTCAACAGCATGAGGATTCAGAAGGCAATGGGAACCACTACTCTACAGACGCACAATCTATATCTCTGAAACAACTAATTAAAAGATACACAATATTTATCTACAAGACAAGGGGCCTCTAATAGAAAATTTGTTATGATGAACCCTCCAGTAGCAAAATATTCCATTTACTCCCCAATACGGATCTTCGGTATGGGACTGCCGATTATGCGATAGCCATGAGAAAAATACTGACTGACCACCGAAAGGATAACATTCTTAGAGTTGGGGCTCTGAATGTCAGCGTAGTAAGGAAGCTAGAAAACCTAAAATGGGGAATGCAAAGGGAGTAGCATTCGTTATGGATAGAAAAATAGGACAGAGCGTAAGTTACTATGGACAGTTCAGTGACAGGTTTGCTCTCATCGCAATAATAGAAAACTGAAGCCAATAGTAGTAGTTGAGGCCTACATGCCGACGACACGAGCTGAAGGTACAGACACAGAGAAAGACGAATTCGCTGTTCAGAAATCACAAGAGGAGGAGGTATTTTTGGAAAAGTATGAAATATAGTGGAAAATTCCAGTTGGATTGCATCATGGTCAGACAGACGTTCCGAAGTAAGATAATAAGTATTAAGGCGTTGCCAGGAGGAGAAGAAGACCAGTCACCATTTAGTGGTGTTGAAGAGTAGGTTGAAGTTGAAGAGATTCGCAGTGAAGACTCAGTGCGTACAAAGAAGTCGGATACGGAACAACTGAGTAATGATTTCATGTGCGTGAAGTTCTCTAAGATTATAATACTATATGTGAACACCTCAGTAGACAGTTCAGATGAAGAGAGAAGGACATCTCTTAAGACTGTAACCATAAACGCTGGAAAGATAAACATAGGTACAAAGTAACTGCCACGTAGCCTCGTGTAATATAAATATTTCAACTGATCGAAGAGAGAAGGAGTAAACAAGATTCAGGACAATTCAGAATGAGAGAAATAGAAGTCACTTAGGAATGAAGTTAATAGGAAATGAGGGAATTCAAAGCGAAATGATACAAAAAAGGGGTTAAATGGTCGTCGGAAAGGCTGCTTCAGCATACAGAAGAAAACTACAATGAAATTAAAATGAAGGGCGTTAACGTCAATAGTGCATGGGAAATCCACTATTAGGCAGAGGAGATCCAAGTAAGCGTAGAGAGCACTTTGAACTCCTCATTGAGGATGAGGACTTGTCTTATGACGTAACTGAGCAAAAAATGGGAGGCAATGGGGTAAAGGAAGGTAATCTATATTAGTCAGAGCACTGGAAGACTTGCGATCAAATAAAGCTGAAGGGAAAGATTATATTCCTGCGGAATTCTGAAATCATTTGAAAAAGTGGCAACCAAGAGACTGTTCGGATGGTGTTGAAACGGACATACTACCGCCCCTCCTTTAGCATCATTTTGACAGTGCTTCACTAATGTTGTAGGCAAATGCACCCGTGGTGTAGACTTATCGTATTTGACTAGTAATCAAAACGTCATCGGTCCCGGGTTCGAAACACCGAAACACAACGCGTAAATTATGATTAATAATCAGCATTGGTGGCCGAAGACTTCCGGTATAAGACGTCACCCTCATTCTGCCAACTGCCATGTTAAAGAGGGCGGACAAGTGGACAGAGTTTCAGGATACCCACTCTTGCCCCTGGGTAGGAAAGTACCCCTAAAGGCGGAAAAATCCGCAATGATCAGTGGAATGAGGATGTAGAAGGCAATGGAAACCAGACCTTTAAGGCACATAACGTGTATCCACAAGACATGTGCCCTGTCATTGAAAAATTGTCATGATGATCTCTCAGTTGCAAAAGATACCGGTATAGTCTTCCTTTCGGATTACCGAGAGAGGACTGTCAAGGGGGAGCTCACCATGAGAAACAGATGCAATAACCAACGAAAGGATAACGTTCTACAAGTCGGAGCGTGAAATGTCAGAAGTTTGAACGTGGTAAGAAAGCTAGAAACTGTGAATAGGGAAAATGCAAAGGCTCAACATAGATACAGTAGGGATCAGTGCAGTGAATGGAAAGAAGACTAGGATTTCTGGTCAGATGAGTGTAGGATAATATCAACGGCAGTAGAAAATGGTATAACGGGAGCAGGAGTCGTTATGAATAGGAAGGCGGAGCTGATAATGTGTTACTGTGAACAGTTCAGTGATAGTGTTTTTCTTTTCAGAATCGTCACCAAACAAACACCAACAACGTTAGTTCAGGAATACCTGCCGACGTCGTAAGCGGAAGACGAAGAGGGAGAGAACGTATATGAGGATACTGAAAGGGTAAAGAAGTACGTAAGGCCAGATCATATTTTAATAGTCTTGGGGGACTGGAATGCAGTTGAAGGGGCAGAAGAGAAAGTTACAGGAGAATATGAGCTAGGAACAAAGAATGAGAGACGAGAAGGCTCACTTGAGTTCTGTAACAAATTTCATCTAGTAATAGCGAGTACTCTGTCCAAGAATCGCAAGAGGAAGAGGTATACTTGGAAAAGGCAGGGTGAAACGGGAAGATTTCAGTAACTTTAAATCATGGTCAGAGATTCCGAAATCAGATCCTGGATGTAAGGCATAACCAGGAGCAGATATAGATTCAGACCATCATTTAGTAGTGATGGAGAGCAGGCGGAAGTTTAAGACATTAACCAGGAAGAATCAATACCCAAACAAAAGGGATACGTAAGTACTAAGAAAAGGAGAGGTACGCTTGAACTTCTCTAAGGCTGTAAGGAATATCTCACTAGGCAATTGAAGGGGTATGGACATCTCTAGAAGGGGCAATGACAGAAGATGGAAAGGAAAACGTAGGCACAAAGAAGGTAACTACGAAGAATCTTTGGGTAACACAAGTAATACTTCGGGTGATCGATGAAAGCAGGAAGTAAAAAAATGTTTAGGGAAATTCAGGAATACAGAGACACGAGTCGCTTAGGAATGAAATGAATAGGAAGCGCAGGGAAGCTATGATGAAATGGGCGCTGGAAGAATGTGAAGAAATCGAATACGAAATTATTGTCAGAAAAACTGACTCAGCTTATAGGAAGGTGGAAACAACTTTCGGTGAAATTAAAAGTAAGGGTGGTAACAATAAGAGTGCAACAGGAAATCCACTGTTAGATGCAGAAGAGAGAGCGTATTGGAGAAAAGAGTACACTTAAGACCTCTATGAGGGGGATGATATCATTGATGTGATAGAAACTGAAACAATTGTCGGTTTAGAAGAGATAGGGGATCCAGTATTAGATTTTAAGAGAGCTTTCCAGGACTTAAAATCAATAACGCAGAAGGGATAGATAACATTCCATCACAGTTTCTAAAATAATTTGTGAAAGTGAAAGCAAAATGACTATTCACGTCGAATGTATGACTATAGCGACATACCATTGACTTTCGGAAAAATATCGTCCACACAATTCTGAAGACTACAAGGGCCAACAAATGCGAGAACTACCGCACAATCAGCTTAACAGCTCAATCATCGAAGTTGGTGACAGGAATAATGTACAGAAAAAGGGAAAAGGAAATCTAGAGTGAGTTAGATATCGATCAGTTTGGCTTTAGGAAAGGTAAAGGCACCAGACAAGCAATTCTGACGTTGATGTTGTTGTGGTCTTCAGTCCTGAGACTGGTTTGATGCAGCTCTCCATGCTACTCTACCCTGGGCAAGCTTCTTCATCTCCCAGTACCTACGGCAGCCTACATCCTCCTGAATCTGCTTAGTGTATTCATCTGTTGGTCTCCCTCTACGATTTTTATCCTCCACGCTGCCCTCCAATACTAAATTGGTGATCCCTTGATGCCTCAGAACGTGTCCTACCAACCTATCCCTTCTTCTAGTCAAGTTGTAACACAAACTTCTCTTCTCTCCAATCCTTTCAATACCTCCTCGTTAGTCATGTGACGTACCCATCTAATCTTCAGCATTATTCTGTAGCACCACATTTCTAAAGCTTCTATTCTCTTCTTGTCCAAACTATTTATTGTCCATGTTTCACTTCCACACATGGCTACACCCCATCCGGCGGCCGCGGTGGTCTCGCGATTCTAGGCGCACAGTCCGGAGCCGCGTGACTGCTACGGTCGCAGGTTCGAATCCTGCCTCGGGCATGGATGTGTGTGATGTCCTTAGGTTAGCTAGGTTTAAGTAGTTCTCCGTTCTAGGGGACTGATGACCTAAGATGTTAAGTCCCATAGTGCTCAGAGCCATTTGAACCATTTTTGAACACTCCATACGAATACTTTCAGAAACGACTTCCTGACACTTAAATCAGTTATTTTGCTCCCCAAACTCCTTTACTACTTTGTCTCATTTCCTAATCTAAATCCCTCAGCATCACCCGACTTAATTCGACTACATTCCATTATCCTCGTTTTGCTTTTGTTGATGTTCATCTTATATCCTCCTTTTAAGACACTGTCCATTCTGTTCAACTGCTCTTCCAAGTCCTTTGCTGTCTCTGACAGATTTACAATATCATCGGCGAACCTCAAAGTTTTTATTTCTTCTCCATGGATTTTAATACCTACTCCAAATTTTTCTTTTGTTTCCTTTACTGCTTGCTCAATATACAGATTGAATAACATCGGGGAGAGGCTACAACCCTGTCTCACTCCCTTCCCAACCACTGCTTCCCTTTCATGCCGTCGACTCTTATAACTGCCATCTGGTTTCTGTACAAATTGTAAATAGCCTTTCGCTCGCTGTATTTTACCCCTGCCACCTTTAGAATTTGAAAGAGAGTATTCCAGTCAACATTGTCAAAAGCGTTCTCTAAGTCTACAAATGCTAGAAACGTAGGTTTGCCTTTTCTTAGTCTAGCTTCTAAGACAAGTCGTAGTGTCAGTATTGCCTCACGTGTTCCCATATTTCTACGGAATCCAAACTGATCTTCCCCGATGTCGGCTTCTACCAGTTTTTCCATTCGTCTGTAAAGATTTTCGCGTTAGTATTTTGCAGTCGTGACTTATTAAACTGATAGTTCGGTAATTTTCACATATGTCAACGCCTGCTTTCTTTGGGATTGGAATTATTATATTTTTCTTGATGTCTGAGGGTATTTCGCCTGTCTCATACATTTTGCTCGCCAGATGGAAATGTCCTACAATTTAAAACCTGGTTCCTAAATCTCTGTCTTACCATTATATAATCTATCTGAAACCTGTCAGTATCTCCAGGCTTCTTCCATGTATACAACCTTCTTTTGTGATTCTTGAACCAAGTGTTAGCTATGATTAAATTATGCTCTGTGCAAAATTCTACCAGGCGTCTTCCTCTTTAATTTCTTTCCCCCAATCGATATTCACCTACTACGTTTCCTTCTCTCCCTTTTCCTTCTATCGAATTCCAGTCACCCATGACTATTAAGTTCTCGTCTCCCTTCACTACCTCAATAATTTCTTTTATCTCATCATACATTTCTTCAATGTCTTCGTCATCTGCAGAGCTAGTTGGCATATAGGCTTGTACTACTGTGGTAGGCGTGGGCTTCGTGTCTATCTTGGGTACAATAATGCGTTCATTATGTTGTTTGTAGTAGCTTACCCGAACTCCTATTTTTTATTCATTATTAAACCTACTCCTGCATTACCCCTATTTGATTTTGTATTTATAACCCTGTATTCAGCTGACCAAATGTCTTGTTCCTCCTGCCATCGAACTTCGCTAATTCCCACAATATCTAACTTTAACCTATCTATTTCCCTTTTTAAATTTTTTAATCTTCCTGCCGGATTAAGGGATCTGGCATACTGACGTAGCGGTTGATAATGGAAGCAAGACTAAAGCGAAATCATGAATCGTTCATAGAATCAGTTCACCTGTAAGAGCATGCGACAATGTAAAATGGTGCAAAACGTTCGAAATCCTGAGAAAAGTAGTGGAAGCTATAGAGAGGGACAGGAAATAACCAATAAGTACAAGAGCTAAGAGAGAATAATAAGACCGGAAGACCAAACCGAAGTGCTCGGATTAAAAAGGGTTAAGACAGAGATATATTCTTTCGCCCCCACTTTTCAATCTTGGATGAAAACAAAGGAAAGGTTCAGAAGTTGAATTAAAATTCAAGGCGATAGGATATCAGTGATACGATTCGCTGATGACAATGCGATCCTCAGTGAAAGTGAAGAAGAATTACATGATCTGCCGAATGGAATGATCAGTTTAATGAGTACAGAATAGGGACTGACAATAACTCCAAGAAATACGAAAGTAATGAGGAGTATCAGAAATGAGAACATCGAGAAATTTAAAATCAGAATTGATTATCATGAAGTAGGTGAAGTTAAGGAATTCTACTGCCTAGGCAGCAAAATAACCAATGACAGACGGGGCAAGGAGGACATGAAAAACAGACTAGCACTTGCAAAACAATGGCATTCCTAGTCAAGAGAAGTCTATTAGTATAAAAACATAGGCCTTAATTAGAGAAATAAATTTCTGAGAAAGTACGTTTGGAGTACAGTATTGTATGGTAGAGGAACACAGACTGTGGGGAAACTGGAACAGAATTGAAGCATTTGAAATGTGGTGCTACAGAAGAGTGTAGGAAATTATGTGGACTGATAAGGTAAGGAAATAATAGACTCTGTGCAGAATCGGAGAAGAAAGGAATATGTAGAAAACGTGGACAAGAGGAAGGGACAGAATGATAGAACATATGTTAAGACATCAGGAAATGTCGTCCGTGATACTAGAGGGAGCTTTAAAGGGCAAAAACTGTAGAGGAAGACAGAGATTGGAAGACATCCAGCAAATAATCGAGGACGTAAATTGCAAGTGCTTCTCTGAGATGAAGAGGTTGACACTGGAGAGGAATTCGTGGTGGGCCGCCGCATCAAACCAGTCACAAAACTGATGACTCAAAAATAAAGAAAAAAGATAGACAGATGTATAAGGTTGTATTATACCTTCCTTATCTTCTTTCTTTTAAATTTGATTGAGTATTTTTATGCTGTTATGTATGAATAAGCAACGAAAAATTGTTGTGTGAACTGATGTTGTTATTTGAACCGTCATGTTATCTCAATATCATTTATGTGTCCTCTCTTTGTAAATGTGGAAGCTCGGACCGGTAGGGGAAAATATAATCTATGTGCTGATCTTTTATGAACGAAAGAATAACATTTGATGAAAATAGCGTTCGAGGAGATTTCGGAAAACTGTCGACCCTAAGCCGCGGGGTGTGGTGTATGTCGGTAAATGTTTCAAGTTGTGAAAAAAAAAAACAGTTCTGTCAGTGTCGGAAGAAGAAGGAACTTGGAAGGAGAGGGAAGCAGTAGTTTCGAGACTGTGAACGTCTCTTTTTACGAGGAAAGGTAAATCGAATGTAGAAAGTTCTGGAAGCTGATACCTGCGTTACTATTACTTTGTTACATTGAAGAGGAATAACTGGTCTGAATCTCGAGTTAGATGAAGAAGCACGAGATAAGAAGACAACAGGAGAAGGAAGAAGATGCGACGAACCTACTAGAATCGGCAGCAATCAGGCTACGAGATCACTATCACACCATAGCTAACACATGCATCAAAACGACCAATTTATGTGATCATTGTTGGCCGAAAAAGGTGAGATTTTATAATTCTATAGCATTTCGAGTGGGAGTCAACTGATTGCGTTTTGTGCTCTGATTTGTGAATTGTTTTGTTTCAAATTTTCTCTTATTAGTGTAAGAGGACGACTTCCAATCGTTGATATTGACATCAATAGGAAACGGATGGCTTTCTAGTTAAATATACAGTCAAACTATCGTTCGTTGCTGAAAGTCGAAGTTCCGTGTTCGCAAAATTAATCAAAGATATCCCATACCGTACTTTTTGAAAGAAACGGTTAAACTTCTGTTTACATTCTGTTATGCTACGGAACAGAATGTCGGAGCCACACTAATCTTTTATTTTCAGTTTGGTAAACAGGTTAGAAATCAATGAAACTGCCATAGACACCTTGCAGCAGTTCAATACTCGCGGAGCTCAGAGTGTCAACTTCAGAGAATACTCTGCGGTCATCAGGAGGTAGGAAGTACATGAGGCAACATCTCTGAATTCAGCTCACAACAATCCGCCGCCATTTGTGCTGCAGTGTAGTACAAAACAAAACTATTTACTAGCATCATATTTAAGTGTGCTAAACAGAGAACAGTGTTAATATCCACTAAAACAGTGGTCGTCCAATTTGTATGTTCAAGAGGCAGCACTTAAATTGTGAGAGAGCACTTCAGGCAGCATGTGTACCGATCTAATTATTACTGATAACCGACACAAATTATTATGTTGCGAGCTGCCAACAGAATATCTGTAATAAGGCCGCGGTATTTTGGTCACTGGCCTCTAAGTACTTATCGTTAAAAGTCGATATCAATCGGAAAGCTTCGTTTCGACTGTCCTCTGTTTCATATTGCTGCCGCCATCAGCGACCCCAAAGTTGCGACACGATAATTTTCTGACGAAGTGTTGTTGTGTTGTCTGTGTGACTGGACGATTCATTGATTCATAACAGTAATTGTAATTATATTTAAAAGCATTGTGCAATATGAACACCATCACAGATGTTTACTGAATGTTTCAAGGCCATTTTTCTTCTACACGTTGCATTGTATTACAGCAGCTACATATAATCATATTCCCTGTTACAAATATGTACCACATTTGAAGAGGACCATCTACACAGTGCTCATTCACGAATACATGTTTCAACCCTTTGAAATTTATGCAACAGCACCTGATCGGTATAAGTAGCGTACGATCTTTAGTTGTCGGTACTAGAAGACAATAAAAAATTCACATTCTCATATATTCTAACCCCACAGTGGGCGCACTACTTACCCTTCTGCCACTGAGATAAACGGCCAACTTATCTCACAGCCGAATTCACAAACGTAAACAAAACTTTTTAATGATAGAACAATATTAGCCAACGTACGCTGTCAGTTTTATTTCTTTAATGTTCAGATGGTTCCATCATTTATGCGATTCTTCGAGGTTGCGCACCAGTGCATGACGAAATCAGTTACGACTGAGTCGGAAAACTGCACTCTTAAGAAGCACTTAATGTTTGTGTTGGATTTTCCTGTTTTTGGCGATCACTGCCCTAAAAAGCGAACTAACGGTATTCTACAGTTCAGTAATTACATTTGAATCTCAACAGCTTCTGAGGGCCACTCTACCTCATTTCATTACAACCCTTCCCACCGTTCACGGAAGTTTTTTCTTGAGTTAACTTACAGCCACGGTTAAAACGATATTACCTGTCTGGAACTGATGAGTGTAAAACATAGTTGTTGTGAAACATAACAGCTAAGTGCGTTCCGCTGACAGCTACAACAGATTTAAACTGCATACAGAAGCAGAATATTTCTCATTGTCTTCAAGTACTAGTCATTCTGACAAATCGTTTAATTGTTGATGTATTTTATATTGCTGTATAATTCTAGCTCAAGCAGCAATTGACTTTTATTATTACATACGTATGTGGTGGCTCTTCTTGCCTATATGCCTGAAAGAACAGGCACCGTTTTTGATCCACCAACCATAACAAATTAAGACACAAAGAATTTATTGACAGTGGCTGCGAGCGGGCGTTGTTCGAAATCAAGGGGAAAGCTGAAAATTTGAACCCGTTCTTCTTACTAGGCAGATGCTCTGACCACTAAGCCATCCGAACATGGTATCTCTTCTTTCAGTCATGTCCGAAAGAACAGACACCGCACGTATATATAAAATTAAGGCGAGACAGCCAGTGATCTCTTCAGTGCAGATGCACGCCAGGCGCGAACTCTACGGGAAACGACTAAATGCCGCGAATAATGAGAGTAACAGGCAAGAGGTACTACGTTAGTGGTGTATGAATAAGTTGAGAATTGCGTCTGACGGGAAGCGTGCTAGGGTAGTCCGTGTAGTTGTTATCATCAATGTGCCCGGATAGCTTGGTAATCAGTCGGCCTTTGGCTGTGGCGAGGCTGCACGCCTTGTTTACTTTAGCGTGGCGGCTTGTCTCAGAGCCCGACTTCATCGACCATAATGGCGTTTTCTTACTGTCAAGCCACAATTCAATTAACTTTTCCTCTGGATCACACCAACGACCGAACGGGTATGAAGTAGAACGCTTTATGAGGGGTGAAATGCGACTCCCGCCCCAAGATGTTGCCCAATTCACTTTTGAATCCTCAGTTACACAGTTCATAAAGCTGAAGAATGACGAGCTGTCTGCCGACGTCGTGCGGCGCCACGCTAACGATCTCGAGTTTCGATACTCTGACATATAGGGTCGTGGTGGATCATCCTGGTTTTGGTCTCCGAAAGTTGTGGGTTTTCGAACTTCCATTCAAGTACCGTCGGACGTTGTGATGGCCGCCTTTAAGCCTTAGGGTAGTCCTTACGGCAACGTCGTTACTCCGTGGCTGAAACGTGGAACACGTTTGAAACATACAGTTTCCTCAATGGTGCCCGTCAGATAAAAATTGAACTACGGAAACACGTGCCTTTGGTTATAGCCGGCTGTAGAGCTGTCGTCATCTACCATGGCCAGCTGCACATCTGTTCAGGTTGTCGCCGTCCGTTCTGATTGTCTCCGACTAGGACTGGCTCAGAAACCGACTGCAAAGGTCGCTCTTCCTGCGGCGAACACTATGTTACGTGTGTGTTATGGGTATGCAGTGGTGCTGTCTGCTGCGCTCCCTCTGATCAATCGCTACCGACGTTAACTTTTCTCGGCGACGGTATGGACGTTTCGCTTGTCACTCCTACTCTCCTGCCGCAGGCAATACCAATGAATGATGACCGTCAGGCATAAGCTGTCTCTCCCGACCCCATGGTTGTTGCTCATGGGGCTGTAGCCTACCTACGTACGCTTTTCTGCCATCCGGACACATGTCGCACGATAGCTGCAGGTCAAGACAGAAAGAAGTCGCGTTGTGTATCGCATACAAAACTCAGGTAACGAATATGTGACAAAGAAAGTACAAAATACAAAATTATAAAAAGTCCTGTTTACATAATGCCTCCTCGCCTTTTTTTCCCAATACATACTTTTATTTCTGGAATTAGTTTTAAAAACGTTAGTAGGCACGTCGAAAAATTAAAATTTCCCCAGACTGCTATATTGGTTGAATTATCCCTGGCTCGATCGCAGCGTTACGGTGCGATCGTGTTTTCATGGCTTCACCCAACACAGGGGCGATAATTCTGCAGCAAATCCTCCTTCATCAATTCCGTCATACAGCAGATCCCCCCCAGAGCCCGCTACGAGCGAGATGCAAACTTCTCCAGTGGTGGCGGTCGTCAGCTTAGGCTGTAACTACGCCGCTGAAGGCGTATCGAAACTTCTGTGCTCCGATTTTATGAGAGTTTCCTTAACCATCGGCTTCAAGCTCCTTTGGAAACTTCACGTTACACTGGTACTTTACGAAGCTCCACTAACTCAGAACTCGCGGGCTATTCTATGAACACAGGGACAATATCATCAGTAGTACAATGGAAAATAAGAATCCCTCTCGTCTGAAAATACTTGTAGATTTATCATTACAAAAGTGAAAGTAAGATTATTTTGTTTTTCATGCTACATTTCTTCTCATTAAAGTGATTACATAATCGGCTTTGAAAAATGTTAGTGGTAATGTAAATTTGGCAGATCCTTGGAGTCAGTTCCAAATGGCTTTTAAGGTCGAATCTAGCGGATGGTGTTGTGCCAATAAATTTAAGATTACTGACGATCCTTCCACAGTCCTAGGAGTTCCATTTTTTCAGCACTTAACTAAAAAGAAGTATTTAAAAATGGTACATTTTATTGTTCATGGTGTCATAGTTGTATTTCTGGTGCAGCTTCTCAAGGGAGTCCAAGTTTTCACACCCATAAACCGAAATATCTGACTGGAACACTAAAACTCTTAGGAAATTCTAGTCAATGAATTGAATGTAATTCTGTTGACTGTCAAAATATTTAATTCTTAATTAAGTTTCCCGTAGATTACGTTATCCCGAATTGAACGTAAGGTCCAGTCCGTAAATTTAATGCTGAGGCTCAGAAGGACAAACGTACAACTGCAGTTGGATGTTTTTCCTGCCAATGTACATATAAAAAGTTGACTTTGAAATACGTGTGCATAGAGTCTTAACATGGGTTTCATGCTATTTCGGAATATGTCATTCCTGTCTGTTTGGATGATGGGTTCAACTTACCTGAAATTAGTAATAAATTAAATGAAAAAAGTAAACCTTGCAGCTTCGGCTGTTTTCTACATCCAAATACCTAAAGGTTTTATGGCTGGCCAACATTTGTTCCATCAAGAAATATCTTAGTACCGCAGTTTGTTAGACATACGGTATTGCGAACATTATCACAAAACATGAGTAATAACATCCCATTTCCGCCATCCCAACGAGACAACATACTCTGCGGATGGGCAGAACACACCTGAGGTCGCCGACCTCTGAATGAAACGGCTTCTCAAGAATATAAACTGCGTTGGTGCAAGTGATCCTGATGCTTTTATCAGCTGGTGGCTGTCCATGGTATGCCGCTTGTTTTTGGTAACTGTGTCTCGCGATACCAAAGGACACATTGGACTTTCTCCTCGTTTAAGAACACATTGTTTGCCAACGGTGTCAGATTCCGCTTTTGTTACGTCACTGGGACCTGAAAAAAGTAACAGTGATTGAATATCCACAGAAAAATTTAAATTTGTCACATTGAATAAAGAATGAAAGGTACTTGTCGCCGGCCGAAGTGGCCGTGCGGTTAAAGGCGCTGCAGTCTGGAACCGCAAGACCGCTACGGTCGCAGGTTCGAATCCTGCCTCGGGCATGGATGTTTGTGATGTCCTTAGGTTAGTTAGGTTTAACTAGTTCTAAGTTCTAGGGGACTAATGACCTCAGCAGTTGAGTCCCATAGTGCTCAGAGCCATTTGGTACTTGTCTACGTCTATTTTATGCTTTATGAGAGTTTGCAATCATGGGAAGACTTCTGCGACATTCGGTATAATTGTTTTTAAGTACCAACTATAAATAAGTAATATATACATATATTATTATTCACGAAAATTTTCAGCGCATGGGCTATTTTAGCTTGTCAGATAATAGGTTGTAACTATGAAGAATAATTAAATAAATGTAACTTCTGCATATCAAATTTACAGTTATTCTTTCAGCAAACGCACGAGTGGTGGTCATAAAGTTGACTTGTCGTCTCTGCATGTTCAAGCTGCGACTACAAACTTGATATTAGACCTTCTCTATGTATTCTTCCTTCCATGAGGCACACTATCTCCTATTTTGGATGGCTTGGCCGAGACATTGTTTACAGAAATTTTAGTTTGGATGTTCAGGACTGTTCTATCCCAATAATCATCCTTTTCGTCGTTCTGAAAATGTCCGTCATGCAATTTACTCGAGGTAAGAGAAAGAAATAACTGAATACCATGTCAGGGATATGCGGGGAGTGAGGCAAAATTTGATGTCAGAAAGAAGCGGTATGTGTGATTCTTTCCTGTGCAGAACTACACCGAAGAGCCAGAGAAACCAGTACCTCTGCCTAATCACATAGGGCCCCCGTGAGCACGCTGAAATGCCGCAACTCGACCCGGCATGGACTCGACTAATCTCTGAAGTAGTGTGAAGCGAAATGATACCATGTATCCTGCAGGGTTGCCAATAAATCCATAAGAACAGTAGGGGGTGAGGATCTCTTCTGAACAACACTTTGCAACATACCAGATACGCTCAGTAATATTCAAGTCTGGGGAGTTTGGTGGCGAGTGGAAGTATTTAAACACAGAATAGTGTTCCTCGAGTCCCTCTGTAGCAATTCTGGACGATTGAGTGCTGGAATTGCCCAAGTCCGCCGGAATGCACAATGGACGTGAATGGATGCAGGTGATTAGCCAGCACCTTTCACCTATCAGAGTCGTATCTAGGCATACCAGAGGTCCCATGTCACACCAACTGCACACGGTCCACACCATTACAGAGCGTCCAGCAGCTTAAACAGCCCTCTACTGACATATAGGGTCCATGGATTCATGAGGTTGTCTCCATATCTGTACATGTCCATCTGCTCGATACAATTTGAAACTAGACTCGTCCGACCAGGCAACATGATTCCAGTCATCGACAGTCCAGTGTCGGTTTTGACGGGCCCAGGTGAGGCGTAAAGCTTTCTGTCGTTCGGTCATCAAGGGTATATGAGTGGAGCTTCGGCTCTGAAAGCCGATATCGATGATGTTTCGTTGAATGGTTCACAGGCTGATACTTGTTGTTGGCCCAGCACTGAAATCTGCAGCAGTTTGCGGAAGTGTTGCACTTCGGTCACGATTCTCTTGAGTCATGGTTGGTCCCGTTCTTGCAAGATATTTTTCCGGCAGCCCCGATGTTTTACCGCATTCCTGATATTCACGGTACATTAGTGAAATGGCCGTACGGGAAAATCCCCACTTCCCTCGTTACCTCAGACATGCTGCGTCCCATCGATCGTGAGCCGATTGTAACACGTTCAGACTCAGTAAAAAGTTGATAACCTGCCATTGTAGCAGCAGTAGCCGATCTAACAACTGCGCCATACACTTGTCTTATATAGACGTTGCCGACCCGAACGCCGTACTCTGCCTTTTTACATATCTCTGTATTTGAGTACTAATGCCTATACTAGTTTCTTTGGCGCTTCAGTGTAATAGGGCACTGTCGTTGAAGTATAATACATCTTTGGACAGTTTCCCGTGACATTTCCTCTTGTCAGCCTCCCGTAATAGCAGATATTGGTAGTATGCTCCAGTGACCGTTTGCCCCTTACGAGTATAAGCTGTGTGCATCACACCGTTGGCAATCGCAAAATACACTCAAGAGGATCTTGTTATTGTGGTTCGCTTTTCGTCCTTCTGAGCGGTGGTGAATGCATACGTTTCCAGTGCTTGCCTATATCTCTTGTATCGAATCATAGTATGTAACGAAGTCAATTGGATTACGACATCAAATCATAGTAGGTAACGAAGTCAATTGGATTACGACATTCCACTCCTAAGGGAATGAAATAGGAGATAAAAAGCAGATTGGAATTATTTCAGAAAGAAAGCATTTTTAAAGCTATATCTAAGAAAATTTGTAATAGGCTTCTCTGTTGGAAGTAAAAAATAGGTATTTCATTGTTTTTGGAAAATCAGCCGCGAAGCAGGTGTAATAGAGGATGAAAGTTTTTAAGAATATACTTCGGTATATTAAACAAAATTACAGCTAAGTCTATGAAAAATAGTATTTCACTTGTCGGTTAGATAATGAAGAAATATGTGTCAGGGAATGAAAGTTTCTGTGGAAATGTCACCGTAATAACGCAAAAGTCATGATTAACCAAAACTCTGGACTCCAGGTACCTAAACCACTTTTTGGCCAGAAGTACATTTGGAAAAAACCGTACTTCAGTGGCATGAAAAGTTAAGACGGTTTTGCAACTTGTGAACAATTCAAAATTCAATTAAAGAAAAAACAAATAAAAGTCAGTGCAGGCCTTACAATCTACACAAGCGAAGCAGCGGGCGCTTAGCAAGTTGTAAATATTTTGTGTTCTACACATTTAAGTACTGTATAGTATATTGAAGCTATACGGAATATGTTGTTATTTCTTCAGGTACAGAATTTTATGGTAAGTAAAATTCTATTAAACAATTATATAACATGTTGGCAGTTAAGCCATACTTCGCAGGTCATGCACCATCTTATACCTTCAAACAGAAGAAGATATTTTACCAAGGAACATGTAATATTTGCAAGTTCACTGAGTTTGTTGTTTTCTTAAAAATTTTACCTGTCGTAAATACGGAAATTTTTGGCAGTTTCCAGTAGCTCCAACGGCAAAATATATTTCACTTTTGATTTCTGCTTAATTTGATTTCAATTACTGGTTATGTGTGTGTAATACAGTAATAATGTAACTGATATACTATTAAATATGGTACTGACAAGATATTTTTCGACTGAAACAGTTTTCAATTTCAGTAGAATAGTTGTTTCTAGTTACATGACCGTATTGTAACTTGGAACATATTTTCACATCCACAAAGACCTTAATGTTTCGAGCAATTTTTAATCTTTCATACAAGACTACAGAAAATAAAAAGTGAATGCATTTAAAAACGGAATAAGAAACTACATTAAATTTGTGTTACTGGCGGAAGTTTGAAAAGGGTACAAAGGTATAACAGTCTCTAGTTCTTTGAAAAGTTTTCTTATAGTACTTACGCGGAGCTTATTATGTAACTTGTGAATGAAGTTTGATTTTATTTACTACATTCATGATTTTTATTATTATTTACGAAACTGTTATTTTACCTGTGAACTTTCTTTCCTGAAATATAAGCCTCTAAATGATGGCTCCATCTGTCTTACCAAGCCTTATTTTCACTTATTTCCAATATACTTTGCAGTTACCATTTAACAGACCAAACCGTCTAAACAATTCGCAAAAGTTCATGAGTTTCTCAACCTGATAACAGGCTCAGCATCGCAAAACCAAACATGAGTAGGTGATATGATTTATTGAGTCACTAAGAAATTAGCACAGAAACGATCTTTGCTGCTCATTAAAGTACTGATAATTGGGTTATATCCGTGTGTTAGCTTTCTCATCTAAAGTCTGTGTCCTCGAAATTGTTCTGAAGTTGTGATTGCGAAATAAAGCAATGTCTAGTCCACTATTGCAAGTGAACATCAGGATGTGTTATTTACAGAGATCTGATTATAAGTTCTACAGCTGTTTTATGGAATGTAGAAGGGTAATAAAATTCGGATCATCGTTGCTGCAAATAATCTTCACTTGTCCTTTGTGCTTTTTTTTTAAAAAAAAAATACTGAACGATGAAAAACAAACACAGAGCGCAGCATTTGAGGAAAGGGCAAATTTTTGCTAACTTGTCAATCATTATATTTCTCTATAAAAATTCTCAATAACTGCGTTTCTACAGTTTTTAGATATTTACAGCAAAAGACATTCCATCAGGTTCCCAAGTGACGCTCCGTGAAGCCAAACTACCTTAATTTTCTTCTGAAATAAGAAGAGTTGAAACGAAATGTAGTTTATTTCTATTGGCGTAAAAACAACATACGAAAATTTAAACCGGTAGAAAAATAAAGTTTTGAGTACAGAAAACCTAAAATTCAAAGACCGTTCTGTATAAACTTAATATTTGTTGTTGTGTAAAAAGAAGCACACTCGCAGAAGTCTTTATTCTGTCTTTTACTGCCTTCGGCTTAACCATAAACTGACCAACTAACAGGGACACGGCAGGCGTAACAGTTGTAAACTAACATGCATGCTGAAATACGGCAAAGTAGTACGAAGAACACTGCGTAAAAAATGCAACAAGGACTTAAATTAAAATATTCTTTCTGAGGGAATCCGTAGTCTCTAACTATTTTATAAAAGAAAACATTGTCCGTTGTAGACTGTAATGGAGCCGTTCTTCATTTAAATCGTGCGATTAGCTAATTTCTACCACAAGTCATTTTCAACATAAAATGTCAAGCATTACACAGTGCAGTCATCAGGCCCTTTTGCCTGAAACATACAAAACCAGATTAGTAATACATGACACTATGTGCTGAAAATGACTTCTTGTAGAAATTAGCTACTCATAGAGTTTTAATAAAGAACGGCAACCTTACTCTCTACAAGAGGCCATGTTTTCTTTTACAAAAGTAAATATTTGTAAAATGTACTTAATTGCCCATGATAAAGGAAAGTTAAGAAGCAGATTCGTATTCGAATGTGACTACTAGAAGAGAAATCATTTTATTGTTAAGAAAACAAATTAATTAAAGTTGAACCAATTCTGGGTACAAAGTATAGTTGATAAAGCGAAAACTGTCTTGATGAAGATAAAAAGGGTTTTAGGATAAACAGGACACTTGGTCATACCGTTTTGCCGCATGCTGCAGTGGCCATATAGTGAAAGTCGAATACACTTAAGAGAGAATCAAAAAGTGGACGAGCGCTTGCTAAAGGACGACTGCCACAACTATGAGATAAACTGAAAGGGTAGTCCGAAGACAGCGCTAACCATGAATTTAGTGAGGATTAATGCGATCCGCTTGTCTGTTGTGTTTTGAAATGCACCACAAGCCAACAGCAAGAGGTTCCACATGTCCTGACAGAAAATACACTCTACTACATAAATCGCTTTGTCTTACTGCACTTCTGTGTATATCTTTGAATTTAGCCAAACATTTAACACGCTTACCCAAAATACGCTTTACTCCATTGATCTTTTCTGTTGAGAGAAAGCTGAAGGAATATTTCCCACCAATCTTCCGATAATAATCTGTAAAGGTGATTTTTGTTGTTGCAGGCTGATATGGTCGATGCCGATTAAGATGTGTGAGATATGTAATTCATCCTGAGCCACTATGACAAAACCGAGTATTAGAAGATATAGCTTGATACCCTATCCATCGAGACAGCTGAGTCCCACTGGAACAATGATCTTCGACTATAATCTTCAAATTCACGATGCGGTGAACCTCATTTGTGATTTAGGGGGCATCCACGTACAGAATTCTCTAGATTCTCTTATAGGACCTGACGAAGGAGATGTAGAAAATATACCAAACCTCGTGTTCTAACTCTGACATGATGCAGCTTAACATGGAAAGAGTTTTGAGCAGCTCCATCTGTGTTGAAAAATTACATTTTGCTCGTAGGGTAACCATATAGAGCTCGTACATGAAATACATCTCGGGACTCAAACCGTTTACTCGCCAAAAGTACGTCTCGTAAATGTAAAAGGAAAGTTCTATCCATGCCTAAACTTCGAATAATATTTTTGGCCTGCATATTCCCGATGTTCGTCCCTGATGCAAGTGACTATGACATTATTTCATCATTTAATCAAAGAAATACGTCTGTCTAAGAAATTGTGCTGATAAACATTAGTCACAAATTTCTCATTGCTAAACCTGAATTTCTTTAGAACAACTTGTTTCTTTTACCTTAATAGTTATTTCGCTCGCAGATAAGACTAGTAAACATATGCCTATCGGATGGCGCAGCGGATACAAAAGTTAATGGTCTGAACCTAATCTCCGGAATGACGATAGCATATTCGCATTAATTGCCTATTTTTTACGGAACCCTGGTCTGCGGCTTTATCCGTAACTGGGATTATCTGTTATTGCTCAGCACCGGCGGCCCGCTTGAGAACAATGCCGATTCCCAGGCGAATTGCCGCGCACAACTGTTACCCGCGGTAATGACCCACTCGAAGCACTAAACAGCGCAGTTGCATCAGATCCGCAGCCGACCGCTTATTTGATTACTGATTATATCGTAGACAACAGCTTCATTGTCGGATTGTGCTGCTAGCTCGGAATTAGGCTGATTTTCTTGCGCGGATCGTAAATATTGTTTTCTCTCCTAGCCCACAGCTTAAGCAGGGCAATCCACTGTGACACTATCAGTAAAGTAAAAGGAGTTTTTTGAGATAACTCTGGGGTCAGTGAAAATAGTTGTCTGAACACACCAGTTGACAGTAACACGAGGATTGGAACTTTTTATAGTGGCATCTATTTATTTACAGCTCGTACAAAATAGATACGTGTTGGAAATTTTTACTGTCCTTCAAAGTAGTCATCAGCATTGTGTATAACCCGTTGCCAGCGAACTGGAAGTCGCAGGATACTCTTAGCAGTGGCAGCTGTGTTGACAGTTCGAGCGGCGCGGCCTTTTGCCCGAAGAATTTGTATCAGTTCTGAAGCGATTGAATGAAGTGTTTCCTTCAGTTTAGAATTCGATTTGAAATCACGAGGGCTTAAGTCAGGGAAGTGCAGTAGGTGGTATAGCACTTAGCAGACCCATCAGACAAACAAATCAGTAACAACTTGCACTGTACGTGCTTGAGCATTGTCCTCCAAAATGATGGTCAGGTCCTGCAGAAAGTATCATCACTTGTCTCTATGTTGTTCATTTTTGGACCACAACCTACGACCAGCTTAGAGACAGATGTGATGACACTTTCTGCAAGACCTGACCATCATTTTGGAGGACAATGCTCAAGCACGTACAGTGCAAGTTGTTACTAATTTGTTTGACTGATGGGGCTGCTAAGTGCTATACCATCTACTGCACTCCCCTGACTTAAGTCCTCGTAAGATCAACTCGATTACTAAACTTAAGGAAACACTTCACGGCATTCGCTTCAGAACTGCTACAAATTCGTCCGGCAATAGACCGTGCCGCTCGAACTGTCAGCGCAACCGACACTGCTAAGAGCATCCTACGACTTTCACATCGCTGGCAACGGGTTATACACAGTGCTGGTGACTACTTTGAAGATCAGTAAAACTTTGAAACACGTATATATTTTGTACGAACTGTAAATAAATAGTTGCCACTATTAAAATTCCAACCCTCGTATGATCGCATCAAGAAGACGCACAATTCATCAACGGAATCTACAACTTCTCGACGCAAGTAGTAATGTATCGTTGCGTACAGTACACACTATTGCGTCAAAACATTACGATCACTGCCCACCGCGACACAGAATGCCGCCTGCTGGCGCAGTGGACACGTCATGCAGCAAGGAAAATAATTAGGACAAATTCTGATAAATTGAACCACTTTCAGTATTTTTCTGATTTTAATGAAATCTTATGTATAATATATAAACTATTACCTAAGTACTCTAAGAATGTGTCTCCCTTATTCCCAGACAGATATGAAGAAATTTTCGAAAAAAAATTTACAGTTTAAAATATGTAACGAAGTAGGTGCAAAGTTGCAAAATGGTACAGTTTATAAGCAGGTCTTACTAATAGTACCATTGGTATTATACACTGTAGCACTAAAGATATCAACTACAGCAAGAAATACAAAATTCTGAAGTCACAAATAAATATTTTATTTTTCAAGTCATTAGCCCTCAAGTCTGAATGATTAATTTATATTCATTATATAAAATATTAGGCTAATTTTCGACATACACTGAATAGTTTCAATGTTTGTTACTCCTTAATTTTTCAGCAATCGTAATGAAACTCCTTTTCTTCATACTTGCTTTTATAAAACGACTATGGAACCATAGACGACATCGAGAAAGTTAACAATTTCTTTCTCTTGAAAAACATCGCAGATCTTGCAGAACCAGTATGAAGACGCGTTGCCATATCTGGTTTCCCAGCTATAATTTTGTTAGGCGATGCTTATTCTTCTCAGATCCCATATCGAGGAGGAGACTCTTGTAAGGGCTCAGTATCAGCTGATGTTGCTGTTCTTCAATTTTTTTTTTTTTTTTGTTTAAAGTTGGGATGTGGAACTTTTGGGTCTACTGACACACTCCTACTACATTTTTGATTTGTGGAAATTAAATGTTTCAGGAATGTACTATTTCCATAAGTTTTTCGTGATTTCCCTGGAATTCTTGACTTCTCTCTCCGCTCATTTCTTCTTCGACATTTCTATATTGTGCTTCTGGACTGGATATAATCACCACGAAGTTTGAAACCTGAGAAAAGAGTTGATATAATTGTCCGATTCCAGTTCTGGAGAAGCCCTGATAGAATTTTATATGGTCAGACCCGTGCCATATGACTCTCCCAATAGCCGAGCAAACCTTGGCTAATTAATATTGCTGACTGAGTTGGAGCGAAGCCATTAATCAGCTGCAGCGGCGAAAGGCTGTAGTTTGTAGACGGTATCTGTAGAGAGGCAAAGCGTGACTATGCCGTTGTCTCACGTTAAATGATACGAAACTGCAGACTGTTATTTGTTTCTCATGTCCATCTGACATATATATAGCAGCTTTTTATTAGAATTAGATTTACAATTTCGATTCACTGGTCATCTAACCACAATGTGCAATAGAAAATGTGGCGCCACGTAATGTTCCAAGTTTTAAGTCATCAATAAATTGTTTGCTCTTAAATAATATCATTGTAGGCACATACACTCCAGAATCACTGAAACATACGCATGTAGTATTTGTTCCCCTTCCTGCACTAGTTACACTCTCCACTTGTTGTTCTTGTTTTCGTGCAATAATGTATTGAGGTTGCTCTACTGCTTATAGTCTAGACTCGTCATTACTAAGTATATGCTTGGCCTAAAACCATGTTGTCCATTAAATCACAAAGAACTCGAAAACATTTTATCGGAGCTTCTTTGTTGAGGCCAAATGCTCTACCTGCTGAACTACCATCTGGTTAGCAGAGAAATACTTCAGGGTGCCGATACATGAAACTAAATTAACCCCGTCCATCAGACATCCTGCTTCTAAATCTTGGTGTATTCCCATTTCATTTTGCAAAATGAGATACTAGCTTTTGCAGATCAGCTCGAAAACATCCAAATGTTTGCGATTCAAGTAACAGAATGTGACCCACAACTTTGTCCACATCCTCAATAGGTAGCCGTGTACTACATATAAATTTCTTCAACACGTATGGTAGTACATTTATTAGGTAATCTATCAGATCAAATCAAATGTTGCAACACGTACAGCAAATATTATTTTGAAATATGCCAGTAAAATATGTAAGAAAAGCGATGGTACAAATTATGAGATGACACCAAATTTGTAACTCGCTTTATATTGCACAGTCTCTACGGCGTTTTTAAACAATTCTACGCTATATTATCATTGAATAAGTACAATTATATACTACTTAAATAGGCTTTGCATACCTGTAACAGCACAGATGCTTAACTTCAGAAATTAATAAATACATCCTCAGAGCACATATTAAGCTTGAACATATCCATGCCTGAATTCTTCAAGATCTGTCGATCTGGACACGTACAACAACTAGATACAACCTATTACAAATCCTGTCCAACATGTTGCATCACCATAAATAGTATGCTCATCTGTTGGTGGTACAACTTCTAAGCTGGTGGAATTAATAAGACTTTACCATAAGTAGAGTACAGGCGAATAGAGAATCATTCTACGAAGATCTACATTGCAAATGTAGAAATTGAAAGCAGGCAGCTTCTTTCATCTCATCTTTCTTCCTCTTTATTTACTCATTGGATCCGATAATCATATGCACTACAGTCCAGGAGATTATTAGAAACGGCTGACAGTGGTTGTAATGCTGAATTCAGTCGTTGCTAGATGTATGCTGTTACTTGAGGTGGAGAAGAGCATCGCTTGTTTTTGGTCAGGCAGTCATGGCTGTGGCAGGTGTGGCCCAATCATGCTAGTTCTGTGAAGGACAGCTGGGGCACCGCATTCGCATCGCAGAAGCCACCGAAGGGCAGGCGGCTGGAACTGCGGCGGGTCGCTGGCTATGAAGAGTGAGGAACCAAGAATAGGGGTGCGCTGGCAAGGTGTCTCTCAGTAGAAGGCAGAGGGGCACCGAGCGAATAGAAGGCAGAGGGGCTCCGATAGCAGTTTTGATACCAAATTAATATGCAAATTAATGAAATAGATCAATTAATTACTCCATCTCCACCCCCTTCCATTTCCACTCACCCCCACAACTACCTCAAGATGACATCACAAGTTTTCCACAGCAGGCACTGAGCCCCTTGTGGTTTTCTTGAAGACTACTGCCCTTCCGCCAGTGGATGATCAACACCCAGCCCATCTTGAGGTGATGGTCCTTTGCCAACACAAAAGGATGTAATGCCAACCAAACAACACAAAATAAATGAGGGCTGCTGCAAGTGCACCTTGTTTGTTTGTTTAAAATACAGCAGCAACGAAGTGCCCCATACACATCACCTGGTTAGGGCACAGCTGCCTAGGGCTACCACACACACGACCCCCACAAGTGCACGCCATTCTGAATTAGAAAACACGGCACTGTAACAATTTTATTTAACGTCAGTGCATCTTTACTAATTGAGCTTCTATTAAAAAGGAAAACAGCTGCAACGGAAGTGAATGTCCTCTTTCCATGAAAATAGGGCTGTCGGTTTTCTTTCAATTTTAGGAGCACAATCGGTATAGTTTTTATTTTCAACTGCAGCATACAATTCACATCTGACTCTTTTGTGATATCCAATGGAGTGCAAAAAACTGCAGCACCACTCCCAATCACAGATGACCAGATTGCAGTGGCCCAAACATGAGCCTGCACAAAATTGGGAAAAAAATTCCACCATTTTGCTGCGAAAACTACCGATCACCTCAGAATGTCCTTATTATTTCGGATCCGACATCAGACTAAAGAAATAACAAGAATTTAAACTCCAAAGAAAACAACTATATTAAGCAAATTCTTTCAGCCTGATGGAAAAATTACACAACCTTAGAGCCTCTCTCACATTCAAATCAGTCTCTGTAATTAAACTGTCATGTACATATATATTACTAACATCTCAGACACGTTAAATACCATCACAGAATACGACTTTTTACGTCATTTACTCACATCTTGGAAAAAATACAATAATTTTATTTTGGACAACAAGAAGCTATAATTCAAAACGACGATGCTGTTTTTACACTATGGCATATCCTGTTTTAACTATGCAATGCTATATTACATTGGCGATTAAGAAACAAATGGTGAGAATAGAACGAGAAAGCAGTCAAAGTTGAGAATTTTTACTTTTTATCCATTCGATTGCTACTTTTGAGCCGAAACCGTTTTTCAGATCATCAGAACAAAGTCCCAAATGGCATTTCCAAAGATGTGCAATGAACATTTACAGTGCAATACAGCTCAAAAATTGACAGTTCCATTCAGTGGGGAAAAAATTTCACAATACCACTCAAAAGTTGTGGCAGATAAACTCTACGCTTCACGTATAAGCTGGTGGGAAAAAGTCTGGAGTGGAAAATATTACGATTTCTTTCTTTTATTGTGAGATGTACAACCAACGAGATACGGGAGTTAGACAGAGATGAGTTTATGCACTGTAGATGTTCATTGTCGCAGGTTCGAATCCTGCATCGGGCATGGATGTGTGTGATGTCCTTAGGTTGGTTAGGTTTAAGTAGTTCTAAGTTCTAGGGGACTGATGACCTCAGAAGTTAAGTCCCATAGCGCTCAGAACCATTTTTTTTTTTTTGTTCATTGCATGTTTTCGACCTTTGGAAGTGTCGCTTTCGGGTTTGTTATGATGATATGAAAAAGGTCTCGGCCCAAAACTAATCATCAAAGAACAAAAAGCAAAGATTTGAAACTGTTTTTTTTTCTACTAATTAACAGAAATTGCTGAGCCAAGATACACACACAGGCAGGAGGTCCACTAATCGTGATAGCCTATTTTTTAATAGATCCTCCTATATAATTTTACTGCTTCTATGTCTTCCAATACACCGATACCAATTACTGTCTGCTTGCTTAAATATAACATATTTGCTCCATAACACTTCACTCACGACGCATCTGTAAAGTTTCTATCATGCAACAGATAATCATTCACAGTAGCATCAGATTATTGTGTTGTAATTTTGTAATCAATTTGATCATCATAGCCTATTTCATGCAATGTAGATACATGTCAGGAAAAACGCTATCATTTAGAGATTTGACAATGAGCTATAATTCAAGTCATGTGTACTGAATAAGTAGAGGTTATGAAGTACGAAATAACATACGACTTGCGGTAACACCTATTTTAAAACACACATTAGTGACGATAATAGCGGAAAAAGTTATGATTCCATGAGAATAGATACATCCTATTTCCATTGTCTTATAAGCAAAATCAGTGTAGTTTTGTGAGAACTGAATACATCTAAACGTTAACCAGTTATACCACTCCTTGCAATAAAATTTTCTATAAGGCTTTACAGTGTCTCCCTCTATTGTGATACATCGAAAAACAAATACTGTCTGCATGTTGACATCGAGCATATTACATATACATGTATTACGCCACTGGAGCTGGAGGCCAGTGGTCGAAGTCACTTGCATACATCTGCATGAAGTTTTGTCAACTGTACTGGAGGAAGATCCTATCCAACAGACTTATCAATCACAAGAGAGAGTTCCTGTATTGTTCAATCATAAGCACTTTAATACACTGTTTTTATGGCTGTAGCACATCCAAACAGTGTACGACTACAGTTTTGTACATTGCCATTTTCTTCGTTTTTCTTCCATGACTTCGCGGTCTGTCGTTTTTCTTCCATGACTTTGCGGTCTGTGTCAGGCGCTAAACTGACATTAACATGTTAGGTCTCACAGAAAGCTGCACATCTCATGATGTAAACTACACAGTTCCCACTATATGCAGGTTGGTAGAAATAAAACACAGTGGCGATGTTTCTGATTGACTAAAATGTGAAAGATGTCACAACATATGGAAACTGGAAGAGTTTACAGGACTGTGAATTTTCGCAAGGATCCTCTACTGCTCATTCCCGCTCCTTCTACTTTCTTTATCACAGCAAGGTTGCTACCGCATTTAAGTACAACGGTTGCCTTGGGTACAAATTGCCAGCCATCTTGGGCCCTTTCCGGTGCCTCCGAGTAGCAGAAAGTTATTGATATCGCCCATTCATGTCCCGTTACATTTTACCAGTTGTCGTCCACTGAGTTGTCATGGGCAGTTGACGATTGTTTCTTGCAGGAGGTCGAGTACAAAAATCTTTTCTTATAATCTGCCTAGTGCCTAATTTACGCCTCATAAGAAGATCTTTACATGGTCCAACGTCCAATCTCTGTTTACAATTCTAGTTCCTCTAACAGGTTCCAATTTGTTCCTGATATCTTAATCTAATGAGACTCCTTATGTTCGTTACATGTGGTGCCGTGGTGTGGTATGTTAGCACATCGTGCTATTAGATCATCACCTTTGCAATCTCTATACATCATGTTAATTGCTACATATAAAAATTTAAGGTACATCTCAGTTCTTTTCCTCAGACTCATCATCGCGTCCTGAGTGAAACATACATGATGGTTTCTTCGGTAATATTTACTGATGCCAATACATTTTAATATGGCATACATGATAAAGTCCTTATCCTTTACCTGCCTCATTCTATGCTCCGTTCGTTCTGTCTATACCATTTTGTTTCGGTGGTGGAGCATCGTTCCTTACGTCTGGAAGGCTCTTGCTTCTCAATCTATGTCAGAGACTGTACAGCCCTGGCTCAAAGAGAAGTGTAGTGCTCTCAAAAGTGACCCTAACTTTTCCCCTGTTTATCACAGTTCGTCTTTCATTCAGAAAATCTGCACCTATTATCATGTCCACCTTTAATTTCGGTGAGATAACGGAATTGGCTTCGATCGATTGAGCTTGGTACGAAAGAGTTAACCTTTCTTGTTTGTTGACATCTGTAGCATGATTGTTGATGGTAGCTTTGATTTTAATCTTCCTCATTTTCAAAATCGATAATTTTTCGTTAGCATTGCAATGGTTAAATAAGTTCTCCGAAATCGCGGTTACCTAGTTTCCCCTCTCTATAACTACTTTAATACGGATTTTCGCTAGCATGGTCTTCACAGCTGGTTGAATCACGACCGGTTTGCTCTGTTCTTCCTCATCTCCCCACATTAAAACATCCTCTATTGAATCATATATGAGTCATTTCAGGATTTTTACCTATGAATTTTAACCTTCTGTCGGATATGCCTCGACCAGTATCTCTCTCTCTCTCTCTCTTTTCTACAACTTCTTCTTCAATTTTAACTTCGTCTTCCCTCAACTCAGTTACCTCTGCCTCTTCTTTCTTCGTGGAAACTCCAAAATAACCGCATCTAAATGACCTTATTATATCTCTGTTACTTCCATCACTGTGTACATTGGAACCTGTACCCAGTTATAATTTATTTTCAACTTCCATCGACTGTGCACTATCCTCCTTCGATTTCCCTGGTCTCAGCCTCAAATAACTTTGCAATTCTAATTACTTCGTCCCTGTTCTCTTCTCCCATTGTGCCTGCCTCTGGTACTTCGTTTTCGTCGTCGGTATCCCCCAATTAATTTTTCTCCAGCATGATGTTGTTGTTTTCCTGCCTTCTTTTGATCCCTGCGATCGTGTTTCCTCATTTATTGCCTATCGTGACCAAATATTTATTTCTCTCGACGACACGTTGTCCTCTTAGAATCGGCTCTCCCTAGTTTCAGTATTAAATAATTCTGCAGTGCTAAGTACTTTAAATCTTATCTCGACTTCCGTTATGCCTGCTTCATTTTGCTCCGGTAGTCCGTTTTTTATGAAATACTCCCAACTAATTCCTGTCCAACCTGCTGTTTGCGGTATCTCGACTTCTTTAAGTCCCTGTGGTTCTGTTCTTTCATCTTTCACCTCTCGTTATAAGGTGTATATTTCTCACATTACGTTGTTGCTGCTTGCTTGGTTAGGTGCACTGTTGTCCTTGGCTTGAGCGCTCTCTCGTCAATTGAGACATTTATTGGTGTTTGGTGGCCTTGTCTCCTCGTCTCCTTTAGGTCCTTGCTGTCTTCGTTCGGCTGGGTGACACGGGTTTTGTTGTTGGTAATTTGTCGGCCTGTTTGTCCTCCAATACTCACTGTGATTACCGTTATTCCCGCTGAAGTGATTATTGCCATTCCTAGGTGTATAACCATTGCCATTTCTTTTTCTGCATACATACCTATTTCCCTGTTGGAATCTATTGTCACTTCTCTGTGCGAAGTTTATCACGCGGTTCGTAAAGGCTGACATTATTTCGTGTGGTCTCCGGTGCATTTCGTGGTCTTTCATTCACGTTTTCGCGTGGTTTTCACTTTTTTCTTGCCTCATCTTCCGAGAGTATTAATTCTAATTCTCTCAAAATTCCTTTAAGGGCTTCCACGTCATTGTCTCCACGCCCTACCAATGACTGTTGGTATTTTAGTGGCAGCTTTATGGTACACAATTTAATCAATTATCCATCGCTGTGCGGCACATCCACACTTTGATTTATTGCTTCGAAATATTTTACAGGGATCTTTTCTCCGGAATTCTCGAGGAATGGATTTTGTAATAGTTCATACTTCTTCCTATTTTGCGCTTCACTCGACCAGAAGCGTGAGAGAAACTTATATCTGAAATCTTCATATGATCGACATGCAGCAGCTATGTTTTGCATCGTTTCTGCTACTGTTCCAGACATATGGGCACATATAAAGTCTAGTTTGTGTACTGATGTCCATTGTTATGATAGTCCTATTCTGAGTTGATCAATGAAGATTCGTGGATGCAGTGAGTTTCCTTCACGGAAATGCTGAAACTTCCTTACAGTGAGGAAATGACCGTTGTTGTACCTCGTCATGGTACCGTACGAAATTCGACAGCCGTAGCCAGTCCTATTTCCGATCGTTTCACGTGTCAATCTTTCAGGTTGTGGTAAATCCTCTGGATATTTCCCATTGTAACTTTCGCCTAGTCTAGCATGATATCGTTGTAATGTAATGCAATGACTTTCTTCCATCGGCTCTGCGCGAGTGTCGGTAAGCTTTACGCTATAGCCTTCGTGTCCTTGCATTTCCATGTCATATATTGGCTCGGTGTCCTGTCTGGCTAATCTTGCCGCTTCATCAAGTGGTCAGAACTGTTCCGAAAAGTAGGCTTGTGGTACCCAATGTCTTCGTGGCGCAGTCTGCTCTGCATGAGTTTCGAAACGCGCCTGTGACATAAATTTTCGATCAAATCTCGGGATTCTTTTGCCTCTTCCTCAATGTGACGTAATTGTTCTTTGATCTCTATGTCTTTTTTTTTTAATTTCAAGCAGTTCATTCACTGTTTTTCCTTTCTGATCACGTATCTGTTGTTTTATCTCCTTGTTTTGTACAGTTATGGTGATAATTTCTGGAGAATTTCCGACAACTTAACGGGTCCTACTATCTCTTCCTCCAGCGCGCTTCGTTCTACGTTTACATTCTCGTGTCTGTGCGCAACTCACCACAGTGGACCATGCGGTGACACATTTCGAATTGTATTGCCTGTTCTTGGTTGGGAGGTAAGTCTTAGTACATGTACTATTGGTTCTACATATTCAAGACGTTCCCCATCTTCTTGCACCTCTGCACTATATTGGTCACCGCTTACGGCGCCTTGTTGTTCGGGATTTACGTCCTGTTGCACCCACTGATCTATTTCTCGCGACATTGTGTCGTCTTTTATTCTCTCCTGAGGTTCCCATACGTTATCTTGCTGGGTGTCAATCTAAATTCAGTCAAGCTCTCGATCTGCCATTGCTAATCTCTCTGATTCCCGTCTTTGCAATTTTAACTGACTCGCCCTACTTCACGTAATTATGCGTTCATACGACCATACTCGCTTCATAAACTTACTATCTTCACCCTTTCTCTAGTGTTCCTAGATCCCATGACACACTAACAAGACTGTAAGGCCGTCACTAACTAGATGGGACAGAACCAGCTTATCAGCGCTATGTCAGCCCACTGTGCACTTGAAAGAAAAACTTAAATCTAACAGTGGCATTACAACTATACTATGGGATACTGCGTATGTTTCTCGGTGCATAGCACGTCTCTGTCTCCCTATTGATTTGTCAGTACCCACTAATATTTACCCTAGGTCCATGAAACACAATAATATTATTACAATAATTTTTAAGAAGATGTTTGCTTCTTCTTTTGTCCTTGTAATTACAAATGGTTCACCACCTTACCATGGTGTTTTACCATCCTGGCAGGGTCAGCATTATCTAACACGTGTGAGACTGGATCTGGTCTATTTTCCTACCACATTTGCACAAGGATGCTCAAAGAGTATTCCAAGAATTTGGTGTTGAACTTACGGCCTGAAAGGCATGATCATACCGTCTCACGCATGCAGAGTTCAGAATAGCGCAGCAATACAGATAGTGATGTGATCAGACAATGATGTCGATGTCGATTCCGCTACACTCTCTGTAAAGGAAATGTTATCACTAACAGAAAATTAGTGTACAGGTTCAGGCGTAACTATATGTTAGCAAAATTGGAAACCTTAGATTTTCGTTATTAAGGTTTATTAATACTCTAAGTATGACTTCATGGCATAGCAATGTTAGCAAAATTACGTACAGGATGGTAAAATATTGATACTGATTGTTCTCAACTGTGTAGCGAAATTCCTAACTATCATGAAGTTCTTTAATGGTAAGGTGATTGATGGCGACATCTAGGGGTAAAAAAAACACAAACAAAGTAAATACACAATGAGATTTTCACTCTGCAGCGGAGTGTGCGCTGATATGAAACTTCCTGGCAGATTAAAACTGTGTGCCCGACCGAGACTCGAACTCGGGACCTTTGCCTTTCGCGGGCAAGTGCTCTACCATCTGAGCTACCGAAGCACGACTCACGCCCGGTACTCACAGCTTTACTTCTTCCAGTATCTCGTCTCCTACCTTCCAAACTTTACGGAAGCTCTCCTGCGAACCTTGCAGAACTAGCACTCCTGAAAGAAAGGATACTGCGGAGACATGGCTTAGCCACAGCCTGGGGGATGTTTCCAGAATGAGATTTTCACTCTGCAGCGGAGTGTGCGCTGAAATGAAACTTCCTGGCAGATTAAAACTGTGTGCCCGACCAAGACTCGAACTCGGGACCTTTGCCATTCGCGGGCAAGTGCTCTACCATCTGAGCTACCGAAGCACGACTCACGCCCGGTACTCACAGCTTTACTTCTGCCAGTATCTCGTCTCCTACCTTCCAAACTTTACAGAAGCTCTCCTGCGAACCTTGCAGATCTAGCACTCCTGAAAGAAAGGATACTGCAGAGACATGGCTTAGCAACAGCCTGCCAGTACTGGCAGAGTGAAAATCTCATTCTGGAAACATCCCCCAGGCTGTGGCTAAGCCATGTCTCCGCAGTATCCTTTCTTTCAGGAGTGCTAGTTCTGCAAGGTTCGCAGGAGAGCTTCTGTAAAGTTTGGAAGGTAGCAGATGAGATACTGGCAGAAGTAAAGCTGTGAGTACCGGGCGTGAGTCGCGCTTCGGTAGCTCAGGTGGTAGAGCACTTGACCGCGAAATTCAAAGGTCCCGAGTTCGAGTCTCGGTCGGGCACACAGTTTTAATCTGCCAGGAAGTTTCAAAGTAAATACAATTGGGGCCAGAGATATCAATTACGCTCAAATGCTCAATGCAAGTACCCAAAAGTGAACGGTGCTGGTAAAGAGCAATCAAAAAATACACAATTAAAACAATTTACAACTCCACAGTGCCTGAGCAATCATTTTTGTTAGATCTGACATCTCGCGTTTCTGCTTCAGTTAAGCCCGACAATCGTGAACAGGTTTACCTACAGGTCACGGTTGAATGTACGAAAATTAGGAGAGATACAGACGACCTTAGTTCTGAGTGATCACTGAATATCACTTGCTAGCGTAACACGAGCGTGTGTGATTACATTGCGTCATTGGCGACAGTGGCGGCTGTCAGCGCGAGCTGTGAATCTGAGAATCTATTCTAAATCTCTCTCGATTGTTAAACAACAGTTCCTACATTTTTGATGAAGCTAAGACTTCTATTTGTTCCCTAGCTAAGTTAAATGGCATGGTACACGCTATTTGGCGGGAGTAGCGTGTACGTCTTTGCAAACTTTAAGTGTCAGTGCTTGGTGCAAATCTCTGGACTAAGAGACTTAGCAGTTTATTTCCTTACGAGTTAATACAAGCTTACGAGCAATTGTGTACACATAATGACTCTCGGAATCTTCTCAGTGCGGCGCGAGTCGCCTTGATCAATCACTCGACGATTTTCTGCAAGAAAAGAAGCCATTTACTCTGTCTGCAATTCGCCTGTATCAAAGCTGATGGCCACGCATTTTCTTTGTGGCAAATCAGGACATTCATACTTATTATATCTCTACTGACTAGAGGTTTGTAGTTTATCACAGGCGTCGTTTCTTTCGTAGGCCAGAGTTTAACTTCTGCTACGTAATAATGAGATAAACAGCTTTCTCTTTCATGCGAGTCTTAACACAGGTGCCTACAGTGAGTCACGAATGTTTTGAGTTGGGTCTCTGTGGATGCGTATTTGTGATTTCCGACTGTGTTCCCGTGCAAAGGATTTCCAAAGGGTTGTCATTAAAAGCAGGGACAAGGCCAGCTTTTGCCAGTGTCCTGCACAGTGGCATGTCATAGTTCGGGTCGGGGAAGATACTTGCGTGGAATGTGTTTTATATGTGTCAGTGTTTTATATTCATGAAATGTTGCTTTGTTTACACGCTTCGCTTTACCTATCAATAAAATTCCTACATTTTCACGTAACTATGTTGTGTGACATATAGAGTTAACGAGAATGGTTTCAGGAATCCAATGTAAGTTGTGTTATTTATTTGACACATTATATATGTGTGGTATTCCACTCCACTACATGGGGTCACATTTTATAGTCGTTGGGTTAAAATCATTCGTGTTTCGATTTCATAGTAGTGTCGCTAAAGTAGTGGCTCTGTGTGTTAGAGTTACTGAGAGACATAGGTTCGTTAGAGGTAGCCATAAGCCTGCCCATGAGAGGGACACGTTCTAAAATGCATTGATTTAAATGATTTTGACAAAGGTTAGATAGTTGTGGTCTGGCACCTACTAATGAGCATCTCAGAAATGGCGAAGATGGTCGTGAGTATCAATGGAAAGCCTATGAAAGACTGTGAAACTACAAGTAAACAACAAATTGTTGGACGTCCACACCTCATCAAAGAGGCTTGCCCCACTCTGTAGATCAGGATAAGCGGCTGTCTGTAGGAGATCTGACGACAGAGTACAACGCTGATGCAGGCAAGTCTCGGAATAGACCTATCAGCACATGCAGCAGACGACCTCTACGTAGTCTGTTGTTGACCCAACAATATCGACCTACAAATTCAGTGCACGCTGGTTTATCGATATTCGACCATCAGTGTTTCTTGTTACACCACGTCCGTTATCGTTTTCATACCTATACACCACTATCCACGCGAACAGCAGATGGAAAAATGCACCGCACCACAGACACACAATGGTGGAGGCTGTTATAGGCTGTGGGGGAATGCACAAGTTTCCTCAAGGACCCTGCGATAGTAATTGAAGGAACGTCAACAACTGCATATTATGCAAATTTCAATGCATCCCACACGAATCCCTATATGTTTGATGTTTTCTCTGGTCGTGGCCTCTTCCAACATGGTAACTGTCAATGACACCAAGCTAGAATTCTGAGGTGTTTTGAGGAGCATAATAGGAAGTTCATGTTGATGTCTTGGCCACTACATTCTCCTAACCTGTAACCTTTGGATAACATTTGGGCCGTTGTCAGACGCTAGCTCGACGCCCACAAACAACCCGCCCACGATTTACGGGAGTTACTTGATCTGTGTGTGCTAACATCTTGTCACTTGGCTTCTGAAACCTACGAACAACTTCTCGAATTCATGCCACACAGAATCACTACTGTATTGCATTCCAAATGTTGACTACCGTGCTGTTAAATAGCTAGTTAATCATAATGATATGGCGTGTCCATGTGTATCATGCTCTGTTTTTTTTTTTTTTAATTTATTTGTCAGGGTTCAATACGAAGTATAGCTCTGTTTGAAATAGAATTAAATTCCTAATTAGACAGTTAACTATTCAGGATAGTACCATTATTGGAGGAACTACTTTCTATGATCATTCGCCTTTGTGAGATTGTCTAAGACTCAGCAGGCATGACATACGAAGAGCTATTTTTTTCACATGAGAATACTTTGCTTAAAAAAAAAGTTTAATATTAATTTTAGCTGTTTAAACGCAGTTGCGTTATTTCACAGTAGTTCGATCATGAGCACTGTACCTGCGTATTCAACAGTGAATTTATTCAAAAGAATAATAAATTATATATCGATAGCCCATATTTGCTTCTCGTGCGCAAGGGAACTGAGGATATGTCAGCAATTCCACATGTGATTAGCACATTTCATTTTGAGCTCGCACCGTGCTCCAGTTGTACCTGTGCTTACTTTATGTTTTAAAAATTCAGTATGGATAGCTAATATTGTAATGTTCATAATACACAAAACGTACAAAACAACAAAAATAACAGTAATAATAATAATAATAATCTAATGTTCCAAGGAGAAACTTCAGCAAGAAGGTTAGGATATTTTGGAACGAGGAAAATGCAAAATCATAAGCTAAGTAAGTCGAATCAATCTCTTCACTTCAGAATAAGGCTATAAAAAAAAATAGATCAAAGTATGTATTACAGTAAGGTCTCTTTCAGTAATACTATATTAATTAACTGTCTTCCAATTCAGTTCTTTTCCTGTCACCTAGAATTAATGACTTACGGACAGATATGGCGGCAGTTAGAAGGAATTACATCAGGAGAATGGCTTAATTGCTCTTCCTACGACGTCATGAGGAGTATTCTACTACGTATGGAGAGGGAGAAGAATGGAAAGTTGCACAGACCACCGTAACACACACGATAGAAAATAATGTAGTCCATTGAATTGTGGATCCGATTCATTGACATCGACATGTAGCAGGAGGTGTGAACAAATATACTGTTCCAACGTTATGAAATACCCGTAAGTACGTAATATACTTACGGGTATTTCATAACGTTGGAACAGTGTATTTGTTCACACCTCCTGCTACATGCCGATGTCAATGAATCGGATCCACAATTCAATGGACTACATTATTTTCTATCGTGTGTGTTGCGGTGGTCTGTGCAACTTTCCATTCTTTTCCCTCTCCATACGTAGTAGAATACTCCTCATGACGTCGTAGGAAAAGCAATTAAGCCACTGCATCGTTGGTGTGCAAGATGCACTCCTAAATTGTCAGCCCACTCAAGAAAGGCATTGCCTGTAGGAACATAATCGACCTCATACGGCTGCGATACGGTCATGACAACATAGTGGGACATTTCTGTGATAGTTTCGCTACTTCCTGGAATAACAGAGAATTATCTTGCAAGTTTCTGTTCATATATTCGTGGTATACCAATGAAAGATTCTGAATGAGTTATACTTTGGTGTGTCATCGACTTATTAGAAATAACTTTACAGACAAGAAGATTACTTTCACACTGCAACGACATATAATCTCGTTGTCTACATTGCAACTTATATGTATCACCCATCACAAGGGCAACGAGGAGGCGATGAACGTTGCTGTTGGTCGCTTGCTCCATGAAAATGTCGACATACTGTAAAGAGTGAGAGGCAGTACCTCTCAGTTCCAAACTAGTGCGAAAGTAACATTTTATCTCCTCTGAGAAAGACGTACAAATAGCTATATCGAACTGTGAACGGTATCTTTAGAAATTTTGTCATGATAAGACGTCCCGCTAAGTTCACAAACCAGTATAACTAGAGGTAAGAAACATAAAACTTTGCAGAACCGCTACTAAAATTACACAAATCTGTTAAATCTTTTTACTGAGTACTCTGTTAACTGTGTTTCATTCAGCAACCAATCTCACAGCCACATTGTCGTATTTACATTGCAGTCTGGTAAAGCCATTTGGGTATGACAAAAGACTTCTCGTTTAATTCATAGTATGGCATTTTCATGAAGTACCAGTTGTGTTAGTGTAGTGCACATTAACAGCGTTTCCCATTAGGTCACTGAACAAATACACACTAGGGTCAGAGAAATTGTCAACAACAGATTCCGCTTTGTTATGGAAAACTGACTGATGATACACAGATAGTTTTCTGTTCCCAAGCAGGCAGCCACTCGCTGATTCTGAGTTAAGCCACGTTTAGAGTGCAAAAATAAAAAATTGAAACAGAAACCAACTTTCTTCGTGGTTGATCGACAGTGGGCTAGGAAGGTAAACACATGCGTGTGCCAGATTCAAAGGTGTGCAGTAGGGCTGTTTAGCAACCAAGCTCCATGGTGGTCACCTCCACGTCTCATTTTTGCGCTGTGACTGCAAGGCATCTCTTTTGTTGACAACATGGTTCTACTGCGAAGGATACATACCTTTGAAGCAAACTCGTAATATAAGACACCTTCTTTCTACCACCAGATGTACATTAGTAACAATACATTTTGTGGATGTACACGGGCCATCGTTTCAGATAATTACAAATGTTTGACTGTAATCCGTTCAAGACACTGTTTTCTAACGCACATACGACGCTCCTCATAACTTAAAAAATGAGCAATATTTTGGTTGCCGTGGCACGAGCTATATTACAAACTGGAACAAAATAAGACCATAGTTAAATACACATAGCAACATGCAATACAAAATCGCCTCTGAGCATGCTGAAACATAATATTATATCACACCCAACGTTACATAACGCTATACTTGCTAATTCGAGCGCAGAAAATTCCGCTGAATATCTTGGGCTATAGGCCCGAAGTGTCGGTATCACTTGGTTGGACTCAGGTCTGTATCAAGCGCCCGCTGGCTGACAGCACCGAGATTGGTCCTACCGTGGCAGACACCCACGAGCCCCTTCACAAATATGTTTTTGAAAGATTTATCTATTACTCGATGTTTAGGGAATGAGCGAAACTGTCTCTGAACTTCCGTCAGACTGATCCTCTTAGCAAAGAGACAGGATATGGCTTAAAAATAAAGGAAAATATTAGATTTGATATCAGGGCTTTTCGTTTGCGCTCCATGACTTTAACTGCTATCACACGAGAAGGGTGAAACTTCCTGGCAGACTAAAAATGTGTGGTGGACCGAGACTCAAACGCGGGACTTTTGCCTTCCGCGGGCAAGTGCTCTACCATCTTTTTATTTACTAATTTTTTTAAATCTCAATTTGTTCGTTTTCGTTCGATGTATCTGCTCGGGGCAGACGTCGCAAGACACCCGTTTCAGTTCGTCGTTGATTCATTAACTCAGTTTTTCCATCTGAGCTACCCAAGCACGACTCACGCCCCGTCCTCACGGCTTTGCTTCTGCCAGTACCTCGTTTCCTACCTTCTTCTTCAAAGAACGCATTACCGCTCCGTTTTTCAAAATGAAAAATAAACAATTCCCATCGCTACTGACTGGGACAGAGTTGGATTAGTTTTGCTTGTCAGTGGCGGAAGTCCTACTTCAGAAAGTTCACGAACCTGTCGTTGTGAAAGATCATAGGACCTTCATTTCTTATGATAAGTGACCTTGGATTTTGGAAATATTTCCACTGGACTGGGTTCCGAGCTCTGATTACAATTTTTCTCTGGATTTGAAGGCTTAGAGATGAGTCTGTCTCATCATTTTGTTGTTTCATCACGACGCCAAACTCTCCCAGGTCTCTACGAATGGCACGATCCTCATAGCAATGAAAGAGAATTTGATAGCTGACACTTCTTCGTGTAGGATCAACAACGAGGTTATGGGGGAGATTGAGTCAATAATTAAATGACTAAATACTACGTACTCTCACGGATATGATGGAGGGCCTATCAGAATATTAAAGTGCTGTGCGGCACATGTTTGCCCTGTACATAGCCATACTTGTAAATTATCCTTTAAGAATGGTCAGTTTCTTCAACGAATGAAGTACTCAGTAGTAAAGCCGCTTTATAAAAAGGGAGAAAGGGATAATGTAGATAATGTTAGACTTATTTGATACCATCCGTGTTTGCTAAATTTATTGATAAGGCTGTGTATGTAAGGATAATTGATCATTTTATATCACATAATTTGCAATCAAATGTACAATACGGCTTCAGAAGTCGTTTAACAACTGAAAATGCTACATTCTCTTTTCTCTGTGAGGTATTGGATGGATTAAATAAAAGGTTTCGAACTCTAAGCATATTTTTTTATTTGACTAAGGTGTTTGAGTGTGTTGATCACAAAATATTGTTCCCGACGTTGAACCGTTACGGAATTCTGGGATCATCTCACAACTGGTTCCCCTCTTACTCTAGCAACAGACAGCAAAAGGTCACTATTCATTGTTCAGAATGGCTGTGATGTGGGATCTGAGTGGGCTACAGCTAAATGGGGGGTGCCCCAGGGATCAGAGTTGGGGGCCACTCCTGTTCCTTATTTATATAAACGATATGCCCTCTAGTATTACGGGTAATTTTAAAATATTCCTGTTTGCTGATGACACTAGCATGGTAGTAAAGGATGTTGTGTGCAACATTGGCGCTGTTTTAAATAGTGCAGTTCATAACATAAGTTCATGGCTTTTAGAGAATAAACTAACTCTAAATCACAATAACACAGTTTTTACAGTTTATAACACACAATTCAACAAAACCCGACGTTCTAGTTTCACAGAATGGGCATATGATTAGTGAAGCTGAACAGTTCAGATTTGTAAGAGGTCCGATTGATAGTGAACTGTTGTGGAAAGCCCACCTTCAGGATCTTGTACAAAGACTTAATGTAGCCAGTTTTACTATTCGAACGTTATCTGATGTAAGCGATCGTTTGGCACGGAAATTAGTCTACTTTGCTTATTTTGATTCGCTTATGTCGTATGTATGGTCTTATATTTTGTAGTAACTCTTCCCATTCTCAAATGGTATTTTTGGCCCAGAAACGGGCAATTCAGGCAGTAAGTGGTGTCAGTTTACGAACCTCTTTCGACCCCTGTTCATTAGTCTTGGTATTTGGACACTGGCCTCTCAATGTATGTAATCTTTACTGTCGTTGATTGTTAACAATATCAGCTTATTCCCAAGAATAAGCAGCATTCACTCAGTTAATACTCGACGAAAGTCCAATCTGCATTTGGATCGTCCTTCCTTAACTCTTGTGCAGAAAGGTGTGCAGAATGCTGCTGTATCCATATTCAATAAGCTACCACAAGAATTCAAAAATCTTAGCAGTAATTCACGTGCTTTCAAATCGAATCTGAAGTGTTTCCTCATGGGTCAATCCTTCTATTCTGTTTAGGAGTTCCTTGAAAAATTAAGCTGATTCTTTTGTTATATTTTTGACTGTGTTTACTTAAACTTATGGCTTGACGTTTTTCGGGTTCATAAACATTTTATTTTATCTGTTATTACTATTATGTTGTAATTCATGTACTGACACGTTCCATGACCTTGGAGATTTGCTCCTCAATTTCATCCTACGGAGCTAGACGTGTAAATAAATAAATAAACGACAATATGCGCCCGGTTGGAGGCCCAGGCAGCACCGAACTATTCGTTGCGTTACCTCTGGCCAAAGATGTGCACATCTCGCTACTGGTGAACAAACAGTACGTATTTCATGTCCATTCATAGCTATAATCAGTCCTGTTGGCAGAACATCCGCAAATGAGCATTATTGCAGAGGTTGAAAATACCGCTTCAGTTGTAAATTACTTTATTTTCACAAGACCGGTTTCGGACTGTTATAAGCCCTTCCTCAGGTTTCGTAGATGTGCTGTGGTCCCCGAGCGCCGCGTGTACTAGGCGCGGAGTGCTGCCTATGAGCGCCGAACAGACTAAGATAATAGCGGCAGGTGGAGCGTTTTAATCTGTGCCAGGGAAAAATCATTTTTATCATTGATTTAGGTTACAATATTACGCTTTTGGTGACCATATATAATATCTGACATCTAACAGTACTTTGTTAACAATTCATGTAGCAACTGGCTTCTTCTTCCCGTCTCCCACCACAACTTCACTTCATGGCATTTCACACTTACGTGGTTCACTCTATTACAAGCTGCCTCTCACGGGCAGTATAAGCTTCATGGTGTTCTGAGTCAGAGCTAAAGGTACAGTGATTTATTTCCAGGTTCGAACATTCGGCCTTGTAAACCGATATTGTTGGACGCTTCGGTATTTTATGTCTTTTTAAACCTAGTCGTGTCTCGATCAGACACGGAAGCTTTGTTTGGTTAACAATGGATTCAAATTTCGATCAAAAACGAGAGTCTGCCATGTCATTTAATGAGTGTGATAAGACTTCCGAAGTGTCACATATTGCAACGAAGTTTAACTTAGAAGCGTTAAGCACTGTCTCATCGCTAATAACATGATTTCTAACATTTGTTGTGTGACCTTAGTTTACATCTAGACTGACCGGCATAAATAGCAAACGAGCAGTATTATGTAGTAGTCTCTCGTGGTACCTATTGCGTAAAGTCAAACGACCGTACTGCAGAGGCTTTAGATGACCTACGATACAGCTATGCTATGTCGATTGCGTACAGTGAGGTGCAGTCTGCACATTGGAATTCAGCGTGGCCCGCATTTGGAGCTGTCGAGTGCACCAGCATGTCACATTTGCAATGACTTATCTGGCGCTTACGTTAAAATGTGATCTTGCCACTTTAATCAGTTAAATACGTTACCTAGACAACTGAATTTCCAAAGTCTCAGTACTCAACATTAATTTTTAATTGTTGCTGCGATTTGTTTGCCGTCAGTTTAGAAGGGGCAGATTCTAACGCCCTGGTGATTTAGCCTGGAGGATTGCTGTTGAAATTTTCGTCTAGGCTTCGTAGTATAGTTTTACTATTGTTCCCTAGGAAACAGGAATGACAACATGCGGATATGTACGTTCCCTAGGAGCCTGACGGCAAGCTTACACCATATCTGGTACTGCTTCTTTACTTCACTGATTTAACTTTTTCAGTAGCAAAAATACGTTGTAAGATGTAATTTTTCAAGAAGTAGATCCTACTTTTCTCAAATTGTGCGCTTGCAACAAAGGTTAGATGAAGGAAAATGTGCATTGAACAAAAAATTGTAGCTTCATTCGAAATGTTATTTGAAAGAAGAATATCAGAAATTAAACGGCCCAGTAAATCAAGAAATAAAACTGTAACAGAAACAGTGAATTAAGATGCATTTAGAAACCGTTACGAAGCCTTAAAGAACTTGATGCGGCGCGTTGTTAAAGTGTTTTAGAGAATATTTGGCTACCAATCGGAGGAACATTGGGCAAGATGAAAAATATTATAAAGTTTGACACAGAACGTCAAGCATGTTCCTCACAGACGACTTGACGAATCAATCGAAAATGGCACTGAGACGTTGTTTCTAGCGTTACTGGCTCTTGTACCTTGTAACTATACTCCTATCACGTCTACTGGAATGCATATTCTAGTAAAAGAACAAGGCATCTGCGATGAAATTCCGACACGAAACATCGATGCTGGATGCTTCGCGTTACCAGCGTGCTCTTCGGACGCTCTGAATATGCGCTTGTTTCGAACGATTGCAGTACCCAAATTAACGTGCAGATAAACACCTGCACCTCGAAAGACGCTGACTTAGCTTAGTGTTCAGTGCGCTGGAAATATAAGCGATCGGATCAATTTTCCACTTACTAAGTGGACGTGGTCGTCGGTATTTCTCTGAAAGGTGGTAAATCTTTGAAAATGTAACCGTGAAGAAATCGATCTGTTCGACGCCGAGGTATAACTACATATCAGTAGGCGCGATAACATCACTCTGCTTTTATCTAGATATATTGACAACAACTGATTAGAATGAAACGTAAGTTAAGACTAGTGGATGGTTGGTATTGAGTAGCTAACGAAATGTTACAGTTCACCACTGAATCCCACAATAATCTTGTAGTGTTCATAACCACAATAACCGTTCACAACATCACGTACTCACATTGAGATACTATTCGTGGCCTAGGCAATATAACTATTCGTACGGGTAAAATATTGCGATTACTAATGAACTGCAAAGTCTGAAACAGTACGTTCCTATTAAAGCTTTGTACTTGAGTGCCAAATTACACTACCGGCCATTAAAATTGCTACACCAAGAAGAAATGCAGATGGTAAACGGGTATTCATTGGACAAATACATTATACTAGAACTGACATGTGATTACATTTTCACGCAATTTGGGTGCATAGATACTGAGAAATCAGTACCCAGAACAGCCACCTCTGGCCGTAATAACAGCCTTGATACGCCTCGGCATTGAGTGAAACGGAGCTTGGATGGCGTGTACAGGTACAGCTGCTGCCCATGCAGCTTCAACACGATCCCACAGTTCATCAAGAGTAGTGACTGGCGTATTGTGACGAGCCAGTTGCTCGGCCGCCATTCACCACACATTTTCAATTGGTGAGAGATCTGGAGAATGTGCTGGCCAGGGCAGCAGTCGAACATTTTCTGTATCCAGAAAGGCCCGTACAGGACCTGCAAAATGAGGTCGTGCATTATTTTGCTGAAATGTAGGGTTTCGCAGGGATCGAATGAAGGGTAGAGCCACGGGTCGTAACACATCTGAAATGTAACGTCCACTGTTCATGCCGTCAATGCGAACAAGAGGTTACCGAGACGTGTAACCAATGGAACCCCTTACCATCACGCCCGGTGATACGCCAGTGTGGCGATGACGAATACACGCTTCCAATGTGCGTTCACCGCGATGTCACAACACACGGATGCGACCATCATGATGCTGTAAACAGAACCTGGATTCATCCGAAAAAATGACGTTTTGCTATTCGTGCACCCAGGTTCGTCGTTGAGTACACCATCGCAGGCGCTCCTGTCTGTGATGCAGCGTCAAGAGTAACCGCAGCCATAGTCTCCGAGCTGATAGTCCATACTGCTGCAAACGTCGTTGAACTGTTCGTGCAGATGGTTGTTGTCTCGCAAACGTCCCTATCTGTTGACTCATGGATCGAGACGTGGCTGCACGATCCGTTACAGCCATGCGGATAAGATGCCTGTCGACTTAGTGATACGAAGCCGTTGGGATCCAGCACGGCGTTCCGTATTACCATCGTGAACCCACTGATTCCATATTCTGCTAGCAGTCATTGGATCTCGATCAACGCAAGCAGCCATGTCGCGATGCTATAAACCGCAATCGCGATAGGCTACAATTCGACCTTTATCAAAGTCGGAAACGTGATGGTACCCATTTCTCCTCCTACGCATTTCTCCTTTCTCCTCCGGTCAACTGTTGTTTGTGTATGAGAAATCGGTTGGAAACTTTTCTCATGTCACCACGTTGTAGGTCTCGCCACCGGCGCCAACTTTGTGTGAATGCTCTGAAAAGCTAATCATTTTCATATCACAGCTTCTTCTTCCTGTCGGTTAAATTTCGCGTCTATAGCACGTCATCTTCGTGGTGTAGCAATTTTAATGGTCAGTAGTGTAACTTTTCATGAAGGGTTGTGAAAATAGTTAGTAAAGATGTATGTTATTCACACTGAGTTAAATTCCTTATGTTCAGAATGTGGACGCTTAACGTTAAAGAGAAATTTCATTTTACAACTAAATGATTTCGCTTGGTTGGATTACTTCTTAGACGTCACTGTTTAGTGGCAGAATAAACAATTTTCATATCCTTCCTCGTCCCTTTATCAGTCACGTTACATTAATTACTGCGTAGTGGCACATCTCGTAATATCTTCATACACAGCCACGTCTTATATACTCATCTGTATGTATTTCATTGGCCATCACAGGATGCTCACAGAAGTACATAGAGTACACGTGATAGCCACAACGAAGCAACTGCCACAAATTAGTGGTCTTAAAATTGTTGCAATAGAGAAAGTCGCTGTGTTAACTGGTGCAGCTCTCGTATAAGGACAACAAAATATTTACGTGTTTTTTAACACACATCCCATTCTTCACTGTAGCTTAGCTTCTGAAATAACTGATTAAGAAATAACTTAATTCGCAAATATTAAAGTGCTCAGACAGAAATGACAATATATATGTGAACAGTTCCTTACGTTGCTAACGAATGGCGTAACTGGTTACAGTTTCAGAACAGTACCGCATATTTTGAAATACTACAGGTCGTATAACTAGTCAAAAATAATAATTCCACCAATAAGAATTATGTTGTGATTTTATGGTTTGCAAGTGAGTGACTTCAAGTGCAACTTATTGTCTTGACATAACTGTGTCGTACACTTGCTCCCCAGTTCGGCAAAAGTTTGAATAGGAAACACTGGATGAACTGCCTCTGACAGTCCCTAGAAGTTGAGAACTTAGAAATTTGTAAGTGTTCGTGTTATCTCCAACAGATAATATAGAGAGTTTATGTATTCTTTAATAGATAGTATCGAGTTTACCTGTTAATGAGAAATAAAAAACTTTGAAGTTTGCAGATGACATTGTCATTCTGTCAGAGATAGTATAGTACTTGACAGAGCAGTTGAACGAAATATACTGTGTCTTGAAAGGAGGATATAAGATGAACATCAACAAAAGTAAAACAAGAACAATGAATTGTGGTCTAATTAAATCAGGTGATCTCGAGGAAACTAGATTAGCAAGCGAGACACTTAAAGCAGTATATGTGTTTTGCTATTTGGGCAGAAAAATAACTGATGATGGCCGAAGTAGACAGGATACAAAATGTAGACTGCCAATGGCAAGAAAAGCGTTTCTGAGTAAGAGGAATTTGTGGTGTCACCGCCAGACACCACACTTGCTAGGTGGTAGTTTTAAATCGGCCGCGGTCCGCTAGTATACGTCGGACCCGCGTGTCGTCACTGTCAGTAATTGCAGACCGAGCGCCGCCACACGGCAGGTCCAGAGAGACGTACTAGCACTCGCCCCAGTTGTACGGACGACGTAGCTAGCGATGCACACTGACGAAGCCTCGCTCATTTGCAGAGCAGATAGTTAGAATAGCCGTCAGCTAAGTCAATGGCTACGACCTAGCAAGGCGCCATTAGCAGTATATTGTCTGAAACTATAGAGTCTCACTTGTATCGTCAATAGCGATGTACCAAGGATGGATTAAAGTTAAGTATTCCAGAAGCTACGTACTTTTCTTTATAGCATTCATTACGTATCCTGTTTCAGACCTCACGCCATCCTGCGTGAGCTTATAGCGTGTATTTCGGTCTCCTCAAACCACACTGTGTCAGCACTTCTGTCGACACATCAGAATTTGTTAACGTCGAATACAGATTTGACACGCAGTCTTCTCCGAAAGTATTTGTGTGTAGTGCAGCCATGTATGGAAGTCAAACGTGGCCGAAGAGAATAGAAGCATTTGAAATGTTGTGTCACAGATTAATGCTGAGGATTTTGTGGGTAGCTCACGTAACCAACGAGGAAGTACTGAATAGAATTGTGGATAAAAGTAATTTGTGGCACAAACTGTCTAGAAGAAGAGATCGGTTGATAGTATGCTGTCTCAAATATCAAGGGATAACCAGTTTAGTGCGGGAGGAAAGCGTGGAAGATAAAAATCGTAGAGGGAGACCGAGAGATTCATAAAGTAAGCAGATTCAGAAGGATGTAGATTACAGTAGAGGCTTGGAGAGTGCATTAAACTATTCTTCGCACTGAAGACCACAACAACATCTCAGAATTATTTCTTTAAACTTCAAAATTTGGTAACTGCTCGTTACTTAGTATCTCCTATTAGCACTCACACTCAGACTCATGGTCTGCCCCTTACTTGTAACAATTCGTACCATGTATTCCTATCAGTCTCCTCTAGAGAAAAAGGAAATTATCCTCCATATCTTTATGTCAACTTTGGTTCATTTGATAAATGCTCAACATGAAACACAGACTCAACTCTGCTTCCGGATACTCTTCTCAGTGGAATGTGTCTCATGATCATGGGTTCTCTGAGCCCTTCCCTTTTTATCGTCACCTGTCACTTTGTCCTTTGCAGTAAAATGTTTTTTTTTTTTATGTCAGCAGTTTCAATTAATAAGTCATTCCACCTGAAACAGACTCTTTTCAGTCTTTCCTGACACAAATTACACAGTTATATTTCCCTATAACTTCTATCAGTTACGTCCTTGCTTCTTCAGTTGTTCATCTAACTTTGAATAGCCAATGCAAATACAAACATTATATCCCCTTAGTTTGATAAAATCTTCGACAATATGCTAAAAGATTCAACTAATACTATTTCCCACTCATAACAACGCTCATGCTTTACTTATTCCTAGCAAAATTTAATCACCTTTTCAAATAATGATGAATTATGCTTGTCAATGCTCCATGGCGTAATTATATTCACACAGCACAACATGTTAGTATCGACACACTGCTTCAACATTTATCTTCTCCTTTATATTCAGAATAATATTCTTTTCTAGATGTTAATGGTACAGCACATAACTACATTTGCGGCACAGCTGATTTCTGTGCAATTAATCATTATCTTTCCTTCTACAATCTTGATCTCTCTCCTATCCCTCATGTATTAAATCCATTTGTAAGTAATTTACTGACCAAATTAGTAAACATTTCCGTGTATAATTAATATGCATACTGAAATGTGTATGTACAAACTAATCACATATGTCATCCTTAATTAATGTAAGAACAAACTAAAATTAAATATTACTTATCATAGATAAATTTTAATAGCATGAGAAAATGAGTGACCTTTAAGACTTTCATTACATACTGGTAACACATAGTAAACATAACTTACTGAATTAATCATATATTGCACCATCATCAAAATTGTCTATGAGAGAGATATCAATGATAGTGAAAGGTATTTTAACAGATTGCAAAATGTGGACTTCGACACAGAAATTTCGTGGGCTACAAGTACCACGAAGTTTCAAATCTTTGATGTGAATTTTGCGAATAAATAATGCGCCATTCCCGAAACAGTGATCTGCAAAGACGTAAAGGAACTAAAACTGACATTCAGTCTCTAGAAATCAGAGCAACGAAAAGTGGCTTACCCCAACAATGATTACAGGACAATCATTGCAGACGCTTGTTCATAAAAGCGAAAGTCTTCAGGTGAATAAGCTGTTCAATTTTCGGAACACTTGAAGTAGGAAGAGAGACAGAAATAGCAGTAAGATGTTCACCTAGCAGGGCGTGAGGCACAGTCGCAAAGCAGTGCGTCGCTGCCAGTGCAGTTCTTTCTTAATTCATTGCCTGATTTTTTTATATTAATGACTTTTCTAGGCCATCACAATATTTTCATGAGACTCATGGAGAATAATTGCTAGATCAGGAAATGTGGAAATTTGTGATAATGTTTTATGGGACCAGACTGTTGAGGTCACCGGTTCCTAAGCTTACGCGCTACTTAATCTAACTTAAACTAACTTGCGCTAAGGGCAACACACACACCCATGCCCGAGGGAGACTCGAACCTCTGTCGGGGGGAGCCGCGCGGATCGTGTCAAGACGCCCTAGGCCGCGCGGCCACCATGAGCGGCCGCTAGATCAGGCTACTTTGTTGTGTGGCAATTTGCGAAATAAGCTCGTGAGCGTTGTTTGAAATGAACCGTTACAGCATTCAACACATCCCAAAACAGTCATAAAGACTGTGGACTAATGCATAAATTTAATAACGCCTTCAAGATGACTCTTCAGCACAATTACTGTCTGCAGAGATTAATGTTCATCAGATTTCTTATAACTGAAATAATGTGTAGGCGATTAGTGGAAAACCAATACGACCAATAAACATGAAAACTAGAGAACTCTCAGGTGACACATCATGAGCAAAAATTAAAAATTCATTACGAAATAGAAACTATAAAACAGAAACTTTCTTTGCCTAACCCCCGTCTAGCATCCTGCAATGTGATCAGAAATTTTAACAAAACACGAAAGCCGGTAAAACAAAATAACGTTTTATTTTCCCATGTTAACGATACTCATGACGAAAATTAACTCCAGTCGCTAGTTATTTGTTCTCACTGTCTCCACTTAACTTCGACCTAGAATATCGCAGTGTCACCAAAACTCTGGGAAAAGAAAAATTCTCTAGATCTATGTTCAAAGCAAGTCACAGGAAATTAAGCACATCAGCTCTAACGGAAACAGTACATTTTCATTCTAAGAACCCATCGAAGGCTAGTGATTTTCACGGTGTGCTCCCGTCGATTAACAACGCCATCTCCTTGTGCGTCTTTACTGTCCACGTCTCTACTTCGACCTAAAAAACTGCCGACTAGTTAACACTACTGCTGGGAGCTATTGTCGTAATATCTCGCACCCCTACACTTAATCGGAAAATGCTATTAGAAGTCGAAAACTACTAACCGTCATGTTTGGGCACAAAGTCTCTCTCTCTCTCTCTCTCTTTGTGTGTGTGTGTGTGTGTGTGTGTGTGTGTGTGTGTGTGTGTGTGTAAACGTGTGTGTGGGACAGAAGGAGAGAAAAAGCGAGAAAGAGAGAGAGATGGGTGATACGAAGGGAGGTACGCTGGGATCTTGGGGTAGGGAGTGGGGTAGAAGGCAAGAAAGGTGCAACATGTAGAAAATTATGTCATAGTTCCTTTTATAGCCGAGAAGAGAGGAAAGGGATAAGGCAATGACGTTTTCAGTTCAGTCGATGGGTAATGAAAGAGAGAATTTCAAAGGAAACTGGTCCTTAAGTTTTGGGAGAAATTCTAGTGGAGGAAAGTAAGAAAGTCGTGAGGTAGAGGGAGACATTAAAAGGAAAGGTATTATTTCAGGGAAAACTGGAAAACTGTTTGATCTGTTTAATACTTTTGAAGGATGGAGTAAAAGATAAGTGACACTAGAAAGAAAGAAGAGAGAGAGAGAGAGAGTGATGATGATGATGATGTTTGGTTTGTGGAACGCTCAACTGCAGGTTCATCAGCGCCCGTACGAAGTCCCAGTTTTTACAGTCTAATTTTTTACACAGTCCAGTATAGCCACTGTCAAGAGTGACGATGATGAAATGATGAGGACAATACAGACACCCAGTACCCTGGCAGAGAATATCCCCAAACCAGCTGGGAATCGAACCCGGAACCCACTGATCTATAGCAAGCAACGCTACCCAATAGACTACGAGCAGCGGGGGGAGTGGCAGGAGGGAGGGAGGGGCAGGAGGGAGGGAGGGAGAGAGAGAGAGAGAGAGAGAGAGAGAGAGAGAGAGAAGTGGGGGGGGGAGAGGTGGGGGGGAGAGGTGGGGGGGGGTGATGGCGGAGGAGGGGGTATTAAAGGAGATTAAACGTTAGAAGATACGTTTCACATGTTCTTGGAGGATCCATCTGGTGCAAACATACATAAATAGAGGGGAATAGTGAAAAAAAAGAGTTAGAAAAGGCCTTCTTGGTTTATTCCTTGTTACGTATATAGGCAGAAAGATAATGTAATATTCATAGCATAACATATTTATTTCAATTAAAAGTGAAATTTAAAGAAAAACTATATAAGTCATATTTTCTTATCTCATGTTCGTTATATTTTTCGTATCCAAGTGATCTTTTACTGGTTCTCAGTGACAGAAATTGACCAACAGAACGGGTTGAGAAAATAAAATGCTTTCAGTGGTCTAATGTCTTTCCTTGAATCCCCCATTATCTGTGACTTCAGTCATGAAGGTTTGTGGCATTTTACGCAATTGCCAGAAGAGGCAACTTCCTCCCAGGCATCAAGAACGCAGTCCCAAGGTGTGTCACGACTTCCTATTGCACATGGAACTAAGGCGTGAAGACGGAGCTCGCATAGTTACAATTTGATCCAAGGCTGAACGATTGTAATACGCAAGTGTCAATCTTCGAATTCTTAAGCACAAGAAAAAAGAATACAGCAACGTAGATATATATGCAATGTATGTTAGGCTGTAGTTGGTTTGTCCAGAATACTCTGCATTTACTGAGTCCAGAGATCGAGTCTAGGGATAAATTTTTAAATTCCAAGGATCTATCCATCAGAAGGGTTGATTTTTAATCCACAGTTCCTAATGCACAGGCAACTTCCATTTCCATACCTATCCATGACGTGACCTTGTACAACTCTAATTATACTAGTTACTTCCGCTTAATAGTTATCTTGTGAATGCAGGATACCTAAAAACTTATGAATATGTCACATACGTAACATGCGTGGATGGGAAGTCAGTTCACCTACATACTGCACTTGTTTGCTGAATCCTGTGCAGCTGCAGCTAGGCTCACATTCGAGGAAAGGCTGAGTAGTTGAAGAAAATTGCTTTAAATGCCTTCCACATCATCAGCATGACCAGAGAGATAAATCTACATCGAGTCATTATGGAATATCTGACATAAGACATAAACACCTTTGACATTAATGAAGTTTCAGATATCCATGTACAATCAGCACCACGAGCATGTTATATTTAGGCAGAGGTCAATGATTCGCGTTGAACGCAGGGCATGAAAATGACATCCAGTGGTGAATTCGTCTGTCTATCTATGGTTATTTGTTCAATTTGTTGCTAGCAATTAAGAGTTCTGCTATTGCTCAAAGACCTCCCCAGACATCTTCCACTGCTCTGAGACCCGCATTACGTTGCCGTGGTGGTCCATCGCAAGATTGAAGCTCATCGCGCCTTCGTCTTTCTCGTATTCCCCTTCTCGCTGTTCCTTTTTGGAGAGGTTATTCTTTTGTTAGTTCGTTTGTAAATAATCACAGGGGATTCCACACGATGCGCAGTGTCTCAGAATTTACGTCCGGTACATAAACCGTGTATGACGAAACGTAGACAATATTGCAAAAAAACATGAAGAAATTGGAGGCATTTTTGCCTTAGAAAAGTGTAGAACTTCATTTCACTACGTCGACGTTTTACTGGATGATACGCAGTCATGATTGTTGAAAGTGAAATAGTAGTTCGGCACATGTGATGGATGAGGTTTGTTGGTGTTAATCGAGCATTGTGATGCAACATTTTGCTTCACTGGGCCAGCGACTGGAATATACAGCTAATCACGAGTTATTTTTGTTTTCATTGTTTGCCACGATGTTTGGTTTGTATTCAACGAACTACTCCGAGATTAATACTATATGAAGGCACATACGTCACTGCTCGAGATGCGAATGTCTGCTTTCAAAAGTATCTGAAAACTTGTAATTATAGACACATTTTTTCTAGTAGTCCGTAACAGACTTAACAGACACTTAGGTGGTCCAGTAATGTTGTGTTACTAATGTGATGATACTGTCATTCATGACCGGAGCAATGGCTATATGTAGGCACACGCTCTTGAAAGAAGCTTTCTTCCGTTAACGCGTTCGCTAATTGTAACCACCGCTTTAAGAGGGGATGTAACGCAAAATGTAAACATTTATTTAAAAAATCATTACAGCTGTATTTATTAACAAACAAATCTAAAATTTTGCGTGCACAAAAGAGCTTTGTTTTAACGGAAAAATATAATGAAATACGCAGGACTAATATTCTGCCAGAAATTTGAATTTTTAGTTGTTTTATTGCCTTTTTTATAAAAAGCCATAGCTCAAATTCTAATAATGAAATTAATTTGAAAATTTTATTGTAGTATCCTCAGAAGATTATAAGACCACTGAACTACAGTTCTTAGTCTATGGTACAAATTGTATCATTAACAGAGTTTTTAATTTTGCACATCAAAAATTAACTTTTTTTAAATACAATTATCTAAAAATCAGAATGTCATTTGAGGATCTCGTATTTGTTAGTTCCAGGGATACAGCAACACGTTGCGAATAGTTTCTGAAAATTTGATGACATTAGCGAATATGCTTTTTGAGAAAAGGCTTCTAATAATATAAAACATGTGAAACACAGAAAATGAGGTTCAAAGATTTTCGTCTCATACTTCTACATGTAATAAGCTTACCCAAATTTTAAAAGCCTCCGTACTGATACTCTTCATGCTCCAGGTTTCTTTCTCTCCTCTTCGAATCTGCATTTCCTGTGTTTGCAGGTAAGACACTGATCCGTTAGCTTTCTTGACCCTGCTATCGTCAACGGTTGTTGAAAACACACCAGGATCCATGCCAGCTCTCTTCAGCACTTCCATTCTGACATTATTTCCCTTATTGTAACATAAAAGTTCATCATAAATATCTATTTTGAGTGCTTCAGATCCACAGAAAGTCCTTTCTGAGCATCTAATTCAAATTAAATTATTGAAACTTTCATTTGCATTTTTTGTGTTCCGTGTAGACACTTTCTCAGTAAATCAGGGTTTGCCAGAAACCTGAATTTGGGCTTAATTGCATTCATAACAGGTTCTGGTAATGAGTGTTTATGTGAATACGTCTCATTCCTGTCGTTGAACTTAGACCAATCATCTTTCCGACACAGATTGTGAACTGGCGATTTATTAGTGGATAGTTTGAGGATGAAAGCTGCCTACCCAACACGCCTCATTGCCTCAAATTATGTGTGTTTTACCTTTATCTGTTACAGCTTTGAACGAAGAGCAGTCCCCAAGGTATTTAGTATATCTAACACCATATTGGTCTTCAGTTCTGGAGAACATCCTCACAACTGCAGCAACCCCCATGCCCCCACTTGAACGATTATAATTTTTAGAGCATTCTACTGCATACGTTTCTTGCTGGTTTATCATTTTCTTCATTTTTGGACATTTTCCTTGTTGAACACAGATGGAAGCATCTAACATAATTTCTACATCTAAAACTTTACCTGAGTCAATACCAATAACAGATGCAACTCCCTACAGAGATGTGTGACACCTTTTCATCCAGGTCCCTTCTACAGACACACACAGGTCAGTAACAGTTGTAGGAGATCCGCTGTCATGAATACCTACCCCAGGATCTTTTTCTTTTTCCACCAGTTCCTGCACTGCTTCTTTCACAGAAACTTTGGCAATATCGCATACATCTTTAGACATTTCTTTATTCAGTTTTTCAAACCTTGCACAAGGTGGAGGCATATTCAGAAAACCACACAATACATTACCTCCTTCCCTGCACTGTCCAAAGCACCACAGAGCATACGCTAACCTAAAATTGCTTTCACAGGTACCAATGGCAGATTTTTTGGAGGAGGAAAATGAAAATTCATAGCCACACGAAATACAAATTAATTTAATGTCACAGACTATTCTCACTTTTCTTTCTCGAATAACAATCAGGCATTCCGTATTTTTACAGCTAACACATAAACATGAAAACTTTATAGCCTGGGAGAGAAGCTCTAAATCAATAAGTCTGAATCCAGCGGAATTCCGACCAACATCATTCACGCACCTGTACAATTCTCCAGTCCCAAGTTTCGATGCTGAAGGTGTGAGCTTATGTTCTTCATTTTGAACTGCTTCCTCTTATAGGTTGGTAAACCGATTTCCATGAAACCTCCGTTTCCTAAACACAGTTTTGCCACCACCCACTATGCACAAATCTTGACTTCCATGCAAAGGTTTGCGAATTCAACCTTCCACCAACTAGTATGTGTTAGTATTGCCTAAACGTAAACAACTACACCCAAGAAAGTTTCAGGAAAGATACAGATGTCAGCCAGAGATATAAATGCTAGCCTAAGATATCGGAAGAAAATAGCCTTCCCACTAACAAAAAATCCGCTGAAGCAAGCAGTTTGCCTAATGTCGGAAGAGGTGGGAGTGGAAGCCAGTGCATAGGTAAGCAGTTTAACAATTTAAAAGGCATTTCTAAATCTGCTATCACGATAAAATTCACAAACTACATAAACTGTCTGGATCAAGAAAATAATATTCTTGAAAAATAAATTTTTTGGACTAAAATCCATTACATCTCCCCTTAAGCATTTGGGTATTGTAAGTACTACGTGTAGCTTTACTAATTTATAACATTTCTTATGCTGAATTGTTTATGGTTTCATGTTCCATTCTATGTTTTAATAATAGCTCACCAAATGTTACTGTTGTGGTTGGATATTTTCACGCCAACGGCTTTGCCGCAGTGGTAAAATCGGTTCCCGTCAGATCACGGAAGTTAATCGCTATCGGGCTGGGCTATCACTTGGACGGGTGACCATCCGGTCTGCCGAGCGCTGTTGGCAAGCGGGGTGCACTCAGCCCTTGTGAGGTAAACTGAGGAGCTACTTGATTGAGACGTACGGTCGGGAGAGCGGTGTGCAGACCGCATACCCCTCCACATCCGCATCAAGTGACGCCTGCGGGCTGAGGATGACACGGCGACCGGTCGGTACCGTTGGGTCTTTCAAGGCATGTTCAATCGGAGTTATATAAGAAACAATACCTTTCCTGGCTTCAGCTACTGGATGTAAAGTCTCTTAGAACACATGATTCCATATACTAGTAGAAGGCAATTTTGTGGCTTTAATCTTCATTCCATAACGTGCGAAGTTATAACTTCAAGTTGCAAAAGCCGAATATGAACGCCTCCAGAAAATAAAAAACTTTTTGATAAAATTGATGTTCCATTCTTAGTTAGTCTGACTGGTAGACGTTTTATAGCCTGTGTACCGCAAATTTATTGGCATGCAGGTGATCTCGCTGCTATTCGAACATTCAGTCGGGTTCAAAATCTGTGTCGTAAAGTCAGCAATCCATAACACATGGGGCATACATTGGTGAGTGCAGATATCTCATAGTATTAAATCAATGACATCTCTGACGTCATACACTCCCCCACTTTTATGCTACCATTACAAAATGGTTGCATTTTCCTACATTGGCCCTTGTTTGTTGGTGTTGAGTTAACATTGCGAGACCTTCTGCCCACATTCTTTTCGCGAACAATGTCACGCCTGCTGCCATCTGGCAGGCCCATCGGCAGGTGCCGGCGCCATTAATCGCGACAGTATGTAGCCTCGTTGGAGGACGAGAGTTCCTATTCTCATTTTATTCCTGAAGACACCTTCTACATCCCCTCGAAGTTTGTCGGCATAATTTTCAAACCACTATATTGTTATTGTTGTTGTTGTTGTGGTCTTCAGTCCTGAGACTGGTTTGATGCAGCTCTCCATGCTACTCTATCCTGTGCAAGCATCTTCATCTCCCAGTACCTACTGCAACCTACATCCTTCTGAATCTGCTTAGTGTATTGATCTCTTGGTCTCCCTCTACGATTTTTACCCTCCACGCTGCCCTCCAGTGCTAAATTTGTGATCCCTTGATGCCTCAACACATGTCCTACCAACCGATCCCTTCTTCTAGTCAAGTTGTGCCACAAACTTCTCTTCTCCCCAATCCTATTCAATACCTCCTCATTAGTTACGTGATCTACCCACCTTATCTTCTGCATTCTTCTGTAGCACCACATTTCGAAAGATTCTATTCTCTTCTTGTCCAAAATGGTTATCGTCCATGTTTCACTTCCATACATGGCAACTCTCCATACAAATACTTTCAGAAACGACTTCCTGACACTTAAATCTATACTAGATGTTAACAAATTTCTCTTCTTCAGAAACGATTTCCTTGCCATTGCCAGTCTACATTTTATATCCTCTCCGACCATCATCAGTTATTTTACTCCCTAAATTGCAAAACTCCTTTACTACTTTAAGTGTCTCATTTCCTAATCTAATCCCCTCAGCATCACCCGATTTAATTTGACTACATTCCATTATCCTCGTTTTGCTTTTGTTGATGCTCATCTTATATCCTCCTTTCAAGACACTGTCCATTCCGTTCAACCGCTCTTGCAAGTCCTTTGCTGTCTCTGACAGAATTACAATGTCATCGGCGAACCTCAAAGTTTTTATTTCTTCTCCATGGATTTCAATACCTACTCCGAATTTTTCTTTTGTTTCCTTTACTGCTTGCTCAATATACAGATTGAATAACATCGGGGAGAGGCTATAACCCTGTCTCACTCCTTTCCCAACCACTGCTTCCCTTTCATGCCCCTCGACTCTTATAACTGCCATCTGGTTTCTGTACAAATTGTAAATAGCCTTTCGCTCCCTGTATTTTACCCCTGCCACCTTCAGAATTTGAAAGAGAGTATTCCAGTTAACGTTGTCAAAAGCTTGTCAGAGGCTAGTGATATCATGATAAATGTTTTAACAGTTCGCTAATGTTAAAATAAGCCTAAAACTAACAGTGATGCGTGTGGCGGAGGATGGCCACACTAACAAACTTGTGATTACACTAGTGATTCACTGAAACGGAATAAATGAAATGAAAGTCTCTGAACGTCTGCAACATACGTTTTAGTTGCAACGAGATGTGTGTTTCCTTTGTATTTCTTTGTGTCCAACGTATTAATGAGCGAATTTACTTTCGAGCCACAGAGACTGAAAGAATTCGTTGTAGAGATTGGCTTAAAGATTCTGATGAATTACTTCCATTAATTATGTTTAATCTTTTTAAAACTACAACTGAAGAAGATAACAGGTTCTCAAATGCTTGTGTAATAACACGTTTCCCAAAAGATTCCACAACAGCGTACTTGTTTTAAACTGGCCCAAGTAATTTGGATATAATTTGACTTCGCCAGAATTGCGTTTCGCGCACTGAACACCAGCACAGTGTGGTACAGAAGAGTGATGACCGTTTTTAATATCATTTTCCCCAACACTGGAGCATTAATTTTAGCTCATTATACTAACTTGAAAAAACGTTGATTAGTGAAATTGTCAGTTGCAAGAGGTTGAGATTAAAAGGTGCTTATTGAGTTATCCTAACAGGCAGGGATATTTTAAGTCAAGTCATTTGTGGTATCCTACTGATGGTCTATTAATGCTCATAATTCTACTGATGCCTCAGACTGAAAATTATTTATACAGAAACTTATGACTACCGAATCACCAGAAGTCTTCATCAATAATATTACTAGCTGGAAAATATTCCACCATGGCATCACAGTATCCTTTCTTATTAACCTCATTCAACTAGTTGATTTCACAACCATTTTTTTTCAATATCGTGTCCGATTTATTCTTGTTCCTCAAATTCTTATACCAACCGGAAAATTATGATTATTTACAGTCACGACGCGACAGATATTCATAAGTAAATCTCAGTGGTGTGTTCTACACTGAAGCACCAAAGAAACTGGCACAGGCATGCGTATTCAAATACAGAGGTATGTAGTCAGAATATGGCGCTGCAGTCGGCAACGCCTGCGTATGTCAGGTGTCTGGCGCAGTTGGTAGATCGATTATTGCTGCTACAATGGCAGGTTATCAAGATTTAAGTGAGTCTGACGTGGTATTATAGCCGGCGCACAAGCGATGGGTCACAGCATCTCCCGTACCATTTCCCGATTGTACCGTGAATATCAGGAATCCGGCAAAAGATATAATCTCCGACATCGCTGAAGCCGGAAAAGATCCTGCAAGAACGGAACCAACGACAGCAGTGTGGGGTCCGTACCAGATAGGGTTGATAGAAGAGATAGAGAAGATCCAATGGAGAGCAGCGCGCTTCGTTACAGGATCATTTAGTAATCGCGAAAGTGTTACGGAGATGATAGATAAACTCCAGTGGAAGACTCTGCAAGAGAGACGCTCAGTAGCTCGGTACGGGTTTTTGGTGATGTTTCGAGAAAATACCTTCACCGAGGAGTCAAGCAGTATATTGCTCCCTCCTACGTATAACTTACGAAGAGACCATGAGGATAAAATCAGAGAGATTAGAGCCCACACAGAAGCATACCGACAATCCTTCTACCCACGAACAATACAAGACTGGAATAGAAGGGAGAACCGATAGAGGTACTCAGGGTACCCTCCGCCACACACCGTCAGGTGGCTTGCGGAGTATGGATGTAGATGTAGATGTAGATGTAGATGTAGATGTAGATGTAGAAGATACTCGTTCAACGTGACTCAAATGCAACCCTTCCGCAAACTGCTGCAGATTTCAGAACTGGGCTATTAACAAGTGTCAGCGTGTGAACTATTCAACGAAACATCAACGATATGGACTTTCAGACCAAAAGGCCCACTCGTGTACCCTTGATGACTGCACCACACAAAGCTTTACGCCTCGCCTGTGCCCTTCAACACCGTCATTGGACTGTTGATGACTGGAAACATGTTACCTGGTCGGACGAGTTTCGTTTCAAATTGTATCAAGCGGATGGACGTGTACGGATATGTAGACAACCTCATGAATTCATTGACTCTGCAAGTCAGCAGGGGACTGTTCAAGCTGGTGGAGGCTCTGTAATGGTGTGGGACGTGTGCGCTCGGAGTGATATGGAACACCTGATACGTCTACATATGACCCTGACAGGTGACACGTACGTAAGCATCCTGTCTGATCACCTGCATCCATTCATGTCCATTGTGCTTTCCGACGGACGTGGGCAATTCCAGCGGGACAATGCGACACCCCATACTACTTCAGAAATTAGTCGAGTCCGTGCCACGTCGTCCTGCAGCAATTCTGCATGATTGCGGGGGCTCTACGCGATATTAGGAAGATGTACCAGTTTCTTTGGCTCTTCGGTGTATATACTTTGGCCTATCGGTGATCATTCTGTAGAGGAGTAACTAAATATCTGACTGGTTTTTTTCTGTGTCGCTTTTATGTCGGTCATCCATTGTACAGCCTTTAAGGACATCAAGAGTTTCCTGTCAGATAAAGATCGGTAAAAAGTTTCTGTTTATCGAATTGACAGACTTCCACCAAAATTATGGCTCTACGAAAGTGTTCGATTCAAACGTGGAAAGTGGATGACTGACATCTGCAGCAAGGTCAATGTTTCACAAATGAAATGTGATGCCTATGATCCAGGTCCAAGCCAGTAAGAATATTACGGTAAGTTATAAATAGTCAAAAATCTATATCTATAAAAAGCACCGTTAGCCGAGGTTTGAGGTAGAGTAAAACGTAACGGTATTATCAGTCGTCGTTCCTATGCCATTCGTGTAGCGAGAAATGGTAAGTTGCTATGTAGCGCCTCTGTAAGCGCCCTAATGTCTGTCATATGTTTCTCAGTTTCTCATGGTAAGCGAGATGTACGTTGTAATGATCGCACGGTCGTCTCTGAATATGGGTTCCACAAATTTATCCAGAAGGATTTCACGAGAACTACGTCTTCCTTCCAAAAATTCCCTTTAAATTCTTGAAAACTTCTATTATAATTTCTTAAGGACTATACTGACCCGTTGTGGTCGTAGCACCTCGTCTTTGAAACTGTTGGATATTTTCCTTGGTGCCTACTAGTTATACACTGGAAACACTGGAATAATACTGTAGAAATCATCTCAGTAGCTTTTACACATAATTTGTTTTACAGAGGCACAATGCTTTCACAGACCTTTACCGTAAATCGAAAAACGACCATTCACCTCCCCTCTTAATTATTTGACATCATTGTCCCATTTCATATCGCTCCTTAGCTTTACCTGTAAATGCTTAAGCGATTTGATACACTTGAAATTTACACCACTAATCTTGTAAAGAGATAATGTATGGGCATTTCCCTTTTTTATATTCAGTACGTTTGTTTAACCCAGTTTAAAGAGAACAACATTCGTTACAGCATATAAATGTTTTGTGCAATTCGTTACGATCTTTCTGCAATGATACTTCCATGTAGACAACAGCATCTTCAGCGAACTTTTTACAGTGCTGCTGATCCTATTTGCTAAGTCACTTGTGTATATAGGAAACAACCGACAGTTTATCTCGTTTTCTTCAGACAAATGAGAAGTAACTTTCGTTTCGGCAGATGATTCGCCATCCAGCGTAACATAGGGGATTCTATTAGCACTATGTTCAGTTACACCTTGGTTAGTGGCCCACTATGTTGGTTTTTTTTCCATCAGTCTTCTGACTGTTTTAATGCGGGCAGCCACGAGTTCCTCTTCTGTGCTCACCTCTTCATCTCAGAGTAGCACTTGCAACCTACGTCCTCAATTATTTGCTACATGTATTCTAGTTGTTGTTTTCCTCTGGAGTTTATGCCCTCTACAGCTCCCTCTAGTACGATGTAAGTTATTCCCTCACGTCTTAATAGAAGTCCTATCATCCTGTCCCTTCTACTTGTCAGTGTTTCCCATATATTCGTTTACCATTGAGCGCATAACTTTCTCATTACTTACCTTATCTGTGCACCTAATTTTCAACATTCGTCTGAAGCACCACATCTCAAACGCTTCGATTCTCTTATGTTCCGGCTTTCCCACAGTCCATGTTTCACTGCCGCACAATACTGAGCTCCAAATGCGCATTCTCTGAAGTTTCTTCCTCAAATTGAGGCCTACGTTTGATACTATTAGACTTCCCTTGGCCAAGAACGCCTCTTTTCCCAGTGATAGTCTGCTTCGATATCCTCCTTGCTCCGTCCGCCATTGGTTATTTTGCTGTCTAGGTAGTAGGATGCCTTAACTTCATCTACTTCGTGACCATCAATCCTGATGTTAAGTATCTCGCTGTTCTCATTTCTACTACTTCTCATTACCTTCGTCTTTCTTCGATTTACTCTCAGTCAATACTGTGTACTCATTAGACTGTTCATTCCATTCAGCAGATCATGTAATTTTTCTTCAGTTTCAATGAGGATAACAATATCATCAGCGAATCGTTTAACTAATATATTTTCGCCTTGAATTTTGATTCCACTCCTCAACCTTTCTTCTATTTCCATCATTGCTTCTTCGATGTACAGATTGAACAGTAGGGGCTAAAGACTACGTTCCTATCTTTAATCCTTTTTAATCCGAGCACTTCATTCTTGGTCGTCAACTCTTATCATTCCCTCTTGGCTCTTAAACATATTACCCACCTCTCCCTTAAGCTTACTCCTATTTTTCTCTGAATTTCGAACATCTCACACGATTTGACATTTTCATTCTCCTTTTCCAGAGAATTCCTATGAACGGATCTTGATTTTTCTTTATTGTTGCTTCCATTATCAACCGAGACATCGGAATAGCCTCTCTTGTGCCTTTACCATTCCTAAAGCCAAACTGACTGTCATCTAACACATCCTCATTTTTCTGTTCCATTCTTCTGTATATTATTGTTGTCAGCAAGTTGGATGCATCAGCTGTTAAGATGATTTGTGATAATTCTCGCAGTCTTCGGGATTCTGTGGATGATGTTTTCCCGAAAGTCACATGGTATGTCACCAGACTCATACATCCTACACACCAACGTGAATAGTCGTTTTGTTGCCATTTTGCCCAATGATTTTAGAAATTCTGTTGGAATGTTATATATCCCTACTGCCTTATATGATCTTAAGTCTTCCAAAGGTCTAGTAAATTCTGATTCTAGTAATGGACCCCCATATCTTCTAAATCGACTCCTGTTTCTTCTTCTAAGACATCAGACAAATCTTTCCCGTCATAGACGCCTTCAATGTACTCTTTCCACCTATCCGCTCTCTGATCTGCATTTAACAGCGGAATTCCCGTGTACTCTTAATGTTACCACCCTTGTTTCAATTTCATCGAATGTTGAGTCCTTCCGACAATTACTTCTTTTTCGATTTCTTCACGTTTTTCAAGCAGCCATTTCGTCTTAGCTCCCCTGCACTTCCTATTTTATTTTATTCCTTAGTCACTTGTACTTCTGTATTCCTGAGATTCCCTGAATATTTTTGTACTTCCTTCTTCCGTCGATCAACTGAAGTATTTCTTCTCTTATACATGGATTCTTAGCAATTACCACCCTTTTACCTACATTTTTCTTTCCACCTTCTGTGACTGTCCTTTTCAGACATGCCCATTCCTCTTCAACTATACTGCCTACTTAGATATTCCCTATTGCTGTATCTATAGCCTCAGAGAACTTCAACCGTATCTCGTCATTCCGTAGTACTTCCGTATGCCACTTCTTTGCGTACTGATTCTTCCTGACTAATGTCTTAAACCGCACCCTACTCTTTATCACTACTACATTATGATCTGAGTCTATATCTGCTCCTTGGTACGCCTTACAATCCAGTATCTGATTTCGGAATCTCTGTCTGACCATGATGTAATCCAACTGAAATCTTCCCTTATCACCCGGCCTTTTCCAAGCATACCTGCTCCTTTTGTGTTTCTGGAACATAGTATTAGCTATTAGTAGCTGAAATTCCTCTCTCTCATTCCTTGTCCCACGCCCACATTCTCCTGAACATTTTCTTCTACACCTTCCCCTACAACTGCAATCCAGTTCCTCGTGGCTATTAAATCTTCATCTTCCTTTACGTACTGTACTACCCTTTCAATATACTCACATACTTTCTCTATCTCTTCATCTTCATCTTCAGCTTACGACGTCGGCATCTACACCTGAACTATCATTGTCGGTGTTGCTTTGCTGTCGACTCTGATAAGAACAATCCTGTAACTGAACTGTTCACAGTAACGCACTCTCTGCCCTACCTTCCTATTCATAACGAATACTACTCCTGTTATACCGTTTTCTGCTGCTGTTGATATCACCCTATACTCATCTGAACAGAAATCCTTGCCTTCTTTCCATTGCACTTCATTGAACCCTTATGTATCTAGATTGAGTCTTTGCATCTCTCTTTTCAAATTTTCTAGCTTCCCTACCAGTTTTAAGTTTCTGACATTCCACACCCCGACTAGTAGAACGTTATCTTTACGTTGACTATTCCATCTTATTCTGATGGTCACCTCCCCCTTGGCAGTCCGCTCCAGGAGATCCGAATGGGGGACTATTACGGAATCTTTTACCAATGGCGAGATCATTATGAAACTTTTTCATTTGCATACCACGTGTCCTGTGAATACACGTTATGTCTCTTGAATGCAGTGGTTTCCATTGCCTTCTGCATCCTCATGCCGTTGACCATTGCTGATTCTTCCGCCTTTAGCGGCAGTTTCCCACCCCAAGGACAAGAAAGTGACGTGAACCTCTGTCCGCTGCTCCGCCCTCTTTGACAAGGCCGTTGGCAGGATGAGGGTGACGTCTCATGCAGAAAGTCTTCGAACGCCAATGCTGATTATTAATCAGTATTTAAAAGGTGACGGGTCTCGAACCCGGGACCGATGACATTTTGATTATTAGTCAAATACGCTACCCCTAGCCCATGGATAGATGACGAGTAATACGCTTTAGGAAATCCCGGTTCATAGAACCTTCCTGTTCACCGCATCTATTGTTTCCAAGGCGTAATGAATGTGTGTTTTCTTGTGATCCCGTGTTCATTAGCTAAGAAGACCGTGTTTTGCTCTAAAGAAGGCGAAATCTTTCTACTTCAGTTGTATTTGGACGAATGTGTAAGATTTAATTCGTAACCAGTTGTGCACCTCCGCTTTAGCAAACACATGGCAACCGAACCTGTTTCACCGACCTCAGTAACTGGAGCGGTTGGTTCTAATCGCAAGGGCATTACTCGTCTCATTGACAGGTGAGGTTAGAGAAGTTTAGATTGAAAAACTTGTATGTGCCTCATTCAGAAGATCGGAGCGGTAACTCGTCGGAGGAAATGGGTGGTCCGTAGCGCGTGTAGCAGAACTCCGCGACAGCAGGGGCGGCGCGCGGCGCCAGGTGCGTCAACTGAGTTAGCCGCGACCGCAAGCAGTTTGCGGGCTGGGACACCGCACTGTGTGGCCCGCACGTATTACGCTGTGCAGCAACTCACCTAGAGTTTCCCGTCCAGTTACCTAGAATTACGTCGCAGGACGTATGTGGTGGCCAACGGAAACAAGGGAGACATAAGTAGCCATGTCCTGCCAGCATACACCAGCCAAAAAATACAGGTTACCATAGCAGCACGAGATAGCAGACCTAGTTGTCTGCAAACTTTTATTAGAGAACGTACGCAATGGTTGAGCTACTTCTGAACAAGTCCTGCGGCGAAATGGAGACCTGTGACCCACTTTTGGACCAAAATTTGTTTTCCGTTGCGTAGACGTCTGCTGCCTGCTACTGTAACCACTGTGGCAGTCTTCTGTTTCTTTTTTTCTTTAAATGAAAATGTTGTGTTGATAGGATTTTACTGAAATGGTAGAAGTTCTGTATATCAGCAGGAGCAATATCAGTACTACAGGGTGCATCGTAAATCGCAAAACGGTTCATTGTGAACTGCTGATACACTTGCTCCAAACGCTCATTACTGGTTAAGGTGGCGGTACACTGTGCTTTAAATCATGGACATTTGGATGAATACGGAAAATTACCTTTTCCAGCAACGCATTATTTGCTTACTCATTACATCCTGCCCAAACTCTGGATAGATTTGACGATATCAGAGAAACAACGTAACATTGTCGAGAACGACAATACTACGAAAGTTCGCAAAATGCTGTATTATAAGCTAGTCACTTTATGAATTTCTCTCATATGGCAAATGCATATCTAGCAATGGATTACTTGGTATCTTTTTGCTGTAAGAGTAATCCTGGTGCAATAAAAAGAGAACTTTCTTGCATCGTCACCATAACTATCGGTCACGTGATTGTTATCAAGTGGGATGTGCTTACTACAAACAGAACAACTAAGCAATGGACAGGAATTTTATTTTTTTGCGCACCTCCCACTGTCTCTGGGGTGGCATCGCTGGGCACACATTTTACGTTTAGTGTTAACTTACGTGACCCTTAGGAAATTGGATTATGTACCGAGACCCTGAAACCAAGTTTCATAATTGAGGGTGCAAAATAACGGCCGATGGCAGAACTAAAGATGATTTAAAATGCAACGAAATGTCTGGAAAAGCGAAAACTCAAATGTAAATCTTGGAAACAGTATAGTCTAGGGGTAGCGTGTTTGACTAGTAACCAAAACGTGTGGCTGCAGAAAGCACTGGAAACCTCTGCAGTAAAGACACTCAAGTTGTATCCATATGACAAGTGTTACGTAGATTATGTTTAAAATTTATAGGAAGTCGCTAACTGCTTTCATGATCAAATGCGGCTTGGGCATAGTCTGCTTAATTTGCTCTTCGTTTCAAGAAAACCCAGTTTTCTAGGCATCTTAGAGTTTACGGCGTCATATCTCCTGAACTTTGTGACGTACAATGATATAATTTTGAAGGCACCTTCAGTGGTATATGTCAATACCGTATGCGAACGTGTTGCCAATAGACTTGTATAGAACTACTCTCACGCATCTCACTGTATGTGGAGCCGTATGCTATGAATTATTTGTCGTGTATGGTATAATCTTGCAGTTACATCCAGTGGCATATGTACATACTGTCTAAGAAATGCGTTCTGTTTGCAATTAGTATTGTCGAAGTAATACATTAAAATGCCGTTCCTGGTAGGTGCGGCAGTGAAAACGTAGTAAGCGATAAACTTTTTTCGCTTCATGATTTTGCTGACAAAGTGTTTCGCAGAGGTTTGAAATAAAGTGTAAAGTTCGCTGCAAGCTGCTAAGTGCTGTTATTCTCAAATACTGGATAAATATGATCTGGATATTTGCGTGCGACTCATTATACTTTTTTTTACCTTCACCCACTGGTCGTTCTTATCCCCACCGAGTGATATGTGTTCCAAGTTTGGTTAAAAAGGTCCCAGTAGCTTAGGAGCAACATAGTGATATACATAATTTACATAAATAAAGCGTTTTGTTACGTACATCCATTTATTAAAATATGGAGATACGGTGTTAAGTAGATTTAAGCAGTTGCTGGGATCGAATTCGAGACCCAACACGTTTCGATTGCTAGTCGAAAACGCCACTCTGTGTCCATAGGTTCAATATGTACTAGCAAACCCACGTTCTCCAGGAACTCTGTCTCCATTCCTTTCCTGATTACCGCTTTCCAACCTGCCCTGATAACAAAAATTTCACCTCCGTTTACACTTCGAATTACTCTTTCAATATCCTCGTATTCTTTCTCTTCATCTACTGCTTCATTTAGAGGCACGTATATCTTTACCGTTGTTGTTGGCGTTGTCTTCCTATTGATTGTTGAGAACAACACTATTATTGAACTGTCCACAGTAAATTACTCTCTGACCTATCATCGTTGTCACAAAGAATGCTACTCTCATTACATCATTTTCTTGCACTACTGAGAAAACCCTAAGAACGTCTAACCAGAAATACTAATCTTCTTTTCATTTCTCTTCATTAACCACTACTGTATCTAGACTGATTCCTTGCATTTCCATATTCTGGTTTCTAGCTTCCCTGTGGCATTCAGGCTTCTGATATTTCATGCTGCGACTTTTGTTGGTTCTTCAAATTTCGCAGTCCTCTCGTAGATATCCATATGGGGGAGCTATCCGGAATCCTTTGTCGCTGGAGAGAAAACATATCTATCAAGAAATAGTTAACTTGATAATCAATAGAAATATGTGTGTAGAATGAGGAGAAAGAGGGCAGTGGGGTATAAATGCTAGACGGATACCATAGCTCGACTTCAGGAAGCAGATATAAATGTATGAATGGAGCGGAGGAAGTGAAAATATGAAAATAGTTGCAGAAGGCAGACTCGCTTGAACACCTGCATCAAACCAATCTTTAGACTGAGAATCATAAAAACATCATTTAGTATGGGACCGTATTCTGTTCTATCTTGAGCTTAATAAGGTAGTAAAAGAGGTACGAGAAATCTGTATGTAACTGACGTTAATTCACTCCAAATTCTTATTATGTTTGTGAGTTCTATTTAGAGAGTCAGCGACAGTGAATAATGATGTTTTTGCAATGAACACTACAAGAGCTACGGATCGTTCACGCAGGGAATCGTTTCATCCATGCGTACTTCTCATTATGGATCCTATGTGTATAATGGGATGGACTTCAGCAGAGACTGGAGTAGCGCACCGGGAAACGGACATCGGCCACCGCCAGCTGTCGCTCTGCTTGATCAGCACCGCTCGGTAGCAGCAAGATGATTCTGTGTCTTCATTCCTGGGGTCAATGTCCTGGGTCAACCTTAGAGACGCAATTCCAACTTCATCAGCTTCCGCGTGCTGACGCCCACTGACGATTACTAGAGCCACCTCCGACATTAATTCTGTTCCAGATCGTCCGGTGTGATGTACACAGTTACTGCCTCAAAGGCACCAAGCAGTCACTGCATTTAAGCCTATGCAGATCAGCCATTTCGTAGAGCAGCTGGATAGCAATGTTATAACCATAGCACTACTATTGTAATTCAGTATGCGTTTACCTAAATAACAGAAAACTCTGACTAAATTTAGTTAGTTTCAAAATGAAGTACACTATGGGAGGATAGTCATGTTAACAGGAAAAGCTAATCAATAAAATTACCCTTCTTACAGGATTTGACCGTGTATTGTGTCTGATGGATAAGTAAATCAGACTATTGAATTCTTTTCCTAAGATCTTACCCAGCGACTAGAAAGAAATGCAGTATGAATAGTATGATACTGAAACTAGGAGAGCTCAGTTCCAAGGTCATTTAGTCATTTAAAATATGTACTTGCCTTTCCAGGCAATGAAACAGCGAAGTATTGGAAAAGCAGAAGTAATACCTTTGCCTACTTTCTTGCTAATGTTTAAGTTACTTCTTCAAATAAAAGTTACTTCATGTAAACAATGTTGGTGCAGACAGTGGAGTTATTTGACTACTGTATCCTTATACATTACATTTTTAAAAGAGTAAACAGACCAGTAGATAACTGCAAGGAGGTTAAAAAATTTTGCCAGTGGGGGACCTTTAGAACACTACTTTCCATAACCAAGAAGATTAAATACAAAAATTCTTAGATACTAAAGCACACACATTTTATACTGAACATTTTTCTTCAAGAAAACCTCTTTCTTACTGGAATTTACTTTCAAAAGCCATTTTTCTTTGAACTGTATATTCGTTTACCAGGTTCTGGTGACTTCGCTTCACTACGACTGAATTTTATGTAAGCAAACTTTTACTGTAACTCTTTGCCATAGTTAAGGAAACTATTAAAACAAGAATAGTTCGGCTTTATTTCTCTGTAATGTGCTATAGCATGAAAGGGTTCTTACTCTAACTAAAATTTTCATTACGCCTTTCAGTGAAACAACTAAGACAACTTTTCTTTAACTATTGCTCAAGATGAAAATACGTATTTATGAACTCTTTAGTTTACATTTAGATTCACTCTATTCAATTGATACTCTTCCACTACTGAGACGTAATTTCATTGCTACAGGATTTAGTCTCTCACACATACATCTTATTATTTACACAAAAACAATTTAAATGGTGCCTGTTTATATTAACTTGGCACTTTATAAGCCTGTAAAACAGGATACTCGGATTAATCTAACTCCTGGAATGAATCCTGTATAGATGTTTGATTGTTGTTGTTGTTGTGGTCTTCAGTCATGAGACTGGTTTGATGCAGCCCTCCATGCTACTCTATCCTGTGCAAGCTTTTTCATCTCCCAGTACCTACTGCAACCTACATCCTTCTGAATCTGCTTAGTGTATTCATCTCTTGGTCTCCCTCTACGATTTTTACCCTCCACGCTGCCCTCCAATACTAAATTGGTGATCCCTTGATTAGGATGAAATAACAGGGTGAACTAGTTTCTGTAAAGTTCCTAAATGATTATTCACTAATAAAGCACAGTTTAAATTAATCGATCACAATTTACAAAATTAAAATACGAAAAAAGATATCTTATCTGGTGGCTGTAGGTTAGGGTGGGACCAACAGTTAAGACGGCCACACTACCCACAGTATGGCCTGCAAGTATCTTGCTGTATGGGCTCAATTTCTCTTCTCGGTGGTGTTTAATTTTACAAACAGTAGCACAACAATTTGCAGCTATCACCTAAGCCGTTTGCAGTCTTCACCCGAGATGTTTCTGAGCAAATTTGCATGCATAGCTTCTACTGCTCCACAAGGGTGTTGCCCCAATCACTGCTCCCTACAGACTGTATGACTTAATTCCACCGCTTGCTCTAGGTAGCTCGCCAATTCGCCCTTGCCACCTTTTCTACCTCCCAGAGCTGCTTTCATTTCAAACAAAACCACATTGGCTTTTACATAACACCTATTTCCTACATTGTTCTAAGCATGACCATTTCATACAACTGTCAAATTTACATCAACATGAATAGTTTCTACATACAAATATCTTTAAATGCAAAATGTCATCAGAAAATTATTTAACGTTGTAAGCAATTTACATACATTACTCACATACAATGCAAAGAACTTCAACCTCCAATATAGCACACTTTACTTGACAAATACAGAAAGTATACTAGCAATATGCGAAACTTTTAAAGGGACAAATTATAAAAAAATTAGATCAATCATAAACCAATGGATCAGCCATCCCCGCTATTCCCCACGCCCGAGGTATCAACGAGAGACTTCAACGCCCAGCACCTCTGAGCGTGTCTGGCGTGCTGACCTTGGAGCAGCTACGACAGAAGGGCACAACAGCGGCTGGGAAACGTGAGGCTTCCCCTGACGCCGCAGCAGAGGTTGTGCCACCCGCTCAGTGATGTTACCTGCATACTGTGCCAGAAGATGGTGCACTGGATGTCACTCATCTACATATTCGCTTCACTCATCACTGAAGCTAGTAGCTTCAAAGTCTAATGATTGTAAACAGGTGGTAATTAAGAGGTTATAGTACCTACGAATTGTCTCCTTCTGCTGTGTGTGCATCGCCGCCGCCCACTTTCAGACATCTTGCTACAGCCAGTCTCTTTCTCTTTCAAATTTTTTTTATACTCTGCAATCCGCTCTAGTATCACGGAAGTTATTCCGTGATGTCTTAACAGATGTCCTATCATCCTGTCCCTTCTTCTTCCTTTCTTCTTCATCTGGTCAGTGTTCTCTACAAATTCCTTTCTGCGCCCATTCTGCGGAGAAACTCCTCGTTCCGTAAAATACCAATCAACATACTTTTCAATATTATTCAGTAGTACCGCATCTCAGATGCTTCGATTCTGCCGCGCGAAATGACAGCGTGGTTAGAGGCGCCATATCATGCACTGCGCGGCCCCTCCCGCCGGCGGTTCGAGTCCTCCCTTGGGCATGTATGTGTGTGTGTGTGTGTGTGTGTGTGTGTGTGTGTGTGTGTTGATGTTGTTGTAAGCATGAGTTAGTGTAAATAGTGCGTAAGCCTAGGGACCGATGATCTCAGCAGTTTGGTCCCTTAGGAATTCCCACACATTTTTTGCTCCGATTCTCTTGTGTTCAGCTTTTCGCACACTCTTTGTTTAATGATCATAAATGTTGTGCTGCAAAAGTACATTATCAGAAATTCTTTCCTCAATTTAAAGTCTTTTTGCAAGTGCTAGTCTGCTTTTTTGTCTCCTTTGCTGCATCTGTCTTTCGTTATTTTGTTGCCTACGTAGCAGAATTCCTTCACATAATTTACTGCGTGACAGCAATTTCCCTCTTATCCCATTTCTGCTAGTTCTCATTATTTTCATTTTCGTTGTATTCTCGATACATATTCTGAACTCGTTAGACCATTCCATTCAACATATCCTGAAATTCTCCTTCACGTTCGATGTGGACAGGAATATCATCAGCGAATCTTACCAGTGGTATCCATTCACCTTGAATTTTGAACCCACTCTTGAAACTTTCCCTTATTACCGTCATTGCTTATTCGATGTATGTATTGAACAGTACGGGCGAAAGATTACTTCCCTGACAAACATCCTTTTTAATCCATGATCTGTTAAGTTGATTGCGCGATAATTCTCGCAGTTGATGGCTCTTGCAATTTTGGAAATAATGTGGCTGATTTTTTTCCGAAAGTCTTCTGGTATATCGCAAGTCTCATACATTCTACACACCAATTTGAATAATCGATTTGTTGCCACTCCCTCCAATGATTTTAGAACTTCTGATGGAATTTTATCTATCCCTTCTGCCTTATTTGATGTTAAATGTTGCAAAGTTCTCTTAAATTTTTATTCTAATACTGGATCCTCTGTGTCTTCTATACCGACCCTAGTTTCAGTTGCTATCACATCAAAGAAATCATCCTCGTCATAGAGGCCTTCAGTGTACTCTTTCCATCTATCCGTTCTCTTCTCTGCATTTAAAAGTGTATTTCGTGTTGCACTCTTATTGTTACCACACTTCATTTTAATTTCACCGAAGGTTGTTGTGACTTTTGTATATGCTGCATCATTCTTCATATTTTTGGGGGTTGGGTTGTTTGGGGAAGACCAGACAGCGAGGTCATCGGTCTCATTGGATTAGGGAAGGACGGGGAAGGAAGTCGGCCGTGCCCTTTCAAAGGAACCATCCCGGCATTTGCCTGGAGCGATTTAGGGAAATCACTCTTCATATTTTTCCCGTAGTTGTTATTCCTTAGCTTCCTTTCACTTCACATTTCTTCCGTTCCTCACTGACTTTTATTTCTGTATTCCGAAATTTCCCGAAATACTTTTGTGCTTCCTTATTTCGTCGATCAACTCATGTATTTATTCTGTTATCCACGGTTTAGTCGCAGTTATCTGCCTTATACCACCATTTTTCTCTCCGGCACCTGTGAGTCAATTTTTTAGAGATGTCCTTTCCTCTCCAACTGAGCAGTCTGCTGGGCTATTCACTATTGCAGTATCTATAGCCGGAGAGAACCTCAGACGTATCTTCTCATTCCTTTTTTTATTTTTTTTTCATTCATCAGTCTTGTGAGTGGTTCCATGTGGACCACCACGAATTAATCTCTTGCGCCTACGTCTTCATTTCAGAGTAGTATTTGGAATCTACGTCCTCAGTTATTTGCTGGATGTATTTCAATCTCTGTCTTCGTCTACAGTACCATGGAAGTCATTTCCTCATCTCTTAACAGATGTGCTATCATCCTGTCCCTCTTCCTTGTGGTGTTTTCTGCATATTCCTTTCCGATTCTGCGTAGAACCTCCTCATACCTTACCTTATCAGTCCACGCAATTTTCAACAAAGCACCACATCTCAAATGTAGCACGAAATCTTAAACGCTTCGAATCTCTTCTGTTCCGGTTTTCCCACAGTCCACGTTTTACTACCAATAGCGCCGTGCTACAGACGTACATTCTCAGAAACTTCTTCCTCAAACTACGGTCTATGTTTAATACTAGTAGATTTCTCTTGGTCAGGAATGGCCTTTTTGCCAGTGCTAGTCTGCTTTTGTGTCCTCCTTCCTCCGTCCGTTATTGCTTATCTTGCTGCATAGGTAATAGAATTCAATAACTTTATTGACTTCCCGACCGATGAACCCTCTGCCAGGCACTTGAATGTGATTTGCAGAGTATTCATGTAGATGTAGATTACTCCTGATGATAAGGTGCTCGCTGTTCTCACTTCTGATACTTCTCTTTTTTTTGTCTTTTTTCGATTTACTCTCAGTCTGTATTCTGTACTCATTAGATTGTTCGTTCCATTCAGCAGATCATGTAATTCTTCTTCACTATCACTGAGGATAGCAATGTCATCAGCGAATGTGTCATTTATATACTTTCACTTTTAATTTTAATTACACTTCTGAACCTTTCTATAATTTCCATCATCGCTTCTTCACTGTACAGATTGGACTGTAGGGGCGAATGTCTACATTCCTGTCTTACAACCTTTTTAATCGGAGCACTTCGTTCTTGGTTGTTTAGTCTTCTCATTCCTTTATATCTCTTGTACATATTGTATATTACTCCTTTATATCTCTTGTACATATTGTATACTACTCGTCTCTCTTTATAGCTTATCCCTATTTTTCTCAGAATTTCGAACATCTTCCACCAGTTTTACATTGTCGAACGCGTCCTCCAGGTCCTGTGAGCGAGTCTCGATTTTTCTTTAGTCTTGCTTCCATTAGCAACTGCGACGTCATAATTGCCTCATGGTGCCTTTATCTAACGTAAAGCCAAATACAAAGGGAAGAGATACTGATCCAGTATTAGATCAGAATTCAAAAGAGCTCTCGAAGGCTCAAAATCTAATAAGGCAGAAGGGACAGATAACGTATCATTGGTATTTCTAAAATCATTGCGGAAAGTGGCAAAAAATCGATTATTCAAGTTGGTGTGTACAGTGTATGAGACTTGCGAAATATCATCACACTTCTGGTAAGCCATAATCCAGACAACTTCCAGGTTAGGAAGGGCCGACAAGTGTGAGAATTATTGCACAGTCAGCTTAACAGGTCATGCATCGAAGATGTTGACAAGAATTGTATACTGACGATTGGAAAAGAAAATTGAAGATCTGTTAGGTCCTTTAGGAAAGGTAAAGGCACCAGAGGAACAGTTCTGTCATTGTGGTTGATAATAGACTTAAGACTGAAGAAAAATCAAGACGCTTTCATAAGATTTGTCGGCCTGGAAAAAGCGTTAGACAATGTCGAATGGAGTAAGTCGTTTGAAATCCTTATAAAAATAAGGTGTAAGTTGTAGGGAAACATATATGACCCACAATATGTGCAACAAACATGAGGGAATAATGAGCGTGTAACACAAAGAACGATGTGCACGGATTAAAAAGCGTGTAAGACAAGGATACAGAGTTTATTCTCTACTGTTCGATCTATACGTCGAAGAAGCAATGACGGAAATAAATGCAGATGCAGATGAATGGGAAAAATAATCCTGTAGTGTTTGAATACTCCATTAGTAGTGTAGCGTTTGACACAGTCACGTCGATTAAATATTTGGGCGTAACATTGCAGAGCAATATGAAGTGGGAAAAGCATGTAATGGCAGTTGTGGGGAAGGCGGATGGTCGTCTTCGGTTCATTGGGAGAATTTTGGGAAGATGTGGTTCATCTGTAAAGGAGACCGCTTATAAAACACTAATACGACCTATTCTTGAGTACTGCTCGAGCGTTTGCGATCCCTATCAGATCGGATTGAGGGAGGACATAGAAGCAATTCAGAGGCGGGCTGCTAGATTTGTTACTGGTAGGTTTGATCATCACGCGAGTGTTACGGAAATGCTTCACGAACTCGGGTTGGAGTCTCTAGAGGGAAGGAGGCGTTCTTTTCGTGACTGGCTACTGAGGAAATTTAGAGAATCAGCATTTGAGGCTGACTGCAGTACAGTTTTACTGCCGCCAACATACATTTCGCGAAAAGATCACCAAGATAAGATAAGAGAGATTAGGGCTCGTACAGAGGCATATAGGCGGTCATTTTTTCCTCGTTCTGTTTGGGAGTGGAACAGGGAGAGAAGATGCTAGATGTGGTACGAGGTACCCTCCGCCAGGTACCATATGGTGGATTGCGGAGTATGTATGTAGATGTAGATGTAGAATGTACAAGAGTGGGATTAAAATTCAAGGTGAAAGGATATCAGTGTTAAGGTTCACTGATAACACTGCTGTCCTGAGTGGAACTGAAGGAGAACGTCAGGATACGTTGAATCGAATGAAAAGTCCAACGAGTGCAAAATATTGATTCACAGTAAATCGAAGAAAGATGAACGTCATGAGAAGTAGCAGAAATGAGAAAAGCGAGAAACTTCACACCATAATTGGTGATCACGAAGTAGGTAACAAAATAACCTATGAGGGACGGAGCAAGGATGACATAAAAGCAGACTAGCACTGGCAAAAGGGGCATTATGGCCAAAAGAAGTCTACTAGTGTCAAACATAGACCTTGACATGAGGAGGAAATTTCTGAGAATGTACACTTAGATCACGACATTGTATGGACTGTGAGAAAACTGGAAGAGAAGATAGAGTGAGATGCTACAGAAGTATGTTAGAAAGTAGTTGGACTGATAGGTAAGGAATGAGGTTCTACACAGAACCGGAGAGGAAAGGTGTATATGGAAAACATTGACAATAAGAAGGGACAGGATGACAGGATATATGTTAAGACTTCCATGGTACTAGAGAGAGCTGTGGAGGGTAAAAACTGTAGATAGAGTTTAGAATGCATGCAGCAAATAATTAAGGACTTAGGTTGCAAGTTCTACTCTGAGATGGTAAGATTGGTACAAGAGAGGCATACGTAGTAGGCTGCATCAAATCAATCAAGAGACTGGTGCTTACAAACAAAATGTAGAATGAAATAATGTTTACAATTGAGAGACTGAACAAATAAATCGGATGACGGATCGACAGGAAAGAGTATTTCATACATCCCAATACAGAACTCATGTAGAGCACTCCGGCCGGCTCTACAGGACACAACACATAGTTAAAATCATCACCTATCATTCCGCGGACTTTTCCGTAACAAATAAACCACCTCTCGCTTAAGAAATCGGGAACGGTCCAAAGTGAGTCCGGTACCGGACGGTGCATGAAGCAGAGTCAATGTCAGGTGAAGAAAAGTTCATCCTATTCCTCTACTGCTATCAAGAACTTCAATCCCTTCAGTGGGTATGCCGTCCATAAAAATCAAAGCAGTCCCAGTTGAACATTCGAGAGCCACGTTAGACACAGCACAAAAACCAGGGGGAGAAAAGAGCGTAAACTGCACTTCTTATAGGAATACGACATGCACACAAAGAGAGCCACAGGTGCGATTCCACCCTATGAATAAAGAAATAAATGTATAAGCCTGCAACAACTCGTAAGAGATTCGAGGTGCTAACCAAGTGAATTACGTCATCAGTGAGTGTGAAGATCCCTTGGTGAGGTGCAGGGACCAGTCAGAGAGTGGGATGCTCCCATTCCCGCTTCTGGAATCTTTATGTTCTTTGTTTACAACGACTAAGAGGCAATACAGCTTCGGGAGTCGAGGACGTGGACGTTTCTTCAACATTCACCAAAGAAGGTGACAAACAAGGAGCTGCAATGGTCCACTGTGATGCTTGCAGTTCAGATTTACACACTAGAGAGAGGTCAGACATTCTGAAATTTGGAAATTTGTGATAAGGGTTTATGGGACCAAACTGCTGAGGTCATTGGTCCGAAGCTTACGCACTACGTAATCTAACTTACGCTAAGGACAATACACACACCCATGCCCGAGGGAGGACTCGAACCTCCGACGGGGGAAGCCAAGAGGACCGTGACAAGGCGCCTCAGACATCAGAGGTCAGACATCACAACATCTGAGTCGACAGATAAGATTTCACGACCATCAGTCTCTCCCACTGGAGTAACAATAGTTGGCTGATGTCACCTGAATGGATGACTTCAAAGGAACAGCCTCAATGTGCTGCTCTTGAACATGAGAAGGTTCAACGTCTTCCCCACCTTTGGGCGGTTCCGGAGGAATACTAGGAGAAACACTGGTTTTCGCACTATCGACACCATCAGAAATGCAGGACTTAGCACTTCGTGGTATATCAACCGACAAAGTTACTTCAGTGTGGGGTTAATGAGGAGTAGACTTATCTGACTCCACACCATCCTGTGTACGACGTCTCTTATGTTGCACTGCGGACTCTGCCGGATTGGCAACAACAATTTCAGGATGGCTCTACGAGGGTGAAGGCGGAAAGTCGGGAGGAGTAAGCTGAGCGTCCGTCTTTTATAGCATTGCACAAGGAGAAGGCGTGGCACCAACCTCGTGAGCAGCAGAAACGTGATCAGCTAAGGTCAATTTTCGACGCTGTTCAAATGAAGACTTCAATACAAATATCTGTTGATGGCAATTAGATGTAAGGTGCTCATTTCCATTGCAGAGAAAGCAAGTCCCCTCTTGCCCTTTATCTGTTAACTGAATGCGGCAACCACAAACCTGTAGTAGGGGAGGAATGCCACGTTTGACTACCTTCTCCACTAAGAGGACTCCACTATCATATTACAACCAGAGTTGACTGGATCAGTGTTCGTGTCGTATACTCCTCCTATCACCATAAGGAACCAAATTAAGTAAATTATCATCACCTTCCTTAGAAATGTTACATGAATATCCAATGATCCAGGCTGAATGGAATGAGTGGATTTATCGATACTAAAGCTGACTGTATCTTTTCTTTGAACACACTTGGAACCCTTCGCCGACGTTACCAACGGACTACGTCGCTGCTAACGGACACACACAACAACTCATGCTACGGACCAAAGAGCGTTGCGACACACACGACTCAGGAAAAGCCGCCCAGATGCTCCCGCCGCTGTAGTGAGGCGATAAGCTAACAACCTTCCCGCTCGGCACTCGAAGCAGAACCGACCCCTAGGCCACGGCTAACTGCATTGTGTGTTACAGACTTGTATTTCGTTGCTTATTTGCATTATTGTGGCCTCAGGTGATTTATTTTACAAAGTATGTGAGATCCGTCCAGAAATTGTTGCAAGCATCATTATGACTTAGCAGTCGAAAATAATGGCAGCGATTCTTTTTATTTTTCCAGTACACCTAGAAACTAAAAAAAAGGGTAATTAATTAACTAGGCTGCTGCAGGCAGTGTTGACAGGACGTTTTGGATGAAAACTGATTAGTTGAAACAGAAGACAATTTCATTGTGATGTACTTTAAGTCAAAATCTGACACACAATTGCCTCGACATTCACTAAACATTCATTGAGACGTAGTAGTTTCGTAGTACAATGCGTGGCAAAAATAGTGAACATCCAGAAGACTGAGCCACACGTCATTGTAACATACTGTCGGCGGATATGTTCTCTGTGATAGGTAGATGGTCCACCAGAATTCATTTGTTTTGTTCGTGTTTAGTGTTGTTACCAGGCCTGGTAGAATGCAAAATGGAGCTCAACTGGGTCAGACTTTGACTGATCTCTTTGAAGATGCCGTGTACTCGTCTGAGGCAGGGTTATCAGCACCTGATATGACATGAAAGGAACCTCATTATGGGTCTCCATTTGGCCGTCTGCTCGAATCGTGCAGTATTTAGATTTGTGAGTCATTGTGGCCCAATATTACAATGTCCAAAAAATGTTCAAATGTGTGTGAAATCTTATGGGACTTAACTGCTAAGGTCATCAGTCCCTAAGCTTACACACTACTTAATCTAAATTATCCTAAGGACAAACACACACACCCATGCCCGAGGGAGGACTCAAACCTCCGCCGGGACCAGCCGCGCTATTACAATGGATCTCGGCGTGAAGGTTCCAGTCGTTACCACCTGACTTCTACAAGGCTCGGTTTTGTACTGTGCACATCGTAACGTCTTCACATCAGAATACTACTACAGAAGCAGCAAAAAAAAGCAAACCAAATTTAAAAGAATTCAGAATCCCAAAGATTGGCGAAGTATTACAGGAACTCGAACATAATACGAACTGAGATGCTTTTAATAGCTCCCACAACTGAACTCTGTCTCGGAATCTGGCTGCAAACCCAAGATATTCTGATCGCAAATAAAGTACCCCACTGACAGGAGTCAATCAATATGTTCACTGCGCGATAAAAATGGTGATGCTGTAGATGACAGCGCCAATAAAGCAGAGTTACTAAACACGGTTATCCGAAACTCCTTCACCAAAGAAGACGGAGTAAACACGCCAGAATTCCAATCAAGAACAACTACCAACATGACTAACTTAGAAGTAGTTATACGCGGTGTAGCGAAGCAGCTTGAAACAGAAGAGGCAAGGCTTCCGATCCAGATTGAATACCAGTCAGGTTTGTTTCAGAGTATGTTGATGCAATAGCTCCATACAATCATATACAACCGCTCGCCCGTAGAATGATCCGTACTTAAAGACCAAAGACGAAAGTTAGGCAGGTCACAGCAGTGTCAAAGAAAAAGATAGGAGTAATCAGCTGAATTACAGATTCATACCACTAACATCGAATTACATTGGATTTCGGAACATAAATTATCCTCGATCATTACGAATCGTCTAGAAGGAAAGAATTTATTGGCAAATAGTCATCATGGATTCAACGAATATTGTTCTTGTGAAACATAACTAGCTTTTTATTCTCACTAATTAATGAATGTTTTCGACAGACATCAAATTGATCCCATATTTTTTAGGTTTCCCGAAGGCTTTTGACACTTTCCACATATGTGACTTCTAATCAAATTGCGTGTCTATGGAGTATCGTCTCAGTTGTATCACTGGATTCGTGGTTTCCTTTCAGAAAGGCCATAGTCCGCAAAAACTCACTGAAAGTCATTGAGTAAAACACAAGTAATATCAGGCATCCACAAGGAAGTGTTATAGGACGTCTGTTGTTCCTATTCTACATCTACTATTTAGGAGACAATCTGAGCAGCCCTTTTAGATTGTTTGCAGATGATGCTGTCTTTTATCGTAATCTAAACTCATCAGATGATCTTCACGAATTGAAAAATGATTTAGACAAGATATCTGCATGGTGCAAAAAGTGGCAATTAACTCTAAGGCATGAAAAGTGTGAAGTCATCCACAAGAGCACTAATAAGAATCCGCTGAATTTGTTACATGATATATCACACGCATGTAAAGCCTGTAAACTCAACTAGATACTTTTGGATTGCAATTACGAATAATTTAAACGGTAACGATCATGTACATAATGTTTTAGGGGAATCAAACCAACGAGTCTGATTTACTGGCAGAAAGAAACTGTAACAGGTCTAGTACAATGACTGCATACACTAGACTTGTCCGCCATCTTCTGGAATATTGCTGTACGATGCGGGATCCGCAGCAGATAGGATGGACGGAGGACATCGAGAAAGTTCAAAGAAGGGCAGCTAGTTTTGTATCATTACGAAATAGGGAAGAGATTTCCACGGATATGATACACGAATTGGAGTGGCAGTCATTAAAACAAAGGCAATTTTCGTTGCTAGAGGACCTTCTCAGGAAATTTCAGTTAGAAACTTTTTTCTCAAAGTGCGAAAATATTTTGTGGGCGTCCAACTAAATAGGGATAGTGAGTACCATAACGAAACAAGAGAAATCAGAGCTTATGCGGAACGATGTAATTGTTGCCAAGCTCATACTCAGAAGATTAAAACTTCACAATTTAGTTCACACCAACTATTCTGCGTTAGGCACCCACTGGTAACCTGAGCACGTTTGATTATTGAACACTCGTAAGGTAATTACTGAATAGTTTAAAATCACCAAAAAGTACGTAGGACATTTTAAACATAAAAATACTTTACCTTAAATTGACATCTGTGATGTGACTCTGTATTCAATTAATTCTAAACCAGTATACAAACAAAATTCCAATGAGTAAATTAACAAATCAGAACTTACAGCACCAAAACAGCAGTGAAATAGCCTACAAAGAAGTTAAGGACCTAAAAGACTTCATTCAGATGCTGGTAGAAGAATTTTTTACGTTCGTTTGAGGTTTCTAAAGATGTTCTCATCAAACGTAGATAATTCTAATTAAACAAGTGAGTTTTGTATCTCTAAAATAGAAGAGAGCTGTATTACCACATATGCCACCACATCTTAAAGAAATTACATACAATTTAAGTCAAGTCACCAGAGTTGCGTCATTTCCAGAAATTAACAGCATAAATCAGTTTACTAAATAAGTCGGCCAATAACTCGGATAATACAACGCCCCTTTTTTGCCCAATCGTACACATTTATACCAAATACCGACTAATACCCAGGAAACCACACCAGTGATATTTACTCTTAACTGATGTTAATTAAATTCAACCCTAGCGACAACCCATACCCACAAGACACACCATAATAAAAGAAGGTTACCAAGTCAACGGCAACTTCAATCAGTTCAAAACGAATATAATTTGCGGCATGAGCCTATCCACTTGTACCACAACAGTTGGCACTTCATTCCTGATGATTTGGCAGCGGATCTCACATGAGCAATATCAAGATTTATCCACGAAAGTAGAATGACCACTAACTTTCATACAACTAAGCCCGATTAAGATGTAGCACAGTGTACAGAAGTTCACAATTTTTTTACATTACATGATGGTGATATGACGATGATGATGATGATGATGATGACAGCCAAGAAAGTCTCACAACCTTGGACTACTTTCGTGACAGGATCAGAACCTGGATCCGCTGTATGGAAACTTTCCAGAACAGTAATGGAAACTCCACAAAAGAACCAATAAAGTTATTCTTGGCTACCGATCACACACCCAGCTCCAAACTAAAAGACTCGCTGGCTTTCCAAATTGTCAATCGCCGCTGCGTGTGGGCTGTGTAGAAGCTCTCGCCGGTGCCAGGAGATTCCGTGGGCCATGTACTCACGAGACCCCATTCCCGTACCGAGCTTGTGCGCCACTTTAAAACCGGCGCCTGCGGAAGTCTCGACCTCTCGCGACACACCAAAGACACCGCAGGCAGGACAAGTCAAGGCACTGACACTAACTTACAATAGATGGATATGAACATTTCAAGTATTTCAGGTGGTATATGACAGTGACTGCGCGATTCTTGTGGGCCACTTGTTTGTAAACTACCATACTTTTGCACAGACTTTAATGACGCTTCCTTGCAAAAGAGTACAAATAATTCGTGTCGCAGTTTATAATCCTCTACAAGCCCTATGCTTTTGACCGCAGAGGTCTGGGATGCTACATATATGTCCCCATATATGCTCTAATCTATCTTGCCTAATTTTCATGGATCGTGCTTAGTCGGGGCTCATAGCCCTCCAGCAAAACAGCGCTGCACCACAGGGAGCCTTTGGCAAAACTCGCAGGGGTTATACCGCTACGATTAGTCAGTTTTCCACGGAAACATGGAACACTTCCGCGTATGTCGTCTGACGCCAGTCTAGCTTCCCGGGGTTCTTCACCTCTGACGCCAGATGGAGTCACCATTACTCATTCCCGAGTTGCACTGAGACTTGGATTCTGCAGCGCGGGCTTCTGGGACTTTGATATTTCGACTCGAAGCAATGTTTGTGCAATTAGAGACCATCAGTTCCTCGTGAACCAGCACTCTGACTCGAGTAATTGTGCTTTAATGTTTAGAGGCTGACAGTCCACCGGGATTATGTATATCACCAAGGCAGAGACTTAATCGTGAACTTTTACTTGTGGGATTAATAAATTTGATTTTCAGTACCTAACAGGGCTGTAGTTTCTCTACGTCGAACCTGGGGTGGGCCACCTCAACTCCTGCGACAGAGACTGTAGAACTGTTACACAACCTTCCTTGACCAACATTCTCAAAAAATCGTACAAGAGATAGCGAAAACACGTTTACCTTCTTCCAAAGGCTTTCTTACATTTCTTAACTGTCTCCGTTGCATTTCATATTGACTGAATTGAACTGCCACGACCCCAGCAGTCCTCATCAGAATTTTTTCTTTGACTGTTGTCATGCCTATTGAAAAAGGACTCCAAATGGCGGCACTTTCTGTAGGAATGGTAGCACCAACTTCTTAAAAAGTCTCTTATGGATGTGCCACACTTTTCCAGGAGCCTTCCAATAAATCTCTTTCCATCCGACTTATTAAATTTCATGATTGTTCCTTTTCCTGTCGCTTTTAGTGTTACGCCTAGGTATGTAAGTGATGTGACACAATACAATGGCTGAACATTATCTTTATAATAGCATATGTAGTGACAGGTTTATTTTGTCTTCTTTCTAAGGTATGTTTTTTCTGATATTTTAAGCGACCTGAAATTCAGTATACCAAGTAGAAGTATTATTTAGGTTGTTTTGCATTATTGATGACCATGATAAGGGGATCCTCAAGTCTGACATGGCGTTCAATGTAATAACGGTATTGCACCGTGGTCTGAATCCAAACCAGATATTTGATATCTATTGACTGCAGCCAGTACGCCCTGTCTGTTCAGCCGAGAGTAATTTGCGTTTCCTTGCATTCGAAGTAATTCTTCTGAAAAACAGAAAAACCAACATATGTTTTGTCCGAGACTGTTTAATAATTCAGTATAGCACCACGAACTACAATGCACTTATCAACTGTTATGTATGTGTAAGTATAGGATCGTAGCGTGTAGCAAGTGTCGCACTAGCTGTTAAAATACACTGATAGTAGCGGTGGCTGTTTTGAAATGCTGGGTTGTAAAGTCAAATTTACAGTAAAAGGTAACTAGTGAATTTGAAAACTACTACACCGCTCAATGTTTCAAAGCAGATCAGTAACCACTGACTGTTATACGTGATGTTGGGGTTCATGCGTAAATCAGTTTAGCAGTTGTTGACTCTTGGTTAGTAAATAATCACAGTAAATTTAATTTAGAAACGTCATTGTGTTTAACTTTTAGTAGTTTGAACCGTGGACAGGCAAATTGCTCTTGAGTGAATACGCAGGGCGTACGGACGCAACCAATTGCCATCAGTTTCTTCGTTGCAATTACGGCAAGGGTGAAGCTCCAATTCCCGAATCTAGGCTCTTACAGCATGATATCTTCACTCGATAGACAACTGAATTTTCGTCCATTATTCATTTTAGTTACTAAGCTGCACACAATGAAATAAAATATTGCACGATATTTTAAGGTTTCTGCAGAGGTAAAAGCGTATTGTGTAGACTTTACGTATAGTTCGTTTTACGTCACTGATTGCGATGTTTGAAATGCAGCTAATACTTCGAAGTTGTATCTAAAGTTGCGAGCAGAGAAACGAGTACACACCGTTCTCAAGATACTGGTTCTTATATTCACGGGAAGGTTGCACAAACCACGGCCAGTCTTCTTTCAACGTGAAATTTGAATCAAATAGTCCACTAACGGATCGAGACATCGAAACGAGGTTTTTGTAAATGACAGCACGCAGAGATGTGCGGATATATCCGTATGTTTAGCACTCAAAGATTTTTACTTGTCAAGATATACAGGGTGTTACAAAAAGGTACGGCCAAACTTTCAGGAAATATTCCTCACACACAGAGAAAGAAAATATCTTATGTGGACATGTGTCCGGAAACGCTTACTTTCCATGTTAGAGCTCATTTTATTACTTCTCTTCAAATCACATTAATCATGGAATGGAAACACACAGCAACAGAACGTACCAGCGCGACTTCTAACTCTTTGTTACAGGAAATGTTTAAAATGTCCTCCGTCAGCGAGAACACATGCATCCACCCTCCGTCGCATGGAATCCCTGATGCGCTGATGCAGCCCTGGAGAATGGCGTATTGTAGCACAGCCGTCCACAATGCGAGCACGAAGAGTCTCTACATTTGGTACCAGGGTTGCATAGACAAGAGCTTTCAAATGCCCCCATAAATGAAAGTCAAGGTGGTTGAGGTCAGGAGAGCGTGGAGGCCATGGAATTGGTCCGCCTCTACCAATCCATCGGTCACCGAATCTATTGTTGAGAAGCCTACGAACTCTTCGACTGAAATGTGCAGGAGCTCCATCGTGCATGAACCACATGTTGTGTCGCACTTGTAAAGGCACATGTTCTAGCAGCACAGGTAGAGTATCCCGTATGAAATCATGATAACGTGCTCCATTGAGCGTAGGTGGAAGAACATGGGGCCCAATCAAGACATCACCAACAATGCCTGCCCAAATGTTCACAGAAAATCTGTGTTGATGACGTGATTGCACAATTGCGTGCGGATTCTCGTCAGCCCACACATGTTGATTGTGAAAATTTACAATCTGATCACGTTGGAATGAAGCCTCATCCGTAAAGAGAACATTTGCACTGGAATGAGGATTGACACATTGTTGGATGAACCATTCGCAGAAGTGTACCCGTGGAGGCCAATCAGCTGCTGATAGTGCCTGCACACTCTGTATATGGTACGGAAACAACTGATTCTCCCGTAATACGTGGTCAACGCTACCTTGTACAGCAGCAACTTCTCTGACGCTGACATTAGGGTTATCGTCAACTGCACGAAGAATTGCCTCGTCCATTGCAGGTGTCCTCGTCGTTCTAGGTCTTCCCCAGTCGCGAGTCAAAGGCTGGAATGTTCCGTGCTCCCTAAGACGCCGATCAATTGCTTCGAACGTCTTCCTGTCGGGACACCTTCGTTCTGGAAATCTGTCTCAATACAAACGTACCGCGCCACGGCTATTGCCCCGTGCTAATCCATACATCAAATGGGCATCTCCCAACTCCGCATTTGTAAACATTGCACTGACTGCAAAACCACGTTCGTCATGAACACTAACCTGTTGATGCTACGTACTGATGTGCTTGATCCTAGTACTGTAGAGCAATGAGTCGCATGTCAACACAAGCACCGAAGTCAACATTACCTCCCTTCAATTGGGCCAACTGGCGGTGAATCGAGGAAGTACAGTACATACTGACGAAACTAAAATGCGCTCTAACATGGAAATTAAGCGTTTCCACACACATGTCCCCATAATATCTTTTCTTTATTTGTGTGTGAGGAATGTTTCCTGAAAGTTTGGCCGTACCTTTTTGTAACACCCTGTAGATGTGCCCATAACTTTTCTCAATGGCAAGCTATACTTTTTTCAATAGTATTTTAGATGTAGGCAGAAAATCATACTGTTAACGATACTCTATTTGCGATACCCAGCTTTAATCGAAACCTGTTGTTATTTTGCAAGATGTAATCGTCTTAATTATTTCAGTTTCTAACGAGGTCACTTGGTTTTTTGTAAGCTTTAGAAAGCATCTTAGCTACATGTAATGATACCAGCATGCCAACTAGTCTCTCCGGCATCATTGCTTCAGTGTTTTGTGTGGAAACATCCGATTTTCTGCTTCAGTTTCTTTTACTCTGAGATGCCAATTACCGGTTGTAATTGCCTGTCGCTGTCTCCATATTTCTTTCTCTGTACAATCACAAGTACGTGCAATCTTCTCAGCGGAAAACGAAGACGAAAACAAGCTCCTGGCAAATTAAAAATGTGTGCTGGACCAACTGCGCTACCGAAGAACGACTCTCGACCCGTCTTCACAGCTTCAATTCTCACAGTACCTCGTCTCGTACCTACCAAACTTCACTGAAGCTCTTCTGCGAAACTTGCAGAACTATCACTCCTGGAAGAAAGGATGTTGTGGAGACATGACTTAGCCACAGCTTGGGGGATGTTTCCAGAATGAAATTTTCACTCTGCAGCGGAGTGTGCGCTGGTATGGAACATCCTAGAGCACTTGCCCGCTTAAGGCAAAGGTCCAGAGTTCGAGTCTCGGTTCGGCACACAGTTTTAATTTGGCAGGTAGTCTCATACCGCTGCAGAGTGAAAATTTCATTCTGAAGGTGAAAGCAGTAACACAAATAAAATCGCAGCAGCAAACGCACACAGGTCGAACGATGGAAATGTGCTGAACACTCAGGATGGAAATGAAGCTATTGGGCCACTCTACATGGCTACCAAGGGTCTCACGCATTAACGCATCTGAAGCATACGAAGACCTGAGAGGTTGGCTCTGTTTATATGACGGGAGTACGAAGCCGGCAGCAAGGGAGTAAGAGTCTACATGTCTAGATCATGTGACGGAAGGATCAAAGGCACGTATAAATTCATCCAGAGCACCTAGGGACAGTGAGCCGTTGCGCCATCGAGTTAGTATTCTGTCTGGCGCCACGTTGACTATCCCTCTTGAGGCCCCATTGCCAATATCTATAAGTAAGAGTTGGTATTTGTTGGTTGTCTCCTTAGAGGGTCTTTGCTTGCCGATATATATAAGGGGTTCGCTCGCCCAAGAGGAAGGCACGAAGTTTGGGGATTGCAGGTAGCGTCGCGACAGGAGTTGGTTACGAGGGCGAAGCGGCCGAAGCCACAAGGTGCGCAAAGAGGGCCTGCGCAGAGCGAAGATACCGGAGTCATCGTCGACTACAAGCAGCAGTCCGACATCCTGTCGGTTGGTTGGCAACATCTGTGTCGGACGACCGCTCGTGGCCTGGCTGCCCTCTCCTACCTGGCTTTCATCGGCACCACTTAGTAGCGGCTGCGACGCAACGTGGACCCATGGAATTGCTTGCTGATAGAGGGGAGTAACATTCTGTAATCCTCGTGGTTATTTGTATCATTGTCTACCTGCTCTCCTAATTATTTTCTGGTTTGTACACGACTCTCAGAGTCTTACTCTTTGGTCGTAAATATACGCCGTACTATTGTACTAAGACACTTGTTGTCGTTTGAAAATTTGTCCCGCTATTATATTGCCTTTCCTTTCAGTTTTGTAGTCCATCGTTAATGTTCTAATGAATCAGCCCCTGGTCGTTAATACAGCCGGAACAAATGTACTTAGGGACAGGATTCCGTTAAACAAAGGAAGGATCTTGTATTTAGATTTAGATGTTAACCGGTTCAATTCTTTGATTGTAATTGCATTTCTCAGTCATTAGTTATAATCTGAACAACATGCTGCACTAAGCTGTGCGTTACTGTGTTTGAATGACGGGGTCATTGTTTGTGTATTTTAGGTGGATCTTGTGGTTTTCGACCCATTAGTGGTTTTTGACCAGTTAGCGGGTAGCTGTCACGAGTTTCATTTCACTCAACCTGCTTCAGTTTAAAATTTCTACTTTATTCTTTTGAGAAATTGTCTAATTATTCTATTTCGTCCACAGCCGCAACATACACTCCTGGAAATGGAAAAAAGAACACATTGACACCGGTGTGTCAGACCCACCATACTTGCTCCGGACACTGCGAGAGGGCTGTACAAGCAATGATCACACACATGGCACAGCGGACACACCAGGAACCGCGGTGTTGGCCGTCGAATGGCGCTAGCTGTGCAGCATTTGTGCACCGCCGCCGTCAGTGTCAGCCAGTTTTCCGTGGCATACGGAGCTCCATCGCAGTCTTTAACACTGGTAGCATGCCGCGACAGCGTGGACGTGAACCGTATGTGCAGTTGACGGACTTTGAGCGAGGGCGTATAGTGGGCATGCGGGAGGCCGGGTGGACGTACCGCCGAATTCCTCAACACGTGGGGCGTGAGGTCTCCACAGTACATCGATGTTGTCGCCAGTGGTCGGCGGAAGGTGCACGTGCCCGTCGACCTGGGACCGGACCGCAGCGACGCACGGATGCACGCCAAGACCGTAGGATCCTACGCAGTGCCGTAGGGGACCGCACCGCCACTTCCCAGCAAATCAGGGACACTGTTGCTCCCGGGGTATCGGCGAGGACCATTCGCAACCGTCTCCATGAAGCTGGGCTACGGTCCCGCACACCGTTAGGCCGTCTTCCGCTCACGCCCCAACATCGTGCAGCCCGCCTCCAGTGGTGTCGCGACAGGCGTGAATGGAGGGACGAATGGAGACGTGTCGTCTTCAGCGATGAGAGTCGCTTCTGCCTTGGTGCCAATGATGGTCGTATACGTGTTTGGCGCCGTGCAGGTGAGCGCCACAATCAGGACTGCATACGACCGAGGCACACAAGGCCAACACCCGGCATCATGGTGTGGGGAGCGATCTCCTACACTGGCCGTACACCACTGGTGATCGTCGAGGGGACACTGAATAGTGCACGGTACATCCAAACCGTCATCGAACCCATCGTTCTACCATTCCTAGACCGGCAAGGGAACTTGCTGTTCCAACAGGACAATGCACGTCCGCATGTATCCTGTGCCACCCAACGTGCTCTAGAAGGTGTAAGTCAACTACCCTGGCCAGCAAGATCTCCGGATCTGTCCCCCATTGAGCATGTTTGGGACTGGATGAAGCGTCGTCTCACGCGGTCTGCACGTCCAGCGCGAACGCTGGTCCAACTGAGGCGCCAGGTGGAAATGGTATGGCAAGCCGTTCCACAGGACTACATCCAGCATCCCTACGATCGTCTCCATGGGAGAATAGCAGCCTGCATTGCTGCGAAAGGTGGATATACACTGTACTAGTGCCGACATTGTGCATGCTCTGTTGCCTGTGTCTATGTGCCTGTGGTTCTGTCAGTGTGATCATGTGATGTATCTGACCCCAGGAATGTGTCAATAAAGTTTCCCCTTCCTGGGACAATGAATTCACGGTGTTCTTATTTCAATTTCCAGGAGTGTAGATGCACGTCAGGGTCCCCGTATTTCGTATCTAAAATGGGAGCAGCTCGAGTATGGACTGAACATTAGGCAACAAAATGTTCACGGAACGGCGGGGGAGCTGACAGCCAAGCTATGGGCAGCGTTGTCAACACCACTCTCCGTTCCTGTCAGCATGGTTGGCGAGGTGAGCCAAAATTTACAGACTATTGGGGTAGCACTGAATCAGTTACAAGAAACTCTCTTCTTTCTCCAAAATAATCAACCAACCGAGAGGCAGGTGTAGCGTATTCATGCAAAATTTGTCCACCTGGGCAATAGAGTAATGGATCATAAACTTCTAGAACCGAACCTTGAGCAGTTAGCACGTGTCATTCAAGTTAAATGATCTTTGATTTGCAAATCCAAACTGTAGCTTTAGAATTAGAAAGTGTGGCTGATACAAATTATATAGAATGTGTTTCTGACAATCGAACAGCCGAATGTAGATCCGTCGCTGGACGTCCAAGTGACCGGTCTGGAACAAATTTTGACCGCCTCGCTAACCCGATGACAGCTCTTAAATAGTATTCGCCAGCTGTTAATTGAAACCTTAGAAAATATACAACAGGTATTGTGGCTGCTAGTTAAGTTGCACAGGGTGCAGTCAGCTACAGGTGGTGGCACATGTCGGCACTAATGACGTGTGTCGCTTTGGATCTGAGGAAATTCTCTCTGAATTCCAGCGGCTATCTGATTTGGCGAAGCCTGCAGGTCTTGCTTACGAGATGAAGGCAGAGCTCACCATCTGCAGCATCGTTGACAGAACCGACTGCGGATCTTTGTTGCAGAGCCGGGTGGAGGGTCTGAATCAGAGGCTCAGACAGTTTTGCGACCACGTTGGTTGCAGATTCCTCGACTTGCGCCATAGAGTGGTGGGGTTTCGGGTTCCGCTGAATAGGTCAGGAGTTCACTACACTCAGCTGGCGGCTACACGGGTAGCGGAGGCTGTGTGGCGTGGACTGGGCGGTTTTTTAGGTTAGAAGGCCTCGGGAAAGTACGGGGTGGGCTGCAATCTCAAAGGGTGCATGGCAAATACAGGACGTGCTTGGATCAAGGAACAGTCGGAATTGTAGTTCTAAATTGTTGTAGTTGTGCTGGGAAAGTCCCTGAGCTTCAAGCGCTAATAGAAAGCACAGAAGCTGAAATCGTTACAGGTACAGAAAGCTGGCTAAAGCCGGAAATAAGTTCGGCAGAAATTTTTACGAAGTCTCAGACGGTGTTCAGGAAAAATAGATTAGGCAGATTTGGTGGTGGAGTGTTTGTGTCTGTCAGTAGTGGTTTATCTTGTAGTGAAGTCGAAGTAGATACTCCATGCGAATTGGTATGGGTGGAGGTTATACTTAACAGCCGAACTAAGTTATTAATTGACTCCTTCTACCGACCCCCAGACTCCGATGATATAGTTGCTGAACAGTTCAGAGCAAATTTGAGTCTCGTAACAAATAAATACCCCACTCATACGGTTATAGTTGGTGGGGACTTCAACCTTTCCTCGATATGTTGGCAAAAATACTTGTTCAAAACCGGTGATAGGCAGAAAACATCTTTCGCGATTATCCTAAATGCTTTCTCCGAAAATTATTTCGAGCAGTTAGTCCACGAACCCACGCGAAATGTAAATGGTTGCGGAAACACATTTGACCTCTTAGCCACAAACAATCCAGAGCTAATAGAGAGCATCATGACTGATACAGGGATTAGTGATCACAAGGTCTATGTAGCTAGGCTCAATATCGTTTATTCCAAATCCACCAGAAACAAACGCAAAATAATTTTATTTAAAAAAGCGGATAAAGTGTTACTAGAAACATTCCTAAGAGACAATCTCCATTCCTTCCGAACTGACTATGCAACTGTAGACGAGATGTGGCTTAAATTCAAAGATATAATAGCAACAGCAATTGAGAGATTCATACCTCATAAATTAGTAAGAGATGGAACTGATCCCCCATGGTACACAAAACAGGTCCGAACGCTGTTGCAGAGGCAACGGAAAAGCATGCGAAGTTCAAAAGAACGTGAAATCCCGAAGATTGGCTAAAATTTACAGACGTGCGAAATTTGGCACGGACTTCAATGCGAGAAGCCTTTAATAGGTTTCACAACGAAACATTCTCTCGAAATTTGGTAGAAAATCCGAAGACATTCTGTTCGTATGTAAAGTACACAAGCGGCAAGACGCAGTCAATACCTTCGCTGCGCAGTGCCGATGGTACTGTTACCGACGACTGTGCCGCTAAATCGGAGTTTTTGAACGCAGTTTTCCGAAATTCCTTCACCAGGGAAGACGAATGGAATATTCCAGAATTTGAAACACGAATGGAATATTCCAGAATTTGAAACACGAACAGCTGCTAGCATGGGTTTCTTAGAAGTACATATCTTAGGGGTTGCGAAGCAACTCAAATCGCTTGATACGGGCAAGTCTTCAGGTCCAGATTGTATACCGATTGGGTTCCTTTCAGATTACGCTGATACAATAGCTCCATACTTACAAGGGAACCTCCCCATCGCACCCCCCCCCCCCCCCCTCAGATTTAGTTATAAGTTGGCACAGTGGACAGGCCTTGAAAAACTGAACGCAGATCAATCTAGAAAACAGGAAGAAGTTGTGTGGAACTATGGCAAAAATAAGTAAAATATACAAATTGAGTAGTCCATGTGCAAGATAAGCAACATAAAGCATACTGTTAATTCAGGAGCGCCGTGGTCCCGTGGTTAGCGTGAACAACTGCGGAACGAGAGGTCATTGGTTCAAGTCTTCCGTCCGGTGAAAATTTTACTTTATTTATTTTCGCAAAGTTATGATCTGTCAGTTCGTTCAATGACGTCTCTGTTCACTGTAATAAGTTTAGTGTCTGTGTTTTGCGAGCGCACCGCAAAACCGTGCGATTAGTAGACGAAAGTACGTTCCTCTCCAATGGGAACCGAAAACATTTGATCGCAAGGTCATAGGTCAACCGATTCCTCCACAGGAAAACACGTCTGATATATTATACACGACACTGGTGACGGCATGTGCGTCACATGACAGGAATAGGTTGTCGACCCACCTAACTTGTACACTTGGCGAATGGGTAAAAAGGTTCTTCTACCTTGCCCGATTTAGGTGTTCTTGTGGATGTGATAATAACTCCCAAAAAAGTGATGAAAACATAAGAGTTTGTCACATAAACTGCAACAAATGAATGCAACAGTTTCACAGTCACACAGTTTTCCCTGTGCTCTGTCAAAACATATGTTTTTAACGTTTCCCAATTTTTTCCGTGTGTAGACCGTCAAATCCTGCGTATGTCCAAGCAAATCTGAACATGTTCTAGAATTTTCGAGAGCGAAGTTGATTGTGTGAGTGCCTGAACTTTGATAATTGACACACGTCAATTGCTAGAAAATAAAAAAGTTAAAATTTTTGCTCGAGAGAATACTTGAACCTAGGTTCTCTCGCACCGCAGTTGCTTACGCTAACCAAGAGACCACGGCGCTCCTCACATCACAGTGACCTTGATGTGGCTTACGTTACACATCTACTACTCAATTTGTATATTTTGCTTATTTTTTTCATAGTTCGACAAAACTTCTTCCTGTTTTCTCGATTGATCTGTGTTCAGTTTTTCAAGGCCTATCCACTGTGCCAACTTATAACTAAATCTGAGGGGGGTGCGATGGGGAGGTTCCCTTGTTAGCATTCATATACAACAGCTCGCTCACCGATAGATTTGTACCCACAGATTGGAAAATTGCGCAGGTCGCACCAGTGATTAAGAATGGTAGTAGGAGTAATCCATCGAACTACAGAAGTATACCATTGACGTCGGTTTGCAATAGGGTTTTGGAGCACATACTGTATTCGAACATTATGAATCACCTCGAACGGAACAATCTATTGATACGTAATCAGCATGGTTTCAGAAAACATCGTTCTTGTGCAACGCAGCTAGCTCTTTATTCGCACGAAGTAATGGTCGCTATCGACAAGGGATCTCAAGTTGATTCCGTATTTCTAGATTTCCGGAAAGCTTTTGACACCGTTCCTCACAAGCGACTTCTAATCAAGCTGCGGGCCTATGTGGTATCGTCTCAGTTGTGCGACTGGATCCGTGATTTCCTGTCAGGAAGGTCGCGGTTCGTAGTAATAGACGGCAAATCATCGAGTAAAACTGAAGTGATATCAGGTGTTCCCCAGGGAAGCGTCCTGGGACCTCTGCTGTTCTTGATCTATATAAATGACCTGGGTCACAATCTGAGCAGTTCTCTTAGGCTGTTCGCAGATGATGCTGCAATTTACCGTTTAGTAAGGTCATCCGAAGACCAGTATCAGTTGCAAAGAGATTTATAAAAGATTGCTGAATGGTGTGGCAGGTGGCATTTGACGCTAAATAACGAAAACTGTGAGGTGATCCACATGAGTTCCAAAAGAAATCCGTTGGAATTCGATTACTCGATAAATAGTACAATTCTCAAGGCTATCAATTCAACTTAGTACCTGGGTGTTAAAATTACGAACAACTTCAGTTGGAAAGACCACACAGATAATATTGTGGGGAAGGCGAGCCATAGGTTGCGTTTCATTGGCAGGACACTTAGAAGATGCAACAAGTCTACTAAAGAGACAGCTTACACTACACTCGTTCGTCCTCTGCTAGAATATTGCTGCGCGGTGTGGGATCCTTACCAGGTGGGATTGACGGAGGACATAGAAAGGGTGCAAAAAAGGGCAGCTCGTTTTGTATTATCACGTAATAGGGGAGAGAGTGTGGCAGATATGATACGCGAGTTGGGATGGAAGTCATTAAAGCAAAGACGTTTTTCGTCGTGGCGAGATCTATTTACGAAATTTCAGTCACCAACTTTCTCTTTCGAATGCGAAAGTATTTTGTTGAGCCTAACCTACATAGGTAGGAATGATCATCAAAATAAAATAAGAGAAATCAGAGCTCGAACAGAAAGGTTTTGGTGTTAGTTTTTCCCGCGCGCTGTTCGGAGTGGAATGGTAGGGAGATAGTATGATTGTGGTTCGATGAACCCTCTGCCAAGTACTTAAATGTCAATTGCAGAGTAATCTTGTAGATGTAGATGTAGACGTAAGTTCGAGTCGCATGCTGACGCTTTAAGGATCCCCAACCACGTAGTACTTATCGCACTCTACCCGTTCGCACACGGCTGCTTAAGTAATCTCCTACCCGAAACATTGCAGCAGGATAACACGAACGGGCAACTGAGGCAAACGGTCGGGGAGGGTAAGTTATCAGACCGTATGAGCAAAGAGCTATAGTGTAGATATTATTGCTGGCCGGTGTAGCCGAGCGGTTCTAGGCGCTTCAGTCTGGAACTGTGCGACCGCTACGGTCGCAGGATCAAATCCTGCCTCGGGGATGGATGTGTGTGATGTTCTTAGGTTTAAGTAGTTCTAAGTTCTAGGGGGCTGATGACACCAGATGATAAGTTCCATAGTGCTCAGAGCCATTTGAACGATTTTTTGTAGATATTATTGGCGCCTGCTGGACTCCCACGAATCATTGTTTGAATGTGCAGAACGGGTTCGTGAGGCAGTATCGGCACTACGTATGGATGTTTAACACGCGAATTTAGTTGCTAATGTCTTGGAAGGTATTCGGCCTTAAGATTGGTCTCGGATCACACTCTTTTCTCGTCCGGTCACTCTTCGTGCGTTAGCAAATCTTGTTAATTTAGTTATGAAATTGTCCTTTGCCGACGACCAGCGGCTGGCTGCTGTGGCCGAGCGGTTCTAGGCACTTCCGTCCTGAACCGCTCTGCTGCTACGGTCACAGGTTCGAATCCTGCCTCGGGCATGGATGTGTGTGATGTCCTTAGGTCAGTTAGGTTTAAGTAGCCTAAGTCAAGGTGACTGATGACCTCAGATGTTAAGTCCCATAGTGCTTAGAGCCAGTTGAACAATTTGACGACTAGCGAAATGAGTTAATGGGGGAGACAAAAAAACCTATCAAACTTCGGTCTAGAGGGAAGCATGATAGGTAGAGAGAGCGGGCCAATGAAATCAGGGTCCTGTTTGAGATGCGTCGCAAGTGACCATTTAGTACGAGGAGGCCCGTTTCCTAGGTCGCCTCGTGCTGAGAAATGACACCAGGCGGGGTCGGGGTCGCGTCCTCGGAGGCAGGGGTGGTGTAATCGTATACAGGTAGCCACCACGTGTACCTTACTATTTTTATGTGCGGCTATATGGCATGAACCGTTGTGTGGGTTAGTAGATTCCGGCACCTCTGAGTCACTCCTTAATTACGAGTGGCTTATTGAATATGGACACTTACGTAGATTACCTCTAGGACGTCGCTCAATTGAGAGATGTCGGGTAGCCAATGGCCAAGCGCTACCTCTGTGCTGGGAACTGCGGGGAAATCTTTCCGTGTGTGATTTTTGATGGCCTGTCAAATTTTTATTAGTTAAGAAACTGGTGTCTGACTTTATTTTTGGGCATGTTTTCATTCGAAAGACCGGTATGGTGTTAGATTTTGGTACACCCAATGATCGAATAGCCTTTCGTTCATGTGCTGATATGGGGATGGGACGTGACACCAGTAGTAACACGTGTCTGTTTGGGATAGACGACTTCTCTAATCAAGAAGGGAAACAGTTAAGTGAACTTTTGAGAGAATTTACTGACATACTTTGTGACAGGTTGGGAGTCACAGACTTCATTAGATACCATATTCATGTCCTGGATGATGTCCGGGTTCGCCAGTCTTCATATCGCTTGTCACCACCTAAGATAATGATATTGCCGCACAAAAGTGAGGGCTTGTTGAAAGACGGAGTCATAGACCGTCCACTTTCCTCAATGCTTTCCTCATTTTCTTAGTACCTAAAGATCAGCGGCAGAATTTTCGACCTGTGTATGATTACAGGCCTCTCAATAAAAAGGTTTCCTGGAGCATTTTGGTTTACGGTCCTAGATCTTAATCACGCTTTTTATCAGATACCCTTAACGGAGGAATCTAAGCATCTCACCACCTTCGCCACCGATTGGAATTTATATGAGTTTAACTGGGTTCCGTTTGGTTTGTCAACTGGTGCAGCAGTTTTATTCCTTTCATCGGATAAATTTTTAGGTAATTTAAAGCTTAATTGTTTTTCAATTATTTGAACAATGTGGTCATATTTAGGGCCTCCTTTAAAGTGCATTTACAGCACATCCTAAAGTTACTATGCAGGCTCAGGGACACGGGACTGACAGTGAAACACTCAAATATAACCTTGGCTAAGCGCCAGGTGTCATTTTTGGGTCCCTTGGTGTCCAGAGATGGAATTAGGCATTGAAGAATTTTCCGCAGCCACGAAATAAGACGGAGGTTGCCAGATTTGAAGGGATGGCTGATTATTTCCTCAGATTTGTCCCAAACATGCGCAACTTGCAGCTCTGTTAAATTTCTTACACAGAAATAATAAGAAATTCGTTTAGGCTGAATGCCAGCAGGCAGCCTCTGAAGGAATTAAAACTGCGATTGCCAGCACACCGATTTCAGCCGTATCTGACTTTCAGAAAAGGTTTGTCGTCCAGACTAATGCTTGCAATCCTGGTGTGGCAGCAGTCCTTTTACAGGAGGATCAAGATATCAGGCGTCCGTTAGCATTTGCTTCCTGACGTCTGGATGGGCCTGAGCTCAATTACTCGGCATATGAGTGCGAACCGTTAGTTGTGTTATTTGATCTGGAAAAATTTCGGTTCTATCTCGAACATCGTGAATATGACCTAGAGACGGATAATGAGGGCCTTAATTGGGTCCTAGCTCGTCCTAAGAAGACAGGGCGTATCATGAGATAGGCGGTTCGCATTTCGGCTTTCCATTTTAAGGTTCGGTATGTTAAGGGAACTGATAATAAGGTTGCTGACGCCCTTAGCAAGATGTTCCAACAACACGAGCTTGATGAGCGAACGCCAGACAGTCACCTAGTATGTATGATCCTTACCAATGTATCCCATCTGTTTAATAATTTGAAAACCGAACAACACCCATTGCGCGAGTGCCTCAGGAAGCAAATACGTAGTAGAGGGACAGGAATCCAGTGATTATTTTCTGAAGAGCGGCAATCTGTGTAAGCGCAGGGGTAGGTCTGGGGAAGCTAGAATTTGTCTCACAAGAAACCTTAGTTATATCGGTCTACCGGTACTTCCATGAGTCTCCAGTAGGAGGGCATTTGGGTCTTTATAAAACCTTAGACATGGTCAAGGAGAAGCTGACGTCATCTGTTTCCGGTAACTGAATCACTCTTGTCATCATTTGTGCTTATGTAGTTTTCGTGTGCTGCAGAAGGTCATTTCATACGACAGACTGTGTCCAGTACGGTAGCAAACATCGCTGTTTCACCCGATAGCGGACTGGCTGATGGTCTGGCCGACTTGTAATCGTTGTAATGTTGTTTTCTGTTTTTCAGTGTAGAACTTCAGATTTCTTTTCCAAAAGCTTATTCAACTTAAGGCTTATGGTCAAAATAATTTTGCAAATTTGTTAATTTTGTTAAAGATAATTTTATAGGTATATATTGTTAAATAAACAGTTTGTGTGAAAAGAAAGTTATATTGGTGGGTCCTCTCTTCCACGTCTTCCTCAACTAGAGTAGGTACCACGTATCACACAGTAGCAGCATCGCGCGTTCAGCGCAGTCAAACGATTGAAAAAAAGATCAGGCTGAAGTCAATCGTGTATGTTGTCCTCTTTAAGACATTCACCGTGACGTACATGGAAAACAACAACTATAATCTAGAAACTTTTCAGTAGAACAATAGACTATTGGCAACTAAATTTCTACGTAACTGCTATCGCCATAATCAAATCAGATGAAAAGTAAGAGAACGCTTTCCGCAGTTAAATGGCACATGTGTGACTCCTTATCTATAGCAGGAGCAAAACATATCTTTCAGCAATATTTCGGCCTTTAGAAGAATGAAACTCATTTTGTGCGCCATCTTGTTATTGTGGATGAGGCGTGATCCCACTACTTCACACTATAACCGATTTAAGAATGAAAACAGTGGTTGAGAAGTGTGTTCGCAGGACTAAAGAAAACAATTATGTCTTCTGTCGATAAAGGTTTCCCTTGATTTGCGGGATGCGAAATATACAGTATTATTGATTACGTTCTTATGGGCAGAACAGAATCTATAGAAGAACAGACAATACATACAGATTACGAAAATGAAAAAATAGTTGTTAAGAGCCCTGTGTTGAAAAATCTAAAAAATGTCTTTTTCATGGTGATAAGGAGAGATGATTTGGTACGGGGAAAATTTTTATGCTTGGAGTAAGAATTGAGAAAACACCCACAGCTTTCACCGTATTAAGTATACACTTACTTTGAACGATCCTCATACTTCCTACATTTGTGACGTCGAAGCATTCTGAGTGCAGTGAGTAGTTAATTAGACAGAAATGTGTACTTCGTAAATCTTCCTGCGATTTAATGCAGACATGGAATATTAATGGACAAACATTGGAAAAATGTGTAGAACTTTGACTGGCACAAACCTAGGCCTGTGCCTGCTCCCCTATACATAGTGTTGAGTTCCCGGCACTGACTATTGCAAGTCAACGGCCTATAATGACGGGAGCACCCTTCGCCGAGCAGTCACTTTTGTGTCGACCTACTATTGGGAGTCAACGACCTCCTAGAACAGTGACGACCGCTTCAGGAAGCTACCGTGCCAACAAGAGCGTTCGAGACATGGAAAAATACACCTGTTGTATTTCTTACGGTTGACCAGCTAAAGTCGATAGTATTTAAGCCCACTTGCCAGCCAAGCACATCATCGACACGGTGGGGCTATATAATGGTGCCCGCCATGTATCAGCTGCCGCCGCGTGATTGGTAACATTCTACTGATGCAATGACAATCAGCACAGCTGGACTATGTTGCCCCAGACGACCCTTCACTTGCGACGCAGCCAACATTTCGCCACCCCTTTCTCTAGAGGACCGCCCTTTGACCAACCTGCTGCGACCTCATGGACTAAGGTGTGGACAGACGACCACCACTAGTGTCTGCCAACCGAGAGCCAGAGCTCTCTAAGCAGTGGTCCAGGGCTTGACTCTGGGCTACACCATCACCTGCTGCTTCGCTAGAAGAGGTTGCTGGCTGCCGTTCACTGGCAGTATCGAGTGCTCCGATCGTCGCCACCGCTTCAGTGTCCGGCGCGATGTCATTTTATCGAGAAAACAGCCTGCTACACAGCTGTGTGTCCGTGCTACGGCCCGTTCGCTATGACTGATTCTCTGACACAGGGACAACCCAAGATGACGCCAGTCTTTTCCAGTGCCAAGAGTCCACAATTTAAATTTATCTGGTCTAATGGGATAATAAACAATTGTCTTCGTTCACTCTGACGTCTACCTGCAGCTTGTCCCTTGCCTTTCTCCGTCACTGCATTCTGGTTCCATCACCGTCATACGGCCATGATACCCGAGATGGGAGTCGAACACCTCCTGACAAGCACGAAAACGACTCCGAACTCACAGTTACCGTCATTCAATGCCAAAACCGCTGCAAACGAAAAAGTGCCAACGTGGAAACGTAACTGCATCTTTTTCTTAAAAAATACACTCCTTTGTCATGGCACAAACTCTTTACTTTCCCTACACATATAATTTTGTATCGGAAATTGTTCATTGTATCCAGTTGGTAAGAATTCTTGTAACTTACTTTGTAGGGGTAGAATATCCTCTGAACAACTACAGCCGGCCGGAGTGGCCGAGCGGTTCTAGGCGCTACAGTCTGGAACCGAGCGACCGCTACGGTCTCAGGTTCGAATCCTGCCTCGGGCATGGATGTGTGTAATGTCCTTAGGTTAGTTAGGTTTAATTAGTTCCAAGTTCTAGGCGACTGATGACCTAAGAAGTTAAGTCGCATAGTGCTCAGAGCCATTTGGATCATTTTTGTACAACTACAATTTTTGCGTTTAATTTTATTCGCAGACCGATTCTTCAACTGTTATCTCCATAATAAATCCAGTAAAATGAAAGATGTAGTTTTAAGTCATTAATGCAATATTCATACTTTTATCTTTTTCAGCAACATTGTAGTAACTCACTGTCACCAGCCTTTAGCTGAAGTGACATTCCCCAAGTTATACTACATACTCTACCATCAGCTGTTCTATGGAAAAAGTATTTTTTTACTTGTGTCTCTATATGAAGTTCGTTCTGTGTCGAAGAACACGCTGAAGTGGTTTCTTCAGTTTCCTACAGGAAGCGTTATACACTTCAGAGTTGATAGTTGCACCATGAGGGTACTCACCAAACAGAATAACCCCGTCAGAGTCCTAGAAGACCGTCGCCATGACTTTACAAACAGATAGTGCGGCTTTGAACTTTTTCTTCGGAGGAGACGTGGTGAGTAGTATACTCGTGAGAGTTCTGGTGAAAACAGCATCCCTGATACTGTTTTAGTCAGAAATCACACGAGTATAATACTACTCATCAGATCTCAAGTTCACAAACCCAGAATTCAATTTCTCTCATCCCCAACCCCCAAATAAAAAATTCTCATTCAGCCATCTTGAGTTGCTTGTTTGCCTATCTCAAGAAAGTCAAATTCAATGTTAACATAATAATACTGTTATATTTTGTTCTCTGCAAATCAGAGTTGTCAAACCTTATTTGCATATATAGAAAAAATCTAATTCAGTTTCAGCATATTAAAAAATTTTAAACCTGTTATATTTTGTTGTTTATGAAACAGAGTTGTCAAACCTCATTTGCCTATATCGAAAAAACCAAATTCAATTTTATAAAAATATTAGAATTTTTTCTCTATAAATGGACAGCAACAAACTTCAAAGCTCAGAGAAACAATCAAGCAGCGAAAAATTTAATACAAAAATTTAATTTATTCCTCTCTAAATATAGTGGGGAAAAAATTATGAACAAAGTTGAGGAGTATGATAGCTTAGAAAATTTTTCTAAAGAAATGTGAGGAATGGACTTACAGGATTTACAAACTTATTGTAAAAAAATGGCTCCTCAAACATAACTAGAAACTATCTTCGGCAGTTTATTGACTATGTTAATAGGAAAGAGACGAGGAAAAATATGAAGAAGGAAGAAGATCTTCGATCAGTTGCTAAAGCGATTTAGCGATTAATCCAAATTATTATAAATATGGCTATATTTTCGAAGTCAATCTAAAATTTCTGAGAAAACTGCACGATTTACATAGAGATCTGCCTCTGGTGCCAGAAAGATTAAATAAATTGTTGACAACGTGAACAATAACCAAAAATGTGTGCTTTGCTATTGATACAATTAAACAATATTTAAATCTTGGATTAAAACAAAAGAATATTCATAGAGTTTTAGCATTTGAAAAGTCAGATTGGTTGAAATAGTAGATGGACTGTAACACAGAAATGAGAAGAAGGGCAGCCAACGATTTCGAAAAAGAATTTTACAAGATGATGAATAATTCGGTCTTTGAAAAACAATTGAAAACATTATAAATATACAAACCATTAAAACAATAACAGATCCAGAAATATATGCAAAGTATATTTCAAGACAAAATTATGAGCATATAACAATATTTTCAGAGAATTTAGAACTAAACTTAGTGAATAAACCAATTTATGTTGGAATGAGCACACCAGACATTCCGAAAAAAAGAAAATGTACAATTTCCATTATAAAGTTGTTGCTGTTGGTGTCTTCAGTCCTGAGACTTGTTTGCTGCAGCTCTCCATGCTAATCTATCCTGTGCAAACTCCTTCATCTCCCAATACCTACTGCAACCTACATCCTTCTGAATCTGCTTAGTGTATTCATCTCTTGGTCTCCCTCTACGATTATTACCCTCCACGCTGCCTCAAATGCTAAATTTGTGATCCCTTGATGCCTCAGGACATGTCCTACCAACCGATCCCATCTTCTTGTCAAGTTGTGAAACAAACTTCTCTTCTCCCCAACCCTATTCAATACATCCTCATTAGTTACGTGATCTACCCACCTAATCTTCAACATTCTTCTTTAGCACCACATTTCGAAAGCTTCTATTATCTTCTTGACCAAACTATTTATTGTCCACGTTTCATTTCCATACATGGCTACACTGCATACAAATACTTTCAGAAACGACTTCCTGACACTTAAAACTATACTCGATGTTAACAAATTTCTCTTCTTCAGAAACGCTTTCCTTGCCATTGCCAGTCTACATTTTATATCCACTCTGCTTCGACCATCATCAGTTATTTTGCTTCCCAAATAGCAAAACTCCTTTACTACTTTAAGTGTCTCATTTCCTAACCTAATTCCCTCAGCATTACCTGACTTAATTCGACTACATTCCATTATCCTCGTTTTACTTTTGTTGATGTTCATCTTATACACTCCTTTCAAGACACTGTCCATTCCGTTCAACTGCTCTTCCAAGTCCTTTGCGGTCTCTGACAGAATTACAATGGCATTGGCGAACCTCAAAGTTTTTATTTCTTCTCCCTGGATTTTAATACCTACTCCAAATTTTTCTTTTGTTTCCTTTACTGCTTGCTCAATATACAGATTGATAACATCGGGGATAGGCTACAACCCTGTCTCACTCCCTTCCCAACCACTGCTTCCCTTTCATGCCCCTCCACTCTTATAACTTCCATCTGGTTTCTGTACAGCCGGCCGCAGTGGTCTCGCGGTTCTAGGCGCGCAGTCCGGAACCGTGCGACTGCTACGGTCGCAGGTTCGAATCCCGCCTCGGGCATGGATGTGTGTGATGTCCTTAGGTTAGTTAGGTTTAAGTAGTTTTAAGTTCTAGGGGACTAATGACCACAGCAGTTGAGTCCCATAGTGCTCAGAGCCATTTGAACCATTTTTTTTGTTTCTGTACAAATTGTAAATAGCCTTTCGCTCCCTGTATTTTACCCCTGCCACCTTCAGAATTTGAATGAGAGTATTCCAGTCAACACTGTCAAAAGCTTTCTCTAAGTCCACAGATGCTAGAAACGTAGGTTTGCCTTTCCTTAATCTTTCTTCTAAGATAAGTCGTAAGGTCAGTATTGCCCCACGTGTCCCAACATTTCTGCGGAATCCAAACCGATCATTCCCGAGGTCTGCTTCTACCAGTTTTTCCATTCGTCTGTAAATAATTCGCGTTATTATTTTGCAGCTGTGACTTATTAAACTGATAGTTCGGTAATTTTCACATCTGTCAACACCTGCTTTCTTTGGGATTGGAATTATTATATTATTTTTGAAGTCTGAGGGAATTTCGCCTGTCTCGTACATCTTGCTCACCAGATGGTAGAGTTTTGTCAGGACTGGCTCTCCCAAGGCTGTCAGTAGTTCGAATGGAATGTTGTCTACTCCCGGGGCCTTGTTTCGACTCAGGTCTTTCAGTGCTCTGTCAAACTCTTCACGCAGTATCGTATCTCCCATTTCATCTTCATCTACATTCTCTTCCATTTCCATAATATTGTCCTCAAGTACATCGCCCTTGTATAGACCCTTTATATACCCCTTCCACATTTCTGCTTTCCCCTCTTTGCTTAGAACTGTGTTTCGATCTGAGCTCTTGATATTCATACATGTGGCTCTCTTTTCTCCAAAGGTCTCTTTAATTTTCCTGTAGGCTGTATCTATCTTACCCCTAGTGAGATAAGCCTCTACATCCTTACATTTGTCCTCTAGCCATGCCTGCTTAGCCATTTTGCACTTCCTGTTGATCTCATTTTTGAGACGTTTGTATTCCTTTTTCCTTGCTTCATTTACTGCATTTTTATATTTTCTCCTTTCATCAATTAAATTCAATATTTCTTCTGTTACCCAAGGATTTCTACTAGTCCTCGTCTTTTTACCTACTTGATCCTCTGCTGCCTTCACTACTTCATCCCTCAGCGCTACCCATTCATTTTCTACTGTATTTCTTTCCCCCATTCCTGGCAATTGTTCCCTAATGCTGTCCTGAAACTCTGTACAACCTCTGGTTTAGTCAGTTTATCCAGGTCCCATCTCCTTAAATTCCCACCTTATAATGTTATAAAACTAAATTATGGAGAAAATATTGATTTATGTTATATGGATACTGACTTTTTCATTTAACACATAGGAAAGGAAGATCTGTATAAAGATATGAGGACAAAGCTAGACGATTTTTATCCAAACAATTATCCAAAAGCTAATATTTATGGTATTCCGCAAGTGAACAAGCAAGTTTTAGGAAAAATTTAAGATGAAAAAAATGGAAAAATTGTGTTAGAACACGTGAGTGTATACTTACAGTGATCATGAAAAAGGAGAAACAAAGTCCAAAGGAGTCAAAAATCAGTTGCAAGAAATGATTATAAAAAGTGTGTAGATGACAAAATAGTTCATAAGGACATTATAAATTAAATTCAAGTGGAAGATGGCGATAATGATTTCTTAAATGAGTTAAACAATTGTACAGAAAATGAAGATAATTTCTTAAATGAGTTAAACATTTGTACATAAGATGAAGATGAATTCTTAAAAGAGTTAAACAACAGCACAGAAGATTTAAATAAGGAAAAGAAATATTCTACATTTTAATATTTTTTATGATATGACAATTTTTGCTGTGTTCCTAAATAAAATTTTCTAACAAATTTTCCATGAAAACATTCAACTTTTCCATTATCTCTTTCTTTATGTTTTTGAAAAATTAATGGTAGTTTTTCATCATTTGAATGATCACAGTTATGATCATACCTAGAAGCAATTTTTAATTTTTTTCCCCATATTTCACAAACAAAAGTTTTATGATGCCAGATATGAACATGTTCTCTTTGCATCTTTCCTATACAATCTTTACAACCCGATTCTAAAGGTGAATTACATTTTGTTATTTTAATTTCTTCATCAATTAATTTTTCTTGGTTGCACAGTGTACAAATTATTTTATTTTCCTCTCCATTTATAATGGAAAAAAGTAATAGAATTTAAAAAACTAATTCTTATAAAAGGCAAATATTGCAAGCACATCTAGCAGTGTTTAATATTTGAATTATGGCTATCTTTGAAGGATGAGAAGGAGATTTTAATCACTCAAAATTTATTCATATTTATCGAATTTCTTGACGAAGATCGATGATTGGAAAAGTGGGTCATCAACTATTAAACAGAAATTTCTTAAAAGAGGGTGAAATTGAATATAAACACATAAATTATGAAAATGAGAAAGTAAAATTCTATCCATTTATAGAAGAAGATAACAAATTTTAGAAATTTTAAAACACTCCATAATGGAAGATATTTTTAGACCAATACTGAATAGGGGTCTAACTTGTAACAAAAAATTTAATAGAACTAAAATAATATTGAAGATAATAAATTTACTTATACATAAATGGGTCTCTTGTTGATCTAAAAAATAATAATTGGTTTATGAAGAAGTTTTACCAGCCATTCGAAAATACGGACAATATTAGAAAATAATTGATGTAAAGCAGCATTCTGAAGGTCAAATAAATCATTTAAAAGAACTGAACAATATTGAGGACAATTATAAGAGAAATTACATGAAATATGTGATAAAATTAATATAATTTTGACTGAAACAAATGAGCAGATAAATACATTATTACACATGTTATGCCACAATTGAATAATCAGAATTTAAGACCAACTTTTGTTGTTTTAAGATTAAGTAATTTTAGTTACAAATACACATATTAAGAATTAATTATGTGCCTAATTCAACAAATTACTATCATCGACTGAATGAAGCATTAAGAATTGTTTGCTATCGAATTTGTTTGAATACTTTGGATAGCTACTGATTAATGATGTAATGAATTTAGAATTCATATAAGAACCGAAAAATTCAACAAAAAATAGGTAGTTGGCCATTGGCCAACATCACAAAAATGCAACTTTTTCAGCAGTCGATTTTTCCAACTTGCGATCCTTGAACAGAAAATGAGTTTGACATTGGTCAATTGCCAATTATTTAACTGTATTTATTGATTATATTTATGAGGGGGATATTTTGTCCCCTTTACAAGAATTCAACATTCTGTATAGAAGTTGAGTGTTCGACTTTTATGCACATTGATTATTTTTACTTTTTTAGTATGGAATTCCAGGTATGTAAAAATTCCAAATCTGCGAATCTTAAGGGGGGTAGGACATGAAACGGGCCGACTTGGCAGAGGAGAGGCACCACAGGACTTTTTAATTTCCACTGTCTACACTTTTACAAATAAATTTATAAAACTTTTTCAACATGACCAGGAAGGATTCAGAATTCACACTCACAGGAGTGGAAGTTCGAAAACGTAATGAAAGCAAATCAACAGGAATTTACTTGATAATTCAGGGTTGCCAAGTTGAAAAACATAATTTACATAAAAACATAGTGATCAAATTCACGATCACTGAAAAGCCCATTTTAGGATTAAACAGACGTTTCTTAGAATATGAAGCTAAATTTCCAAGTACTTTATTCATAATTCATAAAAATTGTTGTATACATATAGTAGAGAAAATTGTTGAAAACTATCATTTAATTCTATCAACTCAAATTTAAAATCTTAAAAAAGATTTAAGTCGTTTTTATTAACCTTTATCAGAACATCAAAATAACCTCTGACTTGGTTAATGAAACAGGAAGCATAATGAATTTTATATTCGATACCAATCATGTTTTAAGTTTCAAAAAAACTCTGTACGAGTGTAGATCGTTTCATTAACATATTAAAAATGTGAAGACGTAAGCCAATCACTTACGTCTTATAAAATAACATTCGCTTTATTCATCTCGATGTTGTGCGGATTGTGGAAAGCTAACCATTTAACATGAACCTAATATCCTTTCTTTCTCAAAAATTTCTCAACAAGATAAACATCTGCAATATTCGCCTACATTTGTTCGTGCTATTTAAAATTTCCATCAATATCTTTCAGTTTATTTATGATTTGACTGTAGAACAAACATCTTCAATTTCGAAAATTTCTGTTGAATAATTGGCAGTGTATGTTTTCTCAAAAATTCCATTCAGTTAACTTATTCTCACTTTGCCACCAATTTTAAAGTTGGGTTAAGCATTTAGCAAATTTTTTACATAAACATTTCTCAATAAGCTCAGCATTTCTATTTAAGTCTTTCTGAGTCATTTTAGTTGAATTATTAATGGATTCATAAACTAATTTAGGGATTAATTCAACCCACTTATAATATCCTAGCAGATCTAATTTCTTCCACATTTTTTCTTTCAATGTTATACTGAATCTTTCAAAAACCGATGCTTTTAATTCACTAATAGATGAATAGTGATTAATGCAGTATTTTTAATCAGTTCTTTAAATACTTTAATGCAGAATCCTTTACCATTATGTGCTTGCAGATTATTTGGTGATCGTGTGATGAATATTTTTTCGAAACCATTTTCTTGCCTCTTTTATCTTTAATTGTGATAGCCCAATTGAACTTACAAAAGGCATCAATAACAGTCAATAAATATTTCTAGGCTTAGTTTATCTTCGAAATTCCTTCCAATTTTTGAGAATACATTTTGACTAAATCTGCTTGCCACAAATCATCAATTCCATAACAGATTGCATTTCTTCATTTAAAATTCTTTTTCATTCTCTTATGCAATTCATTTATTATTTGTTCACGAATATTTAGACAGTCGCCTACAAAAATTTCGACGAATTTGCCCTTTTTTGTTTTACAGCTTCAACAAAGTCCTTCGATTCTTTGCTTTACATTTTTAGTTGTCAATCTATGAGGATATGGTGTGTTAGAAAACATTTTGCTTTTCAAACAATAAATGTGATTATGATTCTTCGTTTATAAAGAATTAAAAAATTACTTTAAATTTTCATCTTCATCTGATTCTAATAGCAATTCCCCAAAATATAGTTATCTTGACATGAACTGGAAATGTTTCAATGGTATCTTTGGATATTGCAACTAGAAAACTTGATTTGGACAATTCACCTATTATTCCAGGTTTATTATATAAAATTAATCGGTGATACTCACAGCAATATCAAACCCATCAACTGGTAATTTTCTGTTTATATTTTGATCAACAAGAATAACATGTTTAATGCAGAACTCATATTCTTCGAAATTTTACATTTTTTGTTAATGTCAAGTCATATAAGTAGATTCAATTATTTCCTTATCATATACCTTATAATTAAATTTTTTAACTCATTTCTGTATTGGCTTAAATATATTTTTGATAAAGTATCATTAACTTCCTTATCATATTTACTTAGCTTTCATTAATTTTGGAGACTAATTGTTTGGTAAAATACCAAAATTTATGTCTACCTGGCTACATTTATCTAAAGCATAACTAACAGATAATTTTATGTGGTGTACTTTTATGATAATTTTCAACTTTATGTTTCTTGTATTAAATTTTGTTACAAGAGTTCTTAGGTCTTCTTTACTGACATAATTATTGGATTGTGTTAGAATACTCAGATATTTAGGTTTTGTAACATGATTAAATAATTCACTTGTCAAATATTATTTATTAACAGCATCATAACCATTTGTAAGATCTTTTCTATCTACTATTCCTCTACTTTTAAAATCAAGACATGGTTTAGTGACTTTAAAAACGATTTTTAATTCTCCATTAACCTGTTTAACTAAATTTTCAGTTTCTTTTCTATTTGCAAATGAATATCTTTGACTTCTGTTTGTAATGATGCAAATGGAAGGTTTGTGTTTTCATAAATTTTTGGACCTAATGATGACTGAATATCTTTGAATTTTGATTGAAAATCTTCAAATTTCTAAATTAATTCTTTATCGATTTTTGGTTCAACACTTTAACCAGTTTGTTTCCAAAAATTCCCATTGATTAAATCTAAAATACCACTAAACTTATGATTGATACTTAACAATGCTGAAATAAACAAACATAAATGACCACTAATTATTCTTTCAAGTTTCGTACTTTCTTGCTGTTGTAGTACACATGATTATTTCCCAAATAGTTAACTGATTGGGAATGTTATGTCAATATGAATAAAAAACAGTTTCTTATCTTCATTCTTATAATACCAAATCCAATGATTGCCAACATGATCAGAAGCTACTAAATTTACTAGTCCACACTCAAAATGTTTTGGTTTGTTGGATAATTCATCAATCATAAAAGTGCCTAAAAATTGTTTAATTTTTAATTGTTTAACTAGGTTTTCTATGTCGAAATTAGAAAAAGAATTGTTAAACTTTTCGATAACTTTTTCGAACCTTTTTTGTTTTTCTCAGTCCAGCAGCAGCAACAGCTAAAGCTGTCACAGGACTGCAACCAGCTTTCTTTGTCATTTCCAAGTTATGTCTTATTTTTTCTTCTAGCTCTTTATCAGATTTATTCTTGTTTGCATTTGCAATTACTGCAGATCCACCAGCAAGTGCACCAATTGTTTCAAGATAAGGTGAAGCTGCTAATAATATATATCTAATTCTGAACTAGGTTCTCCAATAATTTATGAACCAAATCATGCAATAAAAATTCCAATTTTCGATACTATACGAAATTTAATGTTAACTTTAACTGACAAAATGGTAATTTGATTGACTTCAATTGTGCTTAGTTGTCTGTAATTTTAAAAATTAATTAATAAACTTTTTCCTAACTAAACTAGAAATCAAATCGAGAGTTATCAATTTCCTTTGAATGAGAAGACAGAAAAGAATCATTTTAATCTTCCTAACAAGGAAACTGAAATTAATACTGATATGGGAGATTGCTAGATTCATCCTAATTTTTCACATCTTTATATGACTTTTGATGTTATTCATACAGATGGAAGAGATTTTGCTCCATATGTTGGAAAGTCTAATATTAAACGGATTGTTAATTATGCCTTATAATTGTTCAATACTATTACAATTAAAAAAGGAAACAATATATTTTCTAGTTGTCTAGAGTAGAACATCCATTTTATCTTCAGTTCTTATCCACTCAACCCCTTCTCTTTCAAATGAATTGGCTATGGAAGCTGATTTTCTTATCAATGGGAGAATTAAAATTGAACATAATGAAGTTCTTTATCCTTTACTATTATCTAATGGATTTTTCAAAGTTTATAAGGAAATTTTGTATGAATGCGATTTAACAATAATTTTCACTTGGAATTCTGGTTCCCAAGATAGAGTTCATTGATGACTCAGTAAAATTAAAGATGCAACTGATGTTCCTGGTTGTTATCCAAAAGAAGGAAAATTATTGTTAAAAGTATTGTAATTCATGCTCCTGTTGTTAAAGATGGCCAGAATTTTCCCTTCAACAGAAGAAGATAGACATAAAACCCAAAAATTCGAATTTCTTTTTTGAACTTCAAACAATTGAAATTGCTTAATTACAAGGAAAACGAAATTTTGTGCTGGGTATCACAAATTTCTATAATTCTACTGAATTTGACATGCCATAATTTATTCTCGTTGTTTTCCTAACTATTCCAAAAAATAATCAATTGCTTGCTTTTTCTTTGTTCGATCATGGTACATTACAAAATATCCATGTGAAAAATGGAAGAAATGAGGTTTTTCTGCAAGAATTGTGGATTCTTGAACCACCAAATAACTTCTTACTATGCTTTCAGAGATTTTAAAAGAAGAACACTGTGGAACAATACTGTAAATGTGAGTTTCTTTCAATTTTATTCAATATTATCCAATCTATGTAATTAATATGTCTAAAAGAATGAATGTTGTAACTACCCAAAAAAACAATGAAATTATGTGAATATCTGAGTACATTATTATGTATGGTCAAAAACTTAACTTATGATTCACAACACAGAATACTTTCTGAAAACTTTTAAACTGAAAACTTTGGTCGTTCAAAAATGAAAATGTTCTCCAAACAGTTTCCAAACATTTGGAAAACATTTTCATATTTTCGTTCTTTGTTTTTCTCAATTTTTTTCATTGTTCATTTTCTTAACTTTTTATTTTTTAAATTCTTTTCTACATAAATAAAAATGTCACTGAGTGGAAGCACTGAAGTTCTATTAGCCACACTAAAAAATTTTAGTAATGAATGTTCAGAAATTCTTACAAAATTATTGGACATGAAAAAAGATAAACTACATGAAATTTCAAAAGCAGAAACTTTGTGGACTAAGCTTGGACATAAAACATCATTAATTTTAGATGAAAAATGTAAAATTACCCTTCCAGATCGATATACTAAAATCTTTTAAAGTGATGAAAAATTGGATATACTTGTGTATTTCCATTTCGTTTACCAAGGTAAAAAAGTAAATAAAATTTACTGAACTGACATTATTGTATTTAAAAAAATGATTGATTTATTCTTTAAATTAAATTAAATTTTTCTTTACTTTGATTTTCTAACCTCTGAGACAGTTCAGCTTTGCTTGTGATTTTTTTATTTAGAAATAGGTTTTTAATTTTTTCGAGGTTTTTTTCATTAAGTGGTTGGCGATATGAGAAATTGCATTCTGGGTTTGTGAACTTGGGAGCTGATGAATAATATATACTCTTGTGATTCCTGGCTAAAACAGCATCAGGGGTGCTGTTTGCTCCAGAACTCTTACGAGTATACTAGTGTGATGTGGTGTCACTCCATGGATTTCCATTTTAGTTCAAAATGATGAGCAAATGTTTCAACACATTTGACGATGTTCTACAAAAATTGTTACTATCAGCCTCAATTCCGCACAGATGGTCTTTCATTGCTCTTTATGGTCTTTTGTTAGGCAGTGAGGAACCCAGCATGCACACATCTTTGAATACGCCAGATGGTGGATGAGTTTGTCAGCACTACCTTCAGAGATGTCCAGTTGAGCAGCGAAGTTTTAAATTGGTATCCATTGACCACCTCAAATGAGTGTGTTTGGACGTTCCAATATCGCAGTACTCACAACTGCGTGCAGTTGGCTGGCACGCGGGGGAACAGGCACGTTTGCGTGACCTTGTTGCAATGATGACAAACGCCTCGCTCAAATGCTCACTGAGCTTGTGTTTATTGATAGACATCCCTAGACATTCTGCAAGCGCCTTTGAATATCTGCGATGTGTTCCGCCCAACGAAACTCAATGACTGTTATCTTCTTCGAATGCTCTCTGCTTGGAACGCACCTCCATCACAGACGCCATTTCAAAGGATACGTATAGTGACGCCACCTATTTAAGCTTCTTGAAACTACAGGAGCTCAATCTGGAATATTCCATGACGTTCTACTACAAATTATCACATTTTTTGACCAAAATTCGCCAAGAAAAAAGTGTTGCATTTCTAATTGAACACTGCTCGTATGTGTTTTACCATTCATTATTAGTATAACATTTCTGTGGATACAGGATGTTTCAAAGTGAAAGAAATCATTGCCAAATGTAAGTGTGTCATGTGTGTGCGACATCTTTGGCGCTATAGCATCGAGTCCGTCGGACCTGTTTTCGTCTTGCGACCCATTGCTGGGAGACGAGAAGCTGCTTTGTAGAGTGAGGGTACGTGTAAGCAGCAAGGGACGCGGATTAGGGCTCTACTCGACTAGTCGTGGGGATAAGACTTGGTTGTCAGATACTCGATCGCTGAAGTAAGCAAGCCAGCTCGAGGAACTGTTGACTGCCCATATTGTAAACTACAGTAATGTCTTTTAGTAATGGGCATTAATTTTTGTTCTTATCTTACACTATGTGATCAAAAGTATCCGTACACCTGGCTGAAAATGACTTACAAGTTCGTGGAGCCCTCCATGGGTAATGCTGGAATTCTATATGATGTCGGTCCACCATTAGCCTTGATGACAGATTCCACTCTCGCAGGCATACGTTCAATCACGGGCTGAAAGGTTTCTTAGGGTATGGCAGCCCATTCTTCACAAAGTGCTGCTCTGAGGAAAGATATCGATGTCGGTCGGTGAGGCCTGGCACGAAGTCGTCGTTGCAAAAAATCCCAAAGATGTTCTATAGAATTCAGGCCAGGACTCTGTGCAGACCAGTCCATTATAGGGATGTTATTGTCATGAAACCACTCCGCCACAGGCCGTACATTATGAACAGGTGCTCGATCGTGTTGAAAGATGCAATCACCGTCCCCGAATTGTTCTTCAAAAGTGGGAAGCAAGAGAGTGCTTAAAACGTCAGTGTAGGCCTGTACTGTGATAGTGCCACGCAAAACAACAAGAGATGCTACCCCCTCCATGAAAAACATGACAACACCATAACACCAGCGCCTTCCTATTTCACTGTTGGCACTACACACGCTGGCAGAGGGCGTTCAGCGGATATCGCCATACCCACACCCTGTCATCGGATCGCCACATTGTGTACCATAATTCGTCACTCCACACAACACGTTTCCACTGCTCAGTCATCCAATGTTTATCCTCCTTACACCTAACGAGGCGTCGTTTGGTATTTACTGGTGTGACGTGCGGCTTATGATCAGCCGCTCGACCATGAAATCCAAGTTTTCTCACCTCTCGCCTAACTGTCATAGTACTTGCAGTGGGTCGTGATGCAGTTTGTAATTCCTGTGTGATGGCCTGGATTGATGTCTTCCTATTATACATTACGACCCTCTTCAACAGTCGGCTATCTCCATTCGTTAACAGGCGAGGTCAGCCTGTATGCTTTTGTGCTGTATGTGTCCCTTCACGTTTCCACTTCACTATCATATCGGAAACAGAGGACCTAGGTATGTCTAGGAGTGTGGAAACCTCGAGTACAGACGTATTGACACGAATGACAATCATCTGACCATGTTTGAAGTCCGTGAGTTCCGCGGAGCGACCCGCTCTGCTCTCTCAAGATGTCTAATGACAACTAAGGTCACAGACATGGTGTACCTGGCAGTAGGTGACAGAAAAATGCACCTAGTACGAAAAACATATGTTTTTGGGGGTGTCCGGATACTTTTGATCACATAATGTATGTGTGAATAACTGCGTCCTGTTTCCTACTGTGCTTACTTGATGCTCATGTTGTTACTCCAGTCTGGTTGTGTGAAGTAAAGGCACTCGTTCATCTTTTGATGATTCTGACAGGTTCTTGATGTGTGATGAAAGTGCACTAAATTTCTAATTTTTTGTGTAATCACCACATTAGTGATCAGCGTGGCTGGCTTTCAGTGTGCCCAAGAAGCAGTCTATGTTATTTCATTTATAGAATACCTGGCCTGTTTCTTTTTGTATCGTGCTTACCAGTTTTCTTTAAGCTGTTTTATATTTTATTTAAGCAGTGTTGAAGGTCTTGTAATTTAGGTTAACTTTAATCCAACTGCCTTATCTATTATCCAGCATTTTGTATTTCATGGAAATCTGTCACTCTATTTCATCAGCCTTTTGATGGTTCTGTCTTTTAATTGAAATATGTGTGGTGCTTAGCGCCTGACAATTGGCTTTATTTTGTTTGTACACACTGTTTAATACTATGAAACGTATTTTTCTTCGTGCATTACCGTTGTATTTAAATACAACAGTGTTTGACTCTGTCTATATATATATATATATATATATATATATATATATATATATATATATATATATATATATATGTGTGTGTGTGTGTGTGTGTGTGTGTAACAGGACACAATAGCCATTATTTAGTACATTGTTTATCATGAACCTCATGTTACTGTTTAATCCATCTGGTGACATTCACCAAACAGATTTTGTAACATATCTGCAAAAAGATATTTATTTTGGCTGCACAGTTGATAACAGCAAATCCGTGTTACTTGTCGTTCGTTGTTTCTCGAATTAACTTCAAGTAGGGTAATTATTTCGTTATTTCTTTGTTTACCATGCTGCCTGCTGGGTCTTATCCATTCTATCTGTGTATCTGATCGGTTGCTGCCATTGTTTGCTTATCTGTTACACCTGAGCTTAAGCGTTTGTCTCACTCTTTTCAATTATTTAAATTGCATGTACTTTGTGCCAGTGCTTTCATTTAAATTTCTCCCACCCCTTAACTAAATCCAACCGACACAGGTGACATATAGTATAAATTCTGCTCATTGTTTTCCTTGGACTTTGTTCGAGAAAGCTTACAGAACCCTTCTGCTTTGACCAAGTTACGGGCAAATCCTAAAACACCTTCAGAAACTGTATAGCTTGTAGACTGGCTGCCGTTAATTATCAGAGGAACGTTTCAGCTTGACATGTTGAAACCTGATAGAAAAATTTTATACAGGGAAGAATACACCGAAAGAAACAAAGTGCCAAAGTTTTGGCTGCTAAGACACGCTGCGGGTGCATTTTTTAATTTTGAAAATTGTCAAATTTGTAGCTCTCCAGGCGGCTAGGTGAATGTACATACCTCCCGTAGTTGTGACAGTCAGCGCATGCACAACACGGCAGGCACATATCTTTGGCTGACTTTGGTAAACAGATAACACGGGACAACGTGATCGTCATTTGTAAAGCGAATTCCATTTCCTTTGACAGTTTGTGTGACACAATTGTTCAGTCGTATTTGCAACTCATTTAATATTGGTAATAATTAGAAGTAGCATTTATGATATCACAAGTGTTAACAATGGCTATCAAACTGAATTAAATTTCTTTGCGTTTTCTTCAATTATGCTTACTAGTGGCACCTGTCTTTTTGCGGTACTGAAGGCTCGCAATAATGTGGAATCCAGTTAATGTTTTTAATCTTTCAAAGAGGAAATATGAAGAACGTGGTAGCAATAAAAATAACCTACTACTCCAAAACCATCGCATTTGTGTTCTTTATCAGTTAATTTCTTGGACATTCATTCGAATGATGTAAACATTTTGTTAGAAACTGTGGAAACATCAGAAGAAACAGGAAATAGCTCGGACGATTTCGTGACAAACTGCGTACGCGGAGCTCATAATGTAAATGCTCGTGGCGCGAATATGAAATTCCAGGGCAAGTTCGTCCACTCATGCTGGGCAACTTTATGATAGAGCAGAACGTATTAGTTAACATGAACAAGCAATCTTATCACAAGCTTGGACCATCAACATGAGGGGTAGAAAGGAAACCCCCCGTTATTGCTCTGCTACCAGGTGGACCCTGGTACTACTCAATCCATTAGAAAATCAAAGTTACAATCTCACCATAGTTATTTAAAGGAGATTGGAAGCCCAGGATCAACGGTATTGGACAAGCTTGTGATTATTGTACAATTTTAATTTGACTCAAAACAAATTTTATTAAAGACTTCAATTCGGACATTTGTCCTCTTACTGATGCAACATACAAGTCTTCTCTTTAACTGAATTACATAAACACGAGTAAGAATCATATTTTTTATGCCCAAAACCAAAATCACTGACAGTAGGTACGGTGAATAATCAATCACAGACAATCGTTCTTGTTTAACGTTTTCTCAAAAGATTAATAACATTATACACCAACCAAAGTTACACTGCCACACAATACCACAACTTCATAAACAACAAGAGATCTTTAAGCTTAATAAAACTGAACTGCCCACGTAAAGGTCCCCCAGTGAAACATGCTTATACTAAAAATACAAGGTGGACCAGCGACGGTCGCAAAACTTGCACACAGAAATAATAATAAGTTGCAAGTTCATTAAAGATACACAAATGAATAAAACAGGTGTTAAATAAGAATGGCTACTAATAACTGCCGGCCGTTGTGGCCGAGCGGTTCTAGGCGCTTCAGTCGGGAACCGCGCTGCCGCTAAGGTTGCAGGTTCTAATCCTGCCTCGGGTATGGATGTGTGTGTTGTCCTTAGGTTAGTTAGGTTTAAGTAGTTCTAAGTCTAGGGGACTGATGACCTCAGATGTTAAGTCCATTGGTGCTTAGAGCCATTTTGAACCATTTTTTAGTAATAACTCAAGCAGTAAAATAACTTACAGAAACGTTAATATTATAACAGGGTGACCTCACTTAACTAACGGACATAATGACTCAGAATGATACCGAAATTGCACTTAACTTTAGAGAACAGCGTCAAGGCCCATAGCAGTGTTTGGAAGAAATAACGTTACGGCCGGCAGGCAATACGAGCGTTCACTCCCCTTGGCTTGTGCACAGGGTTACATAGCAGGTATATTTGTATATAATCCGACAGGAAACACAATGAGCGGTCCTGATAATCCATAACAGCGCCGACGCCAGGGAACAAGCAGTCTTAACAAATGGCCTGCAGCACTAATAGATTGCTATGAAAACAAGGTTAAATCTCAGCCACAATGGAATAAATAATAAGCCCACCCCGAATTTCTTACGAAGCATTACTCTAACATTATCCGTTACCCAGTAAATTAGCGGGAAACCTTAGAGATCACTTCCAGTTACCTTAAGACACTTTCAGCAGTAAATAAACATAACAAACGCCGCCGTTACAAATGATTAAATCATCAACTCCGGCTGCCGGGCACATACACAACCGCAGCCTGTTCCGAAGCTGGCAATATGCGCTAAAACAACTTAAAATTTGCATGAAAACAACTTAAAACACACACTCCACGGATTAATAGAAACGGAATGTGGAATATAAGTCTCCTTAAAAATAGCCACTGTGGAAGCAAAGTTCAGAACCATCTCCAACAGCTACCCATGCCACAAAAAGTTTCAACAATCTTCTTAGTTGAACACAGAATAAAAGTCATACGTAACTTGGAGCTTGCGAATTACGAGCTGGGAAGCTGTTAAGCGTGAGACAACGAACCCACCACAATTTTGCTCGTCAAGGTGCCCAATGATCGGCTGAAAGTCAAGGGTGGTGAGCGCGGCGAGGCCAATGCACCACGGTGAGGAGTGTGGGCTTGTTTTCAACACAAGTTGGTTTGTCGAACGCCGACCGGAGAATCTCTCGTCACACATTCACTTGGAAAACCCGCCGGGGGGGGGGGGGGGGGGCAGCAGTTAAAGATAGCAGGACAGCCGAATGTCGACACCAGTGATGCAAGTGGAGCACCCTAGCGCCAGCCGCCACGGCTCTCCAAGTTTCTTCGACCTGATTAAAAAGACTCAGGAAATTATGTGGAAAAGTAAGTTGAAAATTTACTAGGTGTGTAGGGATGCCGTTAGTGGGTACTATTATAGAGAACTCCATAGCTTACGTGAAGACGAAGCTTCTTTCTGTCCCCTAATATGCTGTGTGTAAAGCCAATCAGTCAGGGTTCGTGCAAGAACTGCGTGCAATCCGCCCATTATTATTTTGTTGGAAAAAAAGGCAAAGTCGATGAATAACACATTCGCATACAACGGTGCCAGTGATAAAGATCAATGGATTACTCTTTCCGCAGATTTCTATCTGCTGTCAGAAACCTCGAGGAAAATTAGGGACAAAGTTTGAGAAAATTAATCTCTTGTTGCTAAATTCTTGTATATTTGATTACTATTTAGTTCGTTTCTCGTCTACCTTACTATTGATTTCTTTCGATAGAAATCTTTAACGGAAAAATTTAGTCCAACGCCATTCCACTAAAAACAGTAATGGTCACAAAATAAAAATCCTTTCACAGGAGTTGCAACACTGGCATGTTACTATTCGAATAGTGTTATAACTTGTGATACAATAAATGTTATAAAATATCTCATGTCAACAAACTGAAGCCCCTCCTGCCGGAAATAATTTCTAAAATCATACACTGCCTTAATTTGCTGTTCTCTACCAGTAACTCATGTAACAGTTACATCAGCTACACAAACAATCCTGTCGGAGGAACATTCGCAGCTGAGCATTATAGCACTCCGTCTTCAGGCCGCGAGTGGGCTACCGGGACCATCCGACCGCCGTGTCATCCCCAGAGAAGGATGCGGATAGGAGGGGCATGTGGTCACCACACCGCTCTCCTGGCCGTTGTGATGGTATTCTTGACCGAAGCCGCTACTATTCGGTCTAGTAGCTCATCAACTGGCATCATGACGCTGAGTGCACCCCGAAAAATGGCATCAGCGCATGGCGGCCTGGATGGTCACCCATCCAAGTGCCGACCACACCCAACAGCGCTTAACTTCGGTGAACTTACGGGAACCGGTGTATCCGCTGCGGCAAGGCCGTTGCTCCCTGAGCAATATAGCAGAAGTTGAAAATACCGCTTCAGTTGCAAGATTTCTTTTCTTTAAAACACAACCGGTTTCGGGTTCCGACATGCCCATCATCAGATGTTATAGTGACAACAAACAAGAGACTGGAGCTGATAACAGTTCTTACACGTACTAGTACACGTAAGAAAGCTTCCATATAATATTTTAGAAACCAGCTGTTTTGCTAGATGCGGTAAAACCTAAGTCAATGACAAAGTGATACCAAAAAATACTACGGACGATTGCCTGGGTAAAGGAATATGCAGTGAACACCAGGACAATTACACTTTTTGCTATGACCCCGAACGCCGCGGAGGCCAAGTACAGGGCTCGGTGTACCACCGACGAGAGCAGACCAAGGAGTAGCATACACAGGGGCGAAGCGAACTGGTAAACCACAGTGGCGAAAGTACTGCCATCTGCTGACAGGAAGAAGAACGCAGTGCTACTACCCTGGCCCTTCACAACTAGAATTAGTGATTTACATTCAACAAGAAAAAAAATTACGCAGAAAGTTACATGAAAAACGTTAAAAGCACATACTGGGTGGTTAAAGAACATAATGAACAGGGGCAATATTGAACTGTAGTAAAACTATCTGGAAGCTTGTGTCATAAAACTTGTGTATAAGCCGTAAAACCCAATGACAATTTTTCCCTTTCCACGAGAAGCATGCAAGTTTTTAATTCAGTGGGTGTATGTATGGCGATGTGGACCAACGCGACACATTCATGAGTTAAAAGACATACGCATGTGCCACTCAATTATAAAGCATCTCGCTACTGAACCACATTACATTCCATACTATAAAAAACTACAGTACCAATTAATAGCTAGCAGCAATAGCAGTAGAGGGACACATTAAAAGTGGGATTAGATTAAAACCTACTAACTAAAACCCAACGACTAAACAAGTCTTACATGAGATAAGACTTGAGAAAAATTTTACATCATGAAAGACAGGTAAATTTTAAATTAGTGACGACACAGGTGACGGCGCACAATAATGTGCCGCAGTCATACGATAAAAAATGAGAAATACACAAAGTTCTATGAAAAGAGGATATTTTACATCTGCAACTGGTTTAGATATGAACCGAAAGCTTTTAAAAGTTAATAATTTGAGACTTAAAACTCATATATGCGCACTTGGAATTTCACGCTACGTTTCTTGTCGCGGCTGTGTCTGCTTATTCGCCGGTTCGCGTACTAGGTAGGAAGGGCTGTACATACCATTGTTATAAGCGGTTATTCATTCGGCAAAAATTAGTACCATTTTTTCTAAAATACTTTTAGTACGCCTTAGCAGCTAAACTTTTGAAAATATATTTCTTTCAGTGAACTCTGCGTGACAAATTTCGGGTTAGATTTTGAATGTTAACTTGAATCATTCCTTTGTCGGTTATCTTCTACTTATTTTCGTTTTTAAATACTATAAAAGTTCCTTGTATGTAAAATATCAGTAGTCTAAAATTTTGTTTTGGTTTTATCTAGGTTAGCATTATTTTGAGCCTTAGCCGTTTGTGTAATTGCCAATTGCAATTACTGGTTTCGCCAGTTGATGTTATTAACTGCAGTTGGTTTTTTTATACTCTACTGCTACTGCTTGGTACTTTCAACGCATTTTTGGCCTCGATGTGTAAAGCCTTTATTATTGGGCCTTAAGCCATTGGTGCAATTGCTAAGAACAGAATTTTGACCTTCAACTTTGTTAATAGCTTGTGATGTACTTAATAACTCCTACTTATTCTGGCTTACCGATGAAACACACCTTTTAGTAGGTCTAAAGCAGATCTCGCAGTTGCTAAGTACCGTCAGTTCTTGAATTTTTGGATGAGCAGGGATGCAGGGCGATTAACAATTCGGTAGTAACTACTGATACTTCAATAATTTGATACTTTTATTTGGATCCACCTGTGTGGGGCGACCTTTGTTGTTTCTTAATTACAAATCTGCTCACATGCATTTCAAGAACTGCTTTTAGATCTGCCTGTTTTCTCATTTTAAAGACTTTTGTTGAGTTTAATAGTAAATTGTGATTAAGGAATATTTATTTTGTGGTCCGCGTACTCGCCAACACCTTAACAAAATTCCCAACCGCTTGAGTAGGCTGGAAAATGTATTGTTTCTTTGCTGCGCCATTGGCCAGTTTCGGCTGTGGAGTCACTTTCTAGTATATACATAGTGTCACTCCAAAGTCGGAATTAACAACAAGCGCAATAAATAAAAGATATATCTTACGGCCTACAACAGGCAATGTTTCGTTTTACGAAATATATTAAGGCTCTTAACCAGTACACAAAATTGTTTCAAAATCTTTGTATCAGACATCTAGGTTTTATAGGTCACGTCCTGGGGAAAAACTTCTATAACAGGCAAAATGTTCGCTGATGCTTCCTGGCGAGGCTATGCGTTGTTTAGTATTCACCGGCTCTGAGAAGACGAGATTCCGCCGAAATTGCAGAGTCTGCTAACCTGTGTGCTGCAAACTATTTACCCGAGTAAACTGATGGATTTTAAACAAGAAGCTACGAGTGTCTCTAACCAAGAAAAATAGTTTAGAAGCCAATCAGAAACTTTGTTTTTGTCGGGCCTGCTCCTTTTCATAATCCTCATCCACAGAGAGCCTATGCCCTGTTGGCTCTCAGGGTCATAAGCAATATAAATGATCGCATAGCGATGCAGGGAAGCGCTCACAAACGTTTTTTCTAAAACAAAAGTTTTTCTCCGTGATGTTATCTATTACCTCTAGACATTTGATGAAAGACCTTTCTAACACCTTGTACACATATACTGTAATATGACATATATCGTGATGCACAATATATGTTAATATATTGACTGTTCTGGTTGATGGTAGGCTGTGTAAAACAAACTGAATTTAGAAGTATAGAATTGAAGAAAAGAAAATTTTGAAAACTATGTGAAAGTTTCAGAAAATCGTATACTTATTTAACCATAAGACCAAAGAGACAGGAAACCGAACACAACGCATATTGCATTACATTATACTACTCTAAGCTCATTCATGCACTGACCTCTTAAACATCGATTACTTAAGTATTCCATTTATATACGACTGAAGTTGGTGTAAATTACGTAGTCGAGTTAAATTTTATCGTTTAGTTATTTGATTTATTGCTAACGCTTACAATATAATAAAAACAGTACTTTTTCTTTCCTAAAGAGTCAGTTCAAGATCATCTAACAAAATAAGATCTTATAGAGGATGAAAATTTTTTATATTATTTTATATAATTATTTATATATTTTATGGAAGCTTGTTAGAAAATGAGTCAGAGAGTTTTAAAAGGAGAGGTCTGGATTCTTACACGAACGAGCAGAGACAAATATGTCGCAGAGTACATGATCTCAATAAGATACAAGCGCAGTCTGAATAAGTGTGTCGGTGTGTGTGTGTGTATGTGTGTGTGTGTGTGTGTGTGTGTGTGTGTGTGTGTGTGTGTGTTTTACAGTTCATTATTATTTACAGTTCATTTACTGCTCAGTTTGACGATGAAAATAAAAAATTATGATATACGACTATTACTTTCTATGGCACACATCTTGGAACAAAACGATATAGGGGTTGAAACTTCCTGGCAGATTAAAACTGTGTGCCAGACCGAGACTCGAACTCGGGACCTTTGCCTTTCGCGGGCAAGTGCTCTGCCATCTGAGCTACCGAAGCACGACTCACGCCCGGTCCTCACAGCCTTACTTCTGCCAGTACCTCGTCTCCTACCTTCCAAACTTTACAGAAGCTCTCCTGCGAAACTTGCAGAACTAGCACTCCTGAAAGAAAGGATACTGCGGAGACATGGCTTAGCACAGCCTGGGGGATGTTTCCAGAATGAGATTTTCACTCTGCAGCGGAGTGTGTGCTGATATGAAACTTCCTAGCAGATTAAAACTGTGTGCCCGACCGAGACTCGAACTCGGGACCTTTGTCTTTCGCGGGCAAGTGCTCTACCATCTGAGCTACCGAAGCACGACTCACGGCCGGTCCTGACAGCCTTACTTCTGCCAGTACCTCGTCTCCTACCTTCCAAAACCATATCAGCGCGCACTCCGCTGCAGAGTGAAAATCTCATTCTGGAAACATGCCCCAGGCTGTGGCTAAGCCATGTCTCCGCAGTATCCTTTCTTTCAGGAGTGCTAGTTCTGCAAGGTTTCGCAGGAGAGCTTCTGTAAAGTTTGGAAGGTAGGAGACGAGGTACTGGCAGAAGTAAGGCTGTGAGGACCGGGCGTGAGTCGTGGTTCGGTAGCTCAGATGGTAGAGCACTTGCCCGCGAAAGGCAAAGGTGCCGAGTTCGAGTCTCGGTCGGGCACATAGTTTTAATCTGCCAGGAAGTTTCATATCAGCGCACACTCCGCTGCAGAGTGAAAATCTCAATCTGGATATAGGGGTTGTGTACTGTTTCCTCAAGAAATTATTAAGGGTGGGAACGCACGTCCTGAAACGTCATACGACTACTCTGCTGTGCATTGAAGTTGTGGAGGGCAATGTCTGATATTAGGCAACCCCTTTAGCATCAATAGTGAGTTTGTATGCTGAGGGGCTGCGATTGCAGCTTCTCACAATGGGGCTAACAGTATTTAGAACTTTATATGAGGTCGGACGCGTGCACGAGTGTCACATTAGCACTAATTCACTTCCTAAAGTGCACAACGTCACGTTTTCCGCCGTAGAGATGGACCAGTGGTAGACTTTGGGCACTATAGCTTCGACCCTCCGTAGCGTCGGTGGATGACATTCTCTGACATGTAACCGTACCCTCAAATTGTTCTTAAGAAGCCCTTAATATCCCCTCGGAGTTCCTCCGAATCCTTTGTTACACGCATTCGGGAGGACGACGGTTCAATCCCGGGTCCGGCCATTCTGATTTAGGTTTTCCGTGATTTCCCTAAATCACTCCAGGCAAATGCCGGGATGGTTCCTCTGAAAGGGCACGGCCGACTTCCTTTCCTAATCCGATGACACCGATGACCACGCTGTCTGGTCTCCCCCAAACAACCAACCAACCAACCTTTGTTACATCTCGTATACAAATCAATTGACTGACTACGTTAATTAATTTCTGGAGTTGTTGGCGGATTAGAAGCTGCACACAAGACTTTTGTGGGATTCTGGAAATTCGGTGGTGATGAGCATTTGGTGCACAGACGAACTAAAAATATACAACATAACAAAAATAGATAAAAATATCCTATAATGCGTGACTAAACGATCAGTGATCAGTCGCTGGAATTAAACTGCCGTGTATCGCTGTGGTGGATTGTGGAGAGAGGGAAGGGGGGGGGGGAGGGGCACGTAAGGGTAGATTTCAGTTTGAATGTATATATGTATCTGGATGAGGGAAGACATATGTTAGACCATGACGAAAATTCAAAAGAAGTTTAAATTATCCACAAAGGAAGTCATTCATCTAGTTTTTCAGAATCAACCTGGGACCATACCACTCTGGGGACCGTTACTTTATACCTACGGATTAAGTCTGTATTGTGCCAGGAAGACGGATAACGTTACAAGGTGGGATGAGGCAACTACGTCGGATGCTACCTTGGTGCACATGTCGTGGGAAATTGTGCCAACAGGGACTGCTTACCTTTGATTAGCTGATGTTGTAATCAATTCATGTGTCACACGCAGTGTAGTTGGTGACCGCCCAGAGAAGTGTTTCAGCTGACTTCCAGTGTGTTAAATCTGATGCCATGACGTTAGAAACAGCGGTTAAAATCAGTCATCTTTGAACAAAGCAGATTACATTGCGAGTTTAGGAATGGATAGTTTGTTTCGCGAGTCATTATTGTGAGTTCATCTACAAATACAGCTGCATGACTAATCCGCAATTCAGACTTACGTGTCTGGCAGAGAGTTCTTCGAGCCATCTTCAGACTATGTCCCTTGTGTTGCGCTCTTTAACAGCACGATGGAAAAATTAACACTTAAATTTTTCTGTAGGATCTCTGGTTTCTGTTATTTTATTATGATGATCAGTTCTCCCTATGCAGACTGGTGACAGAAAAATATTTCCACAATCAAAGCAGAAAGTTGGCGACTGAAATTTCGAGAAAAGATCTCGCCTCTTGAATAAACGCCTTTGTTTTACGGGCTGCCGTTCCAATTCGCTTATCATATCCGTGACATTCTGTCCCCTATTTCCCGATAATACAAAACGTTATTCAGTTACAAAGTGATTCAATACATTGATTTGACCAAACACAATGATTTTGATTTATTGTGTGCACTTGTTAGCAATAAGCACGGCTATGCATCATTTTCAATCACACTTGACTTATTTACCTGATGGCACATGTTGTAATATATATATATATATATATATATATATATATATATATATATATATATTGTATAATATATACAAAACAAATGACTTCATTATTTAGATGAGGCAAAAGCGTTAGCACTTTTACTTTTATAGTAATTCCTTAAAAGCTTCTCGTCGAAAGCAAAGGATTCAAGATGTACGTGCAACTTCTGAGCAGAGACAACTACATCACATGAAGATGCGGGGTTAGTGGAACTCTTAGAACTTAGTGTCTTTTTCTGATGTGGCAAGACAGACCTAGGCCCCTTAAACGTCCTACAACTCCAGGACGAGTGAAATCAGAAAGTGTTACACAATGTGTAGCCGACGGATTCTTTAATCACGTGCCGATTACAAGTCGAATACATCATCGCTGGTGAGAAGGTGTGCTGTTTGATTTCGCGGTACGTGGCATTGTAGGTGAGAAAAGGTGAGTTACACTGACGGAAAAAATATAGCAGCACCATAAAATAACTAACGTAGAGTAACGAAATTTTCTGAATACATTTGTCTAAGTAACATATTCAAGTGATTAACCTTACAAGATGAAAGGTTAATGTAAGCGCGAGATAAGCCATTGCAAATGTGATGTGCTGGTACATTAATAACGCGTGTAGCAGCCGGAATGCTAAATGCAGGTATGCAAACGTTCATGCATTGTGTTGTAGAGATACCGGATGTCAGTGTGTGAGATGAAATTCCGTGCCTGTTGCACTTGGTCGGTCAATAGAGGTACATTTTGTGGATGAAGCTGGAGTTACCTTTTGATCTTGTCCCGCATGTGCTCGATTGGGGACAGGTATGGTTATCGAGCCGGCGAAGGCGACGTGTGGACACTCTGTAGAGCGTGTTGAGTTGCAACAGTGGTGTGTGGGCGAGCTTTATCGGTTTGGATTGCTGTTCATCAGTGGCAGTACAACAAGACGAATCACCATATTGACGTACAAATTTGGAGTCAGGATGCCTGGGGTAACTACGAGAGTGCTTCTGTTGTCTTACGAAATCACACTCCAGAGCACAGCTTCAGGCGTTAAGTGGAGTGTGTGTAGCGCTCAGACAGATTTCTTGCAGGCCCCCAACTGGTCTCCTTCTAACCAGCACACGACCATCACCGGCACCGAGACAGGACCAGCTTTCGTCAGAAAACATTGCAGACCCCCACCCTGCTCTCCAGTGAGCTCTCGCTTGACACCACGGAAGTCACAAATGGCCGTGATTTAGTTTCAGTGGAATGTACACTACATGGGACCTAGCTCGGAGCTGTCCTTGAAATAACCAATTAATAACAGTTCGTTGTGTTACTGTGGTGCCAACTGCTGCTAGAATTGCTGCTGAAGATGCAGTAGAAAGCGCAAAATCCATACACTGAACACGAAAGTCTTCACTCTCCGCATTGCCACGTTGCCATCCGGTCTTCTTGCTACCGGATATTCTAGTGATTACCGATGCCCGCTGCCAGCAGTCAAGTACAGTGGCTACGTTCCTGCCAAGTCTTTCTACAGTATCACGGAAGGAACAATCGGCGTGTTGATAATGGCGGCTTTGTCGCCTTAAAGGCATTCTTGGCTAACATCAACTCACCATTTCCTATCTCAAAGATAGCTAACGCTCACGGCCATTACAGTGTGTATTTAATGCAAACCTGATTTGCATCCTTGTGGTGACTCTACTAGCGCCACTCTTATGAGACTAATGTGAAATTTGAATCTTTCATGTTTAGAAACATGCCTACCAACATTGCTAATGTAGCAAAACTCCTTGATGTCGTGACTTTTTTTTTTTTAGTCAGTGTATTTGACTGCGTCCTACAATACCCGTTTGTATTACAGGGCGAGACAGTGACGACTGAAACAAGAGTTTCGAGAATTATCACAACTTTGATATTCTTCGAGAATGAATCGCAGAAATATTACATGAACAATTGCAGGTGACACTAGAAAATAGGCACTTTTCGTCTTGGAGAGCTCTAATCTCAAAACTGTAACAGCTCGCAATAATAAAGTTATTACATCCTCCAGCACAAACATGATGCAATAAAGTGGACAACATAACTAAAACAATTGCTACTAACAAAGAGGGGAACCTACTTTTCCTCTTACGATCCATCACGAGTGACTAGAGCAGCAACGACCTGGAGTTTTTAGTGAGTTGCAGTAAGTGCATTTCAGAGATGCAGTAACACTTAAAATTCGAATAGGAATCCACTCCTCGTTTTATCATTGTACTTCATATAAAATGTAAAAACGAAAATTAAAACTGTGCTGCACTTGGGTGTGTTCTGCCAACTCAATGGGCAGGGCGGAAAATTTTTTGGACACCTCCTTTCTTATATTTTTCTGTAAATTACTTGAAATTCTGAACTTAATTTTGCAACTATATTCGCAATGCTATAAAAGCATGTAATGCGACGCAGCACAATCAGAGAATTTATGACGACAGTACTACAATACTGTGAGCTGCTGCAGCAGAAAAAAAATAGTTGTACTTAATTTATATTCGTGTATGATCGAGGGTGCATTTGTAAACAGTCTGCATTTAAGCACTTTTAATCACGGTTTCTGCCGTTACGGTGAGAGGCACAGGGAATTTAAAAAATCACTCGCGGGGGAGTCAGCAAAATGTGTAAAATTTTTTGTCAGTGACGGCAAAAATGTAAACATCCATTAGCGGAGAGCGGAAATAAATAAAAGCTGGCGTTGTCGATTGTCTCGCTAAGCAGATTTCGCGAATGTTGAATGGCTTGGGGCACGAAGCGCGGAAAAAGAGAGACGGAGGGCGTCAGAGGGAGGGATGTAGGGATAAAGCTGTCTAAAAGGACATACGTCAGCACTGTAGAAGCACATCCCTTTTCATTTCCAATACGTAAACTCTCAGGTGAATATTTTTCAACTGTGTGGTGGGTATAAAAGGCTGAGGCAAGTTTGATGTCGATGCAACAAAATCAGCTGCAGAGAACTGTAAAAAAATAAAAAAGACCAGAACGCTGTAATATTTTCATCCCGTTAATTAAAATTTCGTTCATGAACACGCTGCCTTATTCACACAATTTCGAAATTATAAGCGAAGACATAATGATATGTACCAGCTGGTTGAGTGGGACATCTTTGGCAAATAGCTCTGCCGGTAAACATTTTATGTGTCATAAGTTACCACCTAAATTTGTAAGAGCTGTAATCTACTCTGTGACATGAGTGTACAAACAAAGCAATGCTCAATATATACGGCATAGAAGCTGCTCTGTAAAAACCATCATCATTTTCTTGTTAAACGGGAAAGCTAATTTGCCGAAATAGAAATAACCCTCATAGCTGTCTCAAACTGTTGTTATTGGTGAAGTCCAGAGGTCTCGCTCATATTACTAACGTTATACTGAAGATTTAGGACTATTTGAAAAATGAAATTTATTTCAACAGAAATTACATGGTGTGGGTTCCTGTAGTCATGTCCTAGTTCATGAACCACGGGCCACGTATGAGTGGCCAAGTAAGTGGTCCCGACAGTCGGGATACCAGTTACTTTGGAATAAGGCAGGGCATCTCGGACATATTCTGAGTCATGGCCACCTTTGTGCTCATACGGCAAAGACTACCAAATCCACCGGTTAGTCCCTCAACCGTTAGGGGTAATACCCAATGGGACTCGGGGCAAGTAGGGCTAGCAACCTGCTTCCCTGGTACTTTAAATATGATGCTGGCAACAATCAGAGCAAAGTGCCTCGGACCTTTGGAGGTGACGGAGTCCCACCTCTAACTGACAAACCAGGGACTCCTAAGATACGACTTGGCAAACAAATGGTACTGAGATGGGGAGTTATTAATATCAATGGGGGCTACTCTGGGAAGAAGGTAGAGCTGGCAGAGGCTGCAAGTAAGATGGGGCTGGACGTTTTAGCTGTTAGTGACATTCGGGTTAGGGGTGAGAAAGAAGAGGAAGTGGGAGAATACAAGGTCTACCTGTTAGGAGTCAAAGCAGGAATAGCACAATGGGGTGTAGGGCTTTACAGCAGGAAAGAAATGGAACCCAGTGTAGTTGCAATAAGGTATGTAAACGAACGACTGATGTGGATAGATCTGACAGTGCCTAGCAAGAAAATTAGGATTGTGTCAGTATATTCGCATTGTGAAGGGACAGATCAAGATAAGATGGATAGTTTTTATGAGGCACTCAGTGATGTAGTTGTTAGAGTAAAGGACAAGGACAGTGTTCTGCTCATGGGTGATTTTAACGCCAGGATTGGAAATCGAACAGAAGGGTATGAAAACGTTATGGGTAAATTTGGAGAGGATATGGAGGCCAACAGGAACGGGAAACAACTCTTGGATTTCTGTGCCAGTATGGGCTTAGTAATCACAAACTCCTTTTTTAAACATAAGAACATTCACCGGTATACTTGGGAAGGCAGGGGAGCCGGATCTGTCATTGACTGTATAATAACAGATCAGGAATTCAGGAAGGCTCTGAGGGACACACGTGTATTCAGGGGATTCTTTGTTGACACTGATCATTATTTAATCTGCAGTGAAATTGGGATTGTGAGGCCGAAAGTGCAGGAGGTCAGGTCCATATGTAGGAGGATAAGAGTGGAGAAACTTCAGGATAAGGAAATCAGGCACAAGTACATAACAGCGATCTCAGAAAGGTACCAGTTAGTTGAATGTAGTCAATTACAATCATTGGAAAAGGAATTGACAAGGTACAGGGACACAGTACTAGAAGTGGCTAAAGAATGTCTTGGAACAGGAGTGTGTAAAAGTAGGATGAAGCAAACAGCTTGAATGACACAGTCAAGGCAGCCTGTAAAAGGAAAAAGAAGGCCTATCAAAAATGTCTACATACTAGAGTTCAGGTAGACAGAGAAAGTTATGTTGAAGAAAGAAACAAAGCCAAACAGATAATTGCAGCATCCAACAAGAAATCTTGGGAAGACTTTGGTAACAGATTGGAGACTATGAGTCAAGCTGCTGGAAAACCGTTCTGGAGTGTAATCAGCAGTCTTCGAAAGGGAGGTAAGAAGGAAATGACAAGTATTTTGGACAGGTCAGGAAAACTGCTGGTGAATCCTGTGGATGCCTTGGGCAGATGGAGGGAATATTTTGAAGAGTTGCTCAATGTAGGTGAAAATACGATCAGTAATGTTTCAGATTTCGAGGTAGAATGTGATAGGAATGATGATGGAAATAGGATCACATTTGAGGAAGTGGAGAAAATGGTCAATAGACTGCAGTGCAATAAAGCAGCTGGGGTGGATGAAATTAAGTCAGAACTCATCAAATACAGTGTAATGTCAGGTCTTAAATGGCTACACAGATTAATTGAAATGGCCTGGGAGTCGGAACAGGTTCCATCAGACTGGACAAAAGCAGTAATCACACCAATCTATAAACACGGAAACAGAAAAGATTGTAACAACTACAAAGGTATCTCTTTAATCAGCGTTTTGGGTAAAATCTTCTCAGGTATTGTTGAAAGGAAAGTGCGAGTATTAGTTGAGGACTAACTGGATGAAAATCAGTGTGGGTTTAGGCCTCTTAGAGGTTGTCAGGACCAGATCTTTAGCTTACGGCAAATAATGGAGAAGTGTTATGAGTGGAACAGGGAATTGTATCTATGCTTTATAGATCTAGAAAAGGCATATGACCGGGTTCCTAGGAGGAAGTTATTGTCTGTTCTACGAGATTATGGAATAGGAGGCAAACTTTTGCAAGCAATTAAAGGTCTTTACATGGATAGTCAGACAGCAGTTAGAGTTGACGGTAAATTGAGTTCATGGTTCAGAGTAGATTCAGGGGTAAGACAAGGGTGCAACCTGTCTCCACTGTTGTTCATATTATTTATGGATCATATGTTGAAAACAATAGACTGGCTAGGTGTGATTAAGATGCGGGTGACTTAGATGTGATGGCAGATTCGATTGAAAGTTTGCAAAGTAATATTTCAGAGCTAGATCAGAAATGTAAGAACTATGGTATGAAGATTAGCATCTCCAAAACGAAAGTAATGTCAGTGGGAAAGAAATATAAACGGATTGAGTGCCAAATAGGAGGAACAAAGTTAGAACTGGTGGACGGTTTCAAGTACTTACGATGCATATTCTCACAGGATGACAACGTAGTGAAAGAACTGGAAGCGAGGTGTAGCAAAGCTAATGCAGTGAGCGCTCAGCTACGATCTACTCTCTTCTGCAAGAAGGAAGTCAGTACCAAGACTAAGTTATCTGTGCACCGTTCAATCTTTCGACCAACTTTGTTGTATGGGAGCGAAAGCTGGATGGATTCAGGTTACCTTATAAACAAGGTTGAGGTTACGGATATGAAAGTAGCTAGGATGATTGCAGGTACTAGTGGATGGGAACAATGGCAGGAGGGTGTCCACAATGAGGAAATCAAAGAAAAACTGGGAATGAACTCTATAGATGTAGCAGTCAGGGCGAACAGGCTTAGATGGTTGGGTCATGTTACACGCATGGGAGAAGCAAGGTTACCCAAGACACTCATGGGTTCACCAGTAGAGGGTAGGAGGAGTCGGGGTAGACCAAGGAGAAGGTACATGGATTCGGTTAAGAATGATTTTGAAGTAATAGGTTTAACATCAGAAGAGGCACCAATGTTAGCACTGAATACGGGATCGTGGAGGAATTTTATAAGGGGGACTATGCTCCAGACTGAACGCTGAAAGGCATTATCAGTCTTAAATGATGATGAGAAATTACGAGTTTTCGTGTTACTAAACTGAAATTTAACTAGCGCTGTGCAGTCATAACAGTCCATCATAATATATCTTTGGCAAAACTGGTTTCAACAATACACTGGATCCAGTAAGCTCTGGTGCTTGAAGAAGGCGACCCTAGAAAGAGTTCTCTTTATTTCTGAGGCCTATTTTATGTGACATGAGTCATGCTCGACAGTAAATTACACGACGTAGTACATCATGTAATTTTTTGTAAAAATACTTTGAAATAAATCCAACCTTTACAGGCCGTTCTTTTTTTCTTGGAACAAAGTATACCCTATTCAAAATCTGCCCATTGTGAGGACTGCAGAGGAATTGAGTTAATGGTATACCGTTGCAAAGAACGAGATTGATCATTGACTACTTTGCGTTTCCTCTCCGCTCTTTCATTTTCCTCAAAATGTGCGTCCTCTCATGTACTGTCCAAGGTTGCCACTCAAAAAAAGAGAATTCTTACAATGTAGTCATATTTTAAAATCGACTATTGAGTTCTAAATGAAACATAATGAATAGAAAAAAGACAGTTCTGACAGGAAGTTAAAAGCACCCGCAGGATACTGGATGGGCAATTTATTTCATTCATGAGACGTGATGTGTTGCAAACGATTTAGGAAACTTTCGAAAGTAGTAACAAAAAATGTGTTGTCCATCAGAAAACAGAGATGATTGCCATAGAGCAACGGTCCAGATGAGGAGTGGTAATAGTACTCAAAAAAAGCCTGCTTCTGGAAAGAGGAAAACGAGTCGCTACCCTGGATGTGAAGGTGGTTTCTATATCCTGAAATGAATGTCTGAAATGACGAAGAGTGGGTCTTGACTGTTTTCGAAAAGTTGTCTAGTGTGTATGTGTGTGTGTGTGTGTGTGTGTGTGTGTGTGTGTGTCTGTCTGTGTGAATTCCTAAGGGCCAAACTGTTAAGCTCATTGGTTTCTAGACTTACGCACTACTTAAACTAACTTATGCTAAGAATAACACACACACACCCATGCCCGAGGGAGGAGCTGCGCAATCCGTGTCTTGGCGCCTCAAACCGCGCGGCCACTCCGCGAGGTAGAAGTTGTCTAGTAGGTCTGCTGTTAATATAGACGGAAACCACTGTGTAATATGGTTCCTGCATAACGAAGCTTGCGAAGCTAGTTTCTTGGAGTGAAGCTTCATCATCAACATTCGTATGGAACACACATGCAGTGCATTTATATTATGCAATGAATGTCACTGCGTAAAACAAAAATAAATCGACTAAATCTAGGTGCCTAATCTATTCCACTGCTGTAGTATTGGCGTTCATAAAATCATTCCACGTGCCCTTATAGCATTGTAGGAAGCACTCCTATCTTGTTTCAGTGCACCACGTAAAATATTGCGATGATATACCGATTTACCAGTTAGATTTGCGGTCAGAACTTTCGGAGATGAATTTCGCCGATAAAGCTGAAATAACATTAGAATCTGTTTACCTGATGGTCGGCGTTGTAATTATTAACATATCACTTCCAAAAGAGTAATACATGCGTTATTTTATATTCTAAAGAATGCGATTCACGGGCGATAATTAATGTTATTTGTATAATATTATTGAGGCTTCAACTGCAGTAGTGAGTGTTTACTTTGATTTGTTTACTCAGTAATGTAATTCGAACTTTTTGGGAATTCGTCAGTTACTAGAACAAATTCCTGTTTATACACCATCTGCGTAAATTTAAACAGCGTAATGCAGTTTGTTTTTCCGTTGAGATTTCTGTTTCTTCTGTTACACGAATACATTAGACCTTTCACCCATATAGTCCAGTACTTCCAGTGACGATGTGTGCTCTAAACGACATTTCCGGTTGAATCCTGTATCTGCCAAAATTTTCTTGTGAATACAGTTGTCAGAACGAATATAATGTCAAGCGTCATAAGCAAAGCACAGAGGAACGCTGTGTGCTCCAATTATAAGGCTTTCAAATCATAAATATACTTATTTAGCATGCGACATACAAAGATCAGGAATGTTTCGTCCCACAACTCGCAGACAACCAGATGATGGGAGCTTGACTCCCGAGATTCCTAGCTGCGGAGGCCATTCCTCGCGTTACCTCCACTGCGTAAGCAAAAACTTTAAGAAATCCGTAACAAAAATCAAGCGGAACAACAAAGTCTTGCCTTTTATATTATTTACAGGTAAAACTTTCGAAAATTACGAAAAATCTAGTGAGTAATTCAAACAAAGGTCACCGTGCTTGCTGTGTGCAGATTGTCTCATGACAACTTCATGAGCAGAGTTAATCTCACGTTCAGTGGGTCACGCAGTGAGGATGATACCTCGTATGACTCCTGACGACTTTGCACTTGGTTAATTTACTTTCTTCTTTGTGTGCGTCCAAGACGCCAAAATCCAAAGGAAGCGCTGGGAGAACTTATGAAATTTTTCATCAGTTTAATAGTGACGGTATTCAGAGTGACAGATCTGTTGTAGGTCGTTGCATTTACATGGTGTTAGTCCTAGCTGATCGAAAGAACCAATTAAAATGTGTTCAGTAGCACGCAAGTAAGGAGCTACAATTTTAATATGAAACAGCAGGTCATTGGTGAGGCACTAACATTTTCGGAAATTGAAAATGAATTTTTTTAGGACACAGTGGCGGCGTTTCTGTTATGTGGTATTCCTCTTTCTAAGCCCATTATGAAATACTATCGAGAGAATTATACTAGAATGTCTCTTTCAGACAGGGGAAACGTGATACCGTCAGCCGCTATATGAGAAAACAATGTCACAAAGCAAACGCGTATTAACTTATGCTCCAGTGTATTTTATTCTAGATAAAATCACATATAGTCGAAAGAGAAGGATTAAATACACTGTTTGATGTTAGGTGCAAAGACCTCGTCATCGTTGATACTGTTCTTCACGTCACGTAACTACCAATGGTCACCCTTGATGTAAAGGAAATTGTAACTCGTGTACTTTCCCACTCTAAAACAATATACAATAGCAGAAACGTCGAAAGGAGTAGTAGCCTTGTCCTAACAATGCCTCTAGGCCAATTCATGGTTTCATATGGTGGCCATTGAATTATAAAAGCTGATAATCAGAACATCATTATCTTCTAATCATTGTCTTTGTTTGCACACTGCAGGTGCTGCATAATTCCTATGACTTATCTAATTCTCAGTAGTTGTGATCGTAGTTGTCCGATCAAGATTTGGAACTCCTGAAATTTAATGAGCTACCCGTAATTCAAGGAGTGTACTGCTATTTCTGATTTCCTGTATTTGATGTACCACCCCAGTATTACATAACATCGCTCGTTACGCTTTAACACCAAAAAAGTTTCAAAACAGCTTTTTCATGGCAACACCTGCTTCAGAGACCGTGCTATACAGGGTGTGCCAGGAGGCAAAAAGTCTAGTAAATATGGGTCCTAAAATCCATATCTTAAGAGGTGTGAGCGCATCTTCATCTCCAATACTGTGAAGCAAATCTATTTTACTACAATATCTTTGCCATCCACATGTTAGGAGGTAATTCTGACCATAACAAGACAAACTTGTTAGGAAAAGGTACGCCTTCTGGCCCATGTTTACTAGAAATTGTTGCTTCGAATGATCGTCGTTACATACCAGAATACTCTCAATTCCTCCTGGGAAAACCCTGTAAGTGTAGAGGTGTCTTTATTTTACCTAGTGACATTAGAGCCATCGGTCCCTTCCTTTCATCCAGCCAGACGTTTTAGACGGTCTGTAAACGTGCATATTATGTGAGTTGGACCTAATGACAATACCAATAATAATAACGAAACTAATAATAACAGAGAACATAGATGTCACAGTAATGTCAGTCTGGTTTGAATAATTATGTAAATTTCTCATGAAGTTACGTTCTTGTAGTATGGGAGTGACGACACACTATTAGAAACGAATGGCATGAAGCAGACGAAATGAATCTGAAGAAGATAGTATCTGGTCCAGGACACTGCGAGGAATGTTAGAATAATGTAAGTAGATGACTAAGAGGGAGGGAAATGGAAAAGAAAAGTTGGGGGAATTGAGCCATACCTTCGCGGCCTATCCTCTTTGCGTAAATATACAATCAGTTTTATTTAGAAGCTCATGTTCATTGATTTCTGGTAGATCTATTTATCTCAGTAATGTAAAATTGGAGAAGCAGCGATTGAGAGTACCACCACAGCTATTTAGGTCGAGGCAACATGGCTACTAAGCATGAACTTCTGTAATATCGCCTAATTCTATTAAATATTAATCCTTATGTTAGTGTATTACGAGTACGTAAAACTGTCGCGGCAGTGGCTGTAATCTACGTAATGCTGTAATGGAGTGCAGCTGTCATATCAATGAGGCGTCACTTTTGAAATGCGAGGTAGGCATCTATTCCATCAGCAAAAAGTGGAACTTCGCTTTCATGTTCCAGAACAACACTCCTGCGATCAGTGGCTATCGCGTGTATAGGGCAAGAATCCGACTTTTCAGAGACGGTGAAGTGTAAAATGGCTGAGCGTTTAGTATACGTGTAGCTGTCAACAAATCATCGACGAAACGTATTACACATTTCTAAGAGTACATGTAAAATTGAAACAAGGTGCACAGTGATTATCTGTAATTAATTTGGCAAGACGAAACTAATAACAGTACAGTAAAATACCTTAATCTCTTTCGATGAAGTCAGAGGCCTGTTGCGGGTGCAGTCGTGTAACTGAGTCAGCAACGATACTGCTACAGTCTTGGGACAAAGAGCTCTTTGCACGCAACCGCTTTCATCTTTGTGTATGTGACTCACTGAATTACTCTATACATATTTGAGATTACTTTAAAGAACGCTCTAGCGCATCAGTAGAGCTTCATTTATTTTAAAAGTCTTGTACTCCTTTGCTGTCAGGTTTTTGTTACATTCCCAAAATAAGTTCAATAACGGTAAATTACAGTGTGCCACATGTTCCAGTAAAAGTTCAGAAAGGATTTTTGTGGCCTCAAGAGCGATCGCGTGTGACCCAGGATAGCGGCAAATTTCTCGAAAGTTGTTGCACTAAATTTAAGCTGGATATTATTGTTTTCCTCTTTTCAACATAGAATTAAACAGCCAATTGGTTCCACATAGTCGGTAGGTACATTGGCCTAGGTTTCGACACATGATAGCGGTGTCTTCATGAGAATAGATGTAAATCGTAAAATTACATTGCTAAAAAGCAATAGTTACAATGTGGAGCAGCTATACTCATGTAAAAAATAAAATAGAGCGTTCTAGATTTTGCCACGTGTGACCAGCTGGGAACAACATCGGGCTCATGTACTTCCTACCGAGAGCGTTATATTTTACTTTTGACATCAGCATGGCCGCTTCAGATTCTGACTATTGCTTTTTAGAAAATTAATTTTACGATTTACATCTCATTTTGATGAAGACACGCCCTAGTAGGTGTAGAAACCTAGGTCAATGTATAACATTAATTTTGTTTATGGTTCATTTAACTTTTTGTACTTCTTTTTGCTTCAAAATTTTCACATATTGGTACTATATATTCTGTAGATGAAAAATAAAGTGTGCTATACTGGAGATTGAAGTTCTTTGTATTGTATTTCATAACGTATGTAAAATACTATGTAAATTGTTTATTACGTTAAATAATTTTCTGATGACATTTTTTATTTAAAAATATTTATGTGTGTAAATTTTCCATGCTGATCTAAATTTGACAATTTAAGATATGGTGACGCTTAGGAACAGCGTAAGAAATAGGTGTTATTGAAGATCCAGTGAGCTTTTGCTCGAAACGAAAGTGGCTCTGGAGAGTTGAAAAGGTTGCAAGGGCGAATTAGCGCGCTACCTAGAGCAATTGCGGGAAGTACGTCACACAGTCTGTAGGCAGCAGTGATTGAGCCAACACCTGTGTGGAGCAGGAGAAGCTTTGCCTGCAAATTTGCACAAAAATGCCTCAGATGAAGACTGCAAACGGCTTATAGCACAGCTACGACACCCAAGCATACAGCCACCAGATCAGATTTTTATTTTTTTTTTTTATTTTTACTTGGTACAGCGTGAACTATTAATTTGAACTGTGTTTTAATAGTCATTCTCGAACTTCAAAGAGACTGTTTCACCCTGTTATTTCATCTTAATCATACACCTATATAGGGTTCTTTCCCGGTGTTTGATTAATCCCAGTATCCCATTTTACAGATTTATGAAGTGCCAAGTTAATGTAAAGAGGCACCATTTAAACTTTTTTGTGTTTTCTTAACTGATGCAAAGTGTTATAGTAAAAGTTTGCTTACGCAAAATTCAGTCACAGTGTAGCCAGGTTACTAAAATGTTAAATGACTATACAGAGTTAGTTCAATGAATAACAGCTTTTGAAAGAAAATTCCAGTGAGAAAGACGTTTCCTTGAAGTGAAATGTTCATTATAAAAACTGTGCAGTTTAGTATCTAAGTATTTTATTATTTAAGTTTGTTGATGATGAAAAGTACTTTTCTAAATATCCCCCCCCCCTCCACCCATCATCTAAATTCTTTTTACCTTCTTTGAAGTTATCTACTGAACTTTTTCTCTTTTAAAGACGTAGTGTATAAGGATGAGTCCAACATTGTTTATGTGGAGTAATATTTATTTGATGAACCAAATTAAACAGTAGCAAGAAAGTGGGAAAGGTTCATAATTTTTCAGTACTTCACTATTTCATTGTCTGGATAGGCTGGCGACCATTAGTACATGTTTTAAACCACTAAATGAACTTGGGACTGAGTTGTCCTAGCTTCAGTATAATATCATTCATACTGCGTTTCTGTCTAACCGCTGGGTAAGATCTTAGTAAAACAAGTGAACAGTCTGATTTACTTATCCATTAGTCACAACACAGGGTCAAATCCGGAAAAAGGGTAACTCTATTGATTAGCTTTTCCTATAACCTGGACCATCCTCACATTGTGCACAGTCTGATTTACTTATCCATTAGTCACAACACAGGGTCAAATCCGGAAAAAAGGGTAACTCTATTGATTAGCTTTTCCTATAACCTGGACTATCCTCACATAGTGTACTTTATTTGGAACTAAACTAAATTTTAGTAAGAAGGTTATACGTGGCTTTTCCCGTAACAGGACTATTTGTTCTGTTCGGGTATAGTATACGTGACAACATAGAGACAGGGTTTTCTGTTTTTTAGGCAAAAGCAAGCAAAATTACTGTAGTAGCGGTAGTGTTATAAATGTAACTACCATTTATGTACAACCGGTGGGCTGTTTAATCCTATGTTGAAACTAGTATACGGTTGCTGAACAACAGCCATGTTCAAAACTGTTATTGTTTTCCATCTATTTTCCTATAGATTCGTTCCTATACTCCCTAGACGGATTTCCTAATAACGGTTTTAGTATTATTTAGTACAGAGTCTGATATATGACAATCGCTGATCCTTTCGAGAACGCTCGTGAGCCACTCTCACAGTACGTGGCATTTATTTTTTCCTCCAATTAAATACAAACCAACAGTTTTCACTACCCAACTTCGTTTCCACTGTAGCGCAATATGATGCTCTTTCCCAATCCGTGTTAAGTCTGTATTCTAAATTTCCAAACTCTCCACACTTTCGGCATAGATTTGCAGCGCATCAATTCCCATCATTATAATAAACAGTGGATCCAGTATTTCATAGGTGTTTTCAATTTTCAGTAAGAACTCCTCTGTCTTCCCTGTTATTCGATTACTCACCATCGGCATAGCCTTTTTAAATATTTTGATTTTCGAACCACACGCCAACGACTCATTAATTAAATCAAGAATTCAGTTTTCAAATTTATTCAGATCACGTGATAGCGGTGAATACTGTTTTTCCGAATAGAAGTCACGAATTTTATTTGTTGTAATCTCACAGAGTGTGGTGACTATAAAGTAATCGGGAGACAGTGTTAAAATCCTCTTCAGGTGTCTTTATTTAGGTATAACGTGATGTCCCTAAATCGGAGAAAGATAATTCCGCAAGGTTACTTTGAGAGGGGACGGCCGATTTCCTTCCACGTTACGAGCTCGTCCGCCTCTCCTGACTGTTGCCGACGGGAGATTACAAATTAATCTTCTTCATTTTCTTATGACTTCCTGTCTAAACTCGTCAAACTCCTGACTTCTGCCAGAATTTCACTTTGCGTATGCAAAACTTGATGATTATCGATATTCGCTTCTAAACCGTATCACTGGGGTTTCGCTAATGCCAAGAAATTCAGTTTTCTCTTTACTGACCACGGTACGGAAGCACTTGCGCCATGTCACTTTACAAACTCAAAGTAAGCACCCGCACCATTAACTACGGACTGATAGAATTACTTAATTAACGTAAGGTCGCACGTACAAGGCAAAAAACTGCATCACAACTACTCTTTCACAGGAGAACAGGTCGAAGAATGTCAGCACATTTATTGCTTACCTAACAAACAATCCTGACGCTGGCCGGAGTGGCCGTGCGGTTCTAGGCGCTACAGTCTGGAGCCGAGCGACCGCTACGGTCGCAGGTTCGAATCCTGCCTCGGGCATGGATGTGTGTGATGTCCTTAGGTTAGTTAGGTTTAATTAGTTCTAAGTCCTAGGCAAATGATGACCTCAGAAGTTAAGTCGCATAGTGCTCAGAGTCATTTGAACTATTTGAACCAATCCTGACGTAACCTCGGCGACAATTAGAGGCCAATCTTTTCATTTGGTGTAGTTTTAAGTGCACAAACATATAATCACCGTCAAAGGTCGCATCATAGATTCCATTTCTCCTTCTCATTTTATTCATACTTTTCACAATAATGAAAACGTGACAATCTACTTCCACTATTATTGCGACGGAACGATTAAACATAATATACTGAAAATTTGCCAGCGAATGCAGACGGATTACGTTCTCAAATTGTGCATGGAGGACTGTTCACAGAAATATACAGACTGGGATTAGAGTTTCTTCAAAGCTGATACTTTCCAGAAATAAAATAATTGTCCCCGAACCACGGTTTCATGAGAGTAGGCCTACTGCATTCGTCACATGTCAAACGGAACAAGACATTTTCCGCTATCATAAGAGGTGTGATCCACCCATGATCGCCATGCTATGCACCCACAAAATAATCTCAGAGCCAGGAGCGATACGAAATGCATAACATGTCGTGACCTGTTCACATCGCTTTCACAGTGTTTGATCCCAATTTTCTCATCGCTTACTTTCGTGAAGATAAAACCGGTTGACATCAGAAGAACCTACGCCGCACAGCATCCAAAGTGATGAAACCACAAGGAAGATGTTTGTGACGGTAATAAAGAAAAGTAGCTCGTAAATCTAGATTACTCATGGCACGAATAGGGGAATTACTTTAAACGCCAGAGTATTTTATATTTTATTATTATAGTCGTAGCGTGGCATGGTGTATCGTTTTCTCCCTGCGACCTCATAAGAAGCTTGCGCTAGCAGTATATAGCGCCGTAGAGTTTTACGCATTCCAGCGTTCATCAGTTTATCGTCGGCAAAACCACCAGACTTATCCTACCGTAAAATATTCTTCAACATAAAAACGGGACACATAACGCACGAGTCTGTTATTGGCATGTTATTGTTGTCGTATATCTATTTTCAGGTGTGTTTTATCTTAACGCTTCAAACGCCCAGATGCGGTAAAGTCGACCGTGCGTGCATACTGCAGTCCCTTCTGGTACTGCTCCGTTACGCCGCTGTGCAGGTTTGAATTACACATCGCTGCACTTAATTAACGTAATTTTTCATGTGCTGGAAAAAGAGTCAGAGGAAATGGACGCTGTGTCGTCCTGTAATTTGCGGCCTCCAAAAGTTCTAACGCAGTTGAACTGACAAGGTAATGTCTTAAATGTTGTCCGGTTTGTGTTTGTGTTTTAGTCCTTATTTTACAAAAATGACAAGGTTTTATCTTCAGCCTATTTCTGTAGACAAAAGTTGTAATAGGATCATAACTTTATGGCTACTTCGTCCTGTAATATTCGGACTCCAAATGATTACTACAAATTCAACAAATAATGTCTCAAATGTTGTTCTGTTTGTATTTGTGTTCGATCTATTTCAGTGTATAAAAAATTGTGACATGACTTTGACGTACCACTGTGCGATGTTCTTTCATGTTTCTGCCTTTATTCCAATCTTTTTCACTGAGAGCACTGGGCATATTTGCTTGGGAGGAAAGATACGCTTTTTTCTGATTGAAAAGTTGCATTCCTGCAGTCATCTCCAGTTCCTGATTGTCGGCAGATGTTAGGGTGTCTCGTTGGGAGGGGCGCGGATCCCTGGGGAGCTGAGCAGATTCGAGGGAGTATGTCTTCTAGCTTTCGTTAGCTTAAATCTGCCTGTCCTCACTGGGGTGCAGACTGCCGTGCCGCCACTGGCTTCCACAGAGATCAGTTAAGCACGACATTTTTTTTTCTGTTTTGTGTGGACATTAAAATACTGGACGCCTTGGCACCACCCGAGCAGTAAGGGAAATTCAGTTGCTTTTGCCTCAATTTTTGCTTATTCTATCCAATTAGTCACCCCTTTACAAATTCACGTGAGTGGAATGTTTTTGGAACGTCAGCTGCATGATAAGGTTTTGATAAACTGTTGTTTCGAAAAACTGCTACATTTCTTTTATTGTTGAGAAGATACTTTTCTAGTTTCCTTTACAAAATAAATAAATAAAATTAAAAAAGACATAGCGTTCTGTTTCCCATTGCTGACAAATTTGTTCTCCTTTCACCTACTTTTGTGGTAGTCACTAATCGTTTCATAGTAAATGTCTCTTCAAGTTGATGACATCCAGTACATTTCAGTTACATTAGTAACAAAATCACATTACACATTCATTGCTCGTTGGAACACACACCATTCGTTCGTCAACATCTAAACAAAAATAGTAATTGAATGTTTCGTGAGTGAAAGTGTTAGTGCAGACGAAATACATATAGCATACAATGTGAAGAAAAAAGTGCTGTATTTGGAGATTGGTATGCGATTCCTCACATAGATTCAAGTTAAAAGTTTGTCTCTTAGTATCAGCTCCGGTGCATTTTGACACATATTCACGAAAACGATGAACTACCAGCATTCTCACGTAGTTCATCGCACCGGAATGTACAGAGGAACCCGTATCAACTTGCACTGCCGTACCAGGACACGTAGGTGACTGAGCAGGCAGCTGGGGTGTCAAACCCACATGGGCCATGGAGCTATGGTTCGAATCCTCATCAGCGTCCTTTATTATCTTTTTGGATCTCGTTTTCCTAGTTATCGTCGTTTGTAAGCAGGACATCATTTTGTCACCCGACAATAGCCTGTCACGTGACAGAGGAATCCATTAAACTCCATGCATGTGGCTACTAACCGCGGAGTGTACAACCGAACTTCGCCAAGTTGCGATTATTTTGCCACAAAACAATATAAACAAGTGATAGTAAAGTAGAAACAATCTAAAGAATACAGAACGTAATCAACTGCAACACGCGTAATAGTAGACAAAAATTTTCTCCGTTTTTTCCAGGTTAACGGATTTTCACACACATTCTAACAACAGGTTAGTGTGCCCAATATGGAGTATGACCACCTCTAGCACCAATACAGGCCTGTCAACGATGGGACACACTGCGAATGACATCTTCAATATCATGGTGAGGCAATAACGCCCATTCTTCCTGCAGAGATGCTCGCAAGTCTTGGAGAGTGGTTGGTGGATACTGACGTGATGCAACCCTCTCCCTAACGCATCCCAGACATGTTCTATGGGATTCAAATCGTGTTCTATCAGGTCTAGCATTATCGTCCATCAGGACGAAGTCTAGGTCCACAGCCGCGCATGAGATCCCGAGATCTCCTCACAATACCTGTCAGCAATTAAATATCGCTGACTCACTCGTACAATAACATGAAGAGGTGTTCCAGTGGTCAACATAATCCCTGTCCACGTCATTAGGGATCCTCCTCTATATCGGTCTCTTTCCATAAAGTTCGGTTCCCGAAATCGTGTTCCACGTTCTCTCCAAATGCAAATCCATCGAGAATAGCTCTCCACAACAAATCGGGACTCATCTGAGAAAAGAACGTTGGCGCACCTTTCGACTGTCCAGGTGGCATGTTGACGGCTCCTCTCTAGGCATACCCTTCTGTCAAGATACGCCAGATGTATACACAAATCAGGTCTCCAACAATAAAGGCCACTCTGCTGAAGCCTTCGCACACCGTTTGCCTGGATACAACACTTCCAGAGGACGCTGTGAGGTCATATGCCAGTTACAGTGCATTACTAAGATGGTACCGTTGTGTCCTTACAGCCAAATGATTGTCCACTTTTTCTGATGTCACACGTGGACGGCCCTGTCCTGATCTCCGGGATACAGTTTCATTCTCTATAAACTGTCGCCTCATCCGAGAAACAACAAAACGATTCAAATTAAGCCATCGTGCCACATCAGTTTGCGAATCTCCTGCTTCCATTCTTCCTATGGCCCTCCACAGCACAGATTCTGCAGGCATCTTCTCTGTGTCATACTGCGTCGCCTTGTGACTACACAGCGACTGTGGATGTGGGACTACCCTGCAAACACCACCGCACTTGATAGATACTCTGACGTCATTGCTGGTGTGATTCTCCGTTGATAGGAACGCCATCTTCCGTGCAGAACACGATCGTAACGACATCTGTTGACAGTTTGTGTGATTATATCGTGAATCAGACGCAGGACGCGGGAATTAGCAATTTGTAGCTTTAATTTTGGACACCAATGGGTCCTATCAATTCACGTCGGAAAGCTTCCCAGGGGGGGCGGGAGGGTACACAAACAATGAATACGTCGGTGTGCTTTTGGTGCTAGGTGCATCCAATAATCAAGCAGCTGCTGCTGCTCATTCATACCTGTATGCTGCACGATACACTCAAAGCCACAATCATGATAAGAACTTTTTTCATAGCATGAAGCAATGCCTTCGGGAAACCGATAATCTTCGCCCACAAGTAATGGACACATGACTCCCAGGGACTAGACGTACTCCACAAACAGAGAACACGATTCTTGAAAGCTTTCAGCAGTCACCTCAGTGAAGTACCCGTGATATTGCACAGCAACTCCAAATATCTCAAAACCTGGTTGTTGAAGCGTTTCCCGGTGAGAAACTGCATCGGCATCATAATACGTTGACTCACCAGCGGCCAGAAGATCACTATTCTGTGAATACTGTTTGGTGAATGGTTTTTGCACGAAGTGGAAGATAACGAATATATTATTAAAAAAAAACGTGATACGGACTGACGAGTCTAACTTAACTAGCGAAGGTATTTTGAACATCTACAACAGCCAGTATTGGTGGGAACACAGCCCACATATCACCTGAGAACGTAGCTTTTGGGCACGCTTTAGCTTAAAGCTGTGATGTTCGGCGGCAGCTAAGTTTTATGTTTTTAGCATGATGGTACACGGCAAAAGTTTGCAATGAATGTTCATAACTATTTAAATGAAGCGTTTCCAGGGAAATTGATTGGTCGTGGAAGTCCAATGTCCGGGCATCCAGGTTTCCAGGACCTTAATCCACTAGATTTTGATTTGTGGAGGCCCTTAAAGGGACAAGTTTATAGTACTTCACTCATGGATGTGCACGATCTAATAGCTCGCGTGCATGCCGCTTCGGCAATGGCGTAAGCAGGTGTGTTGTGTAGGGTCCAGAAAAGTATGATCCATCGATTGATAAAGTGTTTCCAATGCAAGGTGATCGCATTGAGCGTCTTCTCTAAAGTAAACGTTGTTCGTGTATGTACATATCGGCTCTGTGGAGGTACGCCCGGACGATAAATGTTCAAAATAGAAATATTGTGAGCAGTATAATGTGCAATCTAGTGCAGCCTAGCTATTGCGTTTTTTGTACCTTGTTGGATACAGACTATGTTACTGTATCCACTATTTTCTGTTCGATTTATTTGAGTTATGGACGAAATATTGTCTTTTACGTTTGCAAGAAGCTTATGTCTTAATGTTCAAACAAAAGTTACAGCAACAGAAAGAAACACACAAGATACCGCACTGTGGTGGTGTGAATTGGATACAATTTGATGCTATAATTGGAAAAAAATTGTTTACCACTAAGGCGGCCTGAACATTGTCTTGTCTCACTGAGCAATTGGGACAGTTCCGGCTCGTTGCAGAGTTGATGCTACCTGCTATTGGCCACGCTGCACGCAGTTACAGCGTTGCCAGAGCTCCGTTTTTTTTAACTCGAATTTCTATTAAACCTAATTGCTGGACTCTCTTTTGCTAGATACACTTTTGTTCTGAACTGGGATGCGGATCGCATACCGACCGCTATGTGAGACATTTCTTCTTCGCCCTGTGTATCTAATACTGGCACTGTACCTGCGATTATCGCTAGTTTTTTTTAAAATTTAAATAACTCTTAAGCAATGTTAATTCGAAATGTGCTAGTAACTGACTTCATATACCACATACAAAAGAGAAACACAAGCCATAAGTTCATATACTGCATGGCGTTAGAGTCGAGTTTTTTCTTACTTTCTTTGGGCATTTATCATTCTGCAACGCAGGGTCGGCCGTGGTACTGCAGAGTTAGTTGCAGAGGGTGGTAGGATGTCCTTCCTGCCGCCACCCCAAAATACTACCCCCCCCCCCCCCCCCATAAGCAGTGTACCCCACCTGTTTGCGTCTAGTGTAAGCCGTGAAATAGTGCGAACTTTTCAAATGTCTCTGAGCCTTGTAGCTGAGGCGGAACGTGGGGACCAGCCCGTTATTCACATAGCGAGTGGAAAACCGCCTAAAAACCACATCCAGGCTAGACGGCATACCAGTCCTCGTCGTTAATCCGCAGGGCGGATTCGATACGGGGCTGGCGCGGTTTCCCGACTCCAGGAAGCACCGCATTAGCGCTCTCGACCAGCCTGGCGGGGTGGCTTTACAGTCTAGCGTGGCGTCTCAAAGCTGATCACCGTATAACTTCGAATTACCGTGCGTGCCATTATGAACACTCAGTATTGAGGTATGTGACAGCAACGAATATTCGAGGTAAAAACTTCATATACCTATTCTGAATTACTTCCACGTTGGAATACAGGTAATGTACATTGCTTCTTATTTTCGGTATTATCCAGCACATTCTAGGGCTGACACTGTACAATAGTTAGTAAACGTCACAACATTCTTTTTACAAAGTGTTCATTGAAAAATATGAGTTTTTAACACATTCACGTCTAAGCATTATTCCACGTATCACATTACAGTTTCTCTTCAGTTCGCAGCAAATGTTTGAATATTCCACCGTCAATTCCAGGGCACTTGTGAACTCTCTGAAGAACATGGGTTGCTTGTCTATGTGCCTCTGCACGTTCACTAATTAGGGCAGTAGAGTCCATGGTGAGACCAAGCAGTTCATCTCACATACTCACATATCGTTTGTACACGTCAGACTTAATTAGATACCATAAACAAAAATCCAAGGCTGTAATTTCTGCCGACCTGAGACGGCCAATTAATTGTACTACAGAGACGAATCCAGCTTTGTTTTGCTTTTTGTTAGCGCAAACACTCTCACTCATAAAAGGTTCAACAACTGTTGTTGTTGACATTGATGAACCAATAGTGTATCTTCAAAAAAATGGTTCAAATGGATCTGAGCACTATGGGACTTAACTTCTGAGGTCATCAGTCGCCTAGGACTTAGAACTACTTAAACCTAACTAACCTAGGGACACCACACACATCCATGCCCGAGGGAAGATTCGAACCTGCGACCTTAGCGGTCGCGCGGTTCCAGACTGTAGCGCCTAGAACCGCTCAGCCACTCCGGGCGGCCAGTGTATCTTCCCCTAAGCAAAGAACGTGTAATGGAATTTTGCTACTGATGTAACTAAAGTATACTGGATGTCACAATTTCAAGACACATTTAATTTGGAAGAATTTATGTCCATCTCAAACTTAGGGATGAAAGGAGAAGAATTGCATCAGCAATAAGGACCAAAATGCAATGTCTAATTTTGGTAAATGAAACTGGTAAAGTCTCATACCAACAATAAAAGAAACGTAGGAGTTTCCCTAAACGTTTGCCATGTCACACAGCTGACGTTCAACAAATATTCTGCTCATATTAACTTGTAAGAGCACGACTCATTCGATTAGATTACCAAAAATTTGGAGCGAAAGCAACTGACACTCTGAAGCTGATCGTATGGCGCCATGGCCTCCTGTCCTTTGATGCCCATACAAAACAGACGAAAATGTCACGCTTAATTATTCTCCGTAGATGCCAGTGGATGTTCAGCAGTCTCTGTCCTCACTGACGACAGGTGCCGATTCCAGCTAAAAAAAGCACGGAGGAGACCGCCGTCCCACTCCCATGAAACTGCTCAACTCCACACGTAGACTCCGTCCTCTTGGCGAGACACACTGACCGCCTTTACTAACAACCGGGAACTAAAGATCATTGCAGGAGGGCGGTTAGGTGCTGCCTGGCATGTCTGGTAAAATGTGGAGGGGCTCCATGATGCTGCATGTACACTGCAATCTGGATGGCCAATGGAACGTCCTCAAGGTGTTCATTAAACGAATTTTCAAAAAAATGCAAGTAATTATATTAAGCGTTTTGTATGAACACTGTGAATGAACTGAAACGAATGTACAATGAATGTGTTTTACCTCAGAAATCATTTGAAATAGGAGAAATATGCTAATGACGTTCTTTGCTTCAAATGAGCGTGTCTGTCACAGGTCTGAATTTGACCATTCATCCTCGAACATTGTATACCAATTATTTATTCGAGCCTGGAATGAGATATGACTATCTTCCAGTGTTAAAACCAATTTCGATGTTTTAGATTCATTTTGTATGGAGATATATGTGTCCTAAAATTTACCAACTTTAAACTGGTCAGCGAATACTTTTCTAACCGCAGACTTCTAAATATATGTTACAGCAACTACTTAATTTTGAAACATCAAAATAACTGTAAATAATTACGAAAATACAGCCAACTCATTGTCAATATATGATATGTGAGGTGCGACAATAATGAGACTGATTTTCTTTGCAAGATGTGGTAACCCTGCAGGCTTGCGTAAGCACAATATCTTTAGCCTTGGTCTATCAGCTGCTTCTAGTCCAAGCGGCGCATTCATGCAACTGCTCGCCGGCCGCGGTGGCCGTGCGGTTCTAGGCGCTCCAGTCCGGAGCCGCGCTGCTGCTACGGTCGCAGGTTCGAATCCTGCCTCGGGCATGGGTGTTTGTGATGTCCTTAAGCTAGTTAGGTTTAAGTAGTTCTAAGTTCTAGGGGACTGATGACCACAGCAGTTGAGTCCCATAGTGCTCAGAGCCATTTGAACCATTTGCAACTGCTCAGCTGTGAGTTGTGCTGTAATAAGATAACATGTGTTTGTGTCTCTCGTCACGGAAATGGAACTACATAATACTGTACAACAGTATGCCATTTCTTTTTGCGTTACATTGGCTGAAAACGCGACGAAAACTTACGGTAAGCTTCAGAAGGCTTTTGGAGAGGAAGTTATGTCAAGAGATCAAGTTTTTCATTGGCATAAAACGTTTAGTGAAGGCAGAACAAATGTGAAAGTCAAAATTGAAATGCATGCTTGTGTGCTTCTTTGATTCCAAGGGATTGTTCATAAAGAGTGGTTGCCTCCTGGACAAACAGTTAACCCATATTACTACAAAGAAATTTTAGAAAGACTTTGTAAAAGAGTTCTTCGTGTCTGTGCCAACATTGCTGACAATTTGATTCTGCATCACAATAATGCGCCATCTCATACTGCTCTGTCAGTACAGCAATTTTTAAGCTCAAAACAAATTTCATTACTGCCACAGCCACCTTATTCATAAGAAATGTCTCCGTGCAACTTTTTTCTATTTCCAAGGGTCAAATCGGTGGTTAAGGGACACTATTTTCAAACAACACAAGATGTCCAAAAAGCTGTGACATGGGTCCTGGAGGATATTACAAAGAAGATGAGTTCCGGAAATGTTACCATCAATGGCAGAAGCACTGGGAAAAGTGTGTGCAATCAGAAGGGAGCTACTTTGAAGGAGACAACATTCATCTTAACTAAAACGGTAAGCAACATTTTTTTTTCACATCAGTCTCATTGCTATATTGTCGCACCTCATAAGACAAGAAGGTCTGAAATATCACATTTTTTTTATCGAATAGTAGTCTCAAAATCAAATGAGAAAGATAGCATAGCAGAGAACACACACAAAACCCAAATCAGTGATTTTTAATTTTCTAAGCAAAATTTGATAGTTTAGCTGACAAACGAGATTCAGAGACAGAGTAGCTTTGCTTTATTTACATTAAACATTAATTAAGCTCACTAAAGCCACAAAACTCATAATGCGAGAAAGACATGGTGCCACGTTACCTCTACTGGCACCTAGTTGCGCACATCCCACGTCACTGTTACGCAAATATTACGTCATGTGTCACGTCATTTGTCACGCTACTTTAGTGGGTGCCCTGCTGGACACAGCGACAACTGGATGCGGGAATGAGTAGGCACAAAGGTCACTTACCAGTAGGTCACATCTGTGAGAAAAGCTTACAGCAGCGCGCGTCCACGTCGTCTTGCCTGGCTCCTGAGTCTAGGGCAGGGCCGCACAAACACGGATAACCGCACGCGTTCAAAGCGAGGTGCAGCGAGTGCCTGCACAGTGCATCGGTTCAACTCGGCATACTTCGCCTCAACTCGGCTTGCTAGGTGAGGCCGACGCTGTGCACTGCCGTATGCGCTGCCAGATGGCTTAGTCTACATTGGAATTCGTAAGCGCAAGACAATTACGGGAATAATGGACCCATGTGCTCCAAAAAAAGGGAAAATTACCGAAAGTCAATTTAAACCGTAATGGGAATTCTCCTACTTTTTTGTGCGTTGTGACGATAAAGCCAAATGTCTAATCTACGGTACACTAATTACGTGTGTCAGAAAATCGTCTATTGAAAGGCACTACGGCAAATTGCATTCAGAAAAGTATAGTGATATAACAGGGGATACCAGAGTGGAAGAATTACGGAAGTTGCAAATTCTTGCAGAAAAGAATTCTGTATCTACAAACGAGGTTTTTTGCAAGTACTTTAGCATGTATATTTTGGTTAAAGGTCATGCGAAACGAAATAACATTTGTTTAGATTCCTTAATTTTCGTTTTCACATAAATTATTTCTAACATATCTTTTTTTCTCTACTTTCAGGTGAACAAGATGAGGGGTGTTGCGAAAGGACTCTCAGAGATAGTTACAAAGTTGCTCTACGTTTAGTAAGAGCTGGGAGGCCATTTGTGGACGGGCCATTAATAAAAACATTATGTTGGACGTAGTAGAGACAATGAATCCCACATTAGCTCCCGCGTACAGCAGAATACCACTTTCCAGAATGACAATACATCGGAGAATCAACGACATTGCTGAGAATTTGCATGAACAACTGGCAGCCAAAATTGAAAATTTCCTAGCGTACTCCATCGCACTTGATGAGTCCACGGATATTAACGACACGGCTCAGTTAGCAATATTTTTGCGTGGCGTGGACGACGACCTACGTGTAACGGAAGAAATGGTTCAAACGGCTCTGAGCACTATGCGACTTAACTTCTCAGGTCATTAGTCGCCTAGAACTTAGAACTACTTAAGCCTAACTAACCTAAGGACATCACACACACCCATGCCCGAGGCAGGATTCGAACCTTCGACCGTAGCGGTCACGCGGTTCCAGACTGAAGCGCCTAGAACCGCTCGGCCACGCCGGCCGGCGTAACGGAAGAGCTCCTGAATATGATTTCGTTGAAGGACACTGTTACAGGGGCGGATATTTTAGCAGCTGTTGAAATGGCAGCTGAAGGAATAGGACTCCCTTGGGAAAAGCTGTTTTCCGTAGCCACAGACATGGCACCAGCAACGTGCGGTAAAGCAAAAGGGTTTATCGGCCTACTGCGGAAAAAAACTTAACATGCCGAATTTACCTTCCGTTCATTGTTTTGCACACAAAGAGGCTCTTTGTGCGAAAGTTATCGGTCTTCAAGATGTGATGAAGGTAGTGGTGCGTAACGTGAACTACATTCGTTCTCATGGACTCACTCATCATCAATTCAAAGAATTTTTGATTTCCTTTGAAGAGGAGTATCCAGATATTCCCTACCACGCTGAGGTGCGCTGGCTGAGCAAAGGGAAAGTGATTTCCCGAATTTTTCGACTACGCAACACTGTGGTCCGTTTTTGGAGAGCAAAGGGCGTCCGGACCACTTTTTCATGACCCTGAATGGGTAGCTGATTTAGGATTTTTAGCAGACATTATGGCTCTCCTAAATGATTTAAGTCTGAAACTCCAAAAAGAAAACAATCTCATCAACGATATGATCAGCAAAACAAACGCTTTCCGGTATAAACTGAAGCTCCTCAAAAACAACCTTTCAGAGAAAAATACGCAACACTTTTCTGAACTACGTAAGCGAGATATAAATTCTACCTTTATTACAACAGCCTGATTTTTATAACAGCTGTAATCAAAACGGTACTATGTTTTTGTTTGACTGCATCTGTGCAGGAAGGAGCGCGCTTTGAACAATACGTCGAGGTGCTACAATCCCGTGAAAATGCGTTTAACGACCGATTCCAGGTAATGTGCCGGTATATGACATACAGCTAAATAAAGGAGACTGCGTTACATATGCAATTGTAACATTAAATTAAAACCAATAGTACACATTACATGTTTATTAAAATCTATCGCATTTTAGTACTTCGAAACAACGGCTTACATTACTTTCATTTATTAACATTGGCTTTGTTATTGTTTCAGGAAATTACCTACCTGCAGCCAGTTCTCGATGTTTTTGTGAAACCTTTTTCGATGGATATTGAAAGTGCGCCTTCAGATTTACATTTCGAACTAATTTATCTGCAAAGCGATGTTCACCGAAAGGATGTGTTTTACAATACAAAAGGTTTGCTCCAATTCTACCAGAATTTTCCGAAGGAAGAATTTTCCAAGTTACACAGAGAAGCAGCGAAGATTATTTCTATGTTTGGTTCCACTTGTGTGTGTGAAACGTTTTTTTCTGTTTTGTCTTGTACAAAAACTAGACTGGGTGCGAGTATTTCTAATTGTAATTTAAAAAATTCTCTCAGAATTGCTGTCAGCCAATCTCTTGTTCCAGATATTAGTAGCATAATTGGAAATAAAATAAAGAGCAAATAGGAAGATACATTTGTGTTGAAACCAAATTTAAAATTGTTACCATTACAGTTATTATATCAATCTCTTTTGTACCGGTACACCTAACTAAGCTCTCCACCTAGTGTACATTAGTATTTGGCAATGACGAAGACAACAGGGTATAAGCTTTGAAACAGGTCAAGACAGGCAGCGCGAGCGACACAAGCTAAGGAAGTGAGAGGCAGCGCTGTTGCGAAAAGCCGAGGAGTGGGGGGTCTGCACCGTCGTCAACATAGCGCAGCCGTCTTCTGCACTCTGCACTGTGCGATGCACCGGTGCATGCGCCTTGTGCGGCCCTAGACTCTAGGGCCTAGTTTACACGGCGACACTAGGTTGCACGCAACAGAATAATGTTCGCTTTTTGGATATCTATGCTTTTCATAGGTGTTTCTGGGATTTCAGTGATGCTGGTTACAAAAATAAGTAACATGTTGCTGCTCCCGGGATCGTCATGTTCGATCAGAACATAGATAGTTTGACAATATTTGAGCTGCAGGGCAAAATTTATTGAAATAAGAGCACATATACAACTGAATTAAGAAAAATATAAACAAATGCAATTCTGGCTGTAGAAATGCTCTTGTCTACAAGACTAAAATCCGAGTTGGCCCACCCTTTTTTTTAAGGAATATTGTTGACAGGAGGGAAGGCAACGCAAATCAAGAAGCTGCAGTCTTTATTCAATATTCTTCTATTTAAAACGTCGCAGCAGTGCTCCCCATTCACATATGTTTGAATTTTGAAATATTGCCACTGTACAGATCTATCTTCAAGAGAGTAGTTTGCAAACCATTCTCTTCTTAATGCGGCCTGCTTCGAATAATTACTGCTATTAATGTTAATAATTATTACTGTTAATAGTTATTGGTGTTAATGAAAAAGTATCATCACTAAAACCGCATCATATAATATGCCGAGTGTTCTCGATTGTAATGCATGCAATGTGATCTGTAATTTCATTTCTAGCGACAGTGCTTCATTCATTAAAATATCTTTATTACTTATCGCATAATTAACTCTATTTAGCATAAATGTTAACAGTTCTGGGGACATTCTAAGATACGTAAAAGAACAAATGGTTGAAACGGCTCTGAGCACTATGGGACTTAACTTCTGAGGTCATCAGCCCCTAGAACTACTTAAACCTAACTAAACTAAGGACATCACACACATCCATGCCCGAACCAGGATTCGAACCTGCGAGCATAGCGGTCGCGTGGTTCCAGACTGTAGCGCCTAGAACCGCTCGGCCACCCAGGCCGGCCGTAAAAGAACATCTTCGATCTTCCATTACAAATTATTTCAGCAAGAATGCTGAGCCACCGAAATGACGTCATGTCTTCATTCAGTCACGAATCGAAACACGTTTCTTTTTTTTTTTTCTTATGCAGCTATTCCACGCAACAAGCTCTAACTCCATTACAACTCGTGCGACGTGCAGCTGCCAAAACTTTCATTTCAGACACGACTCACGAACCCACAAAACGGCGAAACTGATGTATATGCTGGTTTCGCCGTGTCTACGGTCAAATGTGAAACCATTTGCGTGCAACTCATTCCACGCAACGAGTGGCGCAACCCAATGTCGTCGTGTAAACTAGGCTTAATATGCACTGTCCGCTGCCTGCTTACTGCAGGCACGGTGCCCTACATCTGTTTATGATTTAATACAAGGAACTTTGTCATCTGCGATTCTACAGCTTGTTTCCATATTACACGGCCGTCATTAATGAGGAATGAGCTTTAATTTACCACAAGGCATCAGAAGGAAAAGACGAGATAATCCGCTCGAGCTACTACAGTTGTGAATTCTCATCAAAACACATCAGAAGAGGAACAAATAATTCAATTCCTTATTAAAACCTGCACTCCCAGACAATATCAACTTACACGGTCCACAACGTTAAATAGCACTTACGTTAAAAGACATACAGTAAAATAATGTATGAATAACCTGTACCATTCTGAAATTTTAGTACCTACTATTGCGGCTGGTTGTATGTTTAACAGTACAATGAACATTCGGGATCGCTAATTATTTCTTTAATTTAGCACTTTCGAATATTTATTGAAGTAAATCCAAGTTAACAATAATGTTTCACTGAATGTAGACTTTGAACACACGTAATGGAAAAAACAAATTTGCATCATCATTGTGCATCTTTTAATCAATAGTTAACATGATTTGTCACCTATGGTTGTCTAAATACTTCTAATTTTCACTGCATGTTGTACAGACTTTGAGAGAAAGCTGGTTTAATTTCTATCTGATAGACTGCAATTGCTTACCTCTGAGGATATTAATTTACTTTGCTCCAATATTATTGTACAGAACTGTGGTACATGAATCAACCTTAGAGTATTCAACATAGGAAATGGATTCATTCACTGTTTACGAAATGAAAACCACGTAACAACAGAAGTACATTTCACATAAGTAGTTATAAGGGTCATTTTCCATTTGCGGGTAAGAGCTTCACATGGCCACATCTCAAGAAGACCACGTTCACCACCATACTGGCTATAAAATTGATTGAATATGTTTGTCACTTTGAAGAGCAGTCTCACGCATCCACAACACTTGCTAACCTAATTCCGTCAAATGCAACAATTTGGCATTTAGCTTCATCCAGTAGTTAAGATTCCGTACAAGAAGCTGCTTCTTTTGTATAGTTAGCCAATAAGCAGGCCAAGCAACTTCCTGAGGTCAGCTTCATTGTTAAAAAAGCGGTCTATTAAATGGCTGTAAGGAACTTGATCAAAATTATTCGTAATGACGGCGTAACTGCGCTACATAATTTACGGCTCCAAAGCAGCATTTTATACCACTGTAATTTAGGGGTTTCCTTCGTACACTGTGTCCAAGACACACTCACATCGTACTCTCACGAAGAAAGTCATGATAAAGGGCGGGATAGCAAGTCGCTTTTCGTCTTTCGGTATTTCCGCTGACTTGTAGCCTATACGTATGTGGTTTCCCTGTGAGCACGGCTCTCTCTCTGTAAATATACAGACGGAAAAATATCGCAACATCAAAATATAATCAACGTAGAGTAATGAAATTTTGGGAATGCATTTGTCTGGGTACTACATTCAAGTGATCAACATTCCAAGATCAAGGTTAATGTAAGCGCGAGATAAGCCGTTGCAAATGTGAAATGCTGGTACGTTAATAACCGGTGCTACGGTGAGACCGTTGAATGCTAGCATTTAAACCAGAATGCATTTTGTGTTGTATAATTGCTATTTTCAGTTTGTGGGATGGAGTTCCATGTCTGTTGCAGATGGTCGGTCAATACAGGGACTGGTAATGCTGTTTGTGGAGCCTGCCGGACAGTCCGAGCGGTTCTAGGCGCTTCAGTCTAGAACCGCGCGACCGCTACGGTCGCAGGTTCGAATCCTGCCTCGGGCATCGGTGTGTGTGATGTCCTTAGGTTAGTTAGATTTAAGTAGCTCTAAGTTCTAGGGGACTTAAACCTCAGATGTTAAGTCCCATAGTGCTCAGAGCCATTTGAACCATCTGTTTGTGGATGACGGAGTTGTCATCCGATGATGTCCCATAGGAGCACGACTGCAGACAAGCCTGATGATCGAGTAGGCCAAGGCAACATGTTTACACTCTGTAGAGCATGTTGGGTTAGAATATCGATAAGCGGCCGAGCGTTATCCTGTTGGAAAAGACCCCTGGAATGCTGTTTATGAATGGCAGTACAACACGTCGAATAACCAGACTGATGTACACAGTTGCAGTCACAGTGCAGGGGATAAGCACGAATGTGCTCTTGCTGTCGTACGAATTCGCACCCCACACCATAAATCGAGGCGCAGGACCAGTGCAACAAGCACGTAGCCAGGTTTGTTGCAGGCCTCAACTGGTGCCAGCACAGGCACCGAGGCAGAACAAACTTTCATCAGAAAACACAAAAACACTACAGACCTCCAGCCTGACCTACAAGAGCTCTCGCTTGACACAAATGGTGATTTGGGGTCCTTGGAATGCACGCTGCAAGGTGTCTGGCTCGGAGCTGTGTGTGAGATAACCGATTTCTAACAGTTCGTTGTGTCACTGTGCAGCCAGCTGCTGCTCAAATTGTTGCTGCAGCCGCAGTATTGTGCGCCAGCCATACGCCGAAGACGATAGTCTTCCCTCTCGGTAGTACCATGTGGCCGTCTGGAGCCCGTTGTTCTTACGACCGTACTTTCTCGTGAGCACTGCTGCCAGCAACCATGCACAGTGGCTACATCTCTGCCAAGTTTCTCTACAATATCGCAGAAAGAACGTTACATAACCTCTTTCAAACTCTGTGAAGTGTTGAAATTGGTGTCTTTGTCGCCTTAAAGGCATTCTTGAGTAACATCAACACTTCACGTGTAATTTCAACGATAACTAACGCTCACGACCGTTATAGCGCGTTTTTAAGACAAAACTGATTTGCATCCTCGTAGTGACGCTACTAGCGCCACTCTTACGCGACTGGTGCTAAATCTGAATAGACATCATCTTTCAGATGTAGAAAGGCGCCTACCATCATTCGTTTATGTATCACAACTCCTTCACTGTGTTGTTATTTATTTTCCGTCAGTGCATTTTCATCCGTTATGACAATGTTATTTGATTGTTTAACCTGCACGCACTATTGTTTCATTACTAAGAACTAAGCAAGAAATAGGTACAAGAAAAAGTGAAAATTGGTATGAAACAATATTCATTACAAGAGGTATGCAGAGAACTGAAATCGGCCACCAGATGATGTCATCTCTTAACATAGTGTAGTCTAGGTGCATGCTACTCAATTAGTATGACTACAGTTAGATGGTGTCAGTACATACATTTCTGATATCAATCGGCAATCTTCTTGAACCTAAAACAACTTTCTGTTTCCGAAAGTAGAACAATGACAGGTAAGATTGGTATATTACTGAAGCGGGGGTCAGTGTTTCGTTGCACAACGTCTGGCTGCTTTCAGCGTCTAGGTCTCCACCACCTCGAGCAGGGAATCTCTATCCCTGTCCAGCCATCCCGACACTTTTTACAGAACTATTACCAACTACGAGTAGCCAATAAGGAGCGTCGTAGAGAAACCACACGTTATGAGCGAACTCGCTTCAGAACATAGGCATAATGGAAAAATGGATATAAAATCCTTCAAAACTGTGTCCTTTTTGGATTTTTTTATTCGCTGATTACGAATCCGATGTCCTAATTACGAAACTCAAAATGCTGGATCCAATTTGCCGGATGAAAAATTATAAATCTAGTGTATTCGAGTAAAACTTTGGATATAAAGCATTGTGAAGGCACTGATAAAGAATTAAAATTGGAAATTTCCATATTGAATTGCTTTATTCAATATTTTACATTTTTCAGTTGAACTCATAGTCACATTAGTCGCTTGTGTCATCATTGCTTTCAGAAGGGTGACAGTGTGGTTGTCCACTGGGAGATGGCTGGGAAAACAGATATTTTACCTCATGTGGCATTTGTTTATTTGAATATTTTTAGCATGTTACAGCAGAGTCAGCAACTGTAAAATGTAATTATGTTAAGTTTCAGCCTACAGTTGCAATAGCAAAACTTTACCTAGGTTTCGGATATAATAATGTAGGCTTCTTCAGAAATGTCACAATATAAAATTAAATTGAAACATGCCAGATATTGGCCTTGTCAAACTTAGTACTACAGTACATAGTCAAAGACTGCGTCACTTCTAGATTAGCAGAAGCGACGCAGTCTTATGACTATGTACCGCAGTACTAAAATTTTAAGTTTGACGAGGCCAATATCTGGCATGTTTTAATTTAATTTTATATTGTGACGTTTCTGAAGAAGGCTACATTATTATAGCCGAAACCTAGGTAAAGTTTCTTTGCTCATGCAACTGGAGGCTGAAATTTAATATAATTGCATTTTTTTATCTTCTCCGATCGTACATGAATGGTTTGAAGACACCAGAAGCCAATGGAATACGATATGCACCGTTCTATCACGGGAATCCTCTCGATAACGCCGTGTGTCCTTATTCCGAGCTTCTTGCGCATCTTCAGGTAGCCGGCCAATTGGCAACGGAGCAGCTTCGATTATGGTATAAGCGTTCGTCAAAGCTTACATGGGCTGATGACGGCATTGGTAATTATTGCAGAATGTTGTGAGTCTGAACAAGTTGGACTTTCGAGAGATATACATTTTAAGAGTCCTTGCTAATTATATTTTAGTTCTTTAGTTCCCTGTATAAAATCGGAATAGTTCTGCAGCAATTAGCGAAATTTTAATCATGTAAATAAATTATTTTCAGATTTTCGTAACAATTATTATGATCACACTGCGAAAATGTCTCCAAGATGATGATTATGATGTTTGGCTTGTGGGGCGCTCAACTGCGCGGTTATCAGTGCCCGTACAAATTCCCAACCATTGCTCAGTCCAATCTCGCCACTTTCATGAATTATGATGAAATGATGAGGACAACACAAACACCCAGTCATCTCGAGGCAGGTGAAAAATCTCTCCAAGAATTCTACAGGAAACCCCAATGGCATTTTTGGAGCAGATAATAGTTTATGATATGACTGCAATAATGAGGAACAAAAATTACCGTCCACTAAAAAAAAAAACAAATCTGTGACTGCAAATAAATTTGAACACATTAACTAACCTATTAAGGTAGCAAGAGAGCTATTTACAAAAGTGGGCCACGCAGAGGAAGTTTTGTAGCCAAAGATCTCGGAAAATATCGGTAGTAGCTTAGTTTTAAGTCTGTATGTCATTACACAGGTTAAAAATGCCTAAAACATGCCTCCTGGAATGACACCCAACTTATTTTCTTCTGACAAGTAGACAGGATCGTTGCAGTGTATTAAACAGGCCACAAAAGCAATACTTGAAAAATGCGTCATTGATCGTCAACTGCCACGGTGCGTATTACATCGATTGTACCATAGTATTGGAGAAGTATGCGCCAGTGCAGTCTACAGAATATTTCGCGGGAATAAGCCTGAACGAGCACCTCTTGTCTTCTATTCTTGTCCATGTTTTCATGCGAGCTGGCCCTCTGTGTGCCGTGTGGAGCTTAACGTCTTCTTACGACTGACGCAACTGCCTAACGACATCATTAAACAACCTGGGTGAGCCCATATATATCCCGGATACTGAATATCGTGCACTGACTAACCATCAACCAGCTCCTTCACAGGAAAAAAACCCTTCTTATGTCCACATGCTCGGTAACTTGAACAGTCCCCTCTTTTCGTCAATACGAACTCTTGCAGGAAGTGGGACCCCCACTTTCGGCTCAGAGGAAAACTATAAACTTGAGGCAAATATTTGCTTCAACAGTCACGTTTTGTGCTATCTTGCCGCTTGAGGGTGTAGGCAGGATAATCGCGCTATTTCCACACACAGCACGTTCAGAAATGCGATGTTCGATTTCTTTCCGGCACCCGGCGCGTAACCGCTGGTATCTCCATGCCATGCCAGCGCCACCAGCGCACTCTACGTCGCCGCACACCAATACCACCTCGATCACGTGTGTCTAGAAGTCTTTCCTTTAACTCCTAATAAAAACTTCCGAAACAATTTCGTCAATATAATCACTATCATCATCATCATAAAACGCTTAAAACATAGTATAGCCATAAAAATGTATTCAACATCAAAAAATTCTTGATGCTGAACTTTCATTGTAAATAGGAGTAGTAACATTGAAGCATGTCGTATATTTCTACCGTCGACTGAGTTCTTGTATTTCCAATATTGCATTCAGCACTAGTTTATTTCTTCTCCTCAGTCCTAGTTGAAAGTGTTTTGAGTTCTGTGTCTAGACGCGTGAACTGCATCTGTTCTGACCTTCTAACAGATACTCGTATCCAGGAAGATTTAACATTTCCATACCAATGCTCTTTGTTGCACTGGCCAATACAGACTGGGGGGGGGGGGGGGCGGCGTAGGGGGGGAGGGGGACAGACCACCTTCAACGACTAGAGACAACACGTTCATATTCACAGATCAAGTACATTAGTATGTTCTGTAACAATGATTGGCATTTCAGTCACCTTGTTTCAGCATGTGTCCTGTTGCCTAGTAGGCACAGGATCCGCAGTGGCCCCCGATAACTTGTTCCATGCGTGATGGCATCGACACGTATAAGACGCGAATAGCTGTCCTGTGGTGTAGCCATCCATGTTGCATTCACGTCGTTCCGAAGTTCAGCTGGGGTGTTTGGCATTGGGTCACAGGGCTGCACCCTCCGTTTCACCATATCCTACATATTTTTGACTTTCGACAGATCTGGTGATGCACAGGGCCAGGGCAAAAGGATGACTACAAGAGGCTCGTGTTCGTGCAGCAACATGTGGTCGTGCATTGTCTTGCTGAGAAATGACGTCTGGGATGTTGCACAGAAAGGGTGTGGCTACGTGTAGCAGGATGTCATTCACATAGATCACACTGACCGCAGTGCCCTGGACGCGCACCAGCTGGTGGTTGTACCTAATAGCACATCACGGTATGAGGCCTTGTATTGGCGCTGAATGTTTTGTGCGAGTGCAGTTATTGTGCGACCGATGCCCTACTTTACAGCGAATCAAAATTCGGCCATCATTTTCTAACGAACAAAATCTGTATTCTTCCGAAAACACTATCTGAAGCCATTCCTCTCCACAGTGAAGTCGTTCCAGGCACCATTGCCGTCTAACATGTTTCAGAAATAAACGGCGACGGCGACGAACTGCCTCCCATGGTCGTGTACGATGTGTTACACTACTCCACTGTTGAGCCACAGCCCAGGAAGAGGCAGTCCTCACCCGTTTCACTGCCGAAACACTTCGTCCCACACGAGCAGCAATTCCCTGAACGGATGAATCAAATTCTTTCATGTCAAAATGCGCCCTCCTTCACGCTCACTGATTTGATGATACGGTTCGCGCATACGTCTCCGAGGCACCCTGCATGTCTGCTCAGTCACTACAGCTTCAGTTTCAATGCTTGAACGTTCATATAGTTTCCTAATAAATTCATTGTCTGATTTCTCAAGTAAATTTCTTATTGTTACACCTGTTAGCTTCATTCTTTTATACATGCTACACGTACCACGGAAGTACGATCTTTCACTCGCTACACCATTTACCGGATGACGGAGGATGAGTGTCGTGCAGTTACACATTGAGTCACAACAGTCGCTATAACTCAACAATAAATGTAAACCGAAAGTTCTTCTTATTATCAACTTTAGCTACGCATTACATAAAATGACATGTATTAAATGTTTTTCCTTTAGTTTTCGAGGCCAGACGTGTTTAGTGTATAACGCATCATGCATGAAGCCTCCTTGAAGAGAAGCCTATTCTGATCGGTTACACACGAAGAAGTAGCACAAATGTTTCGGAAAGCATCGTTTTTAGGTTTCCGTATCTCGGTCGGTAAAAGCGAAAACCTTACAGGAACACATTGTCGTACGCCTGTCTGTCCGCCTGTTAAGATCTCTCTTTCTCTGGAACGGGTGGGGGTACCAAGCTAAAATTCATGTCAATTGCTGCGGTCTACGTTCCCTTGGTGCTGAAAAAGAGTTAAGCTTCTAAACTGATGCAGTCAAAAAATATGGAATTTTGTGTCACATATTTTGTTAGTGTTGTATACATGGAAGAACCCTGGAGATACTAAAAGGTTTCAGATAGATTATATAATGGTAAGACAGAGATTTAGGAACCAGGTTTTAAATTGTAAGACATTTCCAGGGGCAGATGTGGACTCTGACCACAATCTATTGGTTATGAACTGTAGATTAAAACTGAAGAAACTGTAAAAAGGTGGGAATGTAAGGAGATGGGACCTGGATAAACTGAAAGAACCAGAGGTTGTACAGAGTTTCAGTGAGAGCATAAGGGAACAATTGACAGGAATGGGGGAAAGAAATACAGTAGAAGAAGAATGGGTAGCTCTGAGGAATGAAATAGTGAAGGCAGCAGAGGATCAAGTAGGTAAAAAGACGAGGGCTAGTAGAAATCCTTGGGTAACAGAAGAGATACTGAATTTAATTAATGAAAGGAGAAAATACAAAAATGCAGTAAATGAAGCAGGCAAAAAGAAATATAAACGTCTCAAAAATGAGATCGACAGGAAGTGCAAAATGGTTAAGCAGGAATGGCTATAGGACAAATGTATGGATGTAGAGGCTTATCTCACGAGGGGTTAGACAGATACTGCCTACAGGAAAATTAAAGAGACCTTTGGAGGAAAGAGAACCACTTTTATGAATATCAAGAGCTCAGATGGAAACTTAGTTCTAAGCAAAGAAGGGAAAGCAGAAAGGTGGAAGGAGTATGTAGGGGGTCTATACAGGGGCGATGCTCTAGAGGACAATATTATGGAAATGGAAGAGATGGAAGAGGATGTAGATGAAGATGAAATGAGTGATATGATACTGTGTGAAGAGTTTGACAGAGCACTGAAAGACCTAAGTCGAAACAAGGCCCCGGGAGTAGACAAAATTCGATTAGAACTACTGACAGCCTTTGGAGAACCAGTCCTGACAAAATTCTAGCATCTGGTGAGCATGATGTGTGAGGAGAAATTCCCTCAGACTTCAAGAAGAATATAATAATTCCAATCCCAAAGAAAGCAGGTGTTGACAGACGTGAAAATTACCGAACTATCAGTTTAATAAGTCACTGCTGCAAAATACTAACGCGAATTCTTTACAGACGAATGGAAAAATTGGTAGAAGTCGACCTCGGGGAAGATCAGTTTGGATTCCGTAGACATATTGGAACACGTGAGGCAATACTGACCCTACGACTTATCTTAGAAGAAAGATTAAGGAAAGGCAAACCTACGTTTCTAGCATTTGCAGACTTAGAGAAAGCTTTTGGCAATGTTCACTGGAATACTCTCTTTCAAATTCTGAAGGTGGCAGGATCAAAGTACAGGGAGCGAAAGGCTATTTACAATTTGAACAGAAACCAGATGGCAGTTATAACAGTCGAGGGACATGAAAGGGAAGCAGTGATTGGGAAGGGAGTGAGACAGGGTTGTAGCCCCTCCCCTATGCTATTCAATCTGTATATTGAGCAAGCAGTAAAGGAAACAAAAGTACAGTTCTGAGTAGGTTTTAAAATCCATGGAGAAGAAATTAAAACTTTGAGGTTCGCCGATGACATTGTAATTCTGTCAGAAACAGCAAAGGACTTGGAAGATCAGTTGAACGGACTGGAAAGTGTCTTGAAAGGAGGGTATAAGATGAACACCAACAAAAGCAAAACAGGGATAATGGAATGTAGTCGAATTAAGTCGGGTGATGCTGATGGAATTAGATTAGGAAATCTGACACTTAGAGTAGTAAAGGAGTTTTGCTATTTGGGGAGCAAAATAACTGATGATGGTCGAAGTAGAGAGGATATAAATTTAAACTGTCAATGGCAAGAAAAACGTTTCTGAAGAACAGAAATTTCTTAACATCGACCATTGATTTAAGTGCTAGAATTTGTTAACATCGACCATTGATTTAAGTGTTAGGATGTCGTTTCTGAAGGTATTTGTATGGAGTGTAGCCATGTATGGAAGTGAAACGTGGACGATAAATAGTTTGGACAAGAAGAGAATAGGAGCTTTCGAAATGTGGTGCTACAGAAGAATGCTGAAGATTAGATAGGTAGATCACATAACTAATGATGAGGTACTGAATAGAATTGGGGAGAAGAGGAGTTTGTGGCACACCTTGACTAGAAGAAGGGATCGGTTGGTAGGACATGTTCTGAAGTATCAAGGGATCACAAATTTAGCATTTGAGGGCAGCGTGGAGGGTAAAAATCGTAGAGGGAGACCAAGAGATGAATACACTAACCAGATTCAGAAGGATGTAGGTTGCAGTAAGTACTGGGAGATGAAGAACTTGCACAGGATAGAGTAGCATGGAGAACTGCATCAAACCAGTCTCAGGACCGAAGACCACAACAACAACATTTTGTTAGTCGAAAACCCATTCATCAGAACCTACGAATGAACTATCTATACATATAGTTAAGCTTGTACAGAACCCTCAGAACTCGAGCCTATGGACGCACGAGTACGTGTGCGTGTGTGTGTGTGTGTGTGTGTGTGTGTGTGTGTATGTTCCACATCTCCCCCTAAACCATTGGATCGATTCCAACCAAATTTGGTACACATATCCGTTACCAAAAGGCAACGATTGTCATGGGGCAAGACACACCCACCTTTCACCTTCTTATCATAGATCAGGAGATATTACGTCATGAACATTGAGATGCGTGAGATAGTGCCCCGTTGTGCATAAAGTTTAAATTTTTCACTTCCTTGCTAATGACTCTATTCGCAACATATTTCGCATGCAGTGTTATCCACAGATGCCGCTGAACGCACCTACGCAAATATAGCATTGTACGACACGTATTTTAATGACGTCGTAAACACTGAGTTGCGTGATGAAATACCGCATCATCCATGAAGTTTTAATACATTTATTCTTTACTACTAAGACACTCCTGCAGTCGAGTCAACTTAAAGGAAATCCCTGACACTCGGCAGCTCTTTTGGTAGCTTTCAACTGTGAAGTGTAAACGGCCTTAGTGAAAACAGTATCTGTCTATAGAGCTATGAGCAGGCGTTGCCGTAGAGACGCTTACAAAAGTTTTTGGTACTGTTCATGCACATTTGTACATTACGTGTATTTCTCAATACGATTGTTACACAGCGACAAAGGTGTTCTCAGGAATACATGGAAATGAATATTTTCCGATAGTGCACTATAAACACAGTTAATATTTTGCTTTCATTTCTGATAGAAAATCGGCAAAATAAATATTCTGGCAATGGTGCCTTTGTTAGCTATCTGTATATTTGTTTGTCTGATCTTCCGGCAAACAGCAAATGTCGGCCGCGGTGGTCTAGCGGTTCTAGGCGCTCGGTCCGGATCCGCGCGACTGCTACGGTCGCAGGTTCGAATCCTGCCTCGGGCATGGATGTGGGTGATGTCCTTAGGTTAGTTAGGTTTAAGTAGTTCTAAGTTCTAGGGGACTGATGACCACAGATGTTAAGTCCCATAGTACTCAGAGCCATTTGAACAGCAAATGGCCGCACGATCGTTATGATGCATCTATTAATTTTTACTTCTAAATGTGTCACATTTTCTGCTGAACGCAGTTTGCATTCCCTTATTTAATTAGTGATGTTTGGATCTATAGAAGAACAACTTTTAATAGGCTTTGAAACTTTCATTTTTTGCATGGTGCTCTGTGTTACATTCGTGACAAAGACATTTGTGTTGTGATCGATTATGTTTTGGACTATGATAAACTGTTATTAGCGCTCTATGGGTGCTGCTTCTTGATACGCAGAGCTCTCGGTGACTAACCTGACACTAGATATTAATGGGTAGAGTGCATAGCGACAGCCTTACACCAGCAAGGAAGCCCTCGCTCAACAGTCTCTGCGTTATATTGTCTCCGTCAAACACCGCAAATTGTCTTGCGGAAGATGGACTAAAAACTGCAGAAGAAAGAGCTATGACTTCGTACCTAAATAACTTTCAGCTAATCTCACATTCTCAGTTCGTTGTAATATGGAAGCAGCTTACTAGCAGACCCTCAGTCTTACGCTCTTCATCGCTTATCTCCATTTCCATCTATATGATCACTCCGCAATTCACAATTAACTGGACTCGAGAAAATGTAGCATCTAAATCCTTTTATGCGAGCTTTTATTTCTCTTACTTTATCCTGATTATCATTTCTCCCTACGTAGGTAGGCGCCAATAAAATATTTACTCAACCTGAGGAGAAAGGTGGTGATATAAACCGCTCGAGAGAAAACCGCCTTTATTTTAATGATTTCCAGCCCATCTCAGGTGTCATATCCATGACACTCTCTCCCCTATTTTGCAATAACACAAAACGAGCTGGCGTTCCTCTACAGACTCAGGCTGACATCTCGTTCTGGCACGATAGGTTCATCCCGAATAACAGACATTGCAGAAAATTTAGTTATGAATGTAGGACACAGAAATTTTAGGTCGATTCAAAAGAGCGTGTGGATTGCGTTACTAAAAGCATTCGTGGCTTCAGTGGAAGCACAATATGACAAATTCGATGGCGCATGGAGTAAAATTGCCAGCCAACGGGCTTGTTATTGCACCGAGCTCCGCTATTGATGTGCACTGTCGCGCGTAATCATTTGTTCGTATTCCACAGTACGATTACAATATGCGAAGGGAAAGCGGCTCCCTTCACAGGAACAGCTCCATGTGATGTGTGCATCAGTGTGATATAATTATCTTAGCAACCGCAGCTAGTCTCTCCTACTGCACGTGGAATACAAGAATTGTGTACTGTTATTTCTAACAGCAAACAGCGTTTTACTTACAATTTTTCTGTTTTCTATCAATGACTGTTCTTCGTCGTAACTACCTCGTACAGGCCCAGCAATAAATCTTCGTTTATGTAAGGCATTCCCCAAGATTAGCAATCCTTCGATATATTCTCTCGTCGCGTAACACAAGATTTTGAGCGAAAGATGCTTTCACTTAATATTCTTGCTTTGTATATATAGCTTTTAGTGCTACGAGTGAGAATAGCACGTCAGAAAATTCTGTCATACAGCTATATAGCTGACCACAGCAAATATTGGACAAGTTTTATAACTTAGAAGTGGGGGAGGTGATTTTAATTTGGACGTTCTGCGATTTACTTGCTGCTGTACGTTCTGAAAATTTTCACAGTTATTTTGGTAGGAATTATGAAAAAAGCTGCCAGGAAGCCTTCATAGAGGCATAGTCGCAAGCCATGTTGATGTCAGTACAATTTAGAAGTAGACTGCCTTAAACGAGAGGGATGGGGTGGGCAGGAGGAAGTTGGGTGGAAGCACCTGCGAAGCAGGTGAAGTCATTAGATGGTGTGCTCGCTTAATACTGAGTACATGTAGTGCTCGCTTAATAGTGAGTACATGTATACTAGAGGGCGAGGACAGGGTACTGGCCTGTACTATGCCACATTTGTGTATCACTTATGTGATCACAGCCGACGAGGTGCGGGTTCCGAAGGAAAGCTGTAGGAGAAGTTTTTCAATGTGTTCGGACCATTTTTCAGAATTTTCTTCCTGTTCGTTGTGCTAAGGACAGCAGGGTCCACTGATGCCATTCTCTGTACGATGCCTCACATCTACGGAATTGGTAATTGTTCCGATAAAATTTTTCTACTCTTTTGTGAAGAATACACTACGATGAATTTTTGTTTGCCCTTTGCCGGATCCCTGTCTTTGAGAAACAGTCCGCTATTCGCGCAACATGATTGCCCCCCCCCCACCCCCCTCCGCTCCAGTTACAAACAGGGATTGCAGTCATCATGGAGTTGACACGCTATTTTCGTCACAAATGTTCAGCAGCAGTGGTCTAGGGGCCATTCCATTGTTAGCAGCGGTGGGGCAAGGCCATCGTGCTTGTGTCCCGCCTGTTTGAGTACCGCGCACGCGAGTGTTTCCTGTTTAGCTTCCGTTGCGGCGAGTGTCACGCGTCCGTGTCTCGGTAGTGCCATGGCGCACTCGTACCTTAAGTCCACAGGTAAGATCACATTTCAAGCGGACTACGCAAGACCTCGAGTACTTGACATTGAACGTTTCATCCGGGAAGAACTTCATATGGCACCTCAATACATCATGGGGATCTACTTTTCTATAACTCAAAGTGTTGTGTACATAAAACTGATCAATGAAGAGGCGTGCACTGATGTTGTGTGCCGACACACTCATGGACTTAAATTTAAGCATCCTGATAGCCACATAGAAACTGTAACGCTGGATTAGGCCTTCGCACTCTGAGGTTCTACGAGCTGCTATTCGAAGTCCCGCCAGATGTTGAGACGAAAGCTTTCAAACCGCGCGGCAACGTGTGAAGCCACCGGGCTGAAAATAGCAAACGTTTGACGAAGCATGTGCCATGCTATTTAGTAATTGGCGGCTGAGAGCCATTGTCATGTATGACGGACAACCGCGTACTTGTGCCGGCTGTGGCCAGGAAGGACATGTCCGATCGGCCTGTATTCAGCGCTGACTGACTCAGACACCGGTTGGTGAAGTTCCATCCCCGACGACAACTACTTACTCTCCGTCACGTATGCAACGGCTGCAACCGCAGCAACTGTTCCTGCCCAGGATCGAAACACCGTATTGCAGTCAATGGTCGATGACCGTGTGGCGGACAACATATCTCCCTCCACAACGCCATGGGCAGAATTACCTCAAGATGGTAATCAGTTGTACCACCGAGACGAGCCTAAAGAAAAGATGGAAGTCTAACCAGAAATTGTCCCAACTTCTGCCTTCCTACCAATGGAGACCGCGTCAAACGAATGCCGCCCGCACTCTGACGAAAAACAACGTGTCCGAAAACAACGGTACCTTCGAAAACGCAAGAAACGTCGCCATACGCCATCCGATAATTGCCTGCTTCGGATGTGTGACCCGGACGAACATCCGGCGTCGGGCGACACTCAGGACTCTACCACCACAACTCACCCTTCCCGTCACGATGCTGCGGCGAAATCAGTTTCTGAGACTCGGACCGACAACAGCACTTCTGTTAGATTAGATTAGTACTTGTTCCATAGATCATGAATACGACACTTCGTAATGATGTGGAACTTGTCAAGTTAATAAAAGGTGTCCATACAAGATATTACATTACACAAAATGTTACATGACACTTAAGATTTTAATTTCTTTTTTTCGGTGGGGGTTGGGGATATCACCCACTTACTATATCCAAAAATTCATCTAATGAGTAGAAGGAGTTGCCATTAATAAATTCTTTTAATTTCCTTTTAGCTGCTGTATCGGTATCTGTCAGACTTTTGTGGAAGCATAAATTACCCCATTCTTAACCAAAGTTAGATTTAACCTTGAGTAGTGAAGATCATCCTATCTCCTAGTGTTGTAGCTATGTACACTGCTATTACTTTTGAATTCGTTAGGATTGTTAATAACATAAGTGAATATATACAGGGTGTTTCAAAAATGACCGGTATATTTGAAACGGCAATAAAAACTAAACGAGCAGCGATAGAAATACACCGTTTGTTGCAATATGCTTGGGACAACAGTACATTTTCAGGCAGACAAACTTTCGAAATTACAGTAGTTACAATTTTCAACAACAGATGGCGCTGCGGTCTGGGAAACTCTATAGTACGATATTTTCCACATATCCACCATGCGTAGCAATAATATGGCGTAGTCTCTGAATGAAATTACCCGAAACCTTTGACAACGTGTCTGGCGGAATGGCTTCACATGCAGATGAGATGTACTGCTTCAGCTGTTCAATTGTTTCTGGATTCTAGCGGTACACCTGGTCTTTCAAGTGTCCCCACAGAAAGAAGTCACAGGGGTTCATGTCTGGCGAATAGGGAGGCCAATCCACGACGCCTCCTGTATGTTTCGGATAGCCCAAAGCAATCACACGATCATCGAAATATTCATTCAGGAAATTGAAGACGTCGGCCGTGCGATGTGGCCGGGCACCATCTTGCATAAACCACGAGGTGTTCGCAGTGTCGTCTAAGGCAGTTTGTACCGCCACAAATTCACGAAGAATGTCCAGATAGCGTGATGCAGTAATCGTTTCGGATCTGAAAAATGGGCCAATGATTCCTTTGGAAGAAATGGCGGCCCAGACCAGTAATTTTTGAGGATGCAGGGACGATGGGACTGCAACATGGGGCTTTTCGGTTCCCCATATGCGCCAGTTCTGTTTATTGACGAAGCCGTCCAGGTAAAAATAAGCTTCGTCAGTAAACCACATGCATACCGCCGTCATCAATCCTGTGCACTATATCGTTAGCGAATGTCTCTCGTGCAGCAATGGTAGTGGCGCTGAGGGGTTGCCGCGTTTGAATTTTGTACGGATAGAGGTGTAAACTCTGGCGCATGAGACGATACGTGGACGTTGGCGTCATTTGGACCGCAGCTGCAACACGGCGAACGGAAACCCGAGGCCGCTGTTGGATCACCTGCTGCACTAGCTGCGCGTTGCCCTCTGTGGTTGCCGTACGCGGTCGCCCTACCTTTCCAGCACGTTCATCCGTCACGTTCCCAGTCCGTTGAAATTTTTCAAACAGATCCTTTATTGTATCGCTTTTCGGTCCTTTGGTTACATTAAACCTCCGTTGAAAACTTCGTCTTGTTGCAACAACACTGTGTTCTAGGCGGTGGAATTCCAACACCAGAAAAATCCTCTGTTCTAAGGAATAAACCATGTTGTCTACAGCACACTTGCACGTTGTGAACAGCACACGCTTACAGCAGAAAGACGACGTACAGAATGGCGCACCCATAGACTGCGTTGTCTTCTATATCTTTCGCATCACTTGCAGCGCCATCTGTTGTTGAAAATTGTAACTACTGTAATTTCGAAAGTTTGTCCGCCTGAAAATATGCTGTTGTCCCAAGCATATTGCAACAAACGGTGTATTTCTATCGCTGCTCGTTTAGTTTTTATTGCCGTTTCAAATATACCGGTCATTTTTGAAACACCCTGTATATATTGTGAGGCTACAGTAAGATCTCTAGCTTTTTAAAGAAGTGTCTGCAGGATGATCTTGGATGAGCTCCAGCAATTATTCTGACTACACGCTTTTGTGCTATGAACACTCTTTTACTCAGTGATGAGCTACTCCAGTATATGATGCCATAGAAAAGCAGAGAATGAAAACAGGCGTGGTAAGCTGATTTACTGAGATGTAAATCGCCAAAATTTGCAATGACGCTAATAGCATAAGTAGCTGACCTCAAACATTTCAGCAGATCTTCAGTGTGTTTTTTCCAGTTCAACCCCTCATTAATGCATACACCTAGAAATTTTGAATATTCTACCTTAGCTACCGATTTCTGATCGAAGTCTATATTTATTATTGGTGTCATTCCATTTACTGTGTGGAACTGTATGTACTGTGTTTTGTCAAAGTTCTTGGGCGGATGATGTCGAGGATGAGCCACAGCGCCCAGAGGGCAGAGATGCTCTCTCGGCTGTACCCAGCACCGACCAACCACAGTGACCACCGCTGGATCGTCAGCCTCTGTGGGGCCGCCCCTGCCGCCCACACCTGGCTCAGCTGCCGACGTGGCTGACCAAACAAACCGTCTAACAACGATTAACATCAACAACATACGCGCCCCACACAAACTATCGATGCTACAGGATCTGCTCAATGCAGCAGACATCGACATGGCGCTCCTTCAAGAGGTGTATGTCGCATACTACAAGACTTGGGTCTCACATGCGTCTTCCAATGAGAGTGGTGTGGCGATCCTCCTCCGCGAAGGTATACCCACAGAAGACGTCGAGTATCTCCCTGACGGCAGAGGCATGGCTCTTACTATCCAAGGAGTCAAACTTATTAACATCTATGCGCCGTTTCAGGATCTGGTCGGCATCGCGAACGATCCACCTTTTTCGCTCATGCAATCACGCCCCTCTTTGTGGTTTGTCAGGACGGCTTCATATTCGGAAGGGACGTAGCCAAGCACCTAAGGATCAGTTACCACATTATTCTCCCTACACAGAACTTGCGACAATTATAAATAATCTTCAATTGGAGGACTCGTGGGAACATGTTTTTGGCGATAGGCCCGGATTTACACACTACAGCAGCCATTCCTCTAGCCGCAACGACCGGATTTTCATCTCGCGCTCCACAACTGTGGGGACGAGAGCTGCCGAAGTTAGACCCACAGTGTTTTCATACCACGAGGTCTACATCTGCGCCATTACCCTCGGCCTCCAGAAGGTATGGCACTGCAGTGGTCCTTGGAAGTTGAACGTCACCCACCTAGCCTGTCAGGAATGTCGCCGCCTTATACAGGACCTGTGGGCTTCCTGTAGCCTACCGGTCTACACTGTCGTGGTGGTTAGTCTGCGCCAAACCAACCTCCGGAAGACCATGATAGGCTACAGACGAGATGTAGCAGCATGGAAGAGACATACCATGGAATTTTACTACAGCATCTTAACAACAATGCCGTACTCACCTGCAAGGCAGGTGACGGTGAACCGTGCCAAGGCACATATCATCAGATTAACACGTTTCCACCTTGAGGGTGCGATCGTCAGCGCGCACTCAAGACAGAGTGGCCTGGGAGGAACCGTCCATGTACCACGTCATTGGAGAACGATGGTGCCGACGCAGGACACTGATCCAAGCTATCACGACGGAAGCCTGACGACGCCTTGATACCCAGTGCGATACAGGAAACGCCCTTCATGCTCACTACACTATGCTGTACTCGGAACACCATCCCCCAGAGGTGATCGCCGAAGTTTCTCAACTTACCTATGGCACGATCTCTCCGACAGCGGCTGCGGATTTGACTGCAGATGTAACGGAAGAGGAAATAATTGAAGCAATACAAGCGGGGGCTGCTCACAAGTCCCCGGGACTTGATGGCCTTCCTCTGGAATTTTATCGGACGTATCAACAATTGCTGGCACAAGCATGGACTGATATTTGCCGCGATCTTATGTCTCCCACGACGCAGATACCTGGGCTTTCCTAGAAGGACTGATTGTGCCCATACACAAACCACGAGGCGAATCCAGGATCAGTGATTATCGCTCCTTGACCTTACTCAACAGTGACATGAATATTTTCACCTGACTTCTGGCGGCATTCCTAAAGCGATCGGTACAATGTGCTGTGTCGCAAGACCAGGCATCGTTAGGAGGTGACCATAATATTTTCACTGCTGATATCGAGATACGATCGCGCTAGCCAAAGCTCGCCAACTGCCAGCAGTTTTGGCCTCACTCGACTTTAGCCAGGCCTTTGACAGAGTCGACCACACATGTTTGATGGAGGTACTGCGACACATGGGATATACAGACATCATAGTTGAGATACTGATGCGTTTCCTACTCGGCGCGACGTCGAAGGTGTTATATAACGGCCGTCTCACACCGCCGATACAGATCCAGCGATTGGTGCAACAAGGCTGCCCTCTTTCGGCGATATTGTACGCCCTCGTCCTGCAACCACTCCTCTGCGGCCTCCGCCTGATTGGGATGTCCCTTGGTGGACACACTTTTTGCTGCACTGCCTATGCAGACGATCTGGTACTCCTTCTTCGCAGTAATGACGATGTTCGTGCAGCACTGGCGTGGGTGGCGAGCCTTGGCTCGGCATCGGGGAGCAACCTCAATCTCCACAAATCGCACGTCCTGTCTATAGGCAGAGGTCTATACGACGAGAGCGTCGCACCGCTACGAATCAGTGACACAATCCACTCTCTTGCGACTGATTTCACATCGGACATGAAGCGTTCAACAGCCCTTAACTACAGGCTTTCATTGAACCAGATGAGGGCAGGAATAAGTGACCACCGACTTAGACATCTAGACCTCCTGCAACGGACGCGGTATGCTAAGGTCTATTTGACGTCACTTATCCCCCCATCTGCACAGATACACCCGATACCACCTACTCGGGCTCATCGCATGTTGCCGGTTTTGGGATCCTTTGTTAGTACGGGCATGTTATTTAAGATTCGTTACGAGTCCATAACCCTCTCGAGGAGCAGAGGAATTTAGGCTTTTGTCATGTTCAGAACAGAGCGAAGGCCCTGTTCGTCAGCTGTCACCTGCAACTGTGGCGACGAAGCCCGACGTGCCTCACAAGTCTCTTACTGGAGGCCTTACGACCGACCTCACTCGCACCCCCTGTGATGATATTGGACATCCCAGCACCTTCCTTCTACATTAGCCAATTCTCCCTCGAATTAGGCTACATCCATACCGCACTACTATCCACACGCTTGAGGATGACGAGGGCGATATAGGCTGCCATGCAACTGAACAGGACGCCGAATGTGATTGAAAGCAAACACCCCACTACAGAGTGGCGTGCTGTGTGGCAGGCAGTGAATGCCACCACCCTTGATACTGACGTGCAACATGCATGGTACGTACCTGTAAATGGCAAACAGTTGTGCCAGTCCCGCCTACATCACATCCACCTCGCCGACTCACCCTTGTGTGCCACATGCCAAGTGACTGACACGGATGAACATCGTTTCGAATGCGGGTCGGCAAAGGACGTTTGGTATTTGGTGCGTCACATATTGGCTTTTCTCACACGCAATTCTCCCGGCAGTATAACTACCCGATCACTTCTTTTCCCCGATGAGATGTATTTCCCAAGAGCAAAAACGAACTCTGTGACGTGTATTAGCGGCCACGCTGTTCACTACCTATTCGGTAATGGCGAAAAGACAGTACCCGATTTTTTGTATTACTTCAACGAACGACATTGTGGAATCGTCAAGAACCCTAAATATAGGCAATATTTTTCTAATTTTCTTTGGAGCGCATTCCATAATTCGCTCGCAGCTGGATTATCGATGACATGAGGAGATAACCATCACAGCTCTTTGATGTTTCTTTTTTTTATGAGATTGAACAAACAACGGAAACAACACAGCAACGAGACGACAGTCATCGAACAATTCGCAGCAGGCATGGTATGGAGCATCCTTACGTCGTAACGGGACGACTTTCTATTATTCTGGTTATGTATCGGAAGAGGAACGGCTTTTTGTATGAAAAAAAAACTGGCGTCAAAGAAATATAAATAAAAAAGATAAGAAAAAGGGGTAGCGTCATTGATTCACAATCGATATGTTTACGGCCCCGTGTTCGAATCTCGCCGCTGCTTGAATTTTGATTAATAATCAGCACTGACGTCTGAAAATTTCCGGCATAAGAAGTCACCATCATTCTGCCAACTGCCTTGTCAAAGAGGGCGGGGAGCGGACAGAGGTTCAGGGCACTCTATTGTCCTAGGGATAGAAACTGCCCCTAAAAGGCGGAATAGTCAGCAATGATCAACGACATGAGTCGAAGATGTGTTACATGACGATTAAATTGACCTTAGCAAGGGTAAGGCACCAGAAAGGCAATTCTGACGTTGCGATTGATAATTGAAGGAAGAACTAAAGAAAAAACAAAACATGTTCTTAGGATTTTTCGACCTGGAAAAACAGTTGGACAATATCTAGTGGTGTAGGTTGTTTCAAACTCCAATAAAAATAACGGTGAGCTATAAGGAAAGCCGGCTAATACACAATATGTACAAGAACCAAGGGGGAACAGTAAAAGTGGAAGACCATGAACGAAGTGCTCGGGTTGAAAAAGGTGTCAGACAGAAATGTAGTCTTTTGCCCCTACTATTCAATCTTACATCGAGGAAGGAATGACGGAAACAAAAGGAAGATTTAGAAGTGGAATTAAATTCAAGGTTAATGGATATAAATGAGAAGAATCGCTGGTGACTTCGGTATACTCAGTGAAAGTGCAAAAAAGTATTACAGGATCTGCAGAATGGAATGAAGAGTCTAATGAGCATAGCATATGGACTGAGAGTAAACCGAAGAAACACGAAAGTAAAGATAAGCAGTAGAAGTAAGAACACCCTGGAACTTAATATCAGGATTGATGATCACATAGTAGAAAAATTTAACGAATTTTTCTACGTAGGGAGCAAAATAACCCAGGACGAACGGAGCAAGGAGAGCATCAAAAGCCGGCCGGGGTGGCCGAGCGGTTCTAAGCGCTACAGTCTGGAACCGAGAGACCGCTACGGTCGCAGGTTCGAATCCTGCCTCGGGCATGGATGTGTGTGATGTCCTTAGGTTAGTCAGGTTTAAGTATTTCTAGGTTCTAAGGGACTGATGACCTCAGAAGTTAAGTCCCATAGTGCTCAGAGCCATTTAGAGCATCAAAAGCACACTAGCACTGGCAAAAAGGGCATTTGTGGGCAAGAGAAGTCTACTAGTATCAAACATAGGCCTCAATCTGAGGCAGAAATTTCTTAGAATGTACGTTTTCAGCACAGCATTGTACGGTAGTGAAACATGAACTGTGGGAAAACCGGAACAGAAGAGAACCGAAGCATTTGAGATGTGCTGCTACAGACGAGCCGGTCGGGGTGGCAGAGAGGTTCTAGGCGCTACAGTCTGGAACCGCGTGACCGCTACGGTCGCAGGTTCGAATCCTGCCTCGGGCATGGATGTGTCCTTGGGTTAGTCAGGTTTAAGTAGTTCTAGGTTCTAGGGGACTGATGACCTTAGAAGTTAAGTCCCATAGTGCTCAGAGCCATTTGAACCATTTGGACTAGTAAGGCAAGGAGTGAGGAGGTTCTTGGCAGCATCGGGGAAGAAAGGAGTATATGGAAAACACTGACAAGAAGAAGAGACAGATGATAGGACACCTGTAAAAGCATCAGGGAGTGACCTCCATGGTACTAGAGGGAGCTGTAGAGGGCGAAAACCATAGAGGAAGACAGAGACTGGAATACATCCAGCAAATAATTGACAACGTAGGTTGCAATTGGTACTCTGAGATGAACAAGTTAGCATAAAAGAGGAATTCGTGTCGGGCAGCATAATATCAGTCCCGGCCGTTGTGCCAGAGCGGTTCAAGGCGCTTCAGTCTGGAACCGCGTGAACGCTACGGTCGCAGGTTCAAATCCTACCTCGGGCATGGATGTGTGTGATGCCGTTAGGTTAGATAATTTTAAGCAGTTCTAAGTTCCAGGGAAGTGATAACTTCAGATGTTAAGTCCCATAGTGCTCAGAGCCACTTGAACCAAACCAGTCAGAAGACTGGTCAATCCAAAGAAAATTGTTATCTCTCTTCGTCTCCCAGCGCATGTCTTTCATTTACCTTCTGCACTCTTACTGTTGTGTACTGTGGTAGTTCCTTCCATGTACGGTGCAAATTTCATGGAACTCTGTTACTTCACAGTAACACATCATACGAAATTTACTTTCATCTTATGCTGAAGCAATGGGACACATAGATTAGGAAAGACTAAAAACGATTGTTTGAGTGACACATATACTACGTAAAACAATTTTATTAAAAAAAGAAAGAATGAAAAAAAGCCTTCACAGCTCAGCAAATTACGAACGTGTATTCTTTCGAGCAATTGTCTTTCATCATGAAACATCTCATAAGAACCAATTACTGTACTGAAACGTGATAATTATTCAAAACAATTAATGATCCAAAAGCAAAGAAGTTGACAGAATTAAAAAATCAGTTGAAAGCAATAAAAAGTTATTCACAAGAGCATCAACTTAGTTACCTCAACAGAAATTACACTACAAAAACTAGAACATTCAGGAGTCCCAAGCATTGGGTAACTTAAATGTACAGCTGATAATTATGCCAACGTTGCAATTTTAAAACAAAACTACACCATAAACTTAAGGCTTTAACACATAAGTATGTTACACCGATTGTACTCAGAACACCAACCAGTAATGAGCATTATCCTAAATTGAGCAAATTCTGCTTTTTTTTTTTTTTTTGGGCTGACATATCAACATTAAAATTATTATTATCAACCAAAAATGTCAAAAACACTTTCTTCCCGTACAGGTCGTTTAATTTTCAAGTGCCACTCGTTACATGCAAATACTCGTCTGATCGTTTTCCAAGTCATCCATACAATACACAAAATATCTCATAGAACACCTGAAACAACGCAGCATTATAAATGGCTCTACAGTATTTCGCTAATGTATGAACCCAGCTTAAGCTTATCATAATTTAGCAGAATGAAACAAGTCCATTGCGCACGTTTAATGCAATACCGGCAATAGCTACCAATTAACAAATAGAAAACAAACGAAGGCCACAGCAATGTAGCCGAGCCTAACGACACATGCCCAAATAGTGGTTAACTCACCGTACGTCAGCTTCGCTCAGACTAGTAAAAGAACGCGTTTGACATCGAAGTGTACATCAAAAGTCGCACATGAGACACCAGATACAGCCATTACTTCACGAACAATTAGAGCACTTGACAGCAAGAAGACATAAAATGAGACAGAACGCTTATTACACAGTACCTGAAAACAATGAGCCCACAACACCGTTGAGGTAGGCAGCTTCTACTAGTCTTATTTGTTTACACACTTCAGTGCTCTGTACGCTCGTGACCAATATACACAGTGACGACATCCAGTAAGACAGAGCACCGCGGCTTCCGTCTCGAACCAAGTAAACAACTTGTCTGCGTTAACGATGTAGCCTATAAATCGAGACGCGCTCTCCTTGCCTTCTCGCCGTCCCTGTCCCAGGTCACTGCTGCTCTTCTACCGCCGCACTGATACAGATACAGCTTCACTTCAGTCAGACAAGTCACCTCAGCATCGATGGAGATCATTGTCAAAATAACTATAGTACCGAACGCGGCACAGTCTGTAAGTTTTGCACACTAGTTTAGTTCCTACAAAAGGCTATTTTATGCAGCTAGTAATCGATTAGCAAGCCTTTTGGATGTAACCATATGTTAGGAATGTATTATCAAGTGTGTCAGAACATAAGTAGACTACTAACCAGTGCTCCAGAATGTTACAGAACCTGTACGAATTGTTATATATTATACGTTCATTCATTTACATTCTTTTTTCTTTCTTTTTAACGCATAATTTGCTATATGTTGTGCAAGTGATTAAACAGCTCTTTGTGTGCCTATTCACAACAAGAAATGAAATATATTTTGAAAGGTTTAGTAATATTGACCTCATTGGCTTCGTTAACACAACTGAATGCTCATTCTCATGAAAATAGTCATGACTTATAAACTGTCACAAGTGTTAAAAATACGTTAGTAGCGTTTTTCCATACAGTGTAGAGTGCTCTAATTTCTACCGATTGACTTCCATATTTTATGGGAAAGAAACGTCCATTTACCTTTCAGCATCGCGGAATGGCCGCGCGATTAGAGGCACCATGTCACGGATCGCGCGGCCCCTCCCGCCGGAGGTTCGAATCCGCCCTCGGGCATGGGTGTATGTGTTGTTCTTACATAAGTTAGTTTAAGTTAGCTTAGGTAGTGTGTAAATATAGGGACCGATGACTCAAGCAGTTTGATCCCCTAGGAATTAACACACATTTGAACACTTTTACCTTTTTATTCGCATGCTTTTCCTGGATGACATATCACATATACACCGAAGCGCCCAAGAAACTGGAATAGCCATTCGTATTAAAATACAGAGATATATAAACACCCAGAATACGGCGCTGAGGTCAGCATCGCCTATATGGGACAACAAGTGTCTGGTGCAGTTACTCGATCGGTTACTGCTGCTACAAAGGCAGGTTAGTAAGATTTAAGTGAGTTTGAACGTGGTGCTATAGTCGGTGCAAGAGCGAGGGGACACAGCATCTCGGAGGTAGCGATGAAGTGGGGATTTTCCTGAACGATCATTTCGCGAGTGTACCGTGAATATCAGAAATCTGATAAAACATCAAATCTCCGACATCGCTGCGGCCGGAAAAAGATCCTGCAAGAACGGGACCAACGAAGACTGAAGAGAATCGTTCAATGTGACAGAAGTGCAACCCTTCTGCAAAATGCTGCAGATTTCAGTGCTGGGCTATCAAATGGTGTCAGCGTGTGAACCATTCAACGAAACATCATCGATATGAACTTTCGGAATAGAAGGCCCTCTCGTGTACTCTTGATGACTGCACGACACAAAGCTTTACGCCTCACCTGCGCCCGTGAACACCGACGTCGGACTGCTGATGAAACATGTTGCATGATCGGACGAGTCTCGTTTCAAACTGTATCGAGCGGATTGACGTGTACGGACATGGGGACAACCTCAGGAATCCATGGACCCTGCACGTCAGCAGGGGACTATTCAAGCTTGTGTAGGCTCTGTAATGGTGTGAGACGTGTGCGTTGGAGTGATATACTTAAGGATCCTGTCTAATCACCTGCATCCATCCACGTGCATTGTGAGGGCTTGCGCAATTTCAGCAGGGCAATGAGACACCCCACACGTCCATAATTGCTACAGAATGGCTCCAGGAACACTCTCCTGAGTTTAAATACTGCCGCTAGTCACCAAACTCCCCTGACATGAGCGGCATTGAGCATATCCGGGTTGCTTCCCAAAGTGCTGTTCAGAAGGGATACCCACCCTCTCGTACTCTTACGGATTTATGGACAACTCTGCAGGATTCATGGTTTCAATTCCCTCCGGCACTACTTCAGACATGCACTTCTTCTTGAACACTTCTGCACGATCACGGGGCCCTTCAAGACATTAGGCAGGTGTACCAGTTTCTTTGGCTCTCCAGCGTGATGATAACAACACACGTGTTAATTTTCCTATTTCGTCCCCGGCATCCACTAAATTAACTAATTGTGTTATAAAGAGCACTTCTCTCGTTACGAAGCTTTTACTGAATTTTTCACGACATGGTGTGATGGAGTCATTCCTAAACTGATCTTGACCATACTAAACTCTTTCAGCTTCTTGGTTTTTGTGACGATAACTCATTTTCTGTTTCATAAGAAAACTGTAGAATATTGTGATCTATGGCCTACTAGTATGGCGAACTTTATCTTTCTGAGTAACCTTCCTGCCCTCAAAATGACTGGTAATTTACCTCTTCCACTTCATTTTTGCACGAGGATCATTCCTCACACTTAATCTTTCTGCTCTTTTTCATGCTTTCATAATCTCTGTAAAAGAAACATAACATGATGAATTCGATAGAAATATACGATATCTACAACACTTGAATGAACGTCAGTCGCAGACTTAAACACTTTCAGCTTGCATGAATGCGAATATGGGTTCATTTTCTACCTTCGAATTACAGATTTATCACCATCCACATCACAGATTATTCACTTTTATCTGTTCTTGTCTATTCATATACCTTTTTCTTGGTCGCAGTATGTTTCTTATTCTCTGTGGCTAATACGCCAGCATAAATTTCTTTAAACGATGGTATTTCGTTGTTCACGACTAAGAACTTCATTACTTCTTGGATTATGTCGCTTGTGTTGGAGTTTAGTCTTGTACATGTAAGATCGGTACTGAGAAAAATCTTTTGATTCATTTGAAATTTAAATTTGTCCTTGGCTTTTATCATTCAAATTTCTGTTCCATGTGAAAATGTAGACAGAATTGTGTTCTTAGAAACATCTTATGTTTACTTCCTCTCAATCATATTACTATAATAGTGAGTAACACCTCATCCTAGACTCTTAAAATACGTTAAGTGGCTTTGTGAAACATTAATGAAATTTATATTTAATCCTAGAATATGTTTGGTGTTGGTTTGTAATATTTCACAAGTGTAGCTCACATCGAGATCGATGGGTGAATGAGCATATCTCATTACCGCAGTCTCAGAACACACTCATTTTCTAGCGAGTGGTATGGTTTCTTTGGTTCTAGGCCACTGCTGAAGTTTCCAGCACTATTCGGCGCTGCAGTAGTCAAAACCGTGAAAGGTAGATACCAGCCATCTACCTGCTGCTGCCAGGATGTGTAAAACTTTTCAAGATGGCATTGGTGAGGTAATTAAAACTTCAAGATGGTGCTTGCAGGAGTTTAAAAATATACAGGATGGTGGTGGGTGGAAAATTTAAACATACGGAATATAACGTTGGCTATAAATTCAGGAATCGACGACGACTTAGATGGCACCGGCAGGATAATTTTTATAAAACTTTTACCATCTGTTAAAACGAAACATTCAGTCCCAGCCTAGTATTTTAGCGACGAATAAAATCAGTCAGTCACAATGTAGCCATAAAGGTATTATATAGAAACCATCTAATTGTTTGGTGTAATATTTAAAAGTAATCAATCGTTTTTAGAAAATATTTGTAAGTACACACACACACACACACACACATACACATACATACAGTCTTAGTGCAATGAACTTTGAAGTAAAAAGCAGCACTTGTGAACGTAAAAGTTCACTGACTGTTGTTCACATAGATCATCTATAAAACGTAATGGGTCGTTCACACAGACCATTTGAAGAAATGAAACGCCTCATTCCCACAAATCCTTTACACAACTGGAATAGGTCACCCTTTAAGAATAAAGAACTTGGGCATAGATCATTTAAAATACGAAATGGGTCACCATTTAAAAATGGAACAAGTCACTGTTGAATAAAATAAACGGTGCGGCTCACTGTTTAAGAAAACAGAAGTGGCCGTTCATGCAGATCGTTTAAGGAAAAGTATCTGGTCACTCTTTAAAAGAGTGGAAGTAACCTTTCTGTTAAAAATCAGAACCGGTCACTGTTTAAAGAAATGGAACACGTCATTCACACTGTAGCGGCGTCACTGCGTAAGGCAGTTTTAGCGTGAAGTTGCAGCTGTATCCCTAAGTTAGATGAGGGCTTGTTGCTAATAACTTTGTGCAGATTGAAGTAGCTAAGTATGGCTAGCCGACATGGGCGCAAGACCTGCCGAAACAGTGTATCCATCGGGATTAGAAACAACTCTTGCCGCAAGCCGCCATTGAAACCAGAACACTAGCGCTAAGATAATGTACACTCCTGGAAATTGAAATAAGAACACCGTGAATTCATTGTCCCAGGAAGGGGAAACTTTATTGACACATTCCTGGGGTCAGATACATCACATGATCACACTGACAGAACCACAGGCACATAGACACAGGCAACAGAGCATGCACAATGTCGGCACTAGTACAGTGTATATCCACCTTTCGCAGCAATGCAGGCTGCTATTCTCCCATGGAGACGATCGTAGAGATGCTGGATGTAGTCCTGTGGAACGGCTTGCCATGCCATTTCCACCTGGCGCCTCAGTTGGACCAGCGTTCGTGCTGGACGTGCAGACCGCGTGAGACGACGCTTCATCCAGTCCCAAACATGCTCAATGGGGGACAGATCCGGAGATCTTGCTGGCCAGGGTAGTTGACTTACACTTTCTAGAGCACGTTGGGTGGCACGGGATACATGTGGACGTGCATTGTCCTGTTGCAACAGCAAGTTCCCTTGCCGGTCTAGGAATGGTAGAACGATGGGTTCGATGACGGTTTGGATGTACCGTGCACTATTCAGTGTCCCCTCGACGATCACCAGTGGTGTACGGCCAGTGTAGGAGATCGCTCCCCACACCATGATGCCGGGTGTTGGCCCTGTGTGCCTCGGTCGTATGCAGTCCTGATTGTGGCGCTCACCTGCACGGCGCCAAACACGCATACGACCATCATTGGCACCAAGGCAGAAGCGACTCTCATCGCTGAAGACGACACGTCTCCATTCGTCCCTCCATTCACGCCTGTCGCGACACCACTGGAGGCGGGCTGCACGATGTTGGGGCGTGAGCGGAAGACGGCCTAACGGTGTGCGGGACCGTAGCCCAGCTTCATGGAGACGGTTGCGAATGGTCCTCGCCGATACCCCAGGAGCAACAGTGTCCCTAATTTGCTGGGAAGTGGCGGTGCGGTCCCCTACGGCACTGCGTAGGATCCTACGGTCTTGGCGTGCATCCGTGCGTCGCTGCGGTCCGGTCCCAGGTCGACGGGCACGTGCACCTTCCGGCGACCACTGGCGACAACATCGATGTACTGTGGAGACCTCACGCCCCACGTGTTGAGCAATTCGGCAGTACGTCCACCCGGCCTCCCGCATGCCCGCTATACGCCCTCGCTCAAAGTCCGTCAACTGCACATACGGTTCACGTCCACGCTGTCGCGGCATGCTACCAGTGTTAAAGACTGCGATGGAGCTCCGTATGCCACGGCAAACTGGCTGACACTGACGGCGGCGGTGCACAAATGCTGCGCAGCTAGCGCCATTCGACGGCCAACACCGCGGTTCCTGGTGTGTCCGCTGTGCCGTGCGTGTGATCATTGCTTGTACAGCCCTCTCGCAGTGTCCGGAGCAAGTATGGTGGGTCTGACACACCGGTGTCAATGTGTTCTTTTTTCCATTTCCAGGAGTGTATGTCAGTAGGTGGTGTGAAGAGGCGCATTCACAAAACGTATGCGCACTGTGGAGTCTAAACAGAAGGCGATCAAGTAACACTAGTGTCTTTAGCGTCACGGCTCTCTTGTGCACGACGATACTGTGCTTCACGCTCGGTCACATGAAGCTTCCGACGAAAGACCACAGTTGCAATCTGTGGCGGGGTCACGGTTGGCGGGGTCACGGTTCGACCCTCTGAATTCGCAAGGTACTCGGAGCCAGCCAGCAGGGTGCCGTACCAGGCCTCACAGCAGCGCGGTCGACTCCTTCCCCGCAGCTTGGGAGGGGGGGGGGGCGGAGGAAGGGGTGGGGAGGATCACATCCCGTCAACGGCCGAGGACATTCATCCACCAGTATCCGTCTTCTGCCGTCGCACGGACCAGGTTGGCGTGGCGCGAGTGCCACTTGTCATCGGAGGCCGGCTCGCGGCTGACATCAAAGAGTTCGCTGAGGGTGGTAGCGCGCCTCGCCGTGGCTGTCGCATCTGGGCCACGGGCAACGCAGCTGCGTCCTCAGCAAAGCAAAGCGATCAAACCACCGAATGAGCGATTTCGACGTCACTAGAAAGACGAACACCAGTGCCGCCTGAGGCACAGGAAAATCAAATACTTACAGATTGCCGCAGCCTCTCTCTGCAATCGTGAGCTGCACTGCACCCCTCCCCAGAACTTCCACACCAGAGTCCCCGTACTTCTGCAGACTTAAATAAAAAAAAACTGTATGGTAACCGTTTAAAAAAAGAAATGGCTTGCGGTTTAAAAAATGAAACAGGTTTTCACATGGAACGTTTCAAAAATGTAGACGATATGACTCTGTACACATTGCCATCTGTTCAAAAGTATAGGAACAAATTAATTTTTTTGTGACTTGTTCAAAAGTATCCGTATGATGTTCGACGTGATTCTTGTTTAAATTACTGGACAGGAAGTTTCCAAATGGCCTGAATTTGAGTAATTTTGCATCAAGACCAAAAAGAACGATCTGAATTTTGTGTAAATAGGCACTGTGTCTGAAGTTTCTAAACGATTTGCTTTTTTATTTATTTACTGTACACGTCTAGTTCCATTGCGCCAAATTGAGGAGCAAATCTCCAACATCATCATATGTGTCAGTACATGAAATTACAACATAAATCTAATAACAGGCAAAATAACATGTTTATGAACCCAAAAATGTCAAGCTATAAGTAAACGCAATCAAAAATATAACATAAGAGACGGCTTAATTTTTCAAGGATCTCCTCAATAGAGTAGAAGTAGTGACACATGAGGCAACTCTTCAGTTTAGATTTTAAAGCGCGTGATTACTGCTAAGCTCTTTCAATTCTTGTGATAGCTTATTGAAAATTGATGCATCAGTATACTTAACACCTTTCTGCACTAGAGTTAAGGAAGTGCGATCTAAATACAGACTTTATTTCTGCCTTGTACTGAGTGAAAATTGCTAATTCGTGGGAATAAGCTGATATTGTTCACAAGAAACGACAGTAAAGATTATATACATTGAGAGGTCAATGTCAATATACCCAGACTAGTGAACAAGGGTCGACAAGAGGTTCGCGAGCTTACACCACCTATTGCCCGAATTGCCCGTTTCGGAGCCAAAAATATTATTTTAGAGTGGGGAGAGTTACCTGAAAATACAATACCATACGACATAACCGAATGAAAATAAGAAAAGTAGACTAATTTTCGTGTCGAACGATCACTTACCTCAACTACCGTACGAATAGTAAAATTGGCAACTTTAACTCTTTTGAACAAGACTTAACGTTGCCATTTTTTTTTTACTTATTCCAACGGTATTTGATCCTAAACATGAGCTTTTCATGACAGTTTACTATCTATCTGAACATCTAGAAATTTTAACTGCTCAGTTTTACCAATAATATACCCATTCAGCAAAATTAAAACGTTGGTTTTGTTGAATTGTGTGTTAGAAACTGTAAAAACTGACTCTTACTGTGATTTAGTGTTAGTTTATTTTCTACAGGCCATGAAATTATGTCATGAGATGCACTATTTGAAATAGAGCCAATGTTGCATGTAACATACTTTACTACCAAGTTATTGTCACCAACAAACAGAAATATTATAGAATTACCAGCAGTACTAGAGGGTATACCGTTTATATAATAAGGAACAGGAGTGGCCCCAAAACTGATCACCCTCCGCCCCCATTTGACTCTATTCCACTCAAACCCCACATCACTGCCATTCTCATCAATTTGAATAATGATATTTTGCTGTCTGTTGTTTAAAGTAAGAGGTGAACCAATTCTGTGCTACTCCCTGTATTCCATAATGGTCTAACTTCTGGAGCAATATTTTGTGATCAACACAATCAAATACCATAGTTAAATAAATAAAATATGCCTAGCGTTTGAACCCTTTTTTTTAATCCATCCAGTGCCTCACAGAGAAAAGAGAATATAGGATTTTCAGTTGTTAAACGATTTCCAAAGCCGAACTGTACATTTGATAGCAACTAGTGTGATACAAAATGATCAACTATCCTTACGTACACAACCTTTTCAGTAACTTTAGCAAACAATGATGACATAGAGATAGGTCTACAGTTGTCTACATTATCCCTTGCTCCATTTTCATAAACTTGCCTTACTACTGAGTACTTTAGTAGTTCAGGAAACTAACCATTCCTAAAGAAAAAATTACAAATATGGCTAAGTACAGGGCTAACATGTGCAGCACAGTATTTTAATATTTTGCTAGGCACTACATCATGTCAAAGAGAGTTCTTAGTCTTCAGTAACTTAATTATGGACTCAATCTCCCCCATGTCTGTATCACAGAGGAGTGTTTCAGATATTAATCTCGGAAAGTCTTTTGCTAAGGGAGTTATATAATTCCCTGTAGAAACTAAATTTTTATTTAATTCACCAGCAACGCTTGGAAAATGATTGTTAAATATCCGATTTATCAATAACAAAAATTTTTAGTACGATCTGACTTTATACAGTCGGCCTTGTGTTGCTGATCAGATACTTCCTTCACAACTGACCATATGGTTTTAATTTTATCATGGGAATTAGCTATTCTATTTGTGTATCACATACTCCTTTCCTTCCTAATAACATTTTAACCACCTTGCAGTACTGTTTGTAATAGGCTACTGTAGCTTGATTTTGACTGCTTCTAATATTTTGATATAATTCCTACTTGGTTCCACATGATATCCTTATCCCACTAGTCACCTACCCAGGTTGCCTTTTACTGCAGGTACCCAGTTTAGAACGTTGTAATGGAAAGCAACTCTCAAAGAACATGAGAAATGTGTTAAGGAATGCATTATATTTGTCAGCTATGTTACTGTCACTATAAATATCCTGTCACTGTTGTTCTTAACGAGGTTTAGAAAACACTCTATTGCCGTTGGATTAGCATTCCTACATATGTTGTAATTATATATGACATTAGTTTGAGTACAAAAGTACTTTAGTGTTAAAATTTATGCATCATGGTCTGAAATTCAATTCACTCTTTTATTTAGAGAATGCCCATCTAGTAATGAAGAATGAATAAAGATGTAGACTGTGGCTGTGCTACTGTTCTCCTGCACCCTAGTTGGAAAAAGCACAGCCTGCATCAGTTCGTATGAGACTAGACGAACTACCAATATCCTTTTTCTTGCAAAATCATATATAAAAGTAATACTGAATGCACCACACATATCTAATTTTTTGTACTTCCTATAATGTAAACCAAGAATCCTCTCTAGCTTGAGCAGAAATGCTCTGAAGTCAGAGTAAGGGGTTCTATAATCAACAACAATTAGAAGTTTAGTTTCTTTTAATTTATCTGCCAATGAACGACATTCACATATTTGTTCAGTGCAGTGCTGTGGTACGTCTATGGACTGAAATGGAATACTGTTTTCTACATACGTGGCCACTCCCCCACTCAGCAAGGAACTCTCTGAAACACAGCCAGCTAATCTGTGTCCTGGTAAAGGAAACCTCAAAATTTGATAATTCCTTTACCAGGATTTAAGTGGTGCTCCGATATACCAAAATATCAGAGTCAATATCTACTAGCATTTCACCAATTATTTAATAACGCTCCATTATTTAACGTGCTACAGTTACAACAGGTGTAGTATGGTGACACAACTGAAGCTTGATGATATAGTGCTAGATGTTTCTATAAACTATTTTGGAAAGTTTGGAAATTTAGATATGAGGCTCACAACTGTCACCAATGCCCAGACTTGGTGTGGCGTAGTAAGACACATTCCTTGGTAGAAAGGCAGGTATCGGCAAGACTGCACTCGCTGAATGTGGGTTTTGCTTGTGCTGAAAAGTTTTGTCTTCCTGATATCCAGAACATTTGACTCTCAGTTCGCGTAAGAATGACAGAAAATATCGTTGTCCAACACCATTTTTATTTTTTAGAGACCCCCCTTATTTAAGAACCATCATCAAAAATGCGTATTTATAGCGCCAAGACTAGCACAGAGACCACTGCCTAGATGGCGAACTGCGTCATTATTTCACTCTAATATAAACTTTTTATAATATTATGATGTTTCTACCTAATTTGACATTAAAATCATGATATGTCTACCAACTGTCATTAAATGAAGATGAAACGCCTTTCAAGTACACGCAGTTTCAAATTAAAAGCAATGAAATTTGTCTCAGTAATTCAAAATGTACCGTGAGTCCCATATGTTGGAGTTCTTTAAACAATAACGCATAAACATATGAACAAGGATTTTAGTCAAAACATGTTGTCACTCACTGCAGGGTAGTTCAATATGAAAACAATTGTAATAAAATGTGCGATTTCTGTGCCTGTAAGATCTATGAAAACCCTTGTTCCAGATATATTTCTGTTCATTAAATGACTATATATATTTCACAAAATTCATTTTTGCCTTTTTGATGTAATCTGTACTAATCTTTATTAACACTTTCTAACGACAGAATCCAAATATACACAATAATGTAAACATCAAACATTATACATTGTGAATTTTAGTTTCTTTTTATATTTCTGTTTCTTTTTTTTTTTTTTTTTTTTTGCTTGCTTAGTTTCACTTAATTTTTATTGTCAGTGTGTAAGACTAGTTAACTTCAGAGAATGCTGGTAGTTTATAATTCTTCAACTTCCAAGGCCCAACTTACAGTTGTAGATGGAGGTTCGACACCTGAAGACTACTTAAGTCACTCTAATGCACAGAATTGATCTTCTTCTAATGTGCTTTAAAATTATTTTCTGAATTGAAGCAAATATTTTCAGTTCCCAGATGATTCCCATGAAACTTATGAGTAGTGTTTACGTAATTAATGTAATCTAAAATCATGCGATAATTTTCATGTAGCCTTTGTTCAATGTTCAAAAGTAAATCATCCTTATGCACTCAACCCACAGAATATTATCGAAAATACGCCAAATTTTCAAATAGCAAGAGCTATGTATATGTGAATAATCATTGATTCCATTTCATTATTTGTCTTCTGTACTTCGGAAAGGCAATAATTTATCTCCTCCCATTAACTGCTAGAAACATAGCGTTCATTTATTATTTGCACCAGCTCAAAATCAATATTACACCTTCCATTATCACAGCATTACATTTTTGTATACCTCTTTGCGATGCATAAAATAGACAGTAGCCAAATGCTCTCAGATTTAGAAACTATTGCGACGCTAGTGACGCCATATTTTAAGACTGTGATGCACTCCAATCAAGAGTACAGTGGCCTCAGAATTGTCTTATGCTGTGGGACGTAGGTAGCTCAAATGAGGTTATCGATTTCTCTAATTTTTATTGGAGTTCACGTATTATGTATATAATATTCTCGGAGATCTTACCACTTCTACATCTACATCTACATGATTACTCTGCAATTCACATTTAAGTGTTTGACAGAGGGTTCATCGAACCACAATCATACTATCTCCCTACCATTCCACTCCCGAACAGCGCGCGGGAAAAACGAACACCCAGACCTTTCTGTTCGAGCTCTGATTTCTCTTATTTTATTTTGATGGTCATTCCTACCTGTGTAGGTTGGGCTCAACAAAATATTTTCCCATTCGGAAGAGAAAGGTGGTGACTGAAATTTCGTAAATAGATCTCGCCACGACGAAAAACGTCTTTGCTTTAATGACTTCCACCCCAACTCGCGTATCATATCTGCCACACTCTCTCCCCTATAACGTGATAATACAAAACGAGCTGCCCTTTTTAGCATCCTTTCGATGTCCTCCGTCAATACCACCTGGTAAGGATCCCACACCGCGCAGCAATATTCTAACAGAGGACGAACGAGTGTAGTGTAAGCTGTCTCTTTAGTGAACTTGTTGCATCTTCTAAGTGTCCTGCCAATGAAACGCAACCTTTGGCTCGCCTTCCCCACAATATTATCTATGTGGTCTTTCCAGCTGAAGTTGTTCGTAATTTTTACACCCAGGTACTTAGTTGAATTGACAGCCTTGAGAATTGTACTATTTATCGAGTAATCTAATTCCAACGGATTTCTTTTGGAATTCATGTGGATCACCTCACACTTTTCGTTATTTAGCGTCAACTGCCACCTGCCACACCATACAGCAATCTTTCCTAAATCGCTTTGGAACTGATACTGGTCTTCGGATAACCTTACTAGATGGTAAATTACAGCATCATCTGCGAACAACCTAAGAGAATTGCTCAGATTGTGACCCAGGTCATTTATATAGATCAGGAACAGCAGAGGTCCCAGGACGCTTCCCTGGAGTACACCTGATATCACTTCAGTTTTACTCGATGATTTGCCGTCTATTACTACGAACTGCGACCTTCCTGACAGGAAATCACGAATCCAGTGGCACAACTGAGACGATACCTCATAGGCCCGCTGCTTGATTAGAAGTCGCTTGTGAGGAACGGTGTCAAAAGCTTTCCGGAAATCTAGAAATACGGAATCAACTTGAGATCCCCTGTCGTTAGCGGCCATCACTTCGTGCGAATAAAGAGCTAGCTGCGTTGCACAAGAACGATGTTTTGTGAAACCATGCTGATTAAGTATCATTAGATCGTTCCCTTCGAGGTGATTCATAATGTTTGAATACAGTATATGCTCCGAAAAACTACTGCAAACCGACGTCAATGATATAGGTCTGTAGTTAAATGGATTACTCCTACTACCCTTCTTAAACACTGGTGCGACCTGCGCAATTTTCCAATCTGCAGGTACAGATCTATCGGTGAGCGAGCGGTTGTACATGATTGCTAAGCAGGGAGCTATTGTATCAGCGTAATCTGAAACGAACCTAATCGTTATACAATCTGTACCTGAAGACTTGCCCGAATCAAGCAATATGAGTTGCTTCGCAACCCCTAAGGTATCTACTTATAAGAAACTCATGCTAGCAGCTGTTCGTGTTTCAAATTCTGGAATATTCCATTCGTCTTCCCTGGTGAAGGAAATTCGGAAAACTGCGTTCAATAACTCCGCTTTAGCGGCACAGTCGTCGGTAACAATACCATCGGCACTCCGCAGCGGTATTGACTGCGTCTTGCCGCTTGTGTACTTTACATACGACCAGACTAGTTTTAACAGTGTTCAATGTCACATCTGCTAATCTCTACCTTTCGCTATCGTTTACTTCCTATTATTCGTCTTCTATAAAAGTACCTAATATTTCGCATCCCTAGACTAGGACACAATATTTACCCTTTCTCCAGTAAAGTGTTTCTCTAGACTTCTTTCTATCGTTCTTCTCTTTGAGTCATCTTCGTATTTTCTCTTTCTCTCTCTCTTTCTAGCTGTCTCTGTATCAAGTGTTCTTCTGGATGACAGCTTGTTGGTCTGAAGTACTGCTGCACTCCTGAAGTATAATATTAAATATTAGTTACGTAACATCAGAACCATATTTTAACACCAACAGATCTTTCCCTACAAAACACTTGTCAAACTGTGCTGCTCTGTATTCGATTATATTTATCACCGCTTATATTTAAAGACTTTCAACATATTGGTATTTTAGTTTTTAACTACCCTAGTCATTGCAAAAGTTACCGAATAAGTTCTCTGACAATTCCATGTGCTCATTCACTATGGAGATGCATAACATCGCTCTTCCAGAGTAGCAGAGACATGATTCCAGATTATTTAGAGCCAACAGTACGCGGTGAAACAACAGTATCGACACCGTTGGCTGTGATTGTAGTGTGTGCTTGTTTTCGCAGTTTTTGTGTTACGTGTGCCCTTATCACACAAGAAAATTTATGAATGATTTGTAAGAAATAAGTGCCTACTTCACTGAAACATTTTAAAAAACTTACAGATTCATGATCTGACTTTCTGTAAATGCTAATCCACGCATTTCATCAAACTGTTTATCCATTATAGCAGACGTTTTATACTTTTGATTGTTCACAGACGTAGAGAGAAAACACTATTATCAATTAAGTGATTTTTAGAAGCAGTATAAATTGTGTTTCCTGCTGCAGCCTGTGCACAAAAGGAACTGAATTATTTTTAACAGACGTAATTGCTCCCTTAGCGCAAGTTCGGATACGCTTCCTGCATGCCTGGATGTGGAAATTATTTAAATTCAATATTGTTAAGAATTTTGTGTGACAACAGGAGCTACATCTGGAAATCTCAGGCTCTATCAAATATAAGAACGTACAGTGCATAACCGATGATATTCTCATGAAGAGAAAACATGAGAATAACTTATTGATGCTTATTGATAACATTTATTTTTAAATTTGCCTCTCTTCAGAACAATTGCTTCCTTACAGCTTTCGGTCACTGATTTTACTAGCCTGTACTGTGGCTATATTTTCCACACTCGGTCGGTTATGTTGCCATCTTACATTTCAACAAGATGAAGCTGTGTATACATGGGATTACTCTTTCTGCGCCAAAGCATTTGATTGTGTAATTAGAGATTCTCTCTTCAGAAACAACTGAATTTTATGGAGTTAAGGGTGTTGCAAGCAACTGGTTTCAATCATACTAAACAAAAATAATGCAAATTGTGACACTGAAAAATTTAAGCGGTGCATGAAGGAAAGATAATCATAGTAACTTGGGGAAAGCGAAAACTGAGTGCCATAGCCTATAGTTTTTGATTAAAATCTACTTCATCAAGCAGATATTGGAAGATTCTGTACACACACATCAGCAGCGATCAGCACGCGGTTCAATTTTGGGATTTTGAGTTCGTTGAGTAGTGTTTTCTAAAACAAGCCTAACGAAATCACTTACCTTATAAAAGGAATGTTTGAATGGACTGACTCATAAATCAGATAGAGACAGTATGAGGAAAGTTTCCTAGTACTGTATAAGAACGTAACTCCAAGTGATTAAGCCACTAGGTCTGAAACTCTGCCTACGAAACTCAGTCAGCTACATGAGCCACTGCCGTGGAATGGTTGGTTTGTCCAACTGGTTGAGGGGAAGAGATTCTGGACTACGACAAGAAATGGGCAGTCAGTGTCTTGTATGCAAACTGCGTGCAACAGAGGTATGTAATGCTGAAGCCAGGCAATGGACGAAATGGATGAAGAAAAGAAGTGAAGAAACCTGCGAACTGTTGGACCTCTGGTGGTGTTACAGTTAAGGCCATGGACGGATCAGAAATCCAACAAGAAAGCAAGAAGTGATAATTAATTAGAAAACCAATGTAACCATATCAGAAACAAGTGCGAAGTCAGTGACCTGGTAGAAACCAGAAACCTGCTTCCGCTGTCCTTTTAGAGGCTGCCGCAACGTGGCTCCTGCAGGGCAGCAGTCTTTTGTTGTGAAAAAACCTACTATACCGCGCGTTTACACGAACTTGACAAATCAGACAATAGTACTATCATAGGTCAGACAATCCCTTCAACACCCTTAATTGGAGTTTGTCTACTTTCAGACGCTAGGTCAGCTGCGAGACTGAATTTTTGTCGAAGGTTCTTGCTCATAAATCATTAAAATAATATTCGATATACGTGAATCATTTTAGTACAGTACTTTTTGTTAGTATTTTGTTGAAAACTTATATGTTCTTATGTATTTACATGTGGAGAGTCGTCATATAACGATTTTTGAGAAGTGTATGATAAAGTATAGTAGCCTAGCTGACGCCGCGATGACGTTTGTCGGGGACCCAGCTGACACTTTACAGCTGGTAGCTCCAGAGAGAAATCCGCAAATTTGCTTTACTTCTGCCGCCTTCCCGTTGACAACAGGCCGTGCTACAAGATCAGACGCCTCAAAAGTATGCACTGACTAACAATATTGTACCACGGACCTCTGTTCCGCTCCATCCAAACACACTCTGTCACCCTCCATATCCGTCTGCCTCTTCCTCAACTTACTAAGCTCAAGAGCATCTTTGCTTCTATTACAACCCCTGTAACCACCTACTTATAACTTCAATCCTCACGACACTTGATCTGTTTCCGCCCTTGTATCAGTGCATCAAACGTTTATATTATTTTCAAACCCTTTACATACTGTCCGAGAATAAGGTTAATCACTTTCGTGTCCCAGTACGTGAAATCATCACTAGTATCAACCCATTCTATCAACATCATCCCTCCATTCTAGTCGCATTCCTAATGAAGGTACCGTCATTCAATACAAACAGGTCTTCCATGTCACAGGGCTAGATCAGATTACTGCAAATCAACATATGTTCAGAGTCCTGCCCAGTCCCACATTACACTACATCCCATTAGTCTTGCACTTTGCCACACCTGAATCTGTCGAGGGCCTTCAATGTCCCGTATTGGTCATGGCAGCCTGATGGTAGCTTCTCTTTTGCTGTCTATAATCTTCCAGGAGACTTTGTTCTCCACATCCCAGTCTGGCTGGCTTCTGATGAAGTTAGCACTGTTGTAAGGGTAGGACACTCTCCTCCTACAGTTACCAGGAAACCCCATCAAATCCCATTATCCATAGAACCACAATGAACATCACAATAGACAACTATTCATCATTTTATATATCATGAAACTGTAGTTCTGTGTCTGTAACTTGTTTCAGTCAGTGGCTCAAGAGTGACAGGCAGATAACAGCAATAATAAAATAATGCCCTAAAGTAAGTAAGTAAATAAAAATTACTGGAAAACTTGTTTAGTTAAATGTTTTACACTTGCCGTACAAGGATAATTAGGGAACTCTATCCTGCGAGAAAGAGAAAAAAAATGATATGGAAACTTATTTCCGATGGCTAAAGAAATATAGTTAATTTGGATTTAGAGATATCATTTATTTAACAGGCCAGAAGCCTATAGTCAGAAAATTATATTTACTGAATTCGTCCCAATAATCTAAAAGTAGGTGGAAATGTTGTCTTATCCACCGTCTCTAAATAATTTGTCTGAATCATTTTTGTATTGGGCACCCAAAGACAGTTATGAATTACATTAATACTCTGACTTACAAGTTGGTGTCTACGGAAGGCTGTCGGAAAGAGAATGCACAAATGAAGAGCGGCAAAAGGCAGTAGAAAGAGACTGATTCACTAAGCGTACTACTGCCTCCATCATACCTTAGCAAAAGATCTTGCCGAGAACCCGACCAAAAATCTGGCCCTACGTAAAATCGCTTCGAGACTCCGTCGCTCGTTGGCAAGTCTGGTGTGCCCCTAGAAGATAGCAAAAAGGAAGCTGAAGATTAAAATTTCGTGTTTCAGAAATCGTTCACGCAGGAGAATCATACAATAGTTTGACCACCGCACAGACTCCCGTATGGACAGCATGATAATAAGCAGCCCTGGCGCAGGGAATCAACTGAAAGAGCCGAAAGCAAATAAATCGCCAGGTCCGGATGGAACTCAGTTCGGATTTCCAAAGAGTACTCTACGGCGTTGCTCCTTGACTTTAGCTTGAATTTATCGCGAATCTCTCTCCCAGCGTACAGCCCCAAGCGACTGGAAAAAAATCACAGGTTTCTCCTGTACATAAAAACGGTAAATACGGGGTCCGCAAAATTACACACCAGTATCTTTAATATCGTTTTGCTGCAGATGTATTGGACGTATTTTCAGTTCGCAAATAGTATTTTTCCTTCAAACATGAATACTTCTTTCCATGAAACAGCACGGTTTTAGAAATCACCGCTGGTGCGAGACTCATCTTTCCCTCTTCTAAGTGACATCCTGCGAACCATATAACTACATTTCAAAATAAACAAATAAATAAATAAAAATGGCACCGTGCCCCACTGCACTCTGTTAACGAAGATACTGACATACGGAACAGGTTTCCAGATATGAGAGTACCATGAATATCTCTTAAGTAACAGAAATGAATACGTTGTCCTCGGCGGGAAGTGTTCATCAGAGGCAAGGGTTTTGGTAAGAGTGCCCCAGGGAAGTTTGATAGAACTGCTGTTATTTGCTATATACATAAATGATATAGCGGACGGGGTGAACAGCAGTCTGTTTGCTAATGATGCTGAAGTGTATGGCGTGGTGTCGACGTTGAGTGACTGTAGAAAGATACGACTTAAACGAGATCTCTAATGCTTGAGGTGAATCGCAGTTAGCTCGGAATTTAGAAAAATGAAATCTAATGCGCATAAGAAAAACAAACCCGTAAAGTTCGAATAAGCGCTACTGGTATGCTGCTTCACACAGTCACGTCGAAAAAATGTCTAGGCGTTAACGTTGCAGAGCAATATGAAATGAAACGAGCATGTAAGCATTGTAGTAGGGAAGGCGAATCATCGACTACGGTTATTTTGGGAAAATTGTAGAAAAATGTGGTTCATCTCTAAAGGAGGCCCCATAAACAACACAAGTAAGACTAATTCTTTGAGTGCCGCTCAAGTGTTTGGTAGCAGCGGCAGGTCAGATTAAAGGAAGACAAAGAGGCAAATCAGAGGCGGGCTGCTAGGCTTGTTACCAGTGGGTTGGAACAAATGTAAGTGTAACAGAGATGGTTCGGGAACACCAAGGGGAATGCCTGTTGGGAAAGCGAGTTTCTTTCCGCGGAAAGTTATTGAGAAAATATAGAGAACTGGCATTTGAAGCTGAGTGCAGTGTGATTGTGTTGCCGCCTAAGGAAAGAACAAAGGAAATTAGGGCTCGTGCAGAGGCATATAGATAAACGTTCTTCCCCCGCTCTACTTGCGAGTGGAACAGGAATGAAAATGATTAGCATTAATACAGGGTATCCTCCGCCAGGCACCGTACGGTGGCTTTCAAAATATGTGTGTAGATGTAGAAGTAAACCTTCAGCTCAACGTTACTAAGGCGATAAATTCAAGTTATCGAATTTTCCATTAACGGGTGGATTCAAGCACGTTCGAACACTCCCTTCATTATCTATCGATACTGACACAGAACAATATATTGATATGGCAGTAGGAAAATCATAGTAATCCTTATTTATACTGAGATGCAGAGATAATGTGGCGAAGTTGGTGGCTTCTATACTGGGGGTACTTAGCCCCCGAGGGTGAAATGCAATTTTCTGAGGGTTAAAAATGAAAAGAGTCAATTGTTTTCAGTCGTCAAAACAAATTGTTATTTCTTAAGACTAATACGGACTACATAAGTTACCGTTAATTATTACATTCTTTTTCAAATAACGCCATAATATGGTGTCGTTGTTGTTATTGAGATCTTCAGTCCCAAGAAGGGTTTGATTCAGCTCACCATCCTACTCTGGCCTGTGCAACCCTCTTCTTATCCAAGTAAATACTGCAACTTACGTCGTTCCATTCTTGGTCTCCGTCCACGATTTTTACCACCACACTTCCCTCTTATACTAAATTGATGATCCCTAGATATTTGAGAATATGTCATATCAACCGAATCCTTCTTCTAGTCAGGTTGTGCCACAAATTTCTTTTCTTACCTGATTGGTTACGTATCTACCCATCTGATGGTCAACAATCTTCTGTAGCACAACATTTCAAAACTTCTATTCTCTTCTTGCCGAAACTGTTTGTAGCTCTTGTTTTACTTCCGTACATGGTTACACTCCATAAAAACATTTTAGGGAAAGATATCCTAAACCTTACATCTATATTCGATGTTAACAAATTGCTCTTCTTCAGAAATGCTTTTCTTGCTATTGCCAGTCTACATTTTATATCCTCTCTACTTCTGTCAACATCAGTTATCTTGCTGTCCAAATATGAAAACTCATCTATCATTTTAAGCTTTCGTTTCGTAATCTACCTCCCTCAGCATCACATGATTCAATTCGACAGTTCAAATTTTTTTCCCTTTGGTGCTTACTCAATGCACAGATTGACGATGGACGATAAGCTACAATCTTGTTCTTCTCAACCATTCCTTCCCTTTGATGCCCCTCGACTTGAGTTATCCTGTCTGATTTCTGTACAAGTTGTAAATACCCTTTCACTCCCAGTATGTTACCGCTGCTGTTTTAAGAATTTCAAAGAGAGTTTTCCGGTCAGCATTGCCAAAGCATTTTCTCGGTCTACAAATGTTATAAACGTAGGTTCATCTTTTCTTAACCTGTCTTCTCAAAGAAATAGTAGGGTCAGTATTTCCTCGCCCGTTCCTACATTTCTTTCTCAATTTAAACTTACCTTCCCTGAGGTCTGCTTCTACCAGTTTTTACACTCTTCTGTACGTAATTCGTGGTAGCATTTTGCAGTCATGAATTAATAAATTGATAGTTCAATAACATTCACACCTGTCAGCACCTGCGGTCTCTGGAATTGAAATTATTATATTTTTCTTGAAACCTGAGGGTATTTCAACTGTCTCATACAACTTCTACACCAGATGGAAGAGTTTTGTCACGTATGGCTTTGCCGAGGGCATTAGTAGTTCCGGCAGAATGTCTCTACTCCCGGGGCCTTATTTCGACTTAGGTCTTTCAGCGTCATGTCAAATTCTTCTCGTAATATCGCATCACCCAATTCATCCTCATCTGCGTCCTCCTCAGTTTCTATATTATTCCCTCACAGTTCATATCCGTTATATAGGTTCTATATGTACTCCTTCAACTTCTCAGCTTTCCGTTCTTTGCTTAAGACGTTTCTTCCATTCGAACTCCTGGTATTCACACTGCTGATCCTTCTTTCTCTAAAGCCTTCTTTAATTTGCCTTTAGGCGGTATATATAAAATATGAGATTGAAAGGAAGTGCAGAATGGCTAAGCAGATATGAATGGCTAATGTGGTGGAGGTTACAGGTTGCGAAACAAATGTATGAACGACATGTCTCTCACATAATCAACCCACTACATGCATACTCATTGTACCTTGCGTCTATGTGAGTGACATTGAGACATACACATCACATCTCATGAAAATGTCTTCTCCGAGTTGTATGTAGCTCCACAATAGACTAGAAACAGTTTCATTATTCACTTCGCAACAATAAACTAATTAATTGACAGTAATACACATGAAACTGTGTAATGGCTATTGTACTTGTTCAGGGACTAAAACGGTATTATCATTATTATTATCTCCTTCACTTTCTCAGACGTTAAGTCGGGTTAAAAATGGAGTGACGCGGACCTTGATCAAGCGTCACTTCCTTTTAACTGTACGGTATGTGTTATATTGCATTTAGAAACCTTCGGGTAATTGAACATGTATCAATAATTACGGATTTCTGTAGTTGTATATATATGTTTGGATGTAGCTGTATTGCAATGATGTACTGGTGGATATTGTGTGGTATGACTCCTGTAGTTGATAGTATAATTGGTATGATGTCAACTTTATCCTGATGCCACATGTCTTTGACTTCCTCAGCCAGTTGGATGTATTTTTCAATTTTTTCTCCTGTTTTCTTTTGTATATTTGTTGTATTGGGTATGGATATTTCGATTAGTTGTGTTAATTTCTTCTTTTTTTTGGTGAGTATGATGTCAGGTTTGTTATGTGGCGTTGTTTTATCTGTTATAATGGTTCTGTTCCAGTATAATTTGTATTCATCATTCTCCAGTACATTTTGTGGTGTATACTTGTATGTAGGAACGTGTTGTTTTAAAAGTTTATGTTGTAAGGCAAGCTGTTGATGTATTATTTTTGCGACATTGTCATGTCTTCTGGGGTATTCTGTATTTGCTAGTATTGTACATCCGCTTGTGATGTGATCTACTGTTTCTATTTGTTGTTTACAAAGTCTGCATTTATCCGTTGTGGTATTTGGACCTTTAATAATATGCTTGCTGTAATACCTGGTGTTTATTGTTTGATCCTGTATTGCAATCATGAATCTTTCTGTCTCACTGTATATATTGCCTTTTCTTAGCCATGTGTTGGATGCGTCTTGATCGATGTGTGGCTGTGTTAGATGATACGGGTGCTTGCCATGAAGTGTTTTCTTTTTCCAATTTACTTTCTTCGTATCTGTTGATGTTATGTGATCTAAAGGGTTGTAGAAGTGGTTATGAAATTGCAGTGGTGTAGCCGATGTATTTATATGAGTGATTGCCTTGTGTATTTTGCTAGTTTCTGCTCGTTCTAGAAACAATTTTCTTAAATTGTCTACCTGTCCGTAATGTAGGGTTTTTATGTCGATAAATCCCCTTCCTCCTTCCTTTCTGCTTAATGTGAATCTTTCTGTTGGTGAATGTATGTGATGTATTCTATATTTGTGGCATTGTGATCGTGTAAGTGTATTGAGTGCTTCTAGGTCTGTGTTACTCCACTTCACTACTCCAAATGAGTAGGTCAATATTGGTATGGCATAAGTATTTATAGCTTTTGTCTTGTTTCTTGCTGTCAATTCTGTTTTCAGTATATTTGTTAGTCTTTGTCTATATTTTTCTTTTAGTTCTTCTTCAATATTTGTATTATCTATTCCTATTTTTTGTCTGTATCCTAGATATTTATAGGCATCCGCTTTTTCCATCGCTTCTATGCAGTCGCTGTGGTTATCCAATATGTAATCTTCTTGTTTAGTGTGTTTTCCCTTGACTATGCTATTTTTATTACATTTGTCTGTTCCAAAAGCCATACTTATATCATTGCTGATTCCTTCTGTTATCTTTAGTAATTGGTTGAGTTGTTGATTTGTTGCTGCCAGTAGTTTTAGATCATCCATGTATAGCAAATGTGTGATTTTGTGTGGGTATGTTCCAGTAATATTGCATCCATAATTTGTATTATTTAGCATGTTGGATAGTGGGTTCAGAGAAAGGCAGAACCAGAAAGGACTTAATGAGTCTCCTTGGTATATTCCACGCTTAATCTGTATTGGCTGTGATGTGATATTATTTGAATTTGTTTGGATATTAAGTGTGGTTTTCCAATTTTTCATAACTATGTTTAGGAACTGTATCAATTTAGGATCTACTTTGTATATTTCCAATATTTGTAGTAACCATGAGTGGGGTACACTATCAAAAGCCTTTTGGTAATCAATGTATGCGTAGTGTAGCAACCTTTGTTTAGTTTTAGCTTGATATGTCACCTCTGCATCTATTATCAGTTGTTCTTTACATCCTCGTGCTCCTTTGCAACAGCCTTTTTGTTCTTCATTTATAATTCTGTTCTGTGTTGTATGTGTCATTAATTTCTGTTTAATGACTGAAGTTAATATTTTGTATATTGTTGGTAGGCATGTTATGGGGCGATATTTAGCTGGGTTCGCTGTGTCTGCTTGATCTTTAGGTTTCAGATACGTTATTCCGTGTGTAAGTGTATCAGGGAATGTGTATGGATCTGCACTGTAACTGTTAAATAATTTAGTTAGATGTGAATGTGTTGAGGTGAACTTCTTTATCCAGAAATTTGCTATTTTATCATTTCCAGGGGCTTTCCAATTGTGAGTGGAAATAATTGCTTGGGTGACTTCATGTTGCAAAATTATCACTTCAGGCATTTGTGGTATCATCTTGTATGTTTCCAGAATGAGATTTTCACTCTGCAGCGGAGTGTGCGCTGATATGAAACTTCCTGGCAGATTAAAACTGTGTGCCCGACCGAGACTCGAACTCGGGACTTTTGCCTTTCGCGGGCAAGTGCTTCGGTAGCTCAGTTGGTAGAGCACTTGCCCGCGAAAGGCAAAAGTCCCGAGTTCGAGTCTCGGTCGGGCACACAGTTTTAATCTGCCAGGAAGTTTCATATCAGCGCACACTCCGCTGCAGAGTGAAAATCTCATTCTGGAAACATCCCCCAGGCTGTGGCTAAGCCATGTCTCCGCAATATCCTTTCTTTCAGGAGTGCTAGTTCTGCAAGGTTCGCAGGAGAGCTTCTGTAAAGTTTGGAAGGTAGGAGACGAGGTACTGGCAGAAGTGAAGCTGTGAGTACCGGGCGTGAGTCGTGCTTCGGTAGCTCAGTTGGTAGAGCACTTGCCCGCGAAAGGCAAAGGTCCCGAGTTCGAGTCTCGGTCGGGCACACTGTTTTAATCTGCCAGGAAGTTTCATATCAGCGCACACTCCGCTGCAGAGTGAAAATCTCATTCTGGAAACATCCCCCAGGCTGTGGCTAAGCCATGTCTCCGCAATATCCTTTCTTTCAGGAGTGCTAGTTCTGCAAGGTTCGCAGGAGAGCTTCTGTAAAGTTTGGAAGGTAGGAGACGAGGTACTGGCAGAAGTGAAGCTGTGAGTACCGGGCGTGAGTCGTGCTTCGGTAGCTCAGTTGGTAGAGCACTTGCCCGCGAAAGGCAAAGGTCCCGAGTTCGAGTCTCGGTCGGGCACACAGTTTTAATCTGCCAGGAAGTTTCATCTTGTATGTGTCTGTTTCTGCTTGTATCCATCGTGCATGCCTGTTATGTTGTACCGGGTTTGACCATATGTTGCTCCAGAAGTGTTCCATGTCTGTTATGTTTGGTGGATTGTTTATTTTAATGTGTGTGTTATCTATTGTCTGGTAAAATTTCTTTTGGTTTGTATTGAATGTTTGGTTTTGTTTCCTTCTATTTTCACTTTTTTTGTATCTTCTGAGTCGTTTGGCTAATGCTTGTAATTTCTGCTTCTTTTCGTCTGATTGCTCTGTCGCTTCTTGTTGTGAGATTTTACCTAACCTTTTTCGTTTTTTTCCGAGATTTCATTTCTTATAAATTGTGTTAGCTGTTCGATGTCTTTTCTCAGTTTTTCTATTTTGATCTGTAGCCTGTGTTGCCATGCTGGTTTTGTGGGTTTCTTCTGTGTGTTGGTTGGTTCTGATCTCTGCCTAGTGTGTATATTTAGTGTAGTGAGTGCTCCTATATAAACCAGTAGTTGTAACTCTTCCATAGTTGTGTTTTCATTTATTTTGTTGTGTATGATTGTGTTGATAGTTTTTATTGTTGTTTCGACTTGTGGGTTATTTGGTGGTCTATGCAAGAATGATCTAATGTCTGTATTTGTGTCTTTGTATTCTATATATGTTAGCTGAAATTTTTCTTCTATATCTAACATCTGTGTCACTTCGTGTTCTATTTGTGCTTGTTCTGGTGGCTGTCTTAAGATTTCGTTTTCCTCTGATTGTTTAATTGGTGCGTGTTGTTCTTTGTTTGTCTGCTCTGGGATGTTTGAGTCCATTACTGTATTTTCTTCTTCTTCTGATTGCACATTATTTTGTTCCAGTATTTGTTGTACTTGTTGTTTGATGTTTTCTAATTCTGACTGGGGTATCCTGTTAATTTTTATTATTACACGGATCTGATCAGCTAGTCGTTGTCCTGTTAAAAATTTTAATTCTGGGTATCTGGTAATAAATGTTGTGTATACTTGTGATCTGTATCCAGTTGTGTTGATTCCTAGGTTTGTTGCTTGGTAATAACAGAACATGAGGTGTCGATTAACTTCATCTGACCATCTCATCCTCTCTGTCTTTGTTTTCCTTCTAGGGTGGTTGCAGGAAGCATATCCTGCAAAACACCTCTATTTGGATTTAAATCGTTTTCCAGTTGGCTAGCAGTGTCGTTACCATTGTGGGCGGGAATTGGGTTCAAGCGTCGTCCCCGACGATGACGGCGCTTGTCCGAGGCTTCTTTAGTTCTGTCCTGAACCAACTAATCACACTAAAAGGGGGGTTAGCCCTATTAGTGGTTTGTTCTTTTCGTCGCCTTTTACGACTCGCAGAACATACCGGAGGCCTATTCTGTTCCGGGCCTCATTATTATTATTATTAGCAGCATCATTAGTGACCGCGGGCAGTCACAAACAGCCTGTAGTCTTCCATTTTCGGCCGGTTCGGAAGTAAAGAATCTAGCAATTAAGTGATTTACTAACAGTAGACCTAAGTTTATCATATATACTTATTTGACCAATTTTAAATGTCGATGCAGGGTGTGTATGAAGCAAGTGTCGCTAGGGACAGGAACGTTGCAGAGGATGCACGGTTTGTAACAAGTGCCTGCCCTCAGTGTTGACAGTCAGCTTTCATCTCTGAGAAGGAGCTGTAGGTATCAATCGCGACGCACAGAATATTGCTTCATTATTCTACAAAGAATGCTGTTAGAACTAAGCAGTACCACTGTCTCATTGACTCATTAATACATGATTTAATAACGTACCTACAATAACTGAATTCTTTTTATCTTCCGTCGTTTTAAAAATTGAAGTGTTCAAAGAAGATTCTTTTTGATTCTAAAGTTTAGTTAGGCGCTAATGTTAACTATCGCAAGAGGAACGGGGTGGTTACTACCGTATCTAATGTCAGACTGTTGCACCCGGGGGTACAGTCTCGGAATGACTGGAAACCACTAGGCTAGGTGTTCTGGCCGGCCGAAGTGGCCGTGCGGTTAAAGGCCCTGCAGTCTGGAACCGCAAGACCGCTACGGTCGCAGGTTCGAATCCTGCCTCGGGCATGGATGTTTGTGATGTCCTTAGGTTAGTTAGGTTTAACTTGTTCTAAGTTCTAGAGGAGTAATGACCTCAGCAGTTGAGTCCCATAGTGCTCCGAACCATTTGAACCATTTTTTTTTTTTTTTTTTTTTTGCTAGGTGTTCTGCTTTGTGCTGCAGATATAATATTTCTTACTTAATGCACCGACATTAAGCTGAGTCTCTAGTTTCTTTTTGCGTATAATTACGGAAGTGTTGTGACACAGGAGTAAATACAGAAAAATACATTCTTTATATCATCTTCCAGACAGAGGATAATGAACAGCGGGCATACCCCACTTGTAAGTGGATCGCCCAAGGCTCACGCCCGATAATCTCACCTCTTAATGTTGACCGCCGCTGATAAGGACTACATTTTCTTCCCTTGCGTCCCATATCTCACAGCGATTAATCACCGTGTGCATAAGACCCTGCCTTGTTATTATTCCGTATTATGAACTGTTAAACACAAATTTGTTTCTACATTTGAGAACTACACATGGAAGGAGGAGGTGTAAGGGGGGGTTACCTCGCACTTCCCCAGCGTTTTTTTCTGGAAATCAATTGCAACAGTTTGCACTGCGAAGCATAGTACCCGGTAACTCTTCAAGAAAATAAAGTTGAAACATTAACTCTTTCAATGAAGGTATTCTTTTCCGTGCTGAATTGGTTCTGTAATTATATTCGAGGTGGTTTCGCTTCTCGACTTAATACTCCGTAGTAACATGGTAGATTCCATGAATGTGAAATTCTTACCTCAGCTACCGTTTCTCAAAAAAGGGGTGAATGTATGGTGGGTTCATATAAACGGGTTCATACAAACGTATCTCAACGCCTCGTCTATCAGTAACTATTAACAAAGGGTTTGTACAACAGCATATTATCTATTTACCATTCTCACCTCATGTATCTTGTTCAGGTTGTTATGGAAACACACATATTCCAGATGATCTCCTCTTGCCTCTGCACACATGAATTCGAATCACATCCTAATGCACCGTGTCACATTTTTCATAGATCACCAAACATCTTTCTATACAGAACGTCTGCTGTGTTCAGAAGTACTTTTTACTACTTTGCGGGTAAAATATCAATGATCTCTCAGTATCTGAAGGTGCTGGCAATGATAATGGTTCCTCCCAAGCCTGCGTCGGTACACAATGATCCACCATTCCGGACAATGTAACTGAAATATTTTGAAAACAAAACAGGCTTTACTCACATTGTTCTGCGTAATACCTGAGGAATATTGTAGAGGTCTGGAACAGTACTCTCTCCATCAGTATATTTACTTTATTGTTAACAAAGAACAGAATATTGTTTTAAAATGAATTCGTAATGAGGCGCAACGGTCTCCAAGTACGTCATATTCGAAAAACCAAAAGTGCCCCTGTATTTCGGCATATGACCAGGATTAAGTGCGTACGGATTTTGCGAAAATGGGTTCCCGAGATAGGGGCTGGTAAGCGCCGACCGTCTATAAGCGCAATATCTGCCTAAGCCTCTGCAAGCGGACTGTATCTAACCTAACCATCCTCTGCGTAATGGTGCTAAACATATCCATTACACACATGAGACTGAAATCGGGCCACGTACCTTACTACTGGATGGTAATCAAGGCAAAATTGTCTTTAGCAGATAGTCCTGTTGTTGTTGTGGTCTTCAGTCCAGAGACTGGTTTGATGCAGCTATCCGTGCTACTCTATCCTGTGCAAGCTTCTTCATCTCCCAGTACCTACTAAACCTACATCCCTTTGAATCTGTTTAGTGTATTCATCTCTTGGTCTCCCTCTACGATTTTTACCCTCCACGCTGCCTTCAAATGCTAAATTTGTGATCCCTTGATACTTCAGAACATGTCCTACCAACCGATCCCTTCTTCTAGTCAAGTTGTGCCACAAATTTCTCTTCTCTCTAATTCCATTCAGCACCTCCTCATTAGTTATGTGACCTACTCGTCTAATTTTCAGCATTCTTCTGTAGCACCACATTTCGAAAGCTTCTATTCTCTTCTTGCCCAAACTATTTATCGTCCATGTTTCACTTCCATACATGGCTACACTCCATACAAATACTTTCAGAAACGGCTTCCTGACACTTAAATCTATACTCGATGTTAACAAATTTCCCTTCTTCAGAAACGATTTCCTTGCCATTGCCAGTCTACATTCTATATCCTCTCTACTTCGACCAACATCAGTTATTTTGCTCCCCAAATAGCAAAACTCATTTACTACTTTAAGCGTCTCATTTCCTAATCTTATTCCCTCAGCATCACCCGACGTAATTAGACTACATTCGATGATCCTCGTTATGCTTTTGTTGATGTTCAACTTAAATATTCCTTTCAAGACACTGTCCATTTCGTTCAGCTGCTCTTCCAGGTCCTTTGCTGTCCCTGTCAGAAACACAATGACATCGTCAAACCTCAAAGTTTTTATTTCTTCTCCGTGGATTTTAGTACCTACTCCGAACTTTTCTTTTGTTTCCTTTATTGCTTGCTCAGTATACAGATTGAATAACATCGGGGAGAGGCTACAACCCTGTGTCACTCCCTTCCCAACCACTGCTTCCCTCTCATGTCCCTCGACCCTTATAACTGCCATCTGGTTTCTGTACACATTGTAAATAGTCATTCGCTCCCTCTGTTTTACCCCTGCCACCTTCAGAATTTGAGTGAGAGTTTTCCAGTCAACATTGTGAAAATCTTTCTCCAAGTCTACAAATGCTAGAAACGTAGGCTTCTCTTTCCTTAGTCTATCTTCAAAGATAAGTCGTAATTTCAGTATTGCCTCACGTGTTCCAACATTTCTGCGGAATCCAAACTGATGTTCCCCGAAGTCGGCTTCTACCAGTTTTTCCATTCGTCTGTAAATAATTCGTGTTAGTATTTTTTTGCAGCCGTCACTTATTAAACTGATAGTTCGGTAATTTTCCCATCTGTCAACACCTGCTTTCTTTGGGATTGGAATTATTATATTCTTCTTGACGTCTGAGGGTATTTCGCCTGTCTCAGAATCTTTCTCACCAGATGGTAGAGTTTTGTTAGGCCTGGCTCTCCCAAGGCTGTCAGTAGTTCTACTGGAATTTCAGTGCTCTTTCAGTGCTCTGTCAAACTCTACACACAGTATCGTATCTCCTATTTCATCTTCATCTACATTCTCTTCCATTTCCATAACATTGTCCTCAAGAACATCGCCCTTGTATAGACCCTCTATATACTCCTTCCATCTTTCTGCTTTCTCTTCTTCGCTTAGAACTGCGGTTCCATCTGAGTTCTTGATAATCGTGCAAGTTGTTATCTTTTTTCCAAAGTTGTCTTTAATTTTCCTGTAGGCAGTATTTATCTTACCCCTACTGAGATAAGCCTCTACATCCTTATATTTTTCCTCTAGCCATCCCTGCTTAGCCATTTCGCACTTCCTGTCGATCTCATTTTCGAGACGTTTTGTATTCCTATTTGCCTGCTTCATTTACTGCATTTTTGTAGTTTCTCTTTTCATCAATAAAATTCAATATCTCTTCTGTTAGCCCTCGTCTTTTTACGTGCGTGATCCTCTGCTGTCTTCACTATTTCATCTCTCAAAGCTACCCATTCTTCTTCTATCATATTTCTTTCCCCTGTTCCTGTCAACCGTTCCCTAATGCTCTCTCTGAAACTCTCTAAAACCTCTGGTTCTTTCAGCTTATGCTGGACTCATCTTCTTAAATTCCCACCTCTTTGCAGTTCAATCAGTTTTACTCTACAGTTCATAACTAATAGATTGTGGTCAGAGTCCACATCTGCCCCTGGAAATGTCTTACAATAAAACCTGGTTTCTAAATCTCTGTCGTACCATTATATAATCTATCTGAAACCTTCCAGTGTCTCCAGGCCTCTTCCATGTATACAACCTTCTTTCATGACTCTTAAACCAACTGTTAGCTATGATCAAGCTATCCTTTGTGCAAAATTCTACCAGGCGGCTTCCTCTTTCATTCCTTAACCCCATTTCATACTCACCTACTAATTTTCCTTCTCTTCCTTTTCCTACTATCGAACTCCAGTCCCCCATGACTATAAAATTTTCGTCTCTATTCACAATCTGAATAATTTCTTTTATCTCATCATACATTTCTTCAATCTCTTCATCATCTGCGGAGCTAGTTGGAATATGAACTTGTACTACTGTGGTAGGTGTGGGCTTCATGTCTATCTTGGCTACAATAATGCGTTCGCTATGCTGTTAATATTAGCTGACCAGTGCTCTTATTTCTATATTCATTATTAAAACTAGTCCTGCATTACCCCTATTTAATTTTGTATTTATTACCCTGTATTCACCTGACCAGAAGTCTCGTTCCTCCTGCCATCGAACTTCACTGCTTCCCACTGTATCTAACTTTAACCTATCCATTTCCCTTTTTAAACTTTCTAACCTACCTGCCCGATTAAGTGATCTGATATTCCACGCTCCGATCCTTAGAACGCCAGATTTCTTTCTCCTGATAACAACATCCTCTTGAGTATTCCCCACCCGAAGTTCCGATTGGGGGACTATTTTACCTCCAGAATATTTTACCCAAGAAGGTTTGCACCCTTATTCTCCTCTCATCTTCTCCTTCGTAAAAATAGGTGATTTTGATTCTCCTATTCCCGAACGATCACAGTAAGATTTTTCATTGTACTGGCGTGCCTATTTTAAACTGATGCCTCGTTTGTCAAACAACATGTAGAGGCATGTTAGCGTAAAAATATTAAAATATCAATTATTAATACGGTAATATCCACTTAATTTTTCATCGGATAAATTTTTTTTATTGGATAAAATTTTTGAACACAAAATAGTTAGTTAGAAACTCGTACCTCGTAATCTTTCTTAATGACTTAAGTAAATAGAACTTTTTTTGCAAGAACTATTTAAAACCGATTCATTGTCCACTAATTCTATATAGAAAATAAATTCACAAACATTGTAGTAACATCTTTCTGCTTCATAACTACTCCTAGTTTGTATACTAACAATCTAAACCCTTAACTAACTATAGTCTTTCTTTAACTCTATATGAAGGTAGACTCCTTTTATCCTCCTGGTTTCCTCATCCTTAAACAGGTAGCTTCCTTCACGCGGTTTCTTTACAATCCTATGTATTTCCTTATACAAATTTCTCCATTTTCGAAGTAATTTCCTTGTCTTTGGAGATTTGGGATGATTCTTCAATAGAACATTATCAGCAAACTTATAATTAATTCCTACTCCTATCTTTTTGTCAAACTGACGTTTTCGAATACTTACTTTATGTTGTAAGTTCAAGTATACCATTTTTATAACCCATCCCCCTCCCCCCCCCCCCCCCCGATCTTTTGGTTCACTTGGCACACGTGGTAAATTATGAAGCCAATTATCATTCTCTTGCTTATTAAACAGAACCTCATTTGGTGAATACCCAGTTATATGGGGTAATTCGTTGTACGTCTTTTCAAAATCATCAATTAATTCGATCCACCTATGGTGCTGAGGAGGTACTTAAGTTCTCATAGATCGATTTAACTCTCTAAATACTCTTCTATTGTGTTTCCTTATGGTTTAAAGCGAGCCATGAATACATGAGGAATTCCACATGCCTTCATTGTTTCTTTCCACACTTCACTTCGAAAATATGGGCCGTTATCTGAAATAACCAATCCAGGTTTTCCTACCTTCACCAAATAATCATCCATAATCTTTCTCGGCATGGGTTTTACATTGGTTGTCCGCAAAGTCTATAGTATCACATACTTCATGACTAAATCATACACTGCGAATATATATTTAAAATTTCCTTTAGCTATGGGAAACGGACCACACGTATCAAATGAGACGATACTCAGTGGTTCCATTGGTATAATGGGTTGTAATACACCTTTAATACAATAATTAACCGGTTTTTCTCATTGACAAATTTTACATCTCTGAAGTATCTCCTGGGCTCTCCTTAATAAATCCGGATAAAAACCATTTTTGTAATTTCATCACGCATTTGTGAGCTCCAAAATGTCCCCATCTTGTATGTGTGATCCACAATAATGTCTCAACACATTGTGAGGGAATGCATATTTCCACTCATCCTCCACGGTTCTACCATAAAATAATACATTTGCTTGCAATTGGTAATGGTCATTAACATTACTATTAGTTTCTTCTCTTAATTCAGTCCCAATTTTTCTCTATTTATGATTTGATTTTTGCATTTGTCCTATTCGTAAAACATTTCTTTAACTTCTCTCCTATATGGAGGTGTTCCGAACGTCATCACTTTAAAGTCTGTTACCCTTTCTTGTTCGATCTCATCTACCTTTTTAGTTGGTAACCTTGACAACGCATCAGCGACAACATTATCCCTTCACTTGACATGCTTATCGGTTATGTCATATTAGTGAAGCAACAATGTCCAACGTGTTAATCGGTCATGCAGCATCCTACTTGTCATTAAAAACGTCACCGCTTTATGGTCACAATAAATTACAATTCGTTTCCCATATATGAAACATCTTTTTAAGCGTCTAGATAATTGCCAGCACTTCCAGCTCAGTCATGCTGCACGATCTCTCGCAACCTGTTAAGGTTCGGCTAGCAAAAGCGATAATTTTTGTTGTTTCTACATTATTCCCATCTTCCATTTGGAATAGTGTACCATCTAATCCTGTTTCAGCCTCAACTGTCGCTACATAAAAGTCTTTATTCATTTGGGGATGATATGACAATGGAGACTTTATCAAAGCATTTCAAATATCATCGAAAGCTTTACTACACGCTTCCGTCCATCCCTATGCAATATTTTTCCTTAACAAATGTAACTGACAATGTTTATTTAATAACTGCTGCGACACAAACTTTCTAAGGAAAGATGTCAGACCTAAAAATGCCTTTAATTGTTTTTTTTTATTTCGTGGATATGGACAATTTGTAGTGGCATCCAACTTTTTAGGGCTCGGTACAACTCCTTCTGGAGTCACAATGTGCTCTAAGAATTTTATTTGATTTCTACCAAATTTAGATTTCGTTAAATTGACCGTGACTCCATACTCAAGAAATTTATTAAATACACGATCAATTAATTCGGCGTGCTCGCTCCAGGTCTCTGTGGCGATCAGAAGATCTTCTACATGTAGAGTGACACACTCTAATAAATCGGGTCCGAGCAATGTATCTATAGCTGTTATGAAAACACCACCGCTAATATTAAGATCAAACGGCATTACCTTAAATTGGTAACTCCGTACCAGGAAAATGAATGCCGTATATTTTCTCGATTCCTTTGATATTTTCGTTTGCCGTTGGGAACTCCGGAGGTTGAGTGAGGTCAAAAATTTCACCCCGTGAAATTTCTGCAATAGCAGGGCGAGTTCTTACGGGTTTGATAATTTTATTAATGTCGCGAGCGTCAAGAATTAGCCGAATATAACCGTTCGGTCTAGTCACAGCTAACAATGGACTTGACTATTCAGAAGTTGAAGTCTCAATTATTCCCAAATCTATCATCTTTTTTACTTCTTTAGCCACGGCTTCCCTTTTTGACCAGGGAACTGAATAAGTAGTTTTATAAAACGTAGAGTGTGGATAAGTTTGAACACAATATTCAAAATCTTTAATCACGCCTGATTTCTTATTAAATACAGACAAATATCGTTGTAAAACTTTTCCCAGCTCATCTTGTTGTTCTATTGATAGACATTCCGATTCGCATACTTTTTCTATGATGCTTGATACATCTATCTCAGCATCATTTCGTCCTCTTCCATCTGGCAAAGGTAAAGGTCAGTTGGACCCGGAAGATGCACTTGCAGTGTCTGAATATCGCCAACCTACATTGTGCATGGGACAATTTCCCCAATTCGATTTATTCTGTGGATTTATAGGAACGCAATTGTTCCTACTGCCATCATCACAATATTGTGGGTTCAATGATTGCAGCCCCCCCCCCCCCCCCCCCCACATACTTTCTCGTTGAAAATTTCCCCTCCAGGCACTTGACTGTTGTTTCCCACAAGATTCCCTTTTGAATATTGATAATTCGTGTTCCAATTCTGATTCTTCTTTTGCGAGAGATCTAAATGATGATCACCGTTCTTAGAATTACCGTTATTTCGGTCAAATTCTGCAGAATGACTTAATTTGATTATCGCTATTCCACGCTTTATTACTAGCGTTGTTCCTAGCATAATAATGGTCGTTCTTATTATTATGCCACTGTTTTGCATCCTCCATGAGCATATAGGTTGAATCGATCACGGATAGGAACTTTTCAACGTCGGAATCGGGAACATGAATTAATTTCTCTCGAATATTCAAAGGTAGCCTACCTTTCAGTATTGGAATCACTTCTCTACTCGAAATTGGTTCTGTTCAATAAGGCGTTTTGATCAAGTAGCGTTAAAAATACTGCCTAAGAGTTTCCTTTTTCGAATTATAAAATTCTGGTTGATATACTTCCTTACGCAGTTTCTTTTGTTTACTTAATGACCAATATTTAGCTAGAAATAATCTGTCAAACTCAGAACACGTGTTACAGGTCTCGCTAACTTCAGCGGCCCATAACGATGCTTCTACTACAATCTTCGTCACTATAAACTGTAATTTACCATATTCCGTCCTATTACTGGGAAATATTCTTTTAAATGAATTGATAAACACACTGGGGTTGATATTATTCTTTTCATTTGAAAATGTTGGAAATTTTCGACTTTTGAAAATACTATGTTCGACTTTTAATGACGAAATACATCCTCTCTGAACGCAGGGATCATCTTCCTCATCTGATTGGCTATTCGTTTCCCACGGTTCACCTACATACGTGCTGTGTTACATTCGCAGGCGTTTTCTCTCGCAGTTCCATTTCACGTTGTCGCGTATTTATTCGTTTTCCTCTCAGGAAGTCTACATCAATGGATAATTAATATTTGCTTCTTATTCTCATTGGCCGAACGTACACTACCGTTAAATTTTAGCGTTTTGTTTTCCGGTTTCTTAGTTTGATCTAGCATATAAATATCCACTTAACCCAACGAATTTTTCTTCATGTCGTTTATATGACCTGACAATCCCTCTACTCCTTCCGTGATACAAATGTTATTCTCAGCCAAAGCAATGACCTTTCCAGACATAACCCTAAATAGTTCTGAAAAAGTATTGACATTTACATTGATTTTTTTCCGACATGATCAATAAACCTAATATATTCCTTTTCTCAGTTTGCTAACCTTCACTCTGGACTGTCAAACGTAATCTAGACTGTCAAACTAATAGCCGACTTTATCCTGTTGTTCGGCTTGTTTAGCCTCCCAAATTGCAATTAAATTATCCTGTTGTTCAGCAAACTTAATTTCTGAAGCCTGTTGTTCATCACCGAATTTAGCACCTATAGATGCTTGCTGTTCAGTTAACTTCGCATCTATTTTAGCAAACTCACTGTCCATATCAGGATACTTAACATTTGAGGTCACTTGCCGTTCAGCGAACCTATTGTTCATGTCAGAGAATTTAACATTTAAATCATCCAACATAGTCGATTTTGCTATTATAGCACTAAGTACATCTATATTTCCTGACCCTGTTGGTGTAACATTCATCGTGTATTCTTTGATGGCTTTATCCTTAGGATCAGAAGTTTTATCATCAGTTATCTTTTCCTTACTCTCTAACCCAGAGTCACATACATTAGGGACTTTAATTTTGTCTGACTCGGCAAAATATACCACTCCCACAATGACAATCGTTCTATTGATATCCTCATGGTCTGATACTTCACTTAATTCATCACAAGATTTCTGGACAATTTTGTCGAAATCGCTAAGCAAACTTCTACCTCTTCTCGACATGATTTGAAATCTTGTTAACCACTTTTTGCTTGTACCGACACCAACTATGGTCACAAAAGACACACAATATTAACATTATTCACTACTCGACACCAGCCCAATGAAATTCTTACAATTACCAATTTGGTAAAGCAATAAAATTTACCTTGCCTGGATAATCATTTACTTTGAGTAGTGATTGCTACTTATCGTCTGCTTGCGTGCTGTTGTAGTCTCGTTCATGTCACTGTCGGTAGCCGATGTCGCTGTCTCGACCAACCTTCTGCTCTGGCTCAGTTCACCGACGCGTTGAGTCGCTCCCTCTGCGGCTGTGCTCGTGTGTCTCGTAGTCGCGGAGCGTCGAACCACACGTTGCAGTCGTTGTGGCGTCGAGCCCAAAACGTTGTGGCGCCAGATGATGTGACGTCCCGTTTTGTCTCGGCTCGATAGTGATGGTTGTCCCAGTCGAGATGACGTGGAACGGCGTCCGTCGATCACTACAACGCCAATCAGTAACTATTATAAAAATAAAATCCTCACGCGGTTTAGTTATTTCTCAGATACTGTCTCTCAAAACTGATAACGTCTCGATGGAGCAGCATGCCAGAGTGTGTGCGCCGCTCTTGCTTGTAATTAAAGTAATGACGTTCGATGTCTATCGATCTTCACCACGTATATGTATAGCGACTGCACCACTCGATAACGCAATGACTCCCTTGATCTGAAATGATAACCAAAAGTCCTTTATGTGATCGCGACAGATTTTTCAGTTTACGCGAACTAGCTGACTGTAGTTCTAGTGCCCGGTTTGAGAATGGCTGTCAAACTTTGAAAATATAATGTCTTGAATCATTAACCCATCACCCAAGCAGCCGATGTCACATCATGAATTTTCCGAGGATATTGAGTTGTTAATAATTATTCCGTCGTCAAGGCGTCACTACGTCGCGTATTCAACAACTAAACGACGCAATTCCAGAGATAGCACACCCTTGAGCAATGTTCAGAGTGCGTCGTATTTCGTCGTAAACTTATTGCCGTTTACAGTTAAATTGTCACTCACTCACTTTTCACTTTTATGTTATCCGAAGAATCAGTTAATTCCACAAATACACCATGTCCATTAAATGATGTATGCGACACGAAGTATTAAAGTTGAATTAAAGTTTGTTGTTCTTTGTAATTATTTGTCCCTACAATGAGCACACACACCGATTTTTCATTCAGGGAATTGCGTCTGTTAGCATCAGCAATTCTGACTTTGACGATAGCTTCTGACAACACGGCGCAATTGTAAGTTCATAGTGATTGCGTTTATCTGTTGAATACTCAAGTCTAATAATTGAGTTTATGTCGGTGATCAGTCTCTTTCTGTGTCCCTTGATGTTCGTGACTGTTAAGTATCACGAAGGCTAAGTACCATAAAAAATCAGCAATCACACGAGTTATATTTCTTCACCTATATAAACTATCCCGTTATCCGTCTAAACGGTAAGGATGAATTTACTTCAGTCCGACTTCTGAGTTGTACATCCAACCGTAAAACTTTTAAACTTCAGATCGGCTTTAAAACATTCTAGTAGCGATTAACATACATACTACTATTGCAAGTGTACAAGAGAGAAGTGAAGCTAACATCTCCATTGGCGAGTTACATTGTAGTCACAGCGAACTTACAGCTCGATGCGGCTACAACTCTCTTCTAGGCTAAATGTTACCTTTAGTCAATTTATGGTCTGGGCTTTAATCTTCGAAAATGATATTTTTTTTAAATTCTTTCTTTAAAGTTTCTGTTTCGTATCATAAGGTATTCTTTCATTCATTCCTTTCTTTATGATAAGCATTAGTATTTACATATCATTCTTGTTAATCAAACTGTCGAGAGTGTAAATTTTGTTGTCAGCAGCTGTCATCGCTGTCAGGATGACTAATTTTTCTATTTCTTTTTGCCACAAAAGGCTGTTCATTATGGGTTCTATAATTGGGATGTTACAGCGGACAGTTTTACAAGGATTGAAATATCCCTGACGGATTACCTAGTCAGGTGATACCAAAAGACTGAGCTCGCCTTCCGACCCGCTCTGTTGTTACTGTTTCTCTACTGACAACACAGGTGAGTCCTCCTCTCGAGGCATTTAGTGGATACTTCTGCACTACATAGGGGTCACCAAATACGTTCGCTCAGATGGTATACTTCAAATGATCAATGAAGTGAGTGTTCGGAAAAATAATTTCTTAGCAATGAAATAAACTGGAAGTGCTGGGAAGCCCAAGGGAAAAAGTCTGTACGAAAAATGCACAGACAAAGAGGATCCAGTAACAAAACTAGACGGAGCTGCGGAAGATTTACGATGAAATTAGGCACAGGTCATAGATAAAACGTTGGTCCATAAGTGGGATTAAAGTTAAGACAGAAACATATCGATGATATGATTCGCTGATGACTTGCTATCCTCAGTGAAGGTAGAGACAAATTGCGAGACCTGTTGAATGGAATGTTTTAAAGAGCACACACTATGGAGTTAGAGTAAACGGAAGACAGACGAAAGTAGTAGGAGCAGAGGAAATGAGATCAGCAGTAAGCTTAATGTCAATATTTGGGCGATATGGTAGATGAAGTAGAGGCATTCTGTTATCTTGGAAACAGAAATATAGACGAAACAAGAACTTGACAAACAAAGAACGCTTACTTGGCTAAGAAAAATCTATCAATTGAAGAAGTAAAGTCTGGAAATCAGTTCGAGATCATATTGTGGCACTTTATTTTACAGGTCCGTCTTGATCACACAAACTTTTTCACTCCACTGTTACTGGTTTCGGCTACTGCCATCTTCAGATCATAAAATATTCTGATGTAGGAGTCAGCGTCAAATTATACATGTACGCAGAGTAATAATAAAGCATCAAAAATTGTGTAATTTAGGCGGACCTGCAAAAAAAAAGTAAGAAAAATCTTCTTGTATCAAACATCGGCCTTAATTTGAGAAAAAAATTCCTGAGAATGTCCGTTTGGAGAATTGTATGGAAGTGAATCATGGAATGTGGGTAAAATGGCAAATAGTAGTCACGGCATTTAATACGCATTGCTACAAAATGATGTTGAAAATTAGGTGGATTAATAAGAACTGAAAAGGCGCTCCACAGAACCAGCGAGGAAGGAACATGCGGGAAACAGTAACAAGAAGAATGCACAGGATGATAAGACAAACATTAATATAACATGTAGGCTGATGGCAAAGAACAAATTATTTTAAACATGAAACACCAATGTTTAACAAAAGCATAGAATGTTGGTATGCAATACTTAACAGAAGCTCTGAGTACTGACACATTTACTTTATCAATGACTGCTAAACAAATAACATTTCATACAGCAATCAGTTTTTTAATATTACAAAATTATTTAAATTTCAGATTCTATATTCTGACAATGCAAACTCCCGTTACTAGATGAATAGGTCTAGTATGCAAGGACTGCTTTGTGGAGAGCGAGCGCTCGACATGGTTTGCCATTCAAAAAGCACGTGGCGCGATCGCGCGAGATTTGCAACGTGTCGGTTGAATGCACCCGCCGCCGGGCAGCCACGTGGCCCATAGCTTGGGGAATTGTTTGGTTTTTCGCGCATTACGCGAAAACTATGTAACTTACGGTGAAGAACGATGCGGCAGTGGATTGTGGTCATCAATATGCACCTTCTGAAAGATCGATCTCTATTTTAAGTCACGAGACACAAAAGTTACAGTAACTTAAAATTGTTTCATACCGCGAATACTGAAAAATTAATAAAAGTAGTAAATAATAACTTACAGAGATGAGCGAGCTCTCATTAAAAACGTCTCTTCATAACGGATCGAGTGCCATAGTCATTCGTTAAGATTCATAAATAATCAAGCTCGTAAAGAGCAATAAACAAAGTTTGATCAGAAATTGTTTATAAAATTCAAAAGAAAATTCATGACGTAAGGAACGGCACTATATAATATTTTCGGTAGCATCAAATGTATTTCACACTAGTTAATTTATACTATACTCTTAATTTGCAATAGTTTTCACTGTTTGCAAATTATTATTAACATTTATCGTCCATAGTTAATTAATTATTATAGATATGAAGATTTTGAGCAGCACAACGTGTAGATCGCAATACATTATGTCTGAAAACAGTGCTATATGCATTTCTGTGTTAAAACGTTGCAGCACAAATGTAAACAAATTTGCGCTAAGTGGCGAAATTTTGCAAGAAACGAAAACTTGATTTACAGGCGATAGAATAACCCTAGAAATTAATGTAACATAGTAAATAAGATGTACTTTTTAGCGCGGTTCCGATAGTATCCTAATTTCATTGAGGGATGTATGTGTCAAAATATGTAACCCTAACTGGTGAGACTGGTACGTTGATAGCCGTGGGGGGGAGGAGGGGGGGGGGGGGGGGAGTTACACATCTGAGCCTATATAAGTGAGCGGTCATCTTGGCCGGGGGGGGCAGTCAGTCGTTCGGTAGTCGGTGAGCGTGTGGGTAGTGGAGTTGGCCAGTGGGTGGCGAGCGAGCCCCACTTGTGGGTGGCCCATGTGGTCGTTTGAGTAAGAATTTTTCACGTCGATTTATTTCGACAAAGAGTATTGTTTGATAGCGCGAGTGTGCAAGCATGTATTTGGTGAACTGGAAGTGCTGCAATTATTTGTTTGAGTACAAATTACGATGTGTACATTGGCGTAAGTTAAAATGTGGCGATCTGTGATTTCGCGCCAAAAATGTTAGATCAAAGAGGACAGTGGCACTTGTGGTTCTGTTCGAGTTGATTGAGTAACGCTCGATTATAGCAGCCTACATTACTGCTATTGGGGACTCGAAATCAAATTCTTATTAAACTAAAACTGTAAACCGTCTCACCAGTGCTAATTCCATTGTGTGAAAGGAAATGACGTCGCCAATAAATAGTGCTGGTAAAAACTTAATTGAACTTTGTTATGAAAAATGATTTTTCTATTATAATCGCCTAAACTGTTGTTCCCTAGCATAAACTGTACTCATGTCTGAGTGAATATTAATTGAAAAACTATAACTAATTCGCGGGTGTGGGACAGTGTACTAACGCACCAAGTGTGGAAATCATCCTCTGAGACATACGTGAGAACCAAAATTTGCACTAACATATTTTAACGAACATTTCTATATGCACATTCGTGTGAACTGTTCAACTGCAATTATTTTCCGCCATGTCGCAATTGGGGGCTCATCTGGGATCCTAGTATGCGAGGCAACTAGTCCCGAAGGCTAGTGGAACTCGGCGAAGCATGAACAGTTGCAGAAACGTGTATTTCTGTTAGTAGCATGCGTGCCTACTATCGCTATTCCACGACGCCGAGCAGCGTGGATCGAGCGCAGTGTCCAGCGACCAGCGGACTTGCAGCCAGACTGCCAGCTGCGAGGTGTCCAGCGACCAGCAGACCTGCAAGAAACGGTCATGACTACTCTCTGCAACGCAGCCTCTTCAGCAGCACCGAGAGTGACGCAGTCCCTCCAGAAAGATAAGTGATCGGAGCAGGAGGAATTTTTGTTACTGTTTTTCTTGTTTTCAGGTCTTGTGCTAGCCAGGGCAATGGAGCACGAAATTAAAGAGTGACTTAGTGATTGCGGGTCGTCGGGGAATGTTAGTGAACCACGAAGTCCTCAGAGACGGGAGGAAATCGGTATCCCTGTAAGAATTAATTACTCTTCTCCAAAATATGAGTAGCCAAATAGGTTCATTTAAAGCTGACATGGTTAATAAATTAAGTACATTACAAACTAATTTTGGAACTAATTTAAGTTCAGTTAAATTGCGAATGAAGTTCTCTGAAGACCGATGTGGGAAATGAAAAGAAAAGGTTCAAATGGCTCTGAGCACTATGGGACTTAAGAGCTGAGGTCATTAGTCCCCTAGAACTTAGAACTACTTAATCCTAACTAACCTAAGGACATCAGACACATCCATGCCCGAGGCAGGATTCGAGCCTGGGACCGTAGCAGTTGCGCTGCTCCAGGCTGAAGCGCTTAGAACCGCTCGGCCGTGGGAAATGAATTGGCTGTATTAAAAACTAATGTGAGCGAAATAAATAGACGATTGGGGTGAATGAAACTAGAAATTGTGATCGAATTAGATAATAGATTTAAAAAAATTGAAGAGAGCTGTCATTCCAAGGTTGAAGCGGTTGAGACTGAGCTGAGGGGTGAAATCGATTCTAGAAAGCAGATGTGTGATGATAGGGAAGAGGCGACAAGGAAATCTTTGGCTGAAGTGAATGCAAAAATAGTGGCTAGCAATGATGAGACAAAAGCTGTGCTGATAAATAAATTAGACAGCTCAGCTGATGATCTCAGAAAGGAAATGGCAACTGTCGCCTCAAAAGTAAATGACAAATTTACCCAGATAGAATTGTATTTTAGGCCAAACTGGGTGTCCAGTAACGAAGGCACATAGTGGAAAGCCATTTTCAGGCGAAAAGGGATATCATGCCACAGCAGTTTTGGGAAGTTGCAAGGACTGTCTTCTGACTGGGATGTCAGATGAGGCAAAAGCAAAATTTGTAAAGAGAATGCTGGGAGGTTCAGCTCAGACATGGGCTAGCAAATTTAAGGATCAGTTCATTTCATTTGAAATATTCGAACGAGTGTTTCTAGAAAAATAAGCAATGTAGGTAGCAAAATGATTTTTTGAATGGACCTGTGAATGGGGGAGGCAGACAAAGTATGAAGGAATTTTGCCAGGGAGAGCTGAATAAATTAGTACATCTGGATCAGGCTTTAGGCGTTTTAACAGAAATATCGACTTTAAAGGGGAGACTACCTTAGGAGTTGCAATGGAAACTCATATATTGCCCCACTGATTCTGTGGGGAAGTTTTTAGACTTTGTTGAGAGGATGGAGCAGGCTATGTACTATAGGCCTCGCTCAAAGGGAAACAACCTAGGGAATAACCACAGGGATCTGGGGGAGAGAAGAAATATGAATTGGAGTAACTATCATCAAAATGGTCACAGAAATAGGAATTGAGGACACAATCATCTGAGTCACCATGGGGACAGAAATATAAATGAACGTTGGAGGGGAAATGGGGGAAGATATAATGAAGACAGCCACCGTCAAAGGGATTTTATTGGCAGTGATGTAAGAAATGAACCGAGGCCAATGCTGGGAAATGGACCTGGAAGAGGAGGACAGAGCAACAGCACACAATGGGGACAGCATCCTTTAAACTAGGAGCTGTCTCAAATGGGCTCCTCTTTGGGACCTGACAAGTTGCAAACAATAGTGTCAAGAGATGGAACTATAATAATTATATCAGACTAGGAGTAGTTATTCTAAAAGGGGGTATGACAATAATGATAGAAATAGGAGTCAGTAAAGAAGTTTTGGTATGGAGGCCATTTTAAATGATGAAAATGTATTGGGGAGCTGGTGCCTGGAGTATGGCAAAAGGAGAGCTTTTAATAGGAAGAATGTTAGGGGTTTAAAGGCCCAAATGGAAGAAATCAACGCTGAGAATGTTTTTGTGAAGAGTTTGGGAATGTGAATTCTGAGAAAGATAGTATTGGTTTGGTGAGTATTATTGTCAGGGACTGAGGCACTGCCTGGAGGTATAGATTGATGTTGTGATGACCAAATTCTGTGTGAAAGTAATAGTAAGAAATTTGTTGAGTTGCATGTAATGGAAGCAGATAGAGTGGATGATAATGTTAATTCTGAGAGGCCAAGGTGCCTGAAACTAATGGTTTTGTAGATTATGGTAGTGATTTTGCTGCCATAGTGCCTATTGTTTAAGTAGTGATAAATTAATATGTACCAGAGAGTGTATCTGGTGAAATTTATGAGGTTAACTGTGAGCAGCCAGCAGGGGCTAGTTCTGAAATGACTGGTGAAAGTGTTTGTAATGTGCAGGATGGTAATGCAAGTGATGTTTTGGTGGGGAAAGCTGTATCTGAATCCATGAAAGATGATGAAACAAATTGTGCTAGTGTTTACACGCATGGGGTTAAACAGTAAACTAAGAATGATGAGCAGTGGAGAACTAAGGGGGAATCTGAGTTGAACTTAAATGATTGGGTAGAAAGGGAAAAATGTTTGCAAAAATATACACCAGAAAATTGGACAGTAGGGAAATGTAAAGCAGTTAAATGTTGAGGATGAGGCAAATTATGATGTACTCAAGAAAATATTCCATGGAGGTAAGGAGTTTGATGGTTTAAGGGCGGATTTTATGAATGAAATGGTAGGATGTGCCTTGGGGAGTAACTGCAGGATTACAGATTGTGGAAAATAAGTGTGTGACGATGGAGATGAAGTTGTAAAGGTGAATAATTACGTAATGTATGAGGATGAGCGGTATGGGGGTATGGAAGAGGCTGAACAGAATACCGGTTGGATGGGGAAGCGTGAATGTGATTTTGATGCAAGTGATTGGGTGCATTTTTCTAAGTACATACATAAGTTGGGACCAAAGGTATGGGAGAAGGAGAAGTTAAGTTTTGCCATAAAATTAGGATGGTTGGGCTTTGAAAATAAAGAACACGAAGATGCTTTTGAAGTAATTTTAAAGGGGATAATGAAATACAATCATTCACTGGGAGACAGGTATGCACTATGGAAAAGTACTGTGCCAATGAAGTGGAGGAGGATCTTTTAGCAGAAGTAGAGCTCAAGGAGAAAAATTTTTAGGAAGGTCCAACCAATAGTTAATGTTCAGATGGGTAAAGTCACTGAAGAAGCCTTGGTGGACACAAGTAGCACAGTCAGTAAGATAGCAGAGGGTTTCTACAATTATATCAGTGAAGACAAAATGATAGAATTCCCAGTCACAGGGTTAGAATAAAAAATGCTACTGGTAATTACAGCAAGACAGTGTTGAAGGAGGCTGTTTTAGATGTAAACATTGGTGGAGAGTTGTTTAGACACCCATTCCTGGTGATTCAAAATTTAAGTTACTGTTGGGCTTATGTATATAATCTGCTTATTTTTTGGTGCATGAGGGGTCCAGCACTAGGTTTTATGTTGTTTGAGAAATTTGGGGGTGTAATTGTTCACATGAAGATATTTTGCACTGGGTTCTGCATGTAGACACACCAAACTTCCTTTGGTGGGTGTGGGTCAAGTTGGTGGGCTGAATATTAAGGTAAGCAACACAGCATGGGGAGTGTAAAATTAAAGTTAGTTGATTTTCCTGCTTGTAATCTCAGTCTGGGCTGGATGATATGAAAGAGGATAATTTTATAAAAAGTGTATAGGGGAATTTTAATAGAGATTTTTAAAAGTAGATTAAGTCATTTTTTGGGGAAAAATTGCCAAACCCTGGAATTTAATTAATGGTCTGTAATAATCAAGTAAATTTTTTGAGTTTCTGCTGTCAAGCCATAACAACAGTCAGAGATTATTTAAAGTCTGATTGATTCCTGCCACATTATTAGTATCATTTTGATTAGTTAGGCTTTGTCGCCAAGCAGTACTACCTCAATGACGTGGGCATTTCTAATCCAGTATTGAACAGACAATTGGGCACAGCTACCCAGCTGTTGCTCTAGCCTGTTTCTTAGTTATGGTTTCCCCTGATATTCTGTCTTAGCTGTGTCAGCTCTGGATTGCATGAGGATGGGTCTAGGGTGGACCACTCTAAGGCAAACAGGGAAAACTTTCCTGCATTTGAGATTTTCATTGGAAATTTGTAGTGTAGGGATGGTAGTGCTTCATAAACTGGCTACTGAGAGCACAGGAAATAGCGCCAGAGTAGAGAGCTGTGACACTACATCTTGTCTAGGAGCATCCCTCGAAGACATTTTAAGCAGTGAGAAGTAGATAAATGATACGTGTTCCAAAGTGAATAGATTGATTGGAAACAATGTGGTGTGCATAATACGCAGCACAAAGTTAGGAGGTTTTCTCTGGTCTGACAAGGTGTCAAAAAAATAAAAAATCAATAAAAATTATTACGATTTTGTTAAATTTGTTTGTGTTTGTTTTGCTTTGCCAGGCCTCATGCAATCTACACATAGACACATAAAAAACACGAATTTAGAATCATAGTTAAGGAAACAGATATCTTTTGGATTGGGGTTATTTACAGATATGTTACAAATTTCTTTTTGTTGGGCACAAAATACGTAGGGAACTTTACTTAGTTTGGGGTGATGCAAACACCGTCTAGATTGCCAAGGAAACGTAACACTCTAGGACTAATTTAACATGACTGCTCAGTCACTCTTTCTGCGTTTTTTATTTATTTTTTTATTTTATTTTTTGTTGGTGCTACTGCATTTACTAATTGCATGCGCTAGCAAGTAGGGGTATTGTGATGGTACAAACCCCCGTTACCAGATGAATAGGTCTAGTATGCAAGGATTGCTTTGTGGAGAGCGAGCGTGCGACATGGTTTGCCATTCACAAAAGCGCGTGGCGCACTCACGCAAGGTCCGCAACGTGTAGGTGGGATGCCTCTGCCGCCGGGTGGCCACGTGGCCCGCGAAGAGCGATGCGGCAGTTGATTGTGGTCAACAATAAGCACCTTCTGAAAGATCGATCTTTATTTTAAGTCACAAGACGCAAAAGTTATGTTGTTGTTGTTGTTGCTGTGGTCTTCAGTCCTGAGACTGGTTTGATGCAGCTCTCCATGCTACTCTATCCTGTGCAAGCTTCTTCATCTCCCAGTACTTACTGCAACCTACATCCTTCTGAATCTGCTTAGTGTATTCATCTCTTGGTCTCCCTCTACGGTTTTCACCCTCCACGCTGCCCTCAAATGCTAAATTTGTGATCCCTTGATGCTTCAGAACATGTCCTACCAACCGATCCCTCCTTCTAGTCAAGGTGTGCCACAAACTCCTCTTCTCCCCAATTCTATTCAGTACCTCCTCATTAGTTATGTGATCTACCCATCTAATCTTCAGCATTCTTCTGTAGCACCACATTTCGAAAGCTTATATTCTCTTCCTGTCCAAACTATTTATCGTCCTGTAACCTCCCCCCTCACTTATCGACCTTAATGACAGTGAAAAATGAAACCGCGTGTACCTAATGGGAATTTTGGAAAAGCAATCGTCACCGAAGTTAATCTATCGGTAAAGAGGGAGGAAAGGGTTACATCTAAATGGAAGGAAAAATGCAAATGAAACTGGTGTAAATTAATTTTGAAAAGGGGTAAAGTTAATAAAGAAAGTAAATGTGCGGCCGTTACGTTAACAATTAACTAGCGGTAATTAGATATTTGAGATTTGGGGGAAATCACGGTCGCCAGTCCTAAGGACAATTACTATAGTAACTGAAAAAGAAAGGTTATTACACATATAATTAACACTAGAAGCGTGGCAACTGAAGGTTGACACGTGTAGTGTGAAAACTGAAAGTTTGTCAGAAGTAATAAATTTCGCTACACTCTGACTTAATTTAACAAAAGAATTAATAAAACCGGAAAATCGAGAGTTAATTTAGTGACTGAAGTTAATAGTGAGCTTTCTTTCTGAAGCACATTGAAATCCAGAAAAATACGGTTAGTCTTGGACTACCTCAACAATCATTTCAAAAGCTACTTGAATCTACGCAATTTAGAAATAAGAGATTTAACTTTGATCTTGAATTAAATGATTCTGAACAATTAACAATAGTAAAATGTAGTACGTACCAAGCTGAGCTGCAGTCACAGGTAAGCTAAAATACGGTAACAAAGCTCGCACTCTTAATTCGTGCTTGTGTAATCTGAATATTGTAGCCAGCTCTGAGACTTTAACTGAACTTTGAAATTAAAGCAGCGAAATCTAATTATATTATTTTAATGCTGGCGTTTGAATTTCAACGACACTCGGGTTCATTTCGGAAAAGGAAGGGACCCTGCTTGGCAATGCAATTGGGACAATGAGCAACAAAGGTTCATGCTAAGTTGCTGTAATTTTGCGAGGCAAATGGAACAATTTGAAAAGCTGAGGTCTGCCATACAGTTCTGAAACTTTACGTGCTTTTAGTCTTCCTTGTTGGTTGATTGAAGGTTTGAAGCCGTCGATCGAGGAGGTGGCGACAGTCACTCATTGTCAGCCGTCGCTGTTGCAGAAGCTGGATGTTGGCGCGCCTTCTTCTCGACACGGTCACCAGGCGAAACGGGCTCTTGATGTGCGCCAGCTAATGCTTCCCGTCCGCGACACCATGTCAGAAACTACCATCGCGAGTCGAGCGCAATTACATGCTACCAAACCCCGAAAGCGCGGCAACTCGCGGGAGCGTCACACAACACCTGCTCCACTCGCTACTCCCGCCAGACTCTCCCTGCCCTGCCCGCGCTCCACGCGGCAGAGTTAACACTACCAAAGATCCTACACACTTTGATTCTTCACACGACCCATCGATGTAATCGTTCGATAGCAGTTTTCCCTAGGCAAGACCCAGCGTAAAAATACAAATAATATTTACGAAACAAACCAATTATACATCGACATAAGTGCATAAATATATATATACAAACAGTAAAACAATTACAATATATAAAAAGACAGAAATGTCATATCTTGAGGTAACAAAACAAGGAAAAAAAATAATAGTACAATAGATGGAAATAGGAGTATATGCATTTCCGGCGTTACACGTGCCCCACATTGTCTGAGGATGTTCGTGTAACGTAAACAGACTCAGAAAATGTCCCAAAAAAGAAACAGCGGAAATGCATATGCTCAAAACATCAACAAAATTTAGCATTCGTCTAATTAATCATAAATCAATTTTTAGACCATAATAATTGAGTGGGGACACTCCTAATCTTATTCCACTCTGTCATCTTGCACAAAATAAAACAGGTTGACAACATATTAAAATTCATAGAAGATATAGAAAATGGTTTAGCTATTCCAAAATCATTAAAATTCGTAACACTATGAGAAATGGAATACTATTTGCAAAATTAATCAGAGTACATGGTCATAAAAACAGGTAGATCAAAATACGCAAATTAATAATTAATTACATAGAATACACATTTTTACATAACCTTTTCATAATTAATATCTCGTCATGAGATTCCACTTAACGCTAAACAAGAAAATAATATTCAGTAGATCGAAAAAAACATAAATATTGACAGCAGAATTCTTTCACATCAGCTGTCCGGGAAGAAAAATAATTCCGCCTTCCGTACTCGCAAGTACAAAGAATGCCGACAGCGGCACAAGAGCCGACAGCGGCACAAGAGCCGACAGCGGCTAGCCTCGCCAGTATTGTTGCGCCCGCGTGTGCGGCACGCTTGATCTCACTCGCCCTTGTGACGGCGTTTCCAGAACGTCCGTTTCACTGAATTCTTTAGGAAAAACTCACTCCCGAGTAATCTCAAGGAGTCCCTTAATACTATCACAGTGGATAACTCAACACTGTCCATCATCACACGCATGTACTAGCCTGAAACTTAAAACAGCGTCTAAGTACATCGGCAATGACTAGTAAAACACATATTCATGAAATCTTACAGCTAGTTACAAAATCATATTTACGTTGCTTAATCTACTGTGACTCAGCTGAAAACTTAAACTAGCAGCTTGGATTTTTCAGTTGATTAGATCATGATTAAATTGATTAAAATTAAATTGATTAATCAAAACGCGCTTTAGTGTCATGACGACGTATGCGAGCATCGGCTTTTAGCTTCATTACTTCTCGCAAACGATCCTTTTTCACACCAATACTAATGTCAATCCGTGGAGGGAATTTGATTATCTCTTCCACTAAACTTGTACTTCTGTCACCCAACAGGATTTCCTCTGGAGAAAATTCCGTAGTTAAGTCTGGCACGACGACAAACTCTTGTTCAAATCGTGCCCCACATATCTCGAAGTTGACAAAAATCTGTTTTGTGACCGGTTTACTGGCCTTCCCAGTAGCACCGATAATTTTCACTCCTGTTACTGGCATAACTACGATGCCAGGTCTGTCTTTCAGTAACTCAAATATTTTCCCAGATACAGCACTCAATTCTGCACCGGTGTCAATCAACACGTTTAGTTGTAGGTCGTGCATATTAACAGACACTACTATCTGTCTACACTTGTCCTCGACTGTTTCTTTATTTTCCCACAGTAAATCCTCGTCTATATCCAGGTCATTCCAGAAAAAACCATCCGGCTTTGATCCCAAATCCGGTTTATCTGGCGGCTTTTTCAGCCTCTGTTCACATACAGTTTTAATTTCAACACGTCTGTCCTGAGGCTTAGTCTGTAGCTTCGCCTCCAATACCGAAACCTTTTCCTGTAACTCGTCAACTAGTGAGTGTTGCTTTGCTATCGATTCACTAATTGTCACCTTCGTTGATTCCTCTTTGGTCAGATTGATCTCATCTGCCAATCTACCTGGAGGAATGTGCCCATTCGCATCTGAAATTACTTCCTCTGGATCTGCGCAACCCACACTGCTACCGTCTGACCGCATAACGCCAGCTCTAACCTCATACAGGCTGAAATCTATGTGCTTTTCTACCAATTGTGTCCGGCTATCACTAAAATTTTCGTAATCTTTCTCCTTAATACTCTCGCAATGTTTAAACTGGAGGTTTGCGTCGGATGGGTCGGCTACTTCTACCACTATAACTTTCGGTAAAGTCTGCCGGTTAGGGCCAGAACTTTCCGTTACTACTTCAACATCTAACTCCTGCGGGACGAAACACGACGAATCTTGCTCGTGCTCCCCCTTAACATCAACTATTTCTGGTAAAGTCTGCCGGTTAGGGCCAGAACTTTCCATCACTTCACAAATACTATCTTCCTGCGGGACGAAACGCGGCAAATCCTGCCCGCTCTCCCCATAAACACTTCTCCCGTACAGGCCCCTATAATCTCTTAGTTCGTCGTATAAGCGACCGAACTGCCTTAACCAGACCTCATCCCTCTCTGCATCCCCTCGCTCGATGACGGACGTTTTATCCGACATCTGATCTTCTTTCAACACTTGCGAATCATTCTTAAACTCACTCTCCAGTTCCGCTGTGGGTATTACAGCTGCCACTTTATAATCGATTTCCGGAACACTACTTAAATTGTTCTCACTGACAGTGAATGTACTACCTACTGCCGTGTATACTGCTGATCTACTACTTGTGGGCGCACTCCTTTCTCTTAACACTGGCACACTCTCCCGCCGTTGATTATTCCATACGGAATTTTCATAACGGCGACACCTGGGTTTTCTCTTGTTATTGGGCCGCCAAAATTTCTCCACGCCCGCTCGGCCCCTCACCGGCGCGGCTAATGGTTTCCCTGTCTCGTCCCAGCAGATACGCTCCCCGGATACTGCTGAGGCGGCTGGTCACACCCTCTGGCATTATTACTATTCTGTGAAGCCCGTATCACGTTAGTATGATACTGGTTTCCGTCATTCCTGTTATTATTTGCATTGTACCGATTGTTATTACGGTCCGAACCATTATTGTTATTGCTGCAGTATGCATTATTCCCATGGTTATCGTTGTTATGGTTGGGGTGGTACCCGTTGTTGTTACCACGGCCTCTACCACTGTCGCGATTATTGCGCCAATAGTCCTCGTCCTCAACTCTTTCCAGGAAATCATTGATTGTCCTGTAATTGCTTCCTACGTAGCGTTTTGTATCATCTGGAAGCTTCTTGTAGAGTTCCCAGACTATTTCGGATTCCGTGCGGCGATCACGCAAATATTCCAACTTGCGGATCCAGCCCTCACAAAACTCCCTCATCGAACCGCGCGAATTCGCATCGAAAGGCCTCGATACGACAAATTCGCGCCAGACACTTTGCTGTTTTTGCTCTGACCAGTATTCAGCCAGAAACAAATTTTTAAATTCGTCAAAAGTCAGGTTCGTAATGTCGAGGTTTAAGCCCCAACGCTTGGCATCACCAGCCAGCACATCAATAACCGCATTAATTTTTCTCTCATTAGTCCATGATCTGGGTAAAACTCTTTCACAATTTTTAATGAAATCCGTCGCGTGTATACCGCCTTTTTTCAAGGGGTCGAACCGCTCCTCTTTCGTCAACAATTCCGAACTATGTGCACAGATTGGCACATAGCTCTGTTTTTCGTCAAGTTTCTTTTCTAATTCCGACACTCTCGTAATTACTTGGCAAGTGGTTATCGCAAGCGTTTCCACTTCCCTCTTTTTCTCTTCGCAGGTATTAGCCTGCTCCCTCACTTTAGTGTCTACTTCGGACACTACAGCCTTTAAAGTTTCCACCTTCTGTTGATCCTCTTCTCTCACTAATTGAATTTGTTCCGTCACCTTATTCTCGATGATCGGAGCAACTGCGTCTCCTACACTTTTCTCGATTCTGCTAATTTCGGAATCAAAACGAGTATTTATGCTCGCAATTTCCGCCTGAACGCCTATCATTTCCTGTTTAAGGTTACCGATTTCGGTATTAATCACGACAATATCGTCTTTGATTTTATCAACTTTTGTGTTAACAACTTCAACATTGTTGTTAACAACATTAATAGCTTTGTTCTGATTGTCTAGCATTCGTCCAATTTTTTCAGACAGAGCTACTTGCTTGGCAGCCTGAGCTGCTTGTTCGGCAGCCTGAGCTTCTTGCTTGGCAGCCTGATCTTTAATTTCTGCCGATTGACTCTTGATTTCGTTAATCAAAACATTCAATAAATCAGTTAAATTCCCGGAAACCACCGGTTTTACTTCCGTAGCGGCTTCCTCTTTCATTGTCCCCCCGTATTCGTCATCAAGGGATTCAGATTTGATTTTCACTTCCGATTCCGAAACATTTTCTAAAGTCTGGAATTCCATTTCTGCTCTTTGTTGCGTTTCGGCGGTCGCATCTTTCATGCTAGCCGCCTGCCCCGGAACAATGGGTACCGCTGTGCGCGTTTCCCACTGTTCGACCGATTGTTCCGTATCCAAGTCTACCAGATTTTGGTAATTGTTGCCTTCACTCATTTTAATAATTTTCAATATAAATGCCAAATCTCAAATCTAATTAGGATTCCTCACACTAATATTCTCGCCGACGTATCGACCATTTCGTAACCAGTACTTTGTTACGAGATTTGCACAATGCAAAATTCGTGTCCAGAACAACCTCAAATCCGAAGATTGCAGGTTCGAGTCCTGTCACGGTCGCCACGTGTAACCTCCCCCCTCACTTATCGACCTTAATGACAGTGAAAAATGAAACCGCGTGTACCTAATGGGAATTTTGGAAAAGCAATCGTCACCGAAGTTAATCTATCGGTAAAGAGGGAGGAAAGGGTTACATCTAAATGGAAGGAAAAATGCAAATGAAACTGGTGTAAATTAATTTTGAAAAGGGGTAAAGTTAATAAAGAAAGTAAATGTGCGGCCGTTACGTTAACAATTAACTAGCGGTAATTAGATATTTGAGATTTGGGGGAAATCACGGTCGCCAGTCCTAAGGACAATTACTATAGTAACTGAAAAAGAAAGGTTATTACACATATAATTAACACTAGAAGCGTGGCAACTGAAGGTTGACACGTGTAGTGTGAAAACTGAAAGTTTGTCAGAAGTAATAAATTTCGCTACACTCTGACTTAATTTAGCAAAAGAATTAATAAAACCGGAAAATCGAGAGTTAATTTAGTGACTGAAGTTAATAGTGAGCTTTCTTTCTGAAGCACATTGAAATCCAGAAAAATACGGTTAGTCTTGGACTACCTCAACAATCATTTCAAAAGCTACTTGAATCTACGCAATTTAGAAATAAGAGATTTAACTTTGATCTTGAATTAAATGATTCTGAACAATTAACAATAGTAAAATGTAGTACGTACCAAGCTGAGCTGCAGTCACAGGTAAGCTAAAATACGGTAACAAAGCTCGCACTCTTAATTCGTGCTTGTGTAATCTGAATATTGTAGCCAGCTCTGAGACTTTAACTGAACTTTGAAATTAAAGCAGCGAAATCTAATTATATTATTTTAATGCTGGCGTTTGAATTTCAACGACACTCGGGTTCATTTCGGAAAAGGAAGGGACCCTGCTTGGCAATGCAATTGGGACAATGAGCAACAAAGGTTCATGCTAAGTTGCTGTAATTTTGCGAGGCAAATGGAACAATTTGAAAAGCTGAGGTCTGCCATACAGTTCTGAAACTTTACGTGCTTTTAGTCTTCCTTGTTGGTTGATTGAAGGTTTGAAGCCGTCGATCGAGGAGGTGGCGACAGTCACTCATTGTCAGCCGTCGCTGTTGCAGAAGCTGGATGTTGGCGCGCCTTCTTCTCGACACGGTCACCAGGCGAAACGGGCTCTTGATGTGCGCCAGCTAATGCTTCCCGTCCGCGACACCATGTCAGAAACTACCATCGCGAGTCGAGCGCAATTACATGCTACCAAACCCCGAAAGCGCGGCAACTCGCGGGAGCGTCACACAACACCTGCTCCACTCGCTACTCCCGCCAGACTCTCCCTGCCCTGCCCGCGCTCCACGCGGCAGAGTTAACACTACCAAAGATCCTACACACTTTGATTCTTCACACGACCCATCGATGTAATCGTTCGATAGCAGTTTTCCCTAGGCAAGACCCAGCGTAAAAATACAAATAATATTTACGAAACAAACCAATTATACATCGACATAAGTGCATAAATATATATATACAAACAGTAAAACAATTACAATATATAAAAAGACAGAAATGTCATATCTTGAGGTAACAAAACAAGGAAAAAAAATAATAGTACAATAGATGGAAATAGGAGTATATGCATTTCCGGCGTTACAGTCCATGTTCCACTTCCATACATGGCTACACTCCATACAAATACTTTCAGAAACGACTTCCTGACACTTAAATCTATACTCGATGTTAAAAAATTTCTCTTCTTCAGAAACGCTTTCCTTTCCATTGCCAATCTACATTTTATATCCGCTCTACTTCGACCATCATCAGTTATTTTGCTCCCCAAACTGCGAAACTCATTTACTACTTTATGTGTCTCATTTCCTAATCTAATTCCCGCAGCATCACCCGACTTAATTCGACTACATTCCATTATCCTCGTTCTGCTTTTGTTGTAGTTCATCTTATATCCTCCTTTCAAGACACTGTCCGTTCCCTTCAACTGCTCTTACAAGTCCTTTGCTGTCTCTGACAGAATTACAATGTCATCGGCGAACCTCGAAGTTTTTATTTCTTCTCCATGGATTTTAATACCTACTCCGAATTTTTCTTTTGTTTCCTTTACTGCTTGCTCAATATACAGATTGAATAACATCGGGGAGAGGCTACAACCCTGTCTCGCTCCCTTCCCTTCCTTTCATGCCCCTCGACTCTTATAACTGCCATCTGGTCTCTGTACAAATTGTAAATAGCCTTTCGCTCCCTGTATTTTACCCCTTCCACCTTTAGAATTTGAAAGAGAGTATTCCAGTCAACATTGCCAAAAGCTTTCTCTAAGTCTACAATTCCTAGAAACGTAGGTTATCCTTTCCTTAATCTTTCTTCAAAGATAAGTCGAAAGGTCAGTATTGCCTCACGTGTTCCAGTATTTCTACGGAATCCAAACTGATCTTCCCCAAGGTCGGCTTCTACTAGCTTCTCCATTCGTCTGTAAGGAATTCGCGTTAGTATTTTGCAGCTGTGGCTTATTAAAGTGACATGTGTCACCACCTGCTTTCTTTGGGATTGGAATTATTATATTCTTCTTGAAGTCTGAGGGTATTTCGCCTGTCTCATACATCCTGCGCACCAGATGGTGGAGTCTTGTCAGGACTGGCTCTCCCAAGGCCATCAGTAGTTCTAATGGAATGTTGTCTACTCCCGGGGCCTTGTTTCGGCTCAGGTATTCCAGTGCTCTGTCAAACTCTTCTTGCAGTATTGTATCTCCCATTTCGTCTTCATCTACATTCTCTTCCATTTCCTGATTATTGTCGTCAAGTACGTCGCCCTTGTATAGACCCTCTGTACACTCCTTCCACCTTTCTGCTTTCCCTTCTTTGCTTAGAACTGGGTTTCCATCTGAGCTCTTGATATTCATACAAGTGGTTCTCTTTCCTCCAAAGGTCTCTTTAATTTTCCTGTAGGCAGTATCTATCTTACCCCTCGTGAGATAAGCCTCTACATCCTTACATTTGTTCTCTAGCCATCCCTGCTTAGCCATTTTGCATTTCCTGTTGATCTTATTTTTCAGACGTTTGTATTCGATTTTGCCTGTATCACTTACTGCATTTTTATATTATCTCCAATCAAATTCAATATTTCTTCTGTTAGCCAAGAATTTCTACTAGCCCTCGTCTTTTTACCTACTTGATCCTCTGCTGCCTTCACTACTTCATCCCTCAGAGTTACCCATTCCTCTGCTACTGTATTTCTTTCCCCCATTTGTGACAATTGTTCCCTTATGCTCTCCCTAAAACTCCTCTGGTTTAATCAGTTTGTCCAGGTCCCATCTCCTTAAATTCCCATCTTTTTGCAGTTTCTTCAGTTTTACACTACAGTTCATAACCAATAGATTGTGGTCAGAGTCCACATCTGCCCGTAGAAATGTCTTACAATTTAACACCTGGTTCCTAAATCTCTGTCTTACCATTATATAATCTATCTGATACCTTCTAGTATTTCCAGGATTCTTCCATGTGTACAACCTTCTTTCATGATTCTTGAACCAAATGTTAGCTACGATTAAGTTATTCTCTGTGCAAAATTCTACCGGGCGGCTTCCTCTTTCATTTCTTTCCCCCAATCCATATTCACCTACTTTGTTTCCTTCTCTCCCTTTTCCTACTCTCGAATTCCAGTCACCCATGACTGTTAAATTTTCGTCTTCCTTCACTACCTGAATAATTTCTTTTATGTCATCATACATTTGATCAATTTCTTCATCATCTGTAGAGCTAGTTGGCATATAAACTTGTACTACTGTAGTAGGCATGGGCTTCGTATCTATCTTGGCTACAATAATGCGTTCGCTATTTGATTTTGTATTGATAACCCTGTATTCACCTGACCAAAAGTCTTGTTCCTCCTACCACTGAACTTCACTAATGCCCACTATATCTAACTTTAACCTATCGATTTCCCGTTTTAAGTTTTCTAGCCTACCTGCCAGACTAATGGATCTGGCATTCCACGCTCCGATCCGTAGAACGCCAGTTTTCTTTCTCCTGATAACGACGTCCTTTCGAGTAGTCCCCGCCCGGAGATCCGAATGGGGGACTATTTTACCTCCGGAATATTTTACCCAAGAGGACGCCATCATCATTTAACCATACAATAAAGCTGCATGCCCTCGGGAAAAATTACGGCTGTAGTTTCCCCTTGCTTTCAGCCGTTGGCAAAACCAGCACAGCAAGGCCGTTTTGGTTAGTGTTACAAGGCCAGATCAGCCAATCATTCAGACTGTTGCCCCTGCAACTACTGAAAAGGCTGCCGCCCCTCTTCAGGAACCACACGTTTGTCTGGCCTCTCAACAGATACCCCTCCGTTGTGGTTGCACCTACGGTACGGCTATCTGTATCACTGAGGCAGGCAAGCCTCCCCACCAACGGCAATGTCCATAGTTCATGGGGGGAAGGCAAAAGTTATAGTAACTTGAAAATTTTTTAATATCACGAATACCCAAAATTAATAAAAATAGAAAATAATAGATGAGCAAGCGCTCTTTAAAATCGTCTCTTTGAAGCAGATTGAGTGCTGTAGTAATATGTTAAGATTCATATTTTTTTGTTTACAAATTATTATTAACATTTATCGCCTATAATTAATTAATTATTATAGATATGAAGATTTTGAGCAGTGCAATATGTAGATCACTATAGATTACGTCTAAAAACAGTGCTATATGCGGTTCTATGTTAAAACTTTGCAGCACAGATGTAAACAAACAAATTTGCGCTAAGTGGCGAAATTTTGCAAAAAACTAAAACTGATTTACAGGCGATAGAATAATCCTAGGAATTAATGTAGCGTAGTAGATAACATGTACCTTTCAGCATGGTTCCGATAGTGTATTTATTTCCATTGAGGGATCTATGTGTCAAAATTTGTAACCTTTACTGGCGGGACTGGTACTTGCTTAGGGGGGGGGGGGGGTTACACAACTGAGCCCATGAGGTCGTTTGAGTAAGAATTTTTCGCACCGATTTATTTCGACAAAGAGTATTGTTTAATAGCGGAAGCGTGCTAGCATATATTTGGTGAACTAGATGTGCTACGATTATTTGTTTGAGTACGAATTACGAGGTATTCATCGACATAAGTTAACATGTGACGATCTGTGATTTCACGCCAAAAATGTTAGAACAAAGAGGACAGTGGGATTTGTCGTTCTGTTCGAGTTGACTGAGTAACTCTCAATTATAGCAGGCTTCATTACTGCTATTGGGGGCTCGGAGTCAAATTCCTATTTAACTAAAACTGTAAACCGTCTCACCAGTGCTAATTTCATTGTGTGAAAGAAAAGGACGACGTCAATAAATAGTGCTGATAAAAACTTAATTGATATGTATCATGAAAAATGATTTTGCTATTATAATCGCCTAATTTCTGTTGCCTGGCATAAACTGTACTCATGACTGAGTGAGTATTAATTCATGAACTGTAACTAATGCGTGGGTACGGGACAGTGTACTAATGCACCAAGTGTGGAAAACTTCCCCTGTGAATTACGTGAGGGCCAAAATTTGCACTAACATTTTTTAACGAATATTTGTATATGTACATTCGTGCGAACTCTTCAACCGCATTTTTTTTCTGCCCCGTCGCAATATAGAGGGTGATTTTTTTCCACCGTGTACAAACTCTAGGGTTTGATTGATGAGAGGATACGTCGGGAAATGCACGGTTTCCATGCTAGGGATCATTTATTGGATCATACTTTTGTACAGAGACTGTGATCTATTGCGCGCTGTGCCATTCTGCCACATTTACAATGTGCATGCTTCCCTTCTAGAGGGTGGAACTGTTTCTCATACGTCATGCCCTATCGCACTCTCCTGCCATACCAGCTGGTAATGTGGTGTCCCATTCCCTTCTTTTGCTGATTCAACTTTTAGTGGATGTGATACACCGTTGTAGAGAATGGTTCCGTATTCGAATCGAGAGCTTGTTGACCTAGTGTTTAATTTCTGAAATGCAAATGGCAACGGGCGGCGGACAGCAAGGTTGTATCAGGAGACCTGTTCCCGCCGACAATAACAACAGCATTCAATGTTTGAAACAGTGTCTCGCCGTTTGTCTGAGTCAGGGTCATTTGAGGAGGTAGCAAATCATGAAGGAAGGACCACAAATGTTGTGACACCAGATTTGGAGGAAAATCTGATTAACAGTGTGGACGGCAACTGCCATGTCAGTACCAGACAGCTGGCCCGCCAGTACAAGGTAAGACAGAAGATCGTGTGCAACATTCTCCATGTCAGTTGTTACTACCCTTATCACTTACAAGGTGTGCAGGGCTTACATCGGGAGCAGTTCTGTCACTGGTTTCTTCACCAGGCTACCAAGAGTCGATGTTTGTGTCATCCTTCCTGTTCAAGATGAGGCCGCCTTTACGCGGAGTACGCAGAACCTTCATGGTATGGTGACAGCGAATCATCAGCATCGGCGCTGTCGGAATGCGTGAGCGAGGATAATTGGTGGCCGTATTTTTGGACCAGTCTCCATTACACGTCGCCTAACATGCCGGAAGTATCGGCGTTTCTTCCGGGTAACTCCTCTGGTGGAAGGAGTTCCATTATTGATTCAAAGGGTTATGTGGCAGCTACATGACGGTGCTCCAGCGCACTTCCACGTTAACGTCCGAACGCATTTCAATCGTGTCTCCACTGCTCGATGTATCGGACGAGGGGATCCAGTTGCATGGCTTGCACTTTCACGGATATCAATCGGTGCGATTTCTTGTTATGGGGCCAAGTGAAAAGTGTAATGTGCGCAGAGACCATTCCAGACGTGAAAACATTCGAGCAGTGTATTATGCTGCCTTTGCAACCTGGCCGATGCGAACGTGTGTGACAGGAGACGCTATAGCGCGTACACGCATGCGTTGAGGCATAGGGAAACCATTTTCAACATAGTGTAACCGTGGCTGCATGGTACAGCACGTACTACACCGCAGTCTCTGTAACAATGATTGATTGAATAAATGGTCTCTGGAACGGAAACCACGCATTTCCGGACATAAATTCATTAAACCTCCGCATCCTCTCAAAGATTAATCCGTAGAGTTTGTACACGATGGAAAAAAATCATCCTGTATATGTCGACTCTCTCCGTCTCTTTCTCGTTTTTTATTTCTCTCCCCTTTCGACGCCTACTGTGTGGAACTGATGCAACCACTTTTAAATTCGCTATACAGGGTGCGCTCATTATCGCTCCATTGGGAAAACCCGTCTGCAAAAGCCAAAAAACATTACGTAGTGACCGAAAAGCAATATTTCAGTAAATTACTTTTCTTTCCTTCTTGGGCTTCAATTTCCTTGCAACACTTGTTGGATACGTTTGCAAGGAGCAAAAAAGAAAGACCTCTGTTCAACAAGCTCGTGGCGTATCTCACCAAGTTACAAATTGCTGCTACCGGCGTTTTTGTTTTCCTCGTAGAACGTGCTGTTACAAGCGATCGACTCGCCTCCCCTCTAATGTCGTAAAAGTTAGTTACTCCACCGCTTGGGCTGCCCATTCCACGTTATTGCGTTTCTGCAGAAAAGTCATCAGCGTTTCAGTACTTCTGAACAGACTCTTTTATGTGGAAGGGTAACGATAGATGGCGATCAACAACAAGCACGCATATACAGTAAGCTGGCTTCTTCAAAAGAGCATCAGTGACCAATAAAAAATTAGTTCTCGGACAATCAGAAACATTAAATCCGAATACAGTTATGTACTGGCGATCAATCAAAGTAGTCAAGTGATTTACCGTGACATTTTTTCCCAAGGAATGACGGGGAATATCGCTAATTTTCCACAAAGACCTCTAGCTGTAGATTACTGCATTACTTCGGGCAGAATCTGGGTATTTGCTGAACATCGATAACTGTGGAGTATACAACAACTACGTTTCATACTCTGTCACTTTGAAGAAATTAGAGGCTGGTATTTTAAGGCATTTTATAATATTTCAGGACAACTGCTCTATCGTGATTGTCAGAACTATCAAACATAAATCGCCCATTAAAAGAAATGCTGTTTACCTGCCACAACGTGAATGCTGGTATTCGCAATAACAAGCTGGCGTTCAAAATTTCCCGAAATTTGAATTATGCGCACAAGTTGTCGCTAGCTGAGTGGTTTGGTTGGTTGGTGTACGTGAGCATTTTCCACTGTCGTGTCTCCGTGAATTTGCGGTTTTGCGATGGCTGCCCTTAAAGGTTAGCGTATCTGTATAGTTGGAAACTTGGGAAAACCACTGCAGGGTATTTTGAAGCAAGTTTTAGGAGACAACGCCTTAGGTCAGACATAGACCTACGACTGGTATATGCATTTCAGAAACGTGCGATCATCGACTGATGATTACCGTTCCGTTCCGCCTTCAACTGGGATCACACCGTTAAATGTTCAGCAACTGAAGGAGCTAGTCCTCAAAATCGTAGAGAGATAATCTAAGGTCCATACAACAACTTGGGAAAATATAATGATACACATGAAAGTATTCAGAAGAACTGAACCTGGGGAGGATTGCGACGAAGTTTCTGCCACGACTGCTTCAAGAAGGTCAGTAGCGAGATCGAGCGGATATGTGCTAGCATCTTAAACAGTTGCGGCAAGACGATCCAAACTTCCCTTTAGTAGTGTCCACTGATGACTCGTAACGAACTTTAACAGCTTGGCCGGCCACGGAATGTCAGATTTCACTCGTACAGTGAGTGAGGCCTGCGGGCGGACCAATTCCCGGCCTGTTGGTCGGTCCTTCCCGGAAGTACCCGGAAAAGAGAAATCATTTCATTAGACATTCCCATGCGGCGTTTTTCGATGGTCAGAAACCTTCGAGCTCGACAGAATCGTGCTGTTAGCGATGTTTAGCCTTCGCTATTTGTTGGTGCTGTGAAGGACATTTGCGCATAAACAGAATGCCTAACGATCTATCGTCGCAATCCTTTGAAATGAATAGAAACGACAGTAGAGAGGGATGAGAATTCTCATTTCGCCTAACGACAGTACTGCACATTTGCTATGAAACACTACAAAACCATGCAGAAAGAATTTAAAAATTTAGTTACCAATGAAAATGCAAAAAATTTTAACGATCGACAAACAGGAGTCGCTGTTCGATACATAAAAAAGCACTTTATGCTAAATTTGCAGAATTGGTGCATGTGAAAAATTGGTGGGATGAAGAGAAAAATTTATAAAGTTGCACAGATTATTCCAATGAAACTGAACGAAGCGTATGCAGACGTCATGTATTACTGAAAAAGTACGTTGCTTAAGTCAAGGGATATGCCTGGAAAGATTTTTTGATCTAAAATGCTGTGCAGGAACGAAAATTAGAACATCCAGAATGTATTGCAGACTTTGCATTTTAAGTGTACTTGACCACACACTGCCTGCAGCAAGACATTGCAAGGTAACATCTTTCTCATTTGATGGAGATGCATTTAAAAAGAAAACCGTGTGGTAGAAGGGACACATTCTTGGGAAGACAGTCCATTTCCTTAAGCTCACTGGCACTAAAGAAAACGCAAGGTTTGAAGAACTCATTGTGGCCTTCAAAAATACATCTGCCAAACAGATAACTGAAATTATGACAAAAAAAACATTACCTGACACGAAGCACTAACCATACCCGAGAGATCAGTGTTGCTTGGCCTGCTATCCCACAACTGCTTCTCATTTAATGATGAAATCTACCAACAGAGAGAAAGCTTCGTTATGGGTAACAACGTGTCAAGCCACTTGGCTAACATATTTACCAAGCATTTAGAGAAAAAATCTGTTGAAGGCCAAAATAAACTTGTTTCTTAAATTGTTTATTACAGAAGATAAGTGGATGGCAACGTACATCTATTTGATGGCACGAAAGAACAACTTGATAAACTTCTTACATTATACATTTCACTCCAGAGTACAGTAAACATCATAAGATGGAACAAATCAATCCATCAATTTCTTAAACCTCATAATAGTTCATGAACAGCAAGAACATAATTTTTACATTTACAGGAAACCCACCTACACTAATATCACAATACACAAATCCCCACACCCTCCAAACATACACAAGAATGCCGCATTTAGGTCTGTCTTGAACAGGGCACACACAGTACGTTTAAGACCCAAAGCATCAACACAAGAAATTGATACCATCAAAGAAACTGCAATAAATGGCGGCTATTCAGAAGAATCTGTTGACAAACTATCCAATAAAATACATGACAACATCTGTAGCAGAAGCACTACAGGAATAACAACTGACACAACACATATCTTCACACTCATTCTCTGTTTAGGCACAACATCACAAAAAATTACTAATTTGTCTAGAAACAGCAATATTATATCCTACTCCACAAACTACAAACTTGGACACCACTTACCTCAACAAGCGAACTCAAACACCCAATAACAAAACACAGTTGGGTACATAAATTACAATGTAACAGTTGTGCTGCATTTTACATACTCAAATTAGAAAGTATTTCTCAAGCACGTTACAAAGTATACATTGATGCTTTTAGACTTAACGTTTTTGAGAAATTCACAATAGCTAATTAATTCTATCTTAATGGACACAGACTGAGTGATATCTACTACAGCCAACCTGTACCAACCTGTACTCAACACAGAAAACTATTGTAGCAAATGATCTATTAGAACAATTAGAAATAATGTTACAAAAAGAACAATATTCTGAAAACATGATGAATAAAGAAACGGAATTTAGCAGCCACAGTTTTTTCACTAATTTCTACACTCATTTCTTCAATTATTTGACAGTGCAGCCATTTGCTAACACACTGCCACATTTGATATATTCACAAATATTTGCTTTATAAATGATATCTATGTGTAATTGATAATATAAGAGCGTTGTGTCCTTTAAACAGTAGCACCTGTAAATTTGTAGAGTTGTTTTGAATTGTTTTAACAGATGTGTTATACAATGGAAACTGCGTATATTTACATAAGTAGTAGGTCAGTGTAGGTACACGTCCAAGACACGCTGACATCAGCATCAGCGCTTTATTATCAGGGGGTCGCATTACACCTAAAACAAATGCGCATGTCATATTTTTCTGATGACGTCATTAACACTTCCATGTCTCCAAAGCCATTTCAAGAATATCGCTACAGGCCAAGATCCAGGAGTGCAGGGCCTCCCCCTCCCAAATCTCCTGTAAATTGTGCATGCACCACCCTCCGGCCCCCTCCCGAGCGCTCCCTTGCATTAGGGGAAGCGAGACTCGTGTTCATGTCATATTTCGCTGACATCTGCATCTCCCACCCACCCCCAGCAACTCTGAAAATTGTGGCTCGCACCCCACGCTACCACAGTTACGCTCTGCAGCTGTGTTTGCATTACTCCCTGCCGAAAATTCGTTTAAGGACATTGATAACTTTGATTTCAAGTTGTATATCATTTGTCATGGAATACTGAAACGAGTATATAGCACATTTCTCTATATTCAATTAAAAAATAAATTTGCATATAAAATACAGTTAACGAAATATGAATTCTTATTTAATGAAAATGAGTTTATAACCATTAACACTTTCTTACAAGTTCTGAAAACTTAAATGAAGGCAAGTTCATTTTCACATCCTAGTGGCTCTGCAGATGGCTGGACTGAAGAAAACTGTATTTCTCAAAAAATTATTCAAAACCAACATTTGTTTGGAAATCTCATGTAACCAATTCGCAATTCATATTTGTTGAAACTGAGTTTTAGCTTAAATACCGCCCCACAAACAAATAAAACGCGAAATGCAGAAAATTCCTGTTGCTCCAGTCACCAGCATATGGCGGCACTGTAAAATCGCACCCATAGTTCAACTTTGTACCACACGAAAAGATGGCTCCAATAGGAAATAAAAAACGCAACATTTCGCAAATTAATTGTTTTCGCCATATAAGATGCTGCAAATATTTCGAAACGTCTGCAGAATGTGCCAGCAGTGCGAAAAATGCGATGCTTACAATGCTAGTCGAGGTTAATGCAGGGGAGAGACGCTATTTGATGCAACAATACTGCAAAAAAAGTGTAGAATGTTAATGAAAGCATGACGTAATTTCCACATACAAGCATATTCACCAAATTAATAATCAAAATGCTGAAATATGTACAATCCAGCATTTGACTTTCGATAGATTAGGTCAAAATTTGATGTCGTAAAACTAGCCAGACATCGACTATAACTGCAGAAAAATACGTGTTACATAAGCATATGAACTCAAAGTAATTAATTAGACACACCATCAAACAAAATATTTCAGAGACAACGCAAAAAAAACTATCTTTACGTTGTCAGTTGAGGTTAATACAACCTCAAAGTGTATATTCCAGTGATTAAAATATTTCTCAAGCACCATTTTTGGAGCGACAAATGTAATACATCACGTTATTCAACAGAAACATTATGGACGAAGCCAATTATTTCTATTATTACAAATAACACAGACCCACCGAAAGCCATGTAAATAACAACAGTTTGTAATCTCAAGGCTCCATGAAGGCTTTGCAGACTGTACTGGTCCGATATTACTGTTCAGAAAACTATAAAAACAAGTCAGACGTCAGCAACGCTCTTCACGTCGTTAAATACGTAAAGTGAGTATTTGATCTGTGCCGTTGAATTTCTACAATCTATGGCTCATGATCATAAAAACCTGTAACCAACTACACGACCACGAACACACACGCAACACAATCGTCTCATTAGGAAAGGAAGGAAAGAGGAAGGTGTTTTCTTGTCACCAAAAATATCACTTACTCAACACAAAGGCATGTTGTCCGCAGCTCATAAGCACAGGACCAAAGAGGATAACAGCAAGAGACAAACATTTCGAAAGACAATGTCAGAGTCCATATCTTAGAAAACAAACACTTTCTATAATGTATTTTCAGATGCCTCAGGCATTACAAGTACAACTCAACTATTCCCGCATCTAAATTGTCTGTTTAACTCATTAAACTAAATGTTTATCGTAATATAGCTAAGACCGCTGTTAGAACTCCATATCGTGTGCCTTCCGCACGTAAAGAGCCACCGTAATAACGAATAATACTTGTCACAAGACTGTGAATGACCATCCTATAATGATATAAAGGCTAAACGAATGCCATAACACGTATTAAAGCAATGCTATTCTCTATAATGTACAGATATATAGACGTGGAAGTCGTATTCTAAAAAACGTTAGTGGATCATAACCGTAAATGACGTTATCGATGCTGCCAGCCCATGTTGCTACCCCTTCTGGAACATACACTTAATATCAAGCACTCATCTACATCGTACATGTTAAGATTTCCAGTAGGCAAAGCTGAAACAAAATGTCTGTAAACATTAAGAGGTATGGTACCTCAATATTGTAGTTTAACAGTATGAAAGCCGGTTTCCAGAGACGAAGATATCGACATCGCAATACGCGGAAAATAATGTGATTATATCCTAAATAGCGGTGCGGAATTACCAATAACTGCCGAAGTGATGTAATTATATTTCACAACAGAGTGGTGGAAATGTCATCAAGTCCATGCTTAAACACCCTTACACAGGAATCAAACATACGATCCATTCTGCAGTGGATTACAGCCAGGTAATACGATGTATAGCCACGTGCCTGGTCACTGTATAAAACCTATAAGGTCGTTATCTATAAATCTATAAAGCTGCCCGCTCCTCGGCCTGTGATTTAATTTATATAGGTTGTCCTCTACAACTGGCGGTCACCCAGGTTAAAGAGTGAATCCTAAACGTCTTATGGGATGTAAACCTAGGTGCCCATGTATAATTTTGAGATGTAATCTTCAACCGAACATCACGCTCTATCCTGGAAAAACTTATAGAACTACCGACTACAGTCGTTTTTCCCTCGCGCGATCCGCGAGTGGAACAGAGGAGGGGGGGGGGATATGACTTTGGCGCGAATTGTGCCCTCCGCCACACACCGTTTGGTGGCTAGCGGAGTATATATGTAGATGTATTTGTAGAAGGCTGATTCCGTTAACGTAGATTTAAAGCGTAGGTTTCCCTCAGGTAGAATATGTGCGCTGTGTATAAATTAATGGTGTCATAGTATGCTCCACAAAAACTTCCGGCGAATAATCACGTAACGTGATAATTTAGCTGTAAATTCTGCGATTTGTGTAACAGTCTGCAACCGCGCGACCGCTATGGTCGCAGGTTCGAATCCTGCCTCGGACATGGATGTGTGTGATGTCCTTAGGTTAATTAGGTTTAAGTGGTTCTAAGTTCGAGGGGACTGATGACCTGAGAAGTTAAGTCCCATAGTGCTCGAGCAACTTGAACCATTTTTTGTAGCTTATTATAGCCGTATGCAATAGAATATAGTCTGGAGAATATAGTATGGTCTACTTCTACGCCAGTAGACAAACAGCAGAGAGCTTGCAACCCAGTGCTAGCAGAACAGACTAAGTCGCAGCATATAGGTGTAGGAGACACATTACCGGATTGGGTGCTCGAAAATAATGGGTGGAACCTGCTGTATTTGAGTGATGGTAACTTGTCGTCTGTCGTCCACTTATCACGTGCTATGAACGATCTGACTGCAGCAGGGAGGTGGAACTGCAACGGTGTTAGTGCTCCCTGCCGCCGTTGGATAAGCAGCTGCCAGCAGCAAGTCGTATACTCCTAGCTTACTTATTTGTTACACAGTTTAATTCTTAATTTCTTTGCGTGTTTTTGGGTACTTGCATTGTTTAATTCAGAAATTTCGGGCGTATTATAGTATTTGAGTGTTTTAGCATCGCGCTTTAGTACCTGAATAGTGTAAATTCGCGTAGTCGTCTGTCTTCTGGTTTTGTTTTGAACGGCCAGTGTCGCTTTGTTTCAGCCATTGTGCTCCCTGCCGCCTGAGCTCCCAGTTGGTGCACATCGACAGCGCAGAAAGATATGTATATAGCTTCTTTTCTGTGTTTACTACGTAGATTCGTACTTAAACTGCGTGTGAGTTTCGTATAGGAGGTGTAATTTCGAGTTTTAGTTACTGTAATCGTAAATTCAGGCAGATTGTAGCGCAGTCGTTAGGCATTTGTACAGGTCAGTTCATACATTCTTTGCGTGTTTCCCTTGCGTTATCTAGGCACTCGTGTTTTAGTAACTGTTGTTCAACATCGATTAGAATGGACAGGGACTGTGATTGCTGTGTTCGGATGAGGTCTGAGTTTGCATCCCTTCGCTCACAGCTGCAGGTGCCGCTGACTTCGGTCGCGCAGCTTGAGTCTGTTACCAATGGGCACCACTGTGGGGGGCCGGAATTGGGAATCACGGGGCTGTCAACCTCGTCCCGTCTGTCCCTAGATCGGTTTGCCGCTGTGGTTGCCCCGGTTGCTGCCCGCAGTGGGGCTGAGTCCTCGCCTGTGGTTGATTGGGAGGTCGTTCCAAGGCGTGGCAGGCAGCAAAAGTCTCCGGAGGCTGATCAGAAAGTCTCCCCGGTGCGTCTGACAAACAGGTTTCGGGTACTGTCTCTGGCTGAGCCAGATGCAGCTGCCTGCCCTGTTTCAGAGGGTCATTCTCAGCCTTCAAGGTCCGGGCAACCGCAGAGGGTGGGCTTATTGGTAGTTGGGAGCTCCAATGTTAGGCGCGTAATGAGGCCCCTTAGGGATATGGCGGCTAAGGAGGGGAAGAAATCCAGTGAGCACTCCGTGTGAATTCCAGGTGGAGTCATTCCTGGTGTGGAAAGGGTCCTTCCGGATGCCATCAAGAGCACAGGGTGCTGCCAGCTACAGGTGGTGGCACATGTCGGCACTAATGACGTGTGTCCCTTTGGATCTGAGGAAATTCTCTCTGGATTCCAGCGGCTATCTTATTTGGTGAAGGCTGCCGGTCTTGCTTACGAGATGAAGGCAGAGCTCACCATCTGAAGCATCGTTGACAGAACCGACTGCGGACCTTTGATGCAGAGTCGGGTGGAGGATCTGAATCAGAGGCTCAGACGGTTTTGCGACCGTGTTGGCTGCAGATTCCTTGACTTGCGCCATAGGGTGGTGGGGTTTCGGGTTCCGCTGAATAGGAGTTCACTACACTCAGCTGGCGGCTACACGGGTAGCGGAGGCTGTGTGGCGTGGACTGGGCTTTTTTTTTAGGTTAGAAGGCCTTGGGAAAGTACAGGGTGGGCTGCACTCTCAAAGGATGCATGGCAAATACAGGACGTGCTTGGATCAAGGAACAGTCTGAATTGTAGTTGTAAATTGTTGTAGTTGTGCTGGGAAAGTACCTGAGCTTCAAGCGCTAATAGAAAGCACAGAAGCTGAAATCGTTACAGGTACAGAAAGCTGGCTAAAGCCTGAAATAAGTTCGGCAGAAATTTTTACGAAGTCTCAGAGGGTGTTCAGGAAAGATAGATTAGGCAGAATTGGTTGTGGAGTGTTTGTGTCTGTCAGTAGCGGTTTATATTGTAGTGAAGTCGAAGTAGATACTCCACGCGAATTGGTATGGGTGGAGGTTATACGAGTAAACAGCCGAACTAAGTTAATAATTGGCTCCTTCTACCGACCCCCAGACTCCGATGATATAGTTGCTGAACAGTTCAGAGAAAATTTGAGTCTCATAACAAATAAATACCCCACTCATACAGTTATAGTTGGTGGGGACTTCAACCTTCCCTCGATATGTTGGCAAAAATACTTGTTCAAAACAGGTGGTAGGCAGAAAACATCTTCCGAGACTGTGCTAAATGCTTTCTCTGAAAATTATTTCCAGCAGTTAGTCCACGAACCCACGCGAATTGTAAATGGTTGCGAAAACACACTTGACCTCTTAGCCACAAACAATCCAGAGCTAATAGAGAGCATCATGACTGATACAGGGATTAGTGATCACAAGGTCGTTGTAGCTAGGCTCAATACCGTTTCTTCCAAATCCACCAGAAACAAACGCAAAATAATTTTATTTAAAAAAGTGGATAAAGTGTCAATAGAAGCCTTCCTAGGAGACAATCTTTATTCCTTCCGAACTGACTATGCAAATGTAGACGAGATGTGGCTCAAATTCAAAGATATAGTAGCAACAGCAATTGAGAGATTCATACCTCATAAACTGGAAAGAGATGGTTGGTTGGTTGGTTTGGGGAAGGAGACCAGACAGCGTGGTCATCGGTCTCATCGGATTAGGGAAGGAAGTCGGCCGTGCCCTTTCAAAGGAATCATCCCGGCATTTGCCTGGAGTGATTTAGGGAAATCACGGAAAACCTAAATCAGGATGGCCCGACGCGAGATTGAACCGTCGTCCTCCCGAATGCGAGTCTGGAAAGAGATGGAACTGATCATGGTACACAAAACAGGTCCGAACGCTGTTGCAGAGGCAACGGATAAAGCATGCAAAGTTCAGAAGTACGCGAAATCTCGAAGATTGGCTAAAATTTACAGACGCGCGAAATTTGGCACGGACTTCAATGCGAGATGCCTTTAATAGGTTCCACAATGAAACATTGTCTCGAAATTTGGTAGAAAATCCGAAGAAACTCTGGTCGTATGTAAAGCACACAAGTGGCAGGACGCAGTCATTAGCTTCGCTGCGCAGTGCCGATGGTACTGTTACCGACGACTGTGCCGCTAAAGCGGAGTTATTGAAAGCAGTTTTCCGAAATTCCTTCACCAGGGAAGACGAATGGAATATTCCAGAATTTGAAACACCAACAGCTGCTGGCATGAGTTTCTTATAAGTAGATACCTTAGGGGTTGCGAAGCAACTCAAATCGCTTGATACGGGCAAGTCTTCAGGTCCAGATTGTATACCGATTAGGTTCCTTTCAGATTACGCTGATACAATAGCTCCCTACTTAGCAATCATATACAACCGCTAGCTCACCGATAGATCTGTGCCTACAGATTGGCAAATTGCGCAGGTCGCACCAGTGTTTAAGAAGGGTAGTAGGAGTAATCCATCGAACTACAGACCTATATCATTGACGCCGGTTTGCAGTAGGGTTTTGGAGCATATACTGTATTCAAACATTATGAATCACCTCGAAGGGAACGATCTATTGATACGTAATCAGCATGGTTTCAGAAAACATCGTTCTTGTGCAACGCAGCTAGCTCTTTATTCGCACGAAGTAATGGCCGCTATCGACAAGGGACCTCAAGTTGATTCCGTATTTCTAGATTTCCGGAAAGCTTTTGACACCGTTCCTCACAAGCGACTTCTAATCAAGCTGCGGGCCTACGGGGCATCGTCTCAGTTGTGCGACTGGATTCGTGATTTCCTGTCAGGAAGGTCACAGTTCGTAGTAATAGACGGCAAATCATCGAGTAAAACTGAAGTGATATCAGGTGTTCCCCAATGACCTGGGTGACAATCTGAGCAGTTCTCTTAGGTTGTTCGCAGATGATGCTGTAATGTACCGTCTAGTAAGGTCATCCGAAGACGAGTATCAGTTGCAAAGCGATTTAGAAAAGATTGCTGTATGGTGTGGCAGGTGGCAGTTGACGCTAAATAACTAAAACTGTGAGGTGATCCACATGAGTTCAAAAATAAATCCGTTGGAATTCGATTACTCGATAAATAGTACAATTCTCAAGGCTGTCAATTCAACTAAGTACCTGGGTGTTAAAATTACGAACAACTTCAGCTGGAAAGACTACATAGATAATATTGTGGGGAAGGCGAGCCAAAGGTTGCATTTCATTGGCAGGACACTTAGGAGATGCAACAAGTCCACTAAAGAGACAGCTTACACTACACTCGTTCGTCCTCTGTTAGAATATTGCTACGCGGTGTGGGATCCTTACCAGGTGAGATTGTCGGAGAACATCGAAAGGGTGCAAAAAAGGGCAGCTCGTTTTGTATTATCACGTAATAGAGGAGAGTGAGTTGCAGATATGATACGCGATTTGGGATGGAAGTCATTAAAGCAAAGACGTTTTTCGACGTGGCGAGATCTATTCACGAAATTTCAGTCACCAACTTTCTCATCCGAAAGCGAAAATATTTTGTTGAGCCCAGCCTACATAGGTAGGAGTGATCATCAAAATAAAATTAAAAAAATCAGAGCTCGAACAGAAGTGTTTACGTGTTCGTTTATCCCGCGCGCTGTTCGGGAGTGGAATGGTAGAGAGATAGTATGATTGTGGTTCGATGAACCCTCTGCCAAGCACTTAAATGTGAATTGCAGAGTAATCATGTAGATGCAAATGTAGATAAACCGATTAAAATAAACTAATAATCTCTCATTACTATTTTCGGTTCGATCCGTCGTTGTGCAAAGATCAGACCACCAGTAAAAGGTTATCTGATACTTCTCTATAATCGCAAGTTCCCTTAATGTTAGTATTTTTCAAAATTAGTCGTTTGGTGCGAAACACGCAGTCACAGGCACATTCACAACTGCATTTGTAAGCTGTGTGTGACGGAAGATACATCGCGCAATGGTTTAATTTCCTACCCTGTTGTTCGAATAGCAAATAGTGCGTGTAATAACTACCATTGATAAACCTGATTTCCCTGTACCACCTTTTCTAAGAGTGATCAGGAGCACGAGGCGACAGTTTGTGCAAAACGTTGGTGCTGTTTCCGGTGACAGTCAAATTATTGAATAATGCAATTCCAGTACTTCGTCTCATAATAATTTCGAAGGTATATCATTCGAAACTTGCGTCTTTAGTATCATCAGTATTTCATATTTTAGTAATTGATCTAAAGTGGGTAGTGATTTCGACATTATTTAGCCTCTGCTAGTGATTTAAAGAATTGAAAATTTCCGTAATACATTCTCTCTCTCAATGCCGATGAGCGTAATAATAACAAACTATTTGATAAATGTTAAAGACTACCAACTGTACAACATCAATTATCGGTCACGTTACCTCAGACGACTTCGCTATAGGTATTGAGGAAACAGACTGCAGGTCGTTACTCCCGACAGAGGTGTGAAACATTCGTTTCAGCTGTTATTCATGTCGCTGGCGACAAGAGCCTGGTAAGTTCTGTCCCCCAGTTTGTGTATAATAATTGTATATTGAACGCCTTTGCTATCTTAATTGAGGACAAAACCGCATATGTAATTTAGATGTGAATTCAGAAGCGTTCATGTGTCTATAAAGATGGAAACGTACAGCCACTGAATAACGTACAGATTTATTGTTATCAGTGCCTTTGATGTCAGCAATGGATCCTTGACCCGCGATCTGATAATGTATTGCATTTATTGCGACTTGCTAATGCGCTATGCCGCATGTGCATTGTTTGTGAAACTCGTTACTCGTTTTTTTGTATCGACGAGCGAACTCACAATCTGTTTTAATCAGCAAATAAAACCGTTTCATCAGCTCTACCTGATAGCATTATGAATTGTTTCAAATGGCTCTACGTGCTGCAGTAACAGTGAACCGAATGTTGGTGGTTGGGAGATTTGAGAACTGGGATGTTATTAACTACAGAAGCTGAGCTGAAAATCATTCACTTAAGAATACTCTTGCCTCAGTAATCCAGCCTGTTACAGTGGACATTCCGTCGAGGGTACGGGACCACCACGTTGGGTACCAATGTCAGGCACCAGCCCATCCCTCAAAATGGCCACCGACGGCTTCCTGTGACTGAGGTAAGTGTAGGACCATGGCTCACTTGGAATCTTACCACCCTTCAAACAGGAAAGACATACAAGATTTGAGATATTATAAGATTAGAGACTTTATATGAAATGTATACCCAAGGAATTTTGAATTTAAAATTTCATAGTCACACTATTAAGATAATCACATAACCTTCAAAAGACTCTCTGATAGCCACAGATGCTTGTTTAAGACAAAAAATTTAAAACTGACTGTCAACGTTATCTTAACGCAGTATATTAACTCCAATCGTGTGATAACAAATACTCAAATTCAATGATTAATATCAAAATCGGCTCTTGTTTTGAGAGGTTTTCACGTTAAAATACTCAAAGACAAGTGACTTTCAATTTCATTCAATTTACTCTCGCCGACGAGAAGATCATCACAATAACAAATTACACTACACGTAACAGCTAATGAACCACTGGTCACCAGTCACAGTTTTTTTTTAGCTATCTGTCTCCCGACTGGTTTGATGCGGCTCGCCACGAATTACTCTCCTGTACCAACCTCTTCTTCTCAGCGAAGCGCTTGCTCGTCAATTGTTTGCTGGATGTATTCTAATTTCTGTCTCCCTCTACAGTTTGTACCCTCTACAGCTCCATCTAGTACCATGGATGTAATCCCTAATGTCTTAACAGATGCCCTATCAACGTTCATTTCTTCTTGGCAGTGTTTTCCATATTCCTTTCCGCAACCGATTCTCCGGAGAGACTCCCTCATCACTTACCTTAACAGTCCACCTCATTTTCAACATTCTTCTGTAGCTCCATCTCACAAATGCTTCGGTATTCTTCTGTTCCGGTTATCCCACAGTCCATGTTTCACTGCCATAAAATGCTGTTATCCAAACATACATTCTCAAAAATTCCTTCCTCATATTAAGGCCTATGTTGGAAATTAATACACTTCCCTTGGTCAGGAATGCCCTACTTGGAAATGCTAGTCTGCTTTTGATGTCCTCCTCGCTCCGTTCGTCATGGATTACTTTGTTACCTAGGTAGCAGAATTTCCTAACTTCATCTACTTCGCGACCATTGATCCTGATAAGTTTCTTCCGTTCTCTGTACTCATTAGGCTGTTCATTCCATTCAGCATATCCCGTAGTTCTTTTTCACTTTCATTGACGATACCAATCTCATCAGTGAGTCTTATTATTGATATGAGTTCAACCTCGAATTTTAATACCACTCTTGAATCTTTCTTTTATTTCCCTCATTGCTTCTTCGATGTGTAGATTGAACAATAGGGTGCGAAAGTCTACTTCCCTGTCTTACACTCTTTTTAATCCAAACACTTCGTTCTTGGCCTTCTGCTCGTATTATTCCCTTTTGGCCCTTAAACATGTTGTGTATTATCTGTCTCTCCCTATATTTCCAGATCTCAAACATCTTGCACCAATTGGCTCTGTCGAACGCTTTTCCCAGGCCGATAAATCCTTTAGTCTTGATTCCCTTATTGCCATAGTGTCAGAGCCGTAGTGTCTGGTGCCTTTACCTTTCTTAAAGCCAAACTGATCGTTATCTATCACATCCTCAATTTTCTTTCCCTTTATTCTATGTATTATTCTTGTCGGCAGTTTGGATGCATCAGCTTTTGAGATGATTGTGCGATAATTCTCGCACTTTTCAGCTCTTGCAGACTTTGGAATTGTGTGGATGATATTTTTGCGAAAGTCAGATGGTATACACCGGACTCAAGCATTCTTCACATCACCGTGAGTAATCGTTTTATTGCCACCTACCCCAATGATTTCAGAAATTCTAACTGAATATTTTCTATCTCTTCTGCCCTATTTGATCTTCCAAAGTTCTTTTATACTCGCATTCTAGCACTGGGCCCCCTATCTCCTCTATATCGACTACATTCTTGTTCAGTCACATCAGATAATGCCCTTCAAAGGGATATTATTTCCACCTACCCGCTCTCTCCTCTGCATTTGATGGTGGAATTACCATCGCAATATTATTGTTACGACTATTTCTTTTAATTTCACAGAATGTTGTTTGGACTTTTCTATATGCTGAGTCAGTAGCTTCGACGATCATTTATTTTTCGATGTCTTCATATCTTGCATGCAGCCATATCGCGTTACCTTCCGTGCTCGTCCTCTCTATTTCATTCCTAAGCGACTTGTTTTTCTACACCCCTATTTTTTCCTGAACATTTTTGTTCTTCCTTAGATCAACTAAAGTATTTCTTCTGTTCTCCACAGTTTCTTCACAGTTACCTTCTTTGTACCTATCTTAATCTTTCCATGTTCTGTTATTGACCTTTGTAGAGATGGCCACTCCTCTTCAAGTGAACGGATAACTGACCAATGCCTTATCTCATTATCTATAGCCTTAGAGAATTTCAAGCGTACCTCTTCATTCCTTAGTATTTCTGCAAACAACTTCTTTGCGTATAGTTTCGGTCTGACCAGTTTCTTTAACTTCAACCTTCTTCTAGTCACTACTAAGTCGTAAACTGAAGCTATACCTGCTCCAGGGTATGTCTTAGAATCCATTATCTGATTTCGGAATTCCTGCTTGACCATGACGCCTTTAACAAGTGTACCTCCTTCTCTTCTGATTCTTGAACAGATTATTCGCTATTTCTAGCTGAAATTTATTGCAGAATTCATTCAGACTGTTTCCTCTCTCATTCCTGCTACAAAGCCCATATTCTCCAGTAACCGTTTCTTCTGCTCCTTCCCTTTCAGTAACATGCCAGCCCCACAAATTTTCATTTCCCTTTACATGCTGAACTACCCATTCAATATCCTGGTATACTTTCTCTAACTCTTCATCTTCCGCTTGCGACGTCGGCTTGTATACCTTAACTACAGTTGTCGGTGGTGGTTTGTTGTCGAGTCCGACGAGAACAACCCTATCAATGAAATGGGTACAGTAACTCACTCTCTGCCCTACCTTCCTGTTCATAACTATTCCTACTCCCGTTACACGATTTTCTGCTGCTGTTGATATTACCCCATACTCATCTGACCAAAAATCCTTGTCCTCTTTCCATTTCAGTTCACTAACCTCCACTACATCTAGATTGAGCCTTTGCATTTCCCTTTTCATATCATCTAGCTTCCCTATCACGCTTAAACGTCCCGACTCGTAGAACGTTATCCTTTCGTTGGTTATTGAATATTTTTCCCATGGTTACCCATTCTTGGAAATCACCTCCCAGAGATCCGAAAACGGGGCTGTTCCGGAATCTTTTACCAAGGAGGAGAGGTCATCATGTCACTTTTCAAGTACAGCCCACATGTCCTGTGGATACGTGTAATGTGTTTTTAATGCAGTAGTTTCCATTGCCTCTCGCATCCTCATGCCGTTGATACTTGCTGACTCTTCCACCATTATGGGCAATTTCCCCTGAACCTCTGTCCGCTCCTCCACCCTCTTTGACAATGCCATTGGCACAATGAGGGTGTCCTCTTATGCCGGAAATCTTCGGCCGCCATTGTTGATGATTTTTATTCAAAATTTAAGTGGTGGCAGAGTTTGAGCCCGATACCGACGACGTTTTGATTACTAACCAAAGACGCTGCAGGTAGACCACGTGTGCGCACAGCTACTTTAGGAGACACAAATAATGTGTGCAGTATGCCACCTTAACATCAGCGCTACGCGATATCTCCGCTAAATGCCAAAACATAAACGTAAACCAGTTATCTCTCACGTACCAGAGCTTAAATAGCTTATCACTCCTTAAAATAGACACATTCTGAGGTAGGCCAGCTTAACAGCTCTAGATCTGCTTAGATAACACTTACACTACATAAATAATCAGTATACAACCATAAGGGAGCATGCTATACCATGTAAGTCAGAATTCGTAGACTAACCTATCCGCCACAAGAAAATTTCTTATAGGTGTTGTTACACTTTTAATTTGATGAAGCACAACAGGCCAATCAATACCAAGTTTCCGTTAACTTGTGGATGATACTATAGCAGTTCGTTCTATGGATGCTATATGTTTCATCGAATTATGTTACTTGATACTTTTGCACGCCACTGTATTTCCAATGGGGAAATGCAACATTATATATGGTAAAATTACATTAGCTTTCTGAAACAGCACTTCATAAATTAAAAGGGTGCTTAAACAGTACGTCTATAGCATATGCTTAAAACCGTAAAAATACTGTCATAAAGATCAGTTTATCACCGAAAATGTTACATCAGTGTTTTCGATTTGTATACTAGACTCCTCATGGAGAAGTCCCGTTAAATTTCCATTTACATCACTTAATAAAGCATACGTAAAAGAAATAAAGGTAAATGTTTTCCTATTCCCTACGCGTCGTTTCGTAGCTAAAAAACAATATTGCCTGTATAAAACTTTTCAACTTCAGTCACGATTTTATTCCAATATTTGCGCGGTTTGGCTGCAGGCCGCCATCATCAGATACCTGTACCTCACTGTTATGTTCACATATTCCTGTGCAATGCGAAAGAATGTTTTAAATTTTATTCTGCATGCTGCAGTGATGTTATGTTCAGAAATGGAGTTGCGTCTGTCCAGAAATTTTAATTTATGGTACTGTACACCAGCGCTGTATTACTTAATTAATCTCAAAGACACATTGACAAACATGTGATGGGAATATATGTTTATCTGGTACTCAGAACCCATATAATATTTCTAAGAGTAACTGGTTACGCAGTCTACAAAAATAATTCCATAAAATTTCTACGTTCCACAGCAATTCTGAAGAGCGAAAAGGGCGTCACTCCGTATTTACTACTGCTTGGCCCTGAACCGTTGAGATGATTCCTTTAATTAGCAGGCATTACATCCCACAACATCGACAGAGCAAGAATGATTGCCAAACACCGAATATTCTTTCTTCATCGTGTATCTGTGATAGCCTCAATGATAGGAACGGAACGAGAAAGTTACTTAACAAGATGTAAGTCTAATATTCGTACATAATTCGCAGACCACTGTACAGTGCGTGCGAGAAGGTACTGTGTACCACTAATAGTCATTTCCTTTACTGTTTCACTCGCAAGCAGAGAGATGAGTACACAAATGTCTCCAAGGCTCCGTATGAGCCTTAATTCCACGTATCTTGTCTTCGTGGTCCATAAGCGAAAAGTATGTCTATGGTAGCAGAGTTGTTCTGTAATCAGCTCCAGATGCCACTTATCTAAATTTTCTCAATAGTTTTCCTCGAAAAGAACGTCGCCTTCCGTCCAGCCATTCACATTCCAGTTCCCGAAGCATCTCCATCTGTATCACGTGGGTGTTGTTCGAGTGTACCGGTGACAAATCTAACAGCCCGCCTCTGAATTGCTTCAATGTCTTCCTTTAATCCGATCTCGTACGGATCCTTAACACGACGTTAATGAGGCTGACATGACTGAAATGTCAAAATATTACTACACTGATGGAATAAATCGCAACACCAAAATATAATTAGCGTAGAATAATGAAATTTCGGGAATACATTTGTTTAGGTAACATATTGTGATATGGTGGTACATTAATAACCGAAACATCCGTCAAACTGTTGAATTCGAGCATGCAAATGTGCATATATTTTCTAGTACAGGTGCCGAACCCGAACCGAGCGAGGTGGCGCAGTGGTTATCACACTGGACTCGCAATCAGGAGGTCGATGGTTCAGACCCGTCTCCGGCCATCACGATTTAGTTTTCCGTGGTTTCCCTAAATCGTTTCAGGCAAATGCCGGGATGGTTCCTCTGAAAGAGCACGGCCGGTTTCCTTCCCCGTCCTTCCCTAATCCGAGCTTGTGCTCCATCTCTAATGACCTCCTCCTCCTCCTCCTCGAATCTCAGTTTCTGGGATGCAGCTCCAGACGGATGGCGCTTGGTCGGTAAACACAGGGGCGGTTAATGCTGTTTGTGGACAAAGCTGGACTTATGTAAGTCTGCAGGCTTTCGTGGCCGTTGTCACTGAAGTTAAAATCTTCTGGGTTATTGGGCCACGTCACGTTTCTTCTAAAATGATCGACGTTTCGACCCCTCTGCTGGCATCTTCCTCAGGATCTTTTGGTGTCCACTACGGCTAACACTGTCAAGGACGAGTGTCACGTCCTCTTATAAATGTGGAGTTTTCACCCGTTCGTGCTGGAGAAGTGATAGTGTTGGTTAAAATTCATATGGCTACCATTGGTGGGCCATAGTCATAGGCTAATTTTGCCGCTCTGATGGAGAAGAAGGGGCGTTGTTAGCTTATCTCCTGTGGATACCTGGGGTTGTCGTCCGATGATGTCCCATATGTGCTCGATTGGAATCAGATCTGGTATTCTAACAGGCCAGGGCAACATGTCGACACTCAGTAGAGGATGTCAGGTTACAACAGCGGTATGTGAGCAAGCGTTATCCTGTTGGAAAACACCCCCTGGAATGCTGTTCATGAATGGCCGCAGACGAGGTCGAATCATCAGAATGACGTACAAATCATCCGTCAGTGACCGTGGGATAACCTCAAGAGTGTCCCCGCTGTCCTGCGATACCGCACCCCAGAACATAACGCCACGGTAGTGCCACGTGGTAGTCTTGCGACGCTACATTCTCGTGAGCACCGCTACCAGCAAATTTTTGCAGTGCCTACATTCTTGCCCAACCATTCTGCGCAGAAGGAAAATCCAGCTTCTTCTAGCCCTAGTACATGATCTCGTTCAAAGAGTGTGGTACTGATAATGACCACTTTGTACCCTTCAAAGCATTCTTGACTAGCATCAACCACGTCCAGTATAATAGCTAATAAACCCTCACGACCGTTACAACGTGTATTAAAACAATCCTGAATTTCATCCCCATTGTTTCGATACTAGCGCCACTCTTATGCGCTGTCGCGAAATTTGAAAAGCCATCATCTTTCAGATGTATGAACTTCTTATTAGTGTTGCTATTTATTCCGTGGATGTATATTATTATTAGATACGAGTGCAATGCGCGTACTTCAAAGGGCTTGAGCTTATGAGCCGAACGATCAATTATCATCGTAGATTGTACTAATTTTTCCTGCAGAGACACCGCTTTGGTCTTTTGATAAAATTGGGACTTCACATTCCGTCTTGTTTCTTGTCTTGTGGAGCCCCAGTCGATATAAATTCCGTTCCCCTGATGTCCAGCAGCGGCGTCGGCCATGCCAACGAATTCCGATGCGCCCAGGCGACACCTAACCGGTGTGCCCACATTCCGCGTGGTAATGACGCCGCCCCACCGCAGAACGTTAAGCCCTGGGCAGCACGCCGCACAACGCGCTGTATCCCGCGAATGGCCGCCGCTGGCTGTTAACGGCTGTGTTATCATGGCCGCGCTACGCAGCCACTGTTGCGCGGTGCGTGTACGCGGCGGCCGTTGTGCTCGTAACGCTCTAGCCGCGAGCCGTGTCCATACAAGTGGAACACTTCACGATGACGTTGCCAAAGGCCACGCAGCGACGTATCTGAAACAAGAGCTGCTGTTACACACTGAATTCCACGTTGAAACGTTGGCAGGTAGTTCAGTGATCCAGATAATAGCCTGGTGCTCCTCTTTTACAGTGGTCGTCGTCATAGAAGGTAAAACGTTTTAGGTTGTTACGCAGCGTCACTTTGCTCTTCAAGATTGCCTCTCACAACCAGTAACTGGAACGAAATCATGTCATTTATGACGTACTATAGGCTACAGCGCCTCTGGTAAGTTTAAACATGCTCAACATTTATCTTATTCTTCTCCAAGACAGTTTTCCACATCATTAAACAATTTGTTTATACATCTTTCTTTACTTATAAAAGGTTTTTACATTTTGCTAGAATTTTATTGTTGTATGTAGTGCATAAACATAGAAAAGTTCTTCTTCCAACCCTCTCCACAAATACAACATAATAATATTGTAGGTGCACTGTACTTGTGACACTATTTGAAAGCAGGATTCTTTGCCTATCGACTATAACGACTATAAACCCTCGATCCCTTCGACGTCGTGGTTACCCTTTTGACTGTAGGTATATAGGGAATCATTTTATTACAGAAGAGATGTGTGTTACACTGGTATTATCTTCTTTTCTTTTCTTTTTTTAAAATTTTATCGAGTCCTCAGTCTTCTGACTGGTTTGATGCGGCATACCCTCCACAGCTCCCTCTAGTACCATAAAAGATAGTGCCGGATGTCTTAACAAGCTTCCTACCATCTTGTCCCTTCTTCCTGTCAGTGTTTTTTACATATTTCTTTCCTCACCGATTTTTCGGAGAATCTCCTCTTCCCTTACCTTATTAGTCCACCTAATTTTCAACATGTTTCTGCAACACCATATCTCAGATGCTTCTACTCTCTTTTTTTTGGTTTCCCCATAGTCCATGCTTCACAACCATATAATGCTGTAGTCCAAACGCACATTCTCAGAAATATCCTAGTTAAACTGAGGCCTATGTCTGATGCTAGTAGACTTCTATTGGCCAGGAATGCCCCTCTGCTGACGCTAGTCTGCTTTTGATGTTCTCCTTGCTCTGGCCGTCATGGGTTATTTCGCTTCCTATGTAACAGAATTCCTTAACTTCATCCACTTCGTGATTATCAGTGCTGATGTTAAGTTTCTCGCTACTCTCATTTCTGTTACCTCTCATTACCTTCGTCTTTCTTCTATTTACTCTCAATCCATATTCTGTACTCATTAGACTATTCATTCAATTCAGCAAGTCCTGTAATTATCCATCACTTGTACTGAGGATAGCAAAGTTATCAGTCAATCTTGTCGTTGATAACTTTCCATCTTGCATCTTAATTCCACTCTTGAACCTTCCTTTCACTTCCGTAACTGCTTCTTCGATGTACAGATTGAACAGAAGGTGTGAAAGACTACCCCTTTACTTGCACCTTTTTTAATCTTAGCACTTCAATCCTCGTTTCCCACTCTTACTGTTCCTTCTTGGTTCTTGTACACATTGCATATTACTCGTCTCTCACTATAGCTTACCCCTATTTTTTGAAAAATTCGAACAGCTTACACCATTTTACATTGTCGAATGCTTTATCCAGGTCCACAAATCCGATGAACGTGTCTTGACTTTACCAGTCTTGCTTCCGTTATCAACCGCAACGTCAGAAATGCCTCTCTGATGCCTTTATCTTTTCTAAAAGCCAGTGACCGTCATCTAACAGATCGTCCATTTTATTTTCCATTCTTCTGTATATTATTTTTGTCAGTAACTTGGATGCGTGAGTTGTTAAGCTAATTGTCTATAGTTCTCGCATTTGACGGCTCTTACTTTCTTAGGAATCGTGTGGGTGATGTTTATCCGAAAGTCATATGGTGTATAGCAGGACTCATACGTTCTACACACCAACTTGAATAGTCGTTTTCGTGCCATTCCTCCCAATGATTTTAGAAATTCTGACGGAATGTTATCTATCCCTTCTGCCTTATATGATTTTAAGTCTCCCAAAGCTATTTGAATTTCTGATTCTAATACTGAAACCTCTATATCGACTTCTATTTCTTCTTCTGTCACATCAGACACATCTTCCCCCTCACAGAGGCCCTCAATGTACTCTTTGCACCTATCTGCTCTCAGATCAGCACTTAATGGTGGAATTGCACTGCTAATGTTGCCATCCTTTCTTTTAATTTCACCGAACGTTTTCCACTTTTCTATATGCGAGTCAGTCCATCTGGCGTTCATTTCTATTTCGATATTTTGCAAGCAGACATTTCTTTTAGCTTCCCTGCACTTCCTTTTTATGTCATTCCTAAGTGACTTGTATTTTGGTAGCCTTGAAATTCCATGTAAATTTTTGTACTTCCTCCTTTCATACATCTTCCTTTCATCGAACAACTGAAGTATTTTTCTGTTGGCCAAGGTTTCTTGGCAGGTACCATCCTTGTACCTATGTTTACCTATCCATCTTCTCGACATAAAAGTTATCTGGGTTTGGTACCGCGTCATAATGTAAAAACTACTGCTGCTCAGTTAAGTCATTCTTCTCCCTCATTCCTTGTTACAAGCCCACATTCTTCCGGAAGGCATTCTTCTACTCCGTACCCTGCAACAGCACACCAGTCCCCCATGGCTATTAGATTTCATCTCCTTTTACGTACTGAATTACTCGTTCAATAACGTCATGTACTTTCTCTGTCTCTTTATCTTCTGCTTGCAACATCGGCATGTATACCTGAACTACTGTTGTCGGCGTCAGTTTCCTGTTAATTTGATGAAATTGACCCTATCACTGAACTGCTCACGGTAACTAACCCTCTGTGTTGATATTACCCTTTACGCATCTGACTTGAAATGCCTGTCTTCTTTCAATTTTACTTCACTGGCCGTCGCTATATCTAGATATTGAGCATTTACGTTTTCCGATTTTCTCGTTTCCGTACCATGTTCCATCTTCTGATATTTCACGGCCTCAATCGTAGAACGTTATCCCTTCATTAGTTATTCAACCTTTTTCTCATGGTTACCTCTCACTTGGCAGTTCCCTTATGGAGATACGAATGGGAGACCATTTCGGGATCTTTTGCCAACGGAGAGATCATCATGCCACTTTTTCAGTTGCAAGCGACATGTCCTGTGGACACACAGTACTTATCTTTAATGCTGTGGTTTCCATTGCTTTTGCATCCTCATGCCATCGATCCCTGCTGATTCTTTCGCATTTCGGGACTGTGGACTGTTTCCCACTCCAAGAAAAAGAGGGTGCTCTGAACCTCTTCCGGTCCTCTGCCCTGATAGACAAGGCCGTCGGGTGAAATGGGGATGACTTCTTATCCCGGAAGCTTTCGGCCGCTGTTGCTGATGATTTTTATTCAAATTTAAGCCGTGTCATCGTTCGAACCCGGAACCGAGGACGTTTTGATTCCTATTCCAAGTTCCTACTACCCCTAGACATTGGGTTTGTTACAAATAGAGAATGCAATTGTGACCAGTGCTGAAATAGAGGTCATAACTTCAATTGAGAGAATATCAGTTTGTAAGGCATTGCATTTTGAATTTGAATACATCATAAACTTCGCACCAGATGAACACTGAATGCCTGGCTGTGAATGAAACCCGAAACATTTGCTGTTCGCACTAAAATCTTCTACAAACTGAGCTACGCTGGTACATGCTGCAAGGTACAGAGGAGAATTTCTGTGAACTTAGGAAGCTAAACGAGAGGTACAGCTGCAAGTAATATTGCGAGAGCTTCTCGTGAGTCGTGTCTTCATAGCTCAGTCGATAGAGCGTTTACCCTCAGAAGGCAGACTTCCGGATTTGAGTCGCTGTTGGATATATACTTTTAATCTGTCAGAAAGTATCAAATCAGCGCACACTCTGCGGCAGTGAAAATTGCTTCTGATTTTATCATTTTTGGATTATTACACACAATTTTCGAACTCTATGTTGTTGCAAGGAATGTTGCTTTACATAGATTTTCACGGCCTCAGAATGTACTTCAAAAATCTATAGATCACATATGTGTCTCAGAGCGACTAAACTACGGAATCACAGGTCTGGATTTCACTCCCAGCTCAGGCCTGAGACTATTATTTGTGGCTTATCATTTCTTTCACCTCCTGCAGTATCTGTTATTATTAAAAATACAGAGTTGTATTGTGGTTCGGATACCATGTTAAATTGTATCTCACCCTTTAATTTTCTGTGCTTGTCACTTCAATGCTCAGAGCAAGGTAAAGTCACGCCACCTCCAGAAGAATCGTTCCTTGTAAACTACTGTGATGTTCAAACCCAATTTAGAGTTGATTAAAACTCCACTTAAATGATGACATACACAATATGATTTTCTGTTGAAGACTGTATCCTTTTATAGCTCTCATTTATGAATTACACTTATTACATGTACACACTGCTGCAGTTGAGAAATAGTAAAAGTCTTTTTACTTGTGATAATATGTTATTGATATTCGATGTGTAGAATGTTGAATGTTTAATACTCACAGGGTAATATAAGCGGTAAGTTTGGAATTTAACATCTAAAAACAAAATTTTTTGTTGTAAATATAATAAGTTCATGAGTTCAGATACATGGGGACATTTCCAGAGGAAACCAACGAAAATGATGTGTTCCATTAAGTGCGACTAAGAAAAACTACACAGCTAAACTGTACCTTGTGAATTAGTAACATCAGATAAAGGATAAAATATCTATAACGTCGAAACATTTGTGGAGAGTACTGTCACATATGGATTAGTAGTACCGGTTCTCAATTAAAAATCAAAACCAAGAACAAACAGTGTAGAAACTGATTTTTTGGAGGCAATGCTGTAGAGAGCCATCACGTGATACAATTAGAGGATATGCCACAAATAACTTGGAAGGACACGAATCAAAAAAAAAGTGCATGAGGGATAAGACGGCAGTAATAAAAGTTTCTGTGGAAACAAGAAGCTTACAGGGGAGCAGGTGTCTAAACAAGAAGTTGTGCCAAAAAATTCACCTCATAAATAGAGAGATCGATTGTTGACATGAGAAATGTATTTTAATGTGTTATATTTGTTGGTTTATGTGAGCACTGTGTACTGTGTGTAACTACACTTACATACGGAAAATCAGTATTATTGATTTCTTCTGTAGACACATGGTGCGTCTCTAGCAACTGCAGTGGCTCTTACATACAGAAATAGAGAAACTATCGCTTTGCCACATGGTCTAAATCCCAGACTCTGATAATAATGTTGCCGATTTCCTAACATTAGGGATTTTTTTTTCTTTATTGTTATTTTTAAACCTGTTTACAGGCAGGCCAGCAGCAGCATACTACGCCGCTCTTTGGCCATAGAGAAACACAAAAGATACAAATGAAGACAATTAGAGAAAAAATACGGTGAACATATAAACGGAGACAAACACTGTTAAAATACATGGAGCGGTTCACAGGCATAGAGTCCAAGATAAAATTTGTTCAGACACTTGGACACACACATAGACGAAAATTGTCACACGCGAACGTAGGTGCACAAAACGAATAACACTGAACCACTAAACACAAACGACGGCACACACAGAAACACAAGGTGTTGATCTCCGGCGCGCGAATGTTCACTAAGCGTGTACGAGTCTGGGGACCTGCCAAGAGAGGAGGAGGGGGGGTGGGAGAGGGAGTGGGGTGAGCAGAGATGCCACGTGCAGGGTGATAGGGGGGAGGGAGGAAGGGGGAGGGGAAGACTGGGGGAAGTGGGGTGGAGGGAGGAAAGGAGAGAGAAGGGAGGGATGGTGCCCAAAGGAAAAGACACAGGATGTGGGAGGGGAGGATCAAAGTTGATAGGAGGGGTAGATGGAGGGGAGGAGGACATCATCAGGGAAGGGGAGCTGGCGGAAGCCGCCTTGAGAGAGGGTAAGGATGGTGGAGAGATCAGGTGGGACGTGGGAATACAGGCGCGGCAGAATTACAAAATCAATTAAGAGCCACCTTTACCGAATTAGATCAGAGATTAAATATCCAGACACAGGATATTAAAAGAACAGGCAGAAAGGACCGAATAGAATCTTATTGCCCAAATTGAGCAGGTCTGCCAACATTGCCAAGAAAACAATAGTAAATTAAAAGCGGAACTAACCGAATATGTATCCGTCAAAACTGACACGATACAAAAACAAGTAGAACTGTTTCCTCAAGTAATACAAGCTCAAGAGGACATACAGTGTTCCGTAGCTATGATACCAGAAATTATAGAATCCCAAGATAATCTAAAGAAGCAATTTGACATAGTGAAGGAAAAACAGACGACAGTGGAACATAGAATGAATGTACTTGCGGGAAAGTTTTCAGAAATGACATTAGAGCGGCAAAATTTTCCTTCGGAAACGATAGAAGAAACTGTGAAAGTAGATTTACAGTCAATTTCAGAGAGTTCCGAAGAGAATTTTTTTAACAAAAGGTTAAAGGAAGTTCGTGAACAACTTGGCGAAGAATTCTCGCGTTGGAAAGAAAATATCGAAAGATCACTAAATCTCTCGCAGGAGGATTTAGAAACAGCGAGAAGTAGGAAACAAAAATCTCAATCTGCGCGTGACATTCCGTCCACGTCAAGATCCGATGTAGAGAGAACTGGAACGTCAGAAGTTAGATTCGATATAACGGATAGCCACAGGGAAGAGTACGAACAGGATGATTTTTGGAATCGTAGTACCGTTGAGGAAAAGATGATTAAACAGAGACAATTTCAAATCTTTAACCCTGACGAAAAGAATGTTCATACTGTAGTCTTTATTCGCAGTTTCAGAGGTCTACTTCCACGATCTTGAACAGAATGGCAAAAGATTAGTTTTGTATCTGGATATATACAAGGATCAGGAGCATTGTGGGCATCCGAACAAACATGTTCTTGTAAATGTTATAAAGAATTTGAGCAGGCTTTTCTAGCAAAATTTTGGTCTGCTGGAATAGAAGAAAGACTTAGGCAGGAAGTATTACTTCCTGAGCCTTTCTCATTTTCTAGAGGATCTCTAAAGAGATATTTTGAGAAATACATTAATAAATCTTTGTATTGGGATGTACCGATTCCTTTGCCGGATATACTTAGGATACTCAAGTCCAGACTACCCACCAGTATAAGAAATCACCTGTTATATATATAAATGATTAAGATATAGACTCATTAATGACTATGCTTGATCATCTTGATATAATTGAGGAGGACAATCAAAGGTCAAGAGAAATGTCATATCAAAGAAGAGCAATAGAAGCGAATCCGAGCTGCAACTCGAATGGGAATGGCAGTAATGGTAGCAGTAACAATAATCATAACCAACTACACTCTCCGAGGAGACTTAGAAATAGACAAAATGCAAACAATAATTATTACCATAATCGAAACTTTAGTAATGGTGCAGCGAGCGGCTATTTTAGGAACAATAGGAATTTTAATCTATATAATCCAATGTATGGCAACACAAGAAAGTTCTACCAACACCAGCAGAACAGCCGACCGGAAAGGCAGTGCGGTTCTAGGCGCTACAGTCTGGAACCGAGCGACCGCTACGGTCGCAGGTTCGAATCCTGCCTCGGGAATGGATGTGTGTGATGTCCTTAGGTTAGTTAGGTTTAATTTGTTCAAAGTTCTAGGCGACTAATGACCTCAGAAGTTAAGTCGCATAGTGCTCAGAGCCATTTGAACCATTTTGAACCAGCAGAACAACAACAATAATTACACGAATCAAGCAAGACAATACAGACCGAATTCACCACAACAACCGATAATTACTGAAGTAGCTGAAGAGAGAAATACCAATGGGACCAACAATCAGTTATACTAAACATGACCGCATCGTGCCCCGGAGGAGCGGTCAGGGGATCTGTTAGGGGCGAAACAGTAAAATTACAATAGTTAAGATGTAATGATGGTGAGCTGTTGACTGAAGAGTTAACGAAGGATTTAATAACGTGTGATAACGTCAGACCGAGTGTTCCGGTATCGGAAGTATTTGTTGAAATAGAGGAAGTTCCAACGAATGTGATATTAGACACCGCCGCTTCCACAATGTCATCTCAGGCGCTCTTTTTAGGAGAATTATTAGGAAGAAGAAGGTACCAATTTTGCCGGTACAGAACTGCAAAATCATCGGAGCTGTTGGAGCACGCTTTCCCAATGTCAAAATACAAACACAATTAGAGATGAAAATAGGAAATGTAGCGATAAAATGCACGTTCCTTGCTGTGGAGAAGTTATTGGCAGACTGGTATTGGGTATGCAGGAGTACGATTGTCAGATTGATTTTTTGGGAGGAATAGTTAAATTTAGATTAAATGGAGAAGAGATAGCACTGGATTTAAATAGAAAGGAAACGGTGCATGAGAAATATTGTCGCGGTGCCATAATTCAATTAATTGACTCTACAAACGGTCGTTGGAAGGAGCTTTCAAAGGATTTGATACGACAGGAGGACTTTAGCCAAACAACAATGATAAAAGCTAGTGAACCAAATCAGCGTACCGGAGAACAAAGGCAGCAGCATCATTATTTGTTAGTGGCATATGAAGAGATTTTTGATGAGAAACCAGGAATTATTAAAGGGTATATTTGTGACCCACAAGAGAAGTCACATCAGACTTCGTGTTACACGCACTATCCGATCCCCTGGCGTTTAAAACAATCTGTTCAAAGGGAGATAAATAGAATGTTAGAATGGAACTTGATTGAGCCATCAACTAGTCCATATTGTTCTCCGCTCTCAGTCGTTCCAAAACCTGGAGGCAACGTAAGATTAGTTCTGGATGCGAGAGAGATTAATAAAATAATATGGAGAAAAGTTTTTTTGAGGCGACTCATCCATTCCTCGAAACTGATGAAGTACATAAAGAAATGGAATCTTATTTATACCGGACCATATGTTACTGTAAATATACCAAATCCTGAATGATACTTGTTGGCATATCCTGAATCGAAAATAATAAAGGGGTTATTCCCGCATAATTATATTAAGAAATTTTTTGAAGGATCGTAGATCTGTGATACCAAATATGGAGAAGAATTTACAGTGGAATTTGACTATGAGTCGAATGTGTATATAAATATCAAGATGTTTATGTTGTCTCGAGGGTAAGGTACAGTGAGATTGCTCCTGTGATAGGTTAAGAGACAGTGAGATTACTCCTGTGATAGGTTAAGAGACAGTGAGATTACTCCTGTGATAGTTGAGCACAAAATTTTAAGATAGGCAGAAGAATTTGTTATTACTAGAGTTTTTAAGTGTGGACTATGAGCAGAAGCCATAGTGATATACAATGAAAGTGCATCTACATTTCCTCAAGACACGGCACTTATGTGAGAATTGCGTGTGAAACTGGAACAGTGCGGGATATGTAGGTAAATACGCTGTGTGTATGATGTGCGCTGTTCGCGCGAGAAAACAAATGAACTGTGAACCGGAGCAACAGTCGACAATGTCACTGCTGCAAACAATTGAACAAACTCTCTGGTTGCGCGAGAGAAAATTATTATAATTTTTAGATTTTTCATTATGCCTTCTCTACCAGGAGAATTAATTTAAGAATTTTAATTAAAATTTTAAGAATAGCAGTTTGTGTGTTTCATATTATGGACATAATTGCTGAAACATATTTCCATAATGTTCATGAGAGAATGAAGAAAATTCTGCGAGTGGATGATTTGTTAAATGAACATACGTCATAATTAATGATATTTATTTGCAGGTGGATCTGTAAATCAATTAAAGAATATTGAAAATTTTTCAGAGAATTTTTTTCTAGAAGTTATTCCATTTGTGGAGTCAGTGTCATATGCCTATGTTTAAAATTTTTCATCAGGTGTAAACTTAAATTTTACCCATAATTTCGTAATTGAAAGCAAACCTCGGACAGATTCAATGCTCTGCTTCCACCTGCACTATAACAAAACGAAGATCAGAAAAAAAAATTGAGAGGAATACATTCGATATGAGCTACAACAAAATTTAAATGCTCACAGTCTATTTGGCAATGTTTTGGACAATCAGCAGTTGTAATGCAAAACAACTTTGGTATTGAGAACTACAAAAAAAATTCGCGATTGTCAGGATTGATGGATGTTACAGTCTAGTACAGATGGAAGAATATAGGAATCCACTCCGATTTTGAGTTCAACGATGAAATATGGACTTCGTTGCCTTAATCCACTCTCTTCGAGGGATTTATTCAGTCAGAACCTTTTCTTATCCCACTTTAAACCTGTTCCATGTTCACGTCCCTGACCATCTGTTCCTGAGATCATCTTTCTGTTTCTACGGCATATTACCAGCTTCTGTCCTGTACCACAAGCCATAGCCTGTCCTCCGTGCCGCCTCCACGAAACGCTGTACGCCGCCTACCCGCTGTCCGTACCCAGTGTTCCTGTTCCATAGACTTCACAACAAGACCGCCGGCTACATCGCCGAAAGAAGAATTTTGAAAATTTTTTTTGAGCAATATTGTAATTTTTTTTTTTTTGCTATTAGGCACTTTTCCTTCGATCTAATCTATGGAGCTTCTATTTATTTCAATTGGATTTAGGCTTTCCTATCTTCTTTAATACCTGAGCTGGAGTCTATTCTTCCGGGTTTTCCAGGGTTTCCGTGTGAAGGCCAGTTCCCAAATGGGTAGACCTTTTTCATAATTACACCTATCTACATCTTCCCTGGTGATGTACTCGGGATGCGGGTATACACCGGTACATGTAAAAGCTACAGCTTAGGTATTCTCGTAACTTACTGTCTTAACATATTATCCATACTCTCTATAGTAAAATTCTATTAATTCAAAATATTCCTCTTTTGAATAAATAACCCAACAAATTTTTTCTGTTAGCTCGAAAAGTGTATTATCATTAACTTTGCTCGCTGCGAGGGGCAATTGTAATATCTCTTTATATTCGATGAATTATTCTCATACAGTTCTACCCTTGAATGACGTTTACTAATTTTCTATCTTCATACTCGCAGAATCCATGCGCAAAGTATTTCATACAATAGCTATGCCATCAGCGCATAATTATTCTTTGTAGTACTCTCTCTCTCTCTCTGGTGGTTCTTAGAAAAAAAAGCTTCCGAGGTTGTCTTCGTGCCGATTAGCCTGAGCTTGGTTTGAAGAATTGTAATCAGAATATTGAGATTTATGACCAAAGGTAACTGAGACGAAATTGTACGATTGAAAGGGAAATATACATATATATGGCTCCTTCATACAAAAGGTGTGTATTTGACATTTGAGAATTTATGATATTCATCGATGTATTGCGAATCTGTTAATCAGAAGGGAACTTCCGAAAGACTGGATACGAACCTGCATTTAATAATTCAAGAGCTCCATTACTTCTTCGGAATGTTAAACTTCATCAAAGCCAAATATCCGCTTGATCTGAGGTTTCCCGACTGATTATACAATGCTCCCCAAATTACGAGGCATTTTATTTGTACAGATTAGCAGACTGGCGCAAAGCACGAGCCTGCAGAGAAGAAGAATCATCGCCTGATTTCATTCTAACAAGTAAAATTTCTGAATCATTTTGAGTGACTGAGCTATGACTGTGTTTCCTATTATCAATGATTGATTGATCGAACGAATTGAGAGCTACATAATTACATAGAGAGGAGGAAAAATTACACCCGTCATTCCCTAATCCGATGGGACCGATGACCTCGTTGTTTGGTCCACTCCCCCCGAACCAACCCAACAACCAACCTTTCTTTTGCACCCGCCATTGCTTCTTCGATGTTTATATTGAAAAGTAGGGACGAAAGTCTATGTCCCTGTCTTACGTCCTTTTCAAACCGAGAACTTCGTTCTTGGTCTTCCAGCCTTGTTGTTCATCTACAAAATTTTATATGACCAATCTTTTCCTGTAGTTTACTCCTATATTTTTCAGAATTTAGAATATCTTGCACAATTTCACGTTATAGAACGCGTTATTAGATCCCCAAATCCTATGAAACTGTACTGATTTTTCTTCAGTCTTGCTTCAATTATCAACCACATAGTCAGAGCTCCCTCTCTTGCGCCTTTACCTTTCCTAAAGCCAAACTGCCAAACAGAGCGTCATCTATCACCTCCTCAGTTTTCTTTTCCATATTGTTCTTGTCAGCAACTTGGACGCATAAGCTGTTAAACTGACTGTACGATAATTCTCGTGCTTTTTGGCTCCTGCAATCTTCGGAATTGGGTGTATGATGATTTCTGAAAGTCTGATAGTATATCGCCAAACTCACACATTTTGTACACGAGCGTGAATAGTCGTTTTGTTACCACTTCGTAGAATTATTCTAGAAAGTCCGATGGAATGTTACACATTCTTTCTGCATCATTTCATATTAAGACGTCCTTCGTATTTTTCAAAAGCAACTATTATTACTTGAACGTGTTACCCTCTACGATAGTAGTTACTTTACTGAAAAATGGTCATTACTTCCTTATTGTTCATCTCGCCTGGGAAATTCGGAAGTTCGTGTTACATCATTAAGAAACTGTATTGTCTACTGTACCGAAAGAAAGCCTATACACTTTGCATTCAGTACAACCAGTGAAAACAAGCGATACTTTTGGTCTCTTACTAGTAATTCTGATGAATTATTTAATTCCAGAATACATGGGTAAGTAGGAAATAAAAACAATTGCAGGTTCTCAGTACGCTATTGTATTTTAATAGTAATAAACATTTCGTCTTTGGAAATTGGACTCCTGCAATGAGAGTAGCCAATGGTCCCTGACAACATTTTTTATTTGCAGCAGCACAATCCATAGCTTAATGAGCGCACTGAGTTTCTCAAACTAATAGCCGGCAGGGGTGGCCGAGCGGCTCTAGGCGCTACAGTCTGGAACCACGCGACCACTACGGTCGCAGGTTCAAATCCTGCCTCGGGCGTGGATGTGTGTGATGTCCTTAGGTTAGTTAGGTTTAAGTAGTTCTAACTTCTATGGGACTGATGACTTCAGAAGTTTAGTCCCATAGTGCTCAGAGCCATGTGAACCATTTTTCAAACTAATAAACTCCTCTTAGCATCGGCAACATGCCAGTTGTTACATGGCCTTTTCAGCTGACATGTTTATTGTGCTGGCCATCGAACGAGTGCTGTCAGCTACAGTATTTTGCTTTATGATGTGAAGTGGCAAAGCAGAGCTACAGCACCGTAAGTTCTGGGTTTCTTGCCAGCTCCCTCCGTTCCTCCGCAAAAACAGTGAACATTCGTCATAAATGTCCCATGTGCTATCGGCAGTATTGCTCTTCGAAAGCTCCATTCCTCATCTCCTGCACCGCTGTCCAATATCCTGTTCCTCCTCCCACAGAACCAGCCGAAAAAAGGAGAAAATCGGTACTGAACTCTCGCTGCTAGTTCCCGACCGTCATTCCTTGGAGGCACTCAATTCCTACTGCGTTTCCGTCCATAGCAGCCATAACAAGAAACAGCATTCTCGCGGACTAGCATCGTTTCCGTCGTGAAATGGCTTACTGCGCAACCTTTAGCGGCAGTAAACTAACGCAAGGTCCCGGCAGCCGATATAATGACAATATTGTTTATGAGCTCCAAAGTATTTGACATACAAGAAAAGAAGGATATTAGTTTCAGGAATGCTGAAATGGAAAAATCATAAAAATGAAACGTATGCGCTGGTTTAAATATGAAGCGGGCGTTTCCGCTTGCAAGTGAAAATGACACGCAGTTCAAAAGAAATAACCAGCCAGCTATCAGAGAAACGCACAGAGAAGTTCTGCAAAGGAAAAATCATTGGTCCAAATAATTGAAGTACAGTATGAAGAAAGGGGATAGACAACAAAATTTGAAGCTTTTTGTCAACCGATAGCTGGAGTGTAACTCTGGCACTACGCAGAAGTGTCACACATGTAGCCACTGGAACATGGTTTAGGTTCGACATCTACATTTATACTCCGCAAGCCACCCAACGGTGTGTGGCGGAGGGCACTTTACGTGCCACTGTCATTACCTCCCTTTCCTGTTCCAGTCGCGTATGGTTCGCGGGAAGAACGACTGTCTGAAAGCCTCCGTGCGCGCTCTAATCTCTCTAATTTTACATTCGTGATCTCCTCGGGAGGTATAAGTAGGGGGAAGCAATATATTCGATACCTCATCCAGAAACGCACCCTCTCGAAACCTGGCGAGTAAGCTACACTTCGATGCAGAGCGCCTCTCTTGCAGAGTCTGCCACTTGAGTTTATTAAACATCTCCGTAACGCTATCACGGTTACCAAATAACCCTGTGACGAAACGCGCCGCTCTTCTTTGGATCTTCTCTATCTCCTCCGTCAAACCGATCTGGTACGGATCCCACACTGATGAGCAATACTCAAGTATAGGTCGAACGAGAGTTTTGTAAGCCACCTCCTTTGTTGATGGACTACATTTTCTAAGCACTCTCCCAATGAATCTCAACCTGGTACCCGCCTTACCAACAATTTATTTTATATGATCATTCCACCTCAAATCGTTCCGCACGCATACTCCCAGATATTTTACAGAAGTAACTGCTACCAGTGTTTGTTCCGCTATCATATAATCATACAATAAAGGATCCTTCTTTCTATGTATTCGCAATACATTACATTTGTCTATGTTAAGGGACAGTTGCCACTCCCTGCACCAAGTGCCTATCCGCTGCAGATCTTCCTGCATTTCGCTACAATTTTCTAATGCTGCGACTTCTCTGTATACTACAGCATCATCCGCGAAAAGCCGCATGGAACTTCCGACACTATCTACTAGGTCATTTATATATATTGTGAAAAGCAATGGTCCCATAACACTCCCCTGTGGCACGCCAGAGGTTACTTTAACGTCTGTAGACGTCTCTCCATTGATAACAACATGCTGTGTTCTGTTTGCTAAAAACTCTTCAATCCAGCCACACAGCTGGTCTGATATTCCGTAGGCTCTTACTTTGTTTATCAGGCGACAGTGCGGAACTGTATCGAACTCCTTCCGGAAGTCAAGAAAAATAGCATCTACCTGGGAGCCTGTATCTAATATTTTCTGGGTCTCATGAACAAATAAAGCGAGTTGGGTCTCACACGATCGCTGTTTCCGGAATCCATGTTGATTCCTACATAGTAGATTCTGGGTTTCCAAAAACGACATGATACTCGAGCAAAAAACACGTTCTAAAATTCTACAACAGATCGACGTCAGAGATATAGGTCTATAGTTTTGCGCATCTGCTCGACGACCCTTCTTGAAGACTGGGACTACCTGTGCTCTTTTCCAATCATTTGGAACCCTCCGTTCCTCTAGAGACTTGCGGTACACGGCTGTTAGAAGGGGGGCAAGTTATCTCGAAACATTCACGGTGAGCATATCTAGCACATTTGTTCCTCTTCTGCAAAGCAGCGAATGTTGGCCAATTCACATTGAGTGCAATAATTAGCAAGAGAACTCCTGATAAAGTTTGTGAATTTTTGTAGGAGTACTCTCAACAACATATTAAAGAGAATGATGTGCAACATCTTACAGCGTTCAGTGTCGCATGTCCTGGACAAAACACTGGTTCGTTTTCTATTTAATATGATTGATTACATATACGGAAAACTGTACGAAGCTATTCCTTTCTTCTCCGTGATAACCGTTAAACAGCTCGTCAGGAGGAATGACGGAATATAGAGAGTGGAAGAATACTGTGAGGTTGTGTAAAACATCAGCGTGAATGGACGTTTCTCTATCAAAGTAGATGATATTCTAGCTTTGAAGAAAGGATAACGCAGACACTACAAAAATGTGTCTATTACATTACAGCAGGAAGCGGTATTCCTAAGGAAACTAAAATTACTTTTCAGTTGTCCAAATTGAAGCACATTGAAGCAAATCAGATATGAAAGGGAAGATTGTTGCATATGAGTATACTGATGTACTCTACAAGCATACATATTCTCTTAAATTCTGCAATATCCCTCCGAGTCTACCTCATAAGAAAGCATAAATCAATGTTAGTTTTCCTCTAATTATAAATACATGAAGGATATGCAAGCAGAACATATTTCTGCAGGATACATTGAATGTTATGAAACACTCTTTAGATGGTTCACAATATATACAGAAGAGCGGAGAGTGATTGAGGAGGAAAACTGAACGTAAATACCTTATTCAAATATTTTTCTGAGGATACTTATCAGTTTTGTTCACTTCCTAATATTCTATCAACTGAATAATTATAGCAATTTTTTCTGGTAGTTGCTGCTTGTTTCATTACGGTTTTTAAAATTCGTATATTTATAAAGAAGGCCATATGTACATTATATATAATGCACTATAATTGCCTGACACGTCACATGTCAGACCAGTTCTCGTGACAAAACATAAATGCAAAGCTGCAGAAAAGTTTCAAGTCCAAACTTTTGTGTTTTCAACTATCTATGAAGTTTTTTATGACCACTCAACGTTTTCACTTTTGTTAGATATGTCTTTTCTGCATCATTGTACTTCAAATGTACGTTGTCACAATTTATCATAGTCCGAAATTTCACACAATAGTTTTCAGGGTTGGTAATCTAGAAGTTTCATGCGTCATTTGGTCAAACTGTAAACACATTTACAAACCTACAGTAGAACCACTAGCATGCCATCTCGGTGCACGAGTGGCAATACGTTGATAGCCGAAGAGCGCACAACCACTTCCGATGTGCACATCGAATGGCTTCTCAGACGTCTCCACGAGAAATGTACCATCAGAGTACAATTTGTTAAGGGTATAAGGTCCTTCATTTTGTTCAACTCCTACTCACTGTCGGCAGCTTGCAGGACATGTACTCACAGGAATACCTAACGTATGTTACAAACGTCGAGAATCACCTCGTTCATCCTTCAATATATTAAAATCTCACTTCAATGACATCACAACTACTGCAACAAATGTGCAACATCTGTCCAAAAATTTCCGAGACCGGTTTTATTTATATGGTATTACAGTGCCGGTATTGTTCAGAAATACGATGCAAAGGCACTGAAGCGAATACAGGCGTTATGAAACACATGAAATGCATTGACAGTTACAGATGTGGAAAACTATCATTTGTATAAGGGAAATTTCGTAATGGACCGGGACTCGAACTCAGATTTCTCAGATTTCTCGCGTATCGCGATCGGTCACCTAAGCATTAGGCTATCCGAGCAGGCTCTCGGCTCTCGGACAAACATCTATTATGTATATTTCCCTAAAAGGGATACATTTACGGTGAGGCGGGGGGGGGGGGGGGAGGGATAGTGACAGGAAGGGCACCCAGTAACTTTCTACAACTGATGCAGCCAAATCCAGATAACTTACCTACTCTGTGAAGATACGAATTAAGGCGGGAAGAAGATGAAAGGAAGAAAATATTTTCATTTAAAACCTTACGGACGTTAATGCTCCACTGTAGCACTCGACTTCGTGCCGCTGGATAAATTACTGTACATAGTCAACAGTCCATTACACGGTTGATGGTTTCCCATATTCGCAACTACGAATACTTTCCATGATTTTATTTCTGGTGTACAAGCGACATCCGTGCAGCGACTACGGTGGTTAGCTTGACATAACAAGTGTAAATTTCAGATCAAAAAAATGTGTATGAAATCTTATGGGACTTTACTGCTAAGGTCAGCAGTTCCTAAGCACACTACTTAACCTAAATTATCCTAAGGACAAACACACACACCCATGCCCGAGGGAGGACTCGAACCTCCGCCGGGACTAGCCGCACAGTCCACGACTGCACCGACCTAGACCACTCGGCTAATCCCGCGCGGCAATTGCAGATCATTCAGCTGTGATTAGGCGGTGTTAAGCAGAGGACGTACGGCCGTGGTGTGTCAGCGTTGGTGTGTCACAAATAGCAATGGAGAAACATAGATAAATCGAGTGATCAAGAATTCTCCAGTATCTTTTGAGAAAGAGTAATGTGTATGCAGAGTTTGACTTCTTGACTACCAAAGAAAAGCGGCGACGTGTGAACGCCGCACTGTGACGGAAGAAGACCTACGGAATTACGTCCCAAAGAATCGATACTGTATCCTCTGGTGTCTCAGGGTCACCACTTCTCGTAAGGTGGTTGATCATACCATCTCGGCGGCAGGCAACACATCTGGTACTGTTTTACGAGAATTATACCCTGGTAGCGGATGTTTTCCACATCCCACTAGGTGAATACCGGGCTGGTCCTCACATCTCGCCTCAGTTACACGACTTGCAGACATTTGGAAACGTTCGTACTATTTCACGGCATATAGAAGACGTTGACATCTGGGGTACGCTAATTCCGTCCCGGGATGTACGGGGTGGCGACAGGAAGGCCATCCGGCCACCCTCTGACGGTAACATCGCCATATCCATTGTGACAAGGCCGACCCCACGTTGGAGTGGGAAAAAGGCCCAAAATAAAGAAGATACCCTGGTCGCGAATGATGATTCACAACCTAAATCAGTAAACGACGTTTACGACGTGCATACATATATCAAGAAATGTAAATATGAATATATATATCCTGCTCATAAATTTGATGTTAATCCACCCCATCACGTTTAATTTTTCTTTTAATTTAAATTTTGTGCAAGTAGCTCTGTGCGAAATTGCTTCTGAACAGCGTATTGATCGTTAGCACCAGGTGATGACACCAGTTAGCCCCGGTATGATGGTCGTTCATGGATTATGTGTAGAATTTAAACTACTTGTGAATCGCGTTCTGGAGACTTATGTGCCAAGCAGGTGGATTATGGATGAGACGGATCCAAAATTGGAAAATGCTGACGAAACAGATATTGTTGCACTCTCGGTTCGAAAAGCAGCGCGCAGTTGTTGACAGGAAAAAGATGGAGGAAATTCGTGCATAAGTAAGAAGACCAATGCGCGAAGCGTATAATGACTTTCTCCGTCATACCCCGTCGAAAGATCTTGCCGAGAACCCGAGAAAATTCTGGTCGTAAGTAATCACTAAACTTGTCGAAGGATTCTATTCAGTCGCTCGTCGACTAATCTGGGATGGCAATGGGGAGACAGCTAAAGGAAAGTTGAAGTTTTCAGTTTCGCGTTCAAAAAATGGTTCATGCAGGAAGATCGTACAAACTTACCGTCGTTTGACTGTCGTAGAGATTCCCGCGTGGAGGACAACGAAATTGGCATCCTTGGCGTAGAGAAGCGAAAAGTTTCAATCGAATGGAAAAAAACGCAATTGACTCCAATGTACAAAAAAACTTAAAAGACTGCCCCGCAGATTTACATGCAATATCCTTAACATCGATAAGCTGCAGAATAGTTGATCATATTCTTAATTCCAATGTCATAAATTTTCTTGACACAGAAAGGCTTATGTCCACAAATCAGCACGGATCTAGAAAGCATCGGCCGTGTCAAACTCAGCTTGCACTTTTCTCGCATGACACCCTATAAACAATGGATGGGCTGCAAGAGGCAAATTCCATATTCCTAGATTTCCAGAAAGCATCTAACACGGTGCCCACAGAAGACTGTTCACGAATTTCCGATCATACGGTTTAGGTTCCGAGATATGTGAGTGGCTCAAAGACTTTTTAAGTAATAGAACCCAGTACCTGATCCTCAACGGCGAGAGTTCATCAGGAACCAGGTTGGTGTCAGGGGTGCCCCAGGGAAGGGTGACAGGACCTATTTTATTTTCTAAATACATAAATGACCTGACGGACAGCGTGGGAAGCAATTTACGGCTTTTTGCTGATGACACTATGTTGTAAGGGAAGGTGTCGTCATTGAGTGACTGTAGGCATATACAAGATGATTTAGACAACGTTTCTGGTTTGGGTGGTGAATAGCAGCTTTCTCTAAATGTTGAAAAAATGTACGTTAATGCTTATGTGTAGAAAAAACAATCCTGTAACGTTTGAATACAGCATTGTTTGGATGCAGCTGGACACAGTCACTTCGATTAAATATCTAGGCATAACGTTGCAAAGCGACGTGAAATGAAATGAGCACGTTAGTTTGATAGTAGGGAAGTTGAGTGGTCTACATAGCTTTATTGAGAGAATTTTGGGAAAGTGTTGCTCATCCATAAAATAGATGGGAGGTAGAATGCTAATGCGACTCATTCTCAAGAACTGTTGAGGAGTTTGGGATCCCCATCGGCTTGGATTGAAGGAAGACAAGGAAGAAATCCAGAGGCGTGCTGCTAGATTATTTTGCGGTAGATTCGATCAGCACTCAAATATTATTGAGATGCTCCGTGAACCGAAATGGAATCACTGGAAGGAGGACGATGATCTTCCCGCGTGCACCATACCGCAAATTAGAGAACAACCATTGGAAACCGATTGTAGAACGATTCTACTGGCGCCAGCATACGTTTCGCCTAAGGACCATAAAGATAAGAAGCTACAAGTTAGGGTTCGTAAGGGGGTGTTTGGACAGTCGTTTCTCCGTCGGTCTTCGATTGGAACAGGAAAGGAAATAACTAGTAGTGGAAGGATCCCCTAAGCCACAGACCATACTATTGCTTCCGAAGTATGTACGTAGATGTAGAAATCGTTAATAAGTTACAAGTACATAGCTCGACTTTTAGGTAACCAGTATATAACATTCGCTACAGTTAAATGATTTGTGAATGGCGTAATACTGTGGAATCTCTCCTTTCGTGTTCTACATAACCACAAGCTGTGGTAAGCAATCTCAATAGATAAACAGGATACAAGATATTATTACCAAAGTACAGTCAAGTAGTTGTACTCAAGAACATTGTTAATGGATTATCTCTGTGCTGTTTTATCAAGATTTACCCTCACGTAATTTATTTAGACAAATATACGATTAAAACTGATTATTCTTAATATTGATTTATTCTTTGAATCAAGCAGTAATAAGAAGGTGCATCTCCATGCACAGCTCGAAAGTCGTTGTATCTTTGCTTTTCGTGAACCTCATGTTATGTAATTACACGCCTCTCTAATTAAATATAAAATTCAGAAACCACCAGTGACTCAAAGTTAACGGATCCTGTGCAGACCTGCCGCTTAAGGAATTTCCTTTTCTTACGACACATTATAATACATAATGTCACAGCTTCCCCTTTGATTGAAAATTAATGACATCCATTTTAAATCAAAAAGATAACTGACTACTAAGTCAGCGATACAATTTTTATCGACACCGTCTATCTCTCTTTCGTTTCGGTATAAAACAAATATTTTATTTATTTTTTATTTTATTTTCTCAAATATTTTACTACGAAGTGCCTTTTTAGGTATTAATCGCGATCCTTCTTTATTATTTTCAATTCACATGAAATTCCACTCAGACAATATCACCAAGACGAATGTAATGCTAAATTATTGCATGTCCAAAATACGTTTCTTTCGTTCAAATAGCTACTAGTAAACCATTAATGTCTTTGTATTTAAGTCTCGTTTAAGCTCTTCCGAACTTGTCTCTTTCAATTAATTTCAATACTATTTACCTTTCTCTTAGTTTGCGACAAGAAATATTTGGAGAGAATTCACTTATTTTGAAATAATATTCGATATTTCTTCATTTTTGATTAACATACCGCAGCTCTATTTTAAGTTTTCCAATATATCAGAAATCGTCGGTAGCGTAAGAGTGCCAGCAGTTCTCTATCCCAAGTATAGCGATTCAAAATTCAGAAAAAAACAAAAAACCTAAGTGACACCATCCCTTTGGGCCCAGAACTTATTCAATGCAATCAAAATTTAAGCCTCTTCAGGTGTTGGCGAATTGTGTCGCAGTATCGCTTCCTAATTTGATGGTCACTCGCCACCAAAAAATTAAAATAATGGTAGTATTGTGACGCGCCTGCAAAAGTGGTTGCATTAGGTTACTAGTTTACGGTATTAGGAAGATGCTGGCACTTTGCCGGCGACCAACAGTGTGTGACTAATAAGTGGCTACGTTCCGAAGTTCCCTAATGCATGTTTAAGCAAATATTTTACAAACAATCGCTACAGTTCAATGAATCCACGAATCTGTTCTCTACACCAGTGACGAACCACACTATCCTCTTAATGTGCTCAGATCCTCCAAATAACACAGCTAACACCCAATTCTCTCAGTGTGCTAATCATATATACAGCAATACTCAATTACCACTGAGTTTGAAAAGTAGGAACACCAGCTAGAAAATAGGGCACAATGCAGCTCAGCATTTAACCTGAAATTCAGTCGCGTATTAACAGTAAGTGACTGTGCGCAGTATGGTCCTCGCTGTGAAACATTTCTATCATCCAACGAAATAATTAAGCCCTCTCTTTTCCATTACGAGGCCACATCTCCCTAACTAGACAGTTATTCACTGGTGGAAACTCGCAGAGTTAAACCAATTAATTATTTCAAGCCGGTAATTATTCTGACCTTTAAGTACTCACACTACTACAAGTTACGCTGTTCCTCTGCTACTATCCGTACTGCAACTTATTGTAACTGTCAGCAGTTCGAACTTGACTGTCCAGTAAGACTTCTCCACAGTAACTCCCCGGGGTGAGCTTGACTGTTCTGTTCGACCCCTTCACGATAAGCAACCACAAGATCCATTCTAAACCATTTTGCAAAAACTTGCACAAACAAACGTACAGTGTAACCATTGCTTTTGATAATTAAGTCATTATTGCTGATGGCCGTCGATTATTCTTTTCATTGCCGGGTGCCACTATTGCAAGATATTTGCCGCCCGAAATACAACTTCTGTTTGCCACCGATGTAGATATGCCGCTCGAAACATGAATGCAGTTCATCGCTTGTGAACTGGTCTCTACAACATTTTTGAGCAAACACATAATATAAGTAACATTACAATAACCCATAAAATTCAACCCATATCATTGCAAATTCAGCTATTGCACCAATAAGCTAGGACGACAAAAGTGCCGTGATGACAATTCAAACAAATTTCCTCTCACCCGTCTCAAAGCCTGTCTCAGCTGATTGAAATGCAATTACTTTCTGAAAACAAACACTTGGTGTTATAAGTAAGTATCTACCACGGAAAGATAAAACGCAGATATTAATATGGTCAATGCTTTGATGACATAACAGACATCCAAGCTAATTCGAAGCGCGATTTGGGCAACATCTCAAAGGGGAACTTTTCAGACATTTTCGCATCGTTCCATGAACATTCTGTGCATTTTACTCATATTGGGGGAAGCTACGCAGAACACTTGAAGCATTAACGCCACCATTTTAACTGTTCTCTATTTTGTATTATTTCAGTTTTGAAATTTTTGGACGGTAGACACTTAGAGGTTAAAGCCCTTTTTAGACGATGAACGAAAGTGTTCAAGAAAGATTATAGTCTACTGAAGCGCTCCCGGCGCACTAGGCCCGAACTATAAAATCGTAAAAGCTCCTTTCGCAGCATGTTTAAATGATAAACGTAAACACAGCGTACTGCTAGAAGCATTACGTGAAATCCATTAAAGAGTGGCAGGATGGTAAAGTAACCGCTTTTGAATTATTTCAGAATAAAAACAGTCTGTAACGTAGCAAGTTATTACGAGATAACATTCATTGCAGCAAAGCATGCCGCCGTGTAACCCGGTGGCTACATGATTGTGTCTTCGCTATGACTCACAGCGCAGCTGATGCTAGCCGTGAGAACGGTCTCAAGTAACATCTAGTAGTAACTGAAATTCATACCCCCTACGAATCTAAATAAACTATAGTAATTATCATCCGATTTTGCTCAAACTTGGTATACCATCTTCCGTTATTAAGTAAAGGATCCTGTTAAATTTTCAGACTTTTATCTCTTATAGTTCCTGAGAATGAGAAAATTACTTAAATTTCCAAAAACCGATACGTATGTTTCAAAACTCAGTAAGGAACAATAGCACCTTGTCTTTTATTATCATCTAAAGTCATAAACAGAGTTCTCAGTGTATAAAATCACTTATTTGGAATTTTTCTTTTCAAACTTTAATTACTCACCTTTTCGTAGTCTAAAAAATCATTCAGAGTTATTATCTGCTTATTATTTTGTTGTGTCAATACATGGGAGTGAATGAGAGAGTGCCTGTGGGACATACGTAAAAACTTCATACTATTTTATGTAAAAACGTATGAAATCGAATCGTGGGAAAATTGTGGTGCAATCACGAAGCTGATGACGTATGTCGTTCTGTGTTTGCTTTTGTAAGAAAGTAGCCAGAATAGTAGTCGGAAATGGAATAAGTTTCTAAATTAATTTAAAGATTATTTTGTATTTCGGTCTATTTTATTTAATATTATATAAAAAATTGGCATTGGAATGATGTAAGTGATTTTCTGGTTAGTGATTGGTTCAGGCAAGTCTTGCCGCGAGAATGATCTAGAAGGATCATTCTGATTGGTCGTTCAAACCATTAGCCAATCAGAATTAAGCTGTTCCCGAGCGCAGAAAATTAGATAGGCATAAAGTGGGGAGACATAGAGAGAGTCGCTAGCCAACCTCTGTACGTGTAACATCATGCTAAATGTCACCGAGAAAATAACTTATAAAAGTAAGAACTGTTGAGTTCATTGCTGATAGGAAGTGTCCTGACATAGGCATTTTGAGTTACGAACATTATGAGAACAATTTGATTAATTAATTGATGTGTTATGAGCGTGTGATATTTCGGTCTTAGTGAAATTCCGCGTGGCATGTTTCGTGTACTTTATGTAATACCTGCGCTAGCATTTGTAACGTTGAAGATCACTGATACGACCGAAGTTTCAACTCGCTATAGTAGTGGATCAGTGACTGTCAGATCGAACATTAATTGGGTCGGACTCATATTGTGGCTGCTTTTCCGTGTGATATTTTGGAGTATTGACTGTGAACTTGGAATGATACAGCAGTTAAAATAGTACATTCCAACCTGATAGCAAATTTATGTGCTTCATGAAGAATAAAAGCCAGTTTACTAAAATTTCCAAAGGCTTACTGCAAATAAACTGCATTTTCCCACCACCCGGAATTTTTTTAAAGCAACTTTGCTCTGAAGTACCTAAAATATAGTCTCAGATAATTCTCATTATCACATTTTTGCTGGAAATGACCCTCGTAGATAGCTTCGCGCGTTATTACGCTTTTTTCAGTATTTGGGGAATCACACTGGCCCCAGCTGAATAACAACGAGGGCTGGCGTGTCGGTCAGCCAGAGTGTGGTTTTAGATGGTTTTCCACATCCGATTACGTGAAATCCGGGCTATTGTTCATGCCTCGCATCAGTTACAACACTCGCATACATTTCTAAAACGTTCACGCATTTTCACATGGAACAACACTAAACACAGACAAATGGGGTACACAAACTCTGTCTCATGAAGAAGAGGTTGCGACAGGAGGGGCATCCGGCAGCTTTCTACCACTGACATTGCCAAGTCCAGATTAACATACCTACTCTGTGAACATAAACTCAGGAAGAAGTTGAAAAGTGTAAGATGTTTTTATTGTAAATCGTCTGGATGGCTCTACTCGATTGTACTCGATTTTGTGACGCTGGTTAAACTACTATTCCCTTTTTTCATCATTCCATCGTCAAAAATGTCGTAACCTGTATCTGTGAATGGAAAAGGTCTGAACATGCAACGGTACCTGATGTGAAAGAGTATACAATAGTGGAACAAGAGATAAATCCAAAACAGCCAACTGGAGGCAACAAAATGTGGTTTTATTCAACCTTCAGCAGTGGTTTCGACGAATACAAACATATTTTCTTCTAAAATACATGTAATCTGGAGACAATGTGGCAACAATAACTAGAGACCCGGAGAGACACATGTCAAAATTACGCGTCATACGGGGACTAGATCCCCACAAAGGGATGGCAATATCACATACATCATAAAACATAACCAAAAGCATAAAAACTAGTCTAACTAAAATTTCACATTAGAAAAACATCAAAAATATAGCGATTAGTCATTTGTCCAATAAAAAAAATATTTTGTCAGGGCGCATCATTGCATACATTACTAAATATTCATTTCCACTTATTAGCCGTTTATGACGCAAGAGTACTTTAGTCTCGACGCACGTACCGCCTGCCTTGTTTTCCTGGTGTTCACGCCTTCCGTTTCTTTTCAGTCGGTGTGTAGCTAACATGACCTGATATTTTATTTCACTGGTTTTATTTCTGGTTTTAATTATTCTTAACTGACAAGACGTGATCACAGGGGATAGCTTATTTAACAATGAATAAAATAATGTGCAGTGACAGTATATTTTCAGTGGACATATGAGATATTGCTTGATTACTTGGTGTTTTCCCAGTGTGAAATATTAGTAAGGACTAATTGTTATGCTTTTGGTTATGTTTTATGATATATGTGATATTCCTACCCCTCAGTGGGGATCTAGTCGCTGTATGACGTGAAATTTTGAAATGTATGGCTTCAAATGGCCCTGAGCACTATGGGACTTAACTGCTGTGGTCATCAGTCCCATAGAACTTAGAACTACTTAAACCTAACTAACCTAAGGACATCACACACATCCATACCCGAGGCAGGATTCGAACCTGCGACCGTAGCAGTCGCGCGGTTCCAGACTGTAGTGCCTAGAACCGCTCGGTCACTCCGGGCGGCTTTGACATGTATATTTCTGGGTTTGTTGTTATTGTTGTTACAATGTCTTCAGATTACACTTATTTCTGAAGATGAACGGTCTACATCCTTGTAAACCATAGTCAGATAAATCCACTTTTCGGTACAATGGGCTGCCTGCTTTGGATTTATTTAGTGATCTCTATCCGTTGCTGAGGCGCAGCCATGTCCAAAATATTTAAAAAATGGTGGAACTCTTGGAGGCCAGTACCGAGTCATTTACCTCGTAGTGTTTACATAATGGCACTCCACAGTTTATTGGTTTGGCATTAATTCGAGTTGTCTCCCCCACGTGTACTAACTCTGCCGTTCCTCAGCTTCATCAGTCGACTGCATTTCGCAGCAATTGTTGCTTTGCATTAATCCATAAAAGTGGCCTTTTAAACTCTGTGGGGAACCAAACACCGCGGTGCTCTCCTCCCAATACAACAATGCTTTCTTATGGAATTGCATCGCACATAGCTAGAACTGCAGCAGAAAAAAGTACATGATCCAGTGAAAGTAGTTGTTTATTATTTGATTTAGGCTACGTATATAACCTTAAGTTTTTCCAATAAGTTTTCCATTCGATCAAAGTGCTGTTGTTTCCAAGCTTCTGATCACTGCGCTTCAGTTATCTTCCCTCGTTCCCTTTGGATTGTAAGACCTTCGCTGGAATCGTATCTCTGTTAGGAATTTCACGTTCTCCTGTTTTCGTCTCATTCAGACCGCTTCTGACATCTTGGAGTCACTTGCACCACTGAGACTTCTCCTGCTTGTTATCTTCAAAAATAGTCTTGCATGTTTTACTTTCATACACCCCGAACAAGACGTCCATGACACATCGTTCTACGGCTTCTAGTCTTTACATTTTGTTGTTGAGTTTCCTTGCACAGATTTTCATTATTTCTGCTCCGTATTCGACGCCATGTTTTATTTATCAAAATCTTTTTCTTGTGATTTTCCTCTCTTTCTTTTCTGTTTCTAATCAGTAAACTGCGTATAAACATTGTAGAAAGAAATTGATTTAAGGCCTTATGGGACCAAACTGCTGAGTTCATCGGCCCTTATGGTTACACAATAATCTAACTTAAACTAACTTACGCTAAGGACAACACACACACCCATGCCCGAGGGGGGACTCGAACCTCCGACGGGGGGAGATGCACGAAACGTGACAAGACGCCTGGGACCGCGCGGCAAACGTTGTGATTTCATTACTGTACCCTAGTGCTTTAACTTTGCTTGAAAAGAGATAGATCTGACATCGTGCTCATCTGTAGTCAGCTGAAAGCCCACTTCCATTTTTCTTGCCCTGAGTTTATTAGGATTGCTATTACGGCTGATCTACTGTAATATGTTTATTAAATTTTTAAATTTTTTCGTAATATACTGATGAAATCTTGTGCATCCTTTATATTTGTCACACATTCTGTGTTTGCCTAAGATATTTGAAGACCTGTTTTCGCTGCAATTCTTTTCAAAATATTGATTTCTTCTTATTACCATTGCCGTGTGTATGGACAGTATTGCAAAATCGCCGGTGAAAGTACCTACTTAAAACCGTCCATTGGAGATGAAAATGAGAAATCATTCATCTACTTATGAGATGGAACAGTTACTACTACACTGTGTAACAGTGGCAATCTGGAAACTTTTATGGTGTGTCTGCATTTGTAGTGCTTATGGTGACAGTCGGAATTTCATGTATCCTCCCGTCATGTATCACACCATTCTTTTTCACGCCGTGCATCACACACTTTCAATGGGCTTTGCAATATTGCAGCGAAAGTTGCAACTGAGGTACGCCCCGTGACGATATTGGGAGAAAGGTCAATCGCGTCATTACTGGTCTGTTACAGGGAGGTCAGTCGCATATAAGAGGAACACGTGAAGCGGATTAAATTATCCAACGGGTAGAGCTAAGAACATTCCAGTTACTAGAGACAAGCGTTACGCCCTGGCAAAGTAGGTGTAATTACAGTTGACAATAGAAGCAAACTTGCCAAACGGGTGGACCCACTCATGCTACATAGAGGCAGTGTGATTAGCAAAGTACAGGGTCGTCTCATCGCGCGGCCTATCCACGCCTGCGCCAGCTGCCGCTCTATGATTACATCTCCTGCTAACGTTCTCTTCGGGCGAGAATGTCTCTGCCAGGTTCTTCCTTCCCTCTGCGCCGCACTTCGTGGAGCCCTAGCGGTAGAATCCGCTCGCCAGAACTGACTTCTCGGAAAACCGGCACCAACCTTTTTTCGGCGATCACTCTCGGAAGACGCAGCGGCTGTCACGATTTGTTCTTTCGGGAGAAATCGCCCAGCAAGCACTCGCTCGCATTCCAGGAACGTAACATTTTAAGAAAACGGGCACCTATTTCGGATTGTGGTTAAGGAGGGCCAGGTGCTCCTTTTCTGTCCATTAGTCCGATAACGATCAGCCACACATAACGTTACATACAGTGCAGCTACAGTAGCAGGATGCTTACCACTCCGTTCGCGTGTTTTCCAGGAAATCAATTCAAAAAATGGAACAATCTAGGCTCCCTCTTAAGTACATACGAAATAAAATAATTACATATTAAACATGCGACCATAAACAAGATTACAATAACATTGAAATAAGTTACGTTTCGAGCGTGTTCCTCTGAGGATCAGATTTAGTAATCTTAAGCTACAACTTTAATTAATAACCCCAGCATAGCATATATTATGTGACTACACTGTCATTATTGAACCACAAAAGCCGACATACAGGTGGTTATTTACATCCAATTCACTCTTTTATTACATCTGTCACCGATTAGGTTTATCTGACACGCTCCGCATGGACTCACGTTGTAATGTTTCCTTTTCTTCTTTCAACGAAAATAATGGTCGTAAGAATGTGAATCATTTTTCAGTTGGTAGTGGACAAATATTACGTATACTGGATGTGAGGATCGATATTTTATGGTAAACTTAGACCACTATGTAACTACATACGCATCAAAGTTAATTATAAAAATTAAAAATATGACTTTTCGATACATACCGATACTTCCTCAACAGAAAGTACAGAAAATTTGCAAACAAAAATTGTTCTTCAATATTTTCTGAGTAACTGATTAATAATGTCAAAATCTTGTTTATACGAATGACTGTCAGGAGCTGTCTATGGTCAGAAAAGAAAGTCGTCCATAGATATCGCAAGAAGCAGTCGCTTGGGATAGTTCGTTATACATGTTGATAATAGGCGGCAGTTGTGTCCAAAGAAAAGTGTAGCATACTCATACGATGACATTCGCCAGGGCTAGTAGCCAGGTCTTTTCATTCATTTTGTGATTACAGTGTGTCAGCTTTATGACCCCTTCATAATGTCGTCATTTTATGTTTGAGTTTGTTGTATGTCCTTGGAAGTTGTTGTTTGTGAGATACATAAAAGTAGCGATAGGTCCGAAAATATTGGTTTATTTCAAAATTGGTACATTACTTTTCGGTTCCATTCAGCAGTATCGATACTACCCTTGACTTTCTGTAGACACCGAAAAGTCGTTATCTACAGGATGAACCAGAACTCCACCGACAAACTTTGAGAGGCTGGTCTGGGATACCTTCTGAGTATTTTGGTATTGGGACCCATGGTCTCCGGCGGCTCGTTACAGAGTAATAATGTATTTTATTATTGACTTGTTAGCGCAGCCACACTTGTTTCTGTCAAAATACGTTCACAGCACTGAAGAAGCCTAGAATATACAATAACCGAAGTACAACACAACACAGAGTAATGTAACAACCTTCAGACGAAATATGTACACTTTCATAACAGGGTGTTCAATCTGTTCTATCAGTGCACAGTGAAACCGCCCCTTAGAAAAATTTATGATTTACTGTGCTGGTAACCTGTTACGTTATTTGATTTTCAAACAGCTAAGCAGAACTGAACGTACTGAGACATTTCTCTCTTTATTTATTCTGATCAACACTAAACTGACACACAATATTTTTTTAGCGCAACGCAATCTGACTTTCAATAATCCCTACAAAAGAATGGCCCTGACTGACAATAACCTATACCTTTCATGAAACACCTACCTCACAAAAATCTTCGTTACTCGAACTACTGCAATACAGCGAGCGCCAATACTGCCAGCTAAATAAAGGATTCTAACTACTGAAGGCACTAACTACTGATAGGCATAGTTAGCAAATGAAAGATTTTGATAGAGAGCAAACAATGTATTTACCTTAATAATATTCAAAGGTTATCATTTATATATCAGTTCATAATATCCAGTATTACAAATGTACTCTTTCTGATGGACACACGTCCAGATCGTCCGCTCTAAAAATTCTGCCATCTCTCCCCCCACTTCCACCACTGCTGGCGGCTCACCTGCAACTGTGCAAAGCTACGCGCTGTTCACCTTCAACTGCCCAACACTACAATAGCGTATATTCCAACAATGCCAGTCAGCCACAGGCTGTACACAGCACAACCTGTGATTTTCATACAGAGCGCTACGTGGCGTTACCAACATAAAAACCTAAACAGCCTACTTACAACAGTACAGCAAGTAACAAATTCATGGTGAAATCTTCAGGTGTCCTTTATTTTGCACAATTCGCTACTAGTTTCCGGTAATGACCATTATCAAGTTTAGCTGGCACAAACGGCAGGAAAATTATAGCACAATTTAAACAAAAGTAATTATTATGTAACTTTCCTGCCGTTTATGCTACCTAAGCTTGATAATGGTCACTGAGTGAAACTAGTAGCAAACTGTGCAAAATAAAGAACAATTACGTTTCACCATGAATTTTGACAATTATTTGGTGGCTGATTATCCTCACCTGCAAACATACATACAATGCAGAACTGTTCCCTTACAGGTATTGTCTAAAATTTCAGTTACCATGATCACGGAAGAGTGTACGGCGACGCACCATCGACTGCCTTACACGCTCAAGAAGTCTAGGAATTTGGCGTACTACTCCCGAGGGTACGATAACACCAGCAACCAAATCAGAACTAGTACCGACGGAAGTCTCATAAACTGGTCTCTTCACATGCCGCCAGTAAGAGAAGTGCATTGGCGTCGTGTCTGGTGACCGAACTAACCGGAACAGAACCACTGCGACCAATCCATCTTCGTCCAAACGAAATTGAGTGTCTCTGTAACGAGCCGCCAGAGACCTTGGGTCTCATATACTGAAATATTAAGAAGGTATCCTTGAACAGCCTCTGGAAGTGAGTCTGTGGAGTTCTGGTTCATCCTCTATAAATTAATTGTACGCCCACGGTTCAACAGTATTCCCTATGGTGAGGCAGAGGAGGAGGATTGCGAGTGTTCCGAAATGCTACATGATAATGTACTGGTAATATATCGACGCTTTTTTGTAAGAATTTGTTGGCATTGCTATTTTGTGGTGTATGAGAAGGAGATAGTGATGAAGCAGAGTCAAGGTGCAAACTTCACACAGTTTATTTAAAGCTCATCAGTAAACAGCTCTACGTCTGAAACTTCCTGGCAGATTAAAACTGTGTGCCCGACCGAGAGTCGAACTCGGGACCTTTGCCTTTCGCGGGCAAGTGCTCTACCATCTGAGCTGCCAGGAAGTTTCATATCAGCGCACACTCCGCTGCAGAGTGAAAATCTCATTCTGGAAACATCCCCCAGGCTGTGGCTAAGCCATGTCTCCGCTATATCCTTTCTTTCAGGAGTGCTAGTTCTGCAAGGTTCGCAGGAGAGCTTCTGTAAAGTTTGGAAGGTAGGAGACGAGGTACTGGCAGAAGTAAAGCTGTGAGTACCGGCCGTGAGTCGTGCTTCGGTAGCTCAGATGGTAGAGCACTTGCCCGCGAAAGGCAAAGGTCCCGAGTTCGAGTCTCGGTCGGGCACACAGTTTTAATCTGCCAGGAAGTTTCATATCAGCGCACACTCCGCTGCAGAGTGAAAATCTCATTCTGGAAGCTACGTCTCTTCTTTCCTGTCTCCTTATCTGACAACGAATAAAACAGAAGTGCTGAATGCTAATCGGACAGAAACAAACAACTAACTGTATCTCGTTTTCATCAGTACATTACTACCTTTTTTATTATTTTTTTAATTTTTTATTTATTTATTTATTTATTTGTCATCAGTCTTCTTACTGGTTTGATGCGACCCCCCACGAAATCCTCTCCTGTGTCAACCTCTTATCTCAGAGTATCACTTGAGACCTATATCCTAAATTATTTTATTTCCTGGATGTATTCCAATCTCTGCTTTTCTCTACAGCTTTTGCCCTCTACAGCTCCCTCTAATACCATGGAAGTTATTCCCTCATGTCTTAACAGATGTCCTACCATCCTGTCCCTTCTCCTTATCTGTGTTTTCCACATATTCCTTTCGTTTCCGATTTTGCGCAGATCCTCCTGATTCCTTACCTTATCAGTTCACCTAATTTTCACCATTCGTCTTTAGCACCATATCTCACTTCTGTTCCCGTTTTCCCACAGCCCATGTTTCGCAACCATACAATGCTGTACTGCAGAGGTACATTCTCAGAAATTTCTTCCTCAAATTAAGGAAGGTATTTGATATTAGTAGACTTCTCTTTGCTAGGAATGCCCTTATTGCTAGTCTATATTTGATGTCCTCCTTGGCCTGTCCGTCACCGGTTATCTTACTGCCTACGTAGCAGAATTCCTTAACTTCATCTACTTCGTGATTATCAATCCTGATGTAAAACTTCTCGCTTTTCTAAAAAGAAAATGGTTCAAATGGCTCTCAGCAATATGGGACTTAACATCTGATGTCATCAGTCCCCTAGAACTTAGAACTACTTATAAACCTAACAAACCCAAGGACATCACACACATCCATGCCCGAGGCAGGATTCGAACCTGCGACCGTAGCGGTCAAGCGGTTCTAGATTGAAGCGCCTAGAACCGCTCGGCCACTGCAGGCGGCCGTTGTTCTCATTCCTACTACTTCTCACTAGCTTCGTCTTTCTTTGATTTGCTCTCAATTCATACCCTGTACTCGTTAGACTGTTCATTCCGTTCAGCAGATCATGTAATTCTTCTTTACTTTCACTCAGGATAGCAATGTCATCGCCAAACCGTATCGTTGATATCTTTTCACCTTTTATTTCCATCATTGCTTCCTCGCTGTGCAGATTGAACAATAGGGGCGAAAGGCTATATCCTTGTCTTGCACCCATTTTAATACGAGTATTTCTTTGTTGGTCGTCCACTCTTATTATTCCCTCTTGGCTGTTGTGCATATTCTATATTACCCGTCTCTCCCTAGAGTTTACCCCTACCTTTCTCAGAATTTCGAACATCTTGCACCATCTTACATTGTCGAAAGCTTTTTCCAGTTCGACAAATCCTGTGAACATGTCTTGACTTTTCTTTAGTCTTGCTTCCATTATTAACCGCAAAGTCAGAATTGCCTCTCTCTTGTCTTTACTTTCCTAAAACCAAACTGGTCGTCATCTAGAGCATCCGCAATTTTCTTTTCAGTTCTTCTGTATATTATTCTTGCAACCAACTTGGATGCATGAGCAGTTAAGCTGATTGTGTGGTAATTCTCGGCACTTGTCAGATCTTGCCGTCTTCAGAATTGTGTCGATGATGCTTTCTCGAAAGTCAGATGGTGTGTCGCCAGACTCATACATTCTACGTACCAACGCGAACAGTCGTTTGTTGCCACTTACCCCAACGGTTTTAGAAATTCTGACGCTATGTTATCTACTCCTTCTGCCTTATTTGATTTTAAGTCCTCCAAAACTCTTTTAAATTCTGATTCTAATACTGGATCCCCTATGTCTTCTAAATCGAGTCCTGTTTCTTCTTCTATCACATCAGACAAATCTTTCAATGTATTTTTTCCACCTATCTGCTCTCTCTTCTGCATTTAACAATGGAATTCCCGTTGCACTCTTAATGTTGTCACCTTTGCTTTTAATGTCACTGCAGGTTGTTTTGACTTTCCTCTATGCTGAGTCTGTCCTTCCGACAGCCATATATTTTTCGATGTCTTCACATTTTTTCTGTAGCCATTTCGTCTTAGCTTCCCTGCACTTCTTATTTATTTCATTCCTCAGCGATTTGGTAGAGTGCTTAATGGCGGCTGCAGTGTAACACGTGTTAAGTTCGGCTCGCGAAATTTAGTTGAATTTGAAGGTGTTCTCGCAGGTGGTGTTGTCTAGTACAAGTGGAAATCGTGAAAACAACAGTGTTCTGTGCAGTAGTGCTATTTTTTTTCTGTACTCCGCCAATATCTTCGAGAAAATGGTAAACAGAAGAGTGAACAGCAGCGCGTCCAGCAGCGGGGAAGCAGCAGGTGCGGCGGGCCCGCTCTTGGCGGAAGGTGCGGCCGCGGCTCCCGGTATAGCGGAGCTGGTCCGCTCTGAGGTAAACGCTGCGCTTCGCGATAAAAACAATCTCGATCTGATAGCAGGCACTATATCAGATACTGTAACGGCAGCAGTATTGGCCAAAATGCGTGAAACTGTTGAGGCCAATACTGCCGAAATTACAGCACTAAAAAAGTCTGTGTCTGAATACGAAAAAAAGGCACGAGAGTTGGAAGTGAAACTATCTGCTGCAACTGACGAACTAGAACAGTACCAAAGGCGAAATAGTCTACGACTGTTTGGAGTACTAGAAAATAAGGAAGAAGACACGGACAACCTGCTTATACAGGTTGCGCGTGAAAAATTAGGCGTTGAAGTGACCAAGGCAGACATTGACAGGAGCCATCGGGTGGGACGAAAACTACCAGGTGCCACCAAACCCCGTCCAATAATAATTAAATTTGTCTCGTACCGAAAAAGGGCAGAGATCTTTACCCAGAAGAAGAAGTTAGCAAGGACAGGGCTTACAATAAGGGAAGATCTGACACACGAACGGCTAAAGATTTTAAACAGTGCCATATCCCATTTCGGTCTTCAGAACGTGTGGACTCAGGATGGCAGAGTAATCATTAAGACAGCAGCTGGAAAGAAGACAGTCACAAACATGACAGAACTGAATAGTATTAAGTGAAGCTACTCGAGCCAAAAGTGCAAACTTAACACCATTTGCAATTGTAACAGCCCCAATACTCAGATATAGTCTTGTAATTTTATTAATTTTTTAATTATACCCATATTTGTACCTTCAACTAATTGTTTTTGTAACTGTATTAACTTTTCACTATTTTTTTTGTGTCTGTAGCTCCAACCATTACTTAATTTTAGTTACTGCTAATACTTTTTTCATTTTCTCAGTTTATTCTGTTCCGTTCTGAAATAGTTCTATTGCAATTATTAGTCTCTCCTTTAGTTCATTAATCACCCATCTCTTCGGTTTAAATTGTTCATAACAAAAATCACTATCAGTATCGCTTTAGCAAATTTCAATCTAATTGTAGCTTCCTACGATAATCACTACCAGTATCACTTTAGTAAATTTCAATTTAATTTTAGCTTCCTACGATAATCTATTAATTATTAAGCTTACTTCTCTCTGCTGGCAGCATCGGCCTGTTAAATCACTCCCTTCTCCCTTATTTCCACCCTAAGCTGTTTCAAATACGCTAATTACATTTCTCCTCTTACGACAGAGGATACACAGTGACACACAGCCGTCACTATTTTGGTCATATTCTCCTTGCACCGAATACCACTAACCCATTTTCTATACTCCCGCAACCTCAGGAAATCTTTAGCAGTCGCCTTTCTTTCGGCACTCGCGGTGTCACAAACAGGGTGCGCAAAATCTCGGACACCCCTGTGTTATGTCACTTGGCGGAAGCAGCGGCCAGTGCCCCTCGCGGCAGGTAGTGCCTAACAAAGGGACAAACCAGTCTGCCACCCTACTCCAGGCTGCTCAACGGAACGCGTCAGAGCTTTTAGCAGCTCACTGCAACATCCAGTCTTTACCTGCGCATTACGAAGAACTTAGCCTCCTCTTCAACCAACTAAACTACCACGTAATCCTCTTATCCGAAACGTGGTTGAAACCACACATATCCTCTGCATCTTTTCATCTCCCAGGGTACACATTTCTTAGGGCAGACAGATCAAAAAAGCGAGGTGGCGGGGTCGGCGCGTATATACGAACAGAGCTCAAAGCGAAAGTCTTATGTACGTCAAATCCTGCTGAAGAAAAAGAGGCTGAATTCATGTTCATTGAAATAAATATACAAAGTCGGAAATTCTTGACTGGCGTCGTGTACAAGCCGCCAAAAATAAGCTCAATGAGTTCCTTCCAGTCGGAATTACATTCACTTCAGTGTCAATACGAACATGTCATCGTAATGGGTGACTTGAACATAGACCTGCTAAGAGACACTCCCTCCGCAATAAACCTAAGAAGACTGTTTAGTTGCAATAGCATGAACATTCTTTCATTACAACCTACACACCATACGGCGCACAGTCATACTCTTATAGACGTAATCGCAACGAAACAGACTGACAAAGTAAGAGATGTTTGCCAAACATCGGCCCCTGGCGTCTCAGCACATGATGTAATATTCCTGGCCTACTCTGTGCAGCCCCCAAGGATCAAATCGCGTTACATAACTTGTAGGAACATGAAACGTATTGACCTTGACGCTCTAACAGCCGATTGCTCAGAAATCTCATGGCATCAAATAATCAGAAAACCCACAATCGACGGCAAAATTAATGAACTTGGTGATAAACTCACTGCCCTCTATGACAAACATGCACCTGTGCGCACAATCCGTGTAAGAAAATCTCCTGCTCCATGGCTGACAGCTGAATTACGTCAAATGATGACTAATAGGGATGCTGCCCACAGGCGTTTCAAGGCAGATCCAAAACCCGAGCGTTTCGAAGAATATAGAAAGCTACGGAACAGAGTGAAACAATGCATTCGCAATGCTAAAATCAGGCACGCTCGCTCCCTCGTATGCAGCGATCTGACGCCCACGACTCTATGGAAGAATCTCCGTAGCTTGGGGGTCGGAAAGGCAAAATCGGAAACAACTTTTCATGTGTCAGCTAACGAATTAAATGAATTCTTCTCTGCACCTCTGAATACCAGCACAGCTGATAATTACCGTCCACAAGAATCCCCAAACAGGATAACTAACAACGATACCTTCCATCTAAAACATGTAACAACAAATACGGCAAGAAAAGCAGTAATGAGAATCTCTTCTGATGCAATAGGCAACGACAGTATCGGTATAACCATGATTAAGAATGTTGCCGATATCTTAACTGACATATTTAATTTTTCCCTCGTGAACGGAATATATCCCACTGCATGGAAAAGAAGCGTAATTCGACCCATCCCTAAGATCGAAAACCCGCAACTGCCTAGTGATTACCGACCAATTAGCATACTGCCTGCTGTTTCAAAAGCACTTGAATATATTGTTCATGACCAAATCACTGAACACTTGCATGAATTCAGCCTATATGACAAATTTCAATCCGGTTTCCGTAAGCATCACAGCACAAACACTGCTCTAATTAAAGTAACTGATGACCTGAAATATACCATCGACAATCGAAAGGCAACAATATTGACGCTACTGGACTTCAGCAAAGCTTTTGACACTGTTAACTTTGACATATTGCTCGGAAAAATGCAACAGCTTAATTTCTCTGATAGTGCAATGAGATGATTTGAAAGCTACTTAAAAGACAGACAGCAATGTGTTGTCTGCGTAAATGAAAAATCTTCCTGGAAACATGTTTCCTCGGGAGTGCCACAAGGATCAGTCTTAGGACCACTTTTGTTTTCTTTATATGTCAACGATATTTCGTCGGTTCTGTCCTCCTGTAAATATCATTTCTATGCCGACGACCTCCAGCTCTACCTAAGCGTCAGACCTGAAGATGTAAACACTGCAATCGCTCAGATGAATGATGATCTGTCTTCAGTAGTGACATGGGCGAAAAACCTGGGGCTTAAACTAAATGCAAAAAAGACGCAAGTAATCTTAATAGCCCATCAGAAATTAATAAGTTCAGATTTCCGCGAACGGCTACCTCCTATTCTGCTCGACGGTACTCCAATACCATATCAGAAAACAGTGAAGAACTTGGGTGTAACTTTGGATGAGCATCTCAACTGGGCGGAGAATACAGTCGCAGTGTGCCGAAAGACGTCTGCTTGTCTCTATGCTCTCAAAAAGTTTCGGAACATATTTCCACAGGACTTGAAACGCCAGCTCGTGCAAGCACTCGTTCTACCGAGCCTCCACTATTGTGATGTGATTCAACAAGGCATGAGTAGTGAAAACAAAAGATGGCTAGAGCTAACCATGAATGCCTGTGTGCGTTACACCTGCAACATTCGCCGATATGATCATGTTAGTGCTTCATACTCCGAGCTAGGGTGGCTGCGGCCGGACAAATTGCGTGACTACCACACTCTATGTCTACTCCACCGAGTCCTCGTCGCGCAAGCACCCCACTACCTTGCTTCAGAGATTAAAAACCTGTCATGTCATCATAATCGAAACACGAGGTCACTCTTATTTGGTATCCTAACTGTGCCCACTCACAAAACAAAAACTTTTGCAAACTCCTTCTCAGTTGCCGCTGTCCGCCTCTGGAACAAACTGCCCCTTACCTTGCGCAAAATTCGATCTCCTGCTGCTTTTAAGAAGAAGTTGAAGCATTTCCTACTATCATCCTCATAAAGTTCTCCACAAAATTAATGTACAAGGACAATCCCCTCATCTGTCAAATAGCAAAGCTAGCGTCCCCTATCTTGCTCCTGAGATGCCTTCCTCTTCATCTATCTCTACTAGCCACGCAATCTTCTTTTCCTTTATATTTCCTTAATTATGTTTCATCATGTCTCTATTCTTCTCCTCCCTTCACCATGAGTCTCCCTCATACTCCCTGCTGCCAGCACTCCTATCTAAAATCTGTCTCTGCAATAATGTCTAATTATAACAGTACTTGTGACCTAAGAATATAAACTCTATACGTATGTATTTTTCCAGGTGTACCTTTCAAATTGTTTATCTCACTTTTTGTACTAGATGTAGTTTAACATGCCTACTAAAACATATGAATGTAAAATAAGTAGAATGCCTGGTTAGATGTAAGAGAGGGCCTGATGGCCCTAATCTTGCCAGGTTAAATAAATAAATAAATAAATAAATTTGTATTGCTCTATTCCTGAGTTTCCCTGAACATTTTGTACTTCCTCCTTTCGTCGATCAACTGAATTATTTCTTCTGTTACCCATGTTTTTTCGCAGTTAACTACTTTGCACCTATGTTTTCTTCCCAACTTCCATGATGGACCTTTTTAGAGATGTCAATTCCTCTTCAACTGTTCAAATGGTTCAAATGGCTCTGAGCACTATGGGACTTAACAGCTGAGGTCATCAGTCCCTTGGAACTTAGAACTACTTAAACCTAACTAACCTAAGGACATCACACACATCCAAGCCCGAGACAGGATTCGAACCTGCGACCGTAGCGGTCGCGCGGTTCCAGACTGAAGTGCCTAGAACCGCTCGGCCACACCGGCCGGCTCTTCAACTATACTGCGTACTCAGCTATTCCTGATCGCTGTATTTATAGCCTTAGATAACTTCAACCGTATCTCGTCATTCCTTAGTAATCCCACTTCTTTGCATATTGGTTCTTCCTGACTAATAATGTCGTATACGTCAGCCTACTATATTGTGATCAGAGACTACAGCTGCTCCTGCTTACACCTTGCAATCCAATATCTGATTTCGGAACATGTGCCTGACCATGATGTAATCTAACTGAAATCTTGCCGCATCACCAGGCCTTTTCCAAGTACAACTCCTCCTCTTGTGATTCTTGAACAGAGTATTCGCTATTAGTACCTGAAACTTATTACAGAACTCTTTCTCCTCTCTTATTCCTTGACCCAACCCCACATTCCCCTGTAGCCTTCTCTTCTACTCCTTCCCCTACAGCTGCATTCCAGCCTTTCATGACTATTAGATTTTCATGTCTCTTGACATACTGTATTATACTATCAGTATCCTCATCCATTTTCTCTATCTCTTCATCTTCAGCTTGCTACGTCGGCATGTGTACCTGAGCTATCGTTGTCGGTGTTGGTTTGCTGTCGATTCTGATAAGAACACACCTATCACTGAACTGTTCACAGCAACACACTCTTTACCCTGCCTTCCTATTCATGACGAATCCTACTCCCGTTATACCATTTTCTGCCACTGTTGATGTTACCCTATACTCATCTGATCAGAAATCCTTCTCTTCTTTCCACTTCACTTCACTGACCCTTACTATATCTCAATTAAGCCTTTGTATTTCCCTTTTCAGATTTTTTTGTTTCCCTATCACGTTCAATCTTTTGACATTCCACGCCCCGACTCGTAGAACGTTATCCTTCCGTTTATTATTCATTTTTTTCCTCGTGGTATCTCCCCCTTGGCGTCCCCCCCCCCTCAGATCCGAATGGAGGACTATTCCGGAATGGAGAGATCGTCATGATACTTCTTCAATTACAGGCCACATGTCCTGTGGATACACGTTGCGTGTCTTTAATGCAATGGTTTTCTTTGCCTTCTGCATCCTCATGCCGTTGATCAATTCTGATTCTTCCGCCTTTAGGGACAGTTTCCCACCCCTAGGACAAGAGAGAGCCCTGAGCCTCTGTCCGCTCCACCGCCCTCTTTGAAAAGGCCTTTGACAGAATGAGGGGTATGCGGGAAGTCTTCGGCCGCCAACGCTGATTGTTAATCAAAATTTTAACAGCAGCGGGATTTTGATTATGAATCAAAGACGCTACCCCTAGACCACGGGTACCTACTATACGTAAGGGTAAATTTTTGTGCTACAGATTTTACGATATTCCTGTCTATAATTTTTCTTTGCCATAACAGCAGGCTACGTGAAGAGCTCACATGGAATGCCTGGTACAAAACAGATTATTCCTAAGGGGGTTCAGTTAAATAGTGGTGTACACTACGCTGGTATGTAGATTTTTAACTTGCACCTAGTGGAATCACGAAGTTTCTGGTACTTCGAGCTCTTCGACATTGTTCCCTCGGTGCGGCAGACCTGGAGGATTCGCAGTGTTCATTTACTCTATGTGGTAACATACTGCATCGTCTGTATATGTAATCGTCTTTACTGAGATGCAGGCCGGTTCTTCCATTTCGAATGATTTCAAGACAGTACAATTGACGACTGCAACTACGTCGACACACTAATTCCGTAGGAGATTCGTAATTTCGGAGATGTCTGGTTACATTATTGCAAACAGATACAGATCTGTGGACACTACTGTCCACAATTTGTGTGGAGCACGCTGCGAGACAGTCTTGATCATCATCAAGCTACCCCGTTGACGTGCACCAACACTGTAAGGTAGGATGTGCTAAGCTGTTAATCGTCCTTAATCCTGCAAGTAACCGTGGGTCCCATATTTTAGGGAGAAAAGTACATCATATTATTAGGGTGCAACGTGCATGATCAGTCGAAGAAAACATACTCTTTCCTGACCAGGCAAAATTCTACATACATTATACATCAAATTTCCGGTCTGTATAATCGCGTTAGAATATAGCAGTTACTCCCCACCCTCTGTTCTTTACTCGAACTCCTAGGTATAAAATAGCTTCATATAACAAAGATACTTCAAACGTTTGATTACTTTATAAATGAATTAATACTTTAAATGTTTGACGTTTAGTATGTAACGCCTTTATGCTTGAAGAGGTAAAACTCGAACTATGTTGATTTCATTAGTTTCAGATTATCCACCCATAGACTAATGAAAAAGTCAAAACCAAAATTGGTAATTCAAAATATTTAGGAAAGGTTTAATCCTTGTTTACATTTTCTTGGAAATCAACAAATTCTCTCTTTATCGAACACTATATATGTTTAGTACAGATAATTTACGCGTTGTTGTACGAAAACTTAGATATTCACAAATCTCAGTGTTTATGTCGTACCCTATAAATTTTTGTGTACATTGTGGTATATGTGAATACTACCTGCAAAATTTGCTACCAATTAAGTTAAGTGCAGAATTAATAGCAACCCATTCCTGATGCTGAAGTATTTCTACATTAATAGCGAAAATGTAGCAAGCTGTAAAGTTCTTTTTCTTTCATTTCTTCGTGGCGAGGGTATCAACGAGAAAAAGTCTCGGAAAGTTTGGGAATAATGTGTAAGACTTGTTACAAGTCACTACCTGTTTTCAGTCTCAAATACTAGTCGGACATAGTATGGGTAATTAGCGCTCTGTGTGTTATTGTGCCTCAAGATGTGATCAAAAGGATCCGGTCACCAATTAGTGAATAGTAATATCAGGGCGTGCCTCAGCGATACAGATCGCCATACCGTAAGTGCAACCACAACGGAGGGGTATCTGTTGAGAGGCCAGACAAACGTGTGGTTCCTGAAGAGGGGCAGCAGCCTTTTCAGTAGTTGCAGGGGCAACAGTCTGGATGATTGACTGATCTGTCCTTGTAACATTAACCAAAACGGCCTTGCTGTGCTCGTACTGCCAACGGCTGAAAGCAAGGGGAAACTACAGCCGTAATTTTTACCGAGGGCATGCAGATTTACTGTATGATTAAATGATGATGGCGTCCTCTTGAATAAAATATTCCGGAGGTAAAATAGTCCCCCATTCGGATCTCCGGGCGGGGACTACACAAGAGGACGTCGTTATCAGGAGAAAGAAAACTGGCGTTCTATGGATAGGAGCGTGGAATGTCAGATCCCTTAATCGGGCAGGTAGGTTAGAAAATTTAAAAAGGGAAATCGATAGGTTAAAGTTAGATATAGTGGGAATTAGTGAAGTTCGGCGGCAGGAGGAACAAGACTTTTGGTCAGGTGAATACAGGGTTACAAATACAAACTCAAATAGGGGTAATGCAGGAGTAGGTTTAATAATGAATAAAAAAATAGGAGTGCGGGTAAGCTACTACAAACAGCATAGTGAACGCATTATTGTGGCAAAGATAGACACAGAGCCCATGCCTACTACAGTAGTACAAGTTTATATGCCAACGAGCTCTGCAGATGATGAAGAAATTGATGAAATGTATGATGAGATACAAGAAATTATTCAGGTAGTGAAGGGAGACGAAAATTTAATACTCATGGGTGACTGGAATTCGAGAGTAGGAGACGGGAGAGAAGGAAACATAGTAGGTGAATATGGATTGGGCGGAAGAAATGAAAGAGGAAGCCATCTGGTAGAATTTTGCACGGAGCATAACTTAATCATAGCTAACAGTTGGTTCAAGAATCAGAAAAGAAGGTTGTACACGTGGAAAAATCCTGGAGATACTAAAAGGTATCAGAGAGATTATATAATGGTAAGACAGATATTTAGGAACCAGGTTTTAAATTGTAAGACATTTCTAGGGGCAGATGTGGGCTCTGACCTCAATCTATTGGTTATGAGCTGTAGATTAAAACTGAAGAAACTACAAAAAGGTGCTAATTTAAGGAGATGGGACCTGAATAAACTGTCTAAACCAGATGTTGTAGAGAGTTTCAAGGAGAGCATAAGAGAACAATTGACAGGAATGGGGGAAAGAAATACAGTAGAAGAAGAATGGGTAGCTCTGAGGGATGAACTAGTGAAGGCAGCAGAGGATCAAGTAGGTAAAAAGACGAGGGCTAGTAGAAATCCTTGGGTAACAGAAGAAATATTGAATTTAATTGATGAAAGGAGAACACATAAAAATGCAGTAAATGAAGCAGGCAAAAAGGAATACAAACGTCTCAAAAATGAGATCGACAGGGAGTGCAAAATGGCTACGCAGGGATGGCTAGAGGACAAATGTAAGGTTGTAGAGGCTTATCCCACTAGGGGTAAAATAGATACTGCCTACAGGAAAATTAAAGAGTCCTTTGGAGAAAAGAGAACCACTTGTATGAATATCAAGAGGTCAGATGGAAATCAAGTTCTAAGCAATGAGGGAAAAGCAGAAAGGTGGAAGGAGTATATAGAGGGTTTATACAAGGGCGATGTACTTGAGGAGAATATTATGGAAATGGAAGAGGATGTAGATGAAGACGAAATGGGAGATAAGATACTGCGTGAAGAGTTTGACAGAGCACTGAAAGACCTGAGTCGAAACAAGGCCCCGGGAGTAGACAACATTCCATTAGATCTACTGACGGCCTTGGGAGAGCCACTCCTGACAAAACTCTATCATCTGGCGAGCAAGATGTATGAGACAGGCGAAATACCCTCAGACTTCAAGAACAATATAATAATTCCAATCCCAAAGAAAGCAGGTGTTGACAGATGTGAAAATTACCGAACTATCAGTTTAATATGTCTCAGCTGCAAAATACTAACGCGAATTCTTTACAGACAAATGGAAGAACTGGTAGAAGCCGACCTCGGAGAAGATCAGTTTTGATTCCGTAGAAATGTTGGAACACGTGAGGCAATACTAACCTTACGATTTATCTTAGAACAAAGATTAAGAAAAGGCAAACCTACATTTCTAGCGCTTGTAGACTTAGAGAAAGCTTTTGACAATGTTAACTGGAATACTCTCCTTCAAATTATGAAGGTGGCAGGGATAAAATACAGAGAGCGAAAGGCTATTTACAATTTGTACAGAAAGCAGATGCCAGTTATAAGAGTCGAGGGGCATGAAAGGGAAGCAGAGGTTGGGGAGGGAGTGAGACAGGGTTGTAGCCTCTCCCCGATGTTATTCAATCTCTATATTGAGCAAGCAGTAAAGGAAACAAAAGAAAAATTTGGAGTAGGTGTTAAAACTCATGGAGAAGAAATAAAAACTTTGAGGTTCACCGATGACATTGTAATTCTGTCAGAGACAGCAAAGGACTTGGAAGAGCAATTGAACGGAATGGACAGTGTTTTGAAAGTAGGATATAAGATGATCATCAACAAAAGCAAAACTAGGATAATGGAATGTAGTCAAATTAAATCGGGTGATGCTGAGGGAATTAGATTAGGAAATGAGACACTTAAAGTAGTAAAGGAGTTTTGCTATTTAGCGAGTAAAATAACTGATGATGGTCGAAGTAGAGAGGATATGAAATGTAGACTGGCAATGGCAAGGAAAGTGTTTCTGAAGAAGAGAAATTTGTTAACATCGAGTATAGATTTAAGAGTCAGGAAGTCGTTACTGAAAGTTTTTGTATGGGGTGTAGCCATGTATGGAAGTGAAACATGGACTATAAATAGTTTGGACACGAAGAGAATAGAAGCTTTCGAAATGTGGTGCTACAGAAGAATGCTGAAGATTAGATGGGTAGATCACATAACTAATGAGGAGGTATGGAATAGAATTGGGGAGAAGAGGAGTTTGTGGTACAACTTGACAAAAAGATGGGATCGGTTGGTAGGACATGTTTTGAGGCGTCAAGGGATCACAAATTCAGCATTGGAAGGCAGCGTGAAGGGTAAAAATCGTAGAGGGAGACGAAGAGACGAATACACTAAGCAGATTCAGAAGGATATAGGTTGCAGTAAGTACTGGGAGATGAAGAAGCTTGCACAGCATAGAGTAGCATGGAGAGCAGCATCAAACCAGTCTCAGGACTGAAGACCACAACAACAACAACAATATCAGGTAAGTCCATCCTTTGTCTTTACGAAGCCTTCAGATCTGCTGTGGGCACTCTGAATCAGGTCTCCGAATACCTGTGACGGAATGTCACCCCTTTAATCCTCAACACCCGAAACGAGATAAGGTAATGATGTTGGACGATGGGTTCTGGAAAGGAGTCGATGCTTAACTCATCCCAAAGGTGATCCATTGGGTTCTCCAAATCGGCATTCCGGGCAGTGAAATCAGTTTCAAGAATGTTACTGTCCTCAAACCATTGCTTCACAGTTGCTGAATCCTGACAAGGTGTATTGTCATGCTGATGCAATCTCAAGTCACCGAACTGTTCCTCTAGAGTATGTAGTACAAATTCTGTACGTAAGATGCGTTAATATTCTTCCACATTTAGCGTTTACTTAATTGTAATAAGGGGACTATAACCTTATCACGAAAAGCGCTCCATCTGCTAATATAGTCTCCACTGTACATCACTTTTGGCACTACACACGATGGTAGACCAATTTATCCAGACATCTGCAGAAACCCAAACACTTTTATCAGTTTTCCACAGGGCATCGCTTGATTCCTTGCTCCAAATCACTCATTTATAGTTACCCTCTGTCCAGTGATGTCGCTCTTTACATAACCTCATGGCTTGCCTATCACTAACTACTGATAAGGGTCTGCTAGGCCACTGATCCCAATTCTTTTTAACTGCCAAAGCACGGTCGTTGTTCTGAGGGAACGTGTTTACTCATCGTGGAGGGTGGGCATGCAGCTGACGGATGGAAAACACATGAGACGAGTCCTGTACGACCTCATTGGAATGTCCGAATGAGTGAAAGACCTGTTGAGAAGAGGTGACGTTTATTTCGGAAAATCTATCTCACGTCCCTCGTCTGGCGAATCCACTAGAATCACGTCATGAAGAAACTGCATAAGACTGTTTACACTTCGAATAAACACACTAAAATTGATAGTCCCCCTTATAACGATGCTATCCATTGTACTATGTTCAGCCATTTCTTTTGGGAAGTTGAAGATCTTGTGACAGGCAGTGGCCAAATGGATCTGGGAATCAAAATAATCGGCGAATATAGTTGTACATTGCTCATACAATGGGACAAGAGGCTCCACCCCGGAATTTGTGTGTTGAAGCAGTCTACAAACCACGACAGTTGAATAACCTGTAAGAAGGCGCATGGTTTCTTGTGAAAAGTGGGGAACTGTGGCGGCACTGGCCGCAATCCCTTGACTGTGGTGTCGATCCGTAAGAGGCGATTGGACACCTGAGGTGGCGTGGCGATGCTGACCCTCTTATCCTCCAGAAATTCCTGGCCTTTTTGCATCGTCTGCTAGGACCGGCACATGCTTTGCAGTAACAAAATAATTTGAGTGGTTACATTTACACTGAATGTGGCCATAGTGAACATCATGTAACATTGGGATAATATCCAGTTGACATGAACTCTATGAAAAAACGTCCGAGTAGCACAAACCACGCTGAAGACTGTCAGAAATTCTGAGTCTGCTGCGTTTAAAAATTCGTTGTCGTTAAACGTGATGACCTTACGTGGGTTCAGAACATCACGTGGTGATTAAACCATAACATTTTCTTTTAGTGAGGGTGAAATTAATGATCACAATTAATGTCCACAGAAGTAGCAAATTAGGTGAACAGAAATAAATTTTCTTGGTCAATAATTCGTACTGAATAATTGTCTCCTCATAGTTCGTGTCAAATACACTAACATTTGAAGAAAATATATCCGGGCCAGCTTGCAATCATTGCAGAGTAATTAATAGTACAAGCATAAGTCCAGATAGACCAAATCAGGGCATCAGCCCCAGAACTTAGTCACAAAAGTCAATGACACGCGGTGATAACGCAGTTCTGGTCTAGAGTCCACAGGAGGCTAGTGTCGGAGATGCACAGATTCTGAGGCGTTCCACTGGCTGCTTGTAGTGTCTGCAGAGGCGTAACTTCTAGGTTGACGTTCCGACTAGACTGCTGGCTACGTAGCTGAATGGCTGGATGGTTTGGTCTACTAGCTGCCATGTGACAAGAGCAGAGCCGCATCTACTGTGCGTCTAATGGCGATACGGGCGCTTCCTGTAGGCGAATCAGGTACCACTTGTCTTTGCGACACTCGTTGGAGCCGTACACGAAAACAAATCGGTGTTGATCTTGTCAAGGAGTTTTTACGTATAGTTCCCGAAGTAGAATTGCCTGCAGGGTTGGCGCAGCTGCAACCCGCCAGACATGCCTGTGTTACTGATGGCGGAAGTGTTCCAACACAGCAGTACAGAAATTGTAACTATGCTACAAGTTATCTTCTGGTACACACCGTATAGTGACCGGTTAGTTACACAAATGTAGGCGATGCCATCACTTTACCACGGCCTCTTTGTTATCCAGCGATAAAAAAGTAGTGCATATGCCTGCAGAACGAATTAGCTCTAGGTACGCAGTTTTAAGAGTTAGTTCCTCTATGCGCTGCATAGATAAGTTTGGATTCCACAAAATGTAGATTATCCCAGGCCTAACGCAAATACTCGTTCACAGAACTTACTGCTTCATTTGAAGTAACTGACAGTGAACACGTTCTAGAACAATTCGAGTCTGTCTCAGTCCAACCGTCACCCAACCAATTTTGAAAAATCGTCCAAGATTGTACCTGGTAACTCAAACAAGACAATAAATACGACTGGTGCGCTCTCTTCTTCAGATTCAGCAGTACCAGATCAAATATAAATTCTGCTTAGCTCCTAAAACAGTGGGTACGACCTGAGGATTTCCGGAACTTTAGCAGACACTTGCCTGTTCTATAAGACAACCTTCATAGCCAAATGACCTAATCAGTGCTCTCCACTCATGTGAGTAGTGGACTGGAGTTTGTCGAAAAATTGCTTCAAATTGACACCGCTTGACAGTTTGTAATGTGAGAACATCATAAATGAGACTCTCCGAAAACTCCTGCGTTCCTGCAAATTATAGTTATCTCAAGTATTTCATTAATACTCTTAATAAAATGCTGAAACAAAATGATTGTTCGACTTGTGACTAGTTTTTTCACTGGTTAGTTTTACTTGATTGCGTTTTCTTTTCAGTTCTTTTCAGTAAAGTGTATTCTGTGGATATAATGTTTCACACTTGATTCAAGTTACTATGCTGGAGCTAGCTAAATTGCTGGTTACAGACCTTAGCTGTTGTCCACGATACAATATTACACAAGTGTTGTGACATGTGGAATAGTGGCAGTTTAAACATATTATAGTCGAGTGGTGTTAGGCGAGAGACTTCGAGAAACTTTGATCTACAAGACGCTTATAATCTAGAGTGCGCACCAAAGTTGTGATAAAAAGTCCCTGGCAGATTAATTGTACTTCATCGGGAGTCGAACCTGAGACCTAACAACCTCTTAGTAAGTCCAAGCACGACTCACGACTAGCCTTCACAACTTTAAAGCCGCCTGACACAGCATCGTTCACATCACAATTTGACGCTACAATTTTTCTTCTGTGTGGGGCCACAGCCTCTGGAAATTTTATGAAGGAAAGCATGGTTCGTAGTAGGCTGTATTGTTTTCGTTTTTTATTGGCAGGCTGATTTCGACAATTACGTCATTATCAAGCACCTGAAGTGAAAGCACGCTATAACACAAGTACATACTGTACAAAAGGTAAAAGACCTAATACAGTCTTGTCAAAAACTTGACATAAACCTGTAACTCTACTTACATGTGGATGACACCATACGATGAATCACATAAGATTTGGCAGGTAATTAACATTTCTATACTACGCTGGATGCCACGTTTTACATAGGCTATATCCAGATGAATTAAAGCATGTTAGTACATATGCATGAGTCCATGCCAGTACGTGTAAGCTGTAGACACTCGATAAGTAAACTGTCAGTTACAATCAGCTATTACTCAATGACCTCCTTCGTTTATGATGTTAACATCTATCAACAGTATCCAAATGTGTGTGAATTCCTAAGAGACAAAATTGTTAAGGTCATCGGTCCCTAGACTTCTTACACACTACTGAAACTAACTTACGCTAAGAACAACACACACACACACACACACACACACCCATGCCCGAGGGAGGACACGAACCTCCGGCGGGAAAAGTCGTGCAACCGTAACATGGCGTCCTAAACCACGCGGCCGCTCCGCACGACTGACATCTATCATTTACAGCTTACCGCAGAGCGTAACTGTCATGGCTGAGGCACCAGAAAATGCCAAAATATTTTATATTCCAAATAGAAACATATATGAATCAATAAGGACACATAATCGTGAGTTAACTATTACACGAAGTACAATATACTGTACAAAGCAAACTGATCAACGTTTCTTGAGCTCTATTCAGGCGTAGCCACTCTGTCATTTCTAAGTTTACTATGTATGTCGTAAGTTAATGATGTGCGCACGGAATGAACATCAATAAATCCGAAAAACTGCAGGAGCGGATTCCTGGCTCTAAATGGAGGAAAGAAGGTCGTATGAACATGTGTCCGGAAAAGAATCGTTGCTGCGGTAGATGGCGCTAACGAATGACACCTCCTCTAACCAGGTGCTGTGTGTTCCTTGTGTATTGCAGGCCGTATTATTCACGTAGCGTACTGTGAGCAGCAGAATCGTCCGGAGTTTGTCGGGAACAAGTCGAGATGGTGTCTGTGTACAGCCATGCACATCGAAATGGTCAAGAGGCAGCACGGCTATGCCAAAACAAGTACCTTCACAGACACCAACCGTATCATACAACATTTCAAGCTCTTTTTGGGCGTTTGTGTGATCGCGAGTCCTTTCAAATAGACGATCGTGTAGGGAAGCGCCGGATGTGCGTACACCAGATCAGGAGGACCGGTTTCTACGGGATACTGAGACGAACTTTAGTGTAAGCTCCAGGCAAGTGTTTCGCCAACAAGACGTAGCCAAAGCACGATTACGTGTGTCCTGCATGAAAACCGCTACTAATCCTACCACCTGCAATCTCATGGACAAAACTTTGAACGTCTGTTGTGACGTGGATGAGATAAACCTCTGTAGTTGCAGTTGCACGCACACCATGCATTTCCGGACACATGTTCGCAGGACCTTTTTTTTCCTCTATGCCCATTCAGAAATCCGTCCGTGCAGTGTGTCGGTTTTATTAATGTTCATCCCGTAATACATTAAACATCTAGTGTGTAGATATGAATGGTTCTAGATTTACATAAGGGGCATAACCGACTAGATCTTTGTTATATATACATATCACCACGTAGTAATTTACAAGAAATATTACTCTTAATTGATATATAAAATAACCACAGAACGAGACGTCAGTTTATTTAGGCTAATATATTCTATTAAGTTTTTTAATCCTTATATCTGCATAGATAAACAAAAACAGAGTTTTTATCAAAGAGGAAAATTAATTTTAAACAAATATACTGCGTAACACGTTCTATCAGTTTTATATTAAGAGCCGATAGCTTTCCTGTGAGTGTCTAAAATTAATCTTGTTTGTTGCTACAGTGTCAAAAAAAAATGGTTCTGAGCACTATGGGACTAGAACTTAGAACTACTTAAACCTAAATAACCTAAGGACATCACACACATCCATACCCGAGGCTGGATTCTAATCTGTGACCGTAGCAGTCGCGCGGTTCCAGACTGAAGCGCTTGAACCGCTCGGCCACACCGGCCGGCGCTACAGTGTCACTCACATATGTTGCAACTGTATCAGAGAGACGCAACACGACACTAAATTACTGTGTTAGTTGTTACTAAAAGTGGCATATGCTTTCACTACTGAAGAATATGTAGATATAAGCCTCTTGCAATGGCAGTGTTCCTGCTGTTGTGAATGTACACTGTCGGCGCTATCTAGCGCATCCAGTGTCGGACAGTCGCATTTTCTCCTATCGCTTTTAAAACATTCAGAGCGACAGGCTGGTCTGTACAGATATTTCATCTGGTGTAGTAATTGAAATATCCAGGGACTACATACAGTCCGACAACTACCACATGTCCATTTAGCACACGTCTGGATGCCTTACGAATAGACCTATGACTTTCATGGTGTCAATCATTTTGTACCCGTTCCGTTGAAAGCCTGTGCATGTCGTCACAATAGTGACAATGTTGTGTGATCCTTTTTTCTTTCAAGTCTACTCACTGGTTTGATGCGGCCTACGATAACATTCACTCTTCACCTCAGAGCAACACTTACACAAAATTCCTTCAATTATTTGTTGGGTATATTCCAGTCTCGGTCTCTCCCTGTACAGTTTCCTCTAATACCATGGAAGTTACTTCCTGATACCCTAACAAGTGTCCTATTATTCTGTCCGTTCTTATAGTCATTGCATAGTTTTCCTTTCTTCGTCGGTTTTTAAGAGAAGCTTCTCACTTCACGTATTTCGTGGCACTATATATCTAACGCTTGCAGTCTCTTCTTTTCCGCTTCCTTCACAGATCACGATTAACTTCTTCAGAATATCGGACTCCAAATGTACATTCTCGGCAACTTCTTCATCGAATAAATGGTACATTTGATACTTATGGAATTCGTGTACCCACGAATGCCTTCTTTGCCTGTGCTAGTCTGCTTCGTTCATCATCCTTGGTTAGTATTGCGTAGTTTAGCTTCCAAAACAGGAGGGTTCCTTCAAATGTTCAAATGGCTCTGAGCACTATGGGACTTAACATCTATGATCATCAGTCCCCTAGAACTTAGAACTACTTAAAGCTAACTAACCTAAGGACATCACACAACACCCAGTCATCCAGGGTTCCTTCATTTCGCCTTTTTCGTGGTCACCAATTTCGATATTAAGTTAATCTCCAATCACATTTCTGTTACATATCAATGCTTCCGTCTTTCTTTAGCTTGCTCTCAGTTCATATACTGTGCTCATTTGACTGTTCATTCCATTAAACAGGTCTTTTAATTCTTCCCTGCTTTCACTGAGGATATCAATGTCGTAAATGACTCTTATTATTGATATTTGTCCCTGCATTTTAATCCAACTGCCGAATCTCTAATTTCTGTCATTGGTTCGGCGTCGTTTACGTTGAACAGCATGGGAGAATGATTGCACCCCTGTCTTACAGCGTTTCTTTAATCCGAGTACTTCTTGCTAGATCTTCTGTCACGTTAAATTTGCAGTTAAAAAGGCAATGCTATTTTTCAGAGAATAGCATACGTTGGTAATTTTCTCTGAAAAATAGCATACGTTGGTAATTTACATTTTTTGTCCTTTTTTGCGAAGACGTAAATTACCCTGGCCGGAATTTGAATGAAACCATGCTTCGCAAAATATTTTTCTTACATCGGAATATTTCAAGTTTAATTACCCCCAATCAAGGTCACATGTCAACCGGTATACCTGAGCTCACATGCTACAAAAATTGTTCTACCGCTAATTGTAGGAGTTGAGAGGACCGCTGCAATTATTCGATCTGTAATGACTGTAGATGAACCTTTCATATCACACGTTGTCATGCCCATCTGAAAGAGGTGAAGGAAATCATGTCCATACTTCTTGAACACATACGCTATTGCGAGTCCAATTGCCGTTTCTGTAGTAGTATGAAAGGAATCACCAATTTCAGGAGAGTGCTGACAAGGTATCGCTGGGGCGACACAGATATTAAGCACCATCACATAAGGAAGAAAAATTAGAACAGAACGTCTGCAGGAAGTAAAAAGGCCGTTCGTGTGCTGTTGGGAAATTTATTATGCCACAGTTTCACATGATGTTTAGGAAGAATTTCGTAAATGCACAAGACAAATTCTATGATGCTCTTCGCTGTCTCTGCAACAAGTTTGCAGAGTTTTAATGAAATTTAATAGAAGTTGGAATGAGCGAAAGGAAGTTCACAAACACGGAAAATCATTGTTGACAGCCGTTTACAAGACATACTGTGTGGTTCTGAAAGACTTGTATGGCTGTCATTCAAACCAGTCATAGCCAGCTTCCTTAGAAATGACTATATTAATGTTTTGCAAAAGAGTAATAAGGGCGTACAAACAGAATAGTTGAAGTATGCCCCATAAAATTCATGTCCACACCTCTTGAAATCTTCACCGAGAACTTTAATTCGATCAGCGGCGAACATGAACATTTGCATCAGGACTGACTATAAGAGATGTTGAAAGTGACCATCTTCCAACAGGATAGAGCAATTACCCATACAGCTAGCCGAACCTTGGAGCGAATTACAGAATCTTCACGCCTGACAGAGTTGGAAGCAGAGGTCAGCGTGGTCGAGGTCCTGACTGACTTCAGATCAGCTGATCTGTCAATGTGCGATTAGTTTATGTGGGGAACCCGCACGTTTTAGGTGTATCACAACAAGAACTGCAGAAAAACTTTTCTGATGAGACTGCCAGCTCCAGCAGTTCAGCTTCGATCCACCTTTAGCAACTTGCTGACCAGGACCAAAAGGTGCCAAGAGATGAATGGTGGTCACGGTCAGCACCTGCTATGGTCAGGTTAGTATTGTATTTCCTGTTCTCTGTTGTGTTTCTTTGTACCCTGGAACTCTGTTCTCTGAGCCACTGCTATTTACCAAGCCATGTACTGTCTTTAGTATCACACTTATATAAATGGCTGCATTCGCACAATGGTTGGTAACAAAAGCAATGGTTTCCATATTACAAATTAGAATGTTTCAGTTATTTAGAAAGATTTTTGGATACCGAAATATGAGTTTTTTCGGCAGTATTATGAACTTTTAAAATTAATGCCTTGACAAAGAAATAACAGCAAACACATAAAAGTGGCGAAACAATACTATTTCTTAATGATGAATAAAATACAAAAACCTACTGAAAAATAATGCCTCCAATTTTTTTTACGTGGAAACTGTTAGATTTTCAAGTAAAATATAAATTATTAACAGTCTGCATCATTAATATTCAAGTCTACATATTTATTTCTCAACATACAATCCCTGGCGACGAACACCTCTCCCAACGAGGTGCCAGTTCTTTGATACCGTCACCGTAGAACGATTGACTTTGTTGACGGAGCTACAACATTACCTCTTCTTGCACCGCTTCAGCACTGTCAAAGTGAAGTCCTTGAAGGCGTTATTTAAGTTTTGTAAAATCGGATGGTGTTCATTTGGTACCGTATGGGTAATCGATGAGAGTGAAGCCAGGCCGTCGGACTGTGTACGTGTCTCAGCGTTCGTCTGTGGTGTGGCGTTGTCATGCTGAAGGAGAGGATGGTTTATGTATGGACAGACTCTTCGAATTCCTGATTTCAGTTTTCTGAGCTGTTTATCACGCACGGACGCAGTTATGTTGGACACCGCCACATTTTTACACGCTGCAATTCGAAGCCCTCTAGCTGTAAAGGCTTGGGTCGACGAAGCGGGAAAGTCGAGCGAGTACAATGCATGACGTGTAATACCTCAACCAATGATGAGAACACAATAAAACAATTTCATGGGATTACTTTTCAGTGCACCCTCGTATATGTGTTTATCTCGAGACCCATTCTTCGTAGAACGTATGTCTGTGTGAAATTTGTTGTTTCAGATCACTTTTCAGTTCTTCTGGGGTATTTATTTTGGCTCCTAGGACACGGTGCGCACTCGGACGCAACGTCTCTGCCAACTTCTGCCATAAAAAACGTTAAATATTGTTACTGTCTTTGAATATTAACTTTTATAATTGTGATGAAAGGATTGGTCTGTTAAATGCAGTTATTTTCGTTTGCACACGTGTTCATTCTTCAGTGTGTGTGTGTGTGTGTGTGTGTGTGTGTGTGTGTGTGTGTGTACAGGGAAGACCCTACTTTTCTAGCTCTCCCACTGGCCACTCACCTGTGACCTTTCACATCCCGGCGCCCTTACGAAACACGAGCGTCCCCCAAGGCTATACTGACACAGCCGAGCCGGCAGAACATGTGGGCTAACCGGTGGTTTCTTCAGCCGGAAAATATGAGAAGAGCCATATTAAAGAATATTGGAAAACTCAACACAGGAGAATGCGAATTTCTCAGAGCTGAAAAGCGTACTGACAGGGAGAATTCCATGCGTTCCTGTAGACGCATGATTAATTTTTCCCTCATCCGTAAAGCTTGAAAGGCCTGTAGCTAAGTCCTGCAACAATTTTCTCTACAAATACCTGTGTCGAAATTATTAAAAGTGATTAAAACTGTAGTGTTCTCGCATTACATTGAGACTGAAAGACATGCAAGGTATGGCTCAAGTGCTGTCCCTGTGAGCCACAACCAATCCTACTGTAGGCACGCTCCCAGTTACTGCATGGTGCTTCGGCCCCTTGTTCAGACTGAGGGGCAAGCGGCGTACTGGTTTCATTTTTTATGTATGACAAGTACCTCGTTCATTGCCTTTTATTACAACTACCAAGTTCGGTTTGCATTATCATCACAGTATAAAAGGTCAAATATGTGAGTTGTAGCATTTTACCTGCGTATATTGAAAAAGAAATCTCGGGCTTCCATCCTACGTATGTGCTTTGAAATTCTGCAACGTTTCGATGAATGTCACGCTAATCATCTTCTGCCGAAGAATACCCTAAAATATTTCGTCAGCAGTACCTCAGACAAAGTCTACATTCAGATACGAGTATTTGATATGTTATGCCGTTGTTAGGATCGAATATCGGTCGAACTTATTTCCAACAGCCTAATCTTACTAATTCAGTGACATAACCTACAATTCATTCTTGAAGAAATACTTTCGAATATGTGAATAATTGAAACTTACTCTGATAACAACAAGAGAATACAAACGCATATCCTGGATACTGGCTCTGGGATGATGTTCGAGATGGTCATACGCAGATCCGGGGTATCTCGCTGGCCAAGGGAGTTTCTTGACATTATGCAGAAAGTTCACAGAGACACGTGCACAAGCTCTGACCTATTGGAAAGTGGCACCATACCGTCGCATGAGAGGTAGCTCATGGGCATGCAATATGTCCGCGACGTGCCGTTGTGCTGCAAGAGTTTCCTCAGTCACTACCGAACGTGAAATGAAATCATACTTGATAGCTTCCCACAGCATGACCAAAACATTGGAAGAAGTGGACCTCCGCCCAGATCGCCGCCACACTCGCCGGAGATAGTCAAGGCGAAATAATGCGATGCCCATCATCAGTAGTGTTTGCTTTCTTTTCAGCGCGCCAATCCAAACACAGCCGTTTGTGTTTGTGTTTCCCGTACTGCTGTGTACGCTCGGGACCGTAATTCCGCAGTATTGGCTGCTGCTGTTCTCCGACCAGTGTTGCAGGGAGTCCATTATTGTCCTTGGATAGCAGGAGCAGATGTGATGAGGTTACGATGCGCTTGGTACACAGTACAGTGATGCTCTCCCTTGTGGAGTTCAAACGTGGTGGACCAGAACGTTGGCAACGAGTATGACTGCCCTCAGGTTCCCATGCAGTCTCACATCTGGGCTCTGCCGCATCTGAATCTGGATACTGCATGATTGTAGCAGCGGCCAAATGAAGATCCACAGTCTGGCCACTTATGAACTCTGTCAGGTGTTTATAACACCGTCTCACATGAGTATATGATGTCTCCGTTTTCTTCACAGTAATCACTCTACATCTGATGTTCACAACGCTTATATACAGTAACAGGCCTGAGAGCTGGATTCTCAGGATGCGTCAGGATAACGCTACGATTGTGGATGGGGCCGTAATCAGTTACTCTCGGTTGCACAACAAATACGTAAACTTTACTTAAGAAATTAAAATTTTCAAACAATCACTTAAAAATGACACAATTGACTGTATGACGGCTGAAGGCCTTATCACAGGGAAAACAATCCACAATTTTGGGGCCGAAGGCTACCAACAATAACCTCAAACAACGAACAGCTGAAGGCCAGAATTAGAAGTCAAAGGAACAATTCCAAAAGGCACATATTAAGATAAATACTTCATTTTAAAACAAACTGTAACACGGCTGAAGGCCTTATTATAAAAGAAGTGAAATTACAACTCGACTGAAGGCCACAAACAATTTCAAATAACAAATGGCTCAAAGCCGGAATTAGAAGTCGGGAAAACAATTCCAAATAGCACACATCTCAACAAACACCTTGTTTTTAAAACACGTTTGCCTTTAAAAAAACCTTATTGTAACATGGCAGAAGGCCTTATTATGAGCCGGCCGGGTTGGCCGAGCGGTTCTAGGCGCTACAGTCTGGAATCGCGCGACCGCTACGATCGCAGGTTCTAATCCTGCCTCGGCCATGGATGTTTGTGATGTCCTTGGGTGAGTTAGGTTTAAGTAGTTCTCAGTTTATAGGGGACTGATGACCTCAGAAGTTAAGTCTCATAATGCTCAGAGCCATTTGAACCATTTTTGAACCTTATTATGAAAGAAATGAAATTATTGCTCGGCTGAAGGCCACACCAACAATAATCAGAAAATTAGAAATACCCTTAAAACAACATCACATTCTAAGGAATCAGGCGAAGCGGTTCTCAGCAAGTGTACGAAGGGTCGGCCTGGGAAGGTAACCCAAACATAAGGTAAGGTGAGACAGGCAGCTAAGAGTTGCACTCACGTAACAGGGTGGCAATTGAACTAGGGGCAGCTTAAGCGCCGACTGACCGACTAACCAATCCGCCTAACGTCCAATCACGGGTACAACGATGGAATATCATTAGGCAAGGTTGAAGAGACAGACAGCACTACGTCTTCAGAAAACACCGAAGTTCAAAGGAAACACTAGAACCAAGGTAGACCTCCCGAGAAAATATGTGCAGTACAATACAAGAGGCTGTCGAACTACACGCCGTGCCGGACAGTATCAACACGACGAGGAAAGGTAAACTGCTGGAAAAGTACGCTAACCTCCAGGGCAGGTAACTGGACCGATAGCGGCCACAATGCAGGAAATACCACTGATTGGATCTCACTAATAAGAATAATGCTAAAGTCAATGAAGAATAGCAAATAAAAAAAGACGGCTGCAATATTTCACTGCCTCAAAACACTTCACTAGTTGCCGTCAGGCTCAGCGGCCCTGGGAGCAACAACCTGCCGACCAAAGGCGAGATCTCAGAATAGTCGAGGTTGCATTAGCAGTTAACTCTTCACCCAACTTAAACGTCCGGGGTTCGGTGTGCAACGAAGTCGACGCTGTCGCAGTTCCCCGATCCGGCAGTGGCAGCACGTCGCCAGCGGTCCCGTCTCGCCCTCGCGCTGCACGGACCTGCTCATTGCTGCGCCACAAACGATCAGATGTCCGCTCGTAAGCCTCTCCAAATCCAGTACGCTGACAACATTAAAATAATTGCTCATTCAAACGCACAAGATACACACGAATCCAGAAAAACAATTCCACCAACAATACACAACACTAAAATCAGTCACTGTGAAACAACACGGACGAACTGTAAGTCGGAAGAAACACACAGAAGCCAGAAGCGGTCGGAAGATCCAATGCACGTCGTCCGCTGCGACGACCGACCGAACGACCAACTAACGGTCGTCCCCTTTCAAGTCAGGCATGGGAAATATCCCAACATAAATCGTCGACTTGCAACATATTGCCATGAGGTCACTTCGACTGGCGGACACACACACACAAGTGAAAGTTGTACTACTAGAATATCACAGTCCATTCAAATAAAACTCGCTGAACCAGGTCCCTCACTTGGTCGTCCACTCTTGGGACCACATCCTTCCGTCAGACAGTCCGTGTGTGTCGCCAGCGGTCGGCCTAGTACTGGCTGTCCGCACCTCACTGCTGCTCCGCCTCAACTCAACTAGCAGGACACACGACGACCCGGAAATACTAGAGGCCGCTCCAAAGATGGTACGACAGTACGCGCTATCGATAAGCTCTGCTGCTGCCACTCACTGACAGACAAGGCGAGCTAACGTAGTGGCGCCAGTGAACACACTAAGAAAACGAGACGCCAATGTCGCTATTACAGGATGCCAAGCTATGAACTGCATCAACGCGAGCCGCACACCTCTCAAGGCCTAGAAACGACAATAAATACAAACAAAGCTAAGTGACTCTGGTAGACGTTCTAAGTGTCACATAGGAGCACAACTCCAATAATTTAATAATAAATGAAAAGCACCAGTTTGCTTTTGTTCTACAATATAATAATAAATGAAAAGCACCAGTTTGCTTTTGTTCTACAATATTGTAGAACAAAAGCAAACTGGTGCTTTTCATTTATTATTATAATGTTGTTCTACCAAGAACCGACGGAAGATTCTGTTAATCCAATAATTTACATAACAGCTAATGGTTGTACGTGTATGAAGTTACACTGATATCAGAGCATGTCTACTATTTGTTTTATGTTATTGCTGATGTAATTATAAACTATAACACAATATGTTCCGTGAACTTTACTGTAGGATTGCTCTACAAGGCAGGGAGACATCAGTCCCGAAACAACACGTACTTCAAGTCTTTCATAATAGCTCAGTTTCAGTGCAGATCTTTGTAGCTGTATGTATAGCATTCAGACGTACTATTTTGCCAAATTGCAATGAATAGCTGCAAGCTGCACATCACTACGTAGCGACAGTCCGTAGATAGTGTAGCTCTTTTTCTTTGGCATGCGATCGGTGACGGTTGCTCTGAAAGGAGAAACTGTTGGAATCCCCGATGGAGCAGGATGTGATTTTAAAAAGTTTAACTTTATTCTAAAAGACAATTATTTGGTGGTATGTGTGTATTGTAACAGAGCGTACGGTACGTTTAGAGCACAATTGCAGCCAATCGTGAGTGTTATAAGCTTATACTCTCATACGTCTGCTTTCACTGAACCAGAAAGACACGAGACTGGCGACGTGCTGCCACTGCCGGATCGGGGAACTGCGACAGCGTCGACTTCGTTGCACACCGAACCCCGGACGTTTAAGTTGGGTGAAGAGTTAACTGCTAACGCAATCGATAGATGTGTGGTTTCACTGTGAATGTGAATCACATTTGTGCGTGAGAGTAACGTGGGATTACTTCAGTCCCGAAAAAAACAAATTTTTGAAAAAAGTTGATCTTATCAGAACCTTGTTACAGTTCGTTAATCGGTATAATAGCGCACTTTCTCTCTGTGTAGCACTTTATATCTAACTGAAATGTTTCATCATCTCAACAAACAACAGCGACAAACATGAAGAAGCAGCCTAGGCTGCTTCACTTATGTAGTATACACCTTAGTCGTCAAACTTTCCTGTATCTTACCGAAGTGTAGTTGAATAAAAAACTTAATGTCGTTCTAGACAGGCCGCTTATGTGGCGCCCATAACGGCACTTGAATATTTGGGCTGAGTGCTTTTTTTTTCTTTATTGAGTTTCAACTCCCCTCGAAGGGGGCGGGCTAGCAGCAGCTTAGTACGCTGCTCTTCAGCCTACAGAATTTGTTTTTAAAAAATCAATAAATAATTAAATCAGGCTATAAAATCGGCGACTTAAATGGTAAAATGGCGGAAAATTGTGGAACTTAAAACATAAAACAAGTGGTTAGTGGTGCTAATAAAATACACAGGAAGCAGGCAGGTAAAATAATAGACAGACAATTAAAAAACACGGTGACAGTGTGGTTTCTGTTCGCAAGAGACATAAAAATCACACCCAGCGACAGCATCATTTCTGTTCGCAACACTTTGGAAAGACGCACAAGACTGAACACTCACTTGAACTCTGCACTAAAAAGTTGGCACAAATATCACACTTCACAGCCGAGGGCAGAGGGGGGAATTGGATAGAGTGAGGATTGTTTTTATATATAAATTATAGTCCGGCCTCGGCTCCGCACGGTTAGCACCAAGTATGTAGGGCCAGGAAACTTCCCTGTGGTAGCAGTAATTTCGTTGAAGGGCCACTGTGCAGAATTCTCAAAATCTAAAGAACGATTCTACGTAACTGAATTTCATCACTTTCATATAAGTTAATTGAAGATACGTATGCCATAAAAGTTCTCGGTAGCACAAATGTTACCTTTTCCGTATTTAATTGGCGTTTGGAGTGACATCTCGTGGTGGTGTTGGGATCTGCGAGCCGGACTATCCGACAGCATCGCCAGTTCTGGGCCAGATACAGGCATTTTCCAGCCACTTAGCTGTAGGACTGGTACAGGGCGGTCCGTCTGACCGCAGTGCAGTAAGGCACTATCCAAGGTCATGTACCGATCTATGAGCCAGTGTGGCGTGAGCTACACTGTGCGACGCAATTAAACGCTCACTTTTTCGAAACGCCATAATTACCCCCCATTGCAACAGAAGAAGACTGAAATTTGGTTCAAAGCTGTCTACATACTGTATGGAGCCCTGCGACTTCACCCTTGAATTCGGCGACAGTTCAAACAGTAACGTGTCGAATGTCACTTTGACACCGAACATCATCACAATTCTGGCCAACGGCACCGTATACGTGTTACACTGTAGGGGGTCGTCACACCTTCCTTATCCAGTTTAACCCCTTCTTTAGAAGCCTCCGTATGTAGGTCAGAGCCGCGACCCCAGAATTAAAATCACGCTGTTTCCTTATGGGTGGCCGTGGAAATCATTTCAGACACACATTCGCTCATAATCACGGCATAAACGGCTTCAAGGAAACCCCCCTTTCTTTGGAGCGTTGATTTCAGCACTGCATCCAGGCTACGTTGTTATTCTTGCGTGTGCTAATAGAGGTTCGTATTGGGAGAGGTGTCAAGGGGTTGTCAAGAAAGTTATCGTGTAGCTCATCTCACTGTTACCTGTTGCTTCCGACCGCGAAATGTGTAAGAATTAATTCCCCAAGGAATGGAAGGCCATTGGCGCCATTTATACCACACCCTACTCTTTTTTCGTGTTGTTTCTGAGCTGCGGTGTGTCTGAAATGTTTTCCTCGGCCACCCCGTGATTTTAACGCCTGGCATCGCTGTCCAGACATCCATCGCAGAGGCGTCAAGAGAAGGGGTGAAAATGGAGATAAGCTGAAGTGTGACTCTTCCACAGTGGCGTTGGGCAGAATTGTGATGAATTTTGGTGCCAAGTTTCATTAGTAACCCACCTTACACCTGGCATGAGTTTCTAAGCTGTGGCATTTTTACGCATGTGGTGACACATCGATGTTTGAAGCGTCACCAAACCCGAGAGTAGCGTCGCACGGCGCCATGCTTTTGCACCAATACGGAGAAAGGTCGCAGGCACTTCTGACTCGTATTTCAAACTTCTGCGTCGCAATGGGAAACAATTACAGAGTTTCCAAAACGCGATCGTTTAATTGTGTTGTACAGAGAACATTTTCTATGTGAGCTTACTGACATTTACCAACCGAAACATCACTACGAAGCGTCCTCTACCATACAACATCTGTAGAACGGACCTCTTCCATGCAACATTGCTGAGATGTACCCTCTGCAAAGCATAATCAGTACGGAGCCCCTTCCGTCTCGCAATATGGTATGGGGTGCCCTCTGCCACGCAACACTGACACAAAGCAATCTCTGTCACGCAACATTGGTACAGAGCTCCTTTTACCTTGAAACATCGGGAAAAAGCACATTTGGTGCGATACAACCACTGCCACGTAACGGTACTAGGTCATGTGAGTTAACTTGATTCTAGACAACAGTGGCAGCTTATGAAAAGCAGCTGGGTACTTTAATTCATCACAATCCATCCAGTTTGGACGAAATATTTATGAATTATACACACAAAACTTCCCTGCAAATCGGGCTAGTCCCTGCAGAAGTCCCTGAGATTAGCCTGAATATACAAAAAGAACAGCCTGGGTCTGTGGCGCGCAACACGCTTCGAGTTGCCGTTCACCTCGGTGACAACGTCTGTGGAGACGTCCATCAACCTAGCGTAGCAAAACATTTGATCCACTCGAAGAGCTGAGACGTTTTTCTTGATCGACGGTTGAATCCCGATGGTCCTGTACCCACTGCAATCGTAATTGACGACGTCGTTGGGTGAATAAGTGAACACGTAAGGGCATTCTGCTGCAGAACTCCATGTTTGACAACGTACGATGAACGGTGTGCTCCGAAACACTTGTGCGTGCACCAGTACTGTACTCTTTCGGTAGAGATGCCACAGACGACAATCTGTTCTACTTTACAGAACAGACATGTCTCTGAACCCCACGTTCTGTGAGGAGTCGTGGTGGTCCAACCATTCTCCCTACCACCCTTAACAAATGAGCTATTAAAACACAGTCTTCCATGATATATACATGCATATACTTCCCCTTCTGATTTCGGGATGAAATTTTCTTAGCAATAAAAGAACAATCCGAAGGTGCAACGGAATGAGATGCATATAGCTTAATCTCCAAACGTTTCACGGGGCTATTTAACTACATTGATGCTGTATGTGGTACTCCATCCATCCATTAATAAACGTTCCATTAAGACTTGAGTCTTCCATGTCATATATGTTGATATAATCTCTATTCTAATTTCGAAACATAATTTGCCTATGAAGAAAAAATACCATCTTACATTTCACTGAAATCAGTTGTATGTAATATAGGACCCAAACAACTGTCAAGGCTATTTAAGTATAATGACGCTGTGGAGGGTACTCTCTTTCATAATTAACAAACGTTCCATTAAAACTACAGTCTTTTTGAAATATACTTCCATATCGCTAGCATTTAGACAGGATCAAACTCGAAAAATTCATTTCCACAGATATACATCAACCCTTAAAAAACAGATTCTTTTTAGCGCAGCGGTCTTCCTACCACATTGATAGAAAGTTGAGAAAAGTCTGTGACACAGTCGCTGCCTGGAGGTTAGATTTCCAATAAGGTGGTGACTAGATGTCTGAAATTCTAAGAAGATAAGCAAAAGCTTCTGCATAAACGACTAGCACTATGTCTATGCATACTACCCATGTGTATTTACTCTACTCTAGATGGGATACAGTATCAAAGTTGGTTGACTATCGAACAGTGTGTTGGGGTAAAAAATGAGCATTGCTGTGATTAAGTCCAAAATCTCTCCCTACTCTTGCAGTAGCTTTGAATTATGCATCGAGGTGTGAATTTGGTGCACCGATGTGATTGATTCAATGTATAGCATATTGGAAGCTGTTGGATACTGTTGGATTCGTATTATGGAGGTATACTCCATTTGAAAAAGGATGATGTATTTCTCACGATACACTATGCTGTCAAAGAAGACTCTCACAGAATTTCGCTATCATAGTCCCTGTGCAGTAGTCATTTCCCTCCTGCACAGGGAGACTACTGCAGGCGGAGATTAAGGTATGTACAGGGGAATGTCTAGAAACAAACATTCGATATCGATGAATGCAGGTGTTAAGCATCTGAATTTCTTTGAGCGGTCAAGGTACATTCCGGTAGGCTGTGACTTTCCTCCTGTATGTTATGTACTATTTTTCTCGTGGTAAGTCTCTACATAATCAGTGTCGGGCGGAAGGCTTGACAGCCTTCTAACTAATGGAAACGTGCCGTTGTAAGGTGATGTGATTTCGAGAGAATTGACAGAGGTCCGTGATTTGATAGGGGACATCTCTCACTTGTCGAAATCAGATGGGCTGAGATGGTATATATCAAAGACCGGAAGATTCGTGAGAATACGGCAGGTTAGTGGTACTCTGGCAAAAGAGGGGTTGAGAGGGGAGCTTTATGCTGATTCTTATAGGTGTTGTCTTACGACCTCTAGGACACATCTCACAGACTGACTGCAATTAGAGGCTAATGCGAAGATTTTTATGAGAGACAATGAATAGCAGACGTTCTGACTTTTGTGTTCTCGACAAATAAGACACAATATTCTTCCGTCAGTTTTATGTGCCTGTAAATGCATGGACTGACATCTTAATGAGTAGACTACATTTACACCTCCATCTATATGCATGGTTCGCTATTCATTGTACGACACACACACACACAGAGAAAAAAAAATACTATCTATACACCTCTGTATGAGTATAAATTTTTCGGCTCTCAGCTTAATGTTTCTTACGCGAGATGTGTGTTGGTGGCAGTAGAATCCTTCTACAGTTTGCTTCTAATGCTGGTTCTCAATAGTGTTTCTTGAAAAGAGCATCGCCGTCCCTCCAGGGATTCCCATTTGAGTTCTTGAAGCGTCCACCTACAAATTTGGCAGGAGGGAATAGGAACGCTTCCACAGGGCTGTATTCTAAGGGAAAACCAGGTTTTCAGGCTCATACACATTTGGGATCGGGTGGTTAGCAGACAGGTATTTCGCTATGGTTTATATTTCAGCATATTTCGAAATTACATCTTAGAACGTTTCCGTTTGCAGCTGGGAGGAGGAAAAGCATATTGCATAATGCTTAGGCATTAACCCCACCGGCATTTAAGTGTCCAATCCTTCTGAGAAGGATCGGACAACTTTTGCGATTCTGAAATCGTTAACTGCTCACTGGCACGGTGAACCGTGGCTTGTCCGCCAGGAACGACACAGGCCTGACATGCGGGCCGAGGTTCACGACCCAGTGGTGCCGGTGGCAGTGGTTCACATGTCACCTAGCAGAGGTGGTGGGGACGGCAACGGAGGCTTCGTAGGGGTGGAGAAGAGAGTGACACATCCTACCGACTCCATAACTGACAGTTATCAGTAGGATTAGTTTTGAAGTGATATTTCAGAATTCCACAAGCGTGACACGGCAATCAACAGACAGAATGTACGAGGGCTATTCATAAAGTAGGTAACGTTTCCGTCTGACGCCGCAAGGCGCGCTTCGATCACCTATATTTTGGTATAAATATTTTCAACATTTCTCGGCCCTGTCAGCAACTGTATAAATATTTATTTTAATTTTAAAGATCAACAGCCTCAGTTGCACAGATTACCTAGGTTTACCTAGGTTTCAGTAGGGATAACCCAACCTTCTTCAGAATAAAAGTAACTAGCGTTTGTCCATAGTGGACATCGTCAAGCTGAAACTAAAAATCCATAAATTGTCGTCAGATAAACTGCCTCGGCCCCACTTCGCGACCGCGATGCGGCAGCCACCTCAGTCTGACGATAATTTATGGAATCGTAGTTTTCACTTGACTATGTCCACTATGGACAAACGGTAATTACTTTTATTCTGAAGAAGTTTTGTTTATCCCGACTGAAGCTTAGGTAAATCTACGTAATCTGTGCAACTGAGGATGTTGATTTTTAAAATTAAAATTAATATTTTGGTATGTCCGTGCTTGGCAGCTCAGTCGCCATCCAACCGTAACAGTGGAGACGTCTCTGCGCGTATGGTTTTTTTCGATATTCGAATTTGAAATGTGCACTGCAATCGAAAATCCGGCCAGTTGTGAGATGCGGTCTGTGATGCGGTTTTTGTTGCCAAAAAATCTAAAACCTATAGAAATTTATCGTGAACTGTGCCAAGTGTACGGAAACAACGTAATGAGTGAATGTTCCGTCCGCAAATGGTGCATTCGGTTTTAAAATGACCTAACCAACGTTCATGATGGAGAGAAGAGTGGGCGTTTAAGCACTGTGACTGACGATCTTGTCGCTGAAGTTGATGAGACGATTCGTGAACACCGTCGCATCACAATAACGGAGCTTTCGCTTTCTTTTCCATAAGTTTCACGGAATTTGTTGTTTGAAATTGTCACTCAAAAGCTAGGCTACCACAAATTTTGTGTACGATGGGTGCCCAAAATGCTTACAGAGCACCATAAAGAACAGCGAATGGGGGTGACGTTAACATTTCAGGAGGCCTACCACAAACACGGTGATTCGTTACTGGATCGAACCAAAACCGGTGACGAGACTTGGATGAAACACAATTGCGATACAAAATTAGAATCCATTGATTGGGGCCACACAAGGTCCCCCCAAAACCCAAGAAAATGTTTGCAAATCTTGTCCAGCAAGGAAGCTGATGGGGACAGTGTTTTGGGATAGGCAAGGTGTGCTTCTTATTGATTTTCTCGAACGTGGAGCAACCATAAATTCTGCCCGGTACTGACAAACTTTGCACACCCTTAGAAGAGCAGTTCAAAACAAACGCCGAGGAAAGCAGATGTCCTTATTTCGTTTCTGCACGACAATGCCCGACCTTATATGGCAACCCGCACTAAAGAACTCCTTAATTCATCCAAATGGGAAATTTTCCCTGATCCACTTGTTTCACAAGATGAAGAACTTGCTTGCAACGCAGCGCTTTGATGATGACGCGGAACACCAGACGGGCGTGATTCAGTGACTGAAGTCTCAGGCGGCAGAATTTTACGACGAAGGTCTTTCAGAGCTTGTTCACTTCTATGATGTCTCACTGTGTTTGGTGACTATGTGGAAAAGTAGTATGCCAGTCACTCCTTCATATGTATATAATAAAATGTATTTCTTGTACTTAGTTTTTTGTTTTTAATTCCAAACCGTTCCCTACTTTCTGAATAGCTCTTGTAATTTGCTTTCCATTTTTTCAGCTGTGTTACGGCGGTTACCATCGAATTTGATATCAGAGTGACTATCTAACCTGTGGGTAGCAACTAGAGACCTAACAGAAGCTCTGTAATGGTTACCTGACGCGTGTAATCCGACTGCAGGGAAAAAAGTATTCACCATGCAAAGGAACTATAATAATCTGTTTAATTAATTGGCAAATTAATTTTATGTCAATACGTTCCGCCGGGCAGGTGGAAGCAACGGCGACAGTACCACGGGTATGATTCGCGAGATGGAGCGGTAATCAGGCCTTTTTTTTTTAGTTACAGCGAGATTTCTTAATCAAATTTCAGTCCCGTACTTACACTTAGAGAGACGGTTGTCGTAATAAAATTAGCCATGTTACCGAATTTATAAAGTGACACGTAGTATTAACCTGATATTTACAACTGTTCTTATGTGCTATTTGGACACCTTCAGAGACGTCCTAGGAGACGAGGCACGTGGCTACCTTAAGAGAGGTCTAAAGTGAGAAAGGATCCTGTGACAAAGGAAGAGCTTGTTGTTAACACTCCGTCATGAGCCCAAAATGTGATTAATATTCTAGTCATTTGATGGGAGATATAACAGATAATAAGCTGATAAGATGCTTTTTATCTGATAACGGAACGCTTAGAGCAAATGTAGCCCATGCCATAATGTTGTACAGGATTTTCACAACAAGTAGCGATACTTCAACGACGTGAAAGGGTATGAATGATCCGATTTCTTGTTTCTTGGAAAATAATTCGTATAAAAAAGAGGAACCCACATTTTGCATGAGACTTTTGAGGAGTATCAACAACAATATCCCTATTTCAGATTGGGTAAAGTGAATGTTTTTCAACTGGGGACAGTCTATGTCAGGAATCAAATACCAGGAAAACTATACATCAAAGCCACATCTGCTTGTCTCGCACTGTGCTGCGGCCAGTAACAGGAGTGGTCACCAGGTATCGATGACTGGCAGCCGTGGCTTAGGTAGCACCAACCGATCAGGTACAAAGAAATGGTTTGGCTAGATTCATGTGCACAGTACACCTGGTAGATGGAGCTGCGCTAGAGTGGAGGTGCCTTGTCAGTTATCCGTCAGGAGATGCAGCATTCAAGTAAGATAATGAGCACTATACTCGTAAATAGTATCATATTACATATTTACCTTTTTTTAATTTTCGTTAATGTACTGCTTACAAATCGCAAATGGCTGTAAGTGTGTTTCATTTCCCAATGCTACTGCTAAAGGGGTCTTTTATATATATATATATATATATATATATATATATATATATATATATATATATCAAGGGATCACCAATTTAGTATTGGAGGGCAGTGTGGAGGGTAAAAATCATAGAGGGAGACCAAGAGATGAATACACTAAGCAGATTCAGAAGGATGTCGGTTGCAGTAGGTAGTGGGAGATGAAGAAGCTTGCACAGGACAGAGTAGCATGGAGAGCTGCATCAAGAACAACAATAATATTAAAGTTGGACATGGCGGTTGAATAATAAATAAGGAATAATAAAAAAAATAAAAGATTGATTCAGCCATTAAAATACATTTCCAGATGAAAGGAAAATAAGTGTTGGACATGAAGATATAAAAACAGACAGACAGTCGAATAAATAATAATGGAAAGACTAAGTAAATGGGATACATAAATAACTACAGGGATGAATGGATTTAGACAGAAAGGGAGGAGGACATCATGGGAACGTGGCATTTAAAGATAGTAGATGGAGGGGTGTTGTTGTGGGGATGGACGTTTGGAGGAGAGATGGCGGAAGAATGGGGAGGGATGCGGTCCCAAACGAAGACGTAGAAAAGGGGTGGAGGGGATTGAAGGGGATGGGGAACGAGAGCCCTGACAAGGGTTGGTTGGCCAGTCCAGCTATTTTCTTGTTATTATTATTTCATCTCCTGCCCATATATATATATATATATATATATATTATTTCATCCCCTGTCCATATATATATATATATATATCCCCTGTCCATATATATATATATATATATATATATATATATATATATATATATATATGGGCAGGAGATGAAATAATAATAACAAGAAAATAGCTGGACTGGCCAACCAAACCTTGTCAGGGCTCTCGTCCCTCATCCTCTTCAATCCCCTCCACCCCTTTTCTATGTCTTCGTTTGGGACCGCATCCTTCCCCATTCTTCCGCCATCTCTCCTCCAAACATCCATAATCCCCACAACCACACCCCTCCATGTACCGCAGGAATTCTTCTCGGTTGTCTAATGCAGTCCCACGGTGTGGCCAGCCATGCTGTTTGCAATAGGCCTCGCAGTATCTCTGTGATCGCGCGGGACATAACTGAGAGGCTTGTATTGCTGCTCTGTGAAGTGGTGCAACAGTGGAATTGGGTTTCAGTCTGGAACGTTTCAGGACACATCAAGAAGATGAATGAATGTCCACAGATTTGAAATAGTACATCCTTACCCTGCTGTAATGATATGTTATCTGGCATGCAGCGTACTTGGTCCACCTCGGTAACTGAAGGGTCAACACGGCTGGCTGGCATGCGGAGAACCCGGCCTCTATTCCTGGTACTGGCAAGGAATTTTCCTCGATGGGAGGACAGGAATTGTGCGCACTCAGACTCATGGTGCCAATCGATTTGCTATTTGACCGAATATTAGCTGCTCCAGGTCAAGAAAGCTGACAACAGCTGGGAGAGCGGTGTGCTGGCCCCACACCCCTCCACAGCGCATCAAATGACGCCATTGGCAGGAGGCTAACAGGGCGGTGGGTTGGTACAGATGGGTTCGACAGGGCATGCCGTTGGAGTTTAAGTACACAGACCATTTAAATTTTAATTATGTGCACGATGAAATTATATATGCTGGACATAGGCACTTTTCTTTCCAGTAGATTTCCAGCAGATTTCTCTCAGCTATAATTCCGCCAGTACCAGAGGTTAGTAGGAGAGCTTCTGTGAAGTTTGGAAGGTAGGAGACGAGGTACTGGCAAAATTAAAGCTGTGAGGACAGGGCGTGAGTCATGCTTGGGTAGCTCAGTTGGTAGAGCACTTGCCCGCGAAAGGCAAAGGCCCCCGGGTTCGAGTCTCGGTCTGGCACACAGTTTTAATCTGCCAAGAAGTTTCATCACAATGAGGTCGTGTCATTACCATGAGCTGTCACTTCGAACTCCAATTCAGTATGGAGCATATAACATTCTTGCCTCCAGACTACTTTCCTGGTGTGCGCTACTCACTTTAGGCCAGTAATCTGAAAGCGGCTATAATGATTTACTTTACGCTGTTCTCTGAATTTTATTCAAACAAAATACGCTACGCCAGTCAAGTCTGTGGCCGTAGCTACTTAACTATAGCAGTAATGTATAAAGAGATCAGTACGGGGGGTAATTTTTTCCATCGTGTACAAACTCTAGGGATTGATCGATGAGAGGACATAGAACAAAAAAGATCTAATGAACATATGTCCGGAAGTGCATGGCGTCCATGCTAGAGACCATTTATTGAATACTACTTCATTACAGAGACTGCGGTCTAATACGCATTGTACAGTTACAGTATGCATGGTTTCCTTCTAGAAGGACTTACTAGCAACAGATTTTGCACATCAGGAGCAGTTTTGTCACTGCTTTCTTCACCAGTCAACAACGATACTGGGATTTGTGTCATCCATCCTGTTCATAGATGAGACCACCTTTATGCGGAGTGGTATCTTCAACTTTCATGAAAGTCGTCTGTGGGATATATGCAGAAACCCAATGGTACGGTGACAGTGAATCATCAGCACTGATAAAGCCAGTCTTCCTTCCACTTCGCGTAACAGGCCGGAACTATCGGTGGTTCTTGAGGATGACTTTGCTCCTCTGCTGGAAGAAGTGTCTTTAATGATTCGAAGGGTTATGTGGCTGCTACATAATAGTGCTCCAGGCCATTTCGCCTTTAACGTCCGACACATCTCAAACGTGTCTTCCCTGGTCAGTGGATCGGACAAGGGGGTGCAGCTGTATGGTCTGCTCGTTGAGCGGATCTCTACCCGTGTGATTTCTGGTTATGGGACTGTCTAAAAGGCATCGTGTATGCAGAGCCCATTCCAGATGAGGAGATTCTGGAGCAGCGTATTCATGCTGCCTTTGACACTGGTCGGATGCAGCCCGGTCAATGTGAATGTGTGAGACAGAATATGCTATGGCGAGTACACACATGTGTTCAGGAACATGAAAATGATTTTCAACACGTACTGTAACTGTGGCTGCCGGCCGCTGTGGCCGAGCGGTTCTAGGCGCTACAGTCTGGAACCGCATGACCGCTACGGTCGCAGGTTCTAATTCTGCCTCGGGCATGGATGTGTGTGATGTCCTTAGGTTAGTTAGATTTAAGTACTTCTAAGTTCTAGGGGACTGATGACCTCAGCAGTTAAGTCCCATAGTGCTCAGAGCCATTTGTAACTGCGGCTGCTTGGTGCAGTGTGTATTAGATCGCAGCCTCTGTAACAATGTATGAATGAATAAATGGTCTATAGCATGGAAACCGTGCATTTCCCATAAGTTCATTAGACCTTTTTTATTCCTTGTACTCTCCTTGATCAATCCGTAGAGTTTGTACAGGGTGGAAAAAATCACCCTGTATTATTCTGGCAGCCGCTGACCTCTCCCATACACTGTGTACTGTCTTACGAAGTCTGAGTGGAACCGTAGATTAACAAAAGATTTCTTTCCTGTCTCTTTCCGTTTCACGGCAGTCCCCCGTAAATGGCAAAGTACACATATACACGTTGCTGAGCAAACAGTGACGCTTTCATTCTGCTTGATCTGTTCATTGCCCTCGCACCACCTCTACAACGCCTTGGTGTATTTACTGTGCGTGTGTGTGCTGGATGTGCTGAGGTAGCTCGGGCCGCCTCCTCCACCCACCCACTCATCCCTCCTTCTCCCCCCAGACCGTGTTGACGAGCGAACACGGCCTTCCGGCGAGAGGCAGGGAGTGAGGGTTGCGAGAGAGAGGACGGCCGCCGTTTTATCTGCGCAGTTATCTCGGGCTGCCATTCTCATGGAAAGGAGGCCGTCCCTAACGGCCCAAGAAGAAGAAGATGTACAGTCCTCCAAGTGTTCGCCCGGCTCTCTAGCATCAAGTTTGTGGAGACTACCTGTTCTCTGCCACGCCCTCTATTCTCGTAGGCGAATTACAGTTCCCAGGTTAACGTGTCAAGCTGGCGAACGCGGTTTTCAATTATGAGTATGAGACCAATGGCATATTAAGCACTTAACGTTATTAATTTTTAATTTTTTAGCACACCACGACATATTTCAGAACGTGTTGCGCCATCTTCTGGAGAAGTGAAAGAGTGGCTCACGGTTCGTTTCTGTAGCTCTACTGCTTCAGAGGTTTGCTACCGTAACGTTCACAGATACCTACAAGTAAGAAATAAGTATGGTCACTGTCACAGTATCTTTTAAGAAAAGTTACATTGCTTCATTCACTGTTATAAAAAAGCATATTCTTCAAAACAAATATCGCCGTAGTCTGAAATCTACATGTAAAATTTCCCGCTAAGCAGGACAAAAGTAACATAAATTCACTTTGTCCACAAAAAGATCTACAGTTCTTCCTGTATACTATCTATACAATAATAAATTATGGAGGATCGAGATACAACTACTCTATTTAAAACACACAAAAAATACATATAATATTGAAAATGAAAAGTTAATTAAAAATAATCACGTAATTCTGTAAAATTATGTTTTTCTTACTAACCAAAGCCTCAACTGAGTACCATGACCATTTATACAGATCGCAACAAAACTGTATGGTACAAACTGCAGGATACATTCCTCATACGTAGACGAAGAAATTGTGTTACATGAACATGGATCTGCAAACGCTCTGTTTATATGTTACGATTCATTTTCTCCAACTCATTAATCATGGGAAACATGCACGAATAGAACGTACCAGCATACCACATGCAAGTCTTTCTCACACGAGATGTTCAATACGCCCTCCGTGGGCATTGACACTTTCACCAACCCGCCGTCGAAGTGAATTTCGGATGCGCTGATGTGTCCCTGGAGTATTCAAACGGTTTTGCAGCCCTCCATAATATATGCACGAAAACTCTGAACATCTTGCACTGGGGTTCCATACATAAGAGATTTCAAATGTCCTCACAAATAAAAGTCCAGTGGGATTAGGTCCAGGGGCAATGAAGACCAGGAAACTGATCCATCTCCGTCTATCTATCTGTAACCTAATCTGTTATTTAGAAGCTGATGGACATCAACACAAAAATGAGGAGGTGCTCCATCCTGCATGAAGTACATGTTTTGTCACATATCTAAAGGCACATCTGCTAAGAGGTCAGCTAGAACATTCTTTACGAAATTATGAGAACTTTTTCCGTTGACTGTTCGTGGAAGAAACTGATATCCTACGAAACAGTCGCCAAAAATGCTGGCCCAGTAGTTGGCAGAAAATCTTTGTTGATGAATTGCTTCAAGAGTTGCATGAGGACTGAAATTTACGGTCTGATCGCGTTGAAATGACAGCTTATCTGTGAACATTACCGTTGCACTAAAATTAGGATTGACGCATTGTTGAATATTCACAGAAGAGTACCCTCGAAAGAAAATTAGCTGATTATAGTACCTGCACACGCTGTGTATGGCATGGATACAGCTTGTCCTTTTGTAACACTCGTCATACAGTCATGTAGTCAATATTCGGTGTTGCAGCTACATGTCTTGTACTGACAATGGGTCGTCGTCAACTGATTGAAGATTTGCCACCTCTCGTTGTCCGGACGCTAATGACCGTAGCAGTTTTGCGCCCTAAAAGCGTAACAAAAAAAAAAAAAAAAAAAAAAAAAACTCCCGTTGTGGCGTCCTCGTCCTTCTAGGCCTCCCGCGGTCACGAGTATCAGGCTGAAATCAGGCTTAAGTCGATGTTCAATGGCTTCAGACGTTTTCCTGTTGGCGCACTCTCGTCCTGGAAATCTCTCCCTGTACAAACATTGTTCGCGAGCCCCATTGCCATGAGCTAATCCATACATAAAAGGGGCATCTGCCATCTCTACATTTGTGTACAATGCCACTGTGATTAACTATACATAGCAACCTGTGTGCTTGTCACGGTCATGCTGATCGCTAGAACAGTTTATATTACCTGAAAACAAGAGATCAAATGGTTCAAATGGCTCTGAGCACTATGCGACTTAACTTCTGAGGTCATCAGTCGCCTAGAACTTAGAACTAATTAAAACTATCTAACCTAAGGACATCACACACATCCGTGCCCCAGGCAGGATTCGAACCGCGACCGTAGCGGTCGCTCGGCTCCACACTGTAGCGCCTAGAACCGCACGGCCACTCCGGGCGGCGAAAACAAGAGATCACGTACATCATATGGCAATGGGGACATGTAAAGTAAAACACTGGCGGCTCCACAACGTAACCAGACATTACGAAGAGGGAATGTTCGCCAAGATTCTAACGTTGTGTTCTTGTGTATTTTGCATGATTAATGAATTGGAGGAAAAGAGTTGTAACATGGAAACAAAGAGTTACCAGATCCATCTTCATATTATACAATTTCTTCGTCTACATGTAAGGAACATGTCCTGCAGTTTATGACTTACATTTTTGTTACACCCTGTACAGATTGTTTATATGTGACATTCCAGTGATCTGCAGGCAGAAATGGAACTGTTACATCTCATGTACTCTATAATATGTATTATTAAATGCAAAAAATTTTGAAATAGGAATGGCAATAACGTAGCTATGAAACAAAATTTGCGAGTGCTGTATATGTAATGTTGTAATAACATGAACCCAATAAACAAGTGAAGCCGTATAAAATTACTAACAACCAATTGTTGTGCTTGTAATATGTAGTGCTTTATGGACCTTCTTTATTTGCAATTACATATTTATGCTGAGAATCACTTAAAGCACAAAAATCCATTAAAATTCATGTCAAAATACATAGAGTGTTTCTAGAGATGCTTGTAGTCGCCAAAGAAAGTTTCTGTGTAATACGTACATGCCACAATTATAAAAAAAAAATTAACTTCTCAAATATCCGTATTGCAATTACTTTATTTTGCATAAAAGCATGTGACTTATAGCAAGAGAGACTGAAGCAGATGAAACACAAAAGGCAACCACTATGGTTGGACATCAGCTGAGGATGGGTAATGGATTCTACAATTGTTTGCAAGTATAGAAAGCTAAAATTGAGAAACAATCACAGCTTACGGATTAAATTTTCTCTTGCAACATCAGTTAATTTTAGACAGTTATGGATACAAACACAAAACAGCAATATTGTTTAGGTTGAAATAATCAGTTTGAAATGCAAATATTTGTAATTAGTATAGCTGAGAATTTCTAATTACAGCAGAACAGCGTGTGCATCAGAAATACCATGTCACGTACTATGCATTTCTGTGTTCTGGAACTTTTCATCAACATTATATTGTCGTTAAAAATTTCGAACCTAATACGCTTATTTCATTAAAGTCACATTACAAAATGAGAACCCAAATCGACAAATCCACACAGACTAATTTTTATTATTCGGATGTTTGTAGTTTACTTGATCAATATGAAGCTAACAGCTTCAAAGTTTGAGGACAGTATTTACGTTGGAACGGGACGAACTGTCACCCTCTCAATCATCTTTCCGTTTTATGTAGCGGACTACGTAAGCGGTCCAGTTTGAGTAATATTAGATTTTTATACAGTGACAGGTAAAGCTTCTTTTCCGACCGGGACCTGTACCACCCAGCTGAAGCTTCCGCCCACTGTATCTCGTTCCTTTGTAGAAATCCCGTTTGTGAAGACGTGTTTTGGCACAATACAAAATTTGATTCAAAGGGAATCGTGTTCTTGAGTGAATTGTTGTGTTCTTGTGATGTTGTGGTCTTCAGTCCGTAGACTGGTTTGATGCAGCTCTCCATACTACTGTATCCTGTGCAAGCTTCTTCGCCTCCAAGTACTATGAAACTGCTTAATGTATTCATCTCTTGGCCTCCCTCTCTGATTTTTACCCTCCAATGCTTCAGAATATGTCCTACCATCCAGTCCCTTCTTCTAATCAAGTAGTGCCACAAATTCCTCTTCTTCCTAATTCTATTCAGTACCTCCTCATTACTTACGTGATCTATAAATATAATATTCAGGATTCTTCTGTAGCACCACATTTCCAAAGCTTCTATTCCCTTCTTATCTAAACTGTTTGTCGTCCATGTTTCACTTCCAAATATTGCTACACTCCATATAAATACTCTCAGAGAAGACTTTCTGACACTCAAATCTATAAACAATGTTAACAAAGTTCTCTTCTTCAGGAACGCTTTCCTTGCCATTGCCAGTCTACATTTCATATCCTCTCTGCGTTCTCCATCATCAGCTATTTCGCTCCCCAAATAGCAAAACTCGTCTACTACGTTAAGTGTCTCATTTCCTAGTCTAATTCCCTCAGCATCACCTGATTTAATTCGACTACATTCCATTATAATCGTTTTGCTTTTGTTGATGTTCATCTTATATCCTTCTTTCAAGACACTGACCTTTCTGTTCAATTGCTTTTTAAGGCCCTTTGCTGTCTCTGACAAAATTAAAATGTCAACCTCAAAGTTTTTATTTGTTCTCCATGTGTTTTAATTCCTATTCCAAATTTTTCTTTTATTTCCTTCACTGCCTGCTAAATATACAGATTGAATAACCTCGAGGATAGCTTACAACCCTGTCTCACTCCCTTCCCAACCATTGCTTCCCTTTCATTCCCCTCGACTCTTATAACTGCCATCTGGTTTCTATACGAATTGTAAATAGCCCTGTGTTTTACACCTGCCACCTTCAAATTTTGAAATATAATATTCCAGTCTACATTGTCAAAAGTTTTTCTAAATCATTAAATGCTAGAAACTTAGTTTTGCCTTTCCTTAACCTATCTTCAAAGATAAGTCGTAGGGTCAGTACTGCCTTGCGTGTTCCAGCACTTCTACAGAATCCAAACTGATCTTCCCTGAGGTCGGCTTCTACCAGTTTTACCATTCGTCTATAAAGAATTCGTGTAGTTATTTTGTAGCCTTGACTTATTAAACTGATAGTTCTGTAATTTTCACATCTGTCCGCACCTGCTTTCTTTGGAATTGGTATTACTAATTCTTATTGCAGTCTGTGGGTATTTTGCCTGTCTCATACATCTTGTTCACCAGATGGTAGAATAGTTCTAATGGAATGTCGTCTACTCCTGGGGCCTTGTTTTGATATAGGACTTTCATTGCTCTGTCAAACTCTTCACTCTTGTCAGGGCTGAATCTCCCAAGGCTATAAGAAGTTCTAATAGAAATTTTCCACGCCTGGGGCCTTGTTTGGATATAGTTCAGGGCTCTCTCAAACTCTTCACGCAGTATCATATCTCCCGTTTAATATTCATTTACGTCCTCTTCCATTTCTGTAGTACTGCCCTCAAGTTCATCGCCCTTGTATAAACCCTCAATATACTCTCTCCACCTTTCTGCTCTCCCATCTTTGCTTAGAACTGGTTTTCCATCTGAGCTCTTGATATTCATAGAAGTGGTTCTCTTTCCTCCAAAGGTCTCTTTAGTTTTCCTACAGGCGGTATTACTTTACCCCTAATAATATGTCTGTACATCGTTACATTTGTTTGCTAGCCATGCCTGCTTAGCCGTTTTGCACATCGTGTGGATTTCATTTTTGAGATTTTTGTATTCCTCTTTGCCTGCTTCATTTACTGCATGTTTATATTTTCTACTTTCATCAAATAAATTCAATATCTCTTCTTTTACTCAAGGATTTCTTCTAGCCCTCGTCTTTTTACCTACACGATCCTCGGCTGCCTTCACTATTTCATCTTATAAAGCTACCCATTCTTCCACTGTATTTCCTTGCCCCATTCTTGTCAGTCGTTCCCTAACGCTCTCTCTGAAACTCTCTACAACCTCTGGTTCTTTCAGTTCATCCAACTCCCGTATCCTTAAATTCCCAAACAAGTTAAATCAATTACGTTTGCATAATTGTGGTAAAATCGGCCCTGCACTGACATACAAGTATGTTCTTTCTCAGAGTATGCTATTCCCATACATAAATCTTACTCACTTTCACTGTGAAACCATTCTAGTTCAGTGATAATTTTCTTGTGGCCATTATCACAATGTTCTTGACTCAATAAATGTGGTGTGACAACGTAAGTTCAGAACAAGCACTACATATATTATTTGCAGCATTATGCGGCACAGACGTACAAGCTCCTATAAATAATTTTCTTGTAACACTCAAATATACATTTAGCTTCTCGTCGCTCTACATGCTCTGATAAGCCAGCCTGGATTCCATTACTCTATAATGGAGGAATCCAACAATCTCTTTTCCAGAAATAGCAAACGATCGTGCGTTAAAGAACATATGCTACACTGTGGGCGGACTACCGAGATTGTAGTGGTGTCCTGTTTGCGTTGACTGCTATGCTGACAACAGTGTTGTAGGACGGTCCCCTGAAATGCGTGCAAGGGACTGTGGGCATGGGATCTTCCAAAACTGTGCTAAATGTGGAGTCAATAAAACGCTCTCTATTGCTGAACAGTTATCATACCGTAGACCGATTGCTGTGGCACAGGTGTTGACCTTGGCTAGTGGAAGTGAGTGAGCCCGCCAAGGCAGCAGAACACTGAGACAACGTAACAGCAGCTGATGGCGATGGCAGAACAGTGACCCACTGTCCCAGTGTGCCTATTTTTTTTCTTTATTGTTATTTCACCGCCTCTACTCCATATGGGGGACTGTCAGCAGATACAATTTGCTTATCTTCAGCCACATGAGATAATAATTTTATGAAACGTAATATAAAAGACCCCCCATGAACCATAGACCTTGCTGTTGGTGGGGACGCTTGCGTGCCTCAGCGATACGGATAGCCGTACTGTAGGTGCAACCACAACGGAGGGGTATCTGTTGAGAGGCCAGACAAACGTGTGGTTCCTGAAGAGGGGCAGCAGCCTTTTCAGTAGTTGCAGGGGCAACAGTCTGGTTGATTGACTGATCTGGCCTTGTAACACTAACCAAAACGGCCTTTCTGTGCTGGTACTGCGAACAGCTGAAAGCAAGGGGAAACTACAGCCGTAATTTTTCTCGAGGGCACGCAGCTTTACTGTATGGTTAAATGATGATGACGTCCTCTTGGGTAAAATATTCTGGAGGTAAAATAGTCTTCCATTCAAATCTCCGGGTGGGGTCTACTCAAGAGGATGTCGTTATCAGGAGAAATAAAACTGGCGTTCTATGTATCGGAGCGTGGAATGTCAGATCCCTTAACTGGGCAGGTAGGTTAGAAAATTTAAAAAGGAAATGGGTAGGTTAAAATTAGATATAGTGGGAATTAGTGAAGTTCGGTGACATGAGGAACAAGACTCTTGGTCAGGCGAATACAAGGTTACAAATACAAAATCAAATAGGGGTAATGCAGTAGTAGGTTTAATAATGGATAAAAAAATAGGAGTCCAAGTAATCTACTACAGAAACAGAATAGTGAACGCCTCATTGTGGCCAAGATAGACACGAAGCCCACGCCTACTACAGTAGTACAAGCTCTGCAGATGACGAAGAAATTGAAGGAATGTATGATGAAATAAAAGAAATTATCCAGATGGTGAAGGGAGACGAAAATTTAATAGTCATAAGTGACTAGAATTCGGCAGTAGGAAAAGGGAGAGAAGGAAACGTAGTAGGTGAATATGGATTAGGGGTAAGAAATGAAAGAGGAAGCCGCCTGGTAGAATTTTGCACCGAGCACAACTTAATCATAGCTAACACTTGGTTAAAGAATCATAAAAGAAGGTTGTATACATGGAAGAAGCCTGGAGATACTGACAGGTTTCAGATAGATTATATAATGGTAAGACAGAAATTTAAGAACCATGTTTTAAATTATAAGACATATACAGGGGCAGATGTGGAGTCTGACCACAATCTATTGGTTATGGATTGTAGATTAAAACTGAAGAAACTGCAAAAAGGTGGTAATTTAAGGAGATGGGACCTGGATAAACTGAAAGAACCAGAGGTAGTAGAGAGCTTCAGGGAGAGCATTAGGGAACGATTTACAAGAATGGGGGAACGAAAGACAGTAGAGGAAGAATGGGTAGCTTTGAGGGATGAGGTAGTGAAGGCAGCAGAGAATCAAATAGGAAAAAGACGAGGGTTAGAAGAAATCCTTGCGTAACAGAAGAAATATTGAATTTAATTGATGAAAGGAGAAAATATAAAAATGCAATAAATGAAGCAGGCAAAAAGGAATACAAACCTCTCACAAATGAGATCGACAGGGAGTGCAAAATGGCTACGCAGGGATGGCTAGAGGACAAATGTAAGGATGTAGAGGCTTATCCCACTAGGGGTAAGATAGATACTGCCTGCAGGAAAATTAAGGAGTCCTTTGGAGAAAAGAAAACCACTTGTATGAATATCAAGAGGTCAGATGGAAACCAAGTTCTAAGCAATGAAGGAAAAGCAGGAAGGTGGAAGGAGTATATAGAGGGTCTGTACAAGGGCGATGTACTTGATGACAATATTACGGTAATGATGTAGATGAAGATGAAATGGGAGATATGATACTGCGTGAAGAGTTTGACAGAGCACTGTAAGACCTGAGTTGAAACAAGGCCCAGGAAGTAGACAACATACCATTAGAGGTACCGAAAGCTCTGTGCGTGCGTGGGACATAACTGAGAGGCTTGTATTGCTGCTCAGTGAAGTGGTGCAACAGTGGAATTGGGTTTCAGTCTGGAAAGTTTCAGGACACATCAAGAAGATGAATGAATGTCCACATATTTGAAATAGTACATCCTTACCCTGCTGTGGTGTAGTGGTTCTTCGTTTGCTTCGAATGTTTTACTTCTGGAGATAAGTAACGACTTCTTGTACAAAAAACACGTTCTACAGCTAGATAACTTAAGATGGTGGCAGAGGGCACCTTCCGACTATTTCTCTATCTGCTTGTGAGCGAAATGAATTCTTTTATCGTCAACCTACATAGGGAGAAATGATCATCATAATGAAATAAGAAAAACTGGCGTTCGTACAGAAATATTTTTCTGCATGAACGCCATTTTTTCTTATTTCATTATGATGATCATTTCTCCTTAAGTAGATTGGCGACAAAAGAATGCTTTCACCTTCAGAGGAAAAATCCGGTGATTGGAATTTCGTGAAAAGATCCCCCCGCAACGAAAACCGCCTTTGTTTCAGAGATTGCCAACCCTACTCACTCATATATCAGTGATATTCTCTACCCTTTTTTCGCGATAATACAAAACGAGGTAATCTTCCGTCTATCATGTTTGGTAAGGATCCCATACAACACAGCAGTGCTCTAGGAGAGGACGAACAAGCGTTGTGTAGGCAGGCTCTTCCGTACACATGTTGCATCTTCTAAATTTTCTGCCAATACGCTATATTAAGACGTACTCCGTTATTGTTAATTTCAAATTCTGAACCAGTGATTTGTTCTCACCCAGATTTTAAAGATATTCGTGTACGTACAATTAGGTGGAGAAAGTTTGATGAGTTAAAAAATGCTTGTAAAAAGCCGTATCCTCTGGCTTTCTTTCAATTACTCCAAATGTATAATATTGATTATTAAATAAAAGACAAGAATCTGTACAATGTATATTTTATTGTCAATTATTACAAGAAATAAAAATAAAGTATAATTCTTACATTTGAAATTACACTTGTTTAATTTCGTATTGACCCTTATAAACAGATGATTCCTCATTCCTTTTTACATTAGACATATAAATCATATCAGATACTTGAACATTTGATACAGTTGCTCTAGGATAATGTGTCTCTAGACCATCTGCATAAACTGAACATTCTGCAATAACTTCAAACAACATTTGAGTATCAGTATATTTCGTAACGTCACTATTTAAACTGCTTGTGCTTAAAGCATATGTAGGATTAATGCCTACATGTAGTTACAAATTATGTTATTCTTAATTGTGATTCCCGGATATTTAGTCAACTGACAGCCTTTAAATTTGTGTGATTTATCGTCTAAATAAAATTTAACTTTTATTTTTTATTTTTTTTAACTCTGTAGGTACATCTACAGCTACATCTACATGAGTATTCTGCAGTTAACAGTTAACGACCTGGCAGAGGGTTCATCGCACTACCTTCCACCTATTTCACAACCGTTCAGCTCTCGAGAAACGAGCGGGAAAAAACGAACACATGAATCTATTCGTGCGAGCTCTGGTTTCTCTTATTTTATTATGATGGTTATTTCTCCCTATATGGGTGGATACCATCGAAGTGTTTTTATACTCTGAGGAGAAAGTTTGTGATTTAAATTTCATGAGCAAACCCTGCCGTGAAGAAAAACATCTTTGTTTTAAAGATTGTCACCCCAATTCGCGCATCATACTTGTGGCACTCTTTGTCCTATTTCGCGATAATACAACACGAGCTGCCGTACTTGGAATGTTTTCGATGTCATCTGACAGTCGTATCTGATGTGGGTTCCACTCGTCACAGCAGTACTCTAGAAGAAGGCAGACAAGCTAAGTGTAAACAGCCTGTTTAGTTGACCTGTTGCACATTCTAAGAGTTCTGCCAATAAATCGCAGATTTCGGTTTGCTTTCCCCACACCATTTTCTGTGTCATCGTTCCGATTTAAGTTATTCGTAATTGTAATCCGTAAGTATTTAGTTGAATTTACGGTCTGTAGATTTTTGTGATTTATCGTGTACCTAAAAACGTGTACCTAAAATCGTGTACCTTTTAGTACTAATGTGGGTGATCTCACACTTTTCCTTATTGAGAGACAATTGCCACTTTCTGGCCAAACAAATATCGTGTCTAAGTCATATTGCAATTACTTTTGATTTCTGCAAACAACCTAAGATGTCTGCTCATATTTTCTACTAAATCGTTTATGTAGATGAGGAGCAGCAGAGGGCCTATAAAACTTCCTTGGAGAACGCTGGATATCGAGTCCGTTTAAATCGATGATTTTTCCGTCGACTACTACGTACTTTGACCTTCCTGACAGGAAATCACGAATCCAGATGCGCAACTGAAGCTATGCTTCATAGGCACGCAACACTGATGAGACGTCTCTTACGAGAGTTTGAGTCGAAATCATTCTGGATAATTGGAAATATGGAATCAATTTGAGATCTTCTGTCGATAGCACTCATTACTTCATCAGAATAAACAGTTTTGTTTCACAAAAACGATATTTTCTTAATCCGTGTTCTGTGTTAAAAGACCTCAGCTTTCGCGGTAATTCATTACGTTCAAGCCGTGGGGAGTAGCCACGCGGTTTGAGGCGGAAGTTCGAGGCGGAAGTTTGAGTTCTCTCTCGGGCATGGGTGTGCGTGTTGTTCTTAGCATAAATTAGTGTAAGTAGTGTGTAAATCTAGGGACCGATGACCTGAGGAGTTTGTCCCTTGGCAATTCACACACACTCATTATGTTCGAACACAGAATATGTTCAAAAACCCTACTGCAAATCGACGATAGTGATATGAGTCTGTAACTCAAAAGCTTGTTCTTATTTCCTTTCTTGAGAATTGGTGCAACTTCCCAGTGTTTTCATATGGATATTTCGACGATCAAGCGCTTGTATCTGATTGCTAACTATGGGGCTATTGTATAAGTATACTCAGAGGAACGTTATTGGTATGCTGTCTGGATAGCAAGACTTGCCTGTATTACGTGCTTTAATCTCCTTAGTTACAGCGAGGATAGCTATTTCTAAGCTGCTCGTATTGGCAGTTGTTCTTGACTCGAATTCTAGAATATTTAGTGGTTTTCTTCCTAAACTGTCTTTAACAACTCCGTTTTAATGGTGCTGTTATCGGTAATATTACCACTGACATTGCACAGTGAAGATATTGATTGTGTCTTGCTGCTAGTGTTCTTTACATATGGCAAGAATCGCTTTTGTTTCTTCTGTCAGATTTCGACACAGTGTTTCTTTGTAGTTGCATACACTTTACCAGTATTAATAAATTATTGATACAGCACCTGTTGATAACATGTGCACACCAAGTGAGACATCGAACTAAATTATTCTGGAAGTACCAGAACGCTGAAGAGCTAACACAGTTTGATATACTCACTAAGCGCGAAGCTCTTCAAGTCAGTCACAGTTACTAGGGTGAAATGTTATTTATGAAATATTTTTGGAATGGGACATACAGTTATGTTTAGAGCACAGCTGCTTTCTTGTCTTGAGCATTGTTCACAGCTCTAGGAACCACACACAATAAAAACATCGATACATACATACACAAAATTTAAATTTTTGTTTAAAACACTGCATAACATTGTCCAAATGTAGGTTAAATGGTTCTTTGGTATCAGGCAAATGCTTGAACTGGTGTTACATTCGCGGTTGTCCATTATCAAGTGACCCGGTAACCGGCTAAATAGAACCATTACTCTACAACTGATTGGGTCTCTGATAGCTCACTGTAGTCCTTGGAGTAGAGAATGAAATACGTAAATATCAAGACTGTAACGTGCACACAAATGCGTATTTCAGCGCCAGTTCTTCGTCTAGAAGTTCATATGGGACTGCATTTATCAGAACTCCCTATAGGATGCCTCCTTATTTAACATCCTAACTTACCCATTACATGTGGACTCGAAACTAAATCAAAAGGTTTCATTAACTTAAGCGGACGCATCCACTGAACAGTATTTTTCTGTAGAGTCTTTGGAGCGGTAAGGAGGGATTTTGGGAGTGGTGCGGTACAGGAACCACAAAATAAGGTACAACTGAAAAGCTATTTATTATCAGAAAGAATTAAACTTTACAAAGAGAAAATACACAATTACACAATCGTTGAAATGTATGCGAATAAGATAATAACTAAAAATCAAGCAAGATCGCTCCACGTTGGCGGCCCAAAGTAAAGTTAAACTAAATAATTCAAAGTAATAAACAGTTGCAATCAAACTGGTAATTGCCATAAGACGTTTATACATATTCCACAGATGTATGAAGAATTTACAGAATGGTTTGATGAATGTCGTGAGACCAACCAAAGCATATACCAAAGCCCGTTCCTGGGTCTGCCCCTGGATTCGATAAAGAGGACATGATCTGCCCTGTAACTCACACATATAAGCAGAACTAAGCACTATTCTAGTAGTATACAAACACCAAGAAATAAAACAAGTTCGTCAAGAACTGAATATGTTAAACCGTATTATAGTAAAATACATACCACTAATGGATAGAACAAGTTTGGCAATCACTAACAGAGTTAAATATTATTCTAATAAAATACAAATACCAGTGAACACAATAAGTCTGATTAGCACTGATTACAAATACCTTACAGTTAACCTTAACAAAAACGGTTCAAATGGCTCTGAACACTATGGGACTTAACTTCTGAGGTCATCAATCCCCTAGATCTTAGAACTACTTAAATCTAACTAACCTAAGGACATCACACACATCCATGCCCGAGACAGGATTCGAATCTGCGACCGCACCGGTCGTGCGGTTCCAGACTGTAGCGCCTGGAACCGCTCGGCCACCCCGGCCGGCTAACCTTAACGGTAAGTGCATTAAAAACTAGTCTAATCTACATCTACATGGAAACTCTGCAAATCAAACTTAAGAACCTGGTTGAGAGTTCATCAAACCACCTTCTCAATAATCCTCTATTATTCCAATCTCGAACAGAGCGAAAAAAACAGAATACATATATCTTTCCGTGCGAGCTCTATTTTCCCTTACTTTATTATGATGATCGTTTCTCCCTATGTAGGTCGGCGTCAACAAAATATTTTCGCATTCGGAGGAGATAGTTCGTGATTGAAATTTCGTAAGAAGATTCCACCGAAACGAAAAATGCCTTTGCTGAATGAAGTCGACCGGAAATCCTGTATCATGTCAATGAAGCCCTCTCCCGTATTTCGAGATAATACAAAACGTGCTGCTCTTCATTAAACTTTCTCCGTTAATCCTATCTGGTGTGGATCCCACACCGCGCAGCAGTACACCAAAAAGAGGATGGACAAGCGTAGTGTAGGCAGTATCTGTTACGTCTTCTACGTGTTCTGCTAATAAAGTGCAATCTTCGGTTTGCCACTTCCAGAACATTTTCTATGTGTTCTTTCAAATATACATTTTTCTGTAAGTTGTGGTACTTAGATTTGACTGATTTTCATGCAACCGAAGTTTAACGGATTCCTTTTAGCGTTCACGTGGATGACCCCACATTTTTCATAACTTACGGTCAATTGCTAATATTCACACCATTCAGATATCTTCTCTAAATCCTTTTGCAATTTATTTTGACCTTGTGATGACTTTAGCAGCAACTGTAAACAACCTAAGACAGTTACTCAGATTGTCTCCTAAATCGTTTGTGTAGAAAAGATACAGTGGATGGGCTATAACATTACCTTGGAGAACGCCAAATATCGTTTCTGTTTTACTCGATGACTTTCCGTCACCTACTACGAACTGTGAGCTCTCTGACAGGAAATCACGAATCCACTCACATAACTGAGACCATATCCCATAAGCACGCAATTTGACTACAAGCCACAATGTAAAAAGGCTTCTGGAAATATAGAATGAAATTCATCTCTACTGTAAGCGTTTTGATTTCCATATTTCTGAAATAGGTAGTATGGACGAAAACAAGAGAAAAATGTTCAGTAAACACACTTCGAGAGCTATGAGCACTTGTTCAATTTCACTAATGTAAAACGCATCTCTTCGACTGAAAAAGCGATCGTAAAGTAATAAATTACTGAAGAAACTCTTATAAAGGTCACTACTTCCAGTTGACAATATGTCAAATTTTAAGTCACTGGTATCAACAGAACCCCTAAAAATCCATTTGTGATCGTTAGTTCATCGTCTCCAAACACTTACTAATGAATCTTCTACCATATGTGTAGCTCTGAATCTAACGGTTTGGGACAACTGTTAATGAAAATTCCATAGGTGTTTCCACTGGACGTAAAAAATTGCAAACCATTGAAACATTGGGATTTTAAAGCACTGTATGAGGAAAGGACATATATGCAAAATCTATATACTTAGCTACTCGTTCCTCCCTAACTCTATACGTTAAAACTTGAAAAATGAATTCAGTTTAATTCAGTTGCATTAATAATTTGAAAATGGAGGAAGATACTGGAAAGAGAAAAAAATGTATTTAGATGAGGTTCCAAACTCAAAGGAATTTCAGTTAATTGCCTAGGCGCAGAACTGTTGCTTTCGAAATATTTACGTAGATAAATCTAATAGCGGACGAGGAGGTAATGAATTGAATGGGTCAAAACAGATATTTACGGGCCAGCTTGAATAAAAGAAGTAATGAAATAAAATCGATAACGGATTAATACCCAAATAAGGTCGCCCCACATTGGACGCCGGAGATATAATGGATTCAGACAGCCAGAAGGATTGATAAGCAAATGTCCCCCCCACTCTGGGCGCCAAAAACGTAGTAAATTAAAGTAGAATATGGTAAATACATGGACACATTTACATCTAATATTACTCACAGATCAATAGTACAAGTATGATCACGACTAAGCAATTAGGCAATGATGGGGGAGGTAATTAACAACTTCGTCTCACGATTTGACAGATTTGGCGTTACTTGCCGACAAGGGTGGCTTAAGCAATATTGGCGCGAGGTCTGGCTGAATAGGATGGGATATGTAACTAAATTTTATAATCACTAAATTTTACTTTCAGTAGGTCAGATTCCCACAAAAGCAATAAATACAAAAAAAGTCGGTGCCTTCTATTGAATTACACCAGCTGCGATCACTATGAGCTAGGTACGCGTGACACCTACTCATATTTTGAGTTCTCCAGCACTTTCACGAATTGTTATAGTGACAGCTGTGCAAATCACGCCAAAGGGCTCGATTGTCAACAGGAGAGGAAAAACATCATAGGCTGTTGCCGCCTACCCTTAACTTTCAACATTCAAACTAATCAAACATGTCCAAATATACATTTCAAGTTTTACTTTCGAGGTAAATGCTCCGCAGTCCGTGCGACGTTTCTGTCGTGTCCTCGAGGGCGTGGGTATCACTCATCATTCACGTTAAATCATTCAACTCTACCCATCACATGAAAATACAAAAACAAAACGTGAGTACATCATATTAAAAATAGGCATAAACTAAAGAAATATCATCAAGTAAATGGCAACGACAAGCGGGAGCTGTGTTATAATCCAATGCAAGGGCGAGTCTTACACTCGCTACTGCTGATGGCTCCTCTTAGCTTCGCGCAGCATGGAGAGTCATCACACACACACACACACACACACACACACACACACACACACAATGACACGCTCGATGTTTTATTTCTGTACATCCATACCAACATCGTACTGTCGTCCCCACACAAACCACTATCTGATCACAATAAATACGTACTAATTTCAATGACATGCCACATTCACAAAATGCTGTGTGTTTATAATCTTTAAAAATAATCACCTACATGCAAATGATGTATCCACGGACCCCTCCCATCGCCTTCACGGTTTGAGAACTCGTCTAGTCTAGTTTTAGTAACACTCTCTCCTGTTACTGGTGGGTGGGCGTATCCCACACACTCGTGGAACGCCTTTCTCTGTCACAACGCAATCTCTGTCGCATTCTCCGTTCCATATGAACGTCTCTGTTACTGTGGGAGGTTCACTTCCAACTCTTACAATTGTCTTAGCACGCTTCCCGTGGTTCCGTCAGCTCGTGGATTGACTGCGCCCTCGAGCTCTATGTACTAGCATTTTCTTCTCCATATGCGTGTCCCGCATCTCAGGAGTGGCGTGAGATGTTGGAGGAACTTACTCATGAACGGTCTCTGGCGTTCTAAACCCTGGAAGCGCTTGTAAGAGGCTAAACCGCGAGCAGCCGCAACGTGTCTTTCAGATTTCGTCTAATAATTGTCTATTGGTTCCCGTGCTCAATCTATAAAAATTTGCTTGCCCTCCTCACACATTACATTACATGCACCTAAGTGCCCTTCGCATTACACGCGACCTGAAATTTTAACAATTTGGAGACAGTTTCCGAGGTCCAGTTCACAGTCACGGCTTTGTGTGAGTAAATAATTGGCGATTACAAAATCGAGTGACAACTCAACGATAATAATGGTATTTTCACGATAGTTTATCCTTCCGTCATTTAACGACGCCAGGACCTATTTTTCAACTATCTGCTGTTTTGCTCCGAACGCTGGAAACAATGAGATTCCTCTCAAGTTGTTTCCGGTATTGGAAAACATTCTCCACCGGTTTTGAGTAAATGGACATCGAAGGTGCTGGCACTTTCGAACTGTTCAAGGATTTTTAATATTTACTCGATGTTATACAGTAGAATGAGCTCAAGTAGAAAACGATGAATGGTAGGATCTCAAAATTTGACTGGGCTTGTAATAAGAAGCCGATCAGTTTTCGAGCGAAGTGAAGAGATTACAGCGCGGGTCATAAACAAGAAGAGTTACATATGCTAGGGGACTTGGACCGTTACTACAAATATGCTTGTCAATCTGGTGGAAAAAGTAATGCATGATGCTAGACAACAGTTGGGTCGAAGGACAGATTCTATACAGATTTAACATGAAACACAGAAAACAGCCGAGACATAATTATTCTTTGCGTACGATGGCGGGACCGATGGCCCTAGCAGTCTCGTCCCTTCAATCCCACAAACCAACCAACTAACCGTACGATGGCAGTTGACTGGCCAAAAGATTATAAGATGGGGCAACATAAAGAGAACAAGAAATCAAGAAAGATCCGGAATAAAAGACATCCTGGAGAAACTACAGTGACGGTGCCAAATGGTACGACACTGCCAAAGTTGAACGAAAAAAAAAAAGCACAAGTGTCACAGGGAACTGACTCAAAAGGCAGTGGTAGGATTTCCAGTAATAACAAACAAGATATAAACGCTTATTTCATATGCTACCGATTGTTAACACAAAATGCAATAATGCTATACCCGAATAAAAAATAACAAAGACAACAACGAAAGGACATACTGTTACACCAAAACACACGCTTTCTCTAAATTCCTTCCTCCCACTGGCACTCATTCACTCTCATCTCCCACTCCTGTTGCTTTTCTCTTTCCTGCATTTTCATCTATATCTTTCTTCTTGATTTGCTTCTCCTCTCTCTTGCACACACACGCACTTCCAGCCAAACAAGTGCACCATAATCTAAATTTCCGTGGTTTGGTGGCTCGTCAGATGGTGCCAGATCCGCACACGTGAACGTCCTGCACCAAGGGAACTTGGTGCGTGCACGCAGCCGACCAAGCGGCACCGAAATTCGCTCGGCGGGCGATAGTGACAGCAGGCAGGAATCATTTGTGAACAGTGAAGCAGAGACAGTCTGAAGACAGCGCTGTGCCCATCAGCAGCAGCTGATGGATAACACTGTGTGAGCGACGACGTACCCACGGAGGGCGCGTCGTCGAGTACGTCTTCGCCTCGAGCGGCTGGTTACATAGCTGATCGTCAAGCAGCAGACTCGCTGGTCTTCAAGTGTGCACCTGGAAAGGGGTGACTGCCGATTCGCCGATGGCAAAAGGTGACAGATGCCCCGTATTTTTGAAGGACTGGAGTGGCCGCTATTGTCGTAGTGTCTCAAGTAAGTGTGTTGCGGAGAAACGGAACGGGACGTATTGGAAGATGATGATGTTGGTGATCCGTGGGTAGGGCGCTATTCTGGTAGAGAGGCTGTAGGAGCACAATGGTGGCTGGATGCTGACAATACGAGCATGCAGTTCCCGAGGCTGAAAGCACGGGCACAAAGAGGTTGGTTCCTGGTTGTTCCCAGCGAGCACGGACCGGGCCAAATTTTGGATTGTTTGTGAATCTACCGTACAGCGCTTCCCAAGCACCGGTCTGCCTGGTACACAGCCGGCGTTGTACTTACAGGAAAAAGAGCTACATAGCGTATGTGTGCAGTGAAAATGATCTTACACTGATCGTAACTGAGTTTGTTTGTCATTATTACACCTGATTATGAGTCTTCATAGTTACATAGTTTTGGGCAGCTCTTCTAATAATACTGGGTTTGCGCGCGCGCGCTCGTGTGTGTGTGTGTGTGTGTGTGTGTGTGTGTGTGTGTGTGTGTGGTGTGTGTGTGTGTCTGCTTGCAGCTTTTGGACGCTCAACACCGATGTTATCAGCACCCATACACATATTAAAAGAAACGAATATGGTGGAAATCTAGTACAACACAGAAAAATAAAATCGATGAGAAAAGGAACATACACTACTGGCCATTAAAACTGCTGCACCAAGAAGAAATGCAGATGATAAGCGGCTATTCATTGGACAAATATATTATACTAGAACTGGCATGTAATTACATTTTTACGCAATTTGGGTGCATAGATCCTGAGAAATCAGTACCCAGAACAACCACCTCTGGCCGTAATATCGGCCTTGATATGTCTCGGCATTGGGTCAAACAGAGCTTGGATGGCGTATACAGATACAGCTGCTCATGCAGCTTCAACACGATACCACAGTTCATCAAGAGTAGCGTATTGTGACGAGCCAGTTGCTCACCCACCATTGACCAGACGTTTTCAGTTGGTGAGAGATCTGGAGAATGCGCTGGCCAGGGAAGCAGTCTAACATTTTCTGTATCCAGAGAGGCCCGTGAAGGTCCTGCAACATGCGGTCGTGCATTATCCTGCTGAAATGTAGGGTTTCGCAGATCGAATGAAGGGTAGAGCCACGGGTCGTAACACATCTGAAATGTAACGTCCACTGTTCGAAGTGCCGTCAGTGCGAACAAGAGATGACCTAGACGTGTAACCAATGGCACCCCATACCATCACACCTGGTGATACGCCAGTATGGAGATGACGAATACGCGCTTCCAATGTGCGTTCACCGCGATGTCGCCAAACACGGATGCGACCATCATGATGCTGTAAACAGAACCTGGATTCACCCGAAAAAAATGAAGTTTTGCCATTCGTGCACCCACGTTCGTCGTTGAGTTCACCATCGCAGGCGCTACTCTCTGTGATGCAGATTCAAGGGTAACCGCAGCCATGGTCTCCGAGCTGATAGTCCATGCTGCTACAAACGTCGTCGAACTGTTTGTGCAGACGGTTGTTGTCTTGCAAACGTCCCCATCTGTTGACTCAGGGATCGGGACGTGGCTGCACGATCCGTTACAGCCATGCGGATAAGATGCCTGTCATCTCTACTGCTAGTGATACGAGGCCGTTGGAATCCAGCACGGCATTCCGTATTACCCTCCTGAACCCACCGATTCCATATTCTGCTAACAGTCATTGGATCTCGATCAACGCGAGCAGCAATGTCGCGATACGATAAACCGCAATCGCGATAGGCTACAATCCGACCTTTATTAAAGTCAGAAACGTGATGGCACGCATTTCTGCTTCTTACATGAGGCATCACAACAACGTTTGACGAGGTAACGCCGGTCAACTGCTGTTTGTGTATGAGAAATCGGCTGGAAACCTTCGTCATGTCAGCACGTTGTAGGTGTCGCCACCGGCGCCAACTTTGTGTGAATGCTCTGAAAAGCTTATCATTTGCATATCACAGCATCTTCATCCTGTCGGTTAAATTTCGCGTCTGTAGCATGTCATCTTTGTGGTGTAGCTATTTTAATGGCCAGAAGTGTATATGATGAACCGCCAAAGAAACGGTATTGGCATGCCTATTCAAATGCGGAGGTATGTAAACAGGCAGATTATGGCACCTATATAAGACAACGAGCATCTGGCGTAGTTGTTAGATCGGTTACTGCAGCTACAAAGGCAGGTTAGCAAGATTTAAGTGATCAAAAGGATCCGGAAGGTTTTCCACAGGTCATGAAGAAGTTCTCCGCTCCGTCTTATATAACGCGCTGATGGTACCGCCGCGGTCGAGTGGTTGTAGGCGCTTCAGTCCGGAACCGCGCTGCTGTTACGGTCGCTGGTTCGAATCCTGCCTGGGGCATGGGTGTGTGTGAGGTCCTTAGGTAAGTTAGGTTTAAGCAGTTCTACGTGTGGGGGACTGATGACCTCAGCTATTAAGTCCCATAGTACTCAGAGCCATTTGAACCATTTTGGGTACTGCCGCGCATGCGCTGAAGTCGCCCAGCGACAGCGCCCTCGCTAGTGGAACTGCAAGACTCAGCTGCCGTCGATACTGTCACTGGCAGCAGCTATCGAAGTCTTCTGGCGTCTTCCTCTCGAGCAAATTTCGGAGATGACGGAATTCCACGGCATATTCAATTGGAACCACTGTCATGGTTCATTATATTTCCCGCGATGCGTATTTCAACGGATTCTTTGGTAATTGTTGCTGTGCCCTAAATCGAAGTTTTGTCATACTGCATTGAATGTCCATTGGGAATACAATCTTCCGCAACTGCAGACTTACTGGGTTGCAGAAGGCGATTGCAACGTTGATGTTCCGTACAACGCTCTTCCACTGTAAGCGTTGTCTGTCATATATACGCCACACCACATTGACACGGTATTTTGTAAATTCTCGCCTTCCGCAGTACCAAATCATCGTTCACTGATCCCAGCAAATCCGAAATCTTAGAAGGTGGACAAAAAACCACTTTCGCATGAAAATTATTAAGAATTCTCGCTATTTTGAAGGAGATATTTCCAATGAAGGGAACAAAAGCTAGGGACCTCGCTGGCGTGTTCTCCTCCTTATCCACTTCCCGGTTCCTGGCTTTAGTTTCGTCATACACCGTATGACACAAACAATTTCGCATGAATCCACATCCGTTGATGGTTAAACGATTGAAAAGACGTTAGCGGGGGTTAATGACGCATGCACGGACCGCTGAAGAAGCGAGAGTAGCCACGGACGGAGTGCCCGAGGATATTCGAGTACAAACAACGATGGCAGACGGACGTGTACTAATAGCGTGGTCGCCAGTGGAAGTGCGTGCTGTTACCCGGTATGAATGGTCACGTGGGACTAGTGTGTGCCGTCATGCATTAACACCTACAGGCGGTGTAAGGTGAAGAGGTCACGTCTCGTCAAATGATTGGGCGCTGGTGTTGCATGTTCGGAGAAAAAAGCCAGATTGTGGAGGATGAAGCTCGAAGTGGGCTCCCTTAACATCCACGCATCCATGAATGGATACAATATTCCTGATCGTGCGACAATTCCTCGCATCACGGGGCACAGATTTTAGCCACAGTGGATTCTTGAAACGGATTGTACTCTTCGACGACTGTCTCATTGTTACTGGCGCCTATGTCGAAAAATAGTACAAAGTACTTAGGTCATGATACCATTGTGTATTTGTTTTTGGCAATAAGTTTTCAGTGTGAAAAACAATGACAAATCTAACTCTTGGTACATTCCTTGTAGAGAGGTTGTGTAAAACTTCAAGGGATGACAGTAACTCAGTCATCCAGAGTAATACTAGAGCCATCTTGTTGCGTAGCTCGTTACTGAAAGTCTTTTGTGTTTTCGATAAATTCAATTAATTTTCATATAGAAAAGTAGGATGTTTTCACAATTTAGATAACATTACATGAACGCCAAGCAAGATTATTTCTCGATTCACTGATCGTAAATGCCCACGGTTACATTGATGGTCCAATAGCTGGTTGGTGAACTGTTCGCGAAACTTAATGTTAGAGGGCAACGTCCCCTCTACATTGAGAGGTTTAACATGGAGCAGAGAGGAAACTAATAGTGCCGTTTTGGAAAGAACAGTGTTTATATTGTTCTGATGTGATTTGTAGAAACTACAGCGAACGTAAATTGGAATGAACAGAGTTGTGTACCGTCACTACTGATCACGTGTTTTAGCAGCTATCCTGGGTGAACGATTGTGGTCATCCATATCGATTTGCAATTTGTGATTTCTCTTCCATCACCATGGGAGTTCATTAAAGAGGTTAGCTTTATCTGTCAAACTCACTGAGCCGAGAAATCGAATTAAAGCAGCAGCTGCAGAACTGATTCGCAATGCTGATTGAGTTTGAGAAGAAAACGCTTTCAGGATGGATTTCTACTGCATCAAAACAGGACGGTGAATTTAGTTACTGCAGTATCGACTGTAAGCGGATATCTGCAGTTATTTCAAAATGTTACAAAGTTAGGTCGGTTTCACTTCGGCTTGATACAATCGCAGTAACAACGGAACGGTCGTTTATCTACTTTTATTCCACGTTTCTACCTTCCCCTTATTTATTTGAGGCTGATTTTTTTACAACACCATATTTCGTGAAGAACAGCATTCCACATTGCTAAACACGTTTCGAAAATACAGAGATTCACTTCCAAAAACATGTCTTTGTTTGCAGTTTCGTGTCTGAATAACTCGGCTTCTTTGTGTGGATTTCATCTGACAGCGTTTGGTAGTATTCGGTGAATGTAAAGCCCTACATGAAGTATCTAAGGTGTTTCGCCCTTTCCACTTTCATTAGCGACACACTGTGGTTGGAAAAACTCTCATTTGTTTGCAGCTAGTGGATATGTTTCTTTCGCATGCTTACTATTAGAAACTTGAAATCTCTTCTTCTGGTTCAACATCCCTTATGTTTTACTCAAAACTCGCAACTTTTGTGAACACATGTTACAGTCGTACTTCTCTCTAACAATCTAATCCAGTTTTCGTAACAGCTACAATGAGATCCCATTACTTTTTGTGCACACCCCAGAGAAACCGTTTCAATCTTTTCTGATATAGATTATTACCGTACTAGTTTTTTTTATTTCCATCTCCTCTCTGGACCACGATATAATTTTTTGTACGTTTCGTTTAAATAGGAAGCCAATCCAAAGGTATTATTTTAGTTCATTTCAAACTATAGTCGTAGACAGAGATGTAACTCCTATCGGTGTCAGTCTGACTGCAAATTATCCCTTCTATTTTCTGTAATCTGGAGAAAAATCATGCTTTGCACTAGTGATATAATGTAACCCTACATTCTAATAATTTTATATAATTTTTTCATTAAAAATAGTTGATTACAAGAGTGTACCATCTTTTCAATAATAGATATTATCTACTAGTCTTACGTGTGTGACATTATATTGGACAGTAAAACAAAAGAAAATGAGGATCCGATGGTGATTAAATTGAGGTCTCCAGCTTCTACCGATACTAGGTTATAACATATTTGCTCTTATAACATCTGTGCAATGGTTTCATACATTATCGCTTAACACTATGATGTTACCGTTAAATATGGTTTCGTTAGGCAAAATAGGGAATTAAGTTCAAAATGACAATTTGTAGCTACAATTTGAGATGTATAACAAAATTTCCAAGTACATTTTAAGCCATTTTAATGTTACATGGATGATGTTTGCAGTTTATGTGCAAAGTGAATTGATTCAATACATAACGATATTTAAAAATTTAGTGTATTTAAAATGTCATTTATATCTAATTTCAATTAAAATCAACTTTTACCAGTTGCAATAGCTAGAAAATACATTTTTGTAGTTTTTGAAGAATCTTGTTTTTATTCATTTATTTTTTAATCGAATACTACGTAAAAAACAATGCGACTTCTCTCTTGTGCATAAAAAATTAAACTCAGTGTAGAAAAGCAAAAGCTTACATTGCAAACTCCATTCTCAAATGTTACTTTGCTAATTAAGTGCAGATAAATTACCACAGTTTACTTCCTGCACCACTGCAAATATTAGTGATACACGAGGGTGCGCTGAAAGGTGTGAAACTCTGACAGCTTTTTAAATGAAACAAACGTTATCGATGTCCTACATCTTTATTCTACATGTCTACTTATTTCTTTCTCAAGATAGTCACCATGGTGACCACATTTACCCCAACGAGAGACCAGTTTATTGGTAACGTCGCTGTGGAATGTTTGATTTTTGCCAGAGCCATAGCCTCACCTCTACTAGCACCGCCTCATCTCTGTGAAAGTGAAGTCCTCGAAGGTGATCTTTGGACTTTGGAAACAGTTGGAAATCAAACCAATACATTCAGTCTAACTGCGGCGGGGTACAGCATGAGCCATCGTTCCAAATCACTCGTTTCCAATCATCCACTAACGAGGACCATTGCTCTTTCCACTACCTCAAGCTTCGCTTAGCTCTGACCTACAGAAATATGCGGCTTATGAGGAGCTGATCAATCGAAGTCTCCTTCTTTTTAAGTATCTACCCATAGTCACTGTGTTAGCTGAACTACTGGTAGCACTGTGAAACTTACAAGTCATTCCATCCGTTTATTTCAGGCCACTTTTTATGGCCATCACCACCAATACTCGAAGATCCCTCTTCGTCAGTACATGAAGTCTGCCTGGTCTATTTCACAACCGCAACACCAAGAGTCGACTTGGACAGCTTCAGAAGAGTTTAAATGCCCTGATGGATTTGTTACTCAGGTGATGACTAGACAACGTGTAACCTCCCTCTTACTAATCGAGCTATCCTGCTTGCGATATAAAATATGACCGTGGATCGCGTGTATGCCTAATGGAATTTTTCTAATTGTATAAGGCTACCTTTGCCGAAGACGTGATACCGATAAGTAGGAAGAAAGTGTACGACCGATCCTTCTGATGGAAAGTCTACTAAAAATAAAAGTAATTAAACCGAATATGGCTATAATTTGGGAAAATGAAAGTTATTTTGTGCATTCACTCACGAACAGCTGGCCGGAGTGGCCATGCGGTTCTAGGCGCTACAGTCTGGAACCGAGCGACCGCTACGGTCGCAGGTTCAAACCCTGCCTCGGGCATGGATGTGTGTGATGTTCTTAGGTTAGTTAGCTTTACTTAGTTCTAAGTTCTCGGCGACTGATGACCTCAGAAACTAAGTCGCATAGTGCTCAGAGCCATTTGAACCATTTTCACTCACGAACAACACCGGACAGAAAACGGGTACCACTGATCATGAATCCTAAAGTTACACTAATGAACGAAAAGGGAATAATTAACGGTCGCCAGCCCACTAGGGTAGTTTACATCCAAAATCCTGTACGAGATGATGGGAAAGAAAAACATGTATTATTATACACTGACGTGGCAACTGTATGCTGTTACTTTTTTTTACACTAATTTTAAGTGAGTATGTAATGATAAAGGAAACTGAGAAGTTGCTCTTACGTTATGTTTGGAATTAAATTTTGAAAAAGGCAATCGAGTAATGATTTGAAAATATACAATTAAACAATGACTCTCAGTGACCTCAGCATAATGGCATCAAAGAAATTTAGAAAAAAAGCAAGCGCTTTTTACTTTGCCGTTACATATTTTGCAACTTGGATTTCGTGTTATTGTTTGAACAACTAAGCCTTTTTTACTGACTTGAACAGAATTAAATATTAGAATACGTACCAAACCAAACAGCCATGTGCTCCAAGCTATATGTAAATAAATAAAACTTCCGCACTTTTAATTTGTGCATTTTTTTAGATTTCGATTTTTTTCTAGTGATTGATTCTCAAACTTGAAAATGAAATTGCTTTACTTTAGTCATATAATAAAGCCACTGTTGTACAACAGTTAATTGATAGTAGACTAAGGCAAAAATTCTTAAAAGAGAAGTTATTCTTTAATAAACTGCCTGTAACTATTCAATTTGTTTCTTATGACACTCAGTTAGCATATTAGGAAAAAAAAGGGAACAAGGATCCTGCTTGGTAACAATGTCTGGAGGCAATGAGGGCACAATCACCCTGAGTTTAACTGATTATTATTTAAATTAATCTTATCAATCAAATCACATTCAGTTGTGCTGCTGGGTTAGCTGTTAATACTTTCTACCAATGAACAGTCTTACTTCAGTGCTGTGCGTACGACGAAACTCAGAGCCGACGACGAAACTGTGTTACTGAAACTGCTGCTGTTGTTGAAGACTGTTGCATATTGTGGAGCCACGGCTAATTATAGGATCGGGCAATCGTAATTAATACAGCCTCTTCCGCCCGTCCACTGTCCGTACTCCTGCTCTAGACATCTGGCCGGCGCGTGTACATGATGCCTCCGAAAATGGTACTCTCTGCTGCGAGAGCGTTGACACTACACTTCTGCACACTACAATTGCTGGAACCCGTCTCGCTCTCTCCGCGAGCTCTGCGTAACAACTCCCTACCCAAAGATTTTAAAACGCAAAAACACTGCTATTACCGTTGCTAGTCGATGCAAATAACAATTCCTCTGGCTCTTTCCCCAGAGCTTACAAATTTCACAGTAAAACATAGATAAATAGAATGAAATATCAACAGACTTCTACCTAAATGTATACATACAGTGAAGCAATGTCCTTACTTATTAAGCATTTAAATTAGAAATATTTACATTCAATTCCAAAAAAGTTATATATCTGTAGTAGGTGCCATGCATCCTGCATTTTCGGTGTTACAAACGTTCAAAGTCACCGAGCTTAGCTGGTCGACCCATTCCACTGTTACTACTCCTCTTGATTGACAGGCAACTTATTTACATCGACTACACTGGCGGGCTCGCCTCTCGTGACGTGTCAATTCCTCTTCACTTAGGGGTGTCCTTATACTTTTCATCGTGTAGCTTACATTATGAAATATCATACTCTGTGGGGACCATGACGTAGGATACGGCACTGCAGGACTTTGTTTCACTGGTAGGTACCAAATAGACGGACACTATCTCTCAGATTGTAATATCCAATGTAAATCAGCTCAAACGTTCGGCGTGATAGGAAGTTATTGGTGCCATGCCAGCATTCTGGCCACGGCATTACAGGTGCTGCCAAGGCTACTTTAGTCTTCTGATGCTGCATTCATTTGAGGGAATGTCCCTTACGTGTTCGCTGGGGGATGCAGAATCTTCATTGAGATAGTTTCCCGGTAAGTTCACTGGTCAGTAATTCGTTTAACATATTCACTCAGTAGTTAAAATTTGTGAACTTTGAATGTCGCACCATTCTCTATAGTGTTGCTCTCTGTAGATATGTTCAAATCTTGAGATATTCATTTGCCCGCCAAAAGTTGTTGAATAATTTTTTTTTTCAGAAACTGTTTGAGATGAACATAGTACTTGTTTTTGTCGGTAAAAAGGCAAATGCTGAGACCCAAGAGGCGGAGGGAACTATAAACACAACTGGAGTACGTTACGTTGCGGTATCGTATCACTGAAACTTAATAAATAGCTAAAATCGTAGGTGTTATAGCAGACTTTCTTCTCAGTAAGTCACAAGTATGCTTAAGGAACATCTAGAATATATACGGAGCTGTGGCCTAGATACGCTTCTCCTTCTCCTTGGTGCGTTGACCTTAGAAATTTCCGTCTTAATACGCGCACCGCCTGCCGCTTACGTATTCATAACCTGCTTCACACCTGTACTCATACCTGAGCCGGCTCCGTCTAATTGCTTTTCCGAGCGAATGCGCCCAGGTACAAAACAAGTCGGCTCGTGGAAGCGCTTAAAGCAGAGCGGAGCGAGCAAGCTCCTGGTTGGCGCGGCAGAGGCGGATCGGACGGTGGAGCCCCTGCAGAGGTTAGAAATGCATTCCGCACAGCGCGAGCCGCCAGTAACCTGGAAAATTAACGCCTGGAATTCCCACCCAAGTTCCAACTCGGCTGACGTAAAGCAGATGTATCGGGACGGCTGGCGGTTACTTCTCTCGTGTGTGAGTGCTCCGATTACGTTAGGGGCTAGTTCTCGGAGATCTAGACTTACGGCGGTGTGAAAACTGATTACTGTACCTCTAGCGCCAGTGGCACAACTAGGGTAATGCGTTCAAGGCAAACTGCTACTTTTCGATCCCCTCTATCCCACTCCCCCTTCCATCACACCACTGACAAGACCCCATTTTTAGTCTAACACTGTTTAGCCTGTTTTATTTGTTTATTGAATTTGAAGCACATCAGCACTTCGTTATAATTGCAATCTTGAGAGGGATTGTGAAAAAATCCGAATCTTTCATGCTCATGATTGCATCCATGTTCTGAAAACGTGTATAATACAAGCTGCCTGCACTTTTCATGTAAAGTTTCCTGAATGGTAATATTATTCTCAATATACTTATATGGATATAGTGTCTGTTCTTTCGGATATGTCCATATAAGTATATAGTTCTGGCAATACCGGCCATGACCTTCTTCTGTGCAGATGCACACATATTACCCGAACTTTTACGGGACTTGGTAAGAATGTCTTTCACGAGTTATGAGTGTGTTGGGTAGGGACACTGCGAATGTAGTGTGTGGACATGTAAGGTGAGAACGTGGGTCTCGCTGGAGGCGTGTGCGAGACAGTCTCTGCAGTCGCACTTGTCACTGGGCCCTCAGTGGCTCAGATGGATAGAGCGTCTGCAATGTAAGCAGGAGATCCCGGGTTCGAGTCCTGGTCGTGGCACTTAATTTCACCTGTCGCCGTTGATATATATCAACTTCTGTCAGCAGCTGAAGGTATAATGTATAATTCTAATTTTATTATTCTCAAATACATTCCTCTCACTCGTCTTGGATCTTGATTACTGGAGCACCACTGATGTCTGTCGATGCCTGAAAGGTACTTACGCGGCCTTATTTCACACACACTCACACACAAATAAAATTAACGACCAGCAGTAGGTGTGACAGGGAGACGGAACTAAAAGAAGTATCCCAGAAACACACTTTTATGTGTATGAAATTTTTTTCACAATCCGAGCATAGTTCATCACACGATGCGTGGAACAAAAGTCACTGAAGCTACACTGTGATCAGCATTAAAGGATCACTTTTTCGAAATCCCGTAATTGTCTCCCACTGCGATGCACATTTGGTTCAGAGGTGCCTACAACCTTCTTCTGTAATGGTCAAAAGCGTAGCAACCTGCCACGTGTCCCTAGGGCGTGACGAAGCTTAAAGCACCGAGGTGTCGACACATGCGGAAAAAATTACAGAGTTCAGAAATAAATACGTGTAACGTGGGTTAATGATGCCCCATCTGCACCAAATTTCACTACAATTCTGCCCAACACCACCATGGACGTGTCAAACGATGAGGAGATCGCCACATCATTCTTGCCCACATTTCACCATCCTTTTGAGGACTCTGCGATGGAGATCAGAACGGCGACACCGACCATGGAAAACGCGATTTACTTACGAGTGGTCAAGGGAAACACTTCAGACGCACCGCCGCCCAGAATCGACAAGAAAAGGCCTCAGGGGTGGCAAAAATGGCGTCTATGAAACCACTTCTCTCTTTGGAACGTTGATTCTTGCGCATTTAGTAGTCGGAAATGACAGTTTGCAGTGCACTGCGCAACAAGAAGACAAACTTGACAACCTCTGACACTGCTGACTTCTCCTTGACTCTTCGACCGTTCTCTAAAGACATCAGGACCTAACAACCACTTTGTCCGTGATCTCACCTACCTGTAGCGCAGTGTGACCGTACATTTTTCTCTGTTGTACAGGCTGGAACCACTAGGGACCGTTAAAAATCATTCGAAGATATCTGAATGTGATCCGAAGCGGCATAGAGTTCTTACGCTTTTTCAATACTCCTGTTTCACACTCTCCTGTGGCGAGCTCACGAACGGGTGCGACTTTGACATATGCGCGAATAAAACGGCAAAGAGTCTCTCGACGGTCCCGCAGTTCGGTAACAAACTCGATGAAAACCGCCTCCCCCCGCGCCTTACATTTATTCATAATTACGAAAATCTTCCTTCTTCGCAGAGAAAACCTACAAAGTGGTGCTAGACGCCTGAAGTGTATCAGGTGGTCGCCTATCCTTTGGTGTCGATTATGAGCGGTGATGTCTCTGAAACGTTTTCATCGACCACTCATAAGAAAACCGCATTATTTCAACCCTGGGAGTGGCGGTTCTGACTTCCATTGAAAAGACGTAAAACGAACGGGAGAAATGTGGGCTACAGGGGCTGGTGAAATGTGGTGCCAGTTGAACACCATTAACCCACTTTATACGTCAGATGAACTTTGAGCAGTCTGTGGGCCTCGTCGCACAGTGGAAGGTTTCAGGCACCTTTGAGCCAAATTAGAAACTACACAATGGGAGACAATTACGGGATGTCGAAAAAGTGATCCTTGATTCTGTTGCTCAATGTATTATGTTTTTTCCTTTCTTTTCTTGTAGGTATCGAAGCGTATCACAAACTGCATAACATCATCTACAGTCAACTGGAGAGCCGTTACTATAATCTGAGAGAACTGTTTGTAAATTTATATTATTATGAGTTAAAGTCATAGAAACATCCTGTGAAACACGTAGGGATATTATGAATATATACAAAAGACGCTAACCATAAACAGTTCTTAATTAGAGAATAATGTCTCGTCCAATGACAATGGCTCATTTTAATATATGCTAACCTCTACAGATGCAAATATCAAAGTGAGTGTCGATAGGACGCAAACAGTCGAATGTAAGTCAATGTAGTCCTCCGTTAACCACAGCTGGCTGCGATAAGGAAATCGACGAGCAGTGCCTTCTGCTATGGATGTGGTGGGGTTACCCGTACCTGTATTTTACGTATGAAAACATGTCTGCTAGTATGATGCACAATTAAAATAAATAAAGTGTTAAATTATTGTTTACAAGGCCACACAATTTCTTAAAAACGCAGTTACTAAGACATTACATCTTACATGAGAATTACTGAATGTGGCACATATTGTCTGCATGTGAGAAACAATATATGTACATCAGGGTTGCAAACTCGTGGTCCTCTCAGCCTCGTGATGCCAACTGAGAAGCTAATGGACCGAATAGTAGCGGCTATGGTCAAAGAAAACCATGATAACAACCGGGAGAGTAGTGTGCAGACCACACACCCCTCGTATCAGCATCCTCAGGTATGACACGGCTGTCGGATGGCCCCAATGGGCCACTCGTGTCCTAAAGACGGAGTGCTTTAGTGCTCAGGGTTGCAATTGTGCAATTAAAATAGGTAGTAACTTAAAGGGAACAACCATGTTGATAGCAGGATCGCAATGTGAGTCGACATGATTTGTGTAGTCATTAAGTACTATATTCGAGCTAAATAAAGAATAGTAGCGAGAGTAGACAGCTAATATCTACGATAAGAAACTAGTAAATAAAATAACAATATTTACAATAAATACAAATTTTTAAAAATATGGGGATGTTTTGTTTAACTGCGCAAGACGATACAAGAGAGGCGTAGTGAATCACGAAGAGGTTTACTATTGAAATATCGAGAGAGCACTTTCCGCGACTAGTCGAAAAACATATTACGACCCGCGAAATGACTACGACGAGAAAATTCGAGTAATTATAACTAATACAGAGGCTCACCGGCAACCATTTCTTCCTACGCGGCGTTCGGGAGTGAAACAGGGAAGGAGAGACCGGTTAGTGCTACCAGAAGTACATTTCGCCACACTCCATTGGGTGACTTGTGATGCAGAAGCCACAAAGATCAGCCTGTTTTTACACAATTCAAAATTACATTTATGGATGGCACATACACATACGAATATATGTATATCGCAACCCATAACTAAGCTACATTGTCTTATGTGGGTAAATGCATTGCCTGTAACCTGTGACAAAAGCGGTAATATGGCGGATGGGAAGACATTTACTCGTCTGCGATACCTGTGATTGTTTTTATAGGTGAAAAACGTTTATGATCTAGACGTATGTATCTAGATGCCGTCCCGTCGATATGTTTAACGAATAAGTCCAAAAATTCCAGCTCTTCCGTTCCTGGTTTGTTTTATTAATTTTAATGTTTTATTACCCTTTACACAGATTATCGTTTTATGTTTATATATTTTTACCTTTTTCCGTTAATTCTATAGAATTCCCTCCATGTATTTACAGAGTGTTTCCTTTTATATAATTTTTTTACACTCGTGGGAACTTATTTTCAGGTAATAAACGTTTTAACCTGTAAAACCAAGCTCGCTTGTCACAGACGAGCGAATATACTATGCTCTAGACTGTCGACTGTGCCTCAGAATATAGGCAATGCATTCACTCACGTAAGATATTCCACCGTATTTTTTGGTTGCGACGAATATTTTCATATCTGTACGTGCCACACATAAATGTAATTTGGATTATGTTCGTACAGGTTGATCATCGTGGCCTCTGTTCTCTCTGCGTATGCTACTTGTTACTCAAACTATCCCCACATTGCCGGCTGAAGTGACCGAGCGGTTCTAGGCGCTACAGTCTGGAGCCGCGCGACCGCTACGGTCGCAGGTTCGAATCCTGCCTCGGGCATGGATGTGTGTGATGTCCTTAGGTTAGTTAGGTTTAAGTAGTTCTAAGTTCAAGGGGACTGAAGGCCTCAGAAATTAAGTCCCATTGTGCTCAGAGCCATTTGAACCATATCCCCACATTTAAAAAAATAACAATTCGATACATCTTGTAAATATTATTTATTTTGTGTAATACTGTCTTATAGTAGATCGTAGTTGTCTCTTGGCGCTAATAAACTGTATTTAGCGCGAATATAGTACTTAATGACTACACAAAGCTTGTGAGCCAACACTGTGATACTGCAGGTATCGACTAGGTTGTTACCTTTAAGTTAATATACATTTTAACTCTTCAGCTGCAAATATGATGTACATGTTATTTGTCATCTGCACAAGATGTATGCTGCATTCTGTAATCGGTCTGTAAGATGTAGTGTCTTATTAATTGCGTTCGTAAAGAGCAGTATTGCGTTGTAAACGATAATATTACACTTAACTTATTTTAATTGCTATCAGACATGTCTACATACGTAAAAGACAGCCGCAGATAACTGCACAGTATCTATAGCTGAAGGCAGTGCCCATCGACTTCCATATCCCTCACAACCCGGTGCCGCAACGTATTTGGCTGACAGTGGACTACATCAACTCGCATTCGGCTTCGTGGTAATCCGTTTGTGTTCTTTTAACCATCATTGCCACGCTCACATTGATACATGCACTCGTAAGGGCAGCATGTATTAAAATGAGACGGTGTCATTTTGCAATAAGTTCTTCTGTATTTAAAACGGTTCATGTTTCACGTTTTTATGTATATTTATACTAATATATGTTTATAAGCAGTTCCCGTGGATTATAGTAATGTCTCTCTACTTTGGCTATTGGTGACGTTATGCAGGACGCCATGAGCGACTGCGCTCCACTCATCTATGTTTTACACGCCTCTTCAGAGCAGCCTCCTCCATGACACAGGCTCCTGCTCTCACCGAGATTATGCCTTGTGTTACTTCTATTACTGTATTCATTCGTCGACAGTTTACAATATGTAAAACTCTTGTTTACAGAGTATATAACGGACATAAGAACAAAATCCTGTCTCTGTTTATTAACAAAATTATTTTCCTCTACGTATTACAAATGGCCTCCTGTGACTGATACTGAAGTTCCACACAGGAAAAGTGCCAATAACCTAGAAGTAAATCTTACACTAAACGGAAAGTTCACTGAATGGTTGATAACACAATCCTTCAATTACTGAAACACCCAAAAATTTTCTCCGTGATATGGTACAGACCTCCCACTACACAAAACATTCGGAAATCTCTTAAGTCCACAATCCTACTGGAAGACGTAAGTCTGAGCAGTTTGAAACTTAAGGCTCTGAAAATACTGAAATAATTTCAAAGACTCTTCGATCTCGACGGAAGACTCCGACAGTAACGAATGATACCAATAGTTGCCGCGAGCATGTTGATGAACTTAGTACTGTCCACTGGAGGCGAAGGCGACGTGTAGTCGGAAGCGGTGCTGGGTCATCCGTTGACTAGCTGCAACAGAACTGCCTGGACCGGGGTTGGCCTGGTCCTAAATACTCGCATGGAGGAGGTGTATTTGCATTCTATTGACCGCACGTGACACAGAGGATGCAGCAAAAAGGTTTGCAGCATGGGCGAGCCCTGACATGACTGTGCGCACCTTTTTTTTCGTTTTGTGATGCATGCGAAGGGCCTTTGTGGGTCGAACTGCTAACGTCTCGTCTCACTGAACTGTGCAACCGTTGAGTCGCAGGACTGTGCTTTCTGCAGCCCCCCCAGGTAGAGCTGTAGTACAGGGTGGCGTCGCCGCCCGGTGACTTCCGCGACACGCCAGTCGTTAGTAAAGTTTTAGCAAGGAAGTGTGGCGAACGGTGATCAGCAATGCTCAGAACGACCTACATCTACATCTACATATATACTCCGCAATCCACCATACGGTGCGTGGCGGAGGGTACCTCGTACCATAACTAGCATCTTCTCTCCCTGTTCTACTCCAAAACAGAACGAGGGAAAAATGACTGCCTATATGCCTCTGTACGAGCTCTAATCTCTCTTATCTTATCTTTGTGGTCTTTCCGCGAAGTATAAGTTGGCGGCAGTAAAATTGTACTGCAGTCAGCCTCAAATGCTGGTTCTCTAAATTTCCTCAGTAGCGATTCACGAAAAGAAAGCCTCCTTTCCTCCAGAGACCCCCACCCGAGTTCTTGAAGCATTTCCGTAACACTCGCGTGATGATCAATCTTACCAGTAACAAATCTAGCAGCCCACCTCCGAATTGCTTCTATGTCCTCCCTCAATCCGACCTGATAGGGATCCCAAACGCTCGAGCAGTACTCAAGAATAGGTCGTATTAGAGTTTTATAAGCGGCCTCCTTTACAGATGAACCACATCTTCCCAAAATTCTACCAATGAACCGAAAACGGGTATCCGCCTTCCCCACAACTGCTATTACATGCTTGTCCCACTTCATATCGCTCTGCAATGTTACGCCCAAATATTTAATCGAAGCCCGCATCTCGTGGTCGTGCGGTAGCGTTCTCGTTTCCCACGCCCGGGTTTCCGGGTTCGATTCCCGGCGGGGTCGGGGATTTTCTCTGCCTCGTGATGGCTGGGTGTTGTGTGCTGTCCTTAGGTTAGTTAGGTTTAAGTAGTTCTACGTTCTAGGGGACTGATGACCATAGATGTTAAGTCCCATAGTGCTCAGAGCCATTTGAACCATTTTATTTAATCGAAGTGACCGTGTCAAGCGCTGCACTAATAATGGGGAATTCATACATTACAGGATTCTTTTTCCTATTCATCTGCATTAATTTATATTTATCTATATTTAGAGTTAGCTGCCATTCTTTACGCCAATCACAAATCCTGTCCAAGTCATCTTCTATCCTCCTACAGTCACTCAACGACGACATCTTCCCGTACACTACAGCGTCATCAGCAAACAGCCGCACATTGCTATCCACCCTATCCAAAAGATAATTTTTCAGTGTACGGACTGACGTGGCATGTGGTGTCTTCGAGCAGCTCCTGAACGAAGACAGATGACGGCTTCTGGAGTTAAAAAGAACAAGTGGCATCGAGAAACGCACCATCCGCACCATATTGCGCACAGAGCTGCAGCTGTGCAGAAATGAGTCGCGGTGGGTACCGCATGAACTGACAGAAGTTTAGCAGTGGAAGCAATGTGCAATATGCTCCGACCACCTAGCACGCTGGCAACAGGATGGCGGCCAATTCTTGTCACGAATAATCGCCATCGACGAATTTTGGGGCACGGCGTACGAACCGGAACTCAAATATGCATTCCTCTATCTAAGGGAATATGAAATATTTCGCAAATGTATTTCTTCCAGATAAGAGATTAATAAGCAGGTGTGGCTACCATTTGGGTGTGTGCAAGTTTGTTACCGTTACAATGCCTCGGAGTAACACGCTCTGTTTTAACTTTTACCGCCTTCTGGTTGCGTCTTTCCATCATTTTTGGAAGAAGCCCACTTTTTCACGCTGTGCCAACGTGCTGAGTTCAGTTTCCGGATAAAGTCACGACCTCTGAGCGATTGGCTGAAATATAATGAGATAGAGAACAGTAGGAGTTTGTTTATCACTGTAACGTATTTTTCATTTGTCAAAACTCGGACTTTCCATGCCAATTTGGTGACAACTGCTATTTCTGGCAGGAAGACTGCCGAGTTCCAGACGACTCTCAGAGAACTCACTTCGTGTTTGGCTTTCGTACAGAAATGACTTCACTTTTGAGTATGAAAGAGGAAACACTTCTCTTCAGGCTGTTGTAAATATTTCATTTTAGTCATTCGCAAAGTACACATTTCAGGTTGGGACAGGAGAGGTGACTGATTAGATGAGCCTTACTGCCACTGGAAGGACATCTGTACTTAAGCTCTAAGTACACACACAGGGCGGTAGTCATCGTCTTCAGCCACTATTGGTACCAGCTAATGTTGTCGTTACCCACGTGCTTTGGTAAGATGAGTCATCATCGCACCCGCCACCTTCGTTCAGAGACGAAATTAATTCACTCCCTTCAGGAGCCGAGTATACGATCTTAAAGTCACGCATCCGGCTTGTCGCTCCCTATGCGCATTTTAGGCTGTCTTACTGTGTTCACTCCTTTCTTTCCCGGTACTTGCTGTTACGGCGTCAAACGCCAGCAGGTCAGTCGGGACCGATAGGGACGAGAAGTCTGCGAGAAAAAGTCAGCCAATCGCTCCCTCCAGGACAACAATGAGACAGAAGCGACCAATATGTGAAGAGCACATAAACGCCGCGACTGAATAGTGACGGGCCTGTTCAATAGTAGCTTGAAGATTAGCAGCTTCAATAGCAGCGTCAACTCTAGTCACTTCGCCTGTACTCTCTATCTTCGCCTGTACTCTCTGTGTAGCACAGACTTGGAATTGTTTACAATTAAGGAGATTGAGTACTTGCGACCCATCTATGTAATTGCAAAAGTTAAGTATTGTAATTTTCTTATTTTAATAAAATTCATTAATACGACTCGTTTGATTGTTTGTCTAGCGAACCGAGTATGCAGGATTCCTGGACATAACGTATTTTGCGACGAGGATGGGATCCTTCATCGACTTGCCGCTTGCATGTATCTCATTTCAGGTACAAACGGATTGCAGCGCCGACATCACAATCAAATTCGCCACTATCATATGCATAGTGATCCTTCTGTATCTCTTCACCCAGATTCACGGGTGCCGAGGACAACGCGGCCACAACAGACGTCAGACACCGCGGGGCGACCCCATGGAGACGGAGACTTCACCTTCTCTCGTCCTACCGATGGAGCTGGACCCAACCACGTCACAGCAGCTGACACCTTTTACATTGTGGTACGGGTCTCATGAGGTGGACGCGTACCCTTCTGGGCTTTTTCCGGGACACGTTTCCACCAGAGCGGAGGCCGGATGATGGGACGACCGGAAGTCTGACGTACCCTGCAGCCAAAGCTTCCGGTCCATCTGAGCGTCCACGCTCCTGCCTCTCCTCCCGTTGCCGCGCTCCCTTTACGACGACGGTCCGTCGCTTTGGGAAAGTCAGTCGGGAACGTTAAGGAAGAGAAGGCAGTGAGAGGAAGTCAGCCAACCGTACGCTGACCGGACCTCCCTACAGGACGACAACGCGACAGTAGCGGCCCCTTTACGAAGAGTCTCAAGCGCCGCGATCGACTGGTGACGGCCCAGTTCCCTTACCATCTTTAACTAATAAATTTGTAGTGACTGGCCGTCTCCGCGAATTTTTAACGTAACTCCGTTTCATTTCCGTCCACCTGTGCCAACTCTGAGTTCTATTCCCTTGGATGATTGTAGTTGGTTCCCTTTAAGATGTTATTGGGTAACTATCATGATGTTGTTGTTGTTCTGGTCTTCAGTCCCGAGACTGGTTTGATGCAGCTCTCCATGTTACTCTATCCTGTGCAAGCTTCTTCATCTCCCAGTACCTACTGCAACCTACATCCTTCTGAATTATCTTAGTGTATTCATCTCTTGGTCTCCCTCTACGATTTTTACCCTCCACGCTGCCCTCCAATACTAAATTGGTGATCCCTTGATGCCTCAGAACATGTGCTACCAACCGATCCCTTCTTCTAGTCAAGTTGTGCCACAAACTCCTCTTCTCCCCAATCCTATTCAATACCTCCTCATTAGTTATGTGATCTACCCATCTAATCTTCAGCATTCCCCTGTAGCATCACATTTCGAAAACTTCTATTCTCTTCTTGTCCAAACTATTTATCGCCCATGTTTCACTTCCATACATGGCTACACTCCATACAAATACTTTCAGAAACGACTTCCTGACACTTAAATCTATACTCGATGTTAACAAATTTCTCTTCTTCAGAAACGCTTTCCTTCCCATTGCCAGTCTACATTTTATATCCTCTCTACTTCGACCATCATCAGTTATTTTTCTCCCCAAATAGCAAAACTCCTTTACTACTTTAAGTGTCTCATTTCCTAATCTAATTCCCTCTGCATCACCAGACTTAATTCGACTACATTCCATAATCGTTTTGCTTTTGTTGGTGTTCATCTTAAACCTTCTTTCAAGACACTGTCCATTCCGTTCAACTGCTCTTCCAACTATCATGATAAAAGTCAATATATCGATTTCTTACAGTGTTAATCCAGTGCCGATATTTTTAATTTATATTCTCTGACAACTGGATTCAGTCTATAGACATAACTCATTTATCCCTGTAAGAGCATCCGCAAACTGCAAAACAGTTTTCTCTAGCCGAACTTATTTTTATCCGACGGCTTATTCTGTTTTCCATTCGTTAACGATATGGCTAATGTATTCGTTACATGCTTTACCTGTGCTGTTGGGGTAGCGTCTTTCATACATAATCAAAACGTCTTTGGCCCCGCGATCGAATCTCGCCGCTGCTTAAATTTTGATTAATGATCAGCACTGGCGGCTGAAGACATCCGGTATAGGAAGTCACCCTCAATCTTCCAACGCCCTTGTCAAAGAGGGCGATGGAGCGGATAGAGGTTCAGGGCACTCTCTTGCCCTATCGGCGGGAAACTGCCCCTGGAGGCGGGAGAATCAACAAAGGTCAACGGCATGAGGATGCAGACGGCAATGGAAACCACTGAATGAAAGACACGTAACGTGTATCCACATAACATGTGGCCTGTAATTGAAAAAAGTGTCATGATGACCTCTCCTTTGGCAAAAGATTCCCGAATAGTCCCCCATTCGGATCTACGGGAGGGGACTGCCGAAGGGGAGGTAATCAGGGGAAAAATACTGAATAATGGTCGAAATAACAACATTCTACGAGTCGTGTTGTGGAATGTCAGAAGCTTGAACATGGTAGGGAAACTAGAAAGTTTGAAAAGGGAAATGCAAAGGCTCAATCTAGATATAGTAGGAGTCAGTGAAGTGAAGTGGAAAGAAGATAAGGATTTCTGGTCACATGAGTATAGGGTAAGATCAACAGCAGCAGAAAATGGTTTAATGGGAGTAGGATTCGTTATGAATAGGAAGGTAGGGCAAAGAGTGTGTTACTGTGAACAGTTCAGTGATAGGACTATTCTTATTAGAATCAACAGCAAACCAACACCAACAACAACAGTTCAGGTACACATGGCGACGTCGCAGTCTGAAGATGGAGATATAGAGAAAGTGTATGAGGATATTGCAAGGGTAATACAGTATGTAAAGGGAGATCTAAATCTGATGGTCTTGTGGGACTGGAATGCAATTGTAGGGCAAGAAGCAGAAGGAGAGGTACAGGAGAATGTGGGCTTGGGACAAGGAATGACAGAGGTTCAAATAGTTCAAATGGCTCTGAGCACTATGGGACTTAACATCTGTGGTCATCAGTGCCCCAGAACTTAGAACTACTTAAACCTAACTAACCCAAGGACATCACACACATCCATGCCAGAGGTAGGAGTCGAACCTGCGACCGTAGCAGTCGCGCGGTTCCGGACTGTGCGCCTAGAACCGCTAGACCACTGCGGCCGGCAATGACAGAGGAGAAAGATTGAGTTCTGGAATTAACTTCAGCTAGTAACAGGGAATATTCTGTCCAGGAATCACAAGAGGAGGAAGTATACTTGAAAAAGGCACTGTGATACGGGAATATGTCAGTTAGATTACTTCATGCTCAGACAGAGACTCCAAACTGAGATACTGGATTGTAGGGCGTAGACTCAGATCACAACATAGTAGTGATGAAGAGTAGGCTGAAGTTTAGACATTAGTCGGGAAGAGTCAATACGCAAAGAAGTGGGATACGGAAGTACTAAGGAATTTCGAAGTTCTCTAAGGCTATAGATACAGCAATAAGAAGTAGCTCTGTAGGCACTACACTTGAAGAGGAATGGACATCCCTAAAAAGGGCGATAATAGAATTTGAGAAGGAAAACAAATGTACAAAGAACATTGAGGTTACCCTCCATTCAGAAATGATCTGGATTTTTAGAAGAATCTAATCCGATAGCATAGCTCTGGGATACCGTCTGGGTGCGTCAGTATTACGATGTCCACAACAGTAAACAAGAATGAGTTCCAATGAAGGAGCTCCATTACCTTCTCTGACAGACACTGGTATGTTGCAGTGAAATTCCGACGTTCAGAAAGAGATCACAAAGTGGTAGTTTAGTAAGTTCCCATCTTCCATAGTGACTTACGGTCATCACACTCGTCACATTCTTTCCTGATATACCCCCTGTCTGACACATACTCGCAACGCACGCAGATACGAGATTCGCCGTGGCTAGCATGCATTTGCTAGGACCGCGGTTGAAATGCATAGACGATCATTCACATTTAGGTTTTCTGTGGCTTCCATGATTCCATTAAGCCAAATGCCCAGATAGTTTCTTCATAAAGGGACTCGCATGATTTGCTACCCCGTTCTTGTCCTATCTGACCTCGTTTTTCATCTCTAATGTCAGCGCTATCATGGGACGATATAGAACCCTAATCTTGCATCCTTGCTTTATTTTTGCTCTCTCTCTCTCTCTCTCTTTCTCTCTTTTTATCTCTCTTTCTCTCTCAATACATATATCACATGCCACACCTGCAGCTGTGCAGTTCTTTATAACCTTGATGAGTCTTAGGTTCAGTGTAACCGTCTGAAAGGACATTTTATTTATTTTTATTATCTATTTCTCAAGTAAAGACCTGCTGCCTGTTGTTATATAGCAGGTCTAATATTGTGTGATTTTTACATGTTGTATCACACAAATTCAGTTTTATTACTAATGCACTTTTTGAGAATTTTATAAAATAAAAAATAACAAATAAGAAAATAAAAGAAGTATAGATGTATAGACACAATTTTTATTTAAGTTTGTTGCTGACTTAGATAATGATAATAAATAAGATACGTAATATGTTGTGAATGCATTTTAAATAAATTTAAAAGTGTATTTAATGAAGAAAGAAGAGACAGCAATTTGACTTAGATATGACTTGACAGTTCTCCCTTTTATACCGTTTACATATGTGTTTATGTCTGTTAACTATGCTGGCTTGATTGTGGTAATAATTAATAATGTATTGATTAATTAGGTTACAATATGTCTCCGGACTTAAGGTAACAGTGGAGATTGGGAGTTGATTTAAAATGTCACAGTCAGCTGCATCAGGTGCGAGGACTTCGTAAAACCTCGAGCCAGTCATACCTAATGCAGCGACAGAAGAAGAAATGTCACATCTTCTATTTGCAATGGTATAACAACCAACTACATAGGGAGTTACATTTTCACATTGATTCGATTCAGTGTTAGAGAACTTTGTCATACTTTTGCTATATTTGTGTGTGTATCTCGTCTTCACCTTCTGTGCGTGATGTAGCATCCAATCCAGTGTCTGTATTTGTATCTCTGTCGTTTATCAAGTGCTGTTGATGTATCTTTTCTTAGCGTATGGTCTCTCCTTTTTGTATGCCACATGTAGAGCTCGCCATAATTCGTCTCCTATGTTGTATATAAACTTCCAGTCATATTGTCTGCGTATTAACTGTAGTATGTTGTGGTTCCCTAAATTTGATCTCATGCGTCCTAAGGCATCGCAGATGAGCACTACGTCTTCAGGTGTGCCATTCTCACATTCTCACCACAGGCACCAGTGTCAGAGTGTTTTAAGCTAAAACTGTGAAGATGCACAGGACATGGGCCTTGGCCAGCGAGAAAGTACGGCATGCCGCGTGTTGGATGTATGTATTTCAAGATTCATCCGCACTCGGATGCTGAGGAAGAGAGAATAGACTCGTCTTCCCTTATCAGTTGAATCCCATTCCGTCTGCCACGTATCAGGCCTCCACTTATTTAATTTCCGTTTGTCGGTTACGTCCTGTCCAGTTCTCTCTCTTATTTTGTCGCTTCTCCCCTCTTCAGCTAGTAGGCAGCTGTTATGTGGCGAATTGTAATATCTATTGGGAAAACTCCCAGTATCACACACAGTAGCTCAATCAAGGTAGTGCCGAAATCCCCAACCATCCGGAGTAGAACACTCCTATGGCCCAGCATCACAAAGATTTTATGAGTATCTAGGCATAATCGATGTGCCCAAGCGCTAACTGCAAAACAAGAGCCGGCTGGAGTGGCCGAGCGGTTCTGGCGCTACAGTCTGGAACCACGCGACCGCTACGGTCGCAGATTCGAATCCTGCCTCGGGCATGGATTTGTGTGATGTCCTTAGTTAGGTTTAAGTAGTTCTAAGTTCTAGGGGACTGATGACCACAGAAGTTAAGTCCCGTAGTGCTCAGAGCCATTTGAACCATTTTTTTGCAAAAGAAGTTAATGACTCAAGCGATGCTGCGTACTATGTCCTCATTGCCTGCAGGGGTAGTCTGTATCTTAGTTCAGTCTTGCAAGTTCATGCAAGAGTTTTGTCGCTTTGGTAATTGTTAGTCTGGCACATTCTTTAAAGTGTAAATGTGCGTCAATACAAATACCGAAGTATCTTGTCATAGCTTTCTTTTTTACAGATATGTTGTTCACCTTTATGATTAGATTTCTTTTCAGTGTGCCTCTTAGAAGGGAGTAAACAGTTCTTTGCACCATCCACTCCGTTTGCCATGTCGTTGTCTTCTAGCGCTTTCAGCAGTGGTTCTAAGCTGTCTGAAAGGGCAGCAGGGCACAAGTAATGGTGTAAGTTTCTTTTTCCTATACTCCTGCGAGTACTTCCAGTCCAAATTGTAATCAACAACGCTCCTGCCTGAACTCCCTACGACCCATGAAGGGAAGTGATGGCATGTGGAAGCACTAACCCTTTCTCGTGGAGGAAGCATGGAAATAAAGACGGAAGTGAAGTAAGATTTCCATCATAACGGCTACGGAGCGTCCACTGTACCAACGCCAGAACCCGGAGTACACAAAAAGATATCGTGCCGTCTAAACCGGTTTCGAACATGCTATGACTGAACACTCAAGACAACACACTGCCCAATAGTATTCTCAAGAAAAAGTCGACTTATGTCCTGGAACTTAAAGCTAAAGTTGTTAACGGGATATCAAATGACGATATAAATTTGTTATTATGGAATGTTGTATCAAAGCTACTTTTTTCATAGAATTTCTGATTTGCGTTCATATTTTTGGTGAATTTCTCATCTGTATCATTTATTTGCACAACTTTTGTTTCGTAATACATTTTATTCTTTTGTATTTGTAATTTTCAATTGCAGATCTTAGTATGCCATATGACAAAAAAGTAATAAAAAACTGAGACGCACGTCAGGTTCATATTAGATAAATGGACTGACGCAGAAACAGGTAACCTGTGTTTAACACAGAGGCACGAAAATAGGAATTTTCTATGAGGGCTGGTAGACACTTAATATAGCAGAGACTAGGGATTTGTGCCGTGAGCTGCGTGTCGTTTCTGTTGTGAGGAAGCTTCACCCTGCCCCTCTACTCAGGGATTTATTGCTGTCGGTTGAGTGTGACAGAGGAGTGCGCGTTCCAGCAGCTGCTCGCTTTACGGCTCACGTACCAGGGTCGTAACATCCACCCCCGCTATCTGCTCCACCCACACCCCCCGCCTCACGCCGCACTGGTTTCCGCCACCCACCACGGAGCGTGCACCACTTCCCGTAGGAGCAGGTGTTCGTACGGTGTTGGAGTCTCAGACAACCAATTCCGCCTACAGACATAAACCCGTCAGTTCATGGTGCTGCACAAACGCTGAACCTACCACGGGAAGTTCCACCTCACATTTGGACAACATATCGGCAAATAAATTTCTGAGAGAATTGCAGGTTTCGGAATTTTTAAAGCAAAATAGGAAGAGCTACTATTAAATTTTTTTTCCCTGAGTATTTTATGTAAAGGTGGAAATAGCAGGATGAAACCTTATACACTCTTGTTTTATCAATTACGATACGATGCACTCAAAGCTATACTAGTAGGTAAAAATGTATTGGTATATGAGATTTAAACACAATGATATTGAGCGTTGGTATTTGTAACATCTTGCTCACTATCACGTAGAAGTTATTTAAAAGCCCTGCATCCGACATACGAATATCGTTCTGCATGTCACGCACGCACCAAGCACGACGAAAAGCAAGAGCAAATTTTTGGATCCACGTTTTCCCGGATTTGTCGTAGTTTTGAGGACGTCTGGGGGCGTCTTTGGCGGAGGGGGTTGGGGGAATGGAGGTGGTACATGCAACTGTCAGGGGCAAACACGGAAATTTTTTTGACTGGAGGAATTCGAGTGGTTGAAAATAAATACATTTTAATAAATCTTAGTAGAAATTCACTTGATTCAGGACGGCGCATAGGTAGTTTCGTTTATTTTGTATCAAAAATCTAGTGGCAAAGATGGTTAGGCGCTTTTCTGAAAACATATTTTCTATACTTCTTTATTGAGAACAATAAGAAGACACTGACAAATCGACCATCACATGGATTGTGCCGGCTCATCCCACCGTCGGCCAACGTATCGTCGACAAACTGTATGTTTTCGGGAGAATAATCCTATTTGACTCAAATGTCCGCAGGCTTCTTAGCCTTTGTTCCGTGTTGCCAGTTTACGTGATGGGAGACCTACTTATGGAGTCTGGAAGGAGGTCAGCGTCGGTCGTCATTTCATCTGCCTTTTTTTATTGTACTGCAGATCTAGATTTCAACTGACCGTGCGGCTATCATCAGTGTGTTATAAGTAGTATTAGTAGTAGTAGTAGTAGTAGTAGTAGTAAGAAAGCAGCACATCTGGCTTGAAACCTAGATCTGGAATGCAGGAAAAAACGACAAATTACATAACGGCCTATGCTGGCCTTCTGTCTGTCTTGAATTACATCACGGTCGTGGGGCACGATCCTTTCCATGGAATTAAATATGATGAGACTATCTCATTTAAGGAGCTACATGGAGAATCGCACTCTCCCTAAAATACTGAAATTAAGGTGTACCCAACATCGAAATAGTTGAATTGAGATTACTATGTGAATTAGTCGGAAATTTACAGTCTACAAATTCGGATACACTGCACTTTCAAGACGGGTTAAAGTATGCAATTATCAAACCACTTCATAAGAAAGGCGACAAGAGAGAATTAAACAACCATCACACAGTTTGCTTACTGTCATCCTTTTCTATATTATTCAAAAAAGAACGAACTGAAGAGTGGTCACACACTTAAGTGGGAACAATTACTGGCATCTCACAGTTGCACACTGGACTCGCATTCGGAAAGACGACAGTTCAAACCCGCGTCCGGCCGGTTTCCCTAAATCACTTCAGGCAAATGCCGGGATGGTTCCCTTGAAAAGGGCACTGTAGAGTTTCTTCCCCATCCTTCTCTAATCCAATGGGACCGATTGCATCACTGTTTGGTCCCTCACCTCCAAACCAACCAATCTGTCAACTAAATATCCAATATATGTAGATATTCGTAGATAGTTTTCAGACGCTTTGACCTTTTTCTTATCACAGTTCGGATTCCAGAAAAGTTGCTGGACTGAGAATGCTATCTGTACATTCACACATCAAACAGTACAATCCATAAATAGCAGTACATTGCCAGTTATTACTTTCTGTGATCTTTCTAACGTGCCCAACTGTGTAGAACATGATACTCTCTCTAAAAAGCTGGTTTGAATCATGTTTGACAAACAGAATGTAAAGGGCTGCACAGAATAATTCAAGCAATGTTGAAAAAGTAGAAAATTTAAATGACTGGAGCGGGAAAAAAAAAATCACAAATTGAGTCCCACAGGGTTCAGTTTTGGGTCCACTCCTATTCCCAATGTATGTAAATGATCTTCCCCTTATCATTAAACTAGCAATATTGGTACTTCTTGCAGACAATATTAGTATTATAGTAATCCCCAATAGATAGAAATCAACAGAAGAGTTGGTAAATGACATTTTCCAAAGAATTATTAACTTGTTTTCCGAAACTGGACCCTCCCTAAATTTTGAAACAAAAACACTTACCACGTACAGTTCTTTACAACAAATAGAGTCATACCAATAATTTATGTTGCACATAAGCAGCAGTCAGTAAGCAGTGGAGAGTGTTCCATGTTTTGGGTTTGTATGTTGATGAAAACCTGAAGAGGAGGAAGCATATTACTGAGCTCCTTAAACAATTAAGTTCATCTTCTTTTCCTCTTCGTGTAATTGTTAATCTTGGAAACAACCGTTTCAGCCTTCTAACATATTCGTATTTCCACTCAATAATGCTGTATGGAATAATTTTCCAAGGTAACTCACGATTCAGAAAGAAAGTATTAATTCCACAAAAGCGAGCTGTTGTAATAAATTGAGTGTCCACCCACTGACGTCATGTGGATACTTCAAGAAGGTAGGCATTTTAACTGCGCTGCCACAATATATATGTTCGTTAAAGATATTTGTCATTAATAATCCAACACAGTTAGAGAAAAACAATGATGTACTTATGCACAAAACTAGAGGGAAAAGTCCTTTATTTACCGTTATTAAAGCTGTCAGTTGCTCAGAGAGCAGTTCAATATGCAGCAATAAAAATTTTTGATCATATGCCCTATAACAAACAATGTATGACCGATAGCGGACCAGGTTTTAAATCTAATTTAAATTCATTTCCCTGAAGAGCACCTCCAATTCCAATGACGAATTGCTGATTAAAAGCTTGTAGTGAGGAAGAAAATAGCGTGAGTAGGAATAAAAATAATGTTTTCATTTCATTAACGTCAACAGTAATCGCATCATTGTATGTATACTGTAAACCGATTCATTCCACAACATTTCGATAAAAGTATCGTTCGAATGATCATGCAGCTAATTAACTAACTAATTGAACAACTCTCAAGCCCTTGCCATGAAGGTAAAAAGCCAGAATAGAAACTTTATTGATTCATAGCGATAGAAGCCTAAACAGAAAGATTAGTGAAAATTTTATTACAAAATTAGTTGCAGTACGACAAAGGTAAATCATTGCTATAGATGTATGTAGAATAGTAATGCGGTGCATCATTGTAATGTTCGAGGGGGTTACAGCATGTGTGTGAAATTAACTTTGTTAGGCACGATGCCTATTGCTGCAAGTGTCTGTTGTTTCAGAGCAGGTAAGCGGCCTCAGACTTTCCATATTTTCTAGTCGGTAACCATATACGTGTCACTTTATAATGTAGAACTATAAGCTCCCAGGAATCGGAGATATCGTGAGAACTACGTCAATAACGAAGACGAAGTGTCTCACAGTAGTTATCTCATGATACTTCTAAAAGTGGATTATTAAAAAGAAATCGACGATCAACTTCACGATTTCGGTAGATGAATTACATCCCTGTTAAGAAGCTGCCTTTAATTCCAGTCTGTCTTAACATAATTTGAGACGTATCAGTATTTCGAATTAATGGACTCGTTCATCTTGGGACGGGTTCATAATAAGGTACGAATAATGAAACAAAGGAATGACTTGAAACAAGTCAACAGATTTGCTACCAAGTTCATCAGAGCGCACTTGCAAGAATTAAGAGGTATCTTCTCTCAGAACCTAACTGGTAATATCTGTATAGAATGTACCAGTTGTTTCTCAGTAAAGTGCTGGACTGGAATCAAAGATTTGAAAGCAATGTCGCTACCCTAGAAGAAATAAATGACGTAATGAACACTATCCTTCAGATTTATATTCAAAAGTTAGTATAATGTGGAATTTGGTTCCTAGTAACCATACATTCACGATGCTATTTATTTTTCTCCTTCGAGAGTGTCCTAAGGTAATGACCGATGAAATTATTTGCAGTGTTTACAACTAAGACGTGAACTTCCAACGTGGAGCCTTTCCAGTCAGTAGCGTGTTTACGCGTCTGGCTGGTGCAGTGTACAGACTTCATGTTTCATTCTAGAGATCTGTGTCACTGAACGACTAACGCGGTTCATGATTCATGGTTCATTTGCAGAGTCTCGTTTGCAGGTTACCTATTTAACAGCTTCCAGGGGCAAGAAAAATTTAATTTTCAGTACTTCATACAATTATCGACCTAAATAAATCATTTCAAATACTGCCACTCGTTCTTCTTCTTCTTCACGCGATCAGGCCCAGAGGACCGCGCGCCACTACAGTTAGAGCTCTCCATCCGTCTCTGTCTTCTGCTATCTGTCTCCAGTTTTCCGTGACTCCCAGCTGCGACAGGTCTTCTCTCACTCCATCGATCCACCTCTTTCTAGGTCTTCCCACTGGTCTGCTGCCTGACGGGATCCAGTTCATTGTGATTTTGGGCCATCTTGTTGCCTCCATTCCAACACCATGTCCAGCCCATTGCAGTCTTTTGCTTCTCATCACTCCCAAGATGTTAGGCTCCTTGTACAGCTCTTCTAATTCAGTGTTATGGCGTCTTCTCCATTCTCCAGTAGTCTGATCTCCGACTGGTCCAAATATTTTCCTGAGGACTTTCCTTTCAAATGTTAGCAGTCGCTTAAGGTCTTGTTTTCGAGTACTCCAGGTTTGAGAACCATAAAGTATTACTGGCATTATTAATGTCTTATACAACCGTAGCTTTAGTTGTTGCGAGACACTTCTACATTTTAATATAGGGTCTAGAGAGTGATAGTATCTGTTTCCCGCCTGCAGTCGTGCTTTTATCTCTGCTTCAGTTGATGTTACTTCTGTAAAAAATGATCCAAGGTATTTGAACTCTTTCACATGTTTATACATGGTGTTGTTCACAATTAAATCTTGAGAGTTCTGGATCTTTCTTCCTATGGTCATATACTCTGTCTTTTCAGAGCTAATTTGTAGACCGATCCTAGCTGCCAATAACTCCAAGGTCTGGATACTTCTCTTGAGATCATCTTGTGTGCATGCTAATAGTGCAATGTCGTCTGCATGGGCCAGATATGTAATGTGTTCATTACCAATTTGAATGCCCTTGATGTTTTCGTTGTTGAAATCCCGCATTACCTTCTCAAGTGCCAGGTTGTAGAGGACAGGTGATAGCCCATCTCCTTGGCGTAATCCTGTTACAACTTGGAAGCTTTCTGTCATTTGATTGCCTACCTTAACCTTAAGTTTTGTGTCATTTAGGCATTATACTGCCACTCATTCGTACGTTAATGATTTAACGCACGAAGACAAGTGTTACAGTTAGAAATTGTGCATATATGTTCTGACGTGGCGTAACGCATGTCGCGCAAACTAACCAGCTTATATTCACCCCATATTTGAGATTGAGAGCCCTTACCAACTTCGAACAAACATTACGTATTACTTTAAACCTTCAGGAAAGGTCTTCTCGCTGACACTCCCCACAACACGGAGAAAAATTTTATCACGTACTTCATTTTCGCTGTTCATGCAGTAAAAATTCAGAATCGGGCTCTTCGTTTTAACTTTTTACTTATTTACTACTAACTCTATTCCAAGCACGTTTGGCAGACAGTGTCCATATATACCACTGATCGTACCTACAAAATTACATCACTGTACGGCATATAGTGCGGCAGCTATGACGTCATAAAGTTTAAGATGCATGAAAACTAGATTTTACTTAAAACGTGGTGCAATTTACGCATACTATACTCATCAAGTGATTAATAATGAGATCAATTGCAGCTTTGAAGCAGTTTTAAAGATAACTTCAAATCCTTTCTAAATTACAAGCTTACCGTCAAATCTGGTGAGCAAGATGTATGAAACAGGCGAAATACCCTCAGACTTCAAGAAGAATATAATAATTCCAATCCCAAAGAAAGCAGGTGTTGACAAATGTGAAAGTTACTGAACTACCAGTTTAATAAGTCATGGATGCAAAATACTAACGCGGATCCTTTACAGACGAATGGAAAAACTAGTAGAAGCCGACCTCGGGGAAGATCAGTTTGGATTCCGTAGAAATGTTGGGACACGTGAGGCAATACTGACCCTACGACTTATCTTACAAGCTAGATTAAGGAAAGGCAAACCTACGTGTCTAGCATTTGTAGACTTAGAGAAAGCTTTTGACAATGTTGACTGGAATACTCTCTTTCACATTGTAAAGGTGGCAGGGGTAAAATACAGGGAGCGAAAGGCTATTTACAATTTGTACAGAAACCAGATGGCAGTTATAAGAGTCGAGGGGCATGTAAGGGAATCAGTGGTTGGGAAGGGAGTGAGACAGGGTTGTAGTCTCTCCCCGATGTTATTCAATCTGTATATTGAGCAAGCAGTGAAGGAAATAAAAGAAAAATTCGGAGCAGGTATTAAAATCCATGGAGAAGAAATAAAAATTTTGCGGTTCGCCGATGACATTGTGATTCTGTCAGAGACTGCAAAGGACTTGGAAGAGCAGTTGAATGGAATGGATAGTGTCTTGAAAGGGGGCTATAAGATGAACATCAACAAAAGCAAAACGAGGATAATGGAATGTAGTCAAGTTAAATGCAGAGGGAATTAGATTAGGAAATGAGACACTTAAAGTAGTAAAGGAATTTTGCTATTTGGGGAGCAAAATAACTGATGATGGTCGAAGTCGAGAGGATATAAAATATAGACTGGCAATGGCAAGGAAAGCGTTTCTAAAGAAGAGAAATTTGTTAACATCGAGTATAGATTTAAGTATCAGGAAGTCATTTCTGAAAGTATTTGTATGGAGTGTAGCCATGTATGGAAGTGAAACATGGACGATAAATAGTTTGGACAAGAAGAGAATAGAAGCTTTTGAAATGTGGTGCTACAGAAGAATGCTGAAGATTAGATGAGTATATCACATAACTAATGAGGAAGTATTGAATAGGATTGGGGAGAAGAGAAGTTTGTGGCACAACTTGACTAGAATAAGGGATCGGGTGGTAGGACATGTGTTAAGGCATCAAGGGATCACCAATTTAGTATTGGAGGGCAGCGTGGAGGGTAAAAATCGTAGAGGGAGACCAAGAGATGAATACACTAAGCAGATTCAGAAGGATGTACATTGCAGTAGGTACTGGAAGATGAAGAAGCTTGCACAGGATAGAGTAGCATGGAGAGCTGCATCAAACCAGTCTCAGGACTGAAGACCACAACAACAACAACCGTCAAATATTTAACACGTCAATTCATTTGTGAGTAATCAGCCGTGTGAAGCTATTTTATGTATCATAGTTCGATTCTTTTAAGAATAAGTGGCTTAGTGGTCATTACACTAAATAATTATTCACACCAGTTTCCTCTCTGAGTGCTGTTATTATTGACAGTGGGTAACCCAACCGTAGATCCCACAAGTAGATGGTGAAAAGGCATTGAAACTGGACTTCTCAGAAAGTATCACATATAAAACACTATAGTGACATAAATAGTACTTCACACAATTACAGATAACACCGTGAACATGCAGTCATGAGAAATAGCGCACATTCTCCACAGACACACAGAAATGCTGTAAACAATGGCCAATCGATCCAATACCAGAGGAAAAAACTCAATAGATTAAAACGCTCTGAACTCATAATCGTATCAAAATGCTCATATATACGAAATTTTTAACTCACAGTGAAGAATAATTTATCATAAGACGCAGTATTGCTAGACATGAGTGGGTGCACTGAGGCCTCATTTGCTAAAAAAACAATTTAACGTTAGCTGCGGAGATGCGATCTAACAGAAACATAATGGTAAATGTATTTGACTTTAAGAGAAGTGCAGTAGCTGCTGTCCAATGGGTCTAAATATTGGTAATTGATTCTTCAGTGGGACACACTTTTTGGAATACAACAGAGTCTTTCATAGCCACGACCTTCCTATTGAAAAAAGCGATGCTTGTTATCGTCCAACTTCCCTTGAATGCCAATTCGTCTTATGTTCGCTGAATGACTAATCGACTTATGTCCCAGAAATATTGACTGATTTTATCCCTGGATGTCATTCCATGAGAAATGCACAACGGAAATCTAACTACTGAATTTCACGTTCCCAAATCATGGACTAAACTTTACTAAATCTTTCCAAGTGTTGTTCTCTTACAGGTTGTATGTGATTAATGACCACAGGAGGTGCAAAGATTTATCTACACGGCTGTAAAAGACAAGTAGTTGCTTAACTTGGATACCAATAACATCGGAAAGTACTTGACTGATGTTCTTCAAACTTTTACATGATGCTATAATAAACATTTCTCCGGTCATAGGCTACGTTTCCTAAATATATATGGTATCTTTCCAAGTGTCGTTCTCTTACAGGTTGTATGTGCTTAATGACCACAGGAGGTGCAAAGATTTATCTACACAGCTGTATAAAGACAAGTAGTTGCTTAACTTGGATACCAATAACATCGGAAAGTACTTGACTGATGTACTTCAAACTTTCACACGATGCTATAATAAACTTTTCTCCGGTCATAGGCCACGTTTCCTAAATATATATGGTATATTAATATATATTTACTGTTGTTGTGGACTGCAGTCAAACGACTGGTTTGATGCAGCTCTCCATCCTACTCACTACCCCAACCTACTACGTCCTTCTGAATCTGCTTACTGTATTCATCTCAAGGTCTCCCTCTGCGACTTTTACCACCATGTTTCCATCTAGTACTAATGTCTCCTACCGACCGATTCCTTCTTCTAGTCAGGTTGTGCCACAAATTTCTTCCCTCACGAATTCTATTCTGGACTTCCTCATTAGTTACGTGATCTACCAATCTAATCTTCGGCATTCATGTATAGCACCACATTTGGAAAGCTTCTATTCTCATCTTGTCTAAGCTGTTTATCGTCCATGTTTCACTTCCATACATGGCTACACGTCATACGAATACTTTCAGGAAAGACTTCCTGGCACAAATCTATAGTCGATATTAAAAAATTTCTCTTATTCAGAAACACTTTTCTTGCCATTGGCAGTCTCTACTTCGGTCATGATCAGTTATATTGCTGCACAAATAGCTAAACCCAACTGCTGCTTTAAATGTCTTGTTTCCTAATCTAACGCCCTCAGAATTGCGTGATTTAATTATAAAACATTTCATTATCCTCGTTTTGCTTTTGTTGATGTTCATCGCATATCTTCCTTTCAAGACGCTGTCCATTCCGTTCAGTTGCTCTTCCAGGTCCTTTCCTGTCTCTGACAGAATTACAGTGCAAACCTCGATTTTCTTTATTTCTTCTCCCTGGACTTTCGTTCCTATCCCATTTCTTTTGTTTCCTTTACAACTTGCTCAATATACAGACAGAATGACGTCGGGGATAGACTACAAACGTGTCTCACTCCCTTCTCAACCACTGTTTTCCTTTCGTACATTTTATAACTGCTATCTGGTTTCTATAACAATTGTAAATAGTCTTCCGCTCCTTGTATCTTACCTTTGTCACTTTTAGAATTTGAGAGAGAGTATTCCAGTCAACATTGTAAAAAGCTTTCTCAAAGTCTAAAATCACTATAACCTTAGGTTTGCCTTTATCTAACCTATCTTCCGTGAGAAGTCGTAGGGTCAGCATTGCCATGCGTATTCCTATGTTTCTCCGGAGTCCTAAATGATCACCCCGAGGTCGGATTCTACCAGTTTTTCCGTTCTTTTGTACAGAATTTCAGAATTTGCAGTCATGACTTATCGAACTGAAACACTCATGGAAATTGAAATAAGAACACCGTGAATTCATTGTCCCAGGAAGGGGAAACTTTATTGACACATTCCTGGGGTCAGATACATCACATGATCACACTGACAGAACCACAGGCACATAGACACAGGCAACAGAGCATGCACAATGCCGGCACTAGTACAGTGTATATCAACCTTTCGCAGCAATGCAGGCTGCTATTCTCCCATGGAGACGATCGTAGAGATGCTGGATGTAGTCCTGTGGAACGGCTTGCCATGCCATTTACACCTGGCGCCTCAGTTGGACCAGCGTTCGTGCTGGACGTGCAGACCGCGTGAGACGACGCTTCATCCAGTCCCAAAAAATGCTCAATGGGGGAAAGATCCGGAGATCTTGCTGGCCAGGGTAGTTGACTTACACCTTCTAGACCACGTTGGGTGGCACGCGATACATGCGGACGTGCATTGTCCTGTTGGAACAGCAAGTTCCCTTGCCGGTCTAGGAATGGTAGAACGATGGGTTCGATGACGGTTTGGATGTACCGTGCACTATTCAGTGTCCCCTCGACGATCACCAGTGGTTTACGGCCAGTGTAGGAGATCGCTCCCCACACCCTGATGCCGGGTGTTGGCCCTGTGTGCCTCGGTCGTATGCAGTCCTGATTGTGGCGCTCACCTGCACGTCGCCAAACACGCATACGACCATCATTGGCACCAAGGCAGAAGCGACTCTCATCGCTGAAGACGACACGTCTCCATTCGTCCCTCCACTCACGCCTGTCGCGACACCACTGGAGGCGGGCTGCACGATGTTGGGGCGTGAGCGGAAGACGGCCTAACGGTGTGCGGGACCGTAGCCCAGCTTCATGGAGACGGTTGCGAATGGTCCTCGCCGATACCCCAGGAGCAACAGTGTCCCTAATTTGCTGGGAAGTGGCGGTGCGGTCCCCTACGGCACTGCGTAGGATCCTACGGTCTTGGCGTGCATCCGTGCGTCGCTGCGGTCCGGTCCAAGGTCGACGGGCACGTGCACCTTCCGCCGACCACTGGCGACAACATCGATGTACTGTGGAGACCTCACGCCCCACGTGTTGAGCAATTCGGCGGTACGTCCACCCGGCCTACCGCATGCCCACTATACGCCCTCGCTCAAAGTCCGTCAACTGCACATACGGTTCACGTCCACGCTGTCGCGGCATGCTACCAGTGTTAAAGACTGCGATGGAGCTCCGTATGCCACGGCAAACTGGCTGACACTGACGGCGGCGGTGCACAAATGCTGGGCAGCTAGCGCCATTCGACGGCCAACACCGCGGTTCCTGGTGTGTCCGCTGTGCCGTGCGTGTGATCATTGCTTGTACAGCCCTCTCGCAGTGTCCGGAGCAAGTATGGTGGGTCTGACACACCGGTGTCAATGTGTTCTTTTTTCCATTTCCAGGAGTGTAGTTCGGCAATTTTCACGCCTGACAGCAACTGCTTTCTTTGGAATTGGAGCTGGAAGTGGAATTATTATACTCCTCTTGAAGTATGAGGGCATTTCGTCTGTCTCATACATCCTGCTCACCAGATGGAAGACTTTCGTTGTAACTGGCTCTCCCAAGCCTATCAGTAGTTCTGACGGAATGTCGTCTGCCCGTGAGGCCTTGTTTCGACTTAGATCTTTCAGATCTTTGTCAAATTCTTCTCGCAGTATCATATATCCCATCACATGTTCATCTACGCCCTCTTCCATTTCCATAATATTGCCCTCAAGCACATCTGCCTTGTATAAACCCTCTGTATACTCCTTACACATTTCTTCTTTCCCTTCTTTGCACAGGACTGGTTTTCCATCTGAGCTCTTATATTCATACATGTAGTTCTCTTTAATTTTCCTGTAGGCGGCACCAAGTGACACACGCTTCTACAGGCTTACATTGGCGTTCTAGCCATTCCCGCTCAGCCATTTTGCACTACCTATCGACCCAATTTTTTAGACGTTTGTATTCCCTTTCGCCCGCTTCATTTACTGCACAGTTTCTCCTTTCGTCAATTAAATTCTAAATCTTAAATTGCTTCCTTTTTTAAGTTTCTTCAATTTCAAACTTCAGTTCATAACCAATAAATAGTGGTGAGAACCTGCACCTGCCCTTGATATTTCCTTACAACTTAAAACGTGGTTATGAAATTTCTGTCTTATCCTGTATAATCAATCTGAACCCTTCCGGTGTCTTCATGTCTCTTCCACGTATAAAACCTTCTTTCATGGTTCTTAAACCAGGTGTTAGCTATGATCGAATTATGCTCAGTGCAAAATTCTACCTGACAGCTTCCTCTTTCATTCTTTTCCCTCAGTCCATATTCACTTATAGCTTTTCCTTCTCTTCCTTTTCCTACTGTCGAATTCCAGTCCCCCCCCCCCCCCCCCCATGATCTTTAAATTTTCGTCTTCCTTACCTATATAAATAATTTATTTTATCTCATCATACATTTCTCCAATCTCTTCCTCATCTGCGAAGCTAAGTGGCTCGTAAACTTGTACCACTGTGGTGGGTGTGGGCCTCGAGTTTATCTTGGCTATTCACCTCACCAGAAGTCCTGTTTCTCCTGCCACCGAACTTCACTAATTCCCACTATATCTAACTTTAACCTCTCCATTTCCCTTTTTAGATTTTCTAATCTACCTGCCCGATTAAGGGACATGACATTCCAGGCTCCGATTCATAGAATGCCAGTCTCGTTCCTCCTGATGATGCCCTCGTGAGTAGTCCCCAACCAGAGATCCGAATGGGAGACTCTTTTACCTCTGAAATATTTTACCCAAGAGGATGCCATCATCATTGAACCATACAGTAGAGCTGCATGTACTCAGGGAAAAATTATGGCTGTAGTTTCTCTTCGATTTCAGCCGTTCGCAGTACCAACGTAGCAAGGCCATTTTGGTTGATTTCACAGAGCCAGATTAATCAATCATTCAGACTACTGCTCCTGAAACTGCTGAAAACGCTGCTGCCTTTCTTCAGGAAACACACGATTGTCTGGCCTCCCAACAGATATCCCTTCGTCGCAGTTTCACCTACTGTACTGCTATCTGTATCGCTGAGGCAAGCACGATATTCTAATAAACGTTTGTGCGGAGAGTAACTGGAGACGAAATTCATCATTTCCTGGCTTGCAGCCCGCAGCGAAAAGAAACTTGGAACCCAGTCGTGTTCACGATACATGAAGTAAATCTTGTGTGAGTAAGAACAAGTTCGTCTCCATCGTAATCTTTGTAAGCAATAGTAAAATTAGCTCGCGAGAACCCAATAATGCTCATACCACATGTCTTCAAAGTTATAAAAAGTTCCTCATACGAAAACCTAAGATAAATGCCATTAAAAAAACTCTTAAAAGTGTGCACAGAAATGGCACATCATACTCACCTGACCACAAAGCTGTGATTGACGAATTTTTAAGTGGTACCAGCCATCTCCAGCCAGAAGGCAGAAGAGAGAATATTTGTTTCCCTGGCTCAAAATTTTTCATTGGTCAAAATCTGAGTGTGTGCCTTCTGCTTGGGTCTGAATAAACCAGTTGAAAAGCCACTAGTTAAGAAAGCCCTGGGAGATTCGATCCATCTACGCTGGCGCCTTAAGCCAGCATCTAAATTGAAACTCAACGTCCTTCCCCAGGCCTCTACTAAAAATATGAACCACACGAGTCCACCTAAATATGCCGAAGTGAATGCGTTTGCAATTGCATCACCGTTTATCTAATCTGCAAGGCGGTCATTCTTGTTTACGGAAGTTGATTAACGGTACATGGAACGCTGAATATCAGACATAATAAAAATGAAAATGAAACACGCTCCCTGGAATGGTAAAAATATAGGAAAACACTGGCAGGAAAAAGACACTGTGCTGAACTTTATAAAATTACAAAATTTTTGACCGACGAATTGACTGGCACCTTTCAACTCCTCCCCTGATACGAATTTAACATGGTTCGTAACTTTGAGCTTAATTCAAATAAAATATGGCATACGCAAAAATGCACATATAATTTAGTCTAGCACTAAAAACTCAGAGAAATTAAAGCCATTAGCTGCCACTGGGAACTGATTTATATCAATCGGTCAAGTTGAAAATTTGTCCCTGACTGAGATTCGCACCTTGGTCTCCTGCCTACTAGGCTGACACGCAAACCACTACACCATCCAGACACAGTGGTCACCACATCCTCACAGACCACCCTGTCATCCTTCCTGTCAGACCCAAAGTCTCAGCTTATACCACACACTACCGATTTAGTCCGCAGCTCGTGGTCGTGTGGTAGCGTTCTCGCTCACCGCGCCCGGGTTCCCGGGTTCGATTCCCGGCAGGGTCAGGGATTTTCTCTGCCTCGTGATGACTGGGTGTTGTGTGATGTCCTTAGGTTAGTTAGGTTTAAGTAGTTCTAAGTTCTAGGGGACTGATGACCATAGATGTTAAGTCCCATAGTGCTCAGAGCCATTTGAACCATTTGAACCGATTTAGTGCTCCTGCTGTTTAGCCTCGTTACTCGCGGCATCTCACCAATTCCCGTAAGAGTTCGATGTCGGTGTCCGTCTGCACTAAAGGAATCAATGGCCGTCGTCACCTTGGTTGTATATATGTGGTGCCTGTTCTTTCGGACATGTCCAAGAGAACAGACACCATTTAGATTCTGCAGGCACTATAAATCAACACACAAAGGAATTAAAGACATTAACTGCCAATGGGTATTTATTTACACCAAAGGGACAAATTAAAAATTTAAAAAAATCAGGGTTCGAACATGTCAGAGAGAACAGACACTACACATAAACAGATAAGGCAATGACGGCCAATGATCCCTTCAGTGGAGATGCACATCAGATTCGAACTCTTACAGTGATCGACGAAATAGCGTGTGTAATGAGGTTAATGAGAATGGGACATAAGTCAGTAGTGTATGGTATCAGATGAGAATTTGTTTCTGACGGGATATGTGCTAGGTTAATCTGTGCAGCTGTGGTGACCACTATGTCCTGATGGCACAGTGATGATCGCATCTACCTAGCAAGCAGGAGTCTGGGTTTGAATCACGGAGCGGCACAAATTTTCACCTTGCCCTTCGATATAAATCAATGCCCACTGCCAGCTAACGCCATTAGTTGCTTTGTATCTTGATTCATAGTGGCTGCTTTGTCAAAATAATGTCTGTTCTTTCGGACATACCCAAACTATATACATTTTCTAGCATTATACATTGTTAGGTTTTCACGAAGATATACAACCAGCCAAAATTTATTTCTGCAGTGTAAAGCACGGCAAGTGGAGAAATAACAGGGATAAGTCACTTAGCTACAACACTGGCCTACCTTCTAAAGCTGCGTTATGTACAGTCATGTTCAAAAGTATCCGAACGACCTGAATTGCATTTCGCCTGATTCATATGCAACCCACATAATGCAGTTGCCTAGCAGGTCCTCTAATCGCTCCTGGGTACAGTCGTTTGACTGTTGAAAATGGTCCCAACAAGTCAACACTAGAAAACACTGCCCTGTATCGCAATAACTCAAGATGTAAAGTAATACCACGATACTACAAATATTAGGGAACACCTTATCACAGATAAGACTGTCCTTAAGGCTTGTAAGCTCACATTTATTACAATAAATGACATACCTGAAATGTTACCACTCTCATTATTACGTCAGATAGGTAATGCACGTAATAAGTTCGTCGTATTCATGATTTCATCTTCAAAGTAACATACTGCACTTATTATTTAACACAAAATGAGATTAAAACCGTCTCGTTCTACATATGGATTCTAACCCAGGTCATGCAGACTAAGCAAAGATTTCGTGACTGACGGAAACTAACAGTCATTCCTGATTAGGCATACAGAGAGTGATATACCTCGATTTTAGACAGTATCAGTTAGCAAATACCAACTTTAAATTACACAACGCATGCATTTTTAACGGACGCGAATTCCTACCCAGCACCTATTGTCCCTATTAACGAACTACGAGAGATGTTAAATATTGCTTCTTAACAAGTAACTTACTTGAATTGCCGTGAGGTAAAGCTTTGTGTTGGACAGGGATTCGAACCCAGGACCTAATCGGATAGATATCGACGCTTAATCAACTGTGACATTTCGGATTTTTTCGGCAGTAGCTAGATGTTTTAACTGAAATGACGAGACGAAACATTATTTTTTTTTTCCTTCCCAGGACTCCAACCCGGCACCTATCGCTGTTATATTCTAGAGAAAACGTACGTTAAATATGGGTTTGTTGCACCAGCAGCGACGTGTGAGCATGTTTGAACTAGAAATAATATGACGAAGAGTTCAGTGCTGACTAGGAATAGAGCTCCACACATATCGTTGTTGACTACACACAAAGAGACGTCAGCTACCGAATTTTTCTCCAGCTCGGACTAACATCTTGAACTTACAGTGATCTCTTAAATAGTCCTGTGTCTCACTGGGAGTCAAAAACGTCACATATCGTTAGTGTTGACAACGAATGAAAATACATTAAAATCAGAATTATTATCCACCAGCAGGTAAGTGTTCTCATGCAAGAGCTTGATAATACATAATGAAATCTTTAGTGCCAGGCCAGGATTCGAACCCATTCACGTGCAATATGTGGAGATGTTGAGGAATCTGCAGAAATAAATAACTAGTATAAGAAAGGTTACTGGTGATAAAGTTTCTATATGTCACCACTCCAGACTTTATTGTGGTTCAACGCAACGTCTACTTAGTAGAGAAGAAATATAATTTTTAATGTTAATTTCAGACCACAATGAAATTATATCTTCTTCACTTGGTGTAGCCAGAAAAGAATGGAATCTGTCTCTCACTATCATTAACAGAAGGTGGGAACAAGTCAACACTAGAAAACACTACTCTGTATCGCAACAACTCAAGATGTAAAGTAATGCCACGATACTACAAATATCAGGGAACACCTTATCACAGATAAGACTGTCCTTAAGGCTTGTAAGCTCACATTTATTACAATAAATGACATACCTGAAATGTTACCACTCTCATTATTACGTCAGATAGGTAATGCACGTAATAAGTTCGTCGTATTCATGATTTCATCTTCAAAGTAACATACTGCACTTATTATTTAACACAAAATGAGATTAAAACCGTCTCGTTCTACATATGGATTCTAACCCAGGTCATGCAGACTAAGCAAAGATTTCGTGACTGACGGAAACTAACAGTCATTCCTGATTAGGCATACAGAGAGTGATATACTTCGATTTTAGACAGTATCAGTTAGCAAATACCAACTTTAAATTACACAACGCAAGCATTTTTAACGGACGCGAATTCCTACCCAGCACCTATTGTCCCTATTAACGAACTACGAGAGATGTTAAATATTGCTTCTTAACAAGTAACTTACTTGAATTGCCGTGAGGTAAAGCTTTGTGTTGGACAGGGATTCGAACCCAGGACCTAATCGGATAGATATCGACGCTTAATCAACTGTGACATTTCGGATTTTTTCGGCAGTAGCTAGATGTTTTAACTGAAATGACGAGACGAAACATTATTTTTTTTTTCCTTCCCAGGACTCCAACCCGGCACCTATCGCTGTTATATTCTAGAGAAAACGTACGTTAAATATGGGTTTGTTGCACCAGCAGCGACGTGTGAGCATGTTTGAACTAGAAATAATATGACGAAGAGTTCAGTGCTGACTAGGAATAGAGCTCCACACATATCGTTGTTGACTACACACAAAGAGACGTCAGCTACCGAATTTTTCTCCAGCTCGGACTAACATCTTGAACTTACAGTGATCTCTTAAATAGTCCTGTGTCTCACTGGGAGTCAAAAACGTCACATATCGTTAGTGTTGACAACGAATGAAAATACATTAAAATCAGAATTATTATCCACCAGCAGGTAAGTGTTCTCATGCAAGAGCTTGATAATACATAATGAAATCTTTAGTGCCAGGCCAGGATTCGAACCCATTCACGTGCAATATGTGGAGATGTTGAGGAATCTGCAGAAATAAATAACTAGTATAAGAAAGGTTACTGGTGATAGAGTTTCTATATGTCACCACTCCAGACTTTATTGTGGTTCAACGCAACGTCTACTTAGTAGAGAAGAAATATAATTTTTAATGTTAATTTCAGACCACAATGAAATTATATCTTCTTCACTTGGTGTAGCCAGAAAAGAATGGAATCTGTCTCTCACTATCATTAACAGAAGTTGGGATCGAACCGAGACCGTAGATATACAAACATTTCATCAGTCCAACAGACCACCAAAGGCTGTTCTCTGTGGCTCATTTTTCTATCGTAACGCCGTTGCGCCACACTGGTTGAGAATTTTGACACACAGGTTCCCTGTAGTAATTTGCAGCATGTTCAGTAAATTTATTTACTTGGTTGACCGAATCACCATGAACTAGGTGCCTCGGCTACCCAGTGCATACATTCGACTTTATTTTGTAATAACCGAAATAAAATCACGTAACTGCCACCTATACAGAACTGCCAACAGTGTAAGATGCAGAAATTGAAATAGGAAGTGTTTCTTTCCACTTCAGCTACTCTATTGCGCTATCTCTTTGTTGAAAACGTCGTGCAGTGCAAATGTGGTATTTCATAAATAAAGTTTTGTATTCCTAGAAACCCAAAATTTGCTTGTCAGCGGCGGGAAGAGGAGTTACCTGTTGTGCAGCATTGTAAGTTTTTCATCATTGCACTATGAGCCGAAAGTATTTTCTTGCGATTTCCTTACCGATGTTTGATCTGACTGCTTGTAGCTCTTTTACAGAAGGGATAAAAACGGTACAGTCAATGAGACTGGAACTGCGAACCATAACAGACTCTTTTTCACAGGTCAGTACGTTACCAAAGAGTCGGTGAAGAAGTACGTGTCTTAGCTTCCTCTTACGAGATCAGTAGTGCCTAGAACTCGTTAACCGCCATTTAAAGGACGAGATTAGTTGCGATTCCACGTGCAACGACTTTCCTGCGCTGAAAACCGTAAATTTAAAATCTATTTTAATATCTCAAGCGATAATAACTCAGATTATTCAATGGAAATGACATGTAAAATCAAGTGAACTCTGAGGCTTAATTCCGTGCACACCAGGAAGTAACTCGTCGATCATAGTGTTGCCAAACATACGTTGCCTTGTTGCCAAATCTCAGTTACAGTACTAGCAGGAAGAAGACGAACTGATGTGATCATACAGCGACCTGGGAAGTGACCACAGCTGGTGTCTCCAAGTCGCGGGTGCTACGGCCTGGAATACGTAATGCGTCTGATTCGCATTTCAGTAACTAGGTTTAGGGACTGGAGCGTAGTTACTAATAATACTCAGAACTGACTGCAAACTAAGCATCATAAATCAGTAGCTCTCGTAGTTGTTTTTATATTTCTTTCGTAAGTGTACTCAAAACTAAGAAACTCATTCACAGACGTTTTCGTGCCTCGCCGTTAGTCGAGCACAACAAACAAATAAAAATAAAAAAAGAATGTGTGTGTGTGGGTGTGATAGAGGGAGAGAGAGAGAGAGAGAGAGAGAGAGAGAGAGAGAGAGAGAGAGAGAGAGAGAGAGAGAAACAGAGAGAGAGAGATAAAAATGAAAAAGAATGAGAGAGAGAGAGAGAGAGAGAGAGAGAGAGAGAAAAACTGTAAAAAATTGTTGTAAAGAAATTGAATCATGGTATGTGAAGAAATTTTTCATTAAAATGACACGTTCCACATCATTACGAAATATCGTATTTTTGATCTATGAAACAAGAAATGATCTAATGTAATGTAATCTAATCTAATCATATCATATTGATGACTAGCCATGAAGAGTCATGAATTACCGAAACTTTTGTCAATACCAGTAACCAAATCTAAACTTGAAAATAAAGGCGATGATTTTTGTAATAACAGGGACTCCTATCAAGACCCTTTCGTCCCTGTTATCTAATCGCGAAAGATGTCTGATATATCTCCATTCTGAAGTAACAAAGTGTGCATGCATTTAAAGATGAAGTGCATGATGTGAAGTTCTGTGACGGAGATACGAACCCAACACGTTATCGGATAGTTAACTAAGTTAAATCAAACGTTACGTATCGGTTTTTCTTACCAGCTGCTAGGTGTTTGAATCTAAAATAAGGATACAAACTTTCGTGACTAAGCGACAATCGAACTGCACACCTACCGTGCATCCACGAATATAGCTTAAATATCAGTTGCTTACTCACCAACGGTAAGATGTGAGCGTGTTTGACCAGAAATAACGACACCTATTGCAATTGTTGTCAACACATGAAGAGACATTAAAAATGCACGTTAATTTTCACTAGCAGGACGGTCTGCACGTGATTGGGCTTGAAATGAAATTATGAATATTTTTGTATTGGATCAGGATTCGGACCCACATATTTACCTTTGGAGGAGACCTAGAGGAGATTGCAGTCTTGGGAAAAGGAACGAAATGATTGAACTATACTGTTCCGAGAGATTCAGATCCTCGAAAGAGGAGATACGAATTCGAATCACAGTCCAGCACCAAATTTTTCAAAGTCTCTAGGTCAATCAAGTACAAGTAAAGTAAGAGCCCTCTTCCTTTAAATGGCTATAGCTTCATCAAATAAAATAAAATTTTCTAATGTAAGTAAGTTTACCGGCGACTGTATTTCTGTTTACCTTGACATCCGCCATGTCATTTCCCAACGTAAACCGGCTCTGCCCAGTTGGTAATGAAGGAACGTGATGTTTAATGAGGATTCTGGATTATAACGTCTTTGTCTTGAGGTTACCAGAGGTAAAGTAAATCTGTTTGTGCCTCTTAAAAGTAAATGCCTGAACCTACGCATTGCAACTGTGATAGTTCGTTCCACCAGACCATTGTGGCCACCTTTCGCAGCCCCAGGAGTGTGCTGTAACCGATGATGCGCTTAGCTTACAAAATTAGTCATGGTGGAAAAAACGCAAGTCTATTAAATGGTTAAATAGAAGCAAACTTCTGACGCGGAGATTATGCTATTCTCATGTCAGCAGGATGTAAAGACTCTTCTAGACATCATAGGCTCGATGTGAAGCCATTTTGAAAATTTCACAAATTCAGCAAATTTCTTAGTTCGAGAAAATCCAATGGGAAGTGTGAAGGTACCGGATAATTCGATTATTACCGTCATTATTACTATCATTTTCTTCATACCGCTGCTGGAACACTGTACTTGAAGATCAGTTGATGCCTTTTGGTCACTATAGAAGTAGTTTCCCAAGAACAGGTTCTTTCCCTGTCTACGGAATTCTTTTCATGTTAATATCAAACATCAGCAATTACTCATACATTACATTATAACTAAAGTAATTGATGGAGACGTTACTTGATGACAAAAACGCGCTGCCTTTCTTCAGTTACTTGCGCCTAGAAATGGCTATCGAGTACTGCCAAAACAAACGGCAAGAGATCTTACTGCCTGCCGATATACGTCGCTGTCAGTTCTTCCATACGATTTGGTCGACGTGACCTGTTTCAAGTTGTGTGTTTATTCCTTTGCAATAAACAGAAAGATTTTCATTCTAAGCTATCCAAGTACAAAATTTTCGCAATATTAGTTCAAATTTAATATTCGTTCTAAAATGAAGTAAAGTATTTCACAGTTACAAAACTCGCATCCGACTCACTGACCTTACAATTCCAGCTCAGAGTGACACCAGTTTAAGTAACGTAATGTAGCGAAGACTGTTTCCCAGTGCTCTTTCTCACCGGAAAACACGCAGTTCACTCATTTGGCTCCATAAGTACACTGTAACAGTAATTTCTGTGTGTATGCAATGCATACGGATTGTAGAATTTAGTGGTGCTCTCTCTTCGACTTCTGTATTCAATATGACTGACCTAAAGGGGCCCTTTATTGTTATAGGCCCAGGGGACATCATACTGACATCAGTAGCCGGCCTGGATGGCCGAGCGGTTCTAGGTGCTACTATCTGAAACCGCGCGACCGCTGCGGTCGCAGGTTCGAATCCTGCCTCAGGCATGGATGTGGGTGATGTCCTTAGATTAGTTAGGTTTAAGTAGTTCAAAGTTCTAGGGGACTGATTACCTCAGAATTTAAGTCCCATAGTGCTCAGAGCCATTTTTTGGGAACAGTAATGTTCTTATACTGACAACCTGACTGTTCGTTTTACCTGATTTTGTAATCATTTAAATAAAACAACATGACCTCCAGTGGGAGACATTCCGTCTCCCTTTTCCTTCTGTAAAAGTTGTCAGCTATTTGCCTTCCAACCAGCGAAATGCGGCAGAGCACGGCCGGTAAACGATTCACAAACCACGACTTAGTGCCGTTACGACGATTTCTTTAAACATTATCGTTGCTGTAGGAATTTAGTTTCGTCTTAAATCGTCTCAAGCAGCAACGTTCACAGACATCTCACATACGAAAAAACTCATTATCCAGGTACGAAGATTGTAAAACAAACTTCCCACAGTTTGTGTCAGGTTGATCTTTTCGTCTGATTCAGCGCAGGAAAGTCGTTGCACGTGGAATCGCAACTAATCTCGTCCTTTAAATGGCGGTTTACGAGTTCTAGGCACTATTGATCTCGTAAGAGGAAGCTAAAACACGTACTTCTTCACCGACTCTTTGGTAACGTACTGACTTGTGAAAAAGAATCTGTTATGGTTCGCAGTTCCAGTCTCATTGACTGTACCGTTTTTATCGCTTCTGTAAAAGAGCTACAAGCAGTCAGATCAAACATCGGTAAGGAAATCGCAAGAAAATACTTTCGGCTCATAGTGCAATGATGAAAAACTTACAATGCTGCACAACAGGTAACTCCTCTTCCCGCCGCTGACAAGCAAATTTTGGGTTTCTAGGAATACAAAACTTTATTTATGAAATACCACATTTGCACTGCACGACGTTTTCAACAAAAAGATAGCGCAATAGAGTAGCTGAAGTGGAAAGAAACACTTCCTATTTCAATTTCTGCATCTTACACTGTTGGCAGTTCTGTATAGGTGGCAGTTACGTGATTTTATTTCGGTTATTACAAAATAAAGTCGAATGTATGCACTGGGTAGCCGAGGCACCTAGTTCATGGTGATTCGGTCAACCAAGTAAATGAATTTACTGAACATGCTGCAAATTACTACAGGGAGCCTGTGTGTCAGAATTCTCAACCAGTGTGGCGCAACGGCATTTCGATAGAAAAATGAGCCACAGAGAACAGCCTTTGGTGGTCTATTGGACTGATGAAATGTTTGTATATCTACGGTCTGGGTTCGGTTCCAAATTCTGTCAATGATTTTAGATAGGGAGAGACAGATTAAATTCTCTTCTGGCTACACCAAGTGAAGAAGATATAATGGCATTGTGACCTGAAATTAACATTAAAAATGATATTCCTTCTCTACCAAGTAGACGTTACGTTGAACCAAAATGAAGTCTGGAGTGGCGACATACAGAAACTCTATCACCAGTAACCTTTCATATACTAGTTACTAGTTATTTATTTCTAGTGACGAAACAAACGCTATGTAGGCTCACAGGACACTTATTCCATCTTTTATCTGAGCTTCTGAATGTCGATAAAATTGGTTCTGAAATGGGAATGCAAATCAGACCATCCTTAACGCGGAATTAGATCCCTTCGTGACAATACAGCTCGGCTACAATTTGTTGTTTGTTCAAAACTGCAGATTTCTCAACATCTCCACATATTGCACGTGAATGGGTTCGAATCCTGGCCTGGCACTAAAGATTTCATTATGTATTATCAAGCTCTTGCATGAGAACACCTATCTGCTGGTGGATAATAATTCTGATTTTAATGTATTTTCATTCGTTGTCAATACTAACGATATGTGACGTTTATGACTCCCAGTGAGACACAGGACTATTTAAGAGATCACTGTAAGTTCAAGATGTTAGTCCGAGCTGGAGAAAAATTCGGTAGCTGACGTCTCTTTGTGTGTAGTCAACAACGATATGTGTGGAGCTCTATTCCTAGTCAGCACTGAACTCTTCGTCATATTATTTCTAGTTCAAACATGCTCACACGTCGCTGCTGGTGCAACAAACCCATATTTAAAGTACGTTTTCTCTAGAATATAATAGCGATAGGTGCCGGGTTGGAGTCCTGGGAAGGAAAAAAAAATAATGTTTCGTCTCGTCATTTCAGTTAAAACATCTAGCTACTGCCGAAAAAATCCGAAATGTCACAGTTGATTAAGCGTCGATATCTATCCGATTAGGTCCTGGGTTCGAATCCCTGTCCAACACAAAGCTTTACCTCACGGCAATTCAAGTAAGTTACTTGTTAAGAAGCAATATTTAACATCTCTCGTAGTTCGTTAACAGGGACAATAGGTGCTGGGTAGGAATTCGCGTCCGTTAAAAATGCTTGCGTTGTGTAATTTAAAGTTGGTATTTGCTAACTGATACTGTCTAAAATCGGGGTATATCACTCTCTGTATGCCTAATCAGGAATGACTGTTAGTTTCCGTCAGTCACGAAATCTTTGCTTAGTCTGCATGACCTGGGTTAGAATCCATATGTAGAACGAGACGGTTTTAATCTCATTTTGTGTTAAATAATAAGTGCAGTATGTTACTTTGAAGATGAAATCATGAATACGACGAACTTATTACGTGCATTACCTATCTGACGTAATAATGAGAGTGGTAACATTTCAGGTATGTCATTTATTGTAATAAATGTGAGCTTACAAGCCTTAAGGACAGTCTTATCTGTGATAAGGTGTTCCCTGATATTTGTAGTATCGTGGCATTACTTTACATCTTGAGTTGTTGCGATACAGAGTAGTGTTTTCTAGTGTTGACTTGTTGGGACCATTTTCAACAGTCAAACGACTGTACCCAGGAGCGATTAGAGGACCTGCTAGGCAGCTGCATTATGTGGGTTGCATGTGAATCAGGCGAAATGCAATTCAGGTCGTTGGGATACATTTGAGCACGGCTGTACCTGTTGCTGTATAAGAACTGACTAACAGGAGGAAAAAGTTGGAGCAGGAGGTGAATGGGTGCTGTCGTTTATTCAAGAGGGTTTGGTGAAAACCACACAATTACAAGAGTTGTCGATGACGGGGTATTTTAGGTGTCATCAAGTAATGGAATCAGAATTCGTACTAGTCCGAGGAGACAGGAGGGGCCAATTGTCACATTGGTGCGACGACTGAACTCCCAAGGAGGCCACTTCAGAACGTGTCGACGGAATGTTTTCGGGAAGCCAGTTTAAGAATACAAAAGACAAAAATTAAAGGTCAGCAGCAGTTTCCGAGTGTAGATACCCTTGCCAGGAAGAGGTGGCCGAGTCCAAGGAATAGACTACCTAGGAAAAAAAATAGCCCATCAGAAAAACACATTTTGGAAGAGTAAGAATTACGGGAGAAATATTTCAGAGAGTGAGGACAGTTCAGTGAATCATAGAAATTGATTTGGAACGTTAATCGGAAGCACAGATCAGACACCACTGGAGGAGGAGTTTTCATTGCAATTGAGAAAAATATTGTCTCTACTGAGGTTGAGATTGGGTGTGACAGTAAAGGTATCTGAAAGATCTGGTCGTACATAACAGGTCTAGGCGAAACCAAGTTAATTGATGGACGTTTTTACCAGTCACCCGATTCCACTGTGACATTCATTCATAAAATGTGTAATGTCGGTAGCGCGTAAATATCTAGATCGTGCAATAATAGTTGGAGTTAGCTTTAACCCACCGAATAGACTGGGGCGTCTACGGATTCATTGCAGGGTGCGAACAGACAAACTTGGGAAGTAATGTAAGAGAGTTTTTTTAAATCTGTCTCGAGCACCTTGTTCGGCAGCATACAATCATTGGAAATATCTTAGACCTTCTCGCTAGAAGCAAGCCGGACCTTACCTATGGCGTCTGCATGGAGCCGGGAATTATTCATTATGTTGTTATCATAGCTACTATGTTTACGAAAGTTAATAAATCAGTTTACAAGGCTAGAAGAATGTTTCTCCTAGATGAACAGTTGTTAACATCTCACTTAGACATGAATCTCTAGTTCCAGTAAGATGGACGCAGAGGAATTATGAATACAGTTTTAACAGATTGTAAATCCTGCGCTGGACAAATATGTGCCTAGTAAGTGGATTAAGGATGGAAAAGACCCACCGCGGTTTAGCAACGAAATTCGGAAAGTGTTGAGGTGGCAATGGCTGTTCCAAAGAGAATGCGCAAATGACTTAAGACAAAGGTTAGTGGAAAGATTATTGCGCGAAGCGTGCAACATCAACCACGGTCATACTTTAGCGAAAGATCTGGCCGAGAACCCGACAAAATCTTGAAGCTATGTAAAATAACTAGGCGCGTCTAAGGCTTCTGTCTACTCACTCGTTGACAAGGGTGGCATGGCAGTTGACGAAAGCAAAACGGAAGCCAAAGTTTTATATACCCCGTTTAAGAAGTCGCTCACACAGAAGAATCGTACAAACATTCCGTCGTTTTACCATTGCTCAGAGTACCGTATGGACAACATACTAATAAGCATCACTGGCGCAGATGAGCCGTGGCGACATTGAGCTAGTAGAGTGTCTGGCACCACTGGCTCAGCTGTAGTATCGACTACCCCTCTTGCGGTCCCATCGCCAATATCTATGAGGAAGAGTCGGTAACTGTGGGTTGTGTCCTTACAAGATGTAAGTAAGCTGTTTAGGTTTTTATATTGGTAACGCCACGTAGCGCTCTGTATGAAAATCACTGACTATGCTGTGTGCAGTTTATGGCTGGTTTGCATTGTTGTTGGCTATTGTAGTGTTGGGCAGTTGGCTGTTAACACCGCGTAGCGTTGCGCAGTTGGAGGTGAGCCGCCAGCAGTGGTGGATGTGGGGAGAGAGATGGCGGAATTTTGAGAGCGGACGATCTGGACATGTTTCCATCAGAAAGAGTAAATTTGTAATATTGGATATCATTGACTGATATATATATTATGACTTTTGAACACTATTAAGGTAAATACGTTTGTTCTCTATCAAAATCTTTCATTTGCTAACTATGCCTATCAATAGTTAGTGCCTTCAGTAGTTAGAATTTAGCTGGCAGTATTGGCGCTCGCTATATTGCAGTAGTTCGAGTAATGAAGATTTTTGTGAGGTAAGAATTCATGAAAGGTATAGGTTATTGTTAGTCAGGGCCATTCTCTTGTAGGGATTATAGAAAGTCAGACTGCGTTGCGCTAAATATATTGGCTTTCAGTTTAGTGTTGATGAGAATAGGTAAAGAGCGAAATGTCTGAGTACGTTCAGTTCTGCTCAGCTGTTTGAAAATCAAACAATGTGGGAGGTTTATCAGCACAGTAATTCACTAATTTTTCTAAGGGGACTTTTCAAAGGTCTTTGCTTGCCGATATATAAACGGGGTTCGCTGGCCCGAGAGAGAAGCCAAGTTTGGGGAATGGCGGTAGTGTCGCGACAATAGGTGGACAGGAGGTCCGAGCGGCCGAAGCCACGAGCTGCGCAAGGAGGGCCTGAGCAGAGCGAAGATACCTGCGTACTTCAGCGGGGTCAGCGTCGACATCCCGTCGTTTGGTTGGCAACATTCGTGCCGGACGACCGGTCGTGGTATGGCTGCCCTTCTCTACCTGGCTTTCATCGGCACCACTCAGTAACCGCTGCGACGCACCGTGGATCCATGGAACTACTTACTAATAGAGTAACATCCTGTAATCCTCGTGTCCATTTGTTTCGTTATCTACCTGCCTTCCTTATTATTTTCTGGTTTGAACCCGACGCTTAGAGTTTTACTCGATCGGCTCTTTGGTCGTAAATATAGGCAGTAGTATTGTACTAAGACACTAGTTGTCATTTGACAATTTGTCCCGCTATTATATTGCCTTTCCTTTCTTTGTTTGTACCCAATCACTAAAGTTCTAATTAATCAGCTCTTCGTCGTAAATACAGCCGGAACAATTGTTGTAAGGCACAGATTGCCGTTAAACAAAGAGGGACCTTTTGGTTAGATTTAGCTGTTAACCGGTTCAATTCTTTGATTGTAATTGATTGTCATTAGTGATAATCTGAGCAACCTGTTGTACTAAACTGTTCGTTTCCGTGTTTCAAAGACCGGGTCATTATTGGTGAATTTTAGCTGGATCTTGTGGTCCCGTCGAATGAGTTCTTTTGTAATAAGTGTTCACAAGTGATATTTTAAGATGTTCCTTCAGAGCGGTCTTAATAACTGACAATTAGTTTGACCTCGAAAATATTAACAGCCAGCTGTCACCCGGCTTTAGTCAATTGTCAGAAGGGGCAGGTTGGGATCCAGTCGCACCTTGGTTGCCGATTGAAATTGAGAGGTTGGTTGCTTTGAAGTAAGTCTTATCATTGTCGTATTGTTTCCTAATCTGTTTAACCTTTAGGCACAGGTGCGCAACTTAACCTCGAACTTTTCGACTTACAGCTTCCAAATTAAATGTTAAGTCATTTGTTTTGAGTAATTGAATCACTCTTGTCATCAATGGTGCTTACGTAGTTTTCGAGTGTTGCAGAAGGGCATTTAATAAGACAGACTGTGTCCAGCGCAGTAGTAAACACCGCTGTTTCACCCGATAATAGGCGGGCTGCCGGTCCGGCAGTCTTGTAATCATTGTCATATTATTTTCTGTTTTGCAATACAGCACTTCAGATTTCTTTTGCAAAGATTAAAAGCTTATTCAACTTAGGATTTAAAGTCAAAAGAATTTTCCAAATTTGTTAATTTTGTTAAAGAAAATTTTATGGTTAAATGCTTCGGTTATATGTACACAGGGAAGTGTGACATTACCGATATTTTTTCTATGTACGTAAATGGTGTGATTGGTAGGGTGGGCAGAAATATGTGGTTGTCTGCTGATGCTGTAGCGTAGAGGAACGTGTCGAAAATGAGTGCCTGTAGTATGAAACAAGACAAATTAGGCAAAATTTCTAGTTGGTGTGATAAATTATAGCTGGCTCTAGGTGTATAATAAGTACGTTAATGCGAATGAATAACAAAAACAATCCATCGTATTATGATACAGCATTAGCAGTGTTCGGCTTGACACAGTCACGTCGTTTAAATATATGGGAGTAACGTTACAAAGCCATGGGAAATGGAACGAGCATTTGAAGTTTCGGTAGGAAGGTGAATGCTCATGTTGAGATTATTGGGGGAATTTAGGAAAGTGTGGTTTGTCTGTACAGGAGATCACTAGTGCGACCCAGTACTTCTCGAGCTCTTGGGATCTGAACCAGGTCGAGTTAAGGGAAGACATCAAAGCTGTTCAGAGACGATAGTTTCGAACAAAACGCAAGTGTTACGGAGGTGCTTCGGGAGCTCAGATTGGAGTTCCTGGAAGGAGGGAGACGTTCTTTTCGAGGAACACTATTGAGAAAATTTAGAGAACTGGCATTTGAAGCTGACTACAGAGCGATCCTACATATCGCGTAGGTTCTTCCCTTGCTCCAACTGTGAGTGGTCTAGGAAATGAAAGACTAGTAGCAGTACAGTCACGCACCGTATGGTAGTTTGCGAAGCATGTATGTAGATGTGGATGAACATCTTTTTTTTTTCTCTTTTTTGCGAAGTCAGTGCTTCTGCTTACTTATGTGAGGTTGTGTCTATGCCTAAGTTTTATCTTTCGTACTCTGTAACAAGTGTAAATTTGGTGTTATTTCATGTCAGACGACACCGATTACTGATTCTTAAGGTGGCCTATTAACATCCTATCCATGACTAGCCCCTTTTAATTTACTTTAAATGAGTTTTTTTCTTGTATCTTTGTAGTTAACTATTGTACGTACAGTTTACTGTCGTTCTTCTTGTTTATTCAAAAACATTGGTTCAAATGGCTCTGAGCACTATGGGACTTAACATCTGAGGTCATCAGTCCCCTATAACTCAGAACTACTTAAACCTAACTAACCTAACGACATCACACACATCCATGCCCGAGGCAGGATTCGAACCTGCGACCGTAGCGGTCGCGCGATTCCAGACTGAAGCGCCTAGAACCGCTCGGCCACACCGGCCGGCTCTTGTTAGTTATTGATCATAATTTGTGCACAAATTGCTTCTCTAACTTTTTCGTATGCAGTCACTTTCCATTGTGCATTAGCGTCAATATGTAACACTGAGCACACGTACGTGTTTGACACCACTTCCGCCATTACTAAATTATTGTTTCAGTTTTCGTTGTACACGCTTTAAGGATTAATGAAGGTGGATTAATGAAAGAAACACGGGTAGATGCTGGCTTGTATATCACTATTTCCACCTTCATAGAGATATCCGCCTGCTGTGGTTAAAGGCCGGTTCAGATTGGTTTCCACCAGTAACTTCAGTGTGAGCAGCTGTAACTTCAGTCACCCTTGTAATTAGTTTCTTTCACGAGAATTTAGAGAGAGAGTTTGATACTCCTCTTAGTACGTCAAGGAACAACCAAGTCAAATCTTATTCAATTGATGTTTCTTCGTTTTTATGAGGCAATGTTCATGTGGCCGAGCTTGACACACGCGTCACGCGCTTTCTGCGACAAAGCGGCCCGTTATACCCTGTGGACAATAAAAAGCTCAAGTAAAGTATACAGCAGGGCCTCTGCCTTGAACGGTATATTTACAAGTCTGCCAGGGGTTCGTCATGGTTTGTTGTCAGTGGTATGATTTGGGGAACACATGTCACCGATTAACTGTGAAGATACGCCTATTGCAGGTGCACCAGTCCCGGAAAGACAGCTCAGAGACTGACGATCGCTTAAGCCCCTAAGTGAAACACTAGCACCAGTCGAGAGATGAAAGTCCGCTGATTAAGTAAGAAGTTATGTCCCTGACAGACTGATAGACACAAAATATGTTAACCAAAACTGTGCGTCGAATTAAGGAGCTTTCGAAAAATAGCTGGAATGGTAGGAGAGGATACAAGGATTTGCTCATGTCTCATAGGCTAACGCCAAAACAAGAGCTCTTATTTGTCACTAATAGCTTCTGCGGCGTTTATCTTTCTGAGTGTCATAAGACGATAGGCGGGCAGTGGTGTGGAAAATAACCACGAACCGTGGTAGGCTGATACCGATTTTTGTTGAAATTATTTTTCTTGAGTCACCAGGGTTAGAGAAACGAGAAGTATAGGGGACATTTGCTCTTGGAGGGTGAAGTCAGAGCTTTCGGTTTGAGAGATCGGTACAGAGACCATTCGGCTTCTGAGATCGACGGAGAGCACGTGGTGTTCGTCTGAGATCCGAAGTGTCAGCCGGAATGGTGAGTAATGTGAGGTTAGCACCATATGAAGTTTAAGAATCTTGGAACCTGGGAACCAAGTTACAGTCGTTTCACACGCATAGTTATGATACTTAATTATTTTATTACAATTCTTTCGTAGCGGAAATCCAAGTTTGTTGCAGTGAATCTTCAGTTACCACAATTTTCTCGTTAATTTGCCTGGTGGATGCATTAATTCAGGTGCATGCCTAGCCTCTCCTTAACACCATGGGTAACGTAGTTATTTCCACTACATCACTGGAAGTCTATTTACTCGCAATCTCTAGAAGTAAGTTTTCCAATACCTTGCGAACCACCGTATATCTGTTACTTCTGAGATGGTTTAATACTTCCTTTATGTCTTGTTATTTTGGACGGGGCTGTCCAAAATGTTTAGTTTCTCCCATGCGAATAGATCTTTCCAAAATAAATGTGTAGTAATGTAATTCCTTTTGATAGTATTTCGGTAGTTAATCTAATGCCACTTGGGCATTGATTAACCTATGCTACCAGCCACACTCATACGTGATGGAAATTGTTCTTTATGACAGTTCAGTGACGCAAATCTTCTTTAAAACAGGTAGCTTCAGGTCACTCAGAAGGCCATGGCATATATCCCTTTGTTTTGTATTAATCATTCAGCCTGAGGCATTTGGGAACCCTTGTATTGAATTTTTCGTGGAATCTTACAACAACATACGTATGAAACTTCCTGGCTGATTAAAACTGTGTGCCGGACCGAGACTCCAACTCGGGACCTTTGCCATTCGCGGGCAAGTGCTCCACCAACTGAGCTACCCACGCACGACTCACGCCCCGTCCTCACAGCTTTACTTCTGCCAGTACCTCGTCTCCTACTTTCCAAACTTTACAGAATCTCTCCTGCGAACCTTGCAGAACTAGCACTCCTGAAGAAAAAGGATCTCATTAAACAACATACGTAGTCCTCCCGTAATAGATTCCTTTCATTTAGCTCACCCTGTCAGGATATTATTTCTTATCCACATATTAATAGACATCGTTCAATGTATACAAATCTCACGTATGGACACTCCTGTCATCTTGGTGCTCAGATGGGAGGCTTGGGTCGTTTGGGCCTTAAACCGGCTCTGGCGTGAGGACAAAGGAAACTGCTGATACGCCGAGAACATTTAAAATCCAGTTCTTAGTTTCTCAGTTTGTTAAAGTGACAAAGTGTAATATTTTATCTAGTGTTGATAATAACACGAATTCCTTACAGAAGAATGAAAAAGCTGGTAGAAGCCGACCTAAGAGAAGATCAGCATGGATTCCGAAGAAATGTAGGAACACGCGAGGCAGTACTGACCCTACGACTTGTCATAGAAGACAGGTTAAGGAAAGACAAACTTAAGTTTATACATTTTGTTGACTTAGAGAAAACGTTTGACGATGTTGGCTGAAATAATCTCTTTGAAATTCTGAAGGTAACAGGGGTCAAATACAGGGAGCAAATGGTTACTTGAAACTTATACAGAAACCAGATAGCAGTTACAAGAATCGAGGGCAGTGAAAGGGAAGCAAATATGCTATTCAGTTCAAAAAGAAGAAAATAGCTTTTGAAAGAATGCTTAAGATTTGATGAGCAGATGAAGTTATTAATTAAGAGATACTGAATATAGCTGATGAGAAAAGAAATTTGTGGCACAGCCTGACTAGAAGCGATAGATTTATGGGACACATTCTGAGACATCAAGGGTTCACCAGATTAGTATTGGAGAGATGTGTGGGGGAAAAATTGTGGGGGAGGCCAATAGATGATTGCAGTAAGCAGATTCAGAAGGATGTAACTTGCTCTAATTATATAGAAATGAAGATGTTTGCACGGGATAGAGAAGCAACAGACCAGTCTTCGGACAGAAGACCACAACAACAACAACATAAATATTATAAAACCGGAGAAAATGACAGTAAATAAATATGTTATAACGAATCAGGAATAACAGATGTAGGTTAAAATTGACAGGAACTCGGAATATAAATAAAAATAGAATTATTATAGTTAGTTGATGGCAACGTAAACGAAACCGTGAGATTGTAAAACGACTGTGTTGTAGGGATGTAAACTTTATAATACAGTGATGAACCAATGTGCGATGGAATAGGTGGCTTATGAACACAAAACAAAATCATCTTAATCGACGCCCAAGTCCTTCTCAGATACTGGTACTGTCGAACGTTTGATATCCGTACCACAGGGTGCACCTATTTTATATTTCATCCAATCGATGGAATCCCCCTTTTCTTTAAAAAAAAAAGGAAGTGTTATGATAAGGGATGACGACACACACTACGCTGTTTCACAAGCAAAAGGAATTATAAAAGTTTATTGGAAGTACTTCAGGAGACGTATACAGTAAAATCCATAAGACAGTCACCTGATAATATCGCAACAACAAAATGGAATTAGGACACCGAGCCCTACTTGACCAATTGTGATTGTTTGAATTTTTTGAATTTCCCTTCGTTCATTGGTGGCCCACAATATGCATTAAAAACAATTTCATTCAGTGTATTTTATGCTTTAATTTTATTCATTTCTTCCACATCTTCCACATTCATTTCTTCCACATCTCAAATGAATCGATTGTCTTCTGTTCCAGGTTCCCCACAGTCCATCTTTCACTACCATACAATGCTGCACTCCAAACATAGATTCTCAGTAATTTATTCCTCAAATTAAGGCCTTTGTTTGATTGTGGTAGACTTCTATTATCCAGGAATGCCCTTTTTGCCAGTGTTAGTCTGGTTTTGATGTCCTCCTTGCTCCGTCCATCATCAGTTATTTTGTTGTCTAGGTAGAAGAATTTCTTAACTTAATCTACTTCATGATCATCATCGGTTTCTCACTTTCCTCGTTTCTGCTACTTCTCATTACTTTCGTCTTTCTTCGATTTACTCTCAGTCCACTCTGTATTCGTTAGCCTGTTCATTCTATTCAACAGATCATGTAATTCTTCTTCACTTTCAATCAGGATAGCAATGTCTCTCGACTTGGCCGTCAAGCACTAGAATCTCGTGCCGAGGCCATTAACTACAAGATAAGACATTGCAGTCACATGACAGAGTGAAATACTGAATTCACCCTGTCTCCTAGAAGGCAAAAGCTAGATGTATATTGCTTGTAAGCGTACTTTGTGGTTCGCAGAGCACAAGATAGTTTGTTTACTATATCGACCGAAAGGCCTCCACGACAGAAGCACGCTAACGATGCAGGTAATGTTCCGAAATTCATAAAAACATCTTTACGAAAATCGCTGTCGTAACTTGGGTCGTTGACCATTATGGAGAACCATTGCTTTATGGTTAAAGAACTCGACAGCCGTTTTGGCTATACACCGCTCGTGGACCGGTCCATTGGGTACAAGAAGCACGGTTTGTGGTGTGCTTGGGACAGATGAACTGATAGAAGGCAGTGCCACCCATGTACGGTTCGGCATAATCGGCATACAACTTACTCTTCCGGAGAGTTATTTATATCCTTATAGCAGTTTTGCTCTCATCAGTTCCCATCTTGACTTGCACCTGAAGAAAATCTTAACACTTCGGCAGTTCCATTTATGAAAAGAACGAGTTGGTGACACATTACATCCGCGCATTCTGTCGTATCTTTTGCGTGGATTCTACTGCGACCTCTTATTACGTGGCAGATGATTATAATAGTTCTCACCATGTTGGTTACTTTTCATCACGCTTCCTCCTGCATCATACCCTTTCAAAGCTTCAACATCTTTATTGTATTTCCCAGGTAAAACAATACTGATTAGCTCAGCAGTGCTGTACGGATTGTAATGGAACTGATCATTCTGTACGAAATGCTCAATGAATTTCGCTGGAGTTGTGAATCCACATTGGAGGTAAATCGGCAACATTATGTACGTATGACATTATCTCACAATTGGTCTCATTCGGAGGGCCAGTTCTTGCTGTAAATAACCACATATCGATTTCATACCCATTATGCTATGTGGGAGACAGAGAATAGTGGAACTGATCTAACCAATCGTTGGGATGGATATCATTTCAGGAATTATGATATAGTTCGAACTTCTGAGAGTACAAGAAATGCTTTTAATCAAAGCCATCCATCTCTCATCATTGCAAAAAAACCTTTATCACTACTGTAATTTTTTGTGCCGTGTATGAGTTTGTATGTTTCTGGTCCACAATACCATTCATCTTCGTCTGGAGTCATTGAGATCCACCACACGACACTTATGATTGATCACACAGTCTTCGCTTTCGTAGCTCTGGCCTAATATTTATTTCACAACGCCTTTCTCTAAATTTTAGCAAGAAGTTAACTTAAGCTCTGTTGGACGCCGCAGTAGATACTGTACCATCACTGCTTTTATGCATAACCACTAATGTCCTCACAATCCCCACTGCAGTTCCTTTATCTACCTAACCTGTCAAAGTTAAATCATTCATGTTGGTACTTAAGGACTCTAATTTATATTCCACACCCTGTATGGAAGTACTGTGGGCCGTAACCTGCGCCTGGTCTTCTATCTTGCTGCACTGCTTCGATATCTTGCTGCACTGCTACCACATGTCCTTTAATCTCTTCTCGTAATTTAATCAGTTCAACTATATATAAACTGTTACTGATATCCTCGATTTTAGTAGTAAGTTTCTGCCCCACTTCATGGCATCTTTCGCGTGTGTTTCTTCCAGTTTACTGAGCTTGTTTACATTTTCGTCCTGACGTTCCTCTCGATATCTGTCTTTTTGTTTCAACCTTTATTTTGACCATTTAAATTTTCATTCACTTCTCTGATTTCCACCTTCATTTCTTCGAGGTGAGGTACTGTGTTCTTAACGTGCTCAACAAACGACTCCTAAACCATATGTCCACTACCTTGTCAATCATTTTCTCGCATTTGCTTGTCAGGGGGCCTTGAGCTTTTTGAAGCCTCCAGTGTACAAATGTCCATCATTGTACAATCGCTAGGTGTTTCAACTTCCCCACAAACAGTCTCAGTATCTTGCCAACAGGACAAGGGATGGTTTCCTGTGTGCTGTTTACGCCATCGAGCATATTTGATAATGCATCTGCCTCAAAGTCACATGCATCTTGCGCTTTTAATTCAGAGGACCCTTCCCCCAGATCACATCTCACTCACCTCGAATTGCTCTTAGACTGGTTGCAGGACGCTATTTCAGACAGACTTTCTGTTCGTATTCAAAATAACAACACATCAAAATCACAACACATTCAAATATAAGTAAAGGAACGCATCACACCACCAAGCAACGCAGTATCATACAACGCTGAACGGGCATGAAAACCGTTCGAAACGGAAGAAAAACGTACGTCATTCGACATTCTGTTCTCAATAAATGCATCTCCTTGTAGTGCAAACTGACTAGTTATCAGAAGATTCACACTAGTTCGCATATCCTAAGACAGGGTTTGCCAAATTATCGGGATCGGTTACTATATGGATAAGGAATAATATCCCGTCAGGGTGAGCTTAAATGAAAGAAACCTATGACGTGGGACTAAGTATGATGTTGCTTGTACTATTAATGATTCAATGCAGGAGTTGTCATATGCCAGAGCAAAATAAAGGAATATGTCCTATGGCCTTTATGCTGATTGGAAGCTATTTGTTATCTGAAAGAAGACTGCACCATAGAATTCGGCATGAATGGTTTCCCCAATGATATAACACTTGGACCGCCCAGTGGTCAATTTGACCACTTTTTATATTTTAACATATTATTTGGTCAATTTCTAATCTATGCTGTTTTGAGTTAATGACTTTTATGTAGATCATATAAATAGTCCAATATTTATTTTATGTCCATTTGTTTTCTTTGAATGACCACTTAAAACCGCCGAGTGGTCACTTTGGCCACATTACATATATATTTGAAAAAAGATTATTTAAAGATTGTTGTGCGTCACTCCATGGATTTATTCTTAGCACTCGTCAACAATGTACTACATATGTTGGTTACTAAAGATTATTCGCATTGTTTGAATTTAAAAGCTCAACAATGCAATATGTCATTTATTGTTTGCTATTGGGTTTCGGATAAACATTATTTGAGTACTGGTCTCAGAGCAGTAGACATGGCTCATATGTCACAGCGATACAAACCACGGCCACACTTTTGTATGAATCGGATGCTGAAAATGATCTTGAAGTTGAGGACCTTGTGGAAGATTCTACAGATGAAGATTGCCAACCTGTCGCTAATGTGGAGAGTAGCAGCTCCGAGACTGAAGATGAAGGTAATTTACATTCACTTACAATATTGTTATTATTATTATTATTATTGTTATTACTATTACTATTATTATTGTTGTTACTATTTGAATAATGATCACTATTATAACAGAGCTGACACTTCTACTGGTACTTCTGTTACTGCATTTTATTGTGTGGTATGTTATCTTTATAATGAGTTGTAGCTTTCTAGTTGTCACTTTCCTCACGCAGTTGCTGAACCAGGACAAATCAGTAATACAAACAATGCTAGAGAAGGACCTACCCTGGGTAAAAAAAAGAACTGCACCTCCTGTAAGTGGACCAATACTGAATCGACGTAGAAGAGGAGAACGAAGTGAGGGTTCACTTCCAGAACCTGGCTCAAAACTCCTGGGGAAGGATGGGATTCACGGAGTGGACTGTAGCTAGACTTCGGTGTTACTACTCCAGGTAGGATAGATCAACAAAATATATTGAAAGAAACACGGGGACCTACTCCACACGCAAAGCGGCACGTCTCAAATGATAATGTTTCGAGTGCCTGGTGCCTTTTAGTTGATCAATCAATGTTGAAACACATAAAGAAATGCACAGAAGGAGAGGCACAACGGCTTCTTGGAAATGATTCCTGGAGATTGCATTTAGAAGAATTAGATGCATTTGTTGCTTTATTATATGTTCGTAGTGCAATAGGTGCCGGATGTGTTGAAGTAGATGAGTTGTGGTCGAAAAAGTGGGGAGCCCCATTTTTCACTGACACAATGAGCAGAAACAGGTTTAGAGATATTTTGAAATATCTGCGTTTTGATGAAAAAAATACACGGTCGGAACGTTTGAAAAGTGACAAATTTGCACTTATATCAACTACTTGGAACCATTTTATAGAAAACTGTCAGTTGAATTACATACCTGGATCAAATGTCACTGTGGACAAACAACTTTTCCCCTGCAGAACCAGGTGTCTGTATTTGAAATATATGCCGAACAACCCTGATACATTCGGAAGCAAATTCTGGCTTCTAGCGGGTGTAGAAACCAAATATCTTTGTACTGGGTTCCCTTATGTAGGAAAGAACGAACAGAGGGCACCTAATTTGAAGCTTCAAGAACAAGTAGTAATGAAGTTGGTAGCTCCATATCGCAGTAAGGGACGAAATGTGACTACTGATAATTTTTTCACTACGGTCACACTTGGGGAGAGACTGGAAAAAGAGAAAACTAGACTTGTCAGCACTATCAACCGTGCAAGAAAAGAAATACCGAACACTATAAAAAATGAAAACTCCTCTTTGTACGTCTGTTCTCTTGAAAAGGGAAGGTGGTACTCTGACTGTTTACTAAGATAAAAAGAACAAAAATGTTCTTCTGTATAGCACCATGCACACAGATGATGAAATACAAAATAATTCGAAACACCTTCCCGAAACAGTGAGCTTCTACAATAGCACAAAATTTGCTGTAGATGTCTTGGACCGGATGACGAGGAAATATTCTGTCCGCTCTTGTACTCGTCGATGGCGTGTACACGTATTTCACAATATTCTTGAAATAGCAGCCATCAACGCATGGATCATTTTCAAGCTAGTGACAGGGATCTGAACCTAGCAGAAATCAGGAAAGGATGCCAAGGGATGGAAAAGAAAAGGAAGAAAAGGACGATGGTGATGAAGAAAGAGAAGAGGCGGAAATTCCTGCGAAAGTAAGAAATCTAGGCCAAACGAGGAAATGCAGAAACAAGACAAATGAAGTGTGCAGTTTAATGCAAGAGATATGTTTGTGGGCCGTGTACATATAAAGTAATAAAGACAGTAGTTTGTAATGCTTGTAAGTAGGATTAGGTACTATACATGGTTATATTTTATGATTGGTCTTTCTCTTAACATATTCATGGGTACTTAGTTTCTCCAGTAAGATTAATTTCTATTAATTTTAAAACTACTGCAATACAATTAGTATGGTTGCGGGTAAATATTGTGAACTATGTTCTTTAATATTAGTTATAGTATGTTCCCATTGTTGTTGTAAAATACAACGATACTGTTACTAAACGTAATTAAAGTGATACATTGTTATCAAGGTCATTAATATTTACATTAAACAGCACAGCATGTACTTACAAAGAAAGGGATCACTTTGACCACATCGGCGGTTCTAAGTATAGTACTAGTTGTCGCGGTTCTAGTGATAAGCAGCTTTCTGTGTAGGACGACCACAGCTCCGAAGAGACATTGTGAATGACAAGATAAACACTCAGCAATCATTAACCATTTAAATTATCATAAAAATGGTAAGACTTAAACAGTCAAGAATAATGAAATGTTTCCAAAAGCGGCGCAGCTAAATAAATGATCTTTATTCGAAACTACTGGTTTCGCGTCAGAGCAGGCGAATCTGTAGGTTTATCTGCCAAGAATACGAATTAATGTGCGAAATTTTCTTAAATGGTAGAATACGGCACTCATAATAGTTATATTTTCATAATGTATATCGACGATTATTGAATCCAAACATTTGGTAAGTTATCCACATTAAGAGGCAAAATACATTGGTGGGTTGTCATAATAAAATTCAGTACACCCAAAAGATATTTGTCCAAAGAGTACAAAGCATGACTGCTGTATAAGTCAGGCCAAGAAAAGCGGTGGAAAAAAAAATAATCAGTGGGACACTAATGTGAGCGGCGACAAGAGCTAACTAACGTATACAAGAAAGTACTGTATGTACACAGAAAGATATAGTCCAAAAATTAATAATATAGTATGGAACCGAAACGTCGGGAATGGAATAAATATGAAACATAGGTTACTAGCTATAACCTCATAAGATATACAGGGTGTTACAAAAAGTTACGGCCAAACTTTCAGGAAACATTCCTCACACACAAATAAAGAAAAGATGTTATGTGGACAAGTGTCCGGAAACGCTTAATTTCCATGTTAGAGCTCATTTTAGTTTCGTCAGTATGTACTGTACTCCCTCGATTCACCACCAGTTGGCCCAATTGAAGGAAGGTAATGTTGACTTCGGTGCTTGTGTTGACATGCGACTCATTGCTCTACAGTACTAGCATCAAGCACATCAGTACGTAGCATCAACAGGTTAGTGTTCATCACGAACGTGGTTTTGCAGTCAGTGCAATGTTTACAAATGTGGGTTTGGCAGATGCTCATTTGATATATGGATTAGCACGGGGCAATTGTCGTGGCGCGGTACGTTTGTATCGAGACAGATTTCCAGAACGAAGGTGTCCCGACAGGAAGACGTTCGAAGCAATTGATCGGCGTCTTAGGGAGCGCGGAACATTCCAGCCTATGACTCGCGACTGGGGAAGACCTAGAATGACGAGGACACCTGCAATGGACGAGGCAAATTCCGTGCAGTTGACGATAAGCCTAATGTCAGCGTCAGAGAAGTTACTGCAGTACAAGGTAACGTTGACCACGTCACTGTATGGAGAGTGCTACGGGAGAACCAGTTGTTTCCGTACCATGTACAGCGTGTGCAGGCACTATCAGCAGCTGATTGGCCTCCACGGGTACACTTTTGCGAATGGTTCATCCAACAATGTGTCACTCCCCATTTCAGTGCAAATGTTCTCTTTACGGATGAGGCTTTCTTTCCAACGTGAACAAATTGTAAGTTTTCACAAGCAGCATGTGTGGGCTGACGAGAATCCGCACGCAATTGTGCAATCAAGTAATCAACACAGATATTCTGTGAACGTTTGGGCAGGCATTGTTGGTGATGTCTTGATTGGGCCCCATGTTCTTCCAACTACGCTCAATGGAGCACGTTATCATGATTTCATACAGGATACTCTGCCTGTGCTGCTAGAACATGTGCCTTTACAAGTACGACCCAACATGTGGTTCATGCACGATGGAGCTCCCGCACATTTCAGTGGAACTGTTCGTACGCTTCTCAACAACAGATTCGGTGACCGATGGATTGGTAGAGGCGGACCAATTCCATGGCCTCCGAGCTCTCCTGACCTGAACCCTCTTGACTTTCATTTATGGGGGCATTTGAAAGCTCTTGTCTACGCAACCCCGGTACCAAATGCACAGACTCTTCGTGCTCGTATTGTGGACGGCTGTGATACAATACGCCATCCTCCAGGGCTGCATCAGCGCATCAGGGATTCCATGCGACAGAGGGTGGATGCATGTATGCTCGCTAACGGAGGACATTTTGAACATTTCCTGTGACAAAGAGTTTGAAGTCACGCTGGTACGTTCTGTTGCTGTGTGTTTCCTTTCCATGATTGATGTGATTTGAAGATACGTAATAAAATGAGCTCTAACATGGAAAGTAAGCGTTTCCGGACACATGTCCACATAACATATTTTCTTTCTTTGTGTGCGAGGAATGTTTCCTGAAAGTTTTGCTGTACCTTGTTGTAACACCCTGTATTACAGGGTTCGGTAGACACCTGCTGTGCGAAACTATGTAAGCAAAATTTAAAATTCTGTAAGATGTTCGTACATCTGCCGTATTTCTAACAGGACGATGTGGTGAAAGCAGTCCTTGGAGTCTAGCAGTACAATGGAAAGCGGAAGGCCAACACATCTTCGGCACCGTGGCCTTTCACTTTCCAGGGCAATGCTAGCTAGCCTTCACGGGATTCTATCACTACATCAGCCTGTTAGCAGTACAGGATTTTTAGTTTTCTTGCATCTGTTCTCTATTGCTGTTGTCTACCGAATTCTGTAATATATCTGGCCATAAATTCTGCACACGTACAGAGCTGCTGCAATGTGCAACTTCTTGGTCGCTATGTGGGCACTTACCAAACTCGTCAACAAGGAAAAGGAACTGTCACCACTCATTTAATGTATGTCTCCAAGCATAGATGCCACCGCTTCATTTTACGCACTAGCTGGGATGCCCTGTAAACAACACAGATCTCCCTTTCTTTGCTTTTTTGCAATACTCATCATTTCTCAGTACGTCTCGCGTAAAGCTACAATCGCCAGAGGGAAGCAAGCCTGGTTGTGCTTCGGTCCTCCTCCTGCCGCATAAACCAGGAAGCGAACCGTTGTTGCTCGTTTGGTATACGTGTCTAGTCACAGATATCGCTGTTCCGCTTTGCCTGCTGACTGTGATGTGCACATATGTGGCGCACGTACGCACATTTGCTCAGTCTACAGCACTTGCTCGCCCTGTCCTATGAGGTGATAGCCAGTAAGCTATGTTTTATATTTCTTCCATTCTCGACGTTTCGGTGCCATACTAGATTATTAATTTTTCGATGATACCTTCCCATACACATACAGTACTTTCCCTAAACTTTTGGCATTTTATCCCAGTTCACATTAATGTCTCATTCATTATTTTTCCCCACTGCATTTTTCTAGGTCTGGCTTATTCGCTAGTCGTGCTTTGTGCACTTTGGACAAACAACTTTTGGATGTAGTCAGTTTTAGTACGACAACTCACCAACATGGTTTGATTCTTAACGTGGATAAATTGTCGAAAGCTTAGCCGTCTGCACATAAACATAGCGGACACTCGTCAATATTTTTTGGTGAATGCTAACACTACCTGTGGTTCTGTATTCTACCACTTCATAAAATTTGTATTCTTGGCAGTTAAACCCAAGGTGCGTATAAACTGACCTGAGACCGGTAGCTGCGAAACAGGGACCTCCATATAGCTGTGCGTCTTTTGGAGATGCCTCATTATTCTTGTCTTTCCATAACTGCCAGAATTTTTGATAATTTAAGCAGTTATTGACTATTGAGTGCATTTTATTATTATTTACTTTTGTCGATGGCATTGGTTAATTTATGTTCAAGTGACATGGGATTAGCTAATTATTGAATTCGATTACTACACATTTTCCTCCCAAGGATATACTCACATGCAAAAAACATGAAATACATGAAGTGTTTAACTCTCAGTTACAAGTAATGCACATATGGGAAATCCAAAGAGCTCTGGGAAACGCAGTGTGAAACAGCATTACATCCAGAGATTGAGACTAAATCGAATTTAAATTCTGTGGCAGAAATGGGGATCTTTATATTCTCGCAGCGCAATTTTTGGTGAATGTCCAAAAAATTTCGGGAGTGCATGGGCATAAATTTCTCTTATTCTTCTGATATTTCGGCTGTACACCGTCCAGCCATCTTCAGAGTAAGCCGGGTGACTGATTTTCCAGCACTTGGTCCGTCCTTTTAAACCCGCCGACCACGCCACTGCGCACGCAGCAACAGATACGCGAGGCGCTAGAGACGTTGATCGGCGGCTAAGAGGCAGAACATATTTGCTTGAAATTAGATCTATGACTGCACGGCCGATCCGCACTGTAATATTGATGTACCACTGCGAGCTCTGTCGTTGTCACATGTTTGTAAGTTTACTACAGAAAGTGCCGGGTTCCGTGACTTATCGAAACTGAAGCTGCTGTCTCTATTAACGTCGTCAACCGAATTTTAGTTGCTTGTTTCACTACTGACCCCCAGAAAGATGAACTCGAGGCTAAAATTTCGACGTTATAGTACACCATAGAGCGCCCAGTGTCAACACAGTGCTCTGCCACCACCAACATTTTAGGTTGTAAGAGTCGGATGCATCTGCAGTGCTCTGTGCATCTCTCATGGACTGTGCGTGACCTCTGTCCGATGTACGAACGGCCACATCACAAGTGATCGTGTAAACCCCAGGCTTCCGAAGCAACAAATCATCTTTAACGGAACCCAAGAGTGCTGCTGTCTTTGTTGGAGGGCGAAAAACCAGTTTCACTTTGTTTTTGCTAAGGATAAGCCCAAAATTTTTTCATAGTCTTCCACTTATGGCAGAAAAGTCATGGATTTCAAACTTTCCTTGTCTTCTTCTGCATTTCTTACGCCCACTATTGGTTCCATTCGTAGTCCCTTACGTATCTGCTGTGGAGAGTACCCGCTGGCTTCTAAAACTGTTCTCGAATGTAGAAGCTCGTCGTCCAGACTGCTCTCGCCAGCAGTGACGTGTGATCTGTGTACCAGAGTTCTGAGAACAGTCATCGGCTGCGGAGGATCGTGACAGCTATTTGAACCTAAATATAAATCTGTATGGGTCGGTTTCCGATATAGCACATGTCCAAAAATGCCATCATCTTTGCGTCGTACCAAAACGTCCAAAAATGGGTGGCACCCGTCTTTTTCATTTTCCGGTGTGAACTGGATTTGTCTGTGGATGTAATTTAGATAATTTAAAAATTCTTTAATTTATCTTCACCATGGGGCCACACAACAAAAATGCCGTCAACATACCTCCAGAATACAGTGGGCTTCAAGCCAGCTTATTCCAGCGCCTTTTCCTCAAAGTCCTTCATAAAGAAGCTGGCCACAAACAAAGGACTACCCATGGCGGCACCAGCAGACTTCATAAAATGTGTTATAGAATAAAAACTACGTAGGGGTCAAGACTTGCTTAAAGAAAGCTGAAATCTCTTTATCAAGGGTTTATTAATGAGACATGATTCTGTAAGAGGAACGTTTGTGAACGATACTGCATCGAAACTGGCTAATTTGGCAAAACTGTTATGTATGAGTGACTTCAGTTTCCCAGTAAAGTCCGAAGAGTTATGTGTATGATGACTGCATTCTCCGACGAGGGGCCTTAATAACGACGCTAAGTGTTTTTCGCAGTCGTAGACTGGAAAGCCAATGTTACTCACTATCGGACGCAGATGAACATCTTTCTTATGGATCTCTGGAGGTCCATTAAGCCTCATAGGAACCTAACCATTTGATTTCAAACTTCGCACAACTTCTGGTGCAAAGGGGGAGGGGGGTTCAGAAGCGAAGCAATCATCCTTACTACCTGGTTGGTGGTGTCTTTACTGATCTTCCGGTATGTGCTATCAGTAAACTGTTCATTTTATCATGAGAGTCGTCAGGAAACGCTAAAACAGTAGCATTACCGTTATCAGCTGGAAGAACCATCGTCTCGGTATTCTGGCGGAACTTGTGCAGTGGAGCCCTCTCTGCCACAGAAATGTTACTCCTCTTTGGACGAACCTTCATAGCTGCTGGACAACTCTTGCGTCTTATTTCTTCTGCTGAATCCTTGGAAAGAGGTCTAACAGCTTCTTCAATGGCACTGATGAACGCAGGAGTTTGAAGAACATCATCATTGTAGCTTTGCCCAAATATTTATACGTCACACTAACGGCGAAGCGTCGAACAGTAGTTTCTAGCTGCCAATACGTTTCAAGCAGGCTAAACTTCGCAGTCTGTCTTCATGTGGCCACTTCATGAACCCATTCTGAATGGCCCACCTTATATCATCTATCCAGTTCCATAAATTTCTGGATAACTCCAGAGATATCTTCAGATACAAGCGATAAAGCTGTTCAGAAACCAGATGAAGTTTTCGACGGGAAAAATGGATTCTCTCCTTAACAGCGCACCAGCTTTTCTTAAAAGCTTATTCATTGCGGTCGATTTTATAAAATGTACTAATCTGGGAAACTTCCGAACTATGCCATGATCACGGCACCTTAATAACGTCTTAAAGAGCCCAGTAACCTCTCTCTCAAGTATTGTAACTTATCCAACTGTCGTACACTTAAAACCATCTCCTACCCAAAGAGGTACTTGATGTGCATCTTCATATTTTCGCCGCAGAATGATAACTCCATAAAACTTCAGGCGTGCAGCCGCATACATTTCACTACATCTTCCGATATTTCGGCCGTATACTGTCCAGCCATTTTGAGAGTGAGCCGCATGCGCATTGGCGGGATCTGCGAGTTTAAAAGGACGGTGCATGTGCTGGAACGTTAGTCATCCTGCTTATACTGAAGATGGGTGGATGGTATACAGTCGAAATATCAGATGAAGTGAAATTTATGCGGCTGCACGCCCGAAATTTTATGTGGCAGAAATATTTGCATGTATATGCAACGCCCTGTGCGGCTGGAAGTCAGGAATTTCACCCATCCTTTCCCTTTCTTTCCTCATTCTCTATTTCATAGAAATAATTGCATTAGCTGGGGAATTAAGAAGAGATTAGACATGCATCAGCACGTTAATGAGCAAATCATGATAATCCATGGTTCACTGTAACAAACGTTAAGTTCCGCCATGAAAGGGTTGTAGTAAAAGTTATTTATCATGACTATGGGTGTAAAACGACACTAACTTGGACGTAACGTTCCTAAATTTCATATGTTGCTATCCTCAGTTAATTCATAAATCCCAGCGAGAATGCTCACCATTCGGGCGGCTACCTCGGTTCTAACATGAACACCAAGTGCCTTTAATCCATCTCAGAACCAGAAAACTGCTGTTCACATATCTCCGACACCGAATGCTCTCTGTACTGATATCTAAAACCGAAAGCTCTCTCCTATACCCTCCAAAACAGAATGCTCTCTGTACATTTCGTTTCTCAAACTCTGGCAACTTATCAAAAATATTCCACCAATAACCCACGTCAGTCTACCCGGGTTTATGGCTATTTTCCAAAGTATTCCCCTCTTCTCATCTTATCAGCCTCACGAATATCCACGCCACATGGGCTATTAGCGACCTATGAGAGCTCCTGGTTCAGCGTTAGGCTATGAGACATGAGAAAATCATCGTATCTTCCCCTACCATTCCGAATACTTTTCGAAAGCGTCTTTTTGGTAAACAAATTTGGCATCTGTATGTCATCGATGGTCATAGCTTCCCACTTAATCAGTGGACTGTCAACTCCGGTCTAATGCTACCTTGTCGCTCAGGGGCATAAACGATCGTCAGTTTCTGAGTTGTTTTCCGGTATGGTGACGTCATGTGTGTTGGACTGCTACTGAAATTGTTCTTCAATATTTTATAAAGTTTTGGTCTTCAGTTACTTATTTTAAAGTTTGTGTTAATATTTTCTTTAAAAGTAACTTAGTAGTGGATTTTCATTAATCTCAGTCTTTCTTCCTGTGTTATTGTCTCGAGTGGTCTGTTATTCGTGAGTGTGCTTACGTCGTTCGTACAAGCCGCACGCCTCAGTAGTGTGTTTACATTTTGTGGTGTGCAGTTGCAGCTACAGCGGTTGTAAAGCTAAACACTGACGAAGTTATTTCTGCACTGTTATTAAATTTAATAGTTTTCGGCGGTGTTTTGTGCTCTTTGTGGCGTAATAACGATTTTGCAACGTTCGCTCGCTGTGATTTTTTCTTTTTTTTTTTTTTTTTTTGTTTTTTTTTTTTTTTTTTTTTTTGAGTTTTCTGTGCGTTGAAGTCCTTTAGTAAATTTCGTGCTTTAGTATTCAGCTGACGTTTCTTATTGTTTCTAGTGAAATGTTTCAGTTCAGTAACATTTTGTTTCAGTGTTTTAACTTGGTTGAGTGTTCGAGTGGCCGCTTGAATATTTAGTTTTAGCTAGTAATTTTGCGAAGTGTTGTTGGTATTGGTATTAGTTGTGATTTAGTAGTATTAATGCAAGTAGTTGATTTCTTAGTAGAGAGACGATTTAGAGACCGCTATTGTTTGTTCTATAAGTAGTTCTACAAGTACAACTGAACTTAGGTAACGTAGGTGTATGGTTACAGTAAAATTTTACCACGAGTGAGAAGTGTGGTCTCTGTCGTAGATTTGACACTAGTGGGTTAAATGTGTGATTTGTTCAAAGTATTTTCACTGGGGGCAATGCAGTGTGGAAGCCAGTGGGCATTCTAGCGAGATCCTCTCCTGGGAATGCAGAATCTGTAGTAGAAATAAGTTGATACAGGAGCACGATCGTAAGATCTGTGCCTTTCAGGTGCAGTTACAACACGCAAAGGAGGAACTAGATAGATTGAGGAGGGTGAAGGATGCTGGGGAATGGGAACTAGCTGTTGGCAAGGAGGCAGTTAGGAGTGGGAGTTATTCAGACAGTTATACTTTGCGTATATGCAATAGATCTGACCAACTGTCAGTGTTATGTGGAGAGGAGCCTCTTGTAGCTGTAGGTGTGGGGAACATGCAGCAGTCCTCACCAGTTAGGGGCTTAGGTCAGTTGCAAAGTCTAACAGAAACTAGAAGGTTCTGCTGCTATGTAGTTCGCATGGTAGAGTTGTGGGCCAGCAGTTACAGGAAGTGTTGGGCAGTGAGCACCAGATCACCATCACTGTGAAGCCTAGTGCTGGGTTCGCTCAGGTGACTGACAGTATAGGGGAGTTATGTAGGAATTTTACGAAGGTGGATCAGGTAGTGATAGTGGGTGGAACAGGGAACAGTCCTGATACGATCGGGGAATATGATGTTATTGGTGACCTGATAAAGATAACTAGTCAAACTGGTGGCACTATTGTGCATTTAGTGCACCTGTTTCAGCATCATGATCGGCCTCATCATAATGCGGCTGTTAGGCGTGTTAACATGGGGCTGGAGAAGGCGCTGATGGCAGAGGGCATTTGTCATATTTCAGCGATGCCAGTTGAGTCTATCGGTGATCAGGTTTCATTAGGCAAGGCCTGCACCTCAGAAGGTATGGGAAGAGGAGGCTGTCAAACTTATATAGGTGGCAGGGTAGTGGGTGGTGGAGGGATCACTCATGCACTCATGGAAAAAGTCCTGTAGTAGTTGGTGTTAGAGCTGCACCTTTTTAGATTGAAATCAGCTGATAGGTATACCTGCTTAAAGGAAGTCCCTCTAACTAATCGATCTCATGTTCCCAAGTAGAAAAGGAATTAGCATATTTCATCAAATATAAGAGGTATTAGAGATAAAGTTAGTGAACTGCTTATAGATTTTTGACTCTGAAATTATTGGTATATCGGACCACCACCTAAATAATATGACAGTTCTGAGGCTTCCTTTATCAGGATGCAGATTATCTGGCTGTTTTTAAGGAGTTCCTTGTGGGGTGGGGTAGTGGCCATGTAAGTAAATAACAGTGTTCCATTTGAGGCCATAGATGTATCATGGCACAACACTGAACAGGTATTCGTATGTTGTGCAGGGGCAGTTGAATTTAGTAAAACTAAACTTCTAATTGTTGTTGTTTATAGGTCCTCTAACTCTGACTTCAGAGCATTTCTGTTCAAGCTAGAGAGGGTTCTTCATTCACTTTATAGGAAGTCCAGTAATTAGTAATATGTGGTGACTTCAATATAAATTTTGTATATGATGGTGCAAGAAAAAGGATGTCGGTAGATCTCCCAAATATATATGATCTGATGCAGACTGTGTTTTTTTTCGAACTAGGATGCAAGGTAATATTTTAATTCATTCTTAATTGCTAGATGGGCATTCTTTTAGTAAAAGGGTGAATGGCCTTTCAGACTATAATGTGCAAATTTTGATACTCAAAGGCTTTTGTGCTCAAACAAATGTCACATATAATTACAAACTATGTACCAGAGTTAATCCAACAGCAACAGAGTTTCTTAAACCTCATCAAGGAGCAAGAGTGCAGGATGTTTATAGTGCTGATAACACAGATGACAAATGTAATGCTTTCCTTAACACATTTCTCATGCTCATTGAGAGTTGCTTTCCATTAGAACGTTCTAAATGGTGTACTAGCAGTAAAAGGCAGCCCAGGTGGCTGTCTAGTGGTATAAGGATATCATGTAGAACAAAGCGGGAATTATATCAAAATGTTAGAAGTGGTCACAATCTAGCTACAGTAGCCCACTACAAACAGTACTGTAAGATGCTTAAAATAGTTATTAGGAAGGCAAATAGCATGTGGTATGCAAATAAAATAGCTAATTCACAGGGTAAAATTAAAACCATATGGTCAGTTGTGAAGGAAGTGTCTGGTCAGCAACATAAGATCAACGATATAAAGTCAGTTCGTAGTAAAAATGTTTCTGTTACTGGTAGATCAGATATATGTACAGTATTTAACAAGCATTTTCTGAGCATTGCTGGTGAATTGGCAAATGGCTTTCCGAGAATGATGTCTGAAATACGCGTCTGTGATACATACAAGGGGGAGATTGAGACAATAATTAAATCACTGAAGACTGAGGACTATCATAGATATGATGCAGTGCATAGCAGAACATTAAAGTACTGTTGTGCATTATCCATATTTGTAATTTTTCCTTATGAATGGTCAGTTTCCTGAATTATTAAAGTAGTGAGTAGTAAAGCCACTTTATAAAAATGGAGATAGGAATAACGTAGAAAATTTTAGAACTATTTCTATGCAATCAGTGTTTGCTAAAGTTATTGAAAAGGCTATGTATGTAAGGATAATTGATCATTTTATATCACACAGTTTGCTATCAAACGTACAGTTCGGCTTTAGAAGTTGTTTAACAACTGAAAACGTACTGGGTGGGTTCAACAAAAGGTTTCGAACACTAAGGTTGTTTTTGATTTAACTAAGGTGTTTGATTGTGTTGCTCACAAAATATTTCTCCAGAAGTTGGACCATTACAGAATATGGGGAAGAGCTCACAATTGGTTCACCTCTTGCTTTAGAAATAGACAGCAAAAGGTCGTTACTCACAACGTTGTCTCTTTTGTCTGTGACGTACTGGGTGGGTTCAACAAAACGTTTCGAACACTAAGGTTGTTTTTGATTTAACTAAGGTGTTTGATTGTGTTGCTCACAAAATATTTCTCCAGAAGTTGGACCATTACAGAATATGGGGAAGAGCTCACAATTGGTTCACCTCTTGCTTTAGAAATAGACAGCAAAAGGTCGTTACTCACAACGTTGTCTCTTTTGTCTGTGACGTACTGGGTGGGTTCAAAAAAAGGTTTCGAACACTAAGGTTGTTTTTGATTTAACTAAGGTGTTTGATTGTGTTGCTCACAAAATATTTCTCCAGAAGTTGGACCATTACAGAATATGGGGAAGAGCTCACAATTGGTTCACCTCTTGCTTTAGAAATAGACAGCAAAAAGGTCGTTACAACGTTGAGAATGGCTGTAATGTGGGGTCTGAGTGGGGTACAATCAAGTGTCAGGTGCCCCAGAGATCAGTGTTGGAGCCACTACTGTTCCTTATTTATAGAAATAATATCCCCCTATTATATAATAATATCCCCTCTAGTATCAAATGAAAGAAACAGAGGTTGTACAGAGTTTCAGGGAGAGCATAAGGGAACAATTGACAGAAAAGGGGAGGAGGGGGGGTAAAATACAGTAGAAGAAGAATGGATAGCTCTGAGGGATGAAGAAGTGAAGGCAGCAGAGGATCAAGTAGGTAAATAGACGAGGGCTAGTAGATATCCTTGGGTAACAGAAGAAATATTGAATTTAATTGATGAAAGGAGAAAATATAAAAATGCAGTAAATGAAGCAGGCAAAGAGGAATACAAATGTCTCAAAAATGAGATCGACAGGAAGCGCAAAATGGCTGAGCATGGATGACTAGAGGATAAATGTAAGGATGTAGAGGCTTATCTCACTAGGGGTAAGATAGATACTGCCTACAGGAAAATTAAAGAGACCTTTGGAGAAAAGAGAACCACTTGTATAAATATCAAGAGCTCAGATGGAAACCCAGTTCTAAGCAAAGAAGGGAAGCAGAAAGGTGGAAGGAGTATATAGAGGGTCTATACAAGGGCGACGTACTTGAGGACAATATTCTGGAAATGGAAGAGAATGTAGATGAAGATGAAATCGGAGATACAATACTGCGTGAAGAGTTTGACAGAGCATTGAAAGACCTGAGTCGAAACAAGGCCCCGGGTGTAGACAACATTCCTTTAGAACTACTGATGGCCTTGGTACAAAACTCTACCATCTGGTGAGAAAGATGTATGAGACAGGCAAAATACCCTCAGACTTCAAGAAGAATATAATAACTCCAATCCCAAAGAAAGCAGGTGTTGACAGATGTGAAAATTACCGATCAAACACTTTAATAAGCCACAGCTGCAAAATACTAACGCGAATTCTTTACAGCCGAATGGAAAAACTAGTAGAAGCCAACCTTGGGGAAGATCAGTTTGGATTCTGTAGAAATATCGGAACACGTGAGGCAATACTGACCCTACGACTTATCTTAGAAAAAACATTAAGGAAAGGCAAACCCACGTGTCTAGCATTTGTAGACTTAGAGAAAGCTTTTGACAATGTTGACTGGAATAGTCTCTTTCAAATTGTAAAGGTGGCAGGGGTAAAATACAGGGAGCGAAAGGCTATTTAAAATTTGTACAGAAATCAGGTGGCAGTTATATGAGTCGAGGGGCATGAAAGGGAAGCAGTGGTTGGGAAAAGAGTGAGACAAGGTTGTAGCTTCTCCCCGTTGATACTAAATCTGTATATTGAGCAAGCAGTAAAGGAAACAAAAGAAAAATTCGGCGCAGGTATTAAAGTCCATGGAGAAGAAATAAATACACTCCTGGAAATTGAAATAAGAACACCGTGAATTCATTGTCCCAGGAAGGGGAAACTTTATTGACACATTCCTGGGGTCAGATACATCACATGATCACACTGACAGAACCACAGGCACATAGACACAGGCAACAGAGCATGCACAATGTCGGCAATAGTACAGTGTATATCCACCTTTCGCAGCAATGCAGGCTGCTATTCTCCCATGGAGACGATCGTAGAGATGCTGGATGTAGTCCTGTGGAACGGCTTGCCATGCCATTTCCACCTGGCGCCTCAGTTGGACCAGCGTTCGTGCTGGACGTGCAGACGGCGTGTGACGACTCTTCATCCAGTCCCAAACATGCTCAATGGGGGCAGATCCGGAGATCTTGCTGGCCAGGGTAGTTGACTTACACCTTCTAGAGCACGTTGGGTGGCACGGGTTACATGCGGACGTGCATTGTCCTGTTGGAACAGCAAGTTCCCTTGCCAGTCTAGGAATGGTAGAACGACGGGTTCGATGACGGTTTGGATGTACCTTGCACTATTCAGTGTCCCCTCGACGATCACCAGTGGTGTACGGCCAGTGTAGGAGATCGCTCCCCACACCATGATGCCGGGTGTTGGCCCTGTGTGCCTCGGTCGTATGCAGTCCTGATTGTGGTGCTCACCTGCACGGCGCCAAACACGCGTACGACCATCATTGGCACCAAGGCAGAAGCGACTCTCAGCGCTGAAGACGACTCGTCTCCATTCGTCCCTCCATTCACGCCTGTCGCGACACCACTGGAGGCGGGCTGCACGATGTTGGGGCGTGAGCGGAAGACGGCCAAACGGTGTGCGGGACCGTAGCCCAGCTTCATGGAGACGGTTGCGAATGGTCCTCGCCGATACCCCAGGAGCAACAGTGTCCCTAATTTGCTGGGAAGTGGCGGTGCGGTCCCCTACGGCACTGCGTAGGATCCTACGGTCTTGGCGTGCATCCGTGCGTCGCTGCGGTCCGGTCCCAGGTCGACGGGCACGTGCACCTTCCGCCGACCACTGGCGACAACATCGATATACTGTGGAGACCTCACGCCCCACGTGTTGAGCAATTCGGCGGTACGTCCACCCGGCCTCCCGCATGCCCACTATACGCCCTCGCTCAAAGTCCGTCAACTGCACATACGGTTCACGTCCACGCTGTCGCGGCATGCTACCAGTGTTAAAGACTGCGATGGAGCTCCGTATGCCACGGCAAACTGGCTGACACTGACGGCGGCGGTGCACAAATGCTGCGCAGCTAGCGCCATTCGACGGCCAACACCGCGGTTCCTGGTGTGTCCGCTGTGGCGTGCGTGTGATCATTGCTTGTACAGCCCTCTCGCAGTGTCCGGAGCAAGTATGGTGGGTCTGACACACCGGTGTCAATGTGTTCTTTTTTCCATTTCCAGGAGTGTATTTTGCGGTTCGCCGATGACATTGTGATTCTGTCAGAGACTGCAAAGGACTTGGAAGAGCAGTTGAACACAATGGACAGTGTCTTGAAAGGAGGATATAAGATGAACATCAACCAAATCAAAACGAGGATAATGGAATGTAGTCGAATTAAGTCGGGTGATGCTGAGGGAATTAGATTAGGAAATGAGACACTTTAAAGTAGTAAAGAAGTTTTGCTATTTGGGAAGCAAAATAACTGATGATGGTCGAAGTAGAGAGGATATAAAATGTCAACTGGCAATGGCAAGGAAAGCGTTTCTGAAGAAGAGAAATTTGTTAACATCGAGTATAGATTTAAGTGTCAGGAAGTCGTTTCTGAAAGTATTTGTATGGAGTGTAGCCGTGTATGGAAGTGAAACATGGACGGTAAATGGTAAATAGTTTGGACAAGAAGAGAATAGAAGCTTTCGAAATGTGGTGCTACAGAAGAATGCTGAAGATTAGATGGGTAGATCACGTAACTAATGAGGAGGTATTGAACAGAATTGGGGAGAAGAGGATTTTGTGGCACAACTTGACAAGAAGAAGGGACCGGTTGGTAGGACATGTTCTGAGGCATCGAGGGATCACAAATTTAGCATTTTCGAAACAGGATATTTCGACAGTGTAATATGCCTTCGCCTTCAGGTAGAGGGAGACCAAGAGATGAATACATTAAGCAGACTCAGAAGGATGTAGGTTGCAGTAAGTACTGGGAGACGAAGAACCTTGCACAGGATAGAGTAGCATGGAGAGCTGCATCAAACCAGTCTCAGGACTGAAGACCACAACAACAACAACTCTAGTATTACGGATAATTCTAAAATATTTCTGTTTGCTTATTTCACTAGCCTGGTAGTAAAGGATGTTGTGTGCAAAACTGGCTCGGTTACAAATGCTGCAGTTCACAACTTAAGTCCATGGCTTGTAGACTCAGTTTTTACAGTTTCTAGCACACAATTCAATAAAACCTGACGTTTTAATTTCACAAAATGGGCATATGATTAGTGAAACTGAATTGTTCAAATTTCTGGGTGTTCAGATACATGGTAATCTGTCGTGGAAAGCCCATGTTCAGGATCTTCTTCAAAGACTTAATGATGCCACTTTTACTATTCGAACGGAATCTGAAGTAAGTGGTAGTTCGACACGAAAATTAGTCCACGTTTTTTATTTTCATTCGCTTATCCCGTATGGTATTATACCTGTATTTTGGGGTAACTCTACCCATTATGAACCGATATTTTTGGCTCACAAACGGCCATTTCGGGCATTAAGTGGTGGATGTTTGCGAACCTCTTGTCGACCCTTGTTCATTAGTACAGGTATTTTGACATTGGCCTCTCAACATATGTATTCTTTACTGTCGTTTCTTCTTAACAATGTTAGCCTATTCCCAAGAATAAGCAGCTTTCACGCAGTTAATACTCGCCAGAAATCAAACCAGCATTTGGATCGAACTTCCTTAACTCTTGTACAGAAAGGTGTTCGTTATACTGCTGAATCCGTTTTCAATAAGTTACCACTAGAATTCAAAAATCTTTGCAGTAATCCACGCGCTTTCAAATTGAAACTGAAGAGTTTGCTCTTGGGTCACTCCCTGTATCCTGTCGAGGAGTTCCTTGAAAAATTAAGCTGATTCTTGTTGTATTGTTGACTGCGTTTACTTAAACTTATGGCTTGACTTTTTTCTGGCTCATAAACATTTCATTTTTATCTGTTATTACTTTTATGTTGTAATATCATGTACTTATACGTTCCATGACCTTGGAGATTTGCTCCTCAATTTGGACCTACGGAGCTTGACGTATAAATAAGTAAATAAATTAATAAAATCTTCAAGAGACGTGACTCCACCAATAATCAGTGAATCGTCCTTCCTGTGCATTCCGTCGAGAACTAACCGTGATGTACACCTGGTATGTGCAAACTGCTGCGTACATTATTTGAGTTCTCTATTGTTCACATGGATCATCGGCCTGCCTCGCCTGAAGAGCAAAGCAAGTACTGTGTGAAACCCGTCCATCCGAACGTTACCTTATACGAACGAAAAAGTATTATTTCAGTAACATCTGAGTTGCTTATAGTTTGACCTGTTACGAAGAGTATCAAACTGTCTGTTTACATCTTTTTAAAAGGAACCAGTTACTAGTGTGGCCGAATTTACCTCTGCTCACATTAAAATTATTCGCGGAAAGCAGGTTGAAGGTTCATTGATTTACACACATGCCACCACCTTCCCATACTTCTTTCATTAATCAATCTCTTTGTCATCCGTTGTCTGACTGAACTTGATAAGCTTCGTTAAGAAAGAGGCAGGAGTGATGTCCCAGATTATCATTTATCAAACATGGAAAACTAAATAATACATTGGCACACTTCATTCAGAGAATTTGCTTATATTCACAAAAATTTATCATGTGGCAAAAGCCAGTGAACAGTTCGAAAAAGTAAACAAAATTAATATATGAAACTAAAAGGGGATAGTGCACAAGGGAACTGTGGGTGGGGTATGAGGTTGTGGCGAATGATAAGTCACCTATATGGAAAAATGTTGTCGAACTGGCCCTCCCTCGTGTACCCATTCATGTGCAGCCATTTTCGAAACAGGATATTTCGACAGTGTAATATGCCTTCGCCTTCAGGTAGAAATATGTTGCGATAACGATTGCACCTGGATGGACAAACTGAAAATTGGACGTAGACAGAGTTCGTTACACAATTTTTTCGGCATAGCAGATTTATTTAATATGAGAACTATATTTACAGAGGTATAGTGGAATAAAACCTTCTGAAAGAGTCGTTTTTCCCTGTGAGAAGCAATAAGTAGCAATAGTTCTTGAGGAAGACAGTTATGTAACGGAAGAGAAACCATACACACAAAGTAAGCGAGGACATTCTGAATGTGTGCGTAGCAGCCTTGTGGAGCTCTCAGTTCTCTACAACAGATAATCTAATCATTCGGTAAACAAGGAATAGTGGATATGAATTTATGCAAGAAGAGTTTCATCCTTTATATTTTTTACGTTAATGCTTTATGACTGCGTTCTCCCGAGACATACGATAAAATCATGGATTACAATATCTGATGACTGACCGCAAGTCTGTGAACCAAATTTGCATGACCATCGAAACGTATCTGAATTATACAGAATATAAAAGACGTTCGAATTCTGTTGTTCGGGATCAACGATGTTCATTCTGTAATCATGTAATTGCGATCGTAATGTTGTAAGAGATTTTTCACAAAGTTCCTCATAATAAACGTACGCACACTCTTCTTCAACAAGTCTGTGTCGCTGTTTACTTTCGGCTGCTTACGTTCGCCGAGGTTTTAAAATATTTAAGACACGTAAGATACGTACATGTATTATTAATTGCCATTTGTAATAAAACTTTAACCAGCCTACAGACTGAGATAATTTCTCCGCTGATATACGCTGAAAACCAGAAGTCTAAAGTCTGATGTCCTGCGAATTTGCCACTAATTCTGCTCGTACTATGACCTCGTAGCTACTAACCATGATTTAGAGTTACTCCACGACCACTTAATATAAATTCGCCAACAGGTCAACAGGTAGTTATCGGAACACTGCATTGCAAGCAGTGCATCACTTTATCTGTCTAAGGTGACCATTTAACTCAGATGCAGTGTGGCGTCTCTGTCCTTTAGTCTCTGGCCGAAGCACATCTGGAGCACCCTCGTCGCACAGATAGGATTTCTTAGGTGCTAACAAAACAAGAGAATCAAATAACACACCTGGCCATTAAAACTAGAACAGGAGGAAAGGTGAAGAAAAGATAGGGTAGGACAAAGGGTAAATTACTGTGTACAGTTCAGCGGTAGAGTTGTTCTCATCAGACTCGACACCAAATTGTCACAGACAACTACGGTTCAGGTACACATGCCCACGTCGCCAGCAGAGGATGGAAAGACAGAAAAAGTATATGAAGATATTCAACAAGTAATTCATTAGTAATTCAGGACGTAAAGAGAGATGAAAATCTAATGTAAATTTGGGACTAGAATGCAGTTGTAGGGAAGGGAATAGAAGAAAATGTTACGGGAGAATTTAGGCTCGTTAATAGGAACTAGAGAGAAGAAAGACTAATTGAGTTTTGCAATAAATAAGAGAATGCTTTGTTCGAGATTCATAAGACAATGGAGTATACTTTGAAAAGGCCGAAGGATACGGGAAGAGTTCAGTTAAATTACACTCCTGGAAATTGAAATAAGAACACCGTGAATTCATTGTCCCAGGAAGGGGAAACTTTATTGACACATTCCTGGGGTCAGATACATCACATGATCACACTGACAGAACCACAGGCACATAGACACAGCAACAGAGCATGCACAATGTCGGCACTAGTACAGTGTATATCCACCTTTCGCAGCAATGCAGGCTGCTATTCTCCCATGGAGACGATCGTAGAGATGCTGGATGTAGTCCTGTGGAACGGCTTGCCATGCCATTTACACCTGGCGCCTCAGTTGGACCAGCGTTCGTGCTGGACGTGCAGACCGCGTGAGACGACGCTTCATCCAGTCCCAAACATGCTCAATGGGGGACAGATCCGGAGATCTTGCTGGCCAGGGTAGTTGACTTACACCTTCTAGAGCACGTTGGGTGGCACGCGATACATGCGGACGTGCATTGTCCTGTTGGAACAGCAAGTTCCCTTGCCGGTCTAGGAATGGTAGAACGATGGGTTCGATGACGGTTTGGATGTACCGTGCACTATTCAGTGTCCCCTCGACGATCACCAGTGGTATACGGCCAGTGTAGGAGATCGCTCCCCACACCCTGATGCCGGGTGTTGGCCCTGTGTGCCTCGGTCGTACGCAGTCCTGATTGTGGCGCTCACCTGCACGGCGCCAAACACGCATACGACCATCATTGGCACCAAGGCAGAAGCGACTCTCATCGCTGAAGACGACACGTCTCCATTCGTCCCTCCATTCACGCCTGTCGCGACACCACTGGAGGCGGGCTGCACGATGTTGGGGCGTGAGCGGAAGACGGCCTAACGGTGTGCGGGACCGTAGCCCAGCTTCATGGAGACGGTTGCGAATGGTCCTCGCCGATACCCCAGGAGCAACAGTGTCCCTAATTTGCTGGGAAGTGGCGGTGCGGTCCCCTACGGCACTGCGTAGGATCCTACGGTCTTGGCGTGCATCCGTGCGTCGCTGCGGTCCGGTCCCAGGTCGACGGGCACGTGCACCTTCCGCCGACCGCTGGCGACAACATCGATGTACTGTGGAGACCTCACGCCCCACGTGTTGAGCAATTCGGCGGTACGTCCACCCGGCCTCCCGCATGCCCACTATACGCCCTCGCTCAAAGGCCGTCAACTGCACATACGGTTCACGTCCACGCTGTCGCGGCATGCTACCAGTGTTAAAGACTGCGATGGAGCTCCGTATGCCACGGCAAACTGGCTGACACTGACGGCGGCGGTGCACAAATGCTGCGCAGCTAGCGCCATTCGACGGCCAACACCGCGGTTCCTGGTGTGTCCGCTGTGCCGTGCGTGTGATCATTGCTTGTACAGCCCTCTCGCAGTGTCCGGAGCAAGTATGGTGGGTCTGACACACCGGCGTCAATATGTTCTTTTTTCCATTTCCAGGAGTGTATATTGTGGTCAGGAAGAGATCGCGAAATAAGATATTGGATTGTAAGGCTTACCCAAGAGCGATATAGACTCAAACTACAATGAAGAGTAGGCTTAAAATTAAGATGCTCGTCAGGAACAATCAACGGGCAAGGATGTCGGATACGAAGTACTAAAGTATGAAGACACCCTTGAAGTTCTTTGAGGCTATAGGTACTGCTATAATGAATAGTTGAGTAGGTAGTTCTGCTAAAGAGGAATGAGCATCTCTAAAAAGTGCAGTCACAGAAGTTGGAAAGAAAACCATTGGTGCAAGGAAGGTAACTCCAAAGGAATCATGGATAACGATAGAAATATTTCACTTGATAGCCGAATGAAGGAAGTACACAAATGTCGAAGGAAATTCATAAATATGGAAGTACAAGTCATTTAAGAACTAAGTAAATAGGAGATACAGGGCAGCTAAGGCAAAATGGCTGAATGAAAAATGTGAAGAAATCGAAAAAGAAATGGTCGTCAGGAAGATGTACTCAGAATATAGAAAAGTATATGAAAGTAAAGGCAATGACGATAACATTTAGACTACAATGGGAAATCCACTATTAAATGCAAAAGGGAGCGGATAGGCGGAAAGAGATCTCTATGAGGAAGAAAACATGTGATGACATAATAAAAGAAGAAACAAGGGTGAACAGAGAAGAGATACGAGATCCAGTATTAGAATTAGAATTTAGAAGAGCTTTGGCAGACTTAAAATCGAAAAAAGGCAGATAGCGGTAGATAACATTCCACTAGAATTTCGAAAATCACTGGGTGAAGTGGCAACAAAATGTAGAATGTATGTGTAGAACGTATGAGAGTGGCGACATACCATCAGACTTTCGGAAAAACAGCACCCATAAAATTCTTAAGGTAGCAAGAGCCGACAACTGCGACAATTATCGCACAATTAGCTTAACTCCTCATGCATCCAGGTTGCTGACAAGAATAAATATACACAAGAATTGAAATCAAAATTGAGGCACTGTTAGATGACGATCAGATTGTCTTCAGCAAAAATAAAGGCACCAGGGAAGCGATTCTAACGGTGTGGTTAATAATGGAAGCAAGACTAAAGAAAAATCAAGAGACGTTGATAGGATTTTTCCCACTAGAAAAAGTTCTCTATGTAATATGTTGCAAGAACTTCGAAATTATGAGAAAAATAGGTGTAAGTACCGGGAAAAATGGATGATACAGAATATGAACACGAACCAAGAGAGAACAACATGACAGGAAGACCAAGAACAAAGTGCTCCTATTGCAAACGTCATAAGAGAGGGGTGCCGTCTTTCACCTCTACTGTTGAATCTATATATCGAACAAGCAATGTGGGAAACATAAGAAAGATTCAAGAGTGGGATTAAAATACAGGGTGAAAGGATATCAATGTTAAGATTCGCTGATGACGTTGCTATCCTCAATAAAAGTGAATTAGAATTACAGGATGTGTTCAATGGAATCAGAAGTCTAATGAGTAGAAAATATAAATTGAGAGTAAATTGAAGAAAGACGTAGCAGAAGTGAGAATAATACGAAACTTAACATCAGAAATGCGCATCACGAAGTAGATGACCTTAAGGAGTACTGTTGTCCACGCAATAACCCGTGACAGTCCGCAGCTCGTGGTCGTGCGGAAGCGTTCTCGCTTCCCACGCCCGGGTTCCCGGGTTCAATTCCCGGCGGGGTCAGGGATTTTCTCTGCCTCGTGATGACTGGGTGTTGTGTGCTGTGCTTAGGTTAGTTAGGTTTAAGTAGTTCTAAGTTCTTGACGACTGACGACCATAGATGTTGAGTCCCATAGTGCTCAGAGCCATTTGAACCATTTGAACCCGCGGCAGATGAGAAAGGAGGACATAAAAAGTAAACTAGCACTGGCAAAAAGGGTATTCCTGTCTTCATTTGAGGAACAAATTCCTGAGTATGTGCATTTGGAGCACAGCGTTTTATCATAGTGGGACATGGACTGTTAAAAAACCGGAATAGAAGAGAATCGAAGCCTTTAAGCTGCGGGGTTGCAGAAGAACATTGAAAATTAGGTAAGGAACGTAAGAGTTCTTCGCAGAATCGGCGAGGAAAGAAGAAGGGACAGGATGGTAGAACATCCTTTAAGACATCAGGCAATTACTTCCATCGTACTATGGGGAGCTTTAGAAGGTAAAAACTGAGCGGAAAACACAGACTGGAATACATTCAGCAAATAATTGAGGACACAGGTTGCAATTGCTACTCTGATATGAGCACATACTTCGCAAAAGCCACACACACACACGCACACACACACACACACACACACACACACACACACACACACACAAAGAAAAAAAGGCGGTACAAGTGATCATACCACTTTCAATGGCCTCCTCTTGCCTGACAGCAAATCTCCCATCCGCAATTACGTATTGCCTTCTCTCCACGTCAAAATTTTCATTTCTGCTAGAAAATACTTTATCGGCTATGACGGATTTCTGCATCCCCCTCGGAGCAGAAAGGTGCTTACATGTACCCTAAGCATGCCCATGTAATATGAAACGTCGAAATGGCGCATGTCCTTCAGGTCTAATGAGTTGTACGGTCCTACGTAAACTCTTGTAGCTTTCACTTTATTGCTCTGCTCAGGCAAAATCATGCATAGACGGACATGAACTAAAATTTAATACGTCTTCATGTTTTTAGATTTTTAATGATTTGATGTAATCCTGAAAATAAAGGCTTCAAAGCCACTAGAAGGCATTATAATAAAGCTTGCCGTGCACTGTTATAAAATTACGACTACTACGAGAGTAGCCATAACCTTGCCATATTTCCTAGTACTAGTATTCAGTACAACAATAACAATCGTCTTATTTCGCGCCATTTGGCATTGGATAAGCTTTCTGATTACTGTTGGCCTTAATCTGCATAAAGTTTAAATTTAACATATGCGGCAGGTGTCGCGATCCACAAAATAAAAATTAATCCAAATAGCGATTCTGTACAACTAGCCTTCCAGATAAGATTACCAGACATGCAATTTTGAATTAATCACGGCTGTATTACTATTAGTGTTTCATAAGTACTTCATCGGCAAGGATAGATCAATAATTCACTTTTATAAATAAGCTCACACCGTGGACGCAATGAGTTTCAAAGTTATATTATCTAAGAATGCATTCCGCATAACTACGTTGACAACGATGGATTGTAAGCACTAATGCTGAAGCCAGTGCAGAAGTGAGGTCGCAAGACGGCCAATGTCTCTTTTACAGTTTCTGATAATCGCCTATTAGAACTTAAATGACTATAGCAATGTTTGAACTATGTGCGCAAGAGTCTCTGGAATCTAACTCGATCGACAACAAAAGATATGGAAATGAAATGTGGAAGTAAAATACGTTATACAATCCCTAAAGGTAACAGACTTTATTTTCTGAGTAAACAAGTGTGGTGCATTTGAGTTCCACCTGCCTTTTATTTTTTTACGGCAGTTTCATTAATTTTATTTTTCATACGGCCACGATATTACTTTGGGACCTTTAGTTTAAATTTTCAGTTGGGATATATTTTTATTTTTCTTTGAACATGGGTGCTCTTTTTTGTATTTACATTGGTTACATTAATTGCCGCATATACAGACTGGGAGGGTCTTCAGTAAAATTATTATGCTGTTGCATAACATTACAATCCTGTCTAACAGTGGATAACAAGATTTAGAATTTACTTTTTTATCACATTTACATTATGTCGATACAATGTTTGCAGCTTATTTTGACAATACGTACATCAGTGTAATCGCTGCCATTCTTCTATTATTATGAGATCTATAGTTGTACCTCAGATCAAATTTATTATTTCACCCACATGTTTCGCAGAGAAGAGGTAAACCTGGGCAAGGCCTCCAGCCTCAGAAATATTTGCTAATCGTAAAAGTTCGTGATTCACGGAAACTACTGGCTTTTGTGGGTGTGGTTTTCAAATAGAATCTACTGTTGTTACAGTTCTTTAAACATCAGTTCTCTTCAGAAAGGTACAATTCCACGACCTTTACAATATTTTTTGTTCGTAGTTGTTGTATATGTTCATTGGCAGAAAGGTATTTCGCTGATATGTACCTTGCTTAACAAATTCGATGAGCAGCTAAGAGGTGAGTGATGTTTAGATGATGTGATCGTACAAAAGTCTCGTAAATGCATAAAATACTAACATCTTCCTGAGGAGAAAACGTATAGATGATCAATCAGACAATTGAAGACGTAGGTGTGCCACGCAATAAATGTAGCATCTGGACACAATTACATCATGTGGATTAGGGACGAGCAATCAAGATTAAAGATTATTTAATAGTTCCAACTATAACTTGTCTTCTAGGTGAATTACTCATTTACTTGTTTTTTAGTGGCTCCGTTACTCATTCAGTGTAGCAGATTTTCTCCATCCCCTGTCCTTTATACTTTTCTACATTTTTGATACAGACAGTGAATCGTAAGTTATTCATAATTTAAGACACAGCCTTAAGGTGCTCCTTACGTATTGTTTGTTCCTAGCAACACAGGCGTGCGAGTTTAATTTTCGCTTAAGCGGTGGTTACCTTGAATTAACTGACACATTCTTGTGTTCGTGTGTGCAATGCAGACCGTCCATTCATATCATGTCAGGATATGTGGTCATGAATAGCAACGCCCTCGCCACACGTACACACGCAGACGTTCACAGTTTCAAGATATGGATTTCCATGTGAAGCTAAATGTTTTATTCAGTTTAACATTTACCTACACCAATGTTGTCTAATTTTCCCTTGACCACATAGCAATCTCAATTCATACAGTCGCAGTTCGGCTATCTAATGTTTTAAACATTCGTATTGATAATCTGTGAAAGCAGATCTGCCCGATTTACATCACATTGTCACAATATATTTGACTGTTAGTCCAAACCCCTCACGATTTGCATACCTCAGCAAACCAAAATTAATCAATTCAAAGCAAATAACTCCAATGTATCTGAAGTATGGAGCGTCCGAGGCATATATGCCATCTATGCTACACATCTGCTCCTTTTGTTACTTCCCTGGCTGTTATTTCAAGCTCAAGTGATTCGCATAAAATGGAGTTGCCCAGACAGTGTGCTGGATGTTTCGTAGATTCACTATTCCATACAAAACTAACATGCACAGAGTTTATCAAATTTATGTGAGCAAATGTATGTGGGATAGGAAACTCTGGAAAACTGCGCAATAGTGTATAAAATTCTGAACCTACCCTGGAACACTTTCTCTACTGAGGATTACTCAAACCCAGCTTGATTTAGCCCAAAATTCACTTAATCTATGATGCAGAATGTATTAGTTAAGGCTGCTTAAGCAATTAAATATTTCCATAGTCCTTTCCTCCGTCCAACAGATATTATACCACTGTCCAATGTGGACACAGGTCACATAATAACATACTCTCTATAACACTTATTCTACTATTTGATGATTGCCACTTAGGGTATTTATAACTGCAAGAGGTTACTCTCTTCATCTTCACTCTACACACAGAAAGGAACTTATCCCTTGGTAGTAGAAATATATATTTAGTTTACTATATGCACGTATATACAAATATTGTACTTCTTACTTATTGAATATGTAGAATGTGCAGCTGAAAATTTTGTGGGACAAGTGTTGCTTGGGACAACATGGGCCATAATATGACCCTGGTTTCTTGTTGCTAGGCGGGTTCGCTTCAGAGATATGGCCAACTTTGTTTTCTCTAATGTGATGCTATAATTTGGTACTTATTTTCTGATAGGGGCTATCGAGACGAATCCAATGATGTGTAACAGTAAGGTGTTTGAAGGTCAACGAAGGTCGCAAAGGTGGCATGAACGTCCAGTTTCAGAAGGTGTTCGAAGTGATGACCGCTGGTATCGATACAGTGCTGCGATCTTCTTATCATGGATTGAGTGGTAATCCTTATCACTGCGGCGCTTACCGAAGCACATGCTCTGACAACTCTCTCTCGTATATCGTGTAAGTAGCAAATATTCGCCGAGTATGGCGTATCCATCTAACTTGCCGTTGACATGTAAACACCGTTCGACGGCTTTGCAATACAACACTAATAGGAACGGTAAGACTAGTATCGTCGAATCAAGCGAATGTGAATGATGTATTCCTTCGAAGAACCAGTCGATATGCTTCTCATTTACGGAGAATGCCAAAGGAATTCAGTGAGAGCTAGAGACGTATATGCTGAAAGATATCCTCAACGTACTCACCCCACAAGTCGTACATTTATACATGTGTATGATACATTGAGAACACTGGATCTTTAACGCTTCGGAAACATATCGGCAAAGGAAAGTTACTAACGAGGAAACGGAAATTGGTACTCTTGCCACTGTGCTTCGAGATCCTTTTGTTAATTGGCGTCAAATCGCAAGGGAATCTGGTATGAGCCATAGTAGTGTTGTAAGTGTTCTGCATTGTCATAAATATCATCCTTGCCGCGCGGGATCAGCCGAGTGGTCTGGGGCGCTGCAGTCATGGACTGTGCGGCTGGTACCGGCGAAGGTTCGAGTCCTCCCTCGGGTATGGGTGTGTGTGTTTGTCCGTAGGATAATTTGGGTTAAGTAGTGTGTAAGCTTAGGGACTGATGGCCTTAGCAGTTAAGTCTCATAAGATTTCACACACATTTGAACATTTTTGAAATATCGTTCTTAACATATCAGTCTCCATCAAGAATTAACTGGTACGGATTTTATGCGTCGCATTGAATTCTGCCGATGGGCTCAACTTCAGATTCAGAGGGATGACACATTTATTAATTTGATTTTATTTACTGATGAGGCTAAAATCACTAACCATGGAAACGTGGATTTGCATAACATGTATTATTGGGCAACTGAAAATCCATGTTGGCTGCTACAAGTTGCACACTCAACCGTGGTCGGTGATTGTGTGGTGTGGGATTCTGGAGGACAGAATTATAGCCCCTATTTTATCGAAGGAAATCGTAATGGTAGGGAGTACACCACATTCCTGTAAGAAACATTAGGTCTGTTATTGGAAGAAATATGTTAAGGAACAAGGTGCAGAATGTGGTATCAACACGATGGGTATCCGACACATCTTTCGCTGATGGCTAGAAATGAGTTGCAGAGACAATTCCCAAATCGTTGGATTGGACGCGGAGATGTGTTGTGGCCGGCTCGTTCGCAAGACCTGACGCCTCTGGATTTTTTTTTTTTTGTGGGGATTCGTAAAAGATATTGTTTATAAAGACGTTCCAACTACACCTGAAGATATGCGAGAAAGAATTGTCAGAGCATGTGCTTCGATAAGCGCCGATGTCATGAGGGCTACTACTCAATCCATGATAAGAAGATTGCAGGCAGCACTTACATTGATACCATTTGTCATCACTTCGAACACCTTCTGTATACGGACGTTCATTCCACCTTTGTGACCTTCAAAGACATTACTGTTATTCATCTTTGGATTCGTCTCGATAGCCGTTATCAGAAAATAAGTACCGCACTATAGCACCCCATTTAAAAAAACAAAGTTGACCTTCATACCTCTGAAGCGACCCCTCTCCCCCCCCCCCCCCGCCTACTAGCAACAAAAAACCAGCGTCATATTATGGCTTATTGTCACATACAACTTTTGTCCCACAACCTTTTCAGCTCCTATCATACTTATTTTGTTTATTTTTCTTGTGCAGATCAGGCAGTTTACGATGGTTTTTCAGTAATACCTTCCCTCCTTGCTCAGAGCGATGCAGCTTTCCCAGTCTTTCGTCAGAGTTTTTCTTCCTCTGCTCAGCTCTTTTCTTCCTAAGCAATGTTAACGCTGGGTATTTTCAGTAAAGGACTAATAAACTCTATTCTTTCTACCCTTACAGATATTAATTCATTGGGAGTGCACCCAGTAGATGCATGCAGCAAATTATTAACTATTTCTTCAAACATAAGTCAGTAGCTTATCCGTTTAGGTTTTTTGGTGGGATAGTGCTTTCTAGTGAATCTGTTTACCTCTCTAAACATGCTTGGAGCTGGGTTCACTTCTGGGTGGAAACTGGAGATTAATATTTGCTTTATCTTATTTTCACGTAAGAAGCTCCGCCATCTAACGCCAGTGAAGTTCCGTACACTGTCAGAGGATATTGCTGCAGGCTTGTCAATTTTGGGAATGTATTCGTTTACTGGTCTGCGTAATATGGCAGTACCTGTGGTAGTTTCAGAGCACGAAGATTAATACACTTCGAAAAGTATCACACATGCCTATGACATATTGTGCTCTAAATTGTGAGCAAGAAAAATGGCCACAAATATTTGTTACCAAAATTTGTAAGAGTTCATTAGTTAAATTACCGTTCTGCTCACCCATAAGATCTGTTAGAGAGCTTGGCCTTCTGCCAGACAAAGATGTTCCAATAACTCTTGGCAGTTTCTCCACATATTGAGGATGTAACAATAGATACCAATCCTCCACGCACTTAAAACGACACCAAAATACCCCAGAGCTTTTCTGGGTGCAGTTTGAGTTACTTCCTGCTTGCAGTGGGGATGCACAGGCACCATTTGTCCGACACTGTGTTGCGGTTATGGGGCAGTACATCCTCAAGAATCACATAGTGGCTCGAAAGTTTCGCAGATGATTTGCAGCTAGCTGTTATTTAACACTGCACCAGCGTATATCGCTAACCTGCCCATGGTTTTACGTGTCAGCCTGGTATTTCCTGTAATTTGTACCTTTGATTGACAGCACGCTACACTCAGAGAATTTTTTCTAATAATATATTATTTCTCACAAACATTTTGGTAAGTGAAACAGTACGTCCAGTATTAAGTTACCTGTGCTCTTCACACATATGCTTTCAAAACTGTACTCTTATAATATCAAACACCACCTGACGAGTAAAGCATTGGCCAACTTAAAACTTAATAAGAACTTTAGTGCCTGATGTTCACAAAATACGTTTCTGTAACAGCCTGCCAAGTAATAACGAAATTTTTTGAATGCCCATACAACCGATATGGGTTCTCGTTCTGTTGTCGAATACGCTCTTCCACCGGCAGATTGTATATGGCTAGTAAAGGCCAAGGTTCGAACTGTAAGTGCATTATTATCAGGTTGCATTTTTCGAATGCCCGTAACACAGCTATGACTTCTAGTTCTGTAGCCGAACAGACTCTTTTGCAAGAAGATAATATACGATTAGCGAAGCCGGCCGCGGTGGCCGTGCGGTTCTGGCGCTGCAGTCCGGAACCACTAGGCTGCTACGGTCGCAGGTTCGAATCCTGCCTCGGACATGGGTGTGTGTGATGTCCTTAGGTTAGTTAGGTTTAAGTGGTTCTAAGTTCTAGGGGACTTATGACCTAAGATGTTGAGTCCCATAGTGCTCAGAGCCATTTGAACCATTCTGAACGATTAGCGAAGGCTGTGGTGAGATCTCTTGGTGCATTATTACCTTGTTGTATTTGATATAAACATGCACCAATCCCACCCGATTATTCATCAGTAGCTGGGTTAAATTCGTTTGACATATCTGGATGGTAGATTACATCTGAGCTCGTTAAGGCTTTCTTTATTTGACCAAATGCGTACTGGAAATTGGCTGACCACACCAAGGACAAAACGCTTATAGATAGGGATAACCGATGAACAATTTTAGTTGTCTCTTAATTCTGGGTTCCGGAAGTTCTCTATGGCCCTGATTTTTTTCTCCATCTGGAAGCATCCCATTGGGAGTGATTATAAAGCTTAACAACTTGATCTCCTCTTGTACAAATTTTGATTCCTAAATATTGGCTGTGACACCGTCCTCCAGTAGTTTAACTAACAATCTCCCGGTGACATTAGTAAGGTTTTCCCATGTATGTACTGCTGTTACAAGATCAACGGTGTTATCCTATCCAGCAATTCTGGGCCAAGCACGGAGTCAAATGTGGCAATAAATACACTGCACTAACTTGAGTCCAAACTGATAGCGGCATAGAAGAATGTTATGTACTTTCATGATTCCACATTCTTCAGTCTCGTTCTTACAGGCAAGATTACCTTATTAAAGCCAAACGCTACCATCAGACCCAGTGTCACAAAATAGCGGACTCCCATATGGAATCACAATGGTTCTACAATTTGCCATTCCAGCATTCTCTTATTTCCTTCTTGGCAGTGGTCCTTCCACCCAAAAAATGGAATAGGAAGAATGGCGGTATGTGTGATGTGATGCAACACGTAGGTGGCGTTCATATTCTCTGATAGACCCTGGCCGCTCTTCAAATACTTTGGTCTACTTTAACATAATACATGACTAGCTTGTGCGCTGTTCATGACTTAAGTACGTAGTGTGTCCTTTTTTCTGCTATCCGGTCTCGCTGCTTATCATTTTGATTTCAAGCCCTTGTAATATTTAACAAGCCGTACTTCGGATTTCAACAGATATATTTATACCTTGCCTCCGTTAATTAAGGTTTCGCATTGCCCCTTAGGAAGGTCAACTGTTGCGACCCTTTCTCTCAAAGACGCGGTCCACAACTGAAAAATTTACAGCTAAAAATTTGCGTTGCATGGCTACATTTCCTAGTGTGAGTGGTATGCAGATCTCCCATCATATGTTAAGCGACATAGAACTTGTTGCCCAAAACATTTTACAGACACTGAGAAGGCAGGTAAATGCATTTTCTCGGTCATTTTCTTGTACAAGCTATTCGAGGTCACGTTTACCAAAGCCCCTGTGTTCAGAACAGTTGTAATCAGAATATTGGCTACTTACGGTTTAAATGCTATGACACCATCACAGGTCGGTTACTGAACTTTTTGCTATCAGAATGCTACTCATTCCTAACGTCATTACCACACTCACATTAGGTCAGTTAGATACATTGATCACTGGCGGTAGATGGATGGGGAAATATTACGGTCATTGGTTTCTTGCAGGTTCGATGTAGATCGACATTTAAGATTGTCTGTCATATCACTAACCTGAACTGTGCTACGCTAATTGTGATTAACTGGATTGTTTAACGAGTATGGCTGACACTGACTACTACCATTGACAATATTTTATCTCGAATTAAACCTGCCTTTAAATTTCCTGTTGCTAATCGCTTTCTATGTATCCTCATGAAATAGCTCTGTGGAATCTAATACTGCAAGGATTTCCTGTAAGTGAGATTCTGGCATTATAATGAGTTTTTCTCTTACGTGCTCAAGTAGCTTGGTCTTTGAAATCTGTAACACATTCTGGTGCATTATTGGATTGTCTCAATATCGTATTTTATTAATACGCTTCTCGAAGTATTGTACGTTCTAAGTCATGCCCAGAATGGTTCTGGATTAAAAACTTTCTTGTGAAGACATTCCAGTCTCGAATTCTTCTTACGTTTTACAGGTTTCTGCAGCTTCAGTTGTCGACAACGCAGCAGCATCGTGTACATAGCTACTCACTAGTCCTATTGTCATGTATCTGCTCTATGTCCGTTACAGGCATTGATGAACACAATAGGGCGCCTTGTTCTTTCATCTGGTGCAAAAATTTGATATTGTCTGTGGTGTATCAAATGTTCTTCTAACATAATGATATTTACTTGCATCAGAGGTCCGGCTTTGTGTAGCAACTCACGCAACATTGTCACAGAGGGCTCATATTGATTTAATCTCGATTCAGGGTTACTCCATCATCCTATACTTATTCTATCAATTGATTATTTTGCATTATTTCTCTCATTCTGGCTATTTTCCTTTTCACATCATCAATATGTTCACAGGCAGCTCCCTGCCAACATGAAAAATCTTCTTTTCATCGTGTTCCTTAAATCAATTTCCTTTTGACTTTCCGTGGGGTCCTGTTCAGCCATGGCGTTCTTATTGATTTTACTAATCACTTCTTGAACCTTTTCTTTCTATTATCTCGATCTACAGCGTGACAATTAGTGAAATATATGAAATAAAAGCCTCATAGCTTTAGAACGGTTTGCGTTAGGACTTCAAACTGCACGGTTGGCCGCGGGCCATGATGGGAATTAGTATCCGCATATATGGTTTGGTTCAGCGACGAATCTCACTTTCATTTGGATGCGTTCGTCAATAAGTAAAATTGGCGCGTCTGAGAGACTGAGGATCCGCATTTCTCTGTCGATAAGTCTCTTCATTCTCAATGGGTGACTGTGTGGCGTGCAGTATCCAGTCACGAAATAACCGGTGCGATATTCCTTGGTGGCGCAGTGACTACCGAACGGTAAATGAAGGTTTTGGAAGATAATTTCATCCCCATTGTCCAAAGTGACCTTGATGTCGACAAGATGTGGTTCAAGCAAGACGGAGCTCGACATCATCGAAACAGGAGAGTGTTTGATGTATTGCAGGAGAATTTTGGGGAGCAACAATTTTTCCGGATCTGAGGGGCTGTATTAAAGACAAGGTGTACAGCAGTAACACCAAAACAGTTGGTGAGCTGAAAACAGCCATTCAGGAGGTCATCGGCAGCATAGATGTTCCGTCACTCAGCGGGTCATGCAGAATTTTGTTATTGGTCTCTGCCAAATCTTCGCCAATGATGGTAGACATGTCGAACACGTCATAACCTAGATCCGAATGTCTATAGTGACGTTTACATGTTGAATAAGTTGTGTGAACGCCTTAGCTTGTAGCTAATTTACGTCTTCTTTTCATATAGTTCTAGGCGCTACAGTCTGGAACCGCGCGACTGCTGTTGTCGCAGGTTCGAATCCTGCCTCAGGCATGGATGTGTGTGATGTCCTTAGGTTAGTTAGGTTTAATTACTTCTAAGTTCTAGGGTACTGATGACCTCAGAAGTTAAGTCCCGTAGTGCTCAGAGCCATATAGTTCTATAATTGTCACTCTGTATTTACTTATTCTTTTCAGATGTCCAAGTAATAATTTCTTCTACAGATTGCTGCCCTTGTTTTTTAAATTGGTCTCGTAACGATTATGCCTATCCCACCTCTGTATTATCCACCCTCGTTGGAAAATCGTGGACATTCCTGTATGAAACAGATTGTGCCTGGTTAATTTCTTTACTATCAGCAGAAAGTTTCTCTACCGCTTTCGGCAAATTTTGAGCTAAGAAATTTTTCTTTACAACGAGTTTTTCGATTTCGGTCATAATAGTGCCCTGATTTTGGATTATAGTCTCTGGATTTTGCGACAATTTTGGCAACTCAAATGACATGGGCCGCTGATTCTGTGACATTGTCTTCATTATTCATGGCATAGCTTCTAACTTCAGTCTAAGTAAAGTGATAGATCCGTCAATGGGTTTTCTTGCGATGTGGTTTCCTCCAACTCATATCCCAGTTCGACGACCTTATTCTTGCTAGAGTCCATTGATATTCTCTAAGATCGAGTATTTAACGTAATCTAAAATTACTACTGGTCTGGTAAATATAACGTCTATTTTGCAAACACATTGTATATTAATACATTATACCTATTAACGCTGTAGTACCACAAGTGGTCGTCACGTCACATGTTTGACAATGAAAGCAGGCTAATGACAGCACAACTAAAGGTTGTCAGGATGCACAAATTTTCTGCAAAAATTATAATACTTTCGTATCTGTATACACACCCTAAATACAATTATTGATCTGGAACTTAAGTTATCATAAGCAACTACCAGCTTGCAAGTTAGTCTGAATGGAAAATTGGAATGTAAAACCTGTGGTTTTTCTGCTCCACCGACGAATTCCTTTCTTCCCTCAGTATACAACCTTTTGAATGGTTCCGCTCATACGTTTAATGGCGTTTCGGTACGTGGAAAATAAAAACGATACATACATGATTAACCATCATATAATCGCTCACAGTTTCGTCTTGATGATCAGTCATGATCATCAGTCAAGCAAGAAGGAAGTCAGTACCAAGACTAAGCTACCTGTGCACCGTTCAATCTTTCGACCAACTTTGTTGTATGGGAGCGAAAGCTGGGTGGATTCAGGTTACCTTATCAATAAGGTTGAGGTTACGGATATGAAAGTAGCTAGGATGATTGCAGGTACTAGTAGATGGGAACAATGGCAGGAGGGTGTCCACAATGAGGAAATCAAAGAAAAACTGGGAATGAACTCTATAGATGTAGCAGTCAGGACGAACAGGCTTAGATGGTGGGGTCATGTTACACGCATGGGAGAAGCAATGTTACCCAAGAGACTCATGGGTTCAGCAGTAGAGGGTAGGAGGAGTCGGGGCAGACCAAGGAGATGGTACCTGGATTCGGTTAAGAATGATTTGAAGTAATAGGTTTGACATCAGAAGAGGCACAAATGTTAGCACTGAATAGGGGATCATGGAGGAATTTTATAAGGGGGGCTATGCTCCAGACTGAACGCTGAAAGGCATAATCAGTCCTAAATGATGATGATGATGATGATGATGATGATGATCAGTAATGACTTTATAATAGCGCTTTCCAGGCATATTATAAAATTACTACTAAGGAAATAGTGATAACTATGCTTTGTTTCCGACTGGTGGTATTCAGTACACCTATAACATCCATCTTATCCGACAGTAACTGTTACTAGATAAGCTTCCCGATTGCTGTAAACTTTAATCTGAATAATGATAATGTTTCAATTTGACACGTGTGTCAAGTTGATCGACACACAAAACAAAAATTAGTCTGCCGATTCTTAAATTCTGACCTTCCAAATAAGATCACAAAATTTGCAATTCTGAGTTAATTACAGTTGAAATACTATTAGTATTTGATAAGTACATCAGCGATAAGGGTCGACAAATAGTTCGATCATAAATAAATTCACGTAATGGATTCTCTTATTTGTTTCACAGGTATCTTCCCTTAGAATTCAGTCCGCATAACTATGCTGAAAATGAGAGGTTGAACATCATCATGTAATAGTTGTTACGACTTCTGTACCACTTGTTAGCAGCAGACACAGTGGCTGCGCCAAAGACTGAGAGGGCGTGGAGTTTTACAATTATTTATTGAACTTCCTTTACAATTTCTCCTTCGTCGTCGCTGCCCAGCCCTGCGGATCCCTCCGCCTGGCTGCTGCTGTGTAGATTCTCCGACAATGCGCGCAACGCGCGCCGCTGATCGCACTAGGGAGCCTCAGGCCACCAGTGCTCCGCTGAAGCCAGGACGCCCTGTGGTTGAGATGAACTCGTTGTCGCTCGTCGCCCCAGTATGGGCACGCCCACAGAGCCGCTTCGCCATGAGGTCAGCTGCCGACGCCTGCTGCACCGGCGGCTGGGAAAATGTCAGTCACAATGTCCATGAGGTCCCGTCATGGACGGACCACACGTCATGGGGTTGGGTTGCCGTGAATTCCAAGCGTCAGTCCCCAGCGGCGCCTGTGACCAAGACCGCGCTGTGGCCGGTCCTGCTGGAAGTTTTCGCTGTAGTTAGTCAGCCATGGGGCCGACCGTTCTCGGGCCGACCTCCAGAGCTGAAGTTGACATCTGGCGGCAAACGGATGACTCCTGCGAGCTGGAACAGACTTCTGGAATCGTCACCTACGAAGATTGAATATTCTGTTGCTGCTGCGCTCCACTATTTATATCCGGCAAAAGGACGTTTTTTACCCTCAGTGGTAGCGTAACTTAGCGTGCTAGCCTAATTTCTCCTTACTCAGCACTCTCCAGGCTTCGCTCAGCGCTCGGCCTGTGTGCGTCCTTGCATCAGCCTGTTGGTAGACTGCTGCTGTCAGCAAGGCTATCTGTGCCTACCTACTTTGCAACGCCTCGGTCGACTGCGTGCCTCTGTTTTCCCATTCTCCACTGCATGAAGCAACGCTTACTACATGTGGCCACAACACTGCCTCCTCCTAAAAATTAAATTCGTCCCTGAATTTACCCTATACGTTAACCCTAGTTTTATCCTATATTCTACTTCTTTCCTATATACATCCAGGTTGCCCTGACTCATGCCCTACTGGTAATACACTCCTGGAAATGGAAAAAAGAACACATTGACACCGGTGTGTCAGACCCACCATACTTGCTCCGGACACTGCGAGAGGGCTGTACAAGCAATGATCACACGCACGGCACAGCGGACTCGCCAGGAACCGCGGTGTTGGCCGTCGAATGGCGCTAGCTGCGCAGCATTTGTGCACCGCCGCCGTCAGTGTCAGCCAGTTTGCCGTGGCATACGGAGCTCCATCGCAGTCTTTAACACTGGTAGCATGCTGCGACAGCGTGGACGTGAACCGTATGTGCAGTTGACGGACTTTGAGCGAGGACGTATAGTGGGCATGCGGGAGGCCGGGTGGACGTACCGCCGAATTGCTCAACACGTGGGGCGTGAGGTCTCCACAGTACATCGATGTTGTCGCCAGTGGTCGGCGGAAGGTGCACATGCCCGTCGACCTGGGACCGGACCGCAGCGACGCACGGATGCACGCCAAGACCGTAGGATCCTACTCAGTGCCGTAGGGGACCGCACCGCCACTTCCCAGCAAATTAGGGACACTGTTGCTCCTGGGGTATCGGCGAGGACCATCCGCAACCGTCTCCATGAAGCTGGGCTACGGTCCCGCACACCGTTAGGCCGTATTACGCTCACGCCCCAACATCGTGCAGCCCGCCTCCAGTGGTGTCGCGACAGGCGTGAATGGAGGGACGAATGGAGACGTGTCGTCTTCAGCGATGAGAGTCGCTTCTGCCTTGGTGCCAATGATGGTCGTATGCGTGTTTGGCGCCGTGCAGGTGAGCGCCACAATCAGGACTGCATACGACCGAGGCACACAGGGCCAACACCCGGCATCATGGTGTGGGGAGCGATCTCCTACACTGGCCGTACACCACTGGTGATCGTCGAGGGGACACTGAATAGTGCACGGTACATCCAAACCATCATAGAACCCATCGTTCTACCATTCCTAGACCGGCAAGGGAACTTGCTGTTCCAACAGGACAATGCACGTCCGCATGTATCCCGTGCCACCCAACGTGCTCTAGAAGGTGTAAGTCAACTACCCTGGCCAGCAAGATCTCCGGATCTGTCCCCCATTGAGCATGTTTGGGACTGGATGAAGCGTCGTCTCACGCGGTCTGCACGTCCAGCACGAACGCTGGTCCAACTGCGGCGCCAGGTGGAAATGGCATGGCAAGCCGTTCCACAGGACTACATCCAGCATCTCTACGATCGTCTTCATGGGAGAATAGCAGCCTGCATTGCTGCGAAAGGTGGATATACACTGTACTAGTGCCGACATTGTGCATGCTCTGTTGCCTGTGTCTATGTGCCTGTAGTTCTGTCAGTGTGATCATGTGATGTATCTGACCCCAGGAATGTGTCAATAAAGTTTCCCCTTCCTGGGACAATGAATTCACGGTGTTCTTATTTCAATTTCCAGGAGTGTACATTCTACAGGAATCCTCCGTTTTAATAAGACATATACCATACCGATAAATGGAATCAACACGGTATTAGTACTGGCTGAAATACCAGTGGTCACTATGCTACGATTACGCCTGGTATCGTACTCCTCCACATGCCTTAGTGATTGCTGCATTTAAATTTGACCTTTCTCCGAATCTACTAGTTTGTCTATCGTTTGCAATAGTGTAGCATCTAAGGTGTTGTATCCTAGCCAGTAATGCCAACCGAGCCCGCTGCCAAAGGGTTGGCAGCATCAAAGTACGGACGCCGTCCGCATAAGCAGCCCCAGCGAGACAGCAAATCGCCGCAAGTCTGCGCGCGCCACCGCTGGCTTCTGGCTTCTTAAGCGCTGGAGTCGCGAGCGCTAGGACAGTTCTGTATTCGCCGCTCAGTTGTATACTCGCCACCGAATTGTGTACTTGCTAGTCAGTTGTGTGTTCATCACAGCAGAGTTGTTGTTTGTCGTCAGCCGACGCTGACCTAGCCGCTCCGACTCGAACTAGACAGATTTCTGTAGACACCGAGTTCACTACTGTGTTTCTGTATCTTCAGTAATAAAGATAAGTACCGACTTTTATTTAATCAGAGTGTTTGGTGTTTCATCTTTCTGTTTACTGTTGCAGCGGACCGGTCGGCCCGCTATTAAAAGTGTGGCGGTGACTTCGTAAGCCATTTCTACAGCCAAGTGTTTGTCGCTACGAACACCGCCACAAAACTGGCGACGAGGTCTTCCGAACTCGTGTGCAGGGCTGGTTCAACTTGTTTCTGGTTATACTAATTATAGCGATAAACTTTTGGGGGCTGGTTTAATTTGTGTTCACTATGTCTGCCGAATTACAACAGTTGATCTTGTTACAGAGTCAGCAAATACAAAGTCTGGTGGAAGCAATCGGCAAACAAGCGGCTAATCCTCCAACACAAAAGGAACAAGCACAGGCAGCACCACAGTTCCGGGCTTTTGATGAATCCAGAGAAGAATGGCGAGAATATTTCGCGCAGTTGCAGGCGCACATGACAGTCTACAAAATCACAGGTACAGTGCAGCAGCTTTATTTAATTTCCACTGCAGGCGTGGAAGTCTATCGACTACTTTGTAAATTGTTCCCGGAATCCCAGCCAGAAGCTTTAGACTATGACGTTGTTGTTAACAAGCTTGCTGAGTATTTCGAGTCGCGAGTTCATGTGGCAGCAGCCAGATTCAAGTTCTTCAGATTAAAGAAACTGCCACATCAATCTAATAAACAGTGGTTAACAGATTTACGGGGCCTCACCCGTCAGTGCCGATTTAATTGTGTGTGTGGAGCTTCCTACAGTGATGTCATGCTACGAGACGCTATTACTCAAAACATTGCAGATTCTCGTATTCGTGCTGCTATCTTAAAGTTGCCTGACCCGTCATTAGAGACTGTGATGAACATCATTGAAGCCCAAGATACTTTTGACTATGCTGAGTGTGAGATAGATCAGCCATGTATTTCTCAAATTGCCTGTGCTCAGCACGTTAGGTCACGCCCGCGGCCCCACCGGCAGAGTCAGACTGTAAACACTAGCCGGCCGCGTCATGTTAAACACATTCGTCAGCCACGTGTGCAAAATGATAAAGTTAAGTCTTGCCCTAAGTGTGTTCTTGCTCATCCTCGTGAACGTTGCCCGTTAAGAAACGCGGTTTGTCACTTTTGTCAAAGGAAAGGACACATCCAGACTGTTTGTTTGCGTAAACGCAAGAACAATTCTAGTGCTGCCCAGCCCATGGATATTCATGTTCTTCAAAGCCAGCCCGCCCAGAAGGTCGCGTTTCAAGACTCTTCCACGGTTCGTGTGGGTAATAAACTTGTTCGCAATAAGCCACCCACCCAGCCCTCTGCTATGCGACCCAAGCGTAATTCAAACGCTGTAAAAACTAATGTACAGTCTGCAAGTGAAGCGGGAGTTGTTGTTCCACCCGCCCAACCCACGAGATGTCGTAAGCAGCGAACACGCGCTAAACGTGCTGATTTGGTGTCTTCCGCCTCCACTGCACCGATCCAGAGACAGTGTAATAAACTATTTGTGAAGCTACGCATCCAGGATAAGACCTTCAGTTTTCAATTAGACACTGGTGCGTCTGTGACTCTCATAAATAGTGCTACGTATGCGGCTATCGGCCGCCCTAAACTTTCAGCGGCAAAACATTCTTTGGCTACTTATAGTGGAGAACGAATTCCTTAGGTGTATGTAGCGTGCCAGCCACATTCCGTGGCAATACAAAAACAGTTTCATTCACAGTGCTCCGCGCTACAGACAGTGTAAACATTTTCGGATTAGACTGTTTTGACTTGTTTGGCCTGTCTATCCAAGACAATGTGTTGCAAATTGATTCTGTTGTTGTTCCTCAAGACAGCATAACCGAGTTGTGTAAACGATACAGTGACATATTTAAAGACGAACTAGGTTGTGCTGCGAACTTTGCCGCTCATATTACGTTAAAAGATAATGCTCAGCCTCGATTTTGTCGTGCTCGTCCAGTGCCTCACGCCCTCCGGGCACCTGTAGAAGATGAACTTCGACGTTGGCAAAACAACGGTGTTATTCAACCCGTTTCAGCGAGCCAGTGGGCTTCTCCCTTAATTATAAGGAAACCGTCTGGCAAGTTACGTTTGTGTGCTGATTTTAAGTCGACAGTTAATCCTCAGACTGTCATTGATTCTTTTCCTTTGCCCAGGCCGGACGAGCTGATGGATAAGTTAGGGGAAGCTCGGTTCTTTTCCAAAATTGATCTCCGTGAAGCATATTTGCAATTGCCCCTCGACGAGCAATCACAACAGTATTTTGTCATAAACACGTCGTTGGGGTTGTTCCGTTTTCTGCGTTTGCCTTTTGGTTGTGCGTCAGCTCCAGCTGTTTTTCAGCGTTCTTTGTCACAACTTCTGGCTAATGTGCCATCGTGTTGCAACTATTTAGATGATATTGTTGTGTCCGGTCGGACGCCTGCTGAACATTTCCGTAATTTGGAGTGTTTGTTTAAAGTGTTTTCTCAGGCACGCCTACGTTGCAACATCGATAAATGTTCATTTTTCCTTACGGAGATGGAGTATCTGGGACATATTATTAATGCTCAAGGCATTCATCCCTCCCAGTCACATTTAGCAGCTATTCGTGATTTGCCCGCCCCTCGCAATCTGCATGAATTGCAAGCAGTTCTTGGCAAATTGACATATTATATTAGGTTTATACCTAATGCATCACAGATTGCTGCACCGTTGCATCGTCTCCGCCGTAAGAATGTTCCGTTTGTGTGGTCAGCTGATTGCCAATCAGCCTTTCAGCAGCTTAAAGAGGCTTTATTGAATGATCGTTGTCTGGTCCATTACGACCCTAACAAGCCTCTGGTGTTAGCTTGTGATGCCTCTTCTTTCGGCCTCGGTGCTGTGTTGTCTCACCGAGTCGGTAACACCGAACGTCCTATTGCGTTCGCATCTCAATTGCTCAACAAAGCTCAGTGTAATTATAGCCAATTGGACAAGGAAGCGTTGGCTATTGTGTTCGGTGTCACAAAATTCCATCACTACCTCTATGGTAGACCATTCTATTTAGTAACAGATCACAAGCCCCTGACGTCACTGTTTCATCCATCTAAACCAGTTCCTCAGCGGACAGCTCAGAGACTACAACGTTGGGCTCTTTTGTTATCACAATACCAGTATGAGATACTGTACCGCCCTACAGCTCAGCATGCAAACGCTGACGCGCTTTCTAGATTGCCGATTGCTGCGGATGATGTCTTCGATTCCTCTGACGACTCTTGCCATCAGATTGACGCCGATGAGCATCAATCCCTCCGGGATTTTCCGATTGATTATCGTCAGGTGGCACGTGAGACAGCTACGGATCCTCATCTGTGTTTACTATTGCGTTTTGTTCAACGTGGTTGGCCGTCCAAGGCAAAGGACATATCGGATCCTGTGGTTCGTCGCTATTATCCGCAACGTCATCTGTTGTCTGTTCCGCACGGAGTTTTGCTGTTACGCACCGAGAATGACCAGCTTCGTGTAGTGGTTCCCCAAGTGCTCCAATCCAAGGTCCTCGCCTTGTTGCATCAAGGTCATTGGGGAGTGGTCCGCACCAAGCAGCTTGCCCGCCGTCATTGTACATGGATCGGCATTGATAAGCAGATTACGCAGATGTCTACAGATTGTTCGACGTGTGCCGAACACCAAGCTGCTCCGCCTCAACGCTATTTTGAGTGGGCACGTCCTGCCGGTCCTTGGCAGCGAGTACATATTGATTTCGCTGGTCCATATTGGAATTCTCGTTGGCTCATCGTGATAGATGCATTTAGTAATTTTCCGTTTGTTGTGCCCATGCAGTCTACAACGTCTGCACAAACTATAAAGGCGTTGACTTCACTTTTTGTCTTGAGGGTCTTCCAGAAGTTTTAGTGTCTGACAATGGTCCACAATTTACCTCTGCTGAATTTGAACGTTTTTGTTCTGCCAATGGCATTCGCCATGTTCTTACTCCGCCGTTCCACCCTCAATCGAATGGTGCAGCGGAACGTTTTGTACGCACATTCAAGGATCATATGGACCGCCTTCGTGCTACGCACTCTCGTCAGCAGGCCCTCATCACGTTCCTGTCGTCGTACCGGACCACGCCACGCGACGGCCCTTCGCCTGCGGAGCTTCTCCACGGCCGTCGTCATCGCACCCTACTACGGTTGTTGCACCCCCCCGGATCGACCCGCCGCTTCTGAGCATCGCACGCGTTTTCAGCGCAACGACGCCGTTTTTTTCAGAGTTTATCACGGTCGCCGTCGTTGGGAACGTGGTACCGTGATAAGTGTCTAGGGTCGCGGTTTTTATACTGTTCAAGGTGCTACTGGGGTGCACAGGAGGCATCAGAACCAGTTGCGCCGCGCTGGCCGCCCGGATTCTGCCGCTCGTTCTTTGTCCACAGATTTGGTCCGCGGCGGGTTCCAGCCGCGCCTTCCGACTTCGCTGCCGCCCCCAGAGCAGCAGCAGCACCAGCAGCCGTCGCCGCTACCACGCCGACAGCCCGTCCCGTTGATGCCTCCCGCGCAGCTTCATTCGGGAGCGCCCCACGTGGTCGCTCCGGCGCCTGCAGTCCCTCTTCAGTCGCCACCGCCTTCGGAGCTGATGGACGTCGACCCCTCAGCCGGGCCGCCTTCCCAAGCGGTGGCTGTGCAGCCTGTCCTGCAGCCGCTTTCCTTGGGCACCCCCAAGGAGTCTGACACCGCAGCGCCTTGTCCGGCGCCCGCTCAGCAGCCGTCGACGCAGCGTCAGGAGACGCTGCCTCTCTTCGTGGGTCCCGACGCCCCGTCGCGTCCGGTACCAGAAGCTGCGCCCGTGGTCACAGGCGTGCACCCTGACCTCGGTTTTCAGTCGGTGTTTCCCGGGGCCCCGCGCAGCCAATGCTGGGGTGCGGACCGGGGACTGCCACCGACAACAGTCTCCGCCCCGGTCTCTTCTGCTACGCCTGCGGCCGGACCCCTCCCCCGCCGTCGACGCTCGCCACGTCATTATTCAACGACGGTGCGGCGATTTGGGGGGGAGGAGTGTTGTATCCTAGCCAGTAATGCCAACCGAGCCCGCTGCCAAAAGGTTGGCAGCATCAAAGTACGGACGCCGTCCGCATAAGCAGCGCCAGCGTGACAGCAAATCGCCGCAAGTCTGCGCGCGCCACCGCTGGCTTCTGGCTTCTTAAGCGCTGGAGTCGCGAGCGCTAGGACAGTTCTGTATTCGCCGCTCAGTTGTATACTCGCCACCGAATTGTGTACTTGCTAGTCAGTTGTGTGTTCATCACAGCAGAGTTGTTGTTTGTCGTCAGCCGACGCTGACCTAGCCGCTCCGACTCGAACTAGACAGATTTCTGTAGACACCGAGTTCACTACTGTGTTTCTGTATCTTCAGTAATAAAGATAAGTACCGACTTTTATTTAATCAGAGTGTTTGAGGTTTCATCTTTCTGTTTACTGTTGCAGCGGACCGGTCGGCGCGCTATTAAAAGTGTGGCGGTGACTTCGTAAGCCATTTCTACAGCCAAGTGTTTGTCGCTACGAACACCGCCACAAAATAAGGTGTTGTTAATATACGTCAAATTTTCTCCTGGAGCGATGCTGAACGACGCATCAGGCCAGCACAACGTCAGATGAGTAACTGTAACCTTGGTGACTCCCGTGACTGTCGCTGGTAAGGTGAAACGATCCCCTACCATTTCACGATTTGTCCCGTTGATTAGCAAACCACTGTCCCGTAATTCCATCTCCATGGTTGCTGTCCAATTCCCATCGTCATAACACTTGGCTGATATCCTCTCCGTAGCGAATACTGAATAAATCCAGTGCCTCCCAACTTGCTGAAAATGGCTTATGCTTCTGCCCTAAATAACTGGATCTCACACGACCCCTTGCCCGAGAAATCAACCTGTGATGGACAAATGGAAACTGACTCCATTAGGCATCTACTCAACTCTAAACTCGACATAGTAGCATGAGTATACCCCTCCTTAGAAATTAATAAAACCTCCTGAGTCCTGAACTGTACGACCTTCCCAATGCGCTCCCATCTGACCGGATAAGGATGCACTGTGAAACAGTGATACTGTCTCCCCACACTAGTTACTGGAAATATACATCTTAACTATATCCGTTGTTACCTTAATCCTAGACATATGATAAAAAAGTGACACACTCGCTCCATTTGTCGGCACAACATGCTCTACCCCCTCTGGAAACTCTCCTTCTGCCTGCTTCAGACTCGGTCTGAATTTTTCTGGTGACATCAACGTCACACTCACCTGCCCGTGCAGTGCGTGATGTACTGCCTCTTGCAATTCATCCATCCTCACTCGTGCATCACCAATGCTGTTAACCAGCTCCCACAGAAATTTAGCCATTTCCAGCTTCCTTTCCACTTTATCCAATAGCGGTTGTACCTGTTACAGATCCGTATTCAATAATTTCTGTGTTTGTTCTATATATGCTCTTAACCCTGTAGCCATCCCACGCACCACATGTATCACATTCAACAACTCTGTACCTAATCCCTGTATCTCTGTTGTGTGTATATCCGCTAACTTCCCTATGCTTTTCTCCCTGTCGCGAATAACTGTTAAAGAATTGTTCAAACCCTTAATATCGTCTCTATCCGCTGTTCCAAAAATTGTTTTCAGCAGCTTCCCACCTGCATTCAGCTAACCCTTCTTCACTCTCTTTCTCCTCCCTGGAATCATGCTCACAACTTGGCACAGTTGTTCCCTTATTTCCTTACATAACCTATCCAAAGCCTCGTGTTCTTCATGCACGTCCCGTAATATTCCGTTCTTGGATGCAACCGTTTCCACACTCGATACCACCTCCTGTAGCTGCCGCATCTCCTTCCTTACCTGCAGGATGCTGAGTGCCAGCCAAAGCGACCACTCGTGACTCGTGAGGACCACATCCGGTTGTTTCCTGAACAACACGCTACTTCAGAATGGCATATACTGTACCTGGAGAGCTTCTGTCAGCTGCCGCAGGACTACATCCCATACTATCCACTTGCACCCCATCCAGCGTCACCTACAGAATGGAGAGAGAAGGAAAAAACTCCCATCACTACCCCTTAATACCAATAAAGTATCCCTAGTCCGTCCGCAAAGATAGTACACACATGATAATTACCACAGTTGGGTCATCATATCAGACGTGAAATTAGTACCTTGATCCGAGATTAAGGACTAAGGTATCCCATATCTGAGTAACCAATTATTAACTGAAGTTTGTGCCACCGTACTTGCTTTCTGATCTGGTAATGCGACCATGACTAAATACCTAGAAAAGTGGTCAATCACTGTTAACACGTACATATTCCCTGCTGCACTCCTATTAAATGGGTCTAATACATCAACTCCGATTTGTTGGAAAGGTCTGTCTCCCTCTGGTAATCTTTGAAGCTGAATCTTTTGATGGCTCAAGTCTGCACACTGTGCACATGGCACACAATTCCTGACATGCTCGTCCACATCTTGATGTCATGTCCTCCACCAAAACTTCTCCGCTATCCGCCTATACGTAACTCTTCTCCCGCCATGTCCTGAAAGAAAGTGGTCATGCACCTGTTGCAAGACTTCAGATCTTAACGCTGCTGGTACGAAGACGCACGGGCCGCATTTCGTTGAACTGCAAAGTAACCCGTCCTGTACTAGGAACTGCGGTTGCTTTCTGAACGATTGGCAATCACTATCCATGGCTTGTGCCCTTTTCTACTCATCTTCAGTTACCCCTGTTACTTGTAATACTGCCACTTTCCTGCTCAATGCGTCAGAATTTTTGGCATGTTTCACGCTTGGCTTGTTTATTACCTCATACTCGAACTCACAGTGTTTCAGCGCCAATCTCACTAACCTAGTCGCTAGGTCTTTCAGACCTAATAACCATTTCAGAGCTCAATGATTCATCACAACCTTAAATCGTTTACTGTACAGATAACATCGAAATTATGAAATCCCATATATTACCGCTAACAATTCCTTCTCCGTAGTGGAGTAATTTTGTTCCGCCTTGTTAAGTTGACGAGACGCGAACGCCATAGGATGTTCTTTGCCATCAATTTCTTGCCCAAGTACAACCCCAAGAACATGGTTAGACGAGTCACATTGTAGTATAAACTCCTTCGAAATGTCTGGAAACTTCAAAACTGGATCTGATGTCAGTATCCGTTTCACCTCTTGAAATGCTTTCTCGCACTCTGACGTCCACTGGAAGGTAACACCTTTCTGCCAACCCCTGTACGAATTTTCGATAATAGCTCGCAAGACCAATATAGGATTGCAGTTGCTTAACCGTTTGTGGAACCGGAAAAATCTCATACTGCAGAAGTGAGACGAGGATCTGTGCATACCCCATCCTGAGTGATAACATTACCGAGATAATTTACTTGTGCTTGCACAAAATGCATTTGTCCAAAATTAATGTTGGCCGTGCTGCCTCTAATCTTTTAAACACCTCCTCTAACCGTTCCACATGCTGCTCTATATCTCTTGAAAAGACTGTAATATCATCCAGATACACAACTCATTTTTTTCGGTTTCAACCCGCGAAGGACTCCATCCAACCACCTCTGAATTATTGCTGGAGCGTTTTGTAGTCCAAACGGGACTCTATTATACTCGAAGTGACCACAATGCATCGTCAATGCTGTTTTTGGCCTGTCCTCTGGACATACTTCAATCTGGTGATAACCGCTTCGCAAATCCATAGTGGAGAAAAATTTACACTGCTCTAGGTTGTCTAACGTTTCTGTGATTTCGGAATAGGATATATGTCCACCACTGTCCGTTCATTCAAATGTCTGTAACCGCAACAAAAGCGAAACTTTTTCGACCTGTCCGGTGTCTTCTTCGAAACTAGGACCACGTTACTAGACCAAAGACTGTTACTGTGCTGGATTATCCCATCTTCCAGTTGCTGCTCTATTAATTGCTCTACTACTGGTTGTAATCGTTTCGGTAGTCTGTATGGCTTACAATACACCAGAGCGTGATTCCCTGTCGGAATACGATGCTGTGTTATCGGTGTAGCAGGTAACGTACCCTGTGCTCCAAACAATGCTTTATACTTTAGTAATAATGCTTCCATACTAGAATGATCATTTTCTCTCAAATGATTTACCTTGTCACGAAGTGCAGACATGCTGTCGGTTTGCTTTACATCATAGTCTAGCCTCGAACTATCGATGTCCTCTTCATCCACTAACTCTACTGTGGCTATTACTAATCCCTTCAGCAGATCAACATCATCCCGCCTGAAGTTACCTAAACTCACCGGAACCATAAACTGCCCATTTATGTCCGTTACCCATGATACACTCCTACGAATAAAGCAATGCTTTTCGTCTAAAACCTCATTACTCGGTAGTGGCTCTACCAAGAATAACCCCTGCCGTGGCACATAGACATCCACCGGTACCCAGGTCAACTTCCCTGTACCTGTTTGTACTTTGTCACACGAAGTCACCTTTAATGCACTTGTACGCAGCTTAGTTGGTATCACGTTAGCTATCGGTGCACCTTGCGACTCTGATACATTTGCAACGGCTGTACCCATTGAGAACAAGTTCCCATCGAGTTCCAGCGTATGTTGCGAAAGGTCAGTTTTGGCGTGATGTTTAATCAGAAAGTCCAACCCAAGTATCGCTGAAAATCCCTGTCCCACAGTTGACAACACATCCGTTTGCTCCCGGAACCACACGTTCCCTATCTAAAGCTTGAGCTGTGCTGTCCCTAGTGCATCTAATTTTTTATTACCTACTGCATGCAGTCTGTATCTCGGAGCTTCCAATCCTTTCTTGCCCACGAGGTCCTCACTGACAATTGATACATGCGCTCCAGTATCCACTAAAACTCTTCGCCACTTATCTTTTATCCAGACCATCAAACTACAATCCACCTCTACATGCACTCTCTGAGTACCTCTTTTTACTGGGAATGCCTCCCGACTGCAGGAACACTCCCTTTTTCGTTTAACAGTTTTTACCTGCTGTATCATTAACCCGTTTCTTGGCTTTACACTGCCGTTTCTTATGCCGTATTTTCTGACAATTGAAACACTGTGGTTGCCGCCATTGTCCCTTAAAATGACCTTGCTTCCCACAACGGTAAACTCTTTGGAAGATGAAAAAATTTTCTTGTCATTGTGACTTCTAGTGGCGCTATCCACTTCCTGCAAGTATATGGCTACGCGCAATGCTGCTGCTAAGTCACATGGATTTTCCATCCATATCCGGCGTGAAAAATCCGGCGAGACCCCTCGGAAAAATGCGTCTAAAGCTCTATTCTCTGTTTCTTTCAATAGAACTTCATTTGCACTCCCATCTTGCGTTAACTCATACGTGTGCGCATTCGTTCTCCTAATTCTGTCTGAAAATTCTTCTACCGTTACACCCGTTTTTTGCATCATCCTCCCCAATATGTCTCTAAAAAATCTGGCACTGTTTTGTTCCCTAAACCTTTGCAATAATCCCTCAGCTAACTCTGTGAATGTAGTAGCATCCTTTAACCCTTCGTGGTATGCCACATATCTTTGCGTCACCTACTAACCGTAACCTCGCCATTTGCAAACACATTTCCTCCTACCAGCCACACAGTCTAGCTGTACAACGTACATCACCAATGAAAACATTCATTCTGATGTTTCACCCAAGAAGGAAGGTATCAAATTAGCTGCTGAGCAATTGCCACACCGGAAAAGACAGTATCCTTACATTCTACACTATCGCATCCCGAGCCTGATTGAGTATTTTGCAACAATTTTTGCTCCATCCTCTGCATGTGCTGCTTTTGCAACTTATTTTCTTCAATCAGTTTCCTAACTTGCTCTGCCAATGCAACTACGGCGTCACTTGTCTGGGTTGCACATGTCACTGGCATTTTCCGTTTGGTATACCTCACCTCACAAAAAAAAAAAAATTGTATTACCCAGAAGAAAGTTAATTCCTAGCACGTCTAATGGCAAGCCACGTAGGCTTACCACATTGCCCCGTTACATGACCTTAGAAGCCACACACATCATATGTGCTTGGTACAAATTTATCGCAAGGACCGGCGTGACCTGTTAATCCACACACTACACATTTAGATGGTACGAAGTTAATGTGACTATCACTCCCACGAAACTGCGATAAGTCAACAGGGCTGCTAGGCCTTTCAAATAACACTCTCACATCCCTTAATGTTACGTTCTACGCTTCTAGCTACACAGAAAACTCACCTTATTCGCTGTTTCTCGATAACTCCGCACAGTGCTAGTCAAAGTCGTGGCGTGGGTGCACCTGACACCACTTCTTACAACTTCTGCACTACTTGTTAACAGCAGACACAGTGGCTGCGCCAAAGACTGAGATGGCGAGGAGTTTTACAATTATTTCTTGAACTTTCTTTACAAATTCTCCCTCGCCGTTCCTGCTCAGCCCTGCGGATCCCTCCGCCTGGCTGCTGCTGTATAGATTCTCTGACAATGGCGCAACGCACGCTGCTGATCACACTGGGGAGCCCCAGGCCACCAGTGCTCCGCTGAAGCCACGATGCCCTGTGTTTGAGATGAACTCGTCGCCGCTTGGCGCCTCAGTACGGGCACGCCCACAGAGCAGCATCGCCATGAGGTCAGTTGCCGACGCCTGCTGCACCGGCGGCTGGGAAGCCGTCAGTCGCGATGTCCATGAGGTCCCGTCATGGACGGACCACACGTCATGGGGCTGTGTCGCCGTGAATTCCAGGCGTCAGTCCCCGGCGGCGCCTGTGACCAAGACCGCGCTGTGGCCGATCCTGCTGGAAGTTTTCGCTGTAGTTAGTCAGCCATGGTGCCGACCAAACTTGGGCCGACCACCAGAGCTGAAGTTCACATCCGGCAGCGAACGGATGACTCCTGCGAGCTGGAACAGACTTCCGGAATCGTCGCCTACGAAGATTGAACATTCGGACACGGGCCACGTCCGTCCTCAGATCCGAACTGCTTGCTCATGGCTTCTGCCTGTTGCTGCCTGCACTCCACTATTTATATCCGGCAGGAGGACGTATTTTACCCTCAGTGGTAGCTTTTTGATATGAGTCCCGCAGTATATTGCAGCGTAACTTAGTATGCTGGCCTCACTCCTCCTTACTCAGCACTCTCCAGACTTTGCTCGGTGCTCGGTCCGTGTGCGTCCTTGCGACAGTCTGTTGGTAGACTGCTGCTGTCAGCAAGGTTATCTGTGCCTGCCTACTTCGCAACGCCTCAGTCGCCAGCGTGCCTCTGTTTTGCCATTCTCCACTGCGTGAAGCAACGCTTACTACCTGTGGCCACAACATAGTGAATTCTTTTCTAATAAGTCGACTCAATAAGTGCTAATGCTGAAGTCTAAGCAAGATCTATCGCTGATGTGAGCTACTGCAGAAGTGGGCCGGCCGGAGTGGCCGAGCGGTTAAAGGCATTACAGTCTGGAACCGCACGACCGCTACGGTCGCAGGTTCGAATCCTGCCTCGGGCATGGATGTGTGTGATGTCCTTAGGTTAGTTAGTTTTAAGTAGTTCTAAGTTCTAGGGGACTTATGACCACAGCAGTTGAGTCCCATAGTGTTCAGAGCCATTTGAACCATTTGCAGAAGTGGGAATCATAAAATGGTCGTTCTGTGCATTATAATTTCTAACAGTCAATGAGTAGAGCGAAAATGACTGCAGTGACGTTTCAACTGTAAGCGTGAGCTTCCCTGGAATCTCGCTAATCAAATACATGTAAACAGCTAACAAAATTACTCGAGATTAATCGATATACGCTTATTCGTTTTTACAGGCATACGTGCTCATAATTTCGCTTATTTCCTTTTCCTTTGTCTTTCCGTAATTATTTGAATATTTAAAACATTTAATGCCCCCATATATTTCTATTTTTATCCAAATACTTCATATTGTGTCGTAGAACTGGTGAAGATACACATCCACCACTATTGGCTTCTGCTTACAACCGATCGACGCGATCTGAGGTCAAGTAGGCGTTCCGACGCCAACTTGGTGCCTGCTCACGAAGTTTTTCAAACAATAGTCCACTGATGCTGACGTACCCAGACCCTCTGATGTCATGCGAACGTGTGGTGTGATGCTGTTCATTTCGGCCTGGAGGCGCTGCCAAGCTACGTAATACAACCACAGAATAGCTCTAACAGATCTTGAAAACTTATGAGGTACTATGGGCACTCTTTTTCAATTATTTTAACGGCGGCAGCAACAGGTCGCTATATGGTACGGATCATGTTTCGGTAAAAACGTTGTATCATTGAATGCATTGTTTAAATTAGTTTCACTAGTTGCAAATCATCTTTCTTTACCCCACTTGGAAGACACTTTTCGTCTATACTTTATTAACACATGCACTCCACAGTCACAGCTAGAACGTTTCCCGTACATTTCATCACAAGAGCGAAAAAAGCACTCACACACGTCTTCTTACCGCAGCAACATCGCATTAATAAAGTAGCGTTCAGATTGAATTACATGTGACAGCGTCGTCTTATCTCACATACATTTCAAGTCAGGGAAACCATATACAAAGTGTTTTGTATATACGTACAGTATCGTGTTTATTAAAACAGCTAAATAAGGTTGACGTAGCGCAGTCCGGGGTCATGCATAGCATACTAGTTATAGAAGAATGCGGGCTGAGGCGATGGTATTTTTTTTATATATTCTCTTTATAGGAGCTGTAAAGCCAAAACAACAACAGAAGTACCACAATCTTAGGAAGGCATCACCACAAAAGCGGTCCTGGTGACACTGTTAATAATGCTTGGTAAAACCCTGGGGGCTGCACAAATAACATATTTACTTCCTAACAGCAAAACGAGTCTCTCCTTTCGTCACATAGAACCTCGTAAATTATTGCCTCCAGTACAGCGGAGGCATCAGTAGAACTCCTAAAGGGAATCAGTCCCATTGTCATAGCTTTACAATGATGTGACGCAACATGTGAAGGTTGCTGTGTGTGGACGGCTTACTACTGTAACCGAAATTGCAGATCTGAAGATTGTTCTAGAGGAACCGAAACCGGTCACGTGAATAAATATTTTTGCAATCAAGACGGATTATAAGTAACATTGTATAACCAGTAACTGCGTTAACCCATCAGACATTATGTCTATTTTTGCAAGGCATAGCTTTACACGGCCAATTTCTCAATGTCACAACATTAACTGAAGATTCCGTCGGTGCATGACGGAACTTGACAATTATATTTTTGATCTTTCGCAAAATATAATTTATCTGATCACGAAGCGGCTGTCGGCTTCTTAAGCCAACGTTTTGTAACAGCTGAATGTTGCAAACACAAATATAATGACGTGTAGCTTTCACAGATACAACTTATATAGATAGAGAAGATATATTAAATGACAAGAAACATTACGAAAGAAAGTATTAGTTTTCTTTACGTTAAGCAGATATCGTAACATATAACAAGAATGAGAAAAGTGTACTACGTCGAAATCGTTATATGTAATGAAAGAAGAAAAATGAATTAGAAATTTTCCGTTATATGCTAACTGTTGCATTAATGAAATTTAATTTATCAGAGTGGGTAAAAGAACTAGTGTTTGGTTATTTAAATATCAGCTGGGATTTTGTGTCATACATTTGGGGAAATAAATGGTTCAAATGGCTCTGAGCACTATGGGACTTAACTTCTGTGGTCATCAGTCCCCTAGAACTTAGAACTACTTAAACCTAACTAACCTAAGGACATCACACACATCCATGCCCGAGGCAGGATTCGAACCTGCGACCGTAGCAGTCCCGCGGTTCCGGACTGAGCGCCTTAACCGCGAGACCACCGCGGCCGGCTACATTTGGTGATTCAAGTACATTCGGTAGTGTTCTCTTCCTGCTTCTCGTAAAAGTATGTTAAACGCCACTATCTTTACAGTATAGGTGGTTTACTGATAAAAGATACTCCTCAATTGCCCCATTATCTCTACTCTGCCTGACTGACCAACACACACTGCACCGAAAGTATCCGGAAATCGCTATATAATGCGTAACTGGTCAATATATGTCATCAGGGGCGGAATCACCAGTTTAAAAGGAGGCGGGAGCGTTATGTTGTCAGTAGAGAAACAGTAGCAGCAGAGTGGGTTGTTCAGGAGACCTCAGCGACATTGAACGTGAACTACTGGTTGGATGACACCGGAGTAACAAACCTAGCAGGGACATTCCAACCCTTTTAAACCCTCCCAGTTCATGAAATAAGCGGTGAGAATCACTTGTGACTTCCACAGTGCTACCAACCTTCCAGTTAAAACGATGACTGTGGGTAGGAAATTAAAAAAAGAAAATAGGGTGCAGTGGTCGGGCAGCCAACTATAAGCTACAGATTTCTATAGTCAATGCTAAGCTAAGCTAGATAGGTGTAACAAAGGACGCCACTGGACATTCAGTGGTCTGGAACGAGTGATACGTACCGATAAGGTACGCTAGCACTCTATATCCTGGGGCAATTCGGTGGAACTGTTTGGGATTGACGAATGCCTGGAGAACGTTATCTGTCGTTATGTGTAGAGCCAACATTGAAGTATGGGAGAAGGCGGTGTTACGGTATGGGAGTGTTTTTCGTAGTCAGGATGTGGACCACTTATCGCACTTATGGGGACGCTAAATGCGGAATAATTTACGTATTACAGCATTTGTTACTGTACCCAATAGAGGAACAGTGCGGGGACTACGATTCTTTGTCTCTGTATGACAATGCATCCTGTCAAAAGGTAACGGCTGTGAAGCAATCGTTTGCGGGAAATAACATCCCTAAAGTGGACTGGGCGTCCCGACCCCTTTGATCAGATAGTGTATATTTTTCCACAGTGTTTGTAGTTGATTTTAACGCTCTAATCTTCGTCAAAATATTCCGAATAATACTGTACCTATGATGTTGGCACTTCAAAACAGTGATCCGTAATAGCAACAGAAATTTTTTGCAAGCTTATGTGATTATTCGATAGTGAACCAGTTTTTGTCACTACTGACCGATTGCTGTTGGCCAGCGTACAGACGCTGTGTGATTTTACGCATTTTAGGTTGTAATAGAGGTATGACTATTACTGAAACCTATAAATTTTATAGTCTTTAATTCGGTTAGAAAGATATATTCAGACAACAGAACTGGCATAATACCATGGAGCGAAAAGCTATATATTTATCTGGGAGCTGGCAGGGATTCCAGTATCGGTAGCTGTTGTCAGACTTTAAATTCTAAATAAATGTTTATTTGCGCAAAATATTAAACTCTAAGAGATTTATAGAAGAGCCTTCCAGCCCTGTTTACCAATACCGTCAAAATGGGGAATAATTATTGTACTTACATGAAATTTCGTGCCTTTATTGTCTGCACAAATTACACCGCAGCCAAATAACATGGAGAAAGAGCGAATAAATGACACAGAAATACCAATGAATCTCGTTTAATGAGATTTGCTGCCTGTCACTGTCTGTAGCAAGTAAAACGGTGAAATACAATAATATCACGTATTGTTAGTGACCGAGTGCCTGTGCACCCTGTAACACAGCTTTCGTACCGTCGAATACTTCCGATGCATGCGAGATTGGCTGCCCTGTGGCCACTAATAACAGCCAGCTACAGTGATACATCTTCACTTGCGACAGTTTCATAAAAATAACTGAATACAAGACTGATGTTTGTGTTGAACCCATAGGCCGCTAGCCTCACGTCTACTTTTTTCTATATCAGGTAAAACACACCATGCGCACGTACATGAAAACTGACACAAATATGAAGTCAGAGTGGCGTATGGATATATAACTACTTTGGCAGATAAACTATTTCTCTGGATTCTACTTAATCTTTGTGTGTCAATGTTCTTAGCTCATTTTTTGCACCGAAACTGACTTATTAACATTTATTGAGCAATCTGTGTGTTATATGACAATCTGAATGAGGTTTGCAACATGCACTGTCTGTTGAACCATTAGTTGTATACTAACATGCGTGGCTCTTCTTGCATTAAATCTCAGATGGATAAATTCTTATAAATTATTAAATTACTGAGGAACTATCGCGAAAAATCAAAGATCGGAAGGCAACGGTAGCATGAAGTATTTCTTATAGAATTTCTGTTTCTTGGTATGCGATCTTATCAGACAAATCTCTGTTTTCATTATATATGTATTTGGTCCTGAACTGACACAAACGAACTTATTCACGAAACTATCTTGAAGGTACAATACTGTCCATTGCTGAATGGGCAGAAATTGTTGCTTAATTGTGTACTTTCACAGTCAACTTAAATGCTTGGTGTGGCCTGAGCCGGCTTTCCGGGACTATCACCCAATCCTCGATCCCGGGTCTGACTGTCGCGGGAAACGTCATAGTCGACCCTGTAGATGTTTGCAACGCTTTGGGCCGGTACTTTGCGGGGCTTTCAAGCTCTACCCACTACCATCCTGCCTTCCTTCCTCGGAAACAGGTGGAAGAGGCTCGTGCAATCTCTTTTCTCTCTTTGAATCGAGAATGCTACAATACTCCTTTTACTATGAGGGAACTCGAGCGCGCTCTCACCTCATCCAGATCTTCTGCTTCTGTGCCCGATAAATCCACGTCCTCATGCTGCAGAACCTTTCTCTTGCGGAAAAACGCTTTCTCCTCGATACCTACAACCGTATTTGGACTGACGGTGTATTTCCCACGCTTTTGCGTGAAGCTACTATTGTTCCCCTACCTAAGCCTGGTAAAGATAAATCTCTTCCTTCCAGCTATCGTCCAATTACCCTTACCAGCAGCGTTTGTAAGGTGATGGAACGCATGATCAATGGTCGATTAGTGTGGTGGTTGGAGTCACACCATCTTCTCACTAATGCTCAGTGTGGGTTCCGAAAACGCCGCTGAGCGGTTGATCATCGGGTTACCCTGTCGACGTTCATCATGAATAATTTTCTGCAGAAGCGTCTAACAGTGGCCGTGTTCTTTGATTTGGAGAGGGCCTATGATACCTTTTGGCGGACAGGCATTCTACGTACTATGCACACATGAGACCTTCGCGGTCGTCTTCCCACTTTCCTCCATGAATTTTTAACAGACCGAGTTTTCCGGGTACGTGTGGGTTCCTCCTTATACCACACCTTTTCACAGAACGGGGTGCCTCAGGGCTTCGTACTGAGTGTCGTCCTCTTCACCATAGCCATCAACGCAATTATGGACTGCCTTCCATCTGGTATTTCCGGCTCTCTTTTCGTTGACGACTTTGCTATTTATTGCAGCTCTCAGCGGACATGTCTCCTGCAACGTTGTCTGGACAGTCTCTATTAGTAGTGTCACAAATGGTTTCCGCTTTTCTGCTACCAAAAGAGTTTGCGTCAACTTCTGGCGGTACAAGGCGTTTCTTCCACCGTCCTTGCCACTGGGCCAAAACGCTCTCCCGTTCGTGCATGCAACGAAGTTCTTAGTGCTTACGTTCGATAGGAAACTCAGTTGGTCTCCTCACGTGTCCTACCTGGCTGCACCCTGCACCCGGTCCCCCAGTGTCCTTCGTATGGTACCTGTTGGGGAGCTGACCGGACTGTCCGCCTCTATCGATCTCTCCAAGTTGGATTATGGATGCATTGTCTATTCCTCTGCATGGTCGTCTATCTTACGCCGTCTAAATACAGTCCACCATATGGGGATTCATCTCGCCACTGGTGCCTTCCGTACTAGCACTGTTGAGAGTCTATATGCAGAAGCCGGTGAACTACCACTGTCAAACCGGCGCGACATCCTACTCAGTAGGTATGTGTGTCGACATTCTTCCATGCCAGGCCACCCAACCTTTGACTCTTTTTTTGATGATATTCTTGACCGCCAATACGAGATGTACGTTTCTTCTCTGTGGCCTCCCGGCTCCGCTTTCGTCACCTGCTTCAGCAGCTGCAGTTCACACTTCCTGCCACTTTCCGAATGGGTGAGAGCCCTTCCCCACCTTGGCTTCAGGCACAGGTTTGTGTTCATTTTGACCTCAGCTCGTTCCCGATGGTTTCGAATCCCGAGCTGATCTATCGCTGCAAATTTCTCGAACTTCGCACACAACTTGCCGATAGCATACTTTTGTACACTGATGGTTCCAAGTCCGCCAACGGTGTTGGCTGTGCTTTTGTCGTCGGGGAAGATAAGTTTCAATACCGGCTTCTCGACCAGTGCAAGATTTTTACCGCAGAGATTTTTTTCCCTCTATCAAGCTGTTCACTACGTCCGGAGGCATCGGTTCACTCGCTGTGTGATATGTACTGACTCTCTCAGTGCCTCAGTGATCCAGATCCAGTCCACCCCATCGTTCGACGGATCCAGGACTGCCTGCATTTGTTCCTGGATGTAGGAGCCCTAGTGATGTTCATGTGGGTTCCTGACCATGTTGGTGCGCCTGGGAATGACGCTGCTGATGCTGCAGCCAACGCCGCAGTCCATCTCGGTCGGCCCGCCTCTTACTTTGTTCCCTCACAAGATATTCGTAATTTCCTCTATCGGCGTATCACGTTACTTTGGCATGACCATTGGTGCTCTCTTCATAGGAACAAACTCAGAGAGGTCAAACCTCTCCCGACAGCCTTGTCAACTTCCTCCCGGCCGTCTCGCCGTGAGGAAGTAATGTTAGCTCGGTTTCGTACAGGGCACTGCCAATTTAGTCAACGCCACCTGTTGAGTGGTGACCCTGCACCCAGCTGTCCTTTCTGTAGCCAGCCATTAACAGTCAGACATTTCCTGATCCTCTGCCCCTATTTTAGCCAAGTACGTGTCAGGGTCGGGCTTCCGCCCGCTTTGTCGGACATTTTAACGGATGTCGTGCGAGCTGTGGCTTTCGTTTTAAGTTTTTTTAAAAAGCAATAATATGACAAGAGATTTGATTTCTACTTGGTGACTCCGGTGTCTTGTCGACGTCTTTTAGCTATTCTTCTGTAACGTCTTGACGTTTTCGATTTGTTTTTTCTTCCTTTCTGTATTGGACTTCGAAACGGTTTTTTACCCTCGCGGTCGCAGCATTCTCTGGTGCTATATTGGCCGCTTATTGTCTTAAAAAACAGTCAAATTAAATAGCTGGACAACTCTTAACAGCCAGAGAATTTAAGTGGGAGTGGAAAACCAAAATAAATTTCGACTTATTATCAGTCTTTGCATAACTGCTTTTAGTCTTCACTGTCCGCTACATTCATTTCACTTCTGTTAATGGTCACATAGAAAGTCATCTGCGAGATTGTTTATGAACATGTAGAAAATACTGCCCGGTGCCGGAGAGGAATCACTGCACTTTTCCCGTGGCACACCTCGGATGTTGGTGCTGTAACTGGCAGGCGCTGGAGTCTACGTGTGGAAGATTTTCGGCAGTCCATAGAAGGAAAAAAAATGGTTGGGTGCTAACTTGTATATGAATGAATTATTTTAGAAAAGTGAAAAAATATTGCTGCAGTTATAGAACTCACTGTCAAACAAAATTCTTACAGTCTTGCAGGAACTATACGAAATAAGACGTAATGAGGTTAAGATATTTTGTGCATCCAAATATGGACGTCCGCACAACGATGTACATCAGTCATGTCGCACCGATTTTGTTTCCAACTCTCAAACAGAGTGCGGTTTGGTCCCCATATCAACTAAATAAACTACAGCAAATCTGTTCACAGTTTACTACTGTGATTACTAAATAATCAATAACAGCCACATCGTATTGCTGCTGTGGTTCCAAACCAAAATAAAGCAGAACACTGTTCAGTACACTGTCTCAGTGAATTCCCTGAACAGCCGCATTTTTGTGACAGCGACTCATTCTTATCGTACGTTGTATGTGCAGATAATCTTTTGATCTCCTTTGTCAGTTCTCCGCCAAACTGTGTGGTCTTGAAATGTTTCCTCTTGCTTCTTCTTCCCTTGTAGTCTTCCCCTCCTACAAATCCTCTTCTTCATCGGTAATACCGAAGTATAAATATGAGTGGTGTCTGTTCTGTCAGAGATGTCACCACTGCTATCTATTTTTCTATAAGTGCGATGTCTGTCTGACGAAAAATTTTCAGTCTGGATGCAGAAGAAACGTCCGAATTCCTACAAGAATCCGATATCTGTGAGTTGTGGGCTCAATGGGTGGGGGTCGTGGCGGTGCTGCGAACGATTAGTTACGAATTTGGGCCTGACAAGGACGCGTGTGCGGATGGCTGATGCGTTTAAGCCAACTGTTCTAGAGATGTGGAACGTCTGGATATAAGTCCCGGTCCACCACAAATTTTCCATTCTCGCCGTTGTAGTGCTGCAAAGCCCTGTGCGGCTGCAAGTCTTTACTTCTTTCCTATCTTTTACACTTCATATTTCCTTTCCATTCCTTTCACCCCAATTATCATTTATATCGAAATATTTCCTCTAGAAACTCAGTTTTTTACTGCATCAATGCTGGCAGGATAGTGTTCCGGTGACTTCTGCGAACCGCTCGTTTCTACGTTTTCAAATTGCTTCCTCCAGCTCGGTACTGTAATTCTCTCTTCCACATAGAGCCTTCTGAATTTCGCCGCCAAGAAAACTGCCTCCATTTACTCAAAATTACTGCTCTTTTCACCAGTTAAACGACATGTCCTCATCCGTCCATCATTACATTACCGAGTACCCGTACCAATTATCTCCTTTCACTTCTCGCTTCCTCCTCAACAAAATTTTGCACAGATAAAAGTTTTCCTACTGCACTAAAGAGTTTTTTGTGTACTGGGTGATCAAAAAGTCAGTATAAATTTGAAAACTGAATAAATCACGAAATAATGTAGATAGAGAGGTACAAATTGACACACATGCTTAGAATGACATGGGGAATTATTAGAACCAAAAAATACAAAAGTTCAAAAAAATGTCCGACAGATGGCGCTTCATCTGATCAGAATAGCAATAATTAGCATAACAAAGTAAGACAAAGCAAAGATGGCGTTCTTTACAGAAAATCCTCAATATGTCTACCATCATTCCTCAACAATAGCCGTGGTCGAGGAATAATGTTGTGAACAGCACTGCAAAGCATGTCAGGAGCTATGGTGAGGCATTGGCGTCGGATATTGTCTTTCAGCATCCGTAGAGATGTCGGTCGATCACGATACACTTGCGACTTCAGGAAACCCTAAAGCATATAATCGCACGGACTGAGGTCTGGGGACCTGGGAGGCCAAGCATGACGATAGTGGCGGCTGCGCACACGATCATCATCAAACGACGCGCGCAAGAGATCTTTAACGCGTCTAGCAATATGGGGTCGAGCGCCATCCTGCATAAACATCGTACGTTCCAGCAGGTGTTTATCAATCAGGCTGGGGGTGATGCGATTCTGTAACATATTGGCGTAGCTCTCACCCGTCACAGTTGCAATTTCAAAACCAGACTCACGCATTTCCTCGAAGTAAAAAGGCCCGATAACGATACATGTGGTAAATCCAACCCATACCGTGACTTTCTCGTCGTGCAATGGAGTTTCCACGACAGTTCTAGGATTTTCGGTAGCCCAAATTCTGCAGTTGTGGGCGTTGACAGGCCCTCGGAGCGTGAAATGAGCTTCGTCGGTCCACAACACGTTACTCAACCAATCGTCATCTTCCGCCATCTTTTGAAATGCCTACACCGCAAATGCCCTCCGCTTCACTAAATCGCCAGGTAACAGTTGATGATGCCGATGGATTTTGTACGGATAGCATCGGAGGATACGAATCAGTGCCAAACAAACAGTAGTGTATGGAATGCCGGTGCGACGTGCGACTGCACGAGCGCTGACTTCCCCGTGCATAGACAAACCCGCTACAGTCTCCATTTCTTCCTGAACTGTCTCAGTAACATTACGCCTTGTGCTCAGTCGGTCACTACGGGGTCTATCGTCTAAACAACCCGTGGCTTCGAACTTCGAAATCATTCTCGCCACAGCTGCATTTGTCAACGGACCTTTACCCGTACGAACCACCTTCCTATGGCGATAGGATCGTAACGCTGAACTAGCACATTCCCCATTCTGATATTACAGCTTCACTGAAAGCGCCTTTTCAGGTAACGTCAGCCGGCCGCGGTGGTCTAGCGGTTCTAGGCGCGCAGTCCGGAAACGCGCGACTGCTACGGTCGCGGGCATGGATGTGTGTGATGTCCTTCGGTTAGTTAGGTTTAAGTAGTTTTAAGTTCTAGGGGACTGATGACGACAGATGTTAAGTCCCATAGTGCTCAGAGCCATTTTTCAGGTAACGTCAACATGCTGCTACTGCTGGCGCATCTGATTCTCTCTCTCATTACAGTTCCTTTTATACACGATTGTCACGCGCAGACACTGACGTTTTGCTGTCCAGCGCCATCTGTCGGACATGTTGTGAACTTTTCTTGGTTCTAATAAAACCCCATGTCATTCCAAGCATGTGTGTCAATTTTTACCTCTCTGTCTACATTATTCCGTGGTTTATTAAGTTTCCAAATTTATACGGACTTTTTGATCACCCGGTATATAAACTGATTACAGTTAAAGTTAAGCGAAACATTACAACAAATTTATAAGATATATTAAATTTCATTTATATTTAATTGGAATTTAAAAGAGAATCAAGGATGTGAAAAACTTTTCACATTATTACATATGTAGTTAATAATGAAAATGCAATTTGTTGTTAGGTGTGAGTAAAATAGGCGTTGTTAGTTCTTAAACATATCTTTCACATATGTGACCCACTAATTAATTTTGGAGCTCAGTAACTTCTCCTGTGACAAAACTTTTTCAAAACTATATATGAAAATTGCAGATGGTATAGGACTAAGAGGGCAACCAATAGCCGAGCAATCAGACTATCTATAGGGTGAATCCTAAATGGCGCAAATTGTTCAGGGACATTTCTTAGTATTTTGTTACAAAGGATAAGTGGTCTCCATTTGCGAGTTACAGAGTCATTACGTTTCGTTTGATTTCTTACTCCCATTTATCCGTAATATCTCTACAGCAGTGCAAATTTGGATGGTATGCGCAGCGTGTCTTGTTTGGTAACAAACTTGTTCCATTCGTATACAGTACTTGTTACTAACTACAGTGACGCCCACTTCATTCTTCGTCCTCGACCTTGCTTTCAAGGTTGTTCTGTCTCAGGTTCGCTTATCTGGCAGTGTTAGTTCTACGTTAACTGTGACACACTGGGGTACGAAGAGGTTTACATAGAAAGAGTTGGTCGATATGAATAGCTTGTATGCTTTTTCACAGGATACAACAGAAGAGTGGCACAGCGGTACTTTGATGAACTGCAAAATAAATCCTATGGAATTACATGGAAATAATCGTTGCTAATCCTACATTTGTAAAACAGTTATTTCCCATTCCGGAACATTTATTACGCAGCGTGAATCCGAATAAACAACAAAAATTCGGACGTTTTTCTGAGTGTTTTGGTATGAGGGACCCGTGATTTCCTGTGGTACATTACAGAGTACGATCTGGTAATATGTTTTTATTTACCGGTGAAAAGCTTTTTAAGTAAGCTGTTGATGCGAAACGATACTGGTTTAGAAGTGGGTGGGACCAGTTTTATTTAGTTTTATAAAAGGACTATCCAGCTATATATACAGCACATTTGGGAAATTCAACGTTTAAAACAAACACACAGATTTGTTCGTCGACGTGTATCTTCTATGCACCTTGGATTGCGTTATCTGATTGCCTCTGCTTATTAACGTAAACAATACTAAGTAGCAGCATACTGAAGAAAAGTAGCGCAAGCAGTATACGCTTAATGTATCCCAAATTATTAAACTCCGTCCGATCAGGCCTCAATAGGCCCGACGGAACAGACCGACCGCCTTGTCGTTCTCAGCCGATAGTCGTCACTGGATCCGAATATGGAGCGGCGTGTGGTCAGCTCACCGCTCACCTGGCCCTTGTCAGTTTCCCGTGACCGGAGACGCTACTTCTCCGTCAACTAGCTCCTCAGTTGGCCACACAAGGGCTGAGTGCTCCCCGCTTGCCAACAGCACTCGGCAGACCCCGATGGTCACCCATCCAATTTCCAGGTCAAGCCCGGTAGCGCTTAATTTCGAAGATCTGACGGAAACAGTTGTTACCTCTGTCGCTAGGCCGTTGCCACCAAATTATTAAGTACCACGTGTTTCCGGAACAGCGTTATGACATTCCACATTCTGAAAGCTTTTACAAAGGTAAAGCTACCCATAAATAATTTTCAGCACTTTACAGATGAAATGAAACATTTACACGTTCATCCCGCAATCCATACATATTCAAGGAGCGTCCCCGGGGGTGCAGTGGACAAGCGATCAACGTGAGGATATGTGAGTTTTCACCTGCAGAAAGTACCTCAGTTTTTCCGGAGAGGAGACCGTTGGGAAATCGTGGTTTGCAAGCAGTTCTATTGTCACTTTATTAAACGATCAGTTTTGGTCATAAAAAAGTCATCCTCACTTACGATGTGACATCAGTGTCAAATTAATGACAAATCGTAACTGTTACGAAGCATCATGTGATGAACCAAACTGTAGTTTAATAAAGTGGTAGTACAGCTGTGATCAAAGCAACGATTTTCCAAATATTTCTAGAAGCTGTCTTTGGCGTATGCAAGCGGCCGATAAAATTTAGAGACATCACAAATTAAAACAGAACAAAAAATAAAGCAACTAGCTCTACCTCCACTGATACCGGATGTGGCAAAACGGGGAAAAAATGGATGCGAGTGTAGTGTTTAGATACAGGAGTATTTGTATTTCTAAGAGAATTTTTACAAGGCGTAGCTACGCATCTTCTACATTTCCAGAGCAAGAAAATACTTAAATTATATGATGAATGTGTAAGACACAACTATGAGAAATATTAAGACATGTGGAACTAAATTGTTACTGTGCTATATTGGCTTAGACGCATCAGAAATTTGAAATATCCCCTGTTTCCTCAACAAACTGCTATAATTTAGTCGCGGTTTTCAAATTTTTCATGATATCTTGTAGGAGAAGCCTTAATTAACACTAATATTTACAAAAGTAAGAAGAAATAAATATTTAGGTGCCTTCTTAACATTTGCGCCTCTATAGAAGTTATCCACAATGTAAGATGACGTATGCTGCTCAACATCCTGAGTGTTAGAGCACAGGCGAGGATTCGCACAGTCCAACGAAACCATGTTATGTAAGGAAGTAGGAGATTAAGAAAGAAATATACGAAGAGGTTGACAAAATCAGCCAGCCAGTTGTTAACCAAAGGTTAGGTTGACCTAGCTTAGTTAATGTAATTTACCACCATGTGATGTAACAAGGTCCACTCCTTTTGAAGATGTTTTTAGAAATATCAAAACCTAGGTCAACGGCTAAATAAGCCTTTTGTTTGCAAGTGGTTGGCTGTTTTTTTTTTTTTTTTTTTTTTTTCAACCTCTTCAAATTTATACAGTTGCTGATTCGCAGCCATGCTTAAGAGCTTGAAAGAAAAATACGTTTTAAGGAAGTTATGAGTCAGGACTGTAAGAGTATGTTATCGTCACAACTGTTCAACACATATCCTAAGGAAACAATTGATAAGGTGAAAATAATTTCATAATTCAAATTAAAGAATCACAAGGGAATTCGCAGACGAAATAGTTCTCCACATCGAGAGAAGCAAAGTCGTATTAAAAAAGAAAATGAGTAGGATATAAAATATACCAACATAAATTGTCAGTCAAAAGTAAATGAAGATATAATGATAGTGATTAAAAGTACATAAAAAGGCGTAGCAGTAGAGTTAAAGCTGTAGACATCAGGGAAACAGTAAGTCAAAAGTATTTAGAAAAATCAAGAACATGTTAATGTTAATGAATAGAATTCACCGCTGGTAGGTATCAATTATGTTTATGAGAACGTTCTGCACAGAGATATTTTGAAAATTTATATGTCGTATTTTGTACTGAAGTAGTATTGGTGACCTACACTGTTTTTGTAGCATACAGGAAGTAAGATAGACTGTCTATATCACACAAACCCTACATTTATGAACAGTGTCCTTGTCACAAACGACCAAACTTTCTTTAGCTCGTTGCAATAACGTCACTGTTGTGGGAAGTTATTTAGAAACAGACGCAGTGTGACTAAGCACAGATTTCAGCTGCCAACTCTACTCATACACAAACAGTAAAATGTCACAGTTTCTACTTCAAGCAAACTGTCGATCCATTGATGACTCCAAGGTCATCTTGTAGTATCAGAGAGTTCTTTATGAAAGTCATTTGCAGCTTGTATTTGTGAAGTGTGCCAACACGTGGGATACAGTATTTCAGTATATAAAAAGTAGACATATTTCTTCTGTCCTGGCAAGTCTCAATCATTTGTGGTGAATGATCAGTTAGTTACAATTTGTTACACGTACAATATGCAGTTACCTATTTTAAGACAGGAGTAATAAAATTTTACATAGTTGTGTATATGGAATGCGCCTATAGTGCACTGGTGACAGCAGATTTCTGTAAAGTTGCGCATCATGCAGTCTGTTGTGTACAGTTTGAGTCGTTACATGACGTCCTATGGCTGCACGAAAAGCATTATTCAACATGTCGGTGTTGCTGTCATGGTTCCTCCGAGCCATAATCCGTAGGTAGCGGTCATCCACTGCAGTAGTAGCCCTTGGGCGGCCTGAGCAATGCATGTCATCGACAGTTCCTCTGTATCTCCTCCATGACCGAACAACATCGATTTGGTTCACTCAGAGAAGCCTGGACACTTCCCTTGTTGAGAGCCCTTCCTGGCACAAAGTAACAATGCGAACGCGATCTAACCGCGGTATTGACCATCTAGGCCTGGTTGAACTACAGATAACACGAGCTGTGTTCCTCCTTCCTGGTGGAATGACTGGAAATGATCGTCTGTCGGACCCCTTCCGTCTACTAGGCACTGCTCATACATGGTTGTTTGCATCTTTGGGCGGGTTTAGTGACATCTCTGAACAGTCAAAGCGACTGTCTGTGATTCAGTATTCACAGTGAACGTCTATCTTCAGGAGTTCTGGGAACCGCGATGAAACTTTTTTTGATGGGCGTATATTAAAATTATATAAAAATGGTATTGTGTAATGATAAACAGTGCGACGGGTAGAGTAACTATTCCTATGAAAGGGTATTCTAAGACAACTATTTTAGGACGAAGTATGTATTAAAAAAGGCAGAGCAAAGCTTCATGTGATCTTCACACATAACATTGGTTTGAACAATACTCCGCTGACCAAAGTGAACAATGATTTAGAAAGGGTACTATGGTAACAGAGAATTTCTGTAAAAACCATACAGCTTAATCAGTTAATAAATGAATGACTCAGCGAAGTAGGGTGGTCTTTCCCACAACTCTGGTCAATTTATCTAGCTGACAGCAATCATTACTAGCTGCGCTGTGCTGCAGTCTTTACCTCAAACTTCTGCGTTTCAAAAAGAAAGTAACGTTGATCGTAATTTATACACATTTCGTCTAAGGCGCTGCAGTCATGGACTGTGCAGCTGGTACCGGCGGAGGTTCGAGTCCTTCTATCGGGCATGGGTGTGTGTGTTTGTCCTTAAGATAATTTAGGTTAAGTAGTGTGTAAGCTTAAGCAGTTAAGTCCCATAAGATTTCACATCCATTTGAACATTTTTGAACCAAGCTGAGAATGATGCTGAGATTCTAAGCAGCGCCTGCGCAGAGTGTTATTAATTTAGCCTCTGACGTTTTTATATCAACAATGCTCCTAGGCTACCATAATATTATTGCAGGCCAATGTTGTACGTAGCAGCAAACGGTTAAAATTTTAGAATTCCCAGAGCGAAGTTATCTCGCTTACATTACGGTCCTGTCGACGTGAGGAGGGTGCGAAGAATAACATCTCACCACCGAGAGTGGGTCAGGAGAAAAGACAGTATCGGCACTTGTGACGGGCCAGACAACGGACCACAGAAGAAATGTAGTGGGTCAGAGCTTCTATACAGTACTGCGTAACCTTCCTTACGTGATAAAATAAACGCTAAGCTAACTCAACCACATATACCAAGAACTTTCCCGAAGCATTTCTATAACATACTCGTTCAGCAAGCACGGTAGAGTGAGAATAGGTGGTACCTTCGTAAAAGCAAGACCTATGTGGTCACGACAGGTGACGTCCGGTAAACAATAGCCACTACTTCACTCCATAAACGCATTACTATTGTAGCTCGTAAGGCAGTCGGTCTGATGGATCGATGGCGTACATTACAATCGTACTTGTTTCTTTGATTACAGTGAAGTGGAGTGTGGTATAAGCCTTTTGTAGATTTCCTACACTCTGCTGAATGACAGCCGCTACTGGGACAGACAGCTACCTCTCCCTAATCACCAGTCGCGGAGTGCAGCAGCATAGCCTGCTGCTGTCGCACATGGGTGGATCCAGGGGTCTTCACCATCGTCTCGACGCCGGGCACCGGCGTTCCTGATACTTTGGAGGATTGACCAAGACCTACCTGAACGACAGGCAAAGATCGTCGTACTGCACGGCTACACAACAACCATCATCGCTGCTCAACAGAAGACGAAGAACAGTGGTGAACGGCAGCAGACGGAGCACCTTCCGAAAAGGCGTGTGTAAGTCGAAAACACGGGCCACGTTCACTCACCGCCGCGGCATCGCTGTAACGCCAGAGCCGGAGCCACCGTAGGCGGCAGATCGCCATAGCAGCAGCCGACCAGGAACGGTAAGTGCAGCGTCAGCTACCTAGGGCGGAATGGAGGCCGCTTACGCCACGAATCCTCGATGTGCATCGACAGTCGATGTCAACAATGAGTCAAGATACTAATTGCAACAAATACCGTAATTCTGAAAATCCTTTCTCTCCGGCTACCGGCTACAACAGATCACCACCAACCTTCCGACGATGCCGGTGTGGCCGAGTGGTTCTAGGCGCTTCAGTCTGGAACCGCACGACCACTACAATCGCAGGTTCGAATACTGCCTCGGGCGTGGATGTGTGTGATGTCCTTAGGTTTAAGTAGTTCTAAGTACTAGGGGACTAATGACTTCAGTTGTTAAGTCCCATAGTGCTCAGAGGAAAACTGGCAAGGAGTGAATTGAGAGAGTGCCTTCTCTATTTCCGTCCTCCCAACAGCCGTGCTCTTGTAATGTTCATATAAGAATTATCTGTTCCAATTCGACGTCATAGATGGGCAGACGTAAGTCGAATTTGCAGAGACTATCCAGACGCTGCTGATTCATGATACTAAGCTACCACTGTCTCAAGCTGCAGACCAGAATTTGTGCCTGTGAAAGAATTGCTCAATAGTGGGTGAACAGCATCAACATCTCTGCACCCTACACACAACGCGGACCCATTATACTAAAATTAATCGCAGAAGAATGCTCTATGCTTATATCTTTAGGCCAACATCTTAATTTCTTTCGTAAAAAACTGTCACTCCGTTGTGGTGGCGGGAAACAAGTGTTAAGGTCTACCACACTATCGTTCACGACCACTCCCTCCCTTCACCCATCACACACTGTAGATGTAACTTAACGAACTCAGAATTATACTTATAGCATGATTCAGTGGTAGTGGAACAAATTTTCATGGCTGATGGAGAACGTTATTGTTCAGAAATGACTAAGTCGAAAGTTGTAAGTGAAAATCGTCCTGTTACCTCAGACAGCGGCCCTCTTCCACTGCTAGCCCTTTGCTTTCCATATTTTGAGGGCTTGTGGAATGGACCAAAACAAAACAAAAATTACTACCGAAAATACAATCTGAAGTGCATATCTTTAGCACTTCTTCGGGTATACTACTGTCAAACATCTCTTCCACTGAATAAGTGCTCATAGCTCGTAAGTTTCGCATTTATAGTCCATATTTACTAATCCATTTTTTCCTTAATTTGGTCCACACTGTCTCCTCCCAAAATAAGAAAAAGCAAAGAGCTTGCAATAGAAGAAGTCTACTATCAGTGATATCAGAACTATTTACGCTTCTGGCTTCCGAGTCGGTCATATCCGAACCAAGGCCTTTTACCTCAAATTGATACCCTTCTCCATCATCCTGAAAAGTTTGTATCATCATCAAGGAATCGTTATGTATATTGACTAACTCCAAGTTTTCTGAGTGGGTATTCTGCCATTGCTCGTAAGATGTATACGTGAGATACATATGAATACTCTAAATGGAGATACGGTGTTTCCATTGCTCCAAATTCACTATTCAAAAAGCAGTGTAAATAAGCAGCAGAAAATCGTTTTTGGAATATTAAATAATAATTAGTGAAGTTTCACAAACTCATTCAGACATCTGACGATCACAAAAACTACTTCCATTACCTACACAGAATTTTAGTATGAACTCAAGGACTTTGAAGGATGCCATTATTTTGTTTTGGTCATTTTCAGTCAAAACAGAAGAGTAGGACACAAATCTAACAGCAAAGATATTTTTCCAGCTGGATTTGAATCTATGGCTCCAGATGCTATAGCACACAGCTAATTTGGGAATGTGAGCTGTCTCTCGCTGCTGTAGTAGAAGTAGAAAGAAGCAGGTTTACCACAAAGTAAATAATGTAGTACATTTTCATTTACTCGTAAAATAATACCCTTCTTCCTGCTTAAAACTTAAATTTTGCAACTCACAATCAATCATTATGAACTAACTGTTCTGAATGTCTCATGAAAATTACGCCTAAATGACTACTGCACCTTTTAGGATAAATGAGTTCCATTCCTGAAAGTGTGTCGACCACACTAGTAATGTATGACAGTTCTGGACCAAAGAGCATATTTTTTAAAATTTTCTGTTTTAAAACCAAGCTTTCAGTTTTACTTAAATCCACCATCCAAAAATTTATCTATACCCACAAACGAAATTTTCACTTAAGTAAGAAATAACATTATTCAATTCAAATTTAGTATCCAAAAAGCCTAAATTTAGAAAATGAAAAAATTTTAAAATTGATGAAATCTCAAAAACTAGACATGAACGATCTTTATTTCGATTTTTACTTGAATAATTAATTTAATCCAACAATTTATTCTAATTTATTATCATCTTCTGAAAAGATTTTGGTATAACGATCTGAAATAGTAATTTTATATTTATCATTAAAAGAAATAAAACATCTTGACCACATTTAGCTGCCAAAATTTCAACTTTTGAAATACTGCAACATTTATTTTTTCAGTTTAGTCAATTTAGTGTCTACTTCTGCATAACCATTACTATAACTCTTAAGGTCACTTACTAGATTTTCAACGCTACCATTCATGTTCACTTTGTTTTAGTTTTATTTATATACCAAAAATTTACATTTTCAAATATTAAAACTTAATCAATATTTATTAAATGCAAATTTTTGAACATCTAAGATTGTACAAAAGTAAAATTTATATTTTCAAAAAATAAAACATTCATCTTTTTTAAAATCTAAATTTTTGAAGATATAAAATTTCAAAATCTAAATGTTAAATTTTCAAAAATTACAACGTTTATTTAAAAAAGGCTAAAAATTTCGTTATTTCTTTTGGCATACCTAAAATATTTGTTCCTCTAAACCTATTTACTGCAAATATAGGAAAATTTTGAATAAAACTGAAGGACTTATATAGTTATTTAACTGTGTTATTCTTTTGAAATCTCTAAACCAGTCATAAGCTTTTAAAAAATTATTGAGTCAATCGAGATTCCATAATTTTTTAGGAAAAATTTCATTTCTTCCGTTTTTACGTAGAACTATTGTTATTTAACATGATCTAGTAGAGTAGAATCATTTAATTAATAATTATTTCGATTAGTTTGGAAAACAATGAATATAAAGTAGGCCATTTCCACACTTTTAACAAGAATTTTATCGTTTTTTGGCAGTGTGCTGTTTCATTATTACCAACCCATCTAAGAAAATAATCTTCTTCACCAGTTTTTGGACTCCAAGTGAAAATTACTGCTAAATCTCGTTCACAAATTATTTCTTTAAAACTTTATAATGTCCTCTGAATAAATCTAATAGATATTTTGTTTATTTTAATTCTATCTTCGTTGAGAATATGTTCTTCCAAAGTTAATTCAGTTGATGGAGATGAAGTTACTCAAATAAGAGCAGAAGATGAAATAAATGGATGGTCTATTCTAGACAATATATTGTTTGCTCTCTTATTGTAATAACATTGAATAACTCTAAGACATAATTATTAATTAGTTTACTACTTGATTTACTATCAAACCCTGAAAAATCTCTTCCCTCCATGATAAACTTCGAACATCATATAAAGCAGTTAACAGTTAGGATTATTTAAACTGTCACTAATATAAATAGTAATATCTGTTTCCTCGTTTACACTACTTAAATTATATTTTGTTTTCTCATGAACAGAAATGAGTAAAATTGAAAACTCTCAAAATTGTTCATGTTTTAATAAAGAAAAAATATGTTAAACATTTTTAAATTACTGTTACACCAGCACCATTGGAGTGAATAAATTATCAATTCCATTGGTTACTGTTATTTCTAGATTCTGAATAGTATCAAAAATTAAAGATTTATAGGTTAATTTGGCTCATAAATTAATGGTTCTTCAAATTCAACTTTTTGCTTCAACAAAAAATAATATAAGTTTCTCTATGAAAACAATCATTATGTTTAACAAACATTATAAAAGATAAATTAAGACTAATATTTACTAATACAAATACAATAATTTTAGGAATTTTTTCATTTTACAGATTTCATTATGTTCTTTCAAGAACTTTTTTATTTAATTCTTTATTATTATTATTAATATTCTCAACAGGATATTAAGTAAGATCGATTAATTTTGTTTTACAAATTGATCATAGTTCTGTTATATTTTTTGTCTTACTTCTCTCTTCTTCCTTCGTTTCATTTTAAATAATCAATAAATTAAAAGATATATTGTCTAGTGACATTTGAATAACCTTTTTGTTTAAAACGATTTTCTAAGTCCATAAAACTCCATCCATTATCATTTTCTAATGATTTTCTAATTTTTGAAATAGCTTTGTTTTGGAGTACAATTTTTAATTTTTTTTAGACAGAACGAAATTTAGATGTTTAATAATTAAAACATTTGCAGTTGAAAAGTACCTTTGAACTATTAAATGATAATTTCAATCATTTGCATTGATAGGTGAGGTTTGGCAGAACTTATTTATAAAGAAAAAATTTTATTAGGTTTTATATATTTTAAATAAATGGAAATTTCGTTTGGAGGAATAGAATTACACAATCTTGGAGAACTTACTTACAAAGAAAAAATTTATTAATCTTCCAGTGTTTCAAATAAATGAAAATTGCCTTTGTAGGTATAGATAAATTTTTGAATGGGGATACAGTAAATATAAAATTTTGGTGTTTAAATAGGGAATTTTAAAAAAATATGCTCTTTGCTCCAGAACTCTCATATGTATACTACTGACAATCAGTAATTTGCTGAATGTTTTCCAGATCGGATTATGAATCTAATAATTTGTTGAGACAGTACTAGTGATTGGTAAACTTTGGTCTTGCTGCCTGTGTAATGGGACTTTAATGGCATCGTTTTCTTGGTCATTGTTATCTGGTGCCTCTATATCATGACAGATTCGTGTCACTCTTTCTATAGCTGATATTTATTCAAGTAATTTGTGGTTGGTATGTTTCAAAGTAGTGCAAGCAGGATTTCAGGAAGCTGATTACTTAACTAACAGTTATTGAAACTACAGTGTCTGTCATTTCAGCTACATTGCAGATGGTAATACAACAAGTCAATGGAATTACCCTGGAGAGGAAGTTGGCCATTCTGCCTGTATAGACATCCATAATCGCGAAACTGTTGCCGGTGGAGGATTTTGTGCACAATTTGCCCTCTAGATTATCTCCGATAAATGTCTGATAGGGTTTGTGTTCGGCGATCTGATTTTCCATAATGTTTTTTAAACACGAAGATATGCGACCTGGCGCATGGTAGTTCATAAAAATTCCATCTTTAATTGGAAACATGAAGCCTATTAATGGCTGCAAATCGTCTCCAAGTCGCCGAACATAGTTGCTTCCAGTAAATAATCTGTCCAGTTGAACCACAGGATCCTGCCCATTCCGTATCAACACAGCATACACCATTGTGAAGCCACTACCAGTATGTATAGTTCCTTGTTGACAACTGTCTGCCACGCCCCCAAACCACAAAAGTGTCATCGACACAGCGGGAGCTTGGCAGGTAGGCACTGGATGAGTTTCTGAACCACCTTAACAGCACCCATGAAAACATTGCCTACACTGCCGATATGGAAGAGAATGGCTACCACTCATTTCTGCATATGGCATACTAGGCCATTCAGCATACACATAGAAGAGTCACACAGCCCTTTACCTGCATGCAACATCAAGCGCAGCAGTAAACAGTACTGTCCACCTTGGTACTCCCTGCCGCCGTTGGATAAGCAGCTGCAGCAGCAAGTCGTATACTCCTAGCTCACTCATTTGTTACATAGTTTAATTCTTAATTTTTTTGCGTGTTTTTGGTACTTGCATTGTTTAATTCATAAATTTCGGGCGTATTATAGTATTTGAGAGTTGTAGCATCGCGTTTTAGTACCTGAATAGTGTAAAATTGCGTAGTCTCCTTCTGCCGCCGAGCAGTTTGTCAGCAGTGCGCAAGTAGCAGCATTACTGCATTTACTTGGCAATCTTGTATTTTAATAACCATTTAAATTTTGTGTCGATTTGTTTGCACTCTCTTTAGATTAGTTCAGACGTTCTTTGCACAACAGTTTTTAGCATGGATAGGGACTGCAACTGCTGTGTTCGGATGCAGGCTGAGTTGGCATCTCTTCGCTCCCAGCTTCAGGCAGTGTTGGCTTTGGTCACACTGCTTGAGGCTGTTGCCAGTGGGCATCACTGTGGGGGTCCGGATGGGGGTTTGTCGGGGACGGCCAGCTCGTCCCACGCATCCCCCGATCGGACTACGACTGTGGTTGCCCGGGATACTGCCCGCATTGAGGCTGATCCCTCACCTGTGGTAGAGTGGGAGGTCGTCTCAAGGTGTGGCAGGGGGCGAAAGACATTCCGGAAGGCCTCTCCAGTTTGTCTGACGAACCAGTTTCAGGCTCTGTCTCAGGCTGATACTGATCTTCGGCCTGACATGGCTGCTTGTCCTGTTCCAGAGGTTGCCTCTCAGTCTGATAGATCCGGGCAGTCGCAGAGGGTGGGCTTACTGGTAGTTGGGAGCTCCAACGTCAGGCGCGTAATGGGGCCCCTTAAGGATATGGCAGCAAGAGAGGGGAAGAAAACCAATGTGCACTCCGTGTGCATACCGGGGGGACTCATTCGAGATGTGGAAAGGGTCCTTCCGGATGCCATGAAGGGTACGGGGTGCACCCATCTGCAGATGGTCGCTCATGTCGGCACCAATGATGTGTGTCGCTATGGATTGGAGGAAATCCTCTCTGGCTTCCGGCGGCTATCTGATTTGGTGAAGACTGCCAGTCTCGCTAGCGGGATGAAAGCAGAGCTCACCATCTGCAGCATAGTCGACAGGACTGACTGCGGGCCTTTGGTACAGAGCCGAGTGGAGGGTCTGAATCAGAGGCTGAGACGGTTCTGCGACCGTGTGGGCTGCAGATTCCTCGACTTGCGCCTTAGGGTGGTGGGGTTTCGGGTTCCGCTGGATAGGTCAGGAGTCTACTGCACGCAGCAAGCGACTACACGGGTAGCAGGGGTTGTGTGACGTGGACTGGTCGGTTTTTTAGGTTAGATGGCCTTGGGCAAGTACAGAAAGGGCAACAGCCTCAACGGGTGCGGGGCAAAGTCAGGACATACGTGGACCAAGCAGCAATCGGTATTGTTATTGCAAACTGTCGAGGCTGCGTTGGTAAAGTACCGGAACTTCAAGCACTGATAGAAAGCACCGAAGCTGAAATCGTTATAGGTACAGAAAGCTGGATGAAGCCAGAGATAAATTCTGCTGAAATTTTTACAAAGGCACAGACGGTGTTTAGAAAGTATAGATTGCATGCAACCGGTGGTGGAGTGTTCGTCGCTGTTAGTAGTAGTTTATCCTGTAGTGAAGTAGAAGAGGATAGTTCCTGTGAATTATTATGGGTGGAGGTTACACTCAACAACCGAGCTACGTTAATAATTGGCTCCTTTTACCGACCTCCCGACTCAGCAGAATTAGTGGCAGAACAACTGAGAGAAAATTTGGAATACATTTCACATAAATTTTCTCAGCATGTTATAGTCTTAGGTGGAGATTTCAATTTACCAGATATAGACTGGGACACTCAGATGTTTAGGACGAGTGGTAGGGACAGAGCATCGAGTGACATTATACTAAGTGCACTATCCGAAAATTACCTCGAGCAATTAAACAGAGAACCGACTAGTGGAGATAACATCTTGGGCCTACTGATAACAAACAGACCCGAACTTTTCGACTCTGTATGTGCAGAACAGGGAATCAGTGATCATAAGGCCGTTGCAGCATCCCTGAATATGGAAGTTAATAGGAATATAAAAAAAGGGAGGAAGGTTTATCTGTTTAGCAAGAGTAATAGAAGGCAGATTTCAGACTACCTAACAGGTCAAAACGAAAATTTCTGTTCCGACACTGACAATGTTGAGTGTTTATGGAAAAAGTTCAAGGCAATCCTAAAATGCGTTTTAGACAGGTACGTGCCGAGTAAAACTGTGAAGGGTGGTGGTACAACAACAAAGTTAGGAAACTATTGCGAAAGCAAAGAGAGCTTCACTCCAAGTTTAAACGCAGCCAAAACCTCTCAGACAAACAGAAGCTAAGCGATGTCAAAGTTAGCGTAAGGAGGGCTATGCGTGAAGCGTTCAGTGAATTCGAAAGTAAAATTCTATGTACCGACTTGACAGAAAATCCTAGGAAGTTCTGGTCTTACGTTAAATCAGTAAGTGGCTCGAAACAGCATACCCAGACACTCCTGGATGATGATGGCATTGGAACAGAGGATGACACGCGTAAAGCTGAAATACTAAACACCTTTTTCCAGAGCTGTTTTACAGAGGAAGACCGCACTGCAGTTACTTCTCTAAATCCTCGCACAAACGAAAAAATGGCTGACATCGAAATAAGGAATAGAAAAGCAACTGGAATCACTCAACAGAGGAAAGTCCACTGGACCTGACGGGATACCAATTCGATTCTACACAGAATACGTGAAGAACTTGCCCCCTTCTAACAGCCGTGTACCGCAAGTCTCTAGAGGAACGGAAGGTTCCAAATGATTGGAAAAGAGCACAGGTAGTCCCAGTCTTCAAGAAGAGTCGTCGAGCAGACCTATATCTCTGACGTCGATCTGTTGTAGAATTTTATAACATGTTTTTTGCGGTTCTAGGCGCGCAGTCCGGAACCGTGCGACTGCTACGGTCGCAGGTTCGAATCCTACCTCGGGTATGGATGTGTGTGATGTCCTTAGGTTAGTTAGGTTTAAGTAGTTCTAAGTTCCAGGGGACTGATGACCACAGCTGTTAAGTCCCATAGTGCTCAGAGCCATTTAAACCATGTTTTTTGCTCGAGTATCATGTCGTTTTTGGAAACCCAGCATCTACTCTGTAGGAATCAACATGGATTCCGGAAACAGCGATCGTGTGAGACTCAACTCGCTTTATTTGTTCATGAGACCCAGAAAATATTAGTTACAGGCTCCCAGGTAGATGCTATTTTTCTTGACTTCCGGAAGGCGTTCGATACAGTTCCGCACTGTCGCCTGATAAACAAAGTAAGAGCCTGCGGAATATCGGTCCAGCTGTATGGCTGAATTGAAGAGTTTTTAGCAAACAGAACACAGCATGTTGTTATCAATGGAGAGACGTCTACATACGTTAAAGTAACTTCTGGCGTGCCACAGGGGAGTGTTATGGCACCATTGCTTTTCACAATATATATAAATGACCTAGTAGATAGTGTCGGAAGTTCCATGCGGCTTTTCGCGGATGATGCTGTAGTATACAGAGAACTTGCAGCATTAGGAAATTGTAGCGAAATGCAGGAAGATCTGCAGCGGATAGGCACTTGGTGCAGGGAGTGGCAACTGACCCTTAACATAGACAAATGTAATGTATTGCGAATACATATAAAGAAGGATACTTTATTGTATGATTATATGATAGCGGAACAAACACTGGTAGCAGTTACTTCTGTAAAATATCTGGGAGTATGCGTGCGGAACGATTTGAAGTGGAATGATCATATAAAATTAATTATTGGTAATGCGGGTACCAGGTTGAGATTCATTGGGAGAGTCCTTAGAAAATGTAGTCCATCAACATAGGAGGTGGCTTACAAAACAGTCGTTCGACCTGTACTTGAGTATTACTCATCAGTGTGGGATCCGCACCATATCGGGTTGACGGAGGAGATAGAGAAGATCCAAAGAAGAGCGGTGCGTTTCGTCACAGGGTTATTTGGTAACCGTGATAGCGTTACGGAGATGTTTAACAAACTCAAGTGGCAGACTCTGCAAGAGCGGCGCTCTGGATCGCGGTGTAGCTTGCTCGCCAGGTTTCGAGAGAGTGCGTTTCTGGATGAGGTGTCGAATATATTGCTTCCCCCTACTTATACCTCCCGAGGAGATCACGAATGTAAAATGAGAGAGATTAGAGCGTGCACGGAGGCTTTCAGACAGTCGTTCTTCCCACGAACCATACGCGACTGGAACAGGAAAGGGAGGTAATGACAGTGGCACGTTAAGTGCCCTCCGCCACACACCGTTGGGTGGCTTGCGGAGTGTAAAAGTAGATGTAGATGTAGATGTGCACAGGGTGCACGTTATCTGTGGTGGAGAAAGTTTCTCAGAGGAACTGTAGCACGTAAAGGAGGTACTTTTCAAAATTGGGTACAGCGAAGAGCAGATTAGGAGAGCGTTCAAGACGAGAGCGGCCGCGGAAAATTGGGTAGAGGCAGAAAAAGACAATAAACTTGCTTTTCTTCTGTATTTGGGACCAGTCTCACTTAAACTCAACGTACCAGGGACTTAACAGTATCGCCTGCGAATATGGTCAACGGTACATTGGACAAACAATGCGATGTATTTCCAAATGCTGTGAGGAACACACCCGTCATGTGCGGCTGGAATAGACGGAGCATCATGGAAGATAACACATTTGACTTAGAGAACACCAAGGTGCTATTTCGAACCGCCGGCTATTGGGGCAGCGTCATAAAAGAGTCCATTGAAATTCGGAATCACGAGAATCTTGTAAACAGAGACGAAGTACACCATTTGAGTGTGTCATGGAATCCAGCGACAGCAGCAAATTAGCCCTGAGCGCGGCCACCACCGTCCTCCTCCCCAGACAGCCGGAATCCCTTGCCAGAGATGCGAACAGTGCGTCCGCTAACCCCAACACAGCGATTTCACCTACCACTCCTCCGCCGGTCTCTCTGTACCAAGGCACCTGGAACCAGGGGGGCACACTGCAGATATAAGTAGGACGGCATCCGCAAAACCTCAACATATCACTCGTCGAAATACTACCACCTGGCCTTTCATCATCAACTTTTTACACCGGGAAACTCTATATTCACATATTTTGGGCATTGTTTTTCGCTGCGCTTATCACGAGTCGCAGCCTCAAGAGCGCACTTTCTATGCTGAATATATATCATACTTAATCCTTCCTGCTAGAATTTAATTAACGTAACGTGCGGGACGTGCGTTGAGTAAATATTAATTTTGTTACTTGCCTTCGCATTAAAATAAATCAACCTAATATTTATTACCATCTGCATTGTTTCATCTACTTTAGCTCTTTACCTTATTTACTCGTATTTAGGCAATACTGTAATAAATTTTTGTTTCTTTATGTTAAGTACCTGATAAATTTTTCGTTTTTCATTTAGTACATTTTTGTTTCTCCTTTTAGGAATACATGTCTTCTGAATACGTGAGGGTGCTAATAAACTCTTACTGTAGTGCACCCCTAGACACATTCCATACGAATGGTGCATTACATCTTAAAGGATTCAGTCATAGTGCAAGCTCAGTGGAATGTAAAGATTAGAGGTAATGTTATCGTTCTGATAAGGGACGGGAATTACTACCCATCGAAGCTGGTGCGAGTTGCGGCATACCAAAAAGGACAGCTACGCGCTGGTAGAGAGATTACGGCGAAATAGCATCCTGCTGACGTTCTATGCATCTTCTGCAAAGAGTGTTATTTAGTCCCTGACCTTCTCATATTAACGACGTCTCTAGGCCACTATAATATTCAGATGAGAACTATCGAGTTGAACCTATTGTTATTTCGGGTTCTCTCTGCCTCAAGGGAACTGCAAGTTGGAAAGCTTTTCAACACAGACGCTCTCTGCTGTTATTGACAAAGCATCAGAATCGGTAGCATTGTAATCGTTACAAGCAGATGATTCTTGTCATTCTTTCAGTATTTATACACTGAGTAACCGTTTTGCTTAAGGATGACAAATTGTAGACATTACTATCTGCGTTCTGTGTTCCTTGTTCCAAGTTCTGGTGACTACTGCTTCTCCTTTCGTGTTAGATGATTTGATTTTCTCCACTCGTTATGGAGACTATTCTGCGAGCATGGCGTATGGTTTCTGTGCACAGTAGACTACTGGATTTGGAACGTCTAGTTATTCATAGCTTCCCAACTCTCTCTGTGGATGTTTACGTTTGTAGTCAATGCTGTGTTGTTATATTTTCATTTGTGTTCCTCTGTATTGGGGATAGTGCCAATGACAGCGTTCTTAAGAAAAATATTTTCGAAGTGTATAATAATCAAAACGCTTGTTATCTACTCATAATGTTTACGGTACCATCACTGAAACGCTCGAAAAACGAGAATCCTGTCTGGTGAATGAGCTTTTCAGTATTCAGTGCGCTTAAGACAGAGAAACAGAAATAATTGTAACAGATATTGATTTACTGTATTTGATTTGCAGACAGTCTTCCCAAGCATTATCAGTAACTACACTCTAGCCTCTAAAGCTAGTTACAGATATGGCAGTAAAACTCAGTGACATTTACATTAGGTATTCCGATCTTCAACAGCCACTTCTTTGAAATATAAGCTGCTATAACTTCTGAGCCAGATCAAGTCACACGTCGGATGGTATGTTTACTGCTTGTAGTGTAACTGAATCTTGGTAACAACGCAGAAAAAGTTTAGCAACTCTGTAACCATAGCCGAAGTGTTACTTCCTGAATGGCACCAAATTATTCTGCTAAATTCACCAGATTTTGCATTTTATTTTCGATGAATAATTTTAGTGATTTTCGTTTAAGGTGGGATATAACGTAGTTAGTTTGTGGCTGGAATGCAGGAAAGTCGTTCCACCTGGAAATTTCAACTAATCTCATATTTCACCTTGCTATTTATCTGTCGTACCCACCAGTGGGACAACAAGCAAGAGATGAATACTGCAATTTGTCGCTAGCTCTCGGGTAACGTGGTCGCCTGTCAAATGTAGGCTGTGTTGGCTCCCGAGTCCAGTCTCGCTAAAGGTCATATTATTAGCCGTTCTGTTAAAGAGCTGCAAACAGCCACATCGCCTGCTAGTTCTAGTACCTCAACAGTAAGGGTGAAAAACTTACGGTATTGCACTACTGATAATGCCTCTATCCACTTCTGCCGACATAACTTTTGGTTTTTGTGAAAATACAGTTTTATTTATGAAATTCCACATTTCCCTACTACTTGAGTTTGACTTAAGACAGATAGTACAGTTTCTAAGTTCAAAGTATATAATATCTTATAAATTCGTGGTGACATTTGCAAGCTCATGTAACAGATACAGTACTTCATGTTTTACTACAATAGACTTTCGTCGTAAGGTAATTGTGGTAAGTTGTATTTCATTTGTATTACTACAGTGTTTAGTTTAACAGCGTTTCCCATTAAGTCATTGAACTCAACCGTAAACATTAATAGTCATCCACAATATATACACAATATATATTCTCTCATATTATCCAAAACAGTTTCACAATGCTCAGGTAGTTTACACACTCCACCCATGTAGAAACCTGTCGGTTAGAACACGTTGTCTAATCAGTGTGAAGTGCATTTTCGTCTGGAATCGAATTTTCTTGACGGTTATTCCATAATGAGCGCGGAAGGTAAGCATTTGAGGGTATAAGATCAGAACATCCAGTGTATGAGGGATAACTTCCTAAACAGCTTCCTTTATAGTTTTGTTTTCGAAGTCAAGAGAGTGTCTTAACACAATTTTGTCGGTAGTTTTTCTTACATTGTGCCCGTTGGGTATCTCACTTGTTGTCAACAAACAGCAGCTACGATGGACACATCCCTGGGGAAGAGTTCATAGTGCAGAGCTCACTTTTTCAGCCAACAGATGCAAAATATCATCACATCGACCTTTCCTCAAGCATTTGTCTCTTGTAATGCTCACCCGTCAATTTATTATCAAGAACTTAACATAAAGGTATCACAACTACATACCAGTAACAATATGAGATAGGAATACTCAAGGCGATAACTTGTGGCGTTGAAGCAAGTATACAGAAATAATCACTGCTTTGATTTTTGTTGATTTGACTTATAGCACAGAGTACTCGTACATCCTATTTCTCAACCTCACCTATTGTAAACGAATGTCGTACGACACGTGGATGGTCACTGTTCATTATACAGGATGTTACAAAAAGGTACTGCCAAACTTACAGGAAACATTCCTAACACACAAATAAAGGAAAGATGTTATGTGGACATGTGTCCGGAAACGGTTAATTTCCATGTTAGAGCTCATTTTAGTTTCGTCAGTATCTACTGTACTTCCTCGATTCACCGCCAGTTGGCCCAATTGAAGGAAGGTAATGTTGACTTCGGTGCTTGTGTTGACATGCGACTCATTGCTCTACAGTACTAGCATCAAGCACATCAGTACGTAGTATCAACAGGTTAGTGTTAATCACGAACGTGGTTTTGCAGTCAGTGCAATGTTTACAAATGCGGAGTTGGGAGATGCCCATTTGATGTATGGATTACCACGGGGCAATAGCCGTGGCGCGGTACGTTTGTATCGAGACAGATTTCTAGAACGAAGATGTCCCGACAGGAAGACGTTCGAAGCAATTGATCGGCGTCTTAGGGAGCACGGAACATTCCAGCCTATGACTTGCGACTGGGGAAGACCTAGAACGACGAACGACCTGCAATGGACGAGGCAAATTCCGTGCAGTTGACGATAAGCCTAATGTCAGCGTCAGAGAAGTTGCTGCTGTACAAGGTAACGTTGGCCACGTCACTGTACGGAGAGTGCTACGGGAGAACCAGTTGTTTACGTACCATGTACAGCGTGTGCAGGCACTATCAGCAGCTGATTGGCCTCCGCGGGTACACTTCTGCGAATGGTTCATCCAACAATGTGTCAATCCTCATTTCAGTGCAAATGTTCTCTTTACGGATGAGGCTTCATTCCAACGTGATCAAATTGTAAATTTTCACAATCAACATGTGTGGGCTGACGAGAATCCGCACGCAGTTGTGCAATCACAACATCAACACAGATTTTCTGTGAACGTTTGGGCAGGCATTGTTGGTGATGTCTTGATTGGGCCCCATGTTCTTCCATCTACTCTCAATGGAGCACGTTATTATGATTTCATACGGGATACTCCACCTGTGCTGCTAGAACATGTGCCTTTACAAGTACGACACAACATGTGGTTCATGGACGATGGAGCTCCTGCACATTTCAGTCGAAGTATTCGTACGCTTCTCAACAACAGATTCGGTGACCGATGGATTGGTAGAGGCGGACCAATTCCATGGCCTCCACGCTCTCCTGACCTCAACCCTCTTGACTTTCATTTATGGGGCCATTGGAAAGCTCTTGTCTACGCAACCCCGGTACCAAATGTAGAGACTCTTCGTACTCGTATTGTGGACGGCTGTGATACAATACGCCATTCTCCAGGGCTGCATCAGCGCATCAGGGATTCCATGCCACGGAGTGTGGATGCCTGTATCCTCGCTAACGGAGGACATTTTGAACATTTCCTGTAACAAGGTGTTTGAAGTCACGCTGGTACGTTCTCTTGCTGTGTGTTTCCATTCCATGAGTAATGTGATTTGAAGTAATAAAATGAGCTCTAACATGGAAAGTAAGCGTTTCCGGACACATGTCCACATAATATATTTTCTTTCTTTGTGTGTGAGGAATGTTTCCTGAAAGTTTGGCCGTACCTTTTTGTAACACCCTGTATACAGTTCATCACATGCGTTTGCCACCGACACGTCCTGAATGTGGAAAGTCATTCATGCCAGACCGATCTTTCTTGAAACAATATAATCCATTCCTATCAAACAATGCAAAATCCAGGATGGAATGTAACAATACACAGAGAAGGAAAGTTGCTACTCACCACTTAGCGGAGATGCTGAGTCGCGATAGGCACAACAAAAAGATTCTCACAATTAGAGCTTTCGGCCATTAAGACCTTTGTCAGCAGCAGACACTCATACACACACGCACACATACACTCACGCAAACGCAACTTGCAAACACGTCTACAGTCTCAGAGAACTGAAACCACAGTTCTCTGAGACTGCAGACGTGTGTGCAAGTAGCGTGAATGACTCCGACCTAATCTCTGTGGCTGCCTGCCGGCGGCCGGGTTTTATGTGTAAGACAGTACCTTCAAAAAAAAAAAAATAGTATATTTCGTAATAGCAAGAAAATTTTGTTGGGACTATACATATAAGCATACGAAGTCAAGTTTTCTTACGAACGTTAGCAGGACAAAAGCACTACAGATGATCTACGTTCTGCGCTGCTACAAGAAAACCTCACGTAAGGGGAGCCTGTCAGGATGCAGAGAAATTCTTTATTACAATTCCCAATCATAGACAAAAAATTTATACTGTAGAAGTACAAGTCAGCCACAACATTTCAGCTTTTCAAAATTTTCCAGAAATAGCAGGTCATTTAAAAGCAACGAACGGCAAACAACGACAGCACCACATACGGCGAGTGCAAACAAGGATCGTAAGCTATAGCGACACATAAAGTAATCCATTGTGAATCATAAATTTTGTTGAAAGAAACATAGTAAGATCTTGGAAAAAAATCACCTATTTAGTTACATCATACTTGTAAAATATTTAACCGTAAGTACATCTAACACAAAATATACCTATAATATCCTTTTTTACGACACTTTGTAGAATTTAAAATGCTTTATTGTCTCTTCCACTGTAGGTCGACAGGATGATATGTTGATATAACCCAATCCTAAACAAGGGATTTCACATGCGTAAAATATGTGAAGGGTCAAACCAAAGTGCAGTGGCCATCTCGAGGAGAAGTAACAAGAAATAATCCCAGGAAAAAACGAGCGAGTGGACTTAGGGAAGGGGAGGATTCTTGGGGGGGTGTAGGATCCAGAGAATCTCTTTATTACGATTTACAATTATGAAGGATAGAACAATTGATACAATACAGCCTACCACCACGCATTTTCTCTTACAGCTTTTTTCGAAAACAGCAGGACATTTGAAACCAAAGAATAGATAACAACAGTAGCCCCACATTCGAAGTACACAAACAAAAGTCATACGCTATAGCGACACATAGCATCAAGCATTATGAACCATAAAATAGCGTGGATGGAAACCAAATTAGTGTGACATCAAAAATCATCGTCATTTTTCGAATCACATCATCCTCGTCGAACACTTAGCCATTGTCAAACCTAACAGAATGTGTAACAATAAAAACTTTTTTTTTTTTAAACTGACATTTCCTTCTACAAACAGAAGTTAGAACGCCACATTTTGCCTAACATTGTACCAAATGCAACGGCCTCTAATGTTACATCACAACAAGACGTATCTATTGAACCCAACATTATTGTACGGATGACAGATACGTAAAACATATAACGCGTCAGAGCCAAAGGGCAACAGCCATTCCGGGGAGAGAGAGAAAGACTGTATGTAAAATCTGTACATGGTTTGCATGCTATTACGGAATATTCCATTTTGCCTGTTTTCTACATCAAATTGGCTTACGCATGTTGCTGTCCCGTTATTAACCCAGCGTTCGGGAAATCCATAGAAACTTTTATAGTTCGCCGTCGAGGATTGAACGCAAAATTTATTATGGAGGTGAAGAAAGAAGACTGTTTGTCGTTTCATGCATCTTGGTGGGACGTAACGGTGACGTCAGACCTGGACGTTTGGCGTTTTTGAAAGCATCACAGCTGTCGATATCGGCCAAGCAATGTTGGAAAACGTACAAACTGTGTTCCTGTAGGAGAGCACTACGTATGTACAAACGGCAAAGCCTTCAAAACGAACACCGTGGCAGGCATGTATTGGAAATATTTTCGTTAAAATGGGCAAAATATAAACAGACGTAAGTGTAAAGTAATATTTCGTTCACCATAAAAAATCTCGCCACTCTTTGGATCTAGTAAAGACGATTTAGAGCTTAACAAGACAAATGTTTTCAGCATTACTTGCGCGTATGGAAAAATCTATATAGGGCTAATGACGCGAACTGTTCAGAATCGCATCGTTAAACATTAGTGTCTTACTCGCCACCGAGAAGCCAGTAGATACGCTATCATATTGGTCATTTCATAAAACATAATGGAACAGAAATTGTGGCCCATACGTCGAACTTCGGGAGCTTTATCATCAATGAACCCGTGGATATACGACTACCTGACTTCTTATCAATCATAGCGGCCATTTACAATTAGTTAGTGCATAGAATCCTGTGACAGAAAAACTTCGTGATCTGTGTAGCTGGCGTCTTTCTTCAGTAAAGACAGTTTATAAGCGGAGCAGAGACGAACGGGGACTCATTCTTCTAGCGGCCACATGGACCACATAAGAGGGAATCCTCTGTCATAAGCGACTTTGGTAAGGACAGAGTCTTATGGACAGCGCCTGGGAACGAGCCTGTCGTAAATGATAAAGCTGCTCGGTTGAACGCGCGCTGCTGTCGTGATCATCAATGTAAAATGGTTGAAAGATGTTGAAACCACAAGTAGGGGAGAAGGAGTTTGACTTCGACAGAAAGTGGAGGCCAGAGGTCTGCTCCTCTGCAAAGCAAACTAGGTGACTGTCTGTGACAGATCTGACGACAGAGCTGAATGCAGGTGCAGGCTCTCGGAGCACACCGTACAACGCACACAGTTCAACAGTTCTCATGTCAGCGTCAGTTACGACTGCTATAGGACAGAATCACCAAGAGAAATACGTGGAAGCGTGTCTCCTGGTCGGATGATCATGTTCCTTGTCACACAAGGTCGTCGAGTCGTATCCGTAAACTTCCTCATCCACGCGAAAGTCTTCTCTAAACAGGTGCTACCTAACAGACACAGACAGATGGGAACAGTATTACGCCAGTGGGGGACATTTACTTTCGTTCCATTGGATCTGTGCTAGTAATCACCATGACAGCTGTGAGCCACGCTTGATGTCTTCCCTAATGGGACCTGATGGTGAATTCTCGGTGATCTGTTCTCGATAAAATTTGCCTGATCTGAACCCGATGGAACACGTCTCAGATGCTATCGTGCACCAGTTCATCGTCCACGGGAATTACGGGAATTGCGTGGCCTCTGCGCAAATATGTAGTGCCACATACCTTTAGAAACCTATCAAGGATTTGTCAAATCCATGCTATCCACAATTTCTGCTGTAATGCGTTGCACAGGTGGACCAGTTCACCATTAAACAGGTGTTTCTAATGTTTTGCTGTTTTCTTTTCTAATTACTTATTTCAAATACAAAAATGGTTCAAATGACTCTGAGCACTATGGGACTTAACATCGGAGGTCATCAGTCCCCTAGAACTTAGAACTACTTAAACCTAACTAACCTAAGGACACCACACACATCCATGCCCGAGGTAGGATTCGAACCTGCAACTGTAGCAGTCGCGCGGTTCCGGACTGAAGCGCCTAGAACCGCTCGGCCACCGCGGCCGGCATTCCAAATACACCAACATTCGGTGCCAGAACTGTGTGAAATATTCCCCCGGCTGTTTTTGTAGACATTCTTCCCCATAAATGTCCCTTTTACACTTTTTCAAGTATGGTGCTAGAATTTGTATAAGTTATGGGCTCATACTTTTCAGTTACTTTCCCTTAGCTTTAACGATATGCAAAAACGGACTTTAAAGGCGACAATCTTCAGTTTCATTCCTGATATTAGCAGGAAATCTTCAGCAAAAGTACTTAGTGCTGATACTTAAGACACTACATGCTTTCAAAAAGACTGACCGAGAGGCGACAGCAGAAAGGGGGCTTAGCAAACCGAAATATTTCAATTCAGTTAGATACCTTGTTGCTGCGACTGCTTACCCGGTAAGAAGCTACACATTCTAAAATTAACTTTACGGCCACTTAAAGTATGAACAGCAATATAAAACATTAGTACGAAATTTGTAGTAACTTGATTCCTAGTGGAGATATGGGGAAACTGGAAATACTTCAATAGATAATTTCACGTTGATGACTATAAATGCTGAACCACGCTGTACCATATTTATTTTATTGGTGATTATCAATATTTTTGTTTACGGAGTGTCTCAATAATGTTGCAACAAACTTCGAGTTTTCCAGAGTTGTCTTAAAGAACAAATCAAGGACCCCGTGTAAGGAAAAGTCATCGAGCGACGCTACAGAGCGTCCAGCCACTAGGCCACCCCTTCAGTAGTAAACGTGCCATTTCACGCTGACGGACCGTAGGCGGAACGTCTAGCAAAGTTGTTTGCCATTCACTGATCGCGAATGATTGCTACGATGGCCATTGGAGAAGATAGTCGTAGCTGCTGGTAGGAAAGTCTTGTCTCCTATGAGTGGGTGGGTGACGTTTTTGGACACGGGTTTCCATCTGCAGTTTTCTCCTGTATACCGAACAAAACTGGAGATTTTAGAGGGTTCCAAGAAAAAAATTAACTGCAGTGGACCAGCTTCTCATCCTACATTTGTTTCTCGAGATAACCTCTACAATTCCTCGACGTTTGCCGCAAAATTTCTCGGACACCCTGTACTTGTCACACTTATTACTTGCTGAACTAAAGCAGATATAGTTATCAGGAAGGTGGAACTTGGCACCTACTATCAACGGACGGGACAAACAGATTTATTTAATCATTACTATGAACAGACCTCAACAGATCAAAAAATAATCACTGAGTAATTCTAACAACAAATAATAACCCAATAGAATCTAGTCAGGATATCCTTTCCTAAGATTATTCGTGCTTTCCTTTTCAATATGCGCAGTTATAACTGTGAGACTCTTTTCAATATAATCTACTGATCAGTTAGCAAATGGTGGCATATAATAAACCTTTGCCAGCAGCAGACAGGGATCTTGGTGGTCACGGAGGATAGCATCAGACAGGGAGTTCGCAGAGGCACATGTTATGTGTTATGATAGTTCATTCTCGGAACTACTTTCATATTCATAACGAAACGTACTCCTGTTATACCATTTCCTGCAGCTGTTGATATTAACCTATATTCATCTTACTAGAAATACTTACCTTCTTTCCAGTTCACTTCAATGAACTCGTCTATATCTAGAATGAGACGCTGCAATTCCCTTTTAAAATTTTCTAGCTTACCTGGCACGTTCACACGTCGACATTCTACGCCTCGGCTATTTCGTTATTCCATATTTTTCTTATAGTCAGGTCGTCTTTGGCAGTCCCCTCACGGAAAAACGAATGGGGTGCTAATCTGGAATCTTATGCCAATGGAGACATCATCATGACACTTGTTTTGTAGATACCCTTAATTTGTCCGTAATTTAGTGGTTTCCATTGGTTTCTGCATTCTCATGCTGTTGTTCATTGCCGGTTCATCCGCATTTTAGCGACAGTTTGTAACACTACCGCCCTGCTCGGACGTAGGTTAGCTCTATAAAGCCTGTACTGTAATAAGTTCACGGGCTTCACCTTATAAACAAGGATTTTTAGTACATTAGTTGACCGCGTGTACCTAATAGAAGCAAAATCGGACTTATCTTCAGTCAATAACTACAGTGATGCATCAAGCAAATGTAAAGTATAATTGCCCTTTCGCATGGACAAGAAGTACACACGGTAGATGCTGCCTATAATTAACAATTCGGTCGCCAGCCTGCTTAGGCAATTAATGAGTTTTTCCTTGTACAAGTGGGTGCATGTACAAGCATAGTAACACGTAGTAATGACACGTCATATGGCAAAGTTTGGAACCAGAAAAATGCACTGAACTAAAGTTTTCTCTTTTTGTACTAATTTGGACGAACTACATTTACACAACACCACACAGTCATGATTACTACTAACTAAATTTTGTATGTTGAGCAGACTGAAATCGGGCATAGATTACCCTATAATTAGCAGTTTTGAAAGCACATATACAATGTCACTATTAAAGATGGAAAAACACTAATACACTTAGGTATAATGTAGAATTTAGCTTTACTGGTCAAATCTGAGCAGTACACATCGAGGTTTGAACGAATGGATAAGAGAAAAAAGGGGGGGGGGCCCTGAAACTGTTATAGTGGTTATACTGAAACTGTTAAGTACTGAAGGCAAATTTACACACAAAATTTATCAATCTCTGGATAACTACTCTTTTGTCTCACTTCTGAATAATTTAACTGTCATTATTTCTGTCTCAAATTAATTAAATAACATCGCTAACTCAATTAAAAAAAAAACACTTTTGTTCTTTACCAACATTTGCAACAATACACAGAACTTTAGATCCCTTTATGGCATAGATTAATCTGCTGATAATTCTCATTAACATTAACATTAAACTTTCAGTTTAGGATACTCGGATTGCACAATACGAGGTAAGGATCCTGTCTAGGTCAGTGATCAGGATAAGTCATGGCTAAAGCAATTTTGGTAAAAGTCACATTATTATTGAACCGTTAGAAACAGTTTCGACACTGGTCCACACAGATACACTTCTAAAGATGAAATAAATGTTTGACCTGTGCAAGTCGGTGCGGCGGATGGCGGGCAGCGAGATAGCGGGCAGCACGGCACACATACAAGCACGGCTGAAGCTCACACAACATCGGCACTTTCCATCTTCTTAGCGTCGTAATTTTTCCAATTTTGTGCCTCTGAATATAGCCATGCCAAGTAGTCGTCGGAATCAGTTCATCCGAGGCTCAATGGAATCCACTTTTCCTGGGTTGCCTCCGTGGTACCGTACGTGTACTTCCGACTGTTGCTCGCCTCCGACTGTGTTACTGTCCCCGTTGTGTCGAACCGCGCCAGTGTGCGTTTTCCCGCCTCGCCTGCCTCCACCTTTTCCCGCTCCCCTACAGGTAGGGTATTCACCACAGGTTTTCTACTACACATATCCTAATGCATTACCTACGTATGGACCAAGTGTATAAATTACAATTTTCACATCTTACAATAGTTTTAACATTAAATATACTTTCCTTTGATTACCACATTACGTGTACTTCCGACTGTTGCTCGCCTCCGACTGTGTTACTGTGCCCGTTGTGTCGAACCGCGCCAGTGTGCGTTTTCCCGCCTCGCCTGCCTCCACCTTTTCCCGCTCCCCTACAGGTAGGGTATTCACCACAGGTTTTCTACTACACATATCCTAATGCATTACCTACGTATGGACCAAGTGTATAAATTACAATTTTCACATCTTACAATAGTTTTAACATTAAATATACTTTCCTTTGATTACCACATTATTTGAAATCTAACATAAATAATATTCGTTTCAAAAGTTACTCACAGTTTCTTTAACATGACACGAAAAGAATCGAAAAAGAAACTCAACACATTGCTATTATTAATTTATCCAAATTCATAAAAAAAAATTTTTTTATACGTATAATTCTCGTTACACATGCCCCTGTTTCCAGAAAATTTTCTTAAGTCCAAATTTTATGGGAACACTAAATCTTACAATTATACAGTGGTTCCGAATCTTTACTTAATTATCCAAAAAGATTTACACTACATATTTCCTTTTACTCACTGTATATAGGTTTACACTTTTTAAACACTTCAAGAATTACTACTTGTCATTTACTCAAGTGCCTTTTGCACAGTCCAACTTCCTATCATAACCTCACCAAAATAGCAATTTACTCATTTTTTCTAAATTTCTCCAAGAAATAATTTAAAATTCTGGAATACAAACATTTAATTACAAAAACAATTTCATATTTTGTATACACTATAAGATAATTTGTCGCTGCTTGCTTTGAATAGCAGTCCATTTTCTTACTTACTAAACAAAACACACACACATATATTCAGAAAATTAATTACACATATTTGCTGCCTATTATGCGGATTTGGGCAGTCCTTTTCACTTCATATTGTCACATCTCCTGGATCACATTTACAATTTTCCATCGATTATTTATCTGCCCTCATTGGTATTTGGCAGTCCTTCATATTATGGTTCATACACTGCCCATTTTCATTTTGACAGTCCCATCTTTTATCTGGCTGATAGCATTTATCCTTTCTTTTTAGTCCTTTTCTCCATACATTTTTACAGTTACAGTACAATTGGTAATCTGAAACTCACATAACTACATTAGCACACTTTCAAGTGTATACAGACATTTACAAAGATTAGATACATTTAGAATAACTTGGGTTCAGCATAAGATACAGCACAATTACTCGTTTCTAGGAACATACAGTTTCAGGTCCACAATATTTCTTACACCTAAAGGTCTTTTGGATTTTGGGTAGATCAGGTAGTAAGCATTGTCGTGTGGAATATTCTGTATTAGATATGGTCCATTATAAATATATTTAAATTTTGAAATTTCATGGTTCAGTTCACTAGACTTTTCGTGGGTTTTTAAAAGAACATAATCTCCAATTTTAAATTTTGAAGCTTTTAAATTTTTATTGTGTCTTTTAGATCTAGATTCAGCTTTTTGCTTTGCCCTTTTTATTACCAATTCTTTCTTTTGATCCAATCCCAAACTTGTACAAGGTGGAAACTCTAGTTTTTCTTCAATTAAACTTTTACTACTTCTGCCTAACAAAATTTCTTCCGGTGGGAATCCTGTAGTTTCATGATGTAATGTGTTCATGACATTCTCAAAATCCGACATAAACCTGCCCCAGGCTCTATGATTGTGACTGCAGTATGTTCTACACAATCTCCCGATTTCTCGCATGTACCTTCAACCGGGTTGCTAGCAGGATGATAAGCTGAGATATATTTAACCTCCACACCATTTCTCTCCATTCCTTTAAATTCCTGCCCCTGCTCGTCACTCTCATTTAATATTCTCTGGACATGGTACACCTCGTACTTGTTTGTCAACCCATCATTCCCTGGACAACAAAGAATCGATTTCTGAATCAAACACTTTCCCCCTTTCCTCAAAATTTAATTCTAAATTCCTAAATGTACTATTTATTTTGATCACTCCCTCACTCAATAATAACTTTTTCTTTATCCAACCAATCTATCCCCAAAATCATTTCAGTACTCAAGTCTGGCACAACCAAAAAATCGTGTTCAAAGTTTTGTCCTTTTATACTAAATTCAACCAAAACCTGGTTCTTTACCGGCTTGCTAGCCTTACCAGTTGCACCAACAATTTTTACACCTGTCACTGACATAATTACTAGCCCAGGCTTATCACAAATATGTTCGAAAAATGACTGAGAAATTGCACTTATCTGAGACCCAGTATCAAGAAGTACTTGCAGTTCCACGTTATAAATTTCAATTGGTATTATAGTTTGTTTAACCGTCGAATGTTTTTCGTTACCGTGGTCTTCCTTGAGCAAATCCGGATCGACAATAACATCGTCCCAAGATATGCTTTTAACATTCACTTCACATATATCTGGCGGTTTCTTGGGTTCTGGGAGTTCAAAGTCATTAATTACCTGAACTCTCCGCGAAATAAACCCTGAGTCGTCCGGTGGCTCTTTCTTTCTTCGTTCTGTTTCAACGTCTGGATTTTGTTTTGAAGTTTCTTCATCCTTAGGTACAATACCGCAATTAACTGCATCCCTATTATTTTCACTGATTTTCTGATACTCCCTTTCAGTAAAAGTATATTCATTTTCCTTTACACCTGAAAATTCATCTTCACTAGAGTCATTACTACTCTCTTCCTCAACATCAGATTCACTTAAGCACGCTACTTTTGCACAATTGGGAGCGCTAGTACATTCATTTTCGTCTGTATTTGCGTATCTTTCATCATCTGAACTATCGTCGGAATCCGACCATTCCGGATCGCTTTCAGGTTCTAACATAAAAGCTTTTCTGAGACAGGCACTAAGTTCTTCCTCTGTATTGTCGTCAGGCCTAGATTTTAATTCAATCTCCTCTTTTGGCGAAACGGCCTCATCCTCAGCTTTATTCACATCCACTGTGACTTCATATTCGGTGTAATCCTCGTGGACTTTAATTACTTTCAGGTAATCATCTACCCCTTCTCCACGGTGCCTTTCGGTAGCAGCTTGTACTATTGGTGGACTGTTAGCAGAAGTTATTTCTTCATCAATGCGGAGGATTTCATCCTCCAAATCCTTCCTATCATTAACCTTCATCCTATTGGCAGCACGCGTACTTTGCGCGGCGCTATTTATTCTCCCCTCTTCAAATTTGGGCCACGTCACTTTATGGACATCCCTACTATCTCTCTTTCCACCAACTAATTTCTTCGCCTCATACTCCCTTTTAAAATCCTCCCACTCACATTGCTTTAGGCCCTTGTACAGATCATCGATCTGCACACGCCAATCAGTTACTTCTGCTAATTCATCCTCGCCTTTTATCTCATTGCAAACACTGCTAACCGCACCTCTCTGTGTATTCACAGTTTCATTTATTGTTTCCTTTGCCACGGAATTATCACTCGTAAAATTTTCATTAGCTCTGACTGCTACGTTCGTACCTACTGCTGCCGTATTGCTGGCGGCTTCTTTCCGAACAGATGTTCGGCTAGGCTGGGCCGTTGCCCTCTGATGCTCCACTCGCCTGTTAACATGTAGCGCTCTGTGCGGCAGCGATGATTCATTCTGGCTCGCACCTGACGCTTGTTTCGCCACAACACGTCGCGGCGTTCCATGCTCGTCCCTAGCCTGTCTTATTACATTACGGTCGGTCCGGTATCTTTTCTTGAATCGGGGCCGGTATGTATTGTCCGCTTCCGTTTGGCCCGCAACGTTCGCGGAAATATGTTTCCCGCGTCGTTATTATTTTGCGCGGTATACCCTCTACCGCGACCTGGATTATTTCCTCTGTCTCTTCCTCTGCCTCTTCCTCTTTGTATTATATTAACGCGAAATCCATCGCCGCCATTTCGTTCGTCATTGTTTCGGTTATTACGGTTACAAAAATTTTGGTAATTGGCACGACTTTCGCGCCAATGGTCTTCATCTTCGACCCTTTCTAGAAATGCTTGGAAGCTACGATGATTGCTTCCTATATTCCTCTTTGAATCTTCTGGAAGTTTTTTATATAGCTCCCAGATAATTTCTGAATCTGATCTTCGGCCTCTTAAATGCGTCAATTTCCGGTACCAATGCTCGCAGAAATCTTTCAAAGAGTTCCTGCCCCTGTTATCATGCTGTTTGGCCATGATGAACTCCCGCCATAAATGGTCCTGCTTTTGTTCAGACCAATATTCTTCCGTAAATCTTCGCCTGAATTCTTCGAACGTCATTTGTTCGGTATCTAAATTTATTCCCCAGCGCTTAGCGTCACCCGCTAAGGCGCTAATTACAACGTTTATCTTTTCCTGATCAGACAAGTGCTCAGGAAATACTCTCTCGCAATTTTTGATAAAATCTAACGGATGCCACCCGTTATGTTTCTTGGCTGGATCGAAGCGTTCCTCGCCTTCTAACAGCTTCGTAATTGGTGTGCCATTACAGACAACACCAGGCCTATCTTTAATTTTGCTCTCCAGATCGAAAATTCTGCCTTGAATTTTCGTAGTATTTTGTTCACAATTTTGAATACATCCGGATACTTTTTTACTTAAATCCCTTTCAGTGTCTGAATCTACCTTTTTCAATTGCGATATCCCGTGTTGACATTTGTTTACGATCTCAGTTTTAAGACCGAAAACTTTTTCGTCTACCTTAGTTTCAACCAGAGGTTCTACTTTCTCTTGGATGTTGAGAATTTCAACATCAAATCTACTATTAATGTTACCAATTTCCTCCTGCATAGTATCCATATTTTTGTTAATAACATCAATTTCAAATTTCAGAGTATTTACCACAGAACTTAAATTACCCACTTTTTGTTCTACCTGTTCTATCTGTTTACTAATTTTAATTCCCTGTCCTTCGACCTGTGCTTTAATTTGATCCACCTGTGTTTTGAGTTGCTCGTTAACGTGTGTTTTGAGCTGGTGTCCCTGTGTTTTGAGCTGCTGATCATCATGTGTTTTAAGCTGCTCATTCTGTGTTTTGATCTGCTCACTCTGTCCTGAAATTTGTTTGGTTAATTGTTCAAATAAATCGTTTATGCTTAAAATTTTCACGCTGTTTTGTTCTACGGAATCGGTGTCTTCCGATCCTACTTCAAAAGTTTCTTTCGGTTCTTTCTTTATCTGTGGAGACTCAAACATGTCAGTGGATTCATTCACATACCCACTATCATCTACAAAGTCACCCTCTACTTCCGGTTTTGTCCCTTGCTGTGTCGGAGGCGATCTCAACCTTTCAATCTGTTCATTGACATGTTCGTGGTATTGTATGTACGCCAACTGTCTTTCGCTAACGCCATCTGTTATCTGGCCGCGTAAACTCCGGCTACTGCCAGCCGCATTCTCCATTTCGCTTGGCGCACCTACCCCGTCTACGTTTCTGTCCATACTAAATGCCAACTACACCACACTATTATACTTGACTCCCACTGCAGTTTATTTTACTGACTCTTATTGCAATTCGTGCCACTGAACATCCACTGTTCAATCTTTATATTAATTTGTAACCGACAACAGCTGGATGTCCTGTCACCGGGAAGCCACTTGTAACACTACCGCCCTGCTCGGACGTAGGTTAGCTCTATAAAGCCTGTACTGTAATAAGTTCACGGGCTTCACCTTATAAACAAGGATTTTTAGTACATTAGTTGACCGCGTGTACCTAATAGAAGCAAAATCGGACTTATCTTCAGTCAATAACTACAGTGATGCATCAAGCAAATGTAAAGTATAATTGCCCTTTCGCATGGACAAGAAGTACACACGGTAGATGCTGCCTATAATTAACAATTCGGTCACCAGCCTACTTAGGCAATTAATGAGTTTTTCCTTGTACAAGTGGGTGCATGTACAAGCATAGTAACACGTAGTAATGACACGTCATATGGCAAAGTTTGGAACCAGAAAAATGCACTGAACTAAAGTTTTCTCTTTTTGTACTAATTTGGACGAACTACATTTACACAACACCACACAGTCATGATTACTACTAACTAAATTTTGTATGTTGAGCAGACTGAAATCGGGCATAGATTACCCTATAATTAGCAGTTTTGAAAGCACATATACAATGTCACTATTAAAGATGGAAAAACACTAATACACTTAGGTATAATATAGAATTTAGCTTTACTGGTCAAATCTGAGCAGTACACATCGAGGTTTGAACGAATGGATAAGAGAAAAAAGGGGGGGGGGCCCTGAAACTGTTATAGTGGTTATACTGAAACTGTTAAGTACTGAAGGCAAATTTACACACAAAATTTATCAATCTCTGGATAACTACTCTTTTGTCTCACTTCTGAATAATTTAACTATCATTATTTCTGTCTCAAATTAATTAAATAACATCGCTAACTCAATTAAAAAAAAACTCTTTTGTTCTTTACCAACATTTGCAACAATACACAGAACTTTAGATCCCTTTATGGCATAGATTAATCTGCTGATAATTCTCATTAACATTAACATTAAACTTTCAGTTTAGGATACTCGGATTGCACAATACGAGGTAAGGATCCTGTCTAGGTCAGTGATCAGGATAAGTCATGGCTAAAGCAATTTTGGTAAAAGTCACATTATTATTGAACCGTTAGAAACAGTTTCGACACTGGTCCACACAGATACACTTCTAAAGATGAAATAAATGTTTGACCTGTGCAAGTCGGTGCGGCGGATGGCGGGCAGCGAGATAGCGGGCAGCACGGCACACATACAAGCACGGCTAAAGCTCACACAACATCGGCACTTTCCATCTTCTTAGCGTCGTAATTTTTCCAATTTTGTGCCTCTGAATATAGCCATGCCAAGTAGTCGTCGGAATCAGTTCATCCGAGGCTCAATGGAATCCACTTTTCCTGGGTTGCCTCCGCGGTACAGTACGTGTACTTCCGACTGTTGCTCGCCTCCGACTGTGTTACTGTCCCCGTTGTGTCGAACCGCGCCAGTGTGCGTTTTCCCGCCTCGCCTGCCTCCACCTTTTCCCGCTCCCCTACAGGTAGGGTATTCACCACAGGTTTTCTACTACACATATCCTAATGCATTACCTACGTATGGACCAAGTGTATAAATTACAATTTTCACATCTTACAATAGTTTTAACATTAAATATACTTTCCTTTGATTACCACATTATTTGAAATCTAACATAAATAATATTCGTTTCAAAAGTTACTCACAGTTTCTTTAACATGACACGAAAAGAATCGAAAAAGAAACTCAACACATTGCTATTATTAATTTATCCAAATTCATAAAAAAAAATTTTTTTATACGTATAATTCTCGTTACACATGCCCCTGTTTCCAGAAAATTTTCTTAAGTCCAAATTTTATGGGAACACTAAATCTTACAATTATACAGTGGTTCCGAATCTTTACTTAATTATCCAAAAAGATTTACACTACATATTTCCTTTTACTCACTGTATATAGGTTTACACTTTTTAAACACTTCAAGAATTACTACTTGTCATTTACTCAAGTGCCTTTTGCACAGTCCAACTTCCTATCATAACCTCACCAAAATAGCAATTTACTCATTTTTTCTAAATTTCTCCAAGAAATAATTTAAAATTCTGGAATACAAACATTTAATTACAAAAACAATTTCATATTTTGTATACACTATAAGATAATTTGTCGCTGCTTGCTTTGAATAGCAGTCCATTTTCTTACTTACTAAACAAAACACACACACATATATTCAGAAAATTAATTACACATATTTGCTGCCTATTATGCGGATTTGGGCAGTCCTTTTCACTTCATATTGTCACATCTCCTGGATCACATTTACAATTTTCCATCGATTATTTATCTGCCCTCATTGGTATTTGGCAGTCCTTCATATTATGGTTCATACACTGCCCATTTTCATTTTGACAGTCCCATCTTTTATCTGGCTGATAGCATTTATCCTTTCTTTTTAGTCCTTTTCTCCATACATTTTTACAGTTACAGTACAATTGGTAATCTGAAACTCACATAACTACATTAGCACACTTTCAAGTGTATACAGACATTTACAAAGATTAGATACATTTAGAATAACTTGGGTTCAGCATAAGATACAGCACAATTACTCGTTTCTAGGAACATACAGTTTCAGGTCCACAATATTTCTTACACCTAAAGGTCTTTTGGATTTTGGGTAGATCAGGTAGTAAGCATTGTCGTGTGGAATATTCTGTATTAGATATGGTCCATTATAAATATATTTAAATTTTGAAATTTCATGGTTCAGTTCACTAGACTTTTCGTGGGTTTTTAAAAGAACATAATCTCCAATTTTAAATTTTGAAGCTTTTAAATTTTTATTGTGTCTTTTAGATCTAGATTCAGCTTTTTGCTTTGCCCTTTTTATCACCAATTCTTTCTTTTGATCCAATCCCAAACTTGTACAAGGTGGAAACTCTAGTTTTTCTTCAATTAAACTTTTACTACTTCTGCCTAACAAAATTTCTTCCGGTGGGAATCCTGTAGTTTCATGATGTAATGTGTTCATGACATTCTCAAAATCCGACATAAACCTGCCCCAGGCTCTATGGTTGTGACTGCAGTATGTTCTACACAATCTCCCGATTTCTCGCATGTACCTTCAACCGGGTTGCTAGCAGGATGATAAGCTGAGATATATTTAACCTCCACACCATTTCTCTCCATTCCTTTAAATTCCTGCCCCTGCTCGTCACTCTCATTTAATATTCTCTGGACATGGTACACCTCGTACTTGTTTGTCAACCCATCATTCCCTGGACAACAAAGAATCGATTTCTGAATCAAACACTTTCCCCCTTTCCTCAAAATTTAATTCCAAATTCCTAAATGTACTATTTATTTTGATCACTCCCTCACTCAATAATAACTTTTTCTTTATCCAACCAATCTATCCCCAAAATCATTTCAGTACTCAAGTCTGGCACAACCAAAAAATCGTGTTCAAAGTTTTGTCCTTTTATACTAAATTCAACCAAAACCTGGTTCTTTACCGGCTTGCTAGCCTTACCAGTTGCACCAACAATTTTTACACCTGTCACTGACATAATTACTAGCCCAGGCTTATCACAAATATGTTCGAAAAATGACTGAGAAATTGCACTTATCTGAGACCCAGTATCAAGAAGTACTTGCAGTTCCACGTTATAAATTTCAATTGGTATTATAGTTTGTTTAACCGTCGAATGTTTTTCGTTACCGTGGTCTTCCTTGAGCAAATCCGGATCGACAATAACATCGTCCCAAGATATGCTTTTAACATTCACTTCACATATATCTGGCGGTTTCTTGGGTTCTGGGAGTTCAAAGTCATTAATTACCTGAACTCTCCGCGAAATAAACCCTGAGTCGTCCGGTGGCTCTTTCTTTCTTCGTTCTGTTTCAACGTCTGGATTTTGTTTTGAAGTTTCTTCATCCTTAGGTACAATACCGCAATTAACTGCATCCCTATTATTTTCACTGATTTTCTGATACTCCCTTTCAGTAAAAGTATATTCATTTTCCTTTACACCTGAAAATTCATCTTCACTAGAGTCATTACTACTCTCTTCCTCAACATCAGATTCACTTAAGCACGCTACTTTTGCACAATTGGGAGCGCTAGTACATTCATTTTCGTCTGTATTTGCGTATCTTTCATCATCTGAACTATCGTCGGAATCCGACCATTCCGGATCGCTTTCAGGTTCTAACATAAAAGCTTTTCTGAGACAGGCACTAAGTTCTTCCTCTGTATTGTCGTCAGGCCTAGATTTTAATTCAATCTCCTCTTTTGGCGAAACGGCCTCATCCTCAGCTTTATTCACATCCACTGTGACTTCATATTCGGTGTAATCCTCGTGGACTTTAATTACTTTCAGGTAATCATCTACCCCTTCTCCACGGTGCCTTTCGGTAGCAGCTTGTACTATTGGTGGACTGTTAGCAGAAGTTATTTCTTCATCAATGCGGAGGATTTCATCCTCCAAATCCTTCCTATCATTAACCTTCATCCTATTGGCAGCACGCGTACTTTGCGCGGCGCTATTTATTCTCCCCTCTTCAAATTTGGGCCACGTCACTTTATGGACATCCCTACTATCTCTCTTTCCACCAACTAATTTCTTCGCCTCATACTCCCTTTTAAAATCCTCCCACTCACATTGCTTTAGGCCCTTGTACAGATCATCGATCTGCACACGCCAATCAGTTACTTCTGCTAATTCATCCTCGCCTTTTATCTCATTGCAAACACTGCTAACCGCACCTCTCTGTGTATTCACAGTTTCATTTATTGTTTCCTTTGCCACGGAATTATCACTCGTAAAATTTTCATTAGCTCTGACTGCTACGTTCGTACCTACTGCTGCCGTATTGCTGGCGGCTTCTTTCCAAACAGATGTTCGGCTAGGCTGGGCCGTTGCCCTCTGATGCTCCACTCGCCTGTTAACATGTAGCGCTCTGTGCGGCAGCGATGATTCATTCTGGCTCGCACCTGACGCTTGTTTCGCCACAACACGTCGCGGCGTTCCATGCTCGTCCCTAGCCTGTCTTATTACATTACGGTCGGTCCGGTATCTTTTCTTGAATCGGGGCCGGTATGTATTGTCCGCTTCCGTTTGGCCCGCAACGTTCGCGGAAATATGTTTCCCGCGTCGTTATTATTTTGCGCGGTATACCCTCTACCGCGACCTGGATTATTTCCTCTGCCTCTTCCTCTGCCTCTTCCTCTTTGTATTATATTAACGCGAAATCCATCGCCGCCATTTCGTTCGTCATTGTTTCGGTTATTACGGTTACAAAAATTTTGGTAATTGGCACGACTTTCGCGCCAATGGTCTTCATCTTCGACCCTTTCTAGAAATGCTTGGAAGCTATGATGATTGCTTCCTATATTCCTCTTTGAATCTTCTGGAAGTTTTTTATATAGCTCCCAGATAATTTCTGAATCTGATCTTCGGCCTCTTAAATGCGTCAATTTCCGGTACCAATGCTCGCAGAAATCTTTCAAAGAGTTCCTGCCCCTGTTATCATGCTGTTTGGCCATGATGAACTCCCGCCATAAATGGTCCTGCTTTTGTTCAGACCAATATTCTTCCGTAAATCTTCGCCTGAATTCTTCGAACGTCATTTGTTCGGTATCTAAATTTATTCCCCAGCGCTTAGCGTCACCCGCTAAGGCGCTAATTACAACGTTTATCTTTTCCTGATCAGACAAGTGCTCAGGAAATACTCTCTCGCAATTTTTGATAAAATCTAACGGATGCCACCCGTTATGTTTCTTGGCTGGATCGAAGCGTTCCTCGCCTTCTAACAGCTTCGTAATTGGTGTGCCATTACAGACAACACCAGGCCTATCTTTAATTTTGCTCTCCAGATCGAAAATTCTGCCTTGAATTTTCGTAGTATTTTGTTCACAATTTTGAATACATCCGGATACTTTTTTACTTAAATCCCTTTCAGTGTCTGAATCTACCTTTTTCAATTGCGATATCCCGTGTTGACATTTGTTTACGATCTCAGTTTTAAGACCGAAAACTTTTTCGTCTACCTTAGTTTCAACCAGAGGTTCTACTTTCTCTTGGATGTTGAGAATTTCAACATCAAATCTACTATTAATGTTACCAACTTCCTCCTGCATAGTATCCATATTTTTGTTAATAACATCAATTTCAAATTTCAGAGTATTTACCACAGAACTTAAATTACCCACTTTTTGTTCTACCTGTTCTATCTGTTTACTAATTTTAATTCCCTGTCCTTCGACCTGTGCTTTAATTTGATCCACCTGTGTTTTGAGTTGCTCGTTAACGTGTGTTTTGAGCTGGTGTCCCTGTGTTTTGAGCTGCTGATCAACATGTGTTTTAAGCTGCTCATTCTGTGTTTTGATCTGCTCACTCTGTCCTGAAATTTGTTTGGTTAATTGTTCAAATAAATCGTTTATGCTTAAAATTTTCACGCTGTTTTGTTCTACGGAATCGGTGTCTTCCGATCCTACTTCAAAAGTTTCTTTCGGTTCTTTCTTTATCTGTGGAGACTCAAACATGTCAGTGGATTCATTCACATACCCACTATCATCTACAAAGTCACCCTCTACTTCCGGTTTTGTCCCTTGCTGTGTCGGAGGCGATCTCAACCTTTCAATCTGTTCATTGACATGTTCGTGGTATTGTATGTACGCCAACTGTCTTTCGCTAACGCCATCTGTTATCTGGCCGCGTAAACTCCGGCTACTGCCAGCCGCATTCTCCATTTCGCTTGGCGCACCTACCCCGTCTACGTTTCTGTCCATACTAAATGCCAACTACACCACACTATTATACTTGACTCCCACTGCAGTTTATTTTACTGACTCTTATTGCAATTCGTGCCACTGAACATCCACTGTTCAATCTTTATATTAATTTGTAACCGACAACAGCTGGATGTCCTGTCACCGGGAAGCCACTTGTAACACTACCGCCCTGCTCGGACGTAGGTTAGCTCTATAAAGCCTGTACTGTAATAAGTTCACGGGCTTCACCTTATAAACAAGGATTTTTAGTACATTAGTTGACCGCGTGTACCTAATAGAAGCAAAATCGGACTTATCTTCAGTCAATAACTACAGTGATGCATCAAGCAAATGTAAAGTATAATTGCCCTTTCGCATGGACAAGAAGTACACACGGTAGATGCTGCCTATAATTAACAATTCGGTCACCAGCCTACTTAGGCAATTAATGAGTTTTTCCTTGTACAAGTGGGTGCATGTACAAGCATAGTAACACGTAGTAATGACACGTCATATGGCAAAGTTTGGAACCAGAAAAATGCACTGAACTAAAGTTTTCTCTTTTTGTACTAATTTGGACGAACTACATTTACACAACACCACACAGTCATGATTACTACTAACTAAATTTTGTATGTTGAGCAGACTGAAATCGGGCATAGATTACCCTATAATTAGCAGTTTTGAAAGCACATATACAATGTCACTATTAAAGATGGAAAAACACTAATACACTTAGGTATAATATAGAATTTAGCTTTACTGGTCAAATCTGAGCAGTACACATCGAGGTTTGAACGAATGGATAAGAGAAAAAAGGGGGGGGGGCCCTGAAACTGTTATAGTGGTTATACTGAAACTGTTAAGTACTGAAGGCAAATTTACACACAAAATTTATCAATCTCTGGATAACTACTCTTTTGTCTCACTTCTGAATAATTTAACTATCATTATTTCTGTCTCAAATTAATTAAATAACATCGCTAACTCAATTAAAAAAAAACTCTTTTGTTCTTTACCAACATTTGCAACAATACACAGAACTTTAGATCCCTTTATGGCATAGATTAATCTGCTGATAATTCTCATTAACATTAACATTAAACTTTCAGTTTAGGATACTCGGATTGCACAATACGAGGTAAGGATCCTGTCTAGGTCAGTGATCAGGATAAGTCATGGCTAAAGCAATTTTGGTAAAAGTCACATTATTATTGAACCGTTAGAAACAGTTTCGACACTGGTCCACACAGATACACTTCTAAAGATGAAATAAATGTTTGACCTGTGCAAGTCGGTGCGGCGGATGGCGGGCAGCGAGATAGCGGGCAGCACGGCACACATACAAGCACGGCTAAAGCTCACACAACATCGGCACTTTCCATCTTCTTAGCGTCGTAATTTTTCCAATTTTGTGCCTCTGAATATAGCCATGCCAAGTAGTCGTCGGAATCAGTTCATCCGAGGCTCAATGGAATCCACTTTTCCTGGGTTGCCTCCGCGGTACAGTACGTGTACTTCCGACTGTTGCTCGCCTCCGACTGTGTTACTGTCCCCGTTGTGTCGAACCGCGCCAGTGTGCGTTTTCCCGCCTCGCCTGCCTCCACCTTTTCCCGCTCCCCTACAGGTAGGGTATTCACCACAGGTTTTCTACTACACATATCCTAATGCATTACCTACGTATGGACCAAGTGTATAAATTACAATTTTCACATCTTACAATAGTTTTAACATTAAATATACTTTCCTTTGATTACCACATTATTTGAAATCTAACATAAATAATATTCGCTTCAAAAGTTACTCACAGTTTCTTTAACATGACACGAAAAGAATCGAAAAAGAAACTCAACACATTGCTATTATTAATTTATCTAAATTCATAAAAAAAAATTTTTTATACGTATAATTCTCGTTCAAGTTCCCCACGCCAAGTACAAAAGAGTACCCTTAACCTCTGTCCGCACCTCCTTTCTCTTTCAGAAGGCCGCTGTCGGAACAATGATGGCTTATTAAGCTGGGAGTCTCCGGCCACCATTGCTGACGAGCTTTGTTTAAAAATTAAGCAATGTTCACGTTCGAACCCGAGGGTTTTGAATAACAGTCAAGGGCGCGTTCCCTCGGCAATGCAAACAGAAAAAAATGTACTAAATAATGTCTACTTATCACATCAGCAATGCTCCTTGCTCTATCAACATATATAAATTAGCAGGTTAAAAGTGGTAAATATTGCTATTGTATCAGAATTTTAGAATTTTATCTCACCTATAATGCAAGACTTTGGTGTGGTCATACATCGTAACTTCACAACTATGGTAGTACGTTCATGGAATTCTTGGTGCGACACATTACCACCTTCACAACGTCAAATATGGTGATGACTCTAAATTAATTTCTCATCTGTGTAACGTGCCGCTAACTTTTCTTAAGGTGGTGGCTAGTACTTAACACGTAAGCTTGATTGTGTAGCTGTAATGTCAAATTGAATTATCAGTTTCATATTTAGTGACCTAAAAATGCTCTGCACTTAAAAATGAATCTGCAGTACCAGTGACGGCAGTCTTGTGACTCACATTAAATGACTGTGGTTACCACAGACATGTAATATGCTACAGCCTAATGAAACAAATCACAGTTTTTCAATTATAGCTTATTGCAGATATGGAACAATGAAGGAATTAATTCCTTTCTTCCAATATGTTTCGAATCGATGTGTCGAAAAAGTTTCTCAAGAATTCGGAACTAAAACAAGCAATGCGAACGTATTCAAGAATTAAGTTCTTCTGCATTTCTTTACGAATGACCATTCAGTATACCTCACGTTATACGAATGTCATGGCCTCAATCATGTCCTTAACCGTTAAAATTCTTCCCAATGCCATCTCTAATATCCTCGATGTTGACTGGTCGTTAAACCGTAATCTTCGTCCCTTCTTCCCAGTAATATTTGACAACATCGAAACGAAGTCACACGTAATCTCTGGCAGCGTATCCGTTATTACGGAACAAGAAAGAGTGTGATAAGCGGAAACGGTGTGAGGTGGCCGTTGGAGCTTATGCTCGTATCGGCCCTCCATCAGCGTACCACGCTGGCTCGCGTGCGGTGAACGGTGGCTTTGCGGCTTTGCAGAGCACCGGCTCTATATTTTACGGCGTAATTTATGTTCTACGGACATGGCACTGCCGTAATTTTTCTTTTTTGGGGGATCAACGGTTTACTGCAGGGCATACACTGAGGGAGCAACTAGCACACACTGTCATCATATTAAAAAGAAATTACTGTTGTTAACACATCAGCTCTTCCCTCAGGAGTGCGGAATTTCGAATCTGAAGACTGTATGTACCATTTTTTTTTCACAGACTTAATTCTTTTGTTGAAACAGATTTAACCTCATACTCCATTTGTGTGTGGAGATCACAGTACAAACACCGAAGTCTGTACGCGGTACTCACAGTTCTACGTGTTCAACAAGTTCGAAAGATAGATCACACGTCCCGAGTTGTCAAGACATCGAAAAAAATTGTTCCTATGAATATTCTATCCAAGACCCTCATTTATGAAGAATGCACGGAAATGTAAGGTGAAGTAACGAAGGCTGAAATACTTAATTCTGTACACAGACATCAGTTCAGCAAAGAAGACTTCAACTTAATTTCGATAATGTTTCCCATTCGAAAATGAATGACAGATACAGAAATACGTAAGCGCGTAATTGAATAACAGCTATAGTCTCTCGTGGGAGGAAAGCCAAGTGTACCTGATAAAGTATTCACTGGATTTGTATCAGCTGCACAGCAAATATGCCGCCAATTCTGATAACAGTGTATCGCAGGTCACCAGAAGAAAAGCGTCCCTTGGGTATGGAAAAAGACAAAAGCTGTTTCAATCTTGTGAAAGGGTCACACTCATCATCATCATCATCAACATTATTTTCTTCTTCTTCTTCTTCTTCTTCTTCACTCCAAGCATTAGACTTTTTTTTTTCTTTTGCCTGTTAAGATACCCATCGCTTTCCCCGTCTTCCTTGACTCTTCCCACGACTGACTTAAATCTTGTTACCTGGAGACGTAACCTTCCTCTACTCATTCTATTCGGATATTCGGTATTTTTCTGTGGATGTTTAGTACACGTGTTCAGTTCTTCCCTAATTCCCGAATTTCGAAATCTGTCGGCTATTGTGCATCCCTTTACTGCTCTTAGAAAATTCATTTGCGTTGCTTGTATGTGACTTTCTTAACGTCGTCTTATAACCCACGATTCACTTCCATAAACAAGCATTGGAACTGTCAGTGTCTTGTAAAATTGCAGTCTTGTTCATTTCCTCGTTTTACTTTTTAAACATGTATTGTTCCACATACATTCCCAAATTTTGTTGATATCTTCTCGATGTCTTCGTCATACTCATATATGACGTCACAACCCAAATAGTTATTAACACGTTCTATTGTTCTTTTGATGATCGCAATGATTGTTCATTCAGGACATTTCCATTTGAAAAGCATTGATTTTCTTTTCTTTCTGAAATGGACAAATGGTACCCTTCAGAAACGCTACCTAATAAACATATTATCCTTTGTAGGTCATCTTCGTTATCCGCCTGGAGTGTGACGTTGTCTGCATATATAAAATAATTTAAGCGGGAGTTACCGTATTCCGCAATTAAACATTCTCCTTCCGTATTGCATCAACTACATAAATGGTAAAAATGGTGGGTGAAATGAAGCAGCGTCGCCGGCCAGGGTGGCCGAGTGGTTCTAGGCGCTACAGTCTGGAACCGCGCGACCGCTACGATCGCAGGTTCGAATCCTGCCTCGGGCGTGGATGTTTGTGATGTCCTTAGGTTAGTTAGGTTTAAGTAGTTCTAAGTTCTAGGTGACTGATGACCGTAGATGTTAAGTCCCATAGTGCTCAGAGCCATTTTGAACCATTTTGAAACAGCATCATCTTCCTGCTTTGTTTGTGGCTATAGGCTGTGTTGGAGTGTCCCTTGTATCTGAAATTACTTTCGAGTGTATAGACCTTTTAAAACCTATCCTCATAATTCTCCACAGTTTCTTTCTATCAACATTACTGAATGCCTTAATAAGATCAATGAACGCTAAATAGATTTCCCTATTATACTCTCTCCGTTTTTCGATTACTTGTTTTACTATAAATACTGTATCTGCTGTCGATCTACTCCTCCGAGACACCATTTTTTCTTCACCTAATAAACTCTCAGCTATAATCTTTTAGCTTTTGTTCACTGTTGTTGGATAAACTTTCTGTGCGGTGTCAAGTAAGTCAAGTAAGTGTAACAAAAGATGATACAGACCTATATCTAATGAGGGCTAATTTTTTAGCTTGGTGGAAAGCTTTTTGTGCAAGAGTATGATCATTTTTTTCAAAGACCTGAAAATTCTGTCCTCGGAGTAGGTATCAGTAGTGTAAGAAGTGTGACAGAATTGTTAATGTTAGAGATACTACTTCTATATACCACTTCACACCACTGCACTACCACATATAATTTACATATGTTACATAACCTAGATGGCAAAAATTAAAGAAATGGAAGAAAAGAGGAAAATAAAATAGCCAAACGAAGTTACAGCATACAAAGAATATCTTTCCGATGGGAGTTGTTTTACATTCCACTTTACTTAAATAGACACATAGGTATAGACTGATCTCGGTCTGGGTCAATCCTTTTGCTGTTACTAATCGCTTAGTAGCGGAATTAGTAGTAAAGCGTTTGCCTGGTATGCAAAAGCGTTTAAATTGGAGGTATTAATAAGGACAGATGCTTCTCGTAGGCCGAACTTGTTGCAGATGCGCAATAAATTTGTACCACGTTTTCATTGTTGGCAGATGCATTCCAGTCTATCTAAACTGAAAGTTTCGTCCAGCTTCAGTACACAGAAACCACAATAACTATAGCCAGATGTTGATATCGCAGCTCTGGAGTAGCCACAACTTAATTCCCGTAGCGACGTCTAATCGCGAGCGGCCGTCAGCAAGTAGTGGCGCCGTTGCGTCACCCGGTGGCCACACCCTCGCAGTAAGCCGACTCCTGATGCGACTGGGCGACAGCGCCGGCCGCGTTAATTAACGTCGCCAATAAAGCTGTCGCGTGACTCTAAAGCTGTCTCCGTCGTCCCTCACTGCACGCGCATGCGTGGAATTATGAGTGACGCACAGCATTTCATAGTCGCTTCCGCCAACTTTCGTGGAAATTAGGCAGACGTTGGCGTGACAGCTTTCTGTACTGACACTGGGGGTGACATTTAGAAAGATGAAAACATAACCGTTAATTTGCATCACGAACAACTGACCACATTAAAACTTCGTAGCCTCACCAACATCGCTTCGTGGAAATGTTTTATGCCATTCCATTCCCCAATTGCGGGTTTATTTTATGAGAAGGGTCAAGAATGGAACAACTACCTTAATTTTCAACATACCATTTTTTTCGTTGTATAAATCACAAATTTATCCACTGATATGAATGGTTTCAATTGTTGCTAGCAACCATCTTAGGCATAAATTAAACATTGTTCATAAATAGCTCAACATACTAACAATAAATACAATCTAAAAAGAAAAGAAAGTGACGGGGAACATGCCACAAAATTTACGTTACCATGTGTAGCTCGTCACATGTTGTACAATCAAGCAGTTAGTCATTGAAACTGCTGTTAATCAAGGTAGAGACAAATGCACTTCCGCTAGAGGGCACACTGTATGCAATATCACGAAGTTAAATTATCGTATTAAAACAACAAAAAAACACTAGAAAAACAATGTTGTCAGTTCAACATAGCGTAGCGAAAGCATTTCATAACTAATAATTAAATGTGAAGGTATGTAAGACGATAAAATTATTATCCTAATGAGCAGGCTGCTGAAAGACTGTGGAAACCTGCATATCAGTAGATTACGAAGTAATTTAACAATTAAATTGCAAGATATAAAAGGGCAGAAAGGAGGCATTGCAAAGTCAATGAGTGCATTCTACATCAGTAAATTACTAAATAACTTAACAAATAACGGAGGGGCCAAAGGGTCACTACCGTAAATCAAACTGACAACATTTTTCGCAGAGCTTTTGTTTCGTTAAAATGATTTAATTATGCAATTTTGCATACAGTGTTGCCTTCTAGAGGATGCAAGTTCTCCCCTGTTTCTTAAACGCTGCATCACTGAAGACACAGTAGTTTTAATGACTTTGTAATTATTTGTACAACAAGTGACCAACCACACAAGGCAGCGATAATTTTACGGTAGAGTCTCTGTAACTTTCTTTCTTTTTATACTGTAAGTGTTGTAAGCACCATAATTTTTTATGAATAATATTTATTCTGTCTATTTTAAATCGGAAGACTGTTGCTACAATAATCGATATCGGTCACATCATTCTATAACTGTGCGATCTATACTAAACATATATATAGATTGAATCTATAGCTTATTCTATAGAACTTAAGCGGGAAAAACTGTTAATCTCAACTTACCTGTATAAACGATTTAGGAGACGATCTGAGCAGCCGTCTTAGGTTGTTTCCAGATGACACTGTCCTTTACCGACTAGTAGAATCATTAGAAGATCAAAACAAATCGCAAAATGAGCTAGAAAATATATCTGTATTGTGCAAAAAAAGGCAATTGACCCTAAATAACGAAAAATGTGAAGTCATTTACATGAGTGCTAAAAGTAATCCCTTAAACGTCGATTACACGACAAATCAGTCTGATCTAAAGGGCATAAATTCAACTAAATACTTAGGAACTACAATTACGAACAACATAAACTGAAAGGAAGACATAGAAAATGTTGTGGGAAAGGCGAATCAGAGACTACGTTTTATTTGCAGGACACTTAGAAAATGTAACAGATTCACTATAGAGACTGCCTACGCTATGCTTGTCCGTCCTCTTTTAGACTACCGCTGCGCGGTGTGGGATCCTTACCAGAGAGCACTGACGGAATACATCGAGAAAGTTCAAAGAATGACAGCACGTTTTATATTATCTCTAAATTACTGAAATGATACAGGATTTCGGGTGGATACCATTAATACAAGGACATTTTTCGTTGTTACGGAATGTTCTCATGAAATGCCAATCACCAGGTTTTTCCTCCGAATGTGAAAATATTTTCTTGACGCCGTCCTACATAGGTAGAAACGATCATCGTAATAAAATAAGGGAAATCAGAGCTCTCACGGAGCCGCCCGCTGTGGCTGAGCAGTTCTAGGCCCTTCAGTCCGGAACCGCGCTGCTGCTACGGACGCAGGTTCGAATCCTGTCTCGGGGATGGACGTGTGTGATGTCCTTAGGTTGGTTAGGTTTAAGTAGTTCTAAGTCTAGGGAACTGATGACCTCCCATAGTGCACAGAGCCATTTGAACTATTTTGAGCTCGCACGAAAAGATATAGGTGTTCGTTTATTCCGCGCGCCGTAAGAGATTGGAATAATAGAGAATTATTGTGAAAGTAGTTCGATAAACCCTCTGCCAGGCACTTAAATGTGATTTGTATAGTATCCATGTAGATTTAAATGTAGACAGTCGTGCCCCCGTAAGCTCCGTGAATAGCTAGCTCACCATACTTCACATATGCCTCTTCTCTCTCTCTCTTACTGACAGCGAACGACGGCCTGCCCATGTGGTCAACAACCCGCGCAAGAAAGTACAATCAAAGCGTCAGCTAAATGGCGACAGAAGCGACACCCGGTTACTAGACAGCGACGGAGCGTGCCAATAGGCAAAGATGTAAGAACATTGAACGAGGCGACACGGCTCACCCACCATGGTCTGCAGTCATCCTAAGAGACCTCAGCACGCGACATGTGTGGCCGTTAGTGGCCAATGCTCCCGAGAGTAAAATCTGTGGAATCCAGTAGCATGGCACGCGCTGCCGATCTTAGCGACACGGCCTACTATCGATCCGGCGATAGGGTCTGACTTGAACGAGGAACAACATATGAGAGTGACAGTCACTGCGCATCAATTTTCGCATGTTTTCACGTCCATAATGGAGAAAAGACAGATCAAAAGACCCCTGGCAAAATATCGCCTCAACAACGGGGTACGTCCACCAATTCGCCAGTGTTCAAACATAATGTTGGCGGTTGAAAGATGGGTAACACGTGTTAGCCGTGTGGCTCGATCAGCGATATTCCCGCCGCCGGTATCGGTTATCTTTCCGGTGGTGTGCGCAGAGCGCGCGGTTGCGCCACCTACATGGACGCTTGGGGAGCGAGGGGTAAGCTCTAGCAAGTAGCGAGGATTTTGCTTTGGGACCCTAGCAGTAACGTCGTTTGGGAAGTCTGCGGACAGGACCGGTGCCGTGTGAGACAGCAGGAAGAGCACCTCTAAAAGGGGCCGTTTACCTTGGTTGACGGCGCCGTAGCAAATATCGCCGGCGTGGAAGCAGTCGCGTTACTGGGAAGCCGTTGGTTTATTTCGCTTGCTGCATATCTCCTGGCACCAGGATTGCGGCGGCTGGCTTCTTCGAACAAGCAAGAGGGTAAAGGCCTTGCTTGTGCTGTACCCTGTGGCCGGAATCGGCTACTGGGTTCTCTGCTGTTGATTTCATTTTCTTGGCCGGCCGTTGCTACTCTTACTGTCTTTGAATGTTTTAATTTCAACTTGCTTAGAACGCAAGGTTCTGCTGAGAGCTGTATGTGCTGTGATGATTAACGTTTACTAGGGCCTGGAGTGCTGATACATTCTATTGGTAGATTGCTACTGTCAGTGTTTAACCGCCATTGAAAACAGTTTGGCTGGTCCTTGTCTAAGTGCCTCCTGGTTATTGTATTTATATCACACGACGAAACTAAGCTGGCCAGTTGCTGTAGATATACATGGATAAAATTTTCCCTGGATATATTTTGTTGTGAATTGCGACAACATTACTGTTACGTTTCTATGTGAAGTAATACTAAATGAGTAGTTTCATAAATTCTTACAAGTTACTGAGAGGCCAGTCGTTATTGTGTGTTTAAATAGTTTGAAACTAATTCTATTAATAAAAGTACAAGAATTCCTTCAATGACAGTGTGTGTATATTGTAATTAATTCTGGTTTAATCACAAATTTAAGTGTGGCTATTTACTGTAAGTCGCTTTGTGTTTTGCGTGGGGGGTCGCAATATACCGTTAGCCTGCACGCTAGTTACTTCAAGTCTGAGTTCGTTTTACCAAGACTTCTGCTGTTTGTGCTGTTGTCTATTCCCCCCACCCCCCTTTGCCCGAGCGTGCCGGCTGGCCGTGTATCTTGTTCACTCGCGCTTAATGTACAATTGGCCTTATGCACATGAGATAATAGATTTGTACTGCTTAGCTGATGTTCATTAATTGGTTGATTAATTCTACAGATAATGTGCTGTAATGAATTATTGTGTTTCTAGTTCCTTAAGGCAGATGTCAGTATGTTGTAGATATCCACTAATTCTGGGATTTTTCGTGCCTATTCGTGACCGTTGCTGCTCCCTTTTGGGTGTCCATGCCGAGCCTGTATTGGAAACAGCTGAGCAGGTGGGCGTCCGCTTCTGGGCGTAGTTTGTTGAATCCCACGAGGTTATATTTTATACCCTACATTTTAGGGTGCCTGCCATTTAAGTACCGTGGTTGTTTGCCATTGTCTCTGATTTGTTCTTGCCTGTACTCTGAATTACTTTGGTAATACCAATCACTGCAGTAACCAAAGACTACATTTTCTCGTTAAATTTTAGTAAATTGTTCTTCAGGTTGCTCACAGTTTTGAGTAAATTATTTTTAATTCATTTTACTAAATGTGCAATGAATAATTAATTTTTGAAGCAACTTGCTCTCACCTAAATGGTAATTTTAAAAATGTGTGGTAATTTTAAAAATGTGTTGATGGTTTTATTTGTTATTTGTCTTGTTTAAATGTGCCAAATAAATGTTCAGTGGAACTGCCGATGGTGATTGCCTGATGTGGTCCAGTCCTACCACCCCACAGCCTATTGTGCTGAGCTTGTGTCGTTGTGTAAAATGTTTAATTCCATGCTGTGCTGACACGTCAATGGGAGGAAGTGGGAAGATGCTGGAAAACGACATCTCTGAATCCTCAGAGAGCCTTTGGTCCTCGTATTTGGTTCTTTTAAAGAAGACGAATGATAAATGACGTTTCCTCATCTACAACAGATGGCTGAACAAAATCACAAAGAATGACGTCTATCCATTGACGTGCATTGGTGACACCCTAGACTGATTGAAAGGGGAACAGTATTTCTCAGCTATGAACATTCTGACAGTCGGTTGGTAACTTGGAGTTGGCTGGCGGCCTCTGTGAATCCAAAATTATGCTACAGTAAATGTGTATCTCTCCAGCCCCCTTCGAACATATGATGGATAACTTACTTCGATACTTTAAATGGACGACATGCCTTTGATCTCTAGATGACATTGCCATTTTCTCAAAGACATTTAAAGAACATAGAAGGTGCCTGAAATCTGTGTTGGAGCATGTTCACTGCACAGCCCTCCACCTGAATCTGAGAAAGTGCGCCTTCATCGACCAAGAAAAAAGAGCAGTCACAGATTTTTCCACCTCCTCAGCACACTTCCACACGTTCTAGGAATGTGCTCATGAAAGCGGTTGTTCATAAAGGACTTTTGTACCAAGGCACGTATCTGCAAGAAATCCTGCAGGAAGACGCTAAATTTTCCTGGCAGAATGCCAAGACAGAACTTTACACTAATGATAGTGATTCTGGGATTGGTACTGTTCTAGTACAACTTTGGTATGGAACAGAAAACGTGATTTATGCTTTCACTGTACACTCCAAGCCCAGGAAGAACCATTCTGCAACCAATAAAGAGTGGATTCCAGTAGTTTTGGCCATATTTATTTAGAAAATAACTGACATTTGTGATGGACCATCATTATTTATGCTACTTAACTAGCTTAAAAGATCCACCAGGTCGACTGGTGAGATGGGTAATGAGGCTTCAAAAGTATGACATCACAGAGGTATACAAATGCGGATACAACCGTGCCAACTACCTCTCAACGAATCCTATGGCAGAAAAGAGCAGCATGGAGTAACTCTCAGTCATCGCTACATTTAATTTCATTGTCCTGAAGACAGGGAACGTACAGCACTGCAGAAAGCAATAGAAGCGTTGAAGGAAGACGAACAGACCAAAGGAGAATTCCAATTAACAAATTCAACATTGTTTAAGAGGAAATACAATCCAATAGGACTGAAATGGTTGGTCATCATTCCTTCTCGTCTACGGGCAGCTATCCTGAAGTACTTTTATGACAGTGCAACATCTGGTCTCTGGGGATTCGTGACGACTCCTCACCATATCAGATGTAGGTACCACTGGCTGGGTCGTACCTGTCTGTTAGACACTATGTGAACCAATGTAGTGAACAGCAACAACTGAAGCATGTGTTACAACTAGTGCCAATCCTGCCTGCAACAGCGCCATTTCATCAAACTGGATTTGGCCTCTTGGACAGGTTCCTGAAGTCTACAAACATGAATTGGACAATAATCTGCGTTGACTATCTCACTTGCTATATTGTCACCAAAGCTGTGGCGACCTGCAAGCTCGCGAAATTACCAATATCCTTCTCGAATACATCATTCTGAAGCACAGAGCACCCTGTCAGGACTAGTGTTAAACATAATATTACATTACATCAACCATCGTATGAAAACTGCTTACCACCTACAGCTGATGCTCTTACAGAATGCTTTAATAAATGTTCGCAGATATGCTCTCGATGGACACTGATATGACCAGAGAGACTGTTATGCAGTATCGCCCATCATGACATTCACATAAAACATGTCGAAGCATTACAGGCTTCATATCACATTCTCTGCGCCACAGTCATGAGACCAAACGACAATGGATATCCTGTTCACGTTTCAACTGGATGAGATTCAAGATGACTACGTGAAATATCTCATCACCAGGACTGAAGAAGCAAGACATCTGGCTTGCATACGGACCACGGATACCCAGGAGAAAGAGCGAGAGTGCAGCAGAACATCGAAAACGTTACTACTACACTACTTTGAGCCATATCGTATCCTTCATTACTTGACTGAGGATGAAGTCGAGGATGAAATGGAGGATTATGATCCTTCATCAAGAAGACGAAAGTGCCGACATGTTGTCCATGTCCTCCAGATGAAGCTCTTTTACAATCCTGAGGTGCAGTTTGATGACGAAAGGCTCAAAAAAGGCAAAGAGTGGCCTGATGATAGCTCAGCTTCAATGGTCATTATAATGAAGTGTACATGACAACACAACCAGAACAGGAGGCTCTGGTAAGCTGCCGTAGAGAGAACCATTGCAAAGATCTATATAAAGTCTAGTTTATTCGGCACCAGTTAGAAATTCTGAAACAACAGGTCTCTGTTTCTGCAGGGGAGGAAGCAAAGCCATAAGCTGAGGTGTTAGCAGTGTGATGTAGTGGTTAGTGTTGCTCGACAATGTGCTGCAAGTTGTTAGATAAAACCCGGCCACCAGTTTTTTGTTGTTGATTAGTATTCATCGTTTCTGGAAGGTTTTCGATATATCTTATGTTTTCGGTGTTTGTATATTCTGGAATGCTTAATGTCTGTATAAATTGTACTGATAGGTGAGAATTAGCTGGAGTTCAGGATGGGACTATGCAGATGAAGATTCAATTTTAACAAGAATTTATTAAACATGCAAGGTACGAGTGCCGGCCAGGGTGACCGAGCGGTTCTAGGCGCTACTGCTGGAACCGCGCCACCGCTACGGTCGCAGGTTCGAATCCTGCCTCGGGCATGGATGTGTGTGATGTCCTTAGGTTAGTTAGGTTTAAGTAGTTCTAAGTTCTAGGTAACTGATGACCTCAGAAGTTATGTCCCATAGTGCTCAGAGCCATTTGAACCATTTGAACCAAGGTACGAGTATACAAAATAAAAATTACTTTGGAAAAACAGTCTTATTCTTTGTAGCCGAAATAAACACTGGTACGTCTCTCTAAAATTAAACTGAGCTAGGTGGCGCAGTCGTTAGCACACTGGACTCGCATTCGGGAGGGCGACGGTTCAATCCCGCGTCCGGCCATCCTGATATAGGTTTTCAATGATTTCCCTAATTCGCTCCAGGCAAATGCCGGAATGGTTCCTTTGAAAGGGCACGGCCGACTTCCTTTCCCATCCTTTCCTAATCGGATGAGACCGATGACCTCGCTGTTGCTCTCTCCCCCCCCCCCCCCAAAAAAAAAACAACCAACCAACCAAACTAAAATTAACACAAAATATCCTTTTACAGATGGCAGTATCCAGTATATATAGAATGTGGCCCTTCACCAGGCAATCAATACAACCTAACAGGTAACAGTATATGGCCCTAAGCCCTCAGTTCCATTACTCCTAAGTCATTACACTAGAAAATATACCCTTACCTAATATTGCCACCAATTACTCCTTTCATCTCTTACTACTAATTACACCCATCACCATGACATAAACTGGCAAGAATACTACCCAACCACCCACAATATCTCGTATGTCTAAATCAAGCCACGCCAAGATTTGCACTCCCTGAGCGCGCTCGAGCTCCGTTAGCATAGCACAGTCTGTTCAGCTCTCCTGCTTCACCCCTCACTGCGCTATTCCAAGCAGGTGTGTGAGAGAGATGGCTATACGCCGAAGGCTGCAGTGACGGAAAACTGGGGAAGACGTGTTTGCTACACAGCACGATTGAACCTAAGAAGCGAATGTGGAGCACACTTTTACAAATAAAAGTTTACTACATGTATGTAGTCTCAACCCTTAACTTCCTGCCAGAGAAATAACTTTTATTACTTAATTAAGCAATTACATTAGATACTGCTAACACGGTGTGCAAAGTACAGAAAGCTTTACGCACAGACATTTAACATTCAGTTGTGATGTTTACAAATTTATACACATTTCCATTTTAGACTTCGTAAATTTCATAACAAAAAAAAAAAAAAAACAGTTCGCAAAGTTGTCTTCAACGAAACACTAAAATAACTCTAGCGGCTTGCTTGTGCAGTCGAGGATATTGCTCTCGGGATAATATTTTATGAGAGTCTTAGATTTGAAAAACAGATCGTTGAGCTGTGTGCTATACTGTACATTTAGCAATTGAAGAAGGAAGTAATGAGATACGTTAGCAGCCCTAAGCGAGACTGATCTGACAAATACACTCTGTGATAAAAAGTATCCGGACACCTCCAAAAACATATGTTTTTCATATTAGGTGCAGTGTGCTGCCACCTACTGGCAGGTACTCCACATCAACGATCTCAACAGTCATTAGACATCGTGAGAGAGCAGAATGGGGCACTCCGTGGAACTCACGGACTTCCAACGTGGTCATGTGATTGGGTGTCACTTGTGTGTTACGTCTGTACGCGAGATTTCCACACTCCTAAACATCTCTAGGTCCACTGTTTCCGATGTGATACTGAAGTGGAATGGTGAAGGGACCCGTACAGCACAAAAGCGTACAGGCCGACCTCGTCTGTCGACTGACAGAGATCGCCGACAGCTGAAGAGGGTCATAATGCGTAATAGGCAGATATCTATCCAGACCATCACACAGGAATTCCAAACTGCATCAGAAACCACTGCAAGTACCATGACAGTTAGGCGGGAGGTGAGAAAACTTGTATTTCATGGTCGAGTGGCTGCTCACAAGCCACACATCACGCTGATAAATGCCAAACGACGCTTTTCTTGGTGAAAGGAGCGTAAACATTGCACTATTGAACAATGGAAAACTTTGTGTGGAGTAACGAATCACGGTACACAATGTGGCGATCCTATGACAGCATGTGGGTATGGCGAATGCCCAGTGAACATCACCTGCCAGCGTGGATGGTGCCAACAGTAAAATTCGGAGGCGATGGTGACGTGGTGTGGTCGTGTTATTCATGGAGGGGGTTTGCACTCCTTGTTGTTTTGCGTGGCACTATCACGGCACAGGCCTACCCTGATGTTTTAAGCATCTTCTTGCTTCCCACTGTTGAAGAGCATTTCGGGGATGGTGATTGCATCTTTGAACGCGATCGAGCACCTGTTCATAATCCACGGCCAGTGGAGGTTATATGACAATAACATCCCTGTAATAGACTGGCCTACACAGAGTCCTGACATGAATCATATAGAACATTTTTGGGATGTTTTGGAACGTCGGCTTCGTTCTAGGCCTCACCGACCGTCATCTATACCTTTCCTGAGTGCAGCACTCCGTGAAGAATGGGCTGCCATTACCCAAGAAACTTTCCAGCACCTGACTGAATGTATGTCTGTGAGAGTGGAAGCTGCCATCAAGGCTAAGGGTAGGCCAACACCATACTCAATTCCAGCATTACCCATAGATGGCGCCACTAACTTGTAAGTTGTTGTCAGCCAGGTGTCCGGATACCTTTGATCACATAGTGCACGTCGAAATCCGTATTCAGTCATGCAACGCTTCGTTAGCGGTAGCAGAGCGTGCTCGATTGAGTAGAGTGATTTGTTGTAGTTAAATTGCTTATATACTTTATACTTTTTCAGAATGCTCGCTCAAGTTAGGGATCCGACTTATCTGAGACAGAGCGAAGTGGTCTGTGAGCTACGTAAGTGTAAACTCGATTCTGATTGTGTGCGATTTAATTGAACAGGTTCGCCAAAACAGCAGTTTCCTGGTATATTAGATTAGCGACCCGACTGAGTTAAGTCCAGCCGCTGCTGCTACCGAGGCGCTCTTCAGGAAAAGTTGGAGGTCATGCAGAGTGACGTTTGCACTCAGAGCACATGCGTAGTTGCAAGCGTGGTTTAACCATTAGTTAGACAGGATGAATGACTTGTTAGATGTGGTCAAGGAGCAGGGTCAAGTCTTAATAGCCTGCAATATGAGTATTTAGAAATGGTTGGAGGACCAGACTAAGAATTCCGAGGAAGGGGCAAATGGATGTAGTCAAGTTGCTGCCGATGCAAGAGCGGGACGAGATGTCCTTAACAGGTTTTCGAAATTGTAAAACACGTTGCGGGACAATTTGAATCAATGGCACTCGTTTATCGATAGATTCGGCTGATAGTATTACAGAGTTCTTGAATTTTTGTATAGAATTTCAGAGGCAAGCAATGACCATGCAGCTTAATGATTTGGATGCCTGTTGGAGGTTGTTGGCCACTACTGCTAAGGGAAGGATGCGAGCGGAAGTAGTGAGAGCATTAGAAGTAAGATGCACATGAAAACAACGAAGAGAAAGGATTTGTAGGTTAGTCCCTCTGAGGATCCTACAAGAGTTGATTAACTGACAGTTTTGGGGTGACCAAGGTATGATCGAGCCACTAGTAGAGTATGTAGAGTGAGTAAAGAAAATCGTGACAGCCCTAGAGTTAGCGTATACCGAGGAGCAGGTGATCCGACACATTTTGGGCAGTCTGATATTTTGTGAGACTCCTATCACTTACCATCAGTTACAAGTAATGATCAGGCAGGTGCAGGCCGCGGAACTCGTGGACGCCCAACGGATACTCCTTGATGTCCAGCGAATTGCGCGGGACTGTCAGTGAAGAAGGCTCCCGAAAAAGGCGGTCAATGAAACCAACAAGAAGGAAGTGGAGTCGCGAAAATAATATGCTGGAGTTATGGCAGATGGGGACATTTGAAAAGGGAGTGCATGGGCAAAACAGTAGGGAACAGAAATTATGACAACTATTGCAAGGTGAAGGGGAAGTATATGAATCGGCTCTGAAGAATATTTGACGCATACAGATTGAGTCTGGGCGTGAAAGGGGTTTTGAGAGTTACGGTAATGATGGGAGATTTTTCGTAGAAGATAAATACAAGAGTGGTCGAAAATTTGGCAACAGAATGCATATTGGGGGCCTATTTTATTGGTAAGATGGGCCTTATCCAGGGCTGGGTAGGGACGCAGTCTTATTTCATATTTAATCCACATGTTCTGTTTGTGTTTACCGGCATAAGAAAAGGGGATTAATCACAATGACTGACGGCACTCAGGCTCTGGAAGTGGAAGCAGGAGCAGGCCAAACCTAGTTAGCTGGCCCACTGGTTCACCTCGATAGTTTTCTTTGTCTGTAGTCAATCTGTGCATGAGAGAGAAACAGGGCTCATGGTTAATTCCCATAAGGTAGTTCTAGCCAGTGCGACTATGAAATTTTTGAGGTATATTCTATCGAGAGAGGGAATCTGCATTGACAACGAAAGGATAGACGCTATTACACAATGTCCTACCCCATGGATTATTAAGGAGATGGCGAAGTTTGTAGGCATCGAAGTTTTTTTTTCGAAAAATTCGTTGATGGATTTGCCGGCAAGGCATCTCTACTTAACCAGTTGCACAACAAAGGGTGTAAGTTCGTGTGTGGACTGTCACAGAAGAGTTCATTTCGAGCATTAAAGGAGGCTTTACAATCGGTAGCATTGTCAAATTTACCGGATTTCAGGAGTGAATTCATCCTGCAAACCGACACATTGGCGTTAAGAGTTGGAGCGATTTTGCTCCAGGCACAGGAAGTGGGGAGGAGCGCGATTGCTTTTGCCTCATGATGCCTGAATGACATGGAGAAGAGGTACTCCATCTATGAACTGGAAACCTTGGCCATGCTTTTCGGTAGGGAGAAATTCACATACCACCTCGAACGCAGGAAGGTCTCGAAACCGACAACCACTTACCTGGGTGTTGACTAGGCCGAGGCAGATCAGACGCATAGCAAAGTGGACAACGCATTCAAATTCAACGTTACCAGTATCCAGGGCTCGGGAAATGTCGTGGCGTATGGCTTGAGCTGTATATTTGGCGGGGATGAAGAGGAAAGGGAAGACAAAAGCTGGCCAGGTGGATGTGTGGGGGTGGCCATGGATATGTCGATCCCTACTCAGATTTCTCAGTTCTGCGACATCAGGGAGTTCCAGGACACCGATGGAGGTATTACGGATGCTAAGGAGAGCTTGCAAAAGGGAGAGACGGTTAAGCCCTATCCTTTGGTTGACATGGTAGTGTTTTGTAGGCACGCGGTAAGATCGGATCCAAAGTAGTAGTGCCTAAGAAACTAGTCCCGATTTGTTCAAATATTTCCACGGGTAACCAGTGGGTGGTCGCCTCAGCGTTCATAAAACTAAGAAGAACATCCGTGAAAGATACATTTGGATGGGAACGGATAAAGAAATATGGATGTGTAGCTGTCTTGTATGCGCTATGAGTAACCCTAGCCAAGGTAGCAGGATTGGTTATCTAGCCTCGAAACGAGTAACCAGACCTTTTCAAAGGATATATGTCCATTTTGTTGGGAATAAGTATATATTAGTATGTGTGGATGACTTTACGAGGTTTATGTGGTTATTACCCGTTCAGTGATCAACTGCACAGTTGGGTACAGTGAAGTTACAATACATATTTGGGACCTTTTGACCACCCCAAACCCTGGTTATGGATAATGCGACTGCCTTTACTGGACATCCGTTTTGACGGTTGTGCCTTGGGATGGGTATCTGCCACATAACCATGACCCCCTATTATCCTAACCCCTGCTATGCTGAGAGGCTGAATAGGAACCTCAAAGATGTCTTAAACGCAAACCATTGGGCAGATCAAGAGCGATAGGATTTTCACCTCCCTGGTCGTCGATGGCATTTAACACATCAGTCCACACCCACTGGGGTGCTTCTGTGATATCGGTTGATCACTCCCTTGTGCAATTTAATGTCCACTTGTCACTTCAAGGTAAGGATGTACAGCAGATAGTTACTCAGTGGAGGCATGTCAGGAGGAATATTCAGGAAGCGCGTAGGAAGTAAGGCAGCCTACGAGCCTGTACAATAAGGGTAGCCGGCCGCTGTGACCGAGTGGTTCTAGGCGCTTCAGTCCGGAATCGGGCGGCTGCTACGGTCGCAGGTTCGAATCCTGCCTCGAGCATGGATGTGTGTGATGTCGTTACGTTAGCTAGGTTTAAGTAGTTATAAGTTGTAGGGCGCTGATGACCCCAGATGTTAAGTCCCATAGTGCTCAGAGCCATTAGAACCAATAAAGATAGTGGTCCAACTCTTATAAGGTTGAGGACACAGTCCGGGTCAGTAATTTTCAAGGGGGTGAGTAAGGCTTCAGACAAGATTGCCAAGAAATTTCTACCTGGATTTAAGAGACCTCTTGAGCTCCGTAAGTTTCTGATACCAGTTACCGTTCGTCTAAAGAATCAGGGAACGCGTAAAGAGGTACGGGAACATTTATCTCAGTTAAAGTTGGGTCCTAGGGGCTAAAAGATGACATCCGTCCCTTCTTTGGGCTCAGCGGGTGGCCGAATCCTGGAGGGAGGGGGTGGGGCGGGGCAGTACGTGCCATACACGGCAGTATGGGTTTAGATTTGCACTTGCCACTTAAATTAGTCATGATTCCTCCCGGCGGTGAGGCAACCTCTCGTGGGACATTAATGAAAAAAGGAGTCCTGACGGTGGTGCGAGGAGGAAATGAGCGGCAGATGCAGCGAAGTGATGTAGTTGTGTTATGGACAAGCATTGCGTACCGGAGTGTTGGATGTGAGTCTAACCCGCCCGCTGGATGATGCAGTGTCACTGAGGTACTGTGTTCAGCCAGTGTTACCACCCGTCCTATTTTCTGTTCATTCGTCTGAAGCATGCCGCTTACAGATGACTGATTTGTTTCTTGTGGGCTTTAAATAGATCACTGGTTTGTTTCTTGTGGGACTTAAATTATGTTTTCCACTCAGACTGGTCATGAGGGTGCTCATTAACGAACAAGAATGAGGTTATTGTTGTATGAGCTGGTCGCTTGTGGATATTGAACTGGCTTCGTGCCTTGTCACTATTTATAGGAGTGCTTGTTTTTATGCATTGTGCATTTCTGGTGTCTAAAACTGCCCTGATGCGGGCTCAACCTGGGATGTTGTCGTCTTTTTCTTTTTAATTGATTGAACTGGGTGCGATCCACATTCGAAGACGGGATGAAAGGGAAACGCTGCCAGGGATCCATGATCCATGCGTACAAGAAGAGAAAGAAGGAACGGTTGTGGTATGGGTTAGTCCATCTGCTTAGCTGGCTGGTAACGCGCTGGCCTCCATTGCAAGCGGGCCCGCGTTCGATTCCCGGCCGGGTTGGAGATTTTCTCCACCCGGAGACTGGGCATTGTGTTGGCCTTATCATTTCATGCTCATCACAGGCGCACAAGTCGCCCAATGTGGCGTCGAATGAAATAAGACATTCACTTGGCGGCTGCACTTCCCAGAATAGGGGCCTCTCGGCCGAAGATGCCTTAGCCGGCCGGTGTGGCCGAGCGGTTCAATGCGCTTCACTCTGGAACCGTGGGACCGCTATGGTCGCAGGTTCGAATCGTGCCTCGGGCATGGATGTGTGTGATGTCCTTAGGTTAGTTAGGTTTAAGTAGTCCTAAGCTCTAGGGGACTGATGACCTCAGATGTTAAGTCCCATAGTGATCAGAGCCATCTGAACCATTTGAAAGAAGCCTTTTTTTAGTTGTAGTTTGTTACCTCTGTGTTTAATCCTGTTCCTGATTGTTTTGAGAACGTTAATTTAATGTGCCTGAAAGATATTTGTTCCTTACGTATGGCGTTGGTTCAGTTTAAAGTAAAAATATGATGATTGTACCTCCCAGATATCATGTCGTGGCCGCGCGGGGTAGCCGAGCGATCTAGGACGCCTTGTCACGGTCCGTGCGGTTGCCCCCGTCGAAGGTTCGAGTGCTTCCTCGGGCATTGGTGTATGTGTTGTCCATAGCGAAAATCAGTTTACGTTAGATTAAGTAGTGTGTAGGCTTAGGGACCGATGACCTCAGCAGTTTGGTACCATAAAACAAATTTCCAAATTTATCATGCCTTCTCTGTTATAATAAATCCTCGTACTGGAGAGGACGAAGTGTAGTGGTTAAATTTTTTAAATATATTATGTTATTTCCAAGGCGTGTGGACTGATATTGCTACTTTGTATATATTTTGGGGGTAATGATTAATAAGACGGACGATGGAGCTCCAATCAATATTTTGTGAGAAATGAAGTAAGTGTTACTAAGATTATTAAGGGAATCCCTCCTCCTGATTTCATATATGAGAAGAGTCATATATTGTCTTTTTGGGCTTGTCTACATGGTAGCTTACTTGTTTAATGTAAATGATTATGACATATGCCACTGAACTCAATCGAATGCTCCACTCCCATACTTGCCCTAGGTTTACATTAACGCGCTTCACTTGGTGAAACGTAGTCAGTCATGTCTGGTTCACATACGACAGCCTTGACTTGCAGGATATTTCAAGAACATAAAGGTGATTTTTCCATAGGTTTGGTTTGATAGCATTAGTCTTGTTGACCATCCGTGCGTTAAGACACTTAATGAATTCAAGTAACATGATGTCGACCGTTAAAGAGGTTTTCACTAACGCTCTACTTACCGTTCACTCAGTTTTTTCCTTAAAGGCCGACTACAGTTCAGCCAGCATTCATTATCGTTTGCCAGAAGAAAATGCATCATATCTTTTTGATGGTTGCATTTCTAATGACGTTACAGTAAGTTTCAAAATGACAGGAGCAACCATGAGCCGTCGTTTCCGTTCTGGCTTTATTACAGCAGATCCAAATTTCGGCTAGCAACTGGATGTACTATAATAAAGCTAGAACTGAACTGCTCTTTACATTTTTAAAAGTTATACCACCTTTCATGGAGTGCATTCTGCTTTCCTAATGGAAGGTAATATGATGGCTGCAGTAAGTGTTTTTTCAGCTCATAATAGTTCTATGGCCCATTAAGAACTTTGCATGGCCTTTTAAACGATATAAAATATACGCCAATTCGCATTCGATATTGTAAGATGTGTCATTTCCATTTTTTCCTGTTTTCGTCAAGTACGTAGAAACCATAATATTTCTAATTCAGAACGTAAATCTAATTTGTTGTTGTTGTGGTCTTCAGTCCAGAGACTGGTTTGATGCAGCTCTCCATGCTACTCTATCCTGTGCAAGCTTCTTCATCTCCCAGTACCTACTCCAAACCTACATCCTTCTGAATCTGTTTAGTGTATTCATCTCTTGGTCTCCCTCTACGATATTTACCCACCACACTGCCCTCCTATACTAAATTGGTGATCCCTTGATGGCTCAGTATATGCCCTACCAACCAATCCCTTCTTCCAGTCAAGTTGTGCCACAAATTTCTCTTCTCTCCAATTCTGTTCAATACCACCTCATTAATTATTTGATCTACCCATCTAATTTTCATCATTCTTCTGTAACACCACATTTCGAAAGCTTCTACTCTCTTCTTGTTCAAACTATTTATCGTCCACGTTTCACTTCCGTACATGGCTACACTCCATACAAATACTTTCCGAAAAGAACTTCCTGACACTTAAATCAATACTCCATGTTAACAAATTTCTCTTCTTCAGAAACGCTTCCCTTGCAATTGCCAGTCTACATTTTATATCTTCTCTACTTCGAGCATCATCAGTTATTTTGCTCCCCAAATAGCAAAACTCATTTACTACTTTAAGCGTCTGATTTCCTAATCTAATTCCCGCAGCATCACCCGACTTAGTTCGACTACATTCCATTATTCCCGTTTTGCTTTTGTTATTGTACATCTTATATCCTACTTTCAAGAGACTGTCCACTCCGTTCAACTTCTCTTCCAAGTCCTTTGCTGTCTCTGACAGAATTACAGTGTCATCGGCGAACCTCAGAGTTTTTATTTCTTCTCCCTGAATTTTAATTCCAGCTCGAATTTTTCTTTTGTTTGCTTTACTGCTTGCTCATTATACGGATTGAATAACATCCGGGAGAGGCTACAACCCCGTCTCACTCCCTTCCCAACCACTGCTTCCCATCCATGTCCCTCAACTCTTTTAACTGCCTTATGGTTTCTGTACAAATTGTAAATAGCCTTTCGCTCCCTGTATTTTACGCCTGCCACCTTCAGAATTTGAAGGAGAGTATTCCAGTCAGCATTATCAAAAGCTTTCTCTGAGTCTACAAATGCTAGAAACGTAGGTGTGCCTGTCCTTGAATCTAATTTAACGGAATAGTATTCTCAGCAAACTGCGTGGCGCCTGCCGTCCTCTAGTGGCGTTCGGCTGCAGCCGTCGTTCTCCACTTCCTCGTCGCCCCTCAGCCCCACTCACTGCTTCGCTCGGGGCACTAGGCAGGAGTGCGGCTGGAGAGATCGCGCTCGCGGAGCGCTGTTTGGTCAGGCCAGGTCTAAATTATCAGTAATCCATCTATACATATGATAAATCAGTCGCACTAGTCGCACTAGACAATATAACAGTTTTCAGTACAAAAAGTGAACCACTGCTCTGATTACAATAAAATCATACAAAAATTCAAAATCGGCCTTTGCAGAACAGAACCGTTGTTGTACAAGAAACATTTTTAACTTTCGTTTAACAAGTACTGCCGCATGCCCAGCGAGTACTGTCTTACCAGATTTGCTTAAGGACGTAAGAATCACTATTTCAGCCTCGCATGACATCCAAAAAGTATCCGTTACAGAACGCTAACAAATTACCCTATCACTGTGTAGTACAATTTTCAGCACTCAACGCACCTTTACACAAAACTCTGACTCAGGTTACGGTCGATACCATCACCTTCCATGTTGACAGTTTTCCGTCCGGTATGTCTCCACACCAACTTCACGACGCCACTTGGACTTTGTTCCTCACAGACCAGCAACTGACTGCTCCCGTAGTGACTCCTTTGACATAGACGACAAACAACTGTGCCCATACGCTATACAACGCAACGGTGCACGCCGATAAATTTTCTGATGCAACAAACATTAAAGCCTGCTCTGCTCCTTACCCAGCTATCCCCACTCTTCCCCCTACAGGCAGACATTCTGGTGAGGCCTACGAGAAAGACAGGCCGTGGCGTGTACGTCACGAAAGTACCCAAGCTCACTCGTTGACTCGCTCAACTCAGCAGAAAACCTGCGTTTCTACACCTGTTAACTTGTAACTGGATGTGTATGTGCAAACGAGAATTGCATCTTCTACTTGGATCCACTACTATGAAATCTTACTGTTATTAATCCTACAATGATAGGAAGTAATCGGCCTACTAATAATTTGTTACAGCTGTAGTGGGATACAATAAAATTAAAATCATGCCAAAATGATTATCAGTTGCATAAGGCACCACGTCTTGAATGAAATGAGGACTGTTACGCAGAACAGACTAAATGCTATAGTCAAGCCGTTATACCATTTATGTCGAGAACTGATCCTAAACTTCGTTGTACGATTAGTAATCAGTAAGACTTCACAAGAGCAGACTCCAGTAGAAGGTTCAATTCTCGTTACTACGTATAGCCCCAGTTTCGAGTTTTTAGAAACGCATTTTGTCTGCTGAGTTAAGCGAGAGAGTGAGCTCCACCCTAGCTTCGTGACGCACACGCCTCGGCCTGCCTTTCGTTTAGGCCTCGCATCCTGACAAGTGACGTCAAAACGAGGTGTCATTCAATGCGGCAAACACCGTATGGGTTTCGTCAAGTAAGCTGTTTTTGTGTCATAATGTCTTTGTATCATAACGTTTAAACAAAATGATGCATTGAAGATTAAACACAAGCATCTCACATGTGATACGATTCCTTATAGTTGAATGTGACCTAATGTGTTGTCAAGATAAAACCCTTCGTTAGATATGAAGAAGAACACTATGCAAGTGTTGTATAGCATGCAGGTACCATAGCACAGTGGTGTAGTCGGTGGATTGTAAAATTGAAAAGAAATGTTTGCTTACTGCCAGATACTAATTTCTCTTTGTAATATCGGTGTTTTAACACATCTGAAACTTTATTATGATTCTAATACAATTATGTTCTGCATGCGATATGATGACATCCAATACGATCTTATTTACATATAACAGGGCCCTCTCTCAGGAATGTGTTTGTCATGCATAAATTTAATTTATTTCTGCACACAACATAACAGTTAATTACAGCGAGTAACCATAACCGTAAACCTGCCAGCAGCGTCCTTATCTATACTTTATTTTTAGCTCAGAGTTTATACGGAGAATAAACGAGTTTACGTTGTTGTTCGGTGGTCTACACAACACACATGAAATATTTAGCAGACGATTCACATTCCTATGACTGACAACACGTATCTTCGGCTTTATTACTTCTGTCTGATTAGAAAACGAAGGATGCAATTGACACAAGTGAAAGAACCAGCAATGACATCTGTATTATTGCTTGTACTCTGATGGGAAGAAACTGAAACATCAAAAACTAATCGTTAGTGCAGAGTAATGAAATTTCGGGGAATACAATTGGCTAGATAACATATTTAAGTGATTAACATTGCAAGATCACACGTTAACGTAAGCACGAGGTAATCCTATGAAAATATGAAATTCTGGTTCATTAATAACCGATTTAATCGCCTGAATGTTGAATGCAAGCATGCGAACGTGCAAGCATTGTGTTGTAAAGACTCAGGATGTCAGTTTGTTGGTGGAATTACACGCTTGTTGAACTTTGTCGATTAATACAGGGACGCTTAATGCTGGTTGTGGATGATGCTAGAGTTGTCGTCCAATGATGTTCGGTACGTCCTCAAATGCAGACAGATGTGATGATGAACAGGCTAAGGAAACATGTCGTCAGTCTGTGGAGCATGTTGGGTTACAACAGCGGTGTGTGGGCGAGGGTTATCCTGTTGGAAAGCACCACCTGGAATGCTGTTAATGAATGGCAGTGTAACAGGTCGAATCAGCAGGCTGACGTACAGATTTGCAGTCAGGGTGTCTGTGATAACCACGAGAGTTCTCTTGCAGTCATACGAAATCGCATCCCAGACCATAACTCCAGATGTACGTCCAGTGTGTCTAGCACGTAGAGAGGTTGGTTGCAGGACCTCGACTTTCCTTCTCCTGGCCAGCACACGGCTATCACTGGGGTGCAGACAGGACCAGGTTTCATCAGATAACACGACAGACTCCATCCTGATCTATAGTGAAGCCTCACTAGAAACCTCTAAAATCGTAAATGCACGCTATAGGAAGTCTAGCTCGGAGCCGTCCGTGAAGTGAACAATTTGTCAAAGTTCATTGTGTCACTGTAACACCAACTGTTACGCAAACTGCTGTTACAGATGCAATACTTTACGACACAGCCTTACGCCGAACACAGTGGTCTTTCCTCTCGGTAATACCACGTGGCCGTCCGGAGCCCGGTCTTCTTGCGACTGTACATTCCCGTGACTACCGCTGCCAGCAATCATGTAAAGTGGCTACACTCCTGCAAAGACTTTCTGCAATATCGCTGAAGGAACCTCAGTCTTCTTATAGCGCTATTACACGACCTCGTTCTGAATCACTGTAGTGCTGATAATGACGTCTCTGTCGCTTTAAAGTCAGTCATCACTAACATCAACTAACCATGTCCTATCTCAAAGGTAACTAACACTCACGGCCATTACAGTGTGTATTTAAAGGAAACTGATTTTCATCCTCATGGCAGCGTTATTTGAATAGATTTCATCGTACAGATGTAGAATCACGCCTAACAACTTTCGTTTATGTCGCAAAACTCCTTCTAGATGTTGCGATTTTTTTCCGTTCGTTTATTTCGGCCTGTTTTCGGAATATGTCGCGATACTCGATGGTGTGGTTAGCGAGTGAAATATTTAGCTGTTTCTGTTATTTCCAACTGTCCACTCAAACCAGGGTAGAAGGTGGTATCAGTGTCACGCACTACCTACTCGAAAGATGCTGCTGTGAACATACGCGCCCTTTAGACGTCACTTCCGAGACTACCCTCAGCAAGCGCACAGGCTTTAACCTCATGCGTCAGCCACTGCCGGCAGCGCGGCCTCCGGCGCATGCTCAAGTTGAAGTTATCCCTTCCTCGGTACAGCAGACTGACCGCCATCCGTAAACTCTCCTAATTGTCCGACGTGGCGCTCACAGCGGTAACTTTTCCAGCAGCAGCAACACTTTGGTGGAAACAGTGCTACGTACCGAAGAACATAATCACTGGCACCGAAGAAAATAACGAAATCGTTCGAAGCGGAACACTGAAAACATCAATTACTATACAGGATGTGTCACATCAGTGAAAGCAGTCATCTTAGCTGTGCACTACTTTGGCGCTCCTGGTGGCGGAACGGGGTACTGAAGCACTATGTGAATCAAACTTTTTGCTACAAAATGACACATCTACCATTCTGTAAATTACCTCAATAAATTTCTGTATCATTCCAAATTTGTAAAATCCTTTTTGACTTTCCCTGTATATTTAAGGTTATTGATAACGTCTCTCGAAAAGTAATGGCGAAGAACATACAGCACGATAAAATTCGTTTTACTCAGTCGTACATAGACCTAACGTGAAAATTATCAATTTAATATTGTACAAAGCAGAAGATGACAGGACAACAAAACGTAAAGTGGTTAATATAGCTATGCCAAGCATTCCCTGCCATTAAGTACAGCCAGTTCAAGAAAATACATATTAGTTAATTGTAAATACGGTGCAGCTACTCATAGACGTCCGACGCGAGCTGTAATTATCGTATGGCAGCGAAACCTGGTAGATGCTGGAAAGAATTTGATTCCAATTTTTGCCACAACACGCAAATCTGGCGTTCGAATGCAATAAATACGCATAGAAACGTTCCCATATGTATTACATTAGGAACTGGACATGGGGAGAAAAGGTCAAACAGGCGGGAAACACATAATTTTGGTTTTATTATAAATTGCCGCTTACACAATTTGTTCAATATGAGCACTGGAAACTTCGATGAGATACTGTACAGCGCCAAATTTTCGTCTGGTGGCCAAAATTGACATGAGGTTTTTTTCCAGCATAAATCTGTTCCGCATTAACGTATTAACATATCTACCAAGTTTCGTTGCCATACGATAATTACAGCCCACACTGTACCTCTGTGAGTAGCAGCACTTTAATGATAACCACCCAGTACAAAGCTCCATAAGACGGTGCAGCACACAAATTCAACCTAATTTGCAACTGCATAAAAATAAAGGTTGAAAGTAGTTCTGCTGTGGCACAGAAGTCTAAATCTCATGCATAAAGGTGTTGGTTAAATCAAGAAACTAAATTTGAATAACGGCCACTGAGCAAGATACAGCTTGAGACTGAGTTAGAGCTAGCGCAGAAAACAGTAAACTGCCCAGTTTTTATGGTGTTGGTGGGAAAAGGTGAACACCTCATGAACACAATAGTTAAGGAAACACAAAGAAGCATGAGCAGAAAATAATGAGGTTAGTAACATAAGACACAAGCACAAAAATACGTTCCGGATTTGAATCATAGGAACATCACCATATAGTAACTCACGTTTCGTATACCTCATAAACACAGAACTGTATGAAAAAGAAAAAAATTCCCAAGACACAAAGCAATTACAAACATTGTCTGCAAGTGGGCATAGATTTAAATCAATGAGGGAAATTGAAATTTCGTGCCAGACCGCTATTGGAACCTGAATCTCCGGCTTACTAGCCACATGCACTTACCACTGCGCCATCCAGACACAATGATCATCACAACTATACGAGCAAACCTAACACGCCATCCGCCAGATCAACATTCTCAACTTATCCACACACTACTGACGTAGTGCCGGTGTCCATTACATTCACTACTCGCGGTGTTTCGCCGATTCCCGTAAGAGTGCAATAGTAACGTGCATCTACACTGAAGGGATCATTGGTCATTCTCGCCATAATTATATGTACGAGGACTATCCACAAAGTACATTACGTTTTGGAATTAAAAATAAATAAAGTATTGGAAATTTTTTTATTATGTACAGATGAAAGCCACACTTAAATACTACTTTTCTACATAGTTGCCATTTAAATTAAGGCACTTATCGTAGCGATGGACGAGCTTGGAAATTCCTTCGTCGTAAAATTCGGCCGCCTGCGCCTTCCACCACGTGGTTACCTCTTCTTGAAGCTGTGCGTCGTCATCAAAACGCTGCATAGCCAACCACTTCTTCATTGCTGGGAACAAGTGGAAGTCGCTCGGTGCCAGGTCGGGACTGTACGGCGGATGAGGAAACAACTCCCACTTAAGAGATTCGAGAACTTCACGAATGGCATTTGTCGTGTGGGCACGGGCGTTGTCGTGAATCAGCAAGATCTTTGAGAGCTCAACTTTCCCCTGCGCTTGTTTTGTATTGCTCTTCTGAGGTTGTGCAGAGTTTGGCAATACCTTTGAGAGTTTATTGTGGTGCCTCTTTCCAGAAAATCCACAAAAATCAGACCTTTTCTGTCCCAAAAGACAGTCGCCACGTGGTTTAAGGCGCAGGCGGCCGAATTTTACGACGAAGGAATTTCCAAGCTCGTCCATCGCTACGATAAGTGCCTTAATTTAAATGGCAACTATGTAGAAAAGTAGTATTTAATTGTGGCTTTCATCTGTGTATAATAACAAATTTTCCAATACTTTATTTATTTTTAAGTCCAAAACGTAATGTACTTTGTGGATAGCCCTCGTATATATGGTGTCTGTTCTTTTGAACATGCTGGAAAAAGGGACGATACGTTGTAAAATCAACAAGTAAGTGCCAGCACATTAAAACTTTACGGCAGCAACATCAAACACACACACACACACACACACACACACACACACACACACACACACACACACGCACACAGACCAAAGATATCACAAACACACATTCGACCGTAGGAATTTGAATCATTATTACATTATAGAAAATAAGATAGCGACAGGACTATTTATAATATCAGTGTCCAGTGTCTAGTACGTAAAACAAAATAGTATGAACACAAATACGTATAACTCACGAAGGGGTTAACAGCCCTTCCTTATTTACTTTCAACCAAGACACGATGGAAAACAGTGAACGGAGAAGTTCTTCGGAAGCAAACAATCCTTCATCACTGGAAACAGCGATGCGACTAGGCCATCTGATTCGGGAGAGCATAAAGAATCATGTAAGAAGTATTCACAGCTTCCTAGAGATTCTTAAGAAAAATATATGGGCTGTGCATATTGAACATCAACACTTTAGTTCAGACTGGGAACTTAAAAAAATTACAGACGTAAAAAACAGACGCAACATACTGAACTAGCGCTTCAGGAAGTTAGACACGGAGATGAGGACGCGCCTGGACCAGAAGGCTACATGATTTATAAGAGGAAACCAGATATACAGTAGAAATAGGAAGTCGCTATGTTTGGAACAGCTGTCATGATCAAATGGAATCTAAAAAAAGCCTTAAAAATTTTGCGTACCCACCAGAGTGAATAGCACTTCTCTCGTTTAGAACAGCAAACAAGGGTTATATCATCATCAATGCATACGCACCAACCAGCAATGAAACAGAGAAATCCATCAAAAGGCATACAGTTTTTGGAAGCACTAGAAAAACTGACGTACGGCCGGGAGAGCGATGTGTTGACCACATGTCCCTCCAAATACGCATCCAGTGACGCCTATGTGCTGAGGATGACACGGCGGCCGGTCAGTGCCGTTGGGCCTTCATGGCCTGTTCGCTAGGATTTCAAGTTTTTTTATGGAAAATGAGACATAAAAAATTCCAAAGCACCACACGAAACCATTCGTAGGATACTTCAACACACAGATCGGCAGAGAAGAAAAATACATGGCAACTTCTGCAAACAATTCAACTTGAAACTAACTTCAAACTTTTAAGAAGATTACCAAGGAGAAAGAAGACCTGGTGTTCTCCGAACACACAGGCTCATATCAACTGCATCATGTGGCATTAACTAAACAAAACAACAGAGTAATCTTGAACATAGGGGCATAAGAGGACTAGGCATAGATTCGGGCATTTTTAAACGAAATCAAAGCCAGATTCCTACCTAAAGTACCAACCCCAAAATTACGAAACTCCATAAAATTTACACAAAACTTGTCTGACAAAAGAAAAGAATTCGTTGAAAATCTTCACGCATAGATGGTGAGAAATTGGGATGATAACACAGAAGCAGTGACAGAAACGGTGAAAGACCTAGGACCACCGCTAAGAAGAAAGAAACATACATGGTGGAATAACATACGTGACGAAGTGATAGAGCGTAGACTGACAGCTGGGAAAACAGAAACTCCTGCAGAAAGGGAAGAGATTGGAACACAGTGATCTGAAAACAGAAGGGGGAAATTATTCGAACAGAGAACCAGAATTATGACAAAAAGTTATTAGTGAAAACAGATACAAATTCCTGATGGGGCAACACTAGGGACTTATACCAAATTTTAAAAGGAGAAGTAACTTCGTACAAGCTGGTGAGCTTTCACTCCGAAGATTCAACAGGCAATCAGATTATCAAGACAACTGAGACAACTGTGAGTTACTCGCAAAAGAGTTCTGGTATCTTCTCGACTGCGAGGGACCTACACAACGTCTAATTTCAGACAGTCTAAAAAGGAAAACACATTTTCAGAATCACCGTCACCGCATGAAACTGAACAGCACATTGGCCAGCAGAAAACGAGAGAGCACCACGTGAAGACGGCATATTAACGGGCAGCTAAAACGATTTTCACGGTTATTAAAGGTTTCTGGGAGGAAAAAAGAGTACCGGACAGCTGGAAACCATAATTATCCATCCTCTACATACGAAGGGAGACAGGGCAATCACCACCAATTTCCTTTTTTTTTTTTTTTTTTTTTTTTTTTTTTTTTTTTTTTTTTTTTTTTTTTATTCCAACTACACTCCTGGAAATGGAAAAAAGAACACATTGACACCGGTGTGTCAGACCCACCATACTTGCACCGGACACTGCGAGAGGGCTGTACAAGCAATGATCACACGCACGGCACAGCGGACACACCAGGAACCGCGGTGTTGGCCGTCGAATGGCGCTAGCTGCGCAGCATTTGTGCACCGCCGCCGTCAGTGTCAGCCAGTTTGCCGTGGCATACGGAGCTCCATCGCAGTCTTTAACACTGGTAGCATGCTGCGACAGCGTGGACGTGAACCGTATGTGTAGTTGACGGACTTTGAGCGAGGGCGTATAGTGGGCATGCGGGAGGCCGGGTGGACGTACCGCCGAATTGCTCAACACGTGGAGCGTGAGGTCTCCACAGTACATCGATGTTGTCGCCAGTGGTCGGCGGAAGGTGCACGTGCCCGTCGACCTGGGACCGGACCGCAGCGACGCACGGATGCACGCCAAGACCGTAGGATCCTACGCAGTGCCGTAGGGGACCGCACCGCCACTTCCCAGCAAATTAGGGACACTGTTGCTCCTGGGGTATCGGCGAGGACCATTCGCAACCGTCTCCATGAAGCTGGGCTACGGTCCCGCACACCGTTAGGCCGTCTTCCGCTCACGCCCCAACATCGTGCAGCCCGCCTCCAGTGGTGTCGCGACAGGCGTGAATGGAGGGACGAATGGAGACGTGTCGTCTTCAGCGATGAGAGTCGCTTCTGCCTTGGTGCCAATGATGGTCGTATGCGTGTTTGGCGCCGTGCAGGTGAGCGCCACAATCAGGACTGCATACGACCGAGGCACACAGGGCCAACACCCGGCATCATGGTGTGGGGAGCGATCTCCTACACTGGCCGTACACCACTGGTGATCGTCGAGGGGACACTGAATAGTGCACGGTACATCCAAACCGTCATCGAACCCATCGTTCTACCATTCCTAGACCGGCAAGGGAACTTGCTGTTCCAACAGGACAATGCACATCCGCATGTATCCCGTGCCACCCAACGTGCTCTAGAAGGTGTAAGTCAACTACCCTGGCCAGCAAGATCTCCGGATCTGTCCCCCATTGAGCATGTTTGGGACTGGATGAAGCGTCGTCTCACGCGGTCTGCACGTCCAGCACGAACGCTGGTCCAACTGAGGCGCCAGGTGGAAATGGCATGGCAAGCCGTTCCACAGGACTACATCCAGCATCTCTACGATCGTCTCCATGGGAGAATAGTAGCCTGCATTGCTGCGTAAGGTGGATATACACTGTACTAGTGCCGACATTGTGCATGCTCTGTTGCCTGTGTCTATGTGCCTGTGGTTCTGTCAGTGTGATCATGTGATGTATCTGACCCCAGGAATGTGTCAATAAAGTTTCCCCTTCCTGGGACAATGAATTCACGGTGTTCTTATTTCAATTTCCAGGAGTGTAGTTTGATGCGGCCAGCGACGAATTCCTCTTCTGTGCCAATCTTTTTATCTCAGCGTACAATTTGCAACCTACGTTCCCAATTATTTTGTTGGACATATTCCAATATCTGTTTTCCTCTACAGTTTTTATCCTCTACAGCTCCCTATAGTATCAAGGAAGTTATTATCTGATATGTTAAGAGATGTCCTATCGTCCTGTGTCTTCTATTTGTCGGTGTTTTCCATATACTCATTTCAATCATGCTCAGAATTCCTCATTACTTACCTTATCAGTTCCCCTAATTATCAATATTCTTCTATAGTACCACATCTCAAATTCCTCGGTTCTCTTCCTTTCCGGTTTTCCCATAGTCCACGTTTCACTGCCATACAATGCTGTGATGAAATGGGAGATACGATTCTGCGTGAAGAGTTTGACAGAGCACTGAAAGACCTGAGTCGAAACAAGGCCCCGGGAGTAGACAACATACCCTTAGAACTACTGACAGCCTTGGGAGAGCCAGTCCTAACAAAACTCTACCATCTGGTGAACAAGATGTATGAGACAGGTGAAATACCCTCAGACTTCAAGAAGAATGTAAGAATTCCAATCCCAAAGAAAGCAGGTGTTGACAGATATGAAAGTTACCGAATTATCAGTTTAATAAGTCACTGCTGCAAAATATTAACGCGAATTCTTTACAGACGAATGGAAAGACTAGTAGAAGCCGACCTCGGGGAAGATCAGTTTGGATTCCGTAAAAATACTGGAACACGTGAGGCAATACTGACCCTACGACTTATCTTAGAAGCTAGATTAAGTAAAGGCAAACCTACGTTTCTAGTACTTGTAAACTTAGAGAAAGCTTTTGACAATGTTGACTGGCATACTCTCTTTCAAATTCTGAAGGTGGCAGGGGTGAAATACAGGGAGCGAAAGGCTATTTACAATTTTTACAGAAACCAGATGGCAGTTATAAGAGTCGAGGGACATAAAAAGGGAAGCGGTGGTTGGGAAGGGAGTGAGACAGTGTTGTAGCCTCTCCCCGATGTTATTCAATCTTTATATTGAGCAAGCAGTGAAGGAAACAAAACAAAAATTCGGGGTAGGAATTAAAATCCATGGAGAAGAAATAACATTGTAATTCTGTCAGTGACAGCAAAGGACTTGGAAGAGCAGTTGAACGGAATGGTTAGTGTCTTGAAGGGAGGATATAAGATGAACATCAACAAAAAGCAAAACGAGGATAATGGAATATAGTCAAATTAAGTCGGGTGATGCTGAGGGAATTAGATTAGGAAATGAGACACTTAAAGTGGTAAAGGAGTTTTGCTATTTGGGGAGAAAAATAACTGATGATGGTCGAAGCAGAGATGATATAAAATGTAGACTGGCAAAGGCAAGGAAAACGTTTCTGAAGAAGAGAAATTTGTTAACATCGTAAAGTATGGAAGTGAAACATGGACGATAAATAGTTTGGACAAGAAGAGAATAGAAGCTTTCGAAATGTGGTGCTGCAGAAGAATGCTGAAGATTAGATGGGTAGATCACATAACTAATGATGAAGTATTGAATAGAATTGGAGCGAAGAGGAGTATGTGGCACAAATTGACAAAAAGAAGGGACCGGTTAGTAGGACATGTTTTGAGGCATCAAGGGATCACAAATTTAGCATTGTATGGCAGCGTGGAGGGTAAAAATCATAGAGGGAGACCAAGAGATGAATTCACTAAGCAGATTCAGAAGGATGTAGGTTGCAGTAAGTACTGGGAGATGAAGAAGCTTGCACAGGATGGGGTAGCATGGAGAGCTGCATCAAGCCAGTCCAGGACTGAAGACCACAACAACAACAACAACAATGCTGTACTCCAAACATACATTCTCAGCAATTTCTTCATCTAATTAAGGTCTAAGTTTGTCACTAGTAAACTTCTCTTGGCCAGAAATGCCCTTTTCTTCAGTGCTAGTCTGCTTTCTATGTCGTCTTTGTTCCTGCCGTCTTGGGTTATTTCGCAATCTAGGTAGCAGAATCCCTTAACTTCATCTATTTCGGGATCATCAAATCTGATGTTAAGTTTCTCGCTGTTCTCATTTCTGCTACTTCTCATTACTTTCATCTTTCTTCGATTTACTCTCAATCCATATTCTATACCCATTACACTGTTCATTCCATTAGCAGATCCTGCAGTTCTTCTTCATTGTCACTGCCCAAAACATTGGTACTGATAACAAAAATATCAGCGAATAACTTGAAATTCTGAGGGCGGTTTTCCGGAAGAATGGCTTCAAGGAGTGTCAAATTCGGAGAGTGCTACGTCCTACACTCTCAGTGCAACCGGCGGAACCAGAAGACGATCCCCAGGATGACGTGGCCATTGCATTCATTCCTTTTTGTGGCGCCTTACCCGGCAAGAAAGGACGAATTGTTCGGAAACTCCAAGTAAAGACGGTCTTCGGCACCCCAGCAAAAACACAGGCAATACCTGGTAGTTTGAAAGATGACTTTAAACTTCGGAAATAGAGGCTCTATTAGACACCCTACTAACATTGCAAGACTTATTGTACATAGGTCAGACGGTGCGTATTGTCGAGGATAGTTGCCCAGAACAACAACGTCATACCAGATTCCAGCAGACTAAAATACATCGCCAGTCGCATAACATTGCCTGATAGAAGTGCATGGAATCGACTATAACTATACCAAGGTTTTGGCAAAGAGGTCCAGATTCTGTAACTGTGACATTAAGGAATCCACTGAGATTCGAGTAACTGAAAAGCTAATAAATCGTGATAGCGGGTACGTACTTAAAAAGGAGTGGGACCCGGCTATTAGAATTGTTAAGAAGAGGAATGAGATTCTAGACAACGAACTAACTTCAGGGACAAGCGAAGTAGCAGCGCTCGCTCCTAGGATCGTACCTAGGACAGAACACTGGGTTGGCCGGAGCTTTGGGGGTAGGGATGCTGGGGGCGGACGGTCGATGGAACGGTCGATCACATGGAGAGGGGGAGGAGACAACAGCGTGGCGCCAGTCTCCCATCAGTCTGATCATCAACGCACCTGATGATGGCAACGTGGTCGTTTGCCGAAATATTGTGCCCGTTGCAGACCGGCATCCGGCAATTCACCCTAGAACTCTTTCGACAAATGTTAATATAACGATAGAAACACTTCACAGAACCGCATCTAAGGCGGGTTACAAATATTGTATGAGAAAACGTAATAAATAGCACATAAACACAACGGAGAAAAACATGTATGAACACAACACGGAAACATGAAAATAGTTGACAAATTTAACTATTTGGGGGGATGGATACAATTAAATGAATTAAATGACCCACGAGTAAAGAAAGGTAAGAGAAAATGGAATCAGTATAGAAACTCACCCAAAACCTATATAATGAAAGGCCAGTATCATTCCAATCAAAATTGAAACACTGTACAACAGCAATGAAACCGAAAGCACTATATGGGTGTGCCCTACTTTGAAAACGTGAACAAGAAAACTGGGAAAGAAGGAGAGGAAAATACTCAGAAAAAGTTTAAGAGCACAATGGAACAAAAGGTAAAAAGTGGACGAAGGGGAGAAATGAACACTTACATAGAAGGATAGTAACAGATACATTAGCAAAGAGGAGATTAAGGTTTTACGGTCATGTTTACAAAATGAGTGACAGTATGCTAACGAAGACAATTTTTAATTTCATTTCCAACTTAAAAAGCTCCACAGGAGGGCTGAAAGAGACAAGAAGGAATTTGGGAAAACTTCATATCGCAGAAGACATAGTACAAGACAGGGGAAACTTCAGGCGCACTGATCCAGCAACAAAAACCAAAGCTTTGGACAGTGATGTCAAAAGCACAGAAGCAGGCCATCAGCCAAAGTTCTGGGAAGACCAGAAGAGAAAGATTGTACCGTAGTCTTAGACTCCAAGCGGTGTAAAACTGGCTCAAATCTGTACATATTTCAGCCCATTTAAGATGCCTTTCAAACGTAAACTCGAAACACGCACAACAGTACAAAATCCTCTTATCCATGTGTGCATCGACAGAGCTAAACTAAAAATTATTAGAATAATATCACACGCAACAGACGCCACGACGACAATAAAGGTTAAAAATGTTTACGCTGTAGGTTAAGAAACTGCACATGTATGGAAAGTTTTCTACATTTGTACAGCATTTTATACTCGGTTGCTATTTAAGAATACTACTCGCTGGAACTGTTTAATTTTGCCCTTATCACACTTCTGGCGAGCTACGAACGCTGTGTACCATAGGTCGACAATTTGTTCAGTGGGCAACTGCAAGACGGCGGACCAATGGACAGGAGTGTCAGTATTTCTTCAGTTCCTTAGCATTTGTTTCGCCTTTGGATCCGATTTCGGCACTGAAAGAAGCTGAATGGCTTCATGCCACAGAGTCCATGCTAAACTTTGTTCCAACTGTAATTGGACACGTTATATAGTTCAGAGTTCGGAAGAAGTCCAGAGTAAACATGTTAGCCATGCAAACAAATAATAGCGATGATTGTTTTAGAAACTACACTACTGGCCAAGAAGAAATGCAGATGATAAACGGGTATTCATTGGACAAATATATTATACTAGAACTGACATGTGATTACATTTTCACGGAATGTGGGTGCATAGATCCTGAGAGATCAGTACCCAGAACAACCACGTCTTGGCGTAATAACGGGCTTGATGGCGTGTACACGTACAGCTGCCCATGCAGCTTCAGCACAATACCAGAGTTCGTCAAGAGTAGTGATTGGCGTATTCTGATGAGCCAGTTATTCGGCCACCATTGACCAGACGTTTTCAGTTGGTGAGAGATCTCGAGAATGTGCTGGCCAGGGCAGCAGTCGAATCTTTTCTGTCTCCAGAAAGGCCCGTACAGGACCTGCATCATGCGGTCGTGTATTATCCTACTGAAATGTAGGGTTTTTCAGGGATCGTATGAAGGGTAGAGCCAGGGGTCATAACATATCTGAAATGTTACGTCCACTGTTCAAAGAGCCGTCAATGGGAACAAGAGGTGACCGAGATGTGTAACCAATGGCAACCCATACCATCAGGCCGGGTGATACACCAGTGTGGCGATGACGAATACACGCTTCCAATGTGCTTTCACCGCGATGGCACCAAACACGGATGCGACCATCATGACACAGTAAACAGAACCTGGATTCATCCGAAAAAATGACGTTTTGCCATTCGTGCACTCAGGTTCGTCGTTGAGTACACCATCGCAGGCGCTCCTGCCTGTTATGCAGCGTCAATGGTAACCGCAGCCATGGTCTCCGAGCTGATAGTCCATGCTGCTGCAAACGTCGTCGAACTGTTCGTGCAGATGGTTGTTGTCTTGCAAATGTCCCCATCTGTTGACTCAGGGATCGAGACGTAGCTGCACGATCCGTTACAGCAATGCAGATAAGATACCTGTCATCTCGACTGATAGTAATACGAGGCCGTTGGGATCCAACACTGCGTTCCGTATTACCCTCCTGAACCCACCGATTCCATATTCTGCTAACAGTAATTGGATCTCGACCAACGCGAGCAGCAATGTGGCGATTCGATAAACCGCAATCGCGATAGGCTACAATCCGACCTTTATCAAAGTCGGAAACGTGATGGTACGCATTTCTCCTCCTTACACGAGGCTTCACAACAAAATTTCACCATGCAACGCCGGTCAACTGCTGTTTGTGCATGAGAAATCAGTTGCAAACTTTCCTCATGTCAGCACGTTGTGGGTGTCGCCACCGGTGCCAACCCTGTGTGTATGCTCTGAAAAGCTAATCATTTGCATATCACAGCATCTTCTTCCTCTCGCTTAAATTTCGCGTCTGTAGCACGTCATCTTCGTGGTGTAGCAATTTTAATGGCCAGTAGTGTATCTGTGGAAATAAATGGTGATGACCTTCGAAAATAATATTGCAGCAACTGGCTTCATTACGTGCTGATCTGGATTATTTGAGTGCAAATCATGCGGGAGAATAGCTCCTTGCTATCTTCTTTTGTATTCCCCTTTTGCCTCTCGCTCTGCAGAATTTCTGACGTCAGCGTGTTGTGGCTGAATTGGAGGTACAGCGTTAGAGACATGATTCCGCAGTGAAACCCTTCCAATCTAATATTACGTCTGCCACCGCCATCACGAGTTACGAAGTTCTGTCTGGCGGTCGCGCACCGCGCATGCAAATTCCGAGGCCAGCGGAACGTGCCGCAGGGCTGCATTTTTCAGGAACGCTTCCCCTTCTCCCGGGCCCTCGCCGCCCCACTCGGCGTACATCCCAGCACGCGGCTGTCAGACACATGGCGAATTTACATGGTAATAAGGATTACTTAGGTCGCTATTCGCTCCCGAGCTAGGATTCTGTCTCTCCATCACACTAAAAAAAAAAAAAGGAGGTACCTTTTTCTGTGTGAAATGAACGCGAGCTAAAGATTCCTGAGGCACTAAGAATGAAATAGATTACAATAGATAAAACTCGCGAGAAATCGTACTTTTTATTGATAGTTTCACGACAAGACCTTTGAAAATCAACCGAAAGTCAGTACTTACTCGCATAACATATTGCGGTAGAGAGCTTTTTAGGCGCTAGATGGGAGTTGAGTTACTGTGGCAAAGAGATCTGAAATATTTTAATCAATCACATTAGGTTCACAGCTCGGGCAACCACTGAGAGAACACACACTTACTGAGACGCTCACTGAAGAAATTTTACATTACACAAATAATCACAAAAGACGCTTTCAAACTGAAAACAAGATGTATTGAACATCCTATAGCTGTGTGCAAACTTGTCTTGTGATTGACAACGCAACTCGCCCTTTTTTCACATGATATCTTGCGAACCATGGATGAAGGGTAGCAGACGGATGCCATATTCCTTTACTTCCGGAAAGCGTTTGACTCGGTGCCCCACTGCAGACTCCTAACTAAGGTACGAGCATATGGGATTGGTTCCCAAATATGTGAGTGGCTCGAAGACTTCTTAAGTAATAGAACCCAGTACGTTGTCCTCGATGGTGAGGGTTCATTTGAGGTGAGGGTGTCATCTGGAGTGCCCCATGGAAGTGTGGTAGGTCGGCTGTTGTTTTCTATCTACATAAATGATCTTTTGGATAGGGTGGATAGCAATGTGCGGCTGTTTGCTGATGATGCTGTGGCGTACGGGAAGGTGTCGTTGTTGAGTGACTGTAGGAGGATACAAGATGGCTTGGACAGGATTTGTGATTGGTGTAAAGAATTGCAGCTAACTCTAAATATAGATAAACGTAAATTAATGCAGATGAATAGGAAAAAGAATCCCGTAATGTTTGGATACTCCATTAGTAGTGTAGCGCTTGGCACAGTCACGTCGATTAAATATTTGGGCGTAACATTGCAGAGCGATATGAAGTGGGACAAGCATGTAATGGCAGTTGTGGGGAAGACGGATAGTCGTCTTCGGTTCATTGGTAGAATTTTGGGAAGATGTGGTTCATCTGTAAAGGAGACCGCTTATAAAACACTAATACGACCTATTCTTGAGTACTGCTCGAGCGTTTGGGATCCCTATCAGGCCGGATTGAGGGAGGACATAGAAGCAATTGAGAGGCGGGCTGCTAGATTTGTTACTGGTAGGTTTCATAATTAAGTGAGTGTTACGGAAACGCTTCAGGAACTCGGGTGGAGTCTCTGGAAGGAAGGAGGCTTTCTTTCCGTGAATCGCTACTGAGGAAATTTAGAGAACCAGCATTTGAGGCTGACTGCAGTACAATTTTACTGCCTCCAACTTATATTTCGCGGAAAGACCACAAAGATGAGATAAGAGAGATTAGGGCTCGTACAGAGGCATATAAACAGTCCTTTGTCCCTCGTTCTGTTTGGGAGTGGAACAGGGAGAGAAGATGCTAGTTGTGGTACGAGGTACCCTCCGCAACGCACCGTATGGTGGATTGCGGAGTATATATGTAGATGTAGATTGAGAATTTTATTTACGTTTTTCATAACTGAACGTTAATTTTGTATAACTAATTTGCAGACACCCTGTCGATGAGCAAAAGAATTATTTGTTTCGATCTTTTCATCATCACTCCAATTACATTTGAAGTTGGTGATAAAGAGTCTGGTACTTCACTTAAACAACTAACGACTGGTTTTCTATGTTCAAACGTGAATTTCTTGAAGCTGATATGAATGAAGTCCTAAAACAGCTACCATCAAGAAATTGCGTAATATTGTACTGCGCGTTAGGAATTTTCTGAAAAATTTGACACTATAGCCATATGAGAAGAAAGAGTATAGTGTATGTTGCATCAAGAATTCATTCTTTGAACCTTCCTAGTAGAAGCGTTTCCCTTTAGTTGATTAATCAGACACTACTGGTAAAACGTTTCTTCAATGACATTCAGAAAGTTTTATAATCGGAGTGGTTGTCTGTGCTAGGTCCGATCGGTTAATTAATCATCACTAACGATTTTTCTTATGTTACCAGGATATCACGGGACAGCGGGCTTCGCGACCAAAATAGAAATCCGCGTGATACTGCTCCGAGTTATCTTTCCAAATTACATTCTGCGTGTTTTCATTTGGAGCTGGTGTAGATGGACACTCTTGACAATCTGGAGGCTTGGCTCACATATCTCTTCAGTGTCTATGCCTAATGGGAGACCGAGATCATCCTCAAAATCGGCATAGCTTGTTAAATCTGACTTATCATTTCAATATTTTGTCATTTCAATATAATTTTTCCCTTCGAACGTTTGCTTCTTTTCTGAACGAAATGACATTTCATTCTTTTAGCCCACTTTCCAATACAGTTTTCAAAGGAAGGTCTGTCAAACAGAAGTGTTCTTTCACTACCAGTCACGTTAAGCTCTTTAAGTGAACACACTGTTGAATAAGAGGTAATACATTCCGGTATCGTGGCAGTTATGTTCATGGGTTTGGCATAGACGTCTGAGATGTAGGCCGGATGGTCTGTAAGGAACTGAATGATTCCCTCTCTCAGAGTTTCTTTTGAAATCTGCAAACTACGTTAATCGAAAGCACGTTAAAAGCACGTCAACAGTTTTCAAAGTAGAAAAACTGCTACTGCGAGGTGAGTTACCATACGTTGCAAGCACGGTGCCAATTCACCCCGAAGATTCCAACTTGCACAACTTTAAGACATAGTAGCTGCCTCACTATCCCACAAAGGCTTCCCAAAACAATTCATCAGTTGAGTACGATTATTACTGACACTTTTACCCGCACGATTGTGTAAAACATTTCGATGCATTCAACAGTTTCTAAGAATAACAAAACGTTGTGTGAAAAAAACGCAGTCTAAAAAAAAAAGTAACCCACGAACTACGGATAAATTATTCGAATGGGACTGAATTCGGTAATTGTGATGTACAAATACATATTATCATAATTACAGAAAAAATTATTGATTTATTATTGAATGATTCACAAACTAAGCACGTCAATAACGACTGGTCCACTTCTGGTCCTTATGCAAGCAGTGGGATCGGAATTGACTGACAGAGTTGTTGGATGTCCTCATGAAGGACACCGTGTCAAAATCTGTCCAACTGGCGTGTTGCAGCGTCAAAATCCCAACTTAGTTTGAGGGCTCTGCCGATAATGGTTCCTAACGTTCTCAGCTGGGGAGAGATCTGGCGAGCTTGCTGGCCAACGTAGGGTTTGGCAAGATTAGATTAGATTCGGTTTACTTTCATTCCAAATTATCCGTGGTGAGGAGGTCCTCCAGGATGCAGAACATGTCAGAAAAATAATAATACATGACAAATATTTACAATGAAAACAAATAAGGTAATGTACCTTCCACAGATCCCAAGTGGAGTGATCGTCATTTTTTTTAATGAACACTATATGAAAGGATCATTTTATAACACTCATTTACTAAGACCGCATTAATGCACTGAATTTAAAATTTAAAGAAATATTTCTTAATTTTATCCATTTTTTTCACTGTTTCGTCCGCGACTGTTTTACTTTCGTAAAATGAAGAACAAACCACCTTCAGTCACAAGTTGCGTTTATTTACTACACTATGCATTTCGAGCCCTGAAGGCTAATCTTCAGGTGCTTTTTAGTGATTTACATCACGTTTTTTAGTTGTTTGCCTGTTGATATTACATTTTTATGTTACAATATGGTGTATAGTAGATATAAGTTTAACAGCGTTAATAATATGAAACTAACTTACAGTTTAACATTGTATGATATCTGCTTCTGTTGTGCAGTTGGTATACACAAATCGATTATATTTAGAAGTAGAACATCTGTATGAACGAGAATCTTTGACATGTTTACGTTCTGCTACTACAATGTGCGAAAAAGTGTGTGACAATGTATATACCCCAGTATGTACTGCCAAATTAAAGACGTGTATTGTGTATACCAACTGCACTGCATATATATATATATATATATATATATATATATATATATATATATATATATATATGTGTGTGTGTGTGTGTGCCGGCCGGAGTGGCCGAGCGGTTAAAGGCGCTACAGTCTGGAACCGCGCGACCACTACGGTCGCAGGTTCGAATCCTGCCTCGGGCATGGATGTTTGTGATGTCCTTAGGTTAGTTAGGTTTAAGTAGTTCTAAGTTCTAGGGGACTTATGACCACAGCAGTTGAGTCCCATAGTGCTCAGAGCCATTTTGTGTGTGTGTGTGTGTGTGTGTGTGTATATATATATATATATATATATATATATATATATATATATATATATATATATATATGTTGTTGTTGTGGTCTTCAGTCCTGAGACTGGTTTGATGCAGCTCTCCATGCTACTCTATCCTGTGCAAGCTTTTTCATCTCCCAGTACCTACTGCAACCTACATCCTTCTGAATCTGCTTAGTGTATTCATCTCTTGGTCTCCCTCTACGATTTTTACCCTCCACGTTGCCCTCCAATACTAAATTGGTGATCCCTTGATGCCTCAGAACATGTCCTACCAACCGATCCCTTCTTCTGGTCAAGTTGTGCCACAAACTTCTCTCCTCCCCAATCCTATTCAATACCTCCTCATTAGTTATGTGATCTACCCATCTAATCTTCAGCATTCTTCTGTAGCACCACATTTCGAAAGCTTCTATTCTCTTCTTGTCCAAACTATTTATCGTCCATGTTTCATTTCCATACATGGCTACACTCCATACGAATACTTTCAGAAATGACTTCCTAACACTTAAATCAATACTGGATGTTAACAAATTTCTCTTCTTCAGAAACGCTTTCCTTGCCATTGCCAGCCTACATTTTATATCCTCTCTACTTCGAGCATCATCAGTTATTTTGCTCCCCAAATAGCAAAACTCCTTTACTACTTTAAGTGCCTCATTTCCTAATCTAATTCCCTCAGAATCACCGGACTTAATTAGACTACATTCCATTATCCTTGTTTTCCTTTTGTTGCTTTTCATCTTATATCCCCCTTTCAAGACACTGTCCATTCCATTCAACTGCTCTTCCAAGTCCTTTGCTGTCTCTGACAGAATTACAATGTCATCGGCGAACCTCAAAGTTTTTATTTCTTCTCCATGAATTTTAATACCTACCCCGAATTTTTCTTTGGTTTCCTTTACTGCTTGCTCAATATACAAATTGAACAACATCGGGGAGAGGCTACAACCCTGTCTTACTCCCTTCCCAACCACTGCTTCCCTTTCATGTCCCTCGACTCTTATAACTGCCATCTGGTTTCTGTACAAATTGTAAATAGCCTTTCGCTCCCTATATTTTACCCCCGCCACCTTTAGAATTTGAAAGAGAGTATTCCAGTCAACATTGTCAAAAGCTTTCTCTAAGTCTACAAATGCTAGAAATGTAGGTTTGCCTTTCCTTAATCTTTCTTCTAAGATAAGTCGTAAGGTCAGTATTGCCTCACGTGTTCCAGTGTTTCTACGGAATCCAAACTGATCTTCCCCGAGGTTGGCTTCTACTAGTTTTTCCATTCGTCTGTAAAGAATTCGTGTTAGTATTTTGCAGCTGTGACTTATTAAGCTGATAGTTCGGTAATTTTCACATCTGTCAACACCTGCTTTCTTTGGGATTGGAATTATTATATTCTTCTTGAAGTCTGAGGGTATTTCGCCTGTTTCATACATCTTGCTCACCAGATGGTAGAGTTTTGTCAGGACTGGCTCTCCCACGGCCGTCAGTAGTTCCAATGGAATATTGTCTACTCCGGGGACCTTGTTTCGACTCAGGTCTTTCAGTGCTCTGTCAAACTCTTCACGCCGTATCGTATCTCCCATTTCATCTTCATCTACATCCTCTTCCATTTCCATAATATTGTTCTCAAGTACATCGCCCTTGTATAGACCCTCTATATATTCCTTCCACCTTCCTGCTTTCCCTTCTTTGCTTAGAACTGGGTTTCCATCTGAGCTCTTGATATTCATATAAGTCGTTCTCTTATGTCCAAAGGTCTCTTTAATTTTCCTGTAGGCGGTATCTATCTTACCCCTAGTGAGATAGGCCTCTACATCCTTACATTTGTCCTCTAGCCATCCCTGCTTAACCATTTTGCACTTCCTGTCGATCTCATTTTTGAGACGTTTGTATTCCTTTTTGCCTGTTTCACTTACTGCATTTTTATATTTTCTCCTTTCATCAATTAAATTCAATATCTCTTCTGTTGCCCAAGGATTTCTACTAGCCCTCGTCTTTTTACCTACTTGATCCTCTGCTGCCTTCACTACTTCATCCCTCAAAGCTACCCATTCTTCTTCTACTGTATTTATTTCCCCCATTCCTGTCAATTGCTCCCTTATGCTCTCCCTGAATCTCTGTACAACCTCTGGTTCTTTTAGTTTATCCAGGTCCCATCTCCTTAAATTCTCACCTTTTTGCAGTTTCTTCAGTTTTAATCTAGAGGTCATAACCAATAGATTGTGGTCAGAGTCCACATCTGCCCCTGGAAATGTCTTACAATTTAAAACCTGGTTCCTAAATCTCTGTCTTACCATTATATAATCTATCTGATACCTTTTAGTATCTCCAGGGTTCTTCCATGTATACAACCTTCTTTCATGATTCTTAAACCAAGTGTTAGTTATGATTATGTTGTGCTCTGTGCTAAATTCTACCAGGCGTCTTCCTCTTTCATTTCTGTCCCCCAATCCATATTCACCTACTATGTTTCCTTCTCTCCCTTTTCCTACACTCGAATTCCAGTCACCCATGACTATTAAATTTTCGTCTCCCTTCACAATCTGAATAATTTCTTTTATTTCATCATACATTTCTTCAATTTCTTCGTCATCTGCAGAGCTAGTTGGCATATATATATATATATATATATATATATATATATATATATATATATATATATATATAAATAATCACTTGCTAAAAATGAGAAGACAAGCGAGCATCAAGACAAGCAGTAGATTCTCTCGCCGTGTGCGGGCGGACATTACCTTACAGAAATTTAAGCCAAGGATGGCATTCCATGAAGGAAAACATAATGAGGCGTAGAATACCGTCTACTTACCGCTGTGGTGTAAGGGTGCCGCGTATGACGACCAAAGAGGTACCCCAGACCATCACTCCTTGTTTTCAGGCCGCAAGGGGCGGGACAGTTAAGCTGCTGTCCTACAGTTGTGTGGGCCGTCTGCAGGCACGCCTTTGCTGGTCATCAGGACTCAGTTCGAATTGAAACTCATCACTGAAGACAGTTCTGCACCACTCAACGACATTCCAGCTGAAGACGTGTCTGGAGACGCATTTGACTGCCCACCATACGGCTCGATATCCAGGACTGATGGTCTGCTTTTCACAGCAAAATCCCTCCGGTGGTTATCCGCGGTACCCTTACAGCATAGCGGTACGTCGACGATGTTCTACGCCACGTCTTGTTTTCCTTCATGACAAGCCATCCTATGCTTACATTTCAGCAAGGTAATGGCCGTACACACACGGTGAGAGTTTCTACTGCTTGCCGAACCCTACCTTTGCCAGCAAGGTCGCTGTAACTCTCTCCAGTTGAGAATGTCTGAAGCATTAAGGACAGGGCTCTCCAACCATCTCGGAATTTTGACGATCTAACGCGTCAATATAACGATAGCTTTCGGGCGGACATCCAACAACTCTATCAATGCCAAGCCCAATAATTGCTTCCATTAGGACCAGATATTGACCAATGCTTTATTGACGTGCTCAATTTGTGAAGCTGTTTCACTTGAATAAATAATCCAAACTGTGATCATTTGTTTGTCTGTACATGTACATTACACCTACTGATTTTCGTCCCATTCGAATAATTCCTTGGCGGTGTGCCCTTTTTGTCTTGGAGTGTACTTACACGGCTGTAAATTAGAAGCATGGAGTTCTTCTTCATTGAGAGGTTCCTGCACACTGAAGCTGCAAATGATAGATGCAACGTCTTTAGGATATTTATCTGTAGCATTATTAGCGATCAGCGGTCATACCATTGGACTGAAGAAACCGTATCTGTCAACTTATTCCCTATGCTAACTAGACTGAGCCATGGTGGCTATTGACTCAACTTCTGAGGTCATTAGTCCCCTAGAACTTAGAACTAGTTAAACCTAACTAACCTAAGGACATCACAAACATCCATGCCCGAGGCAGGATTCGAACCTGCGACCGTAGCGGTCTTGCGGTTCCAGACTGCAGCGCCTTTTAACCGCACGGCCACTTCGGCCGGCGATGGAGAAAGGCCTGAGAGAGTTAGGGTCTCCCAACCTACATGACAGAAACGAAATCAGGAAAATCACAATCACACAGGGTTTTGAAGAAGAAGAAGAGAGAACAACTAACCGACATACGTGGTCTACGCAACGAAAACTAGCCCATTCGTTACGCAGGAAGGAATACTGAGCGAAAAGGAAGGCCAACAAATGTTTATTGCGTGTGGCCCTAAGTGATCCATGCGCGAAGAAGAAGAAGATTTTATGAATGATTGGTGATTACTTGTGCGGAGAACTGTCGACCTTTACAGAGATGGTGCTTATTAATGGAATAGTTTCATCCGGTTGTGGAGAAATGTGAAAGGAGCTAGTGGCGCCGCAACTTAGACGCTCGTCTGTATCAGTCTAACAGTTGCTGTGACACATGCAGAGGACACCAAACCTATTAGCCCCATAGTTCTCCGGTGGAGAAGTCGCATGCATGCACAACCGAGCAAGGTGGCGCAGAGTTTAGCACACTGGGCTCGCATTCGGGAGGACGATGCATCAAACCCATGTCCGGCCATCCTGATTTAGGTTATACATGATTTCTCTAACCCGTTTCAGGCAAATGCCGAGATAGCTCCTTTGAAAGGGACCACCGACTTCCTCCCCCATATTTTCCTAACCCATATTTTCCTAATCCGATAAGACTGATGACCTCGCTGTTCAACCGCGTGACCACTACGGTCGCAGGCTCGAATCCTGCCTCGCGCATGGATGTGTGTGATGTCCTTAGGTTAGCTAGGTTTAAGTAGTTCTAAGTTCCAGAGGGCTGATGACCTCAGATGTTAAGTTCCATAGCGCTCAGAGCCAATTTTGAACCTCGCTGTTTGGTGTCCTTCCCCCCAAATCAACCAACCAGCCTGCCTGCATCGCCTGCGGACACCGTTCAGCGCCTCCTGCATCACCTCACTCTGCAGAGAATTAATTTATATAACCTTGTTACGGGCCTCTGCCGCAGTAATAGCAACGTTTTTGTTTTCTTTCTCCTCGTTAAGTGAGATATTATCCTGTTTCTCGATTTAATTAATATGTTGGGTTAATGTTTCGTAGGACCATGGACGGCCGTCGGTAAGGTTGTTAAATGTTCTTAAATTGGACCTTTGGCCCTTTCTTAGTTTTTTTAAGATTTTGCAAGGTTTTATTATCTGACAATGGCCAAGTTTTCTTAATTAAAGAAGCTTTTAAATGTTGAGACACCGTGTTAAAGAGGAGCATTTATAAGTAACCATCCTTATTACCATCGCGTACTTCATTTCATAATAGTCCGGATCCCGATTAAAGATCAGAATTGTAGTATAAGATCCTGGAAGGCCATCTGGTCCTCTTTATCAAAATAATTATGCTGCATCTTGGCATTAATAGATATTTCCCTTTTATTCCTAAATATGTAAATTCAAATTCTAGTAAATTCTGTTATTTCTTGTTGAACTAGTATTTAAGTGCCCTGTGGGCTAGTTTTTAAATTGTTGAAGAATTTTTTTTTTTGATTCAGTCTGTTTTGAATTTAGTAAACAGCAATAGCCGTTGGCTATATTCTGGGAGTTTGCCTATGGTAGGGTGTTTATACTGATAATCTTTTGTAATCAATGTTTTACAAATGTCGAATGATATTTATCCGGACCCCGGTCCAGTTCTTCCACGTAATTTCTACTGAGCGCCTGGGCATCATTTGATAGCCCTCTCCCCGAAAATTATGCGCCTCTTGGACTCTACATCCTTTGTTATGCTTTCGATGTCATATCACGCCACCCGTTTCAAACCTCGTTACATTAACACAGACCTTGAGGGCATTAAGGAATATATTTCACAGGCTAGTTTATAAAGTTTGAGCTTGCTGTTTTGTTAAATGTAACTGCAGACACTTGGACATTATTTGAACAGGAGTAATACGACAGCCTTAGGTTCCACAGGAGTTTAATACACTACTGTCCATTAAAATCGCTACACCAAGAAGAAATGCAGATGTTAAACGGGTATTAATTGGACAAATATATCATACTAGAACTGACATGTGATTACATTTTCACGCAATTTGGGTGCATAGATCCTGAGAAATCAGTACTCAGACCAACCACCTCTGGCCGTTATAAGGGCCTTGATACGCCTGGGCATAGAGTCAAACAGAGCTTTGATGGCGTGTACAGGTACAGCTGTCCATGCCGCTTCAACACGATACCACAGTTCATCAAGAGTGTATTGTGACGAGCCAGTTGCTTGGCCACCATTGACCATACGTTTTCAATTGGTGAAAGATCTGGAGAATGTGCTGGCCAGTGTAACAAACATTTTCTCTATCCAGGAAAGCCCCTACAGGACTTGCAAAATGCGGTCGTGCATTATCCTACTGAAATGTAGGGTTTTGCATGGATCGTATGAATGGTAGACCCACAGGTCGTAACACATCTGAAATGTAACGCCCACTGTTCAAAGTGCCAACAATGCGAACAGGAGGTGACCGAGACGTGTAACCAATGGCACCCATACCATCACACCGGGTGATACGCCAGTATGGCGATGACGAATACTCGCTTCCAATGTGGGTTCACCGCGATGTCGACAAACACGGATGTGACCATCATGATGCTGTAAGCAGAACCTTGATTCATCCGAAAAAAAGACGTTTTGCCATTCGTGCACCCAGGTTCGTCGTTGAGTACACAATCGCAGGCGCACCTGTCTCTGATGCACCGTCAAGGGTAACTTCAGCAATGGTCTCCGAGCTGATAGTCTATGCTTCTGCAAACGTCGTCGAACTGTTCGTGCAGATGGTTGTTGTCTTGCAAACGTCCCCATCTGTTGACTCAGGGATCGAGACGTGGCTGCACGATCCGTTACAGCCATGCGGATAAGATGCCTGTCATCTTGAGAGCTAGTGATACGAGGCCGTTGGGATCCAGCACGGCGTTCCGTATTACCCTCCTGAACCCACCGATTCCATATTCTGCTAACAGTCATTGGATCTCGACCAACGCGAGCAGCAATCTCGCGATACGATAAACCGCAATCGCGATTGTCTACAATCTGACCGTTATCAAAGTCGGATATGAGATGGTACGCATTTCTCCTCCTTACACTAGGCATCACAATGCCGGTCAACTGCTGTTTGTGTATGAGAAATCGGTTGGAAACTTTCCTCATGTCAGCACGTTGTAGGTGTCGCCACTGGCGCCAACCTTGTGTGAATGCTCTGAAAAGCTAATCATTTGCATATCACAGGATCTTATTCCTGTTGGTTAAATTGCGCGTCTGTAGCACGTCAACTTCGTGGTGTAGCAATTTTAATGGCCAGTAGAGTATTATCGTTACTCAACGTAATACGATCGCGGCGAGCACAAGCCTTCAGCGACGAGTCAGCCGCGGTGCTCGATTTATGTGAGATAAAAGTAAAACGGATACTCAACTGGAAAACACCGACTTCAATGCCATCAGAAGAGCGTAAGTAAAACTGGTGGAAGTTTCGTAGGTAGAACGAGAGAAAGCCTATATTTGTGTTTTGTTTGACAGGTCGCACACAGTGGCGATACGTGCAGCTCGTAAGGCGGAGTTTGGAATTTTTGGGACCGTCACCTGCCTAAAAGTGAGGCACTGTCAGTCGTAAAAGCTACACTGTTGCATTCCCTCGAAATACGGAGTGGGCATCATTGTGTGCACTGCAAGATAAATCAATAAAAAATTGACTCTCTGAAAAAATAAGTCCACGCACTCGTCAACTGAGACGACAGCGTGAATGATTCGCTAAGAAAAATTAGCGAAATTCGAAAAATATGAGCTGTACATGAAACTTCCTGGCAGATTAAAACTGTGTGCCCGACCGAGACTGTACACTTTCGCTAAGAATTAACATATCTCATTTAGAAAACATAGGGGCTACATTCTGCAAATACGGCAGAGACGTAGCAAACTGCGAGAATATGTATAACCCCAAATGCAAGTAATAATCGGTTCTTATCAATAAGCACTATTCACTCTTCTTATTTCTGAAATATTCAGTCATTATTATTTTTGCACCCACGGTCTAGAGTACCGTCTTTCACTAGTAATAAAAACGTTCTCGGTTTCAAACCCTGTCACTGTTAAAATTTTTAATAAAAACGATCAGTAATGGCAGCCGAAGACATCCGGTATACGAACACACCCTCATTCGGCCTTGTCAATGAGGGCGGAGGAGTGGACAGAGGTTCAGGGCACTCTGTTGCCCTTGAGCTGGGAAACTGCCCCTAAAAGACGGGAGAAACAGCAATGATCAACGGGATGAAGATGAAGAAGGCATTCGAAATCACTGTATTAAAAAATGGTTCAAATGGCTCTGAGCACTATGGGACTTAACAGCTGATGTCATCAGTCCCCTAGAACTTAGAACTGCTTAAACCTAACTAGCCTAAGGACATCACTCACATCCATGCTTCAGGCAGGATTCGAACCTGCGACCGTTGCGGTCGCGCGGTTCAAGACTGAAGCGCCTGGAACCGCTCGGCCACTCCTGCCGGCCTCTGTATTAAAGACACAAAACTTATATCCACAGATCCTGGGGCAAGTAATTGAAAAACTGTCATGATAATCTCCGAACTGGGAAAAGATTCCAGACTAGTCTAACAATCGGATCTCCTTGAGGAGACTGCCAAGGTAGAGGTGACAATGAGAGAAAGATCGAATAACCAACGGCAGTGTAACGTTCTGAGGGTCGCACCGTGGAACGTCAGAAGTTTGAACATCGTAGCGAAGCTAGAAAATCTGAAACAGAAATGTAAATATGCGATGGAATTCGATGAAGTCAAATGGAGAGATGACAAGGACTTCTGGTCACTGGATAACATCAACAGCAGCGGAAAATGATATAATTGGAGTTGTATTCGTTATGAATACAAAGGGAGACAGAGAGTGAGTTACTGTGAACAATTCAGTGACAGGGTTGTCCTCATCTGAATCGGCAGCAACCCAACGTCGACAACAATAGTTCAGGTATAAATGCCGACGTCACAAGCAAAAGATGAATAGAGAGAGAAAGTAAATGAGAATACTGAAAGGGTAATTCAGTGCGTAAAGCAAATGAAAACCTAATAGTCATGGGAGGCTGGAATGCAGTTGTAGGGGAAATACACTACTGGCCATTAAAATTGCTACACCAAGAAGAAATGCAGATGACAAACGGGTATTCATTGGAAAAATATATTATACTAGATTCGACATGCGATTACATTTTCACGCAATTTGGGTGCATAGATCCTGAGAAATCAGAACCCAGAACAACCACTTCTGGCCGTAATAACAGCCTAGATACGACTGGGCATTGAGTCAAACAGAGGTTGGATGGCGTGTGCAGGTACAGCTGCCCATGCGGCTTCAACATTATACCACAGTTCATCAAGAGTAGTGACTGGCGTATTGTAACGAGCCAGTTGCTCGGCCACCATTGACCATACGTTTTCAGTTGGAGAGAGATCTCGAGAATGTGCTGGCCAGGGCAGCAGTCGAACATTTTCTGTATCCAGAAAGGCCCGTACAGGACCTGCAACGTGCGGTCGTGCATTATCCTACTGAAATGTAGGGTTTTGCATGGATCCAATGAAGGGTACAACCACGGGTCGTAACACATCTTAAATGTAACGTCCACTGTTCAAAGTGCCGTCAATGCGAACAAGAGGTGACCGAGACGTGTAACCAATGGCACCCCATACCATCACGCCGGGTGATACGCCAGTACGGCGATGACGAATACACGCTTCCAGTGTGCGTTAATCGCGATGTCGACAAACACGGATGCGACCATCATGATGCTGTAAACAGAACCTGCATTCATCAGAAAAAATGACGTTTTGCACATTCGTGCACCCAGGTTCGTCGTTGAGTACACCATCGCAGGCGCTCCTGTCTGTGTTGCAGGGTCAAGGGCAACCGCAGTCATGGTCTCCGAGCTGATAGTCCATGCTGCTGCAAACGTCGTCGAACTGTTCGTGCAGATGGTTATTGACTTGCAAACGTCCCCATCTGTTGACTCAGGGATCGAGACGTAGCTGCGCGATCCGTTACAGCCATGCAGATAAGATGCCTGTCATCTCGACTGCTAGTGATACGAGGCCGTTGGGATCCAGCACGGCGTTCCGTATTACCCTCCTGAATCCACCGATTCCACATTCTGCTAGCAGTCATTGGATCTCGACCAACGCGAGCAGCAATGTCGCGATACGATAAACCGCAATCGCAATAGGCTACAATCCGACGCATTTCTCCTTACACGAGGGATCACGACGTTTCACCAGGCAACGTCGGTCAACTGCTGTTTGTGTATGAGAAATCGGTCGGAAACTTTCCACGTGTCAGCACGTTGTAGGTGTCGCCACCGGCGCCAACCTTGTGTGAATGCTCTGAAAAGCTAATCATTTGCATATCACAGCATCGTCTTCCTGCCGGTTAAATTTCGCGTCTGTAGCAAGTCATATTCGTAGTGTAGCTATTTTAATGGCCAGTAGTGTAGTAGAAGAAAGGGTTATGTGAGTATATAGGCTTCGTAGTAGGAATGAGAGAGTAAAATGACAAATTGAGTTCTGTAATAAATTTCAGCTAATAACGGCGAATACTCTGTTCAAGAATCATAAGAGGAGGTATACCTGTAAAAGGCCGGGAGTTACGCAAACATTTCAGTTAGATTACATCATGGTCAGGCATAGATTCCGAGATGACATATTACATTGCAAGGCTCACCCAAGAGCGGATACAGACTCAGACCACAATTCAGTACTGATACAGAATAGGCTGAAGCTTAAGAGACTAGTCAGGAAGAAACAATGCGCAAAGAAGTGTCATACGGAAATACAAAGGAATGGAGAGATATGCTTTTTCAGTTCTCTGGGGCTATAGATACTATGATAATGAACAGCTCACCAGTCAGGTCAGTTGAAGAGGAATGGACACCTCTAAAAAAGACATTCGCATAAGTTGAAATGGAAACTAGATACAAGGAAGGTATCTACAAGGAAACCATGAGTAACAGAAGGAAGACTTCAGCTAATCGACGACAGAAGGAAGCACAAAAAAGCTCCAGAAAATTCAAGAACACATAGATATAAGTCAATTAGGAATGAAATAAATAGGAAGTGCAAGCAAGCTAAGGCGAAATGGCTACATGACAATTGTGAAGGAATCGAAAAACAATTGATTGTCGGAAGGACTGACTCAGCATATAGGAAGGTCTAATCAACGTTCGGTGAAATTAAAAGCAAGTGCCGTAACATAATGAGCGCAACGGAAATTCAACTGTTAAATGCAGGGGAGAGAGCGGAAGAGTATATCGCAAGCCTTCATGAGAGGGAGAACGTGTCTGATGACGTGACAGAAGAAGAAACGTGTCTACATGGAAGAGATAGGAGGCCGAGTTTTAGGGTTAGAATTTAAATGAGCTTTGGGTGCTTAAGATAAAATAAGATAGAAGGGGTAGATAACATTCCATCGGAATTCCTCAGATCAGTTGTGGACGTGGCAACATAATGACTATTCATGCTGGTGCGTAGAAATATGAGAGTGGCTATATACCGTTAGACTTTCGCAAAACTATCATCCACATAATTCCGAAGACTGCAAGAGCCGACAAGTGCTAGAACTACCACACAATCACCTTAACATGTCATACACCCAAGTTACTGACAAGAACAATATACAGAAAGATGGAAAACAGAATAGAGGATCTGTTAAGTGACTATCAGTTTGGATTTAGGAAAGGTAAAGGCACCAGAGAGGCAGTTTTGACATTGCAGTTTATAATAGAAGCAAGACTTAAGGAAAGTCAAGACACGTTTATAGAATTTACCGACCAAGAAAGAGCGTTCGCAAAGGTCAAATGGTGCAAGATGTTCGAAATGCTGCGAAAAGTAGGGGTGAGCTACAGGGAAAGGCGGGTAGTACATAATATGTTCAAGAATCAAGACGGAACATGATGACGGGAGCCCAAGAAAGAAATGCTCGGATTAAAAATTGTGTAGGACAGGGACGTAGATTTTCACCCTCATGGGAAGAAGCAATGAGAGAAATAAAAGAAATATTCAGTTGTGAAATGATATCAATGACAACGTTCGCCCATGGGTTTGCTATCCTCAGTGAAAGAAAATAGGACTTACAGGAATGAACAGTTTAATGAAATAGAATATGGGTTGAGAGTAAACCGAAGGAAGACGAAAGTAAACCTAATTATAAGTAGCAGAAATGAAAACAGCGAGAAATTCAACAACAGACTTGGTGGTCACGATGTAGAAGTCAAAGAATTATGCTATCTATTCAGCAAAATAATCCATGACGGACGGAACAAGGACGACAATAAATCTGACTATCGCTGGCAAAAATGGCATTCCTGGCCTAGAGAAATCTAGTATCAAACATAGGCCTCAATTGGAGGAAGAAATTTCCGAGAATATGCGTTTGGAGCACGGTATTGTGTGTTAGTGAAATGTGGTCTGACCCAAACGCGAATTGAAAAGAATGTAAGCATTTTAGATGTTATGCTACAGAAGAATATTGAAAATTAGGTGGACTGATAAACTAAGGAATGAGGAGGTTCTCCACAGAATCGTCGAAAAAATGAATGTACGGAAAACGCAGACCAAAAGAAGGAACAATGAGATAGGACATCTGTTGAGGCATGAGGGAATAGCTTCCATGGTAGTAGAGGCAGCTGTAGAGGTTAAAACCTGTAGAGGGTAACAAAGACTGGGATACATCCAGCAAATAATTGAGGACGTAGAATGCAAGTGCTTCTCTGAGATGAAGAGGTTGTCACAGAACAGGAATTCGTAGCGGGGCACATAAAATCAGTCATAAGGTTGGTGACCCCAAAAAATTTAATAGATGCCATCCAATATGACGCATACTGAAAAGGACTTTAATATTATAGTTTTAAAATGTCGCACGCACGTACTGACAGCTGTTCGTAGTTCAGTTTACCTCAGGATTAACAGTACTCATGTTAAAAATTCACACACTTCTATGATGGTGGCCACCTAGATTTGGATGGTTAGCCACAGCTTAGAATTCCTCGTTAATGTACGCACCTTAAAGAAGTGAATCGGCATTGTTTTCCTCAAGTCCGTAGCATTCAAATAAGCGATTTAACTTCACCTCTAAATTACAGCGAGTTCTGTTGATTGACAGGTTAACGAGCTGACTGCCAAGAAGACACCTAGACTGTCGACCAGCTTCTCGAAGAACAGTGACAGAGACAGGCCTACCAACAAAGGTCTTCCCAGTGACAACAGTAAGACGGACCTAACAGCACCTCTCCGTCTTTTCCGATGAATCCTGTCTCTGCTACAGCAACACAATGTTCAAACCAGCGTGTGTGACACCGAGGAAAAGAACGCTGTCAGACTGTAACCTTCTTCCTAAAAGCAATTGGTGTTATGGCAAGAGAGCACTGAGATCGCAACACAATCAGATCTGGTACATACAGCCTGTAATTTGCAAAGTAGGCATTATATTTATAACGTGTTAAGGGGTGACTATGTTCTAACATGGGCAGCCACGTGACGTTATCTGCAAGATAACGCAAGCCCGCTTGCTGTCCGTGTTATACTGACGACACGCGATAGAGAGAAAGTTCCAGTGTGGGCTTGGGCAGCACATTCCATGGATGTCTCATCTGCTGAATACATCTGATGGTTTCTGGCTCGCAGACTAATGCACTACCATTCACCAGCTACCAATGATGTAAAAGGGCGTAGGAATGGACGTTGGATCAGAGCACTCTCTTGTCCTGGGAGTGGGAAACTGCCCCAAGGCGGAAGAATCAGCAATGATCACCAGCATGAGGATGCGGAAGGCAATGGAAAGCATTGCATTAAAGACACATAACATGTATCCACAGGACATGTGGCCTGTAACTGAAAAAGTCTCATGATTGTCTCTCTAGATTCCGGAATAGCCCCCTATTCGGATCCCCGGGAAGGGACTGACGAGGGGCAGGTGACAATGAGAAATTATTGAATAACCAACGGAAGGATAATGTTCTACGAGTCGGGCATGGAATGTCAGAAACTTGGACGTGTTAGGGAAGCTATAAAACCTGAGAAGGGAAAGGCAAAGCCTAATTCTAAATATAGCAGGTGTCAGTGAAGTGAAATGGAAAGATAACAAGGATTTCTGGTCAGATGAATATAAGGTAATATCAAACGCAGGATTCATTATGAATAGGAAGATAGGGCAGAGAATGTGCTACTGTGAACAGTTCAGTGGTAGGTTGTTCTTATCAGAATCGACAGCAAACCAACACCGACAACGATAATTCAAGTATATATGCCTACGTCGCAAGCTGAAGATAAAGAGATAGAGAAAGTATATGACGATACTGAAAGGGTAACACAGTACATAAAGAGAGAAGAAAAACTTAATAGTAATGGGAGACTGAAATGCAGTTATAGGGACAGGAGTGGAAGAAAAGGTTAAGGGAGAGTAAGGGCTTGGGACAAGGAATGAGAGAGGAGAAAGAGGAGAGATAAGAGAGAGGAGAAAGACTAATTGAGTTCTGTAATGAATTTCACCAACTGATAGTAAATACTCTGCTCAGGAATCATAAGACGAGGAGATATACTTGGGTGATACAGGAAGCTTTCAGTTAGATTATATCATGGTCAGACAGAGATCCCGAAATCAGATACTGAATTTTAGGATGTACCCAGGAGTAGATACAGACTCAGATCACAATGTAGTAGTGATGAACAATAGGTTGAAGAGGTTGAATCAAAATTCAAAGAAATGGGATACGGAATTACTAAGGATTGACGAGATATGCTTGAAGTTCTCTAAGGATATAGATACAGAAACAAGGAAGTGCTCAGTAGCAGTAGCAACTGTACTCAGTTGAAGAGGAATGGACATCTCTAAAAAAGACAATCACCGAAGTTGGAAAGAAAAACATAGGTACAGAGAAGGTAACTGCAAAGAAACCATGGGTAACAGAAGAAATACTGCGGTTGATCGATGAAAGAGTAAGTCCAAAAATGTTCAGGGACATTCGTGAATATAGAAATACAAGTCACTGAGGAATTAAATAAATAGGAAGTGCAGGGAAATGCTAAGACAAGATGGCTGCATGAAAAATGTGAAGTAATCAAAAAAGAAATTATTGTCGAAAGGACTGACTCAGCATATAGGAAAAATCAAAACAACGTTCTGTGGGATTAAAATCAATGGTGGTAACATTAAGAGTGCAATGGGAATTCCACTATTACATGGAGGGCGGAGACCAGATAAGTGGGAAGGCTACACTGAAGGCCTCTATAAGGGAGAAGTTTTGTGTGATGTGATAGATTTATGCGATAGAACTCTGGAGTCGATTTAGAAAAGATAGTAGATCCGGTATTAGTATCAGAATTTTAGAGAGCTTTGAAGGACTAAAAATGAAATAAGGCAGAAGGGATAGATGACGTTCCATTAGAATTTCTAAAATCATTGTGTAAAGCAGTACAAAACGACTGTTCACGTTGGTGTGTGAAACGCATGAGTCTGTAAGAAGCATGAGTCTGGAGAGATACCATCTGACTTTCGGAAAAATAGCATCCAAATAATTTCGAAGACTGCAAGAGCTGACAAGTGTGAGAGTTATCACACAATCGGTTTAATAGCTCATGCGTCAAAGGCACTTACAAGAAAACCATACACAAGAATGGAAAAGAAAGTTGAAGGTGTGTTAGATGACGATCAGTTTGCCTTTTAAAAAAGGCAAAGACACCAGAGAGGCAATTCTGACGTTGCGGTTGATAATGGAAGTTAGACTAAAGAAAAATGAATCACGTCCATTGGATTTATCGACTTGGAGAAAGCGTTCGACGATGCAAAATGGTACAAGGTGTTCCAAATTCTGTGAAAAATATGGGTAAGCCATAGGGAGAGACGGGTAATATACAAGAGCCAAGAAGAAATAATATAAGTGGACGACCAGAAACGAAGTGTTCGGATTAAAAATGGTGTATGATAGGAATGCAGTCTTTTGCCCTACTGTTCAGTCTATACATCGAAGAGGCAAATGATGAAAATACAAGAAAGGTTCAGGGGGAGGATTAAAAATCACGGTGAATGGATATCAATGATACGATTCGCTGATCATTCTGCTATCCTGAGTGAAAGTGAAGAAGAATTACATGATCTGCTAGATGGAATGAACAGTCTAATGAGAACAGAATGTGGATTGAGAATAAATCGAAGAAAGGCGCAAGTAATGAGGAGTAACAGAAATGAGTCAATCGGGAAACTTAACATCGGAATTGATGGTCACGAAGTAGATGAAGTTAAGGAATTCTGCTACCTAGACAGCAAAATAACCAATGACGGACAGAGGAAGGAGCACATCAAAAGCAGACTCGCACTGGCAAAAGGGCATTCTATGCCAAAAGAAGTCTACTGGTATCAAACACAGACCTTAATTTGAGGAAGAAATTTCTACGAATGTAAGTTTGGAGCACAGCATTGTATGTCAGTGAAACATTGGTTGTGGCAAAACCGGAATAGAAGAGAATCTAAGCATTTGGGATGTTGTACTATATTCGAATGTTGAAAATTAGCTGGACTGATAACGCAAGGAATGAGACAGTTCTGCGCAGAATCGTAAGGGAAAGGACTATATGGAAAACACTGGATAGGATGGTAGGACATCTGTTAAGACGTCAGGGACTGACTTCCATGGTATTAGAGGGTGCTGTAGAAGGTAAAAACTGTAGAGGCAGACGGAGATTGGAATACATCCAGCAAATAACTGAGGACGTAGCTTACAAGTGCTACTCTGAGATGATGAGGTCGGAACAGGAGAGGATTCGTGGCGGGGGCATCAGACCAGTCACAAGACTGATGACTTAAAAAAAAAAGAAGAAATGAAGACTGGTGAACACTGCCACTGGACTAGAACCAGTCATCCAAGCTAGTTTTACTTGATTCCCAGTCAGCTTAAAGCCATTGTCACAGCCAAAAGTGGGTACTCAGATTGCTAACTTGCGTACTTTGTGTACCCCCAAATCACTTAGACATTTAATCATGTAATCTACTGTACTGCATACGTCGAATGATGGTTCATTAATTGGTACACTTTCTGGTGTTGTAATTTTAATGATTAACCTTGCATTATCGTAGATCTAATTTCATAAGAAAAGCTAAGCTACATTTCATCAGTATTTACACCTGCTGTAAACCACTACAAAATACACTGGAAAAAAGTAGATGATCACGGTATTATTCACAAACAACTATAAAACGGAGACCATCATCAAGTCATCTACCGGGACATTATTCGAGTCCCAGCAGTACAAAGATATACGCAAAAGGGATATATAATTCTGATGGTAATGTCGTTTCAGGCATCGGTATACTTTAGTTCTAGTTCGTACATCACAGAAGCTGCTTTTTATTTATGTTGGCGGGCCTGGGGGGGGGGGGGGGAAGGGGGGGGCGAGAGAGAGACAGAAACTAACGCTTTGACGCTTACTCTCCTAGCGAAATTGCTGAGTCTTTTGCAAGAAGCAACAGTCATTAATCGCGGTGAATTCAAACTAGTTCATGATATATTTATATTGAGCGCTTTCTTCTACAGACTTTGCCACAAACGTCAGAAGTATCATATTGGTTTGTTTATTTCATGTACCAAGATGTATCGCTTTTTGCTTCTGGCTTCCGTAGTGCAAGTATTAAGCGTTGCTTCAGAATAAAAAAAAATGCTTTAAGTAAAAATAAATGGAGGATCTAAATAGATCTAGTTTGAAAGAAGGTTAGAAATCCGTATTTCGTGAACACTAACGCAATACGTTACGATACAACGAGAAGACGACAGTACAAATACCAATGTAGTCACAGAAACGGTTGATATAATTTAGTATCTGCTGCAGTTGACGACAATGTATAGATGTACTGTAAGTGAGTTTACAATCAGTATGTGTATTTTTAGCATTCTAACTCTGAGGACTGTTCACTTGAGTAATAGGGACATGCATTCGGAGAAGTGCCGCGAGAGATAAAATAATCAAATGAATAAGGGATTAGGCAGGTATGGATTAAGTAACTATGAATGTAATGAAAATGAACTGTAAATCATCGATTCTTACAAACAGAAGAATGTTCAGTATAAATACCAATGACATAATTTGTTCTGTTCCAACAGGTAAGAATAGACTTAATGTAAGCAGGGTTGATTAAATTATAAAACATGAAGGGGGCACATGTATGCGGCTTTTTGAAGACGGAAATGCATGGAGAAATATGGAGGAAACATTTGTTTAGCAGTGGTGTACGTTGGATTATGATTATCTCTGAAAGCTATCCTCAACGAAAGTCTGGCGTTTGGAACTGCTTTATTTTCCGTTTAAATACAGAATGAGGGATTTAAATACATTTATGAATTGGATATAACAGTAAATAATATTATTCAGCAAACACATCACATGTGCGGAGGACTACATTAGAAATTTATAATTCGTTAACCGTTAATATCAGAAGCTCTTTAAATCATTCATACAAATGTTGATGTCTGCTCTGCTTTTACCGAAAATATGCCGCTGTTTTTTCGACACAAACAAATATTTTTAGTTTTTAACGACACTATAATCTTGATATCTTTTAAATTCTTATTGTGGAATTCTGCGTTACAGACTGGCACATAAAACGCGCCAGTCGATAATTAGCTGTGCAGTGCACGCATGTTTTAAGCTAAATTGATGCTAGGATGAATAACATTTCGTACATCGTTTAATGGCGTCTGCTTGCACATATATTCTCAACTCTGACATTAATAGTGTCGCAGAGAAGCAATTTCTTATTTTCAACACAAACCGTTGTTCACGTTTAGTACTCTGGAAACCAATACTGTTCCCCAACTGCTAGCAGATATCTTCTTTTCTTTTTTTACGAAAGACTAAGTACGTACCTCCACACCCACGGTTATTATCATGTTTGTTCGTTAGTTAGATTCGGAATTATCTGTCTCGAGAGAAAAAGCAACATCACTTACTTCTTGCAGACAAGGTCGCAAAGCTAAATTTTTGGGCTCAGTATTACGGGGGCGTGCTGGAAAGTAATGGCACCAAGTTTTTTTCTTTTTCTTTTTTTTCTTTTTTGGAAAATTAAAAGAAACTTCATTAACCTTCTGCATCTTTATTCTTCACGTCCACGTAATTGCAGCCCTATGCCGGTAGACGACTCCAGCAGCATAGCAGTGTGTAATGTACTCGTAGCTACGACGGTGCGTGAAAAACAGCGTGCTGTAATAGAGTTTGGATATCAAGGAGTTCGTCCTTGTATGAAAAACCCTCCCCTTCAGTATGACAATAACAAACCACACACGAGCATTATGTGAATCGATCTGACGCCGTGGGTTCACTGTCAACCGTCAACCTCCATACAGTCGCGCTTTGACTCCATCCGATTTTCATTTGTTTCCAAAACATAAAGAACACTATTGAGGGCTTCACTTTGACAATGATGAGGAACTGCAAGCAGAGGTGAGATTGTGGCTCCGTCAACTGATCTCTCGTTGGGAGAAATGTGTTCGTCGCTACCCTACCATGTTGAGAAATAAATATATAGACATGAAGAATAAAGACGCAGAATATAATAACGATTGTTTTATTTTAAAGGCTTTAAGAGTTTGGGTGTAAAAAAAGAGGCATTACTTTCGAGCAAGCCATCGTATATAAGTTAGTGTGGTAACAATATACCGTTGAATTCTATCTTTAATACATAATTTAGCCCATACTGCGTAGTAAAGTTGGCAACGCCCAGGGAAATTACAATTATTTAATTATCAAGCACCATTTGAGCGTTTGTTGACCATCATTTTCCCATCCATTCATATCCAGGATAATAGCAGTCAATTTACCAACTGACCATCGTTGCCACACGTAATAGTATCTGGGGATAATGGCTATGACCTACAAAATTGCCCTAGCATGACGATATCACTTTTCAGAGCTAGAAATTAAACGGAACTACGCGGAACTATTCGGAAGTATTGGGAACTTTCCCAGCGATGTAATGGAGATAACGCGAAGACTTGTATGTATGCTTGTCTGGGGTTATGGTAGAAACCGTATAAATTGACCATATTTGCCCCACCTTGGCAACGGGTGTGTTTCATCTACCACTGCCTTGTGCTCTTAGCCTTATCAGCGTGAGGTGGGAAACATTTTCTACTGCAAGACAAAATTACTATCCTTGGATGAGGTCTCTATAATGTTTACGTGACTCTGAAAGTGTAAGAATCATTGTTTCTTGCCTATGTGAATGTGTATTATTACTGTTCAGTATGCTACTCCGACCAAAGTGTCATGTAGTTTTCACCGTGTGACTGCAGAAGATGACACATATTTTGAACTGAAAGCATTGGATCTCTATAATGTTTGAATGAGTTCGATATTGGACAAGTTTTTACTAATTTAGGTGTGGGAATAACATTGTTTACTGTACTAATCCACACTGACAAACTTCAAGGTGCAAGGTGGATCAGCAATAGTGCTTATGTGCGTTTTACATTGTTATAGAACCAATTTTTGTATAAATTTAATGCGTGGTATTCATGCACGGTACAAATATTGAACTACACTCGTCTTCTAACATATAATTTACCTCACGTAGTGCCAGTATGTGAGTCATGTGTATTTCAGTAAGTAAAAAAAAAAATAATTTGATTGTGGAAATATTTAAGCTGAAGATCTATTGTGCTTGCAAAGTGTGGTAGAACAGTAAACTTTGAGTAAGTTTATCAGTAGTGCACACATGCAAGCCACGTGTATTTTTAATGATAGAACAATTTAATTAAATCATTAGAGCCAGGTGTGTTTTGTACTTACATTCATTCACATTTAGAGAAATAATTTTTTTTTACTGCAAAGAGCAAATTTTCATTTGCAGTCAGATAACTGTAATTATACTTGCATATTACGCCAAGCAGCCTCTGTGTGTGTGTGTATGTGTGTGTGTGTGTGTTTACGTCATGTATATTGACTAGATTTTGGTGTTATTTAGTTGTTGACTCTGCACTCTGTAAACATTTCAGAAACCGTGATAAATATTTCAGTATTCTTCTAAAGTTCATTTTGTATGTAACCTCTATTACTGCTAGTTCAAATGCGAATAGACATCAGTATTAGGCTGTTGAAGGTATTAATCATGTATTGTAGTGTAGAACATGATGAGCTACTTTCTCCTCCCTGAACCAGGGCTTACTAATGTGAAATGATACAGAAAACTTGTAGAAACGCTAGCTGACCTCAATTCGTTTAATAAGACACCAGTTACATATCCTCAGATTGAAATGACAATGTCCTTCACATATTTTTGCCGTGGAGATACCATTGTAACCTTTAAGAAACATCACAAAACAATATGTAGATAGGGAATATTTAATTCGAGGGTGCACTGGGTCTAGCACCAAGTGTTGGCCTAAAAAATTGTAATTATTTACATTCTTGCAGTACCTGGCAGTAATTCAGGCTGCCTGCTTGATTGTGTGCTCGACTGCTTAGCATTGTTACGAAATTGAAAAAATTTGCTTGTTTTTACATGCATATAACACCTACCGATTTCTGTCCCCTTCTGGCAATTCCTTTGTGGTGTGTTTTTTTTTCTGTTTCTTGTTTTACATGTATTCCCTCGATATCTAGGTTTAACAGTTGGGCCACGTATTATAATGCAAAGGTTGCCAGCGAACTGCTATCAAGCACAAAGAATGAGATATGAAATCCCTGAAAATTCAAAAAAAAAAAAAAAAAAAAAAAAAAAAAGAAGAAGTTTATAATATCTAATACTAGTGTTCTCTTCGCATCTGGTAGAGATTTTCAACTTCTCATATACGATTTACGCCATGTGGTTAACTATTATTATGTGATAAATATGTCTACAATGCGCGTCTAAATCTGAAGCTGGTTGCATAAAACAAAAAAATTGCTATTTACGCAGAGGTGCCAAAAGCTGTGCGATAGCGATATCCACATATACAGATGGCGTGCACGAAGCATGAAACGGCGGTGCATTGGCGGAGCTGTCATTTGAACTCAGGTATGAATGTGAAAAGATTTACGACGTAATTATGGCTCCGCAACGGAAATTAACAGACTTTGAACACGGAACGCAGATGAAGCTAGACGCATGGGACAATTCATTTTGGCAATCGCTGGGGTTTCAATATTACGAGATCCATAGTGTCAAGAGTGTGTCTAAAATGCTAATTACAGGCATTACCCTTACCAGGGATAAAGCAATGGCCGACGGCCTTCACTTAACGACCGAGAGCAGTCGTATTTGCGTAGAGTTGTCAGTGATAACAGACAATCAGCAATGTGTGAAATAGCTGCAGATATCAATCTGGAAAGTACGACGTGTTAGGACAGTGCAGCGAAATTGGCGTTAAGCCATTCTACACGCTGACATAACGCTCCTGTGGTCAAAAGTATCCGGACACCCCCCAAAATATACGTTTTTCATATTTGGTGCATTGTCCTACCGCCTACTGCCAGGTACTCCGTATCAGCTATCTCAGTAGTCATTAGACATCGTGAGAGACCAGAATGGGGCGCTCCGCGCAACTCATGGGCTTCGAACGTGGTCAGGTGATTGGGTGTCACTTGTGTCATACTTCTGTACGCGAGATTTCTACGCTCCTAAACATCCCTACGTGTACTGTTCTCGATGTCATTATGAAGTGGAAACGGGAAGGGACACGTACATCACAAAAGCGTACAGGCCGACCTCGTCTGTCGACTGACAGGGACCGCCGACTGTTGACGAAGATCTTAATTTGATTAGGCAGACTTGTACCCAGACCATCATACAGGAATTCCAAACTCCATCAGGATCCATTGCAAGTACTATGACAGTTGGGCTGGAGGTGAGACAACTTGTACTTCATGGTCGAGCGATGCTCATTAGCCACACATCACGCCGGTAAACGCCAAACGACGGCTCACTTGGTGTAAGGAGCGTAAACATTGGACGATTGAGCAGCGGAAAAACGTTGTGTGGAGTGAAAAATTACGGTACTCTATATGGTGATCCGATGGCAGGGGTATGGAGAATGCCCGGTGAACGTCATCCGTCAGTGTGGGTAGTGCCAACCGTAAAATACGGAGGCGGAGGAGTTACGGTGTGGTCGTGTTCTTAATGGGCGGGGGGTGGGGGGGGGGGGGGCTTGCAGCCTTTGATGTTTTGCGAGGCACTATCACAGCACAGGGCTATATTAATGTTTTTAAGCACCTTCTTGCTTCCCGCTGTTAAAGAGCAATTCGGCTATGGCGATTGCATCTTTCAACACGATCGAGCACCTGTTCATAATGCACGGCCGGTGGTGGAGTGGTTACACGACAATAACGTCCCTGTAATGGACTGGCATGCACAGACGCCTGACCTGAATCCTGTCGAACACCTTTGGGATATTCTGGAACGCCGACTTCGTGCCAGGCCTCACCGACCGACATCGATACCTCCCCTCAGTGCAACACTCCGTGAATAATGGGCTGCCATTCCCAAAGAAACCTTCCAAAACCTGATTGAACGTATGCCTGTGAGAGTGGAAGGGGACAGGTTTGTATCAGTCGGTGGTCATAATGTTCTGACTGATCAGTATACTTTTCGACACTGGAAATGTGATACACACACAGCTTTAAAGTCTCTCAGATGATGACATGTATTGTCGAAACTGGTTGCGGCATACCCAGTTTTGTGGAAGCTTTTAGTGCTGTACGTAAAAAGAAAAGAAAAACAAATTGTGGGCATTAAGTGGTTGTTCTGGGGGAGGAGGCCAAACAGCGAAGTCACTGGTCTCATCTGATAAGGGAAGGATGGAGAAGGAAGTCGGCCGTGCCCTTTTCGAAGGAACCATCCCGGCATTTTCCTGAAGAGATTTAGGGAAATCACGGAAAACCTAAGTCAGGATGGCCGGTAGCGGGATTGAACCGTTGTCCTCCCGAATGCAAGTCCATTGTGCTAGCCACTGCGCCACCTCGCTCGGCGTGGGCATTAAGGTCCGCCTATTATACAACTATTCTTTTGAATACCCATTCATTCGGTCTTCTCAGGCCCAAAATACTGTATGTATCCTGATTTTATTTTATGTAAAGAGTAGAAGTATTTTTAAAAAATGTTTCGAAGTAATGAATATTTCTACTTCTGTGTTGTTTTGTCAGGCCGCCGTAACAACATGAAGGAAACGACTAGAGCGATAATACTGTAACTACCGATGTCGTTAGCTCTCGTGTTGTAACAAGCTTAGGAGGCATATTATGTGACTCTTTCTCGTACATGTTCTTCACATTAACTTTGCTTCTCCATTCTTTGCTGTGGTCAACAGTATGTTGATATCAATTGGGGTAGATGTAAATATTTAGCAACATATTCCCTGTTTCCGTCACAGAACTTTTTAAACAAATTCAAAATGGAAAAAAATTGGGTTCTTTTAGTGTGGAGGAATTCAAAAACATCCTTCTGAAATATTTTCAAGGCAATCTTGGCATCAGACATAACCTCCAAATCCAGTACTCATATGATTCAACTTCCCTCCTGTATTCACAGAATTCGGATTCGGATTTCAGAATGAGAAGCGACGGAACAACGCTAGCTGCGTAGAAATAGAAATTACATTACAGTTTACACGCATGGACGATTACCTGTTAGCTGACACCAAGTAACATCGCTTTGCAGCTATTTTTGAACGAGGGTCACGTGCATTCAAGTAGTATGGCTCTTTCAAGTTCGTCCAAGAGCTGGAGACTGAAATTACGCTCGTGCGAGCTCGACCTACGCAGGGATACATTTCTGATTCATCCACCGGAAAATTTACTTGCTGAATCGTCACTCTGTATATTTGAATGTGTTTCTTACTTCAGTTATGATAAAGTTAATGTTGATGTTAACGAGCGTCAGTTTCCGACATAATGCTGTCTTCATTAGGAGTGCCTTGAATGTTATAGCAATGTACTCGTTTTTCTTGAACATATTATAGCATTGATTTCCACCTAGAATTTTTATATGCATCGTACGTTTTCAAAAAATCTGAGTACTTGAGTGTCAACTAAGAAAATTTTCAAGTTTTCTCGAGTAATTCAGCAAAATGAGGTATAAGTGCTTCCTCTTACAAAAACATCCGGATCGCCTTTTTTCTGAGACTATCAGCGGGAGCTTGGTACCAACTTTCCAGTTAGCTTGCAGGCTGCGTAATATACTACCCGCTGAATGGTATTGCATCATGTCGCACCTAGTGATATGGTGAGCACTTTTCGGAATTAGGGGCAGTCATGGAAAATTCTACCACGATATTACTGCACTTGGCCGTTATCGAAAACACTTAGTGGCGTTACAGTAAATAAGTACGCTGATGACAAAGGAAAAGCCATCGCACTGCCAATGTTTTCAGGCCAGTTTTGCATATACTGTCGACCCCGATCACCCGCTGACTCACGGGAAGCCGAGCCAAGCAACCTTACTTCTAGGTGCAATAATACTGTGATCTACTAATTGTTTTCTGACGGTTACCGAATGATCTGAATTAGAATGTCTGTTTTTGTGGAAATATCAGAGAAAATAAAGCTTTTATTGTTCACATGCCACTGCCTCTGTGTGATCACTTACAGGCCTGCACTCCTCCGTGCGCGCGCGCGTGCGTGCGTGTGTGTGTGTGTGTGTGTGTGTGTGTGTGTGTGTATTTTAGCTTCATTAGAATGCCGTTTTATTTAGGCATAAGACATGAAACAATTCACTACTTCGAATAGCTCTGGTGATTCCGAAGACTTACACGCCCGAAAGCTAAGTTTTCAGGTAGTAACTTCAACTGCAGCGGGAAACTGTGTTTGTAATTCCTCGTTGTTTGCAAACCTGTTTCACAATGGGCAGTCTTCCGGTCAATTTGTTTCGGCAAACATTCCGGTGTTTGCTCCTCATTTATGCGATTTATGGAAAATAGGGCCCAATAATTATCTCTACATCTCGATGGCTGTTGACTTGTTATGCGCTGTGAACCTGATGTTTACCTCCCGTCAACCGTGCTATTGTTCTGCGAGGCTTAAGAGGATTACCCACGCCTGAAAGCTCTGTTTTCGTGTTGGCCGACTCGTATTCAACGGATGTTGACCGTCAGATTTTTTAACGATTTTGATTATATTGCTTTTCCATACAAATAACATACACATTAAAATTAACAAATAAACTGCGTCAACGATTTTTATAATAAATATACGTAGAATAAAAAAAAGCACTGAAATACTGTATTACTACCTGTTGAAATATTATTATGTTCTGCGTACGGATTTGATGTAATGCGAAATTAGTAACGAATTGTAAGACACGTGCCTGTTCTCCGCAGAACTAAATCTATGTCTAGAGTAGTTATAATCATGTCACCTACTGTTGGGTTTACAGTGTACCAGCCACTTCAGCCAGTCGCTGTGGCTGATCGATTCTAGGCGCTTCAGTCCGGAACCGCGCTGCTAATATGGCCGTAGGTTCGAATCCAGCCTCGGGCATGGATGTGTGTGATGTTCTTACGTTAGTTAAGTTTAAGTAATTCAAAGTCTAGGGGACTGATGACCTCAGATGTTAAGTCCCATAGTGCCTAGAGCCATTTGAGCCAACCAGCCACTTCTCAACATTAGAATTACCTCTGATAGTTTGATAAATGTGTGAGTATTCTTCTTATTAGAATGAACGTCTTTAATTCTAGTGTAGCGGTCACTATAGATTTTGTGTGTGATAGGCAATATGTGTCTCATGAGTTCCAGTATTAGGGGACGGTACGAGTAATTTTCATTGTGGAAATAACATCAACAAGTTAGCGTCTGGCACAGTAACATTCAAATTTTCAATACGGAAAACACTCTGTGTTTTTTAAACATTTGAGCTAAGTGTCTCAGCGAAACCAGATAAACAGTATTCAGTTATAGCCCAGATTAGACTAATTTTTTAAATAAGTAATTATTTATGACATCTGCAATTGAAGTTTAGGTCACTAGATTCATGTGATCCTTGACTTACGTAGTTCGAGACACTGACTTGTAAATATTAGACCACAGTGGTAGGCTCACATGTCTTAATACAAGTTCTTTTCAGAATGATCTAGAATCTTTGTGCATGTTCTGCAGTACTATTTAAATATTTTTATAGAAAAATACTAAGCAATTAAGAATTTATTTTCTAAAAACTTGGATAGGAATCGGTGAAAATAACTAAGTCATTGTTAGTTGGCCGGGTTCTCTGACAGTGTAGCATTGATAAAGGAATTAAAAAATATAAAAGAATGACCATACGTTTTGTCATTGGCTTCATTTAGTAAGCACGGGAGTGTAGCAGATCGGTTGATCAACCCTGCTGGCAAATGATACTAGAGAAGTGCTGCACACCACGAAGATGATTACTGATGTAATTACGAGATTATATGTGATGGGAAACGTATTTTCAAGAGAAAGAAATTCACAAATTGAGCAAGTCAGCCGCACGGGGTTTCCGCGTGGTCTTCGGTGTCTTGTCACAGCCGACGCGGCTCCCCCCGTCGGAGGTTTGTGTTCTCCCTCGACCGTGGGTGTGGGTGTGTCGTTCTTAGCGTAAGTTAGTTTAACAAGGGGAGACCACGACATTTGGAACGCGGATTTACTGCAAACTTCGTACATTCGTAGTATTCCATTAGGACAACGATATGTGTAAGCAGTAGCGCGTACTCCTCACGCGTTATTGAGAAAATTGCATGATAATTTAGGTCGTCAAATATATACCTGTGCGTGGCCATTTTTACCATGAAGCGGCGGCAGCCGAGTGGTATTCCCGCGTCGCACGTCGGGCGACTATGTTGTGCTATTAGTTCCGCCTCTACCGTAGCGCTGCATGTTTTCCTCGTGTTCGTTTAGTGTCGATACAATTAAAGTCACTTTCTGATCAGGTGCATTTTGACAGCGAATTAATTGTGTTTTTTGTTAAGTTTCTTGGCCCGCTACAGGTTGATAGGATACTTTCTCGTCACGGTTGTTAGGTACCCTTTAAGCACCGTGTTGGTTTCACTAGTATGGTTCTCTTGACAAATGCAGAAGTGGTATACACGAGTGTCCGGATGTTTAACCTTCCGCCCGAGGTAGACGACTGTTTTCTGAGGCCCATTTTGCTTCCTTATGGGGAAATACGCCATATTCGAAAGTAACGCTGGTCTGCTCAGCACTGCTTACAGGTCTATAGTGGTATTCGGTCGGTGGAGATGGTGGTCAAAAAACATATTCCTTCTCATCTACAGGTATGTGGTTGTAGGGTCCATATTACGTACATTGGCCAAAAAGGAACATGTTATTATCGTAATCAAACCGGTCATTTCCACACTAATTGCCCGCAGCGTGTGATGATATTAAAACCTACATACGAACAGCGTAAAAATTGACATTATCTGATCTTCTCCCTCAGGGATCTCAGACTGAATCGCTCCCTCTTACTGAGGGACGCAGTGATCCCTTGACCGACAACGCCCGTGATTTTCCCCCGCTATACTTGCGTCGGGATGTTGATGCCGTTAATTCCGATGTGCCCGCCATGATTTCTCACAACAAGCGTCGCCGAACACAGGATGACGCGGCAGATGAACCGTCCGTAAGCCGGCCGCAGTGGCCGAGAGGTTCTAGGCGCTTCAGTCCGGAACTGCGCGACTGCTGCGTTCGCAGGTTCGAATCTTGCCTTGGGCATGGATGTATGTGGTGTCTTTAGGTTAGTTAGGTTTAAGTAGTTCTAAATTCTAGGGGACTGATGACCTCAGATGTTAAGTCCCATAGTGTTCAGAGCCATTTGAACCATCTTTTTGAACCTTCCCTATTGGCTCGCCCTTCCGATGGGCCTCCAGTATGGAACCGCGAGACCGCTACGGTCGCAGGTTCGAATCCTGCCTCGGGCATGGATGTGTGTGATGTCCATAGGTTAGTTGGGTTTAACTAGTTCTAAGTTCTAGGGGACTAATGACCTCAGAAGTTGAGTCCCATAGTGCTCAGAGCCATGTGTTAACCATGTGGCCTCCAGTAAAGGACCCCCTTTCTCAGTCTGAAATCGTGGATGAGGACGCCACAGGCGCTTTCACACCTGTGCAAAAGATCGCTAAAATCTTATCGGGCGTTGTTCCTGTTGTCGAGGCCGCCCCTTCGGAGACGCCCGTGAAGGAACCTGTTCCCGGTTCCCACGTGTCTTCCCCGGTTCTCTCGGACACTTCTCCTGTGGACTCTGTTTCCCATCTCGCTTCTGCGACTTCTGTTACCCTCTCTGGGTCACAGTCTTCTCCCATGAAACAACTGATTGATTTTCAAGAGCCATTGGATCCCGTTGTTATTCACCAACCGTCCCTCCGTGAACCCATGTCTGCGGACGAGTGGGATGTAGAGGCGTCTCCCTCGCAATATGAAACGGAATACCTACATGATGCTCCCACGCGACCGAACGCGGCAGCGTCGGAGCCACAGTAGAATACGTAAACAGCCACAGAGAGCCGCGTCACGGCCGAAGAAAAAGCAGTGGGAAGATGAGGGTTCTGTTTCGTAGTTCTTTTCTCTCTGGTTGGGTGACTGATTCTGGTCTGGTTACTTGTGTGTTGCTCCTTCAACTGACGGATCTCTACCGTTCTTTGTTCTTCTTTCTGGGTTGAAGTTCCATGCAAGCATACACATTTCTTGCTCTGAATATTAACATAATATGTTCTGAGCTTCGTCTCGCAGCTTTGCGACAGTTTATATATCAAGCTGGGGCAGATGTTGTTTTCTTACACGAAGACGTACTCGACCAGTTTTCAATTCCTGGGTTCTCAACCTTTTTTAATGTACCTTCCGAACTTTTTACAGGCACTGCTTTGTTTTATAGGGAAGGCATTCCGTTGATGGATTTCGAAGTACTCGACAGTGGCAGGGGGATCGGGTGCACGTTTTGTGATCTCAGTTTACTCCTTCCTTATGCCCCTTCTGGCACAGGTCGTAGTACCGCACCTTCGAGTTGTGATAAATAAGAAATCATTTACCTGCTTCGTAAATCCCCGACAAAGATTATTTTAGGTGGACACTTCAATTGTGTTCAACGGCCGGTGGATCAGTCTCCTAATTTTAATTTCAGTAAAGAACTCGACGACCTGGTGCGCTCCTTGCGCCTGCGTGATGTGTGATTTCTCGCTATCCTACACTTGTGCGACATACATACTTTACTCCCACGTCTAGCAGTCGCCTCCATCGCTTTCACCTTTCCGGTTCCTTGTGTGGGCAACTTCTGGATGTTGATGTGATACCAGCCTGTTTTACTGATCATTGCGCCGTAGCCGTCACGTTTAATTAGGAGCGGCAATCGTGAAATTGTTCCGTCCTCCCTGACTGCTCAATATAGCCTGTTTGCAAGATACCTCTCTTGGTGTCGTCCTGGAGGACGACGTATGGGTTCGTTGTTCTCGTGCTATGGACCGGTACTCGTCCCTTGTGGCATGGTGGACACTACATGTTGAACCACAAATGCGTAGGGCTCTCATGCATTTTGGAGCTGCGAAGGTGGCAGACGACCGACGAACGCAAGAATTTTACAACTCAGTCTTACGTAAAGTGTACGATAGTGCTACGCTTGCTCACCTACGGGTTACTGATGTACAGCGCATCAAAGCCAAATTGCTGCAGCTCAAACGCATTCAAATGGAGCGACTGCGGGCGAGGTCTCAACCACGTTCCCTTTTACAAGACGAATTGACGTCACTTTACTATCTAGTCCGTTTACGGGCGCGCCGGAAACGTGTGTGCCTTGCCTCCCTCACATCCGCTGACGGCCGCATGTTCACCTCTCACCGTGACATTTCCGATTTTATCTACACCTATTTTACTGAACTGTACGATACCCATGTCCCCGCTGAAAACTCTCTCAACGAATTCACATCCTTGCTACATCGCGTCGTCACTCCTCAATTAAATGACGCCTTTCTTTGTCCCTTTCACAAGGATGTAGTTACAGGATCTCAGTCCCGCAAGTCGCCTGGATTACGCCTGGATTAGACGGTATTCCTAAGGAGTTTTATGTTCAATTTTGGACGCTCATTGGTTACACCTTAACGTCAATGGTAAATGAATTGATGCGGGGAGTCTCACTTCCTGCTCCTTTTCAGGAAGGTAAACCGGTCCTCCTCCCGAAACCCACTGGTCGACATGCGATTGATTCCCTCCGTCCTATTACTCTCCTTAACTTTGATTATAAAATTGTCGCTCGAGCAATTAATATCCGTCTCTCTAAGTTGCTCGATACCATTATTGCCGCCCACCAAAGCTGTGTGCTTGGACGCACGGTACTGACTTCTGTTCTCGAATGTCGCCATGTAATTTCGGTGGCGGCTGCCGCTAATATCCCAGGGGCTTTGCTTTTTCTTGATTTCCAAAAAGCGTTTGATTGTGTCAGACATGATTTTTTAGCGAGAGTACTCACCGCTGGCGGCTTTAATAATGATGTTCGACAGGTCTTAACACGCCTCTTTACCAGTATCAGCGCCTTGGTGATTGTGAACGATCACCCTACCCCCCCCCCCCCCTCCCTTCCCGGATATCGATCAGACGGGGTTTACCCAGGGAAGCCCCTTATCCATGTCCCTTTTTGTCTTGTTCTTAGAGCCCTTACTTCGCCTCCTCGCCATGCAGTTACGTGGCTGGGCTATGTTGAGGGAAATTTTTTCGGTCCGTGCATATGCCGATGACGTCATGGTTTTAGTATGAGATGTCGAGGACACACCGAGGATTAAGGATACCTTGTATTCATTTCGTAAATGCACGTTCCTACCATTGAGAGGCTTCGATCATGTCGTCGTTCCTTGGGTGACGGTCGTCAATTGCCATAAGACCTTAGGGATCTTAGTGGATCGCAATCCGATCAAAATGGCGACTCTCAATTGGCGTGAGGTTACGAGCCGTGTTCTCGGGGCGATCCTTGAACATGAACGCTGTTCCCTTAGCCTCCTTCACAAGGTACGGGTTTTAGAGACCTATGTCCTCAGTAAAGTGTATTACGTTGCGCAGGTCTTCCTTCTTCGCGCGATGATGGCCCGCAGACTGAAACAGCTGTCTAGTCGATTCCTATGGCACCGCCATATCTTTCGTGTCCAGTATGATGTCGTGGCCAGGCCTCGAAAGCTTGGAGGATTGGGTCTTTCCCATATCAAAGTGAAGACATCCATCTTATATGCCCGTCGCAATGTTTTAACCTGTACGCGGGCTCCGCATTCAGTTATCTCTCGTTTACTTCCCCGCCTCCGGCCGGTCAGTCTGACCCAGTCTGATGTTGGACGGATTAATCCTAAATTTCGATACCTTCGTGAATACTTTCTAATTATAGGTATCCTAGGTGCTGATATACTTTCTATGACCCATATTAATACCAGCATACTATCACTCCCCGTTGGGGTGCACCATGTCCCCTTTCTTCTTTTGAACTTGATTCCCCGTCAACGTCTTGTAAAACGGTCTGGTCTCATCTTAGTCTTCCTATATTGCCGATGTAGATTGTTTCAAAGTGGTATAAGGTCATTCACCGTCTGATACCTACAAGTGATCATCTTTTTCGTATTGCCCTTAGTCCGACTGATCAGTGTGAGAAATGTCATCAAACTGACACCTTACTTCACAGGCTTGTTGCTTGCGGGCGGGAACATTGGCTCTGGGTCCGCCGTCAATTAGCTTTCCTTACTCGAGGGCCTGAAACTGCTTTCCCAGACGACATCTTCCTACATCCGGACATATCCTTTTTTCCTCAGACGAAAACGAACATGATTGCCTGGCTCTTGGGTTACTATGTTCACTATGTTGTTGAAGGTGGAAATGACCCAGATCCCCGCGTTTTTCACCGTTATCTGTCAACTGCGCATTGGAAATGGCAGCGGTTGCCACGATACCGAACGCTTTCTGCGAATATGCTTTTTCTTGTGTTTAACCGTCAGTGCGTTGGTTAAGTTCCCCTGTGGTGCCTGTTTCTTCCCTGAGCTTGGGTCCCCTCCCTTGTAGCATTGTTTTGTCACTTTTTTCTCTTCGATATGTGTATCACAACAAAAAAAGACAAGAGGGGTGGGATAATGTGTTTGTCTTCCGTTCAGAATTTAATAATTTTTTGGGCTTGACCGAATTTGTTGATTTTCTTTTTGCAGCTGATATTAAATGATGATTTGACTCTGGTTGTCTAATTTTCATGAAAATATCAAGTCAATCGGATAATAAAAAAAATAGTTAGCGTTCAAACACCGCAATCGCTGGATCGAGTCTCGTTCGTCAGTTTTTTTTTTTTTCAATACACTCATTTTCTTTACTACTTGTATTGCAATTGATGTAATGGGAAAAAACACGTGTAAACGGATGAACTTTTATTCAATTTACAAAATGGCTCTGAGCCCTATGGAACTTAACATCTGAGGCCAACTTAGAACTAATTAACCCTCACTAACCTAAGGACATCACACACATCAATGCCGGAGGCAGGATTGGAACCTTCGACCGTAGCGTTCGCGCAGTTGCAGACTGACGCGCCTAGAACCGCTCAGCCATAACGGCACGCTTAAATTTACAATGTTATTTGGCAGTCTACATATTTTTATTACCACACATAACGTAATATCCACAACTATCGATTAGTAAACGACCAAATGCATCAAGTGATACTGAAAAAGTGTGCTTTGAGAAATCCCTTATACCTGGAAGGAGCCCGAAACTACTTGTTACCTGCAAGTTATGACCGGCACAGTCGGCTTTCAAAGAACGAGGGGAGGGCCAGGCTCGAACCGAAATCGAATGGGGATCATACGACGGTTAACTCGCATAGCGGTGAGACCTTGCTTATGTAGCAGGAAGAAATAACGTACGTGAGAATTGTTCCCGAAATATAAAAAAATGGTCCAGATGGCTCTGAGCACTATGGGACTTAACTTCTGAGGTCATCAGTCCCCTAGAACTTACAACTACTTACACCTAACTAACCTCAGGACATCACACACATCCATGCCCGAGGCAGGATTAGAAACCTGCGGCCGTAGCGGTCGCGCGGTTCCAGACTGTAGCGCCTACAACCGCTCGGACACTCCGGTCGGCGAAGTGTAAAACCTTACATCGTGGCTAGAAAAATGGAAGTGACACCCGGTTCGTCGAGAACTGCGGACAAGGTATGTCATGAATATTCAATCCATAATGCAGTTGCGAAACGTCGGTTGAAAGGTGCGTTCTTGTATTGTGATGGTCTTTTTCAAGAACCGGACGTCGTTGATACAGAAGCATCAGCAACGATTTCTGCCGATGCGGTGGTGATTGGAGAAGGACTGTATCGGGCTACCATGGAAATGTTAGGAGAAAAAATACTCATCATTGATGAGGCCCTTATTCATTTTGACGAAGTAGACGAAGATGATTAATTCCGTGAAGTCGAAGAAAATTCGTCCGACGATGAAGACCATGAGCGATTATGTTCTGCCGGAGACCAAAATAAAAGTTGTTAAACTGGTGAAAGAACACCCCAAATGGAGTCCCCTAACTCTCCAGATAAAAGGGTCTAGAAGTTTTAGAAGAAAAGACGAATTGAAGAGATGGGAAGAACACATAAAATGTGGAGGATCAACGATCGATAAATATTCGACAATTGATTCGTGGGCCTATGACCGTTTCGTGGAGTCTCGCCAAACTTATCAGCAAGTAAGTGTTCATTTTTATCACTCTACATCTAATTTTCTATATCTTCAACAACCTCATTCGAAGGAATGATTATATTAATAAATTGAAACTTTCATTTTACTTTGCAGGTAACAACTAGAAACCTACAGCAGTGGGCTTTGGATGCTGTAGGCCAATTCCAATTCATCTTCAAGACATCCCTTTCATGGATAAAAAAAATTCAAACTACGGCACAGAATTCGGCAGAAGAAGATCACGCGGTATGTGAGTTTGAGGGAATGTGTGTCTGCGGAAGAAATGCTGGAAGCCGTGGGAAAGTTTCAATTTCAGACGAGGGCAATCATTCCGGATGTAGAAAAAATAATTGTTATCAATACAGACGAGACAGTTTGCCATTACCATTCCACATACAAGAAAACCCTCACCGAAAGAAATTCGAAGACCGTTTTTGTCACAAGGCGCGGCATCAATAAGGTGACTCACTGTACACGACACAATATGCGACAACATTGTGTGGAGAATTACTGTCGCACGTGTTACTTTGTTTGCGAGAAGCCATAGAGAAGTTTGGACCAAAGGTACAGAACATCGTTGAAAAATTAACGAAAGATCTTCCGAATGTCGTCGTAACGAGTTCGAGATCCGGGAAACTTACCACGGAATTATATTATTCATTTAAATTAATAATAGATCCTTTGAGGGAGGGGGGGGGGGCGTCAAACGAATCCCGGTTTGCACGATGAAATTTTCACCGATGACGAAGGACTCGGAATATGTACAGTTGAAGTCGTACCTCCGAAATGCACGCCAGTTGCCACCCGTGTGATGTTTATTTCTACAGGCAACTTAGAAATTTCTTTAAGCGTCTTCAAAATTGTTCTTATTTAATCGAAAGAGAACGAGAAATTGCTTTTCGTGAAGTCGCTATTAAAATACACTCGATACTGCATGACCAACTATCAGCGCCCATATTTAAAGAAATGCTGAGTTATGCATGGTTTGCTTCCAAATTATCGGCTGAAAGAGAGGTTTTTGAAAATGTTAACGAGGTTTGTTTTTCCATGGAAAACCGCAAAAGACCTTGCGTATGGGGCAACACAGCATTTATTCCATGTAGCTGGTGCCGTTTAACTTTATGTTTCCATGTTTTTACGAAAAATACCATCCTGCAACATGTAATCGTAATGTCGAAAGCGACGATTAATTGTACATCTTTCGAAATCCGGCTGTGCCGGTCAAAATTTGCAGGTAACAGGTAGCTCTTTCCAGGTCTAAGGAATTTCTAAAATCGCGGACAAGCATACATTTTCAGTACCACTTTATGCGTTTGGTCGTTTACTAGTCGATAGTTATAAATATTATTTTATTGGTGATAGTAAAAATATGTAGACTGACAAAATTATAACATAAATAATAAAGAATATGAGTGTGTTGGAAGAAAAATGACGAACGGGACTCGATCCAGCGATTAAGGGGCTTGAACGCTAAGCACTCGTTTGCTGCCGCTTCATGGTAAAAATGGCCACGCACAGGTATATATTTGACGACCGAAATTATCTTGCGATTTTCTCAATAACGCTTGAGAAGTGCGAGCTAGTGATTACACATTCTGTTGTCCTAATGGACTACTACGAGTGTACGAAGTCTGCAGTATATCCGCGTTCCAAACGTCGTGCCCCCCCCCCCCCAATTGTAAAGTAGATTAAATAGTGCGTAAGCTTAGGGACCAATGACCTCAGCAGTTTGGTCCCGTAAGACCTTACCACAAATTTCCAAAGAATTGCACAATGTGGAACAACGCGTTATTGACATCTTTAATTTGTTAAGCTCTTTCTGTTGAATATATCATCAAATTTTTCCGAAATTAATATTTATTTCTCTGTACTTGTACTTCACACGTACCTATTTCGTCCCATATGAGTAATTCCTTCGTCCTGCGTCGTTTCATACCCCTTGGTGTGCATTTTATGTCTGATAATGCAGTTTTGTTATTCCCACAAAAAGCCTTTCACGGGTAAAAGTACCAGGAAGTTTGGATCACAATTCAAAGATGTACGAAGAAATTACTGAATTGTGAGTGGTTGTGTACGATATTCAATATTCTTATTATTTACTTTTCTTGAGTAAATTATTTACTGCAACAGCGTTGCCAAAGATAACGCTGTAAGACAACAGGAAGCGAAATCATGAATGAAAGACAGAACCCTCGTCTTCAGGTACACACGGTGAAATGTACATTTGAAAAACCAGCAAGCTCAGCTTCTTGAGTCCATCAAGATCCATATCTGTAGATATATACCAAGAGCCGTTATACAAATGGTGCGTGTGGCATATTTGGTCATGAGTTCGCGTCTGGGGAGTTCGGCCACCTGGTGCAATCCTTTTTTATTTGACGCCACTTCGGCGACTTGCGCGTCGATGGTGATGAAATAATGGCGAGGACAAGACACACATCCAGTCCCGAGAGGAGACAAGGTCGAATCCAGTTGTGAATAGAACCCGGTCTCCCCGTAATCAACAGTCAGCAACGCTAACGACAAGATCACGACTTGCTGACGACACTGTACAGTACGTGGAGGAGAGTACTTCTGCTAATCTTACTGATATTATGCCATATTCCATTTATGTACCGTGCGACGGAAATATGGCTGTATATAGGCAAATCGAAGATACGAAAATAATGAGGAGTAACAGGAAGGAGAACAGGAGAAGCTAACATCAGAATTGGTAATCACGAATAAATGAAGTTAAAGAATTCTGCGACGCAGGCGTCAAAGTAACTTATGATGGACAGAGCAAGGAGAACACAAAAAGCAGACTAGCTCTGGCCAAAAGGGCATCCCTTAAGAGAAGTCTGCTGGTATCAAACATTGGCCTTAATTTGAGGAGAAAATTTCTGCCACTGTGCGTTTGGGGCAGAGCATAGTATGGTAACGAAACATGGAATCTGGAAAAATCGAAACAGAAGAGAATCTAAGCATCTGAGATGTGGTGCTACAGAAGAATGTTGAAAATTAAGTGGACTAATAACATCAGGAATCATCGAGAAAAGGGGTATATGGAGAACGCTCACAAGAAGAAGGAACAGGATGATAGGACGTGCGTTAACTTGAAGGAAAACAAAAAATAAAGCCACTGACGAGCGCACACTCCTCTTCTATTACATTTTCTTTAAACTTTACTGGAAGCCCGGCCATTGTGGCCGAGTGCTTCTAGACGCTTCAGTCCAGAACCGCGCTACTGCTACGGTCGCAGGTTCGAATCCTACCTCGGGCACGGATGTGTGTGATGTCCTTAGGTTAGTTAGGTTTAAGTAGTTCTAAGTCTAGGGGACTGATGACCTCAGATGTTAAGTCCCAGAGTGCTTTGAGCCATTTGAACCATTTTTTTTTTTTTTAACAGTAAGAGTTTCGCTAAAAGTACGTTGCCTTTCTTCCAAGTATTTCCGTATCTTTTCATTTTTTTCTGTACTGCAATTCTAGCTTGTTATACAGCTAGAAATGAAGAATGTAAAAAAGCTCAGATCGCAGTTGATACGTGTCCAGATTAACACTTTCACCAAAGTTATATTGCCGCCTTCAGATCATTGGATACGTGAGATATAAAGCACTTATGTATCGCACACTGCCATCTGGCCACTGAAAACATGAAAGTAAACTCACGGAAAACACACTTTCATACAACACTGAGTACAGAAAAACAAAAATCGTAAGTTGTATCAGCAAGGCACAGAGGTGTCGAATACAACAGACAGAGCACATTCACTGCTGTTGGATGTACATCTATATCTACATGGATACTTTGCAAATCACATCTAAGTGCCAGGCCGAGGGTTCTTCGAACTACCTTCACTATTATCTATTATTCCAATCTCGTATAGCACTCGGAAAGAATGAACACCTATATCTTTCCGTACGAGCTCCAATTTCCCTTATTTTATCGTGGTGATCGTTCCTCCCTGTGTAGGCCGTTGTCAACAAAATGTTTTTGCATACGGAGGAGAAAGTTGGTAATCGGAATTTCGTGAAAAGATTCCGTCGCAACGAAAAACGCCTTTCTTTTAATGATGTCCAGCCCAAATCCTGTATCATTTCTGTGACACTCCTCCTATATTTCGCGTTTATACAAAACGTGCAGCCTTTCTTTGATTTCTTTCGATGTACTCCGTCAGTTCTGTCTGGTAAGGATCCCACACTGCGCAGTAGTATTCTAAAAAAGGACGGTCGAGTGTAGTGTAGGCAGTCTCCTTGGTAAGTCTGTTACATTTTCCAAGTGTCCTGTCAATAAAATGCAGTCTTCGGTTAGCCTTCCCCACAATATGTTCTATGTGTTCCTTCCAATTTAAGTTGTTCTTAGTTGTAATACCTAGGTATTTAGCTGAATTTACGGCTATTAGATTAGACTGACGACAACTCTCCTTAACTTATCAATGTTGCTACATCCATCTGAAAGCAGTGGAAGTGCTATATCGGATGTATTTGACACCTGTGTGCCTTGCTGACAAAGTTATCGTTTTTATTTTAGTGTACTCAGTGTTGCATGGGAGTATCTTTTCTGTGAGTTTATCTCTTTGTTTTCAATGGCCAGATGGCAGTGTGCCACACTTAAGGGGTTTATAATCCACATATCCCATAATCTAAACGTGGGAACCAAGTTTTGATGAGACTAGTAATCAGGATGTGTATCAAATGTTATCTGTGCAATAAATCTTCTATTTCGGAATTTTTTTTCATTGATGTAGAGATCGCACTCCTTCTGACAGTGTAAGGTAATTACAGAAATAAAGAAGTTCCTGAAAGTGTGCATCTGAAGCACAGTATTCAATGAGTGTGAATCTTGGGTCGTCGTAGTAAATCGGCATCAGAGCATAGTGAATAACTTCTACAAAATTCATTATTCGTCAACAAGTTTTACACATAACGTTTCATTTAACGTTGTATGATTATTTTTCCAATAACCGCAGATCACTTTTAGTTATCTGAAATTGCGAAATATGAGTCTTTGTATGTATCATTTGTGTACCTGCTGGACTACCATAGTTACTGCGCCTGGTACGGTACGCTTTGCGTCCTTGATTATTATGCTGTCATAGCCAACACTAAAGTTTTTGCAGACTTTTGAAGGAGATTTGTATTGGCATAGTATCCGTCATCAACATCCTCCGGAAACCACAAGCTGTGAAACGTATGCCCAGATCACGAAAACTGGAAGTGCATACACACATCCAAAACAGGTGGTCTGAAACCGTGACGTGAAAAGTTTTCTCACACTAATCTCACTTAGTCCGCGTTTTAATTTCGTCCTCAAGATCATTCATTCACTAGTCTAAAAGAACCACAGCGTGGCTGTTGTTCTGCGGTTGTCGTCGTGCTATTGCTTTGTCATCAGTTGTGCCGCTGGACAGGAATGCAGCACATTCCCACCGAAGTTCCTGAGCGCCGGGCAGTGGTTAGAGAAGACCGTTCACTGATGAGGCAGCTGCTGCGGCTGGTTGCGCAAATCCTCTCAAAGCACATCGCGAACTGAGCGGAATACCGTGGCGACTTCTGACTATCGTCGTCCAATGATCGGGAGGAACAGAATTTTTGCCTTCCAGTAATGTACGAGTTTAAACTGTTTCAAACGTTTCATCCCATAAATGCACTGTTATAATGTTAATAAGTTAACTGTCTTTTAGTACACTCCTTAACAGACAATTTGGGAAAAATGCGTAATGAATGAAATTCAGTGAGTTCTATGGTACATCCTAGCGAGAAGTTACTATTATAACGATACAAGATACATAACTATTTTTTAGAAAAACTAGCAAAAATTTCTCTTTGATCAAATTACCATGCCATTACATTTTCATTAGCTTTTACTGCATTTTCTTTCGAACTATGTTAACTGTGTTTCAATGATGCATTTGATATATTAAGAGAATAAATCACGAATCGCCACGTGAGAGCTAGTCATCTAATTTTATGATGACTTTATTTTATCCTCCAGGGCCACGTTTCACTATTTTAGTGTGCAATGAAAGCTTGCCCTTCTCCTGCTCAATTGTCTTTGTTTTTCCCCTGCACCTCACCTTCCGTGCTTGTTGCATTGGTGATGAGGATGAAATAACAACTGAACACGGCTCAAAGAATTTCGTGCAAAGGAATAACGTCTTATACACAAAAAGGTAGTTGAAAGTGACCTCAAATGGTGGATACAGTATTCGTAACTATTCCACACATTTCCATTTCGATGTGGATGGATATCGAAAGGATATCACCATGCAGCCGCTCTTTCCTACTACTCAAGTTGTGGTATGTAAAAAAAACGCGGGAATTCTCTGGGTATGTTTACACAAACTGTGAAATGGCTAAGTAACTTTGAATGATAAACGGTTCAACACACCTTTACATTAAACTTCAAAACATTCTCAATAAACATCAAGTGATCTCCTAACAAACAGTGGTTCATATTTAGTGGGACAGTAATTTAAAACGACAGTAGATGCACTTGTCGTCGATAGGCTGAGGTAATCGTCAGTGATAAAGGGCTCCTATTCTTTCATATTCATTTATGACACACACGAAAAGAACGCTATACTTATATTTCTTTTTCTCTATGGTAGTACAATGGTGGCAGAGCGAAGAATAAGCGCTGCATGGGGAGAAACCTATGTTCCAGAAAAATTTAAAAATTCCGAAATTCATTGTTATACCGACATCCTCCCAATATATAGTACCCGTTCTGGTCGCTATCCCGAACTCTTTGTACTGAATCATGAAAATAGCTATTAGTAAGGAAATACCAACATACACCGTAGCTGAAGCCAACACAGGAACACATACATAACAACAGAAAAACCCACTGAAACTAAATCAGCCCAATCCTTTTCAGACCCAAGATCACTTCGTTTAACAGAACTTGTAATATGAGATCTGAGACAACCATCAACTGCTAGAAAGTAAAATGCTTCTGAAACAGCGAAACATCTTTTGTAATTTATTTTATGACAATTACGTGCAGTCGTGGGAGAAAGGACGTACATAGCATAATACACGAAATAAAGAGAATGACAGCGGAAGACATCACGAAATGATTCTAAAAATTCATCACAGCTGCAGACCCTATTGCAATGAAAATTACAAGAGTGTTACCTGCTTATAACTGACAATTGTGATGATCAAAGTTCACCTCACTACGCCTTCCGAGGTATGCCGCAATGCTCAAAATGAAATAGATAATACCAAAAATATTTTTAGTATAATTAAACAAAAATAAAAGGCATTGACAACGATAAATCGCAAAATTAACTCATTATGATACCTGCGTCTGAGACCAGACTTGGCTGCTGTGAAAACACGTCTGTCGACTTTCTGAGCCAGTCAAGAAGTGTCTGACAATCACGCCCGCTGTAGAAACAACTCCTCTGCTTAATAAAGATGATGGGGACAGATTCGTTGAGTTTAAAATTCTCTGGAAACTCTCTCGCCCCATGTCAAGCTTTTTCAGTCTTCTCAGGGACTGTTCCCTCAGGTCATGTCTAAAACGACGTGAAACAGAGAATGGTTATTCTATTAAAAAAGCGCTGGGGAAAGATTCCTTTAGTTTGAAATGCCCAACCAACTCCCTCCCCCCCGTGTCTAGCTTTTGCAACTTTGTCAGGTCCCGTTGCCTTCTCTGTCTCCCTTTTTTTTTCCAAACACTCATGCAATCACCCAACGGCAATCACACGTGGAATACAGAATAAAAGAAAAGCAACGTCCACAGCAGTATAAACTTGTGAGGATCCAGCGTGCAGAGGAGCGTCTTTGATTAGCATGTACAAGTCATAGATCCTGTGTTCAAACTTAGTCCCTCATTAAATATTGAATAAAAATCAGCAGCAATGGCGGCCGAAGATTCTGGCGTAAGAAGTCACCTTCGTGTGCCAAAGGACGTGTCAAGGAGAACAAAGAAGCGGACAGAACTTCATGACACTCTTTTGCCCTTCTGGTGGAAAATGGCCCTAAAATACGGAAGAATCAGCAATGATCAACGTCGTGAAGGTACAGAAGGCAATGGAAACCACTTCGTTAAAGACACACAATTTGTATCCATTGGACATGTGGACTGTAACTCGAAAAGTGTCATGATGGCCTCTCCGTTGGCAAAAGGTTCCGTATTAGCGCCCATTCGCATCACCGGGAGGGCACTGCTAAGGGGAAGGTGACCATGAGAATAAGATGGGCTAACCAACGAGGGAATATATTTTACAATTCGTAGCATGGACTACCAGGAGTTTGAAAGTTGTAGGGAAGCTGGAAAACCAGGAAATGGAAACGAAAGGCTCGATCTAAATATACTGGGGATAGACGAAGTGAAATGGAAGGAAGACAAGGATTTCTGGTTAGACGATCTTAGGCTAACAGCAGCCGCAGCATAAAATGGTAAAAAGGAAGTAGGATTCATTATGAGTATGACAGCAGGACAGAGAGTAAGCTACTGCGGAAAGTTCAGTTACAGGGATGTTCTCACTAGATTCGACGGCAAACCAATGTCGACAGCGATAGTTCAAGTTTAGATAAAGATGAAGAGGTAGAGAAAATATATGAGGGTATTGAACGTGTAATTCAGTAAGTAAAGGGTATAAAAATCTAATAATCGTGGGGGATTGGAACGCGGTTGTAGGGGAAGGAACAGAAGAAATAGTTACGTCGAATATTCCGCTCAAGTATCGCAACAGAAGAAGGTGTACTTGTAAAAGACTCAGAGTCACGGGAAGATTCCACTTGGATTGCTTTATGGTCAGACATAGGTTCCAATTAAATATTGTACTGTAAAGCGTACTCAGGAACAAATATAGACTCAGATTATAATTTAGTAATAATGAACAATAGATTGAATTTTCATAGAATCGTTTGGAAGAATCAGTGAGGAAGAAAATGATATACTGATATAATGAGGAATGATTAGATGCCTCGGTGTTCGCTAAGGATGTAGATACAGCGATATGGAATATCACAGCAGGCAGTTTAGTTGAAATGGAGTGGACATCTCTAAAAAGCGATATCACAAATCACAACAAAATAAATACTTCAATTGATCGATAAAGCAAGAAATACTAAATATGTTGAGAGAAAGACAGGAATACAGCAATATAAATCACATAGGAATGAAAGAAATAGGAAGTGCAGCGCAACCGAAGTGAAGCGGCTGCAGAAAAAGTGTGAAGAAATCGAAAAAGGCTGGCAATGTTAGAAATGCTTCGGGAATTACACTATTAAAAGCAAAGGAAAGAGCGGAGAGATGGAAAGAGTACACCGAAGGCCTCCGTCAGAGGTGGCCATGGAATTTCTAAACCCGTTGGGGAAAATGGTAACCAAATTACTACTCAAGCTGATGTGTAGAATCTTTGAGGCTGCGGATTTCTGTAAAAATAATAGGCAGCAAGGGCAGATAGGTGCGTAAACTAATGCGCTATCAGTTTCACATCTCATATGCTAAAGCTGGTGACATAATATTATACAGAGGAACTGAAAATAAAACTGAGGATCTATTAGATGAGAGGCAATTTGCCTTTACGAAATGTAAAGCCACCAGGAAGACGGTTCGGACTTTGCGTCTGGTAATACAACCAAGACTGAGGAAAGATCAAGATGTTTTGATAAGATTTGTCGATCTAGAAAAGCCGTTCGACACTTTGGAATGGTGCAAAATGTTAGGAATTCATAGAAAAATATGAGTAAGGTGCAGGTAAGGGGGGTAATATACAATATGTATAAGAACCTAGAAGAAACAATAAGACCGCGAGACCAAGAACGAGGTGCTAGGATTGAAAACGTTTGTAAGACAGGGATGGAGTCTTTCACCCGTACTGTTCAATCTACACATTAAAGAAGTAATGGAGGAAATATAAGAAAGATTCAAGAGTGGGTTAAAATTCAGGGCGAATGCTCATCGAGGTTAACATTGGATGATGACGTCGCTACCCTCAATGTAAGTGAAGAAAGGTTACAGGATTTTCTGAAAGGAATGAACAGTATCATGAGTACACAATAAGCATTGAGAGTAAACTGGAAAAAGACGAAAATAATAAGAAGTGGGAGAAATGAGAATAATGAGAAACTTAACATCAAACTTTTGTGATCACGAAGTTGACGAAGTTTAGGAAAATAAGACATTCCTGACCTAGAGAAATACGTTAATATAAAACATAGGTCTTAATTGAAAGAAGATATTACAGAGAATGTACGTCTGGAGCACAGCAATGTAGCCACGCTGGGTAGCTGCGCGTTGTAAGGGCTTCTTGTCACGATCCGCGCGGCTCTCCCCGTCGGAGGTTCTAGTCCTCCCTCGGGCATGGGTGTTTGTGTTGTCCTTAGTGTAAGTTAGTTGAAGTTAGATTAAGTAGTGTGTAAGCTTAGGGACGGATGACCTAAGCAATTTGGTCCCATAAGATCTTACTACAAATTTACAATTTACACAGCATTGTATAGTAGCGAATCATGGAGAGTGGGTAAACGTCAATAGAAGAGAATCGAAGCGTTTGAGATGTGATGCTACAGAAGAATGTTTACGGAGGTTCTCCGCAGCGACGGCTGGAAAATGAATATTTGGTAAACACTGGCAAGAAGGATGGACAGGATGACCTGCACGGGACTGGAAGATACTGTAGAGGGTAAAAACTTTAGAGGAAGACAGTAATTGTAATACATTCAGCAAATAATTGAGGGATCTAAGACGGAAGTGCTACTGTGAGATGAAGAGGTTGGCACATAAGAGGAATTCGTTGTGGGAGTCGTTAAAAGGCGCAACATATATGACGCAGAAGTGACAGAGTAAATCAGTTGACACAAAACGAATCGAAAGTTTCTTTTTGTCTAGAAAGAATAATTTGTAGATTAACTTACATACCTGTGATAGCGTCTATCATATCTTGCTCGGGGCCCATTTTTCAGAATTTGCGAAATTCTATTTAATAGCTTGACTTAATCCTTCCAGGGGCCACAGTTGTCAAGACAACCTGTTTGTTAGTGTATCGCATCCTATGAGTCGGAAATGGGTAACCTGCCCACCATTTACCTAAACAAGCGTGAGAAATTGCCTAAGAACAACAGACTAGCGGGTGTACTAGCGCAAGGTCAATAATCCGTCGTGCGGATTTTGTCCCAGTTGCCTTTATTCTCTGTCTCGTCAACTAGAGCATTGCAATTTACACTGTGCAAACAGTTCACATATCTTTATAATCTATCTTTAAAATATTGTATTAATTCGTCAAGCGAAATCCAGGTGTCACAAGACTTTTTTCAGTAGTATATCTCTGGTATGAAATGAAAGTGATGAACAGCTCCTAGCGACAGCCTGTTTGCCGAATTAAAACTCAAACCCATCATTAACCTCTAGTTAATGCTTGTCAGGAAGAATTCCTTTACTGGTAACTAGGAAATCTATTTTGAAGTACCATTGAGACTACGACATCAGAATACAGTGAATCTGTGTGAGGAACCGGATACTATAGTGAGATCCATGAACGATGGCGGTTCGCGCATGTCGAGGAATGGATGGGGATTGCATTGTTGACGATTCCAAGTAACAGTTGTAGTACGCGCAAGCGCGTGCTTTCCTCTTGAAGAAAGCGTATTTCCTGCAAGTTACGTCTCAGGCTTACTTATGCAGAATTTATCACTTACCTCCACAATCAACAATGACAACTCGCAACAAATGGATCCGGAATTCATTTAAACATCTCGCTATGATGACGTTTAACGCTCTCATTAGCAACAGCATTCACAGCAGAGCACTCAGAACACTGCTGGACACGCGTTCGCTGTCGGAGAATACGTGACGCAGGTGCGCAGAACAAGCCTGAACTCGATCGCCATCGTTCGTGACTCCAACTATAAAATACACAGCTATAATGATAAAAACAATAAGCCACCGAACCCGTCAACGCTTCTGAATTGTTAAATATTTGTGGGAATTATTTATACGTCCTAATCTCCTTCTGCCACGTCTCTCTGTCCATCTCCTCCTCCCCCTCTCTCTGTCCATAACCTCCCCCCCCCCCCCAAACAATCTCTCTCCATTTCATCCTCCCATTCTCTCTATCTGCTTCCTCCCTCTTCCTCTCTTTGTCGATTTCTCCCCGTCCCCCTCTGCTCAGAACCTCTTCCAACATCTCAATATTCTTGAGCCATGATAACTGTTATTACAAGCGAAACCTTGATTGAGAGATGTTGTTGTTGTGGTCTTCAGTCCTGAGACTGGTTTGATGCAGCTCTCCATGCTACTCTATCCTGAGCAAGCTGCTTCATGTCCCAGTACCTACTGCAGCCTACATCCTTCTGAATCTGCTTAGTATATTCATCACTTGGTCTCCCTCTACGGTTTCCACCCTCCACGCCGCCTTCCAGTACTAAATTGGTGATCCCTTGATGCCTCAGAACATGTCCTACCAACCGATCCCTTCTTCTAGTCAAGTTGTGCCACAAACTCCTCTTCTCCCCAATTCTATGCAATACCTCATCATTAGTTATGTGGTCTACCCATCTAATCTTCAGCATTCTTCTGTAGCACCAAATTTCGAAAGCTTCTATTTCCTTCTTGTCTAAACTATTTATCGTCCATGTTTCACTTCCATACATGGCTACAGTCCATGCAAATACTTTCAGAAACGACTTCCTGACACTTAAATCAATACTCGATGTTAACAAATTTCCCTTCTTCAAAAACGCTTTCCTTGCCATTGCCAGTCAACATTTCATATCCTCCCTACTTCGACCATCATCGGTTATTTTGCTCCCCAAATAGCAAAACTCCTTTACAACTTTAAGTGTCTCATTTCCTAATCTAATTCCCTCAGCATCACCCGACTTCATTCGACTACATTCCATTATCCTCGTTTTCCTTTTGTTGCTTTCCATCTTATATCCTCCTTTCAAGACACCGTCTATTCCGTTCAACTGCTCTTCCAAGTCCTTTGCTGTCTCTGACAGATTTACAATGTCATCAGCGAACCTCAAAGTTTTTATTTCTTCTCCGTGGATTTTAATACCTACTCCGAACTTTTCTTTGTTTCCTTTAATGCTTGCTCAATATACAGATTGAATAGCATCGGGGACAGGCTACAACCCTGTCTCACTCCCTTCCCAACCACTGATTCCCTTTCAAGCCCCTAGAATCTTATAACTGCCATCTGATTTCTGTACAAATTGTAAATAGCCTTTCGCTCCCTGTATTTTACCCCTGCCACCATCAGAATTTGAAAGAGTGTATTCCAGTCAACATTGTCAAAAACTTCCTCTAAGTCTACAAATGGTAGAAACGTAGGTTTGCCTTTCCTTAATGTTTCTTCTAAGATAAGTCGTAGGGTCAGTACTGCCTCACGTGTTCCAACATTTCTACGGAATCCAAACTGATCTTCCCCGAGGTAAGCTTCTACTAGTTTTTCCATTAGTCTGTAAAGAATTCGCGTTAGTATTTTGCAGCTGTGACTTATTAAACTGATATTTCGGTAATTTTCACATCTGTCAACGCCTGCTTTGTTTGGAATTGGAATTATTATATTCTTCTTGAGCTCTGAGGGAATTTCGCCTGTGTCATATATCTTGCTCACTAGACGGTAGAGTATTGTCAGGACTGGCTCTCCCAAGGCTGTCAGTAGTTCTAATGGAATGTTGTCTACTCCCAGGGCCTTGTTTCGACTTAGGTCTTTCAGTGCTCTGTCAAACTCTTCACGCAGTATCATATCTCCCGTTCCATCTTCATCTACATCCTCTTCCATTTCCATAATATTGTCCTCAAGAACATCGCCCCTGTATAGACCCTCTATATACTCCTTCCACCTTTCTGCTTTCCCTTCTTCACTTAGAACTGAGTTCCCATCTGAGCTCTTGATATTCATACAAGTGGTTCTCTTTTCTCCAAAGGTCTCTTTAATTTTCCTGTAGGCAGTATCTATCTTACCACCTCGCGATTTAAGCCTCTACATCCTGATATTTGTCCTCTAGCCATCCCTGCTTAGCCATTTTGCACTTCCTGTCGACCTCATTTTTGAGACGTTTGTATTCCTTTTTGCCTGCTTCACTTACTGCATTTTTGTATTTTCTCCTTTCATCAATTAAATTCAATATCTCTTCTGTTACCCAAGGATTTCTACCAGCCCTCGTCTTTTTACCTACTTGATCCTCTGCTGCCTTCACTATTTCATTCCTCAAAGCGAACCCATTCTTCTTCTGCTGTATTTCCTTCCTCCATTCCTGTCAATTCTTCCTGTATGCTCTCCCTGAAACATTGTACAACCTCTGGTTCTTTCAGTTTATCCAGGTCTCATTTCCTTAAATTCCCACCTTTTTGCAGTTTCTTCAGTTTTAATCTACAGTTCATAACCAATAGATTGTGGTCAGAGTCCACATCTGCTCCTGGAAATGTCTTACAATTTAAAATCTGGTTCCTAAATCTCTGTCTTACCATTATATAATCTATCTGAAACCTTTTAGTATCTCCAGGGTTCTTCCATGTATACAACCTTCTTTCATGATTCTTGAACCAAGTGTTAGCTATGGTTAAGTTATGCTCTGTGCAAAATTCTACCAGGCGGCTTCCTCTTTCATTTCTTAGCCCCAATCCATATTCACCTACTACGCTTCCTTCTCTTCCTTTTCCTACTGTCGAATTCCAGTCACCCATGACTATTGAATTTTCTTCCCCCTTCACTACTTGAATAATTTCTTTTATCTCATCATACATTTCATCAATTTCTTCATCATCTGCGGAGCTAGTTGGCATATAAACTTGTACTACTGTAGTAGGCGTGGGCTTCGTGTCTATCTTGGCCACAATAATGCGTTCACTATGCTGTTTGTAGTACCTTACCCGCACTCCTATTTTTTTATTCATTATTAAACCTACTCCTGCACTACCCCTATTTGATTTTCTATTTATAACCCTGTATTCGCCTGACCAAAAGTCTTGTTCCTCCTGCCACCGAACTTCACTAACTCCCACTATATCTAACTTCAACCTATCAATTTCCCTTCTTAAATTTTCTAACCTACCTGCCCGATTAAGGGATCTGACATTCCACGCTCTGACCCGTAGAAGGCCAGTTTTCTTTCTCCTGATAACGACATCCTCTTGAGTAGTCCCCGCCCGGAAATCCGAAGGGGGGACTATTTTACCTCCGGAATATTTTACCCAAGATGACGCCATCATCCTCTAATCATACAGTAAAGCTGCATGCCCTCGGGAAAAATTACGTCTGTAGTTTCCCCTTGCATTCAGCCGTTCGCAGTACCACAACAGCAAGGCCGTTTTGGTTAGTGTTACAGGGCCAGATCAGTCAATCATCCAGACTGTTGCCCCTGCAACTACTGAAAAGGCTGCTACACCTCTTCAGGATCCACACGTTTGTCTGGCCTCTCAACAGATACCCCTCCGTTGTGGTTGCACCTACGGTACGGCTATCTGTATCGTTGAGGCACGCATACCTCCCCACCAACGGCGCGGTCCATGGTCCATGGGGGGGGGGGGGGATTGAGAGATGAAGTCACTTAAAATGAACGTGAATATAATTGGTATCATTCGTATACCAGGCGTGAGAGAGACCTCTCCAGCTACTGGGTCTCTGAGGACAGTATTTTCGACGATAGTATTTTGCATGCTTCTAATATCTGTGTGATTTAAACATTTCGGTCGGTTCAGATTCCATAGCAGTATTCTGATCATACGCCAATAAGCCAAAAAATTACTTATCTTGTGTTATAACCAACTATGAGGAAGAAAACAAAACTGCTCATTGTTGTATATACAATTTGCGTTTAAAACTTTCTATAAAAATAAAGAATATATTTGAGAGAAACCATTTGTTTAGTGGTTTAAATGCATTTTCATAGCACGACACTACAAAGCACAGTATTTTCTTTCTGGCAGAAGTTTTTAACGGAAACCCGGCAAATTGTTGTTTAAAAAATATAGCTTAGGTCCGTCCGAACTTTTATTATAGAATCATGTAAAAATATGAAGTAAATTGTCAAGAACATTTCAAGATTTATTTTACAATTATAAATATAAAGGGTGAATCACCTAAAAGTTGCGCTGCAAATATTGCGGAAATGAAAAGTGCTGTGGATATGCGGTTTTTACAGAATAGATTCATCGTCAGAGGCTCTCGTTGTTCATCAACAGACAGATTGTAGTCATACTTAGTAAGTGTATTCTTTGGAGTCTAGCGCGATCCGTTTACGAGATATCTTATTGCGCAAAGTTTCCCCACCGACACTTGTTAATGTCATTCAACCTGCGAAGTTGCTCGTTCTTACGTGTTCCTTGAGTGAACTGCGACTTGCTAGTCAGTTAGTGTGTAACAGTCCTAGCAATCGGTCGTGAGAGGACGAAAAGATTTACGGATACAGAAAAAGCCGTTACGCTTATAGTGTATGGAGGGTGTAGGAAGAATGCAGTTCGTTCTTGTACTATGTGTGCGGCAAGATATTCAAAAAGACGTCAACCATCTCGGCAAGTAATTTATCAACCTCTTCAACCCGTTACGTGAAAGTGGTAGTGTAACACCTATTCAACGTAACCGAAGCAAACAGGTGACAACAGAAGAGCGAGATATTAATATTCTTGCTACTGTTGCAGTCGATCCGCACTTTAGCTCCTGTACAATAGCACGTGGAGGTGGGTGTGTCAGGGAAGTGTCCTACCCATTCTTCATTTACATAGGTTCCATCTCTAAGACAACTCTCTCCATCAAGAGCTGCATGGAAACGATTATGACAATCGTGTTAACTTATGTATATGGGCATTAAGACAGGATACTCCAGGTGTATCATGTTTCTTGTTTAGTGATGAAACCACATTTACCGGTCATGGACAGGTAAACCGCCGAAACAGGCACTATTGATCTGTTGACAATCGCCTTAGCTTCTTCAGGTGGAACGTCAGCGTCCATGGTGTGTAAATGTATAGTGTGGGATAGTGAACCATCAGCTCATAGGCCAGTTTTTCACAGTCGGGCCAATGAGATCGCACAACTATCGCAGCCGCCTAACAGATCATCTTACATGGATGCTACAAGACGTTCCTCTGCAGACTAGGAGGAAACTGTGATACCAACATCATGGTTATCCAGCTTACAGTGTAGGAAGAACTATGGCATTCCTTCACGAGTTGATTCCAAGTCGTTGCATTGGAAGCAGACGACATGTAACTTGGTGAGCCCGTTCCCCTAATTTGAAGCCTGTAGCCTTTTATCTGTGGGAAAACTGAAAGAGTCTGTCTACACGGATACACCATCTGCAACCGATGATATGCAACGATGTACTACTGCACCCTGCTCGGACATCTCCGCTGAAATGCCAATATGTGCGCTGTAGTCCTTGCATACCAGAATCGAAGCGTGTGTTGCCGCTGCTAGCGTCCATTTTCAACACAAACTGATGATGATGTTCAGATGTGTGTGAAATCTTATGGGACTTAACTGCTGAGGTCATTAGTCCCCAAGCTTACACACAACATAGCCTAAATTATCCTAAGGACAAACACACACACACACGCACACACACACACACACAAACACACACAAACACACACACACACACACACAAACACACACGTATACGTATACACATACACACACATACCCATGCCCTCAACACAAACTGTGATGACCAATTGACCAATTGACTCATTACTGATCAGAATCAACATAACCAGTGAATGCACTTCTGTTGTTCTTTATTGTGTACCACCACAGATACTTTATGTAAGAGGGCTGAGTAAAAGTTGATGTAAATCTGCGAAGAAGTTTTCAAGATTTTTTGTAACAATGCTCCCTACTTATACAAGATGGAGAAAAATTGTGTCACGAAATTTTAACCCTGGATAGCTGATGCCAGTAGGAACCAAAATTACTGATGTTGTGTACGTCGACAACGCACCATTTTTAAACCACGGAAAATCGGCGCCACGCGCTCCGATTGCCCATGGGATTGCTCTGTTGCCGTTCGTCGGTTGATGGGCAGCGTCAAGGTTGTCGGTTCACACATACAAACGTCGATCGCGCCAACACTGCCCCAACGTGATACGCACACGTGTCGAATAGGTCTTGCACTTTGTTTCCTCCTCATGTCAAAGGCATTCACACGCAAGCTTCGCTTCGGAGCACACACACGTCACCTGCGGCTTAGTCATACAGTAAGCATAGTGGCATAGTATCTGTTTGAAGAACGAGCTATAGATTTTGTCTATAGGCTAGCCGACGATAATGCGCATGAAGCTCGACGATTGTACGAGGAACGCTACCCAGCAAGACGCCACCCACTCCTGCAAACATTTACAGCAATTCACTGGTGACTTGGCGAAACAGGCTCGTTAGCGAGACATTATGGTGATGCTGAAAGACCTCGAACACGACGAGATGCTTCATGTGAAGAGACTGTTCTCGAACGCTTCAAAGAAGCACCTATGACAAGCACTCGAGCGCTTGTACACGACATGGGGGTCACTCATTGGTGGATCTGGGAGGTTTTGAAGGATAATGGGCAGCATCCATTTAATTTCAACCTTGTCCAAGACCTAAATCCTGTGGCGGACTGTGAACACAGGCTAGGGTTTTTCTAATGGTTTCCGCGACGTGTTGCACGAGGTCCTGCCTGACTTTCCCATGATTGTGCTATTTACTGGCGTGTGCACTTTCCATCAGGATGGCCTTTAGAACACTCAAAACGTTCATTACTGTGAAAGAGGAAATCCTTACTTCATGTACATCTACAGACACCAGGAACGATTTTTGCTCAATATTTGGGCAGGCATTGTGGGTGACCATCTGATTGCACTGGACCGCATACCTCCTCGACTTACTAGGGCAAATTACCTTCACTTTGTGCAAGAAACTCTACCTGGCCTAGTGGAACATGTTCTCCTGGACATACGGCTACACATATGGTTGCAGGATGATGGGGCAACCACACATTACAGTCGTGCTGTGAGCAGATATTTAAATTAGCTCTTCGACAGCCGGGTAATTGGCAGAGGTGCTCATAGGACCTGCCCCCCCCCCCTCCCCTAGATCACCATACCTCACGCCACTAGACTTTTTCCTGTCGGGATTCTTTGAAGTTCTAGTTTCACCCAGACGCGAACCAACTAGAAACGTAGGGGAATTAATGGATCGCATTCAACATCCCTCCAATCACATAAGTGCAATTCCAGGAATCTTTGAAAGAGTTCAGCAAAACACTGTTCGACGTTACCAAGCTTGTGTCGCGTCGGAGGGTCGCCAGTTCGAGCACCTGCTTTAAATAAACAATGTCCTAGCTATATACAAGGCCCTTTTCAGAGCCAACACAATTTGTAAAACACTTTCTGTACGCGAACTAACAACTGCTGATGGGTTTGTTCCCAGTACAGCTTATCATGAAACTACAGTGGATGTGTCAGGCCCCCAGAGTGGAAGACAGGCACGCTGCCACTGAGTGTGCAGGCCACCTCGGATACATCGCGATCTCCGGCAGGCAAAGCATTTGTGGTCGTGCGTTGTCCAGAGCACCTGTCAACATGGAAATCCCCTGGCTGACTGAGATTTTCACTCTGCAGCGGAGTGTGTGCTGATATGAAACTTCCTGGCAGATTAAAACTGTCTGCCGGACCGACACTCGAACTCGGGGCCTTTGCCTTTCAAGGGCAAGTGCTCTACCATCTGAGCTACCCAAGCACGACTAACGCCCCGTCCTCACAGGTTTACCTCTGCCAGTATCTCGTCTCTTACCTTCAAAACTTAGCAGAAGCTCTCCTGCGAAGAGGAGGACAGCTTCTGTTAAGTTTGGAAGGTTGGAGACGAGATAGTTGCAGAAGTAAAGCTGTGAGGACGAGGCGCGAGTCGTGCTTGGGTAGCTCAGATGGTAGAGCAGTTGCCCGTGAAAGGCAAAGGTCCCGAGTTGGAGTCTCGGTCCGGCACACATTTTTAATCTGCCAGGAAGTTTCAATCCCCTGGCTAATCAGAGCACATGGCGTCAAGTTTCCTTAGTTTAAAAGTGCTGCATTGTCGACCTACACAACATTAGTAATTTTTGTTGCAACTGGCATCAGCTATGTAGGGTTATAATTTCGTAACACAGTTTTTCTCTTCCATATATATATTCAGGGTGAGTCACCTAACATTACCGCTGGATATATTTCGTAAATCACATCAAATACTGACGAATCGATTCCACAGACCGAACGTGAGGAGAGGGGCTAGTGTAATTGGTTAATACAAACCATAAAAAAATGCACGGAAGTGTGTTCTTTAACACAAACCTACGTTTTTTTTTAAATGGAACCCCGTTAGTTTTGTTAGCACATCTGAACATATAAACAAATACGTAATCAGTGCCGTTTGTTGCATTATAAAATGTTAATTACATCCGGAGTTATTATAACCTAATATTGACGCTTGAGTACCACTCCTCCGCTGTTCGATCGCGTGTATCGGAGAGCACCGAATTACGTAGGTATCCAAAGGGAACGGTGATGGACCTTAGGTACAGAAGAGACTGGAACAGCACATTACGTCCACATGCTAACAACTTTTTATTGGTCTTTTCCACTGACGCACATGTCCATTACCATGAGGGGTGAGGTACACGTAAACACGTGGTTTCCGTTTTCAATTACGGAGTGGAATAGAGTGTGTCCCTGACACGTCAGGCCAATAGATGTTCAATGTGGTGGCCATCATTTGCTGCATATTTGGCCCTCTTTTCAGTTCCTTTTCCTCCTTGAGTTTTGGCATGTTTTTCCTTCTGGGATTTATTGTTCCACAAGCGTACACACCATTGGATTTTAGGTCCTTGAACAGATCATACGATGTAAAATAATTGTCCATGAAAATAATATTATTCTTTCCATGAAGACCACTGGTTAAACTTAGAACCACTTTCGATCCTATCCCCACTACCGGAGAATGTGAAGCTTTTCCTGTATAAACATCAAATTTAAGGTTGTATGACGACTGATCACATAACATCTACACTTTGTACCCTCTTTTTATAGGTTTGTCCCTCATATATTCTTTGAGAGAAGATCTGCCTTTGAATTTAACCATTGCTTCATCGATAGCAAGTTTTTGATGTGATTTATGGCAATCGTGGAATTTCCTGTTCAAATGGTATAGAAATGGACGTAGTTGTACAGTTTATCATAATTCTGAATGTTTATGTCGGGAGCAACCGAATTATCATTGAGGTTCAAGTTACTCAGTAGCCAACTAAACCGTTTTACTGGCAACAGCTTTGATATGTAACTTTCACCAAGATCTGGATCAGTGCTCCAGTAATCTCTGTAGCTAGGCTTTTTAGTGATACCCATATAAAGATTTATTCCAAACAAAGTCTTAATTTCAACTTCATTGGTGGGCACGAAAGTTTTGCCTTTCTGTGTAGCATACAAATTAGTTTGGACTACTATGTCTTTTACTAGTGTTTCATCGAAAAATTCACAAAACAAGTCAATTGGCTTTAGGTTCACTTTGTTCTTTATTTCTGCGATCACACCACCTTCTCCAATAAATAATGGCACTTGGTCAACACTTGTTTCTTGGCTCCAGTTTACTGTGACTGTTGATGGAACAGTAGACAGTAAAATATTATTTTCACTGACGTCATCATTTCACTGTCATCCCGAGAATCACTACTACTCGACACACGACTGCACACAAGACTAGAATTAGCACAGCTTGTCGCGAATATGGGGTCATTTCCATCACTGCCATCACTGTTAACACTGCTGTCACTAGAAGGTATTTCTTCAAATAAAATTCGGTAACATTCGTCCTGAGTTATTCCTTTTTGGCTAAACATATTCGATGGAGACGAAGAAAATATAGTGGGTGGAGCAGAAGGGCGGTGGTTAGCAGCACTAACCACACAGAAATTTGTCTGTAAAACATGGAAAATTCTATTTCAATTTAAAGTTACATTACACATAGACTTATATATGTTCAACACATAAATATAAGCAATTACTTACCAAAAATAGTCGTATAAAGAAGAGCTACAGAGAATACTGGACGCCACTTCCAAGGACAGTGCTAACAATGAAGAAGTATGAACTATTGTTCTGAATACGCGGCAAAAATTCGCGCAGAAGACCTGCACTGCCATCTAGCTGCAGTTTAGACAACAATTAGGTGGTTGGCAGAGAGGCTACTGGCCCCTGAGTGGTAAAGGGAGAAAATATTATGTGGTTAGCCACAGTGGCCACCGTCCATTGAAACTGTCTACGTATGACCTAGACTATATAGAAATGGTAAGTACAAATAAATACACTTATCTTTTTGTTGATCCCATCAAAAAATATTTGCTGTTGAATCTCATGCCACAGTGGTTTGTTTCCACTGAGTTCGTTCTTGAATTGCTGCTAGTGCTGGATTACTCTGTTCAAACATTAACATTATTTAGTTGTGTGAATTATTCATAATCATAGTTCGTTTATTATTTCCTCAGTCATGAACTGAAAAACACCCGAAAACATTTACTAGGTATTAACCAGTGCGTAAATAGTTTATTGTACTGATTGCTAATAATGAGGTACTTCTAAATTATAATGTCAAAAACTTTTGATGCATTTTATGTAATACCATTTTCACATGATAGCAAATGATTTTGTTTACACTTATAGTTGTAACAATGGATTTGAACCCACTCACAGGTGATCATATCTTTTCAGCTCACAAATTTTTCTTAGTAATAACTAAGTATTGTAAATACTTCAGGATATAAATGATATTGAAATTTTGCAGTTTGTGACAGAACTCTAAAATTAACAGCATTTCCCCTAACTTTCATAATTCATGCAATTCTATGAGAACCAACAGTGCAATACAGCTTTCTAAATTTATAAATTAAATTGCTAATGCAGGTGCCCAGCACAAAACCTGTTACTACATCACAAAATCTTGTCTACAGTTTCTTAATTTTAGTTGGAATACCTAACTTTCTTTGAAGAAAGATGAAGTACATGACTTTTATTCTTTTTTCATAATTAGTTCATCAGTCCATAAAGCTTTAATATGTTGCTTGCAATTAATTTTGTGTGCTCTTTACAATTGCAGCAACTATCTGTTAATCCATAATTAATGTTATTGTTGAAAGTGGTATCATGACGATACATTATTGCAACAGTGAATTTATTCCAGTGAAAACTATTCCTCTTTTTTCCCTTCACATATAACGAATTCTGAAAATTCTGAAAAAACCAGTCTGCATTAAGATGTATAGTTTACATAGTTTTGTCAAGTCGTTGTAAAAACCATCTTTTCATTTATATCCCTCTCATTTGATACATTTTATGATGGATTAAATGGAAAAGTATTGAAGTTACTGTTTGGGAAATAATAAATGAATAGCGCTAGTTTGCTTTGTTCCACAGTATTAATTTCTTACAGCAGCCAGTTTTTGGCTTATGAAACATCATCAGGCATTTATTGGCTATTGTCCACAAAGAAGTTACAATGACATTGGCAAAGAAGTTACACATATAGATTGAAGCACAAATACATAGTAAATGACATCTTTTACATTGTGGAGGTAATGCAATGTGAAAAATAAAAAAACAGGACGATAAATAATGTAAAGGTAGTAAACAGGAAAAACCTTGAACACAGAAATGGAAAAGCATGCCTCCATAACAAATGATATTAATAAACAAAACTAATAAAATAAAAGAAAATTATTACTTGACAAGGCTGTGTCAAGAGGTATAAAACGTGAACACTCCTACACAAACCAACTAAAAAAAAATACTTATCAACTGGTACTACAGAATACATGAAGAACTTAAGCAATATCAGTAAGTTATCAGAAATAAATAAATGGAGGGAACTGGAGTAATGTGAAGGAACATACAGTAAAAGTCATCTTTGAGAGTATGGAGGTACTGCATTTTAAAAAGTACATGGTTAACAACAAAAAAATACAAAACGAGTAAACAGGAATAACATAACACTGTACTCAAAAACTGTGGTTGTAAACCAGTTTGCACTAAATAAATGAATGAAGTAAGTAAAATAAAAGCAGTACTTGCTGAGACAACTTCAAGTGCTATTAAACATGGAAAGTAACACAAGAACCAATTGAAAGACTTAACAATTGTAGCTAAATACAATATGAATTATATGGGCATTTTCAGTAATATAAAACAGTTCACTGAATATAGAAAAATTGGGGAAAATGAAGAAACAGACAGCGTGGAAAGTAATAAGAAATGAGAGGATTATGTGAGGTTTAGAAGAGGGCAACTATTAAGGTGTGTCTGGTCATTTAAGATTAGATCTGGACTCTGAGCTAGATGTCTGTTAATTTACAGGGCTTCCAGTTGATTACGTTTTTGGCCTTTGTTTGCTAAATGAAGGATATGGGACTCTGGCTGGTAGCCTCACTCAGTATATGCACAACAAACATGCAAATAAAAAAGGAGTTCAGAATGGATAATTATAATTTTCTAAATATGACATTAATTCATTTACACTGAGTTCCCCAATTATGTCACTACTGTGTTGGCTCCACTCTTCTGAAGAATGGCTATGAACTTTATTATAGTATTAAAAGAAGATAAGTGAGACTCTCAACACGAAATTGAACGAAAATACTGTTAACAACAAATTTCACTGCAGTCAAATATTCTAATTAAATAAAATTTTTAAATAAATATTCATTTGTTCGAAATCGTAAACCTCGAACAATTCTTCACCAATTGCTTTCCAATTTTGACACAATATATCAGTTGAATATTCGTGTGCAGGGTGTCCAATTTATCTTGAACACCCTAAATAACTGTTTGTCCAGACGCAAATTACAAAATGTTTCAAGCAAATGTTCTTTAGTCTTCAGGGAGACAATAATCAGCAGGATTGCCTTCGGTGTAGCTTCGTTTTTTACAAAGATATGAACCACGGAATGACTTTCTTCAATGACACCCTGTATTTTTTATTCGGTACATGATTTCCTCTCCTAAAGACCTATTAAAAATGTATCACAGTGTACCATTCACTGAAACACAACGTTATTAATTACATAACACAACACTGACGCTCCCAGAGTACTGGTACTTGGGGTAATGGAACACATCCACGTTTAGACTTTGACAGAGGACGTACGTAAACATAGGTAGAATGCACACCCGTTGTTCCGTCAATCATCGTCAGTTGAAGAGTTGTGTAGCTGTGTGAGAAGAATGTACATCAACGAACAGAAGATAGAAATTCCAATCATCTATGGGGAATGTAAGTTAACAGAACAGTAAATGCAATACTGTTTTCATATGTACGGGTACATTTAGTACAGTAGTTTAGTCCTTTTGTATACTGTTGTGTAGAGTAGGCATACAGTAAAGGCTGTCCTTCCTACAAACTACATCGATATAACTTTTTTTTTTATTGTTGTCGTTGAAGGTAGGTGAAATGCTACGCTGCCAGCGGAACTGTACAGAGAGTGATATCCTGACAGGAGCTCACCTTCCCGACGGATGTTTTCTCGTCTTGTTTCGACGTTCAGGAAACGGTAAGTTTCAACCCACGACAACGCAATCGTCGCAGCACTCGCGCAGACGAAGCTGCCGAAGTTACTGTTCTAGCTTCAGTTCCTATGAATCCACATGTGAGCACACGATAGCTTGAACACGAAATTGGCATTCCTAAAACCAGTGTACATCATATTCTTACACGTCACTGGTCCCATCCTTACCATGTACATCTACGACAAGAATTGCATGGGAATGATTTCCAGAGTCGTGTACAGTTTTGTCAGTGGGCACAGCAGCAAATCCTCGCCATCCCAAACTTCTTCTCCAATGTTCTATTTACCGATGAATGTTCCTTCTCAAACAAAGGTCAAGTAAATACAAGGAACATGCATTGTTGGTCCAGAGACAACCCACGATGGCTTAGACAGGTGGAACATCAGTGTCAATGGAGAGTTAACGTCTGGTGTGGGATGCTTGGTACTACAATTATTGGCCCTTATTTCATCAATGGTAGTCTAAACGGCACAGCGCATGCCAACTTCCTCAGGCGAATTCTTCCTCCTCTTCTGGATGAAGCGCCGCGTAGAACCTGAATGCGTATGTGGTATCAACACGATTGATGTCCAGCACATAATACCTTGCGTGCACGAACCGAAGGTATCCTGCCAGATGGATTGGTCGAGGAGGAACTGTTACTCGGCTTGCTAGGTCTCCTAATTTAAATCCTCTTGACATTTTTCTTTGGGGATGCATTAAAGACGTTGTCTATCGCGATATTCCAACAACTGCAGAGGACATACAGGAACGTATCCTGTTTGCCTGTAATTCTCTTCAGCAGGCAGCATTGGAAGCAGTAAATAATTCTTTCATTCAACAAATGCAACAGTGTATTGGTGTACAAGGTCACCACTTTGAGCACCTTTGAATGTTATACTCCTGGGTAATGGTACAGGAGAGTCAAAGTCAATTTTGTGTTATGTTTTTAGTTGGTTTTGGTTTGTTTTCTGGTAACTCCAGCAAGTGGACGAGTTTGTGATCCCTGGCTCAAGATCAGCGTTGTGTTTCAGTGAATGGTATACTTTGATACATTTTTGAATAGGTCTTTATGAGAGGAAATGAATTACCGAATAAAAAATTCAGGGTGCCATTTAAAAAAGTCATACCGGTGTTCATATCTTTGTAAAAATCAAAGCCACAACGAAGGTAATCATGCTGATTGATATCCCCCTGACGGTTAAAGAACATTTGCTTTAAACATTTTGTAATTTGCATCTGGACAAACAGTTATTTAGGGTGGTCAAGATAAATGGGACACCCCGTATAATATGTAAAAGTGACACTGTTAGCAAAAGCCTCATGTTCCCCCTCTCCAGAATCTTTAATCTTCATAAGTTCATAACCAATTCCTTTGAAATTCTGACACAATTTTGCATTCAGATACACGAATTTTTTAATATACTTAATGGCGCGCTATATAGTATGTACAGGCTGACAATTATTGAACTATATGAAAAAACGTAAATTAGTTAGAAAACGCAATTTAGTTACAAACTACGGTGTGTACACACTTTATTCAACATGTAAAAGTCATTATAGATATTCAGGTTTAGCTTATGACATGTGTGATATGCATGCCATCATTGGCGATGATGTGGTGCAGACGAACAGCGAAGTTGTACATGACCCTCTGAAGTGACGGCACATCAATGTCGTCAGTGACCTCCTGAATACCTGTTCTCAGCTCGACAATTGTTTTGGGCTTATTGGTGTACATCTAGCGTTTAATTTGCTTCAGAAAAAATGAGTCGCATGGGTTCATACCCAGAGAATATGGAGGTCAGTCAAGGCACTTGCTAGTGGGCTCTGGGTACCTCAGGGCCAGAATGCGGCCCCCAAAGTGCTCCTGCAAGACATCAAACACTCTTCTGCTCTGATGGGCTCGAGCTCTGTCTTGCATGAACCACATCTTGTCAAAGTCAGGGTCACGTAGAACAATGGGGATGAAACTATCTTCCAATACCTTCATGTACCATGCGGTAGTCACCAAGCCATCAACAAATATCGCACTAGTTATTACGCGATTGGACATTGCACAGCACACAGCCACTATTGACAGCCAAGAGAAATGAGGATTCACAGTCCCCCAATTACGCCAACTTTGCTTATTGACGAACCCACCCAAATGAAAGTGGGCTTCATCGCTAAACCAAACTATACAGCGCATACTAATTACCATCATGCCCTTCGGCCACCTGTGCAGTTTTAAAGTTCTAATGCAAACCGTTCAGAAGTTATGACTGTTTTATTTCATATAGTTCAATAATTGTCGCACTGCATGTATGTATTTATTCATATGTACATGATGCTCCATTCGGTATATAAAACATGAATGTATTTGAATGCAACATTGTGTCTTAATTTCAGTGGAGTTGGTGGAGAACTTCCGGGTGTTTAAGATTCCGAACAAATAAACATGAGATTTTTGCTAAAAATGTACACACTGTGTGTGTGTGTGTGTGTGTGTGTTTGTGTGTGTGTGTGTGTGTGTGTGTATGCATACTTACTTACACCATATGGTGTGACAGTAGGTATCTACAATGAAGAATGTATGCAAATGCATTGTTATGTAAAAGTTTAAAAGCAATCAGTGAAGAGCTTTCGGAGATTTAAGATTTTGAACAAACAAACATTTACACACATATAAATAAAAATATAATAAATAATAGCAGAACGCCGTTAGCAAACAGGAAAGATATATTTATGGCTTATCGGCTTATGATTAGAATACCACTACGTGATCTGAATTTGCAATGTTGTGAAAAAATATCACAGCAGTCAGTGAAGATGTTTAGCAGATTTAAGACTGTGAACAAACGAACATTTACGTCTGTATAAATAAAAATGTAAACAGACTCTTATTACCATACAGGTGGACGTAGGCTATAAACGTTTAATGTACGAAATATATAATAGTGACCTGTGTCTTTAAGTGGTAACCAAAACGTCCTAAGCCCAGTTCAGACCCCTAAATTTTGAATAAAAATTATCAGCACGGGCAGCCGAAGACCTTTGGCATAAGAAGTCACCTTCATTCTGCCTACAGCCTCCTCAAAGAGGGCGGAGGAGCAGACAGAGGTTCAGGGCACTCTCTTGTACTTCGGATGGCAAAAGTTCCCTAAAAAGCCTAAGATTCAGCAAAGATGAACAACATAAGGCTGCAGATGGAAATGGAAATCACTGCACTAAAGACCCATAATATGTATCCACACGACATATGGCCTGGAATTAACAACGTTTCGTGATGATCTCTCCATCCGCGAAAGATTCCAGACTACTTCCCCATTAGGATCTCCACGAGGGGACTACTAGGGGGGAGGTGACCATGAGAAAACATTGGATGGTCAACGAGAAGACAACGTTATACGGATCAGGTAGTGGAATGTAGAAGTTTGAACCTATTAGGATAGCTATAAAATCTGAAAATGGAAACGCTAAGTATCAATCTAGATGTAGTTCTCATCAGTCAAGTGCGATGAAATGAAGACAAGGATGTCAGAGGAGTATGGGATAATAACAACAGCAGCAGAACGTTAACATTCTTTGTGTACAGGAAAGCAGGACAGAGAGCTCGTTGCTGTTAATAGTTCAGTGATTGGGTTGTTCTCACCAGAATCGACAGCATGCAAACATCTACATCAGCTACACATGCCGATGTTGCAAGTCGAAAACGAAGAGACAGAAAAAGTATATGAGGATATTGAACTGGTAATTCAGTGTGTAAAGGGAGATGAAAATCTAATAGTCATAGGGGATTGGAGTGCAATTGTTGGGGAATAAGTAGCAGAAAGGGTTACGGGAGAATATGGGCCCGGTACTAGAAATGAGAGACAAGGGAGGCTAATCGAGTTCTGCAATAAAATTCAGCTGGTAACTGCAAATATTCTGTTCAACAAGCACAAGAGGAGGAGGCTTCCTTGGAAAAAGCCGGGAGATACGGGGAGGTTCCAGTTTGATTACGTGGTCAAGCAGAGACTCCAATAATGGATCATAAGGTGCACCCAGGAGTAGCTATAGGCTCAGGCCACAATTCAGTAATGATGAAAAGCGGGCTGAGGTCTGACGGACTAGTCAGGAAGAATTAATGCATAAAGAAGTGGGGTAAGGGAGTACTAAGGAATAAAGAGATACCCTTGAAGTTCTATGAATCCATAGATAGTGCGATAATTAATAGGCCAGGAGGTAGTCCAATTGGAGAGGAATGGATACCTCTAATAGTGGCAGTTACTGAAGTTGGAAAGAAACACAAGGTTCAAAGAAGGTAATTGCAAAGAAACCTTGGGTAACAGAAAAAATACTTAAGTAGATCGGTGAAAGAAGGAAGTACACAAATGTTCGAGGATATTCAGGAACGAAGTAAACAGGAAGTGTAGGGAAGCCGCATGAAAAATGTAAGGGAATCGAAAAAGAAGAAAGATTTTCGGAAAGACTGACTCAGCGTATAGAAAATTCAAAACAATCTGGGTGAAACTGAAAGCGAAGGTAATAAAATTAAGAGTGCAATGGGAATTCCACTGTTAAATGCAGATGAGAGAGCGGATAGGTGGAGAGAGTACATTGGGGGACTCTGAGGGGGAGACCTTGTCTCACGATGTGAACATGGTAGAAGAAGAAAGAGGAGTCGACAGGGACGGAATAGGGAATCCTGTATTAGAGCAGAACTTAAAAGAGTATTGGAAAACTTAATATCAAAAGACAGAAGGGATTGATAACATTCCATTGCAATTTCTAAAATCATTGGGGGGAAGTGGCAACAAAAGACTATTCACGTTACTGTGTAGAAAGTGTGAGACTCGATATAACATCATACTTAATGCATAAGTAAGTGGGGTATGGGAGTACTAAGGAATAAAGAGATACCCTTGACATCATCTACACAATTCCGAAGATCGCAGGAGCCGACAAGAGATGGAATTGTCGCACAATCAGCTTTACAGTTCATGCATCCACTTTGCTGACAAGAATAATATAAAGATGAATGGAAAAGAAAAGTGGAGATCTGTTAGATGACGAGCAGTATTAGAGATGCAGCTCTTACTTTGAGCTTGCTAATGGAAGTAAGACTACATAAAAATCAAGACGCGTTCATAGCGTTTGTCGATCTGCAGAAAGCGTTCGAAATATTAAATGGTACCAGATGTTCGAAATTCTGAAAAAATAGATGTTCGCAATAGGGAAAGGCGAGTAATATGTAATATCTACAAGAATCGAGAAGGAACAATAAGAGTGGAAAACCAAGAACGATGTGCTCGGACTAAAAAATGTATAAGACTGGGATATAGTCATTCGCCCCTACTGTTCAATCTACATATCAATGAAGCAATGACTTGGCTCCCGAGCACCGCCCTTCACGTTATCACGAACGACTTTGGTCAAGAGTGGAATTAAAACTGAACGTAAGATTCGCTGATAACATGGCTATCCTAAGTGAAAGCGAAGAAGAATTACAGGATGTGCTGAATGGAATGAACAGTCTAAAGAGTACAGAATACAAACTGATACTAAATCGAGGAAAGACAAAAGTAATGACAAGTAGCAGGAACGAGAACAGCAAGAAATATTTCGACTGGTGATTACGAAGTAGATGAAGTTAAGAAATTATGCTACCAAGGCACCAATATAACCCATTACGGACTGGACCAGCAGACTAGCAATGTCAAAAATGGCGTTCCTGGCAAAGGGAAGTTTTTAGTATCAAACACGGGCCATTATTCGAGGAAGAAATTTCTGAGAATGTACATTTGCATAGCACTGTAGGGTAGCGAAACATGGACTGGGGAAAACCAGAACAGAACAGAAACACGTATTTGAGATGGGTGCTACCGACAAAAGTAGAAAAATAGGCGAACGAATACATAAGGAACCAAGAGGTTCTTCTTAGTATCGATGAAGAAAGGAGCATGTTGTAAAACTGAAAAGAAGAAGGAAGAATATGACAGGACATGTATTAAGACATTAGAGAATAACTTCCACGGTAGGAAGGAGCAGTAGTTGGATAAAAATTGCAGAGGAAGACGAGATTGGAATACATCCAGAAAATAATTGAGAATGTTGGATGCAAGCGCTACTCTGAGCTGAAGAGGTTGGAGCATGAGAGGAATTCGTGGCGGGCCGCATCAAACCAGTCAGAAGACTGATGACACAAAAAAATCCGTTGTTGAGTACTTGCAGTCAGTAACAGACACGATGCAACTATTTCTCGTAGGGCTGATTAATATATTGATTAAGTTGGCAGTATGTATGCAATTTATCACATTTGTTTGACTATATATTGGCAGTAAAACTCGAAGTTTTGCGTGATGAATTATATTGTTCCTTGAATTTGTCTGCGTATACATTTTTATGAAAGCTTGTAGCATCAAAGTACACAACATATCCACTACCAGCGTATCTCCATATCAGGCTATGTTGATAGCTGAGCAATTCTTTAATTTCTTAGCGGCCTTTCTGTTTCCAGTTGGACATCTGTCATTCTCCATTTTTATTATTTGTATTCGTAGAGGGCTAAATATTCAGAACATCTTCTGCGTAATCTAGGTGCTTCACATGATTAGTTGGCAAAAGTACCTACATTTTATGCTCTTAGCTGTGATAACATCATAAACTCGTTACCAAATATTACGTACTACAAGAGAAATTACACAACTTTCAAGGGTGTCTCTCCTAAGTAATTTTCTTAAACCGTCTGTGAATCACAGAAGAGTGATGTTGTTTTAAACATCAAAGTGTAACACAGAGTTTTAGAAAGAAATGGTTTCTGGACACATGGTCACTGATATCATGGTTGACTCTGTGTCTTCGTAGTCTTCGTATAACGCCAAATACTGGTTGTGGCAAACACACTTTAATGTCGTATGAGGTATAATCCCTTCGCCACTGCTCTCAGGAGGGTAAGCCGTTTATTACGAGGGCAAAACAGACGCCGTTAGGGAGTTATCCTATTAAATGGAAGAGGCCCTCGAAACTTATAAGTGGCCGTTAAGAGCGACATTGAACGATGGTTGTGGAACAGTTGCTCTGTTTGCCTGACCGTGGTGCCGCTACAGTCTTGCAAAAATTACACCAATGTAGAAAAATTCTTAATTTCTTAGTATTTGAGTACGATTAAGAAAGCCATTTTGTAATACTGTGTCCGTAATTTATGAAATACTTGAATCACATAAAATGTGTAATATTCATTACTTTCAATATAATGGGAAAGCTCATTTTAACTTCAATTTATTTCGTTAACTCTGAATGCTTGTAGCTCCCTAGCAGAGAGCAATATTTATGGATCCAATCGAAGGGATTGCGCCAGTATGAGAACACAGCAATATCCTTAAGTTTCATTTGTGATTATTTATATGGAACTTGATCACTAACTGCGAACGTTATCTATGTCTGAATGATTTAAAATGTTGTACGGATGAAAATTCCGCTTTCGATATACGAGTTTTGAAATGTATGTAGCACTTGCTCCAGAGCGATGGTGATGTTACCATAAAAGGGCAGTTGAACTCATTGCGACTTGAAATCCGACTTTATTCCGTTAACGTCGAAAGAAACAGTGTTTTATGAGTTCGGCATGGTGTACGTACCGAAGTTTATTAATAAAGATTAAAGTCATGTATCTATACTAATTTTTTACGAAACAATCGTTCTCCCTGGGTATAATAACTATAGCGCAAAATATTGCCATTCATTTTCGTAAACAGTGTGGATAGAGTGGTAATGAGTATTCTTCAATGACTTTTATTGGTTCTTGATTAAAGTACAAAAGAAATTAAATGAGCGTTATACAGTGTGCATCATGATTATCAGCGTGAACTAACGCGGTATAATTATACGGTAACAGAGGTGAAAACGAAGCAGTAAACGTGGCTTTGAAAATGAGCCGTTTTCGAGATAATAAGCTGATGCTAACCACCAGTGACTTCAGTACGAAATTTTGCCTGACATTCTCAGGGTTTAAAGATACGATTTGAAATACATATTTAGGTTGAGAAACAGAATGGAAAATTCTCCTGTCATAACACAATAAAAGGCGAATCTGTCCTGGTCAGAGTCAGGGACGTAAAAGAAGGGAACTATACGAGGGGGTACCCAAAAAGAACGGAATAACATTGCCGTGGGCGGAACTTGGATAGTGCGCAATTCTACCGCTAGGCGTGTGTAGCGCAGCTCATTGCTATTTCAGTGCCACTGGTTTTGTCTATTTAGCTTGCTTTTTCACCTGCAGTGATTGCTTTTGCTAGCGCTGTTTTGTTCTTGTTTCGTTTTTTATGATGGCAAGTTTAAGTGAACAACGTGCAGCTGTGAAATTTTGTTTTATACTTGGCCAAAATGCTGCTGAATTTGTTTTAATGTTGAAACAACTTACGCACATGACGCCATGGGAAAAACTCAAGTGTGCGAGTGGTTTGCTCAATTAAAAAATGGCGACATATCGATTGATGACGAATCTCGTTCTGGATGTCCATCAATTGCCCGAATCGATGAAAATATTGAAAAAATTTGCTCAATTAAATAATGGCAACATATCGATTGGTGACGAATCTCGTTCTGAATGTCCATCAATTGTCCGAATCGACGAAAATATTGAAAAAATTCGAGAGCTTATGCTCACAGACTGTCGATAGACAATTGATCAAATAGACTGGTGGATTATGGCAGCAAGAGAGGGGAAGAAAACCAATGTGCACTCCGCGTGCATATCGGGGGGAGTCATTCCAGATGCGGAAAGGGTCCTTCCGGATGCCATGAAGGGTACAGGGTGCATCCATCTGCAGGTGGTCGCTCATGTCGGCACCAATAATGTGTGTCGCTATGGTTCGGAGGAAATCCTCTCTGGCTTCCTGCGGCTATCTAATTTGGTGAAGACTGCCAGTCTCGCTAGCGGAATGAAAGCAGAGCTCACCATCTGCAGCATCGTCGACAAGACTGACTGCGGACCTTTGGTACAGTGCCGAGTGGAGGGTCTGAATCAGGGGCTGAAGCGGTTCTGCGACCGTGTGAACTGCAGATTCGTCGACTTGCGCCATAGGGTGGTGGAGTTTCGGGTTCCGCTGGATAGGTCAGGAGTCCACTACACGCAACAAGCGGCTACACGGGTAGCAGAGGTTGTGTGGCGTGGACTGGGCGGTTTTTTAGGTTATATGGCCTCGGGCAAGTACAGAAAGGGCAACAGCCTCAAAGGGTGCGGGGCAAAGTCAGTACATGCGGGGGCCAAGCAGAAATCGGTATTGTAATTGTAAACTGTCGAAGCTGCATTGGTAAAGTACCGGAACTTCAAGCGCTGATAGAAAGCACCGAAGCTGAAATCGTTATAGATGCAGAAAGCTGGCTGAAGCCAGAGATAAATTCTGCCGAAATTTTTACAAAGGCACAGACGGTGTTTAGAAAAGATAGATTGCATGCAACCGGTGGTGGCGTGTTTGTCGCTGTTAGTAGTAGTTTATCCTGTAGTGAAGTAGAAGTTGATAGTTCCTGTGAATTATTATGGGTGGAGGTTACACTCAACAACCGAGCTAGATTAATAGTTGACTCCTTTTACCGACCTCCCGACTCAGCAGCATTAGTGGCAGAACAACTGAGAGAAAATTTGGAATACATTTCACATAAATTTTCTCAGCATGTTATAGTCTTAGGTGGAGATTTCAATTTACCAGATATAGACTGGGACACTCAGATGTTTAGGACGGGTGGTAGGGACAGAGCATCGAGTGACATTATACTGAGTGCACTATCCGAAAATTACCTCGAGCAATTAAACAGAGAACCGACTCGTGGCGATAACATCTTGGACCTACTGATAACAAACAGACCCGAACTTTTCGACTCTGTAAGTGCAGAACAGGGAATCAGTGATCATAAGGCCGTTGCAGCATCTCTGAATATGGAAGTTAATAGGAATATAAAAAAAGGGAGGAAGTTTATCTGTTTAGCAAGAGTAATAGAAGGCAGATTTCAGACTACCTAACAGATCAAAACGAAAATTCCTGTTTCGACACTGACAATGTTGAATGTTTATGGAAAAAGTTCAAGGCAATCGTAAAATGCATTTTAGACAGGTACGTGCCAAGTAAAACTGTGAGGGACGGTAAAAACCCACCGTGGTTCAACAACAAAGTTAGGAAACTACTGCGAAAGCAAAGAGAGCTTCACTCCAAGTGCAAACGCAGCCAAAACCTCTCACACAAAAAGAAGCTAAACAATGTCAAAGTTAGCGTAAGGAGGGCTACGCGTGAAGCGTTCAGTGAATTCGAAAGTAAAATTCTATGTACTGACTTGACAGAAAATCCTAGGAAGTCCTGGTCTTACGTTAAATCAGTAAGTGGCTCGAAACAGCATGTCCAGACACTCCGGGATGATGATGGCATTGAAACAGAGGATGACACGCGTAAAGCTGAAATACTAAACACCTTTATCCAAAGCTGTTTCACAGAGGAAGACCGCACTACACTTCCTTCTCTAAATCCTCGCACAAACGAAAAAATGGCTGGCATCGAAATAAATGTCCAAGGAATAGAAAAGCAACTGGAATCACTCAACAGAGGAAAGTCCACTGGACCTGACGGGATACCAATTAGATTCTACACAGAGTACGCGGAAGAACTTGCCCGATTCTAACAGTCGTGTACCTAAGTCTCTAGAGGAACGGAAGGTTCCAAATGATTGGAAAAGAGCAAAGGTAGTCCCAGTCTTCAAGAAGGGTCGTCGATCAGATGCGCAAAACTATGGACCTATATCTCTGACGTCGATCTGTTGTAGAATTTTAGAACATGTTTTTTGCTCGCGTATCATGTCGTTTTTGGAAACCCAGAATCTACTCTGTAGGAATCAACATGGATTCCGGAAACAACGATCGTGTGAGACCCAACTCGCTTTATTTGTTCATGAGACCCAGAAAATATTAGATACAGGCTCCCAGGTAGATGCTATTTTCCTTGACTTCCGGAAGGCGTTCGATACAGTTCCGCACTGTCACCTCACAAACAGAGTAAGAGCTTACGGAATATCAGACCAGCTGTGTGGCTGGATTGAAGAGTTCTTAGCAAACAGAACACAGCATGTTGTTCTCAATGGACAGATGTCTACAGACGCTAAAGTAACCTCTGGCGTGCCACAGGGGAGTGTTATGGCACCATTGCTTTTCACAATATATATAAATGACCTAGTAGATAGTCCCATGCGGCTTTTCGCGTATGATGCTGTAGTACACAGAGAAGTTGCAGCATTAGAAAATTGTAGCGAAATGCAGGAAGATCTGCAGCGGATAGGCACTTGGTGCAGGGAGTGGCAACTGACCCTTAACATAGACAAATGTAATGCATTGCGAATACATAGAAAGAAGGATCCTTTATTGTATGATCATATGATAGCGGAACAAACACTGGTAGCAGTTACTTCTGTGAAATATCTGGGAGAATGCGTGCGGAACGATTTGAAGTGGAATGATTATATAAAATTAATTGTTGGTAAGGCGGGTACCAGGTTGAGATTCATTGGGAGAGTCCTTAGAAAATGTAGTCCATCAACAAAGGAGGTGGCTTACAAAACACTCGTTCGACCTATACTTGAGTATTGCTCATCAGTGTGGGATTCGTACCAGATCGGGTTGACAGAGGAGATAGAGAAGATCCAAACAAGAGCGGCACGTTTCGTCACAGGGTTATTTGGTAACCGTGATAGCGTTACGGAGATGTTTAGCAAACGTAAGTGGCAGACTCTGCAAGAGAGGCGCTCTGCATCGCGGTGGGGCTTGCTGTCCAGGTTTCGAGAGGGTGCGTTTCGGGATGAGGTATCGAATATATTGCTTCCCTCTACTTATACCTCCCATGGAGATCACGAATGTAAAATCAGAGAGATTTGAGCGCGCACGGAGGATTTCAGACAGTCGTTCTTCCCGCGAACCATACGCGACTGGAACAGAAAAGGGAGGTAATGACAGTGGCACGTAAAATGCCCTCCGCCACACACCGTTGGGTGGCTTGCGGAGTATAAATGTAAATGTAGATGTAGATTATCGTGGAGCTCGGAGGATTTAGGAATGAAAAGGTTTGCTGTGAAGTTTGTTTCTCGAGTTCTGACTGACAAAAAGAACATCTTGAAACTGGTCCAGATTTTCTGTCAAAGGTCATTACTGATGATGAGTCATGGTGCTATCGTTACGACCGAGAAATAAAGCAACAGTCAAGCCAATGGGAGACTCAAATCAAACGTCAACAACCCTGATTTCCTTTTTTGACATCACCGGTGTAGTTCATTCAGAGGTTGTTCCCCCCGGTCAGACCGTCAGTCGAACCGTTTATTTGGAAGTTTTAAGAAGATTGTGCAACAGTGTTCGTAAAAAGAAGACCCTATTTGTGGCAGACAGGAGACTGGTTTTTCGACGACGACAACGTACCTGCACACGCATCCACCAAACACCTTACTCACCTGACCTGCTTTCATTCGACTTTTTCTTATTTCCAGTCATTCCAGTACGGAGTTATTTTAGGGAGACTGTTTTTGAGTATAAAATCCTAGAGATTTGCTTAATATTCTGTAACACAGCTACGCTAAGACAGATGTACTATTCACTTCCGAGTTGAAACAACATAAATAATAATAGTAATGTACTTTAAATTTAACATTTTTCTATTAAGTCTTCGTGTAATTGGGCTCAAATTGAAACCATGGCCTGTCCCGACAAAAAGATATACTACTACTTCAGGATGCTCACGTCACAATTTACTGTACACTCATCCCATACAAAATTTATTCGCAGTTGCAAATTCGTTTGACATCAGTTGTATTACGTATGGAAATATTACCTATTGGTGGCGCATTCCATAATGTCTACGCGCCAAGGGTGGTTCGGATCGGTCCTGGACGTGTGCATGGATAGCGGAGATGGTTAAGACAACCGTTCGCGATAACCGGGAAATCCGGTTTCGAGTCCAAGTCCGCTACAAATTTTCACGTGCCACCAATGAGTAATATTTCCATAGGTAGCACAGCTGATGTCAAAAGAATTCTCAATTGCGAATAAATATCGTAATATTGGTACAGCTCCAGACTGTCACCACTGTCTATCCTTCAAATATGCTTGCATATCTGAAGGAACAGACATTGTGAAATAAACATTCGTACCTGTAAAAGGAGATATTCCACTTATCATTCTTGCATTTTCATGCATTTCTTCGCTCTTCTCCGCTCTTAGTTTCTTTCAAAAATCCCCCCCCCCCCCCCCCGCTCTCTCCCGCCGGGATTATGTACTAAACATTGATAAGACTGTACGTTTCGCAGCACAAAGTTTTTCAAACTTGCCAATGGCACTGGTACACATCACTTTTAAATGATCCCAGGCAGAAAAATGGAGAGGATGGGTTCAGGTGCCGTTATTGGCCAAGATACATACCTTCCGTCTGGGACACAATGGCTCTTCAGATCTCTTCTTACATTAGTAGCAAAATGTGCCGGTGCCCCATTATTCATGTAGCACATTCTCCAATGTTGCGCAAGGGACATTTGTAAAATCTGATCCCACTCGGAGACTCAGTCAAAAATCTACATTTCAAATAAATTTTTAATGAACTGGTGAAAAAAAAAATCACGTCGAAGTCAGTGGTTGCTCGTAAACAGACTCAGGGATTTATCTCACAAACGGTTTGTTTGCAGCCTCAAGTTTACTGAAGCGATTTTGCTTATATTACCGTTTAATTTAACCTTGTAAGTTTCCACGAATTAGCACGATACAATCTGTACAAGCAAAGTGTTCAAGATGGAAGTGGTACTCGCTAAACTGGGCTGTTCTGCTTATCTTCCGACTGGAACGGATATACAGTAGCGGTTCACCTGGGCGCTTAGGGCGGTGGTTTATTGCACAGACGCACAGGCGAAACTTCCTGCTCGAGGATCCATCCTTTCCCGGACTTTCCAGCGTGATACGCTGCAGGGGGGTGGGGTGGCGGGGGGGGCAGAGCAGGCAATCCGGCTCTTTGGTCAGGAATTTATTTCCAAGGCGCAAAAACGGGAGAGGTTGTGCGCCGCTCGGCTGAGCTTAGAGCATCCGGTGAAGGATAAAGCCGGAGGCTGGCTGGAGGGAGACAGGCGGCACTGGCGGCGGCGCAGAACAGTGGCGGCTCCTTGTTTACTGCCCGGGCTGCACCGGCAGCGTCAAATAAATACGCCCGCAGCCCTTTGTGCCGCCTCTTCCGCCCTTATATTTCTAAAGACGACCTGGAAAACAGGGGGCGCGGCATGCCGGCCAATCACTCAATCTTCTCTTTGCAGATGCTCTTCCCCCCTCAACATTCAAACTGGGACGTGTTTCTGTGCGAACGAGCATCTGTCAATTTTCTTACTTAATTTTCTTGACAGCACTGCTTTTGAACAAAATTACTGGCTCAGAAGCTACAACTGAAGTAAAAGAAGAAAGCACTGTTGTCTACTACTTTAAGAGGTTAGAAACGAAACGGAAATGGACATGATCGGAAGAATAGACACGATCTTTGATCAAGCCGCCGTTATGCATACAGACATGGTCTGAACGCAGCCATTGATTGAAAGCAATGAGGAAAGTTGAAAATTTGTCATGGACAGGGATTCGAACCCGTGTCTCCCGCTTACTATGCAGATGCACCGACCACTAAGCTATCCAGGCACAGTGGTTACTGCAACTGCACGGATACTGTAGCACACCTCCTGTCAGACCCAAATTCCAAAATTATCCACACACTACTTATGTAGTGCCCCTTGCCCATCATCCTCATTACTTGCGGCTTTCGCCGATTCCCGTGAGGGTACGAGCCTGGTGGGTATCTGCACTACGTTAGTTGTGTGTAGGTAAGTTGAGAAGTTGCGTCTATCGAGCGCTGTGCTAGACCATTCTGTGCAGTTGCGATGACCACTGTGTCCGGATGGCTTAGTGGTCACTGTAAGCAGGACATTCAGATTAGAATCACAGTCTCACACAAATTCTCCCCTTTTCCCATTGATTTCAGTCAATACCTGCTCGCACCCCATCTGTGTAATTCCTTTGCGTCTTAATTTATAACGGTTGCTGGATCAAAGAAAGCGTCCGTTCTTTCAAACATGTCGGAAAGAACAGACGCCACATTCGTGCATAATCAAGGCGAGACAGCCAACGATCTCGTAAGTCCAGACGGCTTAGTAACAAAATGGAACATCTACAACCGTCCTTACGATGCTATTAGTTATGTGGCTACCAGTTTCGGTGCTTCAGTGAACCATCTTAAAATCTTAACTGACGCTAAGGGGGTTAACTAAAATCGTATACACGATTCGTCAGTGGCCAAAATCTATAAACTGGTTTTCGCAGACTACTGTAACAACGATGTTGTGTCTCCATGCATCAACTACCATCTGACGCAAACTGATTCAGTTGGTAGTTGATGACTGGAGAGACAGGAGGTCTGCGAAAATCATTCATAGATGTTGGCCACTGATGAATAGTGTATACCATTATAGCTAACCCCCTCAGCCTCAGTTAAGGCCTGATAATGTTACACTGAAGCACCGAAATTAGTAGCCATATAATATATATCATCGTATAGGCTGTAGACGTTCCATTTTATTACACGTGAACGGCCGAAGTTCCTCAATCCACCAGTCAGAAGGATGGCTTAGTGGTCAGAGCATCTACCTAGTAAGCAGGAAACCCTCCAGCACAAATTTTCTGCTTTCTCCATTGATTTCAATCAGTGCCCGCTCGCAGGCATTGTTTGTAGTTCCTACGTGTCTTAAAACGGAAATTATAATATAACACGATATACCTCTATTTTGGAGGGCCGAGCGAGGTGGCGCAGTGGTTAGCACACTGGATTCGCTGTTTGGTCTTCTCCCCCAAATCATCCCCCCCGCCTCTCAATCATTTTGCTGGACTGCAACAAGTCGTAAACATGAAGAAATAACAGGATCTCGCTAGCCCAATACTTACTTTGAATACAAGATTTAAAGAGCACACATTTACCTGCAGTAAAACAACATTTGGTGAGCTCATAAAAATCAAAAACATAAAATAACATACATAGCACATATCTCCTAAAAGTAGACACCTCAGCATTTTAGAGGAAGTGTAAATTTTTGGTAGTAGGCAATAGCGTCCTGATCGTGACCTTATTGAGAAAAGTGATATCAGGCAGAAGTTTACTTCGAAATCTTTGAAGAACTTATTTCCTCACACTGGAGTTGCTAGTGTGAAGTGTGTCGCCGAATGCTAGCAGAGGTCACCAGTGCGGCCGTCAACAGCAGCTCTGTGCGGCCACAGGGCAGTGCGCCACTCCCTGCAAGAACGTCCGCTACACTGAATAGCAAAACAAGAACTGTAGCCAAGGTTGACCAACAAAAACTACGAGTAGACTGCGACATCTGGCGACGATCACTGCACTTTACCATCTTCCCACTATAAGTAATGCTGTCTCTCATTTATTTTTTGAAATGTCACTGAAATTTACTTTTTTGTATCATATCACGTTCGATTTGTTTTCCATTATCATTTTCGTTTCTTATTGTTCTAGTCGCAATGTAAAACTTGAATGTGTGAAACAGACTAATATATTTATCCTCTATTGTTGTTCTGTCTTCACTAATTTTTCAGTCACCACAACACATTCGTTTTTAGCATGATGTAGTCAAAGTTTTATTTTCTAAACATTTACTAAATTCCGAGCAGCTGTAAGTTGTGAGAAAATTAACAGACTTTATGAGGTTAAATATAAAAGAATTTTGCTTACTTACGTAGAAATGAGAATATTTTTAAGAATTGTACCTCTAAATGAACCTTCTTTGAATTACTTTGTACAATTACCTGTATGTTACGCACCAGCGACCTCCAGGATAGCACTTACATCCTACACACAGTGGTTAAAGCATTGGCAACTATGACTCGAGATGTTGTTGTATGTTTATGACTTATTCCAGAATAGCAGATTGTGAGGTATATTGTGTTTATATTATAATTTCTGTTTTGTTTTTAACCTTTTAAAGGAGACAGTAATGCTCTCTTCTATTACTTCTATTACATATCTTGAAGATCGCTGTTGCATAGCCGAAACCGGTAATCTTATTCACAAACGTTTGCAATCAAGACAGTTATACAAAGCATGTGGGAGTTCCCCAAATGATCATTTTTTGTCGAATTATGCTCACTGTCAATTATTAACAATGCCAACTGTACAATCTCAGTCCGAACTGCTCCGAAACTTTTCTAGTGTTTGTAACTAAACCGTCTCTGAAAAGATTTAAATATGGAATTTTTAACGTGAAAGTGCCTCAATGTTTAACAAAGAGACAGAATGAACTAAAATTTGATGCTTTTAGACTGTAAAGAAGTCATTTTCCTACGAAACCTACTGTAGAGGTCAAATTCAAATTTACATTCTCACTTGCACCAGTGAGAGATGACCTGCTATATTCTAAATGGAGTAAGTACAAAAACCAATGGCGGAGATCACACATTTTACCGTACACATCATATAAATACGCAGAATTATCTAACAAAGTCGCAGCGCACACGTATGCCGAAGAACATCCCCCAAAAGTTACGTAAAAATACATACAATGGCAATCAAAACGGAAGAAGAGAGGGTGTGAAGTTAGCAAACACTAGTGGTAGAGATAGAACAACATGGCAAACATTTTTAATCCACTAACTATAAAACCACATTTACTCAGAGAAACCCTTTTTCAGTGAATGAAACTACATTTAAGTTGATCGAATCTGCTTTCCATGTCTTTACGGAGATGGAGATCTTACCTGTGGGTGTCCACCCTGGTAGCTGAGTGGTCAGCGTGACAGACTGTCAATCCTAATGGCCCGGGTTCGATTCCCGGCTGGGTCGGAAATTTTCTCCGCTCAGGGACTGGGTGTTGTGTTGTCCTAATCATCATCATTTCATCCCCATCGACGCGCAGGCCGCCGAAGTGGCGTCAAATCGAAAGACCTGCACCAGGCGAACGGTCTACCCGACGGGAGGCCCTAGCCACACGACATTTCCATTTATTTACCTGTGGGTGCCAGGTGATACTGAATGCGGGCAGCAGCTGGGCGGTGGCGACAGTGAAAAGATATTAATTGCAATTGTTACATCCTCTTGTCTTGATCTGTACACTTAGCGGTAATATTTTTCCTCCATTGTCCTCCTTTGGCGCCGCGCGGGATTAGCCGAGCGGTCTGCGGCGCTGCAGTCATGGACTGTGCGGCTGGTCCCGGCGGAGGTTCGAGTCCTCCCTCAGGCATGCGTGTGTGTGTTTGTCCTTAGGATAATTTAGGTTAAGTAGTGTGTAAGCTTAGGGACTGATGACCTTAGCAGTTAAGTCCCATAAGCTTTCACACACATTTCCTCCTTTGGCTATAAGCAGGCTAGATGCAGCTGGTACTATATGGATCGAAGTACCTATGTGTACAACGATAACAGTTCACTCAGCACGACTGCCATTAATGTCAAATACACAATTTTTGAAAGAGTACAAAATTCTCTGCAACTCGGAGATCGTGAAGTTAACTGTTTGTCCATTTCGTCACATGCGTCACATTCACAAATTCACAGTCTGGCAAATATAAATGTGGAAAATTGCTTATGTTTTTTGTAGCGATTGTTAATGCTTTAACGCGAATGAAGTCTCATTAAGTAGCAAATGAAACATTTTAAAATACGCTATTTTGGCACCGCACGCCACAGCAGTCAACTTAGTCCACTAGAACAATCACTGCTCGCTCCTGCGGTCATTGTCAATTCAACTCTCAGCACACAACGAGGTGCCCACCACTCGAAACAGTTTTAACACTTTCTCTTCGGACTGTTCATGTCAGTGTGTACTGTCTTCACGGGATGTTAATGACGATCATTTGCTGTTTCATTTAAATGAACCTTCGCTTACTTTCTTTCCGTTGGGTAGGTACTACAGACCTACAAAATTCCTAAATGACATTTTCCGCCTTAAGTGCTAATTATTATTTCCCATTATTGGTCATTTTCAACCATTTATTGAAAATCGTCCATCTTGATATCACGTATTATTAAATAATTCAAGACATGACCTTTTATTCTTATTATCATCATCAGATTTCATGCATTGTTAGATGCAAGAGGCAGAAGATGTGCATCGTTGGTGCTGCAGATTTTAGCGGTTTTCATAGAGGTAAACTCACGCTGCAGTGTTCTTCCATCGGCACGCCAGTGAAGAATTGTTCTCGGAAACAACTAAGTGAAAAAGCCGACTTCGGAATTTTCCTTCGTGTGAGACCACATGTACAAGATTCATGTTCAAATCTGGAGTTCTATGTCAGTATATTTTACTGGTCGCTTCACTTGTGCATAATCTTTCATTGATTTTATCAATACTCGCTTGTATTGCGAGATACTGTGAAATTTCGAACATTCGCGATCGCCGCGATAAACTCGTACTGTTGTCATCAATTGTGGGCTTAAAATTAATAGTGCTCTTTTAAAATTTTTGGGTACAGCAGGACAATTCTATTGTACAGTTACAAGAGAAATAGGTCATTAATCTGTGAGCAATTTGTTGTAAATCAACGTTCTCATTTAGTTACTGCGCAGATATTGTAACTAACATATTGTGTTGCATATAATTTTCTCTTAAAGATGACTAACCCTACACGTTATCTGAATTTATCGTAAATTCACTGTGTTTTCGAGTTTTCTAATTAAATTAACTTCAAAACGTGGTTAGGAAACCAGTAATTTTTACAATAGGCTTTTGGGTTGCCTTAATAGAAATCTTGTTTTGTGTATTTGCTTCAAATCTTAGAGGGAATTAGCAACTTTTTATCTCAACAGATTAAAAGCTAATCAGCGGACTTAATTTAAAGTTCACTGACTTGTAATACAGCGCACCACCAAAACGGCGCCCACTATGAATGCTGTTCTCGAACACGGGATGAGTTGGTTGGCGTTCATAAGCAACTGGAAGTAGCGCTGATTACTGTTAAACGATTGCCAGCTGCTGCGAATCGGTCTGTTGGAAGATATCCCAAGAGTTGTATACCTGTGATACGGGTACCAGAGGTACATGAAGTACTATCCCCTCCAGTGGATTTTGTATCCTCCAATTGACTGTGGGTGGCGTGTCAGCGGTAGATCTAGGCGTCCTGTATGGGGTGGACAGGGACCAGGGAGGACTAACCCCTAACTTTGAGGTTCTCTCTTTCACTGAAACTGAGCCAGTGGGAGTCAGTTAACCTGTTTTGGGGAAACTTGTTTTGCCCGGGGTCAAGAGGAAGCCAACACAAAAAGCTATCGGTCTATTAATCATCGGCAATACAAACGTATAGCCAATGATGTTCGCCTTAGAGATATGGCAGCAAAGGGCAGGAAAGGACACCAGCTGCACCCAGTGTGTATGCCTGGGGGCTTCATTCAACATGTTGGAAAGGCTATTCCGGCAGCCATGGGGGAACAGGGTGTCACCAGCTGCAGATTGTGGCGCACATTGGAACAAATGATGTATGTCATCTGGGCTCCGAGCTCATTGATCACCCCAGCGACTGACAGAGAAGGTTGCGAAGACCAGTCTTGTCCATGGAGTTTCAAGGAAGCTCACAGTTTGCAGCATTGTCCCCAGAACTGATCGTGGCCCTTTGGTTCCGAGTCGAGTGGAAGAACTGAACCAGAGACTTCAAAGGTTCTGTGACAAGCTAGGCTGCAACTTGCTGAACGGAGTTGAAAACTGTAGGGTCCCCCTAAACGGACCACATGTGCACTCCACATCAGAGGCTGCTACTCAGATAGCTGACTGTGTGTGGGGTGCACATAAAGGTTTTTTGGACTGACATTCTATTCAGGGCTGTCAATCAGTAGCTGTAAAGCATGTTTTGAGGACAGAAATAATCAGTTGTCAGCTGTACAAATTTTTATTAATTAACTTCTTTACTAGTTTTGGCAAATTAATTTGCTATCATGAGAAGATCATACAGTTAAGCTTAAGTCGGAAAGCAATCGTCAAGCAAATTCTGTACGATGAAGTCCTACAAAAATGAGTATATAATAAGAATTTAGTGATTACCAGGGTTGGATCACAATTAACAGCAGATTAAAAAACAATAAGTGTGCACTAATAAACAGATTGTAAGCTTACCTTCTTAAATTTGTTTTTACATAGTATTGTCAAGTAGTTCCCCAGGGGACTTCAGTTCGAAGTACGTGGGTGGCGTCTGCAGGGGCCCTGAGCTGACATTGTATCCACTTACTTGTGTCAGGCTGCTCCTTTCTCCTTCCCTGTCTGACTCCCTTGGCCAACTCTTGCTTTTTCGACCCCAACGGTTTAGGTTTCGAGGTCCGAGGGTATCTTCCAAATTTTCTTATTCCTATCTCTAAGACAACTCCTGAGGGGAGCCCACCCCTTAAAAAAAGCCAACAATCCTGTAAGCTGTGACGGTAACACCGCAGGTTGGACGAGAGGCCAGCACCCTCTCTTCGCAAAAAAATTAAACATGCTTTCAAGACTACAAGTAAGCCTCGAAACATTACTGATATAACTAGACGACGTCAATGGCAAAGAAAGGGTATACGATTTGGAACGTGGAATGTAAGGAGTATGTACAAGACAAGAGCTGCAATCAGTGCTGTCAAAGAAATTCAGAGGTACGAACTAGACCTAGATGAACTGCAAGAAATCCTGTGGGAGGAAGCCAGCAGCGTGTATGTTAAAAACTGTACTATTTTGTATGGAACCTGTGAACGAGGTCATCTGTTAGGTACTGACTTTAGCATCATTAAGATTTTGGCCACTAATGTTTCAGAGTTCTTGTCAGTCAACCCAAGATTATCTGTTCGAACAGTGGACGTAAAGCATATTAAGGCGGCTTTTGTGAACTGCCATGCTCCCACAGAGGAGAGAGAAAGTGGTGAAAGACGCACAGCAAGAGGCAGTGATGGACGCTATACCAAACGGGCACCTGAGGATCCTCCTGGGTGATGTGAATACCAACGCTAGAAAAGAACAAATATTCCAAGACACAACAGGAAGGCACAGTCTATGGGACCTAAGGAATGATAATGGGGTAAGGTTCCTCAGCTTCGCTACATCATCAGGGTTGTTCATCTCCAGCACAAACCTGCAGCGGAAAAACATACACAAGGGAACATGGGTATCACAAGATGGGAGAACTATAAATCAAATATACCATGTTCCCATTGATCTAAGAGCCAAGAGATGGGAGTTAGACCCTAAGACAGCGCGAGGTGCGAAGGTGGCAGAACTACCAGCAGAATGGAAAACAGCTCTGATTTGTCCAGTACACAAGAAGGGCGACAAACTGAAATGTGACAGCTATGGAGGAATCGCCCTACTTAACGTCTGCTATAAGACGTATAAGATGTATGCCTCACACATAGAATTCAGCCAGTGGCAGAATCGGTTATTGGGGAGTACCGGAAGGTTTCTGTCCAGGACAGTCAACAGTGGATCACATCTACAGTCTCCGGCAGCTCACTGAGAAACTTGGTGAATGTGGTAAATATTTGCATATTTTATTCATTGATTTAAGAAGGCCTATGATTGTATACAACGCAAGAGCCTGCTTAGATGTTTAAGGGAGTTTGAAATGGCAGGGAAACTAATCAATCAGATAAAGATCTGTCTGAGTGAAACACGTGCGAAGGTATAGATGAGAAATCGCGTAACTGAGGAATTTGAAACTGTGACAGGACTCAGGCAAGGATAGGGGTTGTTCCCTATCTTGTTCAACTTTACCCTCGAGAAGATCGTTCGCGAGACCTTCCAAGAGAATGAAGGGATTGAAATCGAAGGAAAGAGACTGGCATACTTAGCCCATGTAGACGACATTTCTTTACTCGCTACGTCTAAAGAGGAGTTGGAGCAAATGACCATAGCACTAAGCGAGGCTGCCAGCAAATTTAAGCTAAACATAAACGAAGCCAAGACAGAGAACCTGGTTATGGTGTGTGGTCAGAGTCAGACTGCTGACCGTCTACAATCACTGCAGTTGGGAGACCAAAGAGAGTGCATGAATTTAAATACCTAGGGGCACTTTTCACTGAGAACTCGTCATGTGAAGCAGAGATCAATGCCAGAATACAAGCTGGAAACCGATCGTACGACGGCCTAGCACAATTGCTTCGGCACAGATATCTGCCCAGACGTTCACGATTCGTCTATACAGACCCTGATTTAGCCTGTTGCTCAATATGACTGTGAGGCATGGAGTATCCAGAAACAGGACTTCCAAAAGCTCCTTGTTTTTGAGAGAAAAGTGCTTTGGAAGAACTTCGGTCTGGTTCTGGATGCAGACACAGGGGAATAGAGGACCAGTCACAACCAAAAGCTTGAGGAACTATACCAGCAGCCTAACATAGCAGGAACTGTAAAAGCCAAACGAATGCTGTCGGCCGACCATGTGGCCCGGATGGAAGATCACAGAGGCCTCGGAGCTCCTGGATTTCTCACCTACAGGAAATACCCCCAGGGAGACCCAAGAAGCGTTCTAGGGATGGCCTCCATGAAGATTTAAACCAAGCATCAATAGATGTGGATGGATGGTGGATAGCAGCAATGGACAGAATACATTGGAGGAGGAAACTTGTAGCAGCGTGTGGTCCACTGGGCCTAAACACGCAGAAGAAGAAGAAAAAGATTTTCAAGTAGTTAAAAAGTAGCATACAAAATGCGAAGATGTTGTGACCAAAAAAACTGCGCATTCTAAGTAACATATTAAAACACCATGAGACATATGATAATAAGCATCAGCAGACTGACAGTTTAACTACAAAAGATTTCACTTATATAAGAAGCAACGGACTCTAGTGTGCCTAAAAGCTTATGAAGACTAAGCACAAAGAGGGCGCTCGTGCCTGTACGTCAAAGGAAGTAGATCATCAACCTCAAACAACTGAAACACTATTAAGACCTCATGTCACTTGCTAATGAAGCATATAAATTTTTACACAAAAATTACATAGTTTGTAAAAACGGGCCGTAGATTGTGTACAGTGATCAGATTTGTTTAATAATCGGCTGATGGTGGCGCCGTTGGCCAATGAAGAAGCGGCGCTATATTGAACTGTGTACTTTCTTAACGCAGAGGCCAGGCGCAAGGCACGTGTTTTTAGCGACACAAGTAAGTGGGCCCGCCCCGGCTGAGACACCCAACTCTATGGCGAGCAAGAGGTCCCAGTGCATATCGATAATTTGTCTTTGCGTTTATGGCCTCTACCTGTAGCTCTTATAAATAATAGCTGTGGCGTAGGATGTCTACGTTAGTTACTTACCTTAGCCATACAATGATATAATGTAGGAAAATGTATTCGGCGTGTTGATCATTACACAAATACATGACTCGCAACTCAAACTAGTTAAAATATATTTAAAAAACAAATAAAAACAAATCCCATTAAAAAAGCACTAAGACATCATGAATAAATATCAAAGCTGAGGAAAGAATGAGCAAAGAGATACAAATAGTAGTACTTCACATGGAGTAAAAAGTATAAAACAAATAGAGAGATTGCAAACCATTGCAATCGACAGGTAAAAATAGTCATTTCAGCTATGTGATATAAACCATTGCATAATCAAATAGGAAAGTTACAAATCATTTGAAAAGAGAGGAAATACGATCAAAAAACAACCTGTTACTAATCTCCCCCTTTCGCATCCATTTCATCCTTTTTGTGAATTTTCACACGTATTTGGGTGCATTTTTGAGAAAGTTTTCGGACGTAATTCTCCATTATTTAAGTAATTTCTCTCATTTTTCCACCACTATGGATCCTTGATCCTTCCATCTGCGTCAGTACAGAAAAGTTTCTTTGTCCCTAGCCAAATCCCAGTCCCACACACTTTTCCTGCATTGTTGTTTGGTTCGTGGAATCCCCCCTAATGGCCTTACCATCAAATTACCCATCTCTGGCTGCCACCCCTCCTTCCACAATGACCTCCACCTGTTGAGATTCTACCAGTCCCTAGCCTTCACCAGCACAGTCCTGCAAAACCACATCAACCAAGCCCCTACCTCCTTACAGTACCTTCTCACTATCACAAAATTCTCCTGCTATGAAATCCCAAATTCCTGGAACCCATAACACACATTGAAACTCTTGCCCCGCAGGAATTTGAGCAACATGCACAACACCACATCAAAAAGTTCTCCATCCTGGTCACTTCCTACTCCCACCTTGGAGTACCACTGTCAGCGACCACCTCTGAAACAACCTCCAAACCTCCCCCAACTCCCCTCATAGCTGACAACCCCTGTCTCCCAGACATACTACACTTACCCCACCCTCCAAAACTCCCTCCCACCACCACACAGAATCCAGAACCTAAACAGATCCACAACACAGTCATGCACATTTCCTCCAGAAGCCTTAGCCCTCAGAAATATCAGTTCTTTCCAAAGGACTCATCTTTTGCCCCACTCCCAATTTCAGTCATGCAGGACTTATTAAAGACCTTTTTTCCTTCTCCTGGTCCCTACAGTGGAAACACTTTTTCGCCACCAACCCTACCAATCAGACTCAATCAAAGACCAATATTGAAGCTTGCCTAACTCCATACAACTGTGATCCACCCCCTGTTAACTTTCCAGACTTTCTGAACCTCACCTTGCCTCACCATCATTCCCTAAATCCCTCAACATGGAAATTAACCTTACATCCTCAGAAAGAACGGCAGTTCACCATCTAAAAATTAATCTCGACCTTATAATTTTACCTGCAGACCTAGTGGAAGCACTCTGCCAGTTTCAGATACTTACACCTACAAGCATTGTCACAGTGACACCATTCCAGTAATCCAGCAGGCTCTTCAGTCACTACTCAAATCCTTAGGCCCATCTCAGAACCTCTTCCTGAAGTCCATCTCTCTACTCACCCGTAACACCCCCTGGACATGCTTCCTAAAGACCATAAATCTAACCACCCAGGATGTCTCATTGTGGCGTCTCTGCTCTCATAGAGCAACACATTCAACCTATGATCAAGAACCTGCCCTATTATATAAAAGATACCAACCATTTCCTCCACTGGCTCTACACAGTTTCTGTCCCTTTATCGCACCATGCAATGTTCTTCACTATTGATGTCACTTCCCTGTACACTAACATTCCTAATGCCAATGACCTTACCACCATTGAACACCACCTTTCCCAATGCCCAACAGATTCCAAGCCAAAGAACTTCCTTCCTAGTCACCATGACCAACTATATCCCCCCCCCCCCCCCCCCCGCAATTACTTCTCCTTCAAAGGCATTACCTACAAACAAATCTGGGGTATGGTTATGAGAACCTGCATGGCACCATCCTATGCCAAACTATTCATGGGCCATCTAGAGGAATCCTTCCTAAAAACCCAGAATCCTAAACCTCTCTTCTTGTTGAGATTCATGATATCTTTGCTATCTGGATCGACAGTGAGGACACCATATCCACATTCCTCCAGAACCTCAACAACTTCTCCCACATTTGCTTCACCTGGTACTACTCAACTCAACAAGCTGCCTTCCTAGGATGGCTTCATCCGTACCTGTGTCCATATAAAACCTACTAATCACGAGCAGTACCTCCACTTCAACAGCTGCCACCTGCTCCATACCAAGAAGTCCCTTATGTACAGCCTAGCCACCCATGGTCATCCCAACTGCAATGACGAGCAGTCATTCTTAAAATATACTGAATGTATGACTGATGCCTTCACTGATCGTAATTATCCTCCCAACCTTGTACGAAAACAAATGTCCTGTGCCTTATCTTTCAAGTCTGACACCACCTCCCAAAGTTCCACCATCCAGCCACAGAGGAGCATTTCCCTTGTAACTCAGTACTAACCAAGGATTGTAGCAACTGAATTACATTCTCTGCCAGGGTTTCATTTACCTCTCGTCGTGCCCTGAAATGAGAATTGTCCTGCCCACTATCATTCCCACCACTCCCACAGTGGTATTCCGCTGTCTACCAAACCTACACATATTCTCGTCCATCATTACACTGCTCCCAATTCCATACCTCATTTCTTATATCCCTGAAATAGGCCAAGACGCAAGACCTGTCCCATACATCCTCCCACCACTACCTACTCCAGTCCAGTCACTAAGACCTATCCCATCAAATGCAGGACTACCTGTGAAACCAGTCATATGGTCTACAGGCTAAGCTCAACCACTATGCTACATTCTATGTAGGCATGAAAACCAACAAGCTGTCTGCCCACATCAGTGGCCACCAACAAACTATGGCCAAAAAACAGGTGGACCACACTGTTGCTGAACACACTTCCAAACATGATATCCTTCATTTCAACGACTACTTTACAGCCTGTGCCATATGGATCCTTCCCACCGACACCAGCTTTTCTGAATTTCGCAGATGGTAACTTTCCCTGCAATACATCCTACATTCCCGTAACCCTCCTGGCCTCAGCCATCGTTACTCACTGTTCTCACCAATCCAGCCCCTTCTTTATTCAAAAAATGGTTCAAATGGCTCTGAGCACTATGGGACTTAACAGATGAGGTCATCAGTCCCCTAGAACGTAGAACTACTTAAACCTAACTAACCTAAGGACATCACACACATCCATCCCCAAGGCAGGATTCTAACCTGCGACCGTAGTGGTCGTGCGGTACCTGACTGAAGCGCCTAGAACCGCTCAGCCACTCCGGCCGGCCCCTTCTTTGTTCCCATTCCAGCACTACACAGCTGTCATTCCACCATCACACCCGTCTTTTTATTTCTCTTCTTTCCCACTACTTCCTCCCCACTCCCATCGTTTCCCTGCCCTCTGTCTAGCCTGCTGCACTTCATTGTCTGCCACCCACATCATAATATCTCTCCCCCTCCCCGCCCAAACCCCCTCCTTAACCCCACCGAGTCGCCACTCCCACCACTGACCGATGCTGTTACTCGCAGTGTGGTTTCAGTTGCCTAAGACTGCAGTTGTGTCTGTGGCTGTGTGCGTGTGTGTGTGTGTGTGTGTGTGTGTGTGTATGTGTGTGTATGTGTGCCTATTGTTGATGAAGGCCTTAATGGCCAAAAGCTTTAATTTTGAGACTCTTTTTGTCGTGCCTACCTTCGACTCAGCATCTGTGCTATATGGTGAGTAGTAACTTGCCTTCTCATAACATTGTTACAATCGTTCTTGTACTTTCCATTGTTTGATTGTCTCTTCTTAAACATTCATTTTGCATACTTTATCCACTATGTGCAACATTTCCATATTAAGTAACGAAAGCGGTGGGTGTAAATACTTTTCAACTTTAAGATGTTCTCCAAATTTTGGCCTATAAGCATTCTCTCCATCAATAAATGCTCACAGGACCGAGTCTTAAATGCTCTTCTTGATTTTCCTATATAAATGCTTGGCATATACTGCACTGAATTTTGTATATCCCTGATATTAGATATTTATCAATAGGAGGTCTCTCGTTATGTATGAAAAGAGGCTTAATGAAATTATTTGTGGTTCACGTCCCACCATCGTGTTGGATGTCTCAGCTGGGGTGGTCCCACTTACTGGCGTCGCTAAAAACTTGTGTCTGGCGGCCGGCCTCTACCTGAAGATAACGGAAAGATCGATTTAGTGCCACATCTTCATCAGCCCACGGCGCTACCATCAGCCGATTATTAAATTGTGTTCAGATGCGAAACTGTTTTAAACAGGTTTTTCGAAATCAGTCTTGAGCAGCTCGTTCGACAGCCCACACGCAGAGGAAATATTTTAGATCTTGTAGCAATAAACAGGCCTGATATAACCCGGGCGTCATTGTAGGATTAGTGAGCATGATGTCATCATAGCGACTCTTGTTAATATGATTAATAATTCAGTCTAATGGTCTAGAAGAGTATTGCTGATATAAAGAGCAGACAGACAATGAGGAGATATCACTTAGTTCCAGTACGATGCCCGTAGAGAAATTATGGGCAAAATTTAAAAGGATTGTAAATCATACGCTGGAGAAGTACATGCCGAGTAAGTGAACTAAGGGCAGCCGTGACAACGGAATTCGAAAAATGCTATCTAAGCAAAGGCTGTTGTACTCTAGTTTCAAAAGAGAATGCGCAAATCACGACAGGAGAAACTAACGGAAATTCGGACGTCTGTAAAAAGATCGATACGCGAAGCTTAAGACAACTGTAGCAATATATCTTACCGAGAAGCCAAGAAATGTGTAGTCCTAATAAAATCGCTAACTGAATCTCAGGGTTTTTTCCGGTCACTCGTTGAGTCGCCGGGTGTGGCAGTAGAGGATAGCAAAAGCAAAGCCGAAATTTTAAATTTCGCGTTCAAGAAATCGTTCACGCAGGAGAATCGTATAAACACACCGTCGTTTTGAGCATCGCACAGGTTACCGTATCATCATAGCAATAACAATCACTGATGTACAGAAACAACTGAAAGCGTTGAAAGCAAATAAGTTGCCAAGTTCTGGTAGAATCCCAATTCGATTTTATAAAGAGTTCGAGTGTAGGAAAAGGGAGAGAAGGAAACATAGTAGGTGAATATGGATTGGGGTTAAGAAATGAAAGAGGAAGCAGTCTGGTAGAATTTTGCACAGAACATAACTTAATCATAGCTAACACTTGGTTCAATAATCATAAAAGAAGGTTGTATACATGGAAGAATCCTGGAGATACTAGAAGGTATCAGATAGATTATATAACGGTAAGACAGAGATTTAGGAACCAGGTTTTAAACTGTAAGACATTTCCAGGGGCAGATGTGGACTCTGACCACAATCTATTGGTTATGAACTGTAGATTAAAACTGAAGAAACTGCAAAAGGGTGGGAATTTAAGGACATGGGACCTGAATAAACTGAAAGAACCAGAGGTTGTACAGAGTTTCAAGGAGAGCGTAAGGGAACAAATGGTAGGAATGGGGGAAAGAAATACAGTAGAAGAAGAATGGGTAACTTTGAGGGATGAAGTAGTGAAGGCAGCAAAGGATCAAGTAGGTAAAAAGACGAGGACTAGTAGAAATCCTTGGGTAACGTAAGAAATATTTAATTTATAAAAGGAGAAAATATAAAAATTCAGTAAATGAAGCAGGCAAAAAGGAATACAAACGTCTCAAAAATGAGATCGACAGGAAGTGCAAAATGGCTAAGCAGGGATGGCTAGAGGATAAATGTAAGGATGTAGAGGCATATACCACTAGGGGTAAGATAGATACTGCCTACAGGAAAATTAAAGAGACCTTTGGAGAAAAGAGAGCCACTTGTGTGAATATCAATAGCTCAGATGCAAACCCAGTTCTAACCAAAGAAGGGAAAGCAGAAAGATGGAAGGAGTATATAGAGGGTCTATACAAGGGCGATGTACTTGAGGACAATATTATGGAAATGGAAGAGGATGTAGATGAAGAAGAAATGGGAGATATGATACTGCGTGAAGAGTTTGACACAGCGCTGAAAGACCTGAGCCGAAACAAGGGCGCTGGAGTAGACAACATTCCATTAGAACCACTGACAGCCTTGGGAGAGCCAGTCCTGACAAAAATCTGCCATCGGGTGAGTAAGATGTATGAGACAGGCGAAGTACCCTCAGACTTAATGAAGAATATAATAATTCCAATCCCAAAGAAAGCGGGTGTTGACAGATGTGAAAATTACCGAACTATCAGTTTAATAAGTCACAGCTGCAAAAAACTAACACGAATTCTGTACAGACGAATGGAAAAACTGGTAGAAGCCGACATCGGGGAAGATCAGTTTGGATTCCGTAGAAATATTGGAACACGTGAGGCAATACTGACCTTACGACTTATCTTAGAAGGAAGATTAAGGAAAGGCAAACCTACGTTTCTAGCATTAGTAGACTTAGAGAAAGCTTTTGACGATGTTGACTGGAATACTCTCTTCCAAATTCTAGAGGTGGCAGGGGTAAAATACAGGGAGCGAAAGGCTATTTACAATTTGTACAGAAACCAGATGGTAGTTATAAGAGCCGAGGGACTTGAAAGGGAAGCAGTGGTTGGGAAGGGAGTGAGACAGGGTTGTAGCCTCTCCCCCGATGTTATTAAATCTCTATATTGAGCAAGCAGTAAAGGAAACAAAAGAAAAATTCGGAGTAGGTATTACAATCCATGGAGAAGAAATAAAAACTTTGAGGTTCACAGATGACATTGTAATTCTGTCAGACACAGCAAAGGACTTGGAAGAGCAGTTGAACGGAATGGACATTGTATTGAAATGAGGGTATAAGATGAACATCAACAAAAGCAAAACGAGGATAATGGAATGTAGTCGAATTAAGTCGGGTGATGCTGAGGGAATTAGATTAGGAAAGGAGACATTTAAAGTAGTAAAGAAGTTTTGCTATTTGGGGAGCAAAATAACTGATGATGGTCGAAGTAGAGAAGACATAAAATGTAAACTGGCAACGGCAAAGAAAGCGTTTCTGAAGAAGAGAAATTTGTTAACATCGAGTATAGATTTAAGTGTCAGGAAGTCGTTTCTGAAAGTATTTGTATGGACTCTAGCCATGTATGGAAGTGAAACATGGACGATAAATAGTTTGGACAAGAAGAGAATAGAAGCTTTCGAAATGTGGTGTTACAGAAGAATGCTTGAGATTAGATGGGTAGATCACGTAACTAATGAGGTGGTATTGAATAGAATTGGGGAGAAGGGGAGTTTGTGGCACAACTTGACGAGAAGAAGGGACCGGTTGGTAGGACATTTTCTGAGGATGCAAGGGATCACAAATTTAGGATTGGAGGGCAGCGTGGAGGGTAAAAATCGTAGAGGGAGACCAAGAGATGAATACACTAAGCAGATTCAGAAGGATGTAGGTTGCAGTAGGTACTGGGAGATGAAGAAACTTGCACAGGATAGGGTAGCATGGAGAGCTGCATCAAACCAGTCTCAGAACTGAAGACCACAACAACAACACTCCACGGCCTTGATCCCTTACTTAGCTTGCATTCATCGCGAATCTCTCGTCCAGCGCCAAGCCCCAAGGGACTGGAAACAAAGCGCAAGTCACTCCTGTATATAACAAGGGCGAAAGAACGGACCCTCAAAATAAGAGACCAATATTTTTAACATGTGTTTGCCGCAGAATCTGTGAACATATTCTCGGTTCGAATGTAACCAATTTTCTAGAGAGGAAAAAGCTTCTGTCCGCAAATCAGCACGGTTTTAGAAAGTATCGTTCGTGCAAATCTCAGTTTGCGTTTTTCTCACATGATATTCTGCTAACCATTGATGTGAGGCGGCAGGCGGATTTCATATTCCTAGATTTCCGACTGTCAACGAAGGTACAATAGGTTCCAGGTAGGTGGGTGCTTCGAACGCTCTTTAGTAACAGACCCACTATGTTGTCATCGATAGCAAACGTTCATCAAAGACAAGTGTATCGTCAAGAGTGTCCCAGGTAAGTGTGGTAGTATTGCTGTAAGCAACAGTAAGCAACAGTCTGCGGTTGTTTATTTATGAAGCTGTGGTGTATGGGAAGGTGATATCGTTGAATGACGATAGGAGGACGCGAGATGACTTAGACAAAATTTCTAGTAACTGTGATGAGTGGTTGCAGCAAATCGCAAGTTAATGCAGATGAGTGGGAAAAACAAAGCCATAATGTTCGATATCAGTATTAGTAGTGTGCTGTTCACGTCGACTAGATATCTAGGTCTAATGTTGCAGAAGCTTATGAAATGGAATGAGCACATAAGGACTGTGGCAGGGAGGACGAATGATTGACTTCTATTTATTGGGAGAATTTTAGGAAAGTGTACTTCATCTGCTTTGCTGGAAGACGCGTGGCTGTCGCTCTCATTGTCTCGCGTGCTGCAGCCAAGATTCAAACACGTCTGAATTCAAACGTCGCTAGTTTCGCCCACGTAGGACTCTTCCGTAATCATACCGGCGGTGGTGTTTTCGTCGTCTGAAGCTGTCGCGCGCTGTCGGTCGCTTCTGATGCTTACGTAGGACGAGGCCTAAGCCTACAGTAAGGTCCCTTTTGCTGAGGCTGTCATTGCCACTAACAGCTTCTTCAACTGCTTCCTGTATAATTAGACTCTAATACTAAATTTTGTGGGAGGCTTTGGCAGGTTCATAAGACCACACATTATTTATCCTGCGGTTGCACCTTTTTCAATAGAGCGGAGTGTTTAAATCAGTCTCAAATTAAGTTCAAATAACTTTTCTGACTCACTTTGTGCGAAGGGACAATCAAAAAATGATACTTTGTAATCACACATATCACACGATAGCATTAATACACACGCAAGGCCAACATGTCGCTTGACTTGAAGCTCAAGAACTTCCTGATCACAATTCTTACTGCTGACATAATTTTTAAAAGCATTTGACAGTAAACTTATATCAAACATTTGATTTACATTATTTTTATCTGTTTCCTGAGACATTTTATTGTAGCTGTCTTCACTAGTATTCAGTTTCCTCCTGGATGTAGTCCACTGGGAGGAAGAAGCCTCACTATGTGCTTCAGGCCTAACCTCTGTATTTGCAGAGGCGTTCTTCCAGACATGCTTCTTCCCTTTGTCTTTCCGCTTTTTAAATGTTCTACTACTCACTCGCGGCACTTTCGCTAAATTGTATTCAAACAAGAATGCACCCACTCTGTCTATCTACTCAACACGCTTCAGAACAACGCTTTCAAAACCGCGCTGGAAAACAACACAACAACAAACTTCGATGTCCAACTGTCGTATTTTCTTCCAGAGCTGCCAACTCCTGCACAGAATTCACACAGCGCAACATCCTTATCCCTATCGCCGAAGCCGGCCGAAGTGGCCGTGCGGTTAAAGGCGCTGCAGTCTGGAACCGCAAGACCGCTACGGTCGCAGGTTCGAATCCTGCCTCGGGCATGGATGTTTGTGATGTCCTTAGGTTAGTTAGGTTTAACTAGTTCTAAGTTCTAGGGGACTAATGACCTTAGCAGTTGAGTCCCATAGTGCTCAGAGCCTATCGCCGAAGAAAATATAGGGGCTCAAAAGATGCAAACATCTTTCTCCGACAACCAAAATAAGAAAACAAAACGACCTATCAAACAGGCCGGGAAACGTCCACAAAGAGCAGTGCAGACCCTTTTCACTGATTTATTTTTAAATACTTAGAATTAAGATAGATACGTGATTCTTGAAGAAAATTAATCAGAAAAATCGGTAAAATCTTAAAACGCAAAAAAAAACAAAAATTCTATATTTTTCCCATCTTTCACATTCCAGATGCCCATAAGAAAAAGTGTGTACGAACAGAAATAGACTAAACTTCGTTTACACGATAAATCACACAAAATGAAAGGGCTGTCAGTTTAACTAAATACCTATGAACTACAGTTACGGACAACTTAAATTGGAATAAACACACAGATAACGTTGAGGGGAAGACAATACAAAGACTGCGTTTTATTGGTAGGATGCTCAGAAGATGCAACAGGTCTACTAAAGAGATTGCCTACAATACGCTTGTTCGTCCTCTGTTAGAGTACTTCTGTGCGATATACACTCCTGGAAATTGAAATAAGAACACCGTGAATTCATTGTCCCAGGAAGGGGAAACTTTATTGACACATTCCTGGGGTCAGATACATCACATGATCACACTGACAGAACCACAGGCACATAGACACAGGCAACAGAGCATGCACAATGTCGGCACTAGTACAGTGTATATCCACCTTTCACAGCAATGCAGGCTGCTATTCTCCCATGGAGACGATCGTAGAGATGCTGGATGTAGTCCTGTGGAACGGCTTGCCATGCCATTTCCACCTGGCGCCTCAGTTGGACCAGCGTTCGTGCTGGACGTGCAGACCGCGTGAGACGACGCTTCATCCAGTCCCAAACATGCTCAATGGGGGACAGATCCGGAGATCTTGCTGGCCAGGGTAGTTGACTTACACCTTCTAGAGCACGTTGGGTGGCACGGGATACATGCGGACGTGCATTGTCCTGTTGGAACAGCAAGTTCCCTTGCCGGTCTAGGAATGGTAGAACGATGGGTTCGATGACGGTTTGGATGTACCGTGCACTATTCAGTGTCCCCTCGACGATCACCAGTGGTGTACGGCCAGTGTAGGAGATCGCTCCCCACACCATGATGCCGGGTGTTGGCCCTGTGTGCCTCGGTCGTATGCAGTCCTGATTGTGGCGCTCACCTGCATGGCGCCAAACACGCATACGACCATCATTGGCACCAAGGCAGAAGCGACTCTCATCGCTCAAGACGACACGTCTCCATTCGTCCCTCCATTCACGCCTGTCGCGACACCACTGGAGGCGGGCTGCACGATGTTGGGGCGTGAGCGGAAGACGGCCTAACGGTGTGCGGGACCGTAGCCCAGCTTCATGGAGACGGTTGCGAATGGTCCTCGCCGATACCCCAGGAGCAACAGTGTCCCTAATTTGCTGGGAAGTGGCGGTGCGGTCCCCTACTGCACTGTGTAGGATCCTACGGTCTTGGCGTGCATCCGTGCGTCGCTGCGGTCCGGTCCCAGGTCGACGGGCACGTGCACCTTCCGCCGACCACTGGCGACAACATCGATGTACTGTGGAGACCTCACGCCCCACGTGCTGAGCAATTCGGCGGTACGTCCACCCGGCCTCCCGCATGCCCACTATACACCCTCGCTCAAAGTCCGTCAACTGCACATACGGTTCACGTCCACGCTGTCGCGGCATGCTACCAGTGTTAAAGACTGCGATGGAGCTCCGTATGCCACGGCAAACTGGCTGACACTGACGGCGGCGGTGCACAAATGCTGCGCAGCTAGCGCCATTCGACGGCCAACACCGCGGTTCCTGGTGTGTCCGCTGTGCCGTGCGTGTGATCATTGCTTGTACAGCCCTCTCGCAGTGTCCGGAGCAAGTATGGTGGGTCTGACACACCGGTGTCAATGTGTTCTTTTTTCCATTTCCAGGAGTGTAGAACCCTCGCCAGATAGGACTGACGGAGGAGATCGAAAAAGTCCAAAGGAGGGCAGCTCGTTTTGTATTAGCGCTAAACAGAGGAGAATATCAAGGATGTGATTAGTGAGTCGTGGTAGCAACAGTTAAAACAACCAAAGACGTTTTTCATTACAAAGACATCCTTTCACGAAATTCCCGTCACCAACTTTTTCCTCTTAATGTGAAAATATTTGATTGTAGTCATACTAAATAGTAATAAATGATAATCGTAATAAAATAAGACAAATCAGAGCTCATATAGAAAGATATGACTGTTTATTTTTCCCACTGACTGTTACAGAGTGAAACGGGAGAGAAATAGTCAGAATGTGGTTCGAACGACCCTATACCAGGCTCTCAAGTGTGACCTGCAGAGTAGTGATGTAGACGCAGATGTGATATGGATGCAGATGTGGACGGCATAATCACTCAGAGCTTCTCCCCTGTAATGGGAGAGCTAATGAAGCTGTTATGGTTTCAGTTAATTTAAGTATCTACTTGACTCTTCAGATCAATGGGTAAGTTCCAAGTCATACTGTTCTGTGCCACGCTGAGTGAGTAGAATGAGTCACATCTCATTCTGGCTGTATGTTTATGAATTTTGCTGTTTGTTTTTTTATATATAAAACTGTGATATACTGTTAACAAGAAACTTCGTAATGGAGAAAATGCACTGTGACTTTGTTGTCAGTAGGCCCGACTCTCTAAAGAGCCATCTGCAGATGGTTCCGGAGTCGACGCTACTTTCTTCTGCAGTGAAATGTTGCCACAGCGTATGATGCTATAAAACATTAGTGATGGATCAAATTAAAGATGAAAGTCATTGTTTTAATATTTAAATTTGCAAGTTCTTCTGTTACTTGTTAGCAAAATTTATACATTTAAGAAAGTCTATAACATATGAGTTTCAATTCCGGTTCCGGTGAATGTAAACAGCCAAAAATTGAGAACATGTATATTTCGTGATAGACGATTTGCAGTGAACAACTTAATAATTAAAAGTAAGCAATTGCATTTTCAAGATAGTAGATTTTCCGGTAGGAATGATCAACATGCTTTACACAATAATATTACAGCTTCTTCGATATACCATGTCAGATGATTCATATGTAAGAAGAACTAGACACGAGCCTACATCGATCACTGTTGTGTACTTGTGTTGTTACAGTCCCTGGGTTTCTTAATAAGGCACTTCGGTTACTTTTATTTTGATATAGTGAAAACTAGCTGGTCCCAGCTACCTTAATATTTAGGATTGTCTAGGAGAATACTGTTAACTGAACTAAAAAATCGACTTGTAACATGACTTAAGTAGCAAGTTCGCAATATTTCATCGTTGAAATTTTGCATAGCCTGATTGATGATGAGTTGAAAAATTGGCATGTTCTGTGAACATACCTTTTCGGAAATCACATTGTGACACATTCAGTATTTTATTCTTGTGATACCTGAATCATTGTTATTGCATAGATAATACTGTTCAGTTGAAAAAAATGGTTCAAATGGCTCTGAGCACTGTGGGACTTAACTTCTGAGGTCATCAGTCCCCTAGAACTTAGAACTACCTAAACCTAACTAACCTAAGGACGTCACACACACCAATGCCCGAGGCAGGATTCGAACCTGCGACCGTAGCGGTCGCTCGGTTCCAGACTGTATCACCTAGAACCGCTCGGCCACAACGGCCGGCTACTGTTCAGTTGATCTGAGAAGGAGGTGAGCAGTCAGACTGATCGGCAGTAGTTAATATCTGTCTTGCAACCTTTCTTGTAACCAGTACATTTCAGCCTGTCTGTAAATACTCCCTGTGATAGTGGAAAAAATGATGTGATTGTATGGCATTGCTGGCCGGGAGCCTCCATCCGGGGAAGTTCGGCGGCCGAGTGCGAGTCTTATTTCAGTCGATGCCACATTGGGCGACTCGCTTGCTGGTGATGAGGATGAAATCACGATGAGGACAACACAACACCCAATATGCAGAGCGGAGAAAATCGCCAACGCGGCCGGAAATCGAGCCCGGCCCCACGTTATCATTCAGTAATCAGGCGGACTGTGATTATAGTATAAATGAATACGCTGTGTACATTTGAAGGAATCGATTTTAGTGATTTGCTTGAGATCTTATCAACCCCATGGAAACTTTTTTTTTTTTTTTTGGAGCGAATGAGTTACATTATTATTTTCTTTGGCAGGCGATGAAGCAATTGCTATGTGGATATATTTGGCACTACCTTGTCCATGTACTCTCCTGAATTGCCACTCCAATCTAATAAACTACTTCTACGAAGCAGTTACGAAATATCTGTCTACCTAGCTGTCATGACTCATTATTTGCCTGTTTTTCTTTTAATAACAAAATTCTCATTTTTCCTACCTGTTTTCCAGGTTCCTGTCGTACCTATTTCGTACGCAGATTTAATATCTTCATCCACATCTACATCTACATTTATACTCTGCAAGCCACCCAACGGTGTGGCGGAGGGCACTTTACGTGCCACTGTCATTAACTTCCTTTCCTGTTCCAGTCGCGTATGGTTCGCTGGAAGAACGACTGCCGGAAAGACTCCGTGCGCGCTCGAATCTCTCTAATTTTACATTCGTGATCTCCTCAGGAGGTACAAGTAGGGGGAAGCAATATATTCGATACCTCATCCAGAAACACACGCTCTCGAAACATTGACAGCAACCTACACCGCGATGCAGAGCGTCTCTCTTGCAGAGTCTGCCAATTGAATTTGCTGAACATCTCCGTAACGCTATCACGCTTACCAAACAACCCTGTGACGAAACGCGTCGCTCTTCTTTGGATCTTTTCTACCTTCTCGGTCAACCTGGTACGGATCCCACACTGATGAGCAATACTCAAGTATAGGTCGAACGAGTGTTTTATAAGCAGCCGGCCGCGGTGGCCGTGCGGTTCTAGGCGCTCCAGTCCGGAGCCGCGCTGCTGCTACGGTCGCAGGTTCGAATCCTGCCTCGGGCATGTGTGTATGTGATGTTCTTAGGTTAGTTAGGTTTAAGTCGTTCTGAGTTCTAGGGGACTGATGACCACAGCAGTTGAGTCCCATAGTGCTCAGAGCCTCTTGAACCATTTTTTGTTTTGTTTTATAAGCCACCTCCTTTGTTGATAGACTACATTTTCTAAGGACTCTCCCAATGAATTACAACCCGGCACCCGCCTTACCAACAATTAATTTTTTATGATAATTCCACTTCAAACCGTTCCGTACGCATACTGCCATATATTTTACAGAAGTAACTGCTACCAGTGTTTATTCCGCTATCATATAATCATACAATAAAGGATCCTTCTTTCTATGTATTCGCAATAGATTACATTTGTCTATATTAAGGGTCAGTTACCACTTTACGCACCAAGTGCCTATCCGCTGCAGATCTTCCTGCATTTCGCTGCAATTTTCTAATGCTGCAACTCATCTGCATACTACAGCATCATCCGCGAAAAGCCGCATGGAACTTCCGACACTATCTACTAGGTCTTTCATATATATTGTGAAAAGCAATGGTCCCATAACACTCCCCTGTGGCACGCCAGACGTTACTTTAACGCCTGTAGACGTCTATCCATTGATAACAACATGCTACGTTCTGTTTGCTAAAAACTCTTCAATCCAGCCACACAGCTGGTCTGATATTCCGTAAGCTCGACGTCCCTTCTTGAAAACTGGAACTACCTGTGTTCTTTTCCAATCAATTGGAACCTTCCGTTCCTCTAGAGACTTGCGGTACACGGCTGTTAGAATGGGGCAAGTTCTTCCGCGTACTCTGTGTAGAATCTAATTGGTATCCCGTCAGGTCCAGTGGACTTTCCTCTGTTGAGTGATTTCAGTTGCTTCTCTATTCCTTGGACACTTATTTCGATGTCAGCCATTTTTTCGTTTGTGTGAGGATTTAGAAAAGGAACTGCAGTGCGGTCTTCCTCTGTGAAACAGCTTTGGGAATAGGTGTTTAGTATTTCAGCTTTACGCGTGTCACCCTCTCTTTAATGCCATTATCATCCCAGAGTGTCTGGATATGCTGTTTCGATCCATTTACTGATTTAACGTAAGACCAGAACTTCCTAGGATTTTCTGTCAAGTCGGTACATAGAATTTTACTTTCGAATTCACTGAACGTTTCACGCATAGCCCTCCTTACGCTAACTTTGACATCGTTTAGCTTCTGTTTGTCTGAGAGGTTTTGGCTGCGTTTAAATTTGCAGTGTAGCTGTCTTTGATTTCACAGTAGTTTCCTAACTTTGTTGTTGAACCACGGTGGGTTTTTCCCGTCCCTCACAGTTTTACTCGGCACATACCTATCTAAAACGCATTTTACGATTGCCTTGAACTTTTTCCATAAACACTCATCATCGTCAGTGTCGGAACAGAAATTTTCGTTTTGATCTGTTAGGTAGTCTGAAATCTGCCTTCTATTACTCTTGCTAATCAAATAAACCTTCCTTCCTTTTTTATATTCGTATTTACTTCCATATTCAGGAATGCTGCAACGGCCCTACTGCACTGAAGACTATTTTTCACATTATACACTTTTCTTAAGGTAGTACTGTATCATTGTAATAATTTTGTATGTCAACAACTTCCTTTCATGCTCTCGCGCCGAAAAGTTGCGTATGTCCCACTGTCGTGTCCTCTAGATCGGTTACCTTGCCATTCCAATCCCCCGTGTTGTTGATAGGAGCTTCACAAGACCATAGGTAATGACTGTGTCCTTAGACTTCGAATGGTATGTTTCAAAAGATACATTGCTGTAGAGTTTCCTTAATAAATCCACTTGAGTATCATGATACCACCATATGAAAATGGGGACTAACATAGAAAAGATAATGGCAACATAACTTGTTAATTCGAACAAATTTTTACTGGCCATGTTCCAGCGTGGAGCTCTTTCTTTTTTTGCATTTATTACCAGTTCGTGCTATCTGCATTAAACAGATTGCTTGTATCCGCCTGAACACACATATGCACAGAGAAATAGCATTTTATTAGCGTTACGATTTACAACAGTAAACCACCGTGAAAAATTTTACAGATGGTTGTAAAAACAGATACCCACGGAGGCATATGCCTGTTCGTTGTATATCTTTTTTCATTCAGACTAATGTGTTTACTTTCTGTGAATCAGCTCACGCTGTCCTCAGTGTAAACAAATCTGGTGCAGTCGCCAGTCTCTTTCCACTTCGTGAGTTATTTACTATTGCTCACAATTACTGCCTGTCAGAAAAATAACAAGACAGGACGGATTATTTTCCGACACAATGAAAAAGACCAGTATTGATTTTGATTTACAACATTATTCACAGACCACTACGAATTGAGCTACTGATTTTCACAGCATAAATAGTATCTGAAAGACAAAAAAAAAATTAACATCTCCTTAAACCTGTAGACATATTGCCTGTTCTTAAAGCTATGCTAGTTCCCTTTTGGTGTACATATACAAATAGATTCATGCATTCAGTGAATTTTCAAAAATAATCTTTTGATGAGATCTGCCTTCATCATTTTTTTCTTCTTTTTATCCAGACATGTTTCACTGACCTAACAGCATCAATTCTTTTATTTTCCTTACTATAACAGAAAAGTTGCTCTTTATGGAAATGTCCGATTTCTCCACTTAGCACTCAATTTTCTAGTCTCCACAGCTGCGCTCACTATCTCGAGATGACTAAATGACAATATGTAAGAAGGGGGATACCTTCGTTCTGGCGCATTTTGTTAGTGCAGGTTGCCTACATCAGGGGCAGGTATGCACTCAGGGGCAAACATGTTGTTCTCTTTGATTGACAGGTACTTAACCTATTGTTCTCCTTTGATTGACAGGTGCTTAACCTGTTGTTACCCCCACCACCTCCCCCTCCCCCAACACCCTCCCCGTCACTGCTACAGGTACACTTTCAGGTCTGAGTTATTGGAATAAACCCCCCTCTCTCTCTTATCTATTTGATTGACTATTTCATTAAATTGGTCAATTAATTAACTTCTCTGGTGTGTAAGTGCCATGCCCCATTGCCTCACCCCATGGAGGGAAGTTCAAACTCCATCAGGACAGTGCAACCTCTACTAAGAAAATGGCTGGAAGATAGGTCACTTGGGCTACCTCCACTAATAAGACATCAGACCGCCAACTCTTCCTAGGAAGTGGTGGGAAATTTAAATTTTGGAGGGAAGATAAGTCTACATCTAAATCTACGTGATTACTCTGCTGTTCACAATTATGTGCCTAGCGGAGGGTTCAGTGAATCACCTTCCAGCTGTCTCTCTACCGTTCCAGTATAGAAAGGCACGCGGGAAAAACGAGCACTTAAATTTTTCTGTGCGAGCCCAGATTTCTCTTATTTTACCGTGATGACCATTTCTCCCTATATAGGTAGGTGCCAACAGAATGTTTTCGCAATCAGAGGAGAAAACTGGTGATTGAAATTCGTGAGAATATCCTTTCGCAGCGAAAAACGCCTTTGTTTTAATGATTGACACTCCAATTCATGTATCATGTCTTTGACACTATCTCCCCTATTTCGCGATAATACAAAACGAGATGCCCTTCTTCGTATTTTTTCGATGTCATCCATCAGTCTCACCTGATGCTGATCCCACACCGCACAGCAATACTCCAGGATAGGGCGGACAAGTGTAGGGTTAAAAGACTCTTTAATAGATCTGTTGCACCTTCTAATTGTTCTGCCAATGAATCGCACTCTTTGGTTTGCTCTACCCACAACATTATCTATGTGATCGTTCCAATTTAGATTATTTGTAATTGTAATCCCAAGTATTTTGTTGAATTTACAGCACTCAGATTTGTGTGACTTATCGTGTAATCGAAATTTAGCGGATTTCTTTTAGTACTCATGTGAATAATTTCCCACTTCTCTTTATTCAGGGTCAATTGCCGCTTTTACCATCACACATATGTCTTACCTAAATCATTTTGCAATTCATTTTGGTCATCTGATGACTTTACAAGACGGTAAATGACAGCATCATCTGCAAATAATCTAATAGGGCTACTCAGATTGTCTCCTACGTCATTAATATAGATCAGAAACAACAGAGGGCCTATAACACTTCCTTGGGGAACGCCGGATATTACTTCTGTTTTACTCGATGTCTTTCCGTCTATTACTATGAATTGTGACCATTCTGACAGGAAATGACGAATCCAGTCGCACAACTGAGGCGATATTCCGTAGGCACACAGTTTGGTTAGAAGACACTTGTGAGGAACGTCTTCCGAAAATCTAAAAATTTTGAGTCAATTTGGCGCCTCCTGTCGATAGCACTCATTACTTCATAAGTATAAAGAGCTAGGTGTGTTCCGCAAGAACGATATTTTCTGAACCCGTGCTGACTATGCGTGAGTAAATCGTTTCCTTCGAGGTACTTCTTAATGTTCGTATACAGTATATGTTCCAAAACCCTACTGCAAATCGACGTTAGTGATATGAGCCTATAATTTAGCGGATTATTCCTATTTCCCTTTTTGGGTATTGGTGTGACTTGAGCAACTTTCCAGTCTTTAGGTACAGAACTTTCTGTGAGCGAGCGGTTGTATATAATTGCTAAATATGAAGCTATTGTATCAGCATACTGTGAGAAGAGCCTCACTGGTATACAATCTGGACCGGAAGCCTTGCTTATGAAGTGATTTAAGCTGCTTTGTTACACCGAGGATATCTATTTCTATATTTCTCATCTTCGCGGTTGTTGCTGGTTGGAACTCGGGAATATTTTCTTCGTCTTCTTTGGTGAAGAAGCTTCGGAAAACCGGGTTTAATTACTCTGCTTTGGTGGCACTGTCATCAGTGACTTCACCGTCGTTATCGCGCAGTGAAGGTATTGATTGCGTCCTGCTACTGGTGTACTTTATATATGACCAGAATCTCTTTGGGTTATCTGCCACATTCCGAGACAGAGTTTCTTTGTGGAAATTATTAAAAGTATCTCGCATTGAAGCTCGCGCTATGTTTCGAAATTCTGCAAAACTTTGCCCATCTTCGGGATTTTGCGTCCTTTTAAATTTGGCATGTTTCTTTCGTTGCATCTGGAATGGCGATCTTACCCGTTTTGTGCACCATTGACGATCAGTACCATCATTCTGTAATTTATGTGGTATATATATCTCTCAATTGCTGTCGATACTATCTCTTTCTACCCTTACGTAATCAAACCGGAAGGAGTGGAGAGTGTCTCTTAAAAAGGCGTTAAGAGTTAAGAGCATTTTTATCAGCTTTTTTAAATAGATGTAATTTGCGTTTCTTTTTGATGGTTGTGGGTGTTACGGTATTCAGCCTAGCATCAACTGACTTGTGGTCGGTAATCCCTGTATTCGTCATGATATTCCCTATTTGCCCAGGATTATTTGTTGTAAAGAGGTCAGGTATGCTTCCGCAACCATTTGCGCTTCGATTAGGCTCATGAACTAAATGATCAAAATAATTTTCTGAGAAAGCATTCAGTACAATTGCGGGTGACGTTTTATGCCTGCCGCCAGCTTTTATCGTATCATTTTTCCAGCATATCGAGGGTAATTGAAGTCGCCACTGACTATAATTGTGTGAGTGGGGTACCTATTTGAAATGAGACTCAAGTTTTCTTTGTACTGTTCAGCAACTATATCTTCTCAGTCGGGGGTCTGTAAAACGATCCAATTAGTAATTTAGTCCGATTGTCAAGTATAACGTCTACGCATACTATTTCGCAGGAAGTACCTACTTCAATTTCGCTACAAGGCAAACTACTTGAGACAGCAACAAATACTCCACTACCAACTGTATTTAATCTATCCTTTCTGAACACTGTTAGATCGTTCGAAATAATTTCGGCTGAACTTATTTCTGGCTTTAGCCAGCTTTCTGTATCTATAACTATTTGAGCTTCAGTGCTTTCTATTGGGGCTTGGAGCTCTGGTTCTTTCACAATACCGATCGTTTCTACAACTACCTGTGTTTTACCTGCCCCCTTTTAGATGGACTCCCTTTCTATGGTTCCCTGAGACCCACTAACCGAAAGAAACCGCCCAGTGCCTTCCACACAGCCCCCGCTACCCGTGTAGCCGCTTTCTGTGTGTTGTTGACTCCTGACCTATTGAGTGGAACCCGGAAACCCATCACCCGATGGCGCAAGTAAAGAAATCTGCAGCCTATATGGTCACAAAACCGCCTGAGCTTCTGATTCAGATCCTCCACTCGGCTCTGCACCAAAGGATCACAGTCGGTTCTGTCGACGATTCTGCAGATGGCGAGCTCCGCCTTAATCTCGGAAGCAAGACAGGAAGTCTTTACCATTTCCACTAGCCGCCCGAAACCAGAGAGAATCTCCTCCGATCCAAAGCGACACATGTCATTGGTACCGACATGCAGCTGGCTGCAACCTCTACTCTTCATGGCATCAGAAAGCACCTTCTCCACGTCCAGAATGACTCCCCCCAGTTTCACACGGAGTGCACACTGGCTTCCCTCCCCTCCTCGACAGCCATGTTCCTAAGGGGTCCAATTACGTGCCTAACGTTGGAGTTCCCAATTCGACTGTCTATACTAACCAAAGAAAATGGCAGGATAGAAAGGGCACTTGGGCTATCTCCACTAACTTAAGTCATCCGACCATCACCTCTTCCTAGGAAATGACAGGAAAAGGACTCAGCCTGTGCTGGACTTAAGTCTTTATTTTGCAGGCATTGTCTCCACGACGACGTCTAGAGTCCAACTGACTTAGTACACAGTACAACCACTAGAGAGTGCTGTTGTCCATTCCATGGCATAATCCAAGATGGTGGTCTAGTGGTGGAGAGGAAGGCTCTCATAACAGGAAATTCAAGGGTATATTGTTTATTTATAAAAAAAAATCTGTTTGTGGGGGATGGATTTCACTTGCTCATCATTCTCTGCTATTTGGAAACATGTAGGTCTTCTAAGAAGTAAACACATGGAGCAAACATGTTGCATAACCTAATGTTCAGCACTGTTCTCTGGGTGTCTTAACCTAATGTTTGGCCCTTTTACGACATTTAACCTCTTGTTCTGTTAAGTGGTTTTCCATGTCACCCCCCCCCCCCTCCCCGTTTCCTTAAACTATTCTGCCGCCCTTGATACCAAATTAAGTAATAAGTTAAGTCCTCCCATCATTTTCTGGTACACTGTTCGAATTTCACATGCTTTTGAACGCCATTTCTGAGGCATTCTTCTTTGTCACCAACCCCCTTAAATTACTGTATTGTGTTTACATAAAAAATTATGCAAATTAAGCTTGTGTTCTGCACTTAACCTTCTGTTCTGCTCCATGTCACCCACTCACGCACACCCTCCCCTGAACTATTGTACTGCTAACACCACGTTGATATATAAAATTTATGCAAATTAATTAAATAGATGTTTTTTTTTAATTCACAGCATCCTATTGGTCGGTGAAATCGGTGGAATACAGCTTAAATAAAAGATCTCTAGTAAAAAACAGATCCCCCCACTTGACACCCGGTGCCGCCGCCGCCGCCGCTGAGGCGACTTCCACCTGGCCGCGACCCTACCCCGGCAGCGGCAGCCACAGCGTCGCTCTAGCATCCATGGACCGCCCTTCCTCAGGTTAGGGCTGCAGCAACCAGGCTGCTCGCAGCGACCTGATTCCGTAGCGTCTCCTCCTCTGCTGTCATGTCCTTGCTGATCATGTGAGGAACAGCACAAACCCCTGTCCACCTCGCCACAGAGCTCCAAAGTGCGCTCACACCGATCCCATACACAAAACGCCTCTGGGCAGCACTTGTGTTTCCCATTGCTGACGCAATACCTGTGGATACTGATGTCACAGACCGCGGTATAAAATCTGTTCCAAAATAGCACAGGCTGCTTTCTCCCTAGCTATCCTAACGGGACATACAATGGGGAGGGGGGGGGGGGGGTGACATGGAAAACCACTTAACAGAATAAGAGGTTAAATGTCGAAAAAGGGCCAAACATTAGGTTAAGACACCCAGGGAACAGTGCTGAACATTAGGTATTAGGTAATGCAACATGTTTGCTCCATGTGTTTAATTCTTAGAAGACTTACCTGCCCCAGCTTGACTGATGCATCGCCGTGAAACGTCCACGTGGTGACTCACCATCTAAAAGGCTCTCAATATTTGTAGGAACGTTTATGATGTCTCAGCTTGTCCGCATGGAAATTCTTGTCCTAACAGAACCTTTTCACGAAAATAGCGCGGAATAACGCCGAATGCATTCCTCCTGAAGGTCCTAACGTGGCACCCCGTCCATCAAGTCTTATCCTTCCTGCTTTCAACATATACAATCATTCTCACTGCTATATAGAGACTCCTACATCATAGCACAAAGGACGTCTTGTGAAAGAATCGGCATTATGATTGGTTCTTATCGAATTTACCCCCCCCCCCCCTTTCCCGTATTACTGATGCCGCCAGTGTGGAAGCACCGTCTGCCTTTTTTTTTTTTTTCTTTTGACAGACGAAACTTTCACAGAAAGCCATATCATCAAATACAGACACACTCCTACTCAATTACACTGCCCTCCCACCGAGGACAGAAGCTTGAATATTAGAGCGTGGCCGGCCGGAGTGGCCGAGCGGCTCTAGGCGCTACAGTCTGGAATCGCGTGACCGCTACGGCCGTAGGTTCGAATCCTGCCTCGGGCGTGGATGTGTGTGATGTTCTTAGGTTAGTTAGGTTTAAGTAGTTCTGATTTCTAGGGGACTGATGACCTCATCGGTTAAATCCTATAGTGTTGAGAGCCATTTGAACTATTTTAAGTTCTACGGGACTGATGACCTCAGAAGTTAAGTCCTCTAGTGCTCAGAGCCATTTGAACATTTGAACCATTAGAGCGTGAAACTTATCTCTGACCCATCAATATATCACTCACTGTCTACCGTGTCGATTGCAAACATACAATTCGTATCCTATACCATACAAAATCAGACCTTTTACATCATTCATACATTTACCGCGAAGACAGGCAGCACTGTATACACTCCTTGCAGCACTAGATATTTCCCCTGCGAGGTCGGCGGTCATCCTCCCCTGATGGGTGACCAGAGCACCCTCAGCAGACAGAAGTCACTCTCAGAACTATTCTACAGATTCGGGCTCGTTCCCACTTGGCACAAACGCCTTACTGTTTCTGGTCCGGACGTGCTTGCTTGCTTTTCTGCACCCATCTCCAGACTCTGGCAATACAAGGACACATGTATTTTCGCATGGTTTACCATAATAGTATACCATTTTCGAGGTACTTTTCTATATCAAGCACACTGCAGTATCCTATGATTACTCGCGCAACATAATTCCGAAGATATAGACTGGAAATTATTTCTCTACAAACCCAAAACTTGAGCTCGGCTGGGCATGCTGTAAACCACTGAGTATCCTGCCTGAGAAGACATTTACGTGGAAACTTGAGAAAAAAAAAACACATGGAGAAAACTGATATTTCCACTCGTGAATACCGATTTCAGTGATGTTACATATTCCAAATCATTCCTATAATTTGCAAGGTCAACTAAGGTGTGTCTCATGTCTAGAGAACATGCAAACATGTCTTCCACATGCTAGATGCACAAACCACAATCGATCTTCTCTCAACTAAATAAAGGTGAGAAATTTGCAGAAGCAGTCAACTGAACAATTCACATGGGAGGGAATTATGGTCCAGCGCAAACACACCTCCACATTCAAACTTCTCAAATTTCCATGCGATCACGAAAGCTATCCAACACATACTAATTATTAGTTCGCTATTCCGTCGTCTAGAGGACAATGTGGTTAAGTCATTTACATTCCTACACTCCAACAGGCCTCTCCATTTGGACAACTCCTACAGTTAACGGGAAACGTGAATCACCCCCACACAGGTCACTTGCGCTGCACGCCGAGCACGCACAGGTAGAATCATCATCCTTTTTTCCTGTACTTACAACTAATGTTATGATTGTCGCCTCAGTTGAACGACATTCGACAATGATCGAAGTATCAGAAATGCAAAGTGTTGATGGCTATGGCTCTGGAAATAGAAATATCAGTACCATTCTTATGACTTGACATACTCTTCCCTTTATTATCACAATACTCGATGTCAAATCCATACCTTCCTTACGAATTGACATAGTCATTTCCTTTGCACATGTCGCAACACAAACACATACTTTATAAGCCTGATGCTCAAGGCGAACCTATCACACACCCCCTGCTACTAAGTATAACACTTCATGAATAACTGATCGCTGGCGATACGAAATAATACTGACCAAAAATCAACTATTGGTGGACATGTCTCATAAGTTTTTCTTGCGAATGCCACCACCGTATCTTGGATGTAGATGTTTAATCGTCTAACAAACCGCAAGATGTTAAAAAGAAAAACAATCCCAACAACTACTGTGTGTTACTGTCACAAGCGGTCTTGATTTTACATGTGCACACAAGTACCCATGTTAAAAGCTATATCGGCTTTATAAATCTACATATGGCGTTACATACGAATCACGTGGTTTTCCCAGACAAATACCTAGAAAGTGATCGCCACAGTGTATAGTATCAGACCAACACGTCGCCGATGGTGCAACCTTGTAATAAAATTACCGCATTTTCAAAGCGATTTGGCTAAGAAGCGTGGTATGAAACCGGTATTTGCAACTCCCTCACACCGCCGCAGCTAGATATTTCTCCAGTATTTATAACGCATTCTGTCTCGATGCCATGTCAGAGATTCTGCGATATATCCACTGAGTTATAGGCGATGAGTAATTGAGAAGGATCACAAACAGTAGTAGATGCTGTGATGATTGAGATCGTAAGAAAAGTACACTAGCTTTTCAGTTCTCTAATGCTATGCTTTTGGTAGAAATGATGTCTATGATTTGGAAGCAAGTCTTTCCTTTCAACCACATACCTGCGTTGAATATTATGGAGAAGTCCATTAAGGATTACAGACTCTATTGAACCATATTTCTAATTCACTCATGTCTCTAAACGAGCCACCTTTTTCGAAACTATCCGCTACAGTAAAATTCCAAAATGGTTTTAGGTAGCCCCTATGCATCTTGCAACTACCCCTCAGACTCTGCGCTACTGTCCCTGCAGCTTTGCGCATGTGATTGTTCCAATGTAAGTAGGAACTAAGTAGAAGTCACAGAAAGCTGTATCTACCGCCTCCTGCAACCCGTGTAGAAACAGGCGAAGCTGAGTTACTGTGACAGAACTGTGTTTTGACCATTCAACGGAAACGACGCCTGCTAGTGCAACAAGAGGCAGTATAAAAGACAGTATGGGAACTGGGGGGATGACGTCAATTTTGCTACTGCGTTGTGGTGCTTCTCCAAACTACAAGCAGGTACTACGGATCCACATCCCTCATCGCCCTTTCACGTCTATCACTCCAACATTCTATCATCGTTATTCTGTACCATCCATCAGAGAAAAATTACGAACTGTAAAAGCTCCACTAACTTCATCCGACAGAGAAGTTGATAAGATTTTTACCGCATCTCTCTCCTCCCTTATATCGAAAACAACTACCGCATGCGTGCTGGCTTCAAGCACATGTGGCGATCCTATTAAATATACAGGTAATGATCCACTGCACAGACCAGTTTAAAGTTTCATCACCTAAACTGTAGGAAGATAAATGTATCCCACAGACTATACTGTAAGTCGCAAGAAGCACTCCCTGTGACCCTGTGTAGTTGTTTGAAACATAGTTTTTTTCTGCTGTGACACGCTTTGAACACTGCCACACATTTAGTTTTTCTGGCACGACTTCATGGTTTATGTCAGGTTCTAAAATGACATTAACACGTTCTGATCCATTGCCTCTCGCAGAAAACTAGACGCAGCATGGTGTAAATCATATTGTTACTGCGCCTATCATAAAATGCCGCACACACTGGATTTTTTAAATAATAAAAGATAGTTACAACATAAGGAAATTGAAAGAGTTTGGCGGCGTTGTGGAGAGTTTCCAAACTGCTGTCCGAAAGTGATTGACGACCTCTACATTTAAACTCATCTGTCACAGTGACGGAATAGTTGAGGGCTGCACATTGCATTTCGACTGATTCCTCATATATTGCAGTCATGTACACGATCACTGTTTCGGTGCTATCCGTCCCCAGAAGGTATAGCAATTCTACTTGAACACCACTGTAAGCTGCCCCAGTTCTTGTGTCAAGGTTTCTACGTCTGAATTACCATAAGCTCTTCTCGCCAATGTCACCAGGCCTGGTGGCCTGCCGTTGTGGGAAAGCTTATATTGGTCGAACAATTCGTACACCGATTATTGCGCACGCGCTGTTTCATCTCCACGGCGAACAAAGGAGCCGTCGTTCCCTGTCTGAATTCTGTTGCAGTGAGTTCTTGCAACAGCGTAATAACCCGAAGATGGCGGCCAGGTGAAAAGCGGAAATATTTTGTCAAGATGATGTCATGCACCGGCTGCAGACCCGAGAAGAATATAATCAGTTATTACATCTAGAAAACTTATGTAGTCACATCAGAAGCCTTTATGGGGAGAGATGGTTCAACTTGCGCTAGGAGCTATCTTCATTGCTGTCGGCTGTATCCTGAGAATGGGTGGATGATTCTTATTGTGCACTATCAGACTGGGAGCACAGGAGCGCTGTCAGTAAGAAGTCTTCAAGGTTTATGACGATGCCAGTCGACGAATTGTGAATACGCTCACGAGTAAAGAACTGGATGACGCGACGTCACGCTATCAGTTCTGAAGAAAGGCTTAAATTTTGTTCCTATCAGTGAAGTAATTTGTGCGATTGAGTAAGCGGTGTCCAGCTTTCCTGAGGTCTGAGCTGAAGAAATTAAGCAAAAGGTCTCGCATAGATTGCGTGGGGCGCCAGGCCTGCGGAGTAACATCTCTCTCGAAAGAGCAGCAGTTTGGTTAATAATTTTACCAGTGGACAAAGGCAACGCCACAATTCTTCTTTCACTGGTCGATCACCTACGAGAAATGGATCATTTTCTTCAGGACTCAGCATACAGAAGATTTCAGAATGACCCAACTGAACATATAGAACGGAAGACGCTTTCGCTTCTGAAGAAAAGTTCATTACCTGACGATGTGGGCAAAAATCTTCGTTCTGGTGCTGCTGTTCCACCGAGATTATATGGCCTACGCCAGGTACTTAAGCAAGGGGCTCTGCTTCGGTCGATAGTGAGTAATTTGGCTGCTCCCACTTACAACTTGGCCAAGTACTCGTATTTAGAGTGTGTTCCAGGTCCTCATCTCGTAATATGGGAACATCATATCTCCACTTCTATGGTTTTTGTATAGCTACTGAAGTCTTTGTGTCTTGAATCCTCGGATTTGTTTCTCAGCTCTGAGGTAGTGTTGCTTTTTACCCGGGTTCCTCTTGAAGAATCCTTGCAGTTAATTTTTGGAATATTCATTGTTGGAACAAACTGACGCAGTAGCTATTGGGAGCCCTTTATCCGCAATAGTCGCCAACTTATTTACGGAAGATTCTGAAGACACGGCGCTGACTACGGCGTTTTAAAAACTAATTCTTTTTGGAGGTATGTCATGGTATATGTTCATGGTATGGCCACATGGGGCCGATGCCCGTTAGTGTTTCCTAGATCGTTTTATTTACCCTCTTCATAGCATCAAGTTCACGGCGGAGGTTGAGAGGGATGGAAAGCTTCCGTTTATAGATGTCTTGGTTTACAGAAAGGGTGATGGGACACTGGGACACAGTGTTTACCGGAAGCCCATGCATGCGGACCATTATTTGCATGCACTGCGCTCTTTACCATCGTTATAATCGGTGACTTTCCTATCTTTCCTGGGAGCATATTTTCAAAATAGGAAGAATTTTAAATAGTTATGAGAATAAGATTAGAGGGCTTCTTAGTTCACTAAAAGATAACCTGAGACTGAGGAAGCCCATGTGTACAAAATCAAAAATTGTCAAAGAATTCGTACCATTCAGGACGACACACTTTTGTTACAGCCTGAGGAATCTGCGGTGGCAGAGCACTGTCTTAGGTCGGAAGATAAAATATTGTATGAAGAGACGCAAATTATTGCCCCTGTCTCTCGCTATTGGGGCTATGTTTTAATGGAATCAATTAAAATTCGACTCTCAAATAATCTTATAAATAGAAACACGAGTTACCCTGTTTTATCAGACATTAAAAAACAACAGTCGTTGATTCAGCCATCCGAATAGTTTTTGATAGCGATTTATCGATCTCGGCAGCTTTCACCACTGGGGCGCAGTGTATTCACTTGCACTAGAGGCAGAAACGACGATTTATTGGGCAAGCTCTGTTTGGCCTTCCGCGGCATACTAAGAGTTACTGCTCGCAGTCTGAATTCAATTCTGAAGAGTTCGTGCAGCAGCATACTCACTTTAACATGGCGGCTGGGTGAACCGCAGAAGTATTGTGTCAAGATGACTTCATACTCCGCTGCAGATCCGAGAAGAAAATTTTATGTCTATTTAAACATGTCACAACCCTCTGTACAATAATGTATCTTAAATAGAATGCTAACTACGTAATTTGCAACGGAAATGCAATAACGATAGGTTTTTTCAGGAAACTAGATACCAATGCCAAATTCGCTCTCAGTTAATATAGGCATGGTTCATAATGTTTTTAAATACTTTTGATGGTCTTATGTATAGCTAAGATATATACTTTGCCAACAAAGTAATATACAGGTAATCGACGAGAAACCACTGTAAGAATCCGATATAAGGGAAATTCGACGGATAGGAGCAGACAAAAATATGAAAAAGTAACTGCGTGCCAATTTTTCAGTTTCTAAAACGAATAACTTGTTATGAAGAAATAATTAATATGACCTCCACAAGTAAATCGCTGTATAAAATAAAATTAAGTTCATTTTCATTAAGGCATATTTGTCAAATAGTGGACCCAGCGGAACTTGGATATACTCGTATATGTTAAGATAAAATAGAGATGTGAACATGAATCTGGAAAAACTGCTTTAATAAAATCCAGGAAAAATCAGCTCATTGCCGTAGGTTACTGTTTCCCACTGTATGTGTTATTACAGTCAGAGAACGTTTTACATACTTATAGAGGTCGTCACTATACTTTGTGAAGCGTCATCCGATTTACTTGGAGCAATTCCAGTTTGTGATAATTTCGGCCGTTAGCGAAAATTTCGAAGAAATATTAGGCATTTATATTTTTTGTCTAGAGTATATTTGCTTACTTTCCAAAAGAAAATTCTTGTCAGTCGTTATGAAAAACATACAAATAAACGTTACAATAAATTTTAAAGAAAAGAAATATATTTTTGCTTCAACCTACGGAGAAAGCCACAACCACTGATATATTGGGAGTGATAAAAGATATATGAAGGTTTATAGATGCATGAAACACATTTTTTATCGTGATAACGTAAAAGCATTCTGAAATGAAAACTAAAACACCGTAAGAGGTGTGAAACTGTTTTGCTGCACAGCAAAAGATGTCGTCGCTGATGATTTTGCGTTTTGTTGGATCTCGTAGAAACTACGTGCGGGGAAGTTGTTAAGATAACTTGTTACTTTTGGTAACATCTGAAACATCATTATTATTGTTTTGAGTCACCTATAAACGTGATTTATGTACGAGAGGCTCCGTGAGCGACGCACACGAGGATTATTGTTCCGTTTCGTAAAAGATTATGTTTACAACTTGTTAGAGACTCTTCATCAGTACAATCACATGTACTTTCAGGCCATGAGGTCCCTTGCAGTCGTGCCAAATATATTTCTCCGTATGATTTTGCGAAATACAAGTTTCGAACAGATAAAACACAGACGTATTGTCCTCCGTATACTACAAATGCATAGTCAGCAAATATATAGCTCTGAAGGCGACATGTTCCTTCGGTCAGTAAGAAATTTGCGTCCACCATTGGCGAGCACTTATACTGAATTTTGCGTCATAGTTGGACACTGACTTAGGACAATTTCTCTATTGTAGCAATCTAACAGTCCTACGAACTTTTTATTAGCAAATAAATCTACTTTCCCTTTTACACTCCTTTCGTGCGTAATCGAAGGTGGTATTCGCATCTACGGCCTCTGAAGAACTTACGTTTCATTACCCATTTTGAGACCCGCTGTAGCCATGCTTTAACGGCCTTTAGCCATGATTTTAGTTCAAATGGTTCAAATGGCTCTGAGCACTATGGGACTTAACAAATGGTTCAAATGGCTCTGAGCACTATGGGATTCAACTGCTGAGGTCATAAGTCCCCTAGAACTTAGAACTACTTAAACCTAACTAACCTAAGAACAACACACACATCCATGTCCAAGGCAGGATTCGAACCTGCGACCGCAGCGGTCGCGCGGTTCCAGACTATAGCGCCACAACCGCTCGGCCACCAGCGGCCTCCTATGGGACTTAACATCTGAGGTCATCAGTCCCCTAGAACGTAGACCTAACCTAAGGACATCACAAACATCCATGCCCGAAGCAGGATTCCAAACTGCGACCGTAGCGGTCGCGCGGTTCCAGACTGATGCGCCTAGAACCGCTCGGCCACTCCGGCCGGCTGATTTTAGTAGAAAGATAAACTTTAATGGGTTGAATGGAAATATTTAAGTATTAGTTATGAAAAAGGAATAGGATATAATCCTAAGACAGTAAAGGAATAAGAATATTCTAGATTAGATTTCGCCGGACGACGTGGCCATGCGGTTCTAGGCGCTACAGTCTGGAGCCGAGCGACCGCTACGGTCGCAGTTTCCAATCCTGCCTCGGGCATGGATGTGTGTGATGTCGTTGGGTTAGTTAGGTTTAAGTAGTTCTAAGTTCTAGGGGACTGATGACCTCAGAAGTTAAGTCCCATAGTTCTCAGAGCCATTCGAACCATTTTTGATTAGATTTCGTTTGTTTGTATTAATCTGTAAGTAATAAAGACAGTAGTGTCTCGCTCTCACTCTGTTGAGATTATTCTGTTAGCTCATTTTGGTTCGATCATCTTGTTTCCTCATTGAGTACTCATTTTGGTTCAGTATTAGCTCATGTGAGCGATATGTATCTGGAGTTGTAAAAATATGAGATCAAAAGGATCGACAAACTTTAATTTCTGAAAAATACCCTGCTTATTTTATGAAGACTTAACATGAGGAAAACTTAACTAAGAAGGACTTTCAGTTTTATTTAAAGTGCAGTTCAAGACTAGTTTAGTTAAAAATCAGTTTAACGTACCTTGGATGATTCATTTTGAAACTGCATTGAGGAAAGGTAACTGATAAATCACTTCATAGTGCAGCGCAGCGATAGCCCATTTTTCAACAATCGTCCATATTAACTGTCAGCCTAGCATCTCTGGTTGCTGTAGAAAGCAAGCACTGAAATAATTATTGCTACGCCCAAGACTATAAAACCAGATAATGAGACATTTTTTATCTGTGATTTAATTCTGCCAGAGAAATAAATCAACGACGTTTAGTCCACGATAAAAATAAACTGTGTTTTCTGGATCTGGTATCTGGGTGCTTTTGTCGTCTTTCACACCCCTTAGATACATCTGTGTGTACTTCGCAATAAAGTTTACTGCTAGAACTTAACAAGAAAGAAGCCACTTAAGCACTTATCTTAACAACAAACATAAAATGACATTACATGCTTTATAAAATGCTCGCCGATGACTGTCACAATGAACATGTGCCTACTTACCAAGACAGAATCAAACAATGCACAGAACGTTGATCTTCATTATCGCTCACGTTTGTAAAACAGAAAGCGTTCACGAAACAAATGCGAAAGTAGCCACACGGAAGCATCGTTTCGTGACGGAAACAATTGTGGGAAAACCTTTATTTTACCGTACCTGGACCTTAGGTAAATGTTAAATGTAGGATACTGCACACTGAGAACTCTCTCAAATACACTCCTGGAAACTGAAATAAGAACACCGTGAATTCATTGTCCCAGGAAGGGGAAACTTTATTGACACATTCCTGGGGTCAGATACATCACATGATCACACTGACAGAACCACAGGCACATAGACACAGGCAACAGAGCATGCACAATGTCGGCACTAGTACAGTGTATATCCACCTTTCGCAGCAATGCAGGCTGCTATTCTCCCATGGAGACGATCGTAGAGATGCTGGATGTAGTCCTGTGGAACGGCTTGCCATGCCATTTCCACCTGGCGCCTCAGTTGGACCAGCGTTCGTGCTGGACGTGCAGACCGCGTGAGACGACGCTTCATCCAGTCCCAAACATGCTCAATGGGGGACAGATCCGGAGATCTTGCTGGCCAGGGTAGTTGACTTACACCTTCTAGAGCACGTTGGGTGGCACGGGATACATGCGGACGTGCATTGTCCTGTTGGAACAGCAAGTTCCCTTACCGGTCTAGGAATGGTAGAACGATGGGTTCGATGTCGGTTTGGATGTACCGTGCACTATTCAGTGTCCCCTCGACGATCACCAGTGGTGTACGGCCAGTGTAGGAGATCGCTCCCCACACCATGATGCCGGGTGTTGGCCCTGTGTGCCTCGGTCGTATGCAGTCCTGATTGTGGCGCTCACCTGCACGGCGCCAAACACGCATACGACCATCATTGGCACCAAGGCAGAAGCGACTCTCATCGCTGAAGACGACACGTCTCTGTTCGTCCCTCCATTCACGCCTGTCGCGACACCACTGGAGGCGGGCTGCACGATGTTGGGGCGTGAGCGGAAGACGGCCTAACGGTGTGCGGGACCGTAGCCCAGCTTCATGGAGACGGTTGCGAATGGTCCTCGCCGATACCCCAGGAGCAACAGTGTCCCTAATTTGCTGGGAAGTGGCGGTGCGGTCCCCTACGGCACTGCGTAGGATCCTACGGTCTTGGCGTGCATCCGTGCGTCGCTGCGGTCCGGTCCCAGGTCGACGGGCACGTGCACCTTCCACCGACCACTGGCGACAACATCGATGTACTGTGGAGACCTCACGCCCCACGTGTTGAGCAATTGGGCGGTACGTCCACCCGGCCTCCCGCATGCCCACTATACGCCCTCGCTCAAAGTCCGTCAACTGCACATACGGTTCACGTCCACGCTGTCGCGGCATGCTACCAGTGTTAAAGACTGCGATGGAGCTCCGTATGCCACGGCAAACTGGCTGACACTGACGGCGGCGGTGCACAAATGCTGCGCAGCTAGCGCCATTCGACGGCCAACACCGCGGTTCCTGGTGTGTCCGCTGTGCCGTGCGTGTGATCATTGCTTGTACAGCCCTCTCACAGTGTCCGGAGCAAGTATGGTGGGTCTGACACACCGGTGTCAATGTGTTCTTTTTTCCATTTCCAGCAGTGTATACTAGAAAAGTATTTTTCTTCGTTATAGGAGTACCTGTATTTGTTTTGTCTCAGTTTTCATCAAGAATAGTTTTTTTTTCCTTTCACTCTGTTAGATAACTGGGGCAGTGTTGGAGAATTTTAAAAAGGTAAGAAAATAAAGAAACCACAAAAGAGAGCATCCTGATGTCGTTTTCAGTCGTAACCTTTTGTTCTCGATTTCTGATTTCTTTTTTCTTATAATCTTGCTACATGGAAGCCTTAATTTCGGCCGTTTCTTCCATAACAAAGTGAACTGTCTCTTCATACATTTAGAGTGGGTATATTTTATGTGCTTAAGACTATTTTTGTTTCATGCTGTTCCATTTTCATTGGTTCCATGTCACGTAAGTCACTTGGAATGTTTCGTTATTGATTTCACTTTGAATGCAATACTATAGGTATGTGCTTGCAATATCATGTGTCTTCGACATTTTGATAGACATAGTTCCATAGTGAAGCAATATTTTAAAATCCACCCCGTGGTGATCATCTACACACACTAGACAATTTATAACTTATAGAGTGACGTAACTAAGGAAGAGACAAGGAAGAAAACATATAAAATAAGACATTCCACCGGCCGCTGTGACCGAGCGGTTCTAGGCGCTTCAATCCGGAACCGCGCTGCTGCTACGGTTGCAGGTTCGAATCCTGCCTCAGGCATGGATGTGTGTGATGTTCTTAGGTTAGTTAGGTTTAACTAGTTCTACGTCTAGGGAACTGATGACCTCAGATGTTAAGTCCTATTGTGCTTAGAGCCTTTTGAACCATTTTAAGTTATTCCGCAGAGAATTCAGGGCGTTATTATTATTTGCAGTGACGGCAGAAGTCAGTTATGGCCTGAAAAGAATCATCGTACAGCTGAGAAAAGCCGGCGGGTAATAAAACAGGGCGAAATAAGTGCCAAACGATGGAATGGTAAATAAACAGCAGAGCGCCCCCATCTGCTATCGACAGAAATGACCGTGTGATAACGTCCACAGATCAATGCGCTAATATGCGGCTTCTGCGTCCGCCAGGTTTCGTTCCATCCTTTGCTCTGATCGCCTTGCAGTTTCAGAGGAAATGAGCACGTTTCCAAATGTTGGAAAATTTTAAAAGTTTAAAAGTTTATATTTGCCAAATAATATTTGTAAACTTCAGAAAACAAAGCTGCGTAAGAGCAAAATAAAATGTTATGCAGTATAGCTATATATTTACGTATTTTCTTATTTACATAAATTGATTTTCTGGCTTCTCAGCATAAAGTAATCCTTCATCCCTTCAGTTTGGTATACCTCATTTCATTTTTGAAAACGATTTCAGAATTTTATCTTGCTAATTTTCTCATCATAAATCGATTACAAAATTTCTGCCGTGCAATTCGTAAGGCAGCCACATATACCTCCCTATAAATCCTTCAGCAAGGCAGCCACGGAAGGTTAATCTGCCAGATTTTCTCCCTAGATAACACCCATCCCCACGAACCTACGGACGAAACAAAAGTCGCTAACATTTTGTTACATTCCCCTTTCTCTTATTTATTGAGAGAAATACAAAACAACAAACTGAAAAACAAAATGTATTGGATCTAAAGTCACTGTGGAATAGAAGAACATTAAATTGTAGGTATTCTGGGTAAATAGGTAATATGTGACGGCGCAGAAAAACTCATTAAAGTACTCGTAAGCTATGCCTGTATACCGTCAGTAATACGAAGCAGATCCTGGTACGTGAAGAGGTGTTATGGCAGAATGTTTGTATCCACTACTGCGTGATGGAGTTCCAGTCACGCCTGTTTCATGTAGCATGCTATTGAGTCACCGATTGTGAATGTGGAATCACGGAAGATGTGAACCACCCTTTTCCTTGGATGCGACGATGCGCAACATAGTGTGCGACTGGTGGCGTTAAATATTCTCTTCCCACAGCTGTGCTGATACTCCTGGCGACAAGTGACTGTAGGCAGTACAAGAAACTCTGTCTGTTGCTTTGTTCATAATAGTTGAATTTTTAATACACGAAATATGATATCAGAGAGAACTTACGGCGCATAACTGTTAAAATGAGGTAGAAGGATTCTGTAAATTCGGAGATGAGCACCATAAGCGACAAATGATTGGCCGGGAGACCCCGTCTAGGGCACTTCGACCGGCTTGTTCAATTTTCTATTTCACGCCTCCTCGGTGGCTTGCGTCGCACTATTACAGCACAGGCCTTCACTGATGCTTTAAGCATCTTCTTGCTTCCCATTGTTGCAGAGCAATTCGGGGATGGCGATTGGATCTTCCAACACGATCGAGCACCTGTTCATAATGCACGGCCTTTGGCGGAGTGGTTACACGAGAGTAAAATCCCTGTAATGGACTGGCCAGCGCAGAGTCCTGATCTGATTCCTATAGAATGAATTTGGAATGTTTTGGAACATCGACTTCGTGCCAGGCTTCACCGACCGACATCGATGCCTCTCCTCAGTGCAGCACTCCGTGAAGAATGGGCTGCCATTCCCTAAAAGACCTTGCACCACCTTATTGAACGTATGCCTGCGAGAGTGGAAGCTGTCATCAAAGTTAAGGGTTGGCCCACACCATATTGAATTCCAGCGTTCCCGATGGATGGCGCCAAGAACTTGTAAGTCATTTTCAGCCAGGTGTCCGGATGCTTTTGATCACGTAGTGTACTTGTTTCTAAGCTTTACCATCCTTCACAGTGAACCCAAGCAGTGTGCATAACCCAACCCGTTGCCAGAGATGTGAGAATCGTATGACACCCTTAGCAGCGTCAGTTGCGTTGGTTCGAGAGGAGCGGTCTGTTGCCCGACGATTCCCTGTAACAGTTCTGAAGCGAATGCTATGATGTTAGTCGCAGACTGTGTTTCAAAAAAAAAAAAAAAAGAATAGCTAAGAGAAGGAAACTTTGACAGTTTCTTCTGTACCGACCCATAATGTTGCAGGACAATGCTCAGGTGCATATGGCGCAAGCTGTGACTGATTCGTTTGATCGATGGGGCTGAGAAGTGCTGCACCTCCTACCGCACTCCCTGCACTTCAGCCGTTGTGACTTTTTTCCTGAGATGGGATAAGCATTTCATGGCATTCGCTTCAGAACTCTTCAGAGATTCATCGGGCAATAGACAACTTCAGTGCATCTGTCAAGTGGCGCTGCTAATAGTATCCTACGGCTTCCATATCACTGGCAAAAGATTACACACCGTTAGTGACTACTTTGAAGTACAGTAAGCCTTTAAAAGACGTTTCTCTTTAGTGTAAGGTATGAATACATAGTTGCCACTATTAAAGATCCAACGCACGTAAATAGGGTTTACAAACTACAATTTTCCAGGATGTGTCAAATGGAAAGCTTACGTCAGTGTGAACCACCAGTTCTGAATTCTGGCAGAGACACGGGGACTTTTAATTCGAAAACCATTCAACAACTGAGGGATGAGCAAACAGTTCTTCTCCGGCAGTCGTCAAGCAGTGTTTACTAATGTGCGCTCCAGCCAGTGTTTATAGGTCGCGTGTAATTGGTGCCGCCCGCGTAGCGTCTACTAGACAACTGCGTTATGGAGAAAGTGTTGTTGTTGTTGTTGTTGTTGTTGTCTTCAGTCCTGAGACTGGTATCATGCAGCTCTCCATGCTACTCTATCCTGTGCAAGCTTCTTCATCTCCCAGCACTTACTGCAACCTACATCCTTCTGAATCTGCTTAGTGTATTCATCTCTTGGTCTCCCTCTACGATTTTTACCCTCCACGCTGCCCTCCAATGCTAAATTTGTGATCACTTGATGCCTCAGAATATGTCCTACCAACCGGTCCCATCTTCTTGTCAAGTTGTTCCATAAACTCCTCTTCTCTCCAATTCTATTCAATACCTCCTCATTAGTTATGTGATCTACCCATCTAATCTTCAGAATTCTTCTCTAGCACCACATTTCGAAAGCTTCTATTCTCTTCTTGTCCAAACAATTTATTGTCAGTGTTTCACTTCCATACATGGCTACACTCCATACAAATACTTTCAGAAACGACTTCCTGACACTTAAATCTATACTCGATGTTAACAAATTTCTCTTCTTCAGAAACGCTTTCCTTGTCATTGCCAGTCTACATCTTATATCCTCTCTACTTCGACCATCATCAGTTATTTTGCTCCCCAAACAGCAAAACTCAGTGACTACTTTAAACATCTCATTTCCTAATCTAATTCCCGCGCCATCGCCCGATTTAATTCGACTACATTCCATTATCCTCGTTTTGCTTTTGTTGATGTTCATCTTATATCCTGCTCTCAAGACACTGTCCATTCCGTTCAAGTGCTCTTCCAAGTCCTTTGCTGTCTCTGACAGAATTACAATGTCATCGGCGAACCTCAACGTTTTTATTTCTTCTCCACGGACTTTAATACCTACTCCGAATTTTTCTTTTGTTTCCTTCACTGCTTGCTCAATATACAGATTGAATAACATCGGGGACAGGCTACAACCCTGTCTCACTCCCTTCTCAACCGCTGCTTCCCTTTCATGCCCCTCGACTCTTATAACTGCCATCTGGTTTCTGTACAAATTGTAAATAGCCTTTCGCTCCCTTTATTTTACCCCTGCCACCTTTAGAATGTGAAAGAGAGTATTCCAGTCAACATCGTCAAAAGCTTTCTCTACGTTTACAAATGCTAGAAATGTAGGTTTGCCTTTCCTTAATCTAGCTTCTAAGATAAGCCGTAGGGTCAGTATTGCCTCACGTGTTCCAATATTTCTACGGAATCCAAACTGATCTTCCCCAAGGTCGGCTTCTACTAGTTTTTCCATTCGTCTGTAAAGAATTCCTGTTAGTATTTAGCAGCTGTGACTTATTAAACTGATAGTTTGGTAATTTTCACATCTGTCAACACCTGCTTTCTTTTGGATTGGAATTATTATATTCTTCTTGAAGTCTAAGGGTATTTCGCCTGTCTCATACATCTTGCTCACCAGATGGTAGAGTTTTGTCAGGACTGGCTCTCCCAAGGCCGCCAGTAGTTCCAATGGAATGTTGTCTACTCCCGGGGCCTTGTTTCGACTCAGGTCTTTCAGTGCTCTGTCACGCAGTATCGTATCTCCCATTTCATCTTCATCTACATCCTCTTCCATTTCCATAATATTGTCCTCAAGTACATCGCTCTTGTATAGACCCTCTATATTCTCCTTCCACCTTTCTGCTTTCCCTTCTTTGCTTAGAACTGGGTTTCCATCTGAGCTCTTGATATTCATACAAGTGGCTCTCTTTTCTCCAAAGGTCTCTTTAATTTTCCTGTAGGCAGTATCTATCTTACCCCTCGTGAAATAAGCGCCTACATCATTTCATTCGTCCTCTAGCCATCCCTGCTTAGTCATTTTGCATTTCCTGTCGATCTCATTTTTGAGACGTTTGTATTCCCTTTTGCCTGCTTCATTTACTGCGTTTCTATATTTTCTCCTTTCATCAATTAAATTCAATATTTCATCTGTTACACAAGGCTTTCTACTAGCCCTCATCTTTTTACCTACTTGATCCTCTGCTGCCTTCACTACTTCATCCCTCAGAGCCAGCCATTCTTCTTCTATTGAATTTCTTTCCCCCATTCCTGTCAATTGTTCCCTTATGCTCTCCCTGAAACTGTGTACAACCTCTGGTTTAGTCAGTTTATCCAGGTCCCATCTCCTTAAATTCCCACCTTTTTGCAGTTTCTTCAGTTTTAATCTACAGTTCATAACCAATAGATTGTGGTCAGAGTCCACATCTGCCCCTGGAAATGTCTTACAGTTTAAAATCTGGTTTCTAAATCTCTGTCTTACCGTTATATAATCTATCTAATACCTTCTAGTATCTCCTGGATTCTTCCATGTATGCAACCTTCTTTTATGATTCTTGAACCAAGTGTTACCTATGATTAAGTTATGCTCTGTAGATTAGATTAGATTAGATTAGATTAACACTAGTTCCATGGATCATGAATATGATATTTCGTAATGATGTGGAACGAGTCGAATTTTCCAATACATGACATAATTTGGTTAATTTAACAACATACTTAAGTTAATATAACAACTTTATTTTTTGTGTTTTTTGTTTTTCTTAATTTTTTATTTTTATTTTAAAAATTTTTATTTCCTTAATTTATATCTAAAAATTCCTCTATGGAGTAGAAGGAGTTGTCATTCAGAAATTCTTTTAATTTCTTCTTAAATACTTGTTGGTTATCTGTCAGACTTTTGATACTATTTGGTAAGTGACCAAAGACTTTAGTGCCAGTATAATTCACCCCTTTCTGTGCCAAAGTTAGATCTAATCTTGAATAGTGAAGATCATCCTTTCTCCTAGTTATGCACACTGCTATTACTTTTGAATTGGGTTTGGTTGTTAATAACAAATTTCATAAGAGAGTATAGATACTGAGAAGCTACTGTGAATATCCCTAGATCCTTAAATAAATGTCTGCAGGATGATCTTGGGTGGACTCCAGCTATTATTCTGATTACACGCTTTTGTGCAATAAATACTTTATTCCTCAGTGATGAATTCCCCCAAAATATGATGTCATATGAAAGCAATTAGTGAAAATAGGCGTAGTAAGCTAATTTACTAAGATGTTTATCACCAAAATTTGCAATGACCCTTATTGCATAAGTAGCTGAACTCAAACGTTTCAGCAGATCATCAATGTGTTTCTTCCAATTTAATCTCTCATCAATGGACACACCTAAAAATTTGGAATATTCTACCTTAGCTATATGCTTCTGATTAAGATCTACATTTATTAATGGCGTCATACCATTCCCTGTATGGAACTGTGTGTACTGTGTCTTATCAAAATTCAGTGAGAGTCTGTTTACAGGGAACCACTTAGTAATTTTCTGAAAGACAGTATTGACAATTTCATCAGTTAATTCTTGTTTGTCAGGTGTGATTACTATACTTGTATCATCAGCAAAGAGAACTAACTTTGCCTCTTCATGAATATAGAATGGCAAGTCATTAATATATAATAAGAACAACAAAGGACCCAAGACTGACCCTTGTGGAACCCCATTCTTGATAGTTCCCCAGTTTGAGGAATGTGCTGATCTTTGCATGTTACGAGAACTACTTATTTTAACTTTCTGCACTCTTCCAATTAGCTATGAATTAAACCATTTGTGCACTGTCCCACTCATGCCACAATACTTGAGCTTGTCTAGCAGAATTTCATGATTTACACAATCAAAACCCTTTGAGAGATCACAAAAAATCCCAATGGGTGGTGTTCGGTTATTCAGATCATTCAAAATTTGACTGGTGAAAGCATATATGGCATTTCCTGTTGAAAAACCTTTCTGGAAACCAAACTGACATTTTGTTAGTACTTCATTTTTACAGATATGTGAAGCTACTCTTGAATACATTACTTTCTCAAAAATTTTGGATAAAGCTGTTGGAAGGGAGATTGGACGGTAATTGTTGACATCAGATCTATCCCCCTTTTTGTGCAAAGGTATAACAATAGCATATTTCAGTCTATCAGGGAAAATGCCCTGTTCCAGAGAGCTATTACACAGGTGGCTGAGAATCTTACTTATCTGTTGAGAACAAGCTTTTAGTATTTTGCTGGAAATGCCATCAATTCCATGTGAGTTTTTGCTTTTAAGCAAGTTTATTATTTTCCTAATTTCAGAGGGAGAAGTGGGTGAGATTTCAATTGTATCAAATTGCATAGGTATGGCCTATTCCATTAACAGCCTAGCATCTTCTAATGAACACCTGGATCCTACTATATCCACAACATTAAGAAAATGATTATTAAAAATATTTTCAACTTCTGACTTTTTGTTCATATAGTTCTCATTCAATTTGATGGTAATACTGTCTTCCTCTGCTCTTGGTTGACCTGTTTCTCTTTTAATAATATTCCAAATTGTTTTAATTTTATTATCAGAGTTGCTGATTTCAGACATGATACACATACTCCTGGATTTTTTAATAACTTTTCTTAATATAACACAGTAGTTTTTATAATTTTTGATAGTTTCTGGGTCACTACTCTTTCTTGCTGTCAGATACATTTCCCTTTTCCGGTTACAAGATATTTTTATACCCTTAGTAAGCCATGGTTTGTTACAAGGTTTCTTACGAGTATATGTAACTATTTTCTTGGGGAAGCAGTTTTCAAATGCATTTACGAAAATGTCATGAAATAAATTATATTTTAAATTGGCATCAGGTTCACAGTACACCTCATCCCAGTCTAACTGCTGTAGGCTTTCCCTGAAATTTGCAATTGTTAAATCGTTGACTGAACGTACTACTTTGGAGGACTGTTTAGTATTGCTGAATGGAGCTATGTCATATATTGTAACTAGCTGAGCACCATGATCAGAAAGACGATTCTCAACAGGCAGAGCATTTATCTGGTTAAACTTATCTTGGTCTATAAAGAAGTTATCTATCAATGAGCTGCTATCCTTTACCACCCGAGTAGGAAAATCAATAATGGGTGTCAAATTGAAAGAACTGATTAATACTTCAAGGTCATTTTTCCTAATACCCTCTTTCAGAGAATCTACATTGAAGTCCCCACAAATAATAATTTGCTTCCCCCTGTCTGACAGATAGCACAACAAAGAGTCCAAATTTTTCAGAAACAGATGAAAATTTCCTGATGGGGACCTATATACAGTTACAATTATAAATGTGCCTTTATTTAATTTAAGCTCACAGGCACATGCTTCTATATGTTTCTCTACACAAAACTGTTTTGTTTCTATACTTTTTGCACAATCATAACTTTTGACATATATGGCAACTCCTCCTTTCTCCATATTTTCTCTCATTACATGTGCAGAGAGCTTATATCCACTTACATTTACCTTATCCATATCAGTAACAATGTGATGCTCAGACAGGCATAGTATATCTATTTCATTCTCAGCTTCTAAATCTTCTAAACAAACCAGAAGCTCATCTACTTTATTCTTTAAACTCCCAATATTTTGATGAAATATACTTACATTATTTTTAATTATACTTTTATGAGAACCTTTCCTTATTCTAACATTTGCAGTACTCTCCTGTCTGAGTTTCTCATTGTGCTTAGGCCTAGTTCCTATACCAGTGGTCACATGGTGTTCAGAGAGGCAGATTATGTCAACTGGTTTGGGTGACTTTAATTCATCAATGCAATTACCTAGGACTGAGATACAACTTGGTGGAGATAAAATTTCTGGTGACTGGTGAAAATTTATAATTGATAGCTGTGATTGGTGATCAAATGTGCTAGAATTGTGCTGTTTAATTTCTTTCCTAAACTGAAGATTTCTTTCAATCCTGACCTCTCGTAGAACTTGACATCTTTCTGTCTTACCTATCCTAAAAAAGGTGCTGCTCCAACACCTGTAACCACTGGTATTTTACCATTCATGGCAGTGCCTCCCCCCCTTAGATTTCCTGCTATTACCCCAGCCAGTTTCCCCTTCCCTTTCCTGTTGAGATGTAGGCCGTGCCTGGTATAGTCCCACCTACTGAGATAATCAACCAATATGAGCCCCCGCACCCGACCCAAGCAGCTGTTCCAACTCCAAATTAACTCTCCCAACAGAAGAGTTCAAATGAGGCCGGTCATGGCGTCTCAGGACAGATACAAATTCAACATTGGTGTGTCTCGATGCCGACGCAATCTTTACCAGGTCACACTCTATACTGTACCCAGGATCTCTGCCGATGCTGTTCCCTGGCCCTCCCACAATAACCACGGTGGCTTCCCTGGTAAATCCTTTACAGAGTGAACCTAAATCCTCTGTCACCTGATCCAGACTAGCACTTGGTTTGAAAAAATTTGTGAACTGGTATTCTGGTCCTAATTCCTCCTGCAGAAGTTGGCCTACACCTCTGGCATGAGAACTGCATAACAACAAAACTTTCTTCCGTTTCGATGACTTTCCTACATTCTTTTTCAATTTCCTATTGAAAGTTTGTTGTGTCCTGTCTACACCTACCTCTGCTTGAGGCTCATCAGTTTCTAACTGAAGCAACAGGTCAAACTTATTTTTGACATTCACCACAAAACTGTCAGACTTAGTTCTAGGCCTGTTCCTTCTGCTACCTGTTGCCACTTCCCACCTCTCTTTGCCCTTCTCCCTCCTTAACCTCTCCAGATCTTCCCTAGCCTGATCTAGCTCAGCCTGAAGAGCAGCAATTTTCCCCTCCTGTTCCACTATCTTCCTATCTCTGCTGCAAATCCTACATAACCACTGATGAGCCTGATCCACTTTCCCAACACCCACGCCACTGCAGTCCCCCCAGTGAAAAAAACTACTACATCCATCACACCAAACCCCGGAACTAACAATTCTACGGCAAGTCAGGCACTTCTCACTCATGGCAAAAATAATACTTTAGCTAGAATAAATCAATTAAACTACCTAAAATCAAAAAAGACGTTACAAGAATTAAGCCTATTCACAAATGTATATAAGTAAGTTTCTGATTTAAAATTCCGCTGTTTTTCTGAGATCTGTATTAAAACAATGAAGGTATACGATATTTATTATATATTTCACTCGGTGGACTGAAAAAAAAGACAATTAAACGAGATACTTTAATTTTGATTCTCCAAAAACGTTACGAGAATTAGGCCTATAAACAAATGTATATAGGCAAGTTTCTGATATGAAGTTACGCTGTTTTTCTGAAATCTGTATTAAAACAATGGAGTTATACGCTATTTACGGTAGTTTACTTATTTGTTACCGAGAAACTAGTTAAATTACCGTGAAACAAGAAACAAACAGGTTTACAAAATTTAAGCCTAAGCGCGACTTCGCGAAGTTACGATCTTTTCGTGTTTTCTGAAAAAATACGCAAAGAAAAGTCAAACCTTTAATGGCAAGACTAAACGATACACTAATGCACGTATTTAATTTGTTGTCGGCGTTAAACTAAATTATATTCCTGTCTAAATCACTTAACTTTCAGGAAATGGTTTCTGGCGTCACTTACTCGGCGGCCATCTTTTATTATACCAGTCGGCTTCCTCTTTCATTTCTCTCCCCCAATCCATATTCACCCACTATGTTTCCTTCTCTCCCTTTTCCTACTCTCTAATTCCAGTCACCCATGACTATTAAATTTTCGTCTCCCTTCACTACCTGAATAATTTCTTTTATCTCATCATACATTTCATCAATTTCTTCATCATCTGCATAGCTAGTTGGCATATAAACTTGTACTACTGGAATAGGCATGGGCTTCGTGTCTATCTTGGCCACAATAATGCGTTCACTATGCTCTTGGTAGTAGCTTACCTGCACTCCTATTTTTTTATTCAGTATTAAACCTACTCCTGATAGTGAAAGTGATAGTCCTTATAATTACCTCAGTGTGTGGAAAAGAATAAAGTAAAACTACAATGGAAACCTTCCTCTGAAAGAATACTGTGAAACTGGAATTTGTTAAGGACACCGTGAGGCCAACAGCTATCGAAATCCAGAGATGGGTAATGACTTACATGAAAATAACATGCAACCAAATAGAGAGTGTACAGATGAATATTAACAATATGCTATTTCGCAATTTGCTCTAACTTAGTGTACGAGCGAGTAATCCGTGAGTATATTTGCAACTATGAGTTAACGTTAGCAACAAGACCTGTTGCTAAGTTTACCATTAGTCCAGTCGAAGGCAACTTGACAAATGTGCGTGTCTTTCACATCCCAATGAAGGATTTAAACAACGTGTAAAATTCTGATTGCAACCGGGGAGACGTTCGTGTGCCGCGCGGGGTTAGCTGAGCGGTCTAGGGCGCTGCAGTCATGGACTGTGCGGCTGGTCCCGGCGGAGGTTCGAGTCCTCCCTCGGGCATGGGTGTGTGTGTTCGTCCTTAGGATAATTTAGGTTAAGTAGTGTGTAAGCTTAGGCACTGATGACCTTAGCAGCTAAGTCCCATAAGATTTCACACACATTTGAACATTTTTAGACGTTAGTGTAGTTCGGAACGAGGTCTTGTCAGACTTTTCCGTTCTCCCATCCCTAATGGAATCAGATTTATCAAAATGAGTGTTGAAAACCAGATTCCGTCTATAATGAGTATTGGGGCTAGCAAGCATACGTTTCGTAGATGGGGCAACTACGTGCTTTACATGTAACGAAACCGATCACGCCAAATTACACTAGCCCAGACGAAAATTCCGTCTTGATCTGAACCTCGTAGCAGGAATGTGTGACGAAGCGGTGTCAAACATCCCCACAGCAGCTGAAAGTAATTCTGTTGTTGTTAATGATCCCAAGGCTGTAAATTTTAAGGCTGGACACGGAAATTACGTCCCAAATGTTTCCGACAAACATGTCTTTCCGCCTTTAGGCGTACATTGAAAGAGTCAGGCCGATTTACAAACGAAAATATTGACCCTTTACCAGTCATGAAGCTCATGCCAGCAATGTAGCTGAAGATGATAGCACAGCTGATACTAGCATTGTTAAACACTCCGGTCCTCAAAGAGACATTGCAATCGTTGTCGGATAGCTTACAACAATCAGCTCAGAAACGTCCGCGACCTAGATCGTTCGTTGTGCCGTGACGGGCGGTGCTCGGGAGACAAGTCATGAAGCTATAAGAGGCATTGAAATGAAACCCGGTCACTAGTTTAAAGTAACCGTAACGATTTTATTAACTCAAAAATGTAGTTATACACAGTACAAACACTCAAAAATAGTCGCCAAACTGTTGACACATTTATCCCACTGCGACACTAGCCGGTCGTTTCCATCCTTAAAGAAGCTGGTAGGCTGCTGTCGGATTCAGGCCTGGACCCACTCACACACTTCGTCGTCCATTGCGAATCAGTATCCGCGAATAGCTTGTTTTAGAGATCCAAACACAGGGTGAAGGTCGGTTGCAGCGTTTCCCAACGAAACTGCTGCAATGTCGTCTTCACCCCATCTGCCGTGCGTGGGCGGGCATTATCATGCAGGAGGACAACGCCATTGGACAACATGCCTCGGCGTTTCGACTTGATAGCTCGTCTGAGGTTTTGTAAAATGGCTTGATAACGCTGGGCATTGATGTTGGTTCCCCGTTCCAGGAACTGGACAAGCAGTGGGCCCTTGTGGTCAAAAAAGAACGACATCATGACCTTACCAGAACTGGTGTGCACAGCCTTTGATTTCTTTGGAGATGGTGAAGTCGCATGTTTCCACTGCTTTCTGTGAGGCTTGCTTCCCGGTTCAAAACGGTGACACCATATTCTGTCACCTGTGAAAATACGAGATACAAAGCCATAATCCTCCTCATGATAACGTTGCAGATGCCTCAAAGACAGCGCCATTCGAGTATTGCGCTGTTCGGCGGTTAGTTGATGGGAAACCAACTGCGAACAGATTTTTCGAAAAGTCACGTGTTGGTGCATTATGGTGTGGGCGATGCCCACGCTAATACCCAGTAACCGATGGATCTCGTCCACAGTGTTTCTGCGGTTGTCAAGACTAAAGCAGTCACTTGCGCAACCATTTCCGGTGTGATGACACGATGAGCCTGTCCAGAACGAGCATCGCCTTCCAATGACTCGCGCCTCTCAAGGAATCGTTTGCGCCATTCCACAACACTTGAACGACTCAGACTGTACTCACCGTACACAGTCTTCACCGTCGATACATTTCACTGCCTGCAAATCCCTCTGCCCCAAACATCGAATCACTCCTCGTTTTCCTGCTTACTCACCTGCATGTTCGGTAGTGGACAGTACCTTGTGTGACCACCCTCCCTTTGGTGTGAAACCATACTGGCGCTATGCAACATCAAACGGTGTGCACGCTTCATTCTCTCTATCAATAGATGACGCCACCGTACCAGCAGTTATGTGGTGCCATCTTACATTAAGGCAAAGGTAGACCCACTGTCCAGGTTTCATTTGAATGAACCTCATAAATGGATTTACATCCAACGGTAACATATGCGAATTCACCGTGAGAAATAATAGAATCACCACAGATGGACGTGACTGAGTCTGCTGGCAGAGAAAAGCTGGGTCAAGTTCCGAAGAGAAGTCTACGAGAAATATTCTGCGAGTCGTAACGAAGGGGGGCAAAACGATGTATACAAAGAGTCTACAACATCTTCCAATGCAGGCTAAGGGGACACCGAGACTGAATATATAACAGAGTCTGATTCAGAAGTGATTCGTATGCCGCACATCAAATGTCTACAGACAGTCGTATGGGAGGAAAGTAAGTACAGCAGCTGGGGATTGTGGGTCGAGCAGAACCAAGTGAAAATATAGGAAAACAGAGACGAAGCCTAATCTCACTCTCACTCCAAAATCCAATCTCATTAATAGATCAGGAACAAGAAGTAGAGACACAGGAACTAAAAAAAAATTAATTCACAACCAAAAAACACAGACTATAAAATTTGTGCTTTAAATATCAACGGCATATCAACTAATTTCAGACTGACCTGTCTCCAATAGTTCTTATACGTGGAGGAAATAGGCATATGTTGACAACAAGAAGTCGAAACTGACGATCTACGTGAAAATGCAGATCTGGAAGTGTGGGTAAGACGATATTAACAAAAGACGAAATTCAAGTGGCTGAAACTAGAAAGCTTTAGGGAAATATCAGCGCTAATAGAAGGTACAGTCTTTGTAAATGTGTATGCTTCGTCTGGAAGCAGTTGTAGAGAGGCGACGACCGCGTTTGCAAACGATGACATGAAGCAGGGTCGTATTTGGTAGTGATTTTAACTCTGTTATTAGGAAGAAAGACGAAAAGCCAAATTTCAGCAGATGCATCGAACTACACTCAACGTAGCACGAGCCCTCCGTGTGCCACAAAGTGTGACCTCACGATTATGGCATCGATTCCAGCAGACAGGAAACGTGTCCAGGCGCTACAGTACGGGACGTCCTTAGTGTACAACACCACAAGAAGACCGATATCTCACCATCAGTGCCTGCAGGCGGCCACGGAGTGTTGCAGGTAGTCTTGCTCGGGACCTTACCTTTGGTGCTTTGGATAACTTACGATCAGATAAGGCAGGAGAAACAGATAACATTCCATCAAATTTCTGAAATCATTGCGGGAAGTAACAAAAAAACGACTTTTCAAATTGGTATTTAGAATGTGTGGGACTGGCGATATACCATCAGATTTTCGAAGAAACGTCATCAGAACAATTCTGAAGATAGCAAGAGCCGAAAAGTTCGAGAATTGACGCACAATCAGCATAACAGCTCATGCATCCAACGTGCTGACAATAATGATGTACAGAAGAATCTAAAAGAAAGATGAGGCTCTCTTAGATGTGTATTAGTTTGGCATAGGAAAGATAAAGGTTTGAGAGAGCCATTTGTGACGTGTTTCGTCGTTAATGGTGTAAACAAGCTTGAAAAAAATCAAGACACATTCAGACGATTTGTCGACCTGGAAAAAGTGTTCGACAATGTAAAACGTTGCAGGGTGTTCGATAGTCTGAGAAAAATAGCGACAAGGTATAAGGAAATACGGGTAATACACATCATATACAATATGTACTACTATGATTAACTTAAAGGTTAGACCAAGAGTTGGAAAAAATCAATAGCAAACGAGAAGTTTGACATACAGAAGTTACCTGGAGAAAATGATTACAAAATTCAGTTTGGAGAAATATCTAAATGTTGGGAAAAACTTAAAAAAGACATTATTGAGAGTACAGAAGAAACTATCCGTCCTAGAAAGGAATGGAGACATGGTTGGCGGAATGATAATTGTGATGTGCAAATTATAAAGAGGCAACGAACTTGGAATATCTGGGACGCAAATAAAAATAGTAATAACAGGAAAAAATTTATAAAAGCAAGGAAGTATGCATCAAAAGGTCTCCAAATGATCAGAGTACAATATACAAATATCAACTTATGTGAATTGAGTCGCATTTTAAGTTGTTGCTGTGGTCTTCAGTCCTGAGACTGGTTTGATGCAGCCCTCCACGTTACTCTATCCTGTGCAAGTTTCTTCATCTCCCAGTACCTACTGCAACCTACATCCTTCTGAATCTGATTAGTGTATTCATCTCTTGGTCTCCCTCTACGATTTTTACCCTCCACGCTGCACGCCAGTACTAAATTGGTGATCCCTTGATGCCTCAGAACATGTCCAACCAACCGATCCCTTCTTCTAGTCAAGTGGTGCCACAAACTCCTCTTCTCCCCAATTCTGTTCAATACCTCCTCATTTGTTATGTGATCTACCCATCTAATTTCAGCATTCTTCTGTAGCACCACATTTCGAAAGCTTCTATTCTCTTCTTGTTAGACAAGAAGAGAATATTTATTGTCAATGTTTCACTTCCATACATGGCTATACTCCATACAAATACTTTCAGTAACGACTTCCTGACACTTAAATCAATACTGGATGTTAACAAATTTCTCTTCTTCAGAAACGCTTCCCTTGCCATTGCCAATCTACATTTTATATCCTCTCTACTTCGACCATCATCAGTTATTTTGCTCCCCAAATAGCAAAACTCCTTTACTACTTTAAGTGTCTCATTTCCTAATCTAATTCCCTTAGAATCAACCGATGTTATTCGACTACAATCCATTATCCTTGTTTTGCTTTTCTTGATGTTTAGCTTATACCCTCCTTTCAAGACACTGTCCATTCCGTTCAACTGCTCTTCCAAGTCCTTTGCTGTCTCTGACAGAATTATAATGTCATCGGCGAGCCTCAAAGTTTTTATTTCTTCTCCATGGATTTTAATACCTACTCCGAACTTTTCTTTTGTTTCCTTTACTGCTTGCTCAATATACAGATTGAATAGCGTCGGGGAGAGGCTACAACCCTGCCTCACTCCCTTCCCAACCACTGCTTCCCTTTCATGTCCCTCCACTCTTGTAACTGCCATCTGGTTTCTGTACAAATTGTAAATAGCTTTTCGCTCCCTGTATTTTACCCCTGCCACCTTCAGAATTTGAAGGAGAGTATTCCAGTCAACATTGTCAAAAGCTTTCTCTAAGTCTACAAATGCTAGAAACGTAGGTTTGCCTTTCCTTAATCTTTCTTCTAAGGTAAGTCATAGGGTAAGTATTGCCTCACGTGTTCCAACATTTCTACGGAATCCAAACTGATCTTCCCCAAGGTCGGCTTCTACCAGTTTTTCCATTCGTCTGTAAAGAATTCGCGTTAGTATTTTGCAGCTGTGACTTATTAAACTGAAAGTTCGGTAATTTTCACATCTGTCAACACCTGCTTTCTTTGAGATTGGGACTATTATATTCTTCTTTAAGTCTGAGGGTATTTCGCCTGTCTCATACGTCTTGCTCATCAGATGGTAGAGTTTTGTCCGGACTGGCTCTCCCAAGGCTGTCAGTAGATCTAATGGAATGTTGTCTACTCCCGGGGCCTTGTTTCGACTTAGGTCTTTCAGTGCTCTGTCAAACTCTTCACGCAGTATCATATCCCCCATTTCATCTTCATCTACATCCTCTTCCATTTCCAGAATATTGTCCTCAAGAACATCGCCCCTTTATAGACCCTCTATATACTCCTTCCATTTTTGTGCCTTTTCTTCTTTGCTGGGTTTCTATCTGAGCTCTTGATATTCATGCAAGTGGTTCTCTTTTCTCCAAAGGTCTCTTTAATTTTCCTGTAGGTAGTATCTGTCTTACCCCTCGTGAGATAAGCCTCTACGTCCTTACATTTGTCCTCTAACCATTGTATTCCTTTTTGCCTGATTAATTTACTGCATTTTTGTATTTTCTACTTTCATCAGTTAAATTCAGTATCCAAGGATTTCTACTAGCCCTCGTCTTTCTAACTACTTGATCCTCTGCTGCCTTCACTATTTCATCCCTCAAAGCTACCCATTCTTCTTCTACTGTATTTCTTTCCCCCATTCCTGTCAATTGTTCCCTTATTCTCTCCCTGAACCTCTGTACAACCTCTGGTTCTTTCAGTTTATCTACGTTCCACCTCCTTAAATTCCCTGCATTTTAAGTAGACAACAGAAAGGACATTCATAAAATACTCAAAAATATTTTGAAGAAGTAGAAACCATATTTACAGTTTATAGACCCAAAATCACAGAAGACCGCATGTAACAACAGAACTGCAGGAGACTTGCGTCTCCTTAAACGAACTACTCAGCTGCGATCCACCAAAAGAAGAATTTCATTTTGATAATGCAACCCAAATGCAACCAGACTAAATGTCACCAACGACAGAGGAAATCAGAGAACTCATAAAACAACTTAAAAATAACAAGGCATCAGGAGAAAATATAGTTGCTGAATTGTGGAGACACTCAACTGACAACATTATTTTATGTCTAACAGACATAATTAAGGAAATTAAGACAACAAGTAGCTACCATCAGTATGGACATCGACATTAATACATTCACTACATAAAAAAGGAAAAAAAACTGATCATAACAATTATGGCGGGGTCTCCCTGTAGCCAGTGACATATCAGATCTTCTCCATGGCACGTTTAAAGAGAGCTGAAGGATTACTCGATCCATAACTAGAAGAGTATTAAGCAAGATTTAGGAAGGGAAAGTCTTTTGTAGGGCAAGTACTAAATCTAAGGAACATAATAAATGGAGGAATATCAGAAATTTGAAATATCTGACAACTTCTGAAGACTTTAGAAAGCCATATGACATATCTGTTAGAAATCCACTAATCAGTATTATAAACGAATTGCCGGCCGGGGTGGCCGAGCGGTTCTAGGCACTACAGTCTGGAACTGGGCGACCGCTACGGTCGCAGGTTCGAATCCTCCGTCGGGCATGGGTGTGTGATGTCCTTAGGTTAGTTAGGTTTAAGTAGTTCTAAGTTCTAGGGGACTGATGACCTCAGAAGTTAAGTCCCATAGTGCTCAGAGCCATAAAGGAATTTGGATTTGACAGCAAAGCAACAGAAATAATTAAATGAAGTTTAAAAAACTCTACATCAAGACTAAAATGTATGGGAGAACTGTTAAAACCCTTTGAAATAGAATCAGGAGTAAGATAGAGACGGTTTGTCAATCCTACTTTTTAACTGGGCATTACAGAAGGTAAGAGAATAGAGAAAATCCATCAGCAGTATGTTCAACTAGGAAGTAACCCAAATAAAGTCATCATAGACTATCTAGCTTTTGTAGATAACATGACATGAATTACTGACTCACTGGATAGTTGCAAATCACAGAACTCCAGAAACAAGCCGACAAAATACGACTAAAAATATCATTTGAAAAAAAAAAGTACGTTTCATGACAAATGCCCATGATGCCCCCCAAGATCATAAAATTCATTACAATAAAAGGCGTAAAACCAACTAAGAGAGTGGATAACAAGCAACACAAAAGAAAAAATGGGCATAGAAAACCGAGTACGTAAAGTGGATAGGGCATTCCAAATGACAGAAAAAATGTAACAAAACTATGTCTTCCTGGAAACAAAACTAAGACGCTGTCAAACAATGTTAGGGCCTCAAACATTGTATGCAGCAAAAACACTGAAACTAACAAGATCTGAGGATCTTGGAAAACTGGAAAAAGTTGAAATAAGATTTCTAAGGAAAATACTGGAACTTATTAATGTTAAATACAAATTAAGATCAATCAAAGAGCCATACTTGAACATGGAAAATCTAACTGATGTAATGAGGAAACGAGGACTACAGGTTTATGGACACTTACACCCAGTGGATAATAACAGACTAACCATGTAGCTCTTTAACATACTGAACACCTACATATCCAAACCCACATCGTTCACCGAAATTGACAAAGATACGGAAAACACAAGAGTTAGAATGGACGTAATACGCAACAGATTACATTTTAGCGGAGCAACAAGAAGGCAGTGTTTCAGAATAGAAAGAAGTCTGTAAAAGAAAGAAAGTGGAGCCAGTATGAAAAGGAACGACACTCTCAAAGGATAAAATAGGCCTAGAAGCAACGAAAATCAAACTCAAATAAGCCAAACCAAAGTTGGTTTATCGTACCCTCCACAAGCGTTATTCGAATAAATAAATAAAATAAATATGTACAAGTACCAAGAGCATGCAACAACACCAGAAGACCAAGAGCGAATTTCTCGGATTAAATTGGCCAAAAGAGGTTTGCTAGTGTCAAACATGGGAATTCATTCCAGGAAGACATTTCTGAGAATGTACTTTTGGAGCACAGCACTGTATGATAGTGAAACATGGGTAGTGGGAAAGCCGGAATGGAAGAGAATAAAAGCATTTGGGATGTGGTGCTACAGAAGAACACTGAATCTCAAATAGAGAAAGGAGTATGTGGGAAATAGTGACAGGAAGAAAGGAATAACTTTCATGGTGCTGGAGGGAGTTGTAGGGGGAAAAACTGTAGAGGAAGACAGAGACTGGAATCCATCCAGACAGTAATTGGGGACACAGACTGCATTTGCTGCTCTGAGATGAAAAGTTCACACAAGAGAGGAATTCGTTGTGGGGTGCATCAAACCAGTCATAAGACTAATGACTCAAAACAGAAAACAAAAAAATAATAACAAACGGGCGATTCAGAGAACACACTAGTGTAGGAAAGGTAATATGAGTGATATGAGACGGAAATATAGCGAGCAAATTAATGGCAGATGCACCAAGGAAATTCTTTATTAGCTTCCACGAAATCAGAAATATCAAGAGCACAATCTAACGTAAGGTGTATTGTTAACAATAAAAAACATGCAGGAACAACATGGCCGGATATTCTAATGCTTGGGAAGTCTAGCAGCGTTTGTCAAATGGCTAATAAATATGATGGTGATGTGATGATGATGATTATCATTATGATGTGGTTTCATGATGGTTTAACATTGTGTTATTACCTCATGATGGTATAACACTGTGTTACTGTACGTCTGGTAACTATGCTAAAACTTCAAATTATGTCCCATTGAAAGGTTGCATACACTACTGTTCCATGCAAGAAAGAGCGTTACATAATAATAAGCACATAAATGCTGCAGTGGAAATCAGTATCAAGGCAGGGTTCCTACGGAAGTAATACACAATGTCTGACACATACATGTATCGAATTTATTATTGACTAGTACGTACGTAAAATACATAAATAATCATGACGGAATTAACATAGGTTCTTTCATAACACGAGTAACAAAATAAACCGTTTTCATCTCATGGGTGAAAACTGGTATAAAGCCACTTACTGAGCTGATGTGTTACTGCACTGGTAGCACTTTGTAAGTCTCTGTTCTTCCTAATTCCCTCAAAAATTCTCTTCGGCATTAATTTTGGTAGGGTTTGTAGTTCTTGTAGTGAAATTGTCGCCCACACTTCTCGTATCGCTCTTTTCAGCTCACATATGACATCTGATTGCCTTCAATTGCGATAGACCCGCCTTGCAAGTAATCCTCAAAGTTTTTCCACAGGGTTAAAATCCAGGCCACGGGCAGGCCAGGAAAAGCCAACGATGTCTTTATTTTAGAATCAATTTTGTGTTGTGCTGGGGAGATCAAATGGTTCAAATGGCTCTGAGCACTATGGGACTTAACAGCTGTGGTCATCAGTCCCCTAGAACTTAGAACTACTTAAACCTAACTAACCTAAAGACATCACACACATCCATGCCCGAGGCAGGATTCGAACCTGCGACCGTAGCAGTCGCGCGGTTCCGGACTGCGCGCCTAGAACCGCGAGACCACCGCGGCCGGCGGGGTAGATCCATTATCTTGTTGAAACATTAGACATTCTTCCCCTAGGTCTTCATAGATTCTAATCAAATCTGTCTCTATCACCTCAGCATACATGTTAGAATTCATTCTAGTGTTCAGCTAAGCAATTCGTGATTTATCTTTAGGTAAAAAAAATTTCCCAAATCATAATATTTCCACAACCAAAATTTCTGCTCATTCTTACCTGCTGTCTGATCTCATATCATGCCAGTCACATCGAAATCCACCCGGACCATCTAAATTAAACTTCCTCTCAACTCTAAGGATCCATTTATCCCGTTCTCAAGTCCATAACACAAGTTTTTCAGCAAACTCCACCTATCGTGCTTATGTTTGGGTGTTAAAGCATGTTTCTGCAGTCGTTTCTTGAATGCAAGATGTTTTTAGTTGACAATTTTTGTCGTACATCTCTGGCAGCTAGTGGCAACCGTAAATCAGCAACAAGCTGAGAAGAATAACGGTCTGTGGCCCTTGCTTTGCGCCAAAGTAACCGTTTCGATGACTCAGATAATTTGCTACCTTGCCCATATTATTCGTTCTGTCTGTATCGTGCACCGAATCTAACTAAATTATAAATCATTGTACCTGCACGGTTCAGCTACCTGGAGAAACTGTTTTGCGCGTGGCTATGTCACAGTCGTGTTTTATGTGCACAATTCGCACTGTCACTAGTGTTGTCTGTTCCTGTCTGCAGGAAAGTCAGGTACACACAACACTGCACAGAGTTGACTGCTTTATACCGAGTTCCACTCTATAGCACCTGAATCGTTGATGTCTTCTTAAATACCGTACGGCTGACATCAAATGCGATTCCATTTGACTGCATTGGTCAGTGTGCCAGATAACATATTATTGCGTATACACTGTGCGCAGCTATTCCAAGCGGCAATGTAAGTATTCCTACGAATATCCATGCCTTTATACTGATTTTCACTATTGTAAATCATACATCATGTTAAAGATAATAAATTAGCGACAAAATGAAAGGATCAAGGTAACAATTAGAATTGAGAAAATCATTTGTTTTTGGGGAACAAATGTATTTTTCAGTTGGCTACGCAAGAATTCCAGTTAAGAATGTAACAGTTTACTGAAATGAAACTGTGTCTGTCCCTGTCAGTCATCTTCATAAAAACAGTCATTTTCTACTTAAATTAAAAAATAAACGAACGAAATAAATTCCAAGATACTTCTGGCGTCGAGTTATGCTACGTAGCGCATTGTGCTTACCGACTGTCTCCGAGATTAGGTGCGAAGTTTTGTGGGAAATGTTGAATCAGCCAGTGCTTAATACAAAAGACTGTCATAATGCTTCTTATATGTAGAAATTAACTTGCTTCCGAGTGATAATAAATATTTTTATTACACAGTAGCGGGTATTACCAAAACTTATCGGATAAATATTCATACTGGATGAAATCATTAATGTTGCGCACTTTTTTAATATCCATTTCGACGTTCAATCTATTTTATTCTGCACAGTTTATGGGTCATATCGCTCAGTGGTAGTATTAAAAATTGTGAAGCTTTTTTTTTTAAAAAAAAAAAATCGGGTTCCTTTCCACTAATTATTGATTAAAAGCTACATAAATTTTCCATGCGATTAATTATTTGAGTATCGGAGTATAAAATGCCATCATTAACGGAGGACTACCGTTCAACAGCGTCAAATACCTACCGTAATTTAGCTGTATAATGAGTGCAAGCTACGGGATATAGGTTATTTTCGCTAATGTTATTCTGGCGCTAACAAATACGTTCCGCGTATTTAGTTATTTACGAACAGTGCTTGTTCGGTTTCCCAGAAGAACCACTACAGTCCAATACGGAACACGAAAACAATGAGGTACACTGAGCGTCGTCATTTATTTGAGATAACCAATAGGTATATAGCAAACACTTTCAAAACTCTCACAATATGTGGACATTTTATAGTTACTCTTCAGGTTCTTTAACACTATGGAAGTCACCACATTTGCATTTTACGTCTTATTTGCCTGAAACTGCAGAACTTAATACTGTATCACAAAATTCGGGAAATGCTCCTACAATGGCTGAGACTAGACCCAAAGAAAGCAAACCTCATCAGGCTCTCAAGCACGCAGAGTCGAAAGTAAAATCCATGAGTGCAATGCCAAAGTCCTTTGCAATTAAAACCGTTTTTCGCCAAGGAGATGGAGTTTCACCACCCCTCTTAAATCTCAGCGTAGATGAAATCATTAGGAAATGGGAAAAATAATCAAAAAAACAAAATCTCTGGAAGCCTACTCAACTATATGGACTAAAGATGACGTTAAGGGCACTTGCTTAGCCTTCGCAGACGGTTTAACGACATTAGTGGACAGTGAAATCACAGCAACCAAATGGACAGAAGTCCTCAAAGAATGCACAGGAAAAACTGTTCTAAAAAATCTCTCTTGAAGGAAAGTGAATTAATTTGCATTAAATTTAACTTGCAGAATTTAAGAACGAAGTACCGGTAAATCAAGAGAGTCAAACACTTCAAGTATCTCGGTGAAATAATAGAGCAAAAGGGGCTCGAAAAGAAAGAGTGTTAGATTGCAGACAATCAGGGAAACGTATGGGAGAGCCCATGACAGCTACAACAAGAAGTGCGTCTCGATAAATATGAAGGTTACACACTGCATCACAGTGATCAAATCTGAAGCTATGTGCACAAACATAACTTCAATTCTCAACGCAAAAGGCGATCTGGAAAGCATCCAGAACTAATAAGTAAGGATTGTGAGAAAAGTCCTTGGCCCAGAAAAAACACAGCATGGGTACAGACTGAAATACTGTAAAATAACAGAGAAATCGTCAAACATGGTAACAAACATTACAAAATGAAGATTGAAATTTTATGAATATGGTCAAAGAAGATTAGATGGGTAGATCATATAACTAATGAGGAGGTATTGAACAGGATTTGGGAGAAGAGATGTTCGTGGCACAACTTGACTAGAAGAAGGGATCGGTTGGTAGGACATGTTCTGAGGTATCAAGGGATCACCAATTTAGTATTGGAGGGCAGCGTGGAGGGTAAAAATCGTAGAGGGAGACCAAGTGATGAATACACTAAGCAGATTCAGAAGGATGTAGGCTGCAGTAGGTACTGGGAGATGAAGAAACTTGCACAGGATAGCGTAGCATGGAGAGCTACATCAAACCCGTCTCAGGACTGAAGACCACAACAACAACATAGTCAAAGGCGCCAGCAATGACGCTCACACGCAAAAATATAACATACATACGAAATTTTAAGTGTCTCTAATGGTTCCAGCAAGCTAAGAAGGACTTCAAGAGAGCCCATATAGAAGCAGTGAAAGTGATAGATGTGAGGTAACGGGCGAGTTGCGGCGCCCTGGAAGTTGACATGGCCACGCTGGGACCTCGGCGGGCCGCGGCTCGGCGGCAGCCACGCGGTGCCGAGCGTTAGCCGGGGTCCAGGGAGCGCGTGGCTGGGAATTCCATGTTGACACTGTGACGAGGACTGTGCTTTGTGTCGATGAAGCGGATTTGTATGCCGGGAGTACCAAAGATGGCGGACTTTGTGAGACCATAATGGTAGACATTCCGCAATTCATGTAGAAATTAATAGTAGCCAGATGAATCATGATACCTCAAAAAGAAACATGTACATTACCATTATTTGCACGACGATTCTGATGATGTAATCAGATTTGCAACACCTTTATTAACTTAAAGTTTAGTATCTGCCTAAGTTACACAAGTAGCACCCAGCAACGAATTTCCAAAATCTAAGCGTTACATCCGATTTTGTTGATCGACGTGTAAACCTAAATTGGTATAAGTTTCAGGCATGTAACTTGAATAGTACATGAGTTATTGGAGGTAAAGGTGGAAGATTACAATAGATCGCGTCAGGCCATAAGTACTCCAGAGTTACACGAAAAAACGGTAGCAGCATGCTCATAAATATATTTATTCATCTATGTCTTTGTTTATATCCGATATATGCTATTCATGAACAAAAATTGGTCAGTTATTTACTGTGTTTTAGAAAGGACAGAGGCGTTAGGCAACAGGCCTACTTTTGCTTGCTAGTCCTTTGATATACGTTTATTTAATTGTTTCATGTATTTAATAATGTGTGTTAGAGCTTGTTTATGGTCCAGCAGTAGGAATATTTATTTGAAGTTATTTAAATTGAACTCCAGTATTTCGATTGTGTTTAAATACACTACCGGCCATTAAAATTGCTACACCAAGCAGAAATGCAGATGATAAACGGGTATTCATGGGACAAATATATTATACTAGAACTGACATGTGATTACATTTTCACGCAATCTTGAGTGCGTAGATCCTGAGAAATCAGTACCCAGAACAACCACCTCTGGCCGTAATAACGGCCTTGATACGGCTGGGCATTAAATCAAACAGAGCTTGGATGGCGTGTACAGGTACAGCTGCCTATGCAGCTTCAGTTCTTCAAGAGTAGTGACTGGGGTATTGTGACGAGCCAGTTGCTCGGTCACCATTGACCAGACGTTTTCAATTAGTGAGAGATCTGGAGAATGTGCTGGCCAGGGCAGCAGTCGAACATTTTCTGTATCTAGAAAGGCCCGTATAGGACCTGCAACATGCGGTCGTGCATTATCCTGCTGAAATGAAGGGTTTCGCAGGGATCGATTGAAGGGTAGACCCACGGGTCGTAACACATCTGAAATGTAACGTCCACTGTTCAAAGTGCCGTCAATGGGAACAAGAGGTGACCGAGACGTGTAACCAATGGCACCCCATACCATCACGCTTGGTGATACGCCAGTATGGCGATGACAAATACACGCTTCCTATGTGCGTTCACCGCGATGTCGCCAAACACGGATACGACCATCATAATGCTGTAAACAAACCTGGATTCATCCGAAAAATGACCTTTCGCCATTCGTGCACCCAGGTTTGTCGTTGAGTACACCATCGCAGGCCCTCCCTTCTGTGATGCAGCGTCAGGGGTAACCGCAGCCATGGTCTCCGAGCTGATAGTCCATGCTGCTGCAAACGTCGTCGAACTGTCCGTGCACATGGTTGCTGTCTTGCAAACGTACCCATCTGTTGACCTAGGGATCGAGACGTGGCTGCACGATCCGTTACAGCCATGGGGATAAGATGCCTGTCACCTCGACTGCTAGTGATACGAGGTCGTTGGGATCCAGCACGGCGTTCCGTATTACCCTCCTGAACCCACTGATTCCATATTCTGTAACAGTCATTGGATCTCGACCAACGCGAGCAGCAATGTCATGATATGATAAACCGCAATCGCGACAGGCTACAATCCGACCTTTATCAAAGTCGGAAACGTGATGGTACGCATTTTTCCATCTTACTCGAGGCATCACAATAACGTTTCACCAGGCAACGCCGGTCAACTGCTGTTTGTGTATGAGAAATCGGTTGGAAACTTTCCTCATGTCAACACGTTGTAGGTGTCGCCACCGGCACAACCTTGTGTGAATGCTCTGAAAAGCTAATCATTTGCATGTCACAGCATCTTTTTCCTATCGATTAAATTTCGCGTCTGTAGCACGTCATCTTCGTGGTGTAGCAATTTTAATTGCCAGTAGTGTATGTTTGTTAGTGTTCATTGGCTTGGAGACTTGGAGGGAGCGGTCTAGCCAATCACAGCGCTCGTTAATGGTGAGACTGTATGGAAGTGGGGGCGGGGAGGGGGAGGATCATTTCGAGAGAGGACATGGGAGGGGCGGAAGAATGCGGCGTGAGGGACGGTCGTACAGGACACGGAGAGTTCGGGAGTATGGCACAGGACACGGGAAGTGCTGGACGCAATGGCGAGGGACGCACGGTCGCGAGAGAGAGTTGAACAGTGGAGCGGTTTGCGCGTGGTCGCGGAGGATAGAAATATTTCGGAGTGCTGACGTGTGCTCTTGTGTGATTTCCGTGGCTTCTGCGGTGTGTAATGGTCGCCTAGTCGTAGATATTGCTAATTGCTATAATCGCACTATTTCACTCCCATTTACGGAGCTTGTTAGCACTTGATGTTAGGTTGGCGCCATTAAAATGCATTGTAGTAATCGCTGCTGCTTGTTGGATCGCTGCTGTGTCTCGATGCTGATGCTGGCTCTAAATCTGGTTGTCTAGGGTTAAAAAAGATGAGGTCCTGTGTTTTTGATGTGCTTTTGATGATAAATAACGAGCGAAACCAACAAATATTTAAACTTCAATTATTTATTACTCTGGTGGCCATCTGCATTCCACTGTCCACCAAAGACAATGACACAACACAAAGTAGTACTTCTTTTACATGTTCTTTGCATTGTTTATCCACCTCAAACAATAACACACAAACACACTTTACCAAAGTGACATTCCAACTGCGCTCCCGATCCTTCTTGCTGCTTGTATTTATAACATTGTCAAAGAACTACTAAAAAGAGATATAGTTTATAAGTCACATGTACATCTGTTATCATAATTTGTGCAGAAAAGTTATTAATTTACAGCAAGTGACATAATTTAACATGTTATTAAAATGACAGAGAGATTTATTGACTTGACAGAATAATTCTTTGTTACAAAAAGGCCGTTTTTTAGAAGTTTGTCAATTGACTTCTCTAATTTCCATTAATAACTAAATAACGTGAATTATTAAGAATTACACTGGTTTTCGTCTAAAATAGGAGTGATTACTTGAATACTGAGTGAAAACGCTCCTAGTGAACAAATAGGTTTCACTGGGTGATTTTTATTTAAGGAGATCCATAATACCGAAGTTGGCCACTATTTTTCGTACTTCCTATTAATTATTTAAGACGAACTTAGTGTTTTTACATGATGACATTTGCTGTATCAGTGATCAAGTGATATTAACTTTTGTGTGGGTCAGTTATTCAGTATGATTTAATGGGTTGACTGTTTATGGAGACATGTTATGCAATCATTGTTAACATACGCAATAACTTTTCTATAATCATAAATACTCGTTAAACTGGTTGAATTTGGAGGGTATCGCATACTTCGGTAAAGTAAAGCTTTTAATAGGTTCCATTACAAGTGAAAACGTAGTATGCGTTCAGAAGTGGATATCTCACGAGCTATGTTATTGTTCATCACTAATTACGTGAAGTAGGAATCTATTGTTTCCCTGTTATTCAACTTATATTTTATTTAATTGCTGGACCATCGATACCAATAAGTGTTTTGCAGAAATATACCGCATACTATCGTACACATCATTTAAAGTCGTTAAGATAGCACCTGCAGATTTTATTTAATTGCTATCTTTCATTTATAAATTTATATCTTACATTCATAATTCGCATTTGTCGAGTGATAGGAACCTTCGGCCATTTGATTCATGTGTGTTTTCTTGTCGTATAATGTAGACTCAGCTGTGTTTGGCCTGTAATGCGTCAACTACGTATCGCTGACCCTAGACAACGAAACCAGCAAAAACTTTTAATATTGCAGCTGTGAGTAGGAGGGTACGTAGTTGAGGGCCACATCACACCACCCTCATCACATTTTTATTTGAAAACCCGCATAGACAAGAAGAAAGTGTTCAATCAGAAACTAAAATGTTAGGTAATAGAGCAAGAGAATGAGGTTATAAAAAAATAGGAGCCAAGTGGACTGGAGAAACAGAAATGTCACGAAGGAATTGCCCGAATGTGACGGATGTTAGTAGGTGTGATACACATGTACAGACAAACAGATGATTACAGTTACAGAAAAATTGGATGATTTAATCAAGAGAAGAAGCTTCACAAATTCCGCAAATCTATAACACGCTGGTCCCTCTCTGGCTCTTATGTAAGCAGTTATTCGGCTTGGCATTGATTAGATCGTCGAAGTCCCGAGATGACTGGCGTGCCCTGCACATAACACCCTAAAATTTTCAATTGTGGAGAGATCCGACGATCGTACTGGCCTAGATGAGGTCTGACAAGCACGCAGACAAGCAATAGAAATTCTCGAAGTGCGCGGGAGAGCATTAGCTTGCTGAAACTTAAGCTCAAGATGGCTTGTTATGAAGGCGACAATACGGATCACAGAACGTCTTCCATGTACGGCTGTGCTGAAAGTGCGACCACAGGGGTCCCGATACGAAAAGAAAATGCATCGCAGGACATCACTACTAGTACGATACGATAGTGTAGTGCCTGTGTTGGTAAGAAGAACGATGCAATGTTCCTTCGGACAGGCATGCTTGCATACCGGGCAGCGACTTTTAGTTTAAAAGTCCTCCCCTGTACAGGAATTACATAATGTGTGTATGAGTACATGTTGTGACGCAGAAACGACGACTGTGGAAGTTTGGGTTTGGCCATGAGTCCTGCACGGATAGCAAAAGCTGTTAAACGACCCGCTCGCGTAAAGCGGGAAATACGAGTGCGAGTTTCGGTGCGGAACATATTTTCACTGTCGTCATTCCCTTATACAACTAATAATTGTTGGCATTGGCAACTGCGAATACATTTCATGTATCCCCCACTGACTGTTAGGCTACATGGCGAGCAACAGTCAGTTGGTATCCCATCGCAGTCCAGGGCGCCTACAGACATGTCTTGGGCCTGGAATCTAATTGTTTTCACTGATGAGCCCCCTTCCAACTCAGTTACGGTGACTAGAGAAGACATATCCGGAGACGCCGAGACAGCTGTGGGACGCCAACCTCACTGTCGCCCGCCATACTTTCCGACAGCCAAGGTTGATGGTCTGAGGTGTTATTTGTTTTTATAGGAGAATCCCTTTCGTTGTCATCTATAGCACCCTTATGCCACAGCGGCAAGTCGGTGATATTCTACGCCCCGTTTTGTTGCCCTTCATGAGAAGCCATGTTGAGCTTATATTTCAGCGATATAATATTCTCCCTCACTCCTCTTGCCGAATCCTGCCTTTGACAGCAAAGTCTCCTGATCTCTCCACAATTAAAAACGTTTGGAGCATTATGGGAAGAGCCCTCCAACCTGCTCGGGATTTTGACGATGTAATTGGCCAATTGGACAGAATTTTGCACGACATAACCTCAGGAGGTCAGTCAGTAACTCTGTCAGTCAGTGCCAAGCCGAATAACTGCTTGGATAAGGGCCAGAGGTGAACCAAGGCGTTATTGACTTGCTCTCTCTTGAATAAATCATCCATTTTTTTCTGAAACTGTAATCACTCGTTTGTCGGTACAAGTACATCTTTACAGCTACCAATAGTTACCAATTATGAGAGAGACGTGTTTTTATATACAGGGTGAACCAAAATTCGAGCACTCGTACGCCACAGCACCATCGCTTTGCGTACTAGCAGAACAAAAACGGTTCATCATCACCATCATCATTTAAGACTGATCATGCCTTTCAGCGTTCAGTCTGGAGCGCAGTCCCCCTCACAAAAATGGTCGTAACAATGGTTGTAACAAAATTTCGTCCCTCGCATGTATCCTATAGGAAATGTACATCACAAAAAGACATTTTGACAACACTGTAATCATATCTGCAACATGTATCTTCTTTCAATATATTGTAGCTGTGTAGCCCCTCTAGTGCAGTGGGTGGTTATTTGTGATGGTATACGGGACGTTGAGAGTTTGATTTGGGTTAAGATGTAACTTTTTTTACCCATAGTAATTGTGACTCATCCAGTAACGTTGTAGTATACACAGCCCATGCAACTATAGTTTTTTAAAGCTTAACATAACAATTAATGTTAAGACATGTCAAAAAGGTAATACTCAGCTTAAAATTAGTTTACTGTCGTTGGACAAAAATAACTGCAAAACTTGTCAATGTTGAGGTTTCACATATACATACTACATTCAGTGGGAGAGGGCACTTGTCATATTTTAAATGTACTATGAGAGACAGCATGCTTTTCATAAAACGTATATAAAATTAGTCATCAGAGCAAAACGTACTCCCTGTATTTCCATACTTTTAGCTACTTACTGGATAATGCTTCTGTGAACTCTTCTGAGTACAGTTACAGTACCAGCACGGATACCTTTCACATTTCACAGGCGGATTAGAATGAACATGCTCCTACAAGTGTCCCCTTAGGGAGAAGCCCAGGAGATTTAGGTTAGGCGAAAGCGGATGTCGCAATACAAAACCACTTAGTTTTCCAGGAAATATTTAGCTTGAATAACGTTGCACATTTCTACCAAAGTGTGCATGTGCAACATCATGTTACAACTAAAATCTCGGTCCAATATCGAGGGAAATAATGTCTAGTGAGTCAGAAAATTAAGTGGAGGGTATCATGCGGTTCCCACTGTCACTCGGTCTGCCACCATCTATGGCCTGTAATTGTCATGTCCAACATTTAATAATAATAATAATAATAAACTGTAATTGTAGAATACTTATCGTTTAAGAGAAAGTTTATGCTACAGCATTATTGGGCAGATCGCAATTAGAAAAAATTAAAAAATACTTCGCAACACACAATCAGACACCAGAACACTAATGTTCCAACATAAAACCCTGTCTCTTGCACTAACTGGGTTGCACAGCTACACAGTCTTGTCTCTGATGTCCCTTTTCTACCGAAAATACGCACGGAAAGAAATTTTGTTAGACATTTTTGTAATACATACAGGATGATTATTTTAACTAAGGACAGTGAAATATGTAGAAAAATAGAGATAGTATCAAAAAAAGTTTTAATTCCAGGTTGCTTGTCTCGGAGAGGGGCACCCAATATAACACACTCGACCCGCCACCCCATCCCTTGCGTTTGTGGTTGGATGCAACTTTGAAATCTTTAATGGGAACCCTCGTTTTTTATTGCAGATCACGATTCTATGGCAAAATATACATACATTTTGTCTGAAGCATTTTCTTCGTTCGCCGCAGATGACGCTGTAATCGGAGGAAAGCAACGGAATTGTCGCGCGGAGTGGCAGTGCGTTTAGAGGCGCCATGTCACGAATTGCGCGGCCCCTTGCGCCGGAGGTTCAAGTCCTCCCTCGGGCTTGGGTGTGTGTGCTGTCCTTAGCGTAAGTTAGTTTAAAGTAATACGTAGGTCTAGGGACCGATGACCTCAGCATGTTGGTCCGGAGCGGCCGAGCGGTTAAAGGCGCTATATTCTGGAACCGCACGACCGCTACGGTCGCAGGTTCGAATCCTGCCTCGGGCATGGATGTGTGTGATGTCCTTAGGTTAGTTAGGTTTAAGTAGTTCTAAGTTCTAGGGGACTTATGACCACAGCAGTTGAGTCCCATAGTGCTCTGAGCCATTTGAACCATTTGAACCTTAGGAATTCACACACACAACAGCAACGGGCAAACAATCACAATTTATGACATGCTTCTCAATGGCCCTTTAATATCCAATGGCACGTGGGGTACCATCTCCATCCCGAGAGGGAAAGACAGGACAGTATTTCATTGGAAACCCCATTCGCAACGTTGTGTTCTTCCGACATATCGAACAGGGGACTACCCGACGCGCCGCTGTGGCCGTGGCTCGAGGCGAGCGCTACTCTACTTTTCAAATTGGAGGAAGTGTTCAAAAGTAGTGCCGCCAACTTCAATGCACTTAGTGATCCAGTTTTCAAATGACCGTGCACAGGACAAAAGCATATCTGCGGTAATGTCAGCACAGGCTTCTCTGATGCGGTCGACCCTGTTTTCATAGCCTGTGGCACTTGCTGGTACACTTTATATTTTAAATATCCACACAGAAAGAAATCCGGGTCGTTAAGTCCAGCGACCTAGAGGGTCAATTAATAGGGCCACCTCTACCGAGCCACTACCAGTGTAAACACTAATACCTCCCGTGCTTCAGTTGCGTAATGCGCTGAATAACCGTCAAGCTGAAGCCACATGCGTTGTCTAACGTCCAGGGCAATAATACCGGTAGTTGCTGTTCCAAAAACGTTCGATATTTGCGTCTATTCAACGTGCCGTCGATAAAATACAGACCAATGAGTTTGTTCCCCATGCTGACACACCATACGTTAACCAACCAAATCGGCACCATGTAGTTCCTGATGCAGTGACACGCGGTATGGTTGATACTTATGACGACACAGTCTTGTGACAATACTATCTCCGGGCGTACCGGAACCGCGGTGTAACTGCCGGGCACTTATCCGTGGGTTATGGTGCACTGCTTCCAGTACAGCTATTTCTTTATCTTCTCCTGTAACACGTTTGCATCGTTTCCTTTTGCAGCTCTGTACGCTGCCATCAGACATAAAGACATTCTCAGCCTTGTAGAAGAACGAAAGAGAGGGAACTTTCTCTGTAAAGCGCTCGGCATACAAGGCAACTACAGCCTCAACATTTCTCCAACATTCTCTGTAAGCTAGGATCATTTCAGGTTTTTCTCCTGTGGTTGTAACACTCGTTGTCCACTAGAACGCCTGTTCTCCAAGTGATAGGTACGTGTACAAGCAATAAACACTGAACAAGTATTGCTATACTTAAAGCTGGTGTTTTTTCTACATCTGGACGATATTTGAGCTCCGGTCGCTGTGTACTACCTGTTATGATACGTCGTAATTCGCTACACGGCCATGGAGGCGCGTCGAGTAGTCCCTTGTTCGAAACATCTGAGGAATACAGCTCACACACGGATTGGGTTCAAATGGTTCAAATGGCTCTAAGCACTAAGGCACTTAACATCTGAGGTCATCAGTTCCCTAAGACTTAGAACTATTTAAACCTAACTAACCTAAGGACATCACACACATCTATGCCCAAGGCAGGATTCGAACCTGCGACCGTAGCAGCAGCGCAGTTCCGGACTGAAACGCCTAGAACCGCTCGGCCTCCACGGCCGGCACGGATTGGGGTTGTGGAATGGATGTGGTATCGTTGGGTGTCCCCACCTTGATAAATATATTGGAACTGCAACTTTTCTGATCCTGTGTGTAGTTTTCAAGATATTTCAATGTCTTAAGTTAAAATAAACATCCTGTATGTATACAGCGTCTCAATAAAATACCGACAAACTCTATCAACAGATTCCTTGTACAGAAATAACTTAAAAAGTCTAGTAAATATTGGCTCTAAAATGCATACCCGAAGATATATGAGCACTTGTGTATCTTCTATACTATGAAACAGATCGGATCTTTGCTTTCCATATTTTGGGAGGAGGAAGTATTGACCAAAACAAGAAAAAAAGTCTAGTAAACATGAGATCCAAAACACTTTGAGAGCTATCAGCACCTTTCATCTTCGCAAGTGTGAAACATATCTTTCTGCCAAATAAGTGCTCATGGGTCCTAAGATTTGCGTTTTAGGGCCCATATTTAATAGACATTCCTTTCTTGTTTCGGTCCCTACTACCTCCTCCAAAAGTATGAAAAGCAAAGAGGTTGTAGTGGAAAGGACGTGTTTTATACTATGGAAGATGTACAAGTGCTCTTAAGCTATGCGCCTTAGAGCCCTTGTTTACTAGATATTTTGTTCTTGTTTGGGCATATATATATATATATATATATATATATATATATATATATATATATATATATATATATAGGTAGAGTTGTAAATGTGGAAACCCAGTTTGTGTTTGCTGTATAAAACAAATGTTTACTTCTCTTTCAGCTTCAAAAATTAGCCAAAGCTAATTCATAATGTTTTAGCAATGAATGTAATATTATGAAACACAAAAACTAAATATGATAAAAATTAAAAAACATTTTCTGCTTGCACAACAACACACTAATTTTTCAAGAAGTGCGGGTAATGTGGAAACGCCTTAAAATTGTGGGAAACTGACTACTTTAAGCGAAAACTACTGAAAATGTTAGAAACTATTTTATTTTATATAAAATTTAAATTATACAAAAATATTTCTAGAAAAAAATGGTTCAAATGGCTCTGAGCACTATGGGACTCAACTTCTGAGGTCATTAGTCCCCTAGAACTTAGAACTAGTTAAACCTAACTAACCTAAGGACATCACACACTCCCATGCCCGAGGCAGGATTCGAACCTGCGACCGTAGCGGTCTCGCGGTTCCAGACTGCAGTGCCTAGAACCGCACGGCCACTTCGGACGACCAATATTTTTAAACCCAACTTTATTAGAAAAATGCTTCGTAAGTGAAGTTCACTTGCAACAATCGTGTATGTAAATATCTCCACACAAAGAGTGACTCCACTCCTCTATCACTACACACTTAATCAACAATTCTCCCCGAATGTCTTTGGAAAATGAGCCTTCACAAAAAATACAATTGCATCTTCTTCAGTAAGTTTTTCTTCCCCAACTGCGAGATCCAAATGTTACTCGCCTGAAGAGGCTCTTCATCTGAATCCTCATATAACTTAAGCCGTTTTTTGCAGCGTTTTCTAGGAGGAGCTTCACGTTTTTTCTAGCTTTTGGCAAGTGCCTTACGAAGTTTCTGTTTACCCTTCAGTAAGGAGTCTTCAAGGCGTGTTTTATAAGGCGAAGACGTCAAAACAGCTGATGAACCTGGCTTACGACCTCTGTTGGAAACCGTCCTCTTTAGAGGAGGGACTGGCATGATATCTTGTGAAGACACAGACGTATTTGATGAGGAATTTGACAATGATGTTGACCTTCTGTTTTATCCATTTCAATGAGATACTGCACCTACTGTTTCTCAATAGCATCAGGTAGTACAAGCTTACATCCAAGTACTTACACATTCTTCAGGTGACATATCACTATGCAAAAAGCTTTGAAGTGTCGTCTGAGGTACACTGAAAGCTTTTACTACTCTTCTTATCCCCACCTGCTTTCCCTTGAGGCTATTATAGCCGTAATCGTGTTTTCAGCATCCCACTTCTTCACAATAGCTCTTCGATTCCGATTAGTTAGCTTTCGTGGCGTCTAGAAACAGACACAGAACGTGTTAGAAGTAATGTATTTGATGTTGGTATTGTGGAAACGTCTCCACAATGCCATCGTATGTATGCTTCCACATTACCTACACAATGGCCATTTTAAATTTCGGTAAATTACATTAAGCAACTAACCATTTAAGGTTGGGGACTGCTAAATCCTTCTATGCACCTCCCTTTATAAGCTACCAGACGTAAAGAAAGATAACTACAAAGTATATAGATAATTATAATAGCACAACTTACCTCGAAAAGGTTTAGAAAATGCGCGGACGTAAATTGCATCACCGTCACGGCGTCTGTTGCTCAACTGACTTCTAACCCTCTACCATGACAAATAGGAACTATTGCAACAATTTCTGGCCTCTCCACTAGAGTAAAGCACCCTACTGGACAGATAATCGACGTTACCACATTACCCACACGCTTCCACATTTACACCCCTACGTGTGTTTGTGTGTGTGTGTTTGTGTGTGTGTGTGTGTGTGTGTGGAGGGGGTTTATATGAATCTTCACTGAAATATAATTTTCAAAATAATACACTCCTCATGAATACGTTAAGGAAATTTCAAGATTAGATTTCCTTGCATACCTACCCAAAATATCAATTTGTAACATGCTGCTGCTATTTTCCGCAGTAGTGTTCGTGCGTTTATTGACCAAAGAAATCTTTCGAGTTAGAGAAGAATTTAAAATCAGTTAGTCTAAGTGTCCTACCTTTTAATTGCCACAGTGCCAATCACACTTTTTGTGTCTTTCTTCCACAGGAGTCTGTGTACGCAGTAAAGGCGCTGCAGTAATTCTCCGCGTCTTGAAGACGGCAGGCAGCAACTGTACTTGTTACGTAGCCACCGTAAATCACCATGGAAACGTGCGCCGTACATCTACAGCGAAGGAGATTAGTTGCGACCCAGCGAAGTAAGAGGAACACGGTTACCAGAGCTACACAGCACTGCTTTCTGCGAACAAGCATGGAAGCAGGTTTTCTCATTAGAAGATACCAGGCACTCTTGGGTACTTTGTTTACTCACACGTCTGCTTCTTCTAATATTAGTACGTTTTGACTTCTCTACTCTCATCTACACCTTTAATACGATTCCTAGTGAAATTTTTGTCGAATATACTACAAATATCTTGAGAATAGACATATTTTTTGAGTCTCTGAATAATCAGTTTTCTGTGGGTTTTAATTTTGAAATATTTCTGTCAGGATGCCCCGTTGTGCATCATTCTTCAATACAGCCAAGAGTTCCAGAAGTCCCTCAAGGAATCGCTCCAGATACTTCAGAGGCATCTCAGCCTTCACTCTTAAGAACAATTCAGTGTCTTCCATAACTGAATCCACAGGAAGCTCAGATAAAGCGGCGATCAACTTTGCATTTATCTCCTCTACCATTCCATTTTACCCACATTACATATACAATGCCACGAACAACCCATTTATTCAAAATTAGCTTGCAACACCCTTTACTAAACCATCTACAGAAAACCGTAAATTAGACTGACTTTACTTATGAGCCGAAAAGGGTATTGCCGGCGGCAATCTCCCTCTACGCTCTTAAAATTCCTACGCATTTCGATTAAACGTTGGCCAGAGAAGGAAGGAAAATAAGGATTCCTCCCGTCGATGTCATTACGGACGAGTCATCAAAGAACCACAAATATTACCTATCATATAACTTAAAAGTCCTTTTTCGAGTAATTTTGTTACAATATAATACACTTGTGACTCGAATGAATATTCTACGCTTTCGTGGACTTAATATCCAACTCTCCTTCATCACACTATCAACAACTATGGTGTGCTGACGCTCTTTACGAACATTTCTCAATCTGGAACCATCCTTACAGTCTTCCATCGTAACTTGAAACAACAAAAAATTGTTAGGGAATGGAAACTTTCCCAAACCTGCTGCTCTCTGCATCTGAACTTCAGTAGCTCCACCACTGGTCATGGAACATGAGTGTAATATTCCATTTCACACAATTATCTCCTCATATATTATTCATATTATTAATCCATTTAAATCGACCCCTGTCCTATGCCTTCCACCGTTGAGCACTATTCGCGACAAATATTTCATTTGTATGCTGTTCTGTGACCGCAGACTGTATGAAATATGCGTTATGACGATAGTCCACGAGGGCTGCTTTTTCATAGATTTTTTATTTATGGCTACCGATTTGGCATGGCTCATTTTCGCGCTCTACGCAGTAAGATCTTAATCAAATAGTATTTACGGTTCCCAGCATGGTTCATTTTCAAGCTGTATCCCGTAAGATCATAAATAAATAGCATTTATCATCGTACTGCGAAGAGCTTGAAAATGAGCCATGATCAAAATCAGTAACAATAAATTAAAAAATCTGTAAAGAAGTAGCTCTGGTGGATATCACTACAATACATTTTATACTTTTGGTTGGCTCATTTCTTTCGAAAATCTCTATTCCCTAAAAAACATCAATTAGTGGAAATGAACAGCATTTCCTTCGTTATATTCCTTTGGAATATAAACTGCTAAGCAACTAGTCTCAGTCATATTCTCAACTATACATTAACGCTGTAAACAACATATTACATAAGCATCAAATTTTTTTTATTACCTTTGACTGAGTCGTCTTCAGCCCCCGTTTCTGTTCTTGTGAAATAGGTACTCCTGGTTAATTTTCTATATTAGGTTTACAAACAGTGCAACCATTTTATTGTGGTTTTTCTACCGAACAGAATGATTTCCGAGATTTGATTTATAGTGACGTTTCTTGTTAAACATATTGTTATTTGACAACAGATCATCCGCAAATTAGTCAGAAAAACTGTATTTGTTAGCTTAGTCACTATTTTTAACAAATTTTTCCGAGAATACAGTAACTAATATTCAGAACTTACATTTACAGTTGTTCTCGGGAAAAAATTTCCAAAAGCAACAAACTTCCAAACTAAGAAACATAGGTTTTTTAATTACTTTCCAGATGCAATTTTGTCAATTCATGAAATACATCACCTTGTACAATGCAGTATTGAGTATCCATAAATAAATCTATGTACACACTATAGTTCAAGGCCTAAAATAGGAAACCAACCAAATGATTAAATAATATTTTACAGAAATAAAAACGATACACGTGACACACTGGGGCCGAAAATGTGTGAATCAATGGATGTAAAAAAAGAAAAATGTAAGCCTTTACAAAACCAGATTTAATTAGCAAACATGGTAAACGCCGCCATAAGCGTCTAACCTCAGCCAAATGATAATTTTTCTATAGCAGTTATGAGAGTTAATCAGCAAATTTTCGTCCAGTTGGAAAAATTTTCCTTGGCCGATGATACATTTGAAAAATTGCAAACAGAGCTGTGCAACCCGTTTGCATCCAAACGATGATATCGCCTCAGGTATTGCAAATTCTGTAGGAAAAAAACCACTCGATAAGGCGCTAGGCTATTCTATGTCACCGAGAATTACAAGCAGGTCGTAAGAAGTTCCGTAATATTGGCACCGCTGCAGTGATATAAACGATGGGAGCTAGGGCAAGGGTAACATATGGCATCTCGTAAGTTAAGTTTCGTCCGAAGTTCTGAACTCGCTGAAACTCAGAAGTAAAGTAATGATACCCGGGCAGCAGTTATCTACAACTTGGACAACAGCTGGAATTAACGTAGCACCGGATATATTGAAATTGGAATTAATAATGCGTAATCCGAGTTTCTTGACGCTTTACTTGTACCTAGCAGGTACCTGTCACAACGAAATTCGTTTTATCTCGTAATACTGTTGCAACATCGCTGGTTTAATCCCTCTGCAAGAAGAGCACAACTCTGTAGTCATCAGCACATGGACGTAAAAATATGAGAAAATCCTTATCGCCAATGTCGGCAGGTGCTACCGGTTGATTGGTTGATTGAATATTCACCTGCTTGTAGAATAACTATTCAGTTTTATCGTTAACCTACACTTTCCTAGATGCGACTGACTTGCACATAAAAAATCATCTCATTTTCCTGATAAAACTCGCAACCAAAACAAATTCTCAGTCATAGGATCTGTATCTTTGAATTTCTTCCTCACTGGAGATAAAATTCAATTACTTCCAGTGTTATTATTTTTCATAACATAGGAAGCAGAAAACGAATTTTATCTATCACAAGCGCAGAGTTAACTATGTACGTATAGTCATAGCATATATTCCGTTATAAAAGTAATATCTACAACAAAGAGCTGGTTTGAATCAATTTACTTGAATTTATATGTGGCAGACTACAATAAACTGCTATTGTGAATAAACTGCTTTTGTTAATAAAATGAAAAAAATACACCACAGGAGGTGGCACAACTCCTCAGGATAACAAAACTCGATGCTTTTTAATCTTAATAGTGGTTGGAAATAACAACAGTAAATATATTGTTAGTAAAGAAAGTGGCACTATTTATAATCGACATGTCACTGATCGCTATTTATGAAATATATCCCAAGTGTCGTGTTTCTTGTTCAGAGTCGATATTAAGTTCTCTAACGACTCCCACACAGAGATAACTTTAGTGCATATAAGATTACGTAATCAGAATTGAAATAACTTAGTCTTTAATATAAAGAGTAAATATTAATTCACAAAAGTTTTTGCCGGCCGGAGGGGCCGAGCGGTTCTAGGCGCTACAGTCTGGAACCGCGCGACCGCTACAGTGATGTCCTTAGGTAAGTTAGGTTTAAGTAGTTCTAAGTTCTAGGGGACTGACGACCTCAGATGTTAAGTCCCATAGTGCTCAGAGCCATTTGTACCATTTTGAACATAAGTTCTTATCATAAACTATTTAGCGGAGGAGAGACGAAATGAACTTATTGTTACTGTTTCCTTTTCTGTGAAGGGGCCGAATTCTCAACCCATATAGTTTGCTTGCAAAAATAAGATTAATCTTCAGAAGGGAAAGAGGGAACGAAATGAAACGTCACAGGTTGAGTCGGTATGTGATCTTACTTCGATGTTTACAAAACTGAGTCAAATTTACAATTTACTTGGCAGAATGAGCCTTCTTACCGCTATGATGCTGCACAGCGTCTAGCAGGGATCCATGGGCTGATTTCGTTGGGAAAGGTTTCATAAAGGCGTCGTAGCCCCTGCTGAGGAAAGTTGGCTCATAGCTGTTGTAACCGGTTCTTGATATCCTGGATGCCCAGCAGGGGACAGGGTTGATGTCCAGGTCGGTACCGCACATATTCAGTTGGGGATCATTCTAGCTACAGGAGTACCTCAACGTCACTTAGACACTTCGTAGAGACGCTTGCCTTGTTTGCAGGACCATTGTCCTGTTGAAAAATGGCACCACAATACTGTCTCATGAGAGGAAACACATGGCACCGCAGAACAGCCTGACTCACCATTGTGCCGCCAGAACTTCGTCTGTCACTAACCAACCGTGACCTTAAGTCACTCTCGACGGCTTCCCACGCCATGACACCAGGAGAACACTGCTATGCCTCTCCAAAACATACGAAAAAAAGAGACATCTTCTCAGGACGCCGCAAGACCCGGCGATGATGGTCATGCGGTATAGCGGAGAACTGCGATTCATCGCTGCACACAATACAACGTTACTCATCAGCGGTTCTTGATTTCCCGTCACGGCATCACTGCGAACGCAGTCATCGGTGATGTGGGCTTAACGGTAGCTTGTGCATGGAATGGTAACTTCCTAGTCTAGCTTCAAACAGTATCCGACCAATGTTCTTGAATAACACAGACTATCGCAAGGAGTTCATTACTCGTTCTCGGACTGCAAGCGCAAATTACGATGTGCTTGAGGCACAATACAGCGATACTCTCTTGTGGTGGTCTGGAACCCTGACGAGTATGCTTCCCCTCGCGTCGCGTCGCGTGCGAATGCTCCGCAAATCTGGACATCGTACGATTCGAGCGGTCGACCAAATGGAGACCCACAACGAGCTCCTTTCAAACTGTCTCATGCACTGACAACGCTGTCTCACTAGAGTACTCAGTACCTCCGTCTCCTTCACGGTAACCACCCGACATATGACACTGATCACGTTTCTTATATATCCTATACAGGGTGAAAAGTATTTAAACCGACGAACTCTGGGAGGTTGTAGGGGACATCAAAACAAATATTTTTCCCTATCGTCATTTTTTCCTATGAGGATTATTTAAACCGGTAGAGGCCGTATTACGCTCTTCAGTTGTTAGAGGCCTATTACGATCTTCAGTTGTTAGAGAGCGTATTACGCTCTTCAGTTGTAGGCATCTGCTGTCCACCAGTGCAGTAGCGCATTCTCTCTGTTTACTAATGGAGCGATATACCTGGAGTGAGTACACCGATACGGTTGGTGCGTACTACGTAGTGCACCACAACGGACGAGCTGCACAGCGGGTTTATGAACAACAATATCCTAATTGCCGTATCCTACATCATACGACCTTTGCTGCTGTGCACCAACGTCTGCGTGAGACCGGGTCATTTTGCAGATTACCTGGGTGGGAACGCCGTCGCACGGTAAGAACGCTGCAATTTGTGGAAGCTGTCTTGCAGCATGTGGAGCGGGATCCTTCAGTCAGTACTCTTGCAATTGCACGTAACGTGGGGACGAATCAGACTAATGTAAGAACAGTCCTTCGAGAGCAATTGTTACGTCCATTTCACATACAACGTGTCCACAACCTGGAACCAGTTGATTATCCACCCGGAGCACAGTTTTTGCGGTTGTACCTGAAACAGTGTGAAATGCGTCCTACATTTCCATCCTCTGTGTTGTTTACCGATGAAGCAACGTTCGGGCGTGATGGAGTCTTCAACATGCACAATTCTCATGCTTGGAGTGTGGATAACACACATGCCAAAGTAACTATCGCCCATCAAGTGCGGTTCTTCGTTAATGTGTGGGTCGGTGTTGTTGGGGACTGTTTAATTGGGCCGTATCTGCTACCTAGGCCATTAAATGGCAGGCACTATTACAATTTTCTCGCCAGTGCATTACCAGAATTGCTGGAAGACGTTCCGCTCCCTACAAGACAACGCATGTGGATCCGACATGACGGTGTGCCGGCACATTTCAGTCGTCGTGTGCGTCGATTCCTGGACCGACGATTACCAGAAACGTGGATTGCCAGAGATGGTCCTGTACCATGGCCTGTTCGATCCCCAGACATGTCCCCTCTGGAATTTTTGTGTGGGGAGAGATGCGCAACCTTGTTTACGCAACTCCTGTTGCATCAGAAGAGATTTGGTTGCCTGCATAGCAGCAGCAGCAGCAGCAGCAGGAACAATGCAGGGTACTCCTGAGGTTTTTGCCTGTGTCAGACAGAACATGATCGGACGGTGTAACCTTTGTTTACGTGTCAATGGAGGCATTTATGAAAATCTAGTGTAATTGAAATTCGGTTGTGTTAATGTGTTGTCTGTTGGTCATAAAAAAAATGGAAAAGTGTTAGGTGGTTTAATTAATTTGCCACCAAAGAAATCTTCCTCTGCCGGTTTAAATACTCCTCATAGGGAAAAATGACATTATGGAAAAATATTTGTTTTGATGTCCCCTAAAGCCTCCCAGGATTTGTCGGTTTAAATCCTTTTCACCCTGTATACATCCCACCAGGTCTGATAACAAAACTAAACATGAACAGCAATAATGCACTCTAATGACCGTTCCACCTATCACCAAGAATTGCAACTCCAATATTTAAATACTCATATTGAGTACGTGTACGGAGTTACATAGACATCCGACTATATCTATTGGCTGCTTCACTTTTTCGTCAGGCTGCGTATGTCCTGAACACTTGAAGATATTGTCTCTCTCCTATGTGACTTGTGAATCCTCAAGAATCTACGTAGATTTTTGTTGTAATAGCAATGTTCAATACAGTGTAATCCCGGTCAACTTCGTTTTGACAGATGAAACTATGGCAATTCCTGGATTGCTGATTTGAAGGGCAATATTTCAAAGTAGTTTCGGAGAAATGTAAGTATCCCTGATCTGAACATGTGACTTAGTTCTATCTCCCGGGTAAGTTCACTGTCTTGTACAGAAAATTTCGGCAGATATGTCGTTCAATTCCTCCCTTCAGGTCGACAGTGTTAGTAGCATTATCAGCTGCACTGAGACAATTAAAAACGATATCCATGTCTTTACAACTACTATTGCCAATTCAAAACTCACAAGATGCTTTAGTGAAAACTTTGTTACAATTCATTCGGGTCTAAACAGAACAACGATATCCTCAAAGTTTATAGAAATAAGTATATTTCAAAGCTTAGGTGAACAACCCTTGTTTCCGCTGCGTTGTCTGTGTACGTGAACTCTGACTACAAATAACACCAATAGACTCCTCATTCGAGTGTGCCAAATTCAAGATTTCATTTCTTTTTCGTGTTTGAGTAAGGCTACTTCTGTGCTACGCAATTACGACTACATGTCCTCGACCGCGTCTTTCTGTCAGTTCTGATTTTTCCACAAACTGTTTACAGGACTGAACATCAGTGGAATTGAGAGACAGGCTCTGAGCGTTATTTGGAAATAAATAAGAAATGAGTTATCTGCAAGGCCAATCAGTGCTGTTATTTGCGCTGCGCCACGGAACATCAATAATCGATGAGATGCGTGGCGGATCGAAATAGGTTTCCCTCGGGCCGGCCACAACAGCGCTCATCCATCAAAAGAGTCGGCAAAATTGTTTTGTTATACATTCGGAAAGTTCATGAATTTACTTTAGCCAAATCGCCTACTATGAGTAAAACGACATCGAGTTTCACTCTTATGTTCCTTTAACGTGATTTAGCCGAAATCCATACTGGATATTGTTGACCCATTTTATTTATTTATGTATTTATTCCAAAACTGTTTGGAAATTTTCTAGATGTATCTCCAAACGCTTACAAGTGAATATTATTCATCGTTAACAGTGATTTTGTTCACAGCTAGTTGTAATTGTCTCACTGCTTGAAAGGGCTACAGGCGCTTGATGTATGAGGGTTGAGAAGAATCCTAAGGGTCTCAGGGACAGAGAGAATGACCAATGAAGAAGTCTTCAGCAACACAGGAATGAAAAAGTTGTTTGCGAGACTATGAAGAAGCAGAAGGACCGATGACGTAGCCCCTACATTCTGAAAGTAATGCCTGGGAAGAATACCCAAGTCAGAGACAATAAGATCTCAAATTGACAACTTACTCCGAACTGCAGAGACTGAGAGAATTGGAGAATGAGAATCGATGCAGAATAATCTATGGAATAAAAAAATAAAAAAAATAAAATTTGAAAAAAAACCGATGGTATTACTTTGGTTTGGTTATTAGTGGGAGTTGAATAACTATTGTCAACAACGCCCGTATGTTCTGGGATTTGAACTCATCAAGTGTCAAGGCTGTAACGGATTGTAAAAATTATAGTATGAACAGTAGTGAGGTGCAGTTGGTTTTGACTTCATACTAGTTCAACGTACAGGTAACACATCAGTTCAGCCATCAACATCCCTCTTGCTGCTGCACCTTGTCCAGTGCCATCTCTCTAGGTTCCCATAGGTAATTATCTTGGTCTCTTCTTGCAAACTGGACTCCAGCAAAGAGCATTCTTGTTCAGTCTACCAACCTTTTGGTTGGCTATATTTATCATTACGCTATCCACTACAGTTTCTCCATGATCCATTTTATTGTTTTCATTTACCTGTCAGGTGTTTCGAATAGGGGTGACTCGATTACTCGCTGAGCCCTCAGCTTTTGAATAGAATTTCGTCCTGGAATCCCATGCTTCGCAGTCACATGTCAAAACCCGTAATACGCACTCATTGTTGACATTCGTTTTCAGACACTGAGTAACTTGTATTTGAAAACTCCGTCTATTTTATCGCTAGCTTCATAAATGGTTTTTATTCTTCTGTTCCCTTCTGTTGCTGTCTATTCAGTCATTGTCTTCATCTGCCCCAAACACAACAGTTCCCCAGCTTGTCTGAAGACTTCATTGATATCGTGGTTGGCGTTAACAGTCCTGCAAATTTTTTTAAATGTCATCACAGTCGCCTTCCACTGTAAACGTTATTTATTTGAATTACTGCGGTTTCTATCATGTGGCTTGTATCAAATGGTTTCACGTGCCAGAACCAAAAAATTTTCGGTTGTGTGTACGTGTTATCATACCTGTATGTTGTTTTTTTACCTGTAAGAGTTAGTCTACATTAAATCAATGTGATGCTGTGTACATCGTGAAAATGGCATCATTTACTTACACTGTTACCTTTGTTAACAACTTTAATCTGAATCACACCAAAACAGTGCTCTCGTACACTGTCTGCATGACAGCTATCTATATGAGACGTCATGTAGACGGTCTACATGAGTTGTCATGTATACTGTGTACACATGTACTGTTTTAGTGTGATTCAGATTAAAGTTGTTAACAATGGTAACAGTATATGTATTTTATGCTATTTTCACGATGTACATGGCGTCACTTTCGTTGAATGTAGCTCATTCTTACAGTTGAAAGACCCAACACACGGATGCGACACCGGCAAGTGTACGTGTCACAAGGTTTTGAGAATTTACATGTGCAAAACCACAGTTATACCACTTGACAATGGCTGCTTGACTGAAATTGCAATATTTCAAGCAAATAACTTTTACAGGCAAAGGCGATTGTGATGTCTTTTACAAAATAAGTCTTTAGTGTTGATTTGTAGAGTTTTGTTTTCGATTATTGTAACAGTATTAAGTTATTATTGACTTTTCCGTGACATGAAGTAAGCAGTGTAGGTCTTGAGACAGTCATTAAGGATATGCTGATAAATCGGATTAAATTAAGCGGCATTTTCTATATCTTGTGAAGTGAGAAATACACGTAAAGTTGACGAAAGAGCAGTTATTTAACAAAGGTACATGAGGTAAACATCAATAGACGTTCTTATTATAAAGAAGGCCAAATAGAAGATAATCTCAAGAAAAGAAGCGAAATATTAATGACAAGGCGATAGTCTGGAGGAACCGATAATAAGAGTAGATAAAACTGACTCCGAACTGATGTGAGATCAAAATAATTGAAAAAAACTGAAATAAGCTAATTACAAACTGACGTTGAGCTTACATTACGTTGCATCACTTAAAAAGGTACTGTAACTATCGAAATAGGTAAAATATAAGACATAAAATATACAGGGACAGCATCGAATTTTCGATTAAATAGCTCTACACTAATGATCATTTTTGAGCTCTGCTACTGCTCCGCCATCTCTGAAACTGGCATGAGACATAACCTTCCGCTCACATTGACTAGTTAAATCTGCGATAATGCTGAGCAAACCAGTCTTAGGCAACGGTGCTACATATATACAGACGAGATAAGGAAGAGGGTACAGGTATGATTTATGCTTAAACTACTCAATAAAATCAAAACCGGCTTAATGATAGAACTTACCTAGGCGGAGAAACTATTTAATTACACAGAGACGCAAAGACGTTAGAGGGGCAGACTTCAGCTGCCGTATAACTATTACATATTAAACAATTTCTCGAGCGGTTCTAGGCGCTACAGTCTGGAACCGCGCGACCGCTACGGTCGCAGGTTCGAATCCTGCCTCGGGTATGGATGTGTGTGATGTCCTTAGGCTAGTTAGGTTTACGTAGTTCTAAGTTCTAGGGGACTGATGACCTCAGGAGTTAAGTCCCATAGTGCTCAGAGCCATTTTAACCAATTTCTCACTAAGCTTGTCTGACAAACAAACGAAACTTCTTAAAAATCGCTATTGCATCTGCTTTTCTTAGCAGACACACGTATTCTTGTGCAATAGCGTAGGTCAACTATAATTTTGCAGAAGCACGATTGGCGCTTCAAATAAATTACGTTACTCCATGATAATTTCATTATTTAGGTACACATACTACACTGTCCAGTCACGTTAATATGACCACCTGTCGAAAGCCTGAATAACCACCTTCTGCAGCGCGGGGTGTGCCGGAAGAGAATCAATGAGGTTCTGGAAGGTACCGTCAGGGATACAGAGCTATGCCGCCTTCACTGCCGTTTCTATCTGGGCTAGGTTTCTCGGTTGAGGATCCATGGCGCGAATAGGCCGATCGCGGTGGTCCGACAGACTCCCGATTGGGTTTCATTCGGGGGAGTTTGGCGGATAGGGAATAGGGTTAACCCTGGTGCGTCGGCCGCTTTGGCCGAGCGGTTCTAGGCGCTTCAGTCCGGAACCGAGCAACTGCTACGGTCGCTGGTTCGAATCCTGCCTCGGGCATGGATATGTGTGATGTCCTTAGGTTAGTTAGGCTTAAGTAGTTCTGAGTTCTAGGGGACTGATGACCTCAGATGTTAAGTCCCATAGTGCTCAGAGCTATTTGAACCATTTGAACTCTGGTGCTCCTCGAACCACACACATGGTCCCCAAGGATAAATGCATACCTAATGATCCATTGTGCCTTTCAGAATGACTTGATCACTGAGGGGGTGCCACGAAAACATTCCCCAGACCATAAAGTTCTCTCCAGCTTGCAGGGTGTTAGCTTTCAGACATTCCGCGCCGTGTATCTGTCTGGAGGAGCATAAAGCGTAATTCATCTGGAAAGGCCACCTGTTGCCTCTTAGTGTACGTCGAACTGTGGTATTCGCGTGTAATTTCCAGCTTTGGTAGTCGATGAATAGCAGTCAGCATGAATTCATCAACCAGGTACCCACTGCAGGGGCCGATATGCAGAAACGGTCGCAGAACGGTCGTTGAGGGGACACTGTTAAAGCCATTTGGTCATTGGGACGTTCAGTTGCATAACAGCTTCACATCTGTTCGCCCATAAACATGTCTACAGCCACCGTTCACCTCTGTCATCAACGGCCTTCGTGCATCACAGTTGTCTCGGTGTCTTTTTTTTATTTCTTTATTGAATTTCGATACCCCATATGGGGAGGACTGGCAGCACCATAGGCGCCGGTCTTCAGCGAGAGACAGTACATAACATATAAAACAACACAAAGGAGGAAATATGGTGAAACTTATAAAAGGGGAAACATAATGGAAGATAGCATAAAAAGGGGTGACTGTAAAAATAATGATAAAAATCTAAAAAGTGTACACAAAAAACCACACACTGTGAAGATTAAAAGTACGGCCGGAACACAAAAGTTGCGATGGGCGGCGTAGCACATAACAACCACGGACAACAACCAGGTGCAGCATACAGTTAAAATCACAGCTCTTGACGTCAACGGAGAATAGCACCGAACACAACACTGACGTAGCACACCGACGACAAGAAACAAACGGAGAGGATCTGCCAAGGGTACGGAGACGAGGAAGAAGGGAAGAAAGCGGGTGAAGGGTGGTGCTAGAGGGGAGGGAGGATTGATGTCGGTATTGGATAGCGCCATTTTGTGCTGCAAGCTATACTTTAACCACAGAAGCACGAGAACGGTTCACAGACTTAGCCACTTAAAATGCTTCCACCGTTGGTTATGAGCATGCCCTTTTGGACATTAGATAAATCTCTCCTTTCACGTATTACGGCAACTACTACATTGTTTTCCACGTTCCCCGACACACTCTATATATGGTCCACTGATACTGCTGCCACCTGCCGTCTGTGAGTCGTTATTACATGTTGAGTCGAACATAGGTGATGGTCACATTAATGTGACTGGACTGTGTGATACTCAGGGACTAAATTAAATTCCACACCTCTTAAGTATGAGTACCAACGAAGAGCCTGACACGATTTTCCTTGCTAAGAAGAGACCAACAACAATTAGAAAAGAGGTAAAATTTTAATCATTTTCCATAAGTCTTAGAAGCATCACGTAGAGAAGGCGTCATGACCGTCCAGCAACTAAGAACGTGAAATTTGAAGACCGTGACAGGACGTAGCGACTTCGCTGCAATCTTCGAATCTGAGCTCCCTCAGATTCGAAGATTGCAGCGAAGTCACATACTTGTAAAGTATGAAATAAACATCAATTGTGACTTATAGCTTATGCATTGACTCTTTTATTTCGCGAAACTGAACACCAAACGAGATCAAAAAGTCTGCTCACCACACAAAATCGGAAAATACATACAGGAATTTTAAGCAGATTTCGACTTGAAAAGAGCTGAAGACATACGAAAGGCAACTTAAAAATTTGGTATTACCAAGTGCTACATGCTGAAGCGCTTTAAGCAGACTTCTGTGAAAATATACACTGAGGGAAATCCTTGAGTGTAATGACCGCCAAGAGTCAAGAGTAGCCCGACGAGAACCGAGCATTGTTGAGAGTTAATGGTGAGGAGGAGGAGATTAGGGTTTAATGTCCGGCCGACAGCGAGGTCATTAGAGACGGAGCACAAGCTCGGGTTAGGGCAGGATGGAGGAGGAAAGCGGCCACGTCATTTCGAAGGCACCATTCTGTCATTTGCCTTAAGCGATTTAGGGAAATCACGCAAAACCTAAATGTAGATGGCCGGACGCGGGTTTGAACCGTCGTCCTCCCGAATGCGACTCCAGTGTGGTAACCACTGAGCTATCACGCTCGGTGAGAGTGAGTGTCAGGAATAACGCCATTATAAAAGATAACTCAAAAGTTTTTATTTCTATGTTGGTGGAAAGTACCTTAACTTGTGAGTTTAGAATAACAAATTTGCGTTTTTTTCTGTATTTAGAGAAAAGAAATTCAAGACTGACTGCTAAAAATATTGACGTATGAACAAGATTTAATGATCCTTTCGTAAAAATGGAGTTAGCCTCTAGTGAATCGGAAATAATAAATTCAGTTTTGCGGGTGGTCAGAAAAATTAAGATGTTTCAGAAGAAGTTAGCAAAATTAAAGATTTTTTAGAATAAGTTTTCATAATTGAAGATTTTTGACAGATCTTACTAAAATTAAAGGCATCTGCAAGAGGTTTGTAGAATCAAGGACATTTCAAAGAAAGTGGACAATATTTCTACAGAGGTTGCACGTAGGTTCGAGAAGTGAACGGAAGAAAAAGATAAAAAAATTGAAAAAACACTGAACGCAAAATTTAATGAAAAGAAGATAATGCAAAACACAGTAGAAAAGACAGAAGCAGATCAACACTAAAACATTTTGCAGATCGGACGTTCGTAAAATACGAAAGAAGTATGAAGAGCAAGGTCAATAATATTGAAACTAATATGAATGACATTTTGCAAGTAATAGAAACTAGACACCAAAACATGATACCAGACGTAGATTGTAAAGTGACTCCTACATCGAATTCCAGGAGGGAAATGAAAATTGACACCCACTTCATACGAAGTGGATTAGACCAAGTAAAATATAATGTGTATGGTACAGTAAAAGAGCAACCTAGTTGTACAGGATGTGTCTTCAGTCGATGCACTTTCAGGCGTCTTGCAACAACAGGATGGATTGTGATTCACTAGTCTGCATTCATGACTGAACCTGACATTGTTTCAGTCAGCAGTACAAGGGGCCACAGAAACAAATCTGACCACAGACTTAATGCAAGATATCATGGTAAAGCATCAGCAGTTCCCGACATTCACACTGGGCAGAAAAGATGTTCAGTTGTGTTCAAAGAATCTTTCATGGAATATTTTCCAAAAGCTAAATTTGTAGATCTACCCACAGTGACGCGGCATTGTGATGAAGCCGCAGATATTAAAAATAGATCTAATTAATATGAGAAAGATTGTCTGCAAAAATACTGGTCCAAGGGAATACAGGTGATATTAAAGATATGAGTAAGGAATCCTAATTCGGGCGTGATTTTGAAAAATATTTGAAGAAATATTGGGAACAGGAGATTCCGGAGACCAACATCATGAAAACCATAAAGAACTGGACCCCTATACAGACCAGAGAGAAGTTTTTTACAGTACCGGACGAAGATATCGGAGTATTCCTCCCATTTGCAGATTTTTTTTGGACATGTTAGAAGACGATCGGTGTGTCTTTTATGAGAATGGACAGAAAGTATATTTCCGAGAAACAGATGATCCAAGAGTAGCACTTGCAGGTATGACAACCACCAAGCATGTGCAGTTCGCAATAGAATGCGACACACGCCATTTCAAAACAAAAACGGCAGAGACATTATTACAAGTAGATCATGGAAAAGTAGTTGAGAAGACTGGACCGGAAGAGGGTATGACAGAGGAAATTGGACGGAAAGAAACAAGGAACAACAGACTTGGAACCAAACCGCGACCACCAGCACCCACAGACAGAAAATCAAGGAAGCTACGATAACAGACCAGGAAACGCTTAATGGCCAGACGTGTAAGTTCTGCTGGCCCGACCATAGAGGACCTTGAGGTAAAGAGGAAGATACAGTTCATTCAGTGCCAGAATGGGAATTAATGAAAAGTAAATATGGAACATAATTTGAGTCAAGCTGCCATCAGCGTTAAGTGTAATGCAGCAGACACAGAAGCAATATCAGCGAATCGGAGATGAGTTTAATTGCCTATAAAAGGTATATTCAGTGGAGAAGAACAAAGAAATTCTGACGCCACCAGCGTGTAAAATCAAGATCGTGGATGCTGCAGGTAACTGAACGTGTTCAATGAATTTTCAAGCACAGTTTGAAATTGAAATTATTGGAAAGTGCTGGAACACATACTTTTAGTAGTAGAGAATCTAGTGGCTAGTTGTTTATTAGAGATCAACGTGTCGCAGAACGTTAGAGGAAGAATTGAGCCCGCTGAAGGAAAAATGCAAATGTGAACAAAGGGAGAAGAAGTGAAAGTTAATTTGATTGAGGCGATGGGTGATAGTCGAGGAGAACATGAGTGAGTGAATTTTAGAGTGGTAGGTACTAATGATAGGCCGCCGTGTTAATTTGCAGGGAAATATGAGTTGAGTGCAGACGCGACAAAAGCAGTTGTTGACAATGTGCAAGGATTTATTTAGATTGGCTTATTCACTGACTGAACCAGAAGCACTTGCGACAGTGTGAGCGTTCTGGCATATCCATTACATCAAAGAAGAAAAAAACATAATTGCATTCACATTGTCGCCTTCATCTGAATGTCAGGTTTTATTGATCAAGCGTTATTGACGATAATTCATGTATAGGTGCCGCCACATGGCTGATTAGCAAGAACATGATACGCACTCGCAAGAAGTATGAGAGAAGTGTCGACAGAGCAGTGATGGCAAACCGTGTCAAACCTATATCTTCGACAACGGCATTACGTTCTACCGTCAGCATGCCAGCAGTGATCATTGGATGGTATGCATTCTGCGCTAACTAGAGGAGAAATTTGCTTGTATACCCATTACAGTGGGGGGCACTTTCGAGTGGCTAAGTGTGCGAAGCAACTCAACAAAATAACTCCAAAATGCGAAGGCGAATACAAAACATTTCTAGAACCTTCTTCATTTTCCACAATAATAAGGCACCATGTAAATGTAGAAAAGATGAATTTCATCCAGTTATACCAACAAAATCACTATAAATTGTATTAGCTGACAAATGTGTCCTTTAAGTTGAGTAAAAGGAGGTATCAAGTATGTACTTGTGATATTTGATGTTTTCACAAAATATCTGACGTTGTATGCACAAAGAACACGTGAAGCTGTGTGCACTGAAGGAAGCTGTCAGCTCATCAGTTATTAGGTACATGCATGATTATTTAAACACTGTAGGTAAACCTGATGCTGTTACGTCAGATAATTCGACACAGTTCACCAGTAAGGCACCGAAAATATTTTGAAATCGAACGGTATTTGGAAAACACTCATTTCAAAGTGACATCTAGAAACAAATCCTGTTGGAGGTGTTTTCAGAGATCTGAAGGCAATTTAGCGAATGTATTGCTCAAAACGTCAGAGCCTATAGATATATTATCTACACACTTGTTGAGTAACTACATGCTCCAGGAGCTTAAGTTGGAGCAAATTATGCACAATGGGTGAAAGAACCGATATCAAAGAGAATCAGAACAAAATTAGCCAAACATTAATCTAAACGCCAAGGCTAACCAACTGAAAATGTTTTACGACATTTACGTCACGCAAATGAGGCATTGCTAATGGGGCACAATCATCATGTATGAATGCTCTGGTGCCCTTACCATTTCTAAAGGCAAACTGATAGTCATCTAACAATTCCTCAATTTTCTTTTCCATTCCTCTGCTTATGGTTCGTGTCAGCAACTTGGATGCATGAGTTGTTAAGCTGATTGTGTAGTAGTTCTCGCACTTATCTGTCCTTGCTAACTTTGATACTGTTAAGATGGCATTGTTCCGATAGTTTGTTGATATGTCGCCAGTCCCATAGATTCTACGCAGCAACTTGAATAGTCGTTTTGTTTTCATTTCCCTCACCGATTTTAGAAATTCCGATAAGTATTGCCCATCCCTTCTGTCTTATTTCAACTCTAGTTTTCCAAAGCTCTTTTAAAGTCTGACTCTAACACTGGACTCCTACTTCTTCCATATCGAATCCAGTTTCGTCTTCTATCATGTCATTAGACAATTCCTTCTCCTCATAGAAGAGCTTGGCAGTGGGATTCCCATTCCATTCTTAAAGTTACTGCCCTTGCTTTTAGTTTCGCCAAAGATTGTTTTGACTCTTCTGTATGCTGATACAGTTCTTACGATAATCATTCTTTTTTCGATTTATTCGAATTTTTCCTGCAACCATTTCGGCTCTAAGTCCCAACGCTTCTTATTTACTTCATTCCAGAGTGTTTCATATTTTTGTACTAGCTGACAAACCCGGCATAGCCCCTGTATTCGTTCTGCCATTTTGCTACTACAAACGAAAACAAAAAGTGAACTACGTTGCTTGCGTAATATCGATAAAATTTTATTCCATGTATTCGTGAAAACATCTTCTAAATCATGACACATTCCTACAAAGAAGTATGCATAACGTATGTGGTTATTAGTCCAGTCGATCGTGGCAAGGCACAAAAAAATTTAAGGTTAGTATACCTAATAAAAACAATTGTATGCAAAAAATATTGCGCAACGTAATCACCAACTGCGGTGCGCATAATCTTGTATCATTTTCAATCATCGTTCCGTCACGTTATTTATCCTCCCATTCATGCACTAACTCTCTTTTGTTTTCGGCACGCGATGAAAATCGGCGGGATGCGTGTGACACGCGGAGGTCAATCCATGAGCTGACAACAGGGACTAGCGGTGTTACGGCGTCAGCGACTACTTATGTCAGTCGGGATTAGCCTTTACATTGCGCCTCATATGCTATGGATAAACAGAAACACTGCAAGAACTTCAAATGAAGAAAGGAATGTTTCTGAAGATACATCATATAAAGTAAGATAATATTTTCAGTATTATTTTACTCGGTGAATCCTGCGCATTGCCCACCTACTAAGTCAAACGGGGTGATTTCGGGCAGTTTTGAGATTATTTTCACCATAATTTCCACAGGTTTTGTTGGAGTGCATTGTTTGTTCCAGAAGTAGTGGGATATATGCATACCGTTATTTTATAACTTCACACGAAAATCTTGACAAACTAGGACAGCAATATAACAATTCCGTAGGCTACTGATTTAGTTGACAACTGCAGCAACAATGCTTTTCCACCGGCCGCAAAAAAATTCCACTTCATGATGCTGCGTGAACTTCCAACAGTCAGACTTTTCGTCATATAATTACGTAGGTAAACAATCGACCCAATGTACAAGTAACGCGGGAAATACAATCTCCTGCTTAAAATAAGCAGTGCGCGGAGGTGACAGTTTAACGACAATTTGTTGTTATGTAGCGGGAAAGAGAAGATCAACTATGCTGTCCGAAATCCCCCTTGTGTCCAAAATCAGCCGGCTTGACCAAAAGCATAAATAAACAAAAAATTAGAAATGATGTTTACTTGCTAACATTATGCCATCACTACGACATTAAATTTAACGCACATTCATTATTATACGAATTATGTTACTGACATTTTACTTTCATTTTTGTAGATCCTCGGAAGATATGCTCCAAACAAATCAAAAACTTACGACTTTCACCGAGGACGGGAACTGGACTATTTCGTAATTGTGGTGAAAAAAAAAAGCTGTTGGTGCTTAATGCGCAATACATCGAGGCAATACCGAAAAAAGGAAATTTAGAGCGACGTTTTAACACAACTCATAAAATGGAAATGTCGTGTGGCTAGGGCCTCCCGTCGGGTAGACCGTTCGCCTGGTGCAGGTCTTTCGATTTGACGCCACTTCGGCGACCTGCGCGTCGATGGGGATGAAATGATGATGATTAGGACAACACAACACCCAGTCCCTGAGCGGAGAAAATTTCCGACCCAGCCGGGAATCGAACCCGGGCCCTTAGGATTGACAGTCTGTCACGCTGACCACTCAGCTACCGGGGCGGACACACAACTCATAGAAAATATCAGACATACTTTCCACCTAACAGTGAAATAAGAAAGAGTAAATAGCGAACATTGAAATCGCAATTAACAGTCCAAGAAACGATGTTTTCTAGTCCTATTGAGCAAAGTAAGGCTGTAACTGAAGCTTCTTTCGGAGTAAGTTACAGAACTCCACTAAATTTCCGGTGGAGAATACATCAAGGAAACTTTCGAAAAAGTGTCAGATTAGCTGTTCGTGAATTTCAAAAATAAAAGTGAAATTAAAAAAAGCTATTCATCGGTAACAGCTGTCTCGAAATACAATGATGCACCGAGTCGACCATATTGAGACGATGCGTGAAAACACAAACGGACAACTACAAAGAGATATTGTACGCTGCGTTGATTTTTCATTATAACTTGACGGGTCAAAAGATATCACTGATACCACACCATACTTATTGTAATTCGGATTGTCTTTGAACATTTGTCGACAAAAGAAGAACTGCTGAGTATGGTTTCCTTAAAAGGATAAACTCGTGGCCTTGAAATATTCACGGAATTCAAAGCATATATTAGCAAGATTATGCTACCTTTGTACAAACTCATATCTGTGACAACTGATGGGTCTCCTGTAATGACAAGTATTCATAATGGTTTTTATTGCTTTTTGCCATAACGACGAAGACTTTCCAGGCTTGATTAGTTACCACTGAACAAATCATCAATAACTTCTGGCTAGTAAGAGACTAAACAAAAGACATGTAAGGGATATTTCTTTCAAGATTGTAAATTCCATAAAAGGAAAATACCTCCAAAGGCGTCTCTTGAAGCAGCAGTTAGATGAGAAGGAACCAGATTTGGCATTGCACACTCAAGTGAAGTGACTGAATCGAAGCAAGTGTTTGCAAAGATTTCGGAATCTATTGGACGAAATAATAAAATTTCTTGAAGAAAGAGGTGATGATTATCAGCAACTGCGTGATTTAGACCATCACTGTGATTTAGCTTTATTAGTAGATTTTACCGGCAAACTAAGTGCATTACATCTGGAATTACAAGGCAAGGATTAAACAGAAGCAGAAATGATGAGTTCTATTGCAGCATTCCAAAGTCAAACAGCGACTGCGATAGTTGACACCGAGAAGAAAAATTTCAGAAATTTGTAAACATCAAGGTTCATACGGAAAGACATCCTATCTACAATTTCATTCCTGACAAGTACATGGCAGAAATTAAGGCAGTGGTATCAGACTTTGAAATTCGCTTTAGTGATTTGCAAAAAATTGAGATGTTAATGCAATTTATCAGACATTCGTTTAGTAATTATATTGATCATAGTGACTTCTACGAAATTTGCAGCTGCTTTTCAAATGGACCGCATGAAACTGCAGAACGAAATTATTACTCTGTACTGCGATATATTTCTAAAAGCGAGGCCATTCTTTGGACTAGACTTTTCGGCATTGGTTTCCAACAAGAAGTATCCAAATTTGAAGAAATTTGTTGAACAATTGTATTCGTGTTTTTGTTCGACATATTTATGTGAATCAGCATTTTCCTACTTAAAACAAACACAAAGTGAACACAGTTCTAGCTTGGCAGACGCTCATACATTGGATTCTTTAAGGTTGGCAATTTCCAACTACAAACGTGACTTTGCTACCGAAGCGAAAGATACTCAGAGGCAATGCTCACAGTAATATGAATAAGTAGTTAGTAGGATTAATTTTCTGTTTTATGTTTTCCATCTTAATAAAATAAAAAATACCACATAACTATATACTGAACTATGCTGTTTCATTTAAAATTTGAAGAAGTATGTAAGTGGTAGACTGCACAGGGTTTAGTCAGTAAACAGTAGATCATGAGCATAATCAAGTTGGCCACCTGTGATACAGACGATATTGTTTTCGCCTATAGCGGTTTACCCTTCGCATCTGAAAGCTGTTAAAAAGCGCTACCAGGTTTCAGCGATTTCCTTAAGCTGACAAGACTGTACACGTGTCTTAGTAGTACAGAATAAATGTAATAAAGTTTAAAGTACGATGCGACTTTTTTTCACTCACCTCAGTGTTTATTACGTCATATCTCCCGGTCTGTGTGTCATTCAAATTAAATATATTAAGCTGCATATATGGCTACTGCCTGCAAAATGTGTAGCGATTAGAGTTAGTAGTAAAGAATTAATAAGTTAAAAGTCATGCACAACGCGAAAGTTTTTCATGTATCTCGTTGTTTATGATCTCACATCTCCTGATCTGTGTCCGGTATCATGATATAACTTTGTAGGTGGATTAAGTAGCATATATGGATAACGTCTGTGAAATGTATTGCTGATACAGTCAGTAACACAGAACTAAAAAATATAAACGTCATGCATGATGCGAGAGTTTCTCACGCATCCCATTGTTTATCACTTCATTTCTCATGGACGTTGATGAGTAGGAGGCTCTTACTCCCACAGCGATTGCCGCCTTGTAGTAAGGGGCATGTGTACCAAGCAAATTTGAAACACACACACACACACACACACACACACACACACACACACACCACATATATCCATTTTTACAATATGTATAGATTATTGTCTTTCCCTGCACGTTCTCGTACTTCCTTCTTTTCGTCGATCACAAAAGTATATCATCTGTTACCAAAGATTTCTTTGCAGTTACCTTCCTAGTGCCTGTGGTTGTCTTTCCAATCCTTGCAGTTGCCCATCTTACAGATACCCATTCCTATTCAACTGGATTGTCTATTCCGGCATTCCTCGTTGCCCTGTCCACATACTGACTGAAATTGAAACACATTTCACCATTCTTCAGTACTTCAGTGTCCCACTTCGTTCAACATTTAATTTTCCTTCTGATTCTCTTAACCCTAGGATGCCTAAGGGGAGGGGGGTGGGGAGTTCGTTGAACCCACTAATTTTTTATGTCCCCTGCTTTTGCCCAAGTAACTTTCATATTACATGTTCCCTTTGAGATATTGTTTGTTGGCCATTTTATGAAACGTTAGTGTCAATATATTTTATAGAAAATTCCTGCTTTGAAAGAAAAAATAAATAAACTTAATATGGGTCCAACAACGCCCCCTCCCCCTTAGGCTTCCATGCTATAGAAATTTTCCCTTAGTAGGATTTCGTATTTCTCATCTCTATAACAATGCAAGTTAGTCTCTTGCTGGTTGGTATTCTTGATATTCGCAACAATCGGTTCACTTTCAGAGGAAGTGATTGTTGATGTCAGTCAGCTGTTATTTATCTTGTAAACTTGCAGTGAGTTAGTGCAGTTCCCTACTGTCCACACCCAGGCTTAGAAATAACTAAAAGAATACATGACGCGTCTTCAGAAAGAGTTCTGAATGAAATTTTAGATGAAGATTCTGACTCGGGGAGTGAAAGTGAATATGAGGGTGGTGTTACGGAGTATGATTCAGATCGGGAAGGTGATGTGGATGTTAGAGAAGATGATGATAGCCCAGCTTCAGGCAGTGACCGTCAGTATGTTATTTGGCTAAGTCTGGAAGAAGGTACGTAACCACACAGCCTAGAATTCCTCGGAGGTCTGTTGCTAATATAGTAAGAGAGCAGACAGGAGTAGCTCCAGCTGGTGTTTGCCATTCACCTGGAAAACCCTTGAAGTTACTTCTTACGCCTGACATTATGGGTATTATAGTAAAACATTCAAATGAAGAGGCAGTTAGGTGAAATGTTACTTTGACTAATGAGAAAGAATTGTATGCCTTTATAGGAATCCTGATACTTATGGGGGCAAATAAGGACAATTCTGTCAGTGTACATGATCTTTGGTCAGACCTAATGGGTGGGCCAGTTTACAAGGGTATTATGGCAAGAGAACGTTTCAAGGAACTTATTGCAATCATACGGTTTGATGACAAAAGTACCCGCCAGCTAAGAAGGGAAGCAGACAAGTTCACAGTAATTCGTGATGTTTTCAACAAAGTGAATTATAGGTTTCCACTACTGTATAAACCAGGGGTCCATCTCACCATTGATGAGATGCTCAGTTTGTTTAGAGGGCGCTGCACCTTCAGAGTATTTATGAAAGATAAACCGGGCAAGTATGGCATCCTTATACGCATGATGTCCGATGCAGTTGACAGATACGTCTTGAATATGGAACCCTATGCAGGTAATGTTCAGAATTTGTCGAAAGAAGAACGAGGTTCAGCAGCTGTCGTCAAACGTCTGGTAGCACCTGTGAAAAATACTGGTCGAAATATTACTACAGACCGATACTACTCATCGGTGGATTTGGCGGAAGAGTTATACCAAGACTACAAAGTTACTACAGTAGGAACTCTCCAGTCAAACAAGAAGCATATTCCAGACATAATGAAGAACACATCAGATCGAGAGCTATATTCATCAATGTTCTTGTTCACAGACCCATCAACAGGTAGTCCTCCAATAACTTTGGTGTCCTACGTAGCAAATACGAAACCAAGTAAAACCTTACTGATGTTGTCAACAATGCACCAAGAAAAGGCACTGTTACAGGAGAGAAGAATAAAACTTAGATAAATGCATATTATAATTCCACTAAAGATGGAATTGATACCATTGATCAAATGGCGCGTATGTACACCTGCAAGAAGGGAACAAAGAGATGGCCTCAATCTGTATTTTACTCTCTCATCGACATTTGTGCTATCAATGCAATCACCATATTCATCCAGCAACATCCAAGATGGAATGAAAAGAAACACAACAAACGGAAACTTTATCTTCTGCAAGCTGGGATGGAACTAGTGAAATTGCAGGTAGAAGAAAGAAGTGCCAACGCAAGAGGGTTATCTAACCAAATTTTTCAATCAATGGAGACTATTCTACAAAAGAAAATCAAAGAAGTGACAACAGAAGCACGTCAGCCTCCTGCAGGGATAGGTCGGTGCCATATTTGTGTAAGAGAAGCTAAAAGAAAGAAGCAGAAGTACAACAATCTAAGTAAACCAAAACAGTATTGTGGACTGTGTCATAAACATGTGTGTAACACACATTCAGAAAAAATTGTGAAGTGTGCCTCTTGCCTTGAAGTTGAGGACTCGGAGTAGTCTATTGTATATGAACACATCTGTATTATGTATTGTAATATGTCAATTTTTTGTTCACTCAATCCAATATTTATAACAATTAACAACATTTATAAACCGATGCCTTAGTTAAAATACACTCCTGGAAATGGAAAAAAGAACACATTGACACCGGTGTGTCAGACCCACCATACTTGCTCCGGACACTGCGAGAGGGCTGTACAAGCAATGATCACACGCACGGCACAGCGGACACACCAGGAACCGCGGTGTTGGCCGTCGAATGGCGCTAGCTGCGCAGCATTTGTGCACCGCCGCCGTCAGTGTCAGCCAGTTTGCCGTGGCATACGGAGCTCGATCGTAGTCTTTAACACTGGTAGCATGCCGCGACAGCGTGGACGTGAACCGTATGTGCAGTTGACGGACTTTGAGCGAGGGCGTATAGTGGGCATGCGGGAGGCCGGGTGGACGTACCGCCGAATTGCTCAACGCGTGGGGCGTGAGGTCTCCACAGTACATCGATGTTGTCGCCAGTGGTCGGCGGAAGGTGCACGTGCCCGTCGACCTGGGACCGGACCGCAGCGACGCACGGATGCACGCCAAGACCGTAGGATCCTACGCAGTGCCGTAGGGGACCGCACCGCCACTTCCCAGCAAATTAGGGACACTGTTGCTCCTGGGGTATCGGCGAGGACCATTCGCAACCGTCTCCATGAAGCTGGGCTACGGTCCCGCACACCGTTAGGCCGTCTTCCGCTCACGCCCCAACATCGTGCAGCCCGCCTCCAGTGGTGTCGCGACAGGCGTGAATGGAGGTTCGAATGGAGACGTGTCGTCTTCAGCGATGAGAGTCGCTTCTGCCTTGGTGCCAATGATGGTCGTATGCGTGTTTGGCGCCGTGCAGGTGAGCGCCACAATCAGGACTGCATACGACCGAGGCACACAGGGCCAACACCCGGCATCATGATGTTGGGAGCGATCTCCTACACTGGCCGTACACCACTGGTGATCGTCGAGGGGACACTGAATAGTGCACGGTACATCCAAACCGTCATCGAACCCATCGTTCTACCATTCCTAGACCGGTAAGGGAACTTGCTGTTCCAACAGGACAATGCACGTCCGCATGTATCCCGTGCCACCCAACGTGCTCTAGAAGGTGTAAGTCAACTACCCTGGCCAGCAAGATCTCGGGATCTGTCCCCCATTGAGCATGTTTGGGACTGGATGAAGCGTCGTCTCACGCGGTCTGCACGTCCAGCACGAACGCTGGTCCAACTGAGGCGCCAGGTGGAAATGGCATGGCAAGCCGTTCCACAGGACTACATCCAGCATCTCTACGATCGTCTCCATGGGAGAATAGCAGCCTGCATTGCTGCGAAAGGTGGATATACACTGTACTAGTGCCGACATTGTGCATGCTCTGTTGCCTGTGTCTATGTGCCTGTGGTTCTGTCAGTGTGATCATGTGATGTATCTGACCCCAGGAATGTGTCAATAAAGTTTCCCCTTCCTGGGACAATGAATTCACGGTGTTCTTATTTCAATTTCCAGGAGTGTACATAAAACATTTTGAAAGTTGTAGTTTTTCGTCAGTAAACTTATTTAATGCCTGTGGGCTCGTCGAACCCCCCTCCCCCTTTTGGCATCCATGTTAGAAAAAAAAGTTTGGGCGTCCTAGGATTAAACTTCAGTCTACTCTACATCATTGCTAAATTGTGACCCGCTCAATATCTGCTCCCGGGTACGCATTACAATGAAATATCTTGTTCCGAAATGTCTCTCTGACCATGACGTAATGCGGATGGAAAGTTTCTGTACCTCCTGGCCTTCTCCATGTATATCTCTTCCTCTGATGAGTCTTGAAGAGAGTATTCGTTATTACTAGTTGCATTACATTGCAGATCTCATTTAGTCTTTCTCCTCTCTCATTCCTACTGCCAAGCACATATTCTCCCGTAACTCTTTCTTCTACTCCTTCCCCTACAACGGCATTCCTGTCGGTCGTTACCATTAGATTTTCGTTTCCCTTTACAGCTGAATTGCCTATTCCATATCCTCATATAATTTCACTGTCCTTTCATCTTCTGCTTGCGATATTGGCATGTATACCTGAACAATTGTTGCCGGCGTCGGTTTGATGTTGTTTCTGGCGAGAACAACCCTATCACTGAAATATTCACAGTAATTCACTCTCCGCCTTACCTTCCTATTCATAATGGATGCTACTCCCGTTGCATAATTTTCTGCTGTTGTTGATATTATCCTATATTCGTCTGACCGGATATCCTTACCTTCTTTCAGTTAGCACTAAGCGAATTATTATTGTGCAGAAGAACCACTAACACTTGAAACGAAATCAGGTAATTCCAGGCTACTTTTACTGTTTAATTACACATACTACTAATCATGGACTGAATATAATTCTGTAGCTCTAAATAAGCACCAACAAAGAGAATAGCCTGACAGGATGTTCCCTTATAAGGAGAGACCAGCGACAACGATATAAGTGGAAAAACTTGAAAGGTATACTCACAGGGTAAATTAATTCAAGTTTTGTAAGAAAATATTATATTGAATCAGAGATGGTCAAATGTAGTATCGATTGCGTAGTAGCGTCGCTGCTCAACAGCGATCGCTGATTCACGGTGTTACGGGTAATGTTCAAATGGTTCAAATGGCTCTGAGCACTACGGGACTTTACATCTATGGTCATCAGTTCCCTAGAACTTAGAACTACTTAAACCTAACTAACCTAAGGACATCAAACAACACCCAGTCATCACGAGGCAGAGAAAATCCCTGACCCCGCAGGGAATCGAACCCGGGAACCCGGGCGTGGGAAGCGAGAACGCTACCGCACGACCACGAGCTGCGAGCTTAAGGTAATGTGTTAGAGTAATGTGTGTGAAATCTTACGAGACTTAAGTGCTAAGGTCATCAGTCCCTAAGCTTACACACTATTTAAGCTGAAGTATCTTAAGGACAAATACACGCACCCACGCCCTATACAATTTGAAGTTCTAACAGAGAGCACAGCGAAGAGCGTTATCATTGCGCAGGTAAAGATAAGAAATTTCATTGTTTCAGGGATAGCATTCATTAAGCACTAGGACCATTATTTTCAAACTGGTCGAGTTTGGTTTTATTATTCAAATCAATAGTATTGCACCAGATTTAATTTTTGTGTTACGTACATTCGTGCATTTTTGGTTTGGTTTAAAGTTATCGACAGTTCACGTTCTCGCAGTCAGGAAAGTTCAGTACAGGGCAATGCGCAAAAGCGCCGAGATAAAATACACGTTCACATGCCATTCCCATTCTAACAGTTGTGCATCAGACGTAATTTCAATCAGATTTCAAACGTATATGTTTCAAACTTTAATTAATTTCCAGAAGTCCTACAGCCATCATACAGAATGGGAATTATGATCTCTAAACAACAAAGAATGTGAGAAAGAATAATTGTTGGAAAGTATGAAATGTTTTCTTATGTTAAGAGAACATTATACAGTCGGACTGAAAATGTGCTCTCACCGTCATTAATTATTTTTATGACACAAAGCACCCTATACCCAACGATGTAATATCAGATGCAAACCAAATAGTAAGGAAGGGCTATAATAATACGCACACCGATTTGAAGCTCTCAACATGCTGTGAAATGAGACGGCAGTTTCCCCTGCTAAGTAAATGTGACCACCTGTCAAGAGGATGAATAATCACCATTTGCAGCGCGGACCGCTGCGAAACATGGAGGAAGACAGTCAATGACATCTGTAGAGTGCCGAAAGCGGTATGGACCCATACTGTCTCAAGTGCCGTGGCCAGCAGTGTTTGGTTACTCGGCTGAGGATCCATGGCGCGAACAGACCAATAGAGGTTGTGCCACAGGTTCAAGATTTGGGTTGAAACTGGGTAGTTTGGCCATCAGGGTAGTATGGTTAACCCATGTGGTGCTCTTAGGACCACGCACGTACAACGCGAGCTGTGTAACACGTCGCATCGTTCTGCTGGTAGGTGCCGTACTGCAAAGGAAAAAAATACTGCATATAACAGTAGATATGGTTCCTAATGGCGGATGTATACTTGTGTTGATCTGTTGTGCCTTTCATAAAGACGATAACACTCAGTGAACTCCACAGAAACATTCCCCAGACCGGGTACCATCTGCTTGCAGACGTTTCACACCGTACGCGCAAACTGCCATGTGTGTAATGGAGCATAAGACGTGATTAATCTGAGAATGCTACCGTCTTTCTCACAGTGGCGTAAAGATATAAACTGTTATGGCGAAAAGTTTTGAAATAATAAACAGTTTACTTACTTTTCTTCCATCTGCCTCATTTTCATTTAATTTAGCCTGATATATTCCTAGTGCATTAAATGCATTTGGTTTTAGTCTGCTTTTGTAACATTATTTCGATCTGCTTTGTTAAATACATTATGCGAGTCTACAGCTTCAATATAAGGGTTTTATTCAAAGTCTCAGCAGTGAGAGAGACTTTTAGATTAGCACTCAGCAACGCTAGCCATTTGTGAGCACATCTACAAAACGGAGCCGCCCGGTCTAGGGCGCCTCGCCACGTCAGAGGTTCGAGTCCGCCCTAGGGCATGGGTGTGTGTGTTGTCTTTAGAGTAAGTTAGTTTAAGGTTACGTAGTGTGTAGGCCTAGAGACCGATGACCTCAGCAGTTCGGTCCCATAGTGCCTTTTCACACATTTCCAAATTTACAAAATGAAACAATTATCTTTGTTGTAGTGCAGATTACATTAGAGATGATTACTACCATTCTGACATAACTGTTACTTAGAATCAGTATAACCGGACAGAATTCTAGACACTCTGCCTTACGTATTAAAACTGTAGGTAACTTTTAAAACGAAGTTTATACTTAAACCACCGCTTGTCATTTGCACTGTAATGTAGTCTGTATAATAGCATCTGCATTTGAAATCAAGTTTCGCTGGACACACTGCACATTAAGGGACCATGGCAATAGATATATGGAGAATTTCCCAGTATTTCACAACTGAAGTTAATCTTCAGGCTGTCACCAAAGTCTTCGCTTGGGATCCACCCCAAGAAGGTCCGTTCCGAAGAGTCGCCAACGGCGAGTGGATGTATTTTTTATGTCCAGCACGCGGAAGCCATGCTCTCGGCCGCCAGAGACTTCGCTGCTGAAAGAAAAACCGCTCCCAAGAGATATTAGCCAACTCGACCATTTCCTGGAGACTGGATACAGCCAGCGTTTCACACGGCGCACAAAAAAGCTGACCTCGCTGAGTCGCACCAAAACTTGGAGCCGTCTAGAATGTTTGGCAACCTTAGGGCGAGAGAGAACCGAACAATAAAGGGAGAAAAAGAGGAAATAATGTACTTTAATTGCTGCTTCAACTGCTGGCAGAAAAACGGTATAATTCACGCCAACGATACAAGAATGGTGGCTGAGAGGGTTCACTATAAGGGAGAGCGAAGAATTAAAAAGACCCGTACATTGGACTAGGTATCCATTTATTCATCGATTATGTTTTACTCAACGACTGATTTGCCTTCCTGTGAACTTCATTATTTACTGTGTGACTGATAGCTGAGTGTCTGAATACTGTGATGAAGGTATTAGTGGAGTACTAAAAATGCGATGGAATAATTGCCGTCGAATTCGTTTCGCCTGATAGACACACCGTGTATTGCGGTAGTTCTTCAGCACCTACTCTTTCAAAAACAATGGTTAAAATGGCTCTGAGCACTATGGGACTTACTTAACTGCTGAGGTCATCAGTCCCCTAGAACTTAGAACTACTTAAACCTAACTAACCTAAGGACATCACACACATCCATGCCCGAGGCAGGATTCGAACCTGCGCCGTAGCGGTCGCGCGGTTCCAGACTGTAGCGCCTAGAATCGCTCGCCCACCCCGGCCAGCCCTACTCTTTCCTGTTAAGTATTAAGTGTTACTGCGTACGGAAGGTGGGAAGAGGAGAGGAAGGTGGATGTCTAACATATTCCGAGCAGAAGCGGTAGTATTTCTTTCATATCCCGGGGTGACGACTCACGACGTAGGATATTTTCCCCAGAGGCTTGGATTGTAACTGCTGTTTCGTCCTGTTCCGAAAATTCGGAGTACATTACTTTAAGAATTCCCTACGAATCGTCCGCAGCTCGTGATCGTGCGGTAGCGTTCTTGCTTCCCACGCCCGGGTTCCCGGGTTCGATTCCCGGCGGGGTCAGGGATTTTCTCTGCCTCGTGATAACTGTGTGTTGTGTGCTGTCCTTAGGTTAGTTAGGTTTAAGTAGTTCTAGGGGACTGATGACCGTAGATGTTAAGTCCCATAGTGCTCAGAGCCATTTGAACCATTTGAACCCTACGAATCTGCGAGATAAACCATTTTGCTGAGATGCCAGACATGCACTGTATAATCTGTTTCGAAACATAGCCTAAAGAATGAATACACTTTTTGAAATGACGATAAGCGTGGCTGTCCGACAGTTATTAGGCAGCATGTATTCGAGGGAGGCTCAATAATTTATGTAGGAAGTGGGTGTACAAAAGTAATACGACATGGGTGGGTGCGGCGAAAGGAGGGGGACGGGACAAAATACGATGTTTCATGTCTGTAGGAAGGTCGGAACGACAGTTACGAGGGTGACGCCGCCCTCTCACGCTCCGATGACCTCACATGGCCCAGTGACGTCCCTTATGACACGTGGTCTGTGACTCGCTTTCCCGTGCATGCGCGAATTCCGCTCACCTCTGGAAGATCTGTAGGATAACATAAGATTCACAAGACTTCTTGCAAACGTGACGTCGTTTTGACGTCGTTCGCAGTTATCGAAGACCGCAAGAACCGCTATCGACTTTTGTCAGCATTCGATGCGTGGTACTCGCGAGATACCACACTGGATTCCGAACTTCGTATCGTAACTTGCGTATTTTGAAAGTACGCCGTTTCAAGACAATGGTATTGTGAAGATTTATAAGAATACATCGCTCTTGGTACAATTCGCTCAATTAAAAGTCACGTAATGACGTGTCGAAGGCTAGAGGCTGCGTGAGATCTAAGTTACAATAATGCGTAAAGGCCGAAATTTCGCTAGTTTATCGTGGTCTAATGGTGGGCTTACAAAGTACAAAGATAGCTAAGATGCTGGTTCACTGCCCTTCGCGTTTCTAAAAGGTTCTGGAACTTCCTTATTAATTTAATGGAAGTATGTTCTGCAATATTCATGCTAACATACATATAACAGTGCACTCTCTCTCTCTCTCTCTCTGTCCCTCAGGAGTGTCTTGTCATATTCATTAATATAAAAATTAAGCATGAAACACACAAATGACAACAGATATTCAGATGACGTTGATCATCTGGTAAAACAATTTACCTTTCAGAATAAAAAGCACAGAAAGGACTGACACATCTGAAAATGAATTTAGAGGTAATTTAGTCTTAGCAATCTATAAAGTACGAAAGACAATTTTACAAACTAGTTCTTTAAGAACACATTTTTGGCAAACAAACGTCTTTAATTAAAGTAGAGTCTACATCTTTAACCACAATATTACGACTTTTGTCATGTTATTACAACAATCAATTGAAAGCGCCGGATTTCGTAAAAGTGATCCATTACGCATGGCTTTCCGAGAAATTATTGCCAACGCGAGAAATCTTCAGCAATTTTAACGACGTTTCTTTTCAGCGTGAGACTCATACGAAGAAATGTCACTGTGGTAAACGTACCTTCGCGGATGCTCGTCGTTTTCGGAATATCTGTATTTCGAATATTTCTACGATCGGTATCGTCCAAGGAAATGCACCAAATATTCCTGAGGAATAAACGTATGAACAAAATACAAGAATTAAATAGAATTGATATGAGAATAAAATAGCAGAATTTGAGAATTTAAAAATATTTTTACCCGTTAATATACCATACATACTTGTATTATACAATAAATGTATGACACTTATTGTAAAACACAGTTGTAATTTCACAATTAATATAACGCAATTATATGCCGGCCGGTGTGGCCGTGCAGCTCTAGGCGCTTCAGTCTGGAACCGCGTGACCGCTACGGTCGCAGGTTCGAATCCTGCCGCGGGCATGGATGTGTATGATGTCCTTAGGTTAGTTGGGTTTAAGTAGTTCTGAGTTCTAGGGAACTGATGGCCACAGATGTTAAGTCCCATAGTGCTCAGAGCCATTTAACGCAATTATATCCCCTAATTTGATAAGAAACATCCGTATAGTAACCTTTTACAGGTACGGGTAGATAAATAAAAGCAATAAAATTAAAATAAAATAAATCAAAACAACGATCTGCTTTCGAACACGGGGCCCAAAACTCAGAAGCTGCAACGCCAACACTGAGCCCATCATTTCGTCTGTTGATATCGCAGAGGAAGAGGCACATCAAGCACCTCGAAAAATACCACGAAAACCTTGACCAACGTCTTTTCAGAAACGGTCGAGTATCTATGGATAAGTCGAGACACGTGTTTGGTTGTTTTGACTTTCCTTACACTGAGTGAAATTCCTGGGAAGTCGGGTGGTGGTATTTACCCTGTTCTGCCCGTAAGTGAAATTTTCGAAGTCCGTAACAGACTTCAGTGGAATAATTCTGAGTCTCGTGACATTCAACGCACATAGTTCCTACACTGCACGTGTCGAAAATTCGAAAACAATCTCGGATTGGAGTAGCGCTGAATATTGATAAATAAAATCCCGTGCCCAGAACGCAACGTCATTGAGGATGTGTCATTATAACGTCTCAGACTCCATCGTCGAAACTTTTTTTAGTCAGAACTACTTCCTGAGCCCAGTGTTTGAATGAGAACCCCTTACTAATCCCTGAGAAATACAATCAGTGCACGAATAGTAACAATGAGTGCTCCAAACACGCGCCACCAAGTGAAAGTAGGAGATTTGTTGGTAATTATCTGATCACAGATACTCAGTCCGTTCATTGCTAAGGGCGAAACCAAATTACTGCGGTAGGAGGCTAACCTGCTGCACCATCAGATTTTTCCTCCAGCTTCAAATTTATAATTCAGAAATTTTTCTCGCGTCTGTTATAAAATACAGCTTTTCTTTTTCTGCAAGTGAAGTTCTGCAAAACAGATCCAGCAACTTTTAAAGGCAGTGACTAACTATAGTACATGTTTCACAGTATGTAACTTGAAGGCAGCATTATAGGAAGGGAAGAGGAAGCAGATGAAGATAAAATAGAAGATATGGTACTGCGAGAAGAATTTCATAGATCACTGAAAGAACTAAGTTGAAACCAGGTACATGAAGTAGGCGACATTCCCTCAGAACTATCGATATCCTTGGGAGAGCCAGCTATGAGAAAGCTGTTCCAACTGGTGTTTAAGATGTATTAAACTGGCAAAATATCCTCAGACGTTAAGGAGAATGTAATAATTGCAATTCCAAGGAGCGCATGTGCTGCCATATGTGAATATTATCGAACTATCAGTTTAATAAGTAATGGTTGCAAAATGCAGACACGAATTATTTGCAGAAAAATGGAAAACTGGTACTTCAGAGGGGATCAGTCTGGGCAACTGAAGAAGTATTGGAGCAGTACTGAGACTATGACTTAGCTACAAGGCTAGTTAACGAAAGGCACACCTACGTTTAAAGAACTTGTAGATTTAGAGGAAGTTGTTGGCAATGTTCACTGACATAGAATGCAAATTCTGAAGGTAGCAGGGATACAATACAAGGATGAAAGGTTTATCACCACCTGTACGGAAATGAGCTGGCAGTTATAACACTCGAAGGGCGTGAAAAGGAAGCAGTAGCTGAGAATGGAGTGAGGCAAGGTAGTTGCCTATCCCCGATGTAATTCAAACTATGCACTGAGCATGCAGTAGTGGAAGTCAAAGTCAAATTTGAAGAAGGAATTAGAGTTTGGATGGGAGATTTCTGGAGTTTGCCAGTGTCATTATAATTCTGTCAGAACAGATTAGGAAGAGCAGTTGAACGGAATGAACAGTGTCTTGCTATGAGATTGAAGCATGAGTGTCAACAAAAGCAAAACAAAGGTAATCGAATATAGCCGAATTAAATTAGTCAATGCTGAAGTAATTAGGTTAGGAAATGAGACACTGAAAGTAGTACACATTTTTTGCTGTTTGGGCTTGTAAGCCGGTAGGAGTGGCCGAGCGGTTCTAGGCGCTACAGTCAGGAACCGCGTGACCCCTACGGTCGCAGGTTCGAATCCTACCTTGGGCATGGATGTGTGCGATGTCCTTAAGTTGGTTAGGTTTAAGTATTTCTAAGTTCTAGGGGACTGATGACCTCAGAAGTTACGTTCCATAGTGCTCAGAGCCATTTGAACCATTTTGGGCTTGTAAAATAACTGATGATGGCCGAAGTAGAGTGTACATAAATAGCAGACTTCCTGTAGCAACGACAGAATTTCTGAAAAAAAAAGGAATTTGTTAACAATTAATGTATATTTAAGTGTTCGGCAGTCACTTCTGAAGGTTCCTGGCTGTAATATAGCCTTGTGCTAATCTGAAATATGGAGATCAGCAGTTCAGACAAGAGGAGAATAGAAGCTTTTGAAATGTGGCGCTACCGAAGAATGCCGTTGACTAGATGAGTAGGTCACATAAGTAATAATGACGAACTGAAGAGAATAGGGGAGAAAAGAAATTTGTGGCACAGCTTGAATAAAGATCTCGGTTAATAGGACACATTTTGGAACTTCAAAAAATCATCAGTTTGGTACTGGCGGGAAGTATGTGGGTAGAAATTGTAGAGTGAGACCAAAATATGAATGCAGCAAGTAGGTTCAAACTGATGTAGGTTACAATAGTTAGTCGGCGATAGCGCATCTTGCATAGTATGGAGTATTGTGGAGAACTGCACCAAACCAGGCCACAACAACGTCTTTCCGTACATTAGACAAACTGCAGTGCTTACACCAAAATGTATCTTTTTATCGAACTTTCAGACAGATAATAAATTCTTTTTCTTTCCCGATAGAATATTTTAACATAATTTATTTTTTAATTCGTTAACCATTACTTTTTTATTTGCAATATTCACCTTTTTTGACGTTCCAAAGAAGTGGCCAATTCTTCCGAGTTTTTGATTCATTACCTTTAGAAATTTGTCGTAAGATCTTATGGGACCAAACTGCTGAGGTCATCGGTCTCTAAGGTTACACACTGCTTAATCTAACTTAAACTGATTTATGCAAACTACAACACACACACTCATGCCCGGGGGGGGGGGGGGGGGGGGGGGCGTACTCGAACCTCCGACTGGGGGAGCCGCGTGGGCCGTGACAAGACGCCTCAGATCGCGCGGCTACCTTTAGAAGTTTCGTGACACTTACTTTGTTTATTTAGAACAGCCAGACGTAAAAATTATATACCTGCTTCATTAATTCCAGTGGTCGTCATTTCTTCGCGTGTATCCATCTTGAAAAATGTTGTTAATAGACAATTTTTAGGTGTCCTCTTAAACTTTATCTCATTATTTTTCCGTCTTGTCAGTTTCCGTCACCGACAAAACGTGTAACGCTATGACCACTCTAGTGATAAATATATCTAACGATCTTGTACCTGTCTTCATACTTGGCTAACGAATGCATAGCAATATTCCTCCACGTCAGGTGCTTCCCTTCATCCACGACTACCACCATTTCTGAGTTGTGCTGTAAGAGCGACGTAATATTCGTTGCAAGAGTGGAGAAAGAAAGCCCCCTTAAACTTTGTTAAGATAATCATGGTATAACTTTCACCATCGAATATCAATTACGCAACAGAGAAAGTTCGCCGCAGGTACAGTAACCAGCTTAACATGTGCCACGGCCCAGCGAACTGATCGTACTTAGACGAGTGCTTCGTGATAGTAACGACAAATTACCGAGATAAGCATCTTACGCAGAACTATATTTATGTTTCTGTTTACGGTTACAAATTACTGAGGTAAGCATTAACACGAAATGACAACATAATCCATCATCCGAACTGCGTATTGATAATGAAGCGGGTGCTTAAATCTCCGGAAATTCGCTCTTAATGAACAAAATGTCGTTATTGGGAATGTTTATCGAATATTGCCTAATTATTTTAGGGAGATCACTTTCGACACATAGATCAAGACAAAAGCAATGTGTTTTAATTTTCATTTATTCTTTCAATCGTACTTCACCCTTCCACTTCGTCCTACCCATCTCGAAGGGAAGTGCGACAGAGAAATTCCCTTACTTCCTGCTGAATGATAGATGACATCCCAGACATTGGAGAGAAACCATAGTCATTGCCAAGAATGTCGTTAAGACATAGAGTTATAACGTGCAATATTTTTACGTAAGAGTTACGAGTGACATCTCTTCGAATTACTGCCCGATTAACAGTCTAGAAGACAGACTTCACCACACTGATACTTCTTATAGCTTAACATGACTTTCTTCAGCCTTTGATCAGTCCACCACAATTATGATGGTATTCAGACAGCTTCATTGGACGAAAAAAAATTGGGTCTTAGAAATATTAATCTTCTTCACACATGTTGATGAAACGCACAAGTTTCAATTACTCTGTCGGGATCATCATTGTCCAAACAATGGAGAAGTGTCATGATGTAAAGCATCGATCTTTGAATCCGCAAAATTCTTTGAGTACTGTCTTTGCTGATACCAGTCCCCCAGACCTCTTCAGGGCCTCTGTGTATGCCTCAATCACTGCATCAACAATTTCGTCGTCTCTCTCTTCTTCCACTATGTCCATCCTTCACATTATTTACCATTCCATCGAAATCGATCTTCCCTCTGATTATTGTAATTGCTAACCTTGAATGTATTATTCCAAATCGAACTGTCCAACATCGTTGAACCTCAGCCACATTCTCAGTTTTCTATTAACACTTCAGCAGCCACTTTCATTGTTCAAATGATAACTCCAGGTTTACTTTCAACGCTACAACTAATATAAACGCTGAGTCGCAGATAGGCACAAGAAAAAGGACGTCACAAAATAAGATTTCGGCCAAACCTTGCCACAGTAGCCACATTCCAGAAATCCAGCAGGGTCTCCAGTCTCTCCTCAAATCCTTAGGCCCATTCCAGAACCTCTCCCCAGAGTCCATCTCTCTCCTTATCCCTACCCCTCCTCACACTCCTACCTTTCACATGCTTCCTACGCCATAAACCCAACTACCTAGGAGGCCCCATTGTGGCCAGTTACTATGACCCTACTGAGAGAATCTCTGCTCTTGTAGACTAACACCTTCAGCCTATTACCGGGAACCTGCCTTCCTATATATAGCAGATACCAACCATTTCCTTCACTAACTCTCCACAGTTCCTGTTCCTGTACCACACGTTGCCTTGCTCGTCACTATTGATGCCATCTCCCTTTATGCTAACATCCCTAATGCTAATGGCCTTACAGCTATTGTCCGCCCCTCGTAGCTGAGTGGTCAGCCCGACAGAATGTCATACCTAACGGCCCGGGTTCGATTCCCGTCTGGGTCGGAGATTTTCTCCGCTCAGGGTCTGGGTGTTGTGTTGTCCTTATCATCATTATTTCATCCCCATCGACACACAAGTCGCTGAAGTGGCGTCAAGTCGAAAGACTTGCACCAGGCGAATGGCCTACCCGATGGGAGGCCCTAGCCACATGGCATTTCCATTTACCGCTATTGAACATACCTTTCCCAATGCCTGATAGATTCTGAACCAACAACCTCCTTCCTATCAGGTTACCCTCCATTCAGAGGCCTTTGCACGCAGCGACCGTTATTTTGATTTGTAAATAATAGATTTCAGCTATCAGTCATCCTTTGGAATTTTTATTGGCACATCTAGATTTCAGCTAGAAACTAGCCATTCTTAATGCACTATCCTCTTTTGGTCAATGCGTGTAATGCCTGTTGGTCTGGCTTTGTACACCAAAGTTCGTAATTGTAGTTCTTAGGTATTTAGTTGAATTTACGGCCTTTAGATTTGACTGATTTATCGTGTAACCAAAGTTTAACGGATTCCTTTTATCACTCATGTGGATGATTTCACATTTTTCCTTATTTAGGGTCAATATTTTCTAAATTGTTTGCAATTTCTCTCGATCTTCTTATGACATTACTAGTCGATAAACGACAGCGTCATCTGCAATCAACCTAAGACGACTGCTCAGATTGTCACCCAAATCGTTTATACAGGTAACGAACAGCAAAGGGGCTATAACACTACCTTGGGGAACGCCAGAAATCACTTCTGTTTTACTCGATGACTTTCCGTCAGTTACTACGAACTTTGACCTAATTATTTTTCTTCCTACCTAGCCCTTCACTTTCGAAAATTTCCTGTATTAAGGCAGAGTCAGACTTCGCATGCACAGAGTTTTAGAGAAGTAAACTTATACTAACTTCCTCTCTCGAAACGTGAAAATGTCTACGTCGCCAGCAGCTGCAGTGAGTGTTCGTTTAAAGACATCTTCATTTCTTCTTACTGTTCGTTTTATTGTTTAGTTTAATTATAAATGTACACTAATGGAAAAAATCACAACATCATAAGAAGTTGTGCGACATAAAGTTGACAGTGGTGTTTCTACATCTGAGAGATGACGTCTGTTCAAATTTGCGCCAGTCCCTTAAGATTTTCGCTTGTAGCACCACTGTGGGAATGCATACCAGGTTTACTTTAAAAACTCGCTGTAACAGTCGTGAGCGTTAGTTACCTCTGAGTTGGACGTGGTGACTTGATACTAGCCAAGAACGCCTTTAAAGTGACAAAGACGCGACTATCAACAACTCACTGAATTTGAATGAGGTCGTGTGATAGGTCTATGAGAAGCTGGATGTCGTATCTGCGATATGGCGCAAAGGGAAGAACATCTTGTTCGGCGTAGGCTCTGGCCCTGCCTGGGATAGAGGCCACGTTATGGTTCCCTACAGCCCCACAATTTGCGAAATTGTTTGAAACCTATTATGCATGCATAAGAAACGTTAGATTTAAACGACCTAAAAAGGCCACTTTGCTGAATATACATTGCCTAGACACTTTAATGTGACCTCCTGTGAGAAGCCTGAATAACCAACTTTTACAGCGCAATTAGTGGCGAGACGTACAAGAAGAGTGTTAATGAGATTCTGGAAGGTACCGACAGGGATGTGGAGCCATGCCGACTCCAGTGCCTGGCCAACTCCGTTACGTTTCTCGGCTGAGGATCCATGATACGTACAACCCGATCCAGGTGGTCCCACAGATTCTCGATTAGGTTTAAATCCGGGGAGTTTGGTGGCCATGGGAGTTCGGTACGCACATCCTGGTACGCTTCGAACCACGTACCTACACTGGGAGCATTGTGCCACATTGCATTTGTCGCACATTGCATTGCCACGAAATCATTCCCCAGACCGTAAAGCACCCTCCACCGGTCTTGACACTTTCGCCGATTGTCGCAGGGTGTTTACTTTCAGACTTTTCGCTCCGCATACACCAAACTTCATCTCTCCGATGGAGCATAAAACGTGATTCATCGAAAGTTGCCAGCTACCACCAATCAGTGGATATCCAGTTGCGATACTGGCGTGCAGTTTGTAACCTTCGACGCCGATAAACGGCAGTCAGCACAGGGGCACGAACCAGGCGCCTGCTGCGGGAGCCCATACGTAGCAACGTTCGCAGAACGTTCGTTGAGAAGACACTGTTGGTATTTTTAACATTTTTATGCAGCGACCGCAACTTATATTGTTTATATAAGAATATACAGCCTACAGTTGCAGGTTAACTTTATGGTTTACCTTGGTTTCGACGTTAGTAATAACGTCTTCTTCAGAACATAAAATATTATTTAAATGTTTGCCTAAAACAGGCCAAAAAAAGTTGACTTAGGACATGGCCTGGTTTAGGCAAACATTTAAATAATATTTTATGTTCTGAAGAAGACGTTATTACTAACGTCGAAACCTAGGTAAACCATAAAGTTAACCTGCAACTGTAGGCTGTATATTCTTATATACACTGTTGGTAGCCCCTTGGTACACCTGGGTGGTCAATTTGTCGACAGTTGCACATCATCCTTTCACATCTCCGTAGCCGTCGTTCGTCCCTGTCATCTACAGCCCGTGGTACATCACAGTTGCCTTGGTGCCAGTTTTGGATAGCACCATTTTGCCATGCTCAGTCTAATTTAACGGCGGCACTCGAAGAGTTTACAAACTTAGATGTTTCGGAAATGCTTCCATCGTTCACCCAAAAGCCAGTGATCACATCCTGTTGGACGTCAGATAAATCTTTCTGTTTCGGCATTACTATAACGACCACAGTGTTTGCCGCGTCCTCCTGACACATTGAATTTACCCTCCACTGCTAGTGCTGCCACCTGTCGCCTCTGAGTTGTTATTGTACATTGACATCGAATCCAGACGACGGTGACAACATGACTGGACCGTGTATTATACTGACAACTGTAAAAAAAAAAAAAAAAATCTGGGATATTATTTATTGAATGAACCTTGTGCTTTTAAACTCTTCTTGTTGACACAAATGAAGTTTCTGTGTAGGTAAATTAGTTGACGTGTTTGATGTGTTACATCAAGTACAAATTAAACCCGTCACTAATCCTAAGCTTGATTTCAACATGAGAATGGTTTACTAAGGGTGATCCACCCCCTCCCCAGGGCCCCCTTCTCCTCTTTCCTCCTTCTCCCAGAGCGGATTTTCCTCCATCCCCCCCTCCCCTGAGACCCTGCACCCCATACTTGCCTCTCTCCTTCCCACATCCCTCCCTACCTGGCCCTCTTCTGAGCGCCCCCCATTCCCCTCCCCCATCTCTTCCCCTCCCTCCCTTCTTCAGGTCTCCCTCATCTCCTTGAACCTGGCAGATCCTCTGTATTGACCATCATCAGTGTGCCACGTCAGTGTTGTGTTTCGTGCTGTTTCTCGTGTGCGTCAAGAGGTGTGATTTTAATTGTGTACTGCCTTGAGGTTCGCCGTCAGTGTTACGTTGTGTGCTATGCCATCCGTCAACACCTTTATGCTCCAGTCATACTGTGCCTTGTGTTCTTTTAATCGTCGCAGTGTGTGGCTTTCTGTGTGTGCTACTTTTAAACAGTTTTTTTATCTCCATTTTACAGTCACCCCGTTTTTTTTTTTTTTTTTTGTATGTTGCCTTCCATGATGTTCTCCCTTTTTTATATCTATGTTCGCCTTCTTCTCTCCTTTGCTGTTTTTAAATGTCTTCTATTGTTTTGTTCTCTGTCTTTCGGCTGAAGAGCAGCGCATATGCTGCTGCCAGCCCGCCCCGATGGGGAATTGAAATACAATAAAGAAAAAAAAAAAAAAAGGGTGATCCTCTTGGATTTGGAATGACTTTGCCTTTTTCTGATTTTCGAACTGACCCGCCAGCTGCTTATAAGGGGCCTACAGAGTATTGTGGGCTCTTGAACAGGATTTTCACATTAACAAGCGTTGCCAGAGGTGAAAGAAACATAAAAATATATATATAGAATCGTCAGGGATCTGAACCTCCGACCTATGAATTGACGGTTTGACACTGGCGAGTGGCGTTCACCGTTAATTAAAAAACTCACTTTCTTTTGCGTTAGCAGACCAATTTCTAGGTTCAGTTTTACAGACGAGAAGTGTTCGTAAATCATCGCGTAATTTTGGAATTCATTTTATTCAATTCAGTCAGTTAATTGTGATAAGTACAGATCTTGCGGTGGATTATACGCACTGAAACTGACTTGCAAAAACTGTAGTTTGTATTTTCTAGGAGACGATTGCATGGGGAAATGAATAGGGTGTTTTAATGAAATTCTTAAATGAAAATGTACATTATATCGAAAACATCATAAAATCACATAAGAAGGGGCTGTTCGCATATTGTTAGAATGCAAATTTCGACAGTTACTGGTAAAAGCTGAATGGGCTAAAATGTCGTGTGCAAGTTCAAAAATCAGTTACGCAATAGATTTCGTTTTCTTCCATAATAAGTTAGGGTGGAGTCTCAAACACATTTTGAGAATAGCAGAAAATCTCTAGATAAGTCGAGAGGATACCAGAATAGGGAAAGAGTTTTCTTGCTAGTTAGGGCAGAAGGGTAAGCCATCAGTTACAGAAAAATTCGGTTCAGACTCAGGTGCTGGTCTTAGATGGATAAAATAAAACGCAAGACACATGCGGGAAGAATTAGGAAGGGCAATCGGATGCTGATAGTTGGGCTAGCAGGAAACGTTCTGGCTACAAAAAGTAAACCACAGTATTATGTGTGATCTGGTCAGAATTGGAGCACACCAATCTGAATTTTGTGGAGGTACTGTAGACCCATGAGCAAACCAGTACTACTGGTATAAAGAGAAGAAACACAGAACTGAGCAGCTTCTTGGGACAGCTGCCAGATGTAATATTCGTGCTGCTACAGTGGACGATGTAGGAAGATGAGGATATATTTCTCATGGCCTACATTTGAATAGGAAAGATAAAGAGAAAGTAGCCGGCCTGTTTGCATCAGCGTAAAAAGGAAAGCCTCTTTCATTACTGGAGTCGGATGACAAAACTTTTGTATGTAAAAATCAGAATGCAGACAGTATTAAAATAAATAAAATCGATAGAAACTCTCAGTTCACATCATAGACTCTGATGGAAAACGAAAATCAACATTTACGTAAGAATATTAGGCTGAGGGTGTAAAGGTATCAGTAGTTGAACAGAAATTATTAGCCTTTGTCTGTCTGAGCATCGTGTAACCACAAGGATAAAAAACCTTAAAGTCGTTTAAATTATCTGCATATTCACGTAGATTTAATATAGTTAACATAGTGTTTGTCATATTCGTTGAAAAATGAAAATATATTCAAAAATAGTTTCCTTAAGTGTTAAAGTATCTCAGTCATTATTTTCATTTTCTGATGAAAATTTTACCGTACTGGGCCACAAATGTCGAGTACGTCATTTTTCAGGTAGGTACCATTACAGAGAAAATAATTGCCAAATATGCTTCACGCAATTAAAATTAACAAAGCAGTGTGCTACTAATAGTTATAGAGATATGCAAACCTAAAGTTTTTACCCCTGAGACCAAAAGAGAAATGTGTGAAGATTAGAATGTAATTACCGAGAAATTTTCATGAAACACTTGATGCCTTATAATGCAATATGTCAAAAAAAGAAGGGATTATCGAGCTGCGGTACTTTTAATGTTAATTGTTACAGCCATTCGACAGCAGAAGAGATCTTTAGATACTAGCAGTCACTTACATTTTGGTAGCAGTTATAGAGATCCTTGCTTGGGTAACTCGTAATAGCAGTCACCATATATTGCCTGTGTGTGTGTAAATGTAAATGAAGAATCTGTGTGTAGTGTAATTGTAACGTGTTATATAAAACTGTCTTTTAAACAGATAATGATTAATTAAATTTAGCACAGATATTTTCACAATCCTTTAAACCGTAAAAATGTGAACACAGACTTATTACACCCAACACTTCGGTGTCCTAAATAATTGATTATAATTATTTCCTTTTACTAAAGTTATGTTATGGTGCATATGCGTTATTGCACACCAAAGCAAAAACAACATATAACAAAAAAATGGTTCAAATGGCTCTGAGCACTATGGGACGCAACTGCTGAGGTCATTAGTCCCCTAGAACTTAGAACTAGTTAAACCTAACTAACCTAAGGACATCACAAACATCCATGCCCGAGGCAGGATTCGAACCTGCGACCGTAGCGGTCTTGCGGTTCCACAACATATAACATTATCTCTTTTTTTTCTCAGGGGTAAATATTTTAGGGTTCGCATGTATGTATTTTTAGAAGTAGCGCACTGGTTTGTTAATTTTAACTGCATGAAACATATTTAGTCATCATCTACTCTGTAATGGCGCCTACGTGACCAATAACGTACTCGAGATTTGTGGCCCAGTACGGTAAAATTTGCATCAGAAAATGAAAATAATCACTGAGATACTTTAATGCTTTCCTAAATGCATAAACTGAGTTAGTTATCTCAGTAACATCTGGGCTACAGTATCAGAAATTACCAAATATAATTGTACCGATCGTAACTGAAGACAACAATAGGGTACGATCGTAACTACTACAACTTTTAATAACTGCAGGAAAGGACACAAGTCGTCTATAAGTAAAAGATGGTTTCAATAGTAATAAATAACATTTTTATTCTGAAAACGATTTGGACGAATTAATAATTATTACACTTATAACTTATCTCTCAATATGGAACATAGGAAGAGTGCGTCTTGCTAGGGGAATGGCACTACTAGAGAAGGTACAATGTCTTCTCATTTCTCAGAGACATAAAAATTAAATGAGTATATATTGCCTTTTTTATCATTGCCTATACAGATAATAAATCGTGTTTAATGTCATTGTCCTTTTCACTCCAATGTTTTCCACATATTACACAAAAATTTAAGTCTTTTCGTTGAGTAAATTCACAGAGAAATACGCCAGGAGGCGGCACAACGGGTGACATACATCCAACATCCGGAAGGTATATAAGCACATGCCATTTTGTGGAAAATGTAATGTCAGCTCTGATGCACATTTAGCCACAATACACAACTTAGGTGCAAGTTCAACAAAAAAATCACTCAAAGAAAATAATGAGGATGATTAACAGAAAGAAATGAAAGATTTTGGATAAAGGTAAAAAATGTCGACTGGCATGAAATTTACAATGAACCTAACGCCAGCTGTGAATTCAACATGTTTCTGAATAAGTTTGTATCAAAATTTGAAAGCAATTTTCTCAACAACAAATTTATTAAATGCAATATTAGAAAATTTTGAAAGAAATTGTGGAACACTGCACGCATAGGAATACCTTCAGAACAAAACTGTAAGAATCTGCAAGACACGCAAAATAAATAATGATACAGGAGTATTTTTATTTTATCAACGGTACTGTTGCATATTAAAAAATGTTGTAAAATATCTAAGAGTATACACAAGAAGTCAGAAATTCACAGATCACTCAGTAAAATAAAATCAATAATCAATCAATAAGCGTGTTCCTTTTCTGGTGCAAACTGACTTATTATCTTTTGAATACATTATGGGAGTGACAGTGATCAATGTGTTACAAATATTTACTATTAAAAACAGTCTTGATCACGATTTATTTATTAAGATGACCGGTTTCGACCACTGCTGTGGTCATCTTCAGACCATTGAGTAGGAACCTCTTTTTGCTGGAGAATTCTCCAGCAGAAAGAGGTTCCTACTCAATGGTCAGAATATGACCACAGCAGTGGACGAAACGGGTCACCTTAATAAATAAATCGTGATCAAGACTGTTTTTAATAGTAAAGACTTATTATCTTCTCCTAGAAGGTGTAGGCGTTAGGATCACGGAATTTATACCACGACCAAGATGTTCATGCTACTTCAACACAACAAAACAAAAAATGATCCAATATATTACAGTTACAAGCACAGTTTAAATTTGGATATTCAGTTAGAACAGCCTCAGTAGCTAACGAAACAATAGTTTAAAATATATGCCTGTTAATATATTTATTCATTAAGTGGACTGTACTGGATTAACGGAAAATGTCTAAAATTAATTTATTCACAGGAAAGACAATGAAAAGAACATCCACAATTAAGTTTGCTACATGATTTTGGAGTGGTTACATTGACACTTATGACGTTTAGATTCAAATCCAGTGCTCTTGTACCACTGAGGGGACAATAGAAACAGTGAATAATAGGGACAATTTTCGGTACGAAATTGTGCCTCACATCAACACCTGGCGCACTTCAGTTACAAATCTAACACTCTTTTTAAATACCAAATCGCGCTTTATATATTATAACACCGATTACATTGAAGTCACAAACGCCAGTTTTACAACCCCGCCATTGTGATGCCATGTTAGTCAAATTGCAGTCAGACAAATGCCAAAATCAAAGAATACCGGGCATACTAAATCTGTTCCAAGTAAGTAACGATATGAATATTATTATATTTCTAATAGCTCCATTTATAGATAAAAAGGAATGAAATGTAACTATATTTTATGACTAGCGTGCTTTTTATGTCACTGTAGGCAATTTTACTTTAGTTAACATGTAACAGAATTTTAGTACGTCCGTACTGCTCATAATACGGAAATATGACATAACAACAATATGTTATTTGCTTGATCTGATATTCATTTGAGTAGCAATGTATTTCAGGTGAGAATCTGACAGTACACTATACGGCGGACAGATCACTAAATATTCTACAAAAGCATTACTCTCTAATTATTTCTGTTCACAAGGCAACGTCACTGCTGTAGAAACCTTCACTATCGATACGTCTTACAAATTTATCGATCTCTATCAGCCGTTAGCTTACAAAATTAGTTAGTAAAACGATCAATACATTTTATTTGTACACACCAGTTTATTATCAGGTGTTGTCCAGTTACTAATGTAGTTGTGGCTTGTACTAAGTAGGAAAAGTGGTGGGCTATTTCCAATAAACCCCATTATTTTACAACGTTACTCTGAATATCTGGTATGATAAGGACTCAATGTCCCATCGACAACTGTCGTCCAATATCGACTACTTTTTCATGTCACCGTCTTCCATACCCCATCGCTACGTGTGCTAGGCATTCCAGTTAGTAAGTGATCGTGAGAACGCACTTTATTTTCTTCCACCACACAATTTTTCGTGTTTTTGGTGTCAGCTTGTACAGTGTTCTATTTACTTCACATGAAAAAATATCTGGCTATTGATTACTTACTGTAACATATTGAAAATAAATCAAACAGTTCAGAATAAATCTATTTGTAACCATTACACTATAGGACTGTATGGAGCTTCATTCCTTAAGCAGCCACCAGTAGATAGATTTACATACACTGTGCGACACACTGGAAGGATGAAATTGGTACCTCTTATTACATACAGTTGGGCTAACATTAAATACTAATAATTTACATTTAGGCGTCTCCCTAGATGAGTAAAGAGCAGAAACTAAAAGTCGTCGACATGGAGTGCGAGTGCTGAGTTCTAGTGAAAAAGCGCTCACAAGCCGACCATTTCTCGCTCAGCTGAGAGCAGGGAAAGTAAAAGTTAATGTACGGTAATGCAGCGAGAGTGTTGCTTTCAAGAGGTGTACTTTACGCTGCAGAGACTATTAGGCAAACATCAGTTCTCGTTATCTACAAAGGCTACACCAGGAGCACCCTGTGCAAACTACGTATTTATAATTTACATTTATTTTATTTCCTAAGTCGAAGTATCTTCTACGAATCTTACTTCTCTATAGAATAAAAATTTATTTCCCGGTCAAGATCAATGAAGTAAATGTAGCCAGCTGTGAAGTATGCCCAAAATGTTACGAGTAATTTATGTCGAGAGAGATAAACAGCCCAAAACCTAACCAACTGCCCGTACCACGAAGTGAAAGTCAATCAGTGGTGCGCGACCCAGTAGCAAAGAACATGTAGTTATTGATACGGATTTATGAAGACAATCCACACATCTTCGACCTGTCAAACTTACGTGCCCTTATCTGTAAAACAGATCCTAGTAAGATACACTCCAGCATATTGTCTTTGATGATGAATTAATCTTAACACAACAACTCTCTGGGAGATGCTGGTACATCCATAAATGAAGAACAACTATTCTGGTAAAATCTTAGTATACTGTTGAGGCCCACTCTCCTCCAATTTCGTAGGCTAACGTTTGTAACATCATTAGTGTAAAGTTATAAGCGTGTCTATCAGAATTCGCGGAGCTGATACAACCGTAACCACTTCAGATTAACACGAACTATCGCCATGAACAAAACAGTTACTCGTGTATGAATTTACGACCCTAAACCGACACAACAATGCTATACTGTGCGGCATATGACTTATTCTACCCGCCACTTATAACTTAAAATCACAACGACAGGGTGGTTTAGTATATGCTGGCAATAAGTAACATGATATTCTGCAAGACTCAAAAGTAATCTAAGCCTACCATCGCGACCAACAAATCATCAGCGACGATGTAGTCACAACTCTTAGACTTTCTCAACACCAATGAAATTCACTGCCTATACGTTGTCAACTCCATACGAGCAGAAACATAGCTTATTATTCCATACAGAAGAAGCTGTTGTTCATCACATGTCCGACCAGTTCCAACACTCGGCGTGTTCTCTCTGAACAATGGCTCTTCACCCTGACTGCTGATGTTCCTGAGCTGCAGTGACGTAAGACAATACATTTTAGGAATTTTCATACCTCTTACATTGTGATGGTGTAACACGACAGTTCCAGAGAAAACGCTATCAGAATGGTGTGAGAAATAATTGCTGCTTTCTAACTACATGTTGGACTTAATCGTTTTCTATTTTACACTGCCTTAAGCTGTTCCACCAGGTCGTAGCTGAGGGAATGTCCACCCCTACCAACTACGCCATATCTTTACTTTTGGTCCTGCTAGTGTTCTTACGCCAGTCTTCCAAACTTCCAAATTCCACACTCGAAACTCTCGCCACCATGCCTCATGCTTTTCGTGCGCGCATTCTCTCTCCTGCACTGTAATGGCTTCGCATGGGAGCTACCGGGTACTGCCAATTCTGACAATTACGTTCAATCACAGTTCAAATATCTCGAATCACGATGAGGTTATCACCGATCTCACTTTATGAAAACTTCACATCCATCTGCGTAGTTTGCCGTCTGCTTCCTCCTCTTAGTCATTATTAAAAATAATAATGCACAAACCTATTCAGTCTGAGACGCGTATCGGCAGGGAGATGACATACCACGATGACATCTTATATTGTCCAGAAATTTGTGTGAAGTAAGTTGGTTATGTGTTACGAGAAAATAAATCATTGGTCTTCTAGACCCAGCTGAAAATGGTACAGTAAATTTTTGTATTATAAATTTCTTATTTTTTGTCAGTCATACAGCAATCTCAAAAGATTCCATTCTGGGGTTGCTACAAAAGTAACTGAAAGGAAGCAAAATTCTTACAAAAATTAAATTTTAGCCTAACAAAAGCAAACTGTCGTAAGCAGCCAAGATCAAAGAATTAATTCTCTCACGAAAATTAGACGAGCAATATATATAGCTTATCTTTAAGCAATGCAAGCACTAATACTAATTTTCAAAGCAACTCAAATGGAAAAATCCCGTGGCCAACGTTAGTGACTCTCTAATCATTGTTTTATGTCTCATTTAGGTGTTCAAAACATATGCCAACAGGAGACATAGTGAACAATTGAAGTGAAACAGCTCGAACAGCTAAAATCGAATATAGCTGGTTTTCAAATAACGATATATCTGTTACACCATTAGTCAAGGTAACTTATCTATGAAGCTCTGTACTCGTTTACAATCGATGATAGAACGTTAATTGGTCTGAAGATTAAAGAAGTGCAAGTTACTTAACAAACCATACCGTGAACCAAGACAATTATGATTAGTCGGTTAACATGGCTCATAAATGATATATTATGCGTCAAAAAGTTAAACTTTTACTTAAAAGAGTGTACATTATTTCACACTGTACCGAAAAGTCAGAACGATTGCATCGTTCTTGCCTTTATTCCCCATCGAAGAGCAAATGTGGAGATTCATTTAAGTACGTAAAACACAACGGAATGGATCAATTGTTACACATGGCGAAGACCACATGTGGACATGCTTCATCATTTTCGTGTTTGTGTACTGCAATAATCCAATATGAAAAGCCACAATGATCACACTATATAGACCAATGCCACGAGCTATCACACTATGTTGTGATGTACGCTGTGACAAAACGTTTGGGATAGTGATATGCACTTATACAGAGGGTGGTAGTATCGCGTACACAAGATATAAAAGGCTAGTGTACTGGCGGAGCTGTCATTTGTACTCTGATGGTTCATGTGGAAAGGTATCCAACGTGATTAAGGCCCCACGATAGGAATCAACAGACTTTGAACGCGGAATGCTAGGTGGAGATACACGCATAGGACATTACGGGAACCGTTAGAGAATTCAGTATTCTGAGGTCCACAGTGTCAAGATTGTGTCGAGAATACTAATTTTCTGCCATTACTTGTCACCATGGACAACGCAGTGGCCAACTGCCTTCACGTAATGACCGAGAGCAGCGTCGCTTGCGTAGAGCTATCAGTGCTAACACAAAAGCAACAACTCGCTAATTAACCGCAAGAATCAATGTGGGACGTACGAAGAACCTGTAGGTTAGGATCGTGCTGCAAAATTTGGCGTTAATGAGCTATGGCAGTAGACGACCAACGATAGTTTCTTTGCTAAGAGCACGATATCGCCTCCAGTGCGTCTTCTTGGCTTGTTACCACATCGCTTGGATCCTAGAGGTCTGAAAAACCGTGGCCTGGTCAGATGAGTGCATATTTCTGCTTGTAAGAGCTGATGTAGGGTTGGACTGTGATGTAGACCCCACGAAGCCATGGACCTAAGTTGTCAACAAGTGCAAACTGATGGTGGCTCCATGATGGTGTGGGCTGTGTTTACAGGGAACGGACTGGGTGTTCTGGTCAAACTGAACCAATCATTGACTGGAAATAGTTGTGTTCGGCTACTTGAAGACCATTTGTAGTCATTCATGAATGCTATGTCACCAGGTCAAAATTGTTAGCGACTGGTTTGAAGAAAGTTCTGGACAATTCGAATGAATGGGTTGGCCACCCAGATCGCCCGACATGAATCCTATCGGCCATTTACGGGAAATAATCGAGAGGTCATTTCGTGTACAAATCCTGCACCAGCAACACTATGGAAATTATGGATCATTATAGAGGCAGTATGGCTCAATATTTCTGCAAGGGATTTCCAACGACTTGCTGAGTTCACGCTACGACGAGCTGCTGTAATACGGCAGGCAGAAGAAGGTCCGAAACGATATTAGGTGGTATCCCATGACTTCTTATAGAGCTTTATCCACGCAAATATTTAGTTTCTTGTCGAGCAATAAATTTGTGACCCTTTTGAATCTAAAGGTCGTAACTGTGTGTCGCCTGGTATTGTTTCGCGAGGGATTTATCTTTGTGTAATATTTACAATCGATAACTTTCAAACTTCGACTGTACACAAATGGAAAGCTTTAGCTGTAAATGATATGGATGGGTGAACGAACAGACACATCTACGCATTTTGAAATCATTTTTATTCGGTTTCAGCCGTTCCAAATGGGGTTCTTGCCTTGTAAGCTAAAATTTATTAACATTTTGTGACGTTTGAGGCTTTCTAAACGGATGTGTTGCAAATACCCTTCCAGAGTTTGCTCCAGACAACACTGTACAAGTCTCACAAAATTTCTTTGGAAGAAGTGTTCGACATCTGCAGTTGATGGATTTTGTTGTTTTCATTACAGCATATGAAGATGTCGAACAGTCTATTCGATAAAATACTGTGGGACTCGCACAACGTTATCCGACGGCAAATCTAAGAAGTGCATTTGTACGTATAAAAATTTTACTGATGCCACAGATGTAGACACTACTGACCACTGCACAGAAAGTCATAAAATTGTAAATATACACCAACCATAACTTTTTTGAGATTTGTTACTGTTTGCTGAATCCCCATTCAACTCTTCAACTTTTTCAACAGTCTTTAATGTGTGGTCGAATGGTATGTTGGACATCGTAAGATGAATTTTAGAGAGCTAAAACTTGGCACTAGGGTTGAAGATGTGGATCTGTCCTCTGCTACGGAACGATGAAACCCCTCTTGAAAATGGACAGAACAGAACGTACAATGTACAGAACAATTACTTACTTCAGCGAGATCTTCATTGTGGTGTCTGATATAGAGCTTTATATCGAAGGGAGCTGTGGTACATGTAGTGAGTCGTAACAGTTAGCGTTATGGTTGACGTGCGGCGGGGCGCTAGTCCAAACGCAACCCTGCAGCAGGTATTTGTCATTTAATGTTTATCATCACTAAAACGTTCTTGAAATCCCTGATCTTCATAATGCTTGAATATTACGGAATATTCGATGTCTGTTTATACAGTTGCACTTTCCGTTCATGGCGTGAGTGGTTGGTGACAGTAACAGACTTTCTTGAACTTCATTTACGATCCTGACTTCGGATTAGGACTTGATTATAATTTTGAAACGATATTGTTTGTTGGAGACGCAGGATAGTTCAGAAGGCCTATGAGGGCGTGTTGGAAAGTAAATTATGTGAAAACTTTTAAAGCTTTTTAGGTAGACCTAACGTTATAAAACTCGATAAAACCACGCCGTTACTCACGATGCAATTGTGTTACACACCACTACGTTACACGCAACAATTCAAAGCCTCCAACTGCCGAGGACTGCAAATATGTAGACATGAAGAATAAGGATGTAGAATTTTAACAACATTTGTTTTATTTAAAAATCAGTAAGAGTTTTCACATTAAAAATTCGGAGGCATTGCTTGTAACCACGCCCTCGTACATCATCTTGGCTCCAATTACGTAACTTAAAAGCTGTAGTCTACGCGGACAGGAACCGGAATACAAGCTATGCATCATTCCTAAGATCCGTATATTTATTTGGCAGATGGATACTGAAACATCAGGTATCCCTTAGTGTTTTTCAGAAACGATAAGACCCGACTAAATAGCTGGAAGATGCGATAGAATCGGCAAAAATAGGTGGGATGACACGATGGTTTTGGCAGATGCGTACCTTTACTTGGAAGGTACAGACGAGGAGGGGTTCGAGAACAAAGAAGAGGATCTCATTAGCTTGGACAAAGTCTAGGTCGATTTTAAGAAAACGTTTGGCTTCAACCAGCAGCAAGTCCACTTAGCGAAAGTATAACTCAAGAACAGAACCCAACGTCATGGCGATACAATAGATTCGCACTTACAGAATTCTTTGACCCTATGCCAGATCATGAATACGGATATGACAGGAGCCGACAGAATGTCACACTTGGTAAAAGGAATCGCAGAATACATGGGCCAAGTTCTTGTAGTAACGGATGTCGCAACTATAGAAGAATTCAACAAGTGGTACCAGCATGTCGAGGAAATTGAACAAAAAAAAGAAAGAAAGGGCCGGACGGGAGTAGCATGACTAACTGCCAAATGTGTTCTCTATGGCAGTTGTGGGAGACCACTATGAGCTCGCTTCTCTCATACGCTAGATAGTAAAAACAGAGATCCAGCACTGCATAACGGCTATAACTGTCAAACGGAATCAGCCACGAATTTTGACTACCAGGAGAAAATAGAGCACATCGAAGAATAGGTGTTTGGATCTTTGTCACAAATCTCCACCATCAGTCGAACGCACTCTGAAGAATACCCTCGGACACCTGGGTTTTACGTCCGTCCTCTAACTACAACTTAGCATCCGACTAACGCAGATAAAACGAACTCCTTCATCGAGTACGATTCTCCGCAGTAGATATAATTGGCATTTGGAGATAGAAGACAACTCGCCGGTATGTTTGAATTGTGGACACCCAGGACACGTTGTGCGCTAAGGCAGAGGAAGAAGATGATTTTCAACGACTATTCTGCCGCGAGACGTCAACAATCACGGCAGTTCAATTCACGTCAGTCAAGTGCAGACGATTACGGTGGACCTGTGAGATGAAGCCCACCGCCATATCCTGGATGAGGCCTCTCTCCAACAGGCCACAGCCGCTTCTCATCGCGTACGGATGTACCAGCCGCTCGTGTAGCCACCGACTTCAGGAAAATTGACCAGGGCGACCATCTATGGAAGTGAGGCCGCTACAGATGCATATATTTCGTAGGATGTAATCACCAAGATGTTAGGAAGCTTCATTGACGTGATCATATACGGCCAACCATTCCACGCACTAGTCGACTCAGAGGTTTTCTTTTCTGTAACGTAGGATGGGTATTGTCATCAGCTAAAGAAGACTATGTTCCTTGACATGAAACCGACAGTGCTGAAAGTGACATGTACGTAGGGGCCAAAGTGGGCTGAGGAAAGCTGATGTAATTATTAAAGAGCACTCCATATGTCCCCTCCAGAGGAACTGAACCATGGTGGAGTTGCTGGAAACGCCATTTGAATTGCTGGCGCCACTAGCTCGATCTGCCGTGTGATATCCCTCTGATTTGAGGCCACTAAAATCCTTGCTCGAGGTTACTGATGGGGGACAGGGCGTGTTGTGGCGTGGCGAGTGGCAATGTAGTGAGGAGGACAGTGTGAGAGGTTCGCACTACGAGTAAAGTGAGCACTTGCACAAGTGTCTTGGGCTCAGAGTCCGGCGAGTGGTTGGATATTGTAGTGGCGCCACCGTTTAGGATAGGGAAAGTTAGTTTTGTGCAATATTATGAGCGCAAGTTGCAGCCGGGTGCGGGCTAGATTGCACTGAGTTACGCATACCAACAGTTGCGACGTAAAGTAAAGGCCACAGGGCAATCAAATTGCTGAAAGAGTATACGTAGCGGTTTTGCATGTCGCAAACCACAGGCAGAAGGGGCCCACTGGCCAACCCAGCCAACCTAGCGTGACACAAAGCGGCGCATGTGGCAAAACAGAGGCGCACAGCCGCGTATGAATAGGTGTGGGTTTCTAGTGAGATTCATTCAAGTGCGGCAGCTCTCCTGGACGGCGGGGCGTGTCACACCACCAGCTACACACAGCAGCAGATGGGAAGCCAACTTTCCAGTCCACTGCAGGTCGCTGGTTCGACCCCTGAGGTCTATGCGGGGTCCGTAGCTAGCCAGCGGCGGGCTTCACGTCTCGCTACCTTGAGCAGGCGTCCTGGCTTCAAACACACACCGAAGGCATCCCGGGGCGAGGGCCGCAGATTCGGACGCCGGATCGCGGGTGATTGTTGACGCCACGTCCTGAGCCATGCCAGTGAGGGAACACGGCATAGACCATCTTGCAGTTGTCAGTGGGCTGCTCGGCGGCTCCTCAGGACGGCGCTGAGGCAACGAGGATGGGTATAGCTGAGTCGGCATCCTGACACCATCAGAACACTGTGGCTGGCAAAGGCTGGCTCGACACAGCATCGCATTGCACAAGCCACTGGGGTGCTTCCTCAACTTTGCGGGGCCCTGTGACACAGACAAGGTTTATGAGGGCACTGTGGTTGGAAACAATAAATCATTTGGAAAGCTCGGACGAATCTTAATACGGTGCCTTCTACCTCTTCCCGCTACATTTGGTCATCCTGATACATTCGGTGGCAGTAGTTGCCACTACAATATGTTTGTGGGTATATTTGAATCCATGGCTGACTTCAAGTGCCATCTTCGTATGTAGCTTGGCCAACCAGCTCTGGGACGTAACACACTCATGAGAGAGCTGAAGCCAGTTTCGCTGGGCTGAATTCTGGGCCCCTTTGGAATTGGCAAGCTTTAGATTCAGTGTCGATTCATGATCTCCAGTTAGGGTTTGGATTTTGAGGTCTTAACTGTTATTATTGAAAACCTGCATGTTTTCATTTGGTAATTTTGCTTAGCTGAAGCTCTTATCATTGAAGGACAGCCTGTTTTAAATTTGATAATTCTGCTTAACTAATGCTCTTATCATTGAAGGGCTGCCTGTTTCCTATTTGGTAATTTTACTAAAATTCAAGCTGTTGAAGGCTTGCCTGTTTTGCATTTGGTAATTTTACTTAACTGAATCTGTTTTTATTAAAGGCCTGTCCGTCTCCTTTTAAGTAAATGAAGAGCTGTTTCATAATTTGCATTAGCTGAAACTCCTCTTCATCAACGCCTTTCTGTTTTATTGCTCTATCATTGAGATCTGCTATCTTACTCTGTGGCGTAATTAACTGAAATTAAGATTGGCAAAGACCTACTTATTTCAGAGGTATTTGTGTCAGTAACGGAGTAACAGAAAACAGATTAAAACAGTTTTAATCTGCCAGGAAGTTTCATATCAGCGCAAACTCCGCTAAAGAGAGAAAATCTCATTCTGGAAACCTCCCCCAGGCTGTGGCTAAGCCATGTCTCCGCAGTATCCTTTCTTTCAGGAGTGCTAGTTCTGCAAGGTTCGCAGGAGAGCTTCTCTAAAGTTTGGAAGGTAGGAGGTGAGGTAATGGCAGAAGTAAAGCTGTGAGGACGGGGCGTGAGTCGTGCTTGGGTAGCTCAGTTGGTAGAGCACTTCCCCAGGGAAGGCAAAGGTCCCGATTTCGTGTCTCGGTCCGGCACACAGTTTAAATCTTCGAGATTATATCGATATTGGTACATAAAATGTTGCGACACATGCTGAAAAATACACCATACCATCTGCAAGTTCTCCACCAATTGTATGACGAAGATCTGACAGACCGTATGATGCAAATCGCCACTTCCTCTACCAGCTCTTATTCAGAGATGAGGCAACCCTTCACACCTCTCGAAGGGTTAACCGACATAACTGCATCATTTGGGCTGAAGCAACATCAGTGGAGCATCTGTAATTCCTTCGATAATCCCCCAGAGTTTATATCTATTGACAAAATCGACTGTCCATTCTTCTTCGCCGAAAACTCCGTCAATGGGCCAATGTGCCTGTACTGATTCAACAGTTTCCTTTACCACATCTTGTGCAGAGTCAATGTGTGTATAATATTTCCTTCCAACAGGACGGCCATCATGCCATTATTGCATTGATGTGTGTACGTTTTTGAGTGATGTGTTTCCAATAAGGTGGATTGGGTGCACAGGCCTATGATCTTGGCAATGCCTTCTGCCGACCTCACACCCATGTACTTCTTCGTCTGGGAGCTTATCAAGGGATACGTGTTTCGACAATACACTGTCTACTCATTGGCGGAGCTCCGAGAGCTGCAGCAGCTGTAGATTAGATTAGATTTTTAGATTAGATTTACTTTCATTTCAATTGATCCGTCCTGAGGCGGTCCTCCAGGATGTAGAACATGTCGGGAAAACAACAATACATGACAAATATTTACAACTCAAAAAAATAAGCTAATGTACCATTCCACAGGTCCCAAGTGGAATGATCGTCATTTTTTAATGAACACTATATGAAAGAATCATTTTACAAATACTAATGCACTGAATTTAAAATAAAAGGTTTTTTATTCATTTGTAAGGTAATAAACGTGTAATACAACTACTTTAATACTTATTTACAATGAACACATTACTGAAATGAAATGGTGCAGAAGTTATATTGTACTTATATATATATATACACACACAAATCAGTTGGTTCTACTGAGAAATTTATCAATGGAGTAAAAGGAGTTGCCTACCAATAAATCCTTTAGGCTTCTCTTAAACTGAATTTCATTGGTTGTTGAGCTTTTTATGGCTGCTGACAAGTTATTGAAAATATGTGTTTCTGAATAATGCACACCTTTTTGTGCAAGACTGTCTTTAAATCCTTGTGAAGATTATTCTTATTTCTAGTACTGAGTCCATGAACTGAGCCGTTGATTTGAAAATGTGATGTATTTTTAATGACAAATTTCATTAAAGAATTAAGACTTTGGGAAGCAGTAGTTAGTATCCCTGGTTAAATAACAGGCTTCTGCAGGAAGTTCTTGAGTTCACACCACATATAACACTTACTGCACGTTTTTGTGCCCGGAAACCTTTAGCTTGACTTGATGAATTATCCCAAAAAATAATCCCATATGACATTAGGGACTGAAACGAAGCATAGTATGCCAGCTTTTTCATTTTTATATCCCCTATGTCTGACGTAATTCACATTGCAAATAGAGATTTGTTAAGACGCTTCAGCAGTTCTGTGGTGTGCTTTTCCCAGATGAATTTATTATCAAGCTGTAACCCCAAGAAATGAACACTGTCCACTTCTTCTATCTGCTTGTCATCGTATGTTAGGCATATACTCGTGGGACACCCCTTACAAGTTCTGAACTGCATGTAGTGTGTTTTTTAAAAGTTTACTGACAAAGAATTGGCTAGGAACCAGTGATTAATGTCAACAAATATTTTATTACCTGATCTTTCTAAGACTACACTTGATTTGCTATTTATTGCAATGTTTGTATCATCGGCAAACAAAGCGAACTTGGCATCTGGTAATGTTACTTATGAAAGGTCATTGATATACACAAGAAAAAGTAAGGGCTCTAAAATGGAACCTTGTGCCACCCCACATGTAATTAATTCCCAGTTGGATGCTGCCTGATAACTTGGTACAAGTCTTCTAATAACATCCTTTGTTTCCTGCCAGAAATATAAGATTTGAACCATTTTGCAGCATTTCCTGTTAGACTATAATATTATAATTTACTTAAAAGGATATTGTGATTTACACAGTCAAATGCCTTTGACAGATCACAAACTATACCAGTTGCCTGTAATTTTTTGTCTAATGAATTAAGTACATTCTCACTGTAAGTGTAGATAGACTTCTCAAAATCAGAACTCTTTAGAAATCTGAACTGTGACTTTTACAGTATGTTACTTGAGATAAGATGGTAATAAAGCCGATTGTACATGACTTTTTTTTTAATTTTTGAGAATGCTAGCAAAAGTGATATTGGACGGAAATTTGATGCTATTTCTTTATCTCCCTTCTTAGAAAATTGCTTAACTTCAGCATTTTTAACCATTCAGGAAATATTTCACTGATAAACGACTGGTTACACAGATAACTTAATATATTACTTAACTCAGAATCACATTCCTTAATTAACTTTGTTGACATTTCATCATACCCACTAGATGTCTTTGATCTTAAAGATTTTATGATGGACACTATTTCTGCTGGGACAGTGAGGGTCAAATTCATATTATGGAAGTTACTTGAAATTTCTAGTCTGAGGTATTCCATAGCAGCATCTACAGAACGTGACAACCCTATCATTTCAGTAACAGTTATAAAGTGTTCGTTAAAAAGTTCTACAACACTGTACACATTTGTCACCAATGTATCATTTAGTCTTAATGCTATTTGTCCTTCTTCATGTCTGGTTCTACCAGTCTCCTCCTTCGCTATATTCCTTATTGTTTTTATTTTGTTATCTAATATGACTATCTTTTCCTCTATGAAACGTCCCCTTAGAACAATTTATACAAGACTGAGCTTAACCTGACACACAATATTTTTAGCACAACGCAATCTGGCTTTCAGAAATCCCTACAAAAGAATGGCCCTGACTAACATTAACCTATGTGTTTCACAAATCGCTTACCTCACAAAAATCTTGGTTACTCGAACTACTGCAATACAGCAAGGGATAGTTAGCAAATGAAAGATATTAATAGAGAACAAACAATGTATTTACCTTAATATCATATATATATATATATATATATATATATATATATATATATATATATATATAGCAGTTCATGACAAAATTTCAAAACTCCGCCATCTCTCTCCCCACATCCACCACTGCTGGCGGCTCACCTCCAACTGCACAATGCTACGCGCTGTTCACATCCAGCTGCCGCTGCCCAACACTACAATGGCAGACAACAATGCAAACTAGACACAGACTGCACACAGCACAGCCAGCGATTTTTATACGGAGCGCTACGTGGTGTTACCAGTAAGAAAACCTAAACAGCCTACTTACATAGGCCCCATGCTCCCCACAAAAATTTTACAAATTGTTTTGGGCAGTGGCCAATAATGATTTGATAAAATTTTTCATAATTACGATAACAAAGATATCAAATGCACACACACAATGTTGGTCAAAAGCTAAAATTTTCTCACAGTCCCATAAAGACAGTCCTGATCATTCATCACAGTAACACTGCAGTGTTTTTCTCAAAGACTGAGCAGTAAAAGAAAATGCACGCGGAAGTAGTGGATTTCCATGCAGTCTTGAAGAAGTAGTGTTGTTCTTCCAACGGAAAGAGAGTGCTGACTCTCGACGTGCAGACAGGTAATGGGCCACAACAGAGGAAACCCACAGCAGAGTCATTCGACGTTTTGAAGAATATTGGTAGGTAGGTCATCACAGAGCAGACCCACTGTAGTCCTGGTAGAGATTACAGTATTGATGGGCCATCAGAGGTGCAGACCCACAGCAGTCCTGGTAGAGATTGTGGTATTGGTGGGCCATCAAAGATGCAGACCCACTGTAGTCCTTGTAGAGACGGCCAGCAACCATCTGTTGCGACTGTGCAGGTACACAATCACCATCGAAGAGTCTTGCGGACAATATAGCAAGTCCATAAACCACCACTTGTGCACTCACAAAAAATTTTTTTTTTGAAATGTCCTTAGAACCAGCAATGTTGTTATCCAGTCCCTTGCTGAATTTTTAACACACGTGCAAACACTAACAGTCCCAACTTCTCACATACTGTGCATATATTATGGCCAACAGAAATGTGTGCAGTGAAATGAATGCTTACAAGTTACTTAATTTGATGAACTGGTGTCAATTACAATATTATAACATAAGAATACAATTACAAAGGTACAAAATACATCATTAAAGAACATAACAATACAGAGAACATTAGTAGTACAGGCTTTACAAAAGAATGGCAATAAACATATACATCAGTGTTACAAAAATAATGACATAAGTACATACATAAAGATCAGAATAACTTTTGAAACATCACCTTCACATATGAGCAACAAAACAGAATAAATAATGTCCCAACATCTTTACAAAGTAAATAACATAGTATTAGAAAAATTCTACAACATAGCTCTCATCAGCTAAACACATAAAGACAGGAAAAACACAAATTCACATAGTGTAATAACACAAAAATACAGGACAGGGTTTGTTTTCAGTGTGACGTTTGGTACTGCAGTCCACCCCAAAACTTTATTCCATATATCTTTCCTCTTATTTCAACATTTGTTTCCACCAAAAAAATTATATCCAAGCATGCTTTCTGTATTTATATGTTCACACATTTCTTACCTCATTATTTATTTTCCATTATCGTACCTCATCATTTATTTCCAAGAAAATCCTACCTAAACCTGTTGTCCCTAACCCCTACTTTTTTTGTTCATATCCCCTTTCAAAATACTTTTTTGGCCAAACTATTTTCTTATAGCTTCTCAATGCATTTCTTCCAATCCATCATAGCTAGTTTCTTATATAGTCTACCCCCTCTTAAGCTAACTTAAATCTACTGAGCTCAGATGCTAAACTAAGGGATGAGGCAATGCAGCAGCACAGAACAATTAACACAAACATCAATGACAAAAAATTCAAATTGGCAAAGCAATTGCAATATTATAACTAATATAAGGCACTGTGCAGCAAACAATAAAAATAAATTCGTAGTAAAACTGGCTTAAAAGAATAATACAAAGTGAAATTTAGTAACAATATGCCTGGCAAACAGCAGCAGTAAATGCTATAACTTATACCTAAGCATGACAAAGCTCAAGCAGAAAAGATAGTACACTACAGACAACAATGCAGATAAGGGAAATGTCTATTCACATCTTAATATCTATGTAATTAAAGTGGTGCGCCACAAGAAGTTATTCTACAAAAAAATTACCAAGTAGTTGAAAAGAAAATTCCGTATGCAATTCCTGTGAAGGGAAATGTCTTTGTGCTCCCCCATTTTTGGGAAATGTATTACAAAATTAGTGTTTACTGGATCTGTAGACAGAAAATATTTATATTAGTAGATCTATAAAATTTTATTTTAACCAATGCAGCAGTGCAGCTAGAAACTAGATATTAAACAAAATGAGTAAATAAATACATAAAGCAAGCCATATGGCATTTCTCTCAATTAGCAAGACAATAGCTGTGAAATGTTTCTCATCGTTTCATTAGGCATTTTAGTAAATATCATAAATTAAGAGCTCCACAGAATAATTATATGTTTTCAAGTTTGAGCGTGTCGTATTTGCGACGCTTTCTACGAAGGAATGTCAATGACGAGGATAATGGCCTCTTTTTTTCTCCACCTAATGGCTTTCTGTTGTCAGATGCCTACCTCTCAGCTGGGCGCCCAAAACGCATTACGTCAAGGTCACTTACCTTTCTTACTGAAATATTTACGACGGCAGTTTCCGCCACAGTGACAGTCTCATATAAAAATATTTCACAGGTCAAGAATTTGGGTTACAAATCTGTAGAAACAAAATCCTATAAATATAACAGCGTCCAAAAAATTTTCGCCAGCATTGTGATACATTCACGCATATACACACATTTCATAACTCTTAAAGTACGATTCTTGGTTTCCAACATTCTTTCTCACAAGTCAGAGTCCCTAACCACTACCCATTATTCCTTACCTTATTACACATATAAATATTCGTCGACACTTCTTCAATATTTCATCATAATAAATATGTAGCATAATCAAATTCCTCTTATAGTATCAGCTTACTGATCATAAACATACCGCAACAGCATAATACACATAGTCATAGCAATAATAACAACATAACACCTCAGTCAACTCTCAAAATCGTTGTAGCTTCCTCCAACAATTTCAAAACCAAAAAAAATTCTCTGCTCATGTCAAAAGTGTCATCTGCCTCAAACGCACTTTAAAAATCATGATCCCATACCAAATACATCATTAAAAGCTCTCATAGAATCACAATGGTTCCGAAAAAATATGAACAGTTTACAAAGTACAGACAAAATACAGTTTCATAAGTGTGAAGTTATCCAACTGTGTAATTGCGTAAACATCTGTCACTGATGTAGTAAAAAGAATGTTTGTTTCTCTGTCAAATAATCAGATAGCTGTGTAATTCTGTGTTAGAGAAATATGGTACTGATGTGTAAAGTTGTATAAGCAAATACCATATTAGCTAGGGCTCCTTGTGCTTGCCAAACACATGGTACACAAAGTAAGCATGTACCCCCGTGAGGATTAATGAATAATACCCTCAGGTGTTACAGATTACAGCAATGGAATGAAATGTGTCACGGAAAACCTTTGTATCATTGTACTTCAAATATCTTTAAAAATAAATGATTTAAGTGCAAAATTAATCACTTAAATACGTGTCCTGTAGCGCTAAACGTGCGTCTTGCTGTAAGATAATCTCTGTGGAAGTGTCGTAGTTATTGTCCTCCGAAAGCTAAGTTCTGCAGAAGCCAATGTACTTACCTCATGATAAACAAAAGTGAAATGCTTTGCGTATAGATATCTTAGTTATTACGCTTATTGCTGTGATGAAGAAATTACTGTGCTGTAACGTATTGTTGTGCTACGGAAAAGGCAGTCTCATTGTAGCTATACCACAAAAGTTGCTACTAAAACATGTTTTACTTTCCAAAAGAATTCAGAAAAACTGTGCAGATATAAAACAGATACACCGCAAAAGCAACATTGTAAATTGTCACTCATTAGTAGCGTCGTGATAAAAATCGTGTAGCTGTCACATAAACTAACCACTGTGTCATCTGGTATCTCACAGAAAGTACTTTAAATGCAGAATGTATTTTGAAGTAAACCAAAATGTTGCATTAAAATCTCATTAGCAGTACTGGTAAATGTTCTAAGTATGTAAGCCTTATAGTCGTTACATAATCGTGCAACTAACAAGCAAGAATGTACACACACAATAACACTGTGACGTCTGTTCAGTATAACAATGCATTCGTAATTTCTGTTTAAATAAGTTCTCTTGGTTCTTGATTGGATATTTAACTTCAAACATTGTTGTATGTTAACAGATTCTAAGTCTGACAAAGCATACTAGCAATGTAAAGTGAAAAGTTATATGGCAAAGACAAAGTTAAAAAGCAGATTATCTTTCAATAAACGGTTTTACATGTGAAATGTGGTGTAAACCTTTACTCTTCCTAGTACGCAGAGTTTCAACTGAAAAGCAATTGTCATGTTTTATACGTCGTTAAGGAATGTTAAATCTTTTCTCAAGGTTAGCGTCTGTGTTATTTTTCTCTGAGCCAGCCGGCGCAGGTGGCTGCCTGCTGTGCGAGTCATTGTCTGTTCCTTTGTTGGCGCGCGTCGTTATTGGGATTAGGAGACCTAGCTTCTACAAATTCACGTTGTCGAAAGTGCCCTGCTCTGTTTGAATCCCGCCAGTTCTGATGAAATTCAGGTCTGTCGTTATGATTATCTCGTCTATCGTCATGTCGGTAGATTTCATAATTTCTTTCTTGTCGGTCATGTGGTGGAGAATTTCTTCCTGAATCGTAACTGCGCGCTGAACTGTTGCGTCTGATAGTATTCTGTCTCCCTTGATAAAAATAGTTCTGGTTACCATATTGTCTGTTTCTATGATTGTCTCTGTCATATTCACTACTACAGAAATGCGATCTTTCTCTGTAACTATTATTACTCTGCCAGTGGTTGTCATATGGGTGGTGTCTGTTTGGGTCACGATTTGCGTTGTAAGAATAGCCTTGTCGTGTCCAGTTATTGTTTCTGTCGTCACGGAATTGTGACGTATGTGACCTGTAGTGATTATTTTCCTGTTTTCGCATCCGGCGACTGTCTGTGTCAATTTCTAATTCTTGTAAGAGTCCTTGAAAAGCTTCAATGTCGTCTTTGCAACGTCCTGCCAAAATAATATGTCGTAAATGTTCAGGCAATTTGATTAAGCAAATGCGGATGAGTTCTGAGGGGCTGTATGGGTTTGACAGGTACTGATTCTTGTGCAACATGTCTTCAAATTATTTGACAAGACTGGAAAATTCAGATTGTTCAAAGTGTTTCATCATCATGATGCTATGTTTTACTCGGTTTTGTGTAGCTTGAGACCAATACGCTGAGAGGAAGGCATGATAAAATTCTCCTTCACTGTGACAATCATGAATGACCGATCACATTCTTACAGCTGGTTCATTCTCCAAACAGCCACACATAAATTCTAACCTGTGCTCCAATGACCAGTTGGGGGGAAAACAATGAGAGAATTGACGGAGCCACGCTTGTGGATGAATGTCGTTGGCAGAATTCTTAAACGTTTTGAATTTATGTGTAGTAATGAACAGCTTATAGCAAAAATCATCGTGTCAGCGAGTAGCATATCGGTCATTGTTACATCGTGTCGGTGGTTCCATCTCGAAATCGAATGCACCTTGCCAATTTCTTTCATAATTTCCGAAGTGTCCTGTGTTATTATTTTGTGGTTGTTCCGTATTTCTATGTCCCTCTTCCCGTACTGGAGCGCGAGTGTCCTCTGAAATACGTAATTCTTGTATTACCTGCGTCAACTGATCTTGTACTTCCCGGATTTCTCTTTTGTACTGTGTATTGATTTGATGTTGATTTTGTTTGAATTTTCTAATTTGTTCATACTCTTCTATGTCAGTGAAGGCTACAGGTCTTGTGTCATTCAGATCATCATCTACCTTTGTAGATAAGTTAGTGACCTGATCCGAAAGTTCGGCTACTTTCTCCGATAGTGAACACATTTCCTCAGTGTGTTTTTCTGAACCAAGTTTCAGAGTGTCCATTTGTGTTGAAATCGAATCTACTGTGTCCTTCAAGATTTCCTGAGTTTTTGCAAGTTGCGTAACCGAATCGGTAGATGCAACTGAGTCAATTTTAGCCCACATGGTCTCATGATTTTCATGAACAATGGTTTGCAGTTCTTTTATGGCTGCTTCGTGATTCTGTAATGCATTTTCATGCCGCGAAAAAATAGGTTGAAAATGCTCACAAATTTGTGTTTTTACGTCATTACAGACTTTTTGACATTTCGATTCAATGTTATGTAACTCAGTAGTTAAATCTTCACGTGTGATTCTTGAGTTTCTCCCGGCGTATTTGATAATCAAAATATCCACGGGTATGCTGCCGGTCTATAGTGTCCAACGGGCACAATATTTCGGCGATCAAACATGTCGCCATCATCAGGTGAACTGACGGACTGAGCTCCTGTGAACGTGCCGGCATGGAGATCCGTACGCTATGGCTGCTCAGAGGGAACTGGGTTCGGTCGCGGCGGCGGCCGATTTAAATACCCTCCGCCCGCGGCGCGCTCCCTCCACCGTCCGCGCCCAGCGCCACGGTCGCGCTGTGGAACAGATTGCGACGGCGTCTGAGATGACGTCGGTGTGATGGCTCAGTCCCCCTTGGTCGTCACAACTATACGTCTGCTCGATTTACTCTTGATTAACCCGATCGCTGGTTCCCAAGCCTTGCTAAGATTATAGCCCCAGTCACGGTTTATAAGGTCGTCATTGGTGCGAATTTCGATGGCCTCTCTAACAACGCTGTCCCAGTATCTCGACGTCTGTACCAGAATCCTCGTGCGGTCATACTCCATGGCGTGATTTTCCGACAAACAATGTTCAGCGACCGCCGACTTGCTCGGATACATCAGTCGAGTGTGCCTCTGGTGTTCACGGCATCGATCCTCGACGGTACGCATCGTCTGACCAATATACGACTTGCCACATTGACACGGAATCTGGTACACGCCGGCCTTCCTCAAACCGAGGTCATCTTTGGCGCTCCCCACCAGTGCACGAGTTTTATTTGGAGGACAAAACACAGTTCCGACGCGGTGTTTCTTCAGAATGAAGCCATAGCGTACGGATCTCCGTGACGGCACATTCACAGGAGCTCAGTCCGTCAGTTCACCTGATGATGGCGACATGTTTGATCGCCGAAATATTGTGCCCGTTGGACACTATAGACCTGCAGCATACCCGTGGATATTTTGAAATCTTCACGTGTTTGTTCAAGAGTTTGTTCCAATGAGTCTAACTTTTGAAGCTGTTGCTGTGTTTGACTATGATTTTGTTCCATCGTGTCTAACTTTTGAAGCTTTTGTTCCATTGTGTCTAACTTTTGAAGATTTTGTTCCATTGTGTCTAATTTTTGTAGCCTTTGTCCCATTTGTTGCATTACCTGTAATAACAATGCACTGGTGCCTGAAACATGTTCCTCAGTGCTTTTCGGCAGTGAAGTTGCACCGGCAACATTCACATTTTGACAAGCAGAAAATGTTTCTTGACTCATTTGAGAAAACGGTGAGAACCCAAAACCTGAGTCTACAGTATTTGCAATATTGTGTTCTGTCATTACCGATTCCTGAGGCGAGCTGTTGCCGACCGATCGATCGATAATGCTTCCCTGTTCACTACCTGTTTCACTGTCTACACCATTATTCGACACCTGCTCCATTTCCCTATGCACAGTTACCAAATTACTACTTTGAATGTCTGTTAATTCATTGCACAGCGGTGCTAGTAAGCTACACTCGTCATCACTATTATTTCTCAGGTTACTTTGGAGCCTAGTGTTACGTTTTTCACACGCCATTATTGTCACAATATTTCACACGATAACACAGAAAAGCACAATTTGAAGAGCAAAAATAAGAGAACACATAAACATAGCACTGAAAATAATATGTAGTTAATTGCAAGCGCAGCTGCGAAATACTTGGTGCAAATCTACATGCATGCCACAACTGTTTTACTGTACAACAATGAAAGGCTACAACTATAAAGGAGATTCTCTCTACAATTACGTGCTAGCAATAAACAATAGCTACATTAATTACACAAACTACAAGAAAAAAATCAGAAGATTCCAGTGAAGTATCCTCGGCTAAGGGTCGACATATGAAACGTCCCCTTAGAACAATTTATACAAGACTGAGCTTAACCTGACACACAATATTTTTAGCGCAACGCAATCTGGCTTTCAGAAATCCCTACAAAAGAATGGCCCTGACTAACATTAACCTATGCGTTTCACAAATCGCTTACCTCACAAAAATCTTGGTTACTCGAACTACTGCAATACAGAAAGCGCCACTACTGCCAACTAAATAAAAGATTCAAACTATGGAAGACACTAACTACTGATAGGGATAGTTAGCAAATGAAAGATATTAATAGAGAACAAACAATGTATTTACCTTAATATCATATATATATATATATATATATATATATATATATATATATATAACAGTTCATGACAAATTTCAAAACTCCGCCATCTCTCTCCCCACATCCACTACTGCTGGCGGCTCACCTCCAACTGCGCAATGCTACGCGCTGTTCACATCCAGCTGCCGCTGCCCAACACTACAATGGCTGACAACAATGCAAACTAGACACAGACTGCACACAGCACAGCCAGTGATTTTTATACGGACCGCTACATGGTGTTACCAGTAAGAAAACCTAAACAGCCTACTTACATAGCCCCCATGCTCCCCACAAAAATTTTACAAATTGTTTTGGGCAGTGGCCAATAATGATTTGATAAAATTTTTCATAATTACGATAACAAAGATATCAAATGCACACACTTATTGATACAATGTTGGTCAAAAGCTAAAATTTTCTCACAGTCCCATAAAGACAGTCCTGATCATTCATCACAGTAACACTGCAGTGTTTTTCTCAAAGTCTGAGCAGTAAAAGAAAATGCACGTGGAAGTAGTGGATTTCCATGCAGTCTTGAAGAAGTAGTGTTGTTCTTCCAATGGAAAGAGAGTGCTGACTCTCGACATGCAGACAGGTAATGGGCCACAACAGAGGAAACCCACAGCAGAGTCATTCGACGTTTTGAAGAATATTGGTAGGTAGGTCATCACAGAGCAGACCCACTGTAGTCCTGGTAGAGATTACAGTATTGATGGGCCATCAGTGGTGCAGACCCACTGCAGTCCTGGTAGAGATTGTGGTACTGGTGGGCCGTCAAAGATGCAGACCCACTGTAATCCTTATAGAGACGGCCAGCAACCATCTGTTGCGACTGTGCAGGTACACAATCACCATCGAAGAGTCTTGCGGACAATATAGCAAGTCCATAAACCACCACTCGTGCACTCACAAAAAAATTTTTTTTTGAAATGTCCTTAGAACCAGCAATGTTGTTATCCAGTTCCTTGCTGAATTTTTAACACACGTGCAAACACTAACAGTCCCAACTTCTCACATACTGTGCATATATTATGGCCAACAGAAATGTGTGCAGTGAAATGAATGCTTACAAGTTACTTAATTTGATGAACTGGTGTCAATTACAATATTATAACATAAGAATACAATTACAAAGGTACAAAACACATCATTAAAGAACATAACAATACAGAGAACATTAGTAGTACAGGCTTTACAAAAGAATGGAAATAAACATATACATCAGTGTTACAAAAATAATGACATAAGTACATACATAAAGATCAGAATAACTTTTGAAACATCACCTTCACGTATGAGCAACAAAACAGAATAAATAATGTCTCAACATCTTTACAAAGTAAATAACATAGTATTAGAAAAATTCTACAACATAGCTCTCGTCAGCTAAACACATAAAGACAGGAAAAACACAAATTCACATAGTGTAATAACACAAGAATACAGGACAGGGTTTGTTTTCAGTGTGACGTTTGGTACTGCAGTCCACCCCAAAACTTTATTCCATATATCTTTCCTCTTATTTCAACATTTGTTTCCACCAAAAAAATTATGTCCAAGCATGCTTTCTGTATTTATATGTTCACACATTTCTTACCTCATTATTTATTTTCCATTATCTTACCTCATCATTTATTTCCAAGAAAATCCTACCTAAACCTGTTGTCCCTAACCCCTACTTTTTTTGTTCATATCCCCTTTCAAAATACTTTTTTGGCCAAACTATTTTCTTATAGCTTCTCAATGCATTTCTTCCAATCCATCATAGCTAGTTTCTTATATAGTCTACCCCCTCTTAAGCTAACTTAAATCTACTGAGCTCAGATGCTAAACTAAGGGATGAGGCAATGCAGCAGCACAGAACAATTAACGCAAACATCAATGACAAAAAATTCAAATTGGCAAAGCAATTGCAATATTGTAACTAATATAAGGCACTGTGCAGCAAACAAGAAAAATAAATTCGTAGTAAAACTGGCTTAAAAGAGTAATACAAAGTGAAATTTAGTAACACTATGCCTGGCAAACAGCAGCAGTAAATGCTATAACTTATACCTAAGCATGACAAAGCTCAAGCAGAAAAGATAGTACACTACAGACAACAATGCAGATAAGGGAAATGTCTATTCACATCTTAATATCTATGTAATTAAAGTGGTGCACCACAAGAAGTTATTCTACAAAAAAATTACCAAGTAGTTGAAAAGAAAATTCCGTATGCAATTCCTGTGAAGGGAAATGTCTTTGTGCTCCCCCATTTTTGGGAAATGTATTACAAAATTAGTATTTACTGGATCTGTAGACAGAAAATATTTATATTAGTAGATCTATAAAATTTTATTTTAACCAATGCAGCAGTGCAGCTAGAAACTAGATATTAAACAAAATGAGTAAATAAATACATAAAGCAAGCCATATGGCATTTCTCTCAATTAGCATGACAATAGCTGTGAAATGTTTCTCATCGTTTCATTAGGCATTTTAGTAAATATCATAAATTAAGAGCTCCACAGAATAATTATATGTTTTCAAGTTTGAGCGTGTCATAATTGAGATGCTTTCTACGAAGGAATGTCAATAGCTAGGATAATGGCCTCTTTTTTTCTCCACCTAATGGCTTTCTGTTGTCAGATGCCTACCTCTCAGCTGGGCGCCCAAAACGCATTATGTCAAGGTCACTTACCTTTCTTACTGAAATATTTACGATGGCAGTTTCCGCCACAGTGACAGTCTCATATAAAAATATTTCACAGGTCAAGAATTTGGGTTACAAATCTGTACAAACAAAATCCTATAAATATAACAGTGTCCAAAAAATTTTCGCCAGCATTGTGATACATTCACGCATATACACACATTTCATAACTCTTAAAGTACGATTCTTGGTTTCCAACATCCTTTCTCACAAGTCAAGAGTCCCTAACCACTACCCATTATTCCTTACCTTATTACACATATAAATATTCGTCGACACTTCTTCAATATTTCATCATAATAAATATGTAGCATAATCAAATTCCTCTTATAGTATCAGCTTACTGATCATAAACATACCGCAACAGCATAATACACATAGTCATCGTAATAATAACAACATAACACCTCAGTCAACTCTCAAAATCGTTGTAGCTTCCTCCAACAATTTCAAAACCAAAAAAAATTCTCTGCTCATGTCAAAAGTGTCATCTGCCTCAAACGCACTTTAAAAATCATGATCCCATACCAAATACATCATTAAAAGCTCTCATAGAATCACAATGGTTCCGCAAAAATATGAACAGTTTACAAAGTACAGACAAAATACAGTTTCATAAGTGTGAAGTTATCCAACTGTGTAATTGCGTAAACATCTGTCACTGATGTAGTAAAAAGAATGTTTGTTTCTCTGTCAAATAATCAGATAGCTGTGTAATTCTGTGTTAGAGAAATATGGTACCGATGTGTAAAGTTGTATAAGCAAATACCATATTAGCTAGGGCTCCTTGTGCTTGCCAAACACATGGTACACAAAGTAAGCATGTACCCCCGTGAGGATTAATGAATAATACCCTCAGGTGTTACAGATTACAGCATTGGAATGAAATGTGTCACGGAAAACCTTTGTATCATTGTACTTCATATATCTTTAAAAATAAATGATTTAAGTGCAAAATTAATCACTTAAATACGTGTCCTGTAGCGCTAAATGTGCGTCTTGCTGTAAGATAATCTCTGTGGAAGTGTCGTAGTTATTGTCCTCCGAAAGCTAAGTTCTGCAGAAGCCAATGTACTTACCTCATGATAAACAAAAGTGAAATGCTTTGCGTATAGATATCTTAGTTATTACGCTTATTGCTGTGATGAAGAAATTACTGTGCTGTAACGTATTGTTGTGCTACGGAAAAGGCAGTCTCATTGTAGCTATACCACAAAAGTTACTACTAAAACATGTTTTACTTTCCAAAAGAATTCAGAAAAACTGCGCAGATATAAAACAGATACACCGCAAAAGCAACATTGTAAATTGTCACTCATTAGTAGCGTCGTGATAAAAATCGTGTAGCTGTCACATAAACTAACCACTGTGTCATCTGGTATCTCACAGAAAGTACTTTAAATGCAGAATGTATTTTGAAGTAAACCAAAATGTTGCATTAAAATCTCATTAGCAGTACTGGTAAATGTTCTAAGTATGTAAGCCTTATAGTCGTTACATAATCGTGCAACTAACAAGCAAGAATGTACACACACAATAACACTGTGACGTCTGTTCAGTATAACAATGCATTCGTAATTTCTGTTTAAATAAGTTCTCTTGGTTCTTGATTGGATATTTAACTTCAAACATTGTTGTATGTTAACAGATTCTAAGTCTGACAAAGCATACTAGCAATGTAAAGTGAAAAGTTATATGGCAAAGACAAAGTTAAAAAGCAGATTATCTTTCAATAAACGGTTTTACATGTGAAATGTGGTGTAAACCTTTACTCTTCCTAGTACGCAGAGTTTCAACTGAAAAGCAATTGTCATGTTTTATACGTCGTTAAGGAATGTTAAATCTTTTCTCAAGGTTAGCGTCTGTGTTATTTTTCTCTGAGCCAGCCGGCGCAGGTGGCTGCCTGCTGTGCGAGTCATTGTCTGTTCCTTTGTTGGCGCGCGTCGTTATTGGGATTAGGAGACCTAGCTTCTACAAATTCACGTTGTCGAAAGTGCCCTGCTCTGTTTGAATCCCGCCAGTTCTGATGAAATTCAGGTCTGTCGTTATGATTATCTCGTCTATCGTCATGTCAGTAGATTTCATAATTTCTTTCTTGTCGGTCATGTGGTGGAGAATTTCTTCCTGAATCGTAACTGCGCGCTGAACTGTTGCGTCTGATAGTATTCTGTCTCCCTTGATAAAAATAGTTCTGGTTACCATATTGTCTGTTTCTATGATTGTCTCTGTCATATTCACTACTACGGAAATGCGATCTTTCTCTGTAACTGTTATTACTCTGCCAGTGGTTGTCATATGGGTGGTGTCTGTTTGGGTCACGATTTGCGTTGTAAGAATAGCCTTGTCGTGTCCAGTTATTGTTTCTGTCGTCACGGAATTGTGACGTATGTGACCTGTAGTGATTATTTTCCTGTTTTCGCATCCGGCGACTGTCTGTGTCAATTTCTAATTCTTGTAAGAGTCCTTGAAAAGCTTCAATGTCGTCTTTGCAACGTCCTGCCAAAATAATATGTCGTAAATGTTCAGGCAATTTGATTAAGCAAATGCGGATGAGTTCTGAGGGGCTGTATGGGTTTGACAGGTACTGATTCTTGTGCAACATGTCTTCAAAATATTTGACAAGACTGGAAAATTCAGATTGTTCAAAGTGTTTCATCATCATGAAGCTATGTTTTACTCGGTTTTGTGTAGCTTGAGACCAATACGCTGAGAGGAAGGCATGATAAAATTCTCCTTCACTGTGACAATCATGAATGACCGATCGCATTCTTACAGCTGGTTCATTCTCCAAGCAGCCACACATAAATTCTAACCTGTGCTCCAATGAGCAGTTGGGAGGAAAACAATGAGAGAATTGATGGAGCCACGCTTGTGGATGAATGTCGTTGGCAGAATTCTTAAACGTTTTGAATTTATGTGTAGTAATGAACAGCTTATAGCAAAAATCATCGTGTCAGCGAGTAGCATATCGGTCATTGTTACATCGTGTCGGTGGTTCCATCTCGAAATCGAATGCACCTTGCCAATTTCTTTCATAATTTCCGAAGTGTCCTGTGTTATTATTTTGTGGTTGTTCCGTATTTCTATGTCCCTCTTCCCGTACTGGAGCGCGAGTGTCCTCTGAAATACGTAATTCTTGTATTACCTGCGTCAACTGATCTTGTACTTCCCGGATTTCTCTTTTGTACTGTGTATTGATTTGATGTTGATTTTGTTTGAATTTTCTAATTTGTTCATACTCTTCTATGTCAGTGAAGGCTACAGGTCTTGTGTCATTCAGATCATCATCTACCTTTGTAGATAAGTTAGTGACCTGATCCGAAAGTTCGGCTACTTTCTCCGATAGTGAACACATTTCCTCAGTGTGTTTTTCTGAACCAAGTTTCAGAGTGTCCATTTGTGTTGAAATCGAATCTACTGTGTCCTTCAAGATTTCCTGAGTTTTTGCAAGTTGCGTAACCGAATCGGTAGATGCAACTGAGTCAATTTTAGCCCACATGGTCTCATGATTTTCATGAACAATGGTTTGCAGTTCTTTTATGGCTGCTTCGTGATTCTGTAATGCATTTTCATGCCGCGAAAAAATAGGTTGAAAATGCTCACAAATTTGTGTTTTTACGTCATTACAGACTTTTTGACATTTCGATTCAATGTTATGTAACTCAGTAGTTAAATCTTCACGTGTGATTCTTGAGTTTCTCCCGGCGTATTTGATAATCAAAATATCCACGGGTATGCTGCCGGTCTATAGTGTCCAACGGGCACAATATTTCGGCGATCAAACATGTCGCCATCATCAGGTGAACTGACGGACTGAGCTCCTGTGAACGTGCCGGCACGGAGATCCGTACGCTATGGCTGCTCAGAGGGAACTGGGTTTGGTCGCGGCGGCGGCCGATTTAAATACCCTCCGCCCGCGGCGCGCTCCCTGCACCGTCCGCGCCCAGCGCCACGGTCGCGCGGTGGAACAGATTGCGACGGCGTCTGAGATGACGTCGGTGTGATGGCTCTGTCCGCCGTGGTCGTCACAACTATACGTCTGCTCGATTTACTCTTGATTAACCCGATCGCTGGTTCCCAAGCCTTGCTAAGATTATAGCCCCAGTCACGGTTTATGAGGTCGTCATTGGTGCGAATTTCGATGGCCTCTCTAACAACGCTGTCCCAGTATCTCGACGTCTGTACCAGAATCCTCGTGCGGTCATACTCCATGGCGTGATTTTCCGACAAACAATGTTCAGCGGCCGCCGACTTGCTCGGATACATCAGTCGAGTGTGCCTCTGGTGTTCACGGCATCGATCCTCGACGGTACGCATCGTCTGACCAATATACGACTTGCCACATTGACATGGAATCTGGTACACGCCGGCCTTCCTCAAACCGAGGTCATCTTTGGCGCTCTCCACCAGTGCACGAGTTTTATTTGGAGGACAAAACACAGTTCCGACGCGGTGTTTCTTCAGAATGCAGCCATAGCGTACGGATCTCCGTGCCGGCACGTTCACAGGAGCTCAGTCCGTCAGTTCACCTGATGATGGCGACATGTTTGATCGCCGAAATATTGTGCCCGTTGGACACTATAGACCTGAAGCATACCCGTGGATATTTTGAAATCTTCACGTGTTTGTTCAAGAGTTTGTTCCAATGAGTCTAACTTTTGAAGCTGTTGCTGTGTTTGACTATGATTTTGTTCCATCGTGTCTAACTTTTGAAGCTTTTGTTCCATTGTGTCTAACTTTTGAAGATTTTGTTCCATTGTGTCTAATTTTTGTAGCCTTTGTCCCATTTGTTGCATTACCTGTAATAACAATGCACTGGTGCCTGAAACATGTTCCTCAGTGCTTTTCGGCAGTGAAGTTCCACCGGCAACATTCACATTTTGACAAGCAGAAAATGTTTCTTGACTCATTTGAGAAAACGGTGAGAACCCAAAACCTGAGTCTACAGTATTTGCAATATTGTGTTCTGTCATTACCGATTCCTGAGGCGAGCTGTTGCCGACCGATCGATCGATAATGCTTCCCTGTTCACTACCTGTTTCACTGTCTACACCATTATTCGACACCTGCTCCATTTCCCTATGCACAGTTACCAAATTACTACTTTGAATGTCTGTTAATTCATTGCACAGCGGTGCTAGTAAGCTACACTCGTCGTCACTATTATTTCTCAGGTTACTTTGGAGCCTAGTGTTACGTTTTTCACACGCCATTATTGTCACAATATTTCACACGATAACACAGAAAAGCACAATTTGAAGAGCAAAAATAAGAGAACACATAAACATAGCACTGAAAATAATATGTAGTTAGTTGCAAGCGCAGCTGCGAAATACTTGGTGCAAATCTACATGCATACCACAACTGTTTTACTGTACAACAATGAAAGGCTGCAACTATAAAGGAGATTCTCTCTACAATTACGTGCTAGCAATAAATAATAGCTACATTAATTACACAAACTACAAGAAAAAAATCAGAAGATTCCAGTGAAGTATCCTCGGCTAAGGGTCGACATATGAAACGTCCCCTTAGAACAATTTATACAAGACTGAGCTTAACCTGACACACAATATTTTTAGCGCAACGCAGTCTGGCTTTCAGAAATCCCTACAAAAGAATGGCCCTGACTAACATTAACCTATGCGTTTCACAAATCGCTTACCTCACAAAAATCTTGGTTACTCGAACTACTGCAATACAGCAAGCGCCACTACTGCCAGCTAAATAAAAGATTCAAACTATGGAAGGCACTAACTACTGAGAGGGATAGTTAGCAAATGAAAGATATTAATAGAGAACAAACAATGTATTTACCTTAATATCATCATATATATATATATATATATATATATATATATATATATATATATATATATATATATATATAGCAGTTCATGACAAATTTCAAAACTCCGCCATCTCTCTCCCCACATCCACAACTGCTGGCGGCTCACCTCCAACTGCGCAATGCTACGCGCTGTTCACAGCCAGTGATTTTTATACAGAGCGCTATGTGGCGTTACCAATAAGAAAACCTATACAGCCTACTTACACCTTGTAATATATTTGCTTTGATGTCCGTATTACAGTCTTTAATATTTTGCAATATTTCTTGTAATGTGCTATAGCATCAGCATTGGAACTGTTTCGGATTGACAGATACAATTTTCTTTTTGTTTTACAACGTAACAAATGCTTTGGATGTCTTTCGTGCCACAGCTGGAAAGTAGAAGTTCTGTGAAGATGTGAATATTGCTTTTGTTGAATGTAATATGCAATAAACATGTGCCATTATCAATAATACGAAAACAATTATTATTTCAAAACCATCGATAGTTAATTTCTGGACACCCTGTACATTAAATGTCGACAATGTGGGCAACTGTTCTTAATATAGTCTCCGTCTTTTGTAAAAGGACATGAATTCATGCACCGTGAAGATCACTGCCTCTTTCCATCACCCACTGAAGCTTGTAATATATAGTATTACGACTTTTCATGATTTGGTTTCTTTAATGGCCGGAAAAGACGCTACTCCGATATCTGGCTCTACGTGGATAAGGCAAGGTAGGCCGCGGCGTTCGGCTGCAGCGTCTGTGCAGTGGCAATTTCGCCCTCTAATTGCGTTCGCAACCCCCACGGAACGCTCAAAAGCGACCTCGAGCGTTTCACTGACATCAATCGGGATTTCACATTCACATTCATGAAGTCTGTAGCAGCCTATTGCGTAAGGCTCAAGTCACTGTCTGCCACTTTATCATACACTGAAGTTCTGTCAAATTATAACAGGATACACTGATATTTCTAAATAGTCTATGGAATAGTTAAAACAGCGGCGCCAAAGTCATATAATCTGTGTCATTACAAAATCTGACGGATAAAAATTACGAAGCGTAACTGCCATTTAATCATTCACAGGAACTGGTTAGAAACTCATTCTGCGTTTCATAAATATATACTGGAGATTAGATGTTAGTATGGGACGCATCTGAAGTGGCTGGGACTAGTAGAAACTAATTCACTTTCGAGCGATACAATGAACACAATGTCTCTCTCTCTCTCTCTCTCTCTCTCTTAAATGTTGGAAGGACAGGCAGAAAACAATAACAAACTTATATAGCAAATAATTAATACCGACGTTAACCCCTGGTATCTTTGTCATTAATAATTTGTACACGTTTAACTGTATTTGTAGTGCTTGCAGCAGTTGACTTTATAACTTACCTATTCGCTACGCCGTATGTATATTTCACGGTATTGCGACGCGTGTTCCCAGTGTTTGGCTCTTAGTGGAAACAAGGCATAAAATTCAAAGATCATTGCTTACCGAAAGAATATAGTTACATCCTGGTCACTAAGGCACGAGTGTGTGATACTACCTACAAAAACGACCGAAATGTAAAAATGGTAATAAATTAAAGTTTCACTGTACTTCGCTGTGATTTAGCATGCCAGAAAATGGTTTGAATGAATTTAGGTGTCAGAATAAAACGGTCGCCATCTCCAAAAACAAGAAAAATTAGTTTTGGAAAATAATTGTAATGACTTGAACTCACCTAAAAATCGCGTGGGAAAGAAAAAGCAGCAATGGCACAAAATGCACACACGCTAACTTACATGTAAAAGACACGTGTGACAAGAACACAAAAGGTGGTAAGTTGGAATTCAATGATTTCAATTACCTTTACGATCACTAATAATAAGCAATGGTTAGTCACACTTTATGGAAACTATACTGTGTTACTTAACTCAGTATAACGCTATCTTTTTGAAAAAATACCTAAACATAACAAAAATTGTTTATCGTTCTTCATTTAATACTTGGCAAATGATTGCGTCTCAGATTAATTTCGTAATAACTGTCATTCAGGCAACAACTGTTTTCGGGTACTAGCGTTACGTAGACGTACACGCATGACATCAATTACAAAATACAACATAAAATTCTAAAAGTACTTTGGTTACAAGAAAACCAGCTTGCTTTCGCTACAGAACCGTTATAATTCCTACTGCTTTCGAACACAATAAGTACGTGATCGAAAATCAGCTGTAAGTTTAATTAAATTTTATTTCTTTTGACCATTTCTTTCGCTTGCGTCTTTCTCGGAATTCATGGTGAAAAGACAGGACCCTTTTGACGGTTAACTACTGGGATGAATGTAGTTACACTAGACAAATTTTGTTCTTTGACGAATCATAGTGCCAATTATCAGATACATTACTGGCAACAGGCTCTCTTGATTAGCGAGCAGCTTGAATAAATTTGGGCCACACAAAATTCTTCATTATTTCCAAAATCTTTTTGCGACCATATACTATTTCCACTTACTTGCCTGGCCACGTATAATATTTTCGACGCAAATCACTCTGGCATCTGCGCGCCAACACATACGTCGGTTCCACACCACGGATACTTCGCAGCTACTTCTCTGCCCTCATCTCTACGACTGCACGCACTCGCACCACAGTGTTATTGTAGCTCTGAAACGAGACGGTGGTCTACTTGCGCATGTTAAGGAAATTTCTGCTCTCCGGTTCTTGTCTCTCAAATGTTTCAGCAAATACGCTAGAGCTTATGTTACTCAAACAGCAGTTAATACTGTATGTTACATTTCTTCTTTGCTGCGCAGAGCGAGTCGTTAGGAAAAGACTCTCTGGTGTGTATTCCCCTGTAACAGTTCTTTTTTCCGTTGTTTCAGAGCCGATGTAGAGTATAAGCTGTTAAGAACCGTATTTATAAAGTATTTTACTTAGATGATTACTCCTTACAGCTTTTTTCATGAGTATAAACATTATCGGTTTGGCTTAGGTTAGTCATCTTATGAGGTATTACATCCCTTTAGGAACATAGTTTGTGACGTTTGCCTAAAATTATTTGCTGTTTGTATTTCACACACAAGTGCAAGAAACACAGATAAAGACTAGCAGAAGCCTCCCGTATCCAAACAAGAGTTATTTTAATCGCGGGTAAGAAAATATCCTAGGCAGAAGGTTTAGTTCGAACTTACTTAATATTCCTCTATGTCTGTCTACGTTTCAAGTTGGTTCGGTAGACGCATTACCTACTTTAGCAGTGCCACACACGTTCTTTCAGTCGCAGTTCAGATATACCATTTGATTCAAAAAGTGTGGCATTCATCTGACTGTTAGTTTCTAAAAGATTGTTTTACAGATGTGTTTACCCACTCTCGTAACTTTTGATGCTGTATCTAAGGACTTTGCTGTATTGAGTGAATACGCCACAGGGCACACTATTCAGCAATTTCACTTTTTTTACAGCGCTCCAATCTAGATTAGTAGACAACACATATTTGTTGATCTCTTTTACATCACTGTATTTTATTAAAGAATATTTTTATATAATTTCAACTTTTGGTCTAAATGAAAGACTACCTACGAGCTTTCGAACCACGATCGCAGTATCCTTCCGCCTTCGGTTCTTGTAGTTTATATAACCTAGAACATCAACGTTTAGAAATTGGCTTCATTTTATGTGCTCCGAGCTGTAGGGAAGACTATATTGTTTTTAATTTCAATTTTGAATGCTTCTTTACAGCTCCCTTACCAGAATGAGTTTCTCAACAAAGCTCCAATGTTGACATAAATACGAGCCGTGTTTTGTAAGTAAGTACCGTTTTGAAATTAAAAAAAGACGTCGTATCTCAATAATTTTATTTTTACATGAAAGCCTGTACCTTAATCTACGCACTGACGATATTTGTAAGGGATTCGTGATCCCACAAGCATAGATGCTGGTACCCGACACCCAGGTCGATAGTAGAAAGGAGTCGACTGTCGAGCGCTGCAGTAGGCAGTGAGACGATTGTCAAGTGCGGAGTAGTATGGGAGAGTGACGAGTGGGCGGTAGTGTTGGAGAGAAAGCAAGAATGGTGGTCGAGTAAGTTGTAAACGGTAAAATTCACCGGAGTATGACGCGTGAGCACGTCCCCCTGATCGTCGTGGGGTTGACCCTCACTAATACCGATTCGCGAGTGATATGAAACAGAAAGTGACAAGTGCCGAATTACGTGTTTCTACATCTACATCCATACTCCGCAAGCCACTTGACGGTGTGTGGCGGAGGGTACCCTGAGTACCTCTGTCGGTTCTCCCTTCTATTCCAGTCTCGTATTGTTCGTGGAAAGAAGGATTGTCGGTATGCTTCTGTGTGGACTCTAATCTCTCTGATTTTATCCTCATGGTCTCTTCGCGAGATATACGTAGGAGGGAGCAATATACTGCTTGACTCTTCGGTGAAGGTATTTTTCTTACTTGTCACTTCTTCTTCCGTGTGTTTTTGCTTTTAGGAAGCTTTAATTGTCGAGTGCTATTAATAGTGTTCCATAGATTTCGTGTTTGTTTTGAATACAGTCAGAGAGTCAACCGTGTCGGCCAGCAACAACCATGGGTTGCAGTGAGGATTGTTGTGAATGTTAACCATCAGCATTGCGTGTGACGAAATACTGAAAATCAGCAATCAGTAAAAAGATATAACCGTAATTAGACATGTAAGGCGAAGATAGTAACTGCCTCAGAATTCGTGTGTTCGTAGAACATACAATACAGTTTGTACATCGCAACCTTTGTGGTCCTTAATAATAGACAAACTTTCGATCATTCCACTCTTCAGTTGCAAAACAGCCGCACTCGGTTGAAATACCCCCGAAACCACAGCAGAAAAACCGATAGCCTTTCATCCATTAAGCACACGGTCATATAATCATAATAATTAACTGTTTGGCGGATTCAGTAAATTACACAAAATCCAGTAAAGGAATTAAACGGGGGTGTTCCATCTTGGCTCCCGTGAAAAGGACAATTGCAATCTTCGGATCTGAATAATGGTTTATTGACCTCAATTTTTTGATTCAGTGGAAAGACATTTGCAATTATCGGACGATAGTTAGTGCAAGAATGATTCGGTATTGTCGTTACCGTGACTAAAATTAGTGTGTTTCAACTAGAAATAGTGTAATGTAACGTATTTATGGTGAAATTAGAAATCGCCGGAACGAAGTACATTATTTAGACAATACAGTGCAAAATTGACTGAGGAACAGTAAACAATTTTTTTTTACAAGTTCAAGTGACAAAAGCAGTGTTAATGAACAATGTATTGAAGTATGGACAGGAAAACATGCATGAATTGCTGTAAAATTCATACTGTAAGAAGAGGCGCGTTTGTGCATAATCGCGAGTGAACCAGCAAAAATTCCGTTACGGAAGTATCATGAACATGTTTTCAAGTGACTTTGTACCTGAAATTATCTTTTGAACGGTGTAAATCGCTCGATTTGATGTGGACCCATAAACTGTTACCGCATTTGCGAGTGTTGAGTTGACTGGCGTAATTGTTGGATGACGTCACCCAGACTCCGTGAGCGGCTAACCAAAGCATCTGAAACAGTGAAGACGTTCCACACGCCGCGACAGCAAGGTTTTGGATAGTGGAGATGTACCACACTGACCGCTGGCTACAGCGGAGCCAAGTGGTTGAAGTGGAAACAACGACGACGCGGAGTTTGACATCTAGTGGCGAACCCTCGAAGTATACGACGTATGCGCCACCTACCCGCAGATCAACGAAATACGTGACCGCAGTTCCATCCCGTCGCCAACCACCGAACTACGAGACTGCGTCAGCGCGATTCGCCGCGAGCTTCGCTTTGCACACAGCACTACACACCAGCTACAGAAACGCATCGCCTGACAGCCGCCGCGGCGGAGGAGCCAACACCAACACGACTAGCAGCGCGACTTCCAACGTCAAAACATCGCATAAGAACAGTATTTTTTAACATTTTTTTGCAAATTTGCTCTGAAGCCTGGTATGCCAATATGCATGCGTTTTCGTGCTGTACAGCACAGAATAGTGTCTCATTTGCATTATTTATTGTAAACTACATATTTATATGTCTTCTAAGTTGTGTGTATATTACTTTGAGAGTTTGTGTATAAATGCAGTCATTGATGATTGATCTGGGTAGATTTCTGTAATTTATGGTGTTCAATGGAGAGGTCTATTTTGCCAGTCTGGGTTAACCTAATACAGTGAAGGATTATTTCGTTATTAGCTAATTAGTGAGTGTTTGGGTTACTAGGAGGTTATTTTTTTTATTTTCTTGTCTGTGCATAGTGAATAGTTGAGAATAGATCCCAAATTGAAAGGAAAGGTTGTGGAGGAGGTAGTTAGAAAAATGGAGATAGGGCAAGAGGACAAGGATGAGTCAGGAATTGGTAGTAGTGGAATGTCAATGAACAGCCCAAAGGGTCATTCAACTGGTTACCCAGAGACACCAGTAAAACCTACTGGAAAAGAATTGAGTCTAGAGGTTGGAGAAACGCAGTTAACAATATTTAAGATGCTCCAAGAAATCATGAAAGAAAACAAAGAAACCAAGAAAAGTATAGCAGAGATGTTCCAAGAAAACGAAGAAAGCTTAAAGAAAGGACTGCAGGAATTCCAGGAACAGATGGGAATAACTCTTCAGGAGAGAGATGACAAGCTTCAGGTGAAGGTAGATCGACTCCGAGAAGAGATGAACGACATGAGAGTAGAGATAATTGGAAAAGCTGAGGGAGATGTCAAGGACGTCAAAACTGAACTGGAAGGGAGAATTCAAGATATTGAAACACACCAAAACCAGCGGATTAAGGACGTGGTATAAATACAACAGCAGTGCCAAGTCAATATTGGTAAATTGGGAAATAGGCAAGTGAAATTGGAGGAGGCTGTGGAACATATAGTCACAAATGAGATCAAACAGCTGCAGGAGGGAGTCCAACAGCTAGAAACTAAAACCGAAGAGATTGATAGGAAGATAAATAGTGCCACCTTAACAGTAGGGGAGGGCAAGCACATTACATTGGTAAGTGCTGGTAATAGGTATGCCCAGGCCCACATGGAGCGAAAATATAAACCCAAATGGGCATTGCATCCAATGACATTTACTAAGTGGTTATGAGGTGTTTTCCCAGCACACTTACAAGATGCAGATAAAACTCAGTTCGCAATAGGCAATGGAAGGTGAAGCTTTCACCTGGGGAGTTAGGAAGAAAGGAGAAGTTGCCAGCTACAGTCAATTTGAGGAAGAATTTTAAAAGAAATACTGCTCAAAAGGTCACCAATGTGCAACACTTGAAGATTTACTGCATCGCAAAGTCCCACAAAATCTGGAGAGGCTCCTTGAGAGAATTTACCGAGCATCTATGGGAGTTGAATAAAATATTGGAGCAGCCATTGAATGACGACATAACGATGTCAGCAATTAAAAGGAGGTTAAGTCATAGGATGCAAGAAAATTTATCTGGAAGCCTGATTAAAGATAAAGATATTTTAATGGAAGAATTGGAGCAATTAGAAACTGTTTATGCACAGGAAAACAATCAGATACGTGATCAGAACCCAGATGGAAATACTTACCATCAAAGTCATTTTAATGGCCCACCAAATTACAGAGGTAGAGGTGGGGGTAATGGACATAGGAACCATGGCAGTGGTCGACAGTTTCACCACAATCATGGGAGAGATGATGATGTTAATGATAGGAATTATGAGCGGGGAGTAGATGGACGAAGGTATCATGAGGTACGAATTGAAGAAATAAGAGAGGTGTAGGAAGCCAGCAACTCTTTTGCTGGTACACTAAGTGGCGACTGGTACACTCCCAGCTGGGTGAGACTTTATTTCTTATTTCAAGTTTCACTCCTCTTCCATCTTTCTCCATCCTTAGGTCAAGAAACTTAGTATGTAATAGTTAGGATTGGTAGTGCTCATCCAAGTAATTCAGTCAGGACCAGGTAGCAGATTTATAGTTGACTTAAAATAAGGATAAGTAGTTACTGTTGATGTAGGATGTGAGGTGTCAGAGAATCAATAAGTTAAAAATCAGTTTAGTGTCAGTACATTACAAAATTAGTAGTGCCAGAAGTAATAAAATGACAACCAGATCAGAAATTTAATGTTTATAAAATGTGGTGGGAAGCTAATTGGTCAAACTAAGTTTGTGTAATCTTACAGAGTTGTTTTATGAGGCATAAAATTGTCAATCAATTGTAAGAGAATTGAAGTAATGTATCAACTTGTAAGTAGATGAACATATAAAGAAACAAATATATGAGGAGATAGTTGTTCGAATAAATGATGTGAAATATGATGAACGGAGAGGCCAAGGAGCCTGGAGTAGTATTTTTATGTAGTTATTGCAGCGAATATGGAGGGTTGATGTAGTTTGAAGATGTATATTTATGTGCAGTTGAAGTTGCTGTTAAGTTGAGGGAGTTATGTATAATGAAATGTATGGAGTATGAGATGTTTGAAGTATTTAAGTATGTCATTTAGCACATGAGCAACATCTGTTTGCAAGTTATTTGTAGATATACATGTTGATCTGAGGTATGCTGATAAAACAGAAAGTGTACTTACGAGTAATTAGTAATTCATGTATCCAATTAGCTATCAGAGTCAATTATGGTTATACCTAGGTCAAGCTTTAGAAGCAGAATTGTGGCACTGTGTATGAATAATAAATATCCATATAGGAGACTTGAATTAAAGTCAATATAACAAGAAATATTGTGCCTCTCATCTAAGCTTTAGTGATAACAGTTCACATGTGGCAGTAATGTTTGGCAAAATGAAATGATCAGTAGTTTAAAATTTTTCATTGGATGACCACATTAGATATAGTGATTCAAATAGTTATGTAAGACATATTTAGTGGTATGATGGAGCATTTAATATTATTGAATCTGTAGAGGTATGGGGAATTGTAAAATAATTGCATAAGTCAAGGTGTAAATGCTATATTTTGTTTTGATATTCAATTTTGCTTGTGTTAAAGACTCAAATGAATAAGTTGTGAATTCCTTCCTTAACTTTGATGTGTTTTATCCAAGTGAGTTATAAGTTAGAGTGATAGTAGTATGGATGGCAGGAACCCCGCTGAAAGGACAGCATACCAAAGGGGTAGTTGGCATTCAACTAGTTTGTTTTCTTGTCTTTGCTGTAGCTAGTTATAAAAGATTAACCAGTAATGAATATGTAGTTAATGGCCCAGACAAACCTTTGAAAGTGACGATTTTTGGTAATTGAATGTAAGATAAGTTTATAAAAATATTTACCATGCTATGTTAATTAAGATATATTGATATTGTATAATGTTTCTGTAGGGGCAGTTTGCTACCGGAGTCAGTAGGGTATTCTTTGTGATACGATGTAATTTTCAGTATATGTGAACCAGAACCTACGTTCCTCATTTTCATTTATATGCTATGTGATAATTTTTCCTATTATTCTTTTTGCGGCCTGTGGCTACAAAGAAGAATTTTAGGGCGGGGATGTAAGGGATCCGTGATCCCACAAGCATAGATGCTGGTACCTGAGACCCAAGTCGATAGTAGACAGGAGTCGATTGTCGAGCGCTGCAGTAGGCAGTGAGACGAGTGCCGAGTGTGGAGTAGTATGGTAGAGTGACGAGTGAGCGGTAGTGTTGGAGAGACAAGCAAGAATGGTGGTCGAGTAAGTTGTAAACGGTAAAATTCACCGGAGTATGACAAGTGAGCACATCCCCCTGATCGTCGTGGGGTTAACTCTCACTAATACCGATATGAAACAGAAAGTGACAAGTGCCGGATTACGTGTTTCGCGTCAACCACGTCAGGCAGTAACAACCATGGATTGCAGTGAGAATTGTTGTGAATGTTAACCACCAGCATTTTGTGTGACGAAGTACTCAAAATCAGCACTCAATAAAAGGATATAACCGTAATTAAACGTGTAAGGCGAAGGTAGCAACTGCCTCAGAATTTGTGTGTTCGTAGAAAATACAATACAGTTTGTACATCGCAACCTTTGTGGTCCTTAATAATAGACAAACTTTGAATCATTCCACTATTCAGTTGCAAAACAGCCGCACTCGGTTGAAATACCCCCGAAACCACAGCAGAAAAACCGATAGCCTTTCATCCATTAAGCACACTGTCATATAATCATAATAATTAACTGTTTGGCGGCTTCAGTAAATTGCACAAAATCCAGTAAAGGAATTAAACGGGTGTGTTTCATATTACAGTCTGATTCTTCCTTGTTTACATTGTGTAGTGCGTGTTTAAGATGCCTCCGATAATCGTGAGTCCCGCCGACTGTGAAGTATGGGCTGTTATAAGATTTCTTAGTGCTAAAGGCCTAAAAGCGATCAATATTCATCGTGAGATCTCTGCAGTTTACGGAGAAAACATTATTAGTGGTGGAATGGTAAGAATGTGGGTGAGAGCATTTAAAGATGGCCGCACAAATGTTCATGATGAACAACAGAGTGGCCGTCCTTCGGTCGTTAATGAAAGTTTGGTGCAGGAAATGGACAGTAAGGTGAGATAACAGACGCTTTACGATTTCCTCCTTGCGGGATGACTTTCCTAACGTTTCTCGTAGTGTTTTGTATGGCATTGTGACCGAGCACTTGAATTACCGAAAATTGTGCGCACGTTGGGTACCGAAAATGTTGACGGATGTGCACAAAACCAAACGTTTAGACAGAGCATTGACTTTCCTTGAGCGGTACCACAACGACGGTGATGATTTCTTAAGCCAAATTGTTATGGGCGATGAAACATGGGTGGCCTACATCACACCAGAATCAAAGCAACAGTCCATGGAAGTTGAGCAAGGGCATCCGTACAGCCCCAATCTTGCGCCCAGTGACTACCATCTGTTCCTGCACTTGAAGAAATACCTGGGCGGTGAGCATCTTCAAGACGATGACGAAGTCAAAACAGTGGTGATGCAGTGGTTAACAAGTCAGGCGGCAGACTTCTGTGAGGAGGGTATTCAAAAACTGGAACAACGTTATGACAAGTGTCTCAGTATTGACGGAAATTATGTAGAAAAGTAGTTTAAGTTACAGGCTTTCATGTAAAAATAAAATTATTGAGATATCTCAGCACGTCTTTTTTTATTTCAAAACGATACTTACTTAAAAAACACGCCTCGTATTTTGACAGAAACGTTAGCATGCTCCACACGTTTCCTTTCCAAAAAACGCCTTAGTAACTGTGTTCTTACATGTTATTGAAGTCCTTCGTTTTGAACAATCGACAGGTGAATTCCAGATTACGATAACTCTCAGTAACTGAAAACAAATCGTCCTGTTGTCCATTGTACTATCTCCAGAAAAATGCTACACTTGTCTCTGGAAGCGTTACAAAGGACAGTGCTTCCAGACTATTCTGTGCTGGAAAGTAGCTGACCGAAAATATTGAAAAATTGTATGAAAGTACGTGCTTCCATAGTATCGTATGGCGTAGTAGAGTGGTTCAGTGTCCTGTCTGGTCATCCGAAGATACTTTTCATGGTTTTTCTAAACCACCCTGTCTTAGGACTGTGTTTAGCCAGCGAATAAAACCACAGCCTACCATGTTCTCCCTTATCCTCGTCTGAACCTCTGCACCGTCTCTATTCGTTGCTGCATCTGTGGTAAACAAAACGTCACACATTCTTCGTTTTGGTATTTGCTTCTCACGGAAGTGCACATCAGACGCTGAATGGAGCTACTTTATTTCGTAGAGTGGCCTGGCTTGAATGTCACTTGATGAAGCATTTTTTCATTTTTAAACCATCTTTTCAACACCGTTGTTAACAAACCTCAAAGAGGCATTCAACGATGGACGTCAAGTTAGAGATACCTATGCACGTCCTGACATCAGATTAATCCAGCGGCACAGACACGGCGGTCTGTCTGCCACAGCCACATGGCGCCGGATTCATTTCAGTGCCACTGCCGTCACTCCATGTCTGGTAATGCTCTTTGGAGGCACAAATGATGTGGCTTTCTTTGCTGAGAGTAAACATATTGAATAAAATTCATGATACCTTAAGACATTCCAGTGATACAGGTGTAAAGTGTCAGCAAAATCCAACACCTTCCATGAAAACCATGACATGATTAGCAAATCCAGTAGTATGTCACATAGCTCCGAATAAATCGTGACATTAAATTAACCAAAGTAATACGAGTAACGAGTGAGCAAATGGAATACCACAGACTAACAAAAGAATGCCTAAATGCATGTCATACCTTCCCACCGTAAGACAGACGCAGTTCCGAGGGGAGAAACGAGAACAGAAGCTGAGAGCAGAACCGTGTTTAGTTAGAAGGCCCTACGATAAGGGACGGACACCCACGTACCAGCTAACCGTTAGGACCACCCCCCCAGCCCCTGTTAAAAGCTAGAGCCGTAGCGTGAGACTTTTTCGCGTCTCTGTTACGTCAGGACCACCCCCCAGCCCATGTTCAAAGCTAGAGCCCTCCAGAAGAACAGTATAAATCTTACGATAACACAAAAAGGGCCACCCCAGCCGCATGTTTTAGCATGAGACTTTTTCGCATCTCTGTTACGTTAGGACCACCCCCAGCCCATGTTAAAAGATAGAGCCCTCCAGAAGAACAGTATAGATCTTATGATAACTCTAAAGGACCACACCAGCTGCAAGTTTTAGCGTGAGACTTTTTCGCGTCTCTGTTACGTTGCAAACTTTAAAAACATTGCCCCACCACGAAAAGTATAATGTTTCTCAATGGATAGACAGAATTTTTGTAGGTGGAGCTTAAGGTTAACATTGAGACCCTGATTGGTCAGATGAAAACACAGCCAGATAGTTTCTTTAAACCAACTTCGATAAATTGTAGTAAGGAGAAGTTAGGGGAGAGTTGCTTCCGAGACGATGAGGTGAGCGGAGCTGCGCCAGCCGCCGCCACCTGACGAATACCGACAAGGTAATGAACGCACGCGATGCCGCATTTTTGAGCGCATAAGGCTTCACTCAGAACTGCAGAAGTCTCATCTGTTACATCGTCAATTGAAGCTCATGGTATTCACATTTGCTACGTAAGTTAAAATCTGAAACGTGATGATTTTTTCTGTTATATAATTATTGAGAAGCCACATCAGCCACTGTAATTTACGACAAGTTAGATAAGTAATTAAAGATAATTGAGGATCACTGTAGACCATTTTGATAGTTTTCTCTTTTGTGAAACTTAATTTAAACCTAGATTATAGATGTGATATGATATAGGTCATCCTTCGATCCATTGTAGAACTTGGAAACCCATTCAGGGAATATTCGTTCACATTTTTGTTGAATGAAGTTGGTTTTTACCATCCTGTATTAAAACATGTCCTCTTATCAATAGTGCAATTTATAAACAATGTTTTGCGACTAGAATAAAATTTCCAATGGTAAACTTAACTGCTTTTTCGACTTTATTTTACCAGCTAACTAAAAATAGGAAAGCCTTGAAGCCCTTCCACTAAATTTAGTTAGTATTAAGATTCTTTTACGGGGAGTGCAGTGGAGCTGACGCTGAAATCATTAAGTATTTGGTTATATCATCGCTAGTCTCACTGAACTCTTCTGAATTCTACATGTCATGTGTGGTCTGGCGTCTCCTTACCAGCAACAGGTCCCAGGTTCAAACTAGCAATTCCCCAAAAAACAGGCTCAGAGCGTCGTTGCGCGAAAGTGGTAGGGAGACACGATATAGAACAAACAGACACCACGTAGAATGTTACACAGGTAGTCTTTGGAAGCTGTGTAACTGTCAATATAACATTTCGTTTCCCTCTTTAATTTCCTTAAATTTGCCTTACCTTTCTACTGATTTTCAGTTATATCTTGCAGCATCACAAAGAGCTTTGTCACTGTATATCGCTAACAGTCTCAGGTAAAATTACCAACATACACTGAAGAGCCAAACAAACTGTTAAACTTGCCTGAAGTCGTGTAAGGCCCCTGAGAGCACGCAAAAGCGCCGCAACAGGACGTGACATGAACTCGACTAATGTCTAAAGTAGTTCTGGAGGGAATTTACGCCATGAATTCTGCAGAGCTGTTGATAAATCCGAAAGAGTATGAGGGGGTAGAAATCTCTTCTGAACAGTACGCTGCAAGGCATCCCAGAAATGCTCAATAATGTTCATGTCTGGGGAGTTGGGTGGCGAGCTGAAGTGTTTAAATTCAAAAGAGTGTTCCTGGAGCCACTCTGTAGCAACTCTGGACGCGTGCTGTGTCTCATTGTCCTTCTGGAATTGCCCAAGTCCGTCGCAGTGTACAATGGACGTGAATCGATGCAGATGATCAGACAGGATGCGTACGTACATGTTATCTGTCAGAGGCGTATCAAGATGTATCAGAGGTCCCACATCATTCCAACTGCACAGGCCCCACACCATTACAGAGTCTCTGCCAGCCTGAACAGTCGCCTGCTCACATGCAGGTGCATGGATCGATGAGGTTGTCTCCATGCCCATACACGTCCATCTGCTCGATATAATTTGAAACGAGACTCGTCTGATCAGTCATCAACAGTCCAACGTCAGTGTTGACGAGCCCAGATGAGGGGTAAAGCTTTGTGCCCTATAGTCATCAAGGGCACACGAGTGCGCCTTCGACTCCGGGAGCCCATATCGATGATGTTTCGTTGAATGGTTCGCACGCTGACACTTGTTGATGGACCACCACTGAAATCTGCAGCAATTTGCGGAAATATTGTGCTTCCGACAAGTTGAGAGATTCTCTTCAGTCGTTGTTGGTCTCGTTCTTGCATGATTTTTTTCCTTCTGCAGCGAAGTCGGAGATTTGATGTTTTTCCGGATTCCTGATATTCACGGTACACTTGTGCAATGGTCGTACAGGAAAATCTCCACTTCATCACTATCTGAGAGATGCTGTTTTCCATGGCTCGTGCCCCGACTATAGCGCCACATTCAAACTCACTTATATCTTGATAACTTGCCATTGCAGCAGCAGTAACCGATCTAACAACTATGGCAGACACTTGTTGTCCTATATAGGCGTTGCCGACCGCAGCGTCGTATTCTACCTGTTTCCATACCCATGTATTTGAATACGCAGGCCTGAACAAGTTTCTTTGGCGCTTCAGTGTAATTTACTAACAGAGTGCCCGGCGTAGCCCAGGTATGTATTTATTCCAGTCTTCTGTTAGTCCACCTCTCTCTACCCATCTCCTCCTCCCCTGTCTCCCTGTTCACCTCCGCCTCTTTCCTTTCTCTGTCCGTCTCCTCGTCTCCCCTCTCTTTGTTCGTTTTCCCTCCCCATGTCTCTGTTCATCGCCAACCCCCATCATCTGCGTCCGCCACCTCTTTCTGTCCTTCTCCTCTACCTCCTATTCCACTCCACCTTTTCCACATATTTCACACTTAGTTATACACACATTTCAGTTTCATTTTCAAGTTGCTCAATATTGATGACATTTTGTCTCCTGAAGTATATGTCGTATGATGATAGAATTTTGCAGGTACATCCTTTGTTATACGTGGATACTGTCTGCGAAATGCTTTATGAATACAGCTATTGGTAGATAAGTGATAAATTAAAAGGTCTTACATAATGCCTCAGTTTTTCCACATCTCAGTATTTGATGTCCTATCTCCTGAATTATGTGTCGTACAACGATGTAATTTGCAGGTACATTCAGTGGTGTATGTGAATATTGTATGTAAGATGTGTCATCACTACAATTACTAGTAAAGAAGTAATAAACTGAAACGTCATGCCTAATGAGAAAGTCTGATTGCATGAAGCGAAAGTGTAGAAGGTGATTAGCTTTTTCCCTTTCATGATTTTGTGGGGGTTTTCAGCGAGAAATGGTTTCGTAAATGTTTGAAATAGTGTGTTGCAAATCAGTAAGTGCTCTCATTCTGAACTACTGGATGAATAAAGTTTGCTAATTCGCATTTTCACCACCGCCTCTTTGATAGGTATGTGGTTCTTACCTCCAAAGCTATTCTCTCCTTTAACAAAGGATGGGGCCCTTCCACGCCCGCACCAACGTGGTGACCAACACAAAAGTTCTACTGTCACCTCCGTAAGCATGTTAGTTTTGAATCAGGAGTCACAGGATGCAGGCTGTGATGTTATCCATGCGTCTGGGTAAGACTACTCATTAACATGGTCCATCAGGAGATAGTAGTGGTCGAAAACGATCGAAGGGTAGCGGTTTTAAGAGCAGAGGAAAAAAAGTGCCAAGGCAAGCGCCAAGGGAAAAAAACCTCTGCGACAGTAGGACGGGTGGTAAGGGCAGTAGCGGCTTGCTAGCTGCGACAGAGCATGCAAGGTGAGGGGTGGTTAGCGTGAGGTATCGTGCAACGTTACCTGTGTGCTGCGTGGTCGTTAGCTGGGTCAGTCTGGTGCTGCGGCTGGGCTCGCTTGTAGTCTCCTGGGCCGGCCGCAGTGGCTTCCTCCCTGTAACATAAAAGTTCGGCGCGGCAGCGCATGCGCTGCTGTTAAGCCCTCTGCTGCATCTTCTTAAAGGTGTCTTCTTGCAGCTTTATCAGGCTGGTGAGCTGTGCCGCGTCAGCGTCGGTGAAATGCAGGCCGTTCGCTCGCACTCCCGCGATGATGGCTTCTGCAGCGGACGGCGTCGCCACCGGCTCCTCTGGGGCGGCGGTTGTCTTCTCTGCGCCTCTCACCTGCGGTGCTGCTGGAACAAAAGCTGGGATAGGAGCGCGAACGTCCTTCTGCGAGGTCGCAGGAGTGTTCGCAGGTACGACTGCGCTGAGGCCTTGGGCGAAAACTGCTCGCAGTTGCCTCAAGGCCTCTTCCTTCTCTGCAGCCACGGCGGCTGCGAAGGCAGCCCTCTCCGCCGCCATGACGGCTTTGAGGGCTGCTGTGGCCTCCTTCACGGCGGTGCCGAGTTCGAGGTCACATCTCTTCACAGGAGAGCGAGCTGCGTCCCGGCTGCCCGTTTCCGAGCGGCCGTCCCCGCCCCTGGCAGGTGGATCTGCTGCTGCGCCGTCCCTCAGCTGCGCCGGGCTGTTCTGCGCCCTACGCCGTTTCCGACGTCGTCTTCTCTTCTGCTGCTGCGTCTGTGCGGCCGCGGCCGCTTCGCCGCCCCCGCCACGGTTGCGACTTGAGAAAGCTGCGCAACCGCGCCAACTGGCGACGTGCGGGCCGCCGCACCGGACACAAGTCGGCAGAGCGTTGCTGCCGCGGTTGCAGGCGCGGTTGTCGTGCTCACCTGAGCACTTGACGCACCGCGCCGCGTTGCGGCAATACTTCGCAACATGGCCCTCGCCCTGGCACCTGAAGCACTGGGGCTGAGGATCCATGGCGGTCGGGAGAGCCTCCGTCGTAACCGGGAAGCCCAGCAACTTCCGCAAGTCGAAGATGTCGCTCCCGCCGTCGACCGTTTGCACGGTCACGGCATAGAGCGGCGCCCTCTTCTTGTTGGTTCGGTTGTGCAACCTTGCGGCTGCATTACCAAACCTGGCTCGCAGCAGCCCTTCCCGGACCGCTGCCTCATCACAACACCAAGGCAACCCCCTGAGGAGTGCCTTAGTCGTCTTCATCCTTCCTACGGAAGGTGCCTTCTCACGCGCCGGCGGCGCGTCGACGATGTGGTCGGCCACTGCGACCTTGATCGCCCTGTGGTCGGCCACGTTTGCGGCTCGAACGCAGATCAGCGAGTCTGTATCGACAGACTCGTAGACCACCTCGTTCCGAGCGCAGTTCGTGATGGTGTCGAACAGCGCTGTCCACCCGCCTTTGCACTTGACGGACAAAGCGGGGGGACAGGCCGCGACTCGTCTTCTCGGGAGTTCCTTGCACCGTCGGCAGACTCAGAGAGTTGCACGACCGAAGGACCCTTCGTAGCGGCAGGTTTCCTCTGCGCACCCTTCTTCCCCATGCTGCGAGGCGCGGAACACGACAATTTGCACACGTTGTCAAAACAACGCACGACAATTTGCTCTCCGCGGCGCCCACAGCACAGAAAACCTCTTCACGAGCTCTCAACGGCCGAGTAAGCGAAGCGCGCAACAGCAGCGATGCGCTCACCTCGCCAGCTCAGGCCGCCTGCGCGCTATTCTCTCCAGACAGTAACTTATATTTGTACCAAGTTTGCTTGAATTAGATGTGGAAGTTTAGGAGCATATGTGGAACATAAATACATATGTATATACAGTTTTGTACGAGGCCTGTTTGGAAAGTATTCGTAAATTATTTCCAACAGTTTTTTACATCTTCCAGCTCCGACTTCGATGTTTGTCGTTACTTGGCGGGCAACAACATTTTTCTAGACATCTTTATGTGCTCATTTTATGTTCATTGCTGGAAAGAGCGACGTTCCGTAATCGACAGGCATACTAGAGACACTGCCCAACACATCTGTGCACAGTTTCATCGGATTTTTACTGTCATTCCATTTCACGACGTATCGGACCTTACTTCCGAATAGCGCTCATAATATGTATGGATATGTCCTTCTGAATCTCGTGTAGTAACGTTATTTAATATTTTGAATGTCTTAATATGTTAATTAACTATTGGATTAAAAAAATGTTTGTATGCAGGTGTTATGATTCATGTGGAGCTGAATTTCGATGACAGTGATTTAAAGATTTTCACCTATGCTCCAAACACGCTGCACCGGTCGACTTGTGCTGCACGACAGCTTTGATCCGTGAGTAAATCCCAAGACTGACATCACGCTGTCCATTGCCGCTATTTCTAAAGACAAATACCTCGAACAATTGTTCTTTTATAAAAAAATAATTCTAATTCATCTATGGCAATGAAGGAGTGTGGTCTTGGTAATGTTAAAGACTGGATGATTTTCTTTTGATGCTCCTTCTGCTGTAATGCCATATTTGAGGTATTTTGAATCAAAGTGCGAAAAAATTTTCATCTAATGGGACCTGAGAAAATCTATTTAATGTGCACAGCCGGCCGCGGTGGTCTAGCGGTTCTAGGCACGCAGTCCGGAGCTGCGCCACTGCTACGGTCGCAGGTTCGAATCCTGCCTCGGGCATGGATGTGTGTGATGTCCTTAGGTTAGTTAGGTTTAAGTAGTTCTAAGTTCTTGGGGACTGATGACCACGGATGTTAAGTCCCATCGTGCTCAGAACCATTTGAACCATTTAATGTGCACAAAAAATTATTACAGGAATTTTTTGCGCATGTTGGTAAAGGGAAAACAATTCCAAAAAGTTTCAAATGCTAGATGCATGAATATTCAAGCACAAAATACATACCGGTTAAAAAAATACTCGAGTTTCTCCATGAGTAATTAAAATTTTTCGACTATCCATAATTGCTCTATAACACGGTAATACTGTACTGAAAGAGAAGAGATAACAGATAAAAAGAAAAATAGTGAAAAGACGGTGATTATAGTAGAATCACTGAACTTCTAATATTCCTAAACGTAAACAGAACTGTTAACTCGGTACTAACCTCAGTGAAACGTCCACTAAATCAAAGCGAATAACTGCGTAGGTTGCGCGGAATAATCAGTAAAAGGTATCAACTGGAACCCAAGAAGATATACTGACTGAGATAACAATATACAGTACAGAAGGATGTGGAGGTGCACTGACAAGTAATAATGAGATTCTGTGCAGAATTGGACAGAAAAGGGATATATGGAAAACATTGTCTAGAACAGGTGACAGTATGATAGCACACGTGTAAAGGTATCATCAACGAATAACTTTCATGCTACTAGAGGGAGCCATTAAGGGTAAAGCGCGTGCAATTACAAAGAGAGTGGAGTTTATCCAATAAATAACTGAGGACGTTGGTTATCAGAGACACTCAGAGATGGAGAGGAATCACACCAATCCAGTTCTTGTGTAGAATACCACCAGCTGGTATAGACACACCTCCAGCTATTATGTGTTCATTAGTAAAGTGTCGGGTAATGTGTAAAAATCATTTGTCTGACGAGTACTTAATTTCGACTAGAGTGGTTTCCGAGTTGGTACGTCTAGTCTTAGAGAGAATAATGTTTCTTAGCCATCATGTGCACCTCGCCGGATAGCCGGTGAACCACTAACAATAAAGTGGCTTCTGAACGGTTCCATTTGCGACACATGGATATGCCGGGTATATGTGCTCCGTTCGGAACAAGCGTATGAATAGTTGTATAAATGTTGTTGACTTCCAAATAAATGTGTCACCTGTCAAGTCTTAGAGGCAAATAAGCATCCAAACTGGGATGGATGTCAGGAGACATGAGTACACACGAATGAAATGGTTTAGTGATTACATCAATGCAAATAAAAGTGTGTGTTAAATGATAATATATCACTGGTGGCTAGACTTTCGGTGCGTAATCAGTCCATAACGAATTTGTAATAAAGAGACTCGGTCTGTAGTAGCGTTAGTGCCGAGTAGAGCTACCACAATTGCAGTTATGAGCTACAAATTATTGTAGGAGATATCTTGAGATCCAAGGAAGCTGAAAATGATAGACCATTTTTCACCAGTACACTCAAAAAGCCATGATTTGTCACTCTACATTTAAACATGGTTCACTTCATAAAAAAGTTGATCTCACATACTTCTTACGAAACATTTTCGTCAAACTCTCTAAAGCTTCAAGACACTGCCGGATCGACTTCGTAAGACCGGAACCCAGGTAAATGGTTTCAGCACATGATGTTGGTAAGCCCATTCCTCAGTATAGTCAATTAAGGTGTCATACACGAAACATCCGTGGTCTAGGGGTAGCGTCTTTGATTCATAATCAAAACGTCCTCGGTCCTGGCTTTGAAACAGCCACCGCATACATTTTGATTGATTATCAGCGTTGGCGGCCGAAGACTTCCAGCATAAGAAGCCACCGTCACTCTGCCAACGGCCTTGTCAAAGAGGGCGGAGGAGCGGACAGAGGTTCAGGGTACTATCTTGTCCTAGGAGTGGGAAACTTCCCGTAAAGGTGGAGGAATCATCAACGACCAACGGCATGAGGATGCGGAATGTAATGGAAACCACATAACGGGTATCCACGGGACATGTGGTCTCTAATTGATAAAGTGTCATGATGATCTCTCTATTGGCAAAATATTCCAGAATAGTATCCCATTCAGTTCTCCGAAGCACCACAAGCACGTTTTAATTTGCATTTCCACGTCATACCCTGCAAATCTGTTACCCACTCATGATAAGTTTGTTCAGCCCTTTTCGTGCAACGAAAGGTACAAATGGTTCGAATGGCTCTGAGCACTATGGGACTTAACTTCTAAGGTCATCAGTCCCCTATAACTTAGATCTACTTAAACCTAGCTAACCTTCGGATATCACACACATCCATGCGCGAGGCAGGATTCGAACTTACTACCGTAGCGGTCGCGCAGTTCCAGACTGTAGCGCCTAGAACCACTCGGCCACTTCGGCCGGCTGCAACAAAAGAATTGGTACCTAGCACCCACTACATTCACTTGTTGGTCATAAGAGTTAGTTAGCAACTCTACTACCTGATCATAGGAAAGTCCTCGCTGAGTGGCGTGTTAGAAAATAATTTATGAATGAGGCGAAACACTGCACTTCCTACCGTGTACAAAAAGTGATGTAGTTTCACAGTACCTGGTACACTGTGAGCAATTACGTGGGCTCCAGACAGTTGCAACCACTCGAGACACCTCTCGTCGTTTTTCTTAAACTTTCGAAATTACGGTATGGCACTCGGAGCTACAGTTGTTGTATTTTGCACTGTATTGGTGGCTTCAGTCGTCAGGAGTTGCTGTACAGTGTTTAGCAGCGAGGCAATTTGTTGTGTCTGAAACTGAATCATCTGCGTTAGCTTCGTTGCATTTATCACTTGCAGCTGTGGCGCCTCAGCAGGGGGTGGGAGAGATGGGTTGCTCACTGTTGGAGAGACAAATGCAATAAATAGGCAATCTAAGCAAGAAAAATAAGTACACAAGAAAAGAACACCCGCAACGCCCACCTGAAAACACTGATTAGCAAATATACTGTTACAGCAAGTAAACACACCCCTGTAACAAAAAAGACAAAGTAGAATTTAGGCGCCAGCAAAATACAGCAACTCACGAAAAATCAAAAATTTGTGGCAGCCAGGCGCAGGATTCTTCTTGCTCTTCAGCAAGTGCTGAATCCTACCAAGTTGTCAATTATGGGAAGTCTAAGAAACCTGCGCTAGACAACAATTCAAACAAATCGTATTAATGAGTTTTATTACGAAATGAAACTGACAATACTTGACTTTTTGTTAAACAGATGAGTCGCAAACAAAGGGCGACAGACAAAATAAGAAATCTCTTCAGTATAACAATTCCAAGTTTGAGCTACATAGAATGTACGAGCAAAGTAATGAGTTTGGTCGCTTCTATTCAGGTTGCTGGTCTTGAAGCTGTTCGTAGAACTGGGCCGCTACCAGTCGGGTGCGGCGCGTATGTTCCCTAAACATAGGGAAAATTAGCGTTGTCGTCCTGGAGAGCGGTCGGTCAGCGTGCAGTTGGCTGACGTCTTCTTCACATCTTCCTCTGCCCTCTCGTTCCTGACTGGCGTGCCAGCTCTTGACTTTACGCCGTGACTCAAAGCCTATTTTTTTTATTATTTATGCATGGTCTCATCTGTTCTACACTACTGGCCATTAAAATTGCTACACCAAGAAGAAATGCAGATGATAAACGGGTATTCATTGGACAAATATATTATACTAGAACTGGTATGTGATTACATCTGAAATGTAACGTCCACTGCCCGAAGTGACGTCAATGCGAACAAGAGGTGACCGAGAGTGTAACCAATGGCACCCCAAACCATCAGGCTGGGTGATACGCCAGTATGGCGTTGACGAATACACGCCTCCAATGTGCGTTCACCGCGATGTCGCCAAACACGGATGCGACCGTCATGATGTTGTAAACAGAATCTGGATTCATCCGAAAAAATGACGTTTTGTCATTTGTGCACCCAGGTTCGTCGTTGAGTACACCATCGCAGGCGCTCCTGTCTGTCATGCAGCGTCAAGGGTAACCGCAGCTATGGTCTCCGAGCCGATAGTCCATGCTGCTGCAAACGTCGTCGAACTGTTCGTGCTGATGGTTGTCTTGCAAATGTCCCCATCTGTTGGCTCAAGGATCGAGACGTGGCTGCCCGATCCGTTACAACCATGCGGATAAGATGCCTGTCATCTCGACTGCTTGTGATACGAGGCCGTAGGGATCCAGCACGGCATTCCGTATTACCCTCCTGAACCAACCGATTCCGTATTCTGCTAACAGTCATTGGATTTCGACCAACGCGAGCAGCAGTGTCGCGATACGATAAACCGCAATCGCGATAGGCTACAGTCCGACCTTTATCAAAGTCGGAAACGTGATGGTACGCATTTCTCCTCCTTACACGAGACATCACAACAACGTTTCATCAGGCAACGCCGGTCAACTGCTGTTTGTGTATGAGAAATCGGTTGGAAACTTTCCTCATGTCAGCTCGTTGTAGGTGTCGCCACCGGCGCCAGCCTTGTGTGAATGCTCTGAAAAGCTAATCATTTGCATGTCACAGCATCTTGTTCATGTTGGTTAAATTTCGCGTTGTAGCACGTCAGCTTCGTGGTGTAGCAATTTTAATGGCCAGCAGTGTACATTTGCTTACGCTGCACTTTACTTACGAACACGCTAATTCAAAATATTCAGGGCGGTCAATAAATACAGGACAATATATGTTCACTATGTATTTTTCCGGGACAACGGGCCACTTAAGCTTACAGACGACCCCATGAAATACGGGCCATCTGGTCACCTTACGTTAGTACTACCGGCAGTACCTAAGCAAGTGTTCGTGTTAAACTATTTATCTTAGTGTGTGAGGCTTTCGTACGAATGAGTAGCCTGTTTCCTAACGTCAAACTTCTTTTCTTGTATGCCCTTGTTGGTGGAAGTTAGTAATTAGCTTGGCTTGTTGTTGTATACTTGTGTATGTGTCTATGTGATACTCGCCGCAAAGGACAGTCACGTTTTATTGAGACGTTAAACTGTGAAGCTTCCCACCATTCCAATAAGTTAAATATTTATTGCACTGATAGAGCTGAGCTAGACCCTGTGATCAATTTTTTTTATTTATTGCCAAATTATTGACATGTTACCTGATGTTTTAAAACAGGTGGTACATCTTACAATTTTCGTTTTTCCTCTTTTTGCAGTTTTCTTTTGTTTTATCTGCAACATTTTAGAAAGACCTGTCAAGGAGGCGAATAACTGGACAGAGGTTCAGAGCACTCTCTTGTCCTTGGGCTGGGAAAGTGCCTCTAAAGGCCGAAGAATGAACAATGATCAACGACTTGAGGATGCAAAGGAAATGGAAGCCAATGCATTAAAGACACATAATGTGTATCCACAGGACATGTGGCGTGTAACTGAATTAGTGTCATGATGCTCTCTCCATTGCAAAAATATTCCGGAGTAGTCCCCCATTCGGATCTCTGAGAGGGGACTGCAAAGGGGACGGGCTCCAAAGAGAAAAAGAATGAATAACCAACGAAAGAATAACATTCTACGAGTCGGAGTGTGGAATGTGTAGTGCTACAACGATGAAAATTAATATCACGACAATGTCAAACCTTATTTTCATGATTTAAAGAAGTATTCATGATATTAAAAATGTAATTATAATGTTATTATTTTCATTTTTGTGCTCAGTGTATCAAAGTCTTTCTAGTGCACGGAAGACATTAGCATTGTTTGTACTACGAAACTATATATGATTGTTACGGGGTTAAGCATGTAATAGTTCGATGTAAGACATTTTGTGGAGTCTGAATTTTGTTCTCGTACTGGTCGGTAGAGAAGGAAAAGTTCCTTAATCGATGTGTAGGTATAAAGGCTGTAAAAAGGAGAGAGAGAGAAGGTAAATACAATTTAATCAAAACAAATATCTCGAAGGTGTAACGCTTTGTGATTTCCTATAACTAAAAATTGCAAGGTCTAATCTGAGCCTGTCCTGAATAACAGCGAAGAACATTTATGTTATCATATATTTTCTTCGTTTGGGATTCGCATGTTTCTTTTTGTTACGCGACGCGTTATGAATATTTTCATTATACGCGCAAAAGTGCACACAGCTTTAATCGAACCTGCGTCTTTCGGAAACGATAACTTTTAATCAGTACAATTACGCGAATACCGTCTAAATCGCAACCGTGATAGCAAAGGTGTTTCCTGGACTAAATAATTATTATAAAATGTGTATTTTCCAAAGCGAGCAGCGTTGCACTATCGCTGACTCACAACAATCGAAAGAGTAAAATCAATGCTTAAATAAAATTGCCACCTTTTAATAATTATTATTATCCCCTTTAAATAAATAAATAGCAATTCAGTGGCTATACAATCAATGAACAGAGGGGGCAATTCAGTGGCAACCTATTGATAGGACTAGCTTATATGTGTGTTTTTTCTATTTGTTTTATACTGTAATGAGTGGAAATCAACGACGACCCTAATCACGATAATTTTGCTGTACCATTTCATCCCAGCGGCAGCAGAACGGAGCACTGCGTAACGTAGACGCAACATCTTCTATCTGGTGCTGTATCTTCCCAACGAAACAAAGTATATTACGTAATGTGAGTGTGTCTTCTTAGAAAACTATAAGTGTCAATTATATTTAAATAACTGCGAGAAATATCAGTAAAATACAGCATCAAGTGTTTTCAGTACAGGTTAACTGAACGAGATTGGAACTGAATTTTAATCAAACGAAAGTGTACATTTTTAGTACTGATTCCAATCTGGTGCAGTGTAGTAATTATTTTATGTTTTGTGTGACGGAATTAATTGATGTGTTGCGTGTGACGTATTGCCGATTAGACTTGCACCCAAACATTTGCAAACATGGTGAAAACAGTGCGACGTGTAAGAAAAGCTACACAGCAGGAAGTAAGTGTAGAACATTCAGAGGAGGAAGGAATAACTAGTGATGTAGAAATTGATAATATTTTTTCAGATCAGGCAGAGGATATAGAACAGGACACTAATATTAAAGTCAGTGATCCATCTGCTGTAGAACACTCAGGCAGAATACAGACGGCTGTTCAAGTGCATACTGAAGCAGAACCAAACGAAACACCAGTTTACAGTCGATTTACCACCGGTAGAGCCAACACAAACAGTAATGGATCCATTTTCTCTCTTAATGATGAAAATGGAACAAACGTTTAAAATACAGGAACAATCACAGATACAGCGCGAACAAGAAACTGCTAAACAGCTTGCAACTGAGATTAATAATAATATTAGCAGAGTAGATGAACGGATTAGGACCTTGGATGAACGCATCAGTCAATTAGACGACCGTACGCAGTTAAGATTTTCACAGTTGTCAAAAGAGATAGATCAAAAGCTTGAAAACCGGTTAAAAGAACACGATCGACAGCTGCGACAGCAAATAGATGCCCAGTTGTCTGCTATACAGAACAACATTTCAAGTATGCAACAACTTACCACAGAATGTAAAGCAAGTAACCCAGGATGTGGACAAATTACAACCAACACACACTTCTTTGGAAGCAGAAATACGCAACATAACTACACGTATAGAAAACCTTACGGTTGATAATCAAAACGTAATAGAACAAAAATGCAAAGAACAAGAAGAACGCCTTCCTTGTGTCCACATTCAACACATGGCTAAATGACAAAGACAAACAAATTAGTACTGTTATACAGAAGGAACTACCTGTGATGTTACAACGAGCAGGAACACAACTGATACATGAAAACAACACAAAGATTCATGAACTCCAGACTGAATTACAAAACGTGCAGAAAGTGCTTAATGAAACACGTATGCAAACATCTCATAACAGTTCACCGGAGTGTGTTAGTATCTCCGAAACACACCCTGATTATTATGAAACGCCTTTAACTGAAAGTAGGGGGCAGACGGGCAATAATTTCAATCCAACACGTGGAGTAACATCCGTTTATCCAGACCATACACAATCATTGGTGACTCAAGATGCTTTAGTGAAGAATTCACAGTTTCAGAAGTTTACCAATGATAAGAACGGACCCCATCCAACTGTGTTTATCAAAGGGATCCGCGGAATAATGCCAAAAAATTGGAACGAAAGGGAGAAAATTGTCTTTACCATTACCCATATGAAGGTGAGCGAGCGTTGTTCGCGACACAGAAAGCTGAACAATGCAGCTCCTTCGATGAATTTGAACAAGCTTTTCTAAACAAGTATTGGTCGCGTGGGGTACAAGAACGATTAAGAAAAGAAGTTTATAGTCCTGAGCCATTTAATAGAAAGGGCGGTACTTTGCGGAAATGTTTCGAAAAGTATCTGGACAAAGTGAAATATTTATCCACACCAATTCCTCAGTGTGATGTTTTAAAGATATTAAAGGAGAAGTTACCGCGTGATCTAAAGGAGAAATTGTTCCACATTCCTGAAGACAACGTGGAACATTTTCTATCTGTACTGGACTCTTTAGATTTGGTTATCGAAGAGGACAGACACCATTATGGGAATAATTCGTCGAATAATGGTAATAGTAATGGCAACGGGCGAAACCACAAGAACAATAGTAATGGAAATACATACTATGGGAATCAAAATCATTGGAATAGTCCGAATTATTCAGGATGGCAGAACCACAATATGAACACAAATGGACAGTACAGTAATGCACCGAATCACAATTATCATCCACAGAACAATAGCGGACAAAACAGTAACGGAAACTTTTCAAAGAAACGGAAACGAGATTTTAGAGCTAACGCCAATTACAATAACGGTAATTTTTCAAATAATCAACAAAATATGCAACCACCACATAACTGGTCAACACAGAATTATGCACAACAGCAATGGTAGCAGCCTACGCCACCGCAATATCACAATAATCATGTACAAACCCCGCACAATACAAATATGTCAAATAACATGCAGCAGCATATGAATGCGCAGCCATGGCAACCACCGAATCAAAATGTCAAGATCATTGAGTTTAGTGAACCGCAACCATCAACCAGTACCAGTCAGTCAAACTAGATGCGACGACATTCTGCTCCCGTGTGTCAGTCGCAGGGTGTCTAGGGGGCACTTGCATGAATGATGTTAGTAATAACGAGCAACCAAGCGTGCAGACAACCAGCTGTAGTAACAATGAGAATGTGTGTCGCATAGAATCAGCAGCGATCGGGTCGAACGACGCAAAAGATGCAGTGTGTAGGAATAATTCTGTTGATGTTGCTCAGCAACGTAGTTCAACTATGCAGATGTTAAGATATAATGACGGAGTCGATTATACGAGAGGAATTATGTCAAGATTTTCGGAAGCAGTGTAATTTGTTTGAACGGGAAGTTGTACAAGCAGCTATATTTTGTGATATTTATGGTATTCAAACTACGGTGATTTTAGATACTGGAGCATCTGTTTCTGTGCTGAATGAATCGTTCTTTCTTCACTTAAAGAAAATTAGAGAAAGATTCCGGTTTTTCCAATCACTAATTGTAGAGTTGCAGGAGCCATTAGTCAGAAAGCCCAACTAGTTCGTGAACAGACACGGATTTGTATTAATTTTGGAATGGGAGCCAAAGAGTGCACCTTCCTTATTGTGAAGAATTTAGCCGTGAACTGTCTCCTCGGATTAGATATTTTGCGAGAGACGGAAACTTCAATCGATCTCGCAAAGGGTGAATGCAGCATGTGTTTCGGTGACATGACAGTCAGGTTAGACTTGGTAAAGACCAAAGAATTGCATGGCAAATGTTGTCAAATTTTAAAGATAGAACCGGTTCGCGCACATATATGGCGGCTTCAAGATAGTTTCAATTGCAGTACATTCCCGGTCATGGAAGATGTGAAGGACGAGGAGAATATCCACCTCTCTGAAATAGTAGAAAAAGTACAACAATCCTCTGGTCTTGACAGTCTGCAACAAAAGCAATTATTAGACACATTTACTAATTATCGTAAAGTATTTTTGAAAAAACCTGGACTAATTAAATGTTGCGTGTACGACATGCAAGTGTTTCCCCATGAAATTTACTGTCATCAAACGTACTCAATACCCAGCGCGAAAAGGGAAGCAGTAAAAGCATCAGTACTGCTTGGAGGAAGAGACTCTCGGAATACCAATTAGTTGTAAGAAAATTTCAGCTCCAGTTCGACGTAGAAGAGGACGCCGAGCTGCAGCAAGGAGAAGAAGAATTGCTTCAAGATGATTCCACCCTAAGACACTTACTCAAACATAATACAAACTTGTTGAGATTTAGTAAACTTTCAGGAACTTATGCGTGTGAAACTACGAACAGTGAACAGAACTGCATATTTTACACAACAGTAGGATATAGTGACTTTAGAAAATAAACGTTTCATTTTGTTGATTGTTAACTATTTTGAACTCACTAGGGTGAGCAGGTTACGTTCTTTTTTTTGCTTTCAGGCTGTGTACAGGATACACTTACAACATGTGAAGTTTACGCGAGTTACATATAGGTTTAACAAATTTTCCACCGTAAGTTAGTGCTCGGACTTGTATGAGCTATAAACCAGGTCGAACAAGAGGTTGTCCATGACTGAACAGATCATTACACAGACAAACATATACAGATTTCTGTTTATCACTGCACAATTCTTTGTAAGTCCAGGAGCACCTTTTCGAGAAAATATATGACTTAAGATTTGCTTTTATATTGTAAATGACTACAATTACGTACTTCATTTGATATGTACAATCATTCAGTTTTTCATCATTATATAACTAGACTGTGTAAAGATATTCTTATGGGTAGCACAAGGACTTTACCTTGTCAGACTTGATAACTGTGATCAAGTGACTACGTGGTGGAGTGAACATGTCACAGATGACCTATGAACAAAGACTTCCTGTGAAAATTATCCACTACGCGTACGAACTTTATTTCACTGGCGAAAGAGTGGGATTTAACACAAAAGTGGACGCTCAATGAGTGCGTTGTGTTACCATGATTTCGTTTTCAAATTTTGTGCTACGAGTGTTTAGTAATGCCAAATATTCAGAGTGTTATTGGGACCACATGCGTGAACGTAACATTCCAGGCAAACTAAAACTCAAGAGCAAGTGTTTTTACCGATCAGTCAGCAAGAGTGGTGAGTCGTAACAGTGTTGGGAACTGCTACTGACTATATCATTAAACCCGTTGCAGAACTGTATCAGTGTTGGAACGTGATTACATGAACCTTTAATTGCAGATAGTCAGTTACGTCGGAAGGACGAATGGACTTGCATCATGATAAAGAAACTCACAAACAGTCGAACACCTCACAAAAAAAACAAAAAACAAAAAAAACACATTCTTCTTGTTGAGTGAAAGAGTGCGTGAAATATGATGTAATTTAGATGTTAATTTAAGGAACTGATCCTGCTGTTTGAATTTCATGTGACTGTATGCTGGGATGCTGAGCACACGTGTCGGTGAGGGCAGCATACTGCAGCGACACCATCCGTCATCCCTTGCCGCACCCTGCCACGTCATCGCAGTCCATCGCAGACTTACCTGATGGGGCGAGACATCGGTGTTGCAGTACACCAAGTCGCCAGCCGTCGTCACCAGCAGCACTATCACGAAATTGTACCATTATTAAATGTCATACAAAGTGAATACTCAAATGTTGAAAATTAAAAAAGAGGGTACGGAAGATGTGCTCGCTCCGCCGTGGTTTTTTCCGGGGTTTTTCCCATTGACCTTTGCCCGAATGGGGGAGCGTAACTCAAAATCCCTGAGACTTAAAGGTAAACAGAGCACATGCTTCCAAGTGAAAGAACACAGTGAACTTTAAACAGAACAGACAAGGAAAATAAGCCTGTTTGGATGTCCAGTCAAACAAGTGTGACTGTACATCCAAAGGGGGCAATGTAGTACTACAACGATGAAAATTAATATCGCGACGATGTCAAACCTTATTTTCATGATTTAAAGAAGTATTCATGATATTAAAAATGTAATTATAATTTTATTATTTTCATTTTTGTGCTCAGTGTATCAAAGTCTTTCTAGTTCACGGAAGACATTAGCATTGTTTGTACTACGAAACTATATATGATTGTTACGGGGTTAAGCATGTAATAGTTCGATGTAAGACATTTTGTGGAGTCTGAATTTTGTTCTCGTACTGGTCGGTAGAGAAGGAAAAGTTCCTTAATCGATGTGAGGGCATAAAGGCTGTAAAAAGGAGAGTTAGAGAAGGTAAATACAATTTAATCAAAACAAATATCTCGAAGGTGTAACGCTTTGTGATTTCCTATAACTAAAAATTGCAAGGTCTAATCTGAGCCTGTCCTGAATAACAGCGAGGAACATTTATGTTATCACATATTTTCTTTGTTTGATCACGGTTGGGATTCGCATGTTTCTTTTTGTTACGCGACGCGTTATGAATATTTTCATTATACGCGCAAAAGTGCACACAGCTTTAATCGAACCTGAGTCTTTCGGAAACGATAACTTTTAATCAGTACAATTACGCGAATACCGTCTAAATCGCAACCGTGATCGCAAAAGTGTTTCCTGGACTAAATAATTCTTATAAAATGTGTATTTTCCAAAGCGAGCAGCATTGCACTATCGCTGACTCGCAACAATCGAAAGAATAAAATCGATGCTTAAATAAAATTGCCACCTTTTAATAATTATTACTATCCCATTAAATAAATAAATAGCAATTCAGTGGCTATACAGTTAATAAACAGAGGGGACAATTCAAATGTCAGATGCTTGAACGTGGTAGAAAAGCTAGAAAATTTGGAAAGGGAAACGCAAAGGCTCAGTCCAGATATTGTAAGGGTCAGTGAATTCAAATGGAAAGAAAACAAGGATTTCTGGTCAGACGAGTATAAGGTAATATCAACAACAGCAGAAAGTGGTATAACGGGACTAGGATTCGTTAAAAAACGAAGGTGGGCAGAGAGTGAGTTATTATGAACAGTTCACTGAGAGGGTTGTTCTTATCAGAATCGAATGCAAACCAACACCACCAACAGGAATACATGCCACCTCGCAAGGTGAAGATGAAGAGAGAGAGAAAGTATATGAAAATATTGTAAGGGTAGTATAGTATGTAAAGGGAGATGAAAATCTAATAGTCGTGGGGGACTGGGATGCAGTTGTAGGGGAAGGAGTAGAGGAAAAGATTACAGGAGAATGTGGGCTTGGGACAAGGAACGAGAGAGGAGAATGATTAACTGAGTTCTGTAAAAATTTTCAGATAGTAATAGCGAATAATCTGTACAACAATCACAAGCGGAAGAGGTATACCTGGAAAAGGCCGCATGTTACGGAAAGATTTCTGTTAGATTAAGTCATAGTCAGACAGAGATTCAGAAATTAGATATTGGATTCTAAGGTGTACCCAGGAGCAGACATAGACAGATCACAACGTAGTAGTGATGAAGAGTCGGCAGAAGCTAAGAAATTAGGCAGGAAGAATCAGTACTCAAAAAAGTTGGATAGTGAAGTACTAAGGAATGACGAGATGCACTTGAAGCTCTCTAAAGCTGTAATACAGCAATAAAGAATAGTCCTGTAGGCAGTATAGTTGAAGAGGAATGAACATCTCTAAAAAGGGAAATCACGGAAGGTGGAAAGAAAGACATAGTTACAAAGAAGGTAATTGCGAAGAAACCATGGGTAACAGAATATACTCAGCTGGTCGATGAAAGAAGGAAGTACAAAAATGTCCAGGAAAATTCAGGAATACAGAAGTACAAGTCGCTGAGATAAGAAATAAATAGGAAGTGCAGGGAAGCTAAGAAATAATCGAAAAAGAAATGAATGTAGGAAGGACTGACTCAGGAAATAGGAGAGTCAAAACAACCTTCAGTGAAATTAAAAGGAAGGGTGGTAATATTAACAGTGCATCGGAAATTCCTGTGTTAAATGCAGAGGAGAGAGCGGATAGGTGGAAAGAGTACACTGAAGGCCTCTGTAAGTAAGTTTGTCTGACGTGATAGAAGAAGAAAGAGGAGTAGATTTAGAACTGATAGCAGATCCACTATTTGAATCAGAATTTAAGAGAGCTTTGGAGGACTTAAGATCTAGTAAGGCAGAGGGGGTAGATAACATTCCATAACCATTTTTAACGTCATTGAGGGAAGTGGCAACAAAATGACTATTCGCGTTGGTGTGTAGAATATATGAGTCTGGCGACATACCATCTCACTTCTGGAAAAATATCATCCACACAATTCCGAAGACTGCAAGAGCTGCCAAGTGCGCGAATTCTCGCACAATTAGCTTAAGAGCTCATGCAGCCAAGTTTCTGATAAGAATAACATACAGAAGCATGGAAAAGAAAATTGGAGATGTGCTAGATGACGACCAGTTTGGCTTTAGGAAAGGGAAAGGCACCAGAGAGGCAATTCTGACGTTGCAGCTTGCAAGGTAAGTAAGACTAACGAAACATCAAGACAGGTTCATATGGTTTGTCGACTTTAAAAATGCTTTCGATGATGTAAAGCGGCGAAAGACATTCGAAATATAGGAGATTAGGAGTAAGGTGTAGGGAGAGACGGCTAATACACTGTATGTAAAAGAGCCAAGACGGAATAATAAGAGTGGACGACCAAGAAGGAAGTGCTAGGTTTAAAAAGGGTTTAAGACAGGGATGTAGTCTTTCTCCCCTACTGTTCACTCTATACATCGAAGAATCAATGACGTAAATAAAAGAAAGGTTCGGAAGTGGAATTAAAATTCAAGATGAAAGAGTATCAATATTCGATGATGACATTGCAATCCTAAGTGAAAGTGAAGAACAATTACATGATCTGCTCAGTGGAATGAACAGTCTAATGAGTACAGCGCATCGACTGAGGATAAATTGAAAAATGCCAAAGTAATGAGAAGTAGCAGATTGGCAACATCGAGAAACTTAACATCAGGATTGATAATCACGAAATAGATGAAGTTAAGGAATTGTGCTACCTAGGCAGCAAAATAACCCATGATGGACGGAGCAAAGAGGACATAAAAAGCTCGCTAGCACTGGCGAAGAGGACATTCCCGTCCAAGAGAAGTCTACTAGAATCAAACATGTGTCTTAATTTGAGGAAAAATGTTCGAGAATGTACGTTTGAAGCACAGCATTGTATGGCAGTGGAACAAGAACTATGAGAGAACCAAACCAGAAGATGTCGTGCTACAGACGAATGATGAAAATTATGTGGACTCATAATGTAAGGAATGAGTAGGTTCTGCGCAGAATCGGATAGGAAAGAGATATGTGGAAAACACTGACAAGTAGAAGGGACAGGATGATAGAACATCTGTTAAGACATCAAGGAATGACATCCATTGTATTAGAGGGAACTGTAGAGGGCGAAAACTGGAGAGTAAGACAGAGATTGGAATACATCCAGCAAATAATTGAGGATGTAGATTGCAAGTGCTACTCTGAGATGAAGAGGTCGGCACAGGAGAGGAATTCGTGGCGGGCCGCATCAAACCAGTCAGCTGACTCATGACTCAAAAAAGAAAAAAAGCTGAGATTATGTATTAGACGGTTCTAAATATGTTAAGTTATTAATCTCCGGTTGTGGCTATGTGAAGATTGGATGTGTTACATTAATTGTTGTACGTATCACGTAAGTCCTTTTTTTGCAGAGTTTTTTCTTAGATATTTATTTTAAGGAATTTCTTACCTGCTTGTAAATGTGCCACTATTTGATTCTGCATAGTTTAATGTGTTAATTGCGTTAATGTTAATATAACTGACGTACGATTCACAAGCAGAAGGTATCACTGGCTGTAAAGCTGCAGTAACCGTAAATTTAAACATATGTCAAAATTGTCTTTGTTTCTACATTCCTCATTTTCATTCAGTTTTGTCATCACCTTCGGTGAATCAGTGTTTTTTCATTTTATACCCGTCTCTGTTTTGTTAGGGTTCCTATGTAATGCCATGAGACATTATAGTCACGCATAGTTTGCTACCAGTTGCAAGGCCTCATGTTTACAGGTCAGTAAGTATATTTCAACTTGAAGCTGTATCGTCAACTTTTATTGTCTTATGGCCAAATGTGATAGAGCGTACTTTATGATCACACTGTTGTCATCAGATGTTAAGATTTGTTCTCTTGTTAATAAATGGTTAACTGAACTGTCCAATAAAACCACTAACACTTCCCACTCACCCACTTCAAGATACCCTGCCGTTTCAATCCTCATAAACTTTCTCTGTCTCTTCTTCTTCTGCTTGCGACTTCGGCATGATACTTGATTTGTCGTTACCGGTGCTGGATTGCTGTCGCATCTTATGACAACAATCCTATGACTGAACTCTTCACAAAAGTTCACTGCCTACCCTACTTCTATATTCGTGACATATCCTACTTCCGTTTTACAACTTTCTGCTATTCTTGATATTACCCTATACCCGCCTGACCAAAATCCTTATTTTCGTTCAGTTTCACTTCACTAATCTCCAGTATGTCTAGACTGAGTCTTTGCGTTTATATTTTGAAATTTTCTGGTTTCTTACTACGTTCAAATTACTTCCGTTCAATGCTCCAACTCGTAGAACGTTATCCTTTCGTTGATTACTCCATCTTTTTCTTATGGCCACCACTGCTTTGTTACCCCGTCGAAGAGATCCGAACGGCGGAATAATCCGAAATCTGTTGCAAATGAAGATTCATCACGACCCTATTTCAGTCACAGACCGCATACCCTGTCGATAACTTTATGAATCTTTAATGAAGTGATGTCCATTCCCTTCTGAATCCTCATGACGATGACCATCGCTGATTCTTCCGCCTTTTTGGGGCAGTTGCCAACCCAAAGTCAAGAGAGTGCTCTTTCGGCGGTCTGACAAGGGCGTTGACAGAGCGACGGTGACTTTTTATGCCAGAAGTCTTCAGTCGCCATTGTTATTGATAATTTGAGCAGTGGCTGGTTTCGAACACGGGATGCGGGAATTTTTCATTACCAGCCAAAAAAGCTCACGGGTTAATAGCCGTTTAGATCTGTCATACGCGTCATATCTATCTCTATGACATACATACACTGAGGTGAAAGAAGTCATGGGATAGCGATATGCTCTTATAGATGGCAGTAGTATAGTGTACACAAGGTACAAAAGGGCAGTACATTGACGGAGCTGTCACGTGTAATCAGATAATTCATGTGAAAATGTTACCGACATGGTTGTAGCTGCACGACGGGAATTAACAAATTTTGGACACGTAATGTTATATGAAAGATGCATGGGACATTCCATTTTGGGAAATCGTTAGGAAATTCAATATTCCGAGGTCCACAGGGTCAAGAGTGTGCCGAGAATACTACATTTCGGGCATTACTTCTCACCACCGAAAACACAGTGGCCGACGGCCTTCACTTAACGACCACGGGAGGTGGCGTTTGCGTAGAGATGTCTGTGCTAACAGACAAGCAGCATCGCGTGAAATAACCGCAGAAATCAGTTCGGTACATACTGAAAGTATCTAACAAAAACTGTGAAAGTATCAGTGATAAGATTGTTCTAGGGTCGCCAAGTGAATGTATCATTGATAAGATTGTTCTAAATTAATTATTCAGCAAACCTACATCTGACTGCGTCTGTGAACTTGTTTCTAGCACTCCTCCATTTTGCCAGAAATGCAACATGTATTTGACTCAGCAATAAAACTTAAGAGAATAATGCCGTTTGTACAATGGCATTAAGATGGTACTGGAAAATTAACTTTTGGCCCTGATGTTTACTTGGTTAACTTTACTCTACTACTCATTTTCATATTCAATTTAAGCAAAGGATTTGGATTATGATTCAGGCTGTTAGATTTAAACCCAAGTTTATCTCAATATATATATTGCTAAAATTTTAAGTCGTACACAAAACCTACAGTAGCACGAAACACTCTTACAAAAAATTTTACCAAACGCTTTCTGTGTCAAACCTTGGACATACAAATCCTCAATCTGAACATTATCTAACAAAACCAGTTTGAAACCAGTATATATCTTTTCTCATTTACGTGCTAAGGTTTGGTCTGGGGCAGTGAGCGCGACCTACCCTACAGCTGTCACCACACGTCTGCTTTCTCCAGGCACCGACCTGCGACTCCTCCCTTAAGGCTGTCTGCACACATCTGCTTCCTCCGGGCACCTACCTGCGACTCCCCGGTTTTTTTTTTTTTTTTTTTTTTGCGGCACGCGCCCGGCTCTCTTAACCATCAAAGAGCCTCCTACTCAAGGATATTATACTCGTTCCAACTTGCGGTTGGCAACAACCGACTATTTTCTGGAGCTACCCTTATCAGAGCTTAGCACATACCTTTCAATACGACGAATGTACCCGCTAGGACAGAGCGGTGAAATTAGGCGTTAACGGGCTATGGCACTAGACGACCGACGCGACTGCGTTTGCTAACAGCACGACATCGCCTAGAGCGCCTCTCCTGGACTGGTCACACTGTTGGTTAGACCCTAGACTATTGGAAATCCGTGGTCTGGTCAGATGAGTCCGGATTTCACTGATAAGAGCTGATGCTAGATTTCGACTGTGGCGCAGACCCAACGGAGCCATGGATCCAAGTTGTCAACAAGGCACTGTGCAAGCTGGTGGTGGCTCGGTAATGTTTAGGGCTGTGTTTGCGTGGAATGGACTGGGTCTTCCAGTCGTACTGAACCAATGATTGATTGGAAATGGTTATGTTCGGCTTTTGGAGACCATCTGCAGCAATTTATGGACTTCATCTTCCCAAACAACGATTAATTTTTTATAGATGACAATGGACCTGGTCACCGTATCAGAACTGTCCGCCACTGGACAATCAGAGCGAATAAATTGACGACCCATAAGGCCCGACATAAAAAAAAATGACTCTGAGCACTATGGGACTTAACATCTATGGTCATCAGTCCCCTAGAACTTAGAACTACTTAAACCTAACTAACCTAAGGACACCACACACATCCATGCCCGAGGCAGGATTCGAACCTGCGACCGTAGCAGTCACGCGGTTCCGGACTGAGCGCCTAGAACTGCGAGACCACCGCGGTCGGCGGCCCGACATCAATCCCTCGATCATTTATTTGACAAGAGGTCAGTTCGTGTAAATAATCCTGCACCGGCAGCACTTCCGCAATTATGGACCCTTATAGAGGCAGCATATCTCAGTGTTCCTGCAAGGGATATCCAACGACTTGCTGAGTCCATGTCACGTCAATTTGCTGCACAACGCTGGGCAAAAGCACGTCCTACTTGATATTAGGAGGTATCGCAGAACTTTTGTCACCTCAGTGTATATAAAAAGGGATGTAAGTGTGTGTGCATGTACGTTCCACATCTCCTCCTAAACCACCGGATCGATTTGAACCAAACTTGCTACACATATTCCTTACTGTCTGGAAAGAAGTAGTTCGGCTGTAAGGACCGCCTAACTCGCATTGGGATGGGGGGACATAGCCGGTGGACACAGAGAGGTGGAAGGAGGAGGAGGTAATCGGAGGAGAGAGAAGGACATGGCATGGACAGATGGAGAGAGGATGAAAGAGGAAAGCAACAGAGAGAGGGCAAGAGAAGGTAGAGTAGAGAGAGGTGAGGATATGAACAGAGAGGAAAGAGGAGATGGAAAGAGGACTCGGGGAGAAGTGTGGGAAGGGGCAAATGGACTGAGAGAGTAGGGTGAAGGAGATGGGTAAAGAAGTGGATAGGGGGGAGGGGGAAACAACACAGGCGTAAGGAAGAAAGAACAGGGAGGAGGAGGTAAGAGCGAGGAGAACGCGATGGACAGAGAGAGAGGGGAATGGAAATGAACAGAGATAGGGTAGAGGAGAAGATGGGTAGAGAGAACAGAGAGGAGGATACGTGTACAAAGCAGTAGGCTCTGCCAGAAATATCGTCTCTTAGACAATGTGTCTAATATTGTATTTTCATACGACAGTATGGCATCTTAGGCAATTTATAACACTTGTAAGTAAGCATTTTAAATATGGATTCTTACATGGTTATATCACTTGTTATGTATTTCACTGTTATTGTCTAATCTGCTTTCAGAAAACGCTTGATAAAGGCACTTTAAAGCCGATATCATGATTGTGTAAGTGTAATGTACCACTGTAAATAAACAACAGTCTAATGGCGATACTGACTTAAAAGAAATACATTATGACTGTGGCCCCGCATTATGAACAAATTATTAATGTGGAAGATATTAAGGACCATTACCGGAGACTGTTCGGAGAACAACCATTACGTCATACCAGGGCCGAAAGTTTGCTATAACGCCGCACGACTTCCCTCAACAACGAAAATGTCACTAATCTGATAGAGCCCATATCCGAAGAAGAAACTGCAGACGTTATAAAGCAGTTACAAGCAAACAGGAGTCTGGAAATGGATTTTGCAAAGTACTCTGGTCAGTTGTCGAAGCGGAATTCACGTAAATTATTGAAGAGAAATAAAGACTGGGTCAAATATATTCAGAAAACGAAACAGGAGTTGGAGTCCTCGTACCAAAAACTCAGAAACCAAGAAGAACAACTGATTATAGGGCAATAACGTCCTTATGTGGCGACTCAAATATAATGGCGCGCATAACAGTCGCAAAACTAAAAGAAACTCTTCCAGAGATAATCGGGTCTGGCCAAACGTGTAATGTTCCCAACAGGAAGATCATTGCTATCTGAGAGACACGACCTTCTTCTCGTGTATGTACCAAACCGGAACAATGGGATTGTTGAACACCAACCTGGAAAATGCCTTTGACAAAGTCAGTGTTTAAGGAATTTGATGCAAAGCTGTAACTTCCCATAGGCCACAATATACACTCCTGGAAATGGAAAAAAGAACACATTGACACCGGTGTGTCAGACCCACCATACTTGCTCCGGACACTGCGAGAGGGCTGTACAAGCAATGATCACACGCACGGCACAGCGGACACACCAGGAACCGCGGTGTTGGCCGTCGAATGGCGCTAGCTGCGCAGCATTTGTGCACCGCCGCCGTCAGTGTCAGCCAGTTTGCCGTGGCATACGGAGCTCCATCGCAGTCTTTAACACTGGTAGCATGCCGCGACAGCGTGGACGTGAACCGTATGTGCAGTTGACGGACTTTGAGCGAGGGCGTATAGTGGGCATACGGGAGGACGGGTGGACGTACCGCCGAATTGCTCAACACGTGGGGCGTGAGGTCTCCACAGTACATCGATGTTGTCGCCAGTGGTCGGCGGAAGGTGCACGTGCCCGTCGACCTGGGACCGGACCGCAGCGACGCACGGATGCACGCCAAGACCGTAGGATCCTACGCAGTGCCGTAGGGGACCGCACCGCCACTTCCCAGCAAATTAGGGACACTGTTGCTCCTGGGGTATCGGCGAGGACCATTCGCAACCGTCTCCATGAAGCTGGGCTACGGTCCCGCACACCGTTAGGCCGTCTTCCGCTCACGCCCCAACATCGTGCAGCCCGCCTCCAGTGGTGTCGCGACAGGCGTGAATGGAGCTTCGAATGGAGACGTGTCGTCTTCAGCGATGAGAGTCGCTTCTGCCTTGGTGCCAATGATGGTCGTATGCGTGTTTGGCGCCGTGCAGGTGAGCGCCACAATCAGGACTGCATACGACCGAGGCACACAGGGCAAACACCCGGCATCATGGTGTGGGGAGCGATCTCCTACACTGGCCGTACACCACTGGTGATCGTCGAGGGGACACTGAATAGTGCACGGTACATCCAAACCGTCATCGAACCCATCGTTCTACCATTCCTAGACCGGCAAGGGAACTCGCTGTTCCAACAGGACAATGCACGTCCGCATGTATCCCGTGCCACCCAACGTGCTCTAGAAGGTGTAAGTCAACTACCCTGGCCAGCAAGATCTCCGGATCTGTGCCCCATTGAGCATGTTTGGGACTGGATGAAGCGTCGTCTCACGCGGTCTGCACGTCCAGCACGAACGCTGGTCCAACTGAGGCGCCAGGTGGAAATGGCATGGCAAGCCGTTCCACAGGACTACATCCAGCATCTCTACGATCGTCTCCATGGGAGAATAGCAGCCTGCATTGCTGCGAAAGGTGGATATACACTGTACTAGTGCCGACATTGTGCATGCTCTGTTGCCTGTGTCTATGTGCCTGTGGTTCTGTCAGTGTGATCATGTGATGTATCTGACCCCAGGAATGTGTCAATAAAGTTTCCCCTTCCTGGGACAATGAATTCACGGTGTTCTTATTTCAATTTCCAGGAGTGTATTTGCTACTTCCTAACCGGAATCCAGTGGTCTCCCAAATATAAATAAACGGCATCTTCACGGGAGAATTCTCTATTCAGCGGTCAGTCCGGCAGGGAGTGGAGCCAATGATCCGTTCAATCACCAACCAGATCTCTGGAATAGATGTTGGTGCACAAAAATTCGCCTTTAACGTTTCTGTCGACGATATAACAATTGCATTCGTGCAGCATCAAGACACTGGGGAGATATTAGAAATAATGGATTTTTATAAGGAAGCAACGGGAGCGACTTTAAACAACAAAACCTGGCTCCTATGGTTAAACAAAACGTCGCAACTCAGACCACATCCCATCAGAGAATGCGACGATATGGAATTGCCCGGCGTTAAACTGAAGAAGAATGTGAAGGAACTTGAGGATTCTTCCAAGTCAGTGGTGGAGAAAGTAAGAGGTGCCTTAATAGCAAACAGTACTAGGAACTTAAATATTGTTTAACGGATCCAGTATGTCAGTGTGCTGGTGATTTAAAAAACGCAGCAATACAGCTCAAATAATGCCCACAGAGCGACAATATATTGCTCAAATAAAGAAAATAAGGGTGGTTCATCTAGAAGGGGTCCGCCCCGATAGATGATTGGTCAGCGCGGCGGTCTGTCACGCCAAGGCGCTCGGGTTCGGTTCCCGGTTGGATCGGAGATTTTCTACGGTCATGGACTGGGTGTCGTGTTGTCCTCATTATCATTTCATCATCATCTGTGAACGGCAACGGAAGACCTCCAGTGGAATCACTTCTCTAGACGCTCTTGCGGTGGACTTCTCTGATGAGGCTTTCCCCATGACAAGACCTGCGGTAAGGCATAACACAAAGTAAGTAGTATTTGGAAAGGAATGCTGCACTGCGTTGCCAGATGCCGGTAAACAAACCGTCAAATAGAGACGTATTAGGCTTAATAGATTGAGAGAAAAAATGCACTACCCTCATAGTTAAAAATTTTACTAAATCCTTGAATCAACCAGAAGTCAGTCGGATTTATTGAAGGCCGCGTGTGGAATTACCGCAAGATGTAGAATTCAACGATGTATAGTAGTCACACTATTAAAATCGCAACGGAAATTGTAGAAATGGTTCTAATGGCTTTAAGCACTATGGGACTTAACATCTGAGGTCATCAGTCCCCTAGACTTAGAACTACTTAAACCTAACTAACCTAAGGACATCACACACATCCATGCCCGAGGCAGGATTCGAACCTCCGACCGCTGCAGAAGCGCGGTTCCAGACTGAAGTGCCTAGAAACGCTCGACTACAGCTGCCGGCCGGTAATTGTAGAAAAACGCCCAAGTAAAAGAACTTCACCATGAAAAAGGTTATGGGAGAACTACAGAAAGAAACAGTCCACACACCAGCCAGCCAAACAAAAAACAAAGATATTAGCTAGAAGCTAGTGTGTTCTACTTTTTTCAGATGCCAGTGTAAGTTGAACGGTGCGCTCGGCCGATCACATGTTCTTAAATGATCTGTTTCCGACAGCATCACGGCGACACCACCCGAGATTCATGGGAAACCCTCACTATGAACATTGTGGTTTGACTGACACAGCGCTGCACCAAACAGTAGGGTGCTCACAAATCCTAGACTTTTGGAAGTGGATTTAGCGACAACGTCTGAAATTAACTCCAAGGAAAAAAATGTTTGCAAATATCAAAACGTTCACGGTTTCAAAGATGAGAAAAATCACGTGGCTTATGCACTCCTAAATAAACTGTGTCATCAACGATGAAGGTGAATCTGTAACCGAATTCAAACAATACCTGCACCAAGAAAGGGACTAACTGTCAGAAACAACTGGAAAAAGGAAAAATTTGGCCTATCCATACACTTTTTATAAAAATAAGAATGTTTAAAAAGGAAAACACCAAACAGTTACTTTTTAAACGAAATCTCGAGTTTATGTAAATGTGCAGCTTCTTTCCCTTATTTAAAACATAGGAAGAAAAAACTTTATTTCTTATAAAATACCGCGAATTACGTAATAACATACACCTAAGAAGAGGAAATAGGAACAGTCCACAAACAAAATCATATTAACAGAGAAATGACAGTAATGCTGTATACTTTCGCAACTTTGAAAAATTACGAAATGGTGCATTTTGGTAACTTACAACAGTAAATTTGTTATAAATTATAAATAAAATATATATTGTTAAAAAAATTAGGATATAAGATGAACATCAACAAAAGCAAAACGAGAATAATGGAATGTAGTCGAATTAAGTCGGGTGATGCAGAGGGAATTAGACTAGGAAATTAGACATTTAAAGTAGTAGATGAGTTTTGCTTTTTGGGGAGCAAAATTACTGATGATGGTCGAAGTAGAGACGATGCAAAATGTAGACTGGCAATGGCAAGGAAAGCGTTTCTGAAGAAGAGAACTTTGTTAACATCGAGTATAGATTTAGGTGTCAGGAAGTCGTTTCGGAAAGTATTTCTATGTAGTGTAGCCATGTATGGGAGTGAAACATGGACGATAAATAGTTTGGACAAGAAGAGAATAGAAGCTTTCGAAATGTGGTGCTACAGAAGAATGCTGAAGATTGGATGGGTAGATCACATAACTAACGAGGAGGTATTGAATAGAATTTGAGAGAAGAGAAATTGGTGGCACAACTCGACTAGAAGAAGGGATCGGTTGGTAGCACATGTTCTGAGGCATCAAGCGATCACTAATTTAGTAGTGGAGGGTAAAAATCGCGGAGGGAGACCAAGAGATGAATACACTAAGCAGATTCAGAAGGATGTAAGTTGCAGTAGGTACTTGGAGATGAAGAAGCTTGCACAGGATAGAGTAGCATGGAGAGCTGCATCAAACCGGTTTCAGGACTGAAGACCACAACAACAACAGCAAAATGATTGCCTAATGATAAGGCGCCCGCTCGCGATAAGCGGGAAATCCGGGTTCGAGTCCCAGTCCGACACAAATTTTCATTGTTGTCAACCCATTATACAACTGGTGGTAGTCCTTATTCGCAATACATTTTATGCATTATGCATAAACGTCAAGCGTCACTCGAGTTTGAACTGATATTGTGGTAGGTCGCGCAGATCTGCAGTACAAGTAATTTTCGAGAATACCAAGCAAACGTAGATTGGCAACACTGCACAAACATTTCCGATTTCAGTTGTGACTGTGGGCGTGTTTTGGAAATTGTTTAGGAAATAACTGCTGAGCTAAGAAGACAGGTTTTGACTTATCAATGTTTACATTGCACATAGTTACAAAAACTTTGGGGCCAGAGACCCGCTATCGACTGCAGTCTTTAAATTCATCACATGAAACCCACAAGATGTATATGTGCCATGTTATACTGAATGGTGGATGAGGTTTTATTCTGTTCGACCACAACAGTTACGCGTGCCTCCTGAACAAGTACTATGTCTTGCACAACCATTACCAATAGTCTGTATGAGGATGAAGAATGCACGTACACTGATAAACAACAATTAAAGCACGAAAGTTATATACTGTGAATAGTGCAACCCACGTTTTGCGTATGTTTTTTTGGCCCCAACCGATGCACAGATTTACTAGAGTGTTTTGAGAGTGATAGTCTAGGGTGCCCTTTCCCCAGCCCTGCCAGCGTTAATTATAGCAACGCCTGCTACTGAGCACGCGACTGAATCTGTGGTGGCAGGTTAGGCGAGTGGAAATTACAGGCACTGATCAACAGCAGTCACCATAGTGCGTATACGCGTACAACCAGCCATACGTCTGCCGGGCTGCTTACAAAATGGCTACGGTTTTACTGCTCTGTACATTTTATCATTAATTTCCAAGGTCGTTCATTGACTCTATTTGCATCCCTCCACTTAGTTTATTGTTAATTCTGCAATCTCGTTGTCATTGTTAGCAGGGTTCTGCAACAAACTCTTTCATCTGAGCTGTTACCGTGTCAGACAGACATAGTTCATTATTTCGCCTCAAGCTTAGCCGTCGTTAATCTAGGGAGCTTTCCATTTAATTATCTAATTGTCTGCATGTATTCTAATTCATCAGTTCTTCAAAATGCAGACCGTTCAATAAGCGCTTGCTAGACGTGAGCTGTAAGCTGTTCCTGAGGGACTCAATTGGGTCGAAAGCTAATCTCCGGGCCGGCTATTCGATTTTCCACGTACTCATTTTGTCAAAAGCATTACGTTATGGCACTCCCTTTATGAACGGGAGTTCTGTCTCGTTGGAAATGAAATGTGCCAGAGCTCAGGTAGCAAGGAATTGTCCAATATTGCCTGGCGTTCATCTGCAAGCGGAGGCCCACATCTCCGCGTCCTCCACCCCTAAATGTATGACGTCAATGCAGGTAATGCTGTTTCATGGCTGTAGAACACATCAACGCCGTGCTGTAGGTCTCCGACAGAGTCAATAGTTGTCATTAATGTTTACTCCTCTTCAAACGCCAATCAAAACAAGTAGGTGTTGTTCCTACGATCTTTCCGCATACAATGCCGACTTTTTCGGCTTCCTTTGTCGAGATAGGGTTTTCAAATTTCCACATATTGTCTCTTCACAAATTTATTTCTCAGTATTCCTCAATGTATCTGTGGTTTCTGAATTATCTCACGCGAAATGCTCTAATTGGTGAATTTTGATAATTTTGATAATTCTGTTACTGTAATAACGCTAGTGTCTGTCTCATTACGCATGTGTAACTAGCAAATATCTCATACTTATAGAGAAATCGCGCAATAATATAAAGTCTCGGACTTAGGTTTAGGTAACAATGCATAAGGATTTAACTTCACACGAAAATATATGTAGAAACTTTCATTTTAACGTTAATAAGGGAATGGTGACTTCCTGAGTTGTCAGACAGTCTCTTAGGGCTGCTGTCTCATATGTGTGTACCTCTCAACTGCTTGTTAAATGATCACAAACTTTTGTGACAGGCGTTCTGCAGTTACTGGGATGTTGGCAGATTGAATCATCCTTCAGTTAGACATTCTATTGGATGGCTGTAAATGCTCCGGCAGGTCGTTTCTGTCGAGAAAGCCGCCCAGGAAGGTGCTGGATTTTATAAATAAATCTTTTTAGCACTCTAACGAGAAATCCTTGAAACGTATCCATCATCTTTTTGGAAGAAGCAACATTTCTGTTGATAATAGCCATCACATATATGAGAAATTATTGTATAGAGAAACATTTGGCATATTCACAAGTTTGGATAATCATTAACCAAATAACTAATTGCAGCCAACTAGGGTCATTTTCAGATCAACAATAAAGTGACAAATACAAAATAGAGTTAGAGAAATGACTTCAAACTAAAAGGAATAGAATAAAATATACCTCCAGTACAGTCGGTAAACAGCCAAGAGTATTTTGCAATATTTCATAACACTAGTCAACAGCCATTTCGCACCTGGGATGTGATACATCAACTAGTACATATTCTGGTGTGTGGGATCCGAATATATCTAGCACGTACCATTTTTGAGTTTTTAAAGGTATTTTATTTTTCGTATTCACTTTTTTCTGTTCTTCTGTTTTGACGTTTAACTGCTTGGTTTTGATTTGCAGAGGAGAGCTAGAAGATCTGCAGATCGTCAGTAAATGGTTGGTGTGGTAATCCAGTGGTGTGAAAGAGATCCTCAGTGAGTGTTTCCTGTGAAAGATATGCAAACTTTTTGTGTTTAAAACTTACAGTAAGAAAAATGGCAACTAGTAAACCACCCCGACAACTTTTCGTATGTGGTGCGAAATTCACTTCAAAAGCCCAAAGAAAAACAATCACTGATTTGGTTAAGAAGTCATATAAAATGTATTTTGATTGTCCTGTTGGTGGTCAAGATAAAAATTTTGCCCCTCATATTGCCTGCATAACCTGTACTACAACTTTAACCGAGTCGCTCGTGTGAGCCTAAAGACCACTATTCAGACTGTTACTTTTGTCATACAAATATTTTGGGACATTCAGTCAAAACTAGGCATAAAATAAAGTATCCAAATGTATCTTCAGTGCATTTTCCTGTGACCCATGATGAGGGGTTGCCTTTTCCTGTCTATAACTTGAAAGCCACGGAACCAGACCCGATGACAAGTGAATCAGAAAGTATTGAACATATAGAAGAGTACTGCCCTCGATATCATGACACTTCGCCTCACTATTTAATCAAAAGGATTTGAACGATTTGGTTCGCGATCTACAACTTTCGAAACAGCAAGCTGAACTCTTGGGGTGAATCTTCTAGCACCAGGAAGATTTCCTGTTTCAGATCAAGAGGTGCTTCCTTCGCTCAATATTTCGATATGCAGAATTCAATGTATGTAGAGATGTCAATGGTCTCTTGATGCAGCTAGGTGTACAACATAATCCACAGGAGTGGCGACTATTTATTGACTCCAGTACAACCAGCTTGAAAGCAGTACTACTGCACAATGACAATGCATTTCCATCGGTACCTTTGGCTTACGCAGTAGACAGAAAGAAACTTATGAAACAATGGCTTTGCTGCTTGAGAAAATCAACTATAAGCATCATGAATGGCAGCTTTGCTGTGATTTAAAAGTTGTTGCACTCCTTATAGGTTCACAGGCTGGATTCACGAAATACTGCTGCTTTTTGTGCCTTTGGGACAGCTGTGACACCAAGAACCACTATACAGTCAAGGAATTGCCTATAAGGAACTCATATGTTCCTGCAAACATATATGTGAACAGTACCACATTGGTTGAACCCGATAAAATCATTTTGCCTCCCCTTCATATCAAGTTGGGCCTAATCAAGAACATTGTAAAAGCTCTGGATAAAAATGGTGAGGCCTTCAATCACTTAAAAGAAAAGTTTCCCAAATTAAGTGAGGCAAAGCTGAAAGAGGGTATATTTGTTGGACTACAAATAAGAAAATTGCTGAAAGCTCCAGCCTTTGATACCAAACTCACAGATATCCAGTTAGCTCCTTGGTCTTCTTTTAAAGCAATTGTGAAGGGCTTTTTGGGTAAAAAAAAAACTATGTCACCATTGTGAATAAGCTGTTGGACAACTATAAGAACATGGGGTGTAGAATGTCACTTAAAATTCACTTTTTACATTCTCACATTGATTTCTTCCTGGAAAGTTTGAGATCCGTAAGCGATGATTATGGTGAACGCTTTCACCAAGGCATTCTTACCATGGAACACCGTTACTAAGGCCACTGGAACCATTCGATGATGGGTGACTACTGCTGGGGTCTTGTTAGGAAACGGCAAACAAACGAAGAGCTCCGTAGCCGCATTTTTGAAAAACCAAAGATGATTGAAGGTGAAAATATCTTCTGAACTAATTTGGACCTTTTATTAGCAGCATGCCCATATATACATATAAAATAGTATTGATTTCAAACGTTCTGATGTGTATTCTTGTTTGACTTAAGATGTATCAATTTTCCTTATTAACCTATTTTGTCTGCTTTGTATCTAGGAAATGTGACGTCATAGAGAAAAACTGATTTGACCAGTGTATTCAGCACCCCGAAATTAGGTAAATTCACCCATTTACAAACCAGATGCAGAAAAAAAAGTTTAAATTTGTTAACTAGTGTAATTATACAGATCGTAAATAGTGAGACAACCAAATTGCATTATTATGGAAAACTTAACCAATTTTACTTCTGCTGTTCAATCTTTGTACAATTGTTTTTAACATTCTTGCTTTATATATGTATTTGTTGTCAAGCCTTTGTAGGACATCTCTACGTACTCGTAGGGTTAACATTCCAGTTTTTATTGTAGGCCCTTCTAGTGCACTTGACAGTACCTTTTGGGTGTATGTGAGCGGTCCACGATAGACTTCAGTCCTCCCTCTACTTGTAGAGTCCCTTCTAAGAGCCTGAGATTCTAAAACGTTGCCTGGATATGCTGCTTCGTGAACGGCTACTAAAATAGTTTTCTTGGGACTGTCCCTTACATCCTGTTTCCTGCAACAGTTTTGCACAATGTTCAGTGTCCATTGTGGCATTGTTCTAATAGTATTAGCAAATTTTTCACGTACTGCTGAGACTGAATTCTCCGCGTATCCTTGACAAAAACAACCTCTAGTATTTAGTTCCTTCTGATAACCTCGCCGTTGAGCACACGTAAGCACTAAATACACAACCAGTTCCTTGACCACTAGGTTCTAATGTGCTGGGAATAAAACCCCTCCTTTCGCAAACCCTCTGGGGGTCTTGATCACCATTTTCTCATTCCCCCTTTCGTTACTCATGTTGGGCCTAAGCAACGCCCTTCTGAAGCTCTAACCGTAGATTCGTAGATCCTATTGCTAAAAGCCACCTTGATCTCCAGGTAGATATAAAGAGCAATTTGTTTTTTCCCATGCTTGTTGGTTTTCAGGTAGCGGAACCTTAGTTAACCTCTTATCCTTAACGTGCACATTTTTGTAATATCTTTAGGAAAAAGAAAGACAAGCTCATGGGTCTCATGTCCTTATCCTTGGTGTGATCAGCTTTCCTTGGCTTCGGATGAAAACAACCATTAATGTTCTCCAACCATTAGGAATAAATCGTATTTCTATGTTGGCCATAAACAATCTGCGTAGGAATATAATCAATCTCTCCTGCTTGTTGCAGTAGAGCAGGATGGATTCCTTATGTGCATGGTGACTTGAACGGTTTAAACGTTACCAATGCCCATGGGATTTCTTTTTTTGAAACATACTCTACCTTCCACCTGCTCACAGCATATTTTCCGGGATCATGATTTTGCTTGCAAGACTGTATTCGGAAAGTGCCCTCAGATTTATTGTTCCTTCCGCCTCCTCATAGATATCTTCCGAGATGACGATTTTGCTTGCAAGACAGTATTCGCAAGGGCCTCAAGACATTTTACAGATTGTCCTTCCCTCCTTGAAAAGTAGAAAAGTTTCCTTACTTCTTTCTTTGAAATTCGAGATTATTTTTTCAGCAAGGTGCAGTTCACGATGACTGCACAGTATTCTAAGTATCTCTGCCATTTCTTCGAGATACACTACATTTCTTATCGAAGTTCTGCCTTCAAATAAGCGTGAGTTTATGTAGTTCCTTTATGAATCGCAATCTGAATTCCTGCGGTTTTTTCCTACAGGCCATGGTCTGTTTTCTGCGAATAGTCTTAGCTATAGTCTTAAAAAGACGCAACCTGCTCATGTTTGCACATATAGATATACCACACGACGATAAGTGTAGCACGTGGGGAGCAAATAAAAATTTGGAACTACTAAAACATCTGAATTCAATAGAAACATTGCTAATTTTGGGGAGAGACAAATCATTAAGTTGACATATTTTGCATATTGGGCCAGGAGATCAGTGGGCAAAGAAGTTGGGCTGGTGATGTGGTGATGTCACAAGTACTGGAGGCCGAATTCCAAGGCCTGGTGAGGGTAATCTTATGCCCAAAGGCGTCTGTGAAACATTAACGTCTGTAATAACATTTTGTTGACGCAATTGCTACAATGAATATTGAGCCCTCTGGCACACAGGAATCGGGCCACGCTGGCCGCTCAGTCATCGGCGATGAATGCTAGACACAGCACTCCGGCAGCTCACATAGCTAGCGGCTGGCCAGGCACGTTACCTGACAGTGAGGGGGCGCCCACCCAGCAGGCAGAGTACGGCAGTTTGCAGTCAGACAGGTTGGCCGTCCACCAGAGGAAGGCCCAGTAGTTCCGCGTCTTCTGTCACTGACAGATGAGCACCGTCGGTAGCGGCAGCATAGAGCGGTGAGGTTCAACCAGAACTGGCAGGCTATCGTCTCGATGTTGAAGTCTTTAAACAGGCAGCATGCACCACATTAGAGAGGACCAGCAGTGTTACCTTCTAACAAGATAGACTGTCAAACCGTCAGAATCGGAGATGCAGCTGGAGTTACCAACTGATGGAGACGATATATATGAAACGGGGGTATTTAAAGCCAGACATCACTTCACTGTAGCAGGTTAAGCGGCCATTTGCCCTCGTTTAACGACAGGTGGGTGCGGTCCTGTCTGCAGCGTGGTGTCTCAGTTATGCCGGTTTCCTATGCCTCTGCATTTCTCGTCGGTACTAGAACGCCTTAGAGTGGCGGAGCTCGGATGTTGCAAGTTAGTACTCCATATTGCAGAGTATGCCGAACGACGTTCTCGATGCTGTCATACTGCACCGTCTGTGCTCCTTGCTATGGCTCTAATCGCTGTGTAGCAATTAGTTACGAGCGTTTCCCTGGTTTTGCAATACTGGCACTCTCTGTGTGCTCTGGACATATAGTCTGGGTGGGACTTGGTTCTTTTACCGTCTGTTGTCTCGAGTAATAACTTCGAAAATTTATTAATGCACCTGGGAGAAAGGTTGCTGTGCAGAAATATTTTCTTTCAACAATGTCGTATGAAAAACGTTCTAATGTAACCCATCTTTAAGAAAAAAGGTCTTAATTGCTCAAAAATGTGCTATAAGAATAATATGTGGTGCTCATCCAACCACAATCATCGTGTAGATATCCGTTTAAGGAGTTAGGCATTTTGCCTTCTGCTTCATAGTATATTTATTCCCTCATGAAATTTATTGTCAGTAATCTAGTGTAGTTCAAAAGGAACATACATACACACATACAAGTTAAGTGTGACACAGACTTGATTTAATTTTGTATCATTTTATTTAAATCTCTGTAAATTCATTTTACTAATTATTTCAAAGATGTACCAGTGATTATTGTCGACAGAGTTGTAAACACGTTTATTTAATACTCTCTCTCCGTTCTTCTTCGTTGAGAACAGTCCTGGCGGAAAAGTAGTAGAAAATGGACAGTCTTGCGAGAGAGTAATCGTAAATGGACAGCCTTGGCTGAACAGTAGTGGAAAATGGTCGGTCTTGGTGGGAGTGTGACGTGAAATGGGCAGCTTGGCAGAAGAGCTATTGTAATTGGAGATAATGTGTTTTTGTAATATTGATGAAGTAAAGTATCTTTTGTAAATAGTCCAGTGTGTTCTTATATTAATGAACATTGTTGTTTCAAAGTTTATGAGCTTCATTTCATTGGTTAATGGCTGGAAAGACCTGAATAACACAATTCTTTCACCAGCTAATGTTTCTCCTAATCAGAAATATGATCCAAGTGCCGCACCATGTTCCAAACAGAACAATGAGGCTACCAACGAAATAACAAGATAAGTAATATTTTATAATTCTAGGTGTGGATGAGGATTTCGATGCTACTTACTTCAAATTAATTATCAACGTCTGTTTCCAAGACAGATCACTGAAGGTAAGCACTGAAGACACCATTACACTTGGGTACGTTGTCCTGGCTAAGTATGTTGTTCGAAGAAATATTAATCTGAGTTTTTTTCGGATAAAAAAGTATAAAAGGGAACTAAAATGTACATGAATGTAAAAGCCAGCGAAATGGAAACTAAACGGAAAGACAATCAAGACCTACGAACAGTAGGACTGCAGAAGAGAGAGGAGCTAATAGAAACACAGCAATAGACGTTAATTACGTAAGCTTTTTTAATATTATGGTGAGAGGAAGAAAAAGGACAGACAAGTTAGTGCTGATGACAATTCCTTTTTTGCGTTGAAATAATTTTGCTAACATGTCATTATTAGTAAAAATTTTTAAAATGACACATAAGAGAGAGAAAATTGGACTAGTTCGAAACAGTTTTGAGGAAGACAATTCACGGTTAGCACTTCGGAATTTGAGTTTGGAAAAATCATTGATTCAGGAAACAAGCCATCGTCAAAACAGTTTATGAGAGACATAAGAAATCCTATAGATGTTTGGCTAAAACGGTGACACATTTGTCAAGGAAATTACTGAAACAAACAGTCGAATTTCTGAAACTAAAAGTCAAATTTTTGAAAGTTATGACAAGCCTGGAAAGCCTAATTTCCAAAAGCTATGACGATCTAGAAAAACAATTTGCCAGGACAAACACTCAACTTACTAAAGCCTTAACAGAGTTAAAAGTGAGTTAGAGAAACAAGTTTCAGTAAGTTTTAGCTATTTGAAAAGAGTTTTAAGTAATCAGCGTTCGGTATGTAAAGAAATACTGAGTTCCCAAGTAACTGTGTCTGGATACAAACTGAAAGGTCGCATTACAACTATAAATGAAATACGAAATAACAGAATCACAAGGACAGAATCAAATGTTCAGATTGTTAATCAAAAGGCAACTGAATTGGATGCTGGAACTGACACTTTATATAATGTTGAAAATTGTGATATAATTAGTACAAAGGAATATATAGTTAACATACGTGACGGTGTTGCAAATGCAACAGTGATGCTGTCGTAGAGATAAATGGTTTTCGTGCTTTGAAAGACGAATTTGGATCTGTGATAGTTAAACATAAGTTATTTGAGTTTTTAGGAGCAGATGAATATTCAACAGTAGATGCAGAGAGTTGTGTAGAATCTAAATTTTGTAACAATAAATATGGCAAAATTATCAGAATTTTGTGAAAGACTGAAGCCAGACTGGTGGGTAAAATACCTGTATGTATTTAGTGGCCAATTGTAATGCATTTGTAAAGAAATCAATGTTGATGCAGTAAATTATGTCAATTAATTTGAAACATTTTACACTGTTGAAGAAATATTGTTCAGAACCCCACAGTAGCATTGAAGGAAATGGTTACTAAAATATGTGGATGTAAAGGTATGCTTGCCCTCGTTAATCAGTTACATAAACTTCATGTCATTATTAGATTAGTTGAGAGACTTTCTTGAAAATGTAAAGGTGTTTGGGTTTGACAATGACATGGAAAATATACCACAGGATGTACTCATTAAAAGGCTCAGGAAACCACCAGACAAACTAAGTGTATTAGATAAAACAACAGCGAATTCAAAACATTTTTACTGATATTTCACTGAATGGACTTTTGGCTTTGCTGTGTTGTACAAAGATGGAAAGCTTTGTTGGACTATAAATGCTTAATGATTATTTCATTTCAGTATTGTAGTTTATGTGGAACAGTGACTATACAATGATTATTATTTCTACTTTGTCTATCTTATATTATGAACATCTGAGACATTTGACAGTCCCATGGTTTGTTAGGAAATCTGTTATACTGATTTGCTTTGCCGACTTTGCAATGTAATATTTATGTTAGGAACATTGCTGAACTGAAACCATATATTCAGAGAATTTAGCAAGTCATTAACTAAACAAACTGAGGCTAAAAAATTTTTTCATGTGTTAATTATAGTTGATCTGTTGTTTATGAAAAACATATTTAAAAACTTAACTGTTTCCTCTATGTTCTTCAATTGTGAAACTCAAGTATCTCTGAGTAACAAATTAGTGTTTTAGGTCATGAAGGTACTGATGAATGTTGAGACTATTAACCATGTTTAAGAACATTTGAAAAAAAGGAGCACTTGAAAATCTGTTTGTACTATGTGAAAAGTGAGACAACTGAATAGAACATTCCATATGATTGAGTGGTGGTACTATAGATTTATACTGTTTCAGTGTTGATGTGCAAGTGCACAGACATATACTACTGTAAATTTGACGATGTTTCAGGGAACGTATTCCCACAAATGAGCAGTAACTGAACATTTCCCACTTGAATGAAGAATTAGCAAAACTTTTCATTATTCTTCAACTAATATTTATTTAAAGTTTCAATATTTTATATATATTTATGCTATCTACAATTGTAGTTACTACATGATTTATATTTAATATTATCTTTTTAACCTTACAAATATGTTTTAAGTTGTTTTGTGTCTCATTGTTGGTACTATTAGCTGTTGGATATGTGATTTTGCTATTTCATTTGTGTCAATTTTTCCATCACGACCCATTCTGACACATATTGGAAATTTGATTAATCTAATAAATTATATCTGTAATAAATGCCTGGGAAAATACATAAAAAGGTGTTGGGGGGTCAGTATTACTGACAAAACGTACACATCTGTCCTTGCTCATACATTTTGTGGTCACCTGCATTTGTTAATCAGTTTAATATATTAAAACCATCGAATTAAACATAAGAGGACAATTTCAATAACTGCTGAAGCAGCAAGTCAATTTTGTTATAAACTTTGCATCATACTGTTGTGATATTTAATGTCACATAATTTTTGGCTTATTTGTTTATGAATTCAGGTAGTTTCAATACAGTTACTAGGTTAGAAAATTAAACTTACTGTATGTTGTATTAGGAAATGTGGTCTTGTATACTGATGCCGAAAAACATGTTGTAGGACAGAAAGATGCTGTCTCAACGAAGTACATGACATCGAATACTGCACTGCAGCAGAATGACAATACGATGTAGTGAAGGATAGGCATCGGAACAAAAACCAGAAGATAGGACAATATATGTCGTAAGACTGTGGTGTTCAATTTTGGTAAATTTAACATTTTGTTTTCTACAAATAATTTTCATTAATATTTGACTTTTTGCACAGGGGGGGGGGGGGGGAGAGGGGGAAATGAAATCCGATCAACGAAATTATAAAAGACGTACAATACCAGTGGGAATCGATATCTACAGTTGCTTATAAATAACTTCAGTATACACATATTCATAAAAAATAGTTGTTTCTTACTTAAAGGTTCACATTTCACATATTTGAATTAATGCTGAAGCACTTTATTTAAATTTCTGTAAATTCATTTTTATTAACTATTTCGAAGATGTATCAGCGATTATTATCGACGAAGCTGTAAACTGTTTGATTTTAAATTTCTGTTCTTTTTCATTGTGCACAGTCTTGAGGGGAAAGTGATTGAAAATGAAGAGTCATGGTGAGAGAGCAGTTGAAAATGAATAGTCTTTACGGAAGGGTGGTTGCAAATAGAGATTCACTGCGGGAATTTGATATGAAATGGACAGTACTGGTAGAAGAGCTGTTGTGAAAGGAGGTAAAGTGTTTTTTATAATACTGTTGAAGACACAAGTATTTTTGTTGATAGTTCTGTGCGTGCCACCTGAATAACACAATCCTTTAATCAGTTAATGTTTCTTCGTATCTGAATAGGATTAGAGAGCAGTATTATATACCACAGAAGACAACGAGGCCACCAACGAAATAGCGAAATAAGTAATATTTTATCATTTTAGATGTAACTGAGGGGTTCCATTAAAGATACTTAGAATAAATGATCAACGTCTGTTTCTAAGACAGATTGTCGAACGTTAAGCATTGGGACTCCGCTATAGTAGGAAGGCCAAAGGGAACGCGCCCACGGGGAAGATCGAGAACGGGAGAGGAATGTGGGCTACAGAAAGACCTGCAAAACTGGATGGAAGTTGCACAGGACAGGATCTGCTGGAGGCACTCGTAACGTCGGTTTTAAGGTCCCTGATCGCCGGTTAATTTAACACCAACACATTCATCTGATACTCTGCGTAAGTCCTGTCGCCTTGTAATTGCCCAGGTAAATTAACATTCTTCCAGTAGCTTCTACAGCTATGTTAAACGAATCCTAACTTTCCAGTGTTGTTAATAAGGATGAATGGGGCAACCTCCACGAGAGACGGACCCAGAATTCTCATAACTAGTACACTAGAATCCCCAGGCACTATTTAAATTTTGTCATCTACAGAGATTGTCAGTCAACAGGTGGATTAGCATTGTTGCTGATCGTTTCTTTGTCCACAATGTACTTCCACCCAGGCTTACACAGGCGAGCTACCAACGTGTCTTATAGAACATACTGTCAGATAACGTATCATACTATACAGCTCATGCAGAAAGGCACTTCTACACACCACAGTATAAATACTTGAATGCACCTTAATCCTCCTTCCTCATCTGTTAACAGACAGAGGGGATCGTAACCTCGGTCTCCACGTTTAACTAATTTAAAAGAAATGAACTTCGTCCTGTGACTTTCTGTCAGATCCATGCTGTATGTAACATCTCTTGTTGCACTTGATGTAGATGCATGCCATAAGTGCGAATTGTGCCATAAAAATACGAACGTGCACCGGACTCGTAGCTGTAAACTGCAACCCGTAATCGTGCGGAACGAGCCCTCTTTTAACAACTGCTGTGGGGTGTCACGAGAGTTCGTAAAATACAGCAAAAGACAAGGTAATGATCAAATGACATACTGTACATTGTGGTCTCTCAGAAACCATACATTTACGTAACCACGTTGATACAGATTTTTCTTCATTTTAAGGAACCGATTCCTAGGAATTGCATCCTACTGTTTCTACCTAGAGCCACAGCACGCGCGAGATGCATGTGAAACCAGTTACTACTCAATAATGTAAAACAAGTCGCATCCAAAACAAAAGCCTAATGTTACTAGTATAACTGTGTAAACCCTACAAATAACCTACTATAAAAAACCATATAATTTGCGTAGAAGCCATCGACCACTCTAGAACAGTCCCGGGGCAGCCAAAAGATGGGCCAGTCCCACTTCCTGTGCTGGTATATATATCATCCCCAAAAATAGGACACCGTTTTTTAAGGAATTTAGTGTATGAACCTGTATCTAAAATTACAATATCCATAACAGAAAAATGTAGGCACACAATTACGCATAGAATTTTATAAAGTAGTATTTGTAAAAAGTCATATTTCAGCACTGCCAACAGCTCCTGGCGAAATAGTACTTTGTTCATAAACGGTTTCGATCCTCTGATCATCTCAAGGTATCATAGTTACGAGGGGCGTTCAGAAAGTAAGCTCCGATCGGTCGCGAAATGGAAACGACTATGAAAATCCGATAAAGCTTTGCACAGATGTGTTGGGTAGTGTCTCTAGTATAACCCCAGTTAGCATCACGTCGCTCTTCTCATTTCTGAGCTCGCAGTGAGTGCGTAAAGATGTCTAGAAAATAGTGTCTGCCGCCAAGTACGAGGGCCTGGTGAGAAATTTCGCCTGAAGCTATGCAGCTAACATTACATAACTGTCGTGCTGTTTCGTCTTCACGAAAATTCTCAGCCGCATTCTGCAGGGGCAATGAAGATGCTCCTGCATCGTTTTCAAATGGAAATGTTAGATTACCCACAATACAGTCCGCAATTGTCTCCCCCTGAGTTTCATCTCTGGTCACATGAACCGCTGTCTTTGAAGACAACATTTTGACACAGACAACGAGGTGTAGGCCAGCGTGGAGAATTGGCGGAAAGCACTGGCGGCTGCCTTCTATGATGAGGCTATTGAAAAGTTGGTACAACGCTATGACAAAAGTCTAAGTCAGAACGGCGACTACGTAGAGAAGTAGCTGAAAGGTGTAGCTAATTGTTACAAGTAAAACATTTCTGATGTTCACTGTGGTTTCGATTTGGCAATCAATCGGAGCTTACTTTCTGAACAGGCCTCGTATTTACATCAGCGTGCGTGGCAAAGTTTTTAGTGTGGCATCAGAGATGCCAAGCAAGCTGTTTTAAGAAATCAATGATGGCTGAAATGACCAGATTTTCGAAACTGGTGGTAAGTAAAGTACTGTTTTATCGGGAGCTCTTGGAGGTTTCCATATATAGCATTTTAGAAACGCTTGCGGGCCGCAGGGCACCACCTGCAGAAAATATAAAGCAGTAATCTTAATCGGACAACCCGAAGTAAAGCTGGCGCCTTCTCCTTCAGTCAGCTTCGCTGTGGAAAGATATTCCTTACCGGGCAAACACGTACGAAGAGCAGCATCTGTCGCTAAGTTACGCTGCACCGTCTTATTCGACTGAGGCTTCCACAGTTGGCTAGAGATTCAATGGCCGCACGTGCTTCCACATTCTTCCTTTTTAGTTGTTTATGTGACGTACGCTTTTGCAGGTCGTGTTCACACACTGAGATAGGTGGTCTCTGTGTTACGTAATAGCGAGGTCGGACGTATGGAATAAAAACGATGCATTTTGTATTACACTTGTTCAGAGAATAAAAATCTATGTCTCACCTTTTGGTTCGCACTTAAACCGCGTCTGTTGGGGCAAGAACACCTTTTCCTACATTTAAAGCAATTTTATACTTTTGTCTATGCTTGCACTATCGTAGCTCAGGGTCTTGAAATGGGCATCACATGTAATACTTCGTCATAATCATAGACACTCTTTGCACTGTGACAGGATGGCAAATATTAACAACAGATAGTGAAGATAACAGAAGATCAAAGAGTGGAAAGGAGAAGGCCTACTAAAAATCCTTGAAAAGCAAAAAATGAAGCAGGCGTAACTGAATAAAGACGTTTATAAAGTGAAATTTAAAGAAAGTGCAAAACAATTAAGTACGAATATTTACAGGACAGTGTCTAGGGAAACAAGACGTCCCGCCTATGGCATAAGTGACCTCCGAAGAAAAGAGGCACACCTGTATTTATTTAAAAATTAGAGATGGCAAGCCCGTACTATACGAAGAAAGGGAAGCTGATAGTTGAAAGGTGTATGTAGGAAAGGAATTTCAACTTGAAAACAATAAAAAAAGGGAAAACGAAGTAGTCAAAAAGATGTTCAAATGTGTGTGAAATCTTATGGTACTTAACTGCTAAGGTCATCAGTCCCTAAGCTTACACACTACTTAACCTAAATTATCCTCAAGACAAACACACACACCCATGCCCGAGGGAGGACACGAACCTCCGCCGGGACTAGCCGCACAGGCCATGACTGCAGCGTCTCAGACCGCTCGGTTAATCCCGCACGGCACGAAGTAGCCAAAGATGAACTGTGGATATGACATTACAAGAAGAATATGACACTACACTGAAACACCTAACTTGAAAAAAGGCACCAGTAGTAATGACATTCCATTGGAATTACTGAGATGCTTGGGGGAACATGTCCTTACTATCCCACCTGGTCTGCAAGATATATGAGATTGGCGAAATATTACCAGACTACAAAAATACCATAAGAATCCCAGTTCTAAAGAAGGCAGGTGCTGACAAGCGTCAATACTACCGAATTATCAGCTTAATAATTCGAGTCGTAGCTGAGTTATAACTGAGTGATCAGTGAAGCTGACTGCCATGTGGATAACACGGATTCGATTTCCAGTACTGATAGGGGTTTTTCTTGGTGGAACGACTGGATTGAGTGCACGCTGCCTCCTGACGCCAACTGAGAAACTGCGTGACCGACTAATAGTGGTTTCGGGTCACGAAGACCGACGACGGCCGAGAGAGCAGGGCTTTGACCTCACGCCGTTCCGTAGCGCATCCAGGAGCCGTTGGTTGATACCAATGAGCCCGTCAGGTCATCAATCCAAAAAGCCATGGTTGCAAAATACTGATAAGAATTATTTACGGAAGAATGGAAATCTGGTAGAAGCCAAACTCGAGGAAGATCTTCTTGGGTTCTGGAGAGATGTACGCTGACGCGAGCAGTTCTGCTCCATATATATATCCTGGAAGAAGATATGAAGGAATACATATATTTACATCATTTCTAGAGTAAGAGAAAGCTTCTGACACACTTGACTCTAACAACCCCTTTCAATTTATGAAGGTAGTATGGATAAAATGCAGGCAATGAACCATAATCTAGAGCTTGTGCGGATACAACATTGCACTTATAAAGGGAAGAAGTAGGTAAGAAGGGAAAGAGGCAGGGTTGTAGATAAGCTACATTCTTGCTCAAACTGTACATTGAGAAAGCTTTGAAGGAAACCAAGCAGAAATTTGGAAAGTGTCTCCAAATTCAGGGAGAAGAAATAAAAAGCATTGTCATCCCCTCAGAGGGAACGATAGCGTCATGTAAACAGATTAGAAGATAACTACCAACAAATTAAAAGACGAGCAAAGGGACGCAGTCGAATTACATCAGACGAGGTTTAAGAAATTAGATTCCGAAACTGAAAACCAAAACTGGTGGCAGAGTTTTGCTGTTTGGGCAGCAAAATAATTGACTGTGGCGGAATGAGTGGTGATTTAAAATTCAGATTAAGAACAAAGGGAAAGGAGGAATCTGTTAATGTAGAATATAAATTAATGTGTTGTTGTTGTTGTTGTTGTTGTGGTCTTCAGTCCTGAGACTGGTTTGATGCATCTCTCCATGCTACTCTATCCTGTGCAAGGTTCTTCATCTCCAAGTACCTACTGCAAATTACATCCTTCTGAATCTGCTTAGTGTATTCATCTCTTCGTCTCCCTCTACGATTTTTACCCTCCACGCTGCCCTCCACTACTAAATTGGTGATCCCTTGATGCCCCAGAACATGTCCTACCAACCGATCGCTTCTTCTAGTCAAGTTGTGTCACAAACTCCTCTTCTCCCCAATTCTATTCAGTACCTCCTCATTAGTTATGTGATCTACCCATCCAATCTTCAGCATTCTTCTGTAGCACCACATTTCGAAAGCTTCTATTCTCTTCTTGTCCAAACTATTTATCTTCCATGTTTCACTTCCATACATGGTTACACTCCATACAAATATTTTCAGAAACGACTTCCTGACACTTAAATCTATACTCGTTACGAAGCTCTTTTTGCAGGTATGTTGCCTAGATTCCATCCTTGTATGGATGTGAAACTTGTTCATACAGGAAAAAATAGAATCTTTTGAAATGTGGTGCTACAGAAGAATGCTGAAGATTATATGGGTGTGTCGAATGATTAATGAGAAGGTACTGAGTAAAATTGTAGATGTAGTGTACGACGGTGCAACCTGAATAACAGAGGGGATTGATTGGTAAGATACATCCTGAGGTACTAAGAAGTTGACAGTTTGGTAATGGAGGCAATATGGGGAGGAATGGGGAGGGGGGATAAAAATTGTAGAGGGAGACCAGGGCTTCAGTGCAATAAGCAGGTTGAGATGGATGCAGGTTGCATTAGTCAAGCAGAGATAAAAAGACGTACACGGGATAAGCAGTACGGACACACTCATGAAACCAGTCATCAGGCTGAAGGCCACACCAATAACAAAATCAATATTCAGCCCAGAATGTTAGGTCACTAATAGAATGTTAACGGTTCATTCATCTGTTATGTAAGCACACACTAGCATCCAGCGTGTCTGCGTTTGCGACACAACTAATGCTGTCAGGAACATATAATACCAGAGATGGTTCACAAGCAACATACTGAAGTGGTTTAGCCACGCGATTTTGCCATTCCATTACTGGCTACAGGTCCACACAAGTTGTGAATCGTACCGTCATACGTTTAACTTCGTCATCGTGCAGGTTTTCGCCTCACGTATCCCATACAGAGGCGATGCGTTTAGTGCGCCGGCTGTGTGTACACGTATTCTGGCAGGTGGCTATGCTGCTTGGGAAGCGCGTAGTCAGAGGAGCTCACCGTCAAGTAATTCGATTTGCTTTTACCAGCTCTTGAATGCATTCATGAGGCAATTAACGACTCACTAACCGTGGCTGAGCCGAGGATTACTCTGCGCATACTACAGCGCTACGCGTTCTGTTCGGAAGCCGCGCCAGCCATATAGTCACGAGCGATCCGATATTCCCCACTAATGCTATTCCACCACATATAAGCAGGCGTTCGAAAATCGGCTCTTGAAATTGGTACGCAGTGGGGAACGCTAATGGATAAACGATCAGCTTCGCTTTGCGTCTTGAAATTACGGTGGCCGCGATATGATTACGTGTGTTATTCTGCGGTTGTGCGTGTATGAGCCACCCACAGGCACTGAATACAGTCCCTGAAACTATGGTTCAAACGTTCTGAGTGAGTGCGCGCAATTACATTTACAGAAGCAGGATGATTCAATTGACACAGTGATCAATTTCACTTGCTTTAGAAAACATACAAGGGGCGGTCAAAGGGTTTCCGTTCGAAGGCCGCACAGTCCAGAATCGATATGCTCACTAGGAAAGATCACAGTGAGTGTTGAGGCAATCAGCGTATGGGGAGAGATCAGGACTACGGGAGATGTGGTCAAGTGTCTGCCACTTGAGACGGCATAACTTCTGCGTTACAACATTTGCGATATGGGGACGTGCGTTGTGTCGAATCGCTACCACCACGGAACTGGTTGCATCATTCTACAACGGTGGTTTCCGACAGAGATGGTAACCCACACACGTTCTTCGTTCTCCGATGGACGTCTACCCCTGTCCAAGAAAAGAATAACAGCACGTTGGTCCACATTTTCCGCACACACTTCAGAATGACACGAATGGTACGTTAGTACCTTGGCTACATGTCGGTACTTATTTACTCGCATCGGAATCGCGCTACGTTGCATATACGCTGCATCAACATCCGCCCCTTCTAATATTTCTTCCTGGTAGTATCCCAAGGAATACTTTATATTTAGAAGGACAAATGGCTCTGAGCACTATGGGACTTAACATCTGAGGTCATCAGTCCCCTAGAACTTAGAACTACTTAAACCTAACTAACCTAAGGACATCACACACATCCATGCCCGAGGCAGGATTCGAACCATCGACCGTAGTGGTCTCACGGTTCCAGACTGAAGCGTCTAGAACCGCTCGGTCACACCGGCCGGCACATCTAGAGGGACATGAAGAACTGTAAGTGGGTATCGAAATATTTTTAATTTGACATTTTTATCATTCATCTCGGATCTTGATAAAACGGGCTATTTTAATTCATTTATCATTTTATGCCTGTGAAGAGGTCACTCACTACCGCGACAAAGCCATGTATTGACGGAATTGGAATCAACTTTCTGATATTCGTAAAAGTATTTGGATAAACGTATGGCATAATAAATACAAGAAAAAAAGTCTGGTGAATACTGTAAATTTAGCTCAGTATTCGGAACAGAAAAAAAAGTTCGTCGTAATGACATTGTCAATACTTGCAACCATCTCAATTGTTACTTCAGTTATGTTTATCATGTAAAAAAGAAGACTATATTTTTCTTATGGTTCAAATGGCTCTAAGCACTATGAGACTTAACGTCTGAGGTCATCAGTCCCCTAGACTTAGAGCTACTTAAACCTAACTAACCTACGGATATCACACACATCCGTGACCGAGGCAGGATTCGAACCTGCGGTCGTAGCAGCAGCGCGGTTCCGAACAGAAGCGCCTAGAACCGCTCGGCCACAGTGGCCGGCTACATTTTTCTTATCTAAATTATAAATACAATTGACATTATACATAGGAAAAGGAATCAACTACTGCACAACCACACTATTGATGACAAATTGCTGGAAACAATATCTGCCCTAAAACATCTAGGAGTAACTGTCCACAGTGACCTTAAGTGGAATACCACACAAAACAAATAGTAGGAAAAGCAGATGCCAAACTGAGATTCATGTAGCACATCCACGAACGAAGTGGTTTACAAGAGCCTATAAGACCGATTCCTCAGTACTCTTCATCAACGTTGGATCCTTACCAGATAAGACTGGTAGAAGAGATAGAGAAGATCCAACGAAGAGCGGCGCTTTTCGTAGCGGGATCGTTTGGTCTGCGTGAGAGTGTTACAGTGCTGCTCAACAAACTCCAGTGACAGATGTTACAAGAGAGGAGCTGTACATCACGGAGAGACATACTATTGAAATTTCGAGAATTTTCCACTTATATCTTACGAAAAGACCACGGCGGGACAATTCTAGAAATTAGTGCTAATAAGGATGCTAACGGACAACCATTCTTTCCACACGCCTTTCGCCAGTGGAACAGAGAAAGAAGGATCAGTTAGAGTTATCAGAAATACTTTCCACCACACACCGTTAGGTGGGTTGCGAAGTACGACGTAGATGTGGATGAATCAAATATAAACCGGAATTTTTATAAGTTTATTGAAGCTTCAGAAAATTTCAAACATGCAAACTTTTTTCTATATAGTCCCCTGAATGCTAAAGACGTTTTTTTTTCCAAAGGATAAGCCATTTCTTGTTCAAATAACTTACGGGGATGCAGCCGGGTGACGTCGTCGACAACCGCCAATATTTCGATAGGAGCGCTTCCTATGATTTCCATGCAAAAACTGCAGCAAGTAAGCGCTGCGCAAGAGAATTTAAAATCTCGGTTTTCAGAGAAACATCGAAAAGATAACACTCACACACACTGTAAACACTACCGCCATCACAAACGAAGGATGACCGACGTCAGTTACCCATATGACAGCCGAGAAAATCCATCATTGCACGACATTGTCTTGGCGCCGGTCATCCTATAGAACGTAGCAACACGGAGATTCTGGAGTACAGTTCCAGCTATTAGGATGGTGGTATTAAGGGACCTGTTGAAATTAAGTTAGCAGGTAAACTTATAAATGGAGACTTTGGTTTTTGTTTAAATTCTCCTGGAATCTTGCTCTCTCCCTTGTCAAGAAAAAAAAGGATAATAACAGGGGGTCAGCGTTTATGCCACCACACACGTTGATTATAAATCTCACTATCGATAACTTCTGACGTCAGTCAGGTTTGGTTTGTGATGGCTCTAGTGTTTACAATGCGTGTGAATATTATCTTTCTGGAGTTTCTCAGGAAACCAAGGTTTTAAATTCCCTTGCATAGTGCGTACCTGCTGCGGTTCTGTCTTGAAAATGGCAAGGTGTTCTCCTGTCGAAGTATCAGAGATTGTCGACGACGTCACCTGGGTGCTTCCCCCTAAGTTATTTGAACTTAATGTTTTCCGGGAAAAACTCAGGTCTCACAAATCGTTTCTTGACTAGTTTTCGTAAAATGAGTGGCAGCTGTGCACGAGTATTTCGACAGCGCCATCGTCGTCAAATCTGTGTTCTCCGACTGTTCCTTGTAGTGATCCAGACAAATGAGAAATGGCAGGGTAATAAGTCTGGACGTTAAGGTGGATGTTCTGGTGTGTTCCTGAACAATTTCAGAATTTTTTGTTGAGTTCGGGCAGCTGTGTGGGGTCGGATTGGAAACGCGCGACTTTTCTGACGATATGCTCTTTTTTTTTTTGGTCCAAAAGTTGGTAACAGGACGCAGCGTTCACAGTCTGACGTTTGTGGAGAGAACTGATGATAGGAAATCTTTTAAAAGCAAAAAAGGCTGTTGCGAATATTGTCCACAGTCACGACTAAACGTCCGTGATCTGCATTCTCAATTGCTTCTGGTACTCGTAAAAACTGTGCCATGTGTACACTAGAAACTTCCTCGGTATGTTTTCCCGTAATTGTGCCACAATTCTTTTAAAAATTTCGTACCGTTTTACGTTCTCTGTTGGGAGATACAAGATTATAATGCGTTGCACAACGGATGACCGTATCTCCTGCTCTGACATCGCGCTTCTGACTGAAGAAACGGTACGTCAACGTTCTAGCTGTTGAGAACGATCACTGGAAACGAAAGCAACAGTGAGCAGAGATCGCGCCGCCCTCCGCTTGCAAAAAGGCGCGTAAAATAAAAATTCCGGTTTATATTTGTCCGCTCTCGTAAGTCACAGTGAAATAAATTTATGTGCATCTCACCGCTTCATTATCAAGAAAGTGGATTAGAATGAATAAATCTATACAAATAAAAATATAAATCCTCGTTTGTTCATAATCATATATCTCCAAAAGGGCTCCAGCGATTGCTTTGAAATTTTCACACAACGGTGCATTCAAATGCCCTCGTGTACCTAATTGAGCTATACATATTGATGTTATGCAATTATTATAGGACACATTTATAACAAATTTAAATGTTCGTCTGTTCAAAATCTTACGTCTCCGGAAGTTCTTCACCGATTCCTTCGAAACTTTGGCACAACACTGCGTAAGAATACGCGTGTCTTTTATGTACCTATTTTCAGTATACGCTATATAAAGAACTATATAACATGTAAAGGATAAACGTTATTACCAAAAACCTTAAAGTTTCTTGAATGACTTACTTCACATTTTGGCATAATACCCTAATGGACATTCGGATACATATTGGCTATACATTTCTAATATGTTTAATTTATAAATATATTTGTAACACATAAAGAGGAAACATTGTTACCAAAAAATTTTTAAAAGTAATCAACCGATTAAGTCCTAATTTTTATGTGTTACTTAACAAACGAATGGCTACATGTAGGCCATATACATTTTTTGTTTATAAATGTATATACAACACGTGATAATGAAACGTTGTAAGCAAACAAGTATTTATGTCTTTCCGGCTTACTATTACTGAATTTTCAATAACAACAATAAGACTCAAAATCAAAGAGAGCAGGGTAAAAGGAGATAGGGTGGTAGAAATTGGATGGAGAAAGATGGGGCAGGAGATGATGGACATAGAAACGGGAGAACAGGTGATAGGCAGAGAAAGAGAGAGGGAGAGGGGGGAGGGGGGAGCAGAAGCAGGAGGAGATGGGGAGAGAGGGATGAGGTGAAGATCGAGAGAGAAAGGGGTGAGGTGGTGACGGACAGAGAGAGGAGGGGGAAGGGAGAGAGAAGGCAGAAGGAAATGGGGAAAGAGTGGATACGAAGAAGGACAGAGAGAATGGAAAGGAGGAGATGGAGAGGAAGAGGGGTGAGAAGGAGATTATGACGTTTATTCAAGTCCCATACATACTTTCACTTTTCTTTCTCTTTCATTTAACCATACTGAGCCACAGCATCATGTAGCAGGGAACAGCTAGTAAATAATTAGAAATACATTTAAAAAAATATTTGAAGTTCATTTGGCAATATACTTCCTGGCAAGCAGTACACCCTAGCATCTTACGCTGATGGAAATACCTTGAAAAGCTTGTAAGGATGTTGTAGGGTAGGTTGAGCTGAAAAATAACTGTTACAGAAAGAGTTCGATTCGTTAATTAGCATGGAAGTTAGCCAATCAGGCCACTTTGCGCGCAAATTAATTCCGCGCCTCAGAGAAGGTGCCGCCAAATGCGTTCTTCGTTTGGTTTCTTAAAAACGAACAAGAGAGACATATAAAAATGTGACATAGGACAATAGGAAGGGTCGAACCCGAGGCACTCAGCAGACCCGTGCGAAATCGTCTATGCTATGTGGAAAATTGACACAAACTGTATCTGGTGGACCACTTGAATTTGGGCGTGCAACTGCCTGGTTAGCTAGCTTCAATGCCAATTAACTCGGGCCGGCCGGGGTGGTTGAGCGGTTCTAGGCGCTACAGTCTGGAACCACGCGACCGCTACGGTCGCAGGTTCGAATCCTGCTTCGGGCATGGATGTGTGTGACGTCCTTAGGTTAGTTATGTTTAAGTAGTTCTAAGTTCTAGGGGACTGATGACCTCAGCAGTTAAGTCCCATAGTGCTCAGAGCCATTTGAACCAGCCAATTAACTGGGAAACACCGCAACGTATCGAATTTTTCTTAACAATTATTTCTCAGTACAGCCTACCCTGCAACAGACTTACAAGCTTTTCAGACTGTTTCTGGCCAACCTGTATAGCGTTATAGCATGAACAACTTGATCGTACGTTATCAAACTGACACTGCAATATTTTCATGCCTGTGGTAAGTGATGACTATAATTTCATCCTCACTCGAGTTTATTTTCAACAAAGAAACCATTTCTACAGATGAAGAATGGGGTAGGAAATTAAATGATTGTTATTGAGTGTGTCGAGCGTTGTTGAATCTTTTCAAGAGGAAATCTAAACGCAGCATGCTCAAAGGACGTGCACGTAGAGCTTCTCGCCATGGTTCGGACTCTCACAAATGTCGAATCATTCGTATGAGAAACATGGGAGCAGATAGTGCCAACAGTTGGCTCTACCCCAATGACTGTATAATACACGGTTTCTAGATGGTCTCACCACAAGAGTGTGGCGAGAAGAGTACACACAGGCTCTTCTAAGAGGTAAAACACCACAGGATGATCGTAGGACTGTTCTACTGGCTCTGACGAACAAGGTGTGACAGCAGTTGAAATCCGAACAGAGGTCAGAGTGTGTCACTAAGAATAGATAACTTACATGTGGGTTGAGGTGTGGAGTTTCCTTACATAACAAACGGCGACTTGCGTGAAAAATACCTTTTTTAGTTTGAAAATACCGCTCCTTCTGCATATTTCTTCTGACATCATAAGCAGGATATTAATTAACGGAATTCACACTCAAGTGTTTTGGAACTTATTGAAGCTAGTGACCGTTTGTTGGCATTAATCAGCTAGTCAGTCAGGCAGTAGTAACCGATCGAGACAGACGCAAGAACAGGGAAATACCCGCTTTTGTTACATTTACGAGTTCCTAACCAGGAGCAAATTTTAATATACCACCTGTGTGCTCTAATAGTTTAGTTTCTTGAGTTTCTGCGTGTAAATTTAATATCTAATAGCTACAGTTCTAGCGTTTTCGTTTGCGTCGGAAAGTAAACCAATTTCGTTATATATTACAAGTTCCTAATCAGGGGCGAATTATTTAGTTTCACCGGAGTGCTTCGGTAGTTAAGTTTTTGAATATCTGCGTATTATTAGACACGATTTCTGCGTTTTCGATAGGGTCTACAGTAGAGTTGAGCAACATGTGCCGATAGTCCGTTTATCTATCTGCGTAGTTTAGTTTTCCACGGTCGTTAGTATGGACAGGAACTGCGGTTGTTGTGTGCTCATGCGAGCCGAGTTGGTGACACTTCGCTCTCAACTTCAGGCTGTGATGGCTTCGGTTACACAGCTTAAGGCTGCAGTGGATGGGCACCACTGTTGTGGGCCGGCCGTGAGGATCCAACGGACGTCCAGCACGTCCGAGTCCTCCGATTAGTCCTCATCGGTGGCCAATCCAGTTACTGCTCGCACTGAGGCCGACCCCTCATCTGTGGTCGATTGGGAGGTCGCCCCAGGACGAAACAGGTGGCGAGAGACTTCCCAGGCGTCCACACGTAATGACTCCCTGGTTTGTCTGACAAATAGGTTCCAGGTGCTGTCTGTGGTTGGCACTGTCGCTGAGCCATGTGGTGCCGCCTGTCCTGTTTCAGAGGAAACCACTGCAAGATCCGGGCAATCACAGAGGGTGGGATTGTTGGTAGTTGGGAGTTCCAACGTTAGGCGCGTTATGGGGCCCTTGGGGAATTGGCTGAAAGAAATCCAGTGTGCACTCCGAGTGCATACCGGGTGGAGTCATTCCAGATGTTGAAAGGGTCCTCCTGGATGCCATGAAGAGCACAGGGTGCAGCCAACTGCAGGTGGTTGCTCACGTCGATACCAATGATGTGTGTCACTTTGGATCAGTAGAGATACTCTCTGGTTTCGAGCGGCTAACAGAAGTGGTAGAGGCTGCCAGTTTTGCTTGCAAGATGAAAGCAGACCTGACCATTTGCAGCATAGTCGACAGGACTGATTGCGGACCTCTGGTACAGAGACGACTGGAGGGTCTGAATCAGAGGCTCAGGCGGTTCTGCGACCGTGTAGGCTGCAGATTCCTCGATTTGCGCCAAAGGGTGGTTGGATTTCGGGTTCCGCTGAATAGGTCAGGTGTCGCACTATGCGCAGGAGGCGGCTACACGGGTAGCAGGGGCTGTGTGGCGTGGACTGGGCGGTTTTTTAGGTTAGAGGGTCTCGGGAAAACACAAGAAGGACTTCAGTCACAAAAGGTGCAGGTCGTACACAGGAAGAACGTAGATATAGAAACTATTGGTGTAACAATTGTAAATTGTCATAGCTGTGTTGGGAAACTACCAGAGCTCCAAGTGCTAATAGAAAGCACTGATGCTCAAATCGTTATAGGCACTGAAAGCTGGCTAAAGCCGAAATTTTTGTAAAGAACCTAACGGTGTTCCTAAACGATAGGCTAAACACGGTTGGCTGTGGCGTGCTTGTTGCTGTTAGAAGTAGTTTAACATGTCGCGAAATTGAAGTAGATACTTCTTGTGAGTTAGTATGGGCAGAGGTCATTGTTGGCAGCCGAAATAAAATAATAATAGCATCCTCCCAATTCGGATGATACAATTGCTGAAAGGTTCAAAGAAAACTTACCCGACTCATACGTTAATACTTGGTGGTGATTTTAATTTGCCCTCGATATGTTGGCGAAAACACATCTTTGATTGCGGAGTTACGCATAAAATATCATTCGAAATTTTGCTAAGCGCATTCTCTGAAAATTATTTCGAGCAGTTAATTCATTAGGCCACGCGAATAGTAAACGGTTGTGAAAACACACTTGACCTTTTAGCAACAAATAATATCGAGTTAATAACGAGCATTAAAACCGATACATGAATGCATTAACTCCATACTTAACAATCATGTACAACCGTTCGCTCGACAAAGATCCGTGCCCAAAGACTGGAAAGTTGCACAGGTCACCCCAATAGTCAAGAAAGATAGTAGGAGTAATCCACTAAATTACAGGCCCATACCGTTAACGTCGATATGCAGCAGGATTTTGGAACATATAGTGTGTTCAAACATTATGGATTACCTCGAAGAGAACTGTCTATTGACCACACAGTCAACATGGGTTTAGAAAACATCGTTCTTGTGAAACATAACTAGCTCTTTATTCAGATGAAGTACTGAGTGCTATTGACAAGAGATTTCGGATCGATTGCGTATTTCTGGATTTCCGGAAGGCTTTTGACACTGTACCACACAAACGGCTTGTAGTGAAATTGCGTGCTTCTGGAATATCGTCTCAGTTATGTGACTGGATTTGTGATTTCCTGTCAGAGAAGTCACAGTTCGTAGTTATTGACGGTAAGTCATCGAGTAAAACAGAAGTGATTTCTGTCGTTCCCCAAGATAGTTTTATAGGCCCTTTTCTTTTCCTTATGTACATAAACGATTTGAGAGACAATCTGAGCAGCCGTCTTAGGTTGTCTGCAGATGACGCTGTCGTTTATCGACTAACAAAGACATCAGAAGATCAAAACAAATTGCAAAAGGATTTAGAAAAGATATCTGTATAGTGCGAAAATTAGCAGTTGACCCTAAATAACGAAAAGTGTGATGTCATCCACATGAGTGCGAAAAGAAATTCGCTAAACTTCGGTTACACGATAAATCATTCTAATCTAAAAGCCGTAAATTAACTAAATACCTAGGTATTACAATGACAAACAACTTCAATTGGAAGGAACACATAGAAAATGTTGTGGGGAAGGCTAACCAAAGACTGCGTTTTATTGGCAGGACACTTAGAAAATATAACAGACCTACTAAGGGGACTGCCTACACTATGCCTGTCCGTCCTCTTTTAGAATACTGCTGCGCGGTGTGGGATCCTTACCAGATAGGACTGACGGAGTACATCGAAAAAGTTCAAAGAAGGGTAGTACGAATTGTATTATCGCGAAATATGGGAGAGAGTGTCACAGAAATGATACAGGATTTGGGCTGGACATCATTAAAAGAAAGGCTATTTTCGTTGCGACGGAATCTTCTCACGAAATTCCGATTACCATCTGGAGTTATATGATATAAAACTGAAGAGAATCTTATATGTGTCCAATATAGATCACATACATGTATGTTCATCTCTTCCTAAACTCCTGAATCGATTGCAGCCAAACTTGGAACACATATTACATATTATCTGGAAATAAATACTGTGTGGGTAAAAACCATCAACCTCGCAGAAGGTCTGGGATGATGACGGGGTAATGGAAAGAGAATGGTGAGGAGGTGGACAGAGAAAGGGGGAAAGGGGGAGGGGGATGAGGACTGGGTCATCCAGTGGGCAGGAGAGTGAGGGGATGAGGAGCTAGAAAGTTAGAGGGGAAGGAGGAGATGGATAGAGATGGGGGAAGGGATGAACAGAAAGAGGGGAGGAGAGGAGGACAGAGAGAGGTAGGGGAGTTGGACATGAACAGAGACAGAGGATGCTTAGAGAGGGGGGAGGAGGTGGATAGAGACAGGAGGGAAGAGAAGATGGTTAGTGAGTGGGAGGAGAAGGAGATGGGGAGAAAATAGGGAAGGAGGAGATGGGCAAGGGGGAAGGTGGGAGAGGGGATGGAGTAATAGAAGATTCTGAGCGAGTGGTTCACAAATACAAGATATTGTTCTTCAACTAACACTGATATTTGCTGGTGGTATGCTTTAGTGTGCTGGAAATTTAATATCAAGGTAGGCGAAATATTAAACTCTAGTCACCCCATCTACAAGAAGTACCGGTCTAATGTCCAGGCTAGCACTGAAATTTTAACTAACATTGATTTTCACTGTGAGGATACCGTGATGTGATGGAAATTTGATATCGTTGTAAACGAAATGATGAACTTCAATCACATTTCCCATAAACAAAAAGCAAATTAGTGTCCTGGCTACCACTGAATTTCAAAATAATTTTCAAACCATTTGTCACTTAACTTGTGTTTTACGTTATACAGGAGCCATCTAACAAAGAAAAATGGTTCAAATGGTTCTCAGCACTATGGGACTTAACTTCTGAGGTCATCAGTCCCCTAGAACTTAGAACTACTTAAACCTAACTAAGGACATCACACACACCCATGCCCGAGGTAGGATTTGAACCTGCGACCGTAGCGGTCTCACGGTTCCAGACTGTAGCGCCTTGAACCGCTCGGCCACCCCGGCCGGCCGCCATCTAACAATTTCAACACTTTTCCAAATGATGATAATTGAGCAAACTGAAGGGTTGCGCGATATGTGACAGATTCTCATTGTTGTAAACTATTGGTGTGGTAGTCGGACATCTATTTGTGAGCTTACACGCTACCAAAGGATTTCTAACAAATAATTGCTTGCAAAGTCTGGTATGATTCTTTTAACAATGGTGCTTGAGCAAGACATGTTTTGCTGGCCACAAAAACAAGTATAAGCGTGTGTGATGTGAAATGACAGCGTGTATAGAGTAGAGAATACCTCTACATGATCAGAAAAATTTTAACAAGTAGCATCTCTGTTACATTGAAATCCCCCGTTTCAGTGAAGTTGAAACAAAACGCCCCTATCATAGTAAAATTGTAACAAAATGTTTCATATTACAGTATAAACTGTAGTAAATCACACCATGTTTCATCAATAATTGTAAATAATTCCCCACATCACAGGGAAGCTGCAACAAAATACCACTTTTACAATAAAAACTCTAACAATATGTCCTCTGTTACAATGAAATCGTAACAAATCGTCTCATATTCAAGTAAAATTGCAACGAAATGTCCCTTCGTGGAGTGAAATTAAAACAAATTGCCCCTGTTACAGTAAACTGCAGAAAAATGCCTCCCTGTTACAGAGAAAGTGTAATAAATTGCCTCATGTCACAGTAAAATTGTAACAAAACGCCGAATGTTGCACCAAACATTTTCAGTACTTCCATATTCAAATTCTCCCTTCATTTACACTTACGTCACATGAGCAGCACTATCACAAACGTACTGGTGGTGGAAATCAGAACCACTATCCTGCATTTGACATTAGTAAGCCAAATCGGCAGTATGTTGTGGTTCTCTCCAGTGTGCTAAGGGGATTGGTGTCTGAGACATTGTTGGAGTGATTCCTATACACTGGTGAGAGGGATTCGGTGCTTGTGGTTTGAGTGTTCAGTGATGGCAGGAGCACAAGTGAGTCTGTAGCACTTCATGTGCTACACGAACTGGTGGCCCTTTAGACAAAATCGTAAATGTCCCTATACTAATCATGCTATACAGCACATAGTTTTAAACATAGGAAAAGTCTCCTCTTGTGTTTCAATCTTTAGGTACCTGGGATGGCGAAATTGTTTAAAATGTCACGTTGGCAGACGGGGGAAATTGTTTGAACTGTGGACAACCAGGGTAGCAAAATTTTAGACTTAAGGCAAATGAGCGGTAACACCATACAAGTGGAGACAACCAGACATTTTTGAATTTACTGCCATTTTTAACTTAGCATAAGTGACCTGGCAACTATGCAGGCAACACCTATGTGCCTCACGCAAGCTGCAACCATATCCTCGGCCACCTCATTGGATTATGTCATCATAAGGTTGCAGAAACCTAGAATATCTGATAACAATGCAGGCTGCACCCATATCCTCAGCTCCACGATTTTTGATCGCTATCTTGGATAACTTGAATCTCACACTGACAAGGTCCTATCTCGTAATTCCTGCCATTTTACAGTGAACTCTTAACATTAACGACATAGGAGTAGCGAAAACGCTATAGTTTTGAAATTTGCACCATTTCTTTAAATCCTCGCCATTTTATACGTATTGCAATTGGATACGTTTGAATTTCCCGCCTTTTTTTACATAGGGCAACTGGTCTACATTAGAGGGATGGGGGAAGAGGTAGTGCAGAAATCTAGCAACAGTGGACGATGTCATAGTGGGAGGAAGGAATCTGGTAACAATGAGGACTGCAACCTACTGACCCAGCCCCACTAACGTTGATAGCTTAATATCTATCTTAATAAAAAAAAATATTTCTCTCTGTTGAATGGAACATATCCCTCTCCATGGAAAAAGAAGCGTAGTTCAGCTTATTCCTAAGATCAGAAATCCACTTTCGCCATTTGTGCACCAAACAATCAGCTTGTCACTCATTGTAGCCAAATCCCCGAAATATATTGTTCACAATCAAGTTACTGAACGTTTACGCAAATTCATCTTAAAATGACAATTATCAATCCATCTGTCCTAAACATAATATCCCAAAGACTACATTAATTAAGGTTTGATGACCTGAAGTGGTCCACGGACGACCGCGAGGTCAAAATATTGGCACTGCTAGTGTTCAGCAAAAGTTTAGATACCGTCAGCTTTGACGTACGGCTCACAATAGGGCCACAGCTAGCCTTTTCAGATGGTGTACTGAAAGGGTTTGAATACTACTTGTAAGGCAGAGATCAACGTCTTGTGTGTGAGACAGGAGTCAACCCTGGCCCACTTTTATTTTCCTTGTATGTCAATGATATTTCGCCAGTTCTACCTCTCAGTAGAAATCATTTCTATTCCTATGACATCCAGCTTTGCCTAGGTGCTATGTATCTGAAGACGTCAATAGCACGATTCTCCATATGAATGATGATCTGTCTTCTGTGGTAAGACGGCCGCAAAAACTGGGATTGTAACTAAAGTTGGAAAGTCCCAAAAAATCTTAGTATCTCGTTAGCAGTTGTTAGTTCAAAAATCCGCAAACAACTGCCTCGCACTCTGCTTGACAGTATTCTAATACCATAACAGAAACCAGTGAAGAGTTCAAAAATGGCTCTGAGCACTATGGGACTCAACTGCTGAGGTCATTAGTCCTCTAGAACTTAGAACTAGTTAAACCTAACTAACCTAAGGACATCACAAACATCCATGCCCGAGGCAGGATTCGAACCTGCGACCGTAGCGGTCTCGCGGTTCCAGACTGCAGCGCCTTTAACCGCACGGCCACTTCGGCTGGCCAGTGAAGAGTGTAGGTGTCATTTTGGATGAGCATCTCGACAGCGGAGAAAATATTGTCGCCATTTTCAGGAAGACTTCTTATTGTCTCTAACCCCTCAGAAAGCTTTTGGAATATTTTTTTCACAGGATGCGAAACGGAAACTCGTGCAACCTGTCGCTCTGCCTTACCTCCATTGCTACAATGTACGACGGCGAGCTGAAAAGTAATGCCTCAGAAGTTTTTATTCTGTTCTCAATATCAGTTGAGGAGTTTTATGCCACGCATATTACTCGGTCCACTTTCCCGCTTTGCTGATGCAACCCTCTGATGCTAGAGAGCTCCGAACTGTAGCATATAATGTAGCTGTGTGTAACGTAATTAAGTTGGTGCGTGAGAAGACCTCAGAAAACTTAAAGGATGAATTCGATGAATTCATCCACACACGGAGCACTCTCTCCTTCAGCATGACAATGTCAGATTAGCCACAAGTGCAACAATCCGACGCCTTGAGTTCGTTCTCATCGATCATCCTCTACAAAGTCCCGGTTTGGTCCTATATGACTTTCATTGTGTTTCTAAAAGTTAAATAACACCTTCGAGTACTTCACTTCGATAGTCATGAAACGGTACAAGCAGCTGTAAGGTTGTGACTCTGTCAACAAAGTCGAACATTCCACAGTGATAGTATCAATAAATTTGTTTCTCGTTGAGAGAAACGTGTTCGTCGTAAGGATGACTATGTACTCGTGAAGAATATAGATGTAGAATGTTAACAGAGGTTGGTTTATTTAAAAAGTGTTAAGAAATTCGGAGGTATTACTTTTCAGCATACTTTCGTAATCCCACACAGCATGGGTAGTGAGAACAATAGACAGAACTAATAATGAATGATTGTGTGCTTTATACCTGCAACATTTGCCTATAAGACAATATTTACGCTTCGTACGCTCAGTTAGGGTGGTTGTGGCCAGACAAGTTACGATAATACCGTATGCTATCTCTGCAAACGACCTTGACATAGTGGTAACACCGGTTCCTGTCAGACCACCAAAGCTAACTGCTGTCGAGCTTGGCCAGCACTTGAATGGGCCGTCGTACGGGTCCGGCGATTGCTGTTAGCAAGCGGGGTGCATTCAGCCCCTGTGAGACCAATTGAGGAGCTACATGACTGAGAAATAGCGGTTCCAGTCACGAAGACTGACAACGTCCAGGAGAACGGTGGACTCAGTACATGCCCTTCCATATTTGCATCCAGTAACGTCTATCGGTCGAGGAAGACATGGCGGTCGGTTCCGTCGGGCCTTCCGTGACCTGTTCGGACGGAGTTATATGCTGCCTCTACTCATTGCTTATTCACTCCATTATTCATCTCCAGAGGAAATCTTTACAAACGTCATTTAATGCCATGTCGTTCCGCCCCTGGAGTTAAGCGCATGGATTCAGTTAGGAAGTGACTCTACAAGGTTGTGTGAGTACGTCGAATCCAGGTTAAAATGTTGTGTGACTAGGGCCTCCCGTTGGGTAGACCGTTCGCCGGGTGCAAGTCTTTCGATTTGACGCCACTTCAGCAACTTGCGAGTCGATGGGGTATCCAGGTTGAGCCTCTGGCAGAGGATTTCATGGCGCAATTCCACTAAGTGTGTGTGTGGGGGGCGGAGGGGCTGCAATATCGGCATTTTACCCGCTGTTCCAACATGTCTCACAGATTTTCTATGGGATTCAGTTCGGCTGAATTTGGAGGCCAGTCGAGATGCAATAGGGCCAGGGAGTGTCCAGAAAACCAGTTACATATTCTCCCAGAACTAAGAACTTTGCTTTTGAGGTCTTCACGTGTCTGTGTGAGCGATAGCCTCTTGTGAGGTGACTGACTCCAAATGTTCATTGTACGCGGTTCCTGACGCACTGTTCTCTCCCTTACAGATTGGAATGGACCTTCGTTCACTGCCTGCTTTTCTTGTTGGGTGTGGAAACCAACGAGCCGTGAAACGCGTATCATGTCTTTATCAGTCAGGATCTCTTTCCGACCATACTTCCAATTTCGTGTTTTGCAGCCACGTGTGCTACACCATTGACTGTAGACACGTTGAACAGTCCACCGCGAAACACCAACAAATCCAGCAACTTCACACACTATATACCATGAACACAACCAGACACGATAGCTCCTTTTTGGCACACTGTTGCGTCCTTAAATTTCCCCATGTTTAGGTACAATGTCCTCTTGAAACGTAGATGTCTCACCGATTGACACAGTCTTATACTCTCGTAGCTGCAGTACGTGCACGGTTGAGCGTGTGATTCGAACGCTGTGCCGTCTTCAAGTCTTAACGACCCATTTGTGCGTGCGAACTGGGGTGCCTAATTTACTGTCCGGTGAGCTTATCCCCTCCTGTGACGATGCCTGTTTATATTCGCTGAATGACGTTCACGCTGAATACTGCGTACATTGTGCTTGTTTTACGAGACTGGATCATGATGTAACATTTGTTGCATTACACCTTTCATGGTCGCGTACATATGGCTATGTTATGGAACGACGAAGGTTTCTGAAAAATACGTCACCAACTCGCCGGGCTGGTCGAGTACTAAACCCCTGTGCAGTAATGTATACAATATAGCGCACCAATGTTGTGCTCCATAGAAGAACAATGAGATTTTGTTTGGTCAGATCGAGGCAAACCGAGTGAAATGTGCAGCAAAATGAAACTAAGGAACTAACAATAGCTATAAAAACTGGTTATTACGCGATTGGTGAAAAGTCACACGTCATTACATGTTAACGTAACGTGACCCAAATAACAGTTCTACCACTTATACAATACAGGCTTTCTCGACCGGTGTTTACTTCAGTTAAAACTTCCAGGCTGAGTGGTCATGGTCGATATATAAAATTATATCCCGACGGTCCGTCTACTATTGCGGAAGTAAAACGCTAACATTTGCCGTTGTACCTACGAAGATGTCTCCCATAGTCGCAGACAAAACGTGAGGATGTCAGCCTGGAAGTTTCAGCTGCAGCCCTACCGCTTCCTCCTTGAGTGCGACTGCGGTTTCAGCCGAGCACAGGCCTTGGGTGCCGTCTCAGGGGGATAGCCGGAGAGGATGACATAGGAGACGTCTCTCTGCTCCGTCACGTAAATACGGTGGGCCGCCTCTTTTCGTCCCGCAGGGATAATCTGGGAGTGTTACCGCACAATGGCTGCGCCACCATCTGCCATCGGAGACCGCTGCTCCGTCGTTCTGCCCTCTGCGGCGGGTTTTGTTCAGTAGTTTCTAAGGACCAGAACTCGGCTCTCACATGTTTCTCAGCAACCTTAGATCTCTGAATAACGTACAGTACACTGTCAAATACAAATGAAAGAGCAGATAGGTGGGAAGAGTGCATTGATGGTACCTACGAGGGAGAAGAACTATTTGCTGATAGAAGAAGAAATGGGTGCCAAATTTGGAACGCTCAGGGAAGGAATGGCGAACCATTGGCACTTGTGCCACAACTGGCATGCGACGAAATAATTTAGACACGGCATTAAATGAAGAATTTAAACAGGCCTACCTAATCGAAATAATTCATTTGTACGCCTCTATTTGAAGCATAATAGAAGTTGTAGATGATATATCATCATCCACTCTTAAATGCATTTGCAACAGTGCACTATCATCCTCAATTAGATCGCATAGGTTGGCAGCTGCTCCAACAACGACAATTTATGACATCTACAAGTACCTTTGTGGCAAATTGTCACGCTAAACGCTGCTCACAACTCTTTTTGGATGTTGTACACTTACATCGTGAGCAGTAATAACACATAGTACCATTTTCAAACTTGTGTATTACTCAACATACGAAAGAGACAAAAAGTGCAAAACAAATTAAACAGAAAATTTCATACTTGGAGGACTGAGAAATGTGTTGTGATTAATAAAGGCAATAAAACGATGTTCCGGGAGTTGGTACGTACCACATCATCTGTAAAACGGCACCATGAAACAAATTACAAACCCCTTAGCCAAAAAAGCGAACCAGGGCAATAGGAATTCATTACACGTGCTATTAAACACAGAAAAAGACAGTCGACATCAATAATTAAATATGTTAGCAGGATTGTCATACCAGTGCTGCAAGTTGCTTAGTTGTAAATATCACTGCCTGGCATGGTAAACCTTTTTGGGAACGAGGACTTTTTGAAAAAAGCCTGACTAGCATGTGCCTCATCGCTCTTTGAAGATTTTTCGAATTAAAGGTAAGGTAATTGAGCCCATCAACGATAGTCCTTTATCCAGAAAAGCTATAAAAGACAGAATAAGACAATCATAAAATTGATGGAAAATGTAAAATAACAATAAAAAATGAGAGCAAGGCCACGCCTTACACTTGGCTGTGTCTTGACGTTAGTGTAGATGTATCTAAACCTCCTCGTTTTGCTGGATTTCTTTTTGGTAAATGACATCAAAGAAGAACTGATTGGAATGATATCGTTGCCAGCTACTACTGAGAGAACAGATATTTGAATGGCTGTTAAAAATTCACTTGCTGAAAAAGAAATAGATTGAAGCAAATTTGTTTCCATGACGACTGATTGTTCTCCCAATAAGGCGGGCAAAAAATTGGTTTTATTAGTTTACTTCAATCACGTATTGGACGTTCTATTATTGAACTCCATTGAATTATACATCAACGCGCGTTTTGTGCAAAGGATGGTTTCGCTTACCTTGATAATATAATGTCCGTAGTCACTAAATTAGTGAACCTTATATCATCGCAACGTTCTAATAAAGGAAAATTCGAATTTTTATTAGATGAAGTCAGCTGTACTGCTGTATAAAAAATCTTGAAAGTTTTGTGGATTGTTTGGAAGAAACCAGTCTGTTTTAGCAACATAAGGGAACACTGTGCAACTGGAAATACAGTTAACGCATGTCCCGTTGTCTAAAAAACTGATTTTTTTTTTACAGGCATATGCCAGTATTTCGATGATTTGAACGTAAGGCTTCAAAGCATCCTCAAAACTTTTATTGTTACGATAGATTTTGTTCACTCTTTTGAGACTCAACTGCAAGTTTTTAATAACGATAGTGTTTCCACAAACTACAAGTACTTCCTAAATCCGAAAAAAAATTACCAGCGATTTGGATTTATACAAAAAGCCAGAACAAGGAAATGTCAGTAGGGAATTTTCTTGGGTAATACGTTCTTCAGTCGAAGAATTTTCATCGTGATTTTCTCGCTTCAAAGAGTTGTCAGAAACACTAAAATTTATTATGTATCGAGATTTGACTTCACTGGATATTCTGGAGTTGCCTAATTTTGAGTGGATAGAAATGGAAGAAACTGAAATGCAGCTGATTGATTTCCAGTGCAATTTTTTTCTTTTTTTTCTGGTTGATGTAGCTCTTCAGGAGTTACCCTCCTGTACAACCCTCGTTATCTGAGAGTAGCAATTGCAACTTACATCCTCCATTATTTGCTGGGCGCATTCCAATGTTTGTCATCCTCTACAGTTTTTATCTTGTTCAAATGAACTCAGAAATGAACCGAAACAAGAAAAGAGCTGGAAATAAACGAATTAGAAAAAGTGTCGGGCAGTGTGAGCATAAAACGACCCTTAATCCCGTTGTTCTGTTCACTTTCACTACACAAATATAGTGTTCGGGTCAATAAGACCCGACATAATAAAAAGCTGCAAAAATCAACTCACATATACTTTTCGTACAGTTGTAAGCCATCGAATTCTTACACCTGCCTTTACCTCAGGTTTTTTTATGCTCCAGACCATTCTCAGAAAACCTTCTGCTTTTGGAAAACGCTTCCTTCACGCAATGTGGTCAGCTACCAGTAACTTTCCAAGTTCCCCAAAAATATTTTCCTTCTAGTCAATTTTATTGCATTCCTATAAGCGACAATCGAAGTCCACAAGACATTGTGCTATAAACAACATCAAGAATATAACGAAATAATAAGCCACTAGTTGCATAAAAGAAATTTAATTTCTTTACCGGTTTCGGACACTTAGTGTCCTTCTTCAGAAGGTTATGTCTATCGCATTATTTGCAATCGTCATCAATAATGTGCACTGCCCCTGCTTATATTCTTTTGAACCATGGCATTTTGCTGTATGTTCTGTTTCAAAGTGGCAACCAAGCGATTATTTCAGTTGATGTCCGTGTGACTTGAGACAAGCCACCAAATTTTCGGAAAAAATATCATTCACACAATCCTGAAGGTATGAAAGGACGCTATATGTGAGAACTATCACACTATCGACCTGCTGCTTATAAATACTGAAGAATGGGAACGAAAACTGAGAACTTGGGTTTAGTAAAAGAAAAAACTCTTTAGTCCTGCTATGAAAGTTTTTGTCACTTCCGTGGATCATCGGCGGCATCACTGCGACTCGGCTGTGCTTGCACCTCCCTTATAAGGAGAACGACAACTGCTCTGCAGTGAGCTCTACTCTGCCGTATTCCATTAGTGGCTGGAAACGTGTCGCGGTGGAGTCACGCCGACGTGTGTCCAACGAGCCGCTGTCCGCCCCCTGTGACGCAGCCAGCACAGTGGGTGACACTTGCGCGCCGACACGCAGTCGCCCGCCAGAGGAATTCCGCGCACGCAACACACCCATATGTCACTGTCCGCACCTCCACGTCTGCTGCATACACTGGCCTCAGGCATGGAATTCTTTCGACAATATCCTTCTTTTAATTAAATCTGAGAGTCCAGTAATCGATAAAAAGAAGGCAGAACGAGATTGTAATTTCTTTACTACTTAAAACTATTCAGCTATAAAGATGCTGATTGTTGCTCTACTGGCCATTAAAATTGCTACACCACGAAGATGACGTGCTACAGACGCGAAATTTAACCGATAGGAAAAAGATGCTGTGACATGCAAATGATTAGCTTTTCAGAGCATTCACACAAGGTTGGTGCTGGTGGCGACACCTAAAACGTGATGACATGAGGAAAGTTTCCAACCAATTTGTCATACACAAACAGCAGTTGACCGGCGTTGCCTGGTGAAACATCGTTGTGATGCCTCGTGTAAGGAGGAGAAATGCGTACCATCACGTTTTCGACTTTGATGAAGGTCGGATTGTAGCCTATGGCGATTGCGGTTTATCGTATCGCGACATTGCTGCTCGCGTTGGTCGAGATCCAATGACTGTTAGCAGAATACGGAATCGGTGGGTTCAGGAGGGTAATACGGAACGCCGTGCTGGATCCCAACGGCCTCGTATCACTAGCAATCGAGATGAAAGGCATCTTATCCGCATGGCTGTAACAGATCGTGCAGCCACGTCTCGATCCCTGAGTCAACAGATGGGGACGTTTGCAAGACAACAACCATCTGCACGAACAGTTCGACGACGTTTGCAGCAGCATGGACTATCAGCTGCGGTTACCCTTGAGCGCCTGCGATGGTGTACTCAACGACGAACCTCTGTGCACGAATGGCAAAAAGTCATTTTTTCGGTTGAATCCAGGTTCTGTTTACAGCATCATGATGGTCGCATCCGTGTTTGGTGACATCGAGGTGAACGCACATTGGAAGCGTGTATTCGTCGTCGCCATACTGGCGTATCACCCGGCGTGATGGTATGGGTTGCCATTGGTTACACCTCTCGGTCACCTCTTGTTCGTATTGACGACACTTTGAACAGTGGACGTTACATTCCAGATATGTTACGACCTGTGGCTCTACCCTTCATTCGATCCCTGCGAAATCCTGCATTTCAGCAGGATAATGCAAGACTGCATGTTGCAGGTCCTGTACGGGCCTTTCTGGATACAGAAAATGTTCGACTGCTGCCCTGGCCACCACATTCTCACCAATGGAAAACGTCTGGTCAATGGTAGCCGAGCAACTGGCTCGTCACAATACGCCAGTCACTGAACTGTGGTATCGTTTTGAAGCTTGCATGGGCAGCTGTACCTGTACACGCCATCCAAGGTCTGGTTGACTCAATGCCCAGGCGTATTAAGGCCGTTATTACGGGAAGAGGTGGTTGTTCTGGGTACTGATTTCTCAGGATCTATGCACCCAAATTGCGTGAAAACGTAATCACATGTCAGTTCTAGTATAATATGTTTGTCCTATGAATATCCGTTTATCATCTGCATTTCTTCTTGGTGTAGCAATTTTAATGGCCAGCTACTCACAGAGTTTCAGGGTGGGCTGTAATTACCGTACAGCAGTGAAACTTGGTAGATATTGTAACGCATTTGTGCTCACACTGTTCACTCACGTTATAGCTCGTCAAATGACAGCGTGAACGTCAGACTGTCATACAAACAGTGTAAAGCGCCAGATTTGCACCTGGTGGCCATAATTAGAACAATTTTTTTTTACTAGAGTCAATCGGTGCGGCATCATTGCATTAGCATATCTACCAAGAGTCACTGCCATATGATAATTACAGCCACACTGGACAGCCGTGAGTAACTGCACTTCAGCTATAATCACTCGTTATTATGTATGAAATAGTGTACCACTGTGTGTGGTTCGTGCAAATGTTACACGGTTATTGTCAAACAAAGAAAAGGGGTCAGCGCAAATTTCCTCTAGATGAGAGCGAATACACTGTTGAATTTTCATTCGCATGACACCTGTAGTAACGAGTACTGAATTCTAGTGGTTATTTTGGGGCCCAATGTTGAGCATCAATATTGTAGGATCTCTACTGCGCCTTCCACTGTTTTTAAGGATTGCTTGGGATTTTCATTTTTCCTCCCACTTTTGAATAGTTAGTCTTCTGACTGGTTTGATGCGACCCACTACATTCCCCTTCCGTGCCAACCTCTTCATCTCAGAGTAGCACTTGGAGCCTTCGTCCTCAGTTATTTGTTGGAAGTACTCCAATTTCTGTCCTTCTCTAGAGTTTTTACCCTGAACGGCTCCCTCTAGTACCGTGTAAATTATTCCGTGATGTCTTAACAGGTGTCCTATTGTGGCGGTACGCCACATAACGTGATAAAAATGATATTGAATAACTTCGCAAATGTTCGCCCCTGGTGGCTGAGTGCTAGTTCCGCTTGGGACGCGACAGCGACCGGACGTGTAGGTACGTCCGCGTAGTCGTAGCGCCGCTAGCCGTGTTAATAGAAATTCTTGGATTGTGACCTGTGATATTCTCAGTGCTTCTTCACTACAGTCGTACACAAGCTTCTTAATTCACTCACAGTGGTCTCGGCCGCTCATATAGCGCAGTTATGGCTCCCAGTGTACCCCGTGAGAATACCCTGTGTTTTGCATTTGAGAAATCTTCCAAGAATGTGCAACCGAATTCTCTAGAAATCCATGACTGGATAGTAGATATTATTGGCATCACGCCCGTCCGGGTCCACACAGCATAGTATGACATGGCGGAATACTGTTTCTTTGTAAAGTTTTTCGACCAGATACAACTGGAGAAAATTTTGGTTAATATTGGTGGGAAAGCAGAGTTCCTACATAGTTATCAGTCGGTGAGTACAGTTTCAATAACTAACGCTGACATTGTCTACAAACAAGTGCGAGTGTTCAATTTTCCACCTGAGGTTGAGAATTGTTTTCTTAGAGATGTCCTCGCCAAATACGGTGACATCCGACAGATTAGATAAGAAAAATGGTCGAGTCGTCACAAACTCCATTGTTATAGTGGGGTTCGCTCAGTGGACACGGCCGTTAAAGTTAATATTCCATCTTATATAATGGTTTGTGGCTATAAGGCTCATCTCATTTACGATGGACAAGTAGGCACTTGTTTTATCTGTAAAACGAGTGACCATTTACAAGATGATAGCCCACGGCGCGTTGTCGTACTTCGAAACAATCTGCAACAACGACAGAGATTAACATTGGTTGATGTCCAAACTCAAAATCAGACGCCTTCTGTGATTGACTCCCAACCAGATGCATCTGTGTCAGAGGACAACGATCTCGGTAACGGCACCTTCCCACCCTTACCTCAGAAAACCGTAGCCTGTCACCCCTTAGCCGCCGATGTTGCGCTATCTGTCGGTAACAAACGACGCCGTACTAGTGACGGTAGTGGCTCCTGTGACCAAGTAGTAAGAAATCTAACCGATGACGCGGAGTCACGGGCCCCCAAACAGGACACGCATATGTCGGATGGCTCACTTACGACCCGCCAAATTCACATTCAAACTCCCGACGCAGAAACTGTCAACACGAGTGCAGTCGAGTGTTTACAGCAAACCGTTCCGACGCTGCTTCTCGCCTCGCCACACATGGTCAACACACAAGAGGCGGCAGTCAGTCAACTGCAAATCGTAAACACAGAGGATGATGCACGCGGTGTAGAGCAGAACATAAACACTCGTCACCACGGAACTGCTTCCAAACAACGCGAGGAACCGGAAAGCTGTATACAAACAGCCAGTGCGGCTCCAAACAAACACAATGAGCCTACTGAAGCCGCGTCTTCGGACTTGCCGTCACCCGTTCCGAAGCAAGGACTTTCACATACTGCTTACAGCCATCACTCGCCGACTCCGCCGTCTTCTATGACACTTCGGACGACTGTGTGACGGCAAAATAAAGTTAAACCAAATGACTCCGTGGCTGGAAGTAAGTCAAAAAGTAAATTCAGCGCAAAAACTGGTACAAAAACTGCGGATGTAGGTTCGAAGTCCGACGGTGAGATAGACTGGGCTTCGTACACTTCCCAACACCCACACGTCTCTGACGATCATGAGTCAAGCTTATAAGTTTTTGTCCCTGAACATTAATAGAGTTAGGACAGATTTAAAATTAGCAATGCTGCGACAGTTTATCCATGAGTCCGAAGCTGATGTAGTTCTGTTATAGGAAGTGTCTATCTTAAGTTTTCATGTATCAGGATTTGCAACAATCGTAAACACCACGGCGGACGGGGGTACAGGTACGGCCATTCTATCACGAGAGGGAATTCCAGTGAGCAGTATCGAAATGTAGGACTCCGGTAGAGGCATAGCTTGCCAAATTTTTGACGTCACCCTCGTCAATATTTATGCTCCATCTGGAACGATCCTAAAATCAGAAAGAGCTAACTTCTTTAAACAAGACATCATCTACTTGTTACGCCGCAACCCAACCCAGTTGATAATTAGCGGTGATTTTAACTGTGTGATCCACAGGAAAGACCAATCGCCAAACTTTAATTACTGTAGGGAACTACATGATCTGGTGCGTCACCTGCGGCTGAAGGATGCGTGGGAACTAAAATTTCCTACCTTGGTAAAGTACACGTACCTGAGCGCCATCGCATGTAGCCGTCTAGACCGTTTGCACATCTCTGAGAACGTTTGCCAACATGTTCTGGACGCCGATGTCATTCCGGTTAGTTTCTCTGACCAAACAGCATACTAAATGGCACAGGATTCCGTGGAGCCTAAATGTTTCTCTTCTCGCCGATGCCGCGCTTCAAGATGTCATCTCCACGACATGGGCGGATTGTCTCAAGCAATGCTGCAGACATCCAAGCAAGAAATCCTGGTGGAATGTTGTGGACAAACTGAAAACTACAGTTGGCAAAGGGCCCAAGATGTCAAACGCACGATTGATTTTTACCAGACAGTTCTGCGAGAGTTGTATGCGACTTCGTCACCAACCAACACGTAGCTGCCGACCATCAAACAAATCAAGGCGAAGCTTGTAGGGATAAAGCTAACGCAGCTTGAAGGATTGAAGATCAGATCTAAAGCAAAATCTCTTCAAGAGGACGAACTTGCATCGCTGTATCACCTCATAAAACATCGTGCCCATCGCAAGCGAGCTTTTATTGGGGAGCTGGACACAAATGATGGACTCCGTTTGATCCGACAGAGTAATATTCTTACTGCAGTATACCGGTACTTCACGGATCTGTACTCGCAATGCGATACATATGGTGATGACGGGGCGATATCGTGCGTGCTCTGCCCACCGTAGTCACGCTTGCGGAAAACTCGGCGGTCGTACACGATTTTGCTCCAGACGAAGTCCTTGAACTTATTTCTGGCTCGCCATCGAATAAATCCCCTGGCCCTGATGGTTTGCGTTTCTGGCCCATAATCGGAGACACATTTACAGATGTTCTCAATGAAGCGATGCGAGGGAGGGACGTACCGGCCGAAATGAAGGGAGGTCGAATTGTATTGATACCAAAAAGCAAACACCGAAAAAACCTTAGATAACTTCCGACCGATTACTTTACTCAATTTTGATTACAAAACCTTTGCCGGAGCACTCAATAGCAGATTGTCTCCGTTAATGAAGTAAGTGATTCACAACCATCAATCATGCTTCCCTGGTCGCACTATTATGACGCCCCTTTCGGAATATAGAGATGTAATAGCCATAGCGCCAGTCACTAACGTGAATCACGCGTTGCTGTTTATCGACTTTTGCAAGGCATTTGATGGCGTCCGCCACGAGTACGTCCTACAGCTACTGCAGCGGTGTGGTTTTCATCAACGGGTTATTAATGTCGTGCAACATTTCGTCACGTGCATTACAACCAGAGTCAGCGTAAATGGACAGCTTACTCAACCCATCGAGGTCCAAAGAGGAGTGCCGCAGGGGAGCCCTCTCTCCATGATGTTATTTGTTTTATCGCTCGAGCCGCTCTTACGCTCTATTCATGACAAACATGTAGGCCTTTCGATCGCCGGGACGTCCTTCGTGGTTCGTGCTTACGCCGACGACGTCGGAGTGTTACTGCGCAACGACGGAGACGTATCAACCCTCAAGCCCGCGGTAGACGAGTAGTGTCGTGCTTCCGGTGCTAAAATCAACGCCGATAAATGCACCTTTGTCAACATTCGAGGATTCGACGCAGTTATTGTACCTTGAGCGAAGCGTGTCGAAGCCCACACCACTCTGGGGACGATTATCGACAAATGCCCGCTAAAAATGAATGCAAAAAATTGGAAGCTGATCACCAATAAAATGCAAGGTGCCATCTATGAAAACAATTGGCGGTCCTTTGACATTCTCCAACGCATACGACTCCTCAGCAGTTATATATTCAGTAAAGCGTACTATACGGCCCAAATATTTCCAGTCCCCAAGATGCAGGCCAAACACGTGATGAAACTCTCTAATAGATTTATCTGGCAAGGGCATCTGTTCCAAGTGAAATACGCCACGCTGACGTCTTCCAGACAGGCCGGCGGACTCAACATGCCTGACATTAACCGAAAGTGTACTGCGTTACATATTAAACGAATCACCCACTTGTTGGACAGGGAACCTCTCAGCGTAACCAGTTGGCTCTTCCGAACCTTACAACCCACCGATATGCACCCACCCATTGATGGAGGTAAAATGCATTACAAACTACGACATGTCAAGCAGTTTTTCTTGAAGTAAGCTATATTGATGGACATTATTTCACGCAAGATTTACCGACGACGCACCTGTAATTAAAAAGATCGACATCTCCAATAGTCCGGATCCCATTGAACTAAAATACCCGAGTGTTCATTGGAAGGCAGTTTGGGACAACATAAGTTTAATTGTCCACACTGCTGAGGTGGCGTCCACATGGTATAAAGTTGTAAACGATGTTATACCCACTAATGAAAGGTTGCACAGAATCGACTTATGTGACAGTGATAAATGCGTCCGTTGTGGTGTGGTCGACACCTTAAGCCATCGCTTCACTTGTGGCGGCCATCTCAGTAACTGGAAATTGGTGCAGCAGAGGCTAGGCCTGATTACCCGCAGCAGCCCAGCCAGCCACTGCACCGACATCCTGCTCTGGCCGGACACGAAACATTTTCCCGCTACCAAGAACAACACCGTGATTTGGCTGTTAGGAAAGTTTGTGACATATATCATCATCAACAATAGTGAAGATAATCTCATTAGTTTCGCGGCTTATATGAGAACGACACGTTGGAACATGAAACATTACCCAAATTTCAGGACGATGTTTGGTAACATGTTAGACATAATTTTTTGAAAAACAAGGCGTAGGGTAATTCTCGACGCCGGTAAGGACACAAATCACATGCAAGACTATGTAGTGAACAAAATACACAACGAATAAGTGGTTACACCTGTTCCTAGGACTGCTCCCGACTTCTCAGTGGTGTTATTAACTTCATTTGACGTTTTCATTAGCTTAAGTTCCCTGTGCATGTCTTTGTTATCCGTTTCTATGCTCCAAATGACTAACTGTGAAGAGTTTGGAAGGTTGTGAAATTGCAGAACTGCAGTTCTAGTTAAGACAGTCAGCACTTCATTATTTTGTTTTTGTGCTTATGTGCTTATATGATTGTTTTAATAAAGGAAGAAAAAGTGGTCAGCGTGACGGAATGTCAAACCTAATGATCCGGGATCGATTCCCGGGTCGGAGATTTTCTCCGCTCAGGGAGTGGGTGTTGTGTTGTCCGTATCATCATCTTTTCGTCTCCATCGACACGCAAGTCGGCGACGTGGCGTCAACTCGAAAGACTGGTACCAGGTGAAGAGTCTAACCGATGGGAGGCCCTAGCCACACTGCATTTCCATTAATTCGCAAATGTAACAAAACTGACGTCGTAACGAAGTAAATATTATCGCAGAACAATAACAAAGACTGTAATCAATTAATATGATCTGCGAATGTAATTGCAATCTCTATTCCTTTTGCAAAATGATCACTTTCTCTTCCCTTTTGTTTCTGCGTAGTGTAAGAAGACATTTTGTGACGAGGCACGAAAACGTTTAAGTTTCATGTAATATATAGCCTAAATATAAAGAAATATTACTTAAAAATGTGGTAAAATTTAATATTTTCCAGCTCCTATATTCACGAAGCTGCAAAATTATGTCTTTATGCAAATTTATCGGGGAACATTAGTGGAGAGGTCAACGCCATTGTTCTAAATGATAACGGCCCAGAGTCGTAATAAATATCTTAATATTTGCTAATTTTGACAAATAAAAATAAAACTGTAGGAATTTTTTTGATCCCCGCTTAACGAAATTGCAAGAATCTCCTTAGCCTTGCATTTTCATAACCGTAGAAAATAATTAACGAAGGTCAATTTCAATAGCAAACCTAGAGTTGTATATCTGGAATTTTGTGTGTTGATGGAGTCTTTTAATATAAAAACACCGTGTCGGGCAAACTAACTGCGATAAGTACCACGACTGAGTCACCGACGTAAATAATTTTCCAAATGTGGAGCAGCCAGAATAACTCTAACTCCAACTTTTCGTAATATATAAAAACCAATACATTAGAAGCTACCACATTATCATCCTTTCCCTACCTCCTGTCAGTGGGTTTTGTATATTCCTTCCATCTCCGATTTTGTGGAAAACCACCTCATACCTTACGGGTCTACCTAATTTTTAACCATATGTCAAATTCTTCTATTCTCTTCTTTTCCGGTTTTCCTACAGTCCATATTCCACTACCATACAATGCTGTGCTCCAAAAGTACATTCTCAAAATGTCTTTCTCAAATTTAGACCTACGTTTGATACAAATAGACTTCTCTTGCTCAGGACTGTCCTTTCTGCCAGCGCTCGCCTGCTTTTATGTCCTCCTTGCTCCGTCCGTCATGAGTTATTTTTCTGCCTAGGTAGCAGAATTCCTTAACTTATCTACTTCGTGATCGCTACTCCTGATGTTAAGTTTCTCAGTATTCTCATTTCTACTGCATCTCGTTATTTTCTTTTTTCTTCGATTCCATATTCTGTACTCATTAAACTATACATTCCATTAAGCAATCATACGTCAAAACAAGATTTGGGATAACTTTAAGGAAAAACACATGGAAGGTGGATCCACTTTATTTCGTCATATGTTGCTTCATGGAATATACTTTATTGCTTAACCTCAATCACTATGATTACAAATTAAACCTTGTCAAAAAGAATAACAGCGCTCACAATAACTTAAATAATTTGAACAGGATCAAATCATTAACAACAGACTCTAACAATTTAAACCATTCAGGAGGGCTTGAAGCCAGAAATAGACAGTCCTCAAATATAAGTAAAATGTAGCACCAACTAGGTGTGGCTGCAAGCTACGTTTTACCAGTAAAATTAACTACAAGTGACTGCCACTAAATGTACTAAAAATTTCCAACCATGGATGACACCTTAAAAAAATAGACAACGTCCCTCCACAATACAGCAAGGATAACAAGTCACGCCGTTGATTGTGGCTGTTGCAAAGCCCTTAAAAATCTATAAGTCTTCAGTTTCTTTTCTTTCAATAGCTCGCTCATTTTCGATATGTTGAAGCTGCACAATATAATGTTGCGTATGCTTGAAAAAATCAAGTTTCTTCATTTTATTTGGTGCTTGGTTAATTAAAAAATTCCTTAAGCAATAAAATACACGATCAAGTCATGCCACTGTTTATTGCTGTTGGGAAGCCCTTAGCACTTTATAATCCTTAATAAAACGTCTTAAGCAATAAAATACACAGTCCCCAAAAATACAGGCAAAGTTGCGAAGTATACAGTTTATAATGCGGCTCCCAGTTTGTACACACCAGCAGAAACAATGACAATGATCCATAAATAAATATACTTAGTACAGTCTCCCCCCGCCAAATACAAGGTGCGCTGGGAAGACGCAGTCTTATCCTCCGACACATCACTATTAATATTCTCTGCCTCTGCACAAGTTCTGAAACCTTCGAGAGGCGTAAAACATACAAAAAAAAAGAAACTTTTTGCTTATCTTCATTTTCTCTTCTTGTTGTTGGCTGCAGTTCTTGAGTCTACGGATACATTCTTGTGGCTGAAATTTTGATTTAACGTAGTGAGTTCCTGATGACTAAACAACTGATGAAGATTTGCTTGTATATTTCTTGAATTGTATTCTTTGTCAAATTTTTCAGTAACACACCGTATTAACAATTTACACTTAATATTCCACATTACATTGTTAGCGTAGATCATAAAAGACTGTCTACATAAGAGGCATAACAGCTACTACTCTACATTCTGCAGTACACACAATATTCCAAAGAGTTTACGAAGCGAAAGAGCTTACATACTTTCTTGACAAATGAAGAGTCATCACCAAGTTATAACATTTTTTCATAAATGAGTTCAGAAACAAATTTAATAACTAGCGTTAGATTGTACAATTAATAATAGCAATATTCAGGTATGCCAGATATCTCGTGATTTCAAATATTTCCAAAAGAAGAAGAATTTTAATTGTACATACAGAGTGTAACAAATTAATTTCTTTTTATACATTTTAGTCCGAAATATAACACATTTTACACAAAATCAAATGAAATTCTTTCAGTGAAACAGCCGAGAATATTCACCTATACCAGATTCTGGATTAATCCTGGTATCGGCTACTTCTATAAAGAAAAGGTTATGCTATAAAATGGTGTCCCATTACAACATGCAATTTAAATATGACTCCCAACTGGTACACACCAGCAGAAACATTGTCAATGACCCTTAAATAAACATATAATCCCCCCCCCCCCCCAAAAAAATAAGCTAGCTGTCTTTGGTGTGACGTCATAAGCGCGTGACTGCGTGTGAGATCACTCTTTAAGTTTTCATATATTTTTAGGTTTCAGATATATATTTTAACGGTTTTGTGATAATATTTACTATATAAGTGACTTATTAGTGGTTTCTTCATTCACCTCTGCCTTTCTTGTGTTGTGACCTGATATTTGTGAGTGTTTCGTATCGAGCAACTTAACCTCTTACCCGTGTTTACATTCCGCGCTGACCAGTTGCAGCTGTAGCGGCGCGTCGAAAGGGAAAGCTAAGTACTAATTAATTGTTTGTGTATAGTAGTTTATTTAGGAACTTTACCAGTCTTCAACCGCTGTTCTTGGTGTTTTCCGGTGAAATAACTTCAGAAGAAATTTTTGCTAACTGCTTTCAGTATCGTTACTGTGTCATTAGACGTTTGATTTTCTTTCTGTGTTAGTATTTTGTTATATTCTCATTTGTTGTTGATTAATACTGTCAATAATAGTAGTTACTTCCCTTGTAGAGCAAGTTTGTGATTATTGTAGTCAGTTTTTAACATCTTCTTATTGTAGTAGCGGAACTTAGATAAAGTTTACCATGAGTGAGAAGTGTGGGCTTTGCCGTAGGTTCGTGAGTAGTGGATTGCGGTGTGAGACTTGTTCGAAGTATTTTCGCTGGGGGGAATGCAGTGGGGAAGCCAGTGGGCATTCCGGTGAGATTCTCTCCTGGAACTGCAGGTTATGTAGTAAGAGTAAGTTGATAGAGGAGCAGGAGCGTAAGATCCATGCCCTTCAGGTGCAGTTGAAAAACGCACAGGAGGAGCTAGATAGGATGAGGAGGGAGAAGGGGGTTGGGTAATGGGAGCTGGCTGTGGGCAAGAGATCTGCTAGGAGAAGGAGATTTTCAGATAGTTTTACTATTGGTGTTTGTAATAGATATGACCAACTGTCAGAGTCTAGTGGAGAGGAATCTCTAGTAGCTGTAGATGTAGGAAGTATGCAGCAGACCTCAGCAGTTACGGTGGCTAGGACATTATCAAAGTCTAAGAGAAAGAAGAAGGTTCTGCTGTTGGGTAGTTCTCATGGTAGAGGTGTAGGCAGCAGTTTGCAGGAAGTGTTGGGGAGTGAGTACCAGGTCACTAGCATTGTGAAGCCTAATGCAAGATTGGCTCAGGTGACTGTTAACATAGGGGGGTTATGTAGGGATTTTACTAAAGAGGATCAGGTAGTGATTGTTGGTGGGGCTGGTAATAGTATTGACAGGGATGGGGAGTATGACATAGATGGTGACCTGGAAAAGATAGCCACTCAGACTGGCAACACGAATGTGCATTTCGTGGAACTGTTTCAGCGTCACGATCGGCCTCATCTTAATACAGCCGTCAGGCGTAATAACATGAGACTTGGGGGTGCACTGATGATAGAAGGCATGAGTCACATTTCAGTGGTGTCGGTGGAGTCTATCAGCAGGAAGGGTTTCACTAGACATGGCCTGCACCTCAACAGGTATGGAAAGGGGAGGTTGACAAAGCTTATAGGTGACAGCATAGGTGGGGGTGGTGGGATCACTCATGGGAAAATTCCGGTAGTTGTAGGTGTTAGAGCTGTACCTTTTTTAGATTGAAGTCAGCTGATAGGTATTCCTGCTTAAGCGAAGTCTCTCTAACAAAGAAACCATTTTCGACAAAGCTTAGGTATCCGATTAATGAGGGAATTAGTATATTTCATCCAAATATATAAGGTATTGGAGATAAAGTTCGTGAACTGCTTATAGATGTTGACTCTGAAATTATTGGTATATCTGAACACTTCTTAAATAAGGAGATAATTCAGAGGCTTCCTTTACCAGGATACAGGTTGGCTGGCAGATTTTCTAGGAGATCTTTGCGGTGTGGGGGAGTAGCCATGTATGTGAAAAACGGTATCCCATTTGAGTCAATTGATGTTTCAAAGTACTGCACTGAAAAGTTGTTTGAATGTTGTGCAGGTGTGGTTAAATTTAGTGGAGCCAAACCTCTTACTGTTGTTATTTATAGATCCCAGACTCCGATTTCACAACATTTTTGCTAAAGCTAGAGGAGGTTCTTGGTTCACTCTATTTGAAATACAAAAAGTTAGTTATATGTGGTGACTTCAATATTAATTGTATAAGTGATTGTGCAAGGAAAAGGATGCTGGTAGACCTCCTTAATTCATATAATCTTATGCAAACCGTATTCTTTCCAACGAGAGTGCAAGGGAACAGTACAACAACCATAGACAATATTTTTGTTCATTCCTCATTACTAGAAGGGCATTCTGTTAGCAAAAAGGTGAATGGCCTTTCAGATCATGATGCACAAATTTTAAGTCTAAATGATTTTTGTGCTGCAACACATGTTAAATATAGTTACCAACTTTTTAGGAAAGCTGATCCAGTTGCTGTAGAGACTTTTGTAAACCTTATCAAGGAACAAGAGTGGCAAGATGTTTATAGTGCTGATACAGTAGACGATAAATATAATGCTTTCCTCAAGACTTTTCTCGTGCTCTTTGAAAGTTGCTTTCCATTAGAACGTTCAAAACAGGGTACTAGCACAAACAGGCAGCCTGAGTGGCTGACTAAAGGAATAAGAATATCTTGTAGAACAAAGTGGCAATTATATCAAAACGTTAGAAACAGTCACAATCTAAATGCAGCAGCCCATTACAAACAGTATTGTAAGTTGCTTAAAAAAGTTGTTAGGAAGGCAAAAAGTATGTGGTATGCAGATAGAATAGCTAAGTCTCAGGATAAAATTAAAACCATATGGTCAGTTGTAAAGGAAGTGGCTGGTCTGCAGAGACAGGTCGAGGATATAGAATCAGTGCGTAGTGGGAATGTCCGTGTTACTGATAAGTCGCATATATGTACAGTATTTAATAATCACTTTCTGAATATAGCAGGTGAACTAAGTAGAAACCTAGTTCCAACAGGGAATCACATAGCGCTCTTAGAAAAAAGGGTTCCGAGACTGTTACCTGAAATGCTCCTCCATGATACTGACAAGAGGGAGATTGAGTTAATAATTAAATCAATAAAGACCAAGAACTCTCATGGATATGACGGGGTATCTAGCAGAATACTGAAGTATTGTTCCATGTATGTTAGCCCAGTACTTAGTCATATCTGTAACTTTTCCTTTAGGAGTGGTCGGTTTCCTGACCGATTAAAGTACTCAGTAGTGAAGCCACTTTGTAAAAAGGGAGACAGGGATAATGTTGACAATTATAGACCTATTTCTATGCCATCGGTGTTTGCTAAAGTTACTGGAGCATTTAAATTCACATAATTTGCTGTCAAATGTACAGTTTGGTTTTAGAAATGGCTTAACAACTGAAAATGCTATAGTCTCTTTTCTCTGTGATGTTTTGGACAGATTAAATAAAAGGTTGCGAACTTTAGGTGTTTTCTTTGATTTAACGAAGGCTTTTGACTGTGTTGACCACAAAATATTACTGAAGAAGTTGGACCATTACGGAGTAAGGGGAGTAGCTTACAATTGGTTCGCCTCTTACTTTAAGAACAGAAAGCAGAAGGTAATTCTCCGCAATATTGAGAGCGGTAGTGATGTTCAGTACCAATGAGGCACTGTTAAATGGGGCGTTCCCCAAGGGTCGGTGCTGGGGCCACTGCTGTTTCTTATTTATATAAATGATATGCCTTCTAGTATTACAAGTGATTCAAAAATATTTTTGTTTGCTGATGACACCAGCTTGGTAGTGAAGGATCTTGTGTGTAATATTGAAACAGTATCAAATAATGTAGCTCATGAAATAAGTTCGTGGCTTGTGGAAAATAATTTGATGCTAAATCACAGTAAGGTTCAGTTTTTACAGTTTCTAACTCACAATTCAACAAAAACTGATATTTTGATCAGATAGAACGGGCATATTATAAGCGAGACGGAACAGTTCAAGTTCCTAGGCGTTCGGATAGATAGTAAGCTGTTGTGGAAAGCCCATGTGCAGGATCTTGTTCAGACACTAAATGCCGCTTTATTTACCATTAGAACAGTATCTGAAATAAGTGACATTTCAACACGAAAAGTAGTCTACTTCACATATTTTCATACGCTTATGTCATATGCTATTTTTTTGGGTAATTATTCTGATTCAAAAAGGGTATTTTTGGCTCAAAAACGGGCTGTTCGAGCTATGTGTGGTGTAAGTTCGAAAACCTCTTGTCGACCCCTATTCAAAAGTCTGGGAATTTTGAGATTGCCCTCACAGTATATGTCGTTTGTTGTTAGCAATATTAGCTTATTCCCAAGAGTTAGCAGCTTTCACTCAGTTAATACTAAGCAGAAATCAAATCTGCATGTGGAATGCACTTCCTTGACTCTTGTGCAGAAAGGAGTGCAGTATTCTGCTGCATCCATTTTCAATAAGCTACCACAAGAACTCAAAAATCTTAGCAGTAGCCCAAACACTTTTAAGTCCAAACTGAAGAGTTTCCTCATGGCTCACGCCTTCTATTCTGTCGAGGAGCTCCTGGAAGAGCTAAAAAATTAAGCAAATTCCAGTGTTACATTGTTGATTTTCTTTATTTAAACTTACGACTTGTCGCCTGAATATGTTTCTTATATTTCATTTTATCTATTTCTACAATCTACAACTGAATGTGTTTCTTATATTTCATTTTATCTGTTTCTACAATCGTGTTATAATTTCATGTATTGACTCGTTCCATGACCATGGAGACTTCTCCTTAATGTGATCCCACGGAACAATAAATAAATAAATAAAAAATAAATAAATACAGCGTGCAGTTATCACAGCCAAGAGACAGCAAGCAGGCAAGTTTTTCAATGACAGGAGTTAGCTAATGACTGCGAATAGAAGAGGAAAAACTTAACAGATAATATTCATAAGTAAAACAACATAAAAATTTAACACGCTCCAGAAGTAGCAATATGGGCGCAAGGCTTAAACGAGTAGTTAAGGTGCAGGTACAATGACATGGCACTTTGGGCTTGCAGGACACGCTTCAAAGCTTGTGTGCTTGTTGAATTCACAATATTGGATAGCTCGAGAGTTCCAGATTAATTCGCGAGACTCAGTCGTAGCATGTATAAAACGATCAAATTTACTTAACTGGCGCCAACACGAGGCGGCTGGTAGAGGTGTCAGATTGCGAGGCAACCTATACGTCGTGCGTCGACGGAAATACTACCGCAGCAGAAGGACAACACGTCTCTGCTACGAGCCCAGGAAACAGGAACGTGTCGTCCACTGCCAAACTTACTCAGCCAACACACATCAGAACGGAACAGTAATCTGCTTAAATAAGGCTACAGATGAGAATATCTAGGATGCAGGCAATATTGACTTATTCTAGAAGCAAGTGTACACACAAGTTACAAGCTTAACACTCCTTAAAATTACTTGAAAATTAACAAAGTAAAATATCAGCGCATGCAAATCCAAGTACTAGGGCATACTCATCTATAAAAGGGTGCCTTGGCTTCGATACAAACTATATTATAATTTCAATTTCATCAACTCAATTTGTAACAGAGAATGCTCGTACACTTGCACGGAATATGACCTGGAACAACAAATTATCATCAGTTAACACTGACCGATGATCACCCCCAACATTCACACGGAGGCGCATTAATATGTCAGGACTAATTCCACATTAACACAGAAATAGCCTTACGACCTCAAATACTCATAGAAAACCACATGTAACTCAACTCAGATGTGAAGGAGCTACGACTTCCAGGATTCCAAGCAGAGATTTTATTGTCTACAATCCTTAAAGGCTGTCTTTGAGGTTACAGAGTTGGCCGGGAACTTACTGATCAGGTTACACTTGGCGCCCACTCACCGCTATCAATCCTTAATCCACCCGTAAAGGTCTGCCTCCTACCAATGTAACCACACGCGGCTTCTCGAGGTCCGTACCATACAGCAGGAGACCCCCAAAGCCAACAACTTGCCAGCTACGTGCTCTCTAGTTAACTGCCAGTGCCGGCCGAAGTGGCCGTGCGGTTAAAGGCGCTGCAGTCTGGAACCGCAAGACCGCTACGGTCGTAGGTTCGAATCCTGCCTCGGGCATGGATGTTTGTGATGTCCTTAGGTTAGTTAGGTTTAACTAGTTCTAAGTTCTAGGGGACTAATGACCTCAGCAGTTGAGTCCCATAGTGCTCAGAGCCATTTTTTTAACTGCCAGTATCAGGGCCCGCCAAAAACCTGAAACACACGCCACGACCAAAGACCCTAGCTCCCAACATAAGTTCAGGATCGATATCGACAGTCCCAGTAGTTACTGGCGCCAGTGAACGGCCACGCCCGCCTAAATCAAAGTCGCCACGACGAAAGCAGATTCCGTAAGGCTTCTTCACTTTCACTAAGGGTAGCAATGTTGTCGGCGAATCTTATCACTGAGATCCTTTCACCCTGAAAGCAAACAAAGATAAAATAGATAGGTTGGAAACAGATTACAGGTGGCGGTCATAGAGTTTTAATTATTACCTCGAAAAGAATCACACTGCGGCCATGAAAACTAGAGACGATGTTACTGTTTCCTACGTTTTCGTTCTTAGATGCAATACATTTTTTCCCTAATGATGATGATTTGAGAGAGACCTTGGTTTTAAAAGATTGCAACTTGGCTGTTCGCGAAAAGAACTACTTCGACAATCGCGTCATCATCGTTCTGAAAATGCCTCTAGTGCAATGCTCTCTCCAGCTGAGGGCCGTGTCCAGTGCATAGAGAACTGCACCGTCGTGCGACAAAACCAAAACTTTTCGACAGCTTCACGCCAGGCTTAGTCTTGACGGACTGCTGTAATCTCGTTTGTCTGGAGATTTCGGTAATATTCCTCTGTTACAGTTTGCTCCTTACGTGCATAATCTGTTAGAAACACACCATCGAAGTCCCGAAAACGATCCAGCATCACGTGAATATTTTGGCAGAGATGAATCGACAGGTTTCCACATATTTGTTTGCTCTATTGTTTCATGGTCATAGTGAGTGAAGTCGTATGCTATTGCAAGAGGTGATTCTTGGGAAGGCCCAAGCAGAGGTAGTTGTGTGCCAGGAGACACTCTCCCAGTTCGCCCATTGTCAGTTTTCCTCAGAAGGACGGTGGTGAACTGTAGTCTCTGATAGGCGTAGTGAAAGAAGGTTAAAAATTTGTATTTATTTCCATAAGTTACAATCAGTGCCTTAACTTCTATTGGCAGTGACTGTCGATGCCTGTCGAGGACTGGCGTCGTAAGAGGCCTTCAAAGGTAGCTGACGCTGCACTTGCCGGCTGCTGCTCTGGCGGTTTGCCATCTGCTGTGACTCCGGCGCTGACGGTACCGCGATGCCGCGGCAGTGAATGAAGGTAGCACGTGTGACATACACACGACAATTTGGAAGGTCCTCTGTCCCCTCCCGCTTACCGCCATTCATCTGTTGAACGGCGATGACGGTTGCCGTGTAGCCGTGTAGCTGGACGATCTTGGCCTGCCTTTCAGGTGGCACCTGATCAGTACGCCAAAGTATCATGAAAGCTGGTGTCGTGACCTGGTACGATAGGGAAGACCTCTGCTTTCGCCCATCTACGCCGGGTAGGCTATGGTGCATAACTCTGCCGTTGATGATTATAGCGAGGCAGCCATCTCTCCCTGTAGCGACTGTCGTGCAGAACATCTACGAGAGACTTGTGCCAAACGTCACTTTACTGTACTTTACTGTACTCAGGGAATTGTGTATACACCATCGATTCTGCTGACTGCGTTACGAGCTAAAATTTTGGAGTATTTATGGAGCGAAGTAGGAGCTAATGGTTACCCGACGCAACTTGTCGTAGCTACATAGGCCCTTGCTATTACGAAGGTATCAGCGAGTCTCACTCAGCCGTGCTTACTTGAAGAGTTTGCACGTAACGAAGCTGATGTGATCCTGCCTAGCTGCTCTGCCACACTATGTTTCTACTGAGGTCCGCTGTCCGGCTCACGAGAAGCGTCTATATTGTGTTTTCCACTGAGCCACTCTCAGTGGTGAAACGTCACTCCCGAGCGGTCTAAGGCGCTGCAGTTATGGACTGTGCGGCTGGTCCCGGCGGAGGTTCGAGTTCTCCCTTGGGCATGGGTGTGTGTGTTTATCCTTAGGATAATTTAGGTTAAGTAGTGTGTAAGCTTAGGAACTAATGACCTTAGCAGTTAAATCTCGTAAGATTTCACACACATTTTTTCGAAACGTTACTCTTTGCACCCATCTCGTTTCGACACCGCTGTAATATAAGCGAGATGGCTTCGTCTGGGGCTTTGATCATTTTAACCGTTTACTGCCTTGCATGCTGACATCGAAATAAGTGTCCAAGGAATAGAAAAGCAACCGAAATCACTCAACAGAAGAAAGTCCACTGGACCTGGCGGGATAACAATTCGATTCTACACAGTGTACGCGAAAGAACTTGCACTCATTCTAACAGCCGTGTACCGCAAGTCTGTAGAGGAACGGAAGGTTCGAAATTATTGGAAAAGAGCACAGGTGGTCCCAGTTTTCAAGAAGGGTCGTCGAGCAGATGCGCAAAACTATAGGCCTATCTCTCTGACATCGATCTGTTGTAGAATTTTAGAACATGTTTTTTGCTCGGGTATCATGTCATTTCTGGAAACCCAGAATCTACTCTGTAGGAATCAACATGGATTCCGGAAACAGCGATCGTGTGAGACCCAACTCGCTTCATTTGTTCATGAGACCCAGAAAATATTAGATACAGGCTCCCAGGTAGATGCCATTTTCCTTGACTTCCGGAAGGCATTCGATACAGTTCCGCACTGTCGCCTGATAAACAAAGTAAGAGCCTACGGAATATCAGACCAGCTGTGTGGCTGGATTGAAGAGTTTTTAGCAAACAGAACACAGCATGTTGTTATCAATGAAGAGACGTCTACAGACGTTAAAGTAACCTCTGGCGTGCCACAGGGGAGTGTTATGGGACCATTGCTTTTCACAATTTATACAGGGTGAGTCACCTAACGTTACCTCTGGATGTATTTCGTAAACCACATCAAATACTGACGAACCGATTCCACAGACCGAACGTGAGGAGAGGAGCTAGTGTAATTGTTTAATACAAACCATACAAAAATGCACGGAAGTATGTTTTTTAACACAAACCTACGTTTTTTTTAAATGGAACCACGTTAGTTTTGTTAGCACATCTGAACATAAGCAAATACGTAATCAGTACCGTTTGTTGCAATGTAAAACGTTAATTACATCCGAAGATATTGTAACCTAAAGTTGACGCTTGAAACTTCCGACGTTCAGTTGCATGTTGTAAATAAACGGGCCACGGTCGGCGAGCAGCATCTGCAGGGACATGTTTACGATGACGACCGTGTTTACGAGTGTGGCTGTAGTGCACTGTTGTGATTTGTCCGCTGTCGCAGTGTCCGCATGTAGCGCTTGCTGCTATTGTTATTCTGCATTCGTCTCCGCATGCAGACCAACTGTAGTACACCGTGTTACCAGACGTCTGTGATAGTGTAGTGTTGTAGGAACTGTGACCATGGTGTATTCGAACTCTGAAAAGGCGGAGATGATACTCATCTACGGCGAGTGTCGACGAAATGCAGCTGAAGCCTGCAGGGTGTATGCAGAACGGTATCCGGACAGAGAGCATCCAACGTGCCGCACATTGCAAAACATCTACCGCCAACTATATGCAACAGGTATGGTCGTAGCACGCAGACGGGTCAGTAACAGGCCCGTCACAGGAGAAGCGGGTGCAGTTGGTGTGTTAGCTGCTGTTGCCATGAACCCACACATGAGTACACGGGACATTGCGAGAGCCGGTGGACTGAGTCAAAGTAGTGTCATGCGCATACTGCATCGTCACCGCTTTCACCCGTTTCATGTGTCGCTACATCAGCAATTACATGGTGATGACTTTAATCATCGAGTGCAGTTCTGTCAATGGGCATTAACAGAGAATGCGTTGCAGTTCTACCTGTTTACCGATGAAACGGGTTTCACAAGCCACGGGGCAGTGAATCTACGGAACATGCATTACTGGTCCGTGGACAATCCTCGCTGGCTCAGACAGGTAGAGCGACAGCGACCGTGGACTGTAAATGTATGGTGCGGAATCATTAGCGACTACCTCATTGGTCCTCACTTCATTACAGGGGCCCAAACAGCTGCAACATACATCGCGTTTCTACAGAATGATCTGCCACCGTTGCTCGAAAATGTCCCACTGGAAACGTGTCGCCGTATGTGGTATCAGCATGATGGTGTACCTGCACATTCCGCAATTAACACTAGGCTGACCCTTGACAGGATGTTCGACGGGCGTTTCATAGGACGTGGAGGACGCATAAATTGGCCAGCCCGTTCTCCTGATCTTACACCTCTGGACTTCTTTCTGTGGGGTACGTTAAAGGAGAATGTGCACCGTGATGTGCCTACAACCCCAGAGGATATGAAACAACGTATTGTGGCAGCCTGCGGCGACATTACACCAGATGTACTGCGGCGTGTACGACATTCATTACGCCAGAGAATGCAATTGTGTGCAGCAAATAATGGCCACCACATTGAACATCTATTGGCCTGACATGTCGGGACCACTCTATTCCACTCCGTAATTGAAAGCGGAAACCACGTGTGTAGGTGTACCTCACCCCTCATGCTAATGTACATGTGCGTCAGTGAAAAAGACCAATAAAAAGGTGTTAGCATGTGGACGTAATGTGGTGTTCCAGTCTCTTCTGTACCTAAGGTCCATCACCGTTCCCTTAGGATCCCTGCGTAATTCGGTGCTCCCCTATACACACGATCAAACAGCGGAGGAGTGGTACTCAAGCGTCAACTTTAGGTTACAATATCTCCGGATGTAATTAACATTTTACAATGCAACAAACGGCACTGATTACGATTTGTTTATATGTTCAGATGCGCTAACAAAACTAACGGGTTTCCATTTAAAAAAAACGTAGGTTTGTGTTAAAAAACATACTTCCGTGCAATTTTTTATGGTTTGTATTAACCAATTACACTAGCCCCTCTCCTCACGTTCGGTCTGTGGAATCGATTCGTCAGTATTTGATGTGGTTTACGAAATAAATCCAGCGGTAATGTTAGGTGACTCATTCTGTATAAATTACCTAGTAGATAGTGTCGGAAGTTCCATGCGGCTTTTCGCGAATGGTGCTGTAGTATACAGAGAAGTTGCAGCATTAGAAAATTGCAGCGAAATGCAGGAAGATCTGCAGCGGATAGGAGCTTGGTGCAGTGAGTGGCAACTGACCCTTAACATAGACAAATGTAATGTATTGCGAATACATAGAAAGAAGGATCCTTCGTTGTATGATTATATGATGGAGGAACAAACACTGGTAGCAGTCACTTCTGTAAAATATCTGGGAGTATTCGTGCGGAACGATTTGAAGTGGAATGACAGTATAAAATTAATTGTTGGTAAGGCCGGTGCCAGGTTGATTTTCATTGGGAGAGTCCTTAGAAAATGTAGTCCATCAACAAAGGCGGTGGCTTACAAAACACTCGTTCGACCTATACTTGAGTATTGCTCATTAATGTGGGATCCGTACCAGGTCGAGTTGACAGAGGAGATAGAGAAGATCTACATCTACATCCATACTCTGCAAGCCACCTGAGGGTGTGTGGCAGAGGGTACATCGAATACCTCTATCGGGTCTACCTTCTATTCCAGTCTCGTATTGTTCGTGGAAAGAAGGATTGTCGGTATGCCTCTGTGTGGGCTCTAATCTCTCTGATTTTATCCTCATGGTCTCTTCGCGAGATATACGTAGGAGGGAGCAATATACTGCTTGACTCCTCGGTGAAGGTATGTTCTCGAAACTTCAACAAAAGCCCGTACCGAGCTACTGAGCGTCTCTCCTGCAGTGTCTTCCACTGGAGTTTATCTATCATCTCCGTAACGCTTTCGAGATTACTAAATGATCCTGTAACGAAGCGCTCTGCTCCCTGTTGGATCTCCTCTATCTCTTGTATCAATCCTATCTGATACGGATCCCATACTGCTGAGCAGTATTCAAGCAGTGGGCGAACAAGCGTACTGTAACCTACTTCTTTTGCTGTCGGATTGAATTTCCTTAGGATTCTACCAATGAATCTCAGTCTGGCATCTGCTTTACCGACGATCAACTTTATATGATCATTCCATTTTAAATCACTCCAAATGCGTACTCCCATATAATTTATGGAATTAACTGCTTCCAACCTCAATCCAATCACACAATTGGTCTGATAGTCCATATGCTCTTACTTTGTTCATTGAACGACTGTGGGGAACTCTATCGAACGCCTTGCGGAAGTCAAGAAACACGGCATCTACCTGGGAACCCGTGTCTATGGCTCGTGGACGAATAGCGCGAGCTGGGTTTCACACGATCGTCTTTTTCGATACCCATGCTGATTCCTACAGAGTAGATTTCTAGTCTTCAGAAAAGTCATTATACTCGAACATAATACGTGTTCCAAAATTCTACAACTGATAGACTTTAGAGATATAGGTCTATAGTTCTGCATATCTGTTCCACGTCCCTTCTTGAAAACGGGGATGACCTGTGCCCTTTTCCAATCCTTTGGAACGCTACGCTCTTCTAGAGACCTACGGTAAACCACTGCAAGAAGGGGGGCAAGTTCCTTCACGTAGACTGTGTAAAATCGAACTGGTATCCCATCAGGTCCAGCGGCCTTTCCTCTTTTGAGCGATTTTAATTGTTTCTCTATCCCTCTGTCGTCTATTTCGATATCTACCATTTTGTCTTCTGTGCGACAATCTACAGACGGAACTACAGTGCAGTCTTCATCTGTGAAACAGCTTTGGAAAAATACTTTTGGTATTTCGGCCTTTAATCTGTCATCCTCTGTTTCAGTACCATTTTGGTCACAGAGTGTCTGGACATTTTGTTTTGATCCACCTACCGCTTTGACATAAGACCAAAATTTCTTAGGATTTTCTGCCAAGTCAGTACATAGAACTTTACTTTCGAATTCATTGAATGCCTCTCGCATAGCCCTCCTCACACCACATTTCGCTTCGAGTAATTTTTGTTTGTGTGCAAGGCTTTGGCTATGTTTATGTTTGCTGTGAAGTTCCCTTTGCTTCCGCAGCAGTTTTCTAACTTGGTTGTTGTACCACGGTGGCTCTTTTCCATCTCTTACGATCTTGCTTGGCGCATACTCATCTAACACATATTGTACAATGGTTTCGAACTTTGACCACTGATCCTCAACACTATCTGTACTCGAGAAAAAACTTTTGTTTTGAGCCATCAGGTACTCAGAAATCTGATTTTTGTCACTTTTGCTAAACAGAAAAATCTTCCTACCTTTTTTAATATTTCTATTTACGGCTGAAATCATCGATGCAGTAACCGCTTTATGATCGCTGATTCCCTGTTCTGCGTTGACTGTTTCAAATAGTTTGGGTAGGTTTGTCACCAGAAGGTCTAATATGTTATCGCCACCAGTCGGTTCTCTGCTTAACTGCTCAAGGTAGTTTTCAGATAAAGCACTTAAAAAAATTTCACTGGATTCTTTGTCCCTGCCACCCGCTATGAACGTCTGAGTCTCCCAGTCTATATCCAGCAAATTAAAATCTTCACCCAGAACTATAACATAATGGGGAAATCTACTCGAAATATTTTCCAAATTATCCTTCAGGTGCTCAGCCACAACAGCTGCTGAGCCAGGGGGCCTAGAGAGACATGCAATTACCATGTCTGAGCCTGCTTTAACCGTGACCTTCACCCAAATTATTTCACATTTCGGATCTCCGTCAATTTCCTTCGATACTATTGCACTTCTTATCGCTATAAACACGCCTCCCCCTTCACTGTCCAGCCTGTCTCTGCGGTATATATTCCAATCTGAGTTTAGAATTTCATTACTGTTTACATATGGTTTCAGCCAACTTTCTGTCCCTAGTATTATGTGGGCATTGTGACCGTTTATTAATGAGAGAAGTTCTGGGACCTTTCTATAGACGCTCCTGCAGTTTACTATTAGCAGATTAATATTGTTATCCCTGTTGCATTTTGCCTACTCCTACCTTGCCGCGTCTCAGGAGGCGTCTTGTCTGGCCTAGGGAGGGAATTCTCTAACCTAAAAAACCCACATGTGCACTCAACACGTACTCCGCTACCCATGTAGCCGCTTTCTGCGTGTAGTGCACGCCTGACCTATTCAAGGGGACCCTACATTTCTCCACCCGATAGCGGAGGTCGAGAAATTTGCACCCCAGATCTCCGCAGAAGCGTCTGAGTCTCTGGTTTAAGCCTTGCACTCGGCTCCAAACCCGAGGACCGCGATCGGTTCTGGGAACGATACTACAAATAGTTAGCTCAGATTCCACCCCGCGAGCGAGGTTTTCCGCCTTCACCAACTCCGCCAACCGCCTGTATGAACTGAGGATGACCTCTGAACCCAGACGGCAGGAGTCATTGGTGCCAACATAAGCAACAATTTGCAGTTGGGTGCACCCAGTGCTCTCTATCGCCGCCGGCAGGGCCTCCTCCACATCTCGGATGAGACCCCCCAGCAAGCAGAAAAACACTAGCCTTCTTCCTCGACCTTTCCGTTACCTCCCTAAGGGGCTCCATCACCCGCCTAACGTTGGAGCTCCCAATCACTAATAAACCCCTCCCCCTGTGTGCCTGCTCGGACCTTGCTGAAGGAGCAGCCACATGTCCACTCACAGGCAGAGCGGGCGATGCCACACGGCCAGCCACCTCACTGACCCTCCGCCTCGTGCGGCGCGAACTCCGCTGAACCCGCCCCTCCCCTTGGGGAGAGGGTGGCCCAACTGTGCCCGGTACCCGCGAAGATGTCTCGACAGCAGGGACAGTGGGTGAAGCATGTAACACCTGGCTGGTATCATGCGACGCACCAGACTCCCCACTGCCGCTACACTCCGAGGCAGCCACCTGAAGACGGCTGACCGCGGCCATCAACACGTTCAGCTGTTCGCGAACAGTGGCCATCTCCTCCTGCGTCCGTACACAGCAGTCACACATCCTATCCATCCGAAGAAATCAATTTACTGTAGAGAGTTAATCAACTTTTAACTAGACTGCTAATTCAAATTGGTTCAAATGGCTCTGAGCACTATGGGACTTAACATCTGTGGTCATCAGTCCCCTAGAACTTAGAACTACTTAAACCTAACTAACCTAAGGACATCACACACATCCATGCCCGAGGCAGGATTCGAACCTGCGACCGTAGCAGTCAGACTGCTAATTCACTAAAGGCGTCTGACAGTAGACTAAACTGTGGTTACCAGACACTTCTTGTAGAAAACAATGAAAATAGCACTACCTGTCTCTGGACTGTATTCAAAACAAACTCTAGCACTACGGGCACTGTGGCTGACTAAAGGGACTCTCTCTGCCTGTATTCAAAACAAACACGAAATCTATGGAACACTATTACTAGCACTCGACAATTAAAGCTTCCTAAAAGCAAAAACACACGGAAGAAGAAGTGACAAGTAAGAAAAATACAGTTAATACTTAAATTAACGTAGCTCGCTGCACAGCAGACGTGACACAGACGGCAGTTACGACGACACTGACACTACTGGCACTAGATCCAAAGAAGAGCGGCGCGTTTCGTCACAGGGTTATTTTTTAAGCGTGATAGCGTTACGGAGATGTTTAGCGAACTCAAGTGACAGACTCTGCAAGAGAGGCGCTCTGCATCGCAGTGTAGTTTGCTGTCCAGGTTTCGAGAGGGTGCGTTTCTGGATTAGGTATCGAATATATTGCTTCCCCCTACTTATACCTCCAGAGGAGATCACGAATGCAAAATTAGAGAGATTCAAGCGTGCACGGAGGCTTTCCGGCAGTCATTCTTCCCGCGAACCACACGCGACTGGAACAGGAAAGGGAAGCAATGACAGTGGCTCGTAAAGTGCCCTCCGCCACTCACCGTTGGGTGGCTTGCGGAGTATAAATGTAGATTTAGATGTAGAAGACACCGAACGGGAGGTTCAGCTGCCTAAATGGAAAGACTTTTCTTTTCCTCCGCAGCCGCAAGCACCGTTCCTCCTCGAAGTATGAGAACCGTGTGTGTAAGTGTGTCCGTAAAGTGTACACGACTGAAACCGAGTACGTTAGTGTTAGAGATGGTGAAAGATTGGAGAGGGTGAAACGCAGTACCGTTAAATAGACTACTCTTCTCAAAGAGCATCAAGCCGCTCACTGAGCTTAACGTTCCCAACCTCAGTTCATCAGACACTGCCACTAAAGAAGTTACCTGGACTGGTCTGGCACAACTGTAACATTGCCGGCGGTGGGACGGTTCGCAGGGCTTTTTGAATGGAAGTGAGATGTCGTGCAATCCAGTGGGCGGCCATTTTTGTTGCCTTGCAAAATAACGAAAACTGATCCTTGACTCCTTGTCACGTTTCTCACTGTCACCTGGAGTCTGATACGCCGGTCCTCGACTACTACTAGCTCCTCTGCTTCTCTTACACTTCGCGGCTCTTCACACGCAGATGGTCTGGCATATCGGACTTCATCAATTAGATTTATTAGACAACATTGGAAGCATCGTCAACTCGGAACCACTGTGTGTTATAGTAGTTCATTGCTGCCATACGCTTCTATCAAGTCAGCAACAATTGTTCTAGCGTTGTTCGCCTTCGAACGAGTTACCGCACGATACTCCACGTTATCAGTAGGCTGCACCATTTTATTTTGGCTGCTTTAGTGGCTTATTATGGTAATGTGACCCGAAGATTTCAGTGTGTACAAGGACGGTATGCATGTCAAATAAAAAAATAATTACATTCATTTTTTCTATGTGATTTTTGTGAGTAAACCTCGAGTATGAAGGAAAAACGGCTTATAAGAAACTGCACATATTAAAACAATACTAATTTGTACTTTCAGTGACACAAGAAAATTAAACAATGACTGAGTAGTTTCGGAGTACTTGGCCGGAATGGAAGATTTATTCTATGTCAATTATTCCTCTGGTACCTAAATACACTCCTGGAAATGGAAAAAAGAACACATTGACACCGGTGTGTCAGACCCACCATACTTGCTCCGGACACTGCGAGAGGGCTGTACAAGCAATGATCACACGCACGGCACAGCGGACACACCAGGAACCGCGGTGTTGGCCGTCGAATGGCGCTAGCTGCGCAGCATTTGTGCACCGCCGCCGTCAGTGTCAGCCAGTTTGCCGTGGCATACGGAGCTCCATCGCAGTCTTTAACACTGGTAGCATGCCGCGACAGCGTGGACGTGAATCGTATGTGCAGTTGACGGACTTTGAGCGAGGTCGTATAGTGGGCATGCGGGAGGCCGGGTGGACGTACCGCCGAATTGCTCAACACGTGGGGCGTGAGGTCTCCACAGTACATCGATGTTGTCGCCAGTGGTCGGCGGAAGGTGCACGTGCCCGTCGACCTGGGACCGGACCGCAGCGACGCACGGATGCACGCCAAGACCGTAGGATCCTACGCAGTGCCGTAGGGGACCGCACCGCCACTTCCCAGCAAATTAGGGACACTGTTGCTCCTGGGGTATCGGCGAGGACCATTCGCAACCGTCTCCATGAAGCTGGGCTACGGTCCCGCACACCGTTAGGCCGTCTTCCGCTCACGCCCCAACATCGTGCAGCCCGCCTCCAGTGGTGTCGCGACAGGCGTGAATGGAGGGACGAATGGAGACGTGTCGTCTTCAGCGATGAGAGTCGCTTCTGCCTTGGTGCCAATGATGGTCGTATGCGTGTTTGGCGCCGTGCAGGTGAGCGCCACAATCAGGACTGCATACGACCGAGGCACACAGGGCCAACACCCGGCATCATGGTGTGGGGAGCGATCTCCTACACTGGCCGTACACCACTGGTGATCGTCGAGGGGACACTGAATAGTGCACGGTACATCCAAACCGTCATCGAACCCATCGTTCTACCATTCCTAGACCGGCAAGGGAACTTGCTGTTCCAACAGGACAATGCACGTCCGCATGTATCCCGTGCCACCCAACGTGCTCTAGAAGGTGTAAGTCAACTACCCTGGCCAGCAAGATCTCCGGATCTGTCCCCCATTGAGCATGTTTGGGACTGGATGAAGCGTCGTCTCACGCGGTCTGCACGTCCAGCACGAACGCTGGTCCAACTGAGGCGCCAGGTGGAAATGGCATGGCAAGCCGTTCCACAGGACTAAATCCAGCATCTCTACGATCGTCTCCATGGGAGAATAGCAGCCTGCATTGCTGCGAAAGGTGGATATACACTGTACTAGTGCCGACATTGTGCATGCTCTGTTGCCTGTGTCTATGTGCCTGTGGTTCTGCCAGTGTGATCATGTGATGTATCTGACCCCAGGAATGTGTCAATAAAGTTTCCCCTTCCTGGGACAATGAATTCACGGTGTTCTTATTTCAATTTCCAGGAGTGTACATTATAGATGCTTGTCGGGCAACTGAATGACATCCCGCCCTCGGTGAAAAGTGAGAATTTCTCAATCGTGGTGGCAGCACGTAACCTCCATTGTTCACTTTGCTTTGCTTAAGTTGGACATCATAAGGCCTGGCGTACATTCGTTACACAGCCGACGAAGGCCAGAGCAGGGCAGCGCAACGAAGGAAATACTCTGTGACAGTGTGTGCGCCTATTGATGGGCACTTTTTACTTGTTGATCCATTGCGCAGTCTTCCTTGTGAACCATGAATCTTAGTTCAGAGTCGGATTCTGATGAAGCAGATGGCATTTTGATGTTATTATCTAACACTTGAAAACGGAACAAATCAGAATGGATATCTACATCTACATCTACATCCATAATCCGCAAGCCACCTGACGGTGTGTGGCGGAGGGTACCTTGAGTACCTCTATCGGTTCTCCTTTCTATTCCAATCTCGTATTGTTCGTGGAAAGAAGGATTGTCGGTATGCCTCTGTGTGGGCTCTAATCTCTCTGATTTTATCCTCATGGTCTCTTCGCGAGATATACGTAGGAGGGAGCAATATACTGCTTGACTCTTTGGTGAAGGTATGTTCTCGAAACTTTGACAAAAGCCCGTACCGAGCTACTGAGCGTCTCTCCTGCAGAGTCTTCCACTGGAGTTTATCTATCATCTCCGTAACGCTTTCGAGATTACTAAATGATCCTGTAACGAAGCGCTCTGCTCCCTGTTGGATTTCCTCTATCTCTTGTATCAATCCTATCTGGTACGGATCCCATACTGCTGAGCAGTATTCAAGCAGTGGGCGGACAAGCGTACTGTAACCTACTTCTTTTGCTGTCGGATTGAATTTCCTTAGGATTCTACCAATGAATCTCAGTCTGGCATCTGCTTTACCGACGATCAACTTTATATGATCATTCCATTTTAAATCACTCCAAATGCGTACTCCTATATAATTTATGGAATTAACTGCTTCCAGTTGCTGACCTGCTATATTGTAGCTAAATGATAAGGGATCTTTCTTTCCATGTATTCGCAGCACATTACACTTGTCTACATTGAGATTCAATTGCCATTCCCTGCACCATGCGTCAATTCGCTGCAGATCCTCCTGCATTTCAGTACAATTTTCCATTGTTACAACCTCTCGATATACCACAGTATCATCTGCAAAAAGCCTCAGTGAACTTCCGATGTCATCCACAAGGTCATTTATGTATATTGTGAATAGCAACGGTCCTATGACACTCCCCTGCGGCACACCTGAAATCACTCTTACTTCGGAAGACTTCTCTCCATTGAGAATGACATGCTGCGTCCTGTTATCTAGGAACACCTCAATCCAATCACACAATTGGTCTGATAGTCCATATGCTCTTACTTTGTTCATTAAACGACTGTGGGGAACTGTATCGAACGCCTTGCGGAAGTCAAGAAACACGGCATCTACCTGTGAACCCGTGTCCATGGCCCTCTGTGTCTCGTGGACGAATAGCGCGAGCTGGGTTTCACAAGACCGTCTTTTTCGAAACCCATGCTGATTCCTACAGAGTAGATTTCTAGTCTCCAGAAAAGTCATTATACTCGAACACAATACGTGTTCCAAAATTCTACAACTGATCGACGTTAGAGATATAGGTCTATAGTTCTGCACATCTGCTCGACGTCCCTTCTTGAAAACGGGGATGACCTGTGCCCTTTTCCAATCCTTTGGAACGCTACGCTCTTCTAGAGACCTACGGTACACCGCTGCAAGAAGGGGGGCAAGTTCCTTCGCGTACTCTGTGTAAAATTGAACTGGTATCCCATCAGGTCCAGAAGCCTTTCCTCTTTTGAGCGATTTTAATTGTTTCTCTATCCGTCTGTCGTCTATTTCGATATCTACCATTTTTTCATCTGTGCGACAATCTAGAGAAGGAACTACAGTGCAATCTTCCTCTGTGAAACAACTTTGGAAAAAGACATTTAGTATTTCGGCCTTTAGTCTGTCATCCTCTGTTTCAGTACCATTTTGGTCACAGAGTGTCTGGACATTTTGTTTTGATCCACCTACCGCTTTGACATAAGACCAAAATTTCTTAGGATTTTCTGCCAAGTCAGTACATAGAACTTTACTATCGAATTCATTGAACGCCTCTCGCATAGCCCTCCTCACACTACAATTCGCTTCGCGTAATTTTTGTTTGTCTGCAAGGCTTTGGCTATTTTTATGTTTGCTGTGTGGGTACATGAACAAGATAAATACTCATGGCGTCTTCGCTTCGACGCCAAGAGTTTTCTGATAAACACTTCGCAAACTGAATCGATTTAGACCGGCATCAGCTCACGAATTTCACCAGCTCATGCGGAAATCTACATTTCCTGAAGGAAATAATGCCTAAAACCCAATTGTAAGTGGATAAAGGCTCGCTATTTTCTTGAAGTAAGCTTTTCTGGAATTTCTTACAAAGTAAAGCCATGAGCAAGAGTTGGATAAATTGCCTTGGAAACTTAATTAGGGAAGGTTTTGTTACTTTACATGAACTAAACGTAATATCCAGCAGCTGTACTTGAAGGCACGTCCACTGTGTTCTGAAGAAGGGTCAAAGACGTACCGCCGGCGTCCGACGACTACGATGCATGTGTAGCACTTGTTGCGTCGTAGTTCCGAGGTTGTTCTGGTTCTTTGGCTGTTGGACTGTGAGGGTTTAGGAGAGATGCCTCAGTTTGTGAAATCACTTCAAACATCCTACTTCTGATGAAATGTTGACTTGTTGGTAGCATATTTTTAGTTGCTCGTTACATTGACATGGATAAATGGTAGAGTGGGTCACTGGCAGATTTTGAGTCTTCCGTTTTTTTACTTTCAATAACTCGCTCATTTTCGATTTGTTGAAGCTGCACTGCTTGGAAAAATCAAGTTTCTTCTTTTCTTTGGTGCTTGGTTAATTAAAAAACGCCCAGTTCTGGAGGAACCTCAATTTGTCATGTAACCTCCTTGTAACTATCATTATCACCAACACCTTCATCTTCTTTGTCGTCATTCTGAGACACCACCCTGCGGGAACACGTGTGATGTTCACGCGCCAAATTGTGTCCCGGACACTGCGCTGCCCTGCCCTGCCAACGCGTCAGTTTGCGCTGTGAGTCACAAGAAACCTCTGGTACGCTGCCCTGCCCTGCCCTTCGTCGGCTGTGTCCAAATGAGCACTTAGCCTAAGACTAACAGAGAGTGCATATAATTTCAAACCAAGGACAACCACAGCTAAAATACTTATACACAGTTTGCCGAATTTTCGAGCAGTAAAACATAGATGTTAAAACGAATAAAACAGAGGAACATGTAGCTAAGTGAAAATTCATTAATCTAGTGTAGCTGTATTTATTGTAGTCCTTGTAGACTCACCTTATTAGTTTTGTAACATCCTCTGGTGCATCTCTGTATAAGAATTACCAATAGTATTACTACAGTAAAAAATTAATTACATAGAATAAATCATTTGTGGACTGAATAATTATAAAAAATGAAATTGAGATTGGATTAAACGAAGTACCAGTCTTCTTAATGCTATACCAAAAATGGTTCCATTATGTGCCTCTGACAAGGGGCTAGTCTTGCATAACGATTTTTAACATACACTAGTGCGACGCGGACTTAACGTAAATAGCTGTTACATGTACACTACTGTCCATTAAAATTGCTAGGCCAAGAATAAATGCAGATGATAAACGGGTATTCACTGGACAAATATATTATACTAGAACTGACGTGTAATTACATTTTCACGGAATTTGGGTGCATAGATCCTCAGAAATCAGTACCCACAACAACCACCTCTGGCTGTAATAACGGCCTTGATATGCCTGGGCATTGAGTCAACCAGACCTTGGATGGCGTGTACAGGTACAGCTGCCCATGCAGTTTCAACACGATACCACAGTTCATCAAGAGTAGTGACTGGCGTATTGTGACGAGCCAGTTGCTCGGCCACCATTGACCGGACGTTTTCAATTGGTGAGAGATCTGAAGAATGTGCTGGCCAGGGCAGCAGTCGAACATTTTCTGTATCCAGAAAGGCCCGTACAGAACCTGCAACATGCGGTCGTGCATTATCCTGCTGAAATGTAGGGTTCACAGGGATCGAATGAGGGGTAGAGCCACGGGTCGTAACACATCTGAAATGTTACGCCCACTGTTCAAAGGGCCATCAATGCGTACAAAACTTGACCGATATGTGTAACCAATGGCACCCCATACAGTCACGCCGGGTGATAAGCCAGCGTGGCGATGACGAATACACGCTTCCAATGTGCGTTCATAACGATGTCACCGGATGTGACCATCATGATGCTGTAAACAAAACCTGGATTCATCCAAAAAAATGACGTTTTGCCATTCGTGCACACAGGTTCGTCGTTGAGTACACCATCGCAGGCGCTCCTGTCTGTGCTGCAGCGTGAAGGGTAACCGCAGCCATGGTCTCCGACCTGCCATGCTGCTGCAAACGTCTTCGAACTGTTCGTGCAGATGGTTGTTATCTTGCAAACGTCCCCATCTGTTGACTCAAGGATCGAAACGTGGCTGCAAGATCCGTTACAGCCATGCTGATATGATGCACGTCATCTAGACTGCTAGTGATACGAGGCCGTTGGGATCCAGCACGGCGTTCCGTATTATCCTCCTGAACCCACCGATTCCGTATTCTGCTAACAGTCATTGGATCTCGACCAACGCAAGCAGCAATGTCGCGATACGGTAAACCGCAATCGCGGTAGGCTACAATCCGACCTTCATCAAAGTCGGAAATGTGATGGTACGCATTGCTCCTCCTTACACGAGGCATCACAACAACGTTTCACCAGGCAACGCCGGTCAACTGCTGTTTGTGTATGAGAAATCGGTTGGAAACTTTCCTCATGTCAGCACGTTGTAGGTGTCGCCAGCGGCGCCAACCTTGTGTGAATGCTCTGAAGAGCTAATAATTTGCATGTCACAGCATCTTCTTCCTGTCGGTTAAATTTCGCGTCTGTAGCACGTCATCTTCGTGGTGTAGCAATTTTAATGGCTAGTAGTGTAGCTGTTGTAGTTTATGATTGACAAGGTGTAATAGTCAAGACCGATCCGCAATGTCTTCAGAAATTTCAGTATTTAAAACTTGCTTGGCCACATTAAGTGTGTATCATACTGGTAGGAATCCCTACAAAAGCGATAAAATTATATTACGCTGAGGTACAAACACAAGGCTTATTCACCTAAAAATTGGTTAGACCACCTTAAAACCAATCATGTTGAGTATCAAATGTGCAGATGCACTGTGCAATTAAGAGCATTACTGTTGTAACTTGTAAATGTTTCATCCAGATGTGAGTGGCTCTGTAGTAAAATTTCTGTTGTAAGATGTTACCTGAAACGAATAATGTGATATCTGCAACTTAGATCAGGATTAATATGGCAAACAGCGTAAACATACGGAACTGAACTTACTGATTGCCAGAGCTGTGGTGGAAAACCGTTGCACCTCCTTAATTGATTAAACCAATTGTGATGGCAGTCCCGTAATATCAGCACGTCGCGCATGCGTCCTCCCGGACCACTGGTCAGTATCTCGGCTGGTACGTTCCAATTCTATAAGTTTTATAAGTTACTCAGTCCACAACTAATTCATTCCGACTATGTAATCACTTGTTGCTTGAGGCTTTCCCGACGGACATGTTGTATATATGGTTCTCGGGAGTGACGTCGGATGTCATAGTGAAAACTCCACAATATTTCGTCAGCGCAACTGGCCGACATCTTCAGGTGCGACGAACACACGGCTAAGGAAGTTTTTTTTTTTTTACTTTATTGTTATTTTAAAGCCTGTACAACAGGCAGGCTGTCAGCAGCACACTACGCTGCTCTTCAGCCATAGAATATACAAGCAGAGAAAACAGGAGAAGACACATAAGTTACAGAATGTGGGCAATAAAACAGGAGACACATAGAGACAAACACGGAGCCGTTCACACTCGTCGATAATCCACACTGCTAACTGATGAGACGACGCACAAACTCTGAAGATGACGATGGCACTGGTGAACGAGGGAGTGTGACGGGGAACACTGAACACTAAACACGACGGCACACACTAGACACTGATGGCGATGATCTCCGGCGCGCGAATGTTCACCATGCGTGTGCGAGTCCGGGGACCTGCCAAGAGAGGAGGAGGAGGAAGGGGAGTGGGAGAGGGAGAGGGGAGAGCAGAGATGCCATGGGCAGGGGAGAAAGGGGGGAGGGAGGAAGGGGGAGGGGAAGCCCGGGGGAAAGAGTGGTGGAGGGAGGGGATGGGGGAAAAGGAAAGAGAAGGGGAGGGAAGGGAAGAGAAGGGAGGGAGGGAGGGTGCCTGAAGGAAAGGACACCGGAAGTGGGTGGTGGGGCAGGGTCAAAGTTGATAGGAGGGGTAGATGGAGGGGAGGAGGACATCATCAGGGAGGGGGAGCTGGCGGAAGCCACCTTGGGAGAGAGTAAGGAGGGTGGAGAGATGGAGACCGGGCAGGACGTGGGAATACAGGCGCGGCAGCGGGCGGGGATGGGAGAGGATTGGGGAGACGACCGGGTGAGGAGGATCGAGTTTATGGGAGGTGTACAGGATCCGTATCCTTTCAAGGAAAAGGAGGAGGTGGGGGAAGGGGATGAGATCATACAGGATCCGCGTGGGGGAGGGGAGACGGATGCGATAGGCGAGGCGGAGAGCATGGCGTTCAAGGATTTGGAGGGATTTATAAAAGGCAGGGGGGGCGGAGATCCAGGCTGGATGGGCATAACAAAGGATAGGGCGGATGAGGGATTTATAGGTGTGGAGGATTGTGTAAGGGTCCAGACCCCACGTACGGCCGGCTAAGGCAGGACCAGAGCCCCCTATTTATGCCAGTCTTAGGCAGGAAGTGCGCATGCGTGGAGGCGTCAAATTCGATGGCCAATAGTGACGATATCAACCGATAGTTGGAAGGACAGCAACGCCACCTACAGGATGAAGAACCAAAGACTTCGACGCACGCGCGGAGGCTGCCATCGGCCGCTCCAGCGACCTCTGTCGGAAGCCGAAAGCGCGGAGGCTGCCGCTGTTACTCTGCGCTGCGCTGTCATCGGCCGCCCCAGCGACCTCTGTCGGAAGCCGCAAGCAAAAATGCGCGTCCACGTAGGCGCCTTGATTATCCTCCCGTTGTCAACAGAATAGTTATGTTGGTGGCGAATCGTCATCCGTCTTATGACCAATAGTACTCCTCTCTGCTCGAAGCGACTTCAATATGGCCAGTTCTGGATCCCAAGCTGTACACTACTAAGCTGAAAGCCCGTGTCTCTGGTTACAAGATTCGCCGAGCTACGTATTTCCACTGCGTCCTTAATAACACTGCCCCCGGTACGAACTCGTCGTTGCGAGAATTTTTGTATGTTGATAATTCATAGAATGGCCTGTACTGAGACAATGCTCGGCCACTGCAGACCTTTCTGGTTGCTTCAGACGAGTGTAGCGTCGGTGTTCAGTGCATCTCTCTCCTACAGTGCGACAAGTTTATGCCGCAGCTACAAGGAATCTCATAAACACCGGGTCTTCTTAGGCCAAGGCTGTCCTTAGATGTGCCCAAGAGAGCTCTGAGTTTTGCCGGCGGACGAAAGATACATTTAACTTTATGCCTCTTCAATAATCTTCCTACTTCAGAAGAGACACCGCCGATGTATGGCAAGATGACCATTCCCCTTTGTTCTTCGCCTTCTTCCACTTCCTCACGTTGGGTAACCAGCTTCGGTTGTAAGGCACCGCGAATCTCACGTTCGGAGTATCCATTTTGTTGGAAAGTGGTACGCAGATGGAGCAGCTCATTGGATAAGCTGTCTGAGTTTGATATAGCTCGTGCTCTGTAGACCAACGTTCTCAGTAAGCCACTTCGTTGTGAAGGATGGTGACAGCTGGTGGCCTGTAAGTATAAGTCCATGTGCGTTGGTTTACGGTACACTGCGTGACGTAATGTGCCATCTTCTTTTCTCCGTAACAACTCGTCCAGGAATGGAAGTTCGCCGTTTTTCTCCATCTCCATCGTGAACTTGATGTTGGGATGAAGCGAGTTAAGATGCTCAAGAATAACATTCAGCGATGCAATGCCGTGAGGCCAGATAACAAAGGTGTCGTCCACATATCGCCAAAAACACGTATGTTTCAAATCCGTCGTCTGGAGTGCTCTCTCCTCGAAGTCTTCCATGAAAAGGTTAACCACAATGGGTGACAGGGGACTACCCATAGCGACGCCGTCAGTCTGTTCAAAGTATTGTCCATTACATAAAAAGTACGTCGAGGTGAGCACATGTTGGAATAAGTCTAAAAGTTCCCCATCCAGCTTCTCGCTAATGAGCAACCACGATTACTGCAATGGTACTCGAGTAAAGAGTGAGAATACGTCAAAACTCACGAGTATATCTGATGGTGCGAGTCGTAAGTTCTTGAGCCGACGAATAAAGTCTTGTGAGTTACGGATTTGATGCTCACACCTTCCTACTAAAGGGCTCAGGTGCGCTGCCAGATGTTTCGCGAGATTATACGTTGGTGCCCCGATATCACTTTTCCGCTATAATAATATTATTCGTAATTTCTATACAGAGATGCACCAGAAGATACAACTAAAAATGTGAAACTGGTAGTGCAAGTTTACAAGGACTTCAATAAATACCGCTGTAGTGTATTTACAAGTATTCATTCAGCCATTTGTTCAACAGTTTCAATCATTTTAATATCTACATATAACTCCTTGAAAGTTCTGTATAGGACGTATGTAACTGAGAGTGGATCGTTGGGCACTCAGCATTTCGATATGTTAGATTTATTAGACAACGTTGGAAGCATCGTCAACTCGGAACCACTGTGTGTTATAATAGTTCATTGCTGCCATACACTTCTATCAAGTCAGCAAGAATTGTTCTAGCGTTGTTCGCCTTCGAACGAGTTACCGCACGATAATCCACGTTATCAGTAGGCTGCACCATTTTATTTTGGCTGCTTTAATGGCTTATTATGGTAATGTGACGCGAAGATTACAGTGTGTACAAGGACGGTATACATGACAAATAAAAAAATTATTACATTCATTTTTTCTATGTGATTTTTGTGAGTAAACCTCGAGTATGAAGTAAAAACGGCTTATAAGAAACTGCACATATTAAAACAAGACTAATTTGTACTTTCAGTGACACAAGAAAATTAAACAATGACTGAGTAGTTTCAGAGTACTTGGCCGGAATGTAAGATTTATTCTATGTCAATTATTCCTCTGGTACCTAAATACATTATAGATGCTTGTCGGGCAACTGAATGACATCCCGTCCTCGGTGAAAAGTGAGAATTTCTCAATCGTGGTGGCAGCACGTAACCTCCATTGTTCACTTTGCTTTGCTTAAGTGGACATCATAAGGCCAGGCGTACATTCGTTACACAGCCGACGAAGGCCAGAGCAGGGCAGCGCAACGAAGGAAATACTCTGTGACAGTGTGTGCGCCTATTGATGGGCACTTTTTACTTGTTGATCCATTGCGCAGTCTTCCTTGTGAACCATGAATCTTAGTTCAGAGTCGGATTCTGATGAAGCAGATGGCATTTTGATGTTATTATCTAACACTTGAAAACGGAACAAATCAGAATGGATATCTACATCTACATCTACATCCATAATCCGCAAGCCACCTGACGGTGTGTGGCGGAGGGTACCTTGAGTACCTCTATCGGTTCTCCTTTCTATTCCAATCTCGTATTGTTCGTGGAAAGAAGGATTGTCGGTATGCCTCTGTGTGGGCTCTAATCTCTCTGATTTTATCCTCATGGTCTCTTCGCGAGATATACGTAGGAGGGAGCAATATACTGCTTGACTCTTTGGTGAAGGTATGTTCTCGAAACTTTGACAAAAGCCCGTACCGAGCTACTGAGCGTCTCTCCTGCAGTGTCTTCCACTGGAGTTTATCTATCATCTCCGTAACGCTTTCGAGATTACTAAATGATCCTGTAACGAAGCGCTCTGCTCCCTGTTGGATTTCCTCTATCTCTTGTATCAATCCTATCTGGTACGGATCCCATACTGCTGAGCAGTATTCAAGCAGTGGGCGGACAAGCGTACTGTAACCTACTTCTTTTGCTGTCGGATTGAATTTCCTTAGGATTCTACCAATGAATCTCAGTCTGGCATCTGCTTTACCGACGATCAACTTTATATGATCATTCCATTTTAAATCACTCCAAATGCGTACTCCTATATAATTTATGGAATTAACTGCTTCCAGTTGCTGACCTGCTATATTGTAGCTAAATGATAAGGGATCTTTCTTTCCATGTATTCGCAGCACATTACACTTGTCTACATTGAGATTCAATTGCCATTCCCTGCACCATGCGTCAATTCGCTGCAGATCCTCCTGCATTTCAGTACAATTTTCCATTGTTACAACCTCTCGATATACCACAGCATCATCTGCAAAAAGCCTCAGTGAACTTCCGATGTCATCCACAAGGTCATTTATGTATATTGTGAATAGCAACGGTCCTATGACACTCCCCTGCGGCACACCTGAAATCACTCTTACTTCGGAAGACTTCTCTCCATTGAGAATGACATGCTGCGTCCTGTTATCTAGGAACACCTCAATCCAATCACACAATTGGTCTGATAGTCCATATGCTCTTACTTTGTTCATTAAACGACTGTGGGGAACTGTATCGAACGCCTTGCGGAAGTCAAGAAACACGGCATCTACCTGTGAACCCGTGTCCATGGCCCTCTGTGTCTCGTGGACGAATAGCGCGAGCTGGGTTTCACAAGACCGTCTTTTTCGAAACCCATGCTGATTCCTACAGAGTAGATTTCTAGTCTCCAGAAAAGTCATTATACTCGAACACAATACGTGTTCCAAAATTCTACAACTGATCGACGTTAGAGATATAGGTCTATAGTTCTGCACATCTGCTCGACGTCCCTTCTTGAAAACGGGGATGACCTGTGCCCTTTTCCAATCCTTTGGAACGCTACGCTCTTCTAGAGACCTACGGTACACCGCTGCAAGAAGGGGGGCAAGTTCCTTCGCGTACTCTGTGTAAAATTGAACTGGTATCCCATCAGGTCCAGAAGCCTTTCCTCTTTTGAGCGATTTTAATTGTTTCTCTATCCGTCTGTCGTCTATTTCGATATCTACCATTTTTTCATCTGTGCGACAATCTAGAGAAGGAACTACAGTGCAATCTTCCTCTGTGAAACAACTTTGGAAAAAGACATTTAGTATTTCGGCCTTTAGTCTGTCATCCTCTGTTTCAGTACCATTTTGGTCACAGAGTGTCTGGACATTTTGTTTTGATCCACCTACCGCTTTGACATAAGACCAAAATTTCTTAGGATTTTCTGCCAAGTCAGTACATAGAACTTTACTATCGAATTCATTGAACGCCTCTCGCATAGCCCTCCTCACACTACAATTCGCTTCGCGTAATTTTTGTTTGTCTGCAAGGCTTTGGCTATTTTTATGTTTGCTGTGTGGGTACATGAACAAGATAAATACTCATGGCGTCTTCGCTTCGACGCCAAGAGTTTTCTGATAAACACTTCGCAAACTGAATCGATTTAGACCGGCATCAGCTCACGAATTTCACCAGCTCATGCGGAAATCTACATTTCCTGAAGGAAATAATGCCTAAAACCCAATTGTAAGTGGATAAAGGCTCGCTATTTTCTTGAAGTAAGCTTTTCTGGAATTTCTTACAAAGTAAAGCCATGAGCAAGAGTTGGATAAATTGCCTTGGAAACTTAATTAGGGAAGGTTTTGTTACTTTACATGAACTAAACGTAATATCCAGCAGCTGTACTTGAAGGCACGTCCACTGTGTTCTGAAGAAGGGTCAAAGACGTACCGCCGGCGTCCGACGACTACGATGCATGTGTAGCACTTGTTGCGTCGTAGTTCCGAGGTTGTTCTGGTTCTTTGGCTGTTGGACTGTGAGGGTTTAGGAGAGATGCCTCAGTTTGTGAAATCACTTCAAACATCCTACTTCTGATGAAATGTTGACTTGTTGGTAGCATATTTTTAGTTGCTCGTTACATTGACATGGATAAATGGTAGAGTGGGTCACTGGCAGATTTTGAGTCTTCCGTTTTTTTACTTTCAATAACTCGCTCATTTTCGATTTGTTGAAGCTGCACTGCTTGGAAAAATCAAGTTTCTTCTTTTCTTTGGTGCTTGGTTAATTAAAAAACGCCCAGTTCTGGAGGAACCTCAATTTGTCATGTAACCTCCTTGTAACTATCATTATCACCAACACCTTCATCTTCTTTGTCGTCATTCTGAGACACCACCCTGCGGGAACACGTGTGATGTTCACGCGCCAAATTGTGTCCCGGACACTGCGCTGCCCTGCCCTGCCAACGCGTCAGTTTGCGCTGTGAGTCACAAGAAACCTCTGGTACGCTGCCCTGCCCTGCCCTTCGTCGGCTGTGTCCAAATGAGCACTTAGCCTAAGACTAACAGAGAGTGCATATAATTTCAAACCAAGGACAACCACAGCTAAAATACTTATACACAGTTTGCCGAATTTTCGAGCAGTAAAACATAGATGTTAAAACGAATAAAACAGAGGAACATGTAGCTAAGTGAAAATTCATTAATCTAGTGTAGCTGTATTTATTGTAGTCCTTGTAGACTCACCTTATTAGTTTTGTAACATCCTCTGGTGCATCTCTGTATAAGAATTACCAATAGTATTACTACAGTAAAAAATTAATTACATAGAATAAATCATTTGTGGACTGAATAATTATAAAAAATGAAATTGAGATTGGATTAAACGAAGTACCAGTCTTCTTAATGCTATACCAAAAATGGTTCCATTATGTGCCTCTGACAAGGGGCTAGTCTTGCATAACGATTTTTAACATACACTAGTGCGACGCGGACTTAACGTAAATAGCTGTTACATGTACACTACTGTCCATTAAAATTGCTAGGCCAAGAATAAATGCAGATGATAAACGGGTATTCACTGGACAAATATATTATACTAGAACTGACGTGTAATTACATTTTCACGGAATTTGGGTGCATAGATCCTCAGAAATCAGTACCCACAACAACCACCTCTGGCTGTAATAACGGCCTTGATATGCCTGGGCATTGAGTCAACCAGACCTTGGATGGCGTGTACAGGTACAGCTGCCCATGCAGTTTCAACACGATACCACAGTTCATCAAGAGTAGTGACTGGCGTATTGTGACGAGCCAGTTGCTCGGCCACCATTGACCGGACGTTTTCAATTGGTGAGAGATCTGAAGAATGTGCTGGCCAGGGCAGCAGTCGAACATTTTCTGTATCCAGAAAGGCCCGTACAGAACCTGCAACATGCGGTCGTGCATTATCCTGCTGAAATGTAGGGTTCACAGGGATCGAATGAGGGGTAGAGCCACGGGTCGTAACACATCTGAAATGTTACGCCCACTGTTCAAAGGGCCATCAATGCGTACAAAACTTGACCGATATGTGTAACCAATGGCACCCCATACAGTCACGCCGGGTGATAAGCCAGCGTGGCGATGACGAATACACGCTTCCAATGTGCGTTCATAACGATGTCACCGGATGTGACCATCATGATGCTGTAAACAAAACCTGGATTCATCCAAAAAAATGACGTTTTGCCATTCGTGCACACAGGTTCGTCGTTGAGTACACCATCGCAGGCGCTCCTGTCTGTGCTGCAGCGTGAAGGGTAACCGCAGCCATGGTCTCCGACCTGCCATGCTGCTGCAAACGTCTTCGAACTGTTCGTGCAGATGGTTGTTATCTTGCAAACGTCCCCATCTGTTGACTCAAGGATCGAAACGTGGCTGCAAGATCCGTTACAGCCATGCTGATATGATGCACGTCATCTAGACTGCTAGTGATACGAGGCCGTTGGGATCCAGCACGGCGTTCCGTATTACCCTCCTGAACCCACCGATTCCGTATCCTGCTAACAGTCATTGGATCTCGACCAACGCAAGCAGCAATGTCGCGATACGGTAAACCGCAATCGCGGTAGGCTACAATCCGACCTTCATCAAAGTCGGAAATGTGATGGTACGCATTGCTCCTCCTTACACGAGGCATCACAACAACGTTTCACCAGGCAACGCCGGTCAACTGCTGTTTGTGTATGAGAAATCGGTTGGAAACTTTCCTCATGTCAGCACGTTGTAGGTGTCGCCAGCGGCGCCAACCTTGTGTGAATGCTCTGAAGAGCTAATAATTTGCATGTCACAGCATCTTCTTCCTGTCGGTTAAATTTCGCGTCTGTAGCACGTCATCTTCGTGGTGTAGCAATTTTAATGGCTAGTAGTGTAGCTGTTGTAGTTTATGATTGACAAGGTGTAATAGTCAAGACCGATCCGCAATATCTTCAGAAATTTCAGTATTTAAAACTTGCTTGGCCACATTAAGTGTGTATCATACTGGTAGGAATCCCTACAAAAGCGATAAAATTATATTACGCTGAGGTACAAACACAAGGCTTATTCACCTAAAAATTGGTTAGACCACCTTAAAACCAATCATGTTGAGTATCAAATGTGCAGATGCACTGTGCAATTAAGAGCATTACTGTTGTAACTTGTAAATGTTTCATCCAGATGTGAGTGGCTCTGTAGTAAAATTTCTGTTGTAAGATGTTACCTGAAACGAATAATGTGATATCTGCAACTTAGATCAGGATTAATATGGCAAACAGCGTAAACATACGGAACTGAACTTACTGATTGCCAGAGCTGTGGTGGAAAACCGTTGCACCTCCTTAATTGATTAAACCAATTGTGATGGCAGTCCCGTAATATCAGCACGTCGCGCATGCGTCCTCCCGGACCACTGGTCAGTATCTCGGCTGGTACGTTCCAATTCTATAAGTTTTATAAGTTACTCAGTCCACAACTAATTCATTCCGACTATGTAATCACTTGTTGCCTGAGGCTTTCCCGATGGACATGTTGTATATATGGTTCTCGGGAGTGACGTCGGATGTCATAGTGAAAACTCCACAATATTTCGTCAGCGCAACTGGCCGACATCTTCAGGTGCGACGAACACACGGCTAAGGAAGGTTTTTTTTTTTTTTACTTTATTGTTATTTTAAAGCCTGTACAACAGGCAGGCTGTCAGCAGCACACTACGCTGCTCTTCAGCCATAGAATATACAAGCAGAGAAAACAGGAGAAGACACATAAGTTACAGAATGTGGGCAATAAAACAGGAGACACATAGAGACAAACACGGAGCCGTTCACACTCGTCGATAATCCACACTGCTAACTGATGAGACGACGCACAAACTCTGAAGATGACGATGGCACTGGTGAACGAGGGAGTGTGACGGGGAACACTGAACACTAAACACGACGGCACACACTAGACACTGATGGCGATGATCTCCGGCGCGCGAATGTTCACCATGCGTGTGCGAGTCCGGGGACCTGCCAAGAGAGGAGGAGGAGGAAGGGGAGTGGGAGAGGGAGAGGGGAGAGCAGAGATGCCATGGGCAGGGGAGAAAGGGGGGAGGGAGGAAGGGGGAGGGGAAGCCCGGGGGAAAGAGTGGTGGAGGGAGGGGATGGGGGAAAAGGAAAGAGAAGGGGAGGGAAGGGAAGAGAAGGGAGGGAGGGAGGGTGCCTAAAGGAAAGGACACCGGAAGTGGGTGGTGGGGCAGGGTCAAAGTTGATAGGAGGGGTAGATGGAGGGGAGGAGGACATCATCAGGGAGGGGGAGCTGGCGGAAGCCACCTTGGGAGAGAGTAAGGAGGGTGGAGAGATGGAGACCGGGCAGGACCTGGGAATACAGGCGCGGCAGCTGGCGGGGATGGGAGAGGATTGGGGAGACGAGCGGGTGAGGAGGATCGAGTTTACGGGAGGTGTACAGGATCCGTATCCTTTCAAGGAAAAGGAGGAGGTGGGGGAAGGGGATGAGATCATACAGGATCCGCGTGGGGGAGGGGAGACGGATGCGATAGGCGAGGCGGAGAGCATGGCGTTCAAGGATTTGGAGGGATTTATAAAAGGTAGGGGGGGGGGGGCGGAGATCCAGGCTGGATGGGCATAACAAAGGATAGGGCGGATGAGGGATTTATAGGTGTGGAGGATTGTGTAAGGGTCCAGACCCCACGTACGGCCGGAAAGGAGCTTGAGGAGACGGAGTCGGGAACGCGCCTTGGCTTGGATTGTATGGAGATGGGGAGTCCAGGAGAGGCGACGGTCGAGGGTGACGCCAAGGTACTTAAGGGTGGGAGTGAGGGCGATGGGACGGCCATAGACGGTGAGATAGAAATCAAGGAGGCGGAAGGAAGGGGTGGTTTTGCCTACAATGATCGCCTGGGTTTTCGAAGGATTGACCTTGAGCAACCACTGGTTACACCGGTGAATCGGTCAAGATGGGATTGGAGAAGGTGTTGGGAGCGTTGCAGGGTGGGGGCAAGGGCGAGGAAGGCGGTGTCATCGGCAAACTGGAGGAGGTGGACGGGGGGCGACGGCGGCGGCATGTCCGCCGTGTACAAAAGGTACAGAAGGGGGGAGAGGACGGAGCCTTGGGGCACACCGGCGGAGGGGAAAAAGGTGTAGGAATCTGTGTTATGGATGGTGACATAGGAAGGACGGCGGGAGAGAAAGGAACCGATCAGACGGACGTAGTTAATGGGAAGGGCAAAGGTTTGGAGCTTGAAGAGGAGACCGGAATGCCAGACGCGGTCATAAGCGCATTCGAGGTCAAGGGAGAGGAAGATTGCGGAGCGACGGGAATTAAGCTGTTCGGAAAGGAGATGAGTGAGGTGAAGGAGAAGATCGTCGGAAGAGAAGGATGGCCGAAAGCCACACTGGGTGACGGGAAGGAGGCGGTGCTGGCGGAGATGCTAGTGGATGCGGCGGGTGAGGATAGATTCCAGGACCTTGCTGAAGACCGAGGTAAGGCTGATGGGACGGTAGGAGGAGACGGCGGACGGCGGTTTGCCAGGTTTAAGGAACATGAGGATACGGGAGGTTTTCCACAGGTCGGGGTAGTAACCGGTGGACAGGACTACATTGTAGAGCCTGGCCAGGGTGGAGAGGAAAGAGACAGAGCTTCACGAAGGTGACGGTAGGTGGCACGATCGTGACCAGGAGCGGTGTTGCGTTTTGTGCGGAGTGTATCAATGAGATCCTGTGTAGTGATAGGGGCATTGAGTTCCGTGTGTGTAATGTTGTCCAAGTACTGGAAACCAGGAGCGAGGGGAGGGACAGAGGTGTCAGTGCGATCGCGGATATCCGGGAAGAGGGAGTAATCGAACTGGGGATCGGCGGGGATGGAGAAGACATCGGAGAGGTAGGAGGCAAAGTGATTGGCCTTACTAAGGGTGTCAGGGAAGGGGTGATCATCGTGGAGAAGAGGATAGTAGGGGGAGGGTTTAGTTCCGGCTAAGGCAGGACCAGAGCCCCCTATTTATGCCAGTCTTAGGCAGGAAGTGCGCATGCGTGGAGGCGTCAAATTCGATGGCCAATAGTGACGATATCAACCGATAGCTGGAAGGACAGCAACGCCACCTACAGGATGAAGAACCAAAGACTTCGACGCACGCGCGGAGGCTGCCATCGGCCGCTCCAGCGACCTCTGTCGGAAGCCGAAAGCGCGGAGGCTGCCGCTGTTACTCTGCGCTGTCATCGGCCGCCCCAGCGACCTCTGTCGGAAGCCGCAAGCAAAAATGCGCGTCCACGTAGGCGCCTTGATTATCTTCCCGTTGTCAACAGAATAGTTATGTTGGTGGCGAATCGTCATCCGTCTTATGACCAATAGTACTCCTCTCTGCTCGAAGCGACTTCAATATGGCCAGTTCTGGATCCCAAGCTGTACACTACTAAGCTGAAAGCCCGTGTCTCTGTTTACAAGATTCACCGAGATACGTATTTCCACTGCGTCCTTAATAACACTGCCCCCGGTACGAACTCGTCGTTGCGAGAATTTTTGTATGTTGATAATTCATAGAATGGCCTGTACTGAGACAATGCTCGGCCACTGCAGACCTTTCTGGTTGCTTCAGACGAGTGTAGCGTCGGTGTTCAGTGCATCTCTCTTCTACAGTGCGACAAGTTTATCCGATGTACGACATGCCGCAGCTACAAGGAATCCCATAAACACCGGGTCTTCTTAGGACAAGGCTGTCCTTAGATGTGCCCAAGAGAGCTCTGAGTTTTGCCGGCGGACGAAAGATACATTTAACTTTATGCCTCTTCAATAATCATCCTATTTCTGAAGAGACACCGCCGATGTATGGCAAGATGACCATTCCCCTTTGTTCTTCGCCTTCTTCCACTTCCTCACGTTGGGTAACCAGCTTCGGTTGTAAGGCATCGCGAATCTCACGTTCGGAGTATCCATTTTGTTGGAAAGTGGTACGCAGATGGAGCAGCTCATTGGATAAGCTGTCTGAGTTTGATATAGCTCGTGCTCTGTAGACCAACGTCCTCAGTAAGCCACTTCGTTGTGAAGGATGGTGACAGCTGGTGGCCTGTAAGTATAAGTCCATGTGCGTTGGTTTACGGTACACTGCGTGACGTAATGTGCCATCTTCTTTTCTCCGTAACAACTCGTCCAGGAATGGAAGTTCGCCGTTTTTCTCCATCTCCATCGTGAACTTGATGTTGGGATGAAGCGAGTTAAGATGCTCAAGAATAACATTCAGCGATGCAATGCCGTGAGGCCAGATAACAAAGGTGTCGTCCACATATCGCCAAAAACACGTATGTTTCAAATCCGTCGTCTGGAGTGCTCTCTCCTCGAAGTCTTCCATGAAAAGGTTAACCACAATGGGTGACAGGGGACTACCCATTGCGACGCCGTCAGTCTGTTCAAAGTATTGTCCATTACATAAAAAGTACGTCGAGGTGAGCACATGTTGGAATAAGTCTAAAAGTTCCCCATCCAGCTTCTCGCTAATGAGCAACAACGATTACTGCAATGGTACTCGAGTAAAGAGTGAGAATACGTCAAAACTCACGAGTATATCTGATGGTGCGAGTCGTAAGTTCTTGAGCCGACGAATAAAGTCTTGTGAGTTACGGATTTGATGCTCACACCTTCCTACTAAAGGGCTCAGGTGCGCTGCCAGATGTTTCGCGAGATTATACGTTGGTGCCCCGATATCACTTTTTCGCTATAATAATATTATTCGTAATTTCTATACAGAGATGCACCAGAAGATACAACTAAAAATGTGAAACTGGTAGTGCAAGTTTACAAGGACTTCAATAAATACCGCTGTAGTGTATTTACAAGTTTTCATTCAGCCATTTGTTCAACAGTTTCAATCATTTTAATATCTACATATAACTCCTTGAAAGTTCTGTATAGGACGTATGTAACTGAGAATGGATCGTTGGGCACTCAGCATTTCGATATGTTCCTTGAGAGAGGAATAGAGAGAGTGAATAACTATAACCGAGCGATGATCAAGTAGCCATCTTGGATGACTCAACAGATTTGCCATGAATGTCTTGAAACAGGTAATACTCAGTGACCACAGGACTTTTCAAATGGTTGGTCTTCCATTTTGTACGGTGCCCCTTATTTGCAGATAAGAGTGCGTTTCACTTTATTTCTAATTTTGCTATTTTGCATATGTGAAGTGAATCTATCAACCAGCGCTGCAGTATGTACGGAGTAAGGAATGAACGGTAGGTTTCCACGCTGGCTAGCAGAGGCGATTCGCCGTCTGGCGGTTTCAGAGCCCGTGGGATGAGGTGCAGCGCAGAAATCGCTCGCAACTTTAGCAAAGATGTACGTAGGGAATGTAAATTTTATTCTGGTTCGAATCAAGTAATAGTTATCAATAAATATTTGGTAGCAGACATTAGGAGGAATCTATGGGCCATAAATATTATTTTTCAGTAAATTTGTAATGCCAGGAAACGTTGATATTAATAAACAAATGACTAACTTTGGCATAACCGAAGATGTAAGATTTTATACGAACTATACCGACCGTTCGCTCAAATTATAGATTGTGTGCTATAGTCGGCAGTCATCGATAGATGCCTTTCGATCTAGTCATGCGATAGACCTTGCTCTCTTACCGATAATAGTTAGCTTAATATCAGTGTGAACAAGTTCATTTTACGGTGTTTCTTAAACAAAAGCACCATAATGACATCCTGTGTAAAAATTATGTGCACAATAAACTTCTTCCGGTTTCATTATGTAGCACATGGACAATAGTACTACACTTTCAGAATCCGACGGCTCTTTTACGTCTCTGCCCTGGGACAAAAACTACGAGAACATCTCACGATAAATGACGTAGTGCCTTACAGTATGGATCCACCTTTGTGGAAGTCATTTAGAATCATTAATGACTAAAGGGCAAATGTTTCTTTAAGAGACAGACTGTTGCTACCTGTGGCTTGACACGTGTGCGCAACCCATAGTGGCTTGTCTTCAATGTACTCTTTTTTAAAATTTTATGACTAAATCTTTATCGCTTGATATTTATTTTATACGTGACATGCCAGTCTGAATGTTTCACTTCTGATGAAGGCACTCATAGTAATGCCGAAACTAGGTCAAAAGACTTAATTTTGCGAGCGAGGGCTGTTATTACGTTAATTTTATTTCGTTTTTAAGAGTAGTTTACAGGAAACGACGTGGGATGAAATTTATAAAGAACCAAATGACAATATAAAATTTAATCCATCCACGATAAATTAATATCATTATTTGAAAATAGCTTTCCGCATAAGATAATCAGAAGGGACATTGTACAGCCTTGTAAAAAACCATGGATTGCTAAGGGGATTAAGGTATCTTGTGAAAGGAAAAGGGAAATGTATCTTTTGGCAAGAACAAGTAGAGACCCTGCAGTAGTTGTGGACTACAGAAACTGCTCCAAATTACTAAGAAAGGTTATTAAAAAATCAAGAAACATGCACATAATGTCAGAAATCATTACATCTAACAACAGAGTTAAGGCAATATGGAATATAGTGAAGCAAGAGACAGGACAACCAACCACAGAAGAGAATAATATTAGTACTGAATCGAATGGTAGGGCTATAAACGACAAGTTACAGGTAGCAAATGTATTTAATAATCATTTCTTAAACATAGTAAGAAGCATAGTGACAAACAGTTCAAGAGAAAAATCACAGCAATACGCTAAAGAAGTAACTCTCATAAAATTACATCATATGTACCACCTACTTCTACTTCTGAAATTAAGAGGGTCATACATTTTCTCAAGAATAAAAGCTGGTTTTGATGGTGTTTCCAAAAGAGTACTAAAGATTTATTCCCATATAATAAGACCAGTATTGTCCGAAATATGTAATGCATCACTAACCAAGGCATTTTTCCAGAGAGACTAAAACATGCCGTTGTGAAACCCATCTTTAAGAAAGGTGATAAGAGAGACGTCAGTAGCTACCGACCTATTTCACTGCTGAGATAATTTTCCAAAATTTTTGAGAAAATGATGTATTCTAGAAAAGTATCTCACCTTGTCAACAATAATATTCTCAGCAAATCACAGTTTGGGTTTCAGAAAGGTTGCGGTACTGAGAATGCCATTTACATGTTCACACACCAGACATTACAAGCACTAAATAACAAAATAGCACGGGTAGGTATTTTCTGTGACCTGTCCAAGGTGTTTAATTATGTTAATCATAGTATACTCCTAGATAAATTGAAGTTTTATAGGATTGATCGTATAGCCAACCATTGGATCATGTCATATCCAACCAAAAGAATGCAGAAAGTTGTACTTAGTAATAACTCAACGAACAGAATCCAGGGACATAATTCTGACTGGGAAGAAATCACGTATGGGGTTCCCCAAGGCTCAGTCTTAGGTTTACTACTGTTTCTCAAATATGTAAATGATCTACCGTCTAATGTACACCAAGCAGAATTAGTTCTTTTTTTCAGATAACACCAGTGTTGCAATCACTCCCAGTATACATACAGAAATGGAAGAAATGGTGAACAAAATTCTCAAAAGTATCATTGGCTGATTTTCTGCGAATGGTCTCACCGTGAATTTCTCAAAGACATATAATATCCAGTTCTGCACCTCTAGGGGTACTACACCAGTGATACGACTAACACAGGTTGATGAAATATTACATAGAGTGGAAACTTCAAAATTCTTAGGTGTTCACATTGATGAGAATCTAAATTGGAAAAAACACATTTTGGTACTCCCAAAACAACTTAGTTCTGCCACATTTGCACATCATAGCAAATTTTTGGGAGACAGAAGTCAGTAAGTTGACATGTTTTGCTTATTTTATTCAGTAATTTCGTATGGAATAATGTTCTGGGCTAATTCATTTTTAAGAAAGAAGGTCTTCATTGCCCAAAAACGTGCTGTAAGAATAATATGTGGTCCTCACCTGCGATCACCTTGTAGACATCTGTTAAGGAATTGGGCATTCTAACTACGTCTTCACAGTATATTTATTCCCTCATGCAGTTTGTTGTAAATTATCCACTACAGTTCAAAACGAACAATGAGGTACACAATTACAACACGAGAAGAAATAATGACATTCATTATTCAACATTAAGGTTGTCATTAGCACAGAAAGGGGGTGCACAACGATACAACAAAAATTTTTGACCACTTACCCAGTGATATAAAATGTCTAACAGACAGAAAGGTAAAATTTTAAAATAAATTGAAAAAGTTGCCTCTTGACAACTCCTTCTATTCAGTAGAAGAATTTCTGCATTAAGGGTGGTGGGTAGGAAATGCTAACTCAATCTCTGTGTCTTGTTTTCATTTTGGGGAAAAAAAATGGCTCTGAGCACTATGCGACTTAACTTCTGAGATCATCAGTCGCCTAGAACTTAGAACTAATTAAACCTAACTAACCTAAGGACATCACACACACCCATGGACGAGGCAGGATACGAACCTTCGACCGTAGCGGTCGCTCGGCTCCAGACTGCAGCGCCTAGAACCGCACGGCCACTCTGGCCGGCTTGGGGAAAAAATATATGGTGATGTTTATAGTACAAATTAATTTGCAATATGAATGTAAAATGACTTGTTCCACGTCAGGTCGATTTATCTCGCAAAATGATCCTTGGGACTTGAAAGTAACTATCTAACTAACTAACCAACCACATAACAGGTAGGAAGTATTCCTATACAGCACCTGGCTAAGTCAGTTCAAGGACGGACTTGGTTAATTAGCTTAAAACTCGGGTGGAAAAGAGTGGCCAGTTATACTGCAAGCCCCTTTACCGCCATCTACAGACTCATTGGATAAACTGAGACATTTCTGGAAGTTTAAGTACCACAGGGTGTTTCTTGCAGACTTCTTTACCTTCTGGAAAACCAGTTGCCATCCATTTCTGGCCAAACATGATACACTGTTTTGGCAGTGTGTAAGCTTCTACTGCTCGTTCAAACTTCTTACATCTTTTCAGTTTATCGATGATCCCACTCTGTCCCCAAACTTCGTTAGATTTCGTCCAAGCACCCACTTGGTTTTCTGCGGTTAATAGGTGTCATTTGTCTTAGCGTACAGTGAACACGGTTTGCTTGAAGTATCGATACAAGTAAAACATCACTGTTGGTAGCGTCGGTGGTGGTTAGCGTTTAACGTCCCGTCGACTGTTGGTAGTGTAAAGCAAACGATGCAGTGGGTTGGGCTTAAATTCCACCACACAGCACGTGGTGCCCTCATACCTGCTCGGAGTAAAACCAGTTGGAAGGTGACAAGGAGTGCAACGGCTGTTTGCGGTACTCCGCGGCTCGAGGTCGTGAGATGCAGCACGTGTCGACGACAGAAAGATGGCGGACGATGTTTTTATGGCTGCGATGTCGAAGGATTTATGGGGAGAGATTTATGGATGCCTTGCTGAAAACAGGTCTCACACAATGAAACAGGCAGCCCAGTATAAAATACTGAGAACGAGAAATTATCAGAAACAAGCGAACGTTTGTACCACTAACACATAAAATGTAACCGAACACTATACAAAATAGTTTTTTAAGAGTGGTTAATATTTGCAGATATACTTCACCAGTTGTTACTTCAATTATATTTATCACGCAAATAAGAAAAATTTTCCATTTTTGCAACTGAATGTTTATTTTGTTCCTAACCAAATATATTCATCTATTCATAGTACACATTTAACGAAATATGTATAGTTAAATAATATTATTCATATTGTGGACCAGTAATGGTACCTAGTACGAATAGGTGAAACATGTTGGGTTAGAAACAAAATAAACATTTAGTTGCGTAACAAGGGATTTTTCGTATCTTCTTGATAAATATAATTACTAGAAATTTGAAAACGTGTAAAAAATCTGGTTTGAATAATCAACTTTACCAAACGATATTTTTCGAAACTATTGCCTTGGCTAGAAGCTTAAGCCTTTCTCTTTTTTAGTTAACAGACTGCAAAAACAAAGAATATAAAATCATTAACCGGTAAGTAAGAAAAAGAAGGAAAGGTGCTAAAATCTAACAGTTTCTACAGCACTGAGGAATACATAAACTGTCCACACTGAATCACGTGTGTCACTTTTTTGACGAAATTGTATGTTATGTTATACCCATTTTTTTCTTAAGAACAATGTTGCTGTTTGATTGTTTCAGGTACTCGGGTACTCAGAAATCTGCTGAAATGAACGTGGCAAATACCAACTATTTGCAGCAACTGCACTAGACATTATTGGCATAAACGTGATGCTGTGGGCTGAATGTAACAGCCTGACAATTTACATGGGCTTTGCCGGAGGTCAGGCACACTTGAGGCATATTTCGCGAATGTTCTGGCCACTTAAATTGCGTCTTCTATAGCGTGCCGTCTCGCAGTAGCTCTCGCACGGTAATATGTCTGTCGATCAGCCTCACCGTAACTTTAATGACGGTAGCTATGATTTTGCGAATCTGAAGAGCTACTGACAACGAATAATCAGTTTTTTTGTATGTCTTTCCCAGCCCACACTCTTTGTTGTTGTATCGCCATTTCACCTTTTACTGTTGTCTGTTCTTTCATAGTCGCCACAGCTAATCATCTAGATCTACATCTACATATATAATCCGCAAGACACCTGACGGTGTGTGGCGGAGGGAACCTAGAGTACCTCTATCGGTTCTCCCTTCTATTCGAGTCTCGTATTGTTCGTGGAAAGAAAGATTGTCGGTATGCCTCTGTGTGGGCTGTAATCTCTCTGATTTTATCCTCATGGTCTCTTCGCGAGATATACGTAGGATGGAGCAATATACTGCTTGACTCCTCGGTGAAGATATGTTCTCGAAACTTCAACAAAAGCCCATACCGAGCTACTGAGCGTCTCTCTTGCAGAGTCTTCCACTGGAGTTTATCTATCATCTCCGTAGCACTTTCGCGATTACTAAATGATCCTATAACGAAGCGTGCTGCTCTCCGTTGGATCTTCTCTATCTCTTCCATCAACCCTATCTGGTACGGATCCCACACCGGTGAGCAGTATTCAAGCAGTGGGCGAACAAGTGAACTGTAACCTACTTCCTTTGTTTTCGGATTGCATTTCCTAAGGATTCTTCCAATGAATCTCAGCCTGACATCTGCTTTACCGACGATTCATTTTATGTGGTCATTCCATCTTAAATCACTCCTAATGCCTACTCCCAGATAAGTTATGGAATTAACTGCTTCCAGTTGCTGACCTGCTATATTAAAGCTAAATGATAAAGGATCTGTCTTTCTATATATTCGCAGCACATTACACTTGTCTACATTGAGTTTCAACTGCCATTCCCTGCACCATGCTTCAATTCGTTGCAGATCCTCCTTCATTTCAGAACAATTTTCCATTGTTACAACCTCTCGATATACTACAGCATCATCCGCAAAAAGCCTCAGCGAACTTCCGATGTTATCCACAAGGTCATTTATATATACTGTGAATAGCAACGGTCCTACGACACTCCCCTGCGGTACACGTGAAATCACTCTTACATCGGAAGACTTCTCTCCACTGAGAATGACATGCTGCGTTCTGTTATCTAGGAACTCTTCAGTCCAATCACACAATTGGTCTGATAGTCCATATGCTCTTACTTTGTTCATTAAACGACTGTGGGGAACTGTATCGAACGCCTTGCGGAAGTCAAGAAACACGGCATCTACTTGGGAACCCATGTCTATGGTCCTCTGAGTCTCGTGGACAAATAGCACGAGCTGGGTGTCACACGATCGTCTATTTCGAAACCCATTCTGATTCCCACAGATTTCTAGTCTCCAGAAAAGTCATTATACTCGAACAAAATATGTGTTCCAAAATTCTACAACTGATCGACGTTTGAGATATAGGTCTATAGTTCTGCACATCAGTTCGATATCCCTTATTGAAAACGGGGACGACGGGTGCCCTTTTCCAATCCTTTGGAACGCTACGCTCTTCTAGAGACCTACGGTACAATGCTGCAAGAAGAGGGGCAAGTTCCTTCGCGTACTCTGTGTAAAGTCGAACTGGTATCCCATCAGGTCCAGCGGCCTTTCCTCTTTTGAGTGATTTTAATTGTTTTTCTATTCCTCTGTCATCTATTTCGATATCTACCATTTTGTCAACTGTGCGACAGTCTGGAGAAGGAACTACAGTGCAGTCTTCCTCTGTGAAACAGCTTTGGAAAAATACATTAAGTATTTCGGTGTTTCGTCTGTCATTGTCTGTTTCGGTACCATTTTGGTCAAAGAGTGTCTGGACATTTTGTTCTGATCCACCTACCACTTTGACGTAAGACATAGGATCACACATACTTATACGGGCGTTCAATATACAGGGTGTCCTATTTATCTTGATCACCCTAAATAACTGTCTGTCCAGATGCAAATTACAAAATGTTTCATGCAAATGTTCTTTAGCCGTCAGAGGGACATCGATCAGCGTGATTGCCTTCGTTGTAGCTTTGTTTTTTATAAAGAGATGAACAGCAACATGACTTTTTTAAGTGGCGCCCTGTATTTTTTATTCGGTAATTCATTTCCTCTGCTAAAGAACTATTCAAAAATATATAACAGTGTACCACCCACTCAAACACATCGTTATTTGTTACATAATGTGACACTGACGTTGACGCTCCCTTCGCTTAATGCAGGTACTTGGGGTCATGGAACACATCCACGTGCTGACGTTGACAGAGGGCAAATGTAAACATAAGTAGAATGCACACTCGTCATTCCGTCAACCATCATCAGTTGAAGAGTGGTGTGAGTAGAATGTACACCAGCGAAGAGAAAGTAGAAATGCAACTCATCTATGGCGAATGTAAGTTAGCATAACAGTAATTACAATACTGTTTTCTTATGTACGGCTAAATTTAGTACAGTAATTTAGTCCTTTTAAATGCTGTTGTGTAGAGCAGGCATACAGTAAAGGCTGTACTCCCTACAAACTACATCGACATAACGTTTCTTTCATTGTTCTTGAAAGCAGGCGAAATGCTACGCAGGCAGCGGAAATGTACAGGGAGCCGTATCGGGACAAGAACCCACCTTCCCGACGGATGTTTTCTCGTCTTGTTGCGGCGCTTCAGGAAACGGGAAGTTTCAATCCACGAAAACGCAATCGCCGTAGCACTCGCACGGACAAAGCTGTCGAAGTTACTGTTCTCGCTCCCGGTTCTATGAATCCACATATGAGCACACGAAAGCTTGAGCACGAGATTGGCATTCCTAAAACCAGTGTACATCGTATTCTTACACGTCACCGGTTCCATCCTTACCATGTACACCTACGTCAAGAATTGCATGGGAACTATTTCCAGAATCGTGTATAGTTCTGTGAGTGGCCACAGCAACAAATCCTCGCCAACCCGAACTTCTTCTCCTATGTTCTATTTACCGATGAATGTTTCTTCTTAAACAAAGGACAGGTAAATACAAGGAACATGCATTACTGGTCCAGCGACAACCCACGAAGGCTGAGACAGGTGGACCATCAGCGTCAATGGAGAGTTAACATCTGGTGTGGGATACTTGGTACTACAATTATTGACCCTTACTTCATCAATGGTAGTCTAAACGGCACAGCGTATGCCAACTTCCTCAGACGAATTCTTTCTCCTCTTCTGGATAAAGTGCCGCTAAGAACCAGAATGCTTATGTGGTATCAACACGCTGGATCTCCAGCACATAATGCCTTGCGTGCACGTCATGTCCTGTACCGAAGGTATCCTGTCAAATGGATTGGTCGAGGTGGAACAGTTATTTGGCCTGTTAGGTCTCCTGATTTAAATCCTCTAGACTTTTTTTCTTTGGGGATGCATTTAAGACGTCGTCTGTCGCCATTTTCCAACAACTCCGGAGGACATGAAGGAAAGTATCGTGCTTGCTTGTAATTCTCTTCTGGAAGCAACACTGGAAGCAGTACATAATTCTTTCATTCAACAAGTGCACCAGTGTATCGGTGTCCAGGGTCACCACTTTGAGCACCTTTGAATGTTCTACTCCTGGGCAATTGTACAGGAGAGTCAAAGTCAATTTTGAGTTATGTTTTTAGTAGGTTTCTGTTTTTTTCTGACAACTCCAGCAAGTGGACGAGTTTGTTATCCCGGGCTTTTTCTGACAACTCCAGCAAATGGACGAGTTTGTTACCCCGGGCTCAAAGTCCATGTTGTGTTATGTAATTAATAACTGTTTCAGTGAATTGTAGACTGTGGTACATTTTTGAATAGGTCTTTAGGAGAGGAAATGAATTACCGAATAAAAAATACAGGGTGCCATTTAAAAAAGTCATACCGCTGTGCATATCTTCGTAAAAAACAAAGCTACAACGAAGGCAATCATGCTGATTGATGTCCCCCTGATGGATAAAGAACATTTGCTTGAAACATTTTTCATCTGCATCTGGACAAAGTTATTTACAGTGGTCACGATAAATGGGACACCCTGTGTAATGCAACACATTTATTTTTTCTTTGCCAATTTTGGTTGAAAAAATGCGGAATTTATTGAGAGACATCGTGAAATATTCCAGCTTCAGGCCCCGATAGGTTTCGATATGTGGCGGCCCTGTATGAGTCCTTTAAAGCGGCGCCCCTTAGGAGGTTTGTTTCAAGCAGAACGCTCTCACTGAGCTCCTTTTGGCTAAAACCCAAGGCGTCGCAGATATTCATAGGCGTTAACAGAATGTCTACGGAGACCTGGTTGTGAACAAAAACACAATGAGGCGTAGGGAGAGGCCTCTGTCATCATAGTAAGAAGATAGCGCAAACCTGTCCGATCTCCGCGTGCCGACCGGCCACACACAAAGGCTCCGCTGCACAAGTGGACTTCTCTATTGGTAGTACTGGTACCACCAGTTACGGTACTCAAAGGTGTCTGCCCGCTGGCTTCCTCGCCGCATAACGGAAGACCATAAAGAACAAACGAAGGACCATCTGTACGGAATTCCTTGCGCGTTACGAGGCCGATCGTGCAATTCTCTGTAGAACATCGCCACACCCGATGAAAATGTGTTCATCACTTCGAAGCGGAAACAAAACGGCTGTCCATGGAGTGGCGCCTACTCCGAAGAAAAGGTTCAAAGCAGCACCCTTAACCGATGATGTCATGGCGACGGTCTTCTGGGACTCTGAAGGGATTATTGTGTTTAATGTCCTTCCTCATCGTGAAACGATCAACTCTGATGTGTATGCTACCTAAGGAAATTGAAGAAATGACTTCAGCATGTTCATTGCCACAAAAACGCAAAAAAGAGCTTCTCCTTCTTGATGACAAGTCTCACGCAAGTCCGCGCACCATAGAGGAGCTCACAAAACTTCACTGGACTGTTCTTCCTCATCCACCCTACATCCCAGGTCTCGCACTTTCCCACTTCCATCTGTTTGGCCCAATGAAAGATTCGCTCCGCGGGAAGCGGTACGGGGATGATGTGGAGGTTATCGATGCAGCAAGTCATTGGCTCCGACGTCGACCAGTAGAGTGGTACCACACGAGCACAGAGGCCCTCCCAGTAAGGTGGCATAAGCCGTCGCATCGAACGTAAACTATGTTGAAAAATTGGGTTTTGTAGCCAAAAGAGTGGGAGATAATATGGTATACTGCAATCCTGAATAAAACCAACGGGCTTGCAGACAAGAATTGTGTTGCGTTATTTACTGAACGTCCCTCGCAGAATATCGATGCCGCCACCCAGGTAGGAAAAAAAAAAGTTGTGACTATGATCGAATCAGCCAGATGGTATAAACGAAGTAGCACAACCAGTGACTATTACATTTCACATTGCGAAGTACGACCTATTTTACAGCAATTATTGTGTGTTCACAAAATGATTCTTTTGTTCCAGTGCTATGTATGGAACGTTATTTTCCACAGAGATCTTTGAAAATTGCAGTATTTATGAGTAGAATATCCTGTTCCTTTTGTACGACACCGATCATTCTTGTACGTTTCAAGCGACATTACGCCCCTATTTTTCTACTTCTACCACTGTAACCTAGAATCTGTCCTACTTTTTCGTATCTACTTCACAAAAAACACTCTTGTAGGGTACTTTTCTGTTGTTTAAGTAACACGATACGTCTACACCAGTGGTAGTCAACTCCGTTCCTACCGCTCTCTGGTGGACGTTCCAGATTTCACGGCGGGCGGTAGGTGGTTGCGAATTTGGGAACTTTTTCTTTTGGTTTTCATAAAATTTTGATATAAAGTATTTGGTAAGTAATTATTATTATCTGTTTTAATTTGCTGTAGCTCTTCTTTATACATTAATTCTCTAATCTATAAATCATCATTACTGTGGAACCGGTGGGTGGTTAGAAAATTTTACTGCTAGCAGAGATACAGAAGTTGGCGATAAGTAAGAAAGGTTGACTGTCCCTGCTCTGTACCGTGGGACATTTTCTGCTGCGGAGAAATGTTCACCACTGTTTATAGGCAAAGATAATATTTGCACGCTCTCGACTCCTATGCTCGAACAGGATGAAAATCCCAAACTATGTGTATTTAAAGATGACCGGTGTAGTCATAGCATTTGGTTTTTGGCAGCCAAGTGGCGTTCGTGTGTTTTGTATCAAGAGGAGAACAGCGAACACATGAACCATTCAGATTTGTCCACTCTAAGGTATCACGCAAACAAACTTGATACCTTGAGCTGCAATAATAATGAAACACAATGAGTTAAAATACTTGTCAAAAATTGTTTTATCTTCTTATTGATGAATGAGGATCAGGTGACTACTTCTATCATCTCCTTTTTTTTTTTTTTTTTTTTTTTTTTTTTTGCTTTTTCGATTTGCCCGGTCTTCTTTGTCTACTCCCCATGTCATCTTTTTCTTTTTTCCATGAATGTTTTCCCTTATTTCCGATTCATTGGAATTATTCCTTTCTTGATCTTTATTTATTTCTTTAATCTATACTATGGTATAATTCTGTGTGCATATATACATAAAATTTCTTTTACTCAACCATTCTCATTCATTCAGTAGAGGTATCAATAGAAGATTAATCTTCGCTTTGCTATAAGTTCTGGTATTTTCCGAATATTTTGGGACATTTTCTTAGTACTCCCCCTTTACAGTCGTTTGTTAATTATATTGTGCCCGTTATTTTCTTAATAATGTGCCCATCAAGCATCTGTCCACCATCAATAGTTTATTGTTAAGCATTCATATCGTATAAGCATTCTGGTCTTACCACTGTGGTACTGAGTTTTTGTTTTGCATTTTTTGGAGGAGCATTACTTTTTAGAACTCTTTAGTAAAACCGTATGTCCTTTTCATTTTATTACTCCTTACATTTACTGAAAATATTTCTAATTCATTCTGCTATTTGGTTTCACCAAATTTACAAACTTGTCCTGTTTTACCTGTTTATCTCTCTCCTCTCTATGTTCTTCTGAGTCTTTAATATTTGTCGTGGAGTTTGTTCTTTCAACTGAAATTTAGAGATCAGTTCTTTTCGCTACTGTTTCCAGAAGATTTATTGGAGGAATTACTTCTATCAGATTTTCTGGAAGCAAAAGGGTGCTTCTTAATTTTTCTAAACGTCCAATGGATGAACTGTTGAGATGTAACTCGCTGCTATTAAAATTTTACTTACATGGTTGTTAAAAAAGCAGTAGTTCAGAAATTGCCAGTTAGTTTGCTTACAGTGAGAGCTTAAAGGAACAGTGTTGTGCACGAAATGGAAACGTAATTGTGTGCACGCCATTCATCAACACGTCAAGAAAAACTGAACTATAAGGCTGACGCTTTATGTAAATCTTTTCGTTAAGACGTTTTTTTCCTACAATTTTCGTGAAGATGTAACTCAGCATCGATTCCTCGAATTTATTCGATTAATTTACGGTTATCAGCCATTTTCACCAAAGGATATTTAAAATTGGATTGCAGATGTTCATCGTGGGTGTGCTTTTGTCACTGCTGAGTTTCGTGAAGGTCGACCGAAATCGGTTGTTGTTCCAAAAAAGTCTGTGCTGTACGCAACATGACTGAAGAGAATCGGTATCAGACGTACCAGGAGATGTGTTCTTAAGCGTAACGATGACTACAGTGCAATAAATTCTGCGTGAGCAATTTGCTGTGAAATTGATCTATTCTCAAAGGTTTCACACGATTTAAGCGAAGTCGAAAGCCAGGCTCATTTCAGGGAAATGCTGAAAAAAATTTGAGCAAGTACAGTATTTTACTTTTACGCACTTTTTCCTTCGAACTACTGCCTCAAAAATTCAGGTGCGTCTTATACTCGAAATTAATATAAAATTGTCCAGTATTTTATTTAAAATTTCCGCCAGTCTTAAAAATGGCCATATACTAGATGCCGCGGGAACTATCTCTCTGGCAATATTGGATTCAACTGGCAGCAGCAGTGCAGCGATGCGACGAACATGAGTTGCGGGGATTCACGATCTTGTAACCTCCCCACAAAATAAAATAAATAATATGAATATGATTCTAATTTAGTGTAACCTCCCCACAAAATTCTCTCTCGTTTGTAACTTCCCTACAAAATTTAAAATAAATAATATAAATAAATATCCTCATTCAGTGTAACCTCACAACAGAATTCTTTCTCATTTGATCTAAGCTCCCTACAAAATTCTTTTCATATTAACCTCTACACAAAATTCTTTCTGATTTAATCTAAGCTCAAAATTCATTCACATTTAACGTAACCTCACAACAGAAAAATTCCTAAATCTCTCAACAGTAAAAAATTATAATTATGTCGTTCACATTCAGTGTAACGTCCCAATAAAAAAATAAATTCAGTAACCTGGTAATAAAACAATGTAACTAACCGCTCAATTAAATTGTCGCTCACTTATGACTTTTCAATAATTCACTGTGAATTTAACCTGGTAAATTTTGGACGACAGCAGTACTGCGTCATGGCCCTGAAAGATCATTCTGAATAAAAAAGGAAAAATTCTTACCTCAATGAAGTCGCTGGATATATCTGCTCTTACAATAAATTTTTCCAGCACAGCTCTGTGCAATGCTAGTCGACCTATCTCTCATTTATGAAAGGAAGCAACTGATTCTTCTATTGCAATAATCGGGATGATCGTGGATGGGAGAAATTAGTAAATTCTTTAAATTGAAATGAATGGTTGTCAAAAGTTACTTTTCATGAGGAAGATTATTATTACGAGATTTTTAAAACATTTACATCGGACTTGAGATAACATTACTACATATGCGCGAGGCTGCTTTTTACCTTATACAATAATACTCAGGCTCCGGCATCGCTGCACCGCGACCAGGCCAGCCAACACGATACACCAGACCAGACCAGAGCAGTCTCCAGACTAGCAACAACTTACTGCTACAGCTACACAGTTCCTACTGTAGTCAACACTGCTCTCTGGTCAGAGACCTTGCATATCGCAGGCAGCGCATGAGCTATACATCGAAATTACATCTGCTCGGACCTCTTACAACCTTTTTAACACTGTCTAGCCTATGACGCGTCATTGCAGTCTACGCTACCAGTGAATTTGAATTGAAAGTGATTTGTGTTATCGGTAACAGTAAAATATTTTTGTTAGTAGCTAGTTTCGTAAAAAAAATAATAAAACGTATTCATACGTTGGGGGCAATGAATTGAAAGTGATAGCATATGCAGAACAACATGGAAACAGAACAGCTGAGCGGCGTTTCGGCCCTCTAACAACAGAAAAAAACCTTTCGCGATTGGCGGGCTAGTAAATAAGAATCGAAAAAAAATAGGAAAACCAAATGTGCAAATAGTGGACTGATGCAAAATTTCCAGAACTAGAAGATGGTTTCAGGGATTTTAGAGGCCGGTTCGGTTTTATAAACTAAGAATTTGTGTTGTTACTCTGGCTTTGAAATCTAATTATAAAAATGGAAATTGAGGGGTGATTTCTAGTCTTTTTCGTCTTATAGTCCGCAAAATAGGTAAATTCCAAATCCATCGAGAACAACGCGACAGGAGATGAGTCTGTGAACCTTGGATGTATCCGTAGGAGCCGAGAAACAAGCAGCAGTCAACGTCGACTGTTTGGGTGTTTCCAGACGAGGCAAAATCAATATAACTGGTTTGTTCGGGAAATTCTTCGAAGAAAATGGTGGCTTGTTTCTTTTGCTACAGTGGAGATGTCGCGATCGTTATTTAGCACCAGTTAACGCTGAACGGTGCACAATAATTTGATTGCCACTAGTCATCGATGCCACTAAGAATAACAAACGAAATACGTGGTAGCGTTCTTCATTATGACAATACCTGCTGCCACACATCACTTGAGTTGTTTATTATGGCAGAGAAACACATGGAATTAATCTGTCATGGTCCGTATACACATGATTTGTTGGATAACGACTTCTTTCTGATCTCTTATGTGATACAAAAATTTGTAGTTAGCCAATTTCATCACCTCAGCAAGCCATCGAATCGCTCCAAAACCATGTTTTAGAGGTACCAACAACAGAGTAGAAAAAATGTTTTCACAATTGGTTCGATCGTATGCAAAGTGGAATGAATTTTAAAGGCGAATACTTTGAGAAACAGTAAAAATAATTGTATAAAAAAATTTTTTTCTTTAATTGTTTCTGAAAAACGTAAAATCCGCCCTCACATATTTTATTTGCGTAAAAAGCGAGAAGTGAACTGCTTTACAATCTGCGAATAATACATATCAAAACAAAAGTGTATCATCATTAGATATCCCACTGATGACGCCTTAAAGTGAAAAAAGACGAAACGCCTCTGGGAGATTAAATACAGTGCAGCAAAAGAAGGCGTTTTTTTTATTTACAAAACAAAAATTTCTGTGCTTGCTGTTCAGTATGCCCATGCAAACAAACTCGTTATGTTTACTAATTTGTCTTTAATACAGAATTATCTGTTACATCTGTTCTCTTTCAATTGTTTATCTGCCTGCTGAATCAAATGGTTTCCTGCAATAAATGATACTATTATAAATTTTCTGGTTAACATTCTGTGTCTAATTGTTGATTTTAAGTTAAAATTTGTTGCGTGTAGAAACGTGCCTTTCTTAAACCACTCTCAAATTCTCTGTTTATGTAAAGCTCATTCAGCTCCTTTCTGACGAATTTTTTATAATATTTTACATCTCACTGGCAGAAGTGTAATTTTCGACATTTTGTTCGTCTCATCATCATCATCCTCATCCTCATCCTCATCCTTACCGTTATTATTACTACTACCATTATTATTACTATCATTTAGACAAATTAAAATGCTGGGGAGATCTGGAACTACAGTGGATTCACAATAACTCAGCACCAAACGAAAACTGAAGGTACCTCATAGCTGGTGTCTCCATTTCATTAAATGCTGCTTGTTGTCCCTCATTCCCGAACCTATCATCTTATCACGGCCATGGTTCTCCACTTTGTCAGAGAGACCTCTGTATGGAAGCGGATGACAAGCCAGGATACGCCGGATACAGTGTCTTCCCACATAGCATCTACATGTTATAGTACGAAAACAGCGACTTAATGTTTCCATTGGTAAAATCTAGTGTAATACTGAAACACCTATGGTATTTGTAATGCAGCAGCATTTGAAAGATGCATATAAAGACTTTCCAACAGTGCAGACACTATTTGTGAGAGTATGTACGAGTATATATACTCTAAGACACAAAAAAAAACGACGTAGCATGAACGAATTAGCCGAATGGGACGGAAATCAGTGGATGTGACCTACGTAGAATTAAATGATTATAAACTCAGTGAGACGTGGGACTGAGGGAAAGCAGGAAAGGTGTGGACGGGGCATAATCAGTTACCGTTGATTGCACAGAAAACACATACACTTTATTTTTTTAAAAACAAAACTCTCAACAATCATTTTTAAAATATTTTACTATACTGGCGGCTGAAAGCCTTACTAGAAGAATTTCACGGTATTGTCGATTGAAGGCCACAAGCAATGTTACATACAATCAACGGCTGAAGGCCTGATTAAGAAGATACAAAATTATTCGTCGGCTGAAGGCCATATGCAATTTCAAAAAAACAAAATGGCCGAAGGCCCGAATTACCAATAAAATGGACAATTACATGATAAAAATACCAAAAACCCATTTAGCAATCTTAATTACTGTAACAAGCTATAGTAATGGCTGAAGGCCTTATTAAGAAAAAAATTGCAAATTATTGATCGGCTGAAGGCCACAAACAATGTTACACACAAACGGCTGAAGGCCTGATTAAGAAAGGATTCAAAATTATTGGGGGCTGAAAGGCTCAAGCAATTTTCATAATACTCAACGACTGAAGGCGTGAATTACAAGTAAGGAAGGCAGTTGCATGTTACAATACTAAAGCCTTTTTAAAACAATCTCAACGAACAGGCTATAGTGACGGCTGCAGGCCTTATTAAGAGAAAATTGAAAATAATTCGTCGGCTGAAGGCCACAAGCAGTGTTACAAACAATTAACGGCTGTAGGCCAGAATTACAAGTGGGAAAGGCAATAACGTGTTAAAACAATAGAGTATGTTTTAAACAATTATGACAACTTGTCCAAACTGGATCGGCCTGAAGAAGGTGACTACAGCTGTGTAAGCAGTGGGACATGCAGCCAAGAGTTGTACTCACGTAACAGGATGGCAGCTCACACTAGGGGTAGCTTAAGCGCATACCAACAGACTAACCAATCCGCCTAACGTCCGATCACCGGTACAACGATGGAATATTTTTAGGCAAGGGCAAAGAGACGGTCAGCATCACGTCTTCAGAAACACACCCAAGGCCGAAGGAAACACTAGAACCAAGGTAGACCACCCAAAAACATATGCACAGTACAATTCAAGAGGTTGTCGATCAACTCACCGTGTCGGACAGCATCAACACGATGTGGAAAGGTACACGGCTGGAAAAGTATGCTAAACTCCAGGGCAGGTAACTGGGGAGATAGCGGTCACAAGTCAGAAAATACCGCTGGTTACACTTCAGTAATAAGAATAATACTAAATCCAAACTAACATCAAGGAGTAGAAGGCGGCTAATAGCTTCCGCCAATCTGATCGACTCCACTTGTTGTGGTTGGTCTCACCGACCCTGGGAGCTGCAACACGCAAACAACAGCGAGATGTCAAACAGTGGAGGTTTCAGTACTGAACACGGTTCACTCAATTTCAAACGTCCTGGTTTCCATTGTCGGCTACAATCCCTCGATCCGACAGTGCCTGGACGCCGCCAGCGGTCCCCGCCTGGCCGCACGCTGCGGACATCCTCGCTGCTCTGTCCCAAGCTCAACTGATCTCCGTTCACAGCTCTCTTCAGCAAATCCAGAACGCGGAACTGCTGATTCAAAACCGCAAGATACACGCGGATCCAGGAAAACAATTTCACCAACAACTCACAATAGTAAAACCAGTCACTGTGACAACACGGACGAATTATAAGTCGGCACAAACACAGCGAAGCCAGAAGCGGTCGGAAGACCAAATACACGTCGTCCGCTGCGACGACCGACCGAACGACCAACCAACGGTCGTCCGCACTCAAGTCAGGCACGGGAAAGATCCCACCATACATCGTCGACTGACAACTTATTGCCATGAGGTCACTTCGACGGATGGACACACACACACACACACACACACACACACACACACACACACACACACAAGTGAAAGTTGCACTACTCGAATATCACGGTCCATTCAACTAAAACTCGCTGAATCCGGTCCTTGACGTGGTCGTGCACTCTCGCGATCACATCCTTCCGTCGGACAGTGCATGTGTGTCGCAGCGGTCGTGCGAGTACTGACTGTCCGGCCCCCACTGGTGCTCCGTCCCAACTCAACTTGCTCGACACACAACGACTCGGAAATACCAGAGGCCGCTCCAAAGATGGTACCACAGAACGTGCTATCGATAAAAGCTGCTGCTGCCACTCACGGGCAGCAAGCCAGCAACATAGTGACGCCAGTAACCCGAGTAAGAAATGAGATGCCATAACCGCAATGACAAGATGCCAAGAAATAAACGGTATGAACACGAGCCGCGCACGGCTCACTAGGAAAAAAAATGGATAATTTACTCAAGAGAAAGAGCTTCACCAAGTTGATGACGCGACGGTCCAACTCTGATCCTTATGCAAGCAGTTATTCGGCTTGACAATAATTCGTAGAGTTGTTGGATGCTCCCTGAGGGAGCATCAAAATCCCGAGATCGTTGCAAATCCTGCCCATAATGCTCCAAATGTTCTCATCTGGGGAGAGAGTCGGCGACCTTGAGGGAAACGTAGAGTTTCTAAAGAGGCAGAAGAACAGTGAAGCCACCACTAGGCGCCAAATGGTTGGAGGTTCACGACTCTTCACAAAAGGGGGGTTGGAGGCTTATCTGCCCTCTAAAGTAGGATAGATGGTGATCTGTGGCATTTCTGCCGAAAGTGCACAACGCTGGTGCACGCACATGTGTTTCATATAACACCGTTCATTGTACATCGTGGAACATGGAGCTCTGCAGCTGACGACCATTATGTGTTCACATGTCGACCAAACTACATCGTCAGTTACATTGTAGTTGGCACTGGACCCTCGGCATTCGACAGTCGCTTTTCGGGTGAATGACATGTTTGCTACACTCGGTCGACGGTCGTCTCCACAAACGCCGCCATCGAGGTGAACAGCGCCTCGAAACGTGCAGCGCACAACGGACGCAGGCTGGTGGCAGCAGTGTTATGCTATGGGAGATATTCCCCTGCACTTGCATGGGACCTGTGGTAGTAATCGAAGACGTGCTGACTGCTATGTAAAATCTGCATCCTTCATACTTGATATCTTCCCCGATTGTAAGCGTGCTACAGCTGTTCCAGGAACATTATAGTGAACTCACGTTCATGTCTCGGCGACCAAATTCGCCTCATGTAAATCCTATGGAACTCATCTGTGTCGCTTTGGGGCGCCTCACCGAATAAAGTCAGCGGCACTTGATTTACGCGAATTGTATGACCTGTGCGTAAACATCTAATGCTACGTAGCTCCACAAACCTATCAACAAACTGTCGGATCCCTGATACGCAGCATCAGCGATGAACTTCGACAGACAAACAAGCTATAAAACTGGTGGTCTTAATGTTTTGTCTCATCAGTGTATAACACGTGTAATGGAACTGAAATGATGGTGGGTTGACAGTAATTTGGAGCCCGCGCGTCTGAAACGGGCGCGCTGGTGTGAGACTGCCAGGGAGTGCACCCTGATGCCATCTATTGGCGAAACTGGGAATTAGCGCTGCCTCTCAGACAATGCACTAAGCTCTCGGAGTCAAATGTATTCTTTTTCTTGGTAATTATAAGCTATTACTGTATGATTTAATGTTATAAAGCGCTAGTAGTAAATTATTATGACTGGTATGAACTCCAGGGTAATAAATATAAATATTCTTAAATACTAAATGATTTCGGTGAAAAGGTGGTAGGGGAACGCCCCCACTCTTGGTGATACGAGCGTAGCTAGAGGTAGCTGGAGACACAGGGACTGAACAATGGAATGGCCTGGGGAGTGTTGACGTGACCGGACGTGCGTAACTGTGCTCACGCAAAAGAGATTGTGCAACAGCAAAGAGGAGAATATCGTCGCTGTTTGTGGAGTAGAATGTGACGAATGGTTGTCGAAGCCGTCTCTATGCCACTGGGACTGATTGTAAGAGTTCCTGCGCCCAGATTTTATGGCGGACGTGCAGTAGCTTATACGAGTGCTACAGCTCGTAGTTCCAGCCGCCATTGAGGGCATGAGGCGTGAAGAGCTGCGTTAGCCACATGCATCTCACCACCAGCACCGACACGTCTACCCAAGGCAAGACTGCTGGCAATTGTTAAGTCGAACTTTATATACATGTAAAAGGAGAATACCAGTTTTCTTTTATGCAAGTGCAGAGGACAGAATATAGTAATGAGTAAAATTACGACGCATGTTGTTCATTGTAAAGTGTAGTAACCTGAAACATAGTGTAGTGAAATCAGACTGAGGCCACCATCGCCTCTTTCATTTACAATTCTTTTGGATGTAGAATACTCTAGCGTATAAGAATGTTGAAAAGAGCAATGGTCACACCAGAATGAGTCGCCTATTTATAGTTACTTAAATTTTTCTGAGTAACCTTTCAAGTAAAGTCACTTAACTAATTCTATATCAATTGTCCAAAGAGTAATATCCAAAATCATTAAATAAGTTGAAGGATAGGATTTTGTTAACCTAAGTTGCATAAGTTGTCTTGGTGGTAATTACCAAGCCAACTCACAGAAATTGAGAGAGTATTTGTTTTGTAGAATCACCTAGAATGATCAGAAATAGTAATATTCAGAATTAAGTTTAAATTCAACTCAAGCCGTTTCACTTTGAAACGAGCCAAAAAACTGATTTATTCTTTTGCTCCTTCAGAGCTGGCGACCGTAGTTATAAGTATTTTCAGGAGGATTCGACGGTAAGTCTGCTGCTCTCGTCGTGCTGATAGGATTACCCACTGCTGCTAGCAGTGGTGATTGGATACATAAGCTCACTACCAAGTTAAGTGGGTCAGGTAGGCAGTGTTACCGTGTGAACTGTAGGGCACTGTAGGCCGTGGATCGAACCCGTTCAATCATCACAGCTCTTTGGGAAATAGTCCGGTTAGGAGTGTACTAATCATTAGGTAAATACTGGCGAGTAACGGTCAAAAATGTATACGCAAGTGAATTTAGCAAGGTCCATGTAGCACCTAATTAATGTGGTGCAATGGCGAGGGTAGGAGTGGAGTAAAAGTGAGCTGAGCTTGTGGCAGCTGTGCTGTCTTCAAAGATTAATAACGTGAATTCACTACTACCTCTTACCATTAGGGCTGAGCTATTTACCGTTAAAATACGTAGCAGTAAGCGCAAAGGCGTGACAGCTACAAGTCCGTATCGGCTTTATACATACGGAAGTAGGAAGCGGGTCATTCCGTCAGTGGAGGGGTTAAAACAACCAAGTCAGTTGAGAACATACCCCATTTACTGATGGAAAGATTCGGCGGTTCGGTCGCACACGGAACTGGCCATAAGATGTCACAAGAGCCGGACCCGCCCGCATGAAAAGAGTTAGGGAGTACTGCTTTGCAGTACCAGAAGATTGTGACCGTCAGCACAGCTCAGTGACTTCGAACGTTGGCTACTCATTGGTACCTTAGTAAAAGAACCAGGTCTACCTACCAGTCGGCAGGTGATGGTTGAAGTGATCACTACGGCAAAAATCTACTAATACCAGTACTGCTGGCCCCTATTTTGATCATAACAGAGGTAGATTCTCCCAACAGGTCGGTCAGGGGCCTGAAGATGGCGTAGTAAAACGCTGAAACTGGTTAACAAATAAAATAAGGTTGGGAACTAGGCGGCCGAGTCTCGGAACCATCTCTAAAAAGATGGACATACAGAGTAATCATTCTGAGTCCAAAGTGCTACCAGCAATACAGCTAACGCAATTAGTATGCTTACGAAGTTGAAGAAGAATAGCGTACAATTTAAGCGGCTCCTTGTGACCCCCCCCCCCCCCCCCCCCCTCTGCCGCAGCCAGTGCTAAGCGATGCTTCAAGTGGTGTAAAGAGCAACGTCACCTGACAGTGGATGACCCGAATCGAGTGATTTGGAGTGATGAATCACGTTATACAGTGTGGCAATGTGGTGGAAGGGTTTGAATTTGGTTAATTCCTGAATAATGTTACCTGCCATTATGTGTAGTGTCAACAGTGAAGTACAGAGGAGGTGATTTTATGGTGTGGGGGTATTTTTCGTGATTAGGGTGTGACCCTCTAATTGCGCTTACGGAACCGCTAAATGCCGAAGGATACGAGCACATTTTACAGTATTGTGTACTGGGTACAGTAGAGGAACCGTTCGGAGACAGTGATTGCGCCGTCATGACAAAGCACCCTGTTATAAAGTATCATCTGTGTGGCAACGATTTGTGGACAGTTACATTCCTGAAATGGACTAGCCTACCCAGAGTCACATGAACCAAATGAAACACCATTGGGCTGAGTGAGAACGTCTATTTCGATGCAGACCCTAGCGCCCAACATCACTACCGTCTCCGGTTTCTGCTCTAGACGAAGAATGAGCTGCAATTCCTCCACAGACATGTAGACACGTCATTGAGAGTGTCTCCAGCAGAGCAAGGCAGCCTAAAGACGAAGGCTGGACAGACCCCATATTAATATTCGCTAACATATTGTCCAGGATTTCTCGCGGATGGGAGTGGAGGGCTGTGGTAATTGACTGGGATGAATATCATTTGTTAACAAAAACATCCCTCAGATGAAGCTGGTACTCTTGGCTGGCTACAGTGCTGCGAGCCTCCTGGTTTCAGGACACCGTAGTTTTTCCAGTCACAACATACGGCGTTTCGTAATGATGTGGAACGTGTCAGTTTAACATAATGTTACTTTAAAATCCGTCTTGATTGCAAATTTTTTTTATTATTCATATGACCGGTTTCGGTTCATTCAGAACCATCTTCAGATCTGTAAAAATAATTATACTAATTTACTATTTCACGAAAGCAAATCTTTTTCATCCTATCTAGTCAACATCAAATGTACCAGAATGTACCTGATATTTCAGTCACAGGAGTAACCCGTCCAAATCCAGCCACTTTCACATGCTACGTCACATAAAATTGGTTGGCAGAGTGCACGTCATTTATATTAATTATAACACTATTACCGACAGGTGGCGTCTGGTACATTTGTTACATTCCATTTGCACATACTGTATTCAGTAGATCTTTTTTATATTGAAAATACTTAATTAAAATACGTAGACGTCAAAGCTAAAATCTGTACTTGTCAGGATTAAAAAACAGTAAAATTATCATTTTTATACGATCTAAAAGGCATAGGACGATTTATATATCTATGGTGCTGGTGTGAACTTGTTTTCTTCTACGGTCTGCTTCCGTGGTTCCCGCCATTTTGGTGTTGTGCTGCGGTCCGCTCAGTCGTCTGCTGTCCATCGCCGCGGGCAAGAGGGCCGCACAGGAGGGCCCCGTCAACGACGCCAGGCGTTGCACGCGTCTTCCGGCTTCTCTACCGCGCACCATCTCTCATCCCTCGGCCTGGATCTCCATACGCATACGCATACGCATACACCGGAAGACGCGTGCAACGCCTGGCGTCGTTGACGGGGCCCTCCTGTGCGACCCTCTTGCCCGCGGCGATGGACAGCAGAAGACTGAGCGGACCGCGGCACAACACCAAAGTGGCGGGAACCACGGAAGCAGACCGTAGAAGAAAACAAGTTCACACCAGCACCATAGATATATAAATCGTCCTATGCCTTTTAGATCGTATAAAAATGATAATTTTACTGTTTTTTAATCCTGACAAGTACAGATTTTAGCTTTGACGTCTACATATTTTAATTAAATATTTTCAATATAAAAAAGATCTACTGAATACAGTATGTGCAAATGGAATGTAACAAATGTACCAGACGCCACCTGTCGGTAATAGTGTCATAATTAATATAAATGACGTGCACTCTGCCAACCAATTTTATGTGACGTAGCATGTGAAAGTGGCTGGATTTGGACGGGTTACTCCTGTGACTGAAATATCAGGTACATTCTGGTACATTTGATGTTGACTAGATAGGATGAAAAAGATTTGCTTTCGTGAAATAGTAAATTAGTATAATTATTTTTACAGATCTGAAGATGGTTCTGAATGAACCGAAACCGGTCATATGAATAATAAAAAAAATTTGCAATCAAGACGGATTTTAAAGTAACATTATAAAATCACTGATTGCTGTTATCCCATAAGACATTATGTCTGTTTTTGCAAAGTTTAACATAAGTTACACAAAACAATTACAAAATATTATATTTTTTACAGTTACAACTTAATGTCTAAAAATTCATCTATTGAGTAGAAGTACTGTGCATGGGGGCATAATTATAAAAATGCAAATATTTTAGTACCTGTGAGTCCGGTAACGAAGTCTCCTAACCGGTTGGCCCTGACATTACACCAACCGAACAGCATCTACTCTCTCGCCCAACAGAACAATAACTGCACACGACATGCTCTCAACTAGTACTGCTCTCGACATCCTCTCAACAAGCACTGCCCACGGCAACCTCTGAACTACTACTGCCCGCGGCAACCTCTGTACAACTACTGCGCCAGTGGAGGCAGCGGAATAATACTCTTTGGCGCAATCTCTGGCGCTGTGACTCAGTGTAGCCACCTTTCAACTGTCATCCAGAAATTCTTTTAATTTGTTTCTAAATGTTGGTTGGCTCTCTGTCAGACTTTTAACGCTATTTGTGGCAGCATAATTCACCCCTTTCTGTGCCAAAGTCAGATTTAATCCAGAATAGTGAAGATCATCCTTTCTTCTACTGTTGTAGCTACGCACTTCGCTTTTATTTTTGTATTGGGATGTGTTATTAATAACAGATTCCACAAGTGAGTTTATGTATTGCGATGGTACCGTGAATATCCTGTGTTCCTTAAATAAAGGTCTGCAAGGTAATGGAAATGCCGTGTGGCTAGGGCCTCCCGTCGGGTAGACTCTTCCCCTGGTGCAAGTCTTTCGAGTCGACGCCACTTCGGCGACTTGCGTATCGATGAGGATGAAATGATGATGATAAGGACAACACAACACGCAGTCCCTGAGCGGAGAAAATCTCCGACCCAGCCGAGAATCGAACCCGGGCCGTTAGGTATGACATTGCGTCGCGCTGACCACTCAGCTACTAGGGCGGACAGTGTGCAAGGTGATCTTGTGTTGACTCCATCTATTATTCTGATTACACGCTTTTGTGTAATGAATACTATTCTCGTAATGATGAATTATCCCAAAATACGATTCCATATGAATGCATTGAATGAAAATAGGCATACTAGGCTAATTTACTGATATAAATTTGCAATAACGCTAACAGCATAAGTAGCTGAACAGTTTCAGTAGATCATCAATGTGTTTCTTTCATTTCAACTTGCCATCAATGCACACACCCTGAAATTTTGAATATTCTACCTTAGCAACAGACTATATTTATAAATGGTGTTCTGCTATTTGCTGTACAGAATTGTATGTACAGTATTCTCTCAGAATTTAGTGAGAGTCCATTTGCAGAGAACCGGTTAATAATTTTCTGAAATACGTTATTTACATCTTCCTCAGCTGATTCTTGTTTGTTGGGTGTGATTACTTTACTTGTACCATCAGCAAAAAGAACTAGCTTTGCATCTTCACAAATACAGAGTGACAAGCCATTAATATATACATCAAGAACAATAAGGAAGACTGAAACCTGTGACACACCGTTCTTGATACTCTCTCAGTTAGAGGACTGTGCTGATCTTTGCAGACTAACTGTACTGTTAATTCCTACCTTCTGCATCCTTCCAGTTAAATCTGAATTAAACCATTTGTGCACCGATCTCAATTTTCAAATAAGACACGTATAAGGCAGTGGCCCACTTACATTATTCACGGAGCCTTTATACACAATGAACAGTAGTTAATCCAACAACGCTACAGACAAACTATGGAAGTACTGCGGTTAGTCAAAATTGCATTTAGATAACAAAATCAATTTCATTTCTTCTAAGCCCTCAGTAAATAAGATTAAAAAATTCAAAACATCTATACTGACAGACCGATGGAAATTAATATATTTAAATTACAGCCATTCTTTAATAAAAATTTTACTCCATAAAACGTTAAGAAAATTGATCAGAAAAAATCTGAGTTTAATTACTTTGGTCCCGTGGACAAGAATCAAATATACGTGTACCAAATACAACAGACTTACACATATGTTGGCCATCAACCAGTACAAATCACTCGTACAACATAATTACTAATGCCCACTGCACCATCTTATCATGGAGCATTACGCTTTAACTCGGTGTTGTCCAAACAGCACAACCCAAGTAAACTGCGCAGCGGTATCTGATGGCTGAGAGCAGCTTAAGGTAAAGTTATGCTAAAGAATTCTTGCTTAATAGCCTTGCTTCTAATTTAATTTCTTTTTTTAAGAATTTGAATAAACACCAACTAGCAGTGAAACAGCACGTTGGCACACCGCACGCACTTTTAACGCCCCTGTTTTACTTAGAATCATGCGGGACTCCACTCTGCGCCCTTAATGTGTAGTCCCTATAATCTTTACGTGTATAATACATTAACCAACGTTATGATTGCAGGGACAGCTTTCGCTGTGTCGCTCACATGGAGCCGGACGCAAACTCTTCAATAATTTTGCAAAACTGGATAGCCCTTTGCACAGATAACACACACTGGGAACTGATGTGTAAGCACATTCCCATGTAAGGGTGTAAAACAACACTGCCGGCCCTACCGCGGTGAGTAAAATAGAATGAAATGAACAAACCACAACTTTCCGTAACTTCGGCAGACCAGACCAGTAGCAGCAAGTGACATGACAACGATAGGACAGCTAAAAGGACCACACTTCGTGATACCACTTGAAACGTCCCCTTAGAAAAATTTATAAATGACAGTGCTGGAAAACCTCTACGTTATTTGATTTTCAAACAGTTGAGAAAAACTCAACGTACTCAGACAGTTTTCTCTTTACTTATTCTGATCATCGCTAAACTGACACACAATATTTTTTTTCAGTGAAACGCAATCTGACTTTCAATAATCCCTACAAAAGAATGGCCCTGACTAACAATAACCTGTACCTTACATGAATCACTTACCTCACAAAAATTTTCGTTACTCAAACTACTGCAATACAGCGAGCACCAATACTGCCAGCTAAATAAAAGATTCTAACTACTGAAGGCACTAACTACTGATAGGCATAGTTATCAAATGAAAGATTTTGATGGAAAACAAACAATCTATTTACCTTAATAGTGTTCAAAAGTCATATATATATATATATATATATATATATATATATATATATATATATATATATATATCAGTTCATGATATCCAGTCTTACAAATTTCCTTTTTCTGACGGACACACGTCCAGATGATCCGTTCTCAAAACTCCGCCATCTCTCTCCCCACATCCACCACTGCTGGCGGCTCACCTCCGACTGCGCAACGCTACGCGCTGTTCACATCCAACTGCCCAACACTACAATAGCGAATATTCCAACAATGCCAACCAGCCACAGACTGCACACAGCACAGCCAGTGATTTTCATACAGAGCGCTACGTGGCGTTACCAATATAAAAGCCTAAACAGCCTACTTACACACTTCGTGTCAGACTTGTTATCACTTCGCATCAGACTCAGACAACACTAACCTTGTTCCGCGCCGATCCGTGCTGCACAAAACCCGTAGCTCCCATCAGAATCTGTTCTGTAGTGCCGACTGCCCAGCAGTGTGCGGAGTTCTCAACGTTGCCAGTCTCTTTCACTTCCGTTCCTCGATTCTACATCAAAAGTGAACACTCGGAGGCACAGTGAAACTAAAGGCTCCAATGTAGTAAACGAATCTGTATATATCACCTAATATCACCTTACAAAGTGTGCCCTGACAAATCCGACTAATTGCTACAACGGCGTTAAGAACCCTCACCGCTAAACAGTATAAATCACCGGTCAGTTAAAACATTAAAAATATCTTCCTTCGATACGAAATGTCCGCCTTTGCCTTATTAAACAATTCCTTTAGAGTGGAATCGGCGGATCACTATTGCCGCCAATGCTGTGTTCCCAAAAGAAAAACATTTAACAGTCCATGCTTCTACGCCATACTACCATGCACCACATTGACGTCTCACAGACATGTTACGATAAGTAAATCCCAGAGCCAACTGCCGCTATTTGCCTGCCCCAAGTACTCCACGCTCCTCACATGACGCTCCGCCAACAGCATAGAGGCTAGTTGCAGGCCAGCGCCAGAGAAGTTCGCTTTGGGCGGACGGGAGCGCGAATCCAGATCGCAGGAATAATGAACATCCGGCACAATGCGTTTGGATACTTTTGATCAGGCAGTGTACCTCTTACGATACTTCGATTCCAAAACTTCCAGCTTATTTAAACGCTCATCGGTGCACTATGTCAAACAACGGGAGTGCCCAATGTCAAATTAGTAATTTAACAAGTCTAAGAACTGCAAAGTCACGCTTTACTGACCAAATGTAGTATCATTTGGTAAAAAAGATTAACATTTGCTTTGAAAATGTATGTTAACACGTACAGTTCTCACACAGTCACATTTCTTAAAATATGCATCATCGAAGTTCAGATCATAAGGTTCAATGAATTAATAATGAAGTAATCAAAACACAACGAAATGTAACTATCCACAATTGAAAATGGATTCTCTTGCATATAGTACATCATTTTCAGTGTAGTCTCACTGCAGTAGTCCAACAGCAGAAGTTCCAGTTATAACATTATGCAGATCTTTGTAATGAGCTCCTCCGTTTCGTTACATTTCTCTCACTTCATTGAAACTCCACATTGCTATTTCAATTACGACTAAAGGAAGAACATACAGCAGCGTTGAAACTTCTTTGTAAAATACAACTGTGTAGTTGCTAAATGTGTTAGCATACTAAATGTGCCACTTTTTGCCAAATAACACCATGTTTAAAGCTCTTGTGATTCTGATACTCATAAATATTAGTTGCATGGTATTGTTTCTTCTGCGACTTGTGTTTTCTTAGACTTGACATTCCTTAACCTTCAGACATTGATTATATGTTTATGCAGCATCTCCGTATTTTAAAATAATTTTTTTTCGCTTTCTGGCGCTGTAGCTGTGGTAATTATTGTGTGAGTTTGAAAGCACGCGATTCTGTTCTCTGAAACATCAAAAACCACCTTACTAAACGTTATTAAATAGATTTCAGGGAGTGACATTTCACACTTGATGTTCCAGCACCAACAATGGATAAAAATTGCGTCAAAGATGAAAGCGTCGGGTGTACGTAAACACAAAACCGTTCGGTAGAAACTTCAAATACGTGTACCTCAGGGACAAACGGTTGGGAATGTGTTTCAGGAAGTAAGAGCTCTTGAATGAACTGTACTTTCATTGAAAAACTAAACACGATGCTCTTTGGTGCGTCCACGGAGAAAATTTTCCTATGAAGACGTTGCCTATGAAGACGCGAGTAGCAGAAGACACAGATGAAGAATTGGTTGACCGGGTTCTAACAGCCATCATGATGCAGCAGGCAACAGATTTCTAAGAGAGAGTATGATACAATTTTATGTGCTGATCTGGCGCATGCTATATGACTATCGGTGGATACTCTCAGCAGTTGCTATGAGCTTAATTTGTTGCTATAAGCAGTAAAATACACATATGAATAAAAAAAAATTTACTAATTTTCTAACGTTAGTTCTTGATCTCAAAATACTCCTTGACTATCTGAATAACTTTCAGTCTAAAAGTATGGGACGTTTTGTATGTATTAATAAGCATCACACTCACGATTTTCGTCATGTTAATTAACATTTGCGTGGGAAGTTCCGTCATTCCTTTACTTTTACTTTGATATTTGTATGGCCAAAAGAAACGCATGCTAGAAATAAGTTGCAGTATCTCTTGTGACAGCGTTGCCGTAAGTGTCAGTCACTATTCTTAATCAGTGTTTAGTGTTATAATAACTGCAGGGTGTCTCATGCACAAGACACATTCATGAAGAAACAGCTGGACGTTGTGTAATGAATTCCGCCGAAAGAATCGCGGTGTCAGTGCCTGCGGAAAAATATGCGATCCTTATAGGGATGCTGAGGTCGCAAACATGCCGTTAGAAGTCACGGCCGCACATCCACATGACAACAGAGCGACCAGGCACTCGCGTCGACCGTCGACTGCACTCAGTCGCGCTGAAAATAATGAACTGAAGGCTTCCAAAGAAGAGCAGACGGGTGCAAGGCTTTTCCTGACAGTGTAGGCAGTGCGGAGAACGGAAATGTATCCGAAAATGGTGGAACTATACGGAGAGCATTGCGTATCTGTTACAAGGGTCAGGACGTGCCACGAGCGATTCATGGAAGGAACGAAGAACGTCGTTGGCCAGTGATGCACAGTATGGAACGCCGAAATGCCTTACCGATGCCATTATCCACCAAGTGGATGCCCTCGTTATTGAAAATGGGCGAGCTGTGGTAGCAACCATTGCCTCATAGGTAGGATTTAGTGTCGTAAGTTTTCACGCCACGTTTAAAGACAGATTGAAGTTACGCAGAGTGTGTTCCCAGTGGGTACGTAATAACCTTGAACCAGCACAAGAGCATGTCTAACATGTGCAGCGCTATACCGAGGAAGGGACTGAGGTCTCCTCATGAGTGGTAGATGAAGACAAGACATTGTGTCATCCAAATCCGAGTCAAAACAACCAAGTCCCCATGGAAGCATGCCGGGTAGCCACCGCCCAAAAGATCCGATACTAAAATTTCCTGGCAGATTAAAACTGTGTGCCGGACCGAGACTCGAACTCGGGACCTTTGCCTTTTTCGGGGAAGTACTCTACCGACTGTGCTACCCAAGCACGACTCACGCCCCGTCCTCACAGCTTTAATTCCGCAGGAGAGCTTCTGTGAAGTTTGGAACGTAGGAGACGAGGTACTGGCAGAAGTGAAGCTGTGAGTACCGGCCGTGAGTCGTGCTTCGGTAGCTCAGTTGGTAGAGCACTTGCCCGCGAAAGTCAAAGGTCCCGAGTTGGAGTCTCGGTCGGGCACACAGTTTTAATCTGCCAGGAAGTTTCATGAATAATGAAGTTTCTCTTTGCAGATGAGGATAATGATGAAGTTTATATATTTACTATTAGTTAAGAGATGCTATGTAGTTATTTAAGTATTTGTTGCAGTTCGTTTTGACAGTATGTCTTATGTCGCATGGTATAATGACTGAATGTTTTGGAAAGGACAGCTAGAGTACATACATATTGAGTACACGTTTCATTACCTGTTAATTCGAAGTTCACTACTCTTCAGCATAATATGCGTTTCTTCTTTCAGCTTAATAATCCATTTCGTATTTTTTCCAGGAGAAGCCATTCATGAAATTATTGTGCTATAAGCAGTTAATCATTAAACCTGTTCTAGTACTTGCATTTTTTTTACCCATTTGTGTGTGTCATTCATTAATGTGATCACATATACTCTCCTTGTTTCATAACCTTGCTACAGATGACTCATGACGAATGACGTTACTAATCCTTATTTGCAGCAATAAGTCAAAAGCAAATATTTTCATGCTCCAGCAATTAATTATCGATCCCAATGCAATGCATTGCTGGCACAAAAAATAATGTATTACCAGTCCCAAATAATGCTACTAGTTTAAGAGATATTTATAGTACTAGATATAATGCAGATTTGTCAGATGTACTGAATCCATTATATCTATGTATTATTGGACCACAGACCTTGAGTAATAGTTATAGTGTGTTACATTTTAAATATGTCCTATGTCACTTGAATGATGAGTTCTGAGTCGTGCTTGGGTAGCTCAGTCAGTAGAGCACTTGCCCGCGAAAGGCAAAAGTCCCGAGTTCGAGTCTCGGTCCGGCACACAGTTTTAATCTGCCAGGAAGTTTCATATCAGCGCACACTCCGCTGTAGAGTGAAAATTTCATTCTAGAAAGATCCGATACTGTCCACACAAATGCAGGAAAAATTATGGTCACCTTCTGCTTTGACCAAAAGGCCCCCTTGTTACTCACTTCCTCCAGCAGAGGACAACGGTGAATACGTAGCGATACTCACAAACCTTGATCGCCCGTCGCAAAGCGATAAAATCGAAACGACCAGGGCAACTTACTTGTAAGGTCACTCTGCTCCACTACGGCGCACGCCGCCATACAATACACGCAGTCAAGTAGATCTTGCAGGCGTTCAAATCAAATATCCTCAGACACCCTTCGTACAGACGCTACCTGGCTCCCAGCTGTTATACCATTTCTGGTGAGTTAGGAAGTCTCTGACTGGCAAACGATTCACCTCCGACGAAGAAATCAAGCAGAGTGTTCTGAACTAGTTCACAATGCAGCCCCATGAATTTTATTAGACAGACATTCACCACCTTGTGTCGCACAGGGACAAGTGCCTCAACAGTACTTGGCAGTGCTTTTGAATAAAATTACAAGCTCCTGTTTGCAAGTCTCTGATCTGTTGCTCGCACAGTGTGACAAATGTCGTACCGGCTTTAACACAGGAAAAATGGGTTGGTTGGGAGCGGACATGTAAAGGCGTCCGAAAAATCGTTGCGTTGTTTAACATTTCAGACTGATACGGCAGTGTGTGCATCTGCTCACAGAAATGTACACAAACTCAAACTGGAACCTTAAGAAGTAGCGGTAGTGCAAGGACTGAGCAATTCAGACACTGTTGCTCAACAGATATACTGCAACTGTGTATTACAATCAGCGCATGATGCAGAGGTTGGAATATGGCAGTGATATTACGTCGGTTCCCTGGTCGTTTCCGAATATAAAATTGTTTAATAACGCTTGTGAAGGTAAAGAATAAATTACTGGATATTTGGTTGGAAAATATGCAGCAGAAAATAATCAGGTAATTTATTTATGCAATCCGCTTACGAATCGCGTTTATACACTACTGGCCATTAAAATTGCTACACCAAGAAGAAATGCAGATGATAAACGGATATTCATAGGACAAACATATTATACTAGAACTGACATGTGATTACGTTTTCACGCAATTTGGGTGCATAGATCCTGAGAAATCAGTACCCAGAACAACCACCTCTGGCCGTAATAACAGCCTTGATACACCTGGGCATTGAGTCAAACACAGCTCGGATGGCGTGTACAGGTACAGCTGCCCATGCAGCTTCAACACGATACCACAGTTCATCAAGAGTAGTGACTGGCGTATTGTGACGAGCCAGTTGCCCGACCACCATTGACCAGACGTTTTCAATTGGTGAGAGATCTGGAGAAAGTGCTGGCAAGGGCAGCAGTCGAACATTTTCTGTATCCAGAAAGGCCCATACAGGACCTGCAACATGCGGTCGTGCATTATCCTGCTGAAATGTAGGGTTTCACAGGGATCAAATGAAGGGTAGAGCCACGGGTCGTAACACATCTGAAACGTAACGTCCACAGTTCAAAGTGCTGTCAATGCGAGCAAGAGGTGACCGCCACGTGTAAACAATGGCACCCCACACCATCACGCCGGGTGATACGCCAGTATGGCGATGACGAATACACGCTTCCAATGTGCGTTCACTGCGATGTCGCAAAACACGGATGCGACCATCATGATGCTGTAAACAGAATCTGGATTCATCCGAAAAAATTACGTTTTGCCATTCGTGCACCCAGGTTCGTCGTTGAGTATGCCATCGCAGGCGCTCCTGTCAGTGATGCAGTATCAACGATAACCGCAGCCATGGCCTCCGAGCAGATAGTCCATGCTACTGCAAAGTCGTCGAACTGTTCTTGCAGATGGTTGTTGTCTTGCAAACGTCCCCATCTGTTGACTCAGGGATCGAGACGTGGCTGCACGATCTCGACTGCTAGTGATACGAGGCCGTTGGGATCCAGCACGGCGTTCCATATTACCCTCCTGAACCCACCGATTCCATATTCTGCTAACAGTCATTGGAACTCGATCAACGCGAGCAGCAGTGTCGCGATACGATAAACCACAATCGCGATAGGCTACAATCTGACCTTTATCAAAGTCGGATATGTGATGGTACTCATTTCTCCTCCTTACACGAGGCATCACAACAACGTTTCACCAGGCAACGCCGGTCAACTGCTGTTTGTGTATGAGAAATCGGTTGGAAACTTTCGTCATGACAGCTAGTTGTAGGTGTCGCCACTGGCGCCATCCTTGTGTGAATGCTCTGTAAAGCTAATCATTTGCATATCACAGCATCTTCTTCCTATTGGTTAAATTTCGCGTCTGTAGCACGTCATCTTCGTGGTGTAGCAATTTTAATGGCCAGTAGTGTAGTTTGATTTTTATGCTATTATGGAGATTGTGAAAGAGCTGAATTTCACGAGAGTGCGGGATTGCCATGTTGTCCATTGTTCCGAAAGGTGGGAGGATAAATGACCGAGAGGTATGTGTGGACGTTCGCGTGGGCGAGAATGTATGACGGGGGAGGGTGGGGCGTAACACTGCTTTCTCTAACCTCCCACAATGCTGGCGTGTGGATACAGTCTCGAGGTAAGCAAAAAACAAAAAAGAAAAAAAAACATGTAGTTTGAGTGGAGAGGTACCTCACGGAATCAGAGGAATAGACTGTCCCTTATATGCTGGTGAGTGGGGGGGGAGGTAGAAAATAATCCGTGAGTAGCGATACTGCTTATATTGTGACCAGACGAAAGTTCAATCATTTGGCCTCAACTGTGGGTTCTTTGAGTGCTCTCGGAGGTGTTTCATTTTCAACTGCATCAGATGAAATTTTAGGTCACTTTATTACACGAATGAATAAAAAGATTGTGTTTTTTATTTTAGTTTATTGGCTTTCGGGAGACGACCATACAGCCATCTCAATAGTGAAATGTCATTTATGACGATACGAACGTAAGGACAACACCCAGTCCCCACGCGGCCGGGAATTGAATCCGCCCTGCTTTAGTTAGCAATCTGCCGCAATGACCACGCAGGTACGGAGGCAGACCGATTTATTTGACGTGAGACAGTTGTTTTCCACAGGCAACAGCAGAATATTTATATCTCTCATTGATTATGAAAGCGTCATTTAAAAGATGAACTCATCCACAAACTGCTCTCTTGAAAGACAATGTTCATCAATAACACAACTCTACATATTCCACTGTGACTTCGACTAGCATTGCTCTACCAAATGATGTTAATTTCTGAAGCAGAAGCTCTAGTGTTCCCGCCACTATATTGATCTCTGCTGCGAGAGCGCTGTTGTGCTGGGGAAGGGGTGTTCAGGAGCGCCTCCCACACGTCGCTGCGAATTGCAGCGAGTCCTAGCAAACGTCATGGTATCGACATGCATTGCTGATTTTGGTGTGGCTCCACGATCTTTGGACAGTACTACAGTTTGTGTAAGAGTTACACGTGCTAAAATTCTCGCAATTATAGCGTTGAGTGGGTATAAACAATCGTCACAGCTGCTGCTAACAAAAGCATCTTTCTTACGGCTGCTATGAAAATTGACGTCACAGGCGAGCAAAAGTTTACAAACAGGGTAGTGGTCCCTTGTTTGAAAGAGAGCGTGAAGACGGTTGGCTGAGCGCAGGTCAGTAGGCTGAAGTAGTAGTTTACTTGATTTCGATATGCGAAATACGTACAGTAGTGTGGGAAGTGACTCCGATTAGTGGACATAGTTTTTATTGTTAATAGTAACAGCGGATACAGACGTAGAATTGGTTAGATCAGATAAATAAAGGTCATGCCTTTCCACTGCATAACTGCTCTCTACTGTATTTTTAAGCAGAGCTATGCTCTCTATCCTGCTGTAGATACTCTGAGTGTTGGAGATAATCGCAGATCGCATTATGGTTGCGTTAGACTGGATCAACGTGAAAGGAGTGGAGAATCCTCTGGTCAACGATTCCAGGCAGAATTTCAGTATCTCGGCGTTTAACATATGAAGACCCGCGTGGGAGACTATTTTGTACAGACGACATTGAATGCTTGTGAATAATGCTCCCTTGGCTGTTTTATCTCTCTCTGGTGTAGCCAGTATGTTGATAAAATGGTTATTCTGAATTAGTGGTTCCCATGAAGATTTCTAGAATTCTGATGTTACATACGTATCGCTTTATTATGAATATGACACGTTTACCCACTTAATTAGAGGACACTGGGTCTCAACAACATAGTCTATTTTCATCGGACAAGTTTGGTATTCGTTTGCTGGTCAACAAACCTTTTTCCTGTCCTGTCTTTCCGTTCAAAGTGAACGAATATCTCACCAGAACGAACGCAACGTCACCGCTTGTACAGTGAGAGCGAAGCAGATGAGTTTTCCAGGCTGCGGTGCCGCTGAACTCGCCGAACCAAGGAGATGGCTACCAGTCAGAGCGTGATGGTGAATACTTGTGACTTGGCTAGCCGCCATTACTGAGATTTATTTTTCGTAGAGACTTTGTATTTTGTACGTTTCATCTAACAAGTAGAAACCATTGCTAAATTAGGTTCAAATGGCTCTGAGCACTATGGGACTTAACAGCTGAGGTCATCAGTTCCCTAGAACTTAGAACTACTTAAACCTAACTAACCTAAGGACATCACACACATTCATGCCCGAGGCAGGATTCGAAACTGCGACCGTTGCGTTCGCGCGTTTCCAGACTGAAACGCCTAGAACCGCTTGGCCACATCGGGCGGCGCAAAATTAGGAGATATATGAATAAGTTACAGTGCTGATCCTGAAATGCTCTTTTTTCTGATGAACTGCGGATGTATTTACTACGGTATGTGAACTAGCAGAACAATCAACGGTGTACTGTTGTTCTGAAAGTCCTCATGTGTCATAGCAAGAGCCACTAGTGACATAACAGATGGAGCGAGGTTTGTAGTTTGTGCAACAGATTTTTAAGACTAAACTTTTTCCGTCAAACCATAACTTCTGATAGATATTTGGACAGTAGGACGCAATCTTTATTCTTGAATGGGTTAACAACGAAAGAAATGATTTACGGTTATATCCTCCAAGACAACACATGTGCACGCATCGCCAACTTATCTGTAATAGAATTACAAGTTATGATTTTTTTTAGTGATAGTACTTTTCTCGGACTTCTTTCACATGGCCGGTCCTAAATTGTCCAATTTATCGCCGATTAAGACCGATAAATGACAGTCGACCAGCGGACTGCAGCTTCATGCAATGATCGCAGCCTGCCCATGCAGATCCTGGTGCCTGTGTATCGTCAGAGATAATATCTCGTTAGTGAAACGCACTGAGTGATTGTGTAGATTTGCAGGGCCAGTGTTCACATATCCCGTACCATCGTTTATTTGCGGGATTATACCGGCGCACAGTGCATATTTTGCATGTCCAACATTACATCTCCAACGCTGAAAAATTTACTAATTAGAACGCTGTAACTCTTGACAATTTCTGCATCGGTAGTAAACGAAACGCTAGGTAGAAAAAATATTATGTACTCCATTACCTGAGCCACAAAACTGATATCAACTAATTAACCATTACTGTTCGAATTAATACCATCTCTCTTCCATAGTAATACTGCCAAAGATTTCATAATGGTATATCACTAGTGTGTGTGTGTGTGTGTGTGTGTGTGTGTGTGTGTGTGAGACACATTACAAACTGGTTCATGAAAGTTGGTGGGCTAAAAAGTTTTCAACTCATACTACGTGATGTATAAATTAACCTCTCTCTCAAAAAAGAGTCCGCCTGCTTAGCTGGGTGGTAACGTGCTCGCCTCCCGTGCGAGCGGGTCCGGGTTCCATTCCCAGTTAGGTTGGAGATTTTCTCCGCTCAGGGACTGGGTGTTGTGTTGTCCTCATCATCATTTCATCCTCATCACCGGCGAACCAGCCGCCCAATGTGGCGTCGAATGAAATAAGACTTGCAGTTAACGGCCGAACATCCTCGAATAGGTGCCTCCCGGCCTACGGTGCCATACGCTCATTTCCATTTTGTTCTCAAAAAAGAGAGATAAAATTGTACCGTATACTACTATTAACGTATAACGTGGTTCAAGTAATTTGTTTTTCATTTTTATAGTAATTGCTTTTCATTTTTCTTACACCTTGTGTCATGTAAGCCCGCCATTTTTCTTACTCTGTGTAATTTTGGTATAATAATAAATTTAATCAAGCAGAGATATGATTTATTTCTAAGAAAAGGTAACAATATCCATTACTAATAATATATAAAGCCATTGTCCATGTATAACGTGAGGAAGCGATTGGTTTGATGACAAGTCGATTGCGCGTAATTAGCGGCCCTTATACGCACATTTGCATTCTTTGTAAGTCGGGCACTGCAATCCAAATTTCTTGTCACGAAATCCGATTACTGCTTTTGTGTAATGGAAAAATTCTGTTGCATTATGCTTCGTATTATCATGGTCTGCCGTCACAAAGCTTTTCCGCACGCCATTAACGGATATGCACCTGACTTTAAGAAAAAATCATTATACCAGGTAACAGAGGCGTTTTTGACGGATAAGGGGTTTGAAATTAGTGAACACTGATACACTTTGTGATCAAAAGTACCCGGACACCTGGCTGAAAATGACGCACAAGTTCGTGGCGCCCTCCATCGGTAATGCTGGAATTCAGTACGGTGTTAGTCCACCCTTAGCCTTGATGACAGCTTCCATTCTCGTAGGTATACGTTCAATCAGGTGCTGCAAGGTTTCTTAGGGAATGGCAATACATTCTTCACGGAGTGCTGCACTGAGGAGACGTATCGATGTCGGTCGGTGAGACCTGGCATGAAGTCGGCGTTCCAAAACATCCAAAAGATGTTCTATAGGATTCAGGTCAGGACTCTGTGCAGGCTAGTCCATTACAGGGATGTTATTATCGTGTAACCACTCCGCCACAGGCCGTGAATTAGGAACAGGTGATCTATCGTGTTGAAGGATGAATCGCCATCCCCGAATTGCTCTTCAACAGTGGGAAGCAAGGAGGGGCTTAAAGCATGACTGTGGGCCTGAGCTGTGATAGTGCCACGCGAAACAACAAGGGGTGCAAGTCCCGTCCATGAAAAACACGACCACACCATAACACCACCGCCTCCGAATTTTATTGTTGGCACTACACATGCTGGCAGATGACTTTCACGGGGCATTCGCCATTCTCACACTCTGGCATCGGATCGCCATATTGTGTACCGTGATTCGTCACTCCACACAACGTTTCTCCACTGTTAAATCGTCCAATGTTTACGCTCCTTACACCAAGCGAGGCGTCGTTTGGCATTTATCGGCGTGATGTGTGGCTTATGAGCAGCCGTTCGACCATGAAATCCAAGTTTTCTCACCTCCCGCCTAACTGTCATAGTACTTGCAGTGACTCCTGATGCAGTCTGGAATTCCTTTGTGGTGGTCTGGATAGATGTCTGCCTATTACACATTACGACCCTCTTCAACTGCCGGCGGTCTCTGTCAGTCAACAGACGAGGTCCGCCTGTACGATTTTGTGCTGTACGTGATCCTATACATATTTCCACTTCACTATCACATTTGAAACAGTGGACCTAGGGATGTTTAAGAGTGTAGAAATCTCGCGTACAGACGTATGACACGAGTGACACCCCTGTCAGCTGACCACGTTCGAAGTCCGCGAGTTGCGCTGAGAGACCTATTCTGCTCTCTCACGATGTCTAATGACTACTGACGTCACTGATATGGAGTACCTGGCAGTAGGTGGCAGTAAAATACATCTAATATGAAAAACGTGTCCGGATACTTTTTATCACATAGTGTATTTTAAAGATATATGTTTCTGTATTGTACTTCTTCTGCGGTCACTGGGAGGTCCTCCGACACTGAACAATCACATAGCTTTCAGAGGACTGAATTTCAATCATTTCTTTTCACAGTAATTATTCTTTTCGAGGGCTACATTACAGTGCAAAATAACAGACTGTTCAACAAGTATTTTTTTCGAGGTTGTAGTTGTGTTGATGTAGAAAAGCACAGATTATATTCGACCTTTTTCGCTTATTTTCATCTGGCTTCCTTAAATCAGTCCCTGGAAACACTGGAAAATTCCCTAATTAACGCAGTGGCAATTCCATCCCACATTCTTGTTCACCCCTACTGACGGGATGTCAAACCCTAGGGAAAAGCCAGCGCTTGCATTAGGTCAAGCATTTTTCTGCAGCCCCACTTGACATGTGAGGTCTCCCATAGCTATTTCCTAGAAGTCTCAGAGGCGAGAACTTCCCGCGCTTGAGCTTCCACAGCACGTCTGCCGATGTGGGAGCGAATTGCAGTCATCTTTCCGACGGACGGCGGCCTCGGACACTCATTCTGCCGGACAGAGGTGTGGGAGAAAGTGCATCTGTGACTTGAGTGGCAAACCGAGTCCTGGTCGCTATCCCGCTAAAGTGGAATTCTCACCGTGAAGTTGTTGATAATAATGCCATAAAATGTGATACCATAAAATACGTCGTAGACAAAGGTGTCGTATCAGTTTATTACCATAGTTCGTTTGTTAACTAGTTGACAATCCCGGAGTTTTGCCAATTTTTTATTAGAGACGAAAAAATTAACTGTTTTTGTAGTAAAACATCAAAAGAATTTCATTTCAATGTATTTGCGAAAACACTTTTGAAATTATGAAATAATCGCACAAATAAGTATCCACAATGTATAAATGTGAAAGTACACTATCCAAATTACGAAATACAGTTTGCAAAATAGAAATTGTCTGTAATGTTTTTTTTAGCCCAGAACTTGATTATAAACGATATTTCTAGTTACATGTCCAGGAGCTACGATTAATAGACTTAGTAGCAAAGAAATTTAAACGTCACGCACAATGCGGCACATTTTCACGCATCACAGTGTTCATGACGCCATATCTATTGAACTATCCCGGTAAGTGGTTCTTACCTCCACAGTGATTGTTGCGTGATAGTAAGAGATATGTACCAAGTTTGGTTGAAACTGCGGTTTAGGGGGAGATATGAAACGTACATAATACACAGATACAGAAATACATAAATATACAGGGTGAGTCACCTAACATTACCGCTGGATATGTTTCGTAAACCACATCAAATACTGACGAATCGATTCCACAGACCGAACGTGAGGAGAGGGGCTAGTGTAATTGTTTAATACAAACCATACAAAAATGCACGGAAGTATGCTTTTTAACACAAACCTACGTTTTTTTAATGGAACCACGTTAGGTTTGTTAGCACATCTGAACATATAAACAAATACGTAATCAGTGCCGTTTGTTGCATTGTAAAATGTTAATTACATCCAGAGATATTGTAACCTAAAGTTGACGCTTGAGTACCACTCTTCCGCTGTTCGATCGTGTGTATCTGAGAGCACCGAATTACGTAGGGATCCAAAGGGAACGGTGATGAACCTTAGGTACAGAAGAGACTGGAACAGCAGATTACGTCCACATGCTAACACCTTTTTATTGGTCTTTTTCACTGACGCACATGTACATTAGCATGAGAGGTGAGTTACACGTACACACGTGGTTTCCGTTTTCAGTTACGGAGTGGAATAGAGTGTCCCGACATGTCAGGTCAATAGATGTTCAATGTGGTGGCCATCATTTGCTGCACACAATTGCAATCTCTGGCGTAATGAATGTCGTACACGCCGCAGTACATCTGGTGTAATGTCGCCGCAGGCTGCCACAATACGTTGTTTCATATCCTCTGGGGTTGTAGGCACATCACGGTACACATTCTCCTTTAACGTACGCCACAGAAAGAATTCCAGAGGTGTAAGATCAGGAGAACGGGCTGGCCAATTTATGCGTCCTCCACGTCCTACGAAACGCCCGTCGAACATCTTGTCAAGGGTCAACCTAGTGTTAATTGCGGAATGTGCAGGTGCACCATCATGCTGATACCACATACGTCGCCGCGTTTCCAGTGGGACATTTTCGAGCAACGTTGGCAGATCATTCTGTAGAAACGCGATGTATGTTGCAGCTGTTTGGGCCCCTGCAAAGAAGTGAGGACCAATGAGGTGGTCGCCAATGATTCCGCACCATACATTTACAGTCTACGGACGCTGTCGCTCTACCTGTCTGAGCCAGCGAGGATTGTCCACGGACCAGTAATGCATGTTCCGTAGATTCACTGCCCCGTGGTTTGTGAAACCCGCTTCATCGGTAAACAGGTAGAACTGCAACGCATTCTCTGTTAACGCCCATTGACAGAATTGCATTCGATGATTAAAGTCATCACCATGTAATTGCTGATGTAGCGACACATGAAACGGGTGAAAGCGGTGACGATGCAGTATGCGCATGACACTACTTTGACTCAGTCCACCGGCTCTCGCAATGTCCCGTGTACTCATGTGTGGGTTCATAGCAACAGCAGCTAACACACCAACTGCACCCGCTTCTCCTGTGGCGGGCCTGTTACGGACCCGTTTGCGTGCTACGACCATACCTGTTGCATACAGTTGGCGGTAGATGTTTTGCAATGTGCGGCACGTTGGATGCTCTCTGTCCCGGTACCGTTCTGCATACACCCTGCAGGCTTCAGCTGCATTTCGTCGACACTCGCCATGGATGAGTATCATCTCCGCCTTCTCAGAGTTCGAATACACCATGGTCACAGTTCCTACAACACTACACTATCACAGACGTCTGGTAACACGGCGTACTACAGTTGGTCTGCGTGCGGAGACGAATGCAGAATAACAATAGCAGCAAGCGCTACATGCGGACACTGCGACAGCTAGACCAAACCACAACAGTGCACTACAACCACACTCGTAAACATGGTCGTCATCGTAAAAAAGTCCCTGCAGATGCTGCTCGCCGACCGTGGCCCATGTTTGTTACAACACGCATCTGAACGTCGGAGGTTTCAAGCGTCAACTTTAGGTTACAATATCTCTGGATGTAATTAACATTTTACAATGCAACAAACGGCACTGATTACGTATTTGTTTATATGTTCAGATGTGCTAACAAAACTAACGTGGTTCCATTTAAAAAAACGTAAGTTTGTGTTAAAAAACATACTTCCGTGCATTTTTGTCTGGTTTGCATTAATCAATTACACTAGCCCCTCTCCTCACGTTCGGTCTGTGGAATCGGTTCGTTAGTATTTGATGTGGTTTAAGAAAACGTAAGTTTGTGTTAAAAAACATACTTCCGTGCATTTTTGTATGGTTTGTATTAAACAATTACACTAGCCCCTCTCCTCACGTTCGGTCTGTGGAATCGGTTCGTCAGTATTTGATGTGGTTTACGAAATATATCCAGCGGTAACGTTAGGTGACTCACCCTGTATTTTTACAATATGTATGGATTTACTACGCTTTTTTCCAGAACGTAAATGCCTTGGATGTCTCCAAGAACTGATTCTGTAACATATCGTAAGTTATCAGTTGTAGTCACTGCAAATTTGCAGTGTACATGAGTATTTAAATAATTCGTCAACTAAAGACGAATTCACTGGGTTGAATAGATTACATCGACTTCTTCTCACTACCATTAACATATTCCCCAAAAAGACAATGAAAATCACGAAACGTAGAAGAAGGAGCAGAAAGTACAGTTTGTGATAATCTTTTGAACAACAGCTGGGTGGAAACCAGAGATATTGAAAAAAATTAATAACCGGGAAGTTTGAAGGTAAATTTATTGTTGGTTAGATAACTATCAGATCGCCAAAAAGATATGAAATTATGTAGCTCTAAAGTGAATTTTACAGCAGCTCACCGAACAAAATATTAATAACCAATTAAAAGAGTGCAGTGTTCACTGTGAAGCTAATGTTGTAGATCTGGTGCCCGAGAGTCATGTGACCCTTTACCGATGGCGTAAGTCATGGTAACAAAGTGCTCTGTATCTGCCAATTGGTTGTATGCAACCAATGCTATTAGGTGCGTCGACGTGGACCTGACTGAACGGCAGAAAAAAGTGCCGTGTTTCGACGATCCCACGGCCACATTAGGAATGAAGGTGTTGAATTTTTTGTGGTCTCAATGCGGACTGTCCACCGTGTCTACAGGGAAAGATGAACTACTTGCACCCATGTAACACGGTGTAATAACGGTGATCGTAAAAGGATCGTCAGCAACAAGGACTGGAGACGAGTATGGTGCCTTGTCAACGACAACCGGTTTCAGAACCGACAAAACTGCCATTGACTGTGAATGAAGGTCCATCTCCCCCCGTGTGCCACAAAGTGTGATCTCAAGATTATGGCAACGATTCCAGCAGACAGAAAATGAGTCCAGGCGCTACACTACGGGACGCCCACAGTGTACGAAACCACAAGAAGACCGATATCTCACCATCAGTGCCCGCAGACAGCCACGGAGCGCTTCAGGTAGCCTTGCTCGGGACCTTACAGCAGCCACTGGAACAGTTGCCTCTAGACACACAGTCTACAGATGACCGAACAGACATAGTTTACTTGCCCGGAGGCCTGCAAGGTGCATTCCACTGACCCCTGGTCACAGGAGAGCCGGTAAAGCCTGGTGCCAAGAACTCAGTACATGGTCATTGGAACAGTGGTCACAGGTATGTTCACGGAAGAGTCCAGGTATAGTCTGAACAATGATTCTCGCTGGGTTTTCACCTGACGTGAACCAGGAACCAGATATCAGCTCCCTAATGTCCTTGAAAGGGACCTGTATGGAGGTCGCGGTTTGATGATGTGGGGTGGAATTATGATTGGTGAATGTACACCCCTGCATGTCTTTGACAGAGGAACTGTAAGAGGTCAGGTGTATCGGGACCTCATTTTGCAACAGTATATCCGCCTTTTCACGGGGTGCAGTAGGTCCCACCTTCCTCCTGATGGATGATAACGCACGGCCTCACCGAACTTCCATCGTGGAGGAGTACCTTGAAACAGAAGATATCAGGTGAACGGAGTAGCCAACCTGTTCTCCAGATCTAAACCCCATCGAGCACGTGTGGGATGCTCTCGGTCGACGTATCGCTGCACGTCTTCAAACCATTAGGACACTTCACGAGCTCCGACAGACACTGGTGCAAGGATGGGAGGTTATACCCCAGCAGCTGCTCGACCACCTGATCCAGAGTATGCCAACTCGTTGTGCGGCCTGTGTATGTGTGCTTGGTGATCATATCCCATAATGATGTCGGGGTACATGCGCAGGAAACAGTGACGCTTTGTAGCACACGCGTTTCGGGACGGTTTTATCAACTTATCACCAATACCGTGGACTTAAAGATCTGTTTCATGTGTGTTCCTTATGTGCCTATGCTATTAGCGCTAGTTTTGTCTATTGCCATGTTGTGTGTCACCACACTCTGCAATTATCCTTAATTTATGAGCAATAGTGTAGTTTCCGAATGAACATAGCGAAGAGAATGATGAAATGGACATTTTGATCCATCTCCCTCACTAATGGCCATCTCTCACAGCGGCACGTAAAGGTGCTTTACTTGAAAATGCGACAAACAGCACAGTAATAGGACAGTGGCTGACTGGAGGCCTCTAGCGTGGTCCACAGAGTCGTGATCCTGTTTGTTTTCAAATGATGCAGTGCGTCGAGTAAACCGAAGACCTAATGAGGTGTGTTCACGCCCAATATTTGGAGGGTGTAATTGAGAACGAAGGTTGTTCTGAGGTGATTTATCTCTACAGTTTCGGTGTCCAGTTATTGCCCTTTCTGTTAAAAACTCCACGATGAGTGTCCTGTGGACACTCGCTTCTTGCAAAATTACAGCCGTTTTCACTGAGTTGCAAGCATATGTTTTTGGTTTTACGAACACTAAAGCACCCTATCGCACTTCGACTGGCCCTCTAAAACGGGCAATGTCTGAGACTATTTGGAACAGAGAATGAAAGGCCGTAATAAACATCACCGTAATCTGGTGACTCTATGAGAGCTAGTCATTAATGAGTGATTTCAGGTGGATATGTGGTACCTGAAGAAACTTGTGGATTCTTTTTCCTAGCGAGCTGGTGCCATTCAGGGCTCAAGACGGTGCTGCATGGTATTAATGTATCCTATGAGTTATTACTTCTTTGGCCGGTGTGCTTCCAAAATAACTATATAATTGCTTCACACAAGAAGGATTAGCACAAAATTAATCTACATATACATCTACATCTACATGTTTACTATGCGATCCACACTTAAGTGCTTGGCAGAGGGTTAATCGAAGCTTTTTCATACTAGTTCTCTACCATTCCACTTACGAATGGCGCGTGGGAAGAAGGAACATCTAAATCTTTCCGTTCGAGCTCTGATTTCTCTTATTTTATTATGATGATCATGTCAACAAAATATTTTCTCATTCAGAAGAGAAAGTTGATGATTGAAATTTCGTAAATAGATCTCGCCGCAAAGAAAACCGCCTTTGTTTCAGTGACTGCCACCGCAACTCGTGTATCATATCAGTGACACTCCCACCCTTCTTTGCACTTCTTCGATGTCCTCCGTCAATCATACCTTGTAAGGATTCCAAACCGCGCAACAATATTCCAGCAAAGGACGGAAAAGTGTAACATAGGCTGTCTCTTTAGTGGGTTTGTCGCATCTTCTAAGTGTTCTGCCAACAAAGCGCTGTTTTTGTTTCGCCTTCCCCACAATATTATTTATGTGGACTTTCCAATTTAAGTTGCTCATAATTGTAATTCCTAGGTATTTAGTCGAATTGACAGCCCGTAGATTCGTGCGATTTATCGTATACCCAAAATTTTCTTTGTTTAGTGCCAATTGCCACTTTTCGCACCATACAGAAATTCTCTCTACATCATTTTGGATTGGAATTTATCGTCTGATGATTTTACTAGACGGTAAATTACAGCGTCATCTGCAAACAATCTAAGGGGGCTGCTCAAATTATCACCTAAATCTTTTCTATAAATCAGGAACAGCAGAGGGCCTATGACACTACCTTGCGGAACAACAGATATTACTTCTGTTGTACTCGATGATTTACCGTCTATCACTACGAACTGTGACCTCTCTGAGAGGAAATCACGAATCCAGTCACACAACTGGGATGATACTCCATATTCCCGCAATTTGATTAATAGTCGCTTGTTAGGAACGGTATCAAAAACCTTCTGGAAATCTAAGAATATGGAATCGATCTGAGATCCCTTGTCGACAGCACACGTTACTTCATGAGAATAAAGTTGCACAAGAACAATATTTTCTCGGCTTTTGGCAAGATCAATGTGTAGTATTTGTGGCCCTTAAAAGGGCCGATTTGAGAACTGCTTTCAATGATTATATAAAGTACAATCACCAACAATACGACAATCTTCCAAAGAAGCAGGACCACTAGCCTTCACCCATAAGTGAATACTACAATCCGAATTTATCTTACAACGTCTACGACAAGACAAAGACGAACTCCCGTGCGGTAAAAGGTAGGAACCCTCACTACCAATAATAATCTCAGAAACAGGTATAGTATGGTAAGCTAGGATTTCCCTAGTTTCAAAGGATTCCAAACCTGCTCTTCCTGCATTGTTACAAGCAACGAAAGCTACAGTTATCCATCCGTTACCCAAACTGGAAGAAGAAGAACTTTCATTAAAGAAAAATTTAACTTCGCACCACAAAATAAAGTAGGTCCATGAATAAGAACAAATTGAGTAGTTTTACCTACTCCTCTTACTTCATTCTTTTTACCCTTCGCAGAAGATGTCGAAGCACCAAGAGTGCCGTCCACTTTGACAAGTGATTTGTAAACCAGCATTCGCCGGCGACGACGAAAACAGCGTATCAATAAATCATTTTCTTCAAGGTGATTCATAATGTTCGAGTACAGTATATGCTCCAAAATCCTACTGCATATTGAGGTCTGTGATATGGTCCAGTAATTCATTGGGTTACTCCTATTTCCTTTCTTGAATATTGGTGTGACCTATGTTATTTTCCAGTCTTTAGGAACAGACCTTTAGTCAAGTGAGCGGTTGTATATGATCGCTAAGAAAGGCGCTATTGTATCTGTACACTCTAAGGGAACCTGATTGGTAGACAATCTGGACCGGAAAACTTGCCTTTCTTAGGAGATTTGAGTTGTTTAGCAACACCTACGATATCTACTTTTATGTTACTCATGCTAACAGCTGTTATTGTTTCGGATTCTGGAATATTTACTTCGTCTTCTTTTGTGAAGGAATTACGGAAATTGTATTTAGTAACTCCGCTTTAGTGGCACTATCATCGGTAACATTACCATCGCTATCGCGCACTGACGGTATTGACTGTTTTTTTGCCACTGGTGTACTTTACATACGACCAGAATCTCTTTGGGTTTTCCGCCGTATTTTGAGACAATGTTTCATTGTGGAAACTATTAAAAGCATCTCGTATTGGCATCCGCACTAAATTTCGAGCTTCCGTGAAACTTAGCCATAGCATTGTAGTACTACGTGTAGCATGATATTTTTTTACATCAATATTTACACTCAGTAATTTACTGTAATGTACACCGTCCAGTCACATCAATGTGACCGCCTGTCAAAAGCCTGAGCTGCCACCTTTTGCAGCGCTGACCGCCACTAGACGTGCAGGAAGAGACTCAGTGAGGTTCTGGAAGGTACCGACAGTTATGTGTAGCCATGCCTGCTCCCGTGACGTGGCCAGCTGCGGTAGGTTTCTCCGTTGACGATCCATGGCGCGTACGATCAGATCGAGGTGACCCCGCAGATTCTCAACTGAATTTAAATCCGGGGAGTTTGGTGGCCAGAGGGGTACTGAAAACCCATCCTGGTGCTCTTCTAACAACGCACGTGCACTGCGAGCGGTGTGACACGTTGCATTCTCCTGCTCGTAGATGCCATCGTGGCGAGGAAAAACAAACTGCATGTAGTCGTGGACGTGGTCCACAAGGACACATGCGTACTTGGGGTAATCCTGAAAGGCAGATCACCCAGAGAATGACACGAAAACATTCCCAGACCACAACGATCCCTCTCTTTTTGCAGAATGTCTACTTTTAGACATTTCACACCACTCACAACAACGAGCATTCGAGCACAAAACGTGATTCATCTGAAACTGCCAATCAGAGGACGTCCAGTTGCAGTATGGGAATGCAAATTTTAGCTTTAGTCGCCAATTAACAGCCGTCAGCATGGGTGCACGAACCAGACTCAGGCGCCTGCTGCAGAGACCCATACGCAGCAACGAACGCTGAGCGGCCGTTGGTGAAACACTGTTGGTAGCCTCTTGTTTCAACTGGACGGTCAGTTGTTCAACAACTGCACGTCTATTCGCCGATAAACATATCAAGAGCTGTCGTTCATCCCTGTCATCCAAGGCCCATGGTCCACTACAGTTGCCTCGGCACCGGTTTTGTACAGTGTCATTTTGTCATGCACGGTATACTTTAACCTCGACGCCAGGCAAATATTTTACAGACTCAGCTGTTTGGGAAATGCTTCCGTCATTGGCCAGAAAGCCAATGATCATGCCCTTCTAGACTTCAAATAAACCGCTCCGTTTTCGCACTACGACTATGACTGCACTGTTTTCTGCGTTCCCCCGACACGCTTTATATACGCTCCACTGCCAGTGCAGCCACTTGCTGACTGTCAATGGCTATCGCTCGTTGACGTCGAACATAGGAGGTGGTCACATTAATATGACGACCGTGTACGTGGCAGAATTAGTAGTGCTGTCACTGGTTCGCTACTCATAATCAAGTGCACATCCGTGCTGCGAGAAGTCTGTTCGGTACGGTAAACAGCCTCTGTGAGAGTCAATAATATTTCATGTACTTTGTATATCTCAGGTACAGTCTTCTGGAGACTTTGCTTAACACAGACACCTGTGAAAGTTTCCAGTTGTTTGATTGAAGCTTTCAGATCTACACGAATTTCAGATAACATATTCCGATTCTGAAAGAAAGATCTGCCTCAGTGAATCTAAAGGTGTAATATATACGAAAATCGAACTTACACCGTTAGGTAAACTCGAAAATCTGCCAAAACAGCAAAAGAATATGAATATTTACAACGTGGAGTGCAGTAATATATACCAGATTTGAACTAATTATCTTTTAGTTAGCTACTGATACGATAAAAAATTACGTTGTACAGGGCGTCCCGATTCTGAAGCCATTTGCTGAAAATGTATAACAATTTTGTTTTACGACTCGACAAAGGGTACTAGAAGATTATAAAAATGTATAGTGTTGACCCCAGACTGCACCCAAAAAATAATGGTACTATGGCGAAACAAATATTTTGAACTAATGTACAAGAGTATAAGTCAGAGGCATCGATTTAGTAAGAAATTACAAATTTTTAAACGTAATTCTGTGAACTCTCTCTCACACTAAGGAAGCCCGAAGTCAGTAAAATTTCAAGCGAACGAGTGAAATGTAAAAAAAAGTCTTAACCGCTTTTCGCACTCAGGAATTTTAGTGAAATCTTCTATGGTACACCAGAGTGGCAGTGACGAATACTTTAGCTTCGGTTCATTTCATTCAAAACGATAGAGAAAAGTTCAGCACTCCACGTACATACTTCTACTTCAGGTAGCTGACTGAATATGTACATGAATGTTGATAGCAAAGTTTACTTAAAAAATCTAGAGCACGTGAAGAGAGAAGTCTATTATGCAAGTGACAACTGGCTTACATTATGCAGTGAAAATGAATCTGAAACTCTAAACAAAAATATCTCTAGCAGTCTCAACAAAAAAAAGCCAAATTTATTGACCACATTTGTAGCATGCATTTCGGGAGATTACGTTGGTTAGGTGATAAAGAATGTAGCACTGTGAATGTGTACCATTTGTGAAGCAAGTGTTAGCACTGTAATTCGTATGCTAGAGTAATAATGATAGTTCTCAGGCGATACACCATATCAGTGTGTGTGGACGTATTAATAGAACGTATGTCAATAACTGAAATGTAATTAATTAACGAGAGTACTCCAGCGACTGTATTATGCTGGGAGCTGCTAAGTCAAGGACCTATATTGAGCGGTTGTGCAAGGTTCTGTGCGAGCGCTTCTGCGGATTCACTGGTTACACGAAATATTAAAACGAAGTAATTTACGTTGTCCTTTTTTTTCTTTTTAAAGATATGTTCTCCATGATTTATTTTGTTGTCTGATATACTTCACGATTTCTGGCTGAAGGTATTATATGATGCATCTAGGAAATAAATATGTTGCCTTTGTTTTTCTCATAAACCATTTATAAAGAACTTAATCTTTGCCTAAATTGCTTGTAAGTAAGAGTAACTGATCGTAACTAGTATGTCCTCAGCACAGGATAATATTTCAACATAAAAGGTTTCTGCTCTGAAATTATATCTGTAGCGCGTTTTTTAATAAATCCAGTAAATTTTCTGCTTTAGAATTCCCTTGTCATTATTTATAAAATCTTACATATCAGCTACTTACTGTACCAGATAGAGCGCACCAATTTAGTCACCACACTTCGTCGGTTCGACAAACGCAGAGAAATATACATAGCCTACTACAATCTGACACTCCTTCGAATACTTTCAAGACTTCCTTGTGTCAATTTCTTGTAAATGAACACAATTTTACTTCCCTTGCCATGCAGCTGAATTGAGAATAAAACCCGAATGGAAAGCAAATAAGTGGAAACGACTTCAGGATCCACACGAATCATGGAGGAACGGCAACACTGGAGATGGATCATTACGTAAGTACGATTCAATTTTTTTTTTCAGACTAGTCATTTGTAGCGAAATATTGGTCCATAGGCATACAAGAGAGACTGAGGAGGGATGTGTTTAATCAGTAACAAGGAAATTTAAGGAAATATTTCAAAAAATATTTGAGTAAGATGAAGTACTGAGACAACCCAGCATCTCAATGAGACGTTGTTCGTACATTAAAAGCTAAATTATTTACTCCAGTAAGAGAGAATCTAGTCAATGTGTCCCATCTTATTATTGAAAAATTCTTTTCTTGCTAACTTGTATAGATTTGAAAAATGAGGATGACAACGCATTTTCAAAGAATGGGAAGCTTCCTAAGAATAATAAAACCAATGAAAATGAGGAATTAGGTCACGTAAATGCCCCCCCCTTCCCCCCCCCCCCCCCCCCCCCCCCAATGAACCATGGACATTGCCATTGGTGGGGAGGCTTGCATGCCTCACGATACAGATAGCCGTACCGTAGGTGTAACCACAATGGAGGGGAATCATCTGTTGAGAGGCCAGAGAAACATGTGGTTCCTGAAGAGGGGCAGAGGCCTCTTCAGTACTTGCAGGGTCAACAGTCTGGATGATTGACTGATATGGCCTTGTAACACTAACCAAAACGGCCTTGCTGTGCTGGTACTGCGAACGGCTGAAGGCATGGGGAAACAACAGCCGTAATTTTTCCCGAGGGCATGCAGCTTTACTGTATGGTTAAATGATGATGGCGTCCTCTTGGATAAAATATTCCGGAGGTAAAATAATCCCCCATTCGGATCTCCGGGCGGGGACTACTCGGGAGGACGTCGTTATCAGGAGAAAGAAAACTGGCATTCTACGGATCGGAGCGTGGAATTTCAGATCCCTTAATCGGGCAGGTAGCTTAGAAAATTTAAAAACGGAAATGGATAGGGTAAAGTTAGATATATTAGGAATTAGTGAAGTTCGGTGGCAGGAGGAACAAGACTTTTGGTCAAGTGAATACAGGGTTATAAATACAAAATCAAATAGGAGTAACGCAGGAGTAGGTGTAATAATGAATAAGAAAATAGGAATGTGGGTAAGCTACTACAAACAACATAGTGAACGCGTTATTGTGGCCAAAATAGATACGAAGCCCACGCCTACCACAGAAGTATAAGTTTAGATGCCAACTAGCTCCGCAGATGACGAAGAGATTGATGAAATGTATGATGAGATAATGAGACAAAAGAAATTATTCATAGAGTGAAGGGAGACGAAAATTTAATAGTCATCGGTGACTGGAATTCGATAGTAGGAAAAGGAAGAGAAGTTAACGTAGTAAGTGAATGTGGAATGGGGTAAGGAATGAAAGAGGAAGCCGCCCGGTACAATTTTGCACAGAGCATAACTTAATCATAGCTAACACTTGGTTCAAGAACCATGAAAGAAGGTCGTATACAAGGAAGAGGCCTGGAGATACTGCAAGGTTTCAGATAGATTGTATAATGGTAAGACAGAGATTTAAGAAGCAGGTTTCACTAGGGGTACGATAGATACTGCCTACAGGAATTTTAAAGAGACCTTTGGAGAAAAGAGAACCATTTGTATGAATATCAAGAGCTCAGTTGGAAACCCTGTTCTAAGCAAGGAAGGGAAAGCAGAAAGGTGGAAGGAGTATATAGAAGGTCTAAACAAGGGCGATGTACTGAAGGACAATATTACGGAAATGGAAGAGGATATAGATGAAGGTGAAATGGAAGATATGATACTGCGTGAAGGGTTTGACTGAGCACTGAAAGACCTAAGTCGAAACAAAGCCCCGGGAGTAGACAACATTCCATTAGAACTTCTGATAGCCTTGAGAGAGCCAGCCCTGACAAAACTCTACCATCTGGTGAGCAAGATGTATGAGACAGGTGAAATAACCTCAGACTTCAAGAAGAATATAATAATTCCAATCCCAAAGAAAGCAGGGGTTGACAGATGTGAAAATTACCGCAGTTTAATAAGTCGCGGCTGCAAAATACTAACACGAATTGTTTACAGTCAAATGGAAAAACTGGTAGAAGCTGACCTCGGGGAAGATCAGTTTGGATTCCGTAGAAATGTTGGAACACGTGAGGCAATACTGACACTACGACTTACCTTAGAAGACAGATTAAGGAAAGGTAAACCTACGTTTCTAGCATCTGTAGACTTAGACAAAGCTTTTGACAATATTGACTGGAATACTCTCTTTCAAATTCTTAAGTTGGCAGGGGTAAAATACAGGGAGCGAAAGGCTATTTACAATTTGTACAGTAACCAGAAGGCAGTTATGTTAGTCGAGGGGCATGAAAGGGAAGCAGAGGTTGAGAAGGGAGTGAGACAGAGTTGTAGCCTACTTCCGATGTTATTCAATCTGTATATTGAGCAATCAATAAAGGAAACAAAAGAAAAGTTCGGGGTAGGTATTAAAATCCATGGTGAAGAAATAAAAACTTTGGGGTTCGCCGATGACATTTTAATTCTGTCAGAGATAGCAAAGGACCTGGAAGATCAGTTGAACGTAATGGACAGTGTATTGAAAAGAGGATATAAGATGAACATCAACAAAAGCAAAACCAGGATAATGGAATGTATTCAAATTGAATCAGGTGATGCTGAGGGAATTAGATTACGAAATGAGACACTTAAAGTAGTAAATGCGTTTTGCTGTTTGGGGACCTACAACTGATGATGGTTGAAATAGAGAGGATATAAAATGTAGACTGGCAATGGAAAGGAAAGCGTTTCTGAAGAAGAGAAATTTGTTAACATCGAGTACAGGTTTAAGTGTCAGGAAGTCGTTTCTGAAAGTATTTGTATGGAGTGTAGCCAGATATGGAAGTGAAACGTGGACGATAAGTAGTTTAGACAAGAAGAGAATAGAAGCTTTCGAAATGTGGTGCTACAGAAGAATGCTGAAGATTAGATGGGTAGACCACGTAACTAATGAGGAGGAATTGAATAGAGTTGGGGAAAAGAAGAATTTGTGGCACAACTTGACCAGAAAAAGGGATCGGTTGGTAGGACATGTTCTGAGGCATCAAGGAATCACCAATTTAGTATTGGAGAGCAGCGTGGAAGGTAAAAATCTTAGAGGGAGACCAAGAGATGAACACACTAAGGAGATTCAGAAGGATGTAGGTTGCAGTAGGTACTGGGAGATGAAGAAGCTTGCACAGGATAGAGTAGCATGGAGAGCTGCATCAAACCAGTCTCTGGACTGAATACCAGAACAACAACAAAAATTCTAGGTGCACGCCCCAACAGTGGCAACAGAAATCGTGCGAAATTAAAACTGTCTTTTTTGGATCTAATTACTACAGTTGGGCGTGGAACAGATAAAAATACATTCGCTCTTAATACATCATTCTGCAGGAAAGCATAAGAAAGGAAAATGAAATAGAAATTTTGGTGTACGATCTAATAACTAACAAAGACAGGTCCCCACTGGCGGTTGATCCACTTTTGAAACTATATATACGGTGCTGTAGTTTAGGGACTCAGGTATCACATCCTGGAGCAATTCACCCTAGTGGGCCTTCGTTTGCAAGGAATAGACAAAAAAAAGTTTCTGAATTTCAGGGGACAATCTATGCCACGAAACAGATTATTCTACTTTTGTATCTTAATGAATACATCAGCATTTTGAAACGCTGAATGTATCCTAGTGACAAAAGTTAATACGATGTTCTCAACAACCTTTAATCCATATGTAATGACTGAACATCTAGCTCTTCTCCACACAATTCTGCCTAATCTGATATCCGAGGCAGCTGTCTGTGTCGTGTCTGAATCTGCCTTGTCCGATACATATTCAGAACCACGCGAAGAAATTTCGCTGTCACTGTCTGGTTGATGTTGAATAATTACTCTCTCAATAGCTTCGTCCCCTCTACATCTCTGTGCCAGTATTCATCCATAACACACTTAAGAGCCAAAGAAACTGGCACACCTTCCTAATATGCCGTAAGGCCCCCGCGAGAGAGGTGCCGCAGAACGACGTGGAAGTAGTGCTGGAGGGCTGACCATAAATCCGTAAGAGTACGAGGAGGTAGAAATCTCTTCTGAACACGACGTTGAAAGGCATCCCAGATATGCTCAACAATGTTCATGTCTGGAGTGTTTGGTGGCCAGCAGAAGTGTTTAAATTCAGAAGAGTTTCCTGGAGGAACTCTGTAGCAATTCTGGACGCGTGAGGTGTCGCATTGTCCTGCTGGAATTGCCCAAGTCTGTCGGAAACCACAATGGACATGAATGGATGCAAGTCATTAGACAGAAAGCTCTCGTACGTTTCACTTATCAGAGTCGTATCTAGACGTATCAGGAGTCCCATATCACTTCAAATGAACACGCCCCACATCATTACAGAGCCTACACCAGCTTGAACAGTCCCCTGTTGATATGCAGGGTCCATGGATTCATGAGGTTTCCTCCATAGCCGTAGAAGCCCATCCGTTCGATGGAATTTGAAACGAAACTCGTCTGACAGTCAACAACCATAATGTCGGTGTTGACGGGCCCAGGTGAGGCGTAAAGCTTTGTGTCGTACAGTCATCAAGGGTACACGAGTGGGCCTTCGGCTCCGAAAGCCCATATCGATGATGTTTCGTTGAATGGTTCGCCCGCTGACACTTGTTGATGGCCCAGCCTTGAAATCTGCAACAATTTGTGGAAGGGTTGCACTTCTGCTGGACGATTCTCTTGAGTTGCCGTTGGTCCAGTTCTTGCAAGATCTTTATCCGGCCGCAACGATGTCGGAGATTTGTTGTTTTACCGAATTCCTGATATTCACGGTACACTCGTCAAATGGTCGTATGGGAAAATCGCCACTTCATCGCTACCTCGCAGATGTTGTGTCCCACCGCTCTTGCGCCGACTATAACACCACGTTCAGACATTTTTATCTTGATAACCTGCCACTGTAACAGCAGTAACCGATCTAACAACTGCGCCAGAGACATTTGGTCTTATGTAGGCGTTGCCGATCGCAGCGTCCTATTCTGCCTGTTTACATATCTCTGTATTTGAATACGTATGCCTATATCAGTTTCTTTGGCTCTTCAGTGTAGTTTCCACTTTATCGCACGCCTTCTTCAAATGGTTCAAATGGCTCTGAGTACTATGGGACTTAATATCTGAGGGCATCAGTCCCCCAGAACTTAGAACTACTTAAATCTAACTAACCTAAGAACATCACACACATCCATGCCCCAGGCAGGATTCGAACCTGTGACCGTACCAGTCGCGCGGTTCCGGACTGAAGCGCCTCGAACCGCTCAGCCACAACGGCCGGCACGCCTTCTTCCAGTCGTTTTTCGTAATGCTCTCTATTGTAGCCATAGTCATTTGTTTAAATTGTAAGAGAGTAACGCTGCTGACGTTATTCGATGAAACTTTCTGTTTCATTAAATTCCAGTTATGTTCGATGGGGTTCAGATCACATTTGTAAGGTGGAACTACTATATCTACTGTATATTCTGGCTTGGGTTTATATTGTTTCACGTCATCCCAGAGGTCGGTACTTGTTAACGCAACACCAAATGGAATTGTATCGATAGTCTGCCATGACTGTATATCTGCTTTACGAGAAGTTACGTTAGGCGATTAATTTTCGTGAACACAATGGACGGGTGCATTTCACCACAATACTTCCAGTCGGAATATTTGCTATTAAGCGCTCTTGTAACCATTTTGTATAATTTTCACGGTTCATTTACTTGTGATAATCTTCCGATGTTGATGTCGAATCATAGATGAGCTCTGCACCCTCTATGACCCCCACTTCTCGTCCCGCATGAGGCACTATTGCTCTTTGTCCAGAACTTTCACTTTTTTGGAAAACCTAGCAGGTGACTATGCTGCCAACATTTTCTGACGTTATAGCGTGTAGGCATCCATGTTTCATAAGTACACACTTCGGGATTCTTCGCACATTTCTCATTTTCTCTCAGAGTTCTAAGAAAGCGTGCACGCCATTCTACAATGTCCTGCGTCTCAACCAGAAATTTTCGTCTATCTTCACATTTTTTAAAACGAAACCCCATAGCTTTAAAAATTTACCAGAAAATGGTTCGTTTACCCGTGAAATTAATGTCTGTATTAGAGATGGGTCCAAAGGAATGGATCATCAAGTTGAACGGAACGAGCGAGGAACGAATTCTAAGGAACGGTCTTTCATAGTTCACTTCGGTCGCGGCTTTCTACTTATAGTTCCCGGCAACGGGAAACGATCGGTCTCGTTTCCGCAACAGCACGTCGGCCGGTCTCGTTGCAGCCTCGGTCCCGTTCCCATCTGTCTCGGTCTCGGTCTCGCTCGGCCGGACTCGTCCTTCTTCGCATGGCCACTGGTCGCAGTTCCACTGCCGACTGCTCATAGTTCAGTATCGAGTTGTTGTTCGTTCCGTTCGCTGCGCGCCTGTACTAGATCTGTGTGAAATCTTTTTTGAACTCTGAACTTCTGGTTCTTTTGTGGTATTCTATTCAGCGTCCATGACCGGTAATTAAAATGTACTTTATAATTAAGTAAATTACATAAAAATTACGTGGTATCTAATACATAAACCTTTTCAGGTAACAAAACGGCATATCAGATTACTTCACTATTTCGATAAACAGCAGAAGAAATACTTGTAAAAAGGCAAGAGTTTTTTGTTATTACACATGCAAAGGAAGTCGGCAAGGCACACACGAGTGGCCATTTTCCGTCTTTTTTCGATCCGAGGTAAAAGAGCATGTTCATTGTTATGGAAGGCAGACCGACTTACAACCGAATGAAGTCCGCGCTCCATAATCAAGTGTCTGGTGTCACATTTTGTAAATATAATACGATAACTTCTTCAATATTATTTAAGTGGTACAGGGTGGCGCACGAAATATCGGCCCCGAGGACTGGACTGCTCCATTGTCGCCTACCAATCGTCATCTACTGTTTCGAAGTTGTTGTTTGCATTAGCTTTTTTGTTATTTCTTCCCTGCCTAATTATTACATGTTTATCTATTCTGCTCGTAGCGGTAAACAATTGCGTAATTGGCGAGCAGTCTGTACTCGGGGCCGGTTTTTATTGCGCCGCATCAGCCACATGACGCTACAGTTGGCTAAACGAGAATTTTTGCAGAATCACGAAAATTACAAGTGTGTGAGATTTCTGTTATGAATAAAAACTCTCCAAGGCGGAGGCAAGTGCCCCCTCTTGTCGCCTTCCATCTCAGTCACCTCTGTTAATAATTTTCAATTTTTCATAAGAACCATATACTAAGCACAGATGAACACTGAACGAGTAAAAATAAACGGTTCCCTAAAAAGAGCGATCACCAATTCATTAGTACCCAAGGATGAACGAGTTTGCCCATCTCTAGTCTGTGGCCTCCTTGACTCAATGGTAAAGCTTTAGAAGCGTGGGTATTTCTCTTTTAACGTCGCAATATTTCAAGATCTTTCTTTTCAGTAAACATTCATCGAAATGGCCGAGACACTTCGTTTCCTCACTCAGTCTGTCCTTCCATGCTGTCAATTTTCTGACCACACCATCGGGCTTTCTTAACACGAATATTTGTTCGATCACTGCCCATTTTAGCAGACGCTAGGAATACACAGCAGCAGTAATGCGCTATAATAATAACGACTCTGTACAGTGCCGGGCCACGTGCGTCATTCTTGTACTCTCGATTATTGTCAGACATCTTCGGCCCCGTCAGTATGTACACAAAGCTTAGTCCCGCGTTCTGCCGTTGGCAATTGTAAAATGAACAGGTAATACAGTAATATGTTCGCATCCTATACAAGAACAACTTTCTGTTATTCATCAGACTCTCTAATGAAATTGAGAAATAGCTGTAACAGAATTTATACCTCGAAACCTAGTCAACTTGTAACCACATGGATGCTTTTATTTGCAGAAGGATGTATAGAGTTACCTCACAGAAACACCATAAAACAGTATCGAAGTAAATTTTTATACCATTACTATCTCCAAACATCGACTGCGGCAGTTGTCACTCCAATTATCTTTTAAACGATCGTTGGCGCCAAACCGTAACGTTTCTATATGCAGTAGTATTGTGACACAGTATTGCCTTGCAACATTAATACTGATCCTGTGTGATACCAGCGTAGGTGCTGCAGACAGTACTCAAAGAAAAGCTGTCTCACAGTTTCGTGCTGAACTCGTAAACTCGGTGTGATAACGCTGATGATCACAATTAGAAGATCATTATTTTTTTCTGTTCTTCTTCTCTCTTAAGATTTTTTCTCGACTCGTCATTATTTTTCGTTCCTGTAAAAAGAAATTATAAAAAGAATACTTTCAACATTGGTAACAATAATGTGCCTTCTGAATGGCAACTGGTACGAAATATCGTTTCCTTTATGAGCTTAGGTGCAATGTAAATCAATCTTTAAAACCAACGGCCACTCGCAGTGAATTATTAATAAATTCAAACAGTACTTTTAAAATAACAGAAACTAAATTCCGGTATAAAGGACGCAAAGTTGCGAAGTTTGAGTGTTCAAATGGAAATTGTCCATTTTGATCCGTCGTGGATCAATCGCTATGAAGTGCTATCTTCTTTTGTTATCTTTTTAAATAATTTCTAGACAGAAGAACTCAAAACATCCAAATAGCTTACATTATGAGAAACTGTTTGTAGTCATCATTTAGGAACCGTAGTAATGCTGATTCATATTATAAATCTACCAGAAGTGATTTGCGATGTATTCACTCCACGTGTCTTCAGCCAGTGTATTATTGTAACTAGTGTACAACTACATTGCTTAGATTCCTTCGAAATTCAAACAATGTTCGTTGTACCTAGTATTTAACTATACAGCCTAGACTCCTTAGATCTTCAATGTCAGTTGCGCCTATAGCTGTCGTCACGAAAATACGTAGGCACCTCAAAGTCGTCACACCGTCTTACACCATTTCCAGGTAGTGACAATTCCAAACGTTAGTGAAAATTCCGAAAGAGAGTTAGACATTTCTATTTTTTGTCTAGAATAAGACAGAATACTTTTTAAAAGGAAATTCTTGGCAGCTGCTACGAGCAAAAACACGTTACAAGAAATTTTGCAGAAAAATAATTATTTACCCAATTTATCTAAAAACAGAACCAGTGACGTATTTTGACTGAAAAAATATATGAACGTTCTCAAATTTTATAGATGAATTTGACATAATATTTTATAATGAAAACATAAAAGTATTCCGAGATAAAAAATTTAAAAGCTGGAAGAGGTGTGAAACTGTTCCGCCTGTGTAATGCAAAATGTCGTTGCTGACGAATTTGCGTTCTGTTGGACCTTGTAGAAACTTCCAGCGAGAAAGTTGTTGAGAAAATTATAAAATTAATCTTGGTAACATCTGATACATCATTACTGTCTCGTGTCACCTATGAAAGCATTGGGTTTACAAGAGACTCCGTGCGCGACAGCGCAGCGAGTATCTCTGTGCCGCCGCCAGGATTTTAGTGCCGACGGCTTGCCTTAATACGACTGAGAATATTCCCTACCTCCTAAAAATTGTTGTTTGTACCTCTCACTGACCCTTAGTCATTGCAGCCGTCACCAAAATCATCGGCGTAAGCTATACGAAAGTAACTGTAGGAACTTTCAGGGCAATATTTCCGTCGAAGAGGAGTAAAATATATTTCTGCGTACGATTTTGTGAAACCCAAATTTTATCTAAGTATACTACAGGTCTATTGTCATCAGTGCACAATAAGTGCACTGTATACAAATCTTCGTCCTTGCTGATGCAATGTCTCTGTATTTCATTATAAATTTTCATCCATCATTAGACTTTCTGACTCAAAAACGAAGTGAGTGAGAAAGAGCGACGATCTCTGAGCCAGATTAATTAATTTTGTCACGGAGATCACCCTATATTTTTTTAGCCTTTGGATACTTCCCTCTACCGTGATAACGACGTACAGTCCTACACGAAAGCTCTTCGATGACATAGTCAAATCCTGTAGATTTCTGCCCTTGTTTGTACCCCTTTCCTGGAGAACCAAAATACGATTTCCCAAAGGAAGATTCTGCTGATGTTACTGGTCCACTAATACGGCCTGCTGTCGACTTGGAAATACCACACGCTTTTGCAGGCAGCTTATGAACTTGCACAAAATTTACGTTATTCCTGGTTTCTTCACCGCTGGCCATACACCAATGCACCGCCGCACGGAAGACTAAAACCACACTCGAACAAACGATATCACACTGGAACACTGAAAATTCACCTAGCGATGACGTACTGCATTTTAACAGTCACACATTGCAACAAAGCTATGAGGCGGGTGAATCATAATACTTATCCCCTGCGGATTGCAGGCCACGGGTTTTCATGACATCCTCTCTAGTGTTTAGCTACATAGCTTAGACTTTTAGAAGCCCATGTTGCGTTTTACATATCTTTTTTTTGTATTGGAGATGATCACGGTGAAAGGTGAAAAAAAAAATCTTGAATGAAACGCTGACAAAAACAATCATTCAACGAAATACTTGGGTTTGAACTGCAGCACCAGATAAGCAAATAGATCCCTGTTGCTCTCCCTTGATGAACAATTACCACATAGGAAACATTTGACGGCAAATGACTTACAGATTTAAGTGCACTGTAATTAGATGCATGTGTGACGGACCAAAATAATGAAAATGCTTCGCACCGCATTACGTACAGATAAGTGTTAGACTGTTCCTTTGTTGTTTTGTAGTTCTCTCTCAGTATAAGAACGATTTTTAGGACAATTGAGTTTTTGACTTGGATTTAACTGGGTGTGTTGGTCAGCGAAGTGTGGTTATATAATTAGCAACGGAGAAGAACGTTCTCTGGAGTATAACTGGATAAGTCTTGCAGTATTTGGTGTATAAGTTCCGGTTAATCTCGTCTTCGGTTTTTTTATTTCTGTAAGTTTGGGAGAGCAGAGGAGAAGCCATTACTTATAACAGTAATATTTAATATTGGTAATGGAATACTGTGGCCATCCGGGGTGGCCGAGCGGTTCTAGGCGCTGCAGTCTCGAACCGCGCGACCGTTACGGTCGCAGGTTCGAATCCCGCTTCGGGCATGGATGTGTGTGATGTCCTTAGGTTAGTTAGGTTTAAGTAGTTCTAAGTTCTAGAGGACTGATGACCTCAGAAGTTAAGTCTCATAGTGCTCAGAGCCATCTGAACCAGTACTATGTGGGGAGGAAATAGCGGTCATCAGCTGATCGCGAGGTGAACTACGCCTCGAGTTTGGTGACATGTTTAAGGGACAGTCGTTGTATCAGTAGTTATATCGATCGTTATCCGGACTTGGTAGGCAGCGCAGTGTCTTATGAGCACGCTAGCTGTGTTCTCTTTTGATATCGGCTTGTAGGTTATTTTGACTGGATAGGTTATTTTGGATGGAGAAATTGATGTTAATATTAATATTGTCCATGTAGTTCAAGATGTGGTAGGATGTGTGTAATATTGAATTCAACCAACAAAAGAAAATCTTTCTTTTTCTCGATTTTCAAGCAGTATTTTCGCAATATTGGAAGCAAGACCAAGCTGCTTCGAGTCTCCACCACCTTCCTTAACGTCTTTTATGGAGATACTTACATTCAGTTAGACGTAACCGCCTGAGGTGGATGAGATTTTGCTTCAGCGACGAAGGAATACTGTAAAAGTGGAAGTGGTAACAACGCTTTTTTTATTTTCATGTAAGGTGAAGAAAACTATGTATTTCTTTAAAATGTTTCGTGGGACCATGCTAGCTAAAGCTATTTAGATTACACAACGATTCAATCCATAGTTTACAGAATGTTGATTAGAAAATTTGTAAAGGAAGAAATTTCATAATTAATGAAGCACGAAAATCAGAGGTACACGAATAAATAACACATTACAGACAAAAGTAATCAACTACTGTGAGGAAATCCTGTACAGAATAAAAGTAATGTGTCACAAGGTAATCCTTTATCTTCAATTTGAATACTTGCAATTTATCAACCTTTTTTTCAGTAGTATTGGAAGTATATTGAATATGAAATCTGTTGAGCAGTGTTCATCGTTCTGTCAACGATTAAGGAAATGTTATCAAAGAATGCATTGCTTTTCCGTCTAGTGTTCACCGAATGAATATTGCAATCCCGTCTTGAATGAAGCAGTATCGTCAACAACAAATCATGGACAATTTAAAGAATTTTTCGTTGAAATGTAGGGTGAGTATGTAGACATTCTGCTGCACGACAAGATACGTTGGGTGTCATGAGGAAACGTTTTGAAATGTTTCACTTCCTTACTAACAACAACTGAAGCATTTCTCTTCAGAGGGTTTTTACTTTCCGGAACCTACGAATGAGTGGACACAAAAATTTTATCTCAAGGTAAACTTTACGTCTTATCGAAATTAGCTTAATAATAAACTAAATTAGTAAGGAAACAACTTTTTGGTTTTAGAAGAAGTTATTTTATTCAAAAACAAAAGTCTCCTTTCGCACTAGATCTTGAAAGAGAAACATTGACTTACTTGTGAAGACTGCTGAAACATCACCAAGAAAATAGCACTGATATTGGCATTTGTGATTGCAAAACAACGCTTTTAAATACGAGTAAAGCATTTCTCTATAGATTTCCGGAATTCAGAAAGTGCAAAACGACGTTACGTTTTATTAAAAAAAATTCTAAATGGTGCTGTAACAGAACTGATAATTTTCCTCTTTAGTATTGACATAAGGAACTTTGGAATGTAATTGCTCGATTCTAAAACAAAGAACTATAGAGTCAGAAATTTGAACGTCATTGTGCTGATGTATAAATGTTGGAGGAAAACGAATATCAGTTCACAGCAGAATGGTGCACTTCAAAAGGCCTAGAGAAGAAAGATATGTTGAACGTTTAAACACGGAATAGAATTCAGCTGAAATAATTGTGTTCGCCTTTCGTTCCTTATTCGGGTCTACATACTCATGTGAACTATATTTTTCACGCACGTAACCTCATCAACAACATTGGTGAGAACGTGAAATGGTGCCTAAAATTAAAAACAACATATAAACTTAACGTACCTAAGCATTCGAAGGAGATGGAAGGCCATTGTTCTCTACAGTGTTTGTCAGTCACTGACATGATTTAATTTTATGCATACCTTACAACTTAATTTTATCAACAAATAATACAATTATCTACACTAGTATGTATCGACAAGTTGTAATTTAACGTCGTTACCAAAAATTTCGAAAAGTGCTTGACCGAGTTATTTCATATTTTAGACAACATTCTAACAAACGTTTGGACGGACGAAGGCTACATATTTTTGTACATATGTTATGAAAGAACATATACAGTATGTAGATGGCAAAAGGTTGTTAAGAAAAATATCGAACAGATCTTGTCGAATTTGCTTCAGTTTTTTGTGTGATAAACTAATAAGCTTTCGGACGGACATAGGCTACACATTGTTGGTAAAAAATCTCGAAACGTGCCTGACCAATTAATTTCCTACCCTTACTTGATATTCTAATAAACGTACAGACCAACATAGGCTACATACCTTTTTAATATATATGGTAAATAAATATATATGTAAATGGGAAACGTTGTTAACAAAAATCACGAAATGTCCGTAACCAGTTTATTTCAGATTTTCGCACTATGCTCTAATCGATAGACATTGGCTGTTTATTTTTAAATATATACATGTAAACAAATATTTGATATAAAAGGGAGTAAGTTGTTAACAAAAATTTCGAAAAGTTCTTGATCGTCTTACTTCAGATAATTATACGATAGTCTAGTAACAAGTAGTGAGACATGGGCTATCTATTTTTTATACTGCGACGTACGGTTGTTCCGTTAAAATTGACTGCGAGAAAGAAAACACTGTGCTGTGATAACGTACGGTTTCGTTTTCTTTCTACATAACAAGTCCCTTGAACCATCAGGCAGACTGTTTCTTCCACATATATTCTTTGCTCATATATATATAATTTTAAGCAAAAATTGTATGCACAACAGTGTGCTGTCTTCTTTTCTTTGTAAGAACCATTTGTAAGAGGAAAGATGAAAATTGTATTTGTGGTTTAGAATGTTTGGTGTGATTAGAATACCATTGCGGAATCTGAATCACGGCTTTGCAGTCCTGCCCACTCACAGATTAAAAATTTGATAAATAATGTCATTGAAGCTACTGCCCTTACAGATCCAGCAGCTGGAAAGGTCTCTCCTGTACCAATTATATTAGTGATCCCAGCAGACTTACACATTCACTTAGGTGATTTTCTTTCCAAATCGAAGTCTCGTTTACAATAACATTAAACAAGGCAACATTAAACAAGGCTCAAACTGACAGACCGAAGGGAGGAAGAAATGAATAGAGAGGGGGAGCGGAGAAAAAATGGACAGAGAAGCGGTGGAGGATATCAACAGAGACAGAGATGGATGAGGAGTAGATGGTGACGGTTTGGGGTAGGGAGGGCGAGAGAAGGAGATGGAAAAAGAGAGGGGCAGGGGAGATTGACAGAGAGAGTGGGAGGAGGTGATTAAAGATGTATACAATTACTATACTTATTTAATAATTACGAAGCATTTCTGGGTTCGCTAGATAGTATATCAAATTTTATTCAACGTACCTGTACTTTAAGTAAGACTTAAAACTTTACTTAAAATTTATTAAGTTAATTTTAAAGTACGTTGTATGGTGAAAGAAGATGTAGTGTCGAATACTAACAAAGCTATGATAAGGCAGTATTTTTTGTATATACAGAAGGGCTAAACGAAAGAAGTTGGAGGAAGTAGAGGGGATATAAAAAATGGATTATTTTTCAACAGCTATATAGTCAGCCCTTCAAATTACTCTCAATTACAACTAAGACATTTGCCCCACTGCTGCCCCCACTGTTTGAAACGATTTTGTAGTCGCCTTTAGAAATGGCTGACAGTTCCTCTCTCTTTTTTTTCTGACTTCTTCAATGTTGTCATATCGGTGTGGTTTTATACCACTTTCCATGCGCGAAAGTAAGAGAAAGTCGCACGGAGCCAGGTCAATTGAATAGGTCGCATGGGGCAGCGGAACCATGCCATAAGTAGCCATAAACTGGCTAACAGAGATGGTTGTATGTGCAGGTCCGTTGTCGTGGTGAAAGAACCAGTCTCCTGTCTGCCACAAGTAGGGTCTTCTTTGCCGAATACCGTTGTCCATCCAATCTTCTGAAAACTTCGAAATAAAAGGTTTGATTGACCGTCCAACGTGGGGGGGGGGGGGGGGGGTGGAAGAAACTCTTAATGAACCACGCACTTGGCAAAAAAAAAGCAAATCAGTATTTTTTTGATGTTTTGAGTTGACATGAAGACCTTTTTTCTGAGCCATAACCATAGCACCATGACTCATCACCAGTAATTACCTTTGACAGAAAATCTGAAACTGTTGTTTCAAAGCACTTTCCTTTTTGATTGTCAGTCAGAACCCGAAGAAAAAACTTCGCAGCTACGCTTTTCATTCCGAAATCCTCGGTTAAAATTCGCTGAACCGAGCTGACACTTGATCAGTTGTCTGTAGACGATCAGTGAGCACAAGTTCTCGAATTTTTTCAAAATTTTGGTCTATTCGGGCAGTTGATGGATATCCAGAACGAGGTTTGTCATCAATCGACATGTTGCCATTTTTAAATTGAGGAAACCACTCGTACACTTAAGTTTTTCCCATAGCGTCATTTTGGTGAGCTGTTTTCAGCACTAAAACAATTTCCGCGGTATTTTTACCGAGTAGAAAACAAAATTTCACAGCTGCACATTGTTCACTTAAGCTTTCCATCATAAAAAATGAAACAAGAACAAAACAGCGCTAGGAAGACCGGTCACTCGACAACACAGGCGGAACTCAACTGGTAATAAGTTGCGCTATACATGCGTAGCGGCATAAATGCGTATTTTACAAGCTCTGAGTGGATTGGAGACATCAGTCAGATTGAGGACATATTTTTAACAAATTACCCTAATTATGTTAGTATGCACCTACCTGCATAGTCTAAGCTTACAAAATTTGTCTCTAAAGACAAATTTCAGTCGTTGTACTGTTGATATTTAGCTCTGTTGACTAATGGGTTAGCCGACCACATCCCGTGTATTTTCACAAAGTCTCCGAAGTGGAGTTTGAAGGTGTGTGATAGTGTCTTCTACTCGGCAATGAAAATTCCGGAGCGTCACTGTTGCAACAAGATGTGAACTGAAATCTTGTAGAACAGAACTAACAGCAATGCGTGACATGTAGACTTTGCAATCAACAGATAGGTCAGGGACATATTAAGTGACTTCATGTGCAGTTCTGCGATGTCCCGAAAAGTGTTCTGTGGGGTCCAGAAAAGCCATTTTACAAATACTAAGAGATGTGAAAACGATTATGGACAGTGGAATCTATATTAGGTCTTTCCGGAGGTCACCACAATATAGAAAGAAATAAAAGTCTATGTTAAACTAATGCATAAAGAACGACTAGTTGCAAAAATGTATTGCTGTCGCTGTTAGAGAGTAAACAGAAAACTGATGTGGTTAGTTGAAGACAAGTAGTAACAGACTACCGAGTTATAACGTATTCCATGTGCGTTCCCTGTAAGTGGATACTCAAAATGGATTGAGAAATACGTAAAAGTGAAATTTAAAGCCGCTTTGATACCGCATTAAGTTGATTAGCGATTACCGTATGCCACTCAAAGCTTCGCCGCTATACTTTACTCTCTTAGTTTTACTCGAACAAATCAAGAAAAAACATGTCTCAGACTCAAGATCGTTGCGGTTACCAACTGCACTGGACTATCATTTCTACCAACATAAGAAAGTGAAACGCAGGGAAAGTGCCTCCGATTGGGCCAAATGCTGATGCATGTCCAGAAAATTATCAAATGAAATATTGATTTTCAATGGATGAACTTTTTGTGCCAATAACCCAGAAGCTTTTTCAGTTAAAAGAAATAGTAGAGCAATTTCATTTTATCAAGTCCTGATAGGGCAACCATCATTCTGAGCACATTCCGGCTTTACATTGTGCAACTGTTATTTCAATCAGATAGTTCAAATGGCTCTGAGCACTATGGGACTTAACTTCTGAGGTCATCAGTCCCCTCGAACTTGAACTACTTAAACTTAATTAACCTAAGGACATCACATACATCCATTCCCGTGGTGGTCGCGCGGTTCCAAACTGTAGCGCCTAGAACCGCTCGTCCACCGCAGCCGGCAGGAATACAGAAATACAAGTCTCTGAGAAATGAAATAAATAGGAGGTGCAGAGAAGCTAAGACGAAATGGCTCCATGAAAAACGTGGACTAATCGAAAAAGAAATGGATTTAGGAAGGACTGACTCAGGAAATAGGAGAGTGAAAACAACCTTCAGTGAAATTAAAGGCAAGGGTGGTAACATTAAGAATGCATCGGAAATTCCTATGTTAAATACAGAGGAGAGAGCGGATAGGTGGAAAGAGTACACTGAATGCTTCTATGAGGGATAAGTTTGTCTGACGTAGTGCCTAGAACCGCTCGCCCACTCCGGCCGGCCTGTTATTTCAATCCCCTCAGCTTTTATTTCCACGTCCACGGTTCAAATGTTGTGTGACTATTTCCAAAATTAAAATACGTAATACCTAAATATAACATAACTTCCACGTTGTAAAATTTGAAAATTTCCCGGCGAATTAACTGGTCAAAAAGATTTCGGGTTTGCAGCAACTTCCACGTTGTTCAAAAAACTTTGCTGAGGAGCACGGTCACAATAAAAATTATGGCAATAATGTATTTAACGCAGTAGCTGCAGTAGAAAAAGAAAACTATTTTCATTCGAAGTTGTACTAGGATGAAGAGCAAATAGTTTATTAAACGACGGTTTCGAAAGCAACAGACTGCAATGGAAACCCATAGTCCATGTAATTCGCTTCTTGTGACGGACAGTTCAATTAACTCTTGTCGGTTACAACACAAGGGCAATCATACACGTCGCTTAAATGGTAGAATTCGAGGAAACATGGGACTGTTGAGGAGCTATTCGCACATTTGTTCCAACATCACTGTAATGAACTGAGGTCACATGAAAGTGACATCACACAATAGAAAGTATTGTCAACATTGTTTTTGTACTTGTATAATGATAGCTAATTACTAGCAAATGTATTGTAGTATTCAATCTGGAGGTAGACTTTCAGAATCTTTGTGGAGTTAGAAAGTGCCAGTAGTTTTAGCGACTTGCAAAACCCGGTAGCATTACTTGATGGAGAAATATATCCATGGTAGAGGCAGGTGATTATTCAGATTTGCCACAACTTAGAAATATACAAAAGTCTTCATTGGACCATTTTTATTAAGCGCTACACGTTTCAAAATCTCATCATCATCAGACTGAAGCTGTGGAATTAAGTGCACAAGGTAATTAACGATGGCAAATATGCACATAATAACAAAAGTATGCATCTTAGTATTCCATATACAGATAGTTCCGTTAGTATTGCACGTATATTTAAATCAATCTTTGGAACAAAACTCACGTTAATTGAGCACATAGACTGAATATATCACAGATCTCATCTCATATAGGCGTATTTGACAGTGAGGTTGTCTGGTCGATGAGAACCAGTGACAAATTGAGTGTTTGCGATTAAGCTATCAAAGAAGTAAACGAAAGCTAGTAAGTAGGTGGCGCTAGCACCATTGCGATTAACTACATGTCAAAACCTCTTGAACACCTTGACAAAGATACATTTAATCTACTTCTGTGGAGTGAGAAATTTATACACTGACATCATGAAATGTGCGTCGTTAGGTAGCATCATGAATAACGTTACAGAGATAGTCGTTAGTCAATAATCAAAACAGAAGACATATTTGCAAACAATAACTGGTATGGTAAAATATAAACATAAAACCGATGTAGATAAGGAATAAAATATAAGCTGTGAAAGAATACGTTCACGCCCATCACTAAATAAAATATTACTTAAGTATCGCTAAACGTTGTTCTACCAAGTTAACATCGCCACATGTAGTCATATTATAACAGAAGAACATATAATAAATTACATACAGGAGAATTATTTAGGTGAGCCTATATTAGTGGCAACAACTTGAAATAATATGGAACTATTATGCAACAAAAGGGATTTTTGTGGTTTTAATGACTTAGTATAGACCGTAACAGTTTTGCTGTCATCAGTTCACAACCATCACAAAATGAAATGTTACATGAGTATGTCCAGTTGTAGTCATATTACAGTAGTCGTACAAATAATGGATTGCACACAATACAATCATTTAGGTACGCCTAGATGACTATCGACAGTTTGAAGTAAAATAGAAACTTATATCACAATTTTTAATTTTTATCCTTATTTATATTAAAAAACCGATGTGTGACGTCTCAACTTGAAGAAGGTACGTGAGGACATCCAAAAATCGTCGTAGCGTGTTGTTGTTGAGGATGTAGAATTAGGATGATTAGTTGACAAAAACTGATGCCTAGGCAATCGTAATGCTGAAATATTGGTCATGTTATTTCGGAGTAAATGGATTCCGTTTGGACACGTAGTTGTACGGAATGCAGTGTGAACGTGTATAACAGTATGGAAATGTAGAACTATGTATAACAAAATGAGCTCTTTGATATGGTAGCTAAATGCAAACATTCAACTTTCGTAAATTTAATCACAACGTAATGTACATGTACCGTAGAAATATTCAGTATGCGATCAAGCCCTTTCTCTATTTCAAAGTTGTGCCATAAACAGGTAAGGCAGCAACGTAGAGATTCTTATCCTAATATCTTGATTAAATCTCAAACCAAATTTTGCGCCTCTTATAATGACAGTATGCGACTATGTTGATAATAGTACTTTCGTCTGAAGCGAAACTTTACTTTTTAATTTTTAGAGACAAAGAAGGCACGTGCAGAAAACCATTTCTCTACGTGTGCCACGAGCAAGTTAAACACGCCGTTACACCTTCCATCCATCTGCTTGAAACAGTTGTCCGTAAGACACAACATTTTCAAGTGATCTATTTACTTATACAATCCGGCCCCTTAGGGTGAGGAGAACCAGTTACGTCGTGGTTCAGTGAACTCTTTCATATCGTGCGATATCGCAGCGGCTATGTTGTTCAAAAGTACGACGCAATGTTCCTTCAGACATGCTTGCATGTTCGAAGTGACAGACACTGCTGCGACGAAAGCTGTTATGAAATACAATAAATGTATTCACAGCTACGAATATGTACAACCTTCAGCTGTAAAATGGAATGACGACATCAAGATTTGGGCCCGACGGGGACTCGAACTCGGCTTTCCCGCTTCTCGCGAGATGTTGCCTTACCATTCTTTTTATTACCTATTATTATTTTTGTCTTCATTTTGATCTTTGTTGTTCTTGACATTTGGTGTGGGCGGATATCACATGACATCTGCTCCAATTGACCTTTGAATATTTCCAGCTCTCTGACCGAAACGCTGAGCTACCCCGCTGGCAACATTTGGCTATCCCAGTACGACTCACGGCCAGATCCATCCTTACATATGTCGTCAGCCATGTGTCTACGAGCTGTACTCGTACATACATTATGTATTTTCCGGTACAGGGGAGACATTTTAATTAAAATACATCACTTTATCAAACCAACAGCTCAATTCATGGAATCAATACTAGAAACAAGAATAATCTTCACAATGATTTAAAGTCACTTAGTCGAAGTAGAGAGGATATAAAATGTAGACTGGCAATGGCAAGGAAAGCATTTCTGAAGAAGAGAAATTTGTTAACATCGAGTATAGGTTTAAGCGTCAGGAAGTCGTTTCTGGAAGTATTTGTATGGAATGTAGAAATGTATGGAAGTGAAACGTAGACGATAAATAGTTTGGACAAGAAGAGAATAGAAACTTTCGAAATGTAGTGCTACAGAATAATGCTGAAGATTAGATGGGTAGATCACATAACTAATGAGGAAGTATTGAATAGGATTGGGGAGAAGAGAAGTTTGTGGCACAACTTGACTAGAAGAAGTGATCGGTTGGTAGGACATGTTCTGAGGCATCAAGGGATCACCAGTTTAGTATTGGAGGGCAGCGTGGAGGGTAAAAATCGTAGAGGGAGACCAAGAGATGAATACACCAAGCAGATTCAGAAGGATGTAGGTTGCAGTAGGTACTGGGAGATGAAGAAGCTTGCACAGGATAGAGTAACATTGAGAGCTGCATCAAACCAGTCTCAGGACTGAAGCCAACAACAACAACAACAACAACAACAGTGTTGTACAAAAAGGTGTGCATTATTCAGGACCACACTTTTTCAATAAGGTATCAGCAGCCATAAAAAGCGTAATAACCAATGAAATTCAGTTTAAGAGAAGCCTAAAGGATTTATTGGTGGCCAACTCCTTCTACTCCGTTGATGAATTTCTCAGTAGAACCAACTGATTTGCACAGTATAGCTTCTGCACAATTTCAGTGCAGTAATATGTTCATTGTAAATAAGTGTGTGTGTGTGTGTGTGTGTGTGTGTGTGTGTGTGTGTGTGTGTGTGTGTGTGTGCGTGTAAGTACAGTCTAACTTCTGCACCATTTCAGTGCAGCAATGTGTTCATTGTAAATGAGTATTATAGCAGTTTTATTAGACGTTTATTACGTAATAAATAATTAAAAACCTTTTTTATTTTAAATTCAGTGCATTAGTGTTTGTAAATTGGTTCTTTCATACAGTGTTCATTAAAAAAATGACGATCATTCCACTTGAGACCTGTGGAATGGTACGTTAGCTTATTTGTTTGAGTTGTAAATATTTGTCATGTATTATTGTTTTTCTGACATGTTCTACATCCTTGAGGACCTCCTCACTACAGATCAATTCGAATGAAAGTAAATTTAATCTAATCTAATCTAATCTGAAAGTCGCTTCAGAAGAACGATGCAATGACCCTTCGAACATGCATGTCGAGGCAGGCGATTTCGTCCTGTAGCACGATAATGCCCGCTCGCACACTGCCAATCGGACGAAGGCTAGGTTTACGTGATTTCGCTGGGAAACACTGCAACATCGTCCTTAGAGCCCAGATCTTTCAGCGTGTGGTTTTCACTTCTTTGGTGACCTACAGAAGAACATATTTCGGCGTCAGTTTCAATCGGATGAAGAAGTGCAAGATCGGGAGCGGTTTTGGATTCGTCAGCGGCCAACAGCGTTCTACGAAACAGGAACTGATCGTTTCGTCTCCCAGCGAGATACGTATCTTAATGCGTCTGGTATTTGCCTTTGAACGGAACCATTATATGGCCCCATTGTAGTGGGTATTCGGTTTTCATTCGACTGCCCCTCATATACAGATCAAAATAGCCTCCTTCGTGCCAAACAGTAAGGATTCCGAAAACATCAGTCATGCAAAACCCAACGCGTGCTTTTGCCATATGACATATCATGGACACATAACGCATCATGTAGCATTTCTTGACTTTCAAAAAGCCTTATATTCACCATCAGTACCATTACTATGTGCTACATCGTTATATATTCGTTTGACTTCTCCAGGCTGTCCTTGCCAACGGTAAATTACGCATTCTTTCCACTCGATACTAAACAAATTAAGATCACTCCTACAGTTATCGTGTGATCAATGTTTTTGTTCCCAGAATGCTTGTTAGCGCTGTCTTTGAATGAGCATATGAGCGACTTTTCTGGTCTGGTGGCCCTTAGAAACATCCCATTGCTGACGTATGTTCGCTGACACTCGTTACTATTGCCCGTTTGAATTCATAATCTATTTCATGTTCAGCATCACTGGACTTAGCATTTCCTCTTGTTTCTACAATCAGAGTGCTTCTTAGGAAGTCTGAGCCGTATTTCTATTGTACAGGGTGATTCTGGAGGAATGTCATATAATTTATGAGGTGATTCTACACTTGAAAATAAACCGAAAAAATCCTATGAACGTGTGTCCGATTTTTGATCGTTACGGAACTGGAGCAGGTTGAAGACTACACACATCCATGAATGGATATGAAGAGAAGTTTGAATATTACTTGCCGAAATGCTGTGTAGACGCTGCGGTGGGCAGAATAATGGTGTGACAGATGGTGGTGGACAGAATAGTGGTGGGACGGGTGACAGTTCCATCCTACAAGAGGTGATCGGGTCCTCCAACAGATGCAGCACTGTGAAGTCGCACCGAGGCAACAGCTGCAAGTGTGCCAGGTGTGCGATCATGGATTGCCAGATGCGTCTCGTGCTTGACTGTTGTCTAATTGACCAAGTCCATCGTGTCTGTGAACATCAACATCCCGCGGATGTTCACCCACGCACAGTATGTGGACACGTTGTTTGTGTATGGGTCTCTAATGGCAGTGCCCGTGCAGCTGTGACAGAATGCCAGAGACGTTTCCCTGATCGACGAACATTCTGTACCAGAGTATTTTCCAGGGTTTTTCAAACACTGCGTGAATCCGGAACGTTACCCAGTGTACATTTAACGTCAGAACCTGAGGCCGTCCAGTCACTCATGAAAGGGACGACATTACTGCAATGGTACAACGGAGTCCTCCCACCAATACACAGCGCACTAGCCATCACCCCGATATTCCACAACCGTGAGCGTGGCGTACGTCACACTACGAGGGCTTTTACCCATTCTATGTGCAGCCCGTGCAACATCTACATCCAGGTGACTCAGTAAGCAGACAACAATTTTGTGAATGGTTGGCTATATACAGAGACATCGTGCAATAAACTGTATTTACAGATGAGGCTAAATTTACGGACAATTTAATGTGGGGGCTGTTACGTCGCCATTTGTTTTAATTTATTAGCATGAATTTTTCTTTTGTTAGAGCATGATTCTTTCTATCAGGGATATTATCTTTTCTCATCACTTTTACTTACGTGCATAAGTAAATATGAAACGGATTCTTGAAGGGCCGCTGTTATTCATGTACAAACTTTAGATTTTGAACGTGATGACTAAAATATACACTCCTGGAAATGGAAAAAAGAACACATTGACACCGGTGTGTCAGACCCACCATACTTGCTCCGGACACTGCGAGAGGCCTGTACAAGCAATGATCACACGCACGGCACAGCGGACACACCAGGAACCGCGGTGTTGGCCGTCGAATGGCGCTAGCTGCGCAGCATTTGTGCACCGCCGCCGTCAGTGTCAGCCAGTTCGCCGTGGCATACGTAGCTCCATCGCAGTCTTTAACACTGGTAGCATGCCGCGACAGCGTGGACGTGAACCGTATGTGCAGTTGACGGACTTTGAGCGAGGGCGTATAGTGGGCATGCGGGAGGCCGGGTGGACATACCGCCGAATTGCTCAACACGTGGGGCGTGAGGTCTCCACAGTACATCGATGTTTTCGCCAGTGGTCGGCGGAAGGTGCACGTGCCCGTCGACCTGGGACCGGACCGCAGCGACGCACGGATGCACGCCAAGACCGTAGGATCCTACGCAGTGCCGTAGGGGACCACACCGCCACTTCCCAGCAAATTAGGGACACTGTTGCTCCTGGGGTATCGGCGAGGACCATTCGCAACCGTCTCCATGAAGCTGGGCTACGGTCCCGCACACCGTTAGGCCGTCTTCCGCTCACGCCCCAACATCGTGCAGCCCGCCTCCAGTGGTGTCGCGAAAGGCGTGAATGGAGGGACGAATGGAGACGTGTCGTCTTCAGCGATGAGAGTCGCTTCTGCCTTGGTGCCAATGATGGTCGTATGCGTGTTTGGCGCCGTGCAGGTGAGCGCCACAATCAGGACTGCATACGACCGAGGCACACAGGGCCAACACCCGGCATCATGGTGTGGGGAGCGATCTCCTACACTGGCCGTACACCACTGGTGATCGTCGAGGGGACACTGAATAGTGCACGGTACATCCAAACCGTCATCGAACCCATCCTTCTACCATTCCTAGACCGGCAAGGGAACTTGCTGTTCCAACAGGACAATGCACGTCCGCTTGTATCCCGTGCCACCCAACGTGCTCTAGAAGGTGTAAGTCAACTACCCTGGCCAGCAAGATCTCCGGATCTGTCCCCCATTGAGCAGGTTTGGGACTGGATGAAGCGTCGTCTCACGCGGTCTGCACGTCCAGCACGAACGCTGGTCCAACTGAGGCGCCAGGTGGAAATGGCATGGCAAGCCGTTCCACAGGACTACATCCAGCGTCTCTACGATCGTCTCCATGGGAGAATAGCAGCCTGCATTGCTGCGAAAGGTGGATATACACTGTACTAGTGCCGACATTGTGCATGCTCTGTTGCCTGTGTCTATGTGCCTGTGGTTCTGTCAGTGTGATCATGTGATGTATCTGACCCCAGGAATGTGTCAATAAAGTTTCCCCTTCCTGGGACAATGAATTCACGGTGTTCTTATTTCAATTTCCAGGAGTGTAGTTGCCGTTAACTGAATTTAATGTAATTTTGTTAATTTCTATTTATTGATTGCAAAGCAAGGGTCGAGAGAATTTCGATTGTTGCCGTGGAGAGGCCAAGATAAACTCATGAAATCTGTATAATTTAAAAAATGAACTTTAACGTAAACTAATTACCTGTTGCAATTTAAAAAGGTTCTTACAACGAAATTTCTCGCGTTTACAGTTACTGTTAACACTTTGAAAAATAAATTAATACTTCGGCGCGTAATGGCCCACCAGAGGCTGCATCGGAAGATGAGCATCCCGCAGCGCAAATTACTGAAAAAATGCTTATTAAAAATAATTAGCCGCTGCGACCATTTGAGGTGACAACTATCACAAAGAAATTCATTTTGTGATAGCAATAATTAGTTTGTTTTAGCAGAATACCAAATAACTTACATAAAATATGTGTAGCCGCTCAAGGGCTGGCTTCCGTATCGCGAAACAAAACAGTGTGCGTACCATAAAGTACGTCCTTCCTCCTCGACCGTACAATCGCGTCTCTTTTTACGATCCTTTTTTATTTTCATAGACATGTTTTAAATAAAGATTCTGTTTTTAAATTATCGCTGCATATCAATTGTTTCAAGAACATTAACTGTATCTTTTATACTAATTATGTTCATAAAATAAAAATACATAAAATACAAATAATTTTTGGTTCACCCTTAACAATATTGTTCACTATTTACAACCGATAAAAATGTCAACATTTATGTGACGTACCGTCACAGGGTGGTGTAACTTAGTTATATCTTTTTTTAATTTGTATAAGTAATGGTAATTCTACGAAAATGTATGGAGAGTGTGGCGGACCTAACAGGTGCTATTTTTCTGTCCGCAGCTCGTGGTCGTGCGGTAGCGTTCTCGCTTCCCACGCCCGGGTTCCCGGGTTCGATACCCGGCGGGGTCAGGGATTTTCTCTGCCTCGTGATGACTGGGTGTTGTGTGATGTCCTTAGGTTAGTTAGGTTTAAGTAGTTCTAAGTTTTAGGGGACTGATGACCATAGATGTTAAGTCCCATAGTGCTCAGAGCCATTTGAACCATTTTTTTTTTTTTTTTTTGCTATTTTTCCGTTCACCTATAACACAAAAAATTCTCATTAACGTCCGCTTTACCTTGTTTCTTCTTAAAAGCAGCAACTCCGGAATTTCCTTCTGCGTCATTCCGCTTACTAGATGCATAAATTTCTTCTCACCGTGTCATGTTAATAAGGCATCGCTTTGTGATATAAAATTTTCGTATTAGGAATCTTAATAGACTTAGTTTCTTCCTCTTACAAAATAAAACCACACTCCACCTTGTAATAAACACTCTGGTAAATAGTTTTTGATACATTACACTTTTTCCTTCACACAAAGGATTGAGCGTCTCCACAAAACATCCTGCGATGGGGGCATCCGGAACAGGAGAAGTGATTAATAAAAGAAAACTTCTAACAAATGAACATTAAAACAAAATTGAATTTGCTGAGATAACATTAAGTCTATACCACATGCTGTATAATCGTGTTAGATATATCTTCCTAAAGCCGGCCGCTATGAACGAGCGGTTCTAGGCGCTTCAGTCCGGAACCGAGCGCGTGCTACGGTCGCAGGTCAGAATCCTACCTCGGGCATGGATGTCTGTGATGTCATTAGGTTACTTAGGTTTAAGTAGTTCTAAGTCTAGGGGGTTGATGACCTCAGATGTTAAGTCCCTTAGCGCTTAGAGCCATTTTAATTTGACTTTAACTTCCTATAAATCATGAGAAAGAGACAGACAACCAGTTTAAGAAATTACTGTCATTCAGGTATCCCAGTTTAGGTAGATTACAAATTGTGTCACGAACACCCGTAATTCTCATACGTGGGCGATGAAGAACCCACATGACAGTCGGGAAACAAAATTGCAAGTTAGGTTCTCAGTGTACGTTTTGTATGGTATGACTAATAACTTGGAGACAGGGCCTGCGTTCTTCCCAAATCGCATGACAGCCACAAATACATTTCCTGATAGAAGACATACCTGCACTTTTCGAAGACGTGACATTAGAGCAACAACGGCAAACGTACCTGTACCAGACAAATATCCCAGGAACTGAATAACACATTTCTTTAACGATCGATTGGCCATGGCGGACCCATTAATTAACCTGTCAGATCAGGTGATCTAACCCACTAGCCCGCCCGGCCAGCCGCGCGGTCTAACGCGCTGCTTCCCGAGCGGGAAGGCGTACTGCTCCCCGGCACGAATGCCCTCGGCGAATAAGTGTCGAGGTCCGGTGTGCCGGCCAGCCTGTGGATGGTTTTTAAGGCGGTTTTCCATCTACCTCGGCGAATGCGGGCTGGTTTCCCTTATTCCACCTCAGTTACATTGTGTCGGCAATTGCTGCGCTAACACCGTTTCCACGTACACACACACTGCCATTACTCTACCATGCAAACATTTGAGGTTACACTCGTCTGGTATTAGACGTTCCCGGTGGGGGGGTAGGGGGGGGGGGGGGGGAATCCACTGGTGGCAGAACCGCACAATAGCCATGGGATGGGTTCGGTGTGGAGCGGCGGTGGGGTCGGTGGACTGCTGTGGCCTGTTGTGGGGTTGTGTACCACTGAGGCTATGGCGTAATGAATCTTCTCCGTGGTTTTTAGGTCCCCAGTTTAATGCAATACAATATAACCCCACAAGACTTCTGTTTACAGAGCTGAGTAATGGGGTATATGTACACTGCAAACGTAGATACACCTGAACAACTTGTCGCTCTCATCACCGACGCTGTTCCCCGCATTAAAACCCGCCGAAATAATGTTCGATGTGCATCACAAAACACTCTCGAACGAGTTGACAAGTGCACTGAGATGGGCGGGAAACTTTTTGTACACCTCTTGTAGGATGGATCGGTCAGCCGTTCCATCATTATTCAGTCACTACAGCGCCGACGCAGCATTTCGGTAAGTAATATCCACACTTGTTTTCGTAATCGTTCATGGATGTGTGTAGTCTTCAACCAGCTCCAGTTCTGTAATGACTGAACATCAGACACAATTTCATGGGACTTTTTCGGTATATTTAGCATTTAGAATCACCTTACATATTATGTGACGTTGCTCCTGAATGACCCTATATGTTCTACGTGTTGTCGACAATTTCTCTACTTCCTACGCCAAGTCACAAACAGCTCTCATTTCCTAATACATATGTACCTATGAATACTTAATATGTGAGGAGCCAGTAGTGCGGTTTTTTTGCTATTGATATCAATAATGGTGGGCTCTGGTCTGGGCTCTCAAGCGTTTCGCAGAGCCATACGCACTTTGCCACCGGAAATTCCGTTTCCATTGTTTAGAGAGCTTATGGCGTAGACGCGGTAACTCCTACTTGTCCCCCGTTACAAACAAAAGAGTTTAATGGAATTTTGTGTGTCTCTATAGAGTGGTCCCAAAGTATACAGCAACATTCGGCTTAACGATATATCTGCTAGCAACATACGTTGACCAATTCTTTATAAACCGACTTGCCCAGTCTCGAGTGCCAGCCCGATACCGCCACGCAGTACCACAGCTCAGTTCAAATGGTTCAAATGGCTCTGAGCACTATGGGACTTAACATCTGAGGTCATAAGTCCCCTAGAACTTAGAACTACTTAAACCTAACTACCCTAAGGACATCACACACATCCATGCCCAAGGCAGGATTCGAACCTGCGACCGTAGCAGTCGCGCGGTTCCGGACTGAAGCGCCTAGAACCGCTCCACAGCTGAGTCTCTGCAGGAATACTGTTATTCTTCGTGTTTTCTTCTCCCTGTCAATGCACATGGTCATATAGTTCAACCAACTATCGCAGTAGAATTATCTGGAACGATTTTATAATGATCCAATGGACACAAAAAAATGCACTTTAGACAATATTTTGTTCACAATGAGAAACAAATTGGAATACTCTCACTGCACAAAATAAAGTTTCCCCTTTAAAACAACACATTGGTCACTCTGGAGCGCATTCGAAATATAGAACTGGTAACAAGCGGTATGTGACCCTCCAGCGCTGACGTAACTTGTAAAAGTGAAATTGCGTGTATACGCCAAGCGGATGCAATCAGCGCAGTGAGATGGGTCGATGACTAGATGTGACCACTTACTGAGCCAACAGCCTCTGAGCAGGCTTCACAGCGGACGGTCACATGGGCCAGCTAGCTGCCTGTGAAACTCCACAGCCGGACCGGTTGCTGAAGCTTCGTGGTACAAGATCTCAGCAGACTGCCAGAGAAGCGAGTTGAACTACCTCACGCCTTGCCCTAACACTGCACTTTCTCTCTAAGTAACCGGTCATAACAATGCTGGGCAGATCAACCATAAATAGCGGCAGTCCGGATCTTGCTCTATGTTGTCTTTCCCTGCTACCAACCACGAACCATCCACTGGCCTGAAGTGAGTTACCCAGCCTTGTTTATATCACATCACCATCAGCTGGCGTCTGGGCATCTCCAGGGAGTCTCCCCAGTTTGAAGATTGTGCACCAGCATACCTCGCCCCTGTCTCATTACAAAGCCGCCGTGTGTCATGTGTACATGTGCTCTGCTGTCGCAGACATGTAGCTACCTGCTGCTGAAGCTGTAGCCATTGACGGGTTCCCGGGTTCGATACAGCCGTCATTCCACTGTACCTTCACCAACGTCTAGTACATCCAGTCCTCGGCTTCCTGTACAGTGTCAACCCCTAACGCAACGTCACGCGGCCACTGCACTGCTCTGGTCTGCTGAGCGGCACAGATACTGCAGACGTAGCAACAATGCTCCCCGGTGTCGAGGATAGTAGGGTCTGTGCCGGACCACACCGTCGGATTGCCGCCATCAGCTGCTGAATGATAGTCTTGATTAATGAAGATTTTAATTGCTCTGGAAGCATGTCTGTTTTTACGACTGCCAGGGAATTGGTGGTACACATCCTGTATTCTACATGACATGCTGAATCAACCATCCTGACATAATACAGTATCCGCCCCGCGTGACACTACTGCAGAAGTGCCAAAAGTGCTGCCAGCTATTACACTGGTGTCAGAGCCGCGCGGGGTAGCCGCGCGGTCTGGGGTGCCTTACTACGATTTACGCGGCTACCCCCCGGCAGGCTTGGGTGTGTGCGTAAGTTAGTTTAAATTAAATTAAGTAGTGTGTAAGCCTAGGGACCGATGACCTCAGCAGTTTGGACCCATAGGAACTTACCACAAATTTCCAAAACTGCTGTCAGAAGAGCCAATGACATTGAGTAACGTCGAGGGTCAGCGTGCAGTTACATCATCACAGCGTGCTGTTCGGGTGGTAAAAATCTCTGGTCAGTTAGAATGGAGAATTAGGCTCAAAGCACGATTCGTGGCAGTGAATTCACTCTCTGATTTGAAGCTGTTTAGGAGAGAACACAAGAGAACCTTATACAGTATAGGCCCAGTTAAGTGCACATGATGTAATTTTCTGCGGCATAGTGCCCTTGCGCTCAATTCTCGCGCGTGAGCTTTTTCATAATGTATCCCGCAGATCAGACTTTTTTTGCCGTATCGGTCTTCTGATTGGTTTGGTACAGCTCGCCATTAATTCCTCTTCTGTACCAATCTCTTCATCTCAGATTAGCACTTGCAGCACACGTTCTCAGTTATTTGCTGAATATATTCCAGTCTCTATTTTCCTCTATAGTTTTCAAAATTTCATGTTACATCGTCTTACGCTTTCTCTAGATCGATAAATACTACGAGCGTGTGTCGACTTTTCTTCAGATTTGCTTCCGTTACGAAGCGCAACGTGATCGTGCGTGGTGGCGCTGTGGTTAGCATACTGGAGTCACATTCGGGAGGACGACAGTTCAAACCCAAGTCCAGCCATCCAGATTTAAGTTTCCCCTGATGTCCCTAAATCTCTCCAGGAAAGTGCGAGGGTGGTTCCTTCGAAATGACTCATCTGATTTCCTTCCTCATCCTTGACATCATCGGAGCTTGTGCTCTGTCTCCAATGATCTTCATGTCGATGGGACATTAAACCCAATTTTCTTTATTTATTGTTTCAAGCGTAACTCAAGGACTGCCACTCTGGTGCAACTATTTTTCCTAAAGCCAAACTGATCATCTAAAATATCATCAATTTTCCTGTCCATTTTTCTGTGTGTTATTCTTGTCAGCAGCTTTGATGCAAGAGCTGTTAAGCTGATTGTGCGATAGTTCTCGCACTTACCTGCCCTTGATATTTCTGAAATGTGCGAATGATTCTGATGATACGTTTCCAGTCTTATACATTCTGCAAACCAGCTTGAAAAATCGTTGGATTGACACATCCCCAACTATTTTAGAGCTTCCGATTGATTATTATCTATAACTTCTACCTTATTTGATCTGAAATTTTCCAGAGCACTTTTAAATTCTGCTACTAGATCCCATATGTCCCCAATTTTAGATCCTTGAACTTCTGTCCACACCTACACATTTTTCTAATACCGCTGGCAGGTCGAGGGTAACTAGCTATGCCGGAAGTTTTTGGTCGCCACTGATGATGAATTTTATTGGGTGTTAAGCAGTGGCCAGGTTCTAACTCGGTACCCAGGACGCTCTGATTACTTGTCATGAACGCTACCCTTAAACCACGGCTGAAAGCCTCCTCAGTTTAGTAGGAAATAAGAAAACACATGCAAAGTATTATGAGGAGTTAAAAATGCTCAAATGCTTGAAGTGCTGGGGAAAGGTGAAAGTGATAGGGAGGTGTTGTTGAGTGGTAAGGTGCTGAAGCAGAATAAGTTGCTTCAAATTTAAACAAAGAACTTAATATTAAAAAAGGCTTACAACCATAACACCTGCTTCCAGAATTTATAGACTTATTTTGCAAGGGATACAGAAGACATAATGCACAGAAAACTCAATCCAGCAAATTATAAACTGCCATATTAATTAACACTAACAGCCAGCTCTATTTTAATGAAAGAAAAGCAACTGGTGACAGAATTTATAAACAACAAAACATTTAACAATAACTGCTAACAAGATTACGGCTACTGGCGGCAGAATTTAACAAAATTATGTAATGAATCAAGCACCAACTTGCCACCAGATTAACTATTACAATTTATAGCAAACAACAGAGAACAGCTGGTGGTCGAATTTAAAAGAATAGTCAATGCAAAAAGTAAAGGACCAAGTGCCCAAAACATTTAATATTTTATTTAACAGAAAACAACAGGAGGCAGACTTTAAAAAAATAATCGAACGATTTAAAAAAACTGTCAACCAACAATTATTTAAAAAGAAGAAAACTCTGGCAAAAATGTAATTTAGTTTAAAAAAGACAATTAAACTAAGCGATAAATCTTATTGAGAGTGTGCAGTTCCCCGAAATACCGGAAAAAATGTTTACTAATACCGACCCAGTACGGCCTTTTTTACTTAATAAAATGCAAACCGTACAAACTTTCAGTCAGACAATACCAAATTCCGTCTTTAACATTGGCACAGTCAGATGATAACAGAACCAAAACCAGAACACAAGTTTGACTTAGGATCTCTAGATTAATCGTCTAACCAGGCTAACTAGAATCTTAATTTAGCTCCCTTGTGCTGCTTATGGACAACAAAGGTATTAGAGGCAAGTGATCCCACCGTTTCAGTAGAAGCATAGCTAATTGTAAGCTGGCCGCGGTTATGGTGTCAGTGAATACACAAAATGAAGGGACGGAATTACGAGATCTCCTTCCTGTAAAATACGAGACGCTGATCAAAATAAAATTAGTACCAATCTGTGCACAGAATAGATCAGTTTGAGATTAAAAGACCTCTCGCCCACACAAACTACAGCAGTATGTAAGGCCCTAACGATAACATCACAGGCGTGAGTTAAATTATATGCGGTTTAGCCATTTACCCAGTGCCCACACTTAACACAATCCGACTCGGTCTAGTGCCTCCACTGAAGTCCTAAGTTTGATAACAAACAATCGGTATAAAAGCACATGATAGCTGCAGTGACGTAACTAGTTCACTGACTTCAGTGTGGGTCTAACACGTTTACTGGTAACCAAGAAGACGAGTCCAAAGAGGGACAGATCAACAAACGAAGTAACAATCGTAAAGTAAAATGCTCACTTTACTTCCTGCGGATCGTTGTGGGAATCAACAGCAGCCCCATACTGCTAGCAATCCGATACTTTCGCCATCCAGCTGTCGTTTAGGAAGGGTATTCCACGGCAGCCCTTACGACCAACGATCGGAACTAGAGTGACAGGTATGAAACCTAACACCACAGCTGACACAGGGTTCCTCCCGAGATCCAAACTCGAAACACAAGTGACATTTCAACCGCCACGTCAGAACATGTTTTCCATCGGGCAATATTCACTACCCAGACGGCAACAACCAGCACATTAGGGCAGCACGGACTCGCGTTTTGACCCATAACTGCTCTCATAGCTTCGCGCCCGCCGGCTCCGAACACACTGCTCTTCCTGTCCGTAATTTACTGAGAGCACTGAACACCGCGGCTGCCCTTAAATCCCCGTCATAACATTCGACCTTTCCTCTGATGGTAGACCCGCCGGTCGTTCCACTAACGCAACCAGCTTTGCTGTCAACCGAGGCGCTACAGGTGGAGGTGAGGTGGGTGAATAGCCAGACAGTGCTTCGTCATCTTGTTCAAAAAATGTTCTGATGTGTGTGACATTTTATGGGACTTAACTGCTAAGGTCATCAGTCCCTAAGCTTACACACTACTTAACCTAATTATCCTAAGGACAAACACATGCACACCTATGCCCGAGGGAGGACTCGAACCTCCGCCGGGACCAGCCGCACAGTCCATGACTGCTGCGCTTCGTCATCTTGGTTACCCAAGGAAAAATTAAGTTAACTCACGTGGACCCTCATACATATTTTGGAAGATGGATCAGGACGCTGACCAGGGAGATGGCTTTAACCACCCTGTAAGGCCTCACGGATCCAGGAAGAATTTTCGGTGTAACCTTTGGGTCCCTTAATTTTGCGCTCAGAAATTCTTTAAATACGTCATACTGCCTACCCATAGTGGGACAGGACGCCTCCCTTAATTATAGTGAACGGCCTTTCTTCTATACGCCAGCTGAATGCTTTTCTTAGCGGCCACTCAGTTTTTTCATTATCTCAGGATTACTATCATCTGGCAGTAAATCATTCATCACCCATAAGTTGGAGAGGGGCGAATTCACATGAACATCTAGGTAGTGCCTCATGAGCGACGGCGATTAACGCAAAATTCAACCACCCAATCGATTGATACCACTTGTCTGTGCCTGGAAATGGAAGATGGTAAGAGCCAACTTGAAACTGTAGTTCATGCGCTCGGCGAAAGAGAGCTGAGGATGGTAGGGAGTTGTGGTCATGTGGGATATTCCGCTGCTGAAACAGAACCTCTTGAATTCCTTTAAGGCAAACGTCAGGGCGTTACCGCTCACTATTACTCTGGTAGGACCAAACACAGGATATCTGAATTACACTCCTGGAAATTGAAATAAGAACACCGTGAATTCATTGTCCCAGGAAGGGGAAACTTTATTGACACATTCCTGGGGTCAGATACATCACATGATCACACTGACAGAACCACAGGCACATAGACACAGGCAACAGAGCATGCACAATGTCGGCACTAGTACAGTGTATATCCACCTTTCGCAGCAATGCAGGCTGCTATTCTCCCATGGAGACGATCGTAGAGATGCTGGATGTAGTCCTGTGGAACGGCTTGCCATGCCATTTCCACCTGGCGCCTCAGTTGGACCAGCGTTCGTGCTGGACGTGCAGACCGCGTGAGACGACGCTTCATCCAGTCCCAAACATGCTCAATGGGGGACAGATTCGGAGATCTTGCTGGCCAGGGTAGTTGACTTACACCTTCTAGAGCACGTTGGGTGGCACGGGATACAAGCGGACGTGCATTGTCCTGTTGGAACAGCAAGTTCCCTTGCCGGTCTAGGAATGGTAGAACGATGGGTTCGATGACGGTTTGGATGTACCGTGCACTATTCAGTGTCCCCTCGACGATCACCAGTGGTGTACGGCCAGTGTAGGAGATCGCTCCCCACACCATGATGGCGGGTGTTGGCCCTGTGTGCCTCGGTCGTATGCAGTCCTGATTGTGGCGCTCACCTGCACGGCGCCAAACACGCATACGACCATCATTGGCACCAAGGCAGAAGCGACTCTCATCGCTGAAGACGACACGTCTCCATTCGTCCCTCTATTCACGCCTGTCGCGACACCACTGGAGGCGGGCTGCACGATGTTGGGGCGTGAGCGGAAGACGGCCTAACGGTGTGCGGGACCGTAGCTCAGCTTCATGGAGACGGTTGCGAATGGTCCTCGCCGATACCCCAGGAGCAACAGTGTCCCTAATTTGCTGGGAAGTGGCGGTGCGGTCCCCTACGGCACTGCGTAGGATCCTACGGTCTTGGCGTGCATCCGTGCGTCGCTGCGGTCCGGTCCCAGGTCGACGGGCACGTGCACCTTCCGCCGACCACTGGCGACAACATCGATGTACTGTGGAGATCTCACGCCCCACGTGTTGAGCAGTTCGGCGGTACGTCCACCCGGCCTCCCGCATGCCCACTATACTCGCTCAAAGTCCGTCAACTGCACATACGGTTCACGTCCACGCTGTCGCGGCATGCTACCAGTGTTAAAGACTGCGATGGAGCTCCGTATGCCACGGCAAACTGGCTGACACTGACGGCGGCGGTGCACAAATGCTGCGCAGCTAGCGCCATTCGACGGCCAACACCGCGGTTCCTGGTGTGTCCGCTGTGCCGTGCGTGTGATCATTGCTTGTACAGCCCTCTCGCAGTGTCCGGAGCAAGTATGGTGGGTCTGACACACCGGTGTCAATGTGTTCTTTTTTCCATTTCCAGGAGTGTAGATGTTCACCTGTAGTTCCAGTCGCTCCTGACTTACTTCCAATCAGTCACACAAACCTAGAAAAGGAATCGACCGTTACAAATAAATATCGCTGATAATGAATACATGTCAAAGCAATGTGTTAAAATTCGTATCAACTCACATTCTGATAAAGACCAGGGTGACACTGTGATCAGTGCATCTGCCTAGAGAGCACAAGAACTGGGTTCGAAGGCAGGCCTTGGTACAAATTTCAATTCATTGCTTCCGGCTGTATTTATTATTACGGATAAAGCTGAGATTTAATATGGCTCTGAACCATATAATTTCGTATGATTAATACAAGAGGTACACCTGAAATAGAGGCAGGATTATCCCCATTTCGTTCAATGCTAAGGTGCTAGTCCAATGTTGGAGAGCCTTTGCAATGCTGATATGAGTTAAGAAGGGCAACGTCAAGATGGGCTGAGGCACGAATTGGTGTTTGTACTGGGGGGGGGGGGGGGGGGATTACTAGGGCAATCCGTGCAGCTCTCTTACTTGCAGTGCCATGGTGTTGCAGTGATTAGCACATCTACCTAGTGAACGGAAGACTCGGCTTCGAATCCCGGCCTTGATACACATTTTAATTCACTGCTTTGGTCTGTGTTCGTTATCATAGGAAAAGATGAGCCTTAATATGTCTCTGGAACATGTAATTCCATACGACTAATAAATAAATATCTGTTACTTGATTATCGGTACCCTTTATGTGATGCACCTGTAAAAGGAACGCTGAAATCCTTATCGTTCACCTGGCTAAACGTCCGGTCTCACGTGTTCCAGCTAGAACCTATGACAATATTTGAATGTCTATCTCGAGATGAAATAACGTATTTTCAAGGTAGAATTTAAAACGTTCCATCCAGAACAACACTCCAAGTGTCTTTAACTCTTATAATGAATGCTTCTGCTCTGCAGGAGACAAGGATCTAGATGCATAAGCGATGGTTCATCATTCTCCTTCACTTTTCCTCACGAGGACCACAGCAGTTCCTAAGATGGAAGCACCGGCTCCAAGCACGAAATCCGTGCTAAAGTCTGGTACGGATAATTCTGGTGCCCTGGCTAACGCCGCTTTAAGAGCGTCAGAAGAGTCCTGCTGAGATTCGCCCCATTTAAAACCTCTCCCTTTCGCCGCGAATTTTCGAAAAAGAACTGCCATGCTGATAAACCTTACAATTTCTTTCTTATTCTTGGGCACCAGAAACTGACTGATGTCTCTGGTACACTCTTGATCCATCCTTATCCCATTGGCTGAAACAACATGATCTAGGAAGATTTCCTTCTTCGGCAGATTAACTTACGATATATTAATAGTTAATCCTGCCTCTTGTAAGCGACATACTACCTTCTCTACATCGAGCAGGTGGTCTTCAAACGTTTTCCTATAAATAAAGTCCTCTAAATAACTGTATGTCCTCTTGAACTTTAAATCACCCAAAATAGAATCTAAAAGTCGGTTCAAGGCTGCGACCCCCATGGTCAGTCCAATAGGGACAGTTGTACTCAAATAAATTCCAATCCACAAAGGTCAAGGGCTTGGAGTCTTCTGCAAGAGGAACATGATATTACGCTTGGTTTCGATCAAGTACTGAAAGTGCTGAGCAGCTGAGAACCAGGTGAAACAGTCATGAAAATCCTTAAGTGGGACTGATTCTAGATTCAATTTATGATTCATCTGACAGTAGTCAACCACTGGATTATACCCCTGACCACTTGCCTTGAGCACCAAAATATTGGGGATGCACAAAGTAACACGGGTGAATGGATTACGACATCTGCCATTTGCTGATCGATTATTTTTCTAAGTTCTTTCGTTATTGATGGTAGCAATTGACGACCACAACGATATGCTATCTGTCAATGAATATTATAGTCCAGTTTATTGGTAACTCCAAGCCTACCTGTTAAAGCTTCAAGATATTGTTCCGAAATGTGTATTAAGGTCCTAGTCTTTTTCGACTTCAAGTGAGGCAACTGAAAAGAAGGCCCTTTCACCACGACCGAATGTACTCCTTGGTGGTGTTTATGGTGACGCAGAGGCTATTTCTGCCCAGGAAAATATTTAAATAGTGTCTTCCAATCCAGATAATTCGAAAGACACGTGATACTTTTTTAAAAAATCGCACTCTAATAGATCCTCAGTACTCAAACGTTGCATCATAGTGAACTCAATTGGCCATGATCACTGCTGCACAACTTCGCAAAAATAGGAATAAGAGTACCTGTAGACACTCCGACTTCTAATATGAGATTTTTAAAGTACAGGGAAATTATAAATTCGAGCAAATATGTGATACCAGGATACGTCGATCAAGGAGAGGTTGCTTCCCGAAACTAATACTGCACAAATAGGTTCACGATCTATAGTAGCGCAGACAGAGGGCAGATTGGCTTAGGAACATACTCAGACTTTTCTAGTTCTTTTTATCAATCAGCTAAGCCCCCTCCCTCCCCCCAAGCAATCTGCACATCTTTGGAGTCAACTTAGATTACCTTTTTCTTGGGACATCGGACAGTCATACACTCACTTGTTTGGCGTCAGCTTCAATTTCCTTTTTCTTGGGGCATCGGACAATCAAACTCTCTTTGTCCCTCTTTATTACACCAAAAACATGCCTCCCTCTGGCTGGTCAATATCCTGATGGAAGTTTCCTATCTGGAGTTTCCGCGCCCACCACACTACTGTTACCACGCTTCCTAGCATTAAAACCAAACCTCTCGATACCGGCCAATAACTCATCTAAATTAGAAAAGTTCTGTGGTTCATTTGCAAAGATCACTCAGCACCGTTCCTCAGGATGCATCCCTTCTGCAATACTGTTCACAATCTCTACTTTGGACATTTTAAGACATGCAGCAGTAACTTACTCAGTGAATCAATCCAATCTCTCCCCCTGTCCCTAGACACGATAAACGTAATTATTAACAAGTATATTAAGCAATCGACTGTTAACACTGTTAACAAGGTGATTGAACTGTTCCTCAACACAAAATACTTGCGTGCATGTGGAGGTGCTACTCTTTAACAGCTGAAGATGCGCTTGTACATTATCCAGGAGGCTGCTGTAAACAGAGCAAGAGTCACTTACCTCCCGTATCACTCCATTTCTGCGCCAACGCAGCTACACTACCTTCTGTGTTTTCCCCACAGGTAGAATGTTCATGTTTGAGGTGATCCTTGGTCAAATAGGAAACGCCTAAACCGGTGCGCTGATCCATGATACACCTTACATTCCTTAGGAAACTTGTAATACAAGTATCTAACACAGTAAACTCTACAATTTTTTCTGACCCTACAACTACACTGGATCAGAAGCCTGCTACTCGATTACAGCCTTGCTCTGCTGCTATTGACAGTGCTAGTAATGTGGTATTGAGTGCTAAGCTGCTGAATCAGAATAAGTTCATTCAAATGTTAACAAGAAAATCTCACATACATAAGACACGTCTTCAAGATTCTACCAAGGGATACAGAAGGTAAAATTCACAGAAAACTCAACACAGCAATTTAAAAACTTCCATATTAAGTAAAACTGCCAGTACGCTCTATTTTAATTTAAGAAAAGCAACTGCTGACAGAATTTAAATAACAAAACGTTAGAATACCAACTGCTAAGAAGATTGGGGTTATCACTTATTAGAAGCAACTGGCGGCAAAATTTAATAAAATGATCTAATGAATCAAGCACAGACTGACCATCAGATTAACTACTGCAATTTACATAAAACAACTAGTGGCAGAAATGATAATTAAATGGACACCCTAGCTGCAAACAGGCGTTGATGTACTTCATTGGCGACATGTTGAAAATGTGGCCCCGACCGGGACTCGAACCCGGGATCTCCTGCTTACATGGCAGACGCTCTATCCATCTGAGCCACCGCGGGCACAGAGGGTAGCGCGTCTGCAGGGACTTATCCTTTGCACGCTCCCCGTGAGATCCACATTCCCAACATGGCCACACCACTACATTCGTAGTGCGCCTAATAGATGTTTGCCCATCATACTCATTACTCGTGGCAGATTAATCTACCAAGTCCCGTACGAGTTCGGGCATATCGTGTGCGTTCGCAACTAGTGGCAGAATTTAGACGAATATAAGTTAAATAAGTAAAGGGGTACCCGCCCACCAGATGTAGTAGTAGTGCAGAAAACAACTGGCAGTCGAGTTTAAAAGAGTCATCGATGCAGTAAGTAAAGGACCAACAATCCCCCAGATTTAGTATTATCTACAGAAAACAACTGGCAACAGATTTTAAAATAATAATCTCATTAATTAAAAAGTCTTCTAATCAGACAATCAACTGAAAGGAAAAAACACTCTGGCGAAAATGTATTTTAGCTTAACATAGACAATTAAATGAGAGTTAAGTCTTATTCATAGTGTACAGTTCCAAAAAATATCGGAGCAAATATGTTTACTAGTACTACTCAAGGATGCTGGTTTTACATCATCAAAAACAAACCGAACACACCTTCAATCGGACAATACAAAGTTCCATCTGTAAGACTGGGATAGTCAGGTGGTAATGAAATCAGGACACAAGTTTGACTAAATGGCTCTCCTGTCTAACTGGAATTTTAATTTAGCTATTTCTTTCTGGAAGCGACACTATCTTTAAAATGAACTCTATAGCTACGTGTGTTAAGATTTTCTCACTCTTTTCTTTCTCTTTCTGAATAACTCTCTGACTTTGTGAAGTAGTTGTAGTGAGCTACGTCTGTCCCAGTTACTTATTACTAGAGACAGGATTACATACATTCGCATGTTGCATACGCATTTGCATATTTGGCTTCTTTTCGCCGGTTATTGCGTATTTTAACTAAAGCTAGTAACGATGCATATTTTCGCTCTATGTTTACAATATTTTAAAAAATTAGACGGGCGGTGTCTAGCTCGATCTAGTTTGTCTCAGAGATTGACTGCGACGTATAACTGCGTGTAATCGCTAACCGAGAGACCACTGCCTAGCGAAATCATTGCAGAAGAGGAACAGGAACAGGCAGAGTCAATTGCTCCCGAGCGCGCGCCCACGGTTAATCGCCTCCGCTGTCATACCGTACGCGTCGGCAACAATTAAATTAAACTACGCAAGCTTTTAGTCGCACGTCGAGTGTTTCAGTTTAGCTTTCTATTTACTTTTACACAGTTGAACGTGTTTACGGCGTGTAGTGCGCCAGGCCGCCCGAAAAAATAAACGTCGTTTCATTGATAGCTGACCATCCTGGAACATTTACGTATGACAGAATTGTTTTATATTGTCGAGTTTGCGAGAAAAAGGTTTCGGCAAAAAAAAAAAAAAAAAAAAAAAAAAAAAAAAGTTTCAAATAGACCAACATGTCAAGACAAGTCTTCATATCGCAGGAATGCAGAAGAAAGGACCACGACAACAACTTCTGACAACAGCAAGTTGCAGTAGCAGGGATTTGTCCAAAGGTAACCAAAACAAGTCAATTTAACATTAATCTATGTGAAGCATTCATCGAAAGCAATATTTCTCTTCACAAGCTTACAATCCCTATCATCAAGGGCTTCCTGCGCAAATATTGCTTAAATCAAAATATACCAGGTGAAATAAAAACTGCGTAAAAATTACGTAGCGGCAATTTACGTAAATGGTCTGGAGGAAATAAGCAATGAACTCAAGTACAGCATTATCTGAATTTCATTTGACTAAACTATAGAAACTTGTAGCCGTTACATTGCAAATTTAATTGTTAGTGCTTTAAAAGAAGAGCCTTCTTCTTCTATTTAGCGGCCTGCGAAGAACTTGAAAAAGTAAAACATTCTACTATAGCCAGATTTGTGAAGAGGGTATTTGAAAAATATTTCCAGAATCTTCCGCAGATGGAAAAGTGTTTGTGTTTATTTCAGATGCTGCTCCCTATAGGATCAAAGCAGGAAAAGCCATCCGAGTATTTTATCGCAGTTTGATTCATGTGATGTGCTTTGCTCATGGAATACATCGCCTTGCTCAAGAAGTACGTTCCACGTTTGTGAATGTAAATGAACTGATTTCATCCACAAAGTAAGTGTTTCTAAAGGCTCCTGCTCTCATCTAGACTCACAAAGAAGTACCAAATGTGGCTTTACCTCCCGAACCAGTGGTAAATCGTTGGGGTACATGGGTTGAAGCTGTGTTGTTTTACAATGAACATTTCGAGGCCGTTAGAAGGGTAATAAACGACTTCGATAGTGCAGACGCTTTGGCAGTTTGCCAGTGCAAGGAAACTTTTAATAATTCCGGTATTAAAAAGGACATTGCTGTGATCAGCACTCATTTTTCCCATATACCCGCAAGTATTAAAGAGTTTGAAACTCAAATAAGTTTGGCGTTGAATGAATCTAGTCAGTTAATGAATAATATTGGCCTAGTGAACTGCTCATTGCCAGAGGCATTCCCAAGAAAACGTAAAGAACAGTTTGAAAACATTTTAAACAATAACCCAGCCTTTGAACCCTTGTGCCAAATTGATAGTTTTGTTAATGGGACAGGTGAACTGTTACCAGAAACAATAAGTGCGAACATTGCACCCAAATTAAAATACTATCCAGTTACTTCAGTTGATGTAGAACGGTCCTTTCCTGCTTATAAAAATATTTTGAGTGATCGAAGACACAATCTTACTACCGAACATTTGGAACAGTACTTGGTCGTTTATGTTTACAATAGTAAAAAATGTAAAATTAATTTTAAATGTTGTAAATGCTTTGGTACAATAGTATTAATTAAAAGTTAATTCTGTTAAAAAATTCATGATCGTGTGTTGTTTTTTAAATGAAATATTACGGAGTTTTGGAGCTTGTCCCTCTGCGTGCGATGTACCTCGAAGTTGATCCTGGACATATCGAGTGTTTCCCTGCGACTCAGTCGCATCGCATCCGCATGTTACGGACAACAATAGCAAAGAAGGAACAATTCTTGACACATGGTATGCGTCCCCATTTTGCAAATTTTTAGAAAATAATACCAGAAAGACCCCTTCCTAACCTCTACCAGAAAGTATTCGGAAAACGATATCAGCGTTCTAAATGTACCGGCGCACTTCCTCGTAATTGATATTTATTTATTTATTTGTCCATATAGATCTCTTTTCTGTTCATATAATGTACACAGGATATTGGACAGAAAACCTTTTTAGCTATTGGTTTTTCATACGTCAAACATACATTATTTAAATTTTTACGACAAATTGGATCTATACAGTTAATAATTACAAATTTTTGAAATACTGTATATTTATAACTTATTTATACAATTAAAGATATGCACAGGTTCAACTATGAGATATAATGCACACAGTAACCACCATGTGTTTTTATTATTAATATTTGATCTTGCATATTTCGACACTTTTCATGCATTTTTAAGGATTTTTCATGCAAATTTTCATGCATATTTTAAGGTTTTTCTGATGCATATAATCTTGTCTCTACTTACTACACACCAATAAAGCAACATTATTATAGTGAAGACGCGTTACACGATTGGTGATAGCTATTTTTCTGTTACGGTTACATTATGGTGACAGGGACTGTGTTTACTTAAAACAGAAGAACCTACGGAAGCTTTTTATGAAACCTGGACAATTTGACCGGAATCGTTGAATGGCTCTGCTGCTAGGGTATTCGATTAGCATAGTTATGAGAAACTAAAGAAGAATTAATCTCCGATTTATATAAACATGGTATGAAGGAAGAATATTGTCGTTTTAGATACTGTCATTCAAACGTGTGATACGATGACAGGACGCTTTCTGAGGCATTCTCATTTCCATAAGGAAGGAAAAAGTGGGGCTGAAATTTTTAGAGGCAGAACGTAGTAAGCAGACTCAAATGGATGCAGGCTATAATAGTTATGCAGAGAAGAAAAGGCTTGTACAGAATAGACTAGCCTGGAGAGCAGCATTAAACAAGTCTTCAGAGTAAAGATCACAACAACCTATCACTGAGAGGGTGCAGAGATTCTGTGGAATTAAATCAGGGATTTTTTTCGTTAAGAGTTAGAGGTGCGTAGTTTCCTGTACCCTGGTCGTCTGTAAACGAGGAAAGGCGTTGATAATTAATATCATGTTAAAGGTTACGTTTCTTTTTTGAGAAAACACATATGCATGCCGTCTGTGCAGTGTATTATTACGTAAGACGTTATGTATTAGTACAAATATTTGTTTATTTTATATTATTATTTGTTTGTGGTACTACTTGAGCTGAGTGCAGCGATTGGAGTTCGCTAGCAGGCTGCTTTACGTCACAGCAAGTGCGTCACAGGGCTTCCATGAATTGCTTAAGAGGTCCCTTAGAATAGGTGACATCCCGAGTCGTGAATGAACAGTAAACATAAGAATGTATACAATTAAACTCTTATAGAAAAACGGTTAGCTTGTTTCATTATTGAGGATGCATGCGCAATGAAAACATGTCTGTGGCTGGTCAGATAATAATATATTGTATAAACCTGCCGAAAGTTATTTCAAGTACATGGAAATATAATAAAGAAATAATACACTGAAACGAAAATATACAAGCCAACTTTCCAATTTTTGACACCCAGAAAGCACTTAACAACACACCATCTGTTACCAAAACACATTCCAAAAACAGGAATGATTGTTCATTTTTATACATAGTAAACTTCTCGGTATCACGGGTAGTTCGAGCTACGTCTATGGCAGGTAAGTAATGGTAACCACAAGATCAATTACATTTACGTTGTAGTATAAATGATGATCTGTGGAAACCGAATCTAGAGTCGCCCTAAATACCCTTCTCATGATTTCTTTACTTTTGTGGGGAGAGAATACCTGCTTTTAGAGAAAGCTGCGACACTTGGAGCGGTCATTCTTCAGGTAGCGCACAAGTTGTGTGACGACTCTCGTCTTTAAGGTCAGAGGTTTACGTCTTCTATAAAAGACGTCACTCGTCCTTTTCCTAAGAAGAGGAACGTGACTGTCCTTTTCATTCTCTGCTTTATGCGTCTGCTCATTAAAGATATTTCCTCTAGAGCAAAAGCGCTATATCAAAGCAGCTGAAAATTCCTTTCAGTGACCTCGTTACACTCAGACATTACGAGAGAGATATGCCGGAAAATAAAATATTTACGCATTTTCATCTACATTTTACAAGTGGCTGAGCGACACACTCACTTTTACGGGGGCACAGCCATAAATTCTTCTCAGGAGAAAAAGAATATTTCTTATATATCTTCAGACATCCTTTCCATGATTTAGTCTTGTATTGTCCGTTTCTTTCTCTCCAAATTAAGTAGTTCAGTGTGTCTCTTGTAAAGTGCATATAAAATTAGCTGCTGCTACTGTGCGGGGTAATCATTAGTAATTCCTTCCTGTCGATTAGCCTGCTGTCTGTTAGTCTGCAAAGTTATGTTCCATCATTAGTCGTAAAGCTGCGTCTTGTTTTGTTGAGTGAACTTCAATCACTCGTTTCCGTAAATCAATTAAAAAATCACAAAAATAAGGATCACTCTGAACTGATAACCGATAACAAACCATGAACTCAAGACAAAGCGTACATTAATCGTCAAAAAAGAATTAGATACGAAGGAAATATGTTAGAACGTAAAACAGATTTTAGATGTACGAAAGGGGTGTGCAAATTATAGAGTTCACATTGTAATGGTCCAGTTACATCTGTTTTTTATTCCCTGCCAAATTTTAAGTTCAGGTATAAGACAAGGAAAATACTAATTCCAAACTGTCGCTAAGTGAAGGTAGGAGGCCGATAAGTGGCGAAATTTCCATTCATTACTGATTCTTAGAAAAATTTGTTTCATACTGAACGGGGCGTTTCAAAATTTGTGGTACAAATTATTTGTTAAATTTTCCTGAACAGAGCGACTACAGAAAAGTGAGAGTATGTTTAGTTGTTTTGTTAGTTCTTAGCAATTAATCTACGCATTCGAATGCCGACATCTAACATTTTTTCCAATTGAACCGTTGCGCGATCGATATGTCGCTCCACGGTCTCTAGTATAATATCTTCGCCTTAGGAGGGCGTGGTTCGAGTGGAGATCGGAGGCGCGAGGACAGTGACTGTGAGACCAGGAAGGTGAAAACATTTCACTCGGGGTGAAGCAACAGAATTGGAACCTGGCAGAGGGGACAAGTAGTGTGCCGGTAGTTAACAGTTACAGGCCCTGGGCGTAGAAGCGATGCCAAGAAGAGACTCAGCAAGTTCCTGGATTGCGGACCAATATTACACTACTGGCCATTAAAATTGCTACACCAAGAAGAAATGCAGATGATGAACGGGTATTCATGGGACAAATATATTATACTAGAACTGACATGTGATTACATTTTCGTTCAATTTGGGTGCATAGATCCTGAGAACTCAGTACCCAGAACAACCACCTCTGGCCGTAATAACAGCCTTGATACGCCTGGGCATTGAGTCAAACAGAGCTTGGATGGCGTGTACAGGTACAGCTGCCCATGCACCTTCAACACGAGTCCACAGTTCATCAAGAGTATTGACGCGTATTGTGACGAGCCAGTTCCTCTGCCACAATTGACGAGACGTTTTCAATTGGTGAGAGATCTGGAGAATGTGCTGGCCAGGGCAGCAGTCGAACATTTTCTGTATCCAGAAAGACCGTACAGGACCTCCAACATGCGGTCGTGCATTATCCTGCTGAAATGTAGGGTTTCGCAGGGATCGAATGAAGGGTAGAGCCACGGGTCGTAACAAATCTGAAATGTAACGTCCACTGTTCAAAGTGCCGTGAATGCGGACAAGAGGTTAGCCAGACGTGTAACCAATGGCACTCCATATCATCACGCCGGGTGATACGCCAGTATGGCGATGACGAATACACGCTTCCAATGTGCGTTCACCGCTATGTCGCCAAACAAGGATGCGACCATCATGATGCTGTACACAGAAGCTGGATTCATCTGAAAAAACGACGTTTTGCCATTCGTGCACCCAGGTTCGTCGCTGAGTACACCATCTCAGCCGCTCCTGTCTGTGATGCAGCGTCGAGGGTAACCGAAGCCATGGTCTCCGTGTAAGGTGTCAGGCAAATCCAACACCTCCATGAAAACCCTGACATGATAAGCAAATCCAGTAGTATGTCACATAGCTCCGAATAAATCGTGACATTACATTAACCAAAGTAATACGAGTAACGATTGAGCAAATGGAATACCACAGACTAACACAAGAATGCCTAAATGCATGTCATACCTTCCCACCATGAGACAGACGCAGTTCCGAGGGGAGAAACGAGAACAGAAGCCGAGAGCAGAACCGTGTTAAGCGAGAAGGCCGTATGATAAGGGACGGACACCCACGTCGCCAGCTAACCGCTACGACGATACCACCCGCAAGTTTTTAGCGTGAGACTTTTTCGCGTCTCTGTTACGTTAGGACCACCCCGCAGCCCATGTTAAAAGCTAGAGCCCTCCAGAAGAACAGTATAGATCTTACGATAACGCAAAAAGGGCTACACCACCCGCAAGTTTTAGCGTGAGACTTTTTCGCGTCTCTGTTACGTTAGGACCACCCCCCCAGCCAATGTTAAAAGATAGAGCCCTCCAGAAGAACAGTATAGATCTTACGATAACGCTGATAGGACCACACCAGCTGCAAGTTTTAGCGTGAGACTTTTTCGCGTCTCTGTTACGTTGCAAACTTTAAAAAACATTGCCCCACCACGAAAAGTATAACGTTTCTCATTGGATAGACAGAATTTTTGTATGCGGATCTTAAGGTTAACATTGAGACCCTGATTGGTCAGATGAAAACACAGCCAGATAGTTTTTTTAAACCAACTTCGTTAAATTGTAGTAAGGAGAAGTTAGAAGGGAGTTGCTTCCGAGAGGGCGAGCTAGACGGAGCTGCGCCAGCCGCCGCCCCCTGACGAACACCAACAAGGTAATGAACGCACGCGATGCCGCATTTTTGAGCGCATAAGGCTTCACTCAGAACTGCAGAAGTCTCATCTGTTACACCCCCTTTTTGCGTAATACTAGTGTCGATCGTCAATTAAAGCTCATTGTTTTCACATTTGCCACTTGAAGTAAAAATCTGAAACGCGATGATTTTTCTGTTACATAGTTATTGAGAAGCCACATCAGCCACTGTAATTTACGACAAGTTAGATAAGTAATTAAAGATAATTGAGGTTCACTGTAGACCATTTTGATAGTTTTCTCTTTTGTGAAACTTAATTTAAACCTAGATTATAGATGTGATATGGCATAGGTCATCCTTCGATCCATCGTAGAACTTGGAAACCCATTCAGGGAATATTCGTTCCCATTTTTGTTGAACGCAGTTTGTTTTTACCATCCTGTATTAAAACATTTCCTTTTATCAATAGTTCTGTTTATAAACAATGTTTTGTGAGTAGAATAAAATTTCAAATGGTAGACTTAACTGCTTTTTCGACGTTATTTTACCAGCTAACTAAAAATAGGAAAGCCTCGAACGCCTTCCACTAAATTTAGTTGGTATTAAGATTCTTTTACAGGGAGTGCAGTGGAGCTGACGCTGAAATCATTAAGTATTTGGTTATATCATCGCTAGTCTCACTGAACTCTTCTGAATTCTACATGTCATGTGTGGTCTGGCGTCTCCTTACCAGCAACAGGTCCCAGGTTCAAATTAGTCAATTCCCTAAAAAACACAGAGCGTCGCTGTGCAAAAGGGGTAGGGAGACACGATATACAACAAACAGACACCACGAAAATGGCGACCCTGCCAGGATGGTAAAATACCATGACTGAAGGTCGACCACATGCCTAACTAGGTCAGAAAAATATCCTATTGAAAAATTTTCGTAGTAAAAAAATTTTTTTTCTAACGTTATACATAGTCGAAAACAGTAGCTGCAGCGATAGATAGTAAAAGTATTCAATAGAAAGTGAGTCTGGCAGAAACAATAGCATAATTAAGTTATGAATTTTAAAAATTGTTAGAATTAAGTTTTCTCCTCAATGCAAGCTCACAGGTGGCTGATACATCGTTGACAAGTTGGTTCTGACCCAACAAGTAAGTGAATGGATTGTCAGTCTTGGTAGTGTCAAGTCGTGTTAAAAAAAAGTTTATGAAACGCGTGAGATCGTATGAGCGCATGTTGACTCGAAGTAGGGCGCGTGAATTGCTTTTAAAACAGAAAATAAGGGATTCGGAAAGATTAGCAACGGCAGATCGACAGCTTGACCGAATTGAGATAGAGACCCAGCATGAAAATAGACAGGGAATAGAGGACAGTACAACAGACGATGTAGTATCGCGAGAAATAGGACATATAACGAACCATAACGAGGATAATGTACGTCAAGGCATAGAAAACGTAGGTCAGCATAAGACAGAGGAGCAGGAAAGTAGGGAGACAGGCGATGAGGATTGTAACTTGCGTCTTGAATACGTAGAACCCATAGTACAAGTAATCAGAGCTCCCTCACCACAGAGTACAAGGAATGAGAGCAGAAACGTGTCACAGCACAGTTCAATGCAATCGGTTGCGAACCAACACTTGGGCGAAAACACAGAGCGTAGGACGTCGGAAGAAGACGCAATAGGACCCACCTATATGGCAGAATTATTACAACAAATTATGGAAACCATGACAAGGCAAAATAAGGACATAGCGAACCACATTCAAATTCAAATTGCAGAAACCACGAGACAAATGCGTCAGATTAAAGAACAAAACAAAAAAATTCAGTTACATCTAAGTCATATTGAAGACGAGGCAAAAGAATCTCGAGAAGTGATAGAAAACTTAATAACAGGTCACAATCAGTTGAGAACAGACATTGACAAGGTACAAGCGGACGTACAAACATTGCGTAATGACACTCAGGACGAGATCAAAACATTAAGTAAAAACACTCAGGGAAAAGCCAAGAAACTAGAGAAACAGATAAACGTAATTACTAGACAAGCAGCAGGTACAGCGCGTGAAATTGTTGAAAACAGTGTTTTACACAAACGTATCACAAAAGCAGCGCTGAAAAGATATGATAACCACATAGTCAAAATAGCAGCGCAAACGAAGCGACCATTTCAGAAATTGCGAACAGAGATGTTGCAAATCATTGAAGAGCGTAGTGAACAGGATCGAACAAGCACAGAGTCTGCAACCACATCCGTATCTGTAACAGCACCGGAAAAACAAGCAATTAACGATGATATCATGCATTTGCGATTCCAATCACAGGCGGAAAGTAACATACGTGACAATGGAAAGCCAGGTCGCGAAGAGTACAGTGCAATGCATTCAGCTACACGTTCACTACCGATGGAAGAAAATTATTGCCTACCACTCCAACGACACTGCGCAAGGGTAGGCGAAAGTTATAGTGGACAATATCCAATGGATCTACCACAACCGGAAAGAACGACGGGAGAAATGATCAGAAACAAAAGTGGCGAAGAATCGCGAATTTCATATGGAACTATGACGAAGTACGACAACGATCATTTCCTCACAATCAGAAAATTTCAACACTTTCGAGAAGGAAGTTCATTAGATCCACGAATTTTTATTGATCAATTCCGAGTAGGATTACCAGAACACTGGACGCTAGCACACAAATTAGACATTATATGTGCAAACAAGTCAGGAACAGTCGCAGAAACCATGCAGAATGTTGCAGCGACATGCCGATCGTACGAAGATTTCAGAAAGAAGTTGCTCTCACGATATTGGTCCAGCGAAGCATAGAACAGAGTGAAGTATGAATTATTACAGAACCCATATTTTGAAAATTCAGGAGAGAAGAGTCCCGTGAAATTTTTCGAAGTAATGGCAAACAAAAATCAATGCTTAGATGTACCATACAGTGACGGAGAGTTGATTAAATTATGCGCGACGAAGCTACCATTGAAGTACCAGCAATCATTAGTAGGTCGCGGAGGCAATGACGTCGAAGCATTTAATGGTATTCTAAGGGAACTAGAGTTCATATTTTCGGAAGATGACGCAAGAAAAAGACGAAGCCCTCGTGAAAACGAAAGCAAAAAGCAGTGGAATCCACAAGACACAGTACGAAGAAACAATAATTACGAACCATGTGATAACTTCGCACCAAGAAACGACAATAGATTTCAACAAAGAACCGGTTATGGATTTAGAAGAGAGTATGGCAATAACTGTAATTCACCCAGGAACGGCAACAACTATTACAGGGGGAATAACGACAACCGGAACGGGTACTGGAGAACCAATAGAGCGAAAAATTATCAACAAGGAAACCACTGTCAACAAACTGAACAAGAAAAGAGAATAAAGACAGAAGAGGTGGAGGTAAGACCACCAAACCCCGATAAACTTTCGAACTGACAGCTAAGCGCCCATGCCAAAGAGAATGACGCACCGACCCAGGACAATTGCAGCACCTTGAACAGAGAAGTAAAAATCTTATCACAAGAAGAGAAGAAGGAAGAAACAAATCCGCAGGGACCGGATGAAAACGAAGACAAGAAAACAACAATATCTTGCTGGGACGAAATTAATTGGGAGAATACTGACGAGGAAGATGAATTACCAGAGGCATGCACAACGAATGTAGGAAGAAAGAACGAAGTAATGAGTATTGCAGAGCTATTTGAGCTGGAAACCAGGGAAAGTGAATTCAATGAGGATAATTGGCAGTCGACAGAAGTTGAAAATAAGTTACGAGTGGGCACACAAATAGACGTATATAATGAAGGAAGTTATGAAGCGATAATTAGAGCATTTAGATGCGATTATGTGGAAGTAGCGACGAAGAAGGAGAAGATAGACGAGGATGAGGAAAAAGTAGAGGATGTTGAAGAAAGCGTAAATGAAGGAAGAAATAGAGAACAGGAAATAAAAGAGAGAGAAGTAGCAGTCGAAGCTTATCCTACAGAAAGTTCGAATTCACAAGGGAAATTCCTAAAAAGACTCATGTATGATTCAGTGGAGGATTCGTTGATGCAAGAAGAAGAAGAACAGGACCAATCCTTTCAAATTCAACCAATTGTGAAGGCCATGGTAAAGCATACCCCAGTCAATATTGTAATTGATAGCGGAAGTGAACTGACTGCGTTCTCAGAAAATTTATTCATGCAGTGTAATGCCAATGAGGAATTGCCAGTTCTGAAAACACGTAAGATTAAAGTAAGAGGTCCTATTAGAAACAATGCTGCGGAAGTTATGAGACAAACAAGGTTAACTCTTTCGTGCCAAGGTCAAAAGATCGAAGCCAACTTCATGATTATACCTAAACTAACTGTAGATTTGATTATAGGTGCAGATTTTTTAAATGAGAGACGAGCAATAATAGATATGGGGAAAGGTAGCGTAACATTCGGGAATTTCACACTTCTCTAATTGAGCAAAAGCTAAAATTAGAAGAAATACCAGTTATAAACAAACAATTAAGAATGACTTGAGATAAAGAGGATGAAGAATTAGAATGGTATGCACAAAAGGGGGAATCGCCTCAACTCATGTCAGAAGTCCATAAAGAAATCGACGAAAAATTGTAAGACGCTCAAGGTATTTCGGAACACAGTAAAAGAGAATTAGAGGGTATTTTATGAGATAAAGCAGAGGTATTTTTACCTAAGACTGGCAGTATTAAACACTTTCAGTACAAGTTTGAAGATTAATTTTATTACTGGTAAATAATCTGCACAATATTTCAAGATTATGTCGCAGAAAAGATCGTCAGGAGAAAGAAGAATGAAGAGAGAGTAAGGTGGGAAAAAGAAAGTAGTTTCAATAATAACACCAATAGTACCAAAAATTAAGGTGAGGGGATAAAGCGTAGATAGTCTAACAGCATGAAATACTAAAATGCTATACACCACGACACTACACAAAAAATAAAAGTAAAACGAATTTGAGGATTTTTGTAGAACTTAAGATTCAAAATATCTTAGAATTGTAACATGGAAAGGGCGCCGAAATTTGTAAAGCTTTTAAGAAGGCATAAAACAATGTAGGTGGCTCTGAGCACTATGGGACTTAACATCTATGGTCATCGGTCCCCGACAATGTAGGTACTAGACATATGTTAGATGAATATAAGTAAATCTTTTTGTAAGAACCATTGTAAAAACTCCAGCAAAGACCAGATGCAATGACCCAAAAGTCGCAACGTGAGAAGTATCAAGAAAGAAAAGGACGTAATTAGCAAGACACGATTCCTACAAGGCAGAAGCGTCGAGAGAAGGGAAAGGACAGCGAGACCAACAGAAGGCCCTTGTAACTGAAGTGGGCAATAAATTTGCCCACTAGGCGGAACCCTGCTGGGACAGGACACCCTGCAGTGATGCGACAGGACGCCGAACACCGTGTCTTTGAGCCCCCCGAATGAACGGAGTGACCAAAAAATGGCCCTACGAGAAGACCGCTTGGGCAAGCCACCACTGGCAAAAAATGTGTAAAAGTCACACTACCGCTATTAAACAGCACACTGATGCACGAAACTGAAGAAAACGTCCACAAAGTAAAAATGACATGCCCAAAAAATTTATCAAACTGTTACTAGGAAGAGAACTTCAAAGCTACTAGTTATCAATAAATATTTCCATATCCTGCCCAAAGAAGAACCAAGAATCAAGTAAGATGCAGAGAAAAAGCAGGAAGAACAGAAGTTGAAGATTTGCAAGATTGAGACCAAGAAAGAAGATGGGTGAAGAATAGACAACATAACATCCCAAATCCCTATCATATTGTAAACTAGTCGTCTGCGAAGTTTTACAACGAAAAACGACCGCTTTCAGCGACACATAACGATGACTTTCATGCATACAAAGCCAGCAAACCACGAGATTCTGCACTCACAGCTCCGTTCCAATATGGGACCTCCACAACAGCAACACACACTTGCAAAGCCAACAAGGAACGATGAACGAAGCTGTACATCAAATACTTTCCCACATCCATCTCGCTCAAGTCCATCACCCCCATGCAAAAACATTCGCCAACCTCTTGCTTAAACATTCATAGGATTGTGTGAATGTGTGAAATCAAATTATGTGATGTAGGAATTGTGCAAAAGAAACATGTGAAAAACTAAATAAGTTAAGCACACCAAACAGCTAATAAACTACAAAATAACAGTCATTGACTATGGACTTAAGTAAAAAATAGACTATCGATAAAACTAAGTCATTAGTTCTGAAATGAACAGTATATAAAGAACAAAAGTAAGGCATAATAAACACTAAAACTATATGCCACTTATTTTCCCCTCATAAAAATAAAAGAATAACTATATTTTACTTATTTTCTCCTTAAAAAAAAACAAAGAATAAAAAATTATATTGTTGGATGTTTTCCACTTTTTTTAAACATTTGTACCATTTGTTAGGATAATATCTCAATACTTGAGTATGTATATTTCTTTGTCAAATCATTTCTTGGAAATAATTCGTATTTGTTAGTGTAACAACGTTGAAATGAGTGTCTAGAAACAAAAACATTTTACTTGTACATGATATTTAGAAAATGTGTTAGGAATAGATTTTACTTAATTACTACATTTATAAAAATAATATTTTTAAGAATATCGATGTGAAAGACTCCTCACTTTCGATAAAAAACTTCTTAAAAAACAAACTTCACACTTAAAGAAAGAAAATAATTAGAAATTACTAATAGCATAAAAAATTCTTCTCTTGTCATTTTTAAGAATAATGTGGAAGAATATAAAAATATAAATTAGTAATACAAACTAGTATAGAACCAGAATAACGTGGCTGAACAGTAGGCAACAAAATTTAGATAAATCAGTAATTTTTGACTGACTTAGACACCGATTCAATCATTGCCTAACTTCAGTGCAAAAATTAAGTTCGAAGGGTGGTGATATGTAAGGTGTCAGGCAAATACAACACCTTCCATGAAAACCCTGACATGATAAGCAAATCCAGTAGTATGTCACATAGCTCCGAATAAATCGTGACATTAAATTAACCAAAGTAATACGAGTAACGAGTGAGCAAATGGAATACCACAGACTAACACAAGAATGCCTAAATGCATGTCATACCTTCCCACCGTGAGACAGATGCTGTTCCGAGGGGAGAAACGAGAACAGAAGCCGAGAGCAGAACCGTGTTAAGCGAGAAGGCCGTACGATAAGGGACGGACACCCACGTCGCCAGCTAACCGCTACGACGACACCACCCGCAAGTTTTAGCGTGAGACTTTTTCGCGTCTCTGTTACGTTAGGACCACCCCGCAGCCCATGTTAAAAGCTAGAGCCCTCCAGAAGAAAAGTATAGATCTTACGATAACGCTGAAAGGACCACACCAGCTGCAAGTTTTAGCGTGAGACTTTTTCGCGTCTCTGTTACGTTGCAAACTTTAAAAAACATTGCCCCACCACGAAAAGTATAACGTTTCTCATTGGACAGACAGAATTTTTGTAGGTGGAGCTTAAGGTTAACATTGAGACCCTGATTGATCAGATGAAAACACAGCCAGAAAACACAGCCACAGGAGAAGTTAGAAGGGAGTTGCTTCCGAGACGGACAGCTGGAGGAAGCTGCGCCGGCCGCTGCCCCTGACGAACACCGACAAGGTAATGAAAGCACGCGATGCCGCATTTATGAGCGCATAAGGCTTCACTCAGAACTGCAGAAGTCTCATCTGTTACACCCCCTTTTTGCGTAATACTAGTGTCGATCGTCAATTAAAGCTCATTGTTTTCACATTTGCCACTTGAAGTAAAAATCTGAAACGCGATGATTTTTCTGTTACATAGTTATTGAGAAGCCACATCAGCCACTGTAATTTACGACAAGTTAGATAAGTAATTAAAGATAATTGAGGGTCACTGTAGACCATTTTGATAGTTTTCTCTTTTGTGAAACTTAATTTAAACCTAGATTATAGATGTGTAATGGCATAGGTCATCCTTCGATTCATTGTAGAACTTGGAAACCCATTCAGGGACTATTCGTTCACATTTTTGTTGAACGCAGTTCGTTTTTACCATCCAGTATTAAAACATTTCCTTTTATCAATAGTGCAATTTATAAACAATGTTTTGTGAGTAGAATAAAATTTCCAATCGTAAACTTAACTGCTTTTTCGACGTTATTTTACCAGCTAACTAAAAATAGGAAAGCCTTGAACCCCTTCCTCTAAATTTAGTTAGTATTAAGATTCTTTTACAGGGAGTGCAGTGGAGCTGACGCTGAAATCATTAAGTATTTGGTTATATCATCGCTAGTCTCACTGAACTCTTCTGAATTCTACATGTCATGTGTGGTCTGGCGTCTCCTTACCAGCAACAGGTCCCAGATTCAAACTAGTCAATTCCCTAAAAAACACGCTCAGAGCGTCGTTGCGCGAAAGTGATAGGGAGACACGATATAGAACAAACAGACACCACGCAGACTGTTTGGATCCGAGCTGATAGTCCATGCTGCTGCAAACGTCGGCCAACTGTTCGTGCAGATGGTTGTTGTCTTGCAAACGTCCCCATCTGTTGACTCAAGGATCGAGACGTGGCTGCACCATCCGTTACAGCCATGCCGATAACATGCCTGTCATCTCGACTGCTAGTGATACGAGGCCGTTGGGATCCAGCACGGCGTTCCGTATTACCCTCCTGAACCCATCGATTCCATATTCTGCTAACAGTCATTGGATCTCGACCAACGCGATCAGCAAAGTCGCGATACGATAAAAAGCAATCCCGATAGGTTACAATCCGACCTTCAAAGTCGGAAACGTGATGGTACGCATTTCTCCTCCTTACACGAGGCATCACAACAACGTTTCACCAGGCAACGCCGGTCAACAGCTGTTTGTGTATGATAAATCGCTTGGAAACTTTCCTCGTGTCAGTACGTTGTAGGTGTCGCCACCGGTGCCAACCTTGTGTGAATGCTCTGAAAAGCTAATCATTTGCATATCACAGCATCTTCTTCATGTCGGTTAAATTTCACGTCTATAGCACGTCATCTTCGTTTTGCAGCAAATTTAATGGCCAGTAGAGTACCTCGGCTGCAGCCGTCAGTAAAATTTTGGACGGATGGGGCGCGCACCGAGGGGAGAGCCGTGTTATGTTCTCAAGCAACCCATCGGACCTAGAGACAGACGGCGGACTGCCATTGTTTTGCAGTTGTGTACCGGCTCCATTCTGTCCTTAGTCGATCGTTGTACGGATATGCCTGGTGAGCTTCCAATTTGGTTTATCGAATGCGAGTGAGCCGAGCATCGGCAGTAACCGTAGCTACAGCTGCCATTTCCTGTAGAAGTACCGTGACTATTTCTTTCGATAGTTCTCTGGTTGTTTGCTAGAGGTTCATGTCCGGTTCCATATCAGGTTTCTGGTTATTGATCCTGCTTCTGTTTCTAGGCAGAAAAGTTGTGTGTTCATTCCTATGAAACTACTGAATTGGCTTATGTATTTAATGCTCCAGTCTGAGTGTTATTGCAGTAAGGCATATAATTTGTGGGGGAGAGCTTTTATATAATAAGTGGGCTCATTCAAGTGGCACATCCTGTATACAGGGTGCTCCATTGATCTTGATCGGGCCAAATATCTCACGAAATAAGCGTCAAACGAAAAAGCTACAAAGAACGAAACTTGTTTAGCTTGAAGGGGCAAACCAGATGACGCTATGCTTGGCCCGCTAGATGTGTCAAACGGATATCAACTGCGTTTTTTTAAAAATAGGAACCCCCATTTTTATTACATATTCGTGTAGTACGTAAAGAAATATGAATGTTTTAGTTGGACCACATTTTTCCCCTTTGTGATAGATGGCGCTCTAATAGTCACAAACATATGGCTCACAATTTTAGACGAACAGTTGGTAACAGGTAGGTTTTTTAAATTAAAATACAGAACGTAGGTACGTTTGAACATTTTATTTCGGTTGTCCCAATGTGATACATGTACCTTTGTGAACTTATCATTGCCGGCCGGAGTGGCCGAGCGGTTAAAGGCGCTACAGTCTGGAACCGCACGACCGCTACGGTCGCAGGTTCGAATCCTGCCTCGGGCATGGATGTGTGTGATGTCCTTAGGTTAGTTAGGTTTAAGTAGTTCTAAGTCCTAGGGGACTTATGACCACAGCAGTTGAGACCCATAGTGCTCAGAGCCATTTGAACCATTTTTTTCTTTTTTTTTTTTTTTTTTGAACTTATCATTTCTGAGAACGCATGCTGTTACAGCGTGATTACCTGTAAATACCACATTAATGCAATAAATGCTCAAAATGATGTCGGTCAACCTCAATGCATTTGGCAATACGTGTAACGACATTCCTCTCAACAGCGAGTATTTCGATTTTCGTAATGTTCGCACATGCATTGACAATGCGCTGACGCATGTGTCAGGCGTTGTCGGAGAATCACAATAGCAAATATCCTTCACCTTTCCCCACAGAAAGAAATCCGTAGACGTCAGATCCGGTGAACGTGCGGTGCTTCGACTACAAATCCACCTGTCATGAAATATGCTATTCAATACCACTTCAACCGCACGCGAGCTATGTGCCGGACATCCATCATATTGGAAGCACATCGCCATTCTGTCATGCAGTGAAACATCTTGTAGTAACATCGGTAGAACATTGCGCAGGAAATCAGCATACGTTGTACCATTTAGATTGCCATCGATGAAATGGGGGCCAGTTATCCTCCTCCCATAATGCCGCACCATACATTAACCCGCCAAGGTCGCTGATGTTCCACTTGTCACAGCCATCGTGGATTTTCCGTTGCCCAGTAGTGCATATTATGCCGGTTTACGTTACCGCTGTTGGTGAATAACGCTTCTTCGCTAAATAGAATGCCTGCAAACAATCTGTCATCGTCCCGTAATTTCTCTTATGCCCAGTGGCAGAACTGTACACGACGTTCAAAGTCGTCGCCATACAATTCCTGGTGCACAGAAATATGGTACGGATGCAATCGATGTTGCTGTAGCATTCTCAACACCGACGTTTTTGAGATTCCCGTTTCTCGCGCAATTTGTCTGCTACTGATGTGCGGATTAGCCGCGACAGCAGCTAAAACACCTTCTTGGGCATCATTATTTGTTGCAGGTCGTGGTTGACGTTTCACATGTGGCTGGACATTTCCTGTTTCCTTAAATAACATAACTATCCGGTGAACGGTCCGTAGACTTGCATGATGTCGTCCAGGATACCGAGCAGCATACATAGCACACACCCGTTGGCTCAGATGGTTCAAATGGCTCTGAGCACTATGGGACTTGAGTGCTGAGGTCATCAGTCCCCTAGAACTTAGAACTACTTGAACCTAACTAATCTAAGGACATCACACTCATCCATGCCCCCCGAGGCAGGATTCGAACCTGTGACTGTAGCGGTCGCGACACGCCCGTTGGGCATTTTGATAACAATAGCCATACATCAACACGATATCGACCTTTTCCGCAATTGGTAAACGGTCCATTTTAACACGGGTAATGTATCACGAAGCAAATACCGTCGGCACTGTCGGAATGTTAGGTGATACCACGTACTTATACGTTTGTGACTATTACAGGGCCATCTACCAATGCAAAAGAAGTGGTATGAGTAAAACATTCGTATTTCTTTACGTACTACATGAATATGTAATAAAAAATGGGGGTTCCTATTTTAAAAAACGCAATTGATGTCCGTTTGACCTATGGCAGCGCCATCTAGCGGGCCAACCATAGCGCCATCTGGTTTCCCCCTTCAAGCTAGACGAGTTTCGTTCTTTGTAGTTTTTTAGTTTGATGCTTATTTCGTGAGATATTTGGCCCAGTCACTATCAATGGATCACCCTGTATATTAAGTGGATTTATTTCATGAGCCTCATCCTGTATATACTATTACCGAAGAGCGCAATTTCATCTGTCGTCTAATTTGGTGTTCATACTACCAGGTTTGACTGTGCTCTTTTCTTTTCTTTCTTTTTTTTTTTTTTTTTTTTAGGGAGAGGCCTCTTAACCCTTAATTACTAAGTCTCAGTGAGGACTTAATTTTGCATTTGTTACTACTATCTTATATGAGGTTGTAATGTTATTCAACATTTTATATTCTATCTGCTGTTAGTCAGGGGTTCGCTAGCCAATGCGTTAGGTTTTGGTTTAGTGCTCCGGTCCGCATGACGATTATTTCGTTACCCCTTGCCCACGTGGCACGACTTTGGAAGAGTTTGTAGTTGGCAGCCGAAATTCCTACTCGATAACTGTGTTAGGGACGGTGTCTAGGGTTCGGCCGCCTTACAACTTTCATTAACTTGACTCGGTTAACTCGTTCAAAAATTAACTCCTTGCTTTCTTGTTACTGTAATTTTGACTGTCGTGCGGCGGTATTTGGTCTATAGTAGTAGCCTGGCCCCAATTCCTGTACTAAATTCTGTATTTCTCTGTTAATTAGGCTACCATTTGTGTTTCTTTTGGTGGGACATAGTGAAATCTGCCTGATTGCTAGAACCGGCACAGCGTCCGAAAGCGGAAACAAGTCCTCGTTCGTCCGGACGACCAGCCGGATGCAGGTGGTCCTTCACCATTTGTCTTTACAAGCCCAGTAGGCCTTGCCAAGACAGGGTTGTATAGCACGTCAATGTAATAATTTGTGTCTTAATCATTGCGCTTCTACTGCAGCTCACCTTTTAATTCTTTATATTTGTAGCCCATGCAAATTTTTGAAATGTTAACCGGCTAATTTGCCAATTGAGTAGTTACTAGACCATATAGTTAAGTGCGTTTATGCAAGTTTGGCTCGGCCAACTGGATGTTTATCAATCTTACTCCTTGTATACACTTTTTTTCGCTGGCTAAACACTAAGACATTTAAGATCTGTTTCATGAAGGTTCTCACTGACTACTGTACAATTCTGGGCACAATATTTAACATCAATTTTGTCTGGTTATTTCTCTTACGTGCCTATCCGAAGGTATATTAACTTTCTTATGCAGTGCTTATTCGCAGAGTATACTTCTGTTCTGGACTGTAAATCTTAAAGTTTCTTTCGAGAAAGAGTTTTTATCTCTTTTATTGTGCTGCTACAGTTTTCATTATTGATTTCATCCGTTTGCTGTTAATCAGTCTGGTACGGTTTTAGGATTATAAATTGAAAGTCTTTTCGGGTTTGCTGCCGGATCCTAAAATCAACTTGACTCGATATTTCGGCGATCCAACTGTTCGCCATCTTCAGGGAATGCTGCTTCTGCTGATGAGTCCCGCTGAGAACTGACGCAAGATTGCAATTCGACGTCCTATATAGGCCACCGTTCAGTACACGGCGCATGCGCCGCCCATCACGGTTTCTGACTTCCAAAACAGGGAGGTGGCGCCGCCCTTAGTGAAACACTGCTGGCAACGATATATCGTAATCAAGGCCGCACCGAAGAACGTTCTGTTTTAATGCGAGATAATACAGGATTCCACGTTTTACTAAGAGGAAACCCATTGTCCCTGTTGATTAAATTATCAGCCAACCTAATTTCGATCGCCTCTTTATACACGCTATTCCAAAAACCGGAAATGTTGGCAATTACAACAGTTTCCTCAAATTTCATTTTGTGTCTCTCATTCAGACAGTGTTCTGCTACGGCCGATTTTTCCGGCTGTTGTAGCCTCGTGTGACGGCGATGTTCCACACACCTGTCATTCACTGTGCGAATAGAACGACCAACGTAAGCTTTCCCACACTGACACGGGATTCTGTACACCCCGGGTTTTCTAAGTCCCAAATCATCCTTCACAGAGCCGAGCAGAGCCCTAATCTTAGAGGGTGGACGGAACACACTCTTAATGTTAAAACTCCTTAAAATTCGTCCAATCTTAAACGATAAGCCTCCAGCATAAGGAAGAAAGGCCACAGATCTATGTTCCTCTTCGGACACCTCCGGAGACGGTCCAAATTCCATAGCCCGACGAATCTGACTCTCGGTGTATCCATTTTCCTTAAAAACAGTCATCAAATGCTCAAGTTCTTGGGTTAAGCTGTCTGCATCGGAAATGGCATATGCTCTCCGTACCAAAGTCCTCAGAACGCCACTACGTTGGTGTGGTGGATGACAACTCTTAGGGTGCAGATACAAATCTGTGTGTGTCGGCTTTCGGTGAACGCTGTGTCCCAAAGTTCCATCTGGTTTTTTATAAACCATTACGTCTAAAAATGGAAGCATCCCATCATTTTCAACCTCCATTGTAAATTTGATACGGGGATGAAGACAGTTGAAGTGGTCCAAAAACCTGTTAAGAGCATCACGTCCATGCGGCCATACGAAGAAGGTATCGTCCATATATCTCCAGAAGCACGTTGGTTGCAAAGCTGAAGTCCTCAGTGCCATAGCCTCGAAGTCCTCCATAAATAAATTGGCGACTATGGGTGACAAAGGACTACCCATAGCCACTCCGTCATTCTGTTCAAAAATGTTACCATTAAATAAAAAATACGTAGAGGTCAGCACATGACGACAAAGCTTCACCCGCTCTTCATCCAGTTTTTCACTGATCAAACTAAGGGACTCTTCCAGAGGAACTTGTGTAAATAGGGATACCACATCGAAACTCACTAACAGATCTGAAGGACTCAACTTCAAAGATCCCAATCGTCGAATAAAATCCACCGAACTGGATATATGGTGTTCACATTTGCCAACAAATGGACTGAGAGCAGATGATAAGTACTTTGCCAGGTTATAGGTCGGTGCACCCAAATTACTAACAATAGGGCGTAGAGGGACCCCTTCCTTATGCAACTTAGGCAAACCGTACAACCTGGGCGGAACGGCAGCACCAGGATGAAGTTTCTTACGTAAATCATCTGACAACGAACTCTTTTTCAGCAGTGAAAGTGTCTTACGTTTGATCCTTTCTGTGGGGTCATTTGATAGTCTTCTGTACGCCGGGTCGTTGAGAAGTAAATCCATTTTTAGGACATAATCATCCCGCGTCATTACAACCGTGGCATTCCCCTTGTCAGCTGGTAAAATTACTACTTCGTCATCATTCTTAAGGGAACGAATGGCTGCCCTCTCTGCGGAAGAGATGTTATCCCGCGGTGGTCGAGCCCGACGTAATGTGTGCGACACTTCTTGCCTTACTTCCTCTGCTTGATCCTCGGGTAGGCTGTGTACTGCTTGTTCTACAGAGCAAATGAACTCTGTGATAGGAAGTCTCTTGGGAGTGGGCGAAAAATTTAAACCTTTCTCCAATATCGACACTGTGGGCCCATCCAACGCCTTGTTAGAGAGATTAATCACAGTACGCCGACGTTTATCCACTTCTGATGCTGTAGAACGAGAAAGAAGCCGTTCAAATTTCGAGGATTGTCTGGTAACGGCGCTCCTATGTGTCCAATCTGATAGCGCCCACGTGGATTCATCAACCCACTGCCAAACATCCCTTGAAAACTGCGATGACAAGTTCAAATGTAAATAAAATAAATCTTTGGAAACAATATCCAGCTGTCTACGAGTAAAACGAATGCGTTCTCTTAAAAGTGCTTGGCTTGCACGTTCCTTAATCCTATTAGCTCTCTTACTGTTAATAAAATGAATAAATCTGGCGAAATTAGGAATAATACCTTCGTCATGGCATCTCAGCAAGAAGGCGAGTGTACTCAACAGCTTTCCTTTCTTCCTCCGAAGTTTATCTAACTTCTGTACAAGCTTCACCATCTCCTCCCCGTAGAGGTACTTGATGTAACTACGTAGGCTTTCCCGGCGTAATAAGTCTTGAAAGTCTTTTCGGGTTTGCTGCCGGATCCTAAAATCAACTTGACTCGATATTTCGGCGATCCAACTGTTCGCCATCTTCAGGGAATGCTGCTTCTGCTGATGAGTCCCGCAATCAACTGACGCAAGATTGCAATTCGACGTCCTATATAGGCCACCGTTCAGTACACGGCGCATGCGCCGCCCATCACGGTTTCTGACTTCCAAAACAGGGAGGTGGCGCCGCCCTTAGTGAAACACTGCTGGCAACGATATATCGTAATCAAGGCCGCACCGAAGAACGTTCTGTTTTAATGCGAGATAATACAGGATTCCACGTTTTACTAAGAGGAAACCCATTGTCCCTGTTGATTAAATTATCAGCCAACCTAATTTCGATCGCCTCTTTATACACGCTATTCCAAAAACCGGAAATGTTGGCAATTACAACAGTTTCCTCAAATTTCATTTTGTGTCTCTCATTCAGACAGTGTTCTGCTACGGCCGATTTTTCCGGCTGTTGTAGCCTCGTGTGACGGCGATGTTCCACACACCTGTCATTCACTGTGCGAATAGAACGACCAACGTAAGCTTTCCCACACTGACACGGGATTCTGTACACCCCGGGTTTTCTAAGTCCCAAATCATCCTTCACAGAGCCGAGCAGAGCCCTAATCTTAGAGGGTGGACGGAACACACTCTTAATGTTAAAACTCCTTAAATTTCGTCCAATCTTAAACGATAAGCCTCCAGCATAAGGAAGAAAGGCCACAGATCTATGTTCCTCTTCGGACACCTCCGGAGACGGTCCAAATTCCATAGCCCGACGAATCTGACTCTCGGTGTATCCATTTTCCTTAAAAACAGTCATCAAATGCTCAAGTTCTTGGGTTAAGCTGTCTGCGTCGGAAATGGCATATGCTCTCCGTACCAAAGTCCTCAGAACGCCACTACGTTGGTGTGGTGGATGACAACTCTTAGGGTGCAGATACAAATCTGTGTGTGTCGGCTTTCGGTGAACGCTGTGTCCCAAAGTTCCATCTGGTTTTTTATAAACCATTACGTCTAAAAATGGAAGCATCCCATCATTTTCAACCTCCATTGTAAAAAAAAAAAAAAAAAAAAAAAAAAACCAGATGGAACTTTGGGACACAGCGTTCACCGAAAGCCGACACACACAGATTTGTATCTGCACCCTAAGAGTTGTCATCCACCACACCAACGTAGTGGCGTTCTGAGGACTTTGGTACGGAGAGCATATGCCATTTCCGACGCAGACAGCTTAACCCAAGAACTTGAGCATTCGATGACTGTTTTTAAGGAAAATGGATACACCGAGAGTCAGATTCGTCGGGCTATGGAATTTGGACCGTCTCCGGAGGTGTCCGAAGAGGAACATAGATCTGTGGCCTTTCTTCCTTATGCTGGAGGCTTATCGTTTAAGATTGGACGAATTTTAAGGAGTTTTAACATTAAGAGTGTGTTCCGTCCACCCTCTAAGATTAGGGCTCTGCTCGGCTCTGTGAAGGATGATTTGGGACTTAGAAAACCCGGGGTGTACAAAATCCCGTGTCAGTGTGGGAAAGCTTACGTTGGTCGTTCTATTCGCACAGTGAATGACAGGTGTGTGGAACATCGCCGTCACACGAGGCTACAACAGCCGGAAAAATCGGCCGTAGCAGAACACTGTCTGAATGAGAGACACAAAATGAAATTTGAGGAAACTGTTGTAATTGCCAACATTTCCGGTTTTTGGAATAGCGTGTATAAAGAGGCGATCGAAATTAGGTTGGCTGATAATTTAATCAACAGGGACAATGGGTTTCCTCTTAGTAAAACGTGGAATCCTGTATTATCTCGCATTAAAACAGAACGTTCTTCGGTGCGGCCTTGATTACGATATATCGTTGCCAGCAGTGTTTCACTAAGGGCGGCGCCACCTCCCTGTTTTGGAAGTCAGAAACCGTGATGGGCGGCGCATGCGCCGTGTACTGAACGGTGGCCTATATAGGACGTCGAATTGCAATCTTGCGTCAGTTGATTGCGGGACTCATCAGCAGAAGCAGCATTCCCTGAAGATGGCGAACAGTTGGATCGCCGAAATATCGAGTCAAGTTGATTTTAGGATCCGGCAGCAAACCCGAAAAGACTTTCAAGACTTATTACGCCGGGAAAGCCTACGTAGTTACATCAAGTACCTCTACGGGGAGGAGATGGTGAAGCTTGTACAGAAGTTAGATAAACTTCGGAGGAAGAAAGGAAAGCTGTTGAGTACACTCGCCTTCTTGCTGAGATGCCATGACGAAGGTATTATTCCTAATTTCGCCAGATTTATTCATTTTATTAACAGTAAGAGAGCTAATAGGATTAAGGAACGTGCAAGCCAAGCACTTTTAAGAGAACGCATTCGTTTTACTCGTAGACAGCTGGATATTGTTTCCAAAGATTTATTTTATTTACATTTGAACTTGTCATCGCAGTTTTCAAGGGATGTTTGGCAGTGGGTTGATGAATCCACGTGGGCGCTATCAGATTGGACACATAGGAGCGCCGTTACCAGACAATCCTCGAAATTTGAACGGCTTCTTTCTCGTTCTACAGCATCAGAAGTGGATAAACGTCGGCGTACTGTGATTAATCTCTCTAACAAGGCGTTGGATGGGCCCACAGTGTCGATATTGGAGAAAGGTTTAAATTTTTCGCCCACTCCCAAGAGACTTCCTATCACAGAGTTCATTTGCTCTGTAGAACAAGCAGTACACAGCCTACCCGAGGATCAAGCAGAGGAAGTAAGGCAAGAAGTGTCGCACACATTACGTCGGGCTCGACCACCGCGGGATAACATCTCTTCCGCAGAGAGGGCAGCCATTCGTTCCCTTAAGAATGATGACGAAGTAGTAATTTTACCAGCTGACAAGGGGAATGCCACGGTTGTAATGACGCGGGATGATTATGTCCTAAAAATGGATTTACTTCTCAACGACCCGGCGTACAGAAGACTATCAAATGACCCCACAGAAAGGATCAAACGTAAGACACTTTCACTGCTGAAAAAGAGTTCGTTGTCAGATGATTTACGTAAGAAACTTCATCCTGGTGCTGCCGTTCCGCCCAGGTTGTACGGTTTGCCTAAGTTGCATAAGGAAGGGGTCCCTCTACGCCCTATTGTTAGTAATTTGGGTGCACCGACCTATAACCTGGCAAAGTACTTATCATCTGCTCTCAGTCCATTTGTTGGCAAATGTGAACACCATATATCCAGTTCGGTGGATTTTATTCGACGATTGGGATCTTTGAAGTTGAGTCCTTCAGATCTGTTAGTGAGTTTCGATGTGGTATCCCTATTTACACAAGTTCCTCTGGAAGAGTCCCTTAGTTTGATCAGTGAAAAACTGGATGAAGAGCGGGTGAAGCTTTGTCGTCATGTGCTGACCTCTACGTATTTTTTATTTAATGGTAACATTTTTGAACAGAATGACGGAGTGGCTATGGGTAGTCCTTTGTCACCCATAGTCGCCAATTTATTTATGGAGGACTTCGAGGCTATGGCACTGAGGACTTCAGCTTTGCAACCAACGTGCTTCTTGAGATATGTGGACGATACCTTCTTCGTATGGCCGCATGGACGTGATGCTCTTAACAGGTTTTTGGACCACTTCAACTGTCTTCATCCCCGTATCAAATTTACAATGGAGGTTGAAAATGATGGGATGCTTCCATTTTTAGACGTAATGGTTTATAAAAAACCAGATGGAACTTTGGGACACAGCGTTCACCGAAAGCCGACACACACAGATTTGTATCTGCACCCTAAGAGTTGTCATCCACCACACCAACGTAGTGGCGTTCTGAGGACTTTGGTACGGAGAGCATATGCCATTTCCGACGCAGACAGCTTAACCCAAGAACTTGAGCATTTGATGACTGTTTTTAAGGAAAATGGATACACCGAGAGTCAGATTCGTCGGGCTATGGAATTTGGACCGTCTCCGGAGGTGTCCGAAGAGGAACATAGATCTGTGGCCTTTCTTCCTTATGCTGGAGGCTTATCGTTTAAGATTGGACGAATTTTAAGGAGTTTTAACATTAAGAGTGTGTTCCGTCCACCCTCTAAGATTAGGGCTCTGCTCGGCTCTGTGAAGGATGATTTGGGACTTAGAAAACCCGGGGTGTACAAAATCCCGTGTCAGTGTGGAAAAGCTTACGTTGGTCGTTCTATTCGCACAGTGAATGACAGGTGTGTGGAACATCGCCGTCACACGAGGCTACAACAGCCGGAAAAATCGGCCTTAGCAGAACACTGTCTGAATGAGAGACACAAAATGAAATTTGAGGAAACTGTTGTAATTGCCAACATTTCCGGTTTTTGGAATAGCGTGTATAAAGAGGCGATCGAAATTAGGTTGGCTGATAATTTAATCAACAGGGACAATGGGTTTCCTCTTAGTAAAACGTGGAATCCTGTATTATCTCGCATTAAAACAGAACATTCTTCGGTGCGGCCTTGATTACGATATATCGTTGCCAGCAGTGTTTCACTAAGGGCGGCGCCACCTCCCTGTTTTGGAAGTCAGAAACCGTGATGGGCGGCGCATGCGCCGTGTACTGAACGGTGGCCTATATAGGACGTCGAATTGCAATCTTGCGTCAGTTCTCAGCGGGACTCATCAGCAGAAGCAGCATTCCCTGAAGATGGCGAACAGTTGGATCGCCGAAATATCGAGTCAAGTTGATTTTAGGATCCGGCAGCAAACCCGAAAAGACTTTCAAGACTTATTACGCCGGGAAAGCCTACGTAGTTACAGGATTATAAATTACTCTGATTCATAGTAGTCAATGTAACTAGAGTTGTTTTTCCAATAGGTGTTGGATAAATCTAACGTTGTGCGTTCTGTTAAAACAAAGAGGAAGTTGACGACACGAATGCTGTTCAGTTTCCTCCTCGCCCCGTCCTTCCTGCCATATACAGCCTCACGCGCGTACTGCGTACCACCAATACAGGTGAATACGTGCGATTCCAATTCCCGTTAATATCGCTGCCTAGCGTGCTTGGATCGATTACTGATTACGCAATGGATATGGTCCAACAAGATGGGTAATTAATTAGTACAACGGACAGTGTAAAACTAGCTAGCCGGTCGGGGAAGGCAACGTACTGGAAGCTACACTCCTGGAAATTGAAATAAGAACACCGTGAATTCATTGTCGCAGGAAGGGGAAACTTTATTGACACGTTCCTGGGGTCAGATACATCACATGATCACACTGACAGAACCACAGGCACATAGACACAGTCAACAGAGCATGCACAATGTCGGCACTAGTACAGTGTATATCCACCTTTCGCAGCAATGCAGGCTGCTATTCTCCCATGGAGACGATCGTTGAGATGCTGGATGTAGTCCTGTGGAACGGCTTGCCATGCCATTTCCACCTGGCGCCTCAGTTGGACGTGCAGACCGCGTGAGATGACGCTTCATCCAGTCCCAAACATGCTCAATGGGGGACAGATCCGGAGATCTTGCTGGCCAGGGTAGTGGACTTACACCTTCTAGAGCACGTTGGGTGGCACGGGATACATGCGGACGTGCATTGTCCTGTTGGAACAGCAAGTTCCCTTGCCGGTCTAGGAATGGTAGAACGATGGGTTCGATGACGGTTTGGATGTACCGTGCACTATTCAGTGTCCCCTCGACGATCACCAGTGGTGTACGGCCAGTGTAGGAGATCGCTCCCCACACCATGATGCCGGGTGTTGGCCTGTGTGCCTCGGTCGTATGCAGTCCTGATTGTGGCGCTCACCTGCACGGCGCCAAACACGCATACGACCATCATTGGCACCAAGGCAGAAGCGACTCTCATCGCTGAAGACGACACGTCTCCATTCGTCCCTCCATTCACGCCTGTCGCGACACCACTGGAGGCGGGCTGCACGATGTTGGGGCGTGAGCGGAAGACGGCCTAACGGTGTGCGGGACCGTAGCCCAGCTTCATGGAGACGGTTGCGAATGGTCCTCGCCGATACCCCAGGAGCAACAGTGTCCCTAATTTGCTGGGAAGTGGCGGTGCGGTCCCCTACGGCACTGCGTAGGATCCTACGGTCTTGGCGTGCATTCGTGCGTCGCTGCGGTCCGGTCCCAGGTCGACGGGCACGTGCGCCTTCCGCCGACCACTGGCGACAACATCGATGTGCTGTGGAGACCTCACGCCCCACGTGTTGAGCAATTCGGCGGTACGTCCACCCGGCCTCCCGCATGCCCACTATACGCCCTCGCTCAAAGTCCGTCAACTGCACATACGGTTCACGTCCACGCTGTCGCGGCATGCTACCAGTGTTAAAGACTGCGATGGAGCTCCGTATGCCACGGCAAACTGGCTGACACTGACGGCGGCGGTGCACAAATGCTGCGCAGCTAGCGCCATTCGACGGCCAAGACCGCGGTTCCTGGTGTGTCCGCTGTGCCGTGCGTGTGATCATTGCTTGTACAGCCCTCTCGCAGTGTCCGGAGCAAGTATGGTGGGTCTGACACACCGGTGTCAATGTGTTCTTTTTTCCATTTCCAGGAGTGTATATTTGTCTGTATTCCATCATCCCCAAACCGCTTTTATGCTCATTTCTCCAACTTTTCAGATTCTCGTATGACTTGCATATCTCTTGCTTATAACCAAAATGGAGCAATAATAAATGATAGCAAGTCACTTACCGAATAATGGAATGTTTTTATAATTTATAGTGATGATTACCGGAGAAGGGGGCCAAGTTACTATTAAAACAAGCAGAGAACGAAGGGAGTGGTCAGTGCCATCAGTATCGGCCGCTAATGGAAGTACATGCCGTTTCCGTCATTGCCTTAATAATTTTGAAAAGTGCTTAGTGGCAGTAATTCACTTCTGATTTGGATTCGTCCGGTACAGAAGCCCCCGCGCTATAAGATACGTGAGATCACTATGCCAAAGCTAAAAGATTACGACCACGTGGTGACGGGTTAGGCAACGGCCACTATATTAAATTAAATTATCGTTTCAAAACGGGACTAACTTCACGGATAATTCTCCATACGACACTGAGATCTTTTAATAGGCAGATTTAACATGAAATCAAGCTCCCGCTTCTGAAGCCACTTAGGTCTGGACACGCAGTGTGATAGTTCAAGTTCGTACAAATCTTGGTACTACTAAACCGTTCTTTTCACAGTACCATCATCACAATATTTCGTGTTCAAATGTGTGTGAAATCTCATAGGACTTAACTGCTAAGGTCATCAGTCCCTAAGCTTACACACTACTTAACCTAAATTATCCTAAGGACAAACACACACACCCATGCCCGAGGGAGGACTCGAACCTCCTCCGGGGTCAGCCGCACAGTCCATTACTGCAGCGCCCTGGACCGCTCGGCTAATCTCACGCGGCTGTAATATTTCTCAATGGTGCCTTTTTTGTCGATAAGCCATATCTACCGTACTTCGTAATCAAATTAATTTTCAAGTTTTCGCTCACTATTAATGACGAAAAGTACACAGCTATTTTAAAGTTATTGTTTTCGTTAAGAAACTTTATTTTGAAGACTTTTTATAAAGCCAATATGGTAGGTGCCGTCTACTGACAATCCGCTTAACTAACACGCACAACAGTTGTTGCAGTTGTTTGGATTCTTTACTCAAGTTTAGTCATTACGCACGTTCGGTCATACAAGTCGATGTAAAAAATTTGGGAGGTGCCGTCTACTGACATTTTAATTTTACTATAATGCACAACATCGGATGGAGTTATTTTACTTTCTTTAAGCAAATATTGTGTACTGCGGAAATAAACCTAATTACATCATCGTTCATCATCACAGGTAAGTATCGTTTGCGTTTATAACTTAATTTATAGGTTAATTTACTTAAGTCATCAGTCTATTACAGCCCTTGCAACGGTATGTTACACTCCCACCTCTGATCTGCATCAAAATTCCTAAAACACTTATTGTAACTACAATAGTTTTGTTACTATCATATTCAATGCCACAAAAATGAATTAACAAAATGTCTTACAATTCTGTTCAACTGCGATTCTATGTCGGAAAAATGATAACTGTACAACAGTTAATGAAAATGCTATTTCGAGTACATTACCTGGAGAGCCAATAATTTACTTCAGTTTTGATTCTGTCTAACTAGGTGAAATAAACAACGTTCAGTTGTACCCCGCAAAAGTTTTGAGCTCTTTAAATCCAGTTTACCACCTCATCAACTGCTTTTAAAGACAAATGCTATAATTATGTTAGTTTGAAACCATATCTTTAATAGGGCATTAATTAATGTTGTAAGATTAATAGTAACTCACTCAGGTGAGCACATTATCACTATTGAATTCACTGACTCCCATAAACCTGTGCTCATACACCATATTAACCTCACATCTTCTCATCCAACGACGCTTATCCCAATAATAGGACACCATTCCTCAATAAAAGTAGCATTCGCAGTGACAAGTAACAGAGCATAAGGTCAAACGCTTCAAAGAGCAGGACTGTACTTTCCAGAATCAGTTTTTTCGCTTTTCGGCTTTTTCACGAGTTCTCACATTCAGTGATATTTATGTTTCTGCTAAAGATACATACAGCCAAAAAGTAAACGATGATCAGATTACAACTGTTGTAGTACAAGAAAATTGAATCTTGCAACCAACAAAAGTAATAGGTCCTTGTAGTAACTCCTGTTGACCAGGAAAGAAGTTTTGCAAGCTAAAGTAGTTTAAAAATAAAATTAATCTGATAAAGACATAATCTGGTTCTCATATGTTTTACATTTAATTATATTGTACATCATGATGTAAATTTCTTACTGAGGAACTACGTTTACTACTACTATTCAAAATATAATATCTTTTGCATTCACTTATTTCTTCAATGCTATTTTATCTATCGGTGACCATTCAGGACAGAGTGCATATTATTTGCTCTGGTCAGCTAGTTCACTGAAATCCTCATAATATGGAGAGTCACAACGACTCTCTAACACAACTAACATCGAAACAAAGCACATGGGACACTTATACAAATTAAACCAATATAGTCAAACATCCGCACCCATGCTGGAACGAGCCAGCCCACAAGACGATGACAGTTCCCCTACCTTTGAAGCTACAGAATGCCTAGCGTGGCGCCCAGGCTAAGAGATTCCAGTTTCATACCACTGTAGTGGGGAAATAAATCTGCTGCTTCTGACGAATTACAGCACAGTAAAAACGTAGAGTTTACCTCCGGCTATGCTCTAAACTTCCGATTTTTGATAAACTACCAAACCAGGTTAAGCTTGCAATGACTCCACGCCACTTATGCCGACTGTGATTGCCAATGGAAACATGTTCACTCACTTATGAACATATGTAGAGTGGACAGACAAGAAAGGATGTTTAATGATAAAATAAAAGAACAGACTGGTCCATAACTTCTCCAGAGGTTATAAGTAACTCGACAATCGTAACTTGCATTATGAAAACAAAACAAGAACGCTAGATGCGTTGCCAATGCGATGATCATGAAACGATTCTGACTGAAACATTTCAGTGTAATCGGTAACGAATATCCGAGCCGCCAGCCAGCTTCGAATTCCAGGAAACGCAGTACCCTGAAAACTGATACGTGTGATGTGGACTATGAGGTACGGAATTCACATCTGCCATTGACTCGCAGAAACAAGAAAATAATGAAATTAGTCTTCTGGACCCGCCGATATATATTTGCGACAGAGTTGTTGCTGATATTATTGATTTCTTTTTAAAGACTAGTTGGAAATTATTTCTAAAATTTATATTCTGTTTCGTTTTCAGCAGTCCGTCGCTTCCTTTATAAAATGAAGCGAAATGAAGTTGTTCGCATTTTGCTTCCAGCAGCTTAGTGCAGCGCGCTGTTTCTTTTTTAATTGCTGCTGAAGGTGCCAATTATTTGCTATTTTCTTGTCATTTAGTACTCTTTGGTGGTTATGGTTAACTACCCCGGGCGGCTAAATATTGTTCAAAGCAGTCAGATGCTATTTATACGGCCCCTGTTAATATTTTCATGCTTAACTTTCGAGTGGAATTTTACTTTAGATTCCTCATAGCGATACTTTGCCCAAGTCAAACTACAGCACCTTGAAAATCTACTGCACGCTTGTGCGACTAGTTTTACACAAATGCACCACCGGTTCTCTTACAAAGCTGCTCTGAATGCGGCTGCGGTATCGAGCAGAGTTGAAGAAGCAGTACCGCGTGAATGACCTTTCAGAGTTTCCATATTTTGGTCAGCTAACGTCTCACAGGACCTGCTGTTGCTGCATGTCGAATTCTATCAAATAAGGGCGAATGTACGCTGAAGGGCCAAAGAAACAGGTACACCTGCACCTGCGAGCACGCAGAAGTACCGCGACACGCCGTGGCATAGACTCGACTAACGTCTGAAGTAGTGCTGGAGGGAATTTACACCACGAATTCTGCGGGGCTGTCCATAAGTCCGCAAGAGTACGAAGGGGTGGATATCTATTCCGAACAGTACGTTGCTTGACGTCCCAGATAAACTTAATAATGCTCATGTCTGCGGAAGTGTTTAAACTCAGAAGCGCGTTCCTGGAGCCACTCTGTAGCAATCCTGGACGTGTGGGGTATCGCATTGTCCTGCTGAAATTGCCCAAGTCTGTCGGAATGCACGATGGACATGAATGAATGCAGGTGATCAGACAGGATGCTTACGTACGTGTCACCTGGAGAGTCGCACCTAGACGTCTCAGGGTCCCATATCACTCCAATTCCACACGACCCACACCGTTACAGAGCTTGAACAATCCCCTGCTGACATGCATGGTCCATGGATTCATGAGGTTGTCTCCATACCCGTACACGTCCATCCACTCGATACAATTTGAAGCGAGACTCGTCCGACCAGACAACATGTTTCCAGTTATCAACAGTCCAATGTCGGTGTTGACGGGCCCAGGCGAAGCGTAAAGCTTTGTGTCGTGCAGTCATCAAGGATACACGAGTCATGTTTTGTTGAATGGCACGCACGCTGACACTTGTTAATGGCTCAGCACTGAAATCTGCAGCAATTTGCGCCAGGGTTGTACTTCTGTCACGCTGAATGATTATCTTCAGTAGTCATCGGTCTCGTTCTTCCAAGGTCTTTTTTCGGCTGCAACGATGTCGGACATTTGATGTTTTATCAGATTCCTGATATTCTCGGTACACTCATGAAATGGTAAGAAAATCCAAACTTCATCGCTACCTCGCAGATGCTGTGTCCCATCGCTCGTACGCCTACGATAACACCACGTTCAAACTCACTTAAATCTTGATAACCTGCCGTTGTAGCAGCAGTAACCCATCTAACAACTGTGCTAGACACTTGTTGTCTTATACTAGGCGTAACCGACCGCAGCGCTGTATTCTGCGTGTTTACATATCTCTGTATTTGAAGACGCAAGCCTATACCAGTTTCTTTAGCGCTTCACTGTATAGAAGGACAACATTGTTACCAAAAATCTCAAAATATTGGAGCCGGATTTTGCACTAAAATTCATGAAAAATGATCTGAAACGATTGTCATAAGTAGCAGAGATTGTCTTTTTGACATCACTGAACCAAATATGGTGCCTAAGCGGCAGAATCGATTGTAAGTAGGGGCGCGCGGAGCGCAGCAGCTGTGGTCGTTGCACTCTGTCATAGGTGGAATGTAAGACTTAAAGCTAGTGGCTAGCTGGGAAAATTTAGTTGAAGGTCAATGAACGCAACATACTACACTTATTATAAAAAGAAGTGATGAATGGTACTGTTTGTGCTCACACAGAGCCCGTAAATGATAGGTCTTATTTATTTCTATAAAAGTGTAAAGTGTGTATCATTATTTTGTAAGGCTATAAGATTATCAAGAATTGAAGTGATACTGATCGTTAACAGTACTGACCACTGTCCATGGCAATTAGAGAAGAACCACGAATTGATACGGTAACTCAAAGGTAAAGCAACTGGATCAAATTTGTTGTTGTTGTTGTTGTGGTCTTCACTCCTGAAATTGATTGATACAGCTCTCCTTGCTACTCTATCCTGTGCAAACTTCTTCATCTCCTAGTACTTACTGCAACCTACATCCTTCTGAATCTGCTTAGTGTATTCATCTCTTGGACTCCCTCTACGATTTTTACCCTCCATGCTACCCTCCAATGGTAAATTTGTTATTTCTTGATGCCTCAGAATATGTCCTACCAACCGGTCCCTTCTTCTTGTCAAGTTGTGCTACAAACTCCTCTGCTACTCAGTTCTATTCAATACCTCCTCATTAGTTATGTGATCTACCCATCTAATCTTCAGATTCTTCTGTAGCACCACATTTCAAAAGCTTCTATTATCTTCTTGTCCAAACTATCTAGCGTCCATGTTTCACTTCCATACATGGCTACAGTCCATACAAATACTTTCAGAAACGACTTCATGACACTTAAATCTATACTCGATGTTAACAAATTTCTCTTCTTCAGAAATGCTTTCCTTGCCACTGCCAGTCTACATTTTATATCCTCTCTACTTCGACCATCATCAGCTATTTTGCTCCCCAAATAGCAAAGCTCCTTTATTTTTTTAAGTTAGCTTCCATCCACAATATTTCGACTGGACAACTGCCAGCCATCCTCAGGTGAGCCATCGAAGACTGACGAAGACGCCCTCCGTTCCGTACTATATAGCGTGCAGCGAGTATTCCGCGCATGCGTCATAATCATGTGGACAGACGAACCACACCGCCTGCCAGCAGCGCCCTCGCTGGTGGAACTGCAGAACTCAGCTGTCTTCGGCGTTGTCAATCGCCGCGGCCATCGGAGTACTCTGACGTCTTCGTCTGGAGCAGATCTAGAGATGACGGGGTTCCACGCATTATCTAGCTGGTAGCCATTGTCACAGTTGATAAGATTGTCTGTCATGCGAATTTCTACTGATTCTTTTATGACGGAGTCCCAAAAGGATGTTGCTGTGGCCAAAATTGTTGTCTTGTCATACTCCATTGTGTGCCCAGTGGAATTGCAATGCTCAGCAATTGCAGACTTGCTAGGTTGCAAAAGGCGAGTACAGCGTTGATATTCAGTGCAACATTCTACTGTTCGCAATGTTTGTCCTATATATGACATGCCATACTGACAAGGTATTTTATGAAGGATTTTGAGGAGCGAGCACTTGAATCAACAGCCCTCAAACCAACTGCTGTTTGGAGGTACGTGGATGACACTTTCGTAGTGTGGCCTCATGGAGAAAAAAATTAATAGAGTTTTTAGATCACCTCAACTCCATTCATGAGAACATTCGGTTTACCATGGAATTAGAGAAAAATGGTTGCCTCCCTTTCTTGGATGTGCTAGTTATACGGAAGAGTGATGGCTCTCTGGGGCATTCGGTTTATCGAAAGCCCACAGATACTGATTTGTATTTAAATTCGTCCAGCTGCCATCACCCATCGCAAACAATGAGTGTACTTAAAACACTTGTACACAGAGCTCATGTAGTGTCAGATGCAGATAGTTTGCCTGAAGAGCTTGCCCATCTGAAGAGGGTATCCGAAGAGAATGGATATTCTACCCGGCAAATTAGCAGGGCACTTGCAATTAAGCCAAAGAAACAGGGTGTGGAGAAAGAAGAGAGCACGCCTACTAAATCTTTAGCTTTTCTTCCCCTTGTTGGCATCATTTCCTTCAAAACTGCAAGAATCCTCCACAGTTTCGAAGTGAAATTAATTTTCCGTCCACCATCGAAGATTTCCGACTTGCTGGGATCAGTGAAAGACGATCTGGTATTGCGGAAGGCGGGAATTTATAAAATACCTTGTCAGTGTGGCATGTCATATATAGGACAAATATGGCGAACAGTAGAAGAACGTTGCACTGAACATCAACGCTGTACTCGTCTTTTGCAACCTAGCAAGTCTGCAATTGCTGAGCATTGCATTTCCACTGGACACTCAATGGAGTATGACAAGACAACAATTTTGGCCACAGCAACATCCTTTTGGGACTCCGTCATAAAAGAATCAGTGGAAATTCGCATGACAGACAATCTTATCAACCGTGACAATGGCTACCAGCTAGATAATGTGTGGAACCCCGTCATCTCTAAGATCTACTCCAGACGAAGACGTCAGAGTACTCCGATGGCCGCGGCAATTGACAACGCCGAAGACAGCTGAGTTTTGCAGTTCCACCAGCGAGGGCGCTGCTGGCGGGCGGTGTGGTTCGTCTGTCCATATGATTATGACGCATGCGCGGAATACTCGCTGCACGCTATATAGTGCGGAACGGAGGGCGTCTTCGTCAGTCTTCGATGGCTCACCTGAGGATGGCTAGCAGTTGTCCAGTCGAAATATCGTGGATGGAAGCTAACGACGGCCGGCTGCAAGCCCGAAATCTTTTTGAATATTTAGTTCGCCAGGAACATTTTAAATTTCACAGTTTCTATCTTACCTCTAGCGAGATAAGCCTCTACATTCTTACATTTGTCCTCTAGCCATCCCTGCTTAGCCATTTTGCACTTCCTGTCGATCTCACTTTTGAGACGTTTGTATTCCTTTTTGCCTGCTTCATTTACTGCGTTTTTATATTTTCTCCTTTCATCAATGAAATTCAATATTTCTTCGGTTACCCAAGGATTTCTACTAGCCCTCGTCTTTTTACCTATTTGATTCTCTGCTGCCTTCACTACTTCATCTCTCAGAGCTACCCATTCTTCTTCTACTTTGTTTCTTTCCCCATTCCTGTCAATTGTTCCCTTATGCACTCCCTGAAACTCTGTACAGCCTCTGGTTTAGTCAGTTTTTCCAGGTCCCATCTCCTTAAATTCCCACCTTTTTGCAGTTTCTTCAGTTTTAATCTACAGATCATAACTAATAGATTGTGGTCATAGTCCACATCTGCCCCTGGAAATTTAAACCTGGTTCCTAAATCTCTGTCTTACCATTATATAATCTATCGCATACCTTCTAGTATCTCCATGATTCTTCCATGTTTACAACCTTCTTTTATGATTCTTGAACCAAGTGTTAGCTATGATTTAGTTATGCTCCCTTTTCCTACTCTCGAATTCCAGTCACCCATGACTATTAAATTTTCGTCTCCCTTCACTACCTGAATAATTTCTTTTATGTCATCATATATTTCATCAATTTCTTCATGATTTGCAGAGCTAGTTGGCATATAAACTTGTACTACTGTAGTAGGCATGGGCTTCGCGTCTATCTTGGCCACAATAATGTGTTCACTATGCTGTTTGTAGTAGCTTACTCGCACTCCTATTCCTTTATTCATTATTAAACCTACTCCTGCATTACCCCTATTTGATTTTGTATTTATAACCCCGTATACACCTGACGAGAAGTCTTGTTCCTCCTGCCACCGAACTTCACTAATTCCCACTATATCTAACTTTAACCTATCCAGTTCCCTTCTTAAATTTTCTAACCTACCTGCCCGATTAAGGGATTTGACATTCCACCTTCCGATCCGTAGAACGCCAGTTTTCTTTCTCCTGATAACGACGTCCTCTTGAGCAGTCCCCGCCCGGAGATCCGAATGGGGGACTATTTTACTTCTGGAATATTTTACCCAAGAGGACGCCATCATCATTTTACCATACACTAAAGCTGCATGCCCTCGGGAAAAATTACGGCTGTAGTTTCCGCTTTCTTTCATCCGTTCGCAGTACCAGCACAGCAAGGTCGTTTTGGTTAGTGTTACAAGGCCAGATCAGTCAATCATCCAGACTGTTGCCCCTGCAACTACTGAAAAGGCTGCTGCCCACACGTTTGTCTGGCCTCTCAACGGATACCCCTCCGTTGTGGTTGCACCTACGGTACGGCCATCTGTATCGATGAGGCACGCAAGCCGCCCCACCGACGGCAAGGTCCATGGTTCATGGGGGGGATCAAATTTTTTTAAGTAATAAAATTTTGTATACTTAGTTTCAAGTATGCAGCAACGCAATGTGGATTTCGCTACTTTTTACAGTACTGATCCTTGAATGTAGAAACCAAGTATTTTCCATCAGATTTAATGTGCAGGTTGATTAGGTATACCCGATTTATAATTTTTGTTTGTTTTGTAATCCTGATACAAAGATCTTAACTTTTTGAATCTGTTTTGTCAAATGATGTCAGATTTTTTGTCATGTAACAATCCAAGTGTTTTTAATTACGACAGTAAGTGAGAATTGTAGAACAGTTGAGGAGATCACTGATTTTAAAGTTAATGTAAAATGTTTTATATCACATTTTGTGAATGAGAAATTTTATTTTGAATACCATTTTCAAAATGAAGCATTTGGCTTAGGATATCCCCTTATTAGTACCTCATTCTCTCCCATGTCGTGTTTATCTGAGCCCAATGAATATTTTTTTAAAGAAATCATTTTTCAATCAGAATCAGAAAAAAATTAATGTGCCAAAATCAGAAAAGTGTTAATGTATGTAACAGCTTCAATGCGGGCAGCACTGTACAGCGCTGAGCCAACATCCAGTATTTTCACTGAACATTTGCAAGGTTATTCATTCATCAACTAATCTATAGATATTATTTGTATGAAGCTATTTTAAGGCTGGCATTGAACTTCGTTGTGCCAAGACTGAATATTTTCTATACCTACTGTGGAAAGAACAGAATACCAAGATTAGATCCGTTGCAACTGTAGAGCTAATGAAAGTTTATGCCATTGCTTATTCGCGTAGGGAATTTTATCAGTTTATTGCACAGGGCCATAGAACTCAGTGCTAACGAGACTGGGTAAATTTCAGAGGCATTGAATTCATTACAGGCATTGCATACTGGTTTTCCAGATTTAGTTGTTTAATTTTTTTGGATTACAGTAAAACTGATCAAGCACACCATCTGCTCAACAACATGTCACACAGTAAATTTGAATAACACGTTACGCATTACATATTCATTGGCAATCAGAAATACCAAATCTTTTATAAAAGTGTCTGTGTGTGTGTGTGTGTGTGTGTGTGTGTGAGAGAGAGAGAGAGAGAGAGAGAGAGAGAGAGAGAATGTGTGTGTGTGTATACACATAAAAAAAAGTTTTGCATCATCCCGTTTCCCAGAACTCCTTAAGACAGACGTTGCCTGTGGATATTGTATCACAGACACAGTCCCTTTGACTGTTCAGAGATATCACTAAACCCGCCCAAAGATGTAAACAACCATGCATGAGCAGCGCCTATTAGATGGACGGGTCCGACAGCCGATCAGTTCCAGTCATTCCACCAAGAAGGAGGTACACGGCTCGTGTTGTCTGTAGTTCAACCGTGCCTAGAAGGTCAATACCGCGGTTTGATCGAGTCCGCCTCTTCCTTTGTGCCAGGAAGGGCTCTCAACAAGGGAAGTGTCCAGGCGTTTCGGAGTGAACAAAGCACTGTTGTTCGGACATGGAGGAGATACAGAGAGACAGGAACTGTCGATGTCATGCCTCGCTCAGGCCGCCTCATTTCCTTCTCCTCCATTTAAGCAAACCGAGCCGCAGCAAAGCTTTCCCGGATGCAGAAAGTTCTGTATATATTCAGCGTAGCAGCAAAAGAATGAAATAAAGAGTAACTGGAGCGTCAGAAGCCCCGTGAAGCCGTTCATGGGTTGGGCTATTGTCTGTAGCAGAAACTGGGCACACGAATGTGGGGTTTGTGGAGGTCTTTCAGCGGCATGATCAGCCCTGGGTAAACACTGCTGTAAGGCGTGTTAACACTGCGCTGAATAGGATGCTCCAGACACCGGCAAAGTCTCACATGACTGTTGTTACAGTTGATGCTATTGGTAGGTGGGGTTACACTACACATGGCCTGCACCTTAATAGGAAGGGGAAAGATAATATAGCTTTACTATTAGCAGATACTGTAAGGGGGACGACAGTCACACAAATGGTGATCCCCACTGTTATTGGGACCGGGCAGACAGGTTTTCTAGGTTAAAGCCAAATTCCAGACAGACAACAACCACGGAAAATAGAAGAAAAGAAACTTCACACACAGCAAATAGGGATAAAGCTAAGGGTGGTACCAACTTACTTCACCAAAATATCAGGGGAATAAAAAATAAAGTAGATGACCTGATAATGTGTTTAGATGATCTCAAAAATAAGAATGAGAGTGATATACTTTGTCTGTCTGAGCCCCATGTAACTGTGGGGATGGAAAATGTCAGTATAAATGGGTATAATTTAGCATCTTACACTTGTAGATCTAGTATGGATAAAGGAGGAGTTGCCATTTTCATAAAACAAGGGTATAAATACAGAACTGTTGAAGTAAGAAAATTTTGTGTTGAACAGCACTTTGAGGTTTGTGCATGTGAACTTCAGCTAGATAATGTTGTGTTGATATTAGCAACAGTGTACAGGTCTCCATTAGGAGATTGAGAGCTATTCATAAAAAAGTTTGACTCCTTATTATGCTGTCTGTCAGACAAAAAGAAGAATTTATTAATCTGTGGTGATTTCAATGTTAACTTTCTAAACAAATTCTGATAGGGAAAGTGAACTAGAAGTGTTGTTAACAACATATAACTTAGAATCAGTGATCAATTTCCCTACATGTATAACTCAGGACAGTAGTACTCTAATAGATAATGTATTTGTAGAGCAAGAGGATGCAGAACAAACACATGCTTTCCCTGTGTTAAATGGATTATCTGACCATGATGCACAACTGCTAACTTACAAAACCTTACAGGGTGTACACTTCAGAAACCATTAAGTAAAAGTGTGAGGGTGCTCAACCCGATATCTACGGATCACTTCAGAGAAAGTTTAGGAAATGTAGGAAATGATGTATATGATGAGCCAACTGCTAATGATAAATGCAGCATATTTCTTGATAAATTTATATCCATTTTTGAACATTGTTTTACAAAGAAAATTACTAAATGTAACACCATAAACTTTTCAAAGAAACCTTAGATTACTACAGGTATTAAAGTGTCTTCAGAAAGAAAAAAAACTGTATGAGACAGCAAGAACTAGTAAAGATCAAGAAGTGTTTTTACACTATAAAAATTATTATAACATACTGAGAAAAGTTGTAAGTAAATCAAGAAATATGAATGTTAGAGAAGAAATTAACAACTCCAGTATTAAAATCAAATCAATATGGAATGTTGTTAGAAGGGAGACAGGAAAAGTAACCACTGGGGTAGGTAGTATTACTCTTAAAGAGAATGAGACCATCTTGACCAACAGTATACAGGTAGCCAATGTATTTTACAACCACTTCTTAAGTCTAGAAGAAAAAATTGATGAGAATAGTTCAAAAGAAAAAGCCAGGCAGTACATGGAAGAGTCAAATTTTAGTCAGATTAAGTTTCATCTAACAACCTCTTGAGAAATAAGGAAAATTATTAAATCTTTGAAAAATAAATGTTCTGTTGGAGTAGATGACATCTCTAACAAGTTATTAAAACAATGTCGAGCAATTACAACTGATGTTTTGAGACACATATGTAATGCATCACTGACTCAGGGCATTTTCCCAGACAGGTTAAAAAATGGCATTGTCAGTCCTCTCTACAAAAAGGGGGAAACCATAGATGTCAATAATTACTGGCCAATATCCTTGCTTACAGCATTTTCAAAAGTCTTTGAGAAAGTAATGTACTCAAGAGTGGTTAGCAATCTCAACAGTAATGGGATACTAAGTAAATCACAGTTCGGATTTCAGAAATGCTGTTCCACTGAGACAGCAATATACAATTTCACTGTCCACATAATAGAGTCTTTAAATAGTAAAATGTCACCAGTAGGAATATTCTGTGACTTATCCAAAGCATTTCATTGTATGAACCATGACCTTATGTTAGAGAAATTACAATTCTATGGTGTAAATGGAACAGCATATGAGTGGTTTAAGTCATATCTACAGAACTGGAAACAAGATGTCTCTTTATATGCTTCAAGTGATTCAAAGGAGTTTGCCACTTCATCTAACTGGGCTGAAATTATTACATTAGGTGTTCCACAAGGTTTGATCATTGGTCCCCTCCTGTTCTTGATATATGTGAATGACCTCCCTTGTTATGTGAAACAAGGTGCTGAAATGACACTGTTTGCTGATGATACAAGCATAATTATCAATTCAGTAAAAGAAAGACCGATAGAAAATGATACAAATAAGGTCTTTGGAGAAGTTATTAATTGGTTTTCTGCGAATGGGCTTGCTCTGAACTTTGAAAAAACACAGAACATCCAATTTTCTGCTGCGAAAAGTATAATTACTTCAATAAACATAACACATCAAAAGAAGTCAGTAGCCAGGGTAGAGCGTACTAAATTTTTGGGTGTACATATAGATGAGAATCTTAATTGAAAAATTCGTATTTTGGGTCTCCTAAAGCAACTAGGTTCAGCAACTTTTGAATCAGAATAATTGCCAATTTTGAGGATGTAGAAATTAGTAAGCTGACATACTTTGCATACTTCCACTCTCTGATGTCATATGGAATAATATTCTGGGGCAACTCAACACTTAGGCAAAAGGTAGTCACTGCTCAAAAGAAAGTAGTTAGAATAATGAGTGCAGTTCATATTCGCACATCTTGTAGACATCTGTTTAAAAGGTTAGGACTTCTTACAACTGCTTCACAGTACATTTACTCAGTAATGAAATTTTTTTCAACAACATGGACGAGTTTAAAATCAACAGCGACATTCATGATTACAGTACCAGAAAAAAGAAAGACCTGCACTATCCTTTACTTAACCTATCTTTGGCACAGAAAGGGGTAAAATATGCTGATATAAAACTTTTTGATAAATTACCAGATGAAATAAAATGTCTGACAGACAGTAGTAATAGTTTCAAAAACAAATTGAAATCATACCTCCTTCACAACTCCGTCTATACCATATATGAATTCTTGAATATGAGTAAGTAGATCTATAGATATAATATATGCATTTTGCGCCATTTGAGAGACTGGGATAGATAATAGAAATATTTAGGTATAACACTATAATGTAAACAAAAAAAGAAAAAGAAAAAAAGACTTGTTTTCTGTGCGCATTTCTTGTGCATTTGACTCGTTCCACATCATAACGGTTTTTCCGTGCTATTGATCAATGGAACACGTAACTAACTACCTAACTAACTGTAATATCAGAAGACTTGCAGTGAAACGCAGCGCAGAAAGTCGTGCAAACGATTCTCAAAGTAAATGTCCACTTTCATGTAAGTTGCGATTTCATTCTTTGTGAACAGATCGTCTTTTGAAATGGTACCCATTTCCATCAACTGAAGCCCAGGCTGAAGACTTGTTTCCAACACGGAAAATTACTTAACGATCAATAACACTGTAGTTTGTTTGCGCTTTTTTGTATTTATACATCATTACTTTTACATTTTCGTTACCTTCTCCTGCCAAAGGATCTGCAGTTTCAGCATTCGCCTGGTGACCAAATAAAACCTCCCAATAACGTTGATCAAAACCGGGGAACTCGATCTACTTCAGCCGTGCCAACTTGTTTCTTGGTATCGATATAAGAGTGTCTTGCCACTAGTGTGTCGTGGGCCACGTTACTTTGTCCGAGAGAGAAGTATAGCAGCACTGGCTGGTGCGGGCTCTAACTCTGGAGTTGGCATACGAACGAGGAATGGTACTCGTGGTCGCCTGGAGTGCCTCGGGAAGCAGCCGGTTTTTGTACTGGAATTGTGGACCCGACCGTGAGTGATGGGGTCAGCCCAGATCCTCATCACCGAGTGTGGACTGTTTGACCGCCACTTCTCGGTGTATGTCACTCGTATAGATGCTGTGGTATAACTGGCATTGAATTAGGCTTTGGTGTCGTGTACCAAATACGACGCCCGGATAGATGCTGCAGACTTATTGGCAGCACGTGTAAGTTGTCGTCTAGCCACTTTCTTCATGCTGTGTGTGGGCTATGGTGCAGGTACATGATGTTCCTGTTACTTCGTTGTTGGTGTGAAAGTTAAAGCCCTGGTTCCAGATTAGCAAAGTACTCCACTGCGGCTGCAAGAGGTCCATCATATTTGTTAGCCACGTTGTTCTGTCGCACATTGTAGTTTGTACAGCGTTGTGTTTTTTCCAGTGTTTCGATGTCATGTTTGTGTAGTTCATTGAGTTGCGTTAGTGTTGCCTGTCATTCTTGTTAACCTGTGTATCTCAGTGCGTGTGAGCTCTTGTAAAAGCGAGTGGTCTATTTCCGAATGTGAAACTTCCTTCTCCTTTGTTCCTGTTGATTGAATTTAGTATTTAATTTGGCTTGTCGTTTGTCTACCTGTGTCTATATCCATGTATGTTGTGTGCTGCAAAGGACAGCCGTATTTTATTGAGAGGTTAAATACCAATCCCGCTAAATATTTATTGCTCATGTAGCACCGAGGGTGTCTATTAGATTGTTCTAAATATGTGAACCTATTTATCTCAAGTTGCTACCTTTCGATTTTATAAGATTTAATGCCCTAGTTGCGCCACGGCTATGTGAAGAATTCTGCAATCTGGATTCGCGGGACAGATCGGACCAGGTTGTGGAAAGGAGCCAAGATCAGTTACTGTTAGTTACACAGGTACACAGAACTTTATTCCTCGAAAACACAATGCACAGTTTTCTCTTTAAAACAACAACGATCAATTCACGGCTGACGGCCAAAGTAACTTCTCAACAATAAGGTTTAAATAATTCCTTTTAAAACATAAGGATTTAGAGAAACGGCTGAAGGCCTTACTTAAGTCAAATTAAAATATCCTTAAATAATTCCTTTTAAGGCACAAGAATTTAGACAAACGGCTGAAGGCCTTATTTAAGTAAACTTAAAATGTCTTCTAGGCTAAAGGTCCAAATAATATTTCAGATCAACAAGGCAATTCTTTAAAAGGCAAGCATTTACCAATTTAGGCTGAAAGCCATATTAAGGAAAATTTAAATTAATTCCTCGGCTGAAAGCCCAATAATATTTCAACATAATGAAAGGCAACTTTTAAAGATAGGCATTTACGCAGTACAAGAGAAAACCATCTTAAGAAAACTTGAAATATCCTAACTGCTGAAGGCCCAAACCATTATTCAAAATAATTAAAGACAAACCTTAAGAAAAGCATTTACACAGTACTGCTGAAGGTCATTTTAAGAATTCAAGATAATTAAAGAGAAACCTTACAGACAGGAATTTACACATTACGGCTCCACAAATTTTAAAACAAACGCGGCTGAAGGCCTAAGTACAGACCAAACAAGAATTTTAAATAAAATACAGCTGAAGGCCTAATTCTAAAGTACTTCACTTAAGGTCCGGCTGATGGCCACATACTGAACATAGAACAGACAAAATTAATACACGGCTAAAGACCTGGCACAGAACTTGTAACAAAAGAAAATCACAGTCACAAAGAACAGAACAGTGGTGGCTCAGAAGTGTTCCAAGGGTCGGCCTGAGGAGGAAACTCTAGCAACAGTTTAGGTGAGACAGGCAGCCAAGCGTAACACTAAATAATCGGGTGGCAGCATGACCTAGGGACGGCCGACGAACCAACCAACAACCTAATCAATTCCCTTCGACCCGACCAACGGCATGACAACCGAAAACATAAGCGAGGACGAGGATCTTGACAATTGGCTTCTAAACACAGTCAAGACACAATAACCACTCAAAGACAAAAAAGAAAAACCAAAGCTTTCGAATTACACGCCGTGCCGGACACTATCAACACGGCGGAGACTTCCCCGCTGCTCTATCGCAACCGACCGACTGGCTACCCGAGTACGCAGACAGCATTCATCTGCTCAGCGGAAATCACAGAAGCTACACACAGTTCCACGAGACACTTGCACCAAGAACTCCGACAATTCTAAAACCAGACACCGTAGAACAACAAGGAGAGATGACAAATCGCACACAGAGAGTTTCCATAAGCGGTTGGCGACCAAATACACGTCGTCCGATGAGACGACCAACCGAACGACCAACCAAGGTCGTCCCCACTCAAGTTATGTGTGTCGCCAACGGTCGGGCGAGTCATGGCTGTCCAGAGCTCACTGCAGCTCCATCCCGACTCCCTTGATGTCAGTTCGAAACCTGGAGACACTGGCTCGGACCCAACCATGTAGAGGCAACGCTTGCCCATTGGCGACGACATCTTTGCACGAGGAAGGAACCGACCCACGTTCGGCAAGATGAACAACTGACGAAGCCCAGAAACGGTCAAAAGACCAAATACACGTCGCCCAGTGAGACGACGAACCGACGGTCGTTCTCTCTCCAATCTCCTTCCGTCGGACAGTTAATGTGTGTGGCCAGCGGTCGGCAAGTACAGGCTGTCTGCGCCTCACTGGCGCTCCCTCCCCGACTGAACTCAGCCACACGACGACCCGGAAATACGAGCCGTCATTCCAGAGATAGTACGACAGTGCACTTACCGATAAGCGCTGCTGCTACTGCCACTCTCGCGTAAGCAAACCAGCAATCTAGTGACGCCAGTAAATCAAATTAAAACAAAAACGAGGCTACAGAACCACAAAAACAAGATGATGAGTAATAAACGCCATGACCGCGAGCCACGCACGGCTCAAATTCAGTGTGCGTTAAGCTGATTGGTATGCATGTCACGTACATTCCTTTCTTGCAGAGTATTGTGTGGGACATTTATTTTGCAGAATTTCGTGTCTGCTTGTGAATGCGTCACAACATGATTCTGTAAAGCTGAGTGTGCCATTTGCGCTAAGGTTAATCTCTAACTGGTATTCATGAGTTATGTACGCTTTTATTCTGTAATTTTTTTACGTAAACATTAATTTTAAAGAATTTGATGATCGCTTGATCGCTTGTAAATACATTTCATGATTCATTTGCAGTATCACTGGTTTCGAAATTGCAGTAACTATAAATTTCAATGTTTGCCACGACAGACTTTTTTTATACTGAATCTCTGCTTACTTCTTCCATTGTCTTTGGTGAATCATTGCGGCTTAATATGCATGTCAGAGTTTTGTTATGTTTTCTTCTTCTTCTGTAGTGGTCAATCCAAGGATTGGTTTGCAACAGCTACAATGGCAGCTTGTCTCCATTCTGTGCGTCTTTCAGCTTTTCTCTTCAGTTCTTTATAGGTGTTACATCCCACATCTTTCACGATTTGATCCATGTACCTCAGTCGTGGTCTTCCTCTTGGTCTTTTTCCCTCGACATATCCCTCTATGATTGTGTTCAGGAGTCCTTTACGTCTTAATAGATGGCCTATAAATTGCACTCTTCTTTTAACAATGAAACTCCAGAAGCTTCTCTTCTCACCTGCTCTTTCCAGAGCCACTTCGTTTGTGACCTTGCTCCTTCCATCCCTGGTAGTATTACTGCCCAGATAAGTAAATTTATCAACTTATTCAAGCAGTTCATTGCCTACATGAACTTGGACTTTCACTTGATCATCTTTGTCGCATGCCATTACTTTTGTTTTTGCTTTATTAATTCTCATATTATATTCTTCACCCATAACTGTATCCATTCTATTCAGTAGGACTACAAGATCTTCTTCACTTTCAGTCAGGACAGCTATATCATCGGCATATCTTATCATATCTATTCGTTGGCCATGAATTACTACACCTGTCTGTAAATGTTCCCTTACTTTTTTCAGCGCCTCTTCAATGTATACGTTAAAGATAACAGGAGATGGTGCGCAACCTTCTCGGACGCCTTTCCGTATCTGCACCTCTTCTTGTTTTGTCCGTCCACGGATAACTGCTGCCTCGCTTTTGTACAGGTTCCATATCATTTTTCTATCTTTATGGTCTATTCCTACTTTTTTGAGTACCTCAAACATCTTATCCCATTTAACATTATCAAAGGCTTTCTCTACATCTACGAAAGCTATGTATGTTTTCAGGTTCTAATCTAGTCGTTTCTCTATTATTAGTTTTAGAGCAAATATTGCTTCTCTGGTTCCTTTACCTTTCCGGAATCCAAACTGGTCTTCGGAGAGTGTAGCTTCGACTTTTTGTTCTATGCGTTTTAGGATAATTGAGGTTAATATTTTAGAGGCGTGAGTAACTAGACTGAGCGTCCTATAATTTTCACATCTTGTAGCATTTGCCTTCTTTGGAATGGGGATCATAATGTTTTTCTCAAAGTCTGTAGGAATTTTACCCTGCTCGTACATGTTGAAAACAAGATTATACAACTCCTGATTCAGTTTTGTTCCTCCAGATTTCAGAAGTTCGGCTGGGATATTGTCGATACCAGGCGATTTGCTGTTTTTCAATTTTTTCAGAGCTAGTTCAAACTCTTCCTTTAATATAGGTTCACCTATGTTGTGTGCATCTACTTCTGTTTCTTCTTCCATGATGTTTTCAGACAGATCTGGTCCGCTGTACAGTTTTCCTATATATTGTTTCCATCTTCTTGCAGCTTCATCATCGTCATCCAACATATTGCCTTTTTCATCCATCACAGCCCTACACTTGTTTCTTCTGTCTCCAAAGCAATGTCTCACACATTTATAGGCCTTGTCGATATTTTCCTTGCTCATGTTGTCCTCAACTGAAATACAGAGATCATCAAGGTATTTTTCTCTTGCTTGTTTTGCCTCTCTGTTGATTCTCTTTTTCAGACTCTTGTACTTATCTTGGTCTTCCTTCTTCACAGAATTTTTTAATTTCCTTCTTTCTTCCATCATATTTAGTAGGTCATTAGTGATCCATTCCTTCCTTTTCTCTGTCCTTTCTTTTCCTATTACTTCTACTGCTGCTTCTAAAATACCAGTTTTTATTTTTTCTCAGCTGCTTTGGATGTCATTGCAGCCCTGTGTATTTGTTTTCTTGTCTGTTTCTAGTTGATAGCGCTTCAGTGTATTTTCGTTTTTCAGGTTTGACAAATCCCATTTACATGTACTTCTTTTTTTAATGTTCTTGAATTTTAGTTCAGTCGTCATCATAACGAGTATGTGGTCACTTTCCTCATCACAGCCTGTTTTCTATATAATTTGGTTGAGACATTACTGCCACAAATATTTTCTACCCGTTGTAAGGCAAAATATTCATTAAGTATATTTCGACAGGACTCTATGTTGTTACTATTTCTCGTCTTACTACCAACTGCAGTACAGTATACGTTTAGATCAAACCGTTGAGATCAACCAGAGTGAAGTCGCTCTTATAATTATGAGTAATGTTTAAATTCGATCTTTTATTAATAAACGATGAACTGAAATTTGTCCAGTTAAGTCGTCAACACTTTCCGCTCTCCCACTCCCCTGCTCCTTTTAGTTTCACTACTTTTAATTTATTTCTGGGCAATGTTGATAATTTCTCCAGATAAAAATAGAAAAGTGTATATATGATTGTGTTTGTGTGTTTTCTTAACTATTTCGTTCCCTACTCATGCGAGTTCGGTGGGCTGTTGTAGAACACTGCGTATCTCAGCCAAATATACCATTTTGCTGTGAATGGAGCACAGTGGGTCCCCAAATGGAACATTCACAAGGCATTCGCCTTATGACCAAGAAAACTCTCTCGAAAAACCTTGGAAGGAACAGGCATACTGGACCTGTTGTTCTACTTCTTGTACACTGTCCTTCCTCAGATAAAAATCAACAACTCTGTGGTGTGTGTGTGTGTGTGTGTGTGTGTGTGTGTGTGTGTGTGTGTGTTTGTGTTAACACCGAGTCAATTACGTAGTATCGTTTCTTCGGCGACGTGATGCGACATCGTGTAGCAACACACGTTCCGAAACCCCTACAACCGGTTTCGGTTGGGAGATTGGGCTGTCTTGTCAAAGGCATGTATTGTTCACAGGTGAAGTTGGTGATTGAAATTTCATGAGAAGATTCTGCCACAACGAAAAACGTCTTATATTTAATGAATGCTTCGCCAATTCGCGTATCATATCCGTGGGACTCTCTCCCGTATTTCCCGACAACAGAAAACGAATGTCCTCCGTCAATACTATCTGAAGCGGATCTCACACCACACAGCAGTACTCCAGAAGAGGACGTACAAGCGTAGTGTAAGCAGCGTCTTTAGTATCCCACTGCATTTTTAAGTGTTCTGTCAATAAATCGCAGTCTTTAGTTTGCTTTCCCCGCAACATTATTTATGTGATCGTTCCAATTTAAGTTTTTCGGTAACTGTACTCCCAAGCATTTAGCTGTTTTACAGCCTTTAGATTTATGTAATTTACCGTGTGTCCGAAATTTAGTGGACTCCTTTTAGTACTCATGTGGACGACTTCACAACTTCATTATTTAGAGTCAAATGCTAGTTTTTGCACCACACACACACACCTTGTCTAAATCATTTTGCAATTGGTTTTGATCACCTGATGACTTTACGAGTCGCTAGATGAATATGACAGCATCGTTTGCAGACAACCTAAGATAGCTTCACAGACTGATTCCTAAATAGTTTTTATAGATTACGGACAGCAGAGGGGCGAAAACGCTTCATTGGGGAACGGCGGATATTACTCAATGACTTTCCGTCAGTTACTACGAACTGAGAGCTTTCTGATTAAGAGTGGTGTGACTTGTGCACTTACCCAGTCTTTCTGTACGGATCTTTCGATGAGCGAGTGGCTGTATATGATTGCTGAGTATGGAGCTACTGTATCAGCTTACTTTCAAAGGAATATGGCTGGTATACAAACTGGACCGGAGGCCTTGCCTTCATTATTTTAGTAATTTAACCTGCTTCGGTACTCCAAGGATATCTACTTTTAACTTACTCATGTTTGCAGTTGTTCCTGATGCAAATCCTGGAATATTTACTTCGTCCTCTTTGGTGAAGAAAATTCTGAAAACTATGTTTACCAGCTGTGCTTTAGTGACATTGTCATTATTAACAACACCGCTGTTACCACTCAGTGAAGATATTGATTGCGTCTTGCTGCTGGCGTACTTAACACACAAGAACCTCTTCGCGTTTTCTACAAGATTTTGAGACAGAGTTTAGCTATGGAAACTATCAAAAGCATCTCGTAATGATGTTCGTCCTAAATTTCTAGATTCTGTTAAACTTCTACAATCTTGGGGTTTTGCGTTCTTTTAAATTTGGCCTGTTTTTCGTCGCTTCTGCAACAGTTTTCTGACATGTTTTGTGTACCGTAGGGAATCAGTACCAACTCTTATTATTTTTTGATATATACGTCTCAACTGTCGTCGATACTGTTTTCTTGAGAAATGGAAGCCTAGTTTGCTTTTGTTCTACAGTTCGTATAATGTTGTTCTACCAAGAACCAACGGAAGATTCAGTTAACAATATATGAAGATAGTAACTGTTCTCGAAAGAACAGATACCATTGATGACCGTGCAGCTTCTCTAGAATAAATGATAACTGATTAAAACTCTCAGCTGCCGACAGGTGTTGTCGATATACCTTGATGGGGACAGCTGAAAATGTGTGCCCGACCGGGACTCGAACCCGGGTTCTCCTGCCCGGTCGGGGCACACATTTTCAACTGTCACCATTGAGGTATATCAACAACACCCGTCGGCAGCTGAGGGTTTCAATTAATTATCATTTATTCACTTAACAGTTTCTTTGAATTTAAATCATCTGCGCTTACATAAGCCAGATTGCAAGAAATGAAGATTGTCGTCTCTTTGGAAGGAGTGAAGCAAATTTTTATGTTACATGGGTTATACCATGATGGCAGGTCACTTGCCTGGAACTTTTTTGTGCGGCGGGTTAAATATAAAGAATAAGAATATTCGCCGTCGTTCGCAAGAATCTGAAAACTATTTTTCCGGTCGGTCTGAAAGCGGTGGAGAACATACTGACCACAATATCGAGTCTGCAGTGCCACAGTCTTCTTGTGCTCACTGAAAGACAATGTTCCTACTAGCTATTTACTCGGCGGAATCAGGAGCTATGATTATAAACAAAAGTTTCGAGTTCTAACTGATTAATATACTCAGTAAAAGTTCACACATACAAACGTAGTAATATTCGTGATAATAATAATAATATATCTGTCATAAGCAGCACTATGAGCAGTTCAGAGGCGATCTCTACGGTAAGTTCCAATTGAATGGACTTTCGCCCTGACTTCTAATCATCAAAGTTTCCTATTTAATCGTATGGCTAAGGCCCCCGTCGGGCAGGCCGTTCGCCGGGTGCCGGTCTTTCAATTGGACGCCACTTCGGCAACCTGCACTCGATGAGGATGATAGGATGATGATGAGGACAGCACAACACCCAGTCCCTGGGCGGAGAAAAATCCCCGACCCAACCAGGAAACGAACCCGAACACAGAGGATTGACACTCCTTCACGCTGACCATTCAGCCACCGGGGGCGGACATCATCAAAGTTAAATGCTTGCCACAGAATTGAAAAATAATCTCGGCACTTGCGACGCGGTTTTGTCAACATTACGTGCGCCACATAGACAGTTACTTCCGTGAAACCTATGCTCTGCACAGTGTGCAGACCACGCGAGTTCACTTCCTACTCTTACCGAACACATGCGTTTAGTAGCAGCCTGGCTGTGTTGTCATCCGAGACAGCGCATAAGCCGGCGTTTGACTGACGCGGAAAGAGTGATAACTCGGTGCAAAATGTGTCTTGAGAAATCTAAATGATCCAGGACCGTGTGCAGTCCTCGCGAGTTCATTTCCTATTTGTACCAAAAACATGCATTTGGTAGCAGCCTGCTGTCAACCACTTTATGCCCAGGTTGTAGCATCTACATGGCCGCTTTCTCGGACACGTATTATTTAATATCGCCATCATGAACCAATTTACAGTCTTCTTAAATTTGATAAGATTGAAGTTAAATAGGCTTTAATTACATTTGGCACTTAAAGTTTGATATTTAAATATTTCAGTCTAAAATTTTTATAAGTGAACCGACAGTAGAAGATGACTCACGAACCACTTCTTTAAGAGTCCTTGTATAGATTGTTATTTACTTTAAAGTCTTAAACTTGGTACTGTTTTACTATTTACTGGATGTAGTCAAGTGGTGTAATCAGAACTTTCTACCGCTAATATAAATTATATTTAACCTACTACAAGTAAGGACGATTTTATTCCAAATTTAATTTTTATTAAATTACTTGAAAACTATTAGAGGTAGCTTAATGGGGTCGCATAGTTAATATTTTCGTATCAAACTGAAGCTTCATACGAATTTTCAAATTTCTGAGTCTAATATTTAGCGCCTTCAATTTTTCGTAAAAACGTCTATTCTGACCAAAATCTTGCTCCAATCAAGTTGAGACTTGTAACAGTTGCCTGTGACATAAATTTTCACATTCTGAAGCATTTTTGGCTTTCTAGCTTTATTATTTAGCGCCATTTGTTTTTTTCTTTGAACAATGTATTTAGTGAAACATATTCGTCTGATCATTCTGAGATTTAACAATTTTAAAATTAATATACTGGAGCAGATATTGAAAAAGTTTGGAAAAATCTACTCTAATTTATAATTTCATCCTTAGATTACGGCGCAATTCTTTGTAAGCTACGCACAGGTGCGTTATGATGACGTGTCGCTAGTTGCAGTGAACTGGAGTTAGTCCCGGCACGCAACGCTCGCCTCTGTGTCTCTCAAATGATACAGCGCTTGTTTCGCCACAACTTGTACTTGCGTTCGACTTAATATCCTGCAGAGCCCCGTTGTCCAAATTCGGTGTACGCACAGTCGGCCGCCCCCCTGCACATTCGTTTTTTCTGAAAGAACACATTATCACACAGACGCCCAAAGAAGTGGTAGAAATGTTATGTGATCTGGTTGACGTCTGGGATGGTACTTGGTTTAGTATAGCCATGCTGCCTCTCGAACGTTTCAATCTACTCTGCCGTACGCAGATACCATCTCGGCTTGTTCCCGACATTAATACCACAGCATTCTGCTGCTTATAGTACGCTGTGTCAACCGCACAGCCTATAACACACAAGGATCACATTGCACGTGGTCAGGGGAACTTCCATTCGTCAGCGCCATCTACTGTGGCACTGATGAATTTCCAGACACATGTTAGTGGGACGTTTCCTCCTCCACTTCCAGTCAGGAATTTGAGGAAGGTGGAGGGGGAGGAGTAACAACCTCATTATAAACACCGACTTCTGCAAGACAGCGCCCTGTGAGTGACCCTACCTGGGGTTGCAGGTGAAACCCCAAAATCCAGACACGTCTGTGTCGTAGCCACCGATACCCTGTCCAGCGTCTGTTGGCGCTGTGAGCTCGGTGTGATTGAGTCTTCTGGAATTCAAAAGCCCTATCGAAATTACGTCAGATCCTTTGGGATTTCAACACCAAAACCTCAACACAACCCAATAATCATGACAGAACAGTGAGAAAGGATCCACTACCATGGGTCGCAGTCAGTAAACTGGGTAACACGCAAGACATTTCATGATGAGAAGAATCGGAAATTCTCAAAACCCTCAAAACAAAGAGAATATTTTACACGTGAGCACTCAACACGAACACTCTATTGAAACCAGTTAAATTGAATCATCTGACAAACACCATGGATAAATTCAGTATCAAAATTGTGGCAATACAGAAAACACGATTCACATATGAGCACAACTTTGACTCGGGAAACTACAGAATACGCACGGGGAAACCAGTTATAATTATTCCATAAAGAAATCTAAAACTCTTCGTAACAGGATTTGTAGTGTACAAATCGATACTGGAGTCGGGAATAGATTTCACTTCAAAATCAGAAAAAATATCAACACTAACGATACGACCTGCAAACAAAGCCTATACAATAATCAATGCGCATGCCCACAAACAACTAAAACGAGATGGTAGGAGATTTCTGAGAAGGTCTGGAAGAAACCACCAACAAAATCCCCACGAAGCACGTTTAAGTTTTACTAGGAGATTTGAATGCCCAATTTGACAGAGAAAGAAATTTCAAAGACACAACAGGAAAACACACGGCTCAAAAGCGGATATACAAGAATGGAGAGAACCTGACAAACTTTTGCAGGAATTTCGACATCAAAATCATGTCTATACAATTCCAGAAACAACACGAGAAACTGCGAACTCGGAAATCCCCCGACAACGCCCTAGTAGTATTTCAGATAGACCACATTACGATATCCATGAAAAACACCAGAGAAATTATGTTGTAAGAACAAGGAAAGGATTTTTCGAACCCGCTCACCACCTACTCCAAATTAAAGCGAAATTTACACCCAGAAGTCAAATCAAGAGAACCAACAGAAATTTCGAAGCGGACCCAGAGTATCTACAATTAAACAGGAAAGAAATAATAGAAGAAATTAATAAAATCGACAGTAACGACTACACAGAACTGTCGGAAAAAACTAAAGTCCTGATAAAATTGGGGCAACCACGAGAAAAAGTAAATACAGATGGTGGAACATGACGTGTGACAGGTCAATAAAAACAGAATATAGGCCTGGAAAAAATTTAAGTCACAGAACATCAGAGGAACGGGAAGAATTGAACAGGATACACTAAAACACTCCGAAAATAAACCGTAGAGAAAAATGTGGTTATGAAAACAGTATGAAAGAGATAGAAAAGCACTTCTACAAAAACACACGAAATTTTTGCATAATATTCAGAGAAATTGACAGCATACCAAAAGACAATACGGAACGCCGGAAACAAACCCGAAAAAGAACTTGACACACTACCAACTGATATAAACTGATGTATGTCCCAAAGTTCCAGAAGCCAGAACTCAAACTCGATTTCAAACCGCCATCACACGAGGAGATCGTGTAAAATAATAAAATCGTTGAAAAATAAGAGAGCGCCAGGATAAGATAGATGGTTCAAATGGCTCTGAGCACTATGGGACTCAACTGCTGTGGTCATCAGTCCCCTAGAACTTAGAACTACTTAAACATAACTAACCTAAGGACGTCACACACACCCATGCCCGAGGCACGATTCGAACCTGCGACCGTAGCCAAGATAGACTGATTGCGGAAATCTGGAAATTAGACCATGAACACATCACACCCAACATACACAGAATCATCAAAAACATCTTGGAGAGAGGATATACTAGAAAAATCGAATTCAGTAATAATATAACCCCTCCATACCAAAAGAGATAAAACAGAGGAATTTTAATACAGCCTGTGACATACAAAATTCTGTCAAAAGCCCTGTTAAATCATGTAGAGCCTCAAATAGAACCACAGATAGGAGAATACCAAGGAGGGTTCAGAAAGGGAATGTCACGTAGTGAACAGGTATGGTGCTTGAGAACAATATCAACAACAAGAAAGCCAAGGAACACCATAATAACTATCGTCGACTTCTATAAGAGCTACGACTCCACACCTCTTCAACAAATTGGAAGAAATGAAGGTGGACAACAAAACCAGTAAGCTAATCCAAGAAACATTAACAAATACAACATCCAAACTGAAGTTTACAGGAGAGATCTCGGAACCATTCGAAATCAAGACAGAAGTGAGGCAGTGAGATGGTCTGTTATCCATTCTATTTAACTTGATTTTGGAAAGAAGAATTAGGACATAGGACAAGGAAGTTAATTAGATAAAGATGGGAAGGAGAAAGGATAGAACCGTCAACATAAAATGCCCGGCCTCTGATGATTATAAAGCCGTCATAACAGATAACAGAAAAGAAGCCAAGGAAGCTCTAGAGACTCTACACGAAATCTCAGCCAAAACGGAACTACAAATCTCATATGAAAAACGCAATACACGGACACATAATGCACAGACACACACCGACTGATAACAAAGTATAGAAAAATAACAGAAGCAGAAAGTTTCAAATATCTGGGAGAGATAATACAGAAAACAGGACTGAATGCGACATCTAATGAAAAAAGGATCACAAAACCACAAAAAGCATATAAACATACATGGAACCATTACAGCAAAAGACGTATTTCCATCATTGCCAAATTAAAACAGTACATCACAGCAGTCTTACCTGAGGCCTTGTATGCCTTAGAGACAACAGTAATCACGGGAATATCGAAAATCTAGGAGATGTAAAAACAAGAGTGGAAAATACTGACAAATATCTACGGCCCAGTTGAGATAGAAGAGATCTGAATAAAGAGACCGACAAAAGAACAGTACGAACAGACAGAGACGATTACAAACATTAGGAAAGAAGGGCAAAGTTCTACAGATGCGCAAAAACATATGGTGGTGGGCAGCAACATGTCTGTAATGCCATATTACGAATGATGGCGCTACACCACATATTGCTACACGTGTAAAAGACCTCTTGCGCACATCGTTTTGGGAGGATCTGATGCTGAGCCTCTCGTCCATCATGATTGGTCCCCCAGGAGCTCCGAGCTCAACCTACGTGGTCAATGGTTGTGGGTTTACAGTCGCATGTCTACCGCGATCGTCCGACCTCATTTGGGATCCTAGTGGTGTTGACAACACTGTCCATCGACGGCAGATATTGTTGATGGATAACGGGCAATACGTTGGGCGTTTGTTAATAAAGAACATCGTCTTTGCTAAAAATCATTTGTTATGCTAATCATTGCTTTTGTATCATTTGCAGAGCCACCTGTTGATCTTTTTATGCTCTTTTTTCATATCTATAAAACCCCATGTGTGCCAATGTATACCTCTCTGCCTAGATAGCTCCATGAAATACTCAATTTTCAAATGTTAACGGACTTTTGAGTCAAGATATCAGGAGTAACATTAATTCGCCCTAGTCGCCTGACACAAGATAGGAAATTTTTACAGAAGTAATTACATTTACGCTCTCGTGATGGTCACCCTGAGAGATGAACGTGCAGACATAAGATACAAAATCAGATAAAAGTATAAAAAAACTACAGAATCGAGTGAGGTGGGGAAGTACAGGAGGAGCGGGGCTTAAATCGCCACTCTGTATCACAGATGCAGATTTTTCGTGCTTTACCTAAATCAGGCGGATTTGGGTAGGCCTATTGTTACTTTGAAAATACGTCAGCTGATGTTCTTTCCCGTTCTCATCGATTCTGAACTTATCGTCCGTTTTCAATGACCCTGCCATCCAATGGACGTTAAGCACTTGGCTGCCAGCTTCTTTTGTGTATTCCTGTTCTACAGATGATGAAGAATACTGATTATAATTTGTTTGATCCTCGTTGGGCAGTTACATCTCAATACTGCTTGTAGTCCCCCCAACCCCACCCCCTTCCCCCCGCCCCCAAATAAAAGGAGCTGAGGCGACGTGTTATTGACGATGAGTGAAAGACATAAAAAGACTATCTTCAGAATTTTTTTAAAAATTTTCGGAGTATGGCCGCATCACGATTTGAAATGAAATTCAGGCTTCTACTGTTGCTGACAGCTGGAATTTATTTCATATCGTGCCCTAGTCACACACACACACACACACACACACACACACACACACTCACACACAAAAACACACACAGAGAGTGAGAGAGAGGGGGGGGGGGGGATTTTAGTATAGCTCATTCGCAGAAAACCTGTGCATATGTAGTACTCATTGATTATGAAAACAGTGATTATGCTTTTACACTGATAATGTGTTGACTTTGATTTCAATTCACTCTTTGAAAACATTCATAGCGGCTGGAAAATTCAACGCGGCGCTTGTTGTATACCGGCTGATATCTGTGCGTGTACGCAGAACGCTCTGGTCGAGTCACGTATTTGCACATAAATTGCGCCGCCAACGGCGCGTCTCCGACAGGCCCAATTATTCACGTGTCCTGTCGGATTTACAGATCACAGCCCGCCTGGCGAAGGGCTCTCTACCTGCTGCAGCGGCGGCGGGTTTCTTGCGTGCCTACAGTAGTAGAGAATCCTTGTAACCTTCAGCTTTAAAAACAGAAAGGTAAATAAATTATACGAGGGGTAGTCGCGAAGATTCAGTTATCGTCTGGAAAAACTCAAGCTGCGGCCACGAAACTCATTGTTGCTGTTAGTCCTTCTCTACTTTTTTCACCCTTGAGACGCAAATGGTTCAAATGGCTCTCAGCACTATGGGACTTAACTTCAGCCGGCCGTGGTGGCCGTGCGGTTCTAGGCGCTGCAGTCTGGAGCCGAGCGACCGCTACGGTCGCAGGTTCGAATCCTGCCTCGGGCATGGATGTGTGTGATGTCCTTAGGTTAGTTAATTAGTTCTATGTTCTAGGCGACTGATGACCTCAGAAATTAAGTCGCATAGTGCTCAGAGCCATTTGAACCATTTTTGAACTTAACTTCTGAGGTCATCAGTCCCCTAGAACTTAGAACTACTTAAACCTAACTAACCTAAGGACATCACACACATCCATGCGCGAGGCAGGATTCTAACCTGCGGCCGTAGCAGTCGCGCGGTTTCGGACTGTAGCGCCTAGAACCGCTCGGCCTCCCCGGCCGGCCTTGAGACGCATTTCTTGGTTGTGGAAGTCTGCGTTTTGGCTGTTTCGGAGACCGCTTTGCAGTGTCTGGTACTACGGTGTGCTGTGTAATCCTCTTCAGACAGGCATGCATGTCAGGAAAGGAAGAGACACTTCTACAATCCACAATCAGTCGTGGAAAAACGTATTCATGGACCGTTGTTCACGCAGAATAAATTTATTTATTAGAACTAAAGATCATAACCAGAGACGTTTTTGGTAACCTAACAGTACGACGTCTCTTTCCTAATGTGTACAATAAATAAATATTCTGTACCAGCTGCCATCACACTGTGGAGAGAATCGTATTCATCCAGTACCAGAAATATAAACGTAGAAACTACTAATGAACTGCTTCAATGGCAAGCTGCACGTCATGGAAGTTGATTCTGATACGCAGTAAATGCCGTGCAACAGCAAAATGGGCCGCAAAGGGAAGGAAACAACTGTAGAGGGCAGAAAAATAGTTCCAACATGAAAAGGAAAAATAATATTCGGAAATAGATGATATAATTGGAAGAAGTTGGGCAACTGTTCAGTCCATAATATCGCGATTCAGATTCTCACTAATAGCGAAAGGAGAGGTCGGTCACAGAAGCTAACGCAGAGAGAACGAAGTATATTAATAAGAATGTTTGAAAAAGATCCTAAATTGACAGCTTCTGCATTGTGTGTATTAATGATCAGTTCGGGAAGGAAATTACATCAAGGGCTGTTTGTTCACTATGCGCTGGTTACCGAGCTAGGGTACCTGGAAGAAAACCATGCATTAGCATAAAGAGCAAGAAATTGAGGCCTTAATTTGCTCGAGAGTATATAAAACAACAACCCAAGTCCAGAGATAAAAGTAAATTCAACTTATTTGTAAATGATAGCAGAATTTTGGTGTGGAGGTGACTAATACTGAGCTGGATCCCAAACGTACAAAACACACACTGAAGCACAGGGGTGGAGGTTCGAGATAACATGGGTAGAGTTCAGTATTTAAATATACTAAAGGAAAATCTACAAGAAGTTTTGATAGCTTAAGTTTAGGCATAGATTATTACTTTCAACAAGAGAATGACCCTAAGGATACAGCGGACATTGCTCGTCTGCGGTGGTTATAGCATAGTCCACTTGTTCTCAAGTTTCCAGCACAAAGAGCACGCTTTAATCCAGTTGAACATATTTGGAGTACGTTTGAAATAATGGTCATGAAATACGAAGTAAGACTGCTCTGAAACTATGTCTACAACAAGAATGGTCAAATATTACCTCATACACTATTAAAAAAACTGGTTCATTCCATGCCAAAGAGGTTAACGGAAGTGATAAACAGAAGAGGAATGCCTACAAAGCATTAACATTGTAATAATATTTATGTATCCAGAATGAGATTTTCATTCATACGCTCAGACAAAAGTACAATGTACATAAATATTAAACTTCCTGGCAGATTAAAACTGTGTGCCGGACCGAGACTCGAACTCGGGACCTTGCCCGCGAAAGGCAAAGGTCCCGAGTTCGAGTCTCGGTCCGGCACACAGTTTTAATCTGCCAGGAAGTTTAATATTTATGTACACTGTACTTTTGTCTGAGCGTATGAATACTTTTTCCCCGCTTTGTGAAGTCAGCTGGGCCAAAATTTTTATTTACTTTTCGCAGAAGGCTAGATTAGTTAATCCTTTTATACACACAGATTAGGAGAGACACCTTGTACTGTTGGTTTACCAAGTAACATCTCTAGTTACGATCTTTAATTCTAACGAATAAAGTTATTCTACGTGAACAATGGTGTATGAATAATTCTTACCGTGACTGGCTATATGAAATACAAGAAATGTATCCGCAGCTGCGAATAAGATGAGACTTCAGCCAAACAATTTATTGGTGACCTATGAATATTTTGTGTAACTGCATTCGCAATTGCAAATCCATTGCTTCTGTTCCAGAAACGTTCCGCCTTTTCGCCTCTAAAAATCACTTCGTCGTCATTCTTGAAATACAAAGGTTTCTTTGTCTGAAGAAAGAGAAAGAAGCTGCGGTGTACCAGGCCAGAAGCGTAAGCTTCTAGGGAAAAGTTTGACAGCTCAATGCAGCAGCAGGAATGAATGTGTCCCGTACAAAATGAGCAGGGTCGTTGTCGTGGAGCAAATCTCCTTGGACAGCTTCCCATGATGCTTATGCAGCATCCGCTAGTCTCGGGAAGCGATTTCGGTGGTATGCTTTGTGGCGGTTTGTCGCTTATAAGCGTAACCAGTTAGCACCTCACCATGTCACACACAGAACTGCTCAGCACCTCTTTGTCTGATAGTGGTGGAGTCTTCGCCTTTTGCTTCGATGGTAAATCCATATTCTGTATCTGTCTGCTTTGCTTGACTCCGGGTCACAGCGATACACCTGTCATTCGTACATGATGGTTAAGAGGTTAAAGCAGTAACCACGTGTCACTTCACACTAGGGATGGCGGTTGTCGCCGAAACAACCGATTTTCAGTTATAACGGTTTTTTCCGTCTCCAGTTTAACCTGACTATTAAAACGACTCAAAAAAAAAACGTTTCTGATGTAACCGACTTTCTTTTTCTTTTTTTATTGCTATCATTTCTCGTAACAAAACTAGACACTGAACAAGATTGAAAAATTCAGAGTCACACTTTAGCGAAGTTTCAAGCCAAATAGAACTACAACATCGAATGAAACGGGTAACCAATAGAAAACTTCATCCGTCTGCCGTTTGCAGCTTTTCTCAAAAAGTAAAGAGGGGACTTCAAACCAGGATTAACCGCTTATCGCGAGCGAGCACCTTAACCCCTTCGGCTATCCGAGCACGCCTGCAGGACCAACCCAGACTATGTCACGTAGTCCCAACTGTTATGCTCGCACAGTTCGTAGTTCCCGCACATTTCAGCTCGTCAAGGCATGTGTACCTCATTGATGATCACAATGTATGTTTTCATATAGTGCGTTCATCTTGACAATCAATGTCCGTCAGACATGCATGCATGTGTAGAGGAACGAACACTATCACTGGCGTTTACAGCTGTGGTAAACATTTCGAAATAGATACGCGTTCTGCAACTACGAATTGTCTTTAATTGTATATAATATTTGTCATCCTGTGCGGGAATCACCAAATGTGAGAGCTTAAGGGTTCTGATTGCGTGTGATATGGAAGTTTGGACCCGTCCTAGAGGCGTGATCGGTTAGCCAAATTCGTTAAAGCGATAGCTCGCGATAAGTGGCAAATCCGGGTTCGTGTCCCTGTTCGGCACCAATTTTCGTGTGTCCCAGACAGCTGACGTCGATGCATAGTCCCAGGATGCTAAACTATTTGTCAGTGTTTAAGACAACTAATCGTCAGTGATAGTGTCTATTCAGACGTGCATGCGTGTCGAGAGGACACTGTATAGTGAAGATACTAACACCGTGTTAACACAGACATTTTAACCATCAATGACTGAAGTAGACTTTGACAAGGCGTGACATTATTCTCCGGTCTCTTTCCTTCAGGATCTTTTTGCAACACTGAAATGTACTGCTTAACCCACAGGACAGGACAGATAGAATAAATTGAGGAAAGGGGCCAAAATAAGTTACACTCGAATATACAACTTTATTATTAGATCAAACATTACAAGAACCCAAAAAAGATTTTAAGCACACAGCTTTAATCTTTGGGACTTAATTACCAGCTGAAAGCCACTTTAATGTAAGAATGGCTTAAGTCCAATAACTTAAAACGCAAGTATAATCAGAAATTTAAAAGGCAAGCCTTATCTTAAAACCTTTAGTTAGGCTGAAGTAAACAAGTTAAATTCAAATCGGCTGAAGGCCGAACACTTGAAACTCCAAAACATGAATTTTTTTTTTAAATACCAAAGTCCCTACGTGAAACAGTTCTTTAATTTAGGCTGAAGGCCTTAGGAACAAACAACTGAAAATCAAACCGGCTGAAGGCCGAAGACTTAAAAATTCAATAGGTTGAAGTAAACAAGTTAAATTCAAATCGGCTGAAGACCGAAGACTTAAAAATTGAAAAAAATTTTAAAATGCCAAAGGGCTTATGTAAAACGGTACTTTAAACTAGGCTGAAGGCCTTAAGAGTAAAACACTTCTAATTTAAAACACAAATCCGGCTAGAAGCCATACAAGTACCAACAACAGGAACGAATAAAAAAAAGACAGTCCACACAAGAACGCGCAGATGTTCGAGGGTCAGTCTGAAATTCAAACACTAACGCTCTCTTAGGTGAGACAGGCAGTCGGGCCAACCGTTCACGATCCGACGACAACCCAACCGACCGACAGTCAGCGAACCCACCGACAAGATAACTTCCACTTCACTCGACCAGGGCACAACAGGGAGTTTAACGGAACAACGTAGAAGATATTGGCGCCCACAACCAATCATACACGGAGCTGTCAAACTACACACCGTGCTGGACAGTAACAACACGATGAGGACACTACACTGCCTGAAATTTACGTCAACGCCCAAGGCAGGTAACCGGAACGTTAACCAAATACAGTGAAACTCCACCGGAGGGTGGCTAGAATTTTCCAACTTGAAAACCACGTTGTTGCTCGCGGGAATATCCCCACAGCCGACAACGAACTCCAAACGACACAATGTGAACAATCTTGACTTGCTGGTAGGTTAAATCAAAACTCAACTTTCGTGTCTAGGGTCGGTGAGCCACGGACCTCGTAACAATGAGAACAGCGCCACACACTCCGACACCGCGTACAGACCGCAGCTGGCCCCGGACAAACTACGCCCCGCCGAGAATTCCTTGCTGCTCCACGCCCACCGACCGACTTCTCAGAGCCCGTACACCGACAACATTTAAAATAACTTGTCAGTCAAAATCACACCAACTACACACAATTTCACGAACACTTGCACAAAGAACAAGGCAATGCTAACTGCAGTGACTGTACAATAACAGGGAGGAGTCAAGAGTCGGCACACACAGCCAACCTATAAGTGATCGCCAGCCAAATACACGTCGACCGGCAAGTCGACCGACCGACGGCCAACCAAAGTCGTTGCCACTCCAAACATGTGTGTCGGCAACCTTCGGGCGCGTCATGGCGGTGCGGACCTCACAACTGCCGCGCCCCGACTGAACCTCCGCCGCGTGCCAACTCAAACACTGCCAGGTCCGAACTAACTCCGAACACACGACGACCGGGAAGTAATAGCACTCCAGCAAAGATAACACGGCAGGGTCTATATCGATAATCGCTGCTGCTGCCACTCACGGGCAGGCAAGGCAGCAACTCAGTGGCACCAGTAATTGAAAATTAACATAACAAGGTGACAGTAGGGTAAAAACAAGATGTAAAATAAGAAATGGCGCGAACATGAGCCACGCACGGCTCAAACACGTTACATGTCTGATAGTGATTCATAATTTCTTGTAGATGCATTGGACAGTCCACACAGATACAACAACAAACGGGGAAAATTCATTCGCGGTATGGTTATGGGCGCGTGTAGATCTACACTTACATATGGTGCGTAGCGTTGGGTACCCTACACCACTACTAGTCATTTCCTTCCCTGTTACACTTGCAAACAGACCGAGGGAAAAACGACTGTCCGTATGCCTCTGTATGAATCCTAATTTCTCGTATCTTGTCCTTGTGATCCTTCACGAAATGTATGTTGAGTCCAGCAGAATCGTTCTGCAGTCGGCCTCAAACACCGGCTCCGTGAATTTTCTCAATAATGTTCCTCGAAAAGAACGTCGCCTTCCCTCCAGCGATTTCCATTTGGGTTTCCCGTAACATTTGCGTGCTGTTCGAACCTATCGGTAACAAATTTAGCAGCCTACCTCCGAACTGCTTCAGTATCTTCCGACCTTTGCGTGAATGGCTCTGAGCACTATGGGACTTAACTTCTGAGGTCATCAGTCCCCTAGAACTGATTATATGATAGCGGAACAAACACTGGTAGCAGTTACATCTGTAAAATATCTGGGAGTGTGTGTACGGAACGATTTGAAGTGGAATGATCATATAAAATTAATTGTTGGTAAGGCGGGTACCAGGTTGAGATTCATTGGGAGAGTCCTTAGAAAATGTAGTCCACCAACAAAGGAGGTGGCTTACAAAACACTCGTTCGACCTATACTTGAGGATTGCTCATCAGTGTGGGATCCATACTAGGCCGGGTTGACGGAGGAGATAGAGAAGATCCAAAGAAGAGCGACGCGTTTCGTCACAGGGTTATTTGGCAAGCGTGATAGCGTTACGGAGATGTTTAGCAAACTCAAGTGGCAGACTCTGCAAGAGAGGCGCTCTGCATCGCGGTGTAGCTTGCTGTCCAGGTTTCGAGAGGGTGCGTTTCTGGATGAGGTACCGAATATATTACTTCCCCCTACTTATACCTCCCGAGGAGATCACTAATGTAAAATTAGAGAGATTCGAGCGCGCACGGAGGCTTTCCGGCAGTCATTCTTCCCGCGAACCATACGCGACTGGAACAGGAAAGGGAGGTAGTGACAGTGGCACGTAAAGTGCCCTCCGCCACACACCGTTGGGTGGTTTGCGGAGTATAAATGTAGATGTAGATGTAGAACTACTTAAACCTAACTAACCGAAGGGCATCACACACATCCATGCCCGAGGCGGGATTCGAACCTGCGATCGTAGCGGTCGCGCGGTTTCAGACTGTAGCGCCTAGAACCGCTCGGCCACTCCGGCCGGCTTTGCTCGAATCCCAGACATTCGAACAGTACTCAAGAATAGGTCGCACTAGCGTCCCATATGCGGTCTCCTTTACAGATGAACCACACCTTCCAGTCAGATAGCCCGTTTCTGCTTGCTGACATGTTTTCACTTCGACCCATCATACTGCGCTGATTCGATACAACCGACTGCCTCATACACACTACTTCACTGCCATGACGTCACGTCACATGGACGCCTGATACCAATCTACAGCGCTCCTTAGCAGGCCAGTCTCGTCTATTGTGAGGCCGACTAACATTTTGCGAGGTTTTTTCAGTGTCGAAAGAGGACTGTCCGTACCAATTGTGCATCCGACAGCCGAGGTCGCGAATCCTCTGCTTTTTCTAAGTCCAAGTTATGGTGTAGGATAACAGTCGGCAAACCGCGGCTCACGAGCCACATGCGGCTGCCTGGTCCCTCGTGTGCAGCTCTTCCGCAAAATACCACGTGTGGGCGCCCTCGTGCAGTGCGACTGAAACTCCGTGCCCCACGCGCACAAGTCGGATTTCGGCCTGAGCGAGTCTAGTTTGAAAAAGGGGCGTTCGACGGGGCAGTAGATGAAATAGCCGTTCTCTCTCCGGATATAGACCACGTGCGCTACCTGCCACCTGCAGCGCTTCGCTTCTGCTGCTGGTGGCTATGTCTTCGAAAGTGGCTGATGGATAATGTTTCGAAGTCAGGAATATAAGATAACTCTTAAAGCGCTGAAGTTCATGCAAAATGAAGCAGTGGAAGGAACATCTTTCCCGTTGAAGAATGTGGAATTGTTTCTCTTTAAGTGTGGAGAGAACGATGCCACAGACTGAAACAAGAAGATAATTACGTTAAAAATTAACGAACCAGGGAACATTTGCAAAGCATTGTAATAATAATTCTTGACTTCCGAGTCGAAAATACATTGAGGCGGCGAAAGTCATGGGATAGTGATGTGCCGATACACAGATGGCAGTAGCATCACCTATACTAGGCATAAAAGGCCAGCGCATTAGTGGAGTTGACATTTGTACTCGGGTGATTCATATGGAAAGGTTTCCGATGTGATGATCGCCGCACGACCGGAATCAACAGAGTTTGAACGTGGAATGTTACATGCAGCTAGACGCATGCGACATTTCATTTTGGAAATCGTTAGGTAATTCAATATCCCGAGATCCACAGTGTCAAGAGTGTGCCGAGAATACCAAATCTGAGTCATTACATCTCACCGCGGACAACGCAGCGGGCGACGACATTCACGTAACAATCGATGGCAGCGGCGTTTCCGTAGTCAGTGCTAACAGACAAGCAACACTGCGTGAAATAACCGCAGAAATCAATGTGCGACATACAACAAAGGTATCCGTTACTACAGTGTGGAGAAATTGGGCGTTACTTGGCTATGACAGCGAGTGCCTCCGTGAACAGCGCGAAATCCCCTGCAGCGCATCTCCTGGGCTTGTGACCATGTCGGTTGTGCCCTTGAAGACTGGAAAACCGTGGCCTGGTCAGATGAGTCCCGCTTCCAGCTGGCTCGAATGTAGCGCAGTCCTCACGAAGCCGTGGATCCAGGTTGTCAACAAGGCACTGTGCGAGCTGGTGGTGGCTCCATAATGGTGTGGCTGTGTTTGCATGGAATGGTCAGGGTTCTCTGGAGCAACTGAACCGATCGTTTACCAGAAATGGTTATGTTCGGCTACTTGGAGCCATTCACGGACATCGATCCCAAACATGTCACTGGGTCAAAATGTTCGCGACGGCTTTCAAGAACAATCTGGACAATTTGTGCGAATGATTTGGCCACCCAGATCACCCGACATGAATCCTATGTGATATTTATGGGACATTATCAAGACGTCAGTTCATGCACAAAATCCTACACTGGTAACATTTTCGCAATTATGGGCGGCTATAGAGGCAACATGGCTCAGTATGAAACTTCCCCTTTGAAAGTAAAGAATGACAGTGCTGGAAAAACTCTTACGTTATTACAACTACAAAGGGAATTCTCTCTATAATTACGCGTTAGCAATAAACAATCCCTACACTAATTACACAAACTACAAGAAAAAATCAGTAGATTCCAATGAGGTATCCTCGGCTAAAGGTCGACATATGAAAGATCCCCTTTGTCAAATTAATGAAATTACTGTGCTGGTAAACCTCTACGTTATTTGATTTTCAAACAGCTGAGCAAAACTGAACGTACTCAGACATTTCTCTCTTTACTTATTCTGCTCATCACTAAACTGACACAATAATATTTTAGCGCAAGGCAACCTGACTTTCAATAATACCTACAAAAGAATACCCCTGACTAACTATAACCTATACACTTCATGAATCAATTACCTCGCAAAAATATTCGTTACTCGAACTACTGCAATACAGCGAGCGCTAATACTGCCAGCTAAATAAAATATTCTCACTACTGAAGGCACTAACTACTGATAGGCATAGTTAGTAAATGAAAGATTTTGATAGAGAACAAACAATGCATTTACCTTCATAGTGTTCGAAAGTCATAATATGTATATCAGTTCATGACATCCAGCCTTACAAATTTCCTTTTTCTGACGGACACACGTCCAGATAGTCCGCTCATGTAACGTCTCAAAACTCTAACATCTCTCTTCCCACATCCACCACTGCTGGCGGCTCACCTCCAACTGCCCAACGCTATGCGCTTTTCACATCCAACACTACACTAGCGAATATTCCAACAATGAGTCCAAACAGCCATCGACTGCACACATCGCAGTCAGCGATTTTCATACACAGCACTACGTGGCGTTACCAACATAAAACCCTAAACAGCCTACTTACAAATATTTTTTCAAAGGACTTCCAACGACTTGTCGGGTCCATGCCACTTAGAGTTTCTGCACCACGTCGAACAAAAGGAGGTCCGACACCATATTAGGAGGTATCCCATGACTTTTGCAACCGTAGCGTAAGTGAAACAGACGATCGTATTAATATCTGTTATTTCAAAACAACACTTTTAAGTATGAGGGAAGCTTTTCGCAACAGGCTCCAAGAATCCAGAAACAGTAAAATGGGTTAAGAAACGACTTAATGGTTCTACAACGAAATTAAATTTTTCTTCTTCTAATAATGTTATAAAATTTGAAACGCAATTGCTGGATTTAACGAACGGTAATTGTAAAGCTGTAAACTTGAATGTCTATGTGCTGATATAGAAATACTGAAGAGAAACGAATGTGCCCATAGATTACAGCACAAATGGCTGCTTTGAAAAGCCTGGAGGGGGAAGCTGTGTTGATTTGTAACAATTGCAGCAGCATTCCTGCTTTCGCTGTTTTTCCTTTATTCTGGGTTATCTATCTGCAGTGACATTTGACATGGTTCTTTTAATATGTCCATAGAAATAAAAACTTGATTGACATTCTGAAAACAACTTCTTTCATCGCACAGTACAGCAGCGAACCACTCGTAACGCAGCATGTCGCTGAATAAGTGCCAGAATTGCTGGTGATATAAAATGGAATGCAGTTTGATGCAAGCTTCTCGGGAGGTGATTTCTTCTTCTTTCTTGATGAGGTAAGTGCAGTTTTGACATTTTTTAATTAGATTTCTTACCTGATGATAAAAATATACATCGCAGGGTTGCACTAGAGGCGTACATGTGGGGGGAATTACTTTGATGCTGCACGTTAGCAATCCGCCTTCATCTTAGAACAGTTCGTCGTATATTTGTGGGTTTGTTTGTCGCGCCCACGAATCAATCAACAGAAGACATTTATTCTCTTGCACGTAGGGCTTCATCACATCAGTTAAATATTTTTTGTACATGTCTGTTGTGAGTTTAGCGGATTCTGAAGAAGTATTAATAACATTTGTATATTTTGCTGCGTACGTATCTACTAATTTTTTAACCCTCGCTCCAAAAGACCCAGTACTTTCCTGTAGGCATATGTAAACTCGTGGCAATAGTTTTCGTGAAAGGCTCATAGCATATTGTGCTGTATAGGATTGTGTTACTTTGTTCATATCCTTTCGTTTCACGCACGCCACTTTTGACCTTAGTGTTCTAGGTTTCGGTCATATGTCGACAGATGCTGGCAGCCTGGAGGGAGAAGATACAAATGTAAACCTATTATACGTGACAGTGCAAAGAGTATGTCGATTGACGTAGACAAATAAAACGTCTGGCTTACCTGTCTGATCGGTGTCGATAGCAAAGTCCTTGTCGTAGTTGCCAAGGAGCACAAAAATATTAGCTGCTGGGCGGAGTCGAACCCGCGTCCGTTTGAATACGAATCCGTTGCCAAACACTGCTTCCTAAACACATTGTCGCAGGAACAATTGATGAGCTGCACATGCTGATAGATCCGTATCAAAATTCCTTTTATTTTCTGAACTATTGGCCATCTGAAGTTTCTACTTGGGGCACTTTCTTGCCTTACCACGCCCTACATGTACCGTGAATTTGGACGAATGCTGCGATGTCGAGTAGGTGTCCTCTCCTTGTCACTGAGGTGTCGATAACGGCGTATTTGTCGCCTTAAGGGCTTCCTTCACTCACCAACTTACCACATCCAATCCCAAAGGTCACTAATGCTCACGAGCGTTACAGCATGAATTTGAAGCAAACATGATTTGCATCCTCATAGCGGCGCTACTAGCGCCACTTGGAGGTGACTGGCGCGAAATATTAACAGACATCTTTCAGATGTATAAACACGCCTATCAACTTTCGTTTACATCACACGACTCCTACTTGGAGTTGCCATTTTTTTTCCATCAGTAGTGTAATAAATTTGGCTCTCAACAGAAATCTCAATCGTTGTGCTGTTGATATTTGACTCTCTTGATTAATTAATTTACCGACCACTCGCGTAGAATGGTAGTGCAGCAGCAGTGCAGTAGCGAGTCGCATTTTCACATTTGTTTTGTAATTTGATTCTTAATTTATTTCCGAGTGTTTGTGCGCTTGCATATTTCATTACATAAAATCCTTACGTATTCTCGTATTTGAAAGGAGTAATATTGCTTATTGATAGCTGTAAAGTATAAATTCGCGGAGTCGTTAGTCAGTTGTTTGTTTTGGACAGACAATGCTTTCTGTTTATTTCGTAGAATCAGTTAGCAGCAGACAGTGCAGTTTCATCTCTGCTTGCAGAGTGACGTGTGCGAGCAGCAGTAGCAGAAACTAGTCGTATATTCAGTTTTCGTATTAGTTCCGCAGGTTTAATTCAAATTACTTTGTGTGTTTGTGTGCTTGGGTGGTGAAATTTTTCGGATCTCTGCGTATTAGAAAGGGGTAGTATCAAATTTTAATAACGGTAGAGTGTAACATCGCGTAGGCGGTTGTCATTTGTACTAAGACAGGGGTAGGATCGCATTGTAATATCTGTATAGTGGCGTAGTCGTGGTCATTTGATTGCTTGGTTCGTAAGTAATTGTTTATATATCGCAGCTCAATCTGGCGCTGGTGATGCAACTGTGCAGTCGCATATTGGTGTTTTTATTTGTCGCAACTCTATACGTCCAGATATTAGCAGTAGGATGGATAGGGTGTGTGCATGCTGTGTGCGGGCGCAGGAGAAACTGGCAGCGGTTCGCGAGCAGCTGAGCGTGCTGTTGGCCACGATCAGTCGCCTTCAGGCTGCTGCCTCGAGGTGCAGCGACGGCGGGGGTCTGGCGCGTCCAGGTGTCGCTTGCTGCGTCCGCTGACTCAACCGCCGAGGCACCTTCTAGTGTACCCAGCGCGTTGGGGCCGCCCTCACCTCAGGGTGAGTGGCGGACTGCAACGCGTTCGTCTCTCGAGGTGGAGGGTCAATGTGGAGGCTGGCCAGCTGGCCTCGCCCGTTCATCCTGTCAGTGGGCAGGTGGCTGCTCCTTCAGCAGGGCCCGAGCAGGCACACGGGGGCAAGATGTGGAGGCGGCCTTGCCTGCGGCTATCGAGCGTACTAGGTGCAGTCGTCTGCAAGTAGTTGCTCACGTCGGCACCAATGATGCCTGTCGCTTGGGTTCTGAGGCGATCCTCAGTTCGTACAGGCGGCTGGCGGATTTGGTGATGACCGCTGGCCTCGCACGCGGGGTGCAAGCAGAGCTCTCTATTTGCAGCATCATTCCCAGAGTGAATCGGGGTCCTTTGGTTTGGAGCCGAGTGGAGGGTCTCAACCAGAGGCTTCGTCGACTCTGTGACGGTCTTGGCTGCAGATTTATAGACTTGCGCTATTGGGTGGGGAATTGTAGAGCGCCCCTAGGTAGGTCAGGGGTGCATTACACAAAGGAAGCGGCTACTCGGGTAGCAGAGTACTAATGGCGTGCACATGGGTTTTTTTTTAGGTTAGGCAGTAGTGCGAGGTGTCCTGATGAACACTTACCAGTCGACTTGCTGGCAGGGAAATCAGGACGCGCTCAGTGTAAAGATACTTCAGCTATCAAGATATTAGCGGTAAATTTTCAGAGTGTTCGGCATAAAGTTCCTGAATTTACTGCCCTCCAGGAAGCGTGTGGTGCCAAATTATTCTCGGGATTGAGACCTGGCTGAACCCTGAGATAGGAAGTTCTGAAATATTTAGTGAGGGTTGGAACGTGTATCAGAAAGACAAATTAGATACCGTAGGAGGTGGTGTCTTCATTGCAGTTGACAAAAATATTGTGTGTACTGAGGTCGAAGTAGAGTGTGATTGTGAAGTTATCTGGACAAGTTTAACAGGGCTAGGAGAAATAAAGTTAATTAATGGGTGTTATTACCGGCCACCAGATTCCACCGTGACAGTTCTAGAATCATTCAAAGGGAGTCTACACTCTGTATCGCAGAAGTACCCGGATCATGCTATATTAGCCGGTGGCGACTTGAACCTACCTAGTATAGACTGGGATGTCTATGGATTCATTACAGGTGGTACAGACAAGCCGTCGTGTGAATTACTTTTGAACACATTATCCGAAAACTGTCTTGAGCAGCTAAATCGACAGCCAACGCGTAATGGAAATATTTTAGGTCTGATAGCCACGAACAGACCAGACCTTACCGACTGTGTCAGTGGTGAGACAGGGGTTAGTGATCATGATGTGATTACGACTATGGTTACAAAAGTTAAAAAGTAGGTCAAGAAGGCTAGGAGAGTATTCTTACTAGAAAGAGCAGATAAGCAGTTGTTAGCATTCCACTTAGTAAATGAATCGACTTCATTTACTTCCGGTACGATGGATGTGGAAGAATTATGGGCAAATATTAAACGCATTGTAAATCATGCATTGGAGAAGTATGTGCCGAAAAGTGTGAAACAGACGGAAAACACCCACCGTGGATTAACAGCGCAATTCGGAGAATGCTCAGGAAGCAAAGACAGTTGCACTCGCGGTACAAGAAAGATCGGGAGAACGAAGACAGGCAAAAGTTAGTAGAGATGCGTGCTGCTGTAAAAAGAGCGATGCGCGAAACATGCAACCACTACCACAGTCATACCTTAGCAAACGATCTTGCTGAAAACCCAAGGAAATGCTGGTCTTACGTAAAATCGGTAAGCGGGTCGAAGGTTTCCATCCAGTCACTCACTGATCAGTCTGGCCTGGCAACGAAAGACAGCAAAACGAAAGCTGAAATTTTAAATTTAGCATTTGAGAAATCTTTCACGCAGGAGAATCGTACAAACATACCGCCGTTTGAGTCTAGTACAGATTCCCGTATGGAGGACATAGTGATAGACATCCCTTGGGTTGTGAAGCAGCTGAATGGGTTGAAAATAAATAACTCGCCAGGTCCTGATGGGATTCCAATTCGTTTTTACTGAGAGTACTCTACTGCATTGGCTCCTTACTTAGCTTGCATTTATCGCGAATCTCTTGCCCAACGTAAAGTCCAGAGCGCGGATGACGCCTGTATTTAAGAAGGGTAGAAGGACGGATCCTCAAAATTACAGATCAATATCCTTAACATCGGTTTTTGCAGGATTCTCGAACATATTCTCAGTTAGAATATAATGAACTTCCTTGAGACAGAGAAGTTGCTGTCCATGCATCAGCATTGCTTTAGAAAGCATCGCTCCTGCGAAACGCAACTCGCCCTTTTTTCACATGATATCTTGCTAACCATGGATGAAGGGTATCAGACGGATGCCATATTCCTTGACTTCCGGAAAGCGTTTGACTCGGTGCCGCACTGCAGACTCCTAACTAAGTTGCGAGCATATGGGATTTGTTCCCAAGTATGTGAGTGGCTCGAAGACCTCTTAAGTAATAGAACCCAGTACGTTGTCCTCGATGGTGAGTGTTCATCGGAGACGAGGGTATCATCCGGAGTGCCCCAGGAAAGTGTGGTAGGTCCGCTGTTGTTTTCTATCTACATAAATGATCTTTTGGATAGGGTGGATAGCAATGTGCGGCTGTTTGCTGATGATGCTGTGGTGTACGGGAAGGTGTCGTCGTTGAGTGACTGTAGGAGGATACAAGATGACTTGGACAGGATTTGTGATTGGTGTAAAGAATGGCAGCTAACTCTAAATATAGATAAATGTAAATTAATGAAGATGAATAGGAAAAAGAATCCCTTAATGTTTGAATACTCCATTAGTAGTGTAGCGCTTGACACAGTCACGTCGATTAAATATTTGGGCGTAACATTGCAGAGCGATATGAAGTGGGACAAGCATGTAATGGCAGTTATGGGGAAGGCGGATAGTCGTCTTCGGTTCATTGGTAGAATTTTGGTAAGATGTGGTTCATCTGTAAAGGAGACCGCTTATAAAACACTAATACAACCTATTCTTGAGTACTGCTCCAGCGTTTGGGATCCCTGTCAGGTCGGATTGAGGGAGTACATAGAAGCAATTCAGGGGCGGGCTGCTAGATTTGTTACTGGTAGGTTCGATCATCATGCGAGTGTTACGGAAATGCTTCATGAACTCGGGTGGGAGTCTCTAGAGGAAAGGAGGCGTTCTTTTCGTGAATCGCTACTGAGGAAATTTAGAGAACCAGCATTTGAAGCTGACTGCAGTACAATTTTACTGCCGTCAACTTATATTTCGCGGAAAGACCTCAAAGATAAGATAAGAGAGATTAGGGCTCGTACAGAGGCATATAGGCAGTCATTTTCCCCTCTTTCTGTTTGGGAGTGGAACAGGGAGAGAAGACGCTAGATGTGGTACGAGGTACCCTCCGCCGCGCACCGTATGGTGGATTTCGGAGTATGTATGTAGATGTAGAAGATTACAGCAACAACATCGAGTCATTAAATAATGACTTGCAGTTTGTCGGTGGCGACGAAGCGCCAGTTTCTGAAATTTTGTTCGTAACCGTAATATGCGACCTTTATGTCTTTCACTAGTTATACATCCATTGTCCTAGATCTATACTTTCAATATTGTAACGAAAATAATTTATACGATTTTATTTCTATACTTTCAAAGTATGTCCTTGCACTTTTTCATAATTCCAAAGCATCACACTTTTGATGTCAAACACTAACTCGTTCTCGCTACTTTATTTCCACTTTTGTAATATACTATTTTATCCCCTTTTACAGTTTCATACAGCAATTGGTCTAAGATTCTGGTGTTTTAACAGAAGCATTTTAGATAATTGACTGTTTGCAATTTTAGTAAAGGTCCTCTCTTGCTAAACCCATAGCATCCCTGCCACTATCTGTCGTTCTCGCCTCCCTTGCCTTCTTTTCCCGCTCTCAGACCCCGTAGCCCCATTCTACAATTTTACTATTTCATGTCGTTTACGTTTTACATGCAAATTGATCTATTACTATTATAATGAAACCTTTTTATATAAATATTTATATAAATGTACCTTCCATAATATTTGCTGGACCCCTGTTGTTTGCCTCATAACATCCTCACCAATCTCTACCTACTTCCTTTCCCCTCCCCAGTCACCCTTACTCTATTTTTCACTTCCACCTCTCTCACCTACTTCCAACATATGCCACTTAAACCACTGATCACAGATGTAAAACACAGTACTCTGATAAATGGTTCTGAACAGACAAGAAGGATTGCTGACACAACTACTTGGGTAAAATCTACATTTATGTACAATTCTTAGTCTTACTGACTGTAAAGTATTAGATGGTACATATTTAGTTTTGTTCTAGGTCAGAAGATGATTCTGTGTGATCGAAACACGTAATCTAATTTAAAATGTGCATGTCAGACTGAACAATAAATTAGAATTTTCTTAAAGAGTTTCATACCCCACTGTTGTGAAAATAAAAAAAAATTGCTATTCTTGTTTGGGGCTAAACTTAAATGAAGCGGCCATTATTTAGTACATCTCTTAAGTGTACGAGGGATGTTTATAAAGTTTTGTTTACTATCGCAAAAATCAAGGGTCGACCCCATGTAGGTTGGCGCCAAGAAAATGGTTTTACACATTGAGGAGAAAATTAGTGATTGGAATTTCAGCAGAAGATCCTGCCGCAGCGAAAAACGCCTATGTTTTAATGATTGCCACCCCAACTCGCGAATCATATCCGTGGCACTTGTTCCCCTATACGGTGATAATACAAAACGAGCAGCCGTTCTTTGGACCTCCGTCAGTCCTGTCTGATGCTGATGCCACACCACATAGCAATACCCCAGAAGAGGTCGGACAAACCTAGTGTAAGCGGTCTCTTTAGTAGACCTGTTGCATTTTCTACATGTTCCGCCAATTTCCCTACAAGATTATCTTTGTGATCGTTCCAATTTAACTTAATCATAATTGTAATCTCAAAGAATATAGTTGAATTTACAGCCTTCGGATTTGTGTGATTAATCGTATAACCGAAATTTAGCCGATTCCTTTGAGTACTCTTGTGCACGACTTCACACTTTTCATTATTTAAAGTCAATTCCCACTTTTCGCACCGTACTGATATCTTGTTTAAACCATTCGAAATTGGTTTTGATCATTTGATGACTTTATGAGACGGTAAACAGTAGCATCGTCTGTAGACAATCTAAGAGGGCTGCTCAGATTGGCTCCTGAACCATTTAAGTAAATCTGGAAGAGCATAGGGCCTATTTCCTTTGGTGAATGCCAGATGTTACTTCTGTTTTACTTAATGACTTTGCATCAACTACTACGAGTTGTGATCTTTCTGGCAGGAAATCACGAATCCAGTCATACAACTGTGACAATACTTCATAGGCACGGAATTTGATTAGAAACCGCTCGTTAGCAACGATGTCAAAAGACTCCTGGTAATCTAAAAATATGAAATCAGTCTGAGATCCTCTTCGATAGAATTCATTACTTCGCGAGAATAGCTATTGATGTTTTAAAAGAAAAATATTTTCTGAATCGGTGTTTCCTGTTTGTCAATAGATCATTTTCGCCGATGTAATTCATAATGTTCGAACATACTTTTTGTTCCAAAATCTTACTGCATATTGACGTTTGAGATCTGGATCCGCAATTTAGTGAATTACTCCTCCTTCCTTTCTTGGGTATTGGTGTGGCTTGCTCAACTTTCCAGCCTTTAGGTATGGATCTTCCGACGAGCGAGCGATTGTATATTATTGCTGAGTGTGGAGCTACTGTATCAGCAAACTCTGAAAGGAACCTGATTGTTATCCGGTGTGGACCGAAGTCGTAGCCTTTACCAAGTGACGTTCGCTGCTACGCTACACCGAGGATATCTACTTTTAAGCTATTCGCGGTGGCAGCTATTCTAGATTCGAATACTGGAATATTTACTTCGTCTTCTTTAGTGAAGTAATTTTGGGAACTGTGCTTAGTAACTCTGCTTTGGTGACTCTGTCTTCTGGAGACGCCTGATGAACCTGCAACATAGCTGTCGCTGCCTGGGAACGGTGGAGTTTTTGAAATCGTGTGAGCATTCGCGGAACGTAGCGGTCGGCGACCTTCCACACTTTCTAAAGACGTGAGAGATGCTGAAAACTGATTCGCACTATTCACGTTTCCCACTATTATGATACGCCAGTCTTCGAGCATCAGGGCGTAGTACGGTGTTTCCCAGTTCTTTGCACAAAGTTTTCCGTCACTTCGTTCTCCGCCATTCAGACTTCTCTGATCACACCGGGAACGGCTGCGCAACCTGAACGCTATGTCATAATTTGGTGCATTTGTTGCCGTACACTTCCATCAACTCACAATAGAGTGTTGCAGGGTCGTCGCCTTCAACTGCAGTATAGAAATTACCGTGCGATACACCGCTATACCATGCTCCATCATTTGCTTGTAGCTTGTCTAGTGGCATTCCACTGTACTGTATCGCAGGGATTTTATTTGCATCAGAATTTCAGCCATGTAACTGGAAGAAAAAAATCCATCTGATATTTAAAAATGTATGAATAGTCCTCTTATTTCTGAATATTCATTCACTATAGCGTGTAGAGAATATTTTCGTACCACTTCTAAGGAACACTGCCAACTTTGAAAAGAGTAATCGTGTGAATTCCGCTTTCTCATTATGAATTTAAAATTACCATTCAACATACACCTGACTTCTAGATGTGAATGTCGATATACCGCTACCAGTGTTCCACATTACTCACAGGTACAGTTACAGCTGCCCCTATCGCTTTATGCAATCCACACTACGCCTGTATGAGGAACGGTATCCAGACACGAGACAGCCACGTAATCGATATTATGTTCCTTCTCAGAGCTATGGGCGGCTGTTAGCAAACGGAATCATACATTAAAAGATACAAGTGAGGAGTGGCCAGTTACACGATACTTTTGGACGAAAACATAGCTTACTTCTGGTATACTTATCCAGGTGTCTCTAATCTTTCTTTCTGTGACCAGCGGTGTGGCCATACAAGTATTGCATGTCTCTGCACATTTTTTCCGTTTATAGCACTTAATCTTACGTAAATAGTTCAGAGGCATTGCCTTATAAAAAGTTGCCATCAAAAACAACGAAATTAACAAGTGCTATCAAATTGGGAAGTAGGGAAGCAACAACTTTCCGGTGTGTAACCCAATGAAAAAATTAATAAACAGAGTGTTTAGCTGCCCATATCGATGTCGTTATATGCAACCCCACAAGACGGATCAATATTGTTTGCCAGTTCTGTCTGAAGATGTGAAGCAAATTTTCACAATGTCGCAGAATAACTGGTACAGTATAAGGAGACATCCTAGACTTACTGTACAAAGATTGGTTATGAAACTACATTATCACATTAACGCAGCGAGTCATATATCAATCTTTCCATTGCGTTATATAACGGAAAGTTATTACTTCTATGCATCCCACTTCAAAAAACTAGATAAACATCTATAGAGGAAATATCAGTGTATTTCAGCGCACACGAGGAAAAAAGCGTGTCCGCTAGAAACCAAGAACAGATTTGCAATCTGTTGCTAATCATTGACGAGCAGGATACTTCACGAATACCTTCTTTTCTATGCTCTCTTTCTCATTATGACTAACCTGTTATCTTCTAAGGCCAATAAAGTTTCAAAATACACACATCAAAGAATGTTTTGCATCACCGCGGTTAGCAGAACTCCTGGCTATAGGCGTTGACTCTATATGTTGTATCACAGATATAGTCCCTTTGACTGGCCAGAGATGTCACTAAACCGGCCCAAAGATGTAAACAACCATGCATCAGCAGCGCCTATTAGACGGAGGGGGTCCGGCAGCCGATCAGTTCCAGTCATTCCACCAGGAAGGAGGTACACGGCTCGTTGTCTATAGTTCAACCATGCCTAGACGGTCAATACCGCGGTTCGATGACGTCCGCGTTGTTACGTTGTGCCAGGAAGGGCTCTCAACAAAGGAAGTGTTCAGGCATCTCGTAATGAACCAAAGCGATTTTGTTCGGACATGGAGGAAATGCAGAGAGACAGAAACTGTCGATGACATGCCTCGCTCCGGTCGCCCAAGGGATACTACTGCAGTGGATGACCGGTACTACGGATTATGGCTCGGAGGAACCCTGACAACAACATCACCATGTTGAATAATGCATTTCGTGCAGTCACAGGACGTCGTGTTACGATTCAAACTGTGCGCAATAAGCTGCATGATGCGCAACTTCACTCCAGACGTCCATGGCGAAGTCCATCTTTGCAACCACGACACTATGCAGCGCGTTACAGATGGACCCAACAACATGCCGAATGGACCGCACAGGATTGGAATCACGTTCTCTTCACCGATGAGTTTCGCGTATGCCTTCAACCAGACAATCGTCGAAGACGTGTTTGGAGGCAACCCGGTCAAGCTGAGCGCCTTAGACACACTGTCCAGCGAGTGCAGCAAGGTGGAGGTTCCCTGCTGTGGTGGGGTGGCATTATGTGGGGCCGACGTACGCCCCTGGTGGTCATGGAAGGCGCCGCAACAGCTGTACTATACGTGAATGCCATCCTCCGACCGATAATGCAACCATATCGGCAGCAAATTGACTAAGCAATATTCGTCTTCTTGGACGACAATTCGCACCCCCATCGTGTACAGCTTGTCTTCTTACCTTCAGGATAAGGACGTCGTTCTACTAGAGTGGCCAGCATGTTCTCCAGACATGAACCTTATCGAACATGCCTGTGACAGATTGGAAAGGGCTGTTTGTGGACGACGTGACCCACCAACCAATCTAAGGCTAAGGGATCTACGCCGAATGGCCGTTGAGGAGTGGGACAATCTGGACCAACAGTGTTTTGATGAACTTGTGGATAGTATGCCACGACGAATAAAGGCATGCATTAAGAGAACGTGCTATTGGTATTAGAGGTACCAGTGTGTACAGCAATCTGGACCACCACCTCTGAAGATCTCGCTGTATGTTGTTGCAACATCCAGTGTTTGGTTTCCATGAGCAATAAAAAGAACGGAAATGATGTTCATGTTGATCTCTATTACAATTTTCTGTACAGGTTCCGGAACTCTCGGAACCGAGGTGATGCCAAACATTTTTTGATGTGGGTATGAGAATTGACACCGATCGTCTGCTAAAGGCGGAGGCATCTTTCCCCCTGCAAAACCAGCGATGCCCTGAGGAAGCCCGTTGTAATACCCTTGAAACGTCTGTTTTATAGTTCATAATTAATGTACACTGCTCAAAAGAATTAGGGGAAGATGACTTCGGTCGTCTGCCATCACCACTGAGCAATAACTGAGAAGTAAGTATGTTACCAAATTACCGTTATCTTTCATAGATTAAGTACTCAACAAAATATCATTACACCCGCCCCCCCTCAATCGTTTACTGCAGAGTCCAACAGATGGAAACAATTATTCATCCCGTCATCTCGTCACCCGAGGTGCGTTTCATTGAACTTTGAGGGTATGCCCCTCGCGAGCGTTTATCACTGACTGAAACCTACGTGGCATGCTTCGTGTAAGTCTACGGGGGTCACACTGTGGCATCCGACCCCATTCTTCGATAGGAGCCCATGAGAGTTCTTGGAGAGTCTGTTGTGGAACAGAACGACCACGATCACGCCTGTCAAGCATTTCTCATATGTGCACGATAATATTTAGGTCGAGACTCATCTTCGGCCATTCCATTACTTCAATGTCCAAATTTCGCCAGACATCCCTGCTGATGCCCGCCTGGCATTAGAAGGAATTCAGGGCCACATCTGTATGCAGCAGTCACCACATGATCCAACAAGATCTGTTCGTTGTACTGCCTGGCGGCAATCGACCTTGGACAAGGACAATGCATGTCAACCCTGAAGCCTCCACACATCGCAGCAACTTGGAAATCTGCCGACTTCCTGGACAACATTTCGCAGGTACCGCTCAACATGGATCTCCGCACAGGAACAAGGCCATCACGTTGTGTGAGAGGATATCTGGACTCGTCTGTAACTAACACGTTCCGCCAGTGACTGAGTTGCCAGAATTGCAGAACTGAAGACTAGCTGCAAGATGATGTTGTGTCAAGCGAGTGCTCGAACAGGACCTCTGGGTCGAAAGGTCCTTTCCGCAACATGTCGTTAAAGTCTCTATAATGGGCGTTGTTCGTATTACAGAAGTTTATTCGCCTGGTTTGTACAAAAATACACCATGATTGCTTGTTTCAGCGAAATTAAATCGCCGTCTCCAGATCATTTGTATTGAAAATAATTTCAAGGGCCAGTGCCTTTCGTCTACTGTTCCCGTTGACTGAAAACAATTTATAGAGACGTCATTCCACAGCACTATCTCTCATCATACCATAAGAGAACAGCTGTGCGAACAGTGCACAACATTTACAGACAAAATACACTAGACGTGTACAAAATGTTTTCATGTTGTGTTCTTGCTAACAACTGATAGAAAACTGCTATCAAATAGTTTCGCACAAACGTTTTATACGAGCCTTATGAATTTTATCTGTAACTGTGCAGTGTCAGCACAGCTATTGTCTTATTATATGTCGAAAGACTGTACTATGGAATGTCGTCTCTATAATTTGTGTCCAACTAATGTGAGCAGTCGACGAAATGGATTGGCCTAGTAAAAATATTTTCTATCCAAGTGATCTGAAGATAGCGATTTATTTTCGCTGAAACTAGTGATCGCTGTGTATTTTTGTGCGATATGGGCGAATAATTTTCTCTAATCAAAAGCACAGATTCTGAGATCACCTCCAATATAACTGACAACGTCAGATAATCATCATCATTACAAACTGATCGGGATACAGTGGTTCCAATGGGCCTTCTTAGATCGTCTTGCAGTGCTCTGGCGGTATCCGTATGTCACCGCAACGCCAAGATGGCCAGGTATCGGTCTGCACGTGAGACTTTAATGAGTCGGAGACCTTGTACAAGTCGCCTTCTGTATTGACTTGTCTCCCTATTGTGGATCCACAACGTATGAGTGACACATGAAGAGCAACGCGACCGACAGTCTATCCTTTTTAGTACCAAACAGATCGCCCTTGCAACTTGCACAGCATTGAGATGTCGCACTGCACTGTATTTCTTACTCGAGCCATCTATCAGATCTTTAACAATTTCTTCTAGCATAACATTTTAAATGCTTCTACTCACCATGTCTTTCCTACGGCACGTGTTTTGGTCATGTTCTGAGCCGTGCTTCAAACGTATATTTTCAAGTGCTAAATCGCGATCTGATGATCTCAGTAGCCGAAACGACGTTGTATTCAACGTCCGCAAATTGGAACTGCGCTATGTGCACCTCACTAGAAGCACTGACACTGGTACTCACTTCCTTCTGAGGCTGCACCTGACACTATTATGTATAAACAGCCAATAGAAGACGAATGATTTTAATTGTTGCCTACCTTGAGAATGAAGATCTCAAGCCGTGCACTAAGACCACAGACACCGCCTGTATCGAAATAGATATAACGTACCAAACGTTGATACGCGTGTTCCTCTAAATCTTCTCAGCAGTGTATTTTCTACAACGACGCTATACAACACCTGGAAGAATTTTAACGATCATGACACATGTTAGACTTTACCTCCAATTAAATTGGTCTCAGTATTTCGGATATTCTATCAAAATCACCACGTTGTTCCAACAATAATTTCATTAGACTAACGTTAGAGCGATACTTTGTAGTGGAAGATACTAGTAGACTACCGACGAGCTTTCCAACATCAGTCAACGTTGTTCTAAGTTTCAGAGCGGCAGAGTGAAGTTGCGGCATCTTTGTAAGGGGACTGCAAACATTAAACAGGAGCGTGTCTGATCAAACAGTGGGCTTGCGCACAGAGTAACCAAACGCGGCATAGCGCTGAACTGCGGGAGAAGCTCGTGTGAGGCAGAAACTAGAGGAACGTGGGAGTACATTCTGACCAGTACGGCGACAGACCAAGCTAGACAGGCGTCCGATAGTCGCTTCCACAGGGCTGGCTGACTGGCTGGCTGGCCCGGTATGCATGGAGGAACGTCAAACAGCGCCAGCTTTCGCATCGGATAGAAACTGCGGGGCAAACCTATACGAGACGTGCTTCGTAACTGTTACTGTTTGACGTTGCCACATTCAGCTGCTGCTGCTACAACTCTGGCGACGATAACAACGACGTTCTCAGCGAATCTCATAAAATTATGTTGTTAACTATGAGTCGGAATGCTGGGGATCCGTGTAATTTTCATGAAAGTGGATCAATGCAAAGTGTAAACACGTATTCCTGAAAAGGGATACCTAAGGTTATTAATAAAGGACATAAATTTCCTGAATAGATCTAGGATCATTACGGATATACCGTAATTAAGCAATTTACATCACTTAATGTATTTCTTTATTTATAGTGTCGTTTTGACTACTGACACAATCAGATCACAATTTAGAACTTGAAAATGTACCTTTGAAGCACATCTCAGAATGTGACCTAAACGAGTGCAATAGGAAAGACATAACGGTTACAAGCACGTGTAATATTATGCTACAGGAAATTTTTGAACACCTGATAGACGGCACTTGTATGAAATGAGAACACTCTATAACGGGTCAACGAGAAAAAAGTTTTTATCGAAGCCACTAATTTTTTTATAATTTTTTGGTTATCAGTCTTCTGGCAGGTTTGACGTGGCCCGCCACAATTTCCTCTCCTGTGCTGCCAACCTTTTCGTCTCAGAGTTGCATTTTCAACCTACGTCCTCAATTATTAGCTGGATGTATTCAAATCTCTGTCGTCCACTATAGCTTTTGCCCTTTACAGCTCCCTCTAATACCACGGAAGTTATTCCCTAATGTCTTGGCAGATGTGATGTCGTCCTACCCCCCTCCATCTTGTCAGTTTTTTCCATATATTCCTTCCTCTTCGATTCTCCGGTGAACTTCCTCATTCATTGCTTCATCAATCCAGCTACTTAAAACATTCTTCTGTAACATCATATCTCAACTGTTTTAATTCTCCTCTCATCCTGATTTGCCACAGTCCATGTTTCACTACCATACAATTCTGTACTCCAAACGTACATTCTCAGTAATTTCTTCTTCAAATTAAGACCTATGTTTGATTCTAACAGATTTTTCATGGCCAGCAATGCTACTTTTGCCAGTGTTAGTCTGCTTTTTATGTCCTCCTTGCCCCGTCCCTCATGGGTTATTTTGCTGCCTAGGTAGAATTCCTTTACTTCGTCTACTTCGTGATCCCCAATTTCTATATTAAGCTTCCCGTTACGGTCATTTCTGCTACTTCTCGTTATATTCATCTTTCGTCGATTTATTCTCAGTCCATATTCTGTACTCATTAGATTGTTCACTCCATTCAACAGACCCTATAACTCTGCTACACTTTCACAGAGCATCTTATCATTGGTAAAATTTCACCCTCAGTTTTTATCTCACTCTTGAACCTCTCTTTTATTTCCGTCGTTTCTGCTTTATTTCCGTCATTTCTGCTTCTTCGATGTATAGTTCGAACAGTTGGGGTGAAAAATTTCATCTCTGTCTTTCACACTTTTCAATCCGAGCACTCGTGGTTGGTCTTCCAATTTTATTGTTCCCTCTTGGTTTTCGTTAAAATTGTGTGTTACTCGTCTTTCACTAAGGCTCAGCCCTACTTTTCTCAGAATTTCGATCATTTTGCACCTTTTTGCAGCGTTGAACATTTTTCCAGGCCTTCAATACCTGTGATACGGTTTTTATTTTTCTTCAGCCTTGCTTCCATTATCAACGACAGTGCGAGAACTGTCTCTCTAATGCTTTTACCTTTGTTGCCTAACAGCAAACTGAATCATGACTGTTAAGCTGGTCGTGCAATAATTATTGCGCTTGTCGGCTCTTGCTATCTTAGTAATTGCGTGGATGATGTTTTCCCGAAAGTCTGGTGGTATATCGCCAGTCTCATACATACTACACACCAACGTCAACAGTCATTTTGTTGCGGCTTCCCCCCAATGATTTTAGATATTCGATATTCCGATGGAATGTTATCGGTCCCTAGCGCCTTATTTGATCTTACGTCGTCCGAACAACTTTCATATTCTGGTTCTAATATTGTATCTCCTCCATGTCGACCCCTGTTTCTTCTTCTGTCGGTCCTAGGCGCTTCAGTCTGGAACCGCGCGAACGCTACGGTCGCAGGTTCGAATCCTGTATCGGTCTTGGATATGTGTGATGTCCTTGGGTTAGTTAGGTTTAAGTAGTTCTAAGTTCTAGGGGACTGATGACCTCAGATGTTAAGTCCCATAGTGCTCAGAGCCATTTGAACCATTTTTTTTCTTCTTCTGTCACGTCATCGGACAAGTCTTCCTCCTCGTACGGGCCTTCAGTGTACTCTTTCCACCTATATGCTCCCTCCTCTGCATTTAACATTGGACTTCTCCCATTGCACTCTTAATGTTACGGCCCTTGTTTTTAATTACACCGAATTCGTTTTGACTTTTCAATATGCTGAGCCCGTCCTTCCGACAATTATTTCTCTTTCGATTTCTTTACATTTCCATGTAGCCGTTTCGCCTTAGCTTCACTGCGCTTCCTATTTATTTCGTTCTTGAGTGACTTGTATGTCTGTATTCCCGAATTTCCCTGTAGATTTTTACTTCTTTTTTCGTCGAACAACTAAAGTATTTCTTCTGTTACCTATGGTTTCTTCACAGTTACATTACTTGCACTTCCTTTCCGCTTCTGCGAGTGCCCTTTTCAGAGACATCCATTCCTCTCCAACGGAACTGGCTAGTGAGTAATCCATTATCACAGTTTCTATTGCCTCAGAGAACTTCAAGCGTATCTCCCCATTCGATAGTACTACCGTACCTCACTTGTTTTCGCATTGATTTCTCCTGATTAGTCTCCTAAACTTCAGCCTACTCTTCATTTTTACTAAATCGTGATATGATATTTGCTCCTAGGTTTCGGAATCTCTGCCTGACCATGATGTAATCCAATGGAATTTTCCTGTATCTCTCAGACTTTTCTAAGCATACCACCACCTCTTGTGATTCGTGAACAGAGTGTCCGCTGTTACTGACATTTATTGCAGAACTCAGTCTTTCTCTTCTCTCTCTTTCCCACTACCATGCCCATATACTCCCGTGACACGTTTTTCTGTTTGTCCCTCTGCAACCACACTGTAATCCAATATGACTTTTAGATTTTCATCTACCATTACGTACTGAATTACCTGTTCAGTATCTCCATATACTTCTCAATAACACACTTTCTGCCCTACCTTCCTAATCATAACGAATTGACTCCCATTATGTCATTTTCTGTTGCCATTTCCCGTTTCATTTTTTCTAGTTTCCCTTCTAACATTCCTTGGCCCATCTTGTAGAACGTTATCCTTTCCTTGGTTATTCATGGTCACCTCCCCCTTGGCTGTCCTCTCCGGGAGATACGAAAGAGGGACTGGTCCAGAAGCTTTTGCCAATAGCGCACAATCGAAGTTACAGAACTCTTCTGACTGATCCCTTCTAAGGTACATATCACACATCTTAGATGGTAAGATGGACCACATCCCCAAGAAGCCATACAGATAGCGGCAGTATCACAAGATATGAAGAGGAAGTGAATTGACAGACCTGTCATTTGTAATCAGGTTATTCATGTGAAAAGGTTTCCGAGGTGATCGTGGCTGTTCAAAAATCGTTAAGAATTTCAGTATTCTGAGAACTACAGAGTCAAGAGTGTGGCGAGAAAACCAAATTTCAAGTATAACATCTCACTACCGACAGTACAGTGGCCGACAGCTTTCACTTTACGACCAAGATGAGTAGCGTTTGTCTAGTGTTGTCAGTTATAACAGACAAGCAACACTGCGTTAAGTAACCGCTCAAATCAATGTGCAACATACGGCGCCCGTATCCGTTGGGACAGTGCGCGAAATTCGGCGTCATTGGGTTATGGCAGCAGACTACCGACGTGAGTGCCTTTGCTAACAGCACAATACTACCTGCAGCGCCTCTCCTGGGTTCATGACCATATTGGTTGGATTCTATGCTGAGAACTGTGTGCTGGTTAGATGAGTCCGATTTCAGTTGGTAAGAACTGATGGTAAGGTTCGAGTGTGGCGTATACTGCAAACCCAGGACCCAAGTTTTCAACAAGGTACTGTGAAAGCTGGTGATGGCTCCATAATGGTATGGGCTGTGGTTACATGGGATGAACTGGGTCCTCTGGTTCAGCTTGACCGATTGTTGACTGGAAATGGTTATGTTCGACTACTTGGAGACCGTTTGTAGCCATTTACGGTTGAAGTTTTATGGAGGAGAATCCACGATGTCACCGGACCACAGTTGTTCGCCACAGTTGTTCGCGATTGATTTCAAGAACATTCTGGACAATTAGAGTGAATGGTTTGGCCATTCATATCATCCGACATTAATACTATCCAACATTTATGGGACATAATCTACAGGTCAATCGTGCGCAAAATACTGCACCGGCAACGCTTTCGCAAATATCGACGGCTATAGAGGCAGCATGATTCAATATTCCTGTAGGGGACCTCCAACGACTAGTTGATTCCATGTCTAATCGTGTTGGTGCACTACGCCAGGCTGTAGGAGGTCCGACACGATATTACGAATTCTCCCATGACTTTTGTTTCCTCAGTGTATAGAAGAATTTAGAGAGCGACAGAAAATATAGAGCTGAACATATCACTTGGCATAGGAGTTTCTTTTCTAGTGAATATCTGAGGTGTGTGCTCTGATCCAAGTAAATTTTGCTTCCATATTCTTTGACGGTACCACTTGATTATGATTTACAATTCCATTGTCGTTCGTACATCTTCAGACATTTTGCGAACTCCACAATGGTTTCGCCACGCAGTGCCAGGTATACAGAGCATATGGCAACGCCGAAAAGACGGGTTGATGCAGCTGCTCCATACCATGCAGCAACTTAAGTACGGGTAGCACACCATTCTGCACACTGCACCTGGAAGCTGTCCTATCTCATGTTCACGAACAACTCCAGTGCCAACAGAAGCTTTTGCGACAGTCGTGGATCTGGATGAGGACGATTCTCATGCCATTTCAAGAATTCGATGCGTACACGGAGCCATGGAGTACCTTTGTCACAATGTTGGAGCAACATTTCGTGACCCACGCAATTGAGAGTGACACATGCCAGTGGGCTTTTCTGTTGGCCTACGATGGTGCTCTTCGACGTCTCAGCCCTGGTGTGGATCTTCGTACCTTACCATATATCCGCCTCAAAGACCAGCTTACGGCATATTTTGCCTCATAATCGAATTTCGGTGCTCCTCCGTAACTCGGCACATGATAGTGCTCAAGCGGACGGTTTTACTCCTACGTCGCCTCTCACAAAGATCCTTGGTGCTCAAATGCATGCCAATGTTTCCCAGTCATCTTCAGCAAGGCAAGTGTGCGTTCTGCCCACAATACCAGCACCAAGTTCACGATGTCCTTTGCGACAAAATGTGCCTCTCGTGTCGATCCTTCTGTCCTCCCAACCACTTTTCGGGAGGGCGGCTGTATCGACCCCTCTCTAGTGTAACAGGAATGCTTCAGTCGCCTTGGGGCTGCCGCACTCCCTCTGAGCAAGACATGTCCATTATAATTTATTTCAGAGTGCATTCACATTCCTCGGCACCTTACAGTTGCGACAAAAATTCCAACTTCCCCCTCAAGGAATTTTCACGATACTTCTTTACTATTATGTACTACTGTGTAGCACCATTCCTGTTCAAAAATCGTTAAGAATTTCAGTATTCCGAGAACTACAGAGTCAATAGTGTGCCGAGAAAACCAAATTTCAGGCATAACATCTCACTACTGACAGTACAGTGGCCGACAGCCTTCACTTTGCGACCAAGAGGAGTAGTGTTCGTCAAGTGTTGTCAGTTATAACAGACAAGCAACACTGCGACATACGGCGCCCGTATCAGTTGGGACAGTGCGCGATTCAAGGGAGATGAAGGTAATATTATAGAAATTGGAGAGGACGTAGACGAAGATGAGAAAATACAATATTGCGAGAAGAATTTGACAGATCACTGAAAGACCAAAGTTAAAATAAGGCCGTGGGGGTAGACAATATTCCACCAGAACTACTCATAGCCTCGGGAGACCCAGCCATGACAGAACTCTTCCATGTCGTGTGCAAGACGTGTGAGGCAGGCAAATACCCCCAGACTTAGAAGAATGTAATAATTCCAATTTCAAAGGAATCAGATGCAGGCGGTTATGAATACTGCCGAACTACAAGCTTAATAAGTCATGTTTGCAAAATACTAAGACGAATTCTTTACAGAAGAATGGAAAAATTGGTAGAAGCCGACCTCGGGGATGATCAGTTTGGATTCCGGAGAAATGTAGAAACATGTGAAGCGATACTAACCTTACGACGTATTTAGAAAATAGGTTAAGGAATGACAGAGCTATGTTTATAGAATCTGTAGTCTTAGAGATAGTCTTTGACAATGTCCGCTGGAATACTGTCCTTGAAATTCTGCAGGTAGCAGGCGTAGAATACAGGGAGCTAAAGGCTATTTACAACTTATACAGAAACCAGATGACAGTTATAGAGCAGAGAAGCATGAAAGGGAGGCAGTAGCTGAGAAGGGAGTGAGACAAGGTTTTATCGTGGCCCCGCTGTTATTTAATCTGTGCATTGAACAAACGGTAAAGAGAACCAAAGACAATTTTGGAGTAGAAATTAAAAGTTCAGGGAGAAGAACCGATAGAGACAGCAAAGTACTTGGGGGAGCAGTTGAGCGGAATGGACGATGTCTTGAAAGCAAAACAAGGATAATTGAATGAGGTCGAATTAAAACAGGAGGTGATGAAGGAATTAGATTAGGAAACGAGACACTTAAAGCAGAAGATGAGTTTTGTTATTTGGGCAGCAAAATAACTAATGTGGCCGAAGTAGAGAGGATATAATATGTAGACTCGCAAGGCCAAGAAAAGCGTTTCTGAAGAAAACAAATTTGTTAATGTCGAATATAGATTCAAGTGTTAGGAAATTCTTTCTCAAAGTATTTGTATGGAGTACAGCTACGTACTGAAATTAAACATGGACGATAAAGAGTTTAGACAAGAAGAGAATAGGAGCTTTTGAAATGTGGTGCTGCAGAAGAGTGCTGAAGATTAGATGGGTAAATCACGTAACTAATGATAAATTAGTGTCTGTGACATCAAATGATCATCAATTTAATATTGGAGAGAAGTGTGTGGGGTAAAAATTGTAGAGGAAGGCCAAAAAATGAATACAGTAAGCAGATTCAGAAAGAAGTAAGTTGCAGTAGTTATCCGCAGATGAGGAAGCATGCACAAGATACGGTAACATGGAGAGCTGCATCGGACTGGTCTTCAGGCTGATGACCGCAACAATATGCAAGATGTTTAAAGAGATTCACGTTGGACCAGTATAATACGAAATTTTGATATTTTTCACTTACGTTTTCTGTGGTTGCTACCTTACTTCTGCAAATGCTTAGACGTTCAGAAATTACTTCTCCCATCGACGGCCCCTGTGACTAAACTTTAGATTGAAAAACTCGTTCTGTACCGGCTGAACAGGGCGAAACAGTATATCGCCAGGGTAACGGAGTTCCGGAACTTGCGAGCCAACTCGGCAGGTTTAGAGGCCGTGTTAACGGCGCCGCAAAAGCCACCCGCAGGCAACTTTGATCACAGGGTCTGTGTCGCAGGGCGCGGCACGCTTTCAGCTTCCGGAGCGCCGCTGCTCGCGAATAACAGCCTGATGAAGGGCCCGGCGCATAACAAGTTCCCATCTCCCGCTCCACAGTATTGTGGTTTTGAAGGTGTTCCGGATCGCCCTCGGTTAGCGATGACAGAGCAAGCGGGGACGAAGTGGCGGTAGCTGCAGTCCATCGCGTTTCTTTCTCGTTTCTCATAATTCCCAAGTCCAATCCATGAAAGTGACCCTGCTGTCGAGTTACTAACGGGTTGTGATATACGATTTTCTTCTTTTTTGTATGCGGCGAGTTATTTTCGACTCTTCTAGGCTGCAAGCCCTTCGAAGATTTGGAACGATTGTTAAACAAGATTTTTCGGTTGTAGCTGTACGGGATGATTCAGATATTCTCTAGCTCGCTACACACGAACTATTAGTCCTACAGAAAAAATGAACATGACTTTTTGGTAGGAAATTTAATGTAGTTAAATTTTGGACTGGGATACATTCGTGGGAGGTCACAGTTTTCGAATTATTCAAGAAATACCTGCTTGAAGGTCACTTTTGTACATTTTTCTAGAATAATTCGAAAACTATGCTTCTAGTGAAAACGTATCTCAGTACAAATTACAACTACATTAAATATCCTACAAAAGGATAATGTTCATTTCTTCTGTAGGACTAACAGTTTGCAGAAAGCAAAGGAGAGAATATGAAAATCTTTCATGTGGTATTTGAAGGCACTGTATGTTGCATAAAACCCATAGTTACGGGCAGCTGAATTGCCCTGTACGTAATCCGCTGTCCTTTTTGTGTAGTTTTGCACTTTCATCCAGACATTTTCGTTAAACAGGGAGGATAATAATGCAGAACTTTTTTTAAAGACAAACAATGGCAACTGTATTTTTGCAAGTCAAATTTTACACCAGTGCCACCTGTTCGCTGTGAACTATACCCAGTGGTGACAGAAACACCGAATAAAAACAGTGTAAACCGTCAAGAGACGCCACGCTAATAACGCCTCTAATATTGACCATGGCCTCAATTCGACAAAGAGCAGAGGCCACAAGTTTCTTTAGGCACTCCATATCCAGCTGAAGTACGAGTATTCATTAATGATTTGATCTCCTACGCTGTACACCTTCCCGGGGTCTGGACGTAGAATAAAAATGCTCCGCCAACGTCAACAGCTCAGTTTTTCTGTTTACAATGCATGTGGTGCAGTCAGTAAAATCTAAGTGTCTCCCGTAAACGCTAACGAACAGACACAATTATGGACGGTGGTGAGATTACAATACGAATAGTAGTCAATTGGGCAATGCCAAAGACATAACTAGTGAACGCTTTAAACACGAGATCGTTCAATAAGTAATGCAACACTTTTTTTTTAGGCCAGTTTTGGTTGAACCTGCGGAAATTGTGGAACGATGTGGACTATTCCCACCTCTGCCACTTTAGTTTCAAGTCCTGATAGGTGGCGGTGCCATACGTAGCCATCAAAATGGGGCCTGTAATGGAAGTGCTTTCCAAGTAGAGAGCGGTCCTTGAGTTTCTTTTGGCGGAAAACCAGAGCATCGCAGAAGGATATTGCTTGATGACAACATTCCTCTTCGCTTTTTCTGAAATCCCCTTCGTAGACGATTTTCTTGATCATCCTAATCCATGCACTGAACAAGATCATCGGTTGAGACTTCTTTCTCTGACCGTCTGCACTACGAACGTAGTGGCGGATCATGGGCCTAAATTTTATGGAGGCAATGAAACACACTGGAAAACCCCTTTCCTTCCCTTTCAATGTACGCACACTTAGCTTTCCTAACGACGACTACCACTACTGCTACTATAATAATAATAATAATAATAATAATAATAATAATAATAATAATGACACTCACTTTTATTTACGAACTGGTAGGTTGGGCATTTGAGCGTTATTACTCGTAAAACAAGTTAATTACATGATCCTTGTTCTTCCCGAACTTTCCGATGACATCATCATACCATGTGTCTTGGTGTCTAAGTATTCGAAGTACTAGATTTTCAACTGAGGTACGAGCAAGAGCGCCATACTGTTCCTCAAATACATTTTTACGAGTTTAAGACAAGGAAAACTTCTTTCGACTGAAACGCTTGGTGCAGGAATAGTAGAAATTAGATAAAATAGTTCCAAGCTTTTGGAAATATTTGGTCCGCTTCAGTCTCAATCGTTCTTTTGATAATGCCACCCAAACTGACAGAATTAAATGTTTCTGCTGGGGAGAAAATACAGTCTCCAGTTTTACACGTAGCACAGAGCGACTGAGAAACGTACCGTAATGACTTCTCTCCGTCTACAGGGAACCACTGGGCATAACTCGCGAACTGAGTAGCGTCGCCTAATTTAAGACAGAGCAATTTATCACGATGCACAAATCTTCTTTCCAGTTGTGTTACAATATTATCCAATACTTGGAGGTGCACCTGTTTGTATTCTGACATCAGTGCGTTCATTCATAATTTCAGCTCTATTCAGGGAAGCTTCAGGTTGCGAACTAGTCGAGCGTTTCGTGGAATTTACGAAGTCGACCAATTTATCTTCATTTCTCAAGGTTTTTTTTATGTAAGTTGTGCATTCGGAGACAGCATTGTTCCAAAACTGTGCATCATTATTTTTTTCTGAAGAATGTTGAAAAGCAGTTCAGTCTTCATTCTTAGAAGAACAGAGAAAAGTAAAACAAAGTCTAGGAGGCTATTTTTGAAACTACAGACTCCTCTCATAGTCTGGGTCGTCAATTACCTCTTTTAAAACCTCTATTAGCCCAGAATGGTTTTCGTGAGCAGCAGATATTATTCTTACATTAGAGTTGCATTTCATTTCACAGTTCCAAGGAAGGCGTTTACCAACAATACTGTCGTGAATTGCTGTGCGTTTGAACGACCGATGGAAGAAAGCAAAAACGTCTAGAAGTGTGAAGAAAAAGAATCTTCTGATACGGGTATTACACGAGAACAGACTCCTCTCATAGTCTGGACCGTCAATTACCTCTATGAGCCCAGAATGGTTTTCGTAAGCAGTCACCTTTCCTGGCCCAAATGTCTTGTGTCCCCGTAATTTTTGTCGCGACGCGTAAACGTCCCGTATATTAAAATTTCACTAACACGTTGGTTGCATGGCACATATAATTCACAACAGCGTAGAAACAGCAGTAGGCAAGTTACGTATCGAAGCAGAAAACACTGTGTATAAAATTTATAAGTAGTTCCATACATACAGTGATACGGTGGAACGACTAAAGGAATTCTGTGAATTCGTGAATATTGAATATCAGCAAGTATTGGGTTACAGCAGCGCAAGATGGTTAACATTAATGCCTGCAGTAGAAAGGATTGTGCTATTGTATCATACTTTAACATCATTTTTTTGTGTCAGAATTGGGGTGCCTTGCTGCTTTGCATTCATTTTTCAGCAACAAGGAATCAGAATTATGGTTACGGTTTGTGCGCATTCTAGAAACTGAAAGGCAGAATTTTATGTTTCAGATGCATTAGGTAGAGATACACTACTGGCCATTAAACCTGCTACACCAAGAAGAAATGCAGATGATAAATGGGTATTCATTGGACAAATATATTATATTAGAACTGACATGTGATTACATTTTCACGCAATTTGGGTGCATAGATCCTGAGGAATCAGTACCCAGAACAACCACATCTGGCCGTAATAACGGCCAGGATACGCCTGGGCATTGAGTCAAACAGAGCTTGGATGGCGTGTACAGGTACAGCTGCCCATGCAGCTCCAACACGATACCACAGTTCATCAAGAGTAGTGATTGGCGTATTGTGCCAGTTGCTCGGCCACCAGTGACCAGGCGTTTTCAATTGGTGAGAGATCTGGAGAATGTGCTGGCCAGGGCAGCAGTCGAACATTTTCTGTATCCATAAAGGCCTGTACAGGACCTGCAACATGCGGTCGTGCATTATTCTGCTGAAATGTAGGGCTTCGCAGGCCTCGAATGAAGGGTAGAGCCACGGGTCGTAACACATCTGAAATGTAATATCCACTGTTCAAAGTGCCGTCAATGCGAACAAGAGGTGACCGAGACGTGTAACCAATGGCACCCCATACCATCACGCCGGGTGATACGCCAGTATGGCGATGACGAATACACGCTTCCAATGTGCGTTCACCGTGATGTCACCAAACACGGATGCGACCATCATGATGCTGTAAACAGAACCTGGATTAATTCGAAAAAATGACGTTTTGTCATTCGTGCACCCAGGTTCGTCGTTGAGTACTCCATCGCAGGCGCTCCTGTCTGTGATGCAGCGTCATTGGTAACCGCAGCCATGGTCTCCGAGCTGATAGTTCATGCTGTTGCAAATGTCGTCGAACTGTTCGTGCAGATGGTTGTAGTCTTGCAAACGTCCCCATCTGTTGACTCAGGGATCGAGAGGTGGATGCACGATCCGTTACACCCATGCGGATAAGATGCCTGTCATCTCGACTGCTAGTGATACGAGGCCGTTGAGATCCAGCACGGCGTTCCGTATTACCCTCCTGAACCCACCGATTCCATATATTGCTAACAGTCATTGGATCTCGACCAACGCGAGCAGCAATTGCGCGATATGATAAACCGCAATCGCAATAGGCTACAATCCGACCTTCATCAAAGTCGGAAACGTGATGGTACGCATTTCTCCTTACACGAGGCATCACAACAACGTTTCTGCAGGCAACGCCGGTCAACTGCTGTTTGTGTATGAGAAATCGGTTGGAAACTTTCCTCATGTCAGCACGTTGTAGGTGTCGCCACCGGCGCCAACCGTGTGTGAATGTTCTGAAAAGCTAATCATTTGCATATCACAGCATCTTCGTCCTGTCGATTAAATTTCGCGTCTGTAGCACGTCATCTTAGTGGTGTAGTAATTTTAATGGCCAGTAGTGTAATTTTTTGAGTCTCCAAGTTAAATCCTTCTTACTGAAATTGTATGAGTGTGACTGACCAGCTCAAGATAGATCTTATTCGTTGATAAAAATTTTCTTCAGTGTTGCATAAGACTAGTTTCGTGGAATCAAAAATTACATGACACCGACTTCCGCTGGTCTACTTTGAAATCAAAATCAAAATGGCCAGAAATGGAGACCAGTATTTCAACAATACGAGACATAGGTAATGTAAACCTCGACTGTTCACTCTTGTTAGATAAATTTTGCATGGCTAAAACAGTTATAACAGAAAAATTATGTAAATGGAATACTAACAATGTAGCAGTAGAGAATAGGTGGCTGGAAATTTTCAAAGTATTCAAGGAGAAAAATATTGGGGTACCAATTCTTCCTAAGGCTCCCTAAGGAATTCTAAGGTCCTTTACCTTCCAGGCTGAAATGCACCCATAGAACGTATTTTTTTCAAAAATGAGTAAGTACTGTTTACATGAAAAGAGCAATTTATTTAGTGCTACAATGTAATTTCACTTTCCCATGCACTGAAATGTATGACAGGTTATTGGGTCTCAGAAAGATTTGTGAAAATATTCATTCCAGTGCAAAACATTTAAATAAGCAAACATGAATGACTACATGAGGTTTGTTCTGTGCATGAAAGATTAGTGAGAAATGTTAAATTGTTTTAAATGAGATAGCGTTCTTTTTTAACTATTTTGTACTATTTTGTAACAATAATAATGGCGTTTCATTATGTTTGAAATGCAGTTTCTTTACATGAATAGCGATGATAAAAGTCATTATCATCGTCGTCGTCATTATCATCATCGTATTCCAGTCACGAATAGCTTTTGTTGACCCGCTTCGGTTTCAGTTAAACCTGATCCATAAGTAGTTTTGGTGAATGTCCAGGCCGCCTTCGTCCCCAAGGGTGATGCTGGAGTATCTTTGCGGGTGTCCCGTAATATATGGTAGCCTTAATCAACAAGCCCGACAGAATGTACCGTAATTAGTAGTGAAAACTGCCGTGGATTTAAATGTACGGTAACAGATGCAGAACCGTTGCACTCTGAGGGTTCCGAACAAATCTATACCAATATTGGCAAAATATTGATCCTGGGAATCTCAAGACCGAAAATTTCCAGAGTAATCCCTCAGAGTAGCCCGTACAACAAAAAGACGCGACCAGAGGACTTCAATTTATGTATGTATAAACAGAACATTCAATAAAAACATTTTCATTACTTTCTAAAATGTGAGACAACCTACATTTTATGTTTGCTTGCAATAATGTTCGTCTACTATGCTTCTGACGGCGGATGGTTGGTATCGAAACATGATACCAACAAAGTATCGCCAACTCAACGGCAGTCGCCATTTTGGATCCAAGCGGCAAAAGAGCAGCGCTAGGGACAGCACTGTTAAATTTTACTTTATGAGGAAGCAAGCGGGGCTAAATGTCATGTGATATCCTACAGTGTAAAGTAAACAATCAACTACAGTTTTCAATTCTTTCTTGTGTTCTACCGGAAATATTAACTGAATATAATGGCGACTCCCATTCAGTCTGCCACAGAAATCATGGCATTTTATTTTCCTTGTAATTTGGGTAAGACTTGCTTGCTCTTCTTCTCTGATAAATAATACGTGCTCTAGATGTAATAGCATTATATATTATGCCCTTTCTGTTTGTTTGAAGCGGATATTTGGAAACTGCAGGTCATGTTGAAACACACACTTCTGTTTACATATTAACATATTTAATGTTAGAGATTTTTGCAGATTACAACTCTTTTTACATCTAGATATAATTAACCAAAAATTCAGGAAAAAATTATCTGCTTGCTGACTGCCTCTTAAATTAAGCTTACCGCATTTCTCATACCAAGTCGCCTTTGTCACGGGTCGCGCGGCTCCGTCTGCGGCGGTTCGAGTGTTCCCTCAAGCATGTCTGTGTGCATTGTCCTTACCGTAAGTTAGTTTAAGGTAGATTAAGTATCATGTAAGCCTAGGGACCGACGAACTCTGCAGTTTGGTCCCATAGGAACTTACTACAACCACGGCATACCTATACTGTACTGCTTCAGTTTGCTGTGGCGTTTATCTCTACCTATCGGCTATATTTCCTCAGAAGAATATATACTTTTTTGTCAAACATGTTTGTACAATTATCTCTGTGTCGGCGTGACTAGATGGAATACGATAAGTGAGTTTTTTGGTTGCTTTACATGCATCTCTCTCGAGTACTTGAAGCGGCAACTTCGTTTCCAAAATTTGTTTTCCACTGAGACAGAAATCTTTTTCTGCCATTTGAATAATGTTCAACCCTGCTTTCATGCGCATTATAAGCTGTCGTCGGATGTGTAATTCTGAGTTTGGTTAATGTACGAACTTTTTCTCACTCAGATTGCTCACTTGCTGTAAGTGGTACATATCAAATAATACGTAATTCTGCTTAACTTGCTTTACAGTTCTCACGACTAGATGACTCAGAAGCTAAACAATTTGGAAACTGTTTTTCTCGTTTGAAATCTACGTCGCTTTGTCTAAACTGGCACTTAGCGGCATGGCTGCATAGTTGTTGCTCTGTGATTCGTCACAACTACGCCTGTTTTCTAGGTAGTCGATGAGGAATAAACATTTTCCGTGGGGTACTTGCTGTGGCAACTGGAACGAAAACACTATGTCACAGCAATATGCCGAAGAATTGTCCTAAAACTGAAAGAATCTGAAACTGGGATCATTTACTTGAACCATACCGAAAAGTTTTTCCAGGGCATCTTGAGAAAGCCTGCACGGTAAAACACTGTGGAAACATTTTTAAATCAGAAGTCAGTTCTCAGTGTAAACTACTGTGCATGTTGCCAGAACTACTACTGTTTTCCAAGTACCTGTTTTTCAGATTTTCTGACAGTGTAACAGCACTCATAGGGAACTACATAGCATCACTGTGTTTGCCTTCAGCAGCTTACATATTGCAGGTTTTATGTTCGTCTAGATCATTAATTTAAACCACCAGAAAATTATGTCTATAAAATATGCAGTTGACGCAGCGAAACTATACTTAACAGCTGCTGAAACACCATCATTTAAAACTGGTTAAGCAGTACCAACTTTAATTTAACGTAATATTATTACATTTTCTCGTAAGTTCCAAGCAATCTACAATTTTTCCCCTCTGCCAAAATTATACAGCTTTGCAATAGGCTCAACGGAAACCTTTAGAAGTGGGAAATTGTTGTCTTCAACGGCTTGTTTGGGAAGAATGATGGTCGGAAATAGTTGAATGGTTTCTCAGATTCTTCAGAATAAGAGCTATATCACGAATGAAATACAGTTTATTATCACCATTCTTGTGATTCAGCTGAAATCGATCAGATGCGAAATGAAGCTAATAAATGAAAATAGGTATTAAAGTGTAATATAACACGGAATTTAAACATCTTACATAACAGTATTACGAAAAAAGTAAGCTTGAGTGAAAAGAGAAATAAATTGCTTTCAGTGAGGATCTAACATGCGAAACTTTGGTAAAATTCCAGCGCGCTACCAATTACGCTACATTTTTCTAATTATTAACTATTTCTTCTTCAAATTAAACTAAAATCTTTAACTTCCTTTTCAAATCAAAACCTCCTTCTTCTTAAGCGTATGTTAATATTCAATTCCTGGAATTTTAGAGGAATTAAAATTATGTTCTGATTGTATTTAAACTAAGGGAAATGTGCTACACTTCTACAGAAATTCGGGACTTCGTCTGAAAAACAATTGTTTGAGGTTTTCCTTTTAAAACATATTAGTTCTTACAAAAAGTGTCTGAATGGGACAAATTTTTCCTTTCTCCATTTGTTTATGACAGTTTGTTCGTTTCATGGTGAAGTATAGTTTGAATTCAGTTACAGATTCCCCTTCATTGTTGATGATTTTTATATAGGAATATATAAGTTACATGACTGTTCTCGTCTTTGAAGCCGAGAACATTTTGAAACCAGGGAATATTATCTTCTTGGTCTTAATTTCAGCCGTTATTGTCGTTAATAGCATTAGACGTTAAAATTCAATCCACTTTCACAAACCTAGGATTCGTGAACAGCATACTGTTCGGTGCGGCGCTGTGTCAGTCAGGCCACAATATTCGCAGTAAGGGTTTCCCTTGAGTCTCGGGTGGTGTCGCCGTGATGCCGTCGGAAACAGATCGTTTAAGAACATGTGACCGGCCGAGCGCACCGTTGAACTTATAGCTACATCTGAAAAGTTAGACCACACTAGCTTCCAGTTAAGATATTTGTGTTTTATTTGGCGACTGGTGTGTGGACTGTTTCTTTCAGTAGTTCTCCCATAACCATTTTCGTGATGAAATTCTTTTCATTTGGGAGTTTTTCTGCAATTCCCGCTGTCATTTTAATTGTGCGAGTAATATACGTGGGTGTCTGTCGTTAAGTTCTGCTTCTTGTGGTAATTCCACATACTGCCTTCAATAAATCTGACTGACTTTCTCGTTGTTTCAAGGATTTTATAAGATTTTTAACTATGACGGCTGTTCATTTTTTTTCACTGTTTATTAACCATAATCCACCTTCATTTGACGATTTTTTTAACAGGTCTCTGACTACACGGAGTAGCATCAGCTTCCAGATGAACCATCCTATATACTTCTTTATTTTAGCAACATATTGTCGCTCTGTGGGTATTTTTTGAACTACATATCACATTTTTGAAAGAATCAGCGTATTAACGTATTGTATCCTCTGAATAAGATTTAAGTTCCTAGTGCTGTTCACCATTAAAAAGCCTCTTACTTTCTCCACCATTGATTTAGAATTATTCTTAACCATTTCGTTGATGTTCTTCTTCACTTTAAAGCCGAGCACTTCCATTTCTGTGAAGAGATGTGGCGCAAGCAGTGAAGTTTTGTTAAACCATAGGAGCCGGATTTTGTTGTTTATTATTGCTCCTGCAGCTTCCTTATAAGAATCCATTATTTCTAATATGTTCCAAATGTCTTGATGCTGCTTGAGTAAATTTATTATTTCGTAGGCATTAGCGTTAATGGCGAACCTTTGTGCAACAACATTTATTCCGGATATCTGGTTGGTAATTGAGAGGATCACTGCTTCGAAGGAAATTACAAACAACATCAAGAAGAAGGGGCATTCCTTCGGATCGGGCGTTGACTTTAGAATTCTCCAGTGAAGTGGCCGTTTATTTGCATTTCGGAGACCATTGGATTCCGGTCTGGTGGTAAGAGACCTATTGTGGCCTGTGGGAAGTTATGATGTTGCAGCACATTTCTTTGATATTGGTGGGTGACTGTTGTTCCGTTTGGTATATCCGCGAGAAAAAGATCGTGCCTCTCAGACAGCCAAGTTCATCAATGATTTTCCTACTGCGAACACTAAGCATTTGGCCAGACCCGATTATCCCTGGAAGAGTTTCTTTTAGTCTTGCGGCTGTTATGCGCGTCATTATCTTTTAGTCGGCGTATAACAAAACTATTGGCCTATAATCCGTTATTCTTCTTGGTTTCGAAGACTATAATTCTTGGTTCATTTTCTAAATATATATGACCCACTCTTCATTTCTCTTTTATGAGCTCTGTGAATTCCACTTGGATAACTAACCAGAAGACTTTGTAAAATTGATACGATATGCCGTTAATCCCCTGACTCCTATTTCGCATTAAGTGCTTTATAATGCCTTCAATTTCTTCTTCAGATACAGCCTCTATCAACATAGTGACATTTTCGTTGGCGAGAGTAGTCGTGTAGTGTTGTGGCAAACTTGCTCTCTTGGTAGGATCTGATGGTTATTCTCCGATAAGCCCCGGAAATTGTCCGTACTATCTTCCACTTTAGCGGTGTCATTCCCGTCGGAAGACGTTAAATTTCCGATAAATGTGTCTGCACCGCTTTTTGTTCTCCATTGTTCGTCTGGAATGTATCCTTTATTATTGCAAGTGATTATTTTGCTTTCGAGTTCTTTTTCCTGTAGCCCTAGGATCTTCTTTTTGAATTTCTTCAATACGCGAAATCTGTCTTCTCCGTTATTCACTTTTTCATGGAGTTCTCGAACAATCACATAATAGAATTCGATGTCTTTCTTTCCAGTGCCACTGATCCTATGCGCTACGTTTCTGAACAGTTTACAAATTCCACGTTTCATCAGTTTTTCGCGCTAATCAAGAACTCTACTTAACAACCGCTTCCGATGAAACCATATTCTATAGCATTCGCAGAATTTTGTTTTCGCCCACTCATCATTGAGCAGGTTGCAGTTTAACTTCCATAATTTCCTTCCCATTACGTTAGGTCGGGCATGGTGACGCGAAAAGCTAAAGAGGTGTACTTTATAGTCCCGTACATCTATTCCTGTTGTGGTATAGGATCTGTGCAGTCTCGAAGCCGACAGTGGAGATACGTATGTGTAGTAGGATCAGATGATGACTAGACAATCTATGTTGCCTCCTCCTATCATGTTATTTAAGGGGTCGCATTTAACGGTTCATGCTATTGCGACTGCCGATCTTACAACACAAATGTCTCCCCCTTCCACGCCATTATTATGTCACCCTTTGCGTACCTCACGAAGCACAGGACAGTTTCACTAAAAAAACTTTATAAGTTCTGTTATTTGTTCCTGATGAGGCGTTAACGTTTAATATTGTTATTTCATTTAGTTTGGCTTTGATAATGAATCCATCGATAGCTTTGCTAAGTTCTCTACTTCCAGTCTCAATTTAGTTAAAATGCAGCAACGCCTACCGCTAGTGCCGACATTGTTGTACACATTGTATTGTTTCTGCAGGTTCATCTCTTCGGAAGCTACGTCCTGAAGGAAGGCAATGAGCACGTCACTAGTTTTTAAGAAATTCCACAGAATCTTCATATCTTTTCCCATGTTATGGCGCAGATATTTATCTTGAGTAATCACCCTTCTATTGTCCATTGCAAGCTATTTCAGTTTTCATATCCATCCATATTACTCTACTTAATTTTCTTGTCCGGATTCGTTTCCAGGAGGTGTACTTTCCATTTCTCCTATCTCTTCGTCTTGGTATTCTCTTTCAGCAGCGTTCGTACTTTTCCGACGTGCCGCGTATCAAGATTTCGTTTCTTGAGTTTTTACAGCCTTCTGGCTGATAATACTTCACTCTTCGCCTTAAATGTGTGCTTTGCAGACCGTGTGACGTTACTGAAAGCTATTTCCGCACAGTCTTCTACTTTACTTTCCCATTTACATAGCCGACTGACGGTTGATGTGACTGCACTCAGCTGTTCCTGTGTTGTTGCCTGGCGTGTTGTTTCTTGTAGTGTTTGATGTTTAGTTTCCTGCTGTGGACGGCTCAAGGGGCCCGCAACGTATGATTGTCGAGATTGAAAAATATCTGTATCCGCGTGAGTTTCCATCCAAATCTCGGGTCCACCGTGTTTTGCTGGAACGTTATCGGACTTCTGCTTCCTTGGTATCTGTGCCAATTTTTCTTCTGGGTCCACTTCGGAGCTCGTTCTGCCCTTTCCTAATGGCCGTTTCTTGTTATTCTGATTTCAACAGAACAGAAAGGGCTTTCATTTTCCATGTTCGCTTCGTTTTCTTGCTCTTGAACTGAAATCTCCTGATTTCATGTTGCCGATCTTTTTGATCGTTGTCTGAGTTATTGTGCACTTCATTTGTTGCTGATCTCTTTTAGAGGGTGGGAATTCCTCTTCAGCTAAACTAAGGGGCTGCTCAATGGATTCCATGTGTGTTTCTCGGTGCTGTCCGTTGCAGCACTTGAAGAAATCAATTCTTGTGCCCCCAATCTTGTACGCTACTGTAGATTATTTCGTAAAATAAATACGCGCTGTGGGCAGTTTTCTCAAAGATGTCCTCCGTCATTGCACACGTGACGTGTGGTAGTGTGCCTTGCAACCACCTACAAGAACTTCTGAAACTCGGCAGCAACCTAGTAATTATGCTACCGGTGAGAAAGCAGTATAGGTTCTATACAATAAGATATATACGTTTATTGTTACGTAGTCTAAATGAGAGAAATGTTTATTTATTTCACTCATATGGAAATGCATCTTTCTTTTCGACTCGATGGAACCATATTTTGCATCTTCCCGCATTCCTTTTGCCTTTTAGAATTCGAAAAAAACCTGCCAACACCCTCTGCCCTCGGATAACATTTTCTGCGCAACACTGTGACGTTCTTCACGACAGCAAAGTTGACACGTTTTATTCGGCTCTTAATTTAATATAAAACGAGTATGTATGTTTCACACACCCCTGTATCCTAATCTAACCGCTAATTGTATCAGTTCTCCTATTACTCTCACGAATACCAGGTCATCAATTTTTTTAAACCTAGTGCTGGTCTGGAGCAGGTGACAGAGGGTTTAGGATCACTTTGCAAAGATTCACTAAAGAAGACACCGTGGTTATAGTGGGTGGGGTAGGTAACAGTATTGACAGATATCCTGGGTACAGTATAGAGTGTGACCTGGCAAAGACTGCATCAGCATCGTAGCATACTAGTGTTGAGTTTGTATCTGTTCTTGGGCGCCATGACCGACCTCATTTGAACTCTTCTGTCAAGAGAGTTAATTTGGAGCTGGAACGGTTGCTTATGTCAGGTGCAGGGTCACACATTGGTGTGGTTCATGTTGATTCTCTCAATAGGTGGGATTATACTAGACATGGCCTTCATCTCAACAGGAAGGGGAAGGGTAAATTGGCTGGGAAAACAGCAGGAAAGTTAAAGGGGGGAAGCACTGTCATGAGGGGTAAAATACCAGTGGTTATAGGGTTCAGAAAACACCCTTTTTTAGGGTAGGGCGGACAGAAACAGAGAGGTTAGAACTGAGACAAACCTTCAGTTTGAGAAAGAAACCAAAAAAACTTCTAGCTTATTACATCAGCATAAACAGCTATTGGTTAAGAATTCTCAACAGTCAGCAGATATTTTAACTCTACCCAATTTTAACTCAGTCAATGTGAAATGTCAGCTATCTTTATTGCATCAAAATATTCAAGGACTGAGAAATAAAAATAATGAATTAACTATCTGCATAGATGAATTAGAGTCTTCAAATCCAGCTGACATAATCTGCCTCTCTGAACATCATGTGATCACTGGTATAGAACTTCTAAGCGTTACAGACTTTAGGTTAGCTTCTCACTTTTGTAGATCAGAAATGGAGAAAGGAGGAGTTGCCACATTCATCAGGAACTGTCACAAATTTAAAAACATAGTCATTCATAAATTTTGTCTAGAACAGCATATGGAAGGACGTGCAACAGAAGTGGAATTTCGCAAAAAATCCTTCATAATATTAAGTGTATATCGAGCACCTGAAAGTAACTTTAATCTGTTCATAAACCACCTTGAAGCTGTACTGGCCCATTTAAAACCAAAACCAAAGAAATAGTGGTTGCTGGGGATTTTAATGTAGATATCCTTAAAGACTCTCCCAATAAGAACTTATTTGGGTTAGTAACACTATTATTCAACTTAATTCCAACTGTAAAGATCCCCACTAGGGTAGCCAATTGCTAACAAACAGCCATTGATAATATCTTTATAGGAAAGTACAATGAAAAAAATTATGTTACAAAACCAATAGTCAATGGCCTCTCAGACCATGACATGCAGTTCCTTCTGTTAAATGTTAATACTGAACAGGATGTAAAATCTGCTAAATCTGAGCTCAAGAGGGTAATCAATAAGCCAAAAATTGATTATTTTAGGACACTCCTCAGAGACATTCACTGGACTGACGTTTGCAGTGCTCATGGCATGAACGAAAAATATAACTCTTTTGTTAATAAAGTGCTTACCTTATTCGAACACTGTTTTCCCCCAAAACTTACTAAGGTTAGAGCAAAGTCTGCAAAGAAGCCATGGATTACTCAAGGAATAGGGGTATAATGTAAAACAGAAAGAAAACTGTATCTGTCAATCCGAAACAGTTCTGATGTTGACGCTATAGCACATTACAAGAAATAATGCAAAATATTAAAGACTGTAATACGGACATCAAAGCAAATATATTACAAGGAAAAGATAGTCATATCAGATAATAAAATAAAGACAATATGGGATATAGTGAAGGAGGAGACCAGTAGAACCAGACATGAAGAGGAACACATAGCCTTAAGAGTAAATGATATATTGGCGACAGATGTGTATAGTGTTGCAGAATTTTTTAACCAACATTTTATAACTGTTACTGAAAAGATGGGCTTGTCAGGTTCGGTAGATGCTGCTACGGAATACCAGACATTCAAGTAACTTCCATAATATGAATTTGACCCTCACTACCCCAGCAGAAATAATGTCCATCATAAAATCTTTAAAATCAAAAACATCTAGTGTGTATGAAGAAATATCAACAAAGTTAATTAAAGAATGTGATTCTGAGTTGAGTAACATATTAAGCTATCTGTGTAACCAGTCATTTATCAGTGTAATATTTCCTAAATGGTTCAAATATGCTGAAGTTAAGCCACTGTTTAAGAAGGGAGATAAAGAAATAGCATCAAATTTCTATGCAATTTTACTTTTGCCAGCATTCTCAAAAATTTTATCTCAAATAACATACTGTCATTTCACAATTCGGATTTCTAAAGGGTTCTGATATTGAGGAGGCTATCTACACTAACAGTGAAAACGTACTTAATTAATTAGATAAAAAATGCAGGCAACTGGTATATTTTGTGATCTGTCAAAGGCATTTGACTGTGTAAATCAAAATATCCTTTTAAGTAAATTAGAATATTATAGTGTAACAGGAAATGCTGCAAAATGGTTCAAATCTTATATCTCTGGCAGGAAACAAAGGGTGTTATTAGGAAAGAGACATGTATTAATCTATCAAGCACCATCCAACTCGGAACTAATTACATGTGGGGTCCCCACAAGGTTCCATTTTAGTGCCCTTACTTTTTCTTGTGTATATCAATGACCTTTCATCAGTAACGTTACCAGAAGCCAAGTTCGTTTTGTTTGCCGATGATACAAACATTGCAATAAATAGGAAATCAAGTGTAGTCTTAGAACATTCAGCTAATAAAATATTTGTGGACATTAATCACTGGTTCCTAACCAATTCTTTGTCACTAAACTTTGAAAAAACACACTACATGCACTTCAAAACTTGTAACGGGTGTCCCACAAGTATTTGCCTAACATACGATGACAAGCAGATAGAGGAAGTGGACAGTGTTAAATTCTTGGGATTACAGCTTGATAATAAATTCAACTGGGAGGAGCACATCACAGAACTGCTGAAGCATCTTAACAAATCTCTATTTTCAATTCGAATTGTGTCAGACATAGGGGATATAAAAATGAGGAAACTGGCATACTATGCTTACTTTCGTTCCATAATTTCACATGGGATAATTTTTGGGGTAATTCATCAAGCCAAGCTAAAGTTTTCCGGGCACAAAAACGTGTAGTAAGAGTTATATGTGGTGTGAACTCAAAAACATCCTGCAGAAGCCTGTTTGGGGAACTAGGGATACTAAATACTGCTTCCCAATATATTTATTCGTTAATGAAATTTGTCATTAAAAATATATCACTTTTTCAAACCAATGGCTCAATTCATGGAATCAATACTAGAAATAAGAATAAGCTTCACAAGGATTTAAAGTCACTTACTCCTGTACAAATACGTGTGCATTATACAGGAACACACATTTCCAATAACTTGCCAGCAGCCATAAAAAAACTTAACAACCAATGAAATTCAGTTTAAGAGAAGCCTAAAGGTTTTATTGGTGGCCACCTCCTTCTACTCCATTCATGAATTTCTCAGTATTCTGCACAATTTCTGTGTAGTAATGTGTTCATTGTAAATATGCGTGTGTGTGTGTGTGTGTGTGTGTGTGTGTGTGTGTGTGTGTGTGTGTAAGTACAATCTAACTTCTGTGCCATTTCAGCGCAGTAATGTGTTCATTGTAAATAAGTATTATAGTAGTTGTATTACACGTTTATTGCCTTATAAATAAATAGAAAAACTTTTTATTTTAAATTCAATGCATCAGTATTTGTAAAATGACTCTTTCATATAGTGTTCATTAAAAAATGACGATCATTCCACTTGGCACCTGTGGAATGGTACATCAGCTTATTTGTTTTAGTTGTAAATATTTATCATGTATTGTTGTTTTTCTGACAAGCTCTACATCCTGGAGGACCTCCTCACTATGGATCAATTGGAATGAAAGTCAGTCTAATCTAATCTAATCTAAACTACTTGGGTCCAAAATGGCTGCCTTGTACCACGTAATGTTCAACCGTAACACTCAGTTGTCGGCAGTACACACATATAAGGCTAACGCTACTTCCTTTATTGAGATCCTTACATACAAACAGTGTACAGTGCCATTTGCACCTGGTGCTCACAATTGGAACAATTTTTTTTCCAGAGTAAATCGGTTTCACGTTAACACATTAGCTCCGCTGCCGTTTGATAATTATAGTCCACACTGGAGCTTCGCGAGCAGCTTTACTTTAATTATAACTACACCGCATATGGAAAACAGAATTCCTGGTAGAATATTTTATAGATTATAATGAAAAATACATTATATTGGTATTATATGGTGCAATATTTACTATTTTACAAACTGGTTGTCGGCTGTAATGCCACCTTCAGGTAAATAAAAGTGAAATTTTTGTGGGACCAAAGGTTTTAAAATATTGTACCAGTTGGTAAGACAACATATATTGTAGAATATTATAAAAGTGTCTTATGTTTTTTATATTCATAACATTTTAGTAACTAAGAATATTCTTCATATGGATGTCGGTGGCGGAAAAAGACAACAGATTCCAAGTTTTAATCAGAAGCGGTTCGTATGCGGGTCCATGACTATTGCAACATTTTTATCTCTGATTTGGTGGTATATTTGTACTCGTGCCAATCTTTGCTATTGCTTGTGATGCGCTCTGTATATCGTTTTCCTGACGTTACTCATTTCTGAGGATTCACTCGCTATGTGCACCAACCTTTTCTGGAACTAGTAATTACTGTTTTTTGAGGCCCGATAGGATACTTGTTGGCATAGCATCGTTCATCCTAGAAGACAGAAAGTCATCCACATCCATCCTTCTGCGGTTCCTCCAATTTTGTTTTGTGCGTTCTCACAGTTTAATAGTTTTAGTGGTGTTTTTCCTAAGAAGAGACAGGGAAACCGGCAGGCGATTGCCCAGTGAAATGTGAGAAACTAATTGCTTGTCAACACAATGGGCACTACTTCACTAGTCACCTGTAGTGCAGCACATAATTCTTGAGTGGGTGTTTCTTCAGCTAAGCTTTTCATGATGTTCTGTGCTTCCCCGTCATTCTGGTATCAGAGCTACTAACTACAAGCTTCGGATTGGTTAAGTGATTTATTGTGGCAGCTTCATGTCCAAGGGTTCTCTAAAAAACCATTGTTAGTGGTGCACACATTTCTTCTTATAGATGAATAAACAGTTGTTCAAGTGAGCCTTAACTGTAAAAACATCTGCTACCTCAGCATTTTACTATTATTACCAGCAAATTACAATGGGTGTTCTCTGTCAGTTATCAAAATTTCTGGAAGTATACTACGTGATCAAAATTATCCGGACACCCCCAAAGACATATGTTCTTCATATAAGTGGAGTTGTGCTGCCACCTACTGCCACGTACTCCTTATCAGCGACCTCGGAAGCCATTAGACATCGTGAGAGAGCATAATGGGGCGCTCCGCGCAACTCACGGACTTCAAATGTGGTCAGGTGGTTGGATGTCACTTGTGTCATACGTCTGTACACGAGATTTCCACACTCCTAAACATCCCTAGGTCCACTGATCCCGATGTGCTAGTGAAGTGGAAACGTGAAGGGACATGTACAGCACAAAAACGTACAGGCCGACCTCGTCTGTTGACTGACAGAGACCACCGGCAGTTGAAGAGAGTCATAATGTGTAATAGGCAGATATCTATCCAGAACATCACACAGCAATTCCAAACTGCATCAGGATCCACTGCAAGTACTATGACAGTTAGGCGGGAGGTGAGAAAACATGGATTTCATGGTCTAGCGGCTGCTCATAAGCCACACATCACGACGGTAAATGCCAAACGACGCCTTGCTTGATGTAAGGAGCGTAAACACTCGACAATTGCACAGTAGAAAAACGTTGTGTGAAGTGACGAATCGCGGTTCACAATGTGGTGATCCAATGGCAGGGTGTGGGTATGGCGAATGCCCGGTGAACGTCATCTGCCAGCGTGGGTAGTGCCAACAGTAAAATTCGGAGGCGGTGGTGTTATGGTGTGGTCGTGTTTTTCATGGAGGGGCCTAAAATGATGTTTTAAGCACCTGTTTGCTTCCCACTGTTGAAGAGCGATTCAGGGATGGCGATTGCATCTTTCAACACGATGGACCACCTGTTCATAATGCACGGTCTGTGGCGGAGTGCTTACATGACAATAAAATCCCTGTAATGGACTGGCCTGCACAGAATCCTGATCTGAATCCTATAGAATACCTTTGGGATGTTTTGGAACGCCGACTTCGTCCCAGGTCTCACCGACCGAAATCGATACCTCTCTTCAATGCAGCACTCCATGAACAATAGGGTGCAAACCCCCATGAATGCTTCCAGCACCTGATTTGAACGTATGCCTGCGAGAGTGGGAGATGTCATCAAGGCTAAGAGTGGGCCAACAACATACTGAATTCCAGCATTACCGATGGAGCGCGCCACGAACTTGTAAGCCTTTTCGAGCCAGGTGTCCGGATACTTTTGATCACATAGTGTTTTTGTCCAATGTGTGACGATAGGTAACTTTACACTTGGTCAAGAATTTCTATATGCAATTCGAAATTAGGATTTGTAAGTATTTAGTGACGCTATTATTTTAGCAAGCATTATATATCTCCTAGACTCCTAGAGTTTATACTGAACTAAGTAACAGTAAACTTTTAATAGCAGTGCGGTCGCTGATCCATGCCTCAATGTCGACACATATTTGCTGGCAGGAGTCTAAGCTTTCGGAGCAGGAGAAACAAGGTTTGCCCTCGTGTCGCCCAGTAGAGGGAGACGGAAGCCAAGTTCCGATAGTCATATGTAGGGAAGTACCGTTCTCAAATTAACCGTCTCGGCTCTCGCCTTAATTAATATAAGAAAATAACATACTTAACACACCGATAACTGGACATGAATCTGATCATTTTTCCTCAGACATGTGATTCCATAGTTTAATCACGTCACCACATATCTCGCGGAGCACTACCGAATTACGTTCTTTTCGACAAAAGTATTTGTGTGTATGATCGCGAGTAAATCCACACCCATCCCACTACAGGCTTTCTTAATGTAAGTCATCATTTATTACTGGTTTATTTGGGTATTGCTCTGCTATCGACCTTCAACGGCTGTTAGATGACTATACCATTTCTTAGCTGAATTTGATGGCCAGTTAAAATTAATTTCGATGGACTTAGGCCATTTAATATAGCTCAAATATGTTCTCACTCTGATTCCGCCTCTATAGAATTAATACTATTTTTCACTCAAGTATATGTCCCTTCTTCTGGGAAAACTAACATTATTAGGGTTTCGTGCCCCAATCGGCAAAAACAGAACCCTTCTAGTATCACTTTGTCCGTCGGTCTGTCTGTTTGTCTGTCTGCCCGACTGTTCAAAACCCTTTTCCTCAGCAAAGTTTAGATGCATCAAGTTGAAAATTGTGCCGCATTTTAAGGTCCACGAGTCCTAGTCAATGGAAAAAAGTGAAGCTTTAAAGCCAGTGCAATATAAAGATATAGCTATATATGTTACATGCCTCATACATCTAAACAGGGTACCCCTGTTGACCCAAAAACATGAAATTTGGCAGGAAACAAGATTTTGCACTACGACCAAGGAAAGAAATCCGAAAAACTGCTAATCTGTAATGTATCACACAAAACAATTTGTAATTTGTTATGAGACTGTCCACATATCTTTCTACTCGAAAACTCACTCATCTAAACCTGCAGGATACTTCCCTTCAAGAAGAGTCACGAAATTTGGCAAGAAATTCTTGTAATTCTTGTACTGTACAAGTACAGGAAAAGAATCAGAAAATTGTAAATTTCTGATTATATCACACACAAAAATATTTGACTTTTTTATCCGACTTCAAACTTGCAATTAAAACGTTCTCCAAAGTCTTGGAATCCCTAGGACTATTTATTAGCTTGCCAGTATCAATGTCGGTAACAAACAAAAACCGTCGAAATCCTCTATACCCGAAATGGATGAACTATCTACATATATAATTAAGTTTACACGTAACCACCAGTGCGGGAGTCCCACTCGCAGTTGACTAATTTTTTTTTCTAATATACGTATCACTTCACTTTAAATATTTCGGAACCTAGAATCATCCATCTCTCAGTACCTCAGGCAGTCTTAAGCTTCTCTGGCAGTTCCATTGGACGGCATGTTAAGCCAGACACATAGAAGAGAACTGACGAAAGATGTTCATTAATCGTCCAGAAAAGAAGTACTTAAGCGATGTACAATTTTCGCCTGCCCAAAAATTTTCATCAGCGAAGTGTTTCTCTGTCTATATTCATCGCAAGCATGAAATATTAAATTTCGTTAGGAAGCAACGAAAGATTAAAAATCTACCGTATAGAGGCAGTGCCTTAACCCCATAATCCTGTGCCCAGGGAAATACGTTCCCAGACCCCTACTGCTGCACCCTCCCACCCCCCCCCCCCCCCACCCCCCCTCAATCCCTCCATCAGCGAAGAGTTGGAGCGCTGGGACTCTCTGTGTTGAATGAATTTCACGTGTTCTCTAAGTATCCGTTTGTTTCTCTTCACGTGGAAGCAACGGTGTGATGTGTTTGTAATTGCTTTTCAACCGAAAATCCACTAGGGAGCAACGAACGCCCGCGTACAAAACAAAGCAGAACTTCATTCAAAAAAAGAATGGTGCCACAAATAGATTTTTAATTAAAAAAACAAATTGTTTCATATTTTTCGTAAGAGAAAAAACACGAATAACGGGCGTGACGCATTAAATCGTATTCCGCAGCATTCGATTTTGCATTCCACTGAAAGAATGAAAAGGAAGTGTAGCTACAGAACATAAATATAAAAGAGAGATTATTAGTTTTTAATACTCCTCGTCTCAAAAATTTTACAACAGGGTGAATAGTATACATTATTTGTATGTGATTTCAGTACGTTCATTTTAAGGAAATAAGCCATATCGATTCAATGAAACAACGTGTCAAGTAAGGGGAATTTATGAAACGGAACTGCAATTTCGGCTACAGCCGTTCCAAATTTTGTTTCCATGACAACGAAGGTCGCTACAATGACAGGCTGTGAGTTCTTTAAGATCTGTGCACAAGCTGTTTTGTAATAATTATGACAATGCTATTAAAGAACACGTTCACGAATGGCTTGGTCCGGTCCCTTACCTGATTTTTTCTGTTATTTTTGCCTTTAGTTTGTCCGCTGTCACTACCTTCATACATTACAACTCTAGGAAGGAAATGGAAAGCAAATGAATTACACTACAAGATTAAAATTTACCTTAGACGCATTACTTGTATGTGTCATCAACTGCGTTATGTTCCTGCATCCTGAAATCAGGATGGCCAACAGCAGCAACTTTTAATACAAAAATCTGAAACTTCTTCTGGTATACATTTCTTTTACGAGTCATTACAGGCGTGGAAGGCCATCATCAAATAATTACTGTGTTCAAAAGTGAAACGGTTATTCAGATCACATACACCAGCACAATATTAAATATAATGGAGGTAATGACATAAGTGAAATTTCAGAAACTGAAATGAAATTTAACGCTGGAAATGCATCTAGGACCGATGCTGATTACGTGAAGTCGCATTTCTTTCATGTTAGAGTACAACCGACAAAAATTACTTCGGTGCTTAAAATTAAAATACAAAAGAAGTACAACGTATTTAGTGTCTCATGCAGAGGGAAAACGGACAGATCTTCGATTCGGTCTACACACATTCAGTTCACTTTCAAAGATAGTACGTCAATTACATTGTAATTTACAGTTATCTAACTCCTATTTACTCTGCATACAGATAAATGTATAACTCGCTTCCTTTCTACCCTTTTATTCACACATATAACTCTATTGCCTTTCAGTGAATGACCCAATAAAAATGCAAAAAGGACTGAAGTAGTATTTGAGTAGGTCCTGAGAGCGCAACCAACAACATCAGAAAAGCATCAAATCGAATAAAATGTACCTTCACTCATAACATATTATAATATGACAGTGAAACGGAAAGTTCGGCAAAGGGTGTTCAGTTGTAACTACGAGATATGATCTGAAGATGGGTGACATTGTCCAAAATCGGTAATTTTGGAATCAAAATAGCGATCGACAGACAGAAAATAAGCATATTTTGAGTTACAATCGTTTCTGCAGCGTCATCAGTAAAATTAGGGGACGCTGTACTGTTCGAGTACACTACTGACCATTAACATTGTTGCACCACGAAGATGACGTGCTACAGACGTGAAATTTAACCGAAAGGAAGAAGATGCTGTGATACGCAAATGATTAGCTTTTCAGAGCATTCACACAAGGTTGGCGCCGGTGGCGACACCTACAACGTGCTGGCATGAAGAAAGTTTCCTACCGATTTCTCATAGACAAACAGCAGTTGACCGGCGTTGCCTGCTGAGACGTTGTTGTGATGCCTCGTGTAAGGAGGAGAAATGCGAACTATCACGTTTCCGACTTTGAAAGAGGTCGGATTGTAGCCTATCGCGATTGTAGTTTATCATACCGCGACATTGTTGCTCGCGTTGGTCGAGATGCAATGACTATTAGCAGAATGTGGAATCGGTAGGATCAGGAGGGTAATACGGAACGCCGTGCTGGATCCCAACGGCTTCGTGGATCTTATCCGCATGGCTGTAATGGATCGTGCAGCCACGTCTCGATCCCTGAGTCAACAGACGGGGACGTTTGCAAGACAACAACCATCTGCAAGAACAGTTAGACGATGTTTGCAGTAGCATGGACTATCAGCTCGGAGACCGTGACTGCGGTTACCCATGACGCTGCATCACAGACAGGAGCGCCTGCGATCGTGTACTCAACGACGAACCTGGGTGCACGAATGACAAAACGTCATTTTTTCGGATGAATCCAGGTTCTGTTTACAGAATCATGATGGTCGCATCCGTGTTTGGCGACATCGCGGTGAACGCACATTGGAAGCGTGTATTCGTCATCGTCATACTGGCTTATCACCCGGCGTGATGGTATGAGGTGCCACTGGTTACACGTCTCGGTCACCTCTTGTTCGCATTGACGGCACTTTGAACAGTGTACGTTACATTTCAGATGTGTTACGACCCGTGGCTCTACCCTTCATTCGATCCCTGCGGAACCCTCCATTTCAGCAGGATAATGCACGACCGCATGTTGCAGGTTCTGTACTGGCATTTCTGGATACCAGACGTGCTCGACTGCTGCCCTGGCCACCACATTCTCACCAATGGAAAACGTCTGGTCAATGGTAGCCGAGCAACTGGCTCGTCACAATACGCCAGTCACTGAACTGTGGTATCGTGTTGAAGCTGCATGGGCAGCTGTACCTGTACACGCCATTCAAGCTCTGTTTGACTCAATGCCCAGGCGTATCAAGGCCGTTATTACGGCCAGAGGTGGTTGTTCTGGGTACTGATTTGTCAGGATCTATGCACCCAAATTGCGTGAAAATGTAACTACATGTCAGTTCTAGTATAATATATTTTTCCAATGAATACCCGTTTATCATCTGCATTTCTTCCTGGTGTAGCAATTTTAAGGGCCAGTAGCCTAGTTGCCAGTAGTGTAACGGTAATCGTTTGTAGTAGTAACTTGTGCGTGTTTATACAAGAAAGCTTGATGTTTATTAACAAATTGGAAGATATTCTGCTCCACACAGCTATGATGTTTGTTTTCCTTTTGAATAGCTTTTCTGTCTCATTACAGTACTGCTTTTGCAAATACAGGATGAAATCTACCGTCAAAATTTCATAGGTTGTTCAATGATACTTTCTGAATATTTTTCGTATTAAGGGCACGTGGGCTCTGGTTTCTCGTTCTATAGTAGTTGCATTTCGTTTGATTTCTTATCCACATCTATTTTGTATCTGCAATGCACTGAACATATCCGCAGAACGGGATGAGTGTCGACAAATACGGTGTGTGTGCCTTGTTTGTTCACTTACGGTATTGCTATTGACAACAGTAAATCGTTAGGGAATTCAGTATTCCAAGTTTCACAATGTAAAGATTGTGCCGAGAATACCAAGTTTCAAACACTACCTCTCACCACGGTCAACGTAGTGGTCGGGGGCCTTTAGTTAACGATCAGCAGCAGCGGCGTTAGCGTTTAGTTGTCAGTGTTAACAAACAACACTGCGTAAAATAATCGCAGAGATCAATGTTGGACGTACGACGAACGTATCCGTTAAGACAGTACGGCGAAAACTGATGTTAATTAACTATGGCAGCGGACGACCGTCGCGAGTGACTTTGGTGACAGCGACATCGCCTGCAGCGCCTGCAGCGCCTCTCCTGGGCCCGTGATCGTATCGGTTGGACCCTAAAGGACTGGGAAACCGTGGCCTGGTCAGATGAGTCCCGATTTAAGGTGGTAAAAGCTGATGGTAGGGTCCGAGTGTTGCGCAAACCCCAGGAAACCATGAACTCAGGTTGGTGGCTCCGTAATAGTACAGGCTGTGTTTACATGAAATGCACTGTGTCCTCTCGTCCAACTGAACCAACTGAGACCATTTGCAACTATTCCTAGACTTCTTGTTCCCAAACGACGATGGAATTTTATGGATGAAAATGCGCCGTGTCACCGGTCCGCAATCGTTCGCGATTGGTTTGAAGATCATTCTGGTGAGTTCGAGCGAATGATTTGGCCACCCAGATAGCCTGACATGAATTCCATAGAACATTTATGGGACATAATCGAGAGGTCAGTTTGTGCACAAAATCCTGCACCGACAACACTTCCGCAATTATGGACGGCTGTCGGGTCAGCATGGCTCAGTATTTATGTAGGGGACTTCCAACGACATTTTGAGTCCTTGTCATGTGTAGTTGCTGTACTACGTCGGGAAAAAGGAGGTCCGACACGATATTAAGAGGTATCTCATGACTTTCGACACCTCTGTATACGTTCTTGGTAATATGCTGGTATTGCTAAGACAGGCACTGGACCCTGCTTACACCTCACTAAATAGTTAAAAGCTGGACTGCTTATAAAAGTAATAAACAACGAAATCTGTATCTTTTGCTGTGGGCACCCACCAGCGCGAATTTATGCAAAAGGTGTTGGTATTTCAAGGATTAAGTTACACAGCTCACAGACTGCCACACGAAACACTCCTGTTCCTTGCTGAAAAAGACTAACAACACTGTTATATGCACAACATCTCCAATCACAACTTCTTTCGCATTGCATACAGAAAAAAATGAGATTTCTTCACATGAAAATGATATACGTTTTATTACAATATAACAGTCTAATCAAGGTAATGGAAATAGAAATGAGCGTTTGGCGTCATTGTCCGGGAGGTCCCTTACGGGGCAGGTCCGGCCGCCTTGGTGCAGGTCTTATTACATTCGACGCCACATTGGGCGACCCACGCGCCGGATGGTGATGAAATGATGAAGACAACACAACACCCAGTCCCTGAGCGGAGGAAATCCCCGACCCAGCCGGGACCGTTCAGCTATCGGGGCGGACTCGATTCAAAATAAAAGCATGATATATAAATTCGGGGTGTTCAAGAAGTCTCTTCGCAGTGCCGAATGATTGTTAGCCGCGCGTGCCGTAAGATTGTTTGCCTGCCTAGGTTACTTCCCTTCAAATGGACTCTCCCAACATTCCACTGTTTCGTTTACCTCAGCCAGCCTCAGTAGTATAGTTGGTGCGTATCGTTACGTGTTGACGTGTACGTTTAAGTTTAGTTCCTTTGTTCGTTTGTTTCGTTTTTGTCACTGTTGAAATGCTAACCATTGAAGAACGTGTGTTTTTAGTCGAACAAGTGTTCAAAGCTGACGGTAAATACACAGTTTCACTTCGTCAGACATTTAATTCAGTTTTCCCGGAGACAGTAGTACCACATCGTGATACTGTGCGAGATTTGACTAACAAGTTTCGAAGTACGGGTTCAGTGACAGATGCACCTAGAAGTGGTCGTCCTAGCGTTTTGTCTGAGGATAAACTACTCAATATTTCCGCTAAAATGTCCATGAGTCCGAACAAGTCAGTAACAAAACTCGCCCAGGAAATTGATGTTAGTGTCGGAACGGCCCACACAGCTGTAAGGAAAATATTAGAACTTTTCCCATAAAAAGTGACAGTCGTGCAAGAACTGAAAAATACTGATCATGGCGAGAGACTGCATTATTGTCAATGGTTCAAAAATTTCGTTCAACAAAATGAAAGGCATATTCTTAATGAAACGTTTTTCACTGATGAGGCGTGGTTTCATTTATCCGGGTACATGAACTCGCAAAATTCTCGTATGTGGAGTACTGGAAACCCATTGTGTATTCATGAGGAACCACTTCAGTCTGTGAAAATAGGAATTTGGATTGCAATTTCTAGACGTCGGATTGTGGGTCCCATATTTTTCAACGACAAGTCACAACGCAGACGAAAGCATGAGTTCAGTGATTCCGAAGGACGGTCATCGAAGAGGATTGCGACCAAAAATAAGCGAACGATAGCTACAAAAGCCATTGCAGAACTAAATGTCACACTCGCGAAAACTGTCAGCACTAAAACAACACGAAGGGCTCTCCATTTGCTGGGGATTGATGGGTGAGCTGGTATTCCAAATATTCTCATCAGTGATGCAAATTTAAGTAGCAGGAAAGCGTTAGGGCGAAGCTAAGCAAGACCAATCAAAGAAAGTTATGCTATTGTAGGAGCCCTGTTTCACACTGTTTCCATATTCTGGTGGAGTTTACCCCGAGAATGACGGGGGCTCGGTGTTGATTTGGACAGTCATATCGTGTTATACTATGGGACTCCATCCCTTGCTACAATGTTTGTTCCCAATGGTAAAGCTGTGTTTCAAGGCGGCCAGACCCCTGTTCATACAGCTCACATCATTCAGGAATGGTTTTGTGAACACAGGTCTGAATTATCGCATCTCCCTTCACCACCACAGTCACCATATCTGGATATGATTAAACCTCGTGATCTACTTTGCAGAGAAGGGTGCATGACAGCAATCCACCTTCATCACTGTTACCTGAATTTGCCACTTGCAGGAAGAATGTTTCAAGATTCCCTTGAAAACCGTACAGGACCTGGAGTTGTCCACTCCGAACGACTGGAAGCTGTACTGAATGCCAGTCTGGTTTCCTACACCGTAATAGGCATGGTAGAGTGTTCCGCTTTTGTTATTTTCGTATTTTTCTCCACTTCCTATATGGGACTGTGAATTCTGATCACGACTAACGTAACACAAATATTGCTTGGACGTAATGCCAATGTGGGAGCGTAGAAGGCTAAGCACCTGGACTGAAACGAAGCCTAACGTATAAGTTTAGAAAACACGTTTAGTAAATAAATAAGAAAATAATCTTACTGACTGTTATTCAAAGACAGGCAAAGGAGAAACTAGTTGTGGCGAGTGTGTGTGTGTGTGTGTGTGTGTGTGTGTGTGTGTGTGTGTGTGTGTGTGTGTGTCGGCTCGATGGTGGTTCAAGTCTGGCGTCCGTCGATCGCTACAACTCCGATCTGTAACTATTAAAATAAACTCCTCGCTTTGTTTGGTTAGGTTCAGATACTATCTCCCTTTAACAGATATCCGCGTATCGATGGAGCAGCAGGCCGAAATATAAAAGCGGCCCTCGCATATAATTGAAGCAATGGTGTTCGAAGGATGTCTGTCTTCTTCCCTGCTACACACAGCGACTGCATCACTCGCTACCGTAACAACTCCCTTTATCTGAAACAATAAACCAAATATCCTTCGCGTGTTCGTGACGGGCTTATAGGCTTACGTGAAACTTGATAACAGTAGTTTATGCCCGGTTTGCAAATGAATGTCCAAACGTAGATAATATGATATCTCGAATTGTAAGTTCAACGACTCAAGCCGATGCCACATTATAGTTTTATGAGGATGTTGATTTGTGAACTATTATAGCATCGTTAATGCTCCGCTACGGTGCTAATTCAACAACTCTTACGTCGTACATCCAGAGATAATGTATTCTCTAAATAACGTACAGAAAGCGTCGTAGTACAATGTTAAATTACTGATCCCTGTTAATAATGTCACTCAATCACACTTGGCTTCGGCGTTCTATCAAGAAAATAATTATTCACAGTTACACAATAAAGATCAATTAAATGATGTAGACGACCGAAGTATTAAAGTTATAACTGAGTTTATTGAACTTCTGAATTATCTAACCACGGTACTGAAAAGCACACCTATCTGTCATTCAAGGAATTGAAGCTACGATTTACATCAGCAATTCTGACATTGACTACAGCTTCCGACAATACGGCGTACCTGTGATTTCTTCATGATTACGTGTATATGTTTCCTTCTCAAGTCTCTTTGTAGAGTTTGTGTCGGCGTCTGGTACATTGCTGTGTCCTTCAATGTTCGTGACAATCACAGATCACGACGACTACGTCCCAGAATTGATTAGGTATCACACGAATTACTTTTCCCTCGTTTATAATATCTGTTCCGTTGTTTGACTAAACGGTAAATGTTCTATCACCTTTCTTCAGAACTTTGACTAATACGTCAAGACGATACCTGAAAACCTTTAAAATTCCAGATCAGTCTGAAAAAAGCTAATATCGGTCAATAAGCGTGCTTCTATCGCGACGTCTACAAGAGAGCGAATTAAAATCTCCATTGAAGTGTTTCATTGTAGTGACAGCGAACTCAACAGCTCGATACGGCTACAACTCTTTTCTTGGGTAAATATTACCTGTGATCACTTTATCTCGTCTGGGTTTTAACCTTCGTAAAGCATATATTTTGAATTCTTTATTTAGAGTGTCATGCTTCGTACATTAAGTGTTCATCTGATAGTCTTTCATTTAATTCTTTCCATGGAATAGATGTCGTTAGTTCCCTAGTATTTCTGTTGGTCAAACTTTCGATAGTGTTAATATTTTGTTGCCCGTAGCTACCGTCAAGGTCAGGATAACTAATTTTTTTTATCTTTTGCTGTCAAAAGGGATGTCATTAGGGGTTCTATATTTGGAGTGTTATATAGTGACATGCTGAAACTCTATTTGCAAGGTGTACTCTGATGGTGACACATTGCAACCAGAACGTTGGATCCGTGTGGAGTACCAATCTGCCACACAGTGTTAGCCTGTCACATACTACATGTACATCTTCAATCCGTAAACCACATTACAGTATGTGCTGGAGGGTGCTTTGAGTACTACTGTCACTTTCCACTTTTCCTGTTGCAGTCAGGAGAGATTCACAGTGTTGCGGACTAGGTTGGCTTGACCTCTGCTGTGGGTGCAAGAGCCGCTCTTCTGAAAGTCGGGATGGCATTCAGCTCTCCGCACTGCATGTGGTTGCAGTGAGGTAATAGGTAGGAACCAGGTAGGTGTCTTCTGATAAATCAACAGGTTACCAGTATTACACGTTTGTTCATCAGTATACAGTGGTTGTGTTAGACAGCGGCCAGAGTCAGTCGTTGGCTATGGTAGGCGTTGAGGAGGATGCTCAACTCAGCAACAGTCTCCCCCACGTCTCCAGATTACAGTGTAAGCAGCTCATAGAGAGGTTGAGTTCACGCTTCAGCAGCATGATGGCGAGGAAACGCCCTCAGGGCTTCAGCCCTATTGGCAGTGCAGCTGTGACGGACCACTGCAGTCGCCGACCATGCTGTAGAATGCTGACACACGGGTTAAAGCAGGACACAGTAGAGTGTGTATCATTGAACTGTGGGGTTGAGACTATGTGGCCCTTTCTTTAGGAGGCCCATTTCTTTCGGTTTCAGCATAGTCTGCCTGTGGTTTTTTATGCAAGAACACCTATCCGGCTCCTGCCTGTAAACTGTTCCCTTGTTCCGCTCGCATTTTACGTGAATTTGACTTCTTACTCATTTAGCGTCAAAAAAAAATAAAATATATCGGTTTGCTATGAGAGAAAATAACGGTGGTCCAAACCATAACCAGCAATGTACCACACATAAACTGCCTGTATCAGGAAACGTTGGTCTAACAGGGGTGAATGGATCTAATGAGTAGCAGACCAACCTTTTTGGTTTTGCATCTTTTAAGTGCATATTATCCACCTATTAAACTTACCTTATCTGACCTGCAGGACAGCTACCAGAACGTTGCACAACAGCGTACAAACTCTGAGAAACGTTGTGCTAGAAAATAACGCACTGGGGAAGTTGATACACCTGCAAGTGAATTACACAAATCTGGCAAAAACTTACTGTATTGTCAAGGCCCAGTGTCCTCCAGGTTCGAAGGTGTACATTCGTTACAGCAGCTGCACAAAGTTACAATTGCTTTGATCAGAACGCACAGTGTTCTCGCGAACATAACTTCTTTCTCTCGCCACAACACTACCGATATGCGAAATGGCAATTACCACTGTGTAACGCTGCCTTCTGAATCGATATGCAAATTACTAACGTGGCGCAACGCTTTTATGCTTTGAAACCTGTACTTGACATCCCTGTCTTGCTACCACACAGCCATGATAGTTTAGGAACTGCTGGCACATCCTCAACGTACACTAACAGGATCCTCTGCCTGTCGCAAAAGAATGGTCATCAGCAACGATAAAGTGACAACTAATAGGTAGTGAACATAATAACAATAAAAGCATCCAACTTATCTATGTGGATTGTAGTAATGGCGTCGTGAGTGTCATAAGCTTTGCGCATTGTCTGATATTGTCTAATTCTGCGAATTTCTTACAAATTAAAAAATATCCTTATCCGCAAAGGAATTCACTTCCTAGGCGACATGACTTGTAAATACATAATTTTCACAAGGACAAAGAGTATTTTGACATAACTGGAGCTGTATCTCGCATCACGCCCGATCGCTTCAGACTGCAGCCGCGTTCCCTAGAACAATGGCGCATCCTCCCCACTGTTGCCCTTCATTGGCGTCAATGATGTTACACCTTCACTTTTGAGAATTGTTAATTTTTTGATACAAGAATACCTTCCATCGATAGCTCCATATGATACAACTGCAGAATGATATTGTTATTGCGGTCTTCAGTCTGAAGACAGCCTCTATCCTGTGCAACAATCTTCAACTCCGAATAAGTGTTGCAACCTACATCCTTCTGAATTTGCTTATTGTGTTATCTCTTGGTCTCTCCTACACTTCCTTCCAGTACTAAACTGGTGATTACTTGATGTCTCAGAACGTGTCCTATCAACCGATTGCTTCTTTTACTCAAGTTGTGCCACAAATTTCTCGTCTCCCCATTTCTCTTCCGAACCTCCTCTTATTTACGTGATTAACCCATCCAATCTGTAGCACTACATTACAGAAGCTTCTACTCCCTTCTTGTCTAAACTGTTTGTCGTCCATGTTTCATTTCCATACATGGCTGTATTGCAGAAAATATCTTCAGAAAAAACTTCCTTACACGTAAGTCTATAACTGATGTTAACAAATATCTCATTTTCAGGAACGATTTCCTTGCCATTGCAAGTCTGCATTTTACATCCTCTCGACTTCAGCCATTATCAGTTATTTTGCTGTCAAAATAACAAAACTCATCTACTACTTAAAGGGTCTCGTTTCCTCGTCTAATTCCCTCAGCATCAGCTGGTTTCATTCGACTATCTTTCTTTGCCCTAGTTTTGTTTTTGTTGATGTTCATCTTACATCCTCCTTTCAAGACACTGTCCGTCCAGTTCAACTGCTCTTCCAGGTCCTTTGCTGTCTCTGACAGAATTACAGTGTCATCTGCAAACCTCAAAGCTCTTGTTTTTTCTCCCAGAACTTTAATTCCTACTCCAATTTTTTTGTTACCTACTCTGCTTGCTCAATGTACATATTGAATAACGTAAGGGATAGGCTACATTCCTGTCTCACTTCGTTTTCAGCTACTGCCTCCCTTTCGTAACCCTCGACTCTTATAACGGTGATATTGCATTGTCTGTGTCATTCTGATTTACGCTGCGAAGTTCCTTTGAACATGCATGCATGACGATAAAAAAAGTTAGGGAAAGACTTTCTGATTTGGCCTCGAATTACTACCTGCGCCCACCGTGGTAGTCTCACTTATTTCCCTTACTTCATTGCCAATCACAGGCTGAATCTTTTCTGAAATGCTACGTTTTCATGAACCTCAAGTGAATTGAGCCTTAATGACTTTGTACGCAGTTTAATTGGTTTATCTTTCGTGACATACGAAACTTGTGACAACACGTCCCCAGTTGGAACAATGTTCCCGAGCATTGTCGGAAATCAGTTTTCGCACGACGTTTCCATTTACCACCAGCAAAGAATGGATTTTAAGTAATACCAATTTTATGAAATTCACAATCTTCAGACACGTATTCCCGAAAAGATTTAGCATATTCAGCTTTATCACTAGCGTTGTAAACACTTGTCCTCTTCCTTGTCTTACCCCGTCCCACTTTTTCAAGGAATAGTTCCATTACTAGTGACAATCAAGCTGTCTTCTTTAGAAATAAATGTCTCTGTGTCACCTTGTTATCCTCAACATCCATAACATAATTAACATCCAGTGCATCTTTCTCAGTATCTACCACAAAAGTACCGTCTTCAGTTGCACTATGTACGACACGAGGATTATTGGCACATGTACTTCCTTGTACATGTCTTTCCAGAAATACACCCGACCTAGACTCCACGGCCTGTTTATAACACCCACCAACTTCCACAGTGGCCGATACCACTGCACCTATATCAATATCATCACGTACTCATCTGTCTCAGTACAGAACGTATTTACCTCGTCTGGCACTAGAGCTGATTCAAACTTAATTTTCACAAAACATTTTAGCTGCTAATCCCACATTATTTTCCTCAACTTCCACAGTCTTACTACCTTCTGTAGCAGTGTTATTTGCTCTAACTCTCTGCTTTTGCACAGGCACTACCCTTATTTAATTTCTAGATCTTCTTATACCTGCAATAATTTCCCCAAGGATTAACCATCTACTCGGTGTGTCTAGCTAACCTCGATTCACTATCTTTCCGTTTACTACCTAAAAAACTCTCGACCGGTGTAATTCGCCCAACTGCAGTTCAAATTATTGCAGAAGCAGCTACATTGAACGATAGCCTTCAAGTGCTTATACAAATCTAGATTATTACCTCTCAACTGAGCTACCTAAAACGTCAAAGTTTGCAGTGTTTCCTGAAGGGTAAGCCGCTATGCCTCTCAGACGTTGTGAAACCCCAGTCCAACACACAAAAACACAGAAGGAAAAATAAACGTTTATAACAGCAACATACGCAATCGTGACACCGAAACACTATTCCTAATCCTTACGTCTGATCATAAGCCATCTTTGATCACTACACTTCTTAGCACAATGGCCATAACAGGTAACTGAGCCACTTCCAAAAAAGGTGCAATGTGGATTAACAAGTTACACAACTTGCAGCTCACTGGACGGATACCAGCGTAGTCCTCTAGTATTACCCTGAAAATGTGATAGGTGGGATCTAATAAATTCCGTCTTCTAGTTCTTAAGGCATTCACGTTCTCTGACTAAACAAGTACGAGAAGAAAACCGGTTATTGCAGTGATTTCTCTGTGCTCTTGATGTTGCACGTAGCTGCTGCTGAAGTTGTCCTTAATCCAGCTTTTCCGTGGCAGGAGCACTTCTGACGCGAAATGTAGAAATCTGCACTGTCTTGACCTGTACATCAAGTGGAAAGGTCGTACTTCCGCTTGTCAGGATGGCATTCAGCTCTCCACCTTGGGTGTGGCTGCAGCGAGGTGGAGGGTAGGAACCAGGTGTATGTCTTTTGATAAATCAAGAGCGTAACACTGTTGTACGTTTATTCATCAGTACGCAGCGGTTGTGTCGGAACAGACCGTGGCCAGGGTCGGGCGTTGGTCCTGGTGTGCGTCTACAGTGCTGCAGCTCACAGCGTAAGCGTGTCATAGCGAGTCAGTGATATGGTGATGTGAAGATGCCGAGTTACGGTTCCAGCCTGGATGGAAAGCAGATGTGACTGTCTGTGGAGACGGTGACTGGGCTGGCATGTGCTGGCACAGGGGATTAATATAGGCGATACTTGGGAGTGTGCAATTGTTCGGTGAACTCCAACACCGACAGTAATGGCATTGCGTGGCAGCAGCAGAGTGTTCCCAAACAGGGCGAACCAGCAGTATTAGAATATGCCTGCACGGGGTGAACTGACAGTAGTAGAGTATGCCTGCACAGGGTTAACCAGCAGCAGTAGCGTATGCCTGCTCAGCCTACACAGGGTGAAGCAACAGCAGTAGAGTATGTCTGGACAGGGCGAACTGGTAGCAGTAGAGTATGCCTGCACAGGGTGATCCTGCAGCAGCGGAGTATGCCTAGACAAGACGAACCAGCAGCACTAGAGTATGCCTGCCCCGGGCGAACCAGCAGCAATAGAGCATGTCTCCGCAGGGCAAACCATCAGCAGTAGAACATGCCCGCGCAGGGAAAATGAATAACAGTAGAGTGTTCCTGCACTCGGCAAATGGCCAGTAGTAGAGTGTGCCCATGCAGGGCGAAACAGCAGCAAGAGAGCATGGCTGTATTAAGTAAAAAGGCAGCAGCCGGGTATGGCCTCACAATGCAGCTATTCGGGCTCCGCTGTGAATTAATAACCGTCATGCAGGCGACCCATAGTTGATGTAGGTCACGTGGTAGGTGATGTTCCTGCTGGAAGGGACCTATTCAGCCTCCAGTAGCATCTGGGTTCTGGTGCAGCAGGCATTCCCATAGCTTAGTGAAGACAGTATCTTGCACAGTAGCTAGATGGCCCGGTTCCTGACGATGAGTGGCGTAGACTTCCTGTCCTAGCTAACTGCAGGTGGTGACATACTGTTTGGCTAAAATTAGCAGTTTTTATGCGGCATCGGCCTTTCACTTTTGAAAGGGCATCGTCCCCGTCACCTAGATCACCTAACAGAGCCAGGGCACGAAGTTTGGTGTCTGGCAACCTGATCACTATCGCCCCAGGAGCTTCTGCCTTTCCGCTGTGTCAGCGGACCGGCTCTATCGTTGTTGTTTGGATGTTTGACAATTTCCCCTTTTATGAGGACCGGCAGCGTTTCCTGCGGTGTGTGAGGATGTCGTAACGTATTGATAACGTGCGCCTTACCTATCATTGTCTCCTCGAACATACGGAGTCGAAGGCCCCTCTTCTATGAGGGAGCATTGTCTTGCTGCGTAATGATAACAGTGCCCCGGCGCTAGTGGTCGCGCGCCGTCTCGCCGTGAGGAAATAGTCGATACTAGGCTCCCGTATCGAGCATTCACGCGCAGACGCATCGATGTTAAGTTGTAGGCAGAATTTGTTAGATAGTGGAATTAAGATTTAAAAGTGTTACATCAGTCCAGTAATTCAGTTATTCCGCGGAAAGGTGTTGGGGATTCTTTAAGAGATTTATGGTTGATACAGTGCCCTGTTGGAGAATCAGTAATGATCGTCGTGAAACATATCGATAGTAGGATGTGAATAAAAAGTCTTCTATCGTCAGTGATTACCTGTTTAACTAAGGTGGAAACGTAACATAGCAATTGATGTTTCATTATGAATGTGAAACAAACATAACTGTTAAACAGGACTGGAAAAGCAGAGCCATTGTTAGGGAAGTGAGTCACGTGCCATAGGAATAATAAAACAAAGCAATTTGACTTGTACTGTTATTGTTTCAAAACGATATATTTCATTCTTTAATTAAATAACTCTGATATTCGAAAAGTAAACAAGACACGTAGTCGTATAAGCACATGGTCAGGTTATTTTCGTAACAAAGTGAGATCAGTGTGTAAGAACCCCATATTTGAGTCCGACAGCTGCAAAACTAAACAAGAAAAGACATTAACAAGAGAGACGAGAAGCCTTATATGTATCAGTACGTGGTTTCTTGAGCAAGAACAGCTAGCTGGCCATGCCACTGTGACTTCTTGAGTCACTCACTGTCGTGACGTTTTCTGTTAAATCATTCACGGATCCCTCGCGCCAAGCCAAGCAATCCCGTGGAGCAACAGTAGGACAAAGGATTACTGGAAAGCCTCCGTGCGATCTCGAATCTCTCTGGTTTTACCTTCATCGTCTTTTTCCGAGATGTGCGTGGGAGCAAGTCTTCTAGGAACGTACACTCTCGGAAATTTAACAGTAAGGTACACCGTGTTGCAGGACGCCTCTCCTGCAGTGTCGGCCACTACAGTTGACTGAGTTGTTCCGTGACGTTTTCGAATTTACTGGACACGTAACGAAACGCGCTGCTCTTCTTTGGATCTTCTCTACTTCGTTTGTCTGTCGCACCTATTATGGGTTCCAGACTAACGAGTAATATTCTAATACTGGCCGAACGAGTCTTCTGTCAGCAACCTTGTTTGTGAATGGACTACATTTCGTGAGGATTCGCAAACTGAATCTTGAAAGTTAACCTGTTTTGGACTATATAAAAATGATTGAGAACCTGGCCGGGGACGCCACAATGAAATTTAACCTGGCATGGGATGCCGCAATCAAAGTTAACCTGTTTCGGGGCTCTAAAAAAATTATTGACAATGTATGAAAAATCTAGTTTATTGACAACATTTATTTTCCCAAAACAAAGACAGACATGATCTATGCTAAACACGATATGATAGAATATCGTAAACAACTAACAGGTGGATTAAGACCACAATCGACAAGGATCATGGGTGGCAGAAGTGAGTCAAGTACACTGGCCCTAATAATGTGGATAACGCAATCTGAATTAATCTGACGCTGAGCAGACTTTGACTGTTCAAATCTACAGAAGTTTATATTGGTTCAGCTGAGAGCAAGTGGCTATTGGGATTTGTATGCCCTGACAAGGAAGAGCAACAGTATGTTACCCTGTTTACTTCGTGCAGCAATGTAAGTTGCAGCTGGCGAGATGTGTGCGGCGGAGGCGAGGCGTAAGGCGGCACCTGTGAATCGATCGCGGCCACGAAAGAAATGCAAAAGCTCACCATCTAGCAATCAGGCAGATGGATAGCAATTTACTCTCCACCAGAGCCCTGAAATCACGGTAGAATTCAGTGTGTGACACACACGTTCGCTGGTCATACCAAGGACCAATTTGTCTCACTCATACGACAGAGAGCACAATGGTACCAAACGTCAAGACTATTAAACCAAAAACGAATAAGTGTGCCCGCGGCAAAAAAGTAGTCTGAGACGTTTGAAGTCACATTATCGGTAGAGTAAGAACCTCACCACAGGCTCCCCAGTCTAGCTACTCGCAAGTAAAATCATTCTTAGGACAGGTCCCATGTACCAACCACACATGCCAGAGCTTCGACTAGGACTTGCTTCCAGACTGAAACCCAGAGCCCGATTGCCTCGCACCTCTCCAGATAGAAACAATTCCGTTTTTCCGCAAAGTGCACGAACCACACCACCTTCACCCCATGTTGGGCCAATCACAGGGCTTTAGAGGTGCTAAATCTCCCCTCCTACACGACAGCACAAACTCATATCGAACCAGTGCAAGAGTTAGGAAACCTGCACCTCTGAAAAAAAAAAAAAAGAAACCACCAGTTACTGTTTTTTTTATGTTTTTTCTGAAGTCATGTCGCTTCCCACAGCAACAAGCGAACAGACAGATACAATCTTAAATATCTTTATCTAAATTGCCTGTGCCTTGGAGCACGTTAGTCCTAGCTATGAGGTGTAATAAAGATTCTATCTCTAAACGTTTCTCAGACGCCAGAGTTTCTTACAAGACCCAGGCAGTCGATGGAAGTGGTTGTTGTTGTTGTGGTCTTCAGTCCTGAGACTGGTTTGATGCAGCTCTCCATGCTACTCTATCCTGTGCAAGCTTCTTCATCTCCCAGTACTTACTGTAACCTACATCCTTCTGAATCTGCTTAGTGTATTCATCTCTTGGTCTCCCTCTACGATTTTTACCCTCCACGCTGCCCTCCAATGCTAAATTTGTGATTCCTTGATGCCTCAAAACATGTCCTACCAACCGATCCCTTCTTCTACTCAAGTTGTGCCACAAACTTCTCTTCTCCCCAATCCTATTCAATACCTCCTCATTAGTTACGTGATCTACCCATCTAATCTTCAGCATTCTTCTGTAGCACCACATTTCGAAAGCTTCTATTCTCTTCTTGTCTAAACTATTTATCGTCCATGTTTCACTTCCATACATGGCTACACTCCATACAAATGCTTTCAGAAACGACTTCCTGACACTTAAATCTATACTCGATGAAGTGGGTCACAGGCCTATTTGCAGTATCAGCAAACACGAAAACTTGTGAATGCCCGGTTTACGACTCCACTGTGTAGACGCATCCCTTCAGTCCGTCGCCCCCAACCCAGCCTTCGGCTGGCGCCAATGTAGGTGTAGCGGCATTGTCTTGCTGGAGACCTGTCTCGACTAGAGGGTGCTCTGTCTGCCCTGTGGAACTGTGGGCCTGTCCAGCAAGATTTACTGAGGGATGGGCTCGCCGCCACTTGCTTTCAACTTCTAACATTCCATTTCTACGAACTAAGAACCATAAAAATACATCATGCTTTTGGCACCTTACCAGGCTCCATCAATGCCTGCTCAGGCCGTTAACTTTCTAGAGTCTCTCTCAAGTTGGGTAATGTTGTAACAAAATCTTTATGAAAAATAGGTGAGGAAGTCACTTGTCGTCTCTCAGCCTCAGACAGGCATCTGCCCTACATGCTGTTAGTTTCATGGATCGTTCCACTTTAAATCACTTTCTACGGCCGGCCGGAGTGGCCTTGCGGTTCTAGGCGCTACAGTCTGGAACCGAGCTACCGCTACGGTCGCAAGTTCGAATCCTGCCTCGGGCATGGATGTGTGTGATGTCCTTAGGTTAGTTAGGTTTAATTAGTTCTAAGTTCTAGGCCACTGATGACCTTAGAAGTTAAGTCGCATAGTGCTCAGAGCCATTTGAACCATTTGAACAACTTTCTACGCATAATCCCAGATATTTTATGGGTTTTACTACTTTCAGCGGTTGTTCTGCAATCGTGTAAGCATACAATGGGCCTTGTGTCTATGTATTTGCAATACGTTATGTTTGTTTATGTCGATAGTCAGTTGCGAATTCCTGCACCAAGCTCTACAATTTTCTATCACTACAACTTCTCTGTGTACGGCAGCCGACCATGAAAAGCCCCATTGGACTTACGACTTTATACACCACATTTATATATATTGTGAAAAGTAATGGTCCTGTAAAACACCACTGGAGTGTGATCAAAGTTACTTTTACGTCTGAAAATTTATCTCTGTTTAGCATGCCATTCTCAATTGAGAGAAATCTTCACGCATACAGGGACATAGGACAATTACTTTTCATAAAATATATATAAATGATCTTGTGGATAACGCTGGAACTTCCTCGAGGAATAAATCAAAGTAGCCATGTATGCAGACGCAATTTCTGAGCATACAGTTTTGAGGCAATAAGTTTGAAGAGTGGAAAGGCAGGCAACTGCGGCAGAAAATAATAGTTTTAGGATGGTAATATTCAAGATGTTGAATAGTTGAAGACATAATTGTTAGAAGATGATAGTGATAATGACACTGGACTTAAGAGAACATCACGAGATTCTTAACGGTTAGAGCCATGCCCTTTTTGAGGAACCAAAAAAAGAATAATAGTAAGTCTGCAAAAACTGATATGAATTCGAAATTCTTATTTCTTACAGAATGTGACTCTTCATTGCGTTAATGGAGCTTAGTTCAAGGAAAGTAATAAATAAGAAAGTAATTAAAGCGAAAATACTTTTACAGGGATAACGAAAAGCGAGCGAAAATAAGTTTAAAATACCACACAAAACAAAATTAAAGAAGAAAGTACAGCTCTGGAGGAACGTGATAGATGCCATTTAGTAATGACATCAAGATAAATCGTACAATAAAAGTAAATGACAAGCTGGCCAGCGCCAAATGTAAAAAAGAATTATTGATATAAAAGTTATCTTCAGCAAAAAACTTTTTCATTTTGAACTATGGACAGTGGAATCTCGTGTCAAATAGGTCTGTCTTCATGTGATGCAATGTTAAAATATGTATTACACCCTTTCAGAATGAGACCTGTTAATGAAATAGTAGGTTCCACGAATATACGTCCGAAGATGGTAACTGTGAAGAAACATTGGGTAACAGAAGAAATACTTCGGTTGATCGATGAAAGAAAGAAGAACGTACAAAAATGTTCAGGAACAGACAGGAATACAGCAAAGTAAGTGACTCAGGAATGAAATAAATAGGAAGTGCAGAGAAGCGAAGACGAAACGGCTGCAGGAAAAATGCTAAGAAATCGAACAAGAAGTGGTCGTCGGAAGATCTGATACATCATGTAGAAGAGTAAAACAACTTTCGATTAAATTAAATATAAAGACTTTATCATTAAGAAAGGAATACCGCTGTCGGATGCAGAGATGACATCTGATAGACAGTAAGATTACACCGAAACCCACTACGAGTGGAAGGGAATGTGTGATGACTTGATAGAATAGAAAAGAAAATGGAAGAACTGTTAACTGACGATCAGATAGCATTTGAGTAAAGGCACTGGAGAGGCAGTTCAAGACACGTTCTCGGATATACCGATACAGAAAAAGCATTCGGCAACATCGTTTAAGCTGTTCTAAAGTCTCAGCAAAGTAGGTGTAAATTATGCGATGCAGAAGAGCCAAGAAGGAAAAATAAGAATGAAAGACTAAGAATGAGGTGAGCGGATTGGAAATGGATGCAGTATTTTCCCTTTAATGTCAATCTATACACCAAGGAAGTCATGACCGTAATAAATGTAAAGTTGTAGAGTGGGATCGATAATAATGGTGAAAGGATATCAGTGATAAGGTTCGCTGATTACGTTGCTATCCTGAGTAAAAGTGAGGAAGAATTATAAGACATGTTGAATGAAATGAACCGTCTAGTAGGCACACGCTATGGATTGAGAATAAACTGAAGAAATATGAAAGGAATGAAGAGTAGCAGGATTAAGTCGCAATAAACTTAACACCAACGTTAAAGACCGTGAAGAAGCGCTGTATGGAAACGAATCATGGACATTGAGAATGTCGGATAAAATAAGGTTCGAAGCAACTGAGTTTGAGATACTATAGAAGGATGTAGAAACTGACTGATAAGATATGAAATGATGAAACAGGTAGCCAGTACGGCAAATAAAAGTGCTAGTATAGACTGAAACAAATATTTCCTCTGAAATTTGGAGGTTCCTCGCAGAATCGGTGAAGAGAGGAACATGTGAAAATTTTGACATCAAGAAGGGACAGGGTGATAGGACATGTGTTACAACATCAAGAAATAACTTCCACAACACATAAGGGCGCGACAGAAGGTAAAAACTGTAGGGGAAGACAGGTTGGAATATATCGGAGAAATAATTCAGGGCGTTGTGCGGAAATGCCGCTCTGAGGTGAGGAAACTGGCGCAGCAGAAGAATTCGTATCGGTCCACAACGAACAAATCAGAACCCAACCCAAAAGAAAACAACAATTAAAGCAGTTTCAGATAGCAATACAAGTTGAAAACATACTAATGTTTATTTAAGAATGATCACTTTTCACATTTACTTGACACATGACAGTAACCTCACTCGAGGATGCTACACAAGATAAGAATAAAACACAGATTCACATTCTTTACGCGTAAGGAACGTAAGTAGGATAACATTTGGTGCTGGTAACTATCCGCTATTTTAAATTGGTTTATGACAGTGAAGGAAGGTCGTTAGAGTCTAAGAAAAAACTCATTTTCGGGAAGTACGGGGAACGAAGCCGCACATATCCGCTACAAAGGCTCCACCTCGACATTTGCCTTGGCACGATTTAGAAAGGACACGGAAATCCATAATTCGGGAGGGCTGGGCGGGAATTTTAACTGTCGTCCTCTCGAAAGTGAGACTGGTCTCCTAACCACTCTGCCATCTCCCTCAGCGTTTTATGGAACTTTGTAAAGTGCGGTTAGTTGAAATTCTGCGAAGCAGAATCAACATAAAACGGGAAAAATAAATATCATAACTATATTTTTCACTTTGCTTGTGACCCAGAATTTACAAGCAAATCGAGTTTAAAATTTACGGCGCTACTGCAGGGCCGCAACGTTTTATTAGACTTCCGCGCCCCCGTATGCGGCAAGAACTACTCTAGAAATAACCAGACGCTAGAAGCGGAGCGGCACAGAAACAGCAAACATAGCTGCACCCACTCAGTTATAATAAGAGCCGACATAGCAGCACAGGAACATACTCGGCTGGTAAAATTTTGGCGAGCAGCTGTGAACTGCAAATTCCGTTCCCTCCGTCCTTCGTCCACCAAAAGCGTTTCACAGTCACAGTCAGTACCGAAAATTCTAACCAACAGTACAGACAGTCTTATGGTTTCAGAAATCGTCCTCGTTGCTGCATCACAAAGGAAGAGCTTTTCCGGGAGCTGTCAGTGCTGATAGTCGGAACAAGATTTTAGATACCAAACTGTTCTGCCAATTGGCGCATTTGTTCCATATCTTAAGTCTCTTTTTCAGTCAAATGTAGCAAAATGGTTAACAATCAATCGTGCAAGAGTCGAAGACAGTTTAATTTTCGTTTGCTAACATATCGTTAAATTTGCCGTTCCACGTGAGCGGGTAGCTTCCCAGTGTCCTATCAATAAATCTAAATTTGGTTTACATGCAACTTAGCTTATCTGATAGTTGCGCTTGATTTCTACACGTTTCGATTCCAGGTGTTCACACGACTGGCTGACTGTATTTGTAACGGCCAGCTAATTAGTGTCCTGTTAAATGTTGAATCGAAACCCTCGTTGTATTAATTGCATATTTGATGTTTCATTTGTGGGAAATGTGAAAGATACGTGGGCGCTCAGAGTGAGAGGAAGAGGAGATAATTTTGTAGTTTCAGACACGACTCATGTACAAGTGCTTTACCTGTCCAGTGCCTGATATATGTGCATAAGACTGTCAGTTTCAAAACACAATATACACAGATGCGAAAATCCTAGGAACGCTTGGTACAACCAGAATAACATACTTTACTTTGGTCTGTATGCAGACGATTACAAGTGTATATTTTGGACTTATTACATCCCTTGTTTGTTGGGTAGTTAATTGGTGTGTGTAGTGTTTGTGTTTCCAGAACTATATTCTGAAACCGACGTGTTTTTACCATGCTTTTATGAGATCACTTTCTTGTCTTTCTGCCTGTCAGATATAAATTTTTCAATTTATTTTAAACTAACTTCCCGATGACCTATAGACTGAATGACTGTGCAATATTAACTCGCTTTCTTGTCGGTCTGTTCTGCAGGGGTTTGGGTGGGAGTGAAAAAGTTTGGTAATGCCTGACATCCAGGCTGCTCTGCATGACTGGCATGTTGTGTGGGTGGTATCGAAATGTGATTCAGGCTGTATGGGAAAGGATGGGCACGGCTGAGCGGAGAGAGGGAGAAGAGGAGATGGGTATTGTTTTCTTCTGTCACTTCGATATAAATTTTGCAAGTGATTTAGAACTAACTTCCTGATGAGCTAGAGACTTGAAATTTTACATACAGCTCAAAACTAGAAATTTTACATACAGCTAAAAACTAGATGACAATGAAAATTATCTCCCTTTCTTGTCTGGCTTGTGTTGGAGGGTACTTTGTTTACCACTGACATTTGCCATTGCGCTAGAGATTTGAAACTTTCAACATAGCTCATAACTGGATGACATTGCAAGTTTAACTCGATTTCTAGTCGTGTGTGGCGATGAGTCCTTTATGAACCACCAAAATTTCCCTCTTTTCCTGTTTCAGTCGCGAATGATTTGTGGGAAAACCGATTGTTGTCAAACCGCTGTATGAGCTCGAATCTCTCTAACTTTTACTTTCACAATCTCTTCGCAAGAGATACACAGGAGGAAGTAGTATATTGGCTGAATCGGGGAACGAGAAACTACAATAAGCCTGAAATTTACACATGCCTCTGTCGTAATTTCATAAAACAAAGTATAAAATAATTTCTCCTAGCCCCATACAGATTCCTAATCCCATACGCATAGTATTGGTGAGTATGAAATTTCACGAATTTTTAATAGCTGTGAAAATGCTTAAAAGATTTAATATGAAAGATGGGAGGTGCTTGCAATACATAATTAACCCATTAATAGTTATCCTCCTTACTATTTCACTACTTACGATGCATGAATAGCTCACATCCTTTTACCCCCGTCTTTAACTTTAAATCCTAGAAGTACAGTGGTGTCCAAAATTAAAACAACAAACGGAAATTTTATAAGATTGCGCTTATTTTGCCACAAAACAGTACAAACAGTGATAGTAAAGTAGAAATAATGTGAAGAATACAGAATGTAATCAACTGCAACATACATAACGGTACGCAAAAATGTTCTTTGTTTTTTCCAACTTAACGGAATTGCACACACATATTGACAGCTGGTTAATGTGCTCAGTATGGGGTGTGGCACAGGTCTGACAACGACGGGACGTGCTGTGAATGATGTCATTAATCCCATGTTGAAGCAATAATGCCCATTCTTTCTGTAGAGCTGCTCCCAAGTCTTGGAGAGTTGTTGTTGGATGCTGGAGTGATGTAACGCGTCTCCCTAGTGCATCTAGGACATGCTCTATGGGATTCAAATCCCGAGACCGAGCAGCCCACGCCATGAGTGCAATATCTTCCGTTTCCAAAAATACATCAACCACCCGTCCTCTATGAGGTCGAGCATTATCGCCCATGAGGTCTGGGCCCACAGCACAACTCAGTTAAATGTTGCTGATTCACCCAATTTCATGAAGAGGTTTTCGAGTGGTCAGCATAATTCCTGCCCAAACCATTAGGAATTCTCCTCGAAATTGGTCTCTTCCCACAGTGTTTGGGTCCCGAAATCATATTCAACGTGCCATTCAGATGCGAATCGCTCGAGAATCACTCTCCAGACTAAATCGGGAGTCATCTGTGAAAATAACATTGGCCCATAGTTCGACCGTCGTGTGGCTTGTAGATGTTCCCTGTTGTGAAGACACGCCGGAAGTGAACAGACAGCGTGTCTCCAAAACTAAAGGCCACTCTGCTGAAGCCTTCTGTACACCATTTACCTCGGTACAACACGTCCAGGGGACACTGTGAGGTCAGTCGCCAGTTGCAGTGCAATATCAAGGCGATACCGTCGTGCACTTACAGCCAAATAACGGCCGCAGGCGCTTCAGTCCGGAACCGCGCGACTGCTCCGGTCGCGGGTTCGAATCCTGCCTCGGGCATGGATGTATGTTATGTCCTTAGGTTAGTTAAGTTTAAGTAGTTCTAAGTTCTAGGGGACCGATGACCTCAGATGTTAAGTCCCATAGTGCTCAGAGCCATTTGAACCAAATAACGCTACAATCTTCCTGATGTGGTCGACTCTGTCCTGGTCTCCGGGATACAGTTTCGGTCTCTACAAACTGTCGCCTCACCTAGGAAACATCAGAACGATTCACATTAAGGCATCGGGCCACATCAGTTTGCGACTCTCCTGCTTCCATTCTTCGTACGGCCCTACACAACAGAGTCTGTAGGCGTCTTCTCTGTGCCATACTGCACCGTCTGTGACTGTGTACACAGCGATTGTTGATGTGGGACTATCCCTCAGACACTACCCTGCTTGCTGGCGTGTTTATCCGTTGATCGGAATGGCATCTTTCGTGCAGAACACGATCGTAACGACATCTATTGACAGTTTGTATGGTTATATCCTGAATTAGACAGAGGACGGGGAAATAGCAGGTTGCCGCTTTAATTTTGGATACAAATATATTTTATTGTTATTGTTCTATTATTCTATCAAAAATTTTCAGAACTGTTTGTATTGGGCTAGGAGAATTTATTTTACACTTTTTGTTCTGATTTATGAACATGGTACACTAAAATTAGTTTTTATTTGGATAAATAATGGTTGAATCTTATGCCATCAACAAAATTTCAGAGGTAGTTCAGGAACTTTGGTCAGTATTTTAGTATAAGGAACCTATGGTTCCGATGAATCATTACAGAGCAATTGTATTTCATTTGTGATTCTTGAGTTTCTCCCGGCGTATTTGATAATCAAAATATCCACGGGTATGCTGCCGGTCTATAGTGTCCAACGGGCACAATATTTCGGCGATCATACATGTCGCCATCATCAGGTGAACTGACGGACTGAGCTCCTGTGAACGTGCCGGCACGGAGATCCGTACGCTATGACTGCTCAGAGGGAACTGGGTTCGGTCGCGGCGGCGGCCGATTTAAATACCCTCCGCCCGCGTCGTTTCCTTGTTTACGAGGGTACCCCTGCGACAGTCACTAGAATCGATTAGTCAGAAGTTTGACGAGAAGACCACTGAACTTTTTAGGCATGTCTTGACTTCCACTATTTTCTTTTTAATGGAGAATACTACGAACAAACGGAGGGAGTCGCCATGGGTAGCCCACTCTCACCGGTGGTAGCGAATTTGTACATGGAGAACTTCGAGGAGGAAGCACTGTCGTCATCCGTATGGAAACCTACTTGCTTTTTCCGTTACGTGGACGACACGTTCGTCATCTGGCCACATGGCATGGATAAACTCCTTGACTTCCTTACACATCTAAACTCCATACACCCCAACATAAAATTCACTATGGAGACTGAAACGGAGGATAAATTACCTTTCCTTGACGTCTTGGTCAAGAGAAGGGCTGACGGCACCCTAGGTCATGGGGTGTATCGGAAGACTACGCACGTTGATCTGTATTTGCACGCAGACAGCTGCCACCACCCTTCACAGCGGAATGGGGTACTTAAAACTCTAGTACATAGGGCGCGCACTATCTCTGACGCAGAGAGTCTACCCCAGGAATTGGAACATCTGAGAACTGTATTTCGAAAAAATGGATACTCAGAGTGGCAGATTCAACGTGCTCTCCGCCCAACCACTGCAGCACAACCTGTTGAGATGGATAAAGTCACGAGGGAGGAGGTAGGCACTGCATTTATTCCATACATAGGCGCACTCTCGGGGAAAATCGCCCGCATTCTGAAGAAACACCGGGTCGGAACTGTGTTTTGTCCTCCAAATAAAACTCGTGCACTGGTGGGGAGCGCCAAAGATGACCTCGGTTTGAGGAAGGCCGGCGTGTACCAGATTCCGTGTCAATGTGGCAAGTCGTATACTGGTCAGACGAAGCGTACCGTCGAGGATCGATGCCGTGAACACCAGAGGCACACTCGACTGATGTATCCGAGCAAGTCGGCGGTCGCTGAACATTGTTTGTCGGAAAATCACGCCATGGAGTATGGCCGCACGAGGATTCTGGTACAGACGTCGAGATATTGGGACAGCGTTGTTAGAGAGGCCATCGAAATTCGCACCAATGACGACCTAATAAACCGTGACTGTGGCTATGATCTTAGCAAGGCTTGGGAACCAGCGATCGGGTTAATCAAGAGTAAATCGAGCAAACGTATAGTTGTGACGACCACGGCGGACAGAGCCATCACGCCGACGTCATCTCAGACGCCGTCGCAATATGTTCCACCGCGCGACCGTGGCGCGGGGCGCGGACGGCGGAGGGAGCGCGCCGCGGGCGGAGGGTATTTAAATCGGCCGCCGCCGCGACCGAACCCAGTTCCCTCTGAGCAGTCATAGCGTACGGATCTCCGTGCCGGCACGTTCACAGGAGCTCAGTCCGTCAGTTCACCTGATGATGGCGACATGTATGATCGCCGAAATATTGTGCCCGTTTGACACTATAGACCGGCAGCATACCCGTGAATATTTTGAGTATTTCATTTGATTTCGTACCACCATTTACTTTATATCTGCACTGCACTGAAAATATTTATGCATCGGTGAAAACCCTCATTCTTCAGTTCTGCCCCGGGTTTGTTTTTCATGCCGTTTAACTGTGCCTTAATTGTGATACAGAGTGGCGTGGGTGCGTTTACTGACAAAGAGTTGTCCGATTTGCGCCTCGTGAATAGGTTTACTGAAAGCGATGAAAGAGTGATCGCAACAATTCTGTACTGAGCTAGTCCTCTGTAAGTCTTTCTCACTAAACCTATTCATACTTGTGTATCACTGTTAAGGTACAACTAACGCTATCTTGTAAAGAAATCCGAGATAGAATCGAAATGTACTGAAAGCATGAAGGGGGATGAAGAGTGAAGTGGACATTACTGTTGTCAACAGAAACCACCGTCTGTGAGACAAACAAGTTTGTTTACGAGCAAGACATGCAGTGCGTACTGTCGACATTTCCATTGCTGGTAGATATCGCCAGTGCAGCACAGTCACAAAGATGAAGTGGTCATAAATCAAACGAGATGCAATTACTTTGCAAAGAGTCACCGAAGACTACAAGTGCTATACACGAAAATACACAGAAAATATTCCTAAATCATCTTGGAATTTTTCTCAGTGGAGTATTATCTATAGTAGATTATCTATAGTAGACTAATTATTATAGGAAATAAATTTCCTGTATAAGTCCGTGATCATTGTAAATGATTTTGTACACAAAACTGTCTAGATCGGTTATTAAAATTTTGTTTATTTATTATGGAATTTCAGTTACTGGAATTGTCAGTTATCAAAAAGCTTCGAACTTTTAAAAGGAGATTCTATGGTAGTACCAAAACTATTTCTTATGCATAGTTTTTAATACTGACACATAACCTTCTTTTATAAATTCTAAGCTCTTTGACATTTGATTATGGCAGCAGCCGAACCGTCGTAATAATAGACGGTTTTATTCACAAAATACTGTTTGTCAGACAATGAAATGATGCAACTTGTACTGTACGCTGTACGATATCTGAGTCAGATGGTCATGAACAGTGCATTCACACATTATGAATGTCGCATGAAAATGAAATATCAGTAATACGGCCGATAACACATTTACCATTAAAGATGACTTATTTTAAGCATTATGAAAACGGCATCACATGCTCAAATAGACAAGGGGCAAGGTCGCTCAGCCATTGAGCTTCCTAGCAGTCTGACAGGTGAGAAAGTTGGCGCTATTCGCTGTAGTGTATATGTTTCAGCAAAATCGGAGTAGCACTCGATGAAGCACCGAACAAAGCAAGAGTCTCATCACTCGGCAAAAATGGTTTTCACTTTCCTATGACAAAGATACCCTTGACGCTACACGTTGAGTACAACACTATATACCTGTGAGCAAGTATTCAGATTCCCTAGTCAGCGCTGCAACACTTCGCAGTCTGGCGCGCTGTACAAAAAGTTCCCAATTAAGTCGCTGTTTACACTATCGTGAGGTTTTCCCGAAATCCACAGAAGCCGGACAGGTAAAATTCAATTGAAGTGTTGTGTTTCACTCTGAAAGGGGTGTACCGTTTAAAGACTGACTGACAACAGAATGATCTCAACGAGTTCCAAGGACCTGAGACACCTGTATGTGGTAGGGTAGGTGACCTTCGTTACAAACACAGTCAGCTACTGACTGGTATGAATGTCGTCTTGACAGTCATCGGTTGACAAGACAGGCGACAGTGTTGTGCAAACCAGACATCTACAGACACCAGTTATTTAATATTGACTCCTGTTACGACTGCGCACGAGACTGGATTTCTTCCAGTTTACTTTGATCTAGATCTGGAGATGCAGAAGTGACGGCTGCAAGTGTCTTAATTTTCATTTCATACTGAACAGCCGAAGTCCCTGTAACCATCTACTTCAAGGATGGACATACAAACATTTCGTTGGTGGGTGGTTCCTCCGCGCCAGATCATCGTCGCTTCTTCGGGCTTTTCCGGCTGACTAAAAAGAAAGACTATCGCTGCTACATTACGTATTTCATACAGATTTAACAATTATCGTGTTATTCCAGAGAATCACGTGAGACCATCCTGCTATGAAAGCTGACGTGTGTAGTAGTTACTGCACCACCCAGCTAGTAAATGCCGGCTTCATTAGTATGTACCATTTTCTTTGTATCCATTATCATACCTCATGAGTACTAAACATTCCCTCCAATTACCTCATGTATCTTCTTTAAACTTTTTGTGCTCGAAACTGCTATATGTGTTTGCTTTCTACTTTACTGTACAAGATCTATAAGGTTTGGATATCGCTCTTTTGAAAAAGGATAGACAACGGACGTTTGCTTAAGCAATAACGGCATGTGCAGTCATTGTAATACATGTAACGCCGTGTTACCTCACTGGTAGCGAGCGTGCTGTAAAAATAATACACTTTGATCACGAAAGTAAAAATAAAGTATCGCGTTTTTAAGTCTTATGAACAACAGACTGCATTCAAACGATATCTAAAACCAAGAGTCGATTGAGCGAGACACGCGGTGCTTTAACTGCGTGCAAGTACGAGGGCTATTCCGAAAGTAGTATTAAAAAAAAACTAAATACAAGAAATACAGTTTATTATATACATCTGAAAGGGCGACTGACATACTACTTTTCCACATAGTCACCAAACACATTGAGGCACTTATCATAGCGATGGACAAGCTTTGAAAGACCTTCGTCGTAATATTCTGCCGCCTGAGGCTTCAGCCAATGAGTCACGCGCGTCTGGTGTTCCGCGTCGTCATCAAAGCGCTGCGTTGCAAGCGAGTTCTTCATCTTGGGAAACAAGTGGAAGTCGCTTGGTGCAAGATCAGGGCTGTAGGTCGGATGAGGGAAAATTTCCCATTTGAATGAATTAAGGAGTTCTTTAGTGCGGTTTGCCGTGTGAGGTCGGGCATTGTCGTGCAAAAACAAAATTTTGGACGTCAGCTTTCTCGGCGTTTGTTTTGAACTGCTCTTCTAAGGCTGTGCAAAGTTTGACAGTACCGGACAGAATTTGTGGTTGCTCCACGTTCGAGAAAATCAATACGTAGCACACCTTGCCTATCCCAAAACACTGTCCCCTTCAGCTTCCTTGCTGATAAGGTTTGCAAACATTTCCTTGGGTTTTGGGGAACCTTGTGTGCCCCCACTCCATGGACTGTAATTCTGTCTCGCAATTGATGTGTTTCGCCCAAGTCTCGTCACCGGTTACAATTCGATCCAGTAATGGTTCAAATGGCTCTGAGCACTATGGGACTTAACATCTGTGGTCATCAGTCCCCTAGAACTTAGAACTACTTAAACCTAACTAACCTAAGGACATCACACACATCCATGCCCGAGGCAGGATTCGAACCTGCGACCGTAGCAGTCGCGCGGTTCCGGACTGAGTGCCTAGAATCCAGTAATGACTCACCATGTTTGTGGTAGGCCTCCAGAACGTTGCCCCCATTCGCTGTTCTTTATGGTGCTCTGTAAGCATTTTAGGCATCCATCGTCCACAAAATTTGGGTAGCCTTGCTTTTGAGTGACAATTTCAAACAACAAAGTCCGTGAAACTCGTGAAAACGAAATCGAAAGCTCCGTTATTGTGAAGCGACAGTTTTCAAGAATCGGTTCATCAACTTAAGTGACAAGATCGTCAGTCACAATGCTCGGGCATCCACTCTTCTCTTCATCATGAACGTTGGGCCATTTTCAAACCGAATGCACCATTTCCGGACGGAACATTCACTTATTACGTTGCTTCCGTACACTTCGCACAGTTCACGATAAATTTCTATAGGTTTTAGGTTTCTCGCCAACAAAAACCGTATCACAGACCGCAAGTCACAACTGGCGGGATTTTCGATTGCAGCGCACATTTCAGATTCGAATATCGAAAAAACCAGACGTGCAGAGACGTTCCCACTGTCACGGATGGATGCCGACTGAGCTGCCAAGCACGCACATACCAAAATATACGTGATCGGCACGCATCTAGTGGCGTCAGACGGAAACGTTCCCTACTTTCTGAACAGCCGCCGTAAAATTAATTTATTGCGTTACCTCATATTCCAGTTTTTCCGAAAACCGATGAATTATTTATATTTACAAAAGATGAAAAGGTATTGAAGCATTACGATGAAGCTTTAAATTCTTTGTGGCACGCAGTACACTGCATGGAAAGGATAGTGGAACACTGAAACGCTGTGTTGTCGTCACATGCTATGCTATCTAGCTGTTAAGATACCTATCACTAATGGTGACGGTAAACTTGCAGTCTAGTGATTTCTCGAAGCTAGCTAGAATGATGATAACCGTCAGGTGTAAGCCTAGAGAAGAAGATGTTCCCTGCGACTGAGGTTGTGGGGAGTGTCTATGAATGATGTCAAGCTGTTAGGTAGTTCCGCACGTTTAAGACAATGAAAAGAAGAGCGGAAGTCCAACTCCTTCGCTTATGTCTTCCTAACAGTAACCAAGGTTTTTGAACGCCATTCGATAGATACATCAATTTTCTACATTCCAATACTTTTGAAGATCGAATTTCTACTGGTGTGTAGAACTGCATTCTCTCTGTACACTGAGCACTTCGCTTAAGTTTTATCATTTTCCGAAGACTTGCTGGTCAGCCTTAACTGCTTTGGGCGTCATTTGACTTCACACCAGTAAGTGTTAAAGCTCAATGCGATACCACTGCATTTTAATGCGCCTGGTCAGTGCCAGTTGCTCAACAACTGTGTGTGTGTGTGTGTGTGTGTGTGTGTGTGTGTGTGTGTGTATTGAATTTAGTTTCCTTACAGCAGCACTGAGCTTTTCTACCTTCACTTGGCAATGTTCCACTTGGCAATGTTCCACATTAGCCACGTGAACTTTTGCCACAACGAGCTCTTATCGATTTTTAGGCGTACAATACATCACATGTGGTAGCAGATGGTAGAAAAAACCACCGGAATATTCGACATCTAGAACAAAGCATATGTCAGAGGACGGAAGTGTTGGACAAGCTACTTAATCTTTGCAGAACATTTGAGAGAAAATAACGACAAGCCAACTACAAAAGAGGAAGACAACAAAATAGAATAAATAATGAAAGACACCTAGCCTACCAAGAAAATGTTTGTTGATCCACTGTGAATACGGGACAGCAGCCGGTCAAATCTTTATCAAGGGAAATCGTCAACAGCCGTATGTTTTGAGAAGTTATTTTATTTAGACAAGCAGTTCAGGCACCTCACTGATGCCTTCTGCAGGACCCTATGCATTCCATGCATAAACAGTCAGATATATCGATACTTGCATAACCGGAGCCATCAATATTTGGATTCTGAGAAATCGTTTTTGGAGAGTTTACTTTGAAGACTTGACAACAACTGAGGACGCCAGCAGTCCGAGAAAGTGGTCAAAGACTCAAGAGATGCGACAATTCATCCTCGTGCTTACAAACCCAGTACTGGACGATACGACCAGTCGTCTCGGAACACAGCAACACCATTAGACAAAAAAAAATGTACCATGTGACGGACCTGATCGACCAAAATGGCAATAATGCGACCCAGCGCAAACGGAATACCACGATTTGGTTGCTTAACTCTTCACCGAACTATAGTATAGTCATGTTTCACTCTTGCGACGTAAACTCGGCTAGAAATTGGAAACTGTGTGAAACGAGACTCATCCGACCAAATATATTCTTCCGTGGCTCCGTAGTCCAGCTTTTATGACCTCGCCACCACGTTTTACTATTATGTGCATTTGCATCACAGTTGAGCGATTTTGGAATTTCAACTCTCCATGGAATTCCCTATTTATGGAGCTCGCTTCGTGTTGTTTTGTTGCTGACGGGGCTCGCGAGTTCGACATTCAATTCTGAAGTGACTCTTGCAGCTTCCGTTCTCTTAGTTTTCGTCACAGTCCCCTTCAGCGACCGTTGATTCCGATCACTCAACGTACACTTTCGTCCGCTCTGTGACGTATCGGATAATCTTTTCCCGCTTTTCGTGTATGCGATGATCCGACGCCGACGGATGCTCACAACGTATTGAGGAATTTGCACAGTTGCCATTTTTTACAAATAAAACAGCTGCATTTGTATTCAAGCACGCATTTTTCGCTGTGTTTCCATATCACTGAGCAAGCTCTATATTATTACTCGATGAGCGTAACTGGGACGTGTTGCGTCTTGCGTGTTGTCAGCATCAACCTCGGAACAAGTAAGTGCGAGCCGCGGGCGTAAATGGATTTTTTTTTATTATTACGGGATTCTTCATATAATGGAACCTCGAAGACAGGTACTTCTCATACTTTGCACGCGAAGTTGTTGTTAAATTTAGAATTGTTGGAGGATAATATCTGTGATGTAATATAACTGTACAGACGGAAGTTCAGAAAGAAATGCAGATTTTCAGATGGCTCAATTGTTGTTTTCAATTTAACATCCAAGTACCAGAGAATTTTAAATACCTTCATGGGAGAAACAATACGCATAACTTGATTGAATTATATGTAGTGGGAACAAATAGGCCAAGTAGCTACGTTTTTCATTCACTGCCTTTTGCCCACATATTGCAAAGGCTTCATGTCGTTTCCATATCAGCTGAATCGATATGATAAACGGGCCCTAGTTCTTCCTCTGTCTGAGTTGTTTTTAAGTCATCGAAGTAAACACTCTGAAAATGATTTCACGGAATCTAGGTACTGATGGCTTCAGTTACGAAAGTATCGATATATCTGACTGTCTACGAATGGAGTGCATAGGGGCATGAAAATAGCATTAATGAGACGCCTAAACTGCGTATCTAAATAAAATAACTTCTCAAAACATATGCGTGTTTGGCGATTTTCCTTGGTAAAAATTAAAAGAAAGTTGTCACATATACGAAACCACAAAAAAACTGCTAGCTCTCAATCAGTTTACCACATGAGAGAAAACTGTTTGACTTACAATCTGTAAGAATCTTTCCGTCTTATTGTAAAATTTTCCACCAATTGTTTTACATCTGTAATCTAAAAGTGCAAACGAAAAATCGTGTAACATTTCAGGACGCCCACTGAAGATGTCTTGTAAATAAGGTGAACCGCGTCAGGTTGAAGAAGTAAAATAACAAAGCAATGTGCTGCAAGTGAAAGGCGTTTTTCTTTTAAACTGCTGCAGTTTTCAGGACAGAGCAGTCACCATCTACAATGGGTTCATAATCGGTTCTAAATTCAGAAAAAAGAGAAGAATGAGCTAATTTATTTAACTTCTACTATATGGTAATTTGCATTGAACCTCTTAAAACTGCTAGAGTTCAAATCGGCAACGTGAATTTTGCCACAATCAAGTCAACTGTGTAGGTTTTTAGACAACCTGAGCGGTCAAAACCTAGAGTGGTTTCATAGTTGGTGTTATATTCAAGAAAAGAAACTGAAGAATTTTAAACCTAATTTCTCTTTTATAATATTTTGGATTAAACCTTTTAAAATGAATCGCTTGATAGAGGTTCAAGATCAGCTTTAATCATTTTCCACTTCATTATCTTCACTATCGCCGCAAATTCACTTTTATAAAAATGAATGTACGTATATATGTATGCATGTGTATATGTATGTATGTACGTGCCACATCTCCTGCTAAACCTCGAAAACGATTTCATCCAAACTTGGTACACATATCCCTTACTACGCGGAAATAATCGCTGTGGGGTAAGAACAATGTACCTTTCAAAGCGACGGTGGTGGAGATGAAAAACAATTGCAGCACACGACGCGTGAATTCCCAGAGATTTTTCGTCCACTATTTGAGAGTGAGATCTCTTAATGACTTGCAACAAGCTTTACATATAATTTCAAACCTTTACGAAACTGACAGCCCCCACAAGATGATAAAGGGAAAAAGTTTATTCCTTCGTACATTTTTCCTATTCGTGCAGTAAGACTGACTTACCAGATATAACGTTTTAATTTACCGTATTCGCGACACATTTTGTAAACACTGTTCACATACACCACTTAACGTAAAAGCAAAATTATATCATTGTACGACATATAGTTCAGGATATATACATAAACAATGAGATTCGTGAAAAACGGCCGCGTTCGTGCACGACGTTTAAATTTATTACTTCCGCGCTAATATATCTTTTCGCAACACATTTAGTAGACAATATCCACATGCGTGCACTGGCGAAACCGCTGGGGAAAAGGCCCTCGTAAAGTCCTGGATGCATTTCAAGCAAAGGTGGTACATGTATACTATCTGGAAAGATATACTATGGGGATAAGAACCACTATTCCATTGTTGTGGCGGGGGCGATAACTTAGTGATTATGGCAGAAGGTGGAGAGGAGGAGATGGACACAGAGAGGAGCATGAGGAGATTGACGGTGAGACAGAGAGGAGGAGGAGACGAACAGAGTGAGGGGGAGAAGGGATTTGATTTAGGGAGTGAGGAAATGAACTTATATGGGTGGGGTGAGGGGACGGACTTAGAGGTGGGAAGAAATTGATGGATGGAGAAAGGGTGAGGAACAGATAGAAACAGGGGGGGGAAGATCAGATGGACAGAAAGAGGGGGGGAGGAGATCAGTGAGAAGGGCAGGAGAAGAAGGACAGTGAGAAATGCACGAGCCAATGGGCAGAGAGTGGGGCGAGGACGAGATGGACATAGGGGAAGAAGGAGATCGAGAAACTGAAGACTGGAATAAATGCACGACCAGCAACAATGGGTACTCGGCTAGTAACCACTCACGACATTCCTGTGTTAGGCAGAGACCTTTTCGTCGTCCCACTCGTATGGCGTCGCGATTTCTGTGTGGCAGGTACTGCGCACAGCTGCTGAGAGCATGCGGCGCGTGCAGTGCATTGCTGCGGCGTGTGCGCTGGATGCCGGAGACGGTCGGTGCGAAGTGTCCGGTGTGGTTGCGCGCAGGTGCGGCTAATGAGGCGCGTCTGTTAGCGTCGCGACGCCTGACCCGCCGCACGCAGTTGGCGGCCGGCGACTAATCTGGGAGCGGGCGACATTTCATCGTGACAGCGCCGGCCCCTGCTGCAAGTAATCACCGCGCGACGGAAATCGCACCACTGTCCCATTATGTGCTGCCTATCGCCCTAATGCAGATGTCCCGCGCGGCAATAAGCACGGCGTGACGTAACGCTGCAGAGCTCTTTAAAGCCGGCCTGTTTGTCGAGGGTAATGACATACAGGATTTACGTGTAAGGTATTTCGTTGCATTACTGGGTAGCCTTCTGAGAGGTTTCTCTTTGATAATAGCTAGCGGAACCAGAGTGTGCCACAAACCACTCTGAAGTGCAGGGCACAGAACAACTGCCGTTTTACGCTACACTGTTCAGTAACGTTACGTATCAGTTCCGTACACTTAACATTTTCAGCGCCTACCTCATGAAGTGTCACTTAATGCAAAATTTAAGAACGAGACAGAAAAAGTAACGTGACATATTTACTCAGTGGAATTGAATAAAAGTGTGGCAACATATTGCCAGAGGTCTCCCTGTCGTGCAAAGATAATTGGACGTCCATGACGTGAGGTCAGCGTGACTATAGCGCCAAATGGGGCTGGTCCCGCAACACGGGGCAGTTGAAGGAACGGGAGAAGACTGTGTGCTTCAATCAGGGAGCAGTTTTAGTACGCTGTGGTGGTATTATTCATTACTATACTACTGACCATTAAAATTGGTACATCACGAAGATGACGTGCTACAAACGCGAAATTTAACCGACAGGAAGAAGATGCTGTGATATGCAAATGATTAGCTTTTCAGAGCATTCACACAAGGTTGGCGCCGGTGGGGGGAGAAATGCGTACCGTCACGTTTCCGACTTTGATAAAGGTCGGATTGTAGCCTATCGCGATTGCGGTTTATCGTATCGCTACATTGCTGCTCGCGTTGGTTGAGATCCAATGACTGTTAGCAGAATATGGAATCGGTGGGTTCAGGAGGGTAATACGGAACGCCGTGCTGGATCTCAACGGCCTCGTATCACTAGCAGTCGAGATGACAGGCATCTTATCCGCATGGGTGTAACGGATCGTGCATCCACCTCTCGATCCCTGAGTCAACAGATGGGGACGTTTGCAAGACAACAACCATCTGCACGACTTTTGCAGCAGCATGGACTATCAGCTCGGAGACCATGGCTACGGTTACCCTTGACGCTGCATCACAGACAGGAGCGCCTGCGATCGTCTACTCAACGACGAACCTGTGTGCACGAATGGCAAAACGTCATTTTTTCGGATGAATCCAGGTACGGTTTACAGCATCATGATGGTCGCATCCGTGGTTGGCGACATCGCGGAGAACGGACATTGGAAGCGTGTTTTCGTCATCGCCATTCTGGCGTATCACCCGGCGTGATGGTATAGGGTGCCACTGGTTACACGTCTCGGTCACCTCTTGTTGCCATTGACGGCACTTTGGACGGTACATTTCAGATGTGTTACGACCCGTGGCCCTACCCTTCATTCCATCCCTGCGAAACCCTACATTTCAGCAGGATAATGCACGACCGCATGTTGCAGGTCCTGTATGGGCCTTTCGGGATACAGAAAATGTTCGACTGCTGCCCTGGCCAGCACATTCTCCAGATCTCTCACCAATTGAAAACGTCTGGTCAATGGTGGCCGAGCAACTGGCACAATACGCCAATCACTACTCTTGATGAACTGTGGTATCGTGTTGGAGCTGCATGGGCAGCTGTACATGTACACGCCATCCAAGCTCTATTTGACTCAATGCCCAGGCGTATCAAGGCCGTTATTACGGGCAGAGTTTGTTATTCTGGGTACTGATTTCTCAGGATCTATGCACCCAAATAGCGTGAAAATGTAATCACATGTCAGTTCTAGTAAAATATATTTTCCCAATCAATATCCGTTTATCATCTGCATTTCTTCTAGATGTAACAATTTTAATGGCCAGTAGTGTATATTCTCCAGAGACAACATCTGAACGACTTTACAGGGGGAAGCATCATCAGGAAACTGGAGGAAAGACGAGGTGTAACGAATGTAGACCGGGACTGTGGTAACGCTCACAGCATTGTTTCATCTACAAGGGGAGCGTTCCGAACCACAGACACTGTTGCCCGAAGGAGACGTGACTGTCGACTACAGCAGCAAATGGCCGCTACAGTGTGCATGAAAGCAAAAAGGGATCCACGTCGCACAGTGGATGCAGTTGCAACCACATTAAACAGTGACACGGCGACTACATGATAGCGACCTCCTTGCCCGATGACCACCCTACATTGTCTCCCGTTGGTAGCAGCCCATCGGTGGCAGCATTTGCGATAGCATAGGGATTGGGCGAGCAAAAAGTGGAGTCGCGTCCTCTACTCGGATGACAGCAGATTCAGTGTTAGTAACTCTGAACATACGCTCATACGGCGAGAGAGAGCAAAACGTAATGCACCGAGGATCATTGCTGAACGTGATCGTTTTGATGGTTCAGGTGCTACGGTATGGTGAAGCATAATATTGCATTGGTCTACTGTCTTCCACGTCAGCATTATATGGACATAACTCTCCTTCCCCATGTGCGTCATCTGAGGGTGTGTTCGGCCATAACTATTTTTATGGACGACAATGCACGACTGTAACGAATAGCAGAGGTTGAAGAGCTTTTTGTTACGAGAGGATATTCGGTGGACTGGCCTACCAGTTTCCCCTTCTTAAATCCCATCGAGAACATGTGCAATGCTTTGGTGAGATATACTATAGCACGTTCGCATGCACTAATGTTTATCTAGCAGTTGTCAATTCCGCTGGTGGAGGAATGGTATGCCCTACCACGAGAACTTCTTATCAACCTTCTACTCAGCATGGAAGTATGTTTCAGAGCATACATTTGTGTCCGTGAAGGTCACACCCTATTAAGAGTCATGTCGTGCCGCTTGTATTGGCCAGCAGCCCATCATGAATTGCGATGAGCTGTATAGTTACTGTCATCAAACAAAAGTGTCATTTCTCTTCCTCTCACTGCCTGTTTGTTTCAGTTACCTCCTGTACTGTACAATACTGTAGCAGTTCTACATCTTCATCTACATGGATATGCAAGTCACATTCAAGTGCCTGGCACAGGGTTCATCGAACCATCTTCACAATTCTCTATTATTCCAATCTCGTATGCCACGTGGATAGAATGAACACCTATATCTTTCCGTAGGAGCTCTGATTTCCCTTATTTTATCGTGGTGATCGTTCCTCCCTATGTAGATCGGTGTCAACAAAATATTTTCGCATTCGGAGGAGAAAGCTGGTGATTGGAATTTCGTGAGAAGATTCTGTCACAACGAAAACGCCTTTATTTCAATGATTTCCAGCCCAAATCCTGTATCATTTCTGTGACATTCTCTCCCATATTTCGCGATAATATAAAACTTGCTGACTTTCTTTGAACTTTTTCAGTGTACTCCGTCAGTCCTATCTGATAAGGATCCCACACCACAGAGCAGTATTCTAAAAGAGGGCGGGTAAGCGTAGTGTAGGCAGTCTCCTTAGTAGGTCTGTTACATTTTCTAAGTGTCCTGCCAATAAAACGCAGTCTTTGGTTAGCCTTCCCCACAACATTTTCTGTGTGTTCCTTCCAATTTAAGTTGTTCGTAACTGTAAACCTAGGTATTTAGTTGAATTTACGGCTTTTAGATTAGACTGATGTATCGTGTAACCGAAGTTTAACGAGTTCCTTTGAGCACTCATGTGGATGACCTCACACGTTTTGTTATTTAAAGTCAACTGACACTTTTCGCACCTTTCAGATGTCTTTTCTAAATCGCTTTGCAGTTTGTTTTGATCTTCTGATGACTTCATTAGTCGATAAACGACAGCGTCATCTGCAAACAACCGAAGACGGCTGCTCAGATTGTCTCCCAAATCGTTTATATAGATAAGGAACAGCAAAGGGCCTATAACACTACCTTGGGGAACGCCAGAAATCACTTCTGTTTTACTCGGTGACATTCCGTCAATTACTACTCTCTGCCAGGAAATCACAAATCCAGTCACATAACTGAGACGATATTGCATAAGCAAGCAGTTTCACTACGAGCCGCTTGTGTGGTTCAGTGTCAAACGCCTTCCGGAAATCCAAGAATACGGAATCGATATGAAATCCTTGTCAATAGCACTCAACACTTCATGTGAATAAAGAGCTAGTTGTGTTTTACAGGAACGATGTTTTCTAAACCCTTGTTGACTGTGTGTCAATAGACCGTTTTCTTCGAGGTAATTCATAATGTTCGAACATTATATATGTTCTAAAATCCTGCTGAATATCAACGTTAACGATATGGGCCTGTAATTTAGTGGATTACTCCTACTACCTTTCTTGAATATTGGTGTGACCTGTGAAACTTTCCAGTCTTTGTATGTGTATGCTCCAAGTTTCATTGAGCTTGTTACTTGACAATGGCACATCACGCGAAAGTTACTTTCGTTCTCAAGTTTTGCGCACCAGTGCACTGAAGGGGACTGACAGCACCTCAGTACGCAGAATACGTCAACTGCATGTCGATCACTTAGCAGTTGCAAAGGTAATCAAACTTGCTGTGCAGTAGGATTCCGATAAAGATCCTCTGTTTTATATACGTAAATGTTCTTCCTTTGCTGTGTTAGAAGATGCAGTTTTCGTCCTTTTGCAGATGATACGTCATACCTAAAAAGCAGCTAATGAAATATTTGAAATCATCAACATATGGTTCAAGACAAAAGGATTATCACTAATTTTTGATAATCGTAGGAGTGAAAAGTAGTAGCAGCGCTCTTACTGAAAAGGCAGTTAACGAAATATTTAAAAACATTGGGAGAAACGTATTATTATTAAATATTGATGAGACTCATTGCATACGCTTAAGTACTCTTCATGAATCTGTACAAGCTATAAAAATAGTCTGTAGTGACTGGATTTATACTGCTTCTGGTACGTATTAGTCATCATATTTAATTTTGAAATTAATTATGGAATTTACAAAATGAGTGAGAGGTTGGGAGCACTAGCCACAAGAACGTAATTAGTGTCAGAAACATTTTACACATTTTTTTACGCAGAGAAACAAATTATTTATCATACTTAAATGATATCCACTAAGGTTGGGGCTATTTCCATTGCTTGCCCATAAATGGGTAATACTACAGAACAGGGTATCAGCCTGCTTTATGGGTTTCGTGGATGAACAGAGTAAGGTTTCACACGATCGTTGCTTTCGGAACATATTTTGTTTTCTACAGAGGAAATTTTTGTTTTCTACAAAGGTCAGAAATCATGAGTATAAAACATATTCCAAAATGCTACAATAAACAGATGTCATATATAGACCTATAGTTTTGTGGCCCTTCTTGAAAACAGGAATAATCTTTGCTTCCTCCAATAATTTGGTACATTTCGCTGCTCCAGTGACTTGCAGTACAGTGCTGCTAGAAGAGGAGCTCGGTCTTCAGCACAGATCAAAGTAAACAAATCCGCTGGTCACAGTTCGCAACAACCTTACACATCATCCAACCTTATGTAGGCCACTCACAATAGTTGCTGAAATTTTTATATAACATTCTTCAACCCAGAATAATTTAATAGAAAATATTTTTAGTTAAAAAATGATGAATTGCTGTTTTTATGTACCTGTTTGATTTCATGTTCTTTTTGTGGTACATAAAAGTCATTTATTCTACTTTGTTAAATAGCAGGTAACCAGATTGGTAGTCTGAAGGGGGTAGCAGTCCTCCAGAGTAGGAGCTGCACTGCAACATTTCTAAGAATTTTTTGCAATATTCATCAGGGCAACAATATGACGATAACTCTAAACACACAAGTTTATTGGAATACGGACTTTATCTAGCTTTTCTTTGAGTAGATGCCACATTCGTATAAAGTTTCTGAAATGTCAACATTCTGTGCCTTCTACTGTAACTAATAAAGCCCCGATTCCTTAAAGAATACCATTCCCATGTATGAAATAGCTTCAAATTTTTGAGTACTTTACAGGTAAGTTAGCTTGTTTAATATCTGTCACTGAACGTGTAAGTGAGAAAAAATTTAGAAAAGATTCTAAATAATGTCTAAAGTTTCTTTTAAGTCTACGTCGTCTCATTTTGAAACACTGGATGAGTATAGTCTGGGTAATTTGCTCCCGGTTTTAATCAAAAACAAGTTTCCACGCATCTCGATGTTTACGACGTCATATCTTCTGAACTATATGTCGTACAATGGTGTAATTTCGCAGGTCTGATATATGTAGACACTGTCTGCAAAATGTGTTGCGAATAGAGGTGATGGCAAGGGAGTAATAAATTGAAAAGTCATGAGCTGTGGTAGTTTTCTACACGAACAGCGGAAACGTGTTAGTCGAGCAACTTATTCCTTTCATAATTTTGCAGAAGATATCGACTAGAAAAAGTGTAGTAAAGGTTTGAAATGGTGTGCAAAGTTTTTTGCAAGTCGCTAAGTGCTCTCATTCTCAAATACTGGATGGATATAGTCTGGGTATTTGCACGCGATGAGTTGCGCTGCCTTAAGATATATCACACTTTTACAGCTGTAATATTTGCCTTACTGTGTTAAACGTTTAATATAAGATCATACCGCTTTATGAGAAGGTTATGATAGCATTTCGGATTTTTAAATTTTTGTCAATAGCTGTGTGAAATTTTGAGAATCAAATTTTTGTTGCCATTGAAAGCCGTCTGACACGCAACCTGCAACAGAGACGGCGTGCCACAAACTGGCTTAGTCGTTTAGTAATATCGGCACGTTACAAAACGCTGCGCATAAAAACCGCATACCCCGGGTTCTATTGATGATATAAACCTATAATCAAGTGTTATGGGTAGGCCTCAGCCAAGGAAGACTTTGTATGCCCAATAGAAGGATCGTCTTAGTATCACTATGCTACACTATAGGATCAAGGTATGAATATTACGCAATTTCCCCTGCTTAGGCCAATAGAGTAAATAGGTTGGTTCTTTTTGTGTTTGATATGGTCTACGGGTCGCCTGGAGGGGCTTATGGAGGTACCATTACTTCATGTGCGGTCCCTTAGAAAACCGCAAAAAAAAAGTTCTTTTACCAATTTTTCGTTCCAAAACGGAGCCGCACAGCAAATAGCTGAAATTCTCACAATACACACCTAAGATCCCGTTCTCGAACGACACTGAAAATTTCGTTGATATCTTTATCTGTTTCGAGGTACAGAGATTCAAAATTACACTTCTTGTGCACGTAAAATGCCCATGTGAGGCGAAAATGTAGTTTATAAAAGTGACGTAGCGCGGAGAAACACGCTTTAAAGTCACCGTTACCATCACAGTGGTTCTGGGAATCACAGGTTGTAGCACTGACGCACATGCAAAATTTTTGTGCACATAAAATTCTGTCTGAGGTGTAAAATTAGTATTACGTTATTTAAATTTCACATAGGTTAACTATCAACACATAAAGTTGTTTTCATTTGAACTGTCATTCCTTGCTATGGTAGGGAAATTATAACACAAGAAAGGCTAATATGCTCCTGCTTAAAGTAGTCTGACTGAAATGTTGATACTAGGGCTTCATTCTATCTTCCTCAGCAGCTTTAAACATGTTCGCAAAAATTTTGGCATTCGAACGCATTTTTTATGCTTAGAGAGGAGAACGTGGTAGTGGGGGAAAGAGAAGGCAAAGTAATAAACAATGGAAGATAATAGACAGTAGCTATGACAGAAAGAGCGAAGGGAACAATAGCAGCGTGAGAGAAAGACAGGGACAAAGTGGCAGTGGAATATAGTTGACAGAGACAGAACAGTGCTAGAAAAAGAATGAAGGAAACAGGAATATGGAGAAGGTGAAAGTGAATGTGATTGAAAGACAGCTATAATGAGAGACAGAGTTTTTGACAATGACAAAGAGGAAGAGAGAAGTAGTGACAGTGAGAACAAACAGCAACAATGACAGTGAATGAATGAGATAGTAGCAGCAACAGAGAACATGAGAGAGACAATGGCAGTGAGAGGAGACTCTCGTAGTAGCAGGACAGAACAAAGATGACTGAGGCTGTGACATAGGAGACAGTGACAGTTAGACAGTCACAAGAGATAATGACAATGAGTTGGACTGAATGAGTGAGTGAAACTGGGCAAGTGGGAATTGGTGGGTATTAGTGATTTCCAGTGATGGACTAGCGGTTGTGAGCGAGTCACAGTTAAGGGATTTCCTGGGAGTGAGAGATGAGTTGCATGTTAAAAAGAGTACGAATATGACCGCATTGCAAAATTTTAGGGAAAGTTTTTAAAGGTCCTGAAGAAGATAAAATGAAGCAGCTGGTATCCCATTTTTCAGTCAGTCTTTTAAACTTGAGCATATTCGCCTTTTTTGTGTTCTGATAGGAGTATTTTTTCGGTGGTAGATTATTATTTATTTCCCGCTATGGGCCAGTTTCGGCTGTTGCGCCTTTTCAAAAGGTAACTATAAAGAGTAGACTGTAGTTTCAGACAACAGTGAACAGATGAAAAGAAATGAATAAAAAATTAAATTTCCTGAATATAATTACATGAAAGAAAAATAACCAACACTCATTCAGCATTTGCAGACAAACCATCACAACAGAAGCAATACTTTGCCAAAAATCTAACCGACTACCGTCTCAAAATAAGTAGCTCTAAGGTACGTGCACCATACATTAAATACAGTACCACAGAACAAGACCATTAAGTAACAAGACATAATAACACAACAGCAAAACAAAATGGAAAACGCGCACAGAAACTCTCTCTCTTTCTCTCTCCCTCTCCCTTCCCTCTCTTTATCTCTCTCTCTCTCTCTCTCTCTCTCTCTCTCACTCTCTCTCTCTGCACACACACACACACACACACACACACACACACACACACAAGCTGGGACGTATTACCACGCCCCCCCCCCCCCCACCCTTTCCAAATTCTCACACAGGTAAGTATCAATAAATAAAACATACGGAGGCACACAAGTTAGGACATATGAGCTTTCTTCCGCCCTGCTAAGACTTCTATCGAGTTAAAAAAAAAATTATCGTTAGCACATACATACACATATCGGATTCATACACACAAGCACATACAAACTTTGGAATAGTCGCATACAAAGTAACACACAGCTGAATAGCAGACATGACGCAGACATCCTGCCATAGTCACAGAAACAAAACAAAAGGCGATCGCGTTCATCACGATCGAAACAATGCACAAGTAACCACGACGTGAGTGTGTTTATACAGGGTGTTCCACAATTCACGTAGCAAAATTCTAGAGGTTGTAAAGTGGGCTTAGCAGATCAAATTTTACACCGGAACCCATGTCCGGAAACGTCATCCAGCGACTCTACAGAGGTCAAAGTTATAGGCGCCGAAGCCTGTAAATGTGTATATACAGGATGATTCCGTGATGATGTTACAGACTTTCAAGGACGACGGAGATTGATATATGTTTCGATTTGTGGTAAGGGTCCCTTGTTCGAAAACGAACGAGTCGAAAGTTACAAGCGAAAATCGTTCTAATGCCTCTCAAGTGGAATACAGGTAGCAGTACTGTTGTTGCTAAGTATCTAGGGTATGAAACTTTCAGATACGATAGTATGGACCAATAAAATAAAAAAATGTGTAATAAGTATAGGCTAAAAAATGCATACCTTAAGATCTATGAGCACTTGTTCAACAGAAGAGATGTGTTTTACACTAATGACGATGAAGTAGTGCTCATAGCTCCATAGATATGCATTTTGGAGCCCATATTTACTAGACATTTTTCTTGTCTTGGTCCATAGAATCACCTCTGGAAGATGCATATCCTGCATTCTTAGGAGCAATCGTAGCGGTACATATATTCCACTGTCAGAGGTATCATAATGATTTTCGCTTGTAACTTTCGACTCGTTCGTAATAAGGGACCCTGACCACAATTTGATTCGTCATTGAAAGTTTGCAACATCATCACAGAATCACCTCGTATATATATTCATTTGCAGGCGCCGGCGGCTATAACTTTGGCGCTCTGTAGTGATAATGGATGACGTACCCAAACGTGGGTTCCTAGGTAAAACTTGATCTACTAAGTCCCCTCTACAATCTCTATAAGTGTGTAACATGAATTGTGAAACACCCTATATAAGCCGAAATATGCAAACGAGAAAATATTTGTGGCTACTGCATTGCAGTGTGGCTAAAAATCAGACGCCTGTAGTGGAACATGTGGAAATAGTATAAGAGCAAAAAAACTTGAGTACTAAGAAAATAATTTAAAAAGTGAGAACCGTTTGTGATTTCTTTTGAAGATATTTGGAAACAAAACGACAATTGCTACTGTGAACACTGATGATGCAATTAAATAAAGCGAAAAGCGTTTTTCCAAACAAGACTTTACACAGTAACAAAAAATTGTATAAGTCATATATTCCTTGAGACACTGGTAGAGGAGCCTCAAAAACAAAAACAAGAAAACGTGAGCAATTAGATATTCGTCTCTCCGTGAATCTCGGACGCTCCTCTGCTTTTTTTGGTGTTCTAAGTTGTACCTGAAATGGCTCGTGACAACCTTGCCTCATCAGTGGCCACTTGAGGTAGCTTACCACTTGTTCTACTTCGAAGGCCGACATGATTCAACTGACTAGATTCTTGTCCAATAGACTGTTGACAGTGCTTACGTTTCCTGTTTATGGAACCTTCATGTCCCAGTGCAATTTGTTCGAACATATTCTTATGTTTGACCGTGGTGTTGCTGAGGTTAACTGTCTCCATTATCATATTAACAGAATCTTCCGTCGGTTCTTGGTAGAACAACATTATACTAATAAATGAAAAGCACCAGTATGCTTTTGTCTGAAGATGGCCTTGTAAGCCGAAAACCGGTTAGCAATAAAAATAATATTGTAGAACAAAAGCAAACTGGTGCTTTTCATTTATTATTGTCTCCATTATCATAAACCCGTACATACAATCATCGCATACTTTTTATACGGCAGTAAATTTATAGAATATCCGAAGGAGCGCCAATTGATTCTCGATTATCTCCAGCACCTACGTTTTTATGGAACATTCCGAGGAAAGCGCCTTAAATTTTGCTTCCCGTCGCTTGTCTTCATTCTGTGGTTATATCGACGACAGTTTTACGACCTGGCCACATGGTTTCGTAAATTTCAGCAGTTGCTCAACCACATGAACAGCATGTGCCCTAACATTCAGTTCATTGTCGAGAGGTATAGGGAAGGAAAGGTGTCATTTTTAGACGTATGGTACACTGGCGTAAAGCACGCAGAACAATCAGCACTATACCCCAGAAAAGAGCACGTTGAATTTTGTTGATATTCGGATCTACAAGTGTTCTTAACAAGGAGCAATTGTGTCAAATGGCTCTGAGCACTATGGGACTCAACATCTTAGGTCATAAGTCCCCTAGAACTTAGAACTACTTAAACCTAACTAACCTAAGGACATCACACACACCCATGCCCGAGGCAGGATTCGAACCTGCGACCGTAGCAGCCTCGCGGTTCCGGACTGCAGCGCCAGAACCGCACGGCCACCGCGGCCGGCAAGGAGCAATTGGATTCTGTGATATCGTTAACAGTTTATGGGGATCGACATATCAGTTCAGCGCACTTCAAGAAATAAAAACGTGAAGATGTTTACAAATCGGGAGCTGATCCGCCTACTGCTTTCGTTCCTTTCTGTGGGGCTGCATACAGTAAAAAAAACGAGTGCCCTGGGCAGACAGGACGTAATATCTAATTGCCGCCCACATAAGGAATTTCTGGTTAAAGGTTACCCTGCAGTCAGGGTCCCTGGCATTTGGGCTATTGAACCCATCAACTCCATTTTCACATGACAATCGTGGGGCCCCGACTGAAGCGAGCAGCAGTGTCGTGGAACTTGAATCCCTGTATGCCACAGTCCTGCTTCTGTCGGTTCAGACATGAGCTGGTAAATGTTTCCCCTTCTTATTCAAGGCATGATACGAGCTTCTCACAAAAAGTCCACATTCAAGTGCGATTTTTGAATCAGAAAGCCGGTCTTTAATCTTTCCTTACACACAGAATGTACATGCATGACAACGGCACGTTAAATATCGAGATTTAAAAAAAATGTGGTTGTTGATTACACTCCCACAAAAAATGAACATGTATAAAAAAGTCGTATTTCAGGAACATCAAGAGTTGCTGATGACATAAGTCTACCGGTTTCGATCATCTGATCATCTGCAGGTACCATAAAATAGTTTCCAGCAGCCTGTATGTCGCCATTCCAACTCAGCTGTCACGTAAAATAATAACCATCATGCGACACTGCCGGCACTAACAAAATTCAATACTCAGCCAAAATAAAATGCGTGATCTTCGTACACTGTCATAATGAGACTCCCTCCAAGCCCACTGTGCGTACTGACTAAAGTATTCGATTACCCGATTGACAGCGCATCTCAACTTTTAAATATTTAGAGGTTATACTGAGAAGTGAAAATGAAGTACCTACAACATGTCTTGCAACAGAAGTTGCATGTCTTGCATTGTGTTTCGCTGAAGGCCACCTCCAAGTGCCTATATATCCTCGGTCAGATCAGATTCTTCCAGTCAAATTATTTGTCAGGAACTTTCTTTTCTCTTGAACAACTCGCAGTTTTCACACAATAAAACCGCACACTTGCTAATAACGTTTATTCTAAAAGCGATTCAAGATAATGTTTAGTTTACCCATATCTCCCAGAATCTGCAGTCTCCATACACTCCTGGGTTGTGGCGTCCCCTTAGTTCCTACACTGACTTTCCATTGTGCATTGCTGTTGATAAACAAATTAAAGTCTGTTTTTCACATACTGTGATGTGTTCGGGAAGAGGTTTGTGGTGTCATTGTCTGGTAAGAAACGTTTTATTATTTGTCTCTGGGCCCCTCTCCTACAGACACACTAAAGACTCAAGGGAGCCGAAATATACAGGGCTTTTACAAATGATTGAAGCGATTTCATAAATTCACTGTAGCTCCATTCATTGACATATGGTCGCGACACACTACAGATACGTAGAAAAACTCATAAAGTTTTGTTCGGCTGAAGCCGCACTTCAGGTTTCTGCCGCCAGAGCGCTCGAGAGCGCAGTGAGACAAAATGGCGACAGGAGCCGAGAAAGCGTATGTCGTGCTTGAAATGCACTCACATCAGTCAGTCATAACAGTGCAACGACACTTCAGGACGAAGTTCAACAAAGATCCACCAACTGCAAACTCCATTCGGCGATGGCATGCGCAGTTTAAAGCTTCTGGATGCCTCTGTAAGGGGAAATCAACGGGTCGGCCTGCAGTGAGCGAAGAAACGGCTGAACACGTGCGGGCAAGTTTCACGCGTAGCCCGCGGAAGTCGACGAATAAAGCAAGCTGGGAGCTAAACGTACCACAGGATGGTGCTCCACCGCACTTCCATCATGATGTTCGGCATTTCTTAAACAGGAGATTGGAAAGCCGATGGATCGGTCGTGGTGGAGATCATGATCAGCAATTCATGTCATGGCCTCCACACTCTCCCGACTTAACCCCATGCAATTTCTTTCTGTGGGGTTATGTGAAAGATTCAGTGTTTAAACCTCCTCTACCAAGAAACGTGCCAGAACTGCGAGCTCGCATCAGCGATGCTTTCGAACTCATGCTGCACCGAGTGTATGAGGAACTTGATTTTCTGCTTGATGTCTGCCGAATCACTAAAGGGGCACATATCGAACATTTGTGAATGCCTAAAAAAACTTTTTGAGTTTTTGTATGTGTGTGCAAAGCATTGTGAAAATATCTCAAATAATAAAGTTATTGTAGAGCTGTGAAATCGCTTCAATCATTTGTAATAACCCCGTATATAATGCTTTACTTCACACCTAACACAGGTAAGTACTTCTCTGATTCAGATCCGTTACACTTCCACAACCTTGCAGCCATTCCTTATTACAACACTTTTCAGAACGACTTCAAAACTTGTAACAGGTGTTCAGTAGTCTCACATAATGTCAAAATGTTAATAATTTCAAATCTGAACTTCCTGGCAGATTAAAATTGTGTACCGAACCGAGACTGTGAAGCTTGGAAGGTAGGAGACGAGGTACTGGCGGAAGTAAAGCTGTCAGGACGGTTCGTGCTTAGGCAGCTCAGATGGTAGAGCACTTGCCTGCGAAAGACAAGGGTCCCGAATTCGAGTCTCGGTCCGGCACACAGTTTTAGTCTGCCAGGAAGTTTCATATCAGCGCACACCTTGCTGCAGAGTAAAAATTTCATCCTGGAATTTCAAATTTGTTATGCGTTGACAGAGAAACTGTAGAACACCTGTCTGTCTCCACGCTGGTGTGTTGACAGTCTCTTTCTCTTGTTTCTTAGTGGACAACCTGTACAATAACTGAAAGCGGCAAATTCTGAAAAAACAATAGTTCCACTTTCTGCCACCAGGTTTAAATCAGTATGCGGTTGGCGGCGCAAATTGATTTCCTTTGTAAAGTGATTGTTGGTGTAAATAAAGGGCTGGGAAAGTTTACTTTTCTGTAAAAAGCGCAGTGACTATTGAGAAGAAAGTTCAACTGCTGGTAAAGTTGTTTTATCAGGACGGCAGAAATTGCAGCGCTGCATTGCGGTCATATTGCCGACAGAAACAGCTGCGAATAGGCCTTCATGTCAATAAATTGGCTAAACAGCTGAATCAGGTGGTGTAGCAGGGAGAGGGAGGCAATTCATTCTCGTGCCAGCTGTTGATGAAGTTGATGTAGCTATACCCGATAATCAGCATATGCCTCAGTTTCTGCAGCCAGTGCTCGAGCTGTATCATGGGAATTGTTTCTCTCTTGGTTCACAGTTGAAATGATGTGTGGCGCATTATGCACTGGTATTCCTACAGCACTCAGAACGTGCACCAAATGAAGCGCCAAGACTACAACGCACTGACTTTGCCCTTCGTTTTTTGACACGCATGGAAATGAATGACATGATGCTGGGGAATGTTCTTTGGATGGATGAGGTACATTTTACTCTGCAAAGTGTCGTGAAGGCACAGAACTACCGCATGTGGGGTTCTACTCTGCTACATGTTGTGCAGGAGCATCCACTGCACCCAACTTACTTGACTGTTTGGAGTGATTTCACAAGATCTTTCAGTCTCGATCCGTTTTTCTTCGAGTAGTTGACACGTAGCCGGCCTATTAGGTGTACAGAGACAGCAACACATTGTAAGGACTCCCTTGTGCAACACGTGATTCCGGTTTTGCAAGTATGCAGTTGGGTTCACATCACTATTTTAATACAATCTGGGGTGACATCACACGTAGGTCGCCAGGTGAAAAATTTGTTTCGAGAAACCTTCGATAACAAACACATCATTTCTAGGCAATTTCAAGAAGTGTGGTCTTCCAGATTCCCCCCCCCCCCCCTCCCCGACTAAATGCATGTGACTTCTGGTTGTGGGGATATCTGGAAGATTGTGCCTATCACTAATCTGTACAGACTCCTCCTAATCTCACGACATATCTCTCTGATTTCACCGGATATGCTGCAACCACCTGTCGACCATGCTGCATAACAGATACAACATGTTTCTGAGTCGGGAGACCACATGAACATATGTTATAATTTGTTACCAATCCTAATAAATGTGCCAGAACCACGGTTATCGTGTGTTTGATCGTTTCTCCACTTTTCCTGCACGCACACCTCATTCCGACTGCTTCAGCCCCACATTTGCGCCTGGTGGCAGTAAGTGAAACCATTATTTTTTCCAGCATGCTCCGCGAGTGCACCGATTAATGAATATATCTACGATGTTTTAGCATCCTGTGATGTATACAGCCAATAGTGCAGCACTCAGAACCGTCAGTTTATTGTAACCGCACTGTACACACACACACTCTGAAAACCACTGAGAAGTGCATGGCAGAAGATGATTTCCTATCTCCACATACCAAGATTTCATCCAATTTCATTTGCATGTGGAGCGCACTGTATTTGGTCCAATAATGTCTTCACGGTCGCTATGCGAAGGCTGTAAGGAGGCTATAGTACACTCCTTGATTACTCAGTTAATATGGTTTTCTGAAATTTTGTAAGTGGGCTTTCTCAGGAATTTCAGCATCTCAGAGGCGCCCACCTCTGGATTAAATACCCTTGACTATTCGTGTGGTCGTTCTTAGTATAAACTGAATGTCGCCTGCTAGTCCACTTGACACGAGTTCCGCAATATTTTAGGATGTGCCACACTTCTGTTGATAAGATTATTATTTGTACACCGTTTTCTCACAATATCCCACCAATGAATCGAGGTTTACAATCTGCTATACATACTACAGAACCTGTGCGATCATTCCATTTCATATTGCAACAGACTTTCAACACCTAGGTATTGCAGTGAGTTAACTGATTTCAATTGTGCGTCACTGTCATTGTTGTCAAACGGTCACTTTGCGGGTGTTTTTACAGGTGCTAACTTTTACTGTTCTGAATATTTATAGCAATGTGCTAACCTTCATACCGATGTTGCACCGAAAAATTATTTTCAGGGTGCTGCTGAGTAAAATTATGGCCCCTGCCACGGATAATGCAAGAGGCCGTGTAATCAGCTCAGACCACAGGTGGTAAAACGTTATTTCATCAGGGACCGTCTGCTGATAAAACAGGAACTGTAGCTACAACGCTGGGCAGTTACTTCATTGCCAGGCGCAGCTGAGGGGCCCGAATTGAAATATCACCGACACAGCAGGAAGCCAGAACCACTGAAGCGTCGGCGGTCTAGCACTTTCAGTCAAAGGTATCACACCAGCTCTGAAGGCGGACCCACGTCCCTGTGTGTCTTTGAGTCTACGAGTCTACATGGCTGTATCAGTCAACTTTTCCGTACTATGCCGTAGTTTCCTCGGCTCTGCTGACTAAGTATCCTCCAACCAGGGGCCAACCGGTAGCCTACTTCAGCTGCTGCTGGCCTCCTACCCTGGATATCCACCCCTTACGCCCTGGGCCGTGTGGCCGTCTAGCCGCCATCGCTTGCTGGTTACCTCTGCTCATGTGGACAGACTGCTGCTGCTGGGAGCCGTCTCATCCATCCTGGGGCCACGACGTGATTCTGCACGCCTCTGCGCCCTGTATCCCGGGCTGCCAGAGTCTCTAGTCTGCATTACGAGCCGCTGGGTGCTGCTGCGGTCGGCGTACTTAGAGAACCACTGTCGTCATCACCAGTGGCCGTCCAATACCGCAAGGTGACGGGCCACCCGCTGTCGGCAGCGCTTACTCGGAGGCCGTACGAAGTTTACTGTCTGCGTGCGTTGATTTCTCTATCATAACAACTGTTTTAGGTGATAAACGATAAATTCGTGTTTTAACAATAGTGTTTTTATGACAAAACGATGAGCAGCTACCTGGCATCCATTCACCGCTCCCCTGGCACCCAGCCCAGGACGATGGACCATTGGGCTCCTGTCCACTGCCACCTACTTCCTCTACCCACCATAAGGGGCTACCAACGAGGCCTCTTAGACCACTTCGAAATCTTAAATCTTATCAGGATTTGACAGTATCTAGGCAGGCTTTTTTAATACTTCTTCGCATGATTTATAAAAAATCTGAGGATACTGTTAGTGTTGTCTGCTGGTTAATAACACAGGGGAGTGGATAAGTAGGTACACAAGAGGCATACTATATTTTCATCTAAGACAGTTTTCTTATTTTTTTCAGATATTCCAATCATCATGGCTGGTAACTTAAGCAACGACCAAAAGAAGAGGGCACTTAAACAATACTGCAAGACAGAGGATGCTAAACAGGTTCGACAGAAATGATTGAAATTTCTTGTAATTAGAGACTTTAAGTAGCGGTCTGCATTAGCTTGAAAAAACTTTTAATGGCCAAAACCGCATTCAGTACTATTTATTCCTGATAATAGGTTTTAACAGTTAAGACTGTCATTGTGTGATCCGTTAGGTGGTGCATTTACATAGAGTACATGTAGAATCGTTATTTACATTCGTCATTGTATATGAGGAAATGGAAATTCTATATTTTCATACCTTCAAAAGATTTGTTTTCGTACCTCCTACTCCCCTATGACTATCACACATACCTTGTTGGCATTATAGTTGATGGTATGCAGCACGTTACATACAGGTTTGTTAAAAATAAAATTAGATCTGCGGAGGATTGACACTCGGTGCAGGGAGTGGCAATTCGAACATAAATAAATTTGACTTATCGAGGTTACGTATTCAGAAATACCCGTTATTGTATGATTACACGATTACAGAAAATCACTAGAACCAGTTACTTCCATAAAATATCTACGAGTGTGCATACGAAGTGACCTGAAGTGGAATGACATAAAACTGATTGCGGGTAAGACGGATACCATAATGAGATGCATTGGAGAAATCCTCAAGAAATGTGGTCCATTAACAAAGGAAGGACCTTACAAAACACTCGTTCAACCAATAGTTGAAGATTGCTTGTCAGTATGAGGTCAATATGAGACAGAACTGATAGGGTAAACAGAGAAAATTCAATAGAGAGCAGTGCATTTCGTTACAAGTTGATTTAGTAAGCACGAATGCTTCACACAGATTATCAACGCACTTCAGTGGCAGACACTGCAAGAGAGGCGTTCTGCATGACGGTATGATTTACTGTTAAAGTTCCGAGGGCGTACGTTTCTAGAAGAGTCAAAAAATATACTGCTTCTTCCTACATGTATGTCGCGAAAAGACCACGAAGATAAAATGAGAGAGATTCGAGACCACCCGGAGGCCTACCAGCAACCGTTCTTCCCGCTAACTATTTGCGAGTGGAACCACAACGGGAGAAGGGAGAGTGGTACACAAAGAACCCTCCCCCACACACCGCTAGGTGTATGTGTCTTGTGGAATATAGATGTAGGTCTATATGTACATTCATTATCGTTGCGCTTATAGTAAGTAAGTGTATGGGCTCTGAGTACTGCACACATCATTCGCGGCCAGACTACATTTTCAGTTGAACGTAGGGGCATCTACATCTACATCTACATCTATACTCCGCGAGCCACCTTACGGTGTGTGGCGGAGGGTACTTATTGTACCACTATCTGATCCCCCCTTCCCTGTTCCATTCACGAATTGTGCGTGGGAAGAACGACTGCTTGTAAGTCTCCGTATTTGCTCTAATTTCTCGGATCTTTTCGTTGTGATCATTACGCGAGATATATGTGGGCGGTAGTAATATGTTGCCCATCTCTTCCCGGAATGTGCTCTCTCGTAATTTCGATAATAAATCTCTCCGTATTGCGTAACGCCTTTCTTGAAGTGTCCGCCACTGGAGCTTGTTCAGCATCTCCGTAACGCTCTCGCGCTGACTAAATGTCTCCATGACGAATCGCGCTGCTTTTCGCTGGATCATGTCTATCTCTTCTATTAATCCAACCTGGTAAGGGTCCCATACTGATGAGCAATACTCAAGAATCGGACGAACAAGCGTTTTGTGAGCTACTTCTTTCGTCGATGAGTCACATTTTCTTAGAATTCTTCCTATGAATCTCAACCTGGCACCTGCTTTTCCCACTATTTGTTTTATGTGATCATTCCACTTCAGATCGCTCCGGATAGTAACTCCTAAGTATTTTACGGTCGTTACCGCTTCCAATGATTTACCACCTATGGCATAATCGTACTGGAATGGATTTCTGCCCCTATGTATGCGCATTATATTACATTTATCTACGTTTAGGGAAAGCTGCCAGCTGTCGCACCATGCATTAATCCTCTGCAGGTCCTCCTGGAGTACGTACGGGTCTTCTGATGTTGCTACTTTCTTGTAGACAACTGTGTCATCTGCAAATAGCCTCACGGAGCTACCGATGTTGTCAACTAAGTCATTTATGTATATTGTAAACAATAAAGGTCCTATCACGCTTCCCTGCGGTACTCCCGAAATTACCTCTACATCTGCAGATTTTGAACCGTTAAGTATGACATGTTGTGTTCTTTCTTCTAGGAAATCCTGAAACCAATCACAAACCTGGTCCGATATTCCGTAAGCTCGTATTTTTTTCACTAAACGTAAGTGCGGAACCGTATCAAATGCCTTCCTGAAGTCCAGGAATACGGCATCAATCTGCTCGCCAGTGTCTACGGCACTGTGAATTTCTTGGGCAAATAGGGCGAGCTGAGTTTCACATGATCTCTGTTTGCGGAATCCATGTTGGTTATGATGAAGGAGATTTGTATTATCTAAGAACGTCATAATACGAGAACACAAAACATGTTCCATTATTCTACAACAGATTGACGTAAGCGAAATAGGCCTATAATTATTCGCATCTGATTTATGACCCTTCTTGAAAATGGGAACGACCTGCGCTTTCTTCCAGTCGCTAGGTACTTTACGTTCTTCCAGCGATCTACGATAAATTGCTGATAGAAAGGGGGCAAGTTCTTTAGCATAATCACTGTAGAATCTTAAGGGTATCTCGTCTGGTCCGGATGCTTTTCCGCTACTAAGTGATAGCAGTTGTTTTTCAATTCCGATATCGTTTATTTCAATATTTTCCATTTTGGCGTCTGTGCGACGGCTGAAGTCAGGGACCGTGTTACGATTTTCCGCAGTGAAACAGTTTCGGAACACTGAATTCAGTATTTCTGCCTTTCTTCGGTCGTCCTCTGTTTCGGTGCCATCGTGGTCAACGAGTGACTGAATAGGGGATTTAGATCCGCTTACCGATTTTACATATGACCAAAACTTTTTAGGGTTCTTGTTTAGATTGTTTGCCAATGTTTTATGTTCGAATTCGTTGAATGCTTCTCTCATTGCTCTCTTTACGCTCTTTTTCGCTTCGTTCAGCTTTTCCTTATCAGCTATGATTCGACTACTCTTAAACCTATGATGAAGCTTTCTTTGTTTCCGTAGTACCTTTCGTACATGATTGTTATACCACGGTGGATCTTTCCCCTCGCTTTGGACCTTAGTCGGTACGAACTTATCTAAGGCGTACTGGACGATGTTTCTGAATTTTTTCCATTTTTGTTCCACATCCTCTTCCTCAGAAATGAACGTTTGATGGTGGTCACTCAGATATTCTGCGATTTGTGCCCTATCACTCTCGTTAAGCAAATATATTTTCCTTCCTTTCTTGGCATTTCTTATTACACTTGTAGTCATTGATGCAACCACTGACTTATGATCACTGATACCCTCTTCTACATTCACGGAGTCGAAAAGTTCCGGTCTATTTGTTGCTATGAGGTCTAAAACGTTAGCTTCACGAGTTGGTTCTCTAACTATCTGCTCGAAGTAATTCTCGGACAAGGCAGTCAGGATAATGTCACAAGAGTCTCTGTCCCTGGCTCCAGTTCTGATTGTGTGACTATCCCATTCTATACCTGGTAGATTGAAGTCTCCCCCTATTACAATAGTATGATCACGAAACTTCTTCACGACGATCTGCAGGTTCTCTCTGAGGCGCTCAACTACTACGGTTGCTGATGCAGGTGGTCTATAGAAGCATTCGACTATCATATCTGACCCACCTTTGATACTTAACTTAACCCAGATTATTTCACATTCGCATTCGCTAATAACTTCACTGGATATTATTGAATTCTTTACTGCTATAAATACTCCTCCACCATTGGCGTTTATCCTATCCTTGCGGTATATATTCCATTCTGTGTCTAGGATTTCGTTACTGTTCACTTCCGGTTTTAACCAACTTTCCGTTCCTAATACTATATGCGCACTATTTCCTTCAATAAGAGATACTAATTCAGGAACCTTGCCCTGGATACTCCTGCAGTTTACCAATATTACGTTAACTTTTCCTGTTTTTGTTCTCTGAGGACGAACGTTCTTTATCAACGATGATAATGTCCTCTCTGGTAAGCCGTCAGGTATTTTATCGTTTCGCCCAAGGGGGGGTCCCTCTAACCTAAAAAACCCCCGTGTGCACGCCACACGTACTCTGCTACCCTAGTAGCTGCTTCCGGTGTGTAGTGCACGCCTGACCTGTCTAGGGGGGCCCTACAGTTCTCCACCCAATAACGGAGGTCGATGAATTTGCAACCATTATAGTCGCAGAGTCGTCTGAGCCTCTGGTTTAGACCCTCCACACGGCTCCAAACCAGAGGACCGCGATCGACTCTGGGCACTATGCTGCAGATATTAAGCTCAGCTTGCACTCCGCGTGCGATGCTGGTTGTCTTCACCAAATCAGCCAGCCGCCGGAAGGAACCAAGGATGGCCTCAGAACCCAAGCGGCAGGCGTCATTCGTTCCGACATGTGCTACTATCTGCAGCCGGTCACACCCAGTGCGTTCAATAGCTGCCGGAAGGGCCTCCTCCACATTACGGACGAGACCCCCCGGCAAGCACACCGAGTGCACACTGGCATTCTTCCCCGACCTACCCGCTATTTTCCTGAGGGGCTCCATAACCCGCCTAACGTTGGAGCTCCCTATAACTAATAGGCCCGCCCTCTGTGACTGTCGGGACCTTGCCGGAGAATCGGCCACTGGCCCAACAGGCGAGGCATCCTGTGGTGGCTCGGAAACGATGTCATCACCACTAGGAAGCACCCCGTACCTGTCGGAAAGGGGTAAGGCAGCTGCCACGCGGCCAGATCCCACCTTTGCCTTTCGGCCAGGCACGCGCGAGCCCACCACTGTCCGCCATTCACCCTGGAGTGATGGCTGACCGGTAAGATGCTCACTGCCGGAAGACGCAGCGACATCAGGGGTTCCATGTGATTCCAAGGCCACCGAAGTAGGCATAGGTCTCACCACAGTTGCCCCAACGCCACTACGAGCTGACGCCTGCGCCTCGAGCTCGATGAGCCTAACAGACAAAGCCTCCACCTGCCCCCGAAGAGTGGCCAATTCTCCTTGCGTCCGCTCACAACAACCACAGTCCCTACACATGACTATGTTTACCCTACTCTATACGGTGACAAATTCCCAAGATAATCTTCTGATGAGCTACTCTGATAATCAAGAAACACTCACTGAAATACGAGACGCGAAAACTACGCTAGGTTTTCCCAGAAAAACTATTTAAAAGCTAAGCGCAGCAAATAAGTACAAAAACGCTTTATACAAACAGTACTCGCTGCTGCTGGTGCTCTCGCTCTGGCTGTCACAAGACAACTGCTGATTCAAGTGACTAGTGGCTAACGGCCGCGAAACAAACAAAAGACGGTTTTAGGGCGCTTTCTGTTCTAAACGATCAAGAAAACACTAAGAAATCTAACACGAAAACTACGTAAAGTTTTATCAAGAACTGTTAGTTACTATGCAGAGCAGATAAACACAAATAGAATCCCTTCCTTAGTGGAAGGTCGTAAACAAAATGCAAAATAAACGCTTTATACAAACAGTACTCGCTGCTGCTGGTGCTCTCGCTCTGGCTGTCACAAGACAACCATATAATACAGCAAACCTTAATATAGTGGTCGTAAAACTGCGGCCCGAATTAAGTATTTGTGTGGCCTGCAGTTCTCAGCCATATTTTATAATAATATACCGGGTGATCAGTATAAATTTGAAAACTTAATAAAAAACGAAATAATGTAGATAGAGAGGTAAAAATTGACAAACATGCTTGGAATGAAATGGGGTTTTATTAGAACCAAAAAAAACAACAAAGTTCACCAAATGTCCGACAGATGGTGCTGGACAGCAAAAGTCAGTGACTGCGCATGACAATCGTGCTGTAATGAGAGAGAGAATCAGACGCGCCAGCAGTCGCAGCATGTTGACGTTAAATGAAGATGCGCATTTAATGAAGCTGTATTGTCAGAATGTGGAATGTGCTAGTTCAGCGTTACGATCCTATCGCCATAGGAAGGGGATTCGAACGGGTAAACGTCCGTTGACAAATGCAGCTGTGGCGAGAATGATTTCGAAGTTCGAAGCTCCAGGTTGTTTAGACGATAGACCCCGTAGTGATCGACCGAGCACAAGGCGTAATGCTGCTGAGACAGTTCAGGAAGAAATGGAGACTAGCGGGTTCGTCTATGCACGGGGAAGTCAGCGCTCGTGCAATCGCACGTCGCACCGACATTCCATACACTACTGTTTGGTTGGCGCTTAGGAGTACCCTCCGATGCTGTCCGTACAAAATCCATCGGCATCGTGAACTGTAACCTGGCGATTTAGTGAAGCGGAGGGCATTTGTGATGTGGGCGTTTCAAAAGATGGCGGAAGATGACGATTGTTTCAGTAACGTGTTAAGGACCGACGAAGCTCATTTCACGCTCCGAGGGTCTGTCAACGCCACAAATGCAGAATTCGGGCTACCGAAAATCCTAAAGCTGTCGTGGAAACTCCATTGCACGACGAGAAAGTCACGGTATGGGTTGGATTTACCACATCTGCCGTTATCGGACCTTTTTTCTTCAAGGAAATGTCTGATTCTGGTTTTGTAACTGCTACCGTGACGGGTGAGAGGTATGCCGATATGTTACAGAATCGCATCACCCCCAGCCTGGCTGATAAACACCTGCTGGGACGTACGGTGTTTATTCAGGATGGCGCTCCACCCCATATTGCTACACGCGTGAAAGATCTCTTGCGCGCGTCGTTTGGTTATGATCGTGTGCTCAGCTGCCACTTTCGTCATGCTTGGCCTCCCAGGTCCCCAGACCTGAGTCCTTGTGATTATTGGCTTTGGGGTTACCTGAAGTCGCAAGTGTATCGTGATCGACTGATATCTCTAGGGATGCTGAAAGACAACATCCGACGCCAATGCCTCACCATAACTCCGGACATGCTTTACAGAGCTGTTCACAACATTATTCCTCGACTACAGCTGTTGTTGAGGAATGATGGTGGACGTATTGAGCATTTCCTGTAAAGAACATCATCTTCGCTCTGTCTTACTTTGTTATGCTAATTATTGCTATTCTGATCAGATGAAGCGCCATCTGTCCGACATTTTTTGAACTTTTCTATTTTCTTTTTTGTTCTAATAAAACCCCATGTCATTCTAAGCATGTGTGTCAATTTGTACCTCTCTATCTACATTATTCCGTGATTTATTCAGTTTTCAAATTTATACTGACTTTTTGATCACCCGGTACATCAAGCAACCAACAACCGAATCCAAAAACGTCAACTAACGTTAAGAGAGCATTTTTCCTACGGAGAAACTAACAAAAATACTTACGAGCTTAATTTTAAATATCGTTTGTGAATTCGGCCCGAACTTTGTGAAGTTTGCCGCTTACGGCATGGGCAGAGTGATATGTAGCGTGGCTGTTGCGGGGGGAAATCGAAGTCAGACGTGAAATCCTTTATTGTTTGTTTTCCAAAGGTGATAACTCAAGAGCATGCTCATCTTGAACGTATCAGCTTCTGTGGTATAAAAATCAAAAGGAAGTAATATGCATTTGTGAATGTGTGTTATAGAGACGATCAACTTCAAATGTGGTGCATGTTTATGGCAAATAATATGTAGTCCGCTTAAGGCTATTGTGACACAATGCGAAGATTAGAATAAAAATGGCATTCAAAATATTTAGTAAACATTTACGATCGTGTCTCATATCGCAATTAGTGTAATTAACTAAACTTAATATGTTGTTGTTGAATAACATCGGGGAGAGGCTACAACCCTGTCTCACTCCCTTCCCAACCACTGCTTCCCTTACGTGCCCCTCGACTCTTATAACTACCATCTGGTTTCTGTACAAATTTTAAATAGCCTTTCACTCCCTGTATTTTACCCCTGCACCAATAGAATTTGAAAGAGAGTATTCCAGTCAACTTTGTCAAAGGCTTTCTATAAGTCTACAAATGCTAGAAACGTAGGTTTGCCTTTCCTTAATCTTTCTTCTAAGATAAGTCGTAGGGTCAGTATTGCCTCACGTGTTCCGACATTTCTACGGAATCCAAACTGATCTTCCCCGAGGTCACCTTCTATCAGTTTTTCCATTCGTCGTAAATAATTCGCGTTAGTATTTTGCACCTGTAACTTATTAAACTGATAGTTCGGTAATTTTCACATCTGTCAACACCTGATTTCTTTGGGATTGGAATTATTATATTCTTATTGAAGTCTGAGGGTATTTTGCCTGTCTCATACACCTTGCTCACCAGATGGTAGAGTTTTGTCAGGACTGGTTCTCCCAAGGCCGTCGGTAGTTCTAATGGAATGTTGTCTACACCGGGGGCCTTGTTTCGACTCAGGTCTTTCAGTGCTCTGTCAAACTCTTCACGTAGTATCATATCTCCCATTTCATCTTCATCTACATCCTCTTCCATTTCCATAATATTGTCTTCAAGTACATCGTCCTTATATAGACCCTCTATATACTCCTTCCACCTTTCTGCTTTGCCTTCTTTGCTTAGAACTGGGTTTCCATCAAAGCTCTTGATATTCATACAAGTGGTTTTCCTTTCTCCAAAGGTCTCTTTAATTTTCCTGTAGGCAGTGTCTATCTTACCTCAAGTGAGATAAGCCTCTACAGCCTTACATTTGTCCTCTAGCCATCCCTGCTTAGTCGTTTTGCACTTCCTGTCGATCTCATTTTTGAGACGTTTGTATTCCTTTTTGTCTACTTCATTTACTGCATTTTTATATTTTCTCCTTTCATCAATTAAATTCAATATCTCTTCTGTTACCCAAGGGTTTCCACTAGCCCTCGTCTTTTTACCTACTTGATCCTCTGTGGCCTTCACTATTTCATCCCTCAAAGCTACCCATTCTTCTTCTACTGTATTTCTTTCCCCCATTCCTGTCAATTGTTCCCTTATGCTCTCCGTGAAAACCTGAACAACATCTGGTTCTTTCAGTTTATCCAGGTCCCATCTCTTTAAATTACCACCTTTTTGCAGTTTCTTCAGTTTCAATCTACAGTTCATAACCAATAGATTGTGGTCAGAGTCCACATCTGCCCAGTTTAAAACTTGGTTCCTAAATCGCGGTCTTATCATTATGTAATCTATCTGATATCTTCTACTATCTCCAGGGTTCTTCCATGTATACAACCTTCTTTCATGATTCTTGAACCAAGTGTTAGCTATGATTAAGTTATGCTCTGCGCAAAATTCTACCAGGCGGCTTCCTCTTTCATTTCTTAGCCCCAATCCATATTCACCTACTATGTTTCCTTCTCTCCCTTTTCCTACTCTCGAATTCCAGTCACCCATGACTATTAAATTTTCGTGCCCCTTCACTACCTGAATAATTTCTTTTATCTCATCATACATTTCATCAATTTCTTCGTCATCTGCAGAGCTAGTTGCCATATAAACTTGTACTACTGTAGCAGGCATGGGCTTCGTGTCTATCTTGGCCACAATAATGCGTTCACTATGCTGTTTATAGTAGCTTACCCGTACTCCTATTTTTTTTATTCATCATTAAACCTACTCCTGCATTACCCCTACTTCATTTTGTATTTATAACCCTGTATTCACCGGACCAAAAGTCTTGTTCCTCCTGCCACCGGACTTCACTAATTCCCACTATATCTAACTTTAACCTATCCATTTCCCTTTTTAAATTTTCTAACCTACCTGCCCGATTTATGGATCTGACATTCCACGCTCCGATCCGTAGAACGCCAGTTTTCCAGTACGCCGTCATCATTGAATCATACAAGAAAGCTGCATGCCCTCGGGAAAAATTACGGCCGTAGTTTCCCCTTGATTTCAGCCTTTCGCAGTACCAGAACAGCGAGGCCATTTTGGTTAGTGTTACAAGGCCATATCAGTCAATCATCCAGACTCTTGCCCCTGCAACTACTGAAAGGCTGCTGCCCCTCTTCAGGAACCACACGTTTGTCTGGCCTCTCAACAGATACCCCTCCGTTGTGGTTGCACCTACGGTACGGCTACCTGTATCGTTGAGGCACGCAAGCCTCCCCACCTACGGCAAGGTCCATGGTTCATGGGGGGAAACTTAATATAACATACTAATTTATGTAGGTTAGCAATCAACAGCAAGATCGTTAGAGAACGGTATGGTAAAGTGGCCAGAACGGGAAAAGTGACCATTGCTTTTTTATTTCTCTGAACATTGCTGCTGCCTGCCGAGAATGGTCAGACTAGTTCTCATATACATCACCATTGTGTTCAGTGTGATAGATAGAGGCACATTGTCCCATAGTTTTTGGTATACCTTTTTTGTTTCTGAGTCGTCTGCAATAAGGTAAGTTATTTGTAGTATTCTCGTTACCTCAGTTGTACGTAAAGTAATAATGTCTTGGAATATCAATATTTATACAGCATCTTTGGGCCTACAGATGTGGTTCCTCGTTATTTATTTCGATAGTTCTTTCTGCGGTTCACTAACGCCAACATGACATCCGATCGGGAGAAGTCGCCACACTTCTGCTTGGTTAAGTTGGCCAAAGTGTTCATCCTAATAAGAGTTAAGAGTCAGCTACTTCCACAAGCCTCGCATAATACAACCCATTACATGCAAGTTTCATCCGATTTTGTATCTCTTTTTGACAATTTTAAATTATTTAATTAAGTAAGTTATATCATCCCAAAACCGTCTTTGTTCTTTTATATTTGGCCCAATACAGAAGTAAACGGACTGCTGCAGCCGCATGGTATTCCATCAGATACTTTTGCGTAAAAAAAAGCACTCTGTCTTCAGGCCACAAGTGGCCTATCAAGACCGTCCGACCGCCGTGTCATCCCCACTTCAGGATGCGGATATGAGGGGCGTGTGGTCAGCACACCGCTCTCCCGTTCGTTATGATGGTTTTCTTTGACCAGAGCCGCTACTATTCGATCAAGTAGCTCCTCAGTTGGCATCACGAGGCTGAGTGCACCACGAAAACTGGCAACAGCGCATTGCGGCCTGGATGGTCACCCATCCAAGTACCGGCCACACCCAACAGCGCTTAACTTCGGTGATCTCAGGGCAATGGCGTTGCCTTGCTTTGGCGTAAAGATGCCCGGAAAATGTGCCCGGAAATCAGAAAAACAAATTTGAGGTCCTGTTACGATGGCACTGGCCACAATACCCGCTTAGGTACAGAGAATCGTTCACTCTGTAAGCCTGAAGAAAAATAGATATAATTCCTATTTAGTATTTTCTCTATCACTTCTATTAATAAACAAGGTTTGGTGAAAATAATTTGTCTTTCAGTGGTCATTGTAACCTTCTCCCCCCTCCTCCTCTCTGTACGGCCCAAGGCGTCGCCCAACAATGTCAGTATTGGCACTTAAGCAAAAACGTTTGACGACCACTGGCTTGATATTAGGGTTTTACATGACTACTATGTTGATGTCTCATTCCTACAATTAAGCTCACAACTTACCATACTAAATCAAATAATGATCGTTAGTCAAGAAACACGAGTTAAATTTCACGTGGCCGATAACTCGATATCTGCGGAAGCCATGCTGATTATCATATCGTTCAGCATATGTTCCAACATTTTACAACAGACTGATGCCAAAGATATTGGACATAGTTTTGGGGATCAATTCTGCTCCCTTATTTTACACGAATGTAACCCACGCTTTCTTGCAACTATTGGGAGGCTGAGGGTTTCAATTAATTATCATTTATTCTAGAGAAGCTGCACGGTCATCAATGGTATCAATGGTATCTGTTCTTTAGAGAGAATGCGCACACGTTGCACGAACTCTTACGGGAATCGTCACCTTAGTGTGCGCGAGTAATGAGTGGATGGGCAAATACCTATTAGGTACCTTACGTATGTAGATTTTGGACAGTTGGGAGTGCGGGTCTTGGGTCTCACGGGGAGCGTGCAAGGGATAAGTCCCTGCTGTCGCGCTATTCATCTGTGTCCTCGGTTGCTCAGATAGCTAGAGCGTCTGCCATGTAAGCAGGTGATCCTGGGTTCGAGTCACGGTCGGGCACATATTTTCAGCTGTCCCCATCGAGGTATATCGGCAACACCCGTCGGCAGCTGAGGATTTCAATTAATTATCATTTGTGTGTGAAATCTTATGGGACTTAACTGCTAAGGTCATCAGTCCATAAGCTTACACACTACTTAACCTAAATCATCCTAAGGACAAACACACACACCCATGCCCGAGGGAGGACTCGAACCTCCGCCGGGACCAGCCGCACAGTCCATGACTGCAGCGCCTTAGACCGCTCGGCGACTATCATTTATTAGGAAACAGTTTTTGTTCGAGTAGTGTACTGTATATTGGAGTTAAAGAGGGGCTAACTCATACAGAGATTCTGTACAGAATCTGATAGAAATTCCATCGGTATATGGAGTTAGTTCAGTTTCAGGTGTTTGTCAACATGACTGACATTAATATTTATACCACTAATCTTTGTAGGAATACTTGAACTAAATTGTGCACGTCCCATGACTAAGTCGAGTTACGCGTACCCAAATGGAGGCAGGAATAAATTCTATGAGCCACCAGGAAACTTGATAATCAGTGTGCGAAAGACAGCAGCATTTCTTTGTGAATTCTAGATATGATTGATTTTGCTTCTTACGACATAAATAACTCAAATTTTTCATTGTTTCTATGAAATTAGCGAACAGGATAGTATGTTTTTAAATCGGTACTATGTTAACAGAAGCTGAAAATTAGTTAGGTTTCCAGTTTCTTGTTTCGTGTCAGCTGAATGGCAAAGAAATCCAAGTCGGACGGATTCGCGTTCGCTAATTAATTCCTGGCTGAAGCCGCAAGCAGAGAGGGGACATGGTCGGCTTCTGGCGGCGCGACTCTCCAGTTACCGGTGCGGGCTAATTCCGCTCCGCTCCTCCTAATGGACGGTAGAAGATTACACACAGCGCGCTGGTTGTTGTTCCCAGTCCCGACTGTGTCCCCGTCCCTCGCCGACGCCAGTTTTGCAGACGGAAACAGCGCAGAGCGGCAAGTGGGTGCCACGTTAAGTCAGCCGGCGCTGTTCTGAGAATTACCACAGCGAGGGCAGGCCCCACGGACGGAACTGCTGGGCGTGCAAAATTACGTACACCGGCCAGCGGAATTGCTGCCTCCATAATTTATAACCGTTTTCCTCGACGTAATCGCTTCTCCTCTCAATTTACAAGGGTGAGGCGCAGGACCACATAGGTCAATCTAGGGACTGGGTATCGAGCAACAGCTTATTTTTCCCGGCGCACAAAAAAAAAAAAAAAAAATAGACGAGGAGCAGTTTCTGCGCAGAATTTCAGCAAAAGCAGACTAGGGCTAGCGAGAAGCTTTGAGTACACCAAGAGTGGTTAGCCATTATTTCCCTTTCGCGGTACCGACTGTGTGCCATTTTGAGTCGGGAAAGTCATTGATTGCGACAATATTTTTACTCTTTTCAGAGTGTTAGCTTTATTCAAGAGACCTGATTAGTGTGTGGCACACCTAAACTCAAATCTGGACACCAGTCTCCCATTATCAACACAATTCCATCTGAGCATCCGGAGAGTGACCGACTCTCGCCATCGACCAGTCATTTACTCTCCTTTCATTGCAAACTACACGAAAGCCATATGTAATGTGTGTAATAGCAAAACGCCACTGTGTACAATCTTAAGCCAGAATTAAAGTTGTAGGTAATCAGGAGGAAGCAGAGTAACAACTGAGAAGAAGAAGACGAATCGATATAATCACCGCAACAGTAGAGGTTTAATTGAAAACGCTATGACAGGCTTCGAAAGCATTTGAACTGCTCGCTGAATGTTAAATTATAACCGAATTTGCGCCATGGAAGCAGAAACGGTACAGAGAAAAGAAAATTATAAGGTGATAAGGTATGAGAACGTAAAAATTGGAAGCAGAAACGGTCTGGCGAGCAACTACATAATACATACCTTAGTTAACAGTACAAGTGGAACATGCATGGTTCTCTGTTGTGACAGCAGTCACCGAAGTGCTACGCGCTAATAAACACTTCTAAACGCACGCTACGTCTTCACTGCATAAGCCACGGAAATCACGCAAGAGCACAAGTCGGCACTCCAAAATATTTCTATCTTCCGCGACCACGCGCAAATTGCTCAACTGTCCAAGTCCTTCCCGCGACTGTGCGTCTGTCATTCCGTACTGTCCAAGACTCCCCGTGTTCTATGCGACTGTCCCTGGCGCCGCACCGTTCCGAACTCCCTCGTGTCCTCTCCGGAAACGATGCTGCTCCCCAACCTCCATACGTCTCTCTTAGTAACGAGCGCTGTGATTGGCTAGAGCGCTCCCTCCATGTCTCCACGCCAACGTACACTCACAAACGTATTGAAACACATACCAAATACGGCCTGAAGCGATCGATAGTAATCGGCCACTTTGACCTCCAATCATTCATGTACTATTTAAGTTAAATGGCTGTAATTCATACCAATTTAGGTTTACACTAATAGCTTTCTAAAGACACGTAGATCGACGAAATCAGATGAACCGTTAGATTTTGTAAATTCTTTGCTGGGTGTTACTTGTATAAATTATCGTCAGATACTAAACTTTAAACTAATAAATATATTGAAAATCTGATTACACAATCAGAAACGTCGTGCAAACAATGGTAATGTATATGTTTCTTTTTGAGGTATCCTGATTCATCTGGCTACTATTAATTTCTATATGAACTGTGAAATGCCTGCCATTAAGGTTTCACAAAGTCCGGCATCTTTGACACTCCCAGCGTGTCTCCTTCATCGATACAGCGTCACAGTGGAACTCCCAGCCACGGAGCTGGACCATGCGCTGGGGCTAAAGCTCTCGTCCGGCTAACGTTGGGCACCACGTGTTTGCTGCCGGGCCCCGGCTGGCCGAGCGTCCCGTGCAGCCGCACCAACTCCGAACTTAGAATATTTCCTGGATGCCACAACTCGCCCGTTACCTCACAGGTTGCATAGGTTCTGGAACTCCACGAAATGTGGAGTGTGGATGTAATGGCGCAACGGGTTTCCTGGACTGGTGATTAATCCGGCTACGTGCTATGTGGCCTCTTAATTACTCGTTGGGTGGATGGTCATCCGTCCTATTCTCAAGTGGACACTTGACTAGCGTAGAAAAATAGGCCTGTCATTGTAGGGCCGCCGTTGGCGGTGCTGACGCTACGGGTTCCCGCAGGGCCTTCCGGAAGCGCACTGGGAAACATGCTTCTACGTACACTGGTGTCCAAAATGAAAGCAGCAAACCGCTGTTTCCCCGTCCTGTGTCTAATTCATGATATAATCATACCAACTGTCAAGCAGATGTCCGTTCAATCGCATTCTGCACGGATGTCGCCATTCTGGTCTATGGACAACCACGCCAACGATGACGTCAGGGCACCTATGAAACGAGATAGTGTTTGCCAGATAGCCCCACACCCTCAATCACAAGGTGCACAGTCACAGACGGTGCAGTATGGCACAGAGAAGATACCTACCAGACTCTCTGCAGTGTAGAAAGAAAGGAAGCAGGACAGTCGAAAGTTGATTTGACCCGATGACTTAATGTGAATCATTCTTTTGTTTCTCGGATGTGGCGACAGTTTACAGAAATCGAAACTGGGCGTGGCTGACTACGTGTGACTTCAGAAGAGAGGACCATTGTTTAGCTGTAAGGGCACGACAATACCGCCTTTGTACTGCACGGCCACTGGCATGTGAGCTCACAGCATCCACTGCACGTGCTGTATCGGGACGAACGATGTGCAGAAGGCTTTGGCAGAGTGGCCTCTATTGTCACGGACTTGCTGTATGTCTACCTCTGACGCGTCTTCACAGAAGAGAATGTATAGAGTGGAGTCATCAACATGACACCTGGACGGTCGAAGAGTGGGCCAATGTTGTTGTCAATGATGAGTCCAGGTTCGCATCTGGAGGGCACGTGGAACGCGATTACGGGACACAAAGATTGTAGAAAGAGACCGATATCGAGAAGGATCCCTAAAGATGTGGGCAGGCATTATGTTTGCCACTCGAACCCCTCTTCAAGAAACTGAAGGGGTGAATCGGCAAGGTTTAGCTACTGTCAGGTATCAGTCGAGATCTTGGGACTTCATCTGCGGCTATTGCTGTGGGCCCAAACACCGTATTGGTGGACGATAATGCTGAGCTTCACGGAGCACGGGTCTTTAACGTTTTCTTGGAAGATATTGCACGTATTCCGTGGCCTGCTCGCTCTCCCGATTTGATTTCCACAGAGCACGTCTGTGATGCACTAGGGAGACGGCTTGAATCACATCCAAGACTGCGAGCAGCTCTGCAGGAAGAATGGGCGTTATTGCCTGAATATGAGACTTCAGATGAGACATTTTCAGCATGCCCCGTCCTTGTTAGGCCTGTAGTGGTGCCAGAGGCTGTCACATCCTATACTGAGCAAATTAACTAGCTGTCGGAATCTGTGTGCAAATCCTTAAGTAAGAAAAAACGAAGAAAATTTTTGTCTACCGTTATGCGTGTTGCAGTTGTTTACGTTCTGTATTCTTTACATCGTTTGTACTTTACTACCACCTGTTTATTCGTTTTTGTGGCAAAATAAACTCAACCTTGCAAAATTTCAGTTTGCTGCTTTAGTTTTGAACACCAGTGTATGTTGCCTAAGGTTAACGCCTGCCGGTTCAGCAACCCGTCAGCCCTGGTTGTGTTATAGTGTAGCAGATGTCGTAGGACACCGCAGTTCATAGCTACCTACAACACTCAGAAACACCAACTCTTACTGTACAGGTCTTGGATGGTGCTGTTGTGATCTTCAGTCCGAATACCAGGAAGTAATTCATAGATAGCTTGGTCGACCAATGAAAAGCTGCCGGGAGAACTTCTCAAGACCGTAACAGACTAACAGGTTTAATACTTGGAAGGAAGGTGATTGTTATGATGGTGTTTTATTCATTCTGGCAGGATTAGGGCAGTTAGACACTCTTTTATATTTCACAATACACTCTACATATTTTACATTATGTTCATGTATTGATACAGATATCATAAAAAGTCTACATTGAATGTGAGATACAACACTTAGAACAGCGGTTCCTAATCGGAGGAAAAAACCAAAATGGTTGATTGTGTTTCAGTCATGAAACTAAATTACTTCTAAAACATCATTACTATTACCACAATTTTCTACGACTTTAACAATGATAAGTTATCAATAATTACTTTTTCCTCAGTTGCTAGCGTTAACGCATGACACCATGTGGTGGAGGTCAGACGCACCTCACATAGACCACCGATTACACACATACATTGTACTTTGAACTGTATATCTATGAAAATAAAGGAATACATACATGAGAAACGCTAAATATCTCATGAAAATGTCTTCTGCAAGCTGTGGATAGTTCCTGCAATAGACCAGAAATTGCTTCATTACTTACTTTGAAACAGATAATGAAGGCCAGGAGTAGTGCAGAGAAAGCACGTTTTGTAGCAAGTGTCTACCCCTACAGTGGATAGGTAGCTTTCGTGACTTAGTTGACTGGAAATTGCTTCATCATTCTTTATAGCAAACACACACACACAAACTAAATATCATTTATCTTTCATCATTATGAAAATGAAGGTCTTCAGAGAAAATTCTTTTTCATTCCAACGTTTACTTAGGCGTTAATCACTTACATCTACATGGATACTCTGAGAATAACGTTTATGTGCGTGGCAGAGGGTTCACTGAACCACCTTCACAATAATTCTCTGCTACTCCAAACCCGTACACTGCGCGGAGAAAACGAATACCTATATCTTTCCGTGCAAGCTCTGATTTTCCTTATTTTATTATGATGATCGTTTCTCCCTACGTAGTTCGGCGTCAACAAAATATTTTCGAATTCGCAGGAGAAATTTGGCGATTGAAATTTCATGAGAAGATTACGCCGCGACAAAAAACGCCTGTGTTTTAAATCCTGTACTCCCTACACCATTTCGCGATAATGCAAAACGTGCTGCCCTTCTTTGAACTTTCTCGATTAACTCTGTCAGTCCTATCTGATAAGGACCCCACACCGCGCAGCAGTATTCTAAAAGAGGAAAGACAAGCGTAGTGTAGGCAGTCTCTTCAGTAGCTCTGTTGCATTTACTAAGTGCCCTGCAAATAAAACGTAGTCTTGGATTAGCCTTCCACACAACGTTTTCTATGTGTTCCTTCCAATTTAAGCTGTTCGTAATTGTAGTTCCTAGGTATTCAGTTGAATTTACGGTCTTTAGATTCGGCAGATTTATAGAGTAATCGAAGTGTAACGGATTCCTTTTAGGGCTCATGTGGATGATCTCACACTTTTCGTTATTTATGGTCAATTGCCAATTTTTGTACCATGCAAAAATCTTGTCTAAACCGTTTTGCAATTTGTTTTGATCTCCTTATGTCTTCACTAGTCGATAAACGACAGCATCATCCGCAAACAACCTAAGACGGCTACTCAGATTGTCTCCTAAATCGTTTATGTAAATATGGAACAGCAAAGGGCCTATAACACTACCTTGGGGAACGCCAAAAATTACTTCTGTTTTACTTGATGACTTTCCGTCCATTTCTACTATGACCTCTTTGACAGGAAATCACGAATCCAGTCACATATCTGAGACGATATTCCATAATCACGCAGTTTCATTGCAAGCCGCTTGTGCGGTACAGTGTAAAAAGCCTTATGGAAGTGTAGAAATATGGAATCAACTTGAAATCCTGGAATCACACTGCGTGTGAGTAAAGTACTAGTTGTGTTTCACAAGAACGATGTTTTCTAAATCCGTGTTGAGTGTGTGTCAATAGACTTTCTGTTCGAGGTAATTCATAATATTCGAATAAAATATATGTTCCAAAAGCCTGCTGCATGTCGACGTTAATGATATGGGTCTGTAACGTAGTGGATTACTCCTACTACCTTTCCGGAATATTAGTGTAACCTGTGCAACTTTCCAGTCTTTGGGTAAGAGAACAGTTGTATACGGTTATGAAGTATGGAGCTATCGTATCAGCATACTCTGAAAGCAACCTATTGGTATACAGTCTGGACCGGAAGATTTGCTTTTATTAAGTGATTTAATTTGCTTCACTACTCGGAGGATACCTATTTTTACGTTACTCATGTTTGCAGATGTTCTTGATTCGAATTCTGGATATTTACTTAGTCTTCTTTGGTGAAGGAATTTCGGAAGGCTGTGTTTAGTAACTCTGCTATGGCAGCACAGTCGTCGATAGTATTTCCATTGTTGTCGCGCAGGGAAGGCATTGATTGTGTCTTGCCGCTAGTATACCTCACATACGACCAGAATCTCTTCGGATTTTCTGACAGGTTTCAAGACAAAGATCCGCTGTGGAAACTATTATAAGCATCCCGCATTGAATTCCGGGCCAATCTTGGAGATTTTGCGTGCGTTTAAATTTTGCAAGCTTTTTTCGTTTTTTTTTCCTGCTACACTGTTCTGGCCAGTTTTGTGTACCAAGGAGGATCAGCTCCGTCGTTTGTTGTTTATTCTTTATAAATCTCTCAATTACTACCGATACTAATCCTTTGAATTCAGTCCACATCTGGTCTGCACGTACATTGTAATTTGGAAGGAGTGGAGATTGTCTCTCTGGAAGGTGTCACGTGAATTTTTATCTGCTTTTCTGAATAGGTATATTTTTCGTTTATTTTTAGAGAATTTGGGGTTAAAAAATTATGTATCGCTACGACAACCCTGTGTTCACTAATCCCTGTATCCACTTTGATGCTTGTTATGAGATGAAATCAAAGTTGATAATTGACTTAAAGCTGATGATGGCGTAGAGGAGGGGGGGGGGGGGGGGGGGGTTGGTGGTGATGGAAGCGGCTAAGGCACGAGAGTGGGATGGGGGGGGGGGGGGGGTGAATTATGATGATGATCTCTGATTGCACTCAGATGTAGTGGTCTAAGGAATGTTGGAAACCACTCACTTACAAGTAATTATAATATAAATAGTGGAACGCAGTAGAATTTATGGTAGGAAAAAGCCGAGTTCATATTGTCTTATGAACGGTAGAGTAAAAACTCTACATAACAAACAGGCAGAACTTGAAATGAGGGAAGGGTTAGGAGAGGAGAGGAACACGAGTAATCGGGAAGAAAAACAGAGACGGAAGCGACGAAAAGATAAAGGAATCGTAACTGGAAGAAGGTGGAGGCATTTGCCTTTTGCTTGACAGAGACAAAACTGCTCAGATGTTTAAGTTTTTTTTATGGAAAAGGCACTTAATTGTGCGCAGGGTGGATAGCTTGTTCCAGAGGCTGATAGCAGCAACATGGAAGGCGTTTGGGGAAGACGCTTGCGAATATTTTTGTGTTGTGGATGGGTGAAGCTAGGGTACCACATAAGTGAGACCTCGTGTTGCTATTACGATTATATGATATATACCCGATCTGTGACGCGAGATATTTGGGTGTATGTGCTCTAAGGAGCCAGTGAAGTAGACACAGCCTATGGTTTTCTAACTTGTCTGGTCGCAGTCGTGCTAACTTCGCGCAAGAGGGACTGACATGGTCAAATAGACAGAGATGTTGCAGATGGAAAGCACACGAGCTTTCAATGCTGGTTTTAATCTTCTAGACCAGTCGTCGTTAAACTGAGGCACGCGGGTAGCACGCTGCCCGAATCATGTTCTCTTGCGACCCGCGGTTCTCAGCCGTATTTTATAATTGTATGCTTCTAACAACAAACAGCAGAAACCTAAAACGTCAGCTAACGTTAAGAGCTACATTAGAGTGCATTTTTCCTCCTCAGTAACTAACAAAAATACTTACAGAGACAGTAATTTTTTAAGATGTGTTTAATTTTAATTTACGTTGGTGAATTTGGCCGTGAGCTATGTAAAGTTTGCGGCTTTCGTCAGGAGCACGGTGCTACGTAGCGCCTCCAATGCAGCGTTAACAGAAGTGAGAGTAGGAATATTTTACTCTTTGTGTTCCAGTGTTGGCAAATCACGAGTGTACGCAACTAGCACCGGTCAGCTGCTATGGTGTAAATGTCAAACGGAAATAACATGGGTTCGTGAATGGGCATTACAGAGAGGATCATCGTCAAATGTGCTACATGTTTGTAGAAAGTAATATGAAATCAAACTAAGACTGTTGTAATATAATGCAACAGGTAAAAGAAAAATGACACAGAAAAAATTCAGTAAACTTTTGTGATTGTGTCTCACATTGCAATTACTTTTATTAATTAATACAAGGTGTGTAGGTTACCAGTTAGTAGAAAGATCAGTAGGGGAAAGTGTGGTGAAGTGGTCAAGATGCTAAAAGTGATCATTGCATATTTTTAGTCCTGAACAGCGTTGCTGTGCGGTCAGACTAGTTCTAAAATACTTCACCATCGTTGTCAGTGTGATTCACAGACTAAGCTTGTTCCGCTATTTTTTAATAAAAACTTTTTTGTTTTTGAATCGTCTGATGTAAGCAAAGTCACCTATATTACTCTTGTTACCTCAGTTCTATAGAGAGCAATGATTTTTTCAATATCAATGTTTGAACGTCTTTTGGCCTCCAGATATAGTTCGTTCTATTTGTTTCAGTTTAATAGTTTCTTCTGTGGATCAACAACGCCGACGTGGCATCCGATCAGGAAAAGTGACCACACTACTCGGGAAAAGTGACCAAGGCGTTTACCCCAACGGTAGTTACACCCAATAACAAGCGCAATACAACAGATAAAACTGACTTCTAAACACTGTACTATACAAAGCTATCATCAACCACTGACAACTTAGAATTAATTCATATTATTTATAAATGCGTGTGTGGATTTCTAAGGGACCAAACTGCTGAGGTCATCGGTCCCTAGACTTACACACTACTCAAACTAACTTAGTTAAGAACAACATACACACCCATGCCCGAGGGAGGATGGCTCTGAGCACTATGGGACTTAACTTCTGAGGTCATCAGTCCCCTAGAACTTAGAACTACTTAAACCTAATTAACCGAAGGACATCACACACATCCATGCCCGATGCAGGATTCGAACCTGCGACCGTAGCGGTAGCGGGGTTCCAGACTGTAGCGCCTAGAACCGCTCGGCCACTTCGGCCGGCCCGAGGGAGGACTCGAAGCTCCGGAGGGAGGGGCTGCGCAACCGTGACATGGCGCCCCAAACCGCGTGGCCACTTCGCGCGGCATTATTTAGTACCATCTCTGTTCTGTTATATTTGATCTAACACAAAAGCCTGATTGAAGACTGTCTGTTGAACCCGCTTGGTATTCTGACAGATACTAGGGCGTCAAGATTCCTAGAGAACGTGCCCGAACATCAGAGAAATAAACATGGGATCCTGTTACGATGGCACTGGCAACAGTACCCTCTTAGGTACAGAAAACTGATCGCTATGTAAGCCTTCATGAAAAAGGTATGCCCGATATTTTATTTTATTTCTCACTTCAAAATATTGGGTGTGTTACCACACAATATGTAAGCGGTAAGCTTCTATCAATAACCATGTTGAATTTCTGATTGTGTGGCCACTTCACCCCCCCCCCCCCCCCCCCCCTCCTTTTCCTAAGCGGCCGGAGATGTTGCCCTAGAATGTCAATATTCTACAATATTCGATCTTAAGCAAAAACGATTGACTACCACTGGGACAGTGGTTTTACTACTCATGCTGTGTTGGACTGCATAGCAGTAGCGGGAGGGTGTGCAGAACGAGTTGTAAGCCTGATACGAACACATGGGAAAGCCTCAACAACTGTGCTGTCCAGTCCAATACAAAGAGAGGCTGTTTAACTCCATAATAACCATGTTTCCTATCCCAGATTAATACAGCATACTTAATTACGATTCCAATTATCGTAATGACGCGCTTGTCGCATAGTTAATTTACAAGTCGATACACTTAATCGGCAAATTTACACATTGATATTGAATTTTTTGAGCCATCTGGATCCACCTACGTGTTTCCCCGGTGAAGGACCATCTGATGGTGGCGGCCGGATCATTTTGAATATCCGCCGATCATTTAAAATAAGACGTCACAAGAAGGCGTAAATCGGCAAGATTCGGAACGGTTGCATTCAAATTTAGGCAACAGACACGCCGTAGCTTTTCTCGCGCGGTCATTTTCCTGAGCTCACACGGTCACCCAAGCGTAACGCCAAGAGGTCTGTCCGCCCGCCGGCCAAACGCCGCAGGAACAGTGTTCACTGCCTCCCCCCTCCTCCCAGCCCCCACCCCCGCCGTTGAAGTTGGCTCTGGGAACTACATTCAATCGAAGTGCTGTCTCCGGGTCCATAAAACCACAGAGGGACCATCTGAGAGACCCATTCCTCCACAGACTTGAGACGGTATCACTGCCTTGTTGATCTTAGGACAATAGTGCGGAAGTTGCCGCCATTGTTATTTGACGTGAGCTGGCTTCCATCTCCTTGAAACAGTTTCGGACAAATTCAGGTCAGTGGCAGCTAGGTCGTGCCGTAATATTATGCTCGGGCACACTTCGCGAATACGCAGCTTGCGCTGCGAGTTGCGGTACCATGCTACATCGCAGTTTCCCCCCCCCCACCCCCCCCCCCTTCGTGACCATGTCCCGCACGTATCATGGCCGAGCAAACTCTCTTTTGTTAGTTACTCCCAATAGTTCATCTCATTCCACTGAATATAAGTTCCTAGGGACAGGACGACTTAATTCTCTTTGTTTTATGGTGTTTCTTATGTTACTAACTTTCCCTACAGGAGAACGTCGAATCGATGAATACTGCAGAGTTGCAAGTTGATATTATTCCACAGTATACCAAGACCAAAAAAATGGTTCAGATGGCTCTGAGCACTATGGGTCTTAACTTCTGAGGTCATCAGTCCCCTAGAACTTAGAACTACTTAAACCGAACTAACCTAAGGACATCACACACATCCATGAGCGAGGCAGGATTCGAACCTGTTACCGTAGCGGTCGCGCGGTTCCAAACTGTAGCGCCTGGAACCGCTCGGCCACCCCGGCCGGCTATACCAAGGCTATCTCGCATTTAATCAGTTCTTGGTGGTCAATATACATCGATTCCTTTAATGGCTTGCCTGTTACTTGTTTGTAGCTTTCCCTCTTTCCTTTCAACATCATTTATTATGGCAGGAGAAATACCTGTAGTACGAAAAAAAATGGATTGGATTGTTTGGGGGAAGAGATCAAACAGCGAGGTCATCGGTCTCATCGGATTAGGGAAGGATGAGGAAGGAAGTCGGCCGTGCCCTTTCAAAGCAACCTTCCAAGCATATGCCTGGAGCGATTTAGGGAAATCACGGAAAACCTAAAACAGGATGGCCGGACGCGGGATCGAACCGTCGTCCTCCCGAATGCGAGTCCAGTGTGCTACCACTGCGCCACCTCGCTCGGTGAAAAAAAAATGGTTCAAATGGCTCTGAGCACTATGGGACTTAACATCTGAGGTCATCAGTCCCCTAGAACTTAGAATTACTTAAACCTAACTAACCTAAGGACATCACACACATCCATTCCCGATGCAGGATTCCAACCTGCGACCGTAGCAGCAGCGCGGTTCTGGACTGAAGCGCCTAGAACCGCTCGGCCATAGCGGCCGGCGTAGTACGAAAAGAAGTCTGATGTCTTGTAAGGTGTCAGGCAAATCCAACACCTTCCATGAAAACCCTGACATGATAAGCAAATCCAGTAGTATGTCACAAAGCTCCGAATAAATCGTGAAATTAAATTAACCAAAGTAATAAGAGTAACGAGTGATCAAATGGAATACCACAGACTAACACAAGAATGCCTAAATGCATGTCATACCTTCCCACCGTGAGACAGACGCAGTTCCGAGGGGAGAAACAAGAACAGAAGCCGAGAGCAGAACCGTGTTAAGCGAGAAGGCCCTACGATAAGGGACATACACCCACGTCGCCAGCTAACAGCTACGACCACACCACCCACAAGTTTTTAGCATGAGGCTTTTTCGCGTCTCTGTTACGTTAGGACAACCCCTAGGCCATGTTAAAAGCTAGAGCCCTCCAGAAGAACAGTATAGATCTTACGATAACACAAAAAGGGCCACACTAGCCGCAAGTTTTTAGCGTGAGACTTTTTCGCGTCTCTGTTACGTTAGGACCACCCCCAGCACATGTTAAAAGATAGAGCCCTCCAGAAGAACAGTATAGATCTTACGATAACGCTAAAGGACCACACCAGCTGAAAGTTTTAGCGCGAGACTTTTTCGTGTCTCTGTTACGTTGCAAACTTTAAAAACATTGTCCCACCACGAAAAGTATAACGTTTCTCACTGGATAGGCAGAATTTTTGTAGGCGGAGCTTAAGGTTAACATTGAGACCCTAGTTGGTCAGATGAAAACACAGCCAGATAGTTTTTTTTTTAAACCAACTTCGCTAAATTGTAGTACGGAGAAGTTAGGAGAGAGTTGCTTTGGAGACGGCGTGGTGAGCGGAGCTGTGCCGCCCGCCGCCCCCTGACGAACACCGACAAGGTAATGAACGCATGCGATGCTGCATAACAGCGCATAAAGCTTCACTCAGAACTGCAGAAGTCTCATCTGTTACACCCCCTTTTTGCGTAATACTAGTCTCGATCGTCAATTAAAGCTCATGGTGTTCACATCTGCCACTTGAAGTAAAAATCTGAAACTCGATGATTTTTCTGTTATATAGTTTGAGAAGCCACATCAGCCACTGTAATTTACGACAAGTAAGATAAGTAATTAAAGATAATTGAGGGTCACTGCAGACCATTTTGATAGTTTTCTCTCTTGTGAAACTTAATTTAAACCTAGATTATAGATGTGATATGGCATAGGTCATTCTTCGATCCATTGTAGAACTTGGAAACCCATTCAGGGAATATTCGTTCACAATTTTGTTGAACGCAGTTGGTTTTTACCGTCCTGTATTAAAACATTTCCTTTTATCAATAGTGCAATTTATAAACAATGTTTTGTGAGTAGAATAAAATTTCCAATGGTAAACTTAACTGCTTTTTCGACGTTATTTTACCAGCTAACTAAAAATAGGAAAGCCTTGAACCCCTTCCACTAAATTTAGTTAGTATTAAGATTCTTTTACAGGGAGTGCAGTGGAGCTGACGCTGAAATCATTAAGTATTTGGTTATATCATCGCTAGTCTCACTGAACTCTTCTGAATTCTACATGTCATGTGTGTTCTGGCGTCTCCTAACCAGCAACAGGTCCCAGGTTCAAACTAGTCAATTCCCTAAAAAACACGCTCAGAGCATCGTTGTGCGAAAGTGGTAGGGAGACACGATATAGAACAAACAGACACCACGCAGAATGTTTAGAAAATGGCGACCCTGCCAGGATGGTAAAATACCATTATTGAAGGTCGACCACATGCCTAACTAGGTCAGAAAAATATCCTGTTGAAAAATTTTCGTAATAAAAAAAATTTTTTTGAACGTTATAAATAGTCGAAAACAGTAGCTGCAGCGATAGATAGTAAGAAAGTATTCAATAGATAGACATTGTAGCAGAGAAAATAGCATAATTAAGTTATGAATTTTAAAAACTGTTAGAATTAAGTTTTCTCCACAATGCAAGCGCACAGGTGGCGGATACATCGTTGACAAGTTGGTTCTGACCCAACTAGTAAGTGAATGGATTGTCAGTCTTGGTAGTGTCAAGTCGTGTGAACAAAAAGTTTATGAAACGCGTGAGATCGTATGAGCGCATGTTGACGTGAAGTAGGGCGCGTGAATTGCTTTTAAAACAAAAAATAAGGGATTCGGAAAGATTAGCAATGACAGATCGAGACCTTGACCGAATTGAGGTAGAGACCCAGCATGAAAATGGACAGAGAATAGAGGACAGTACAACAGACGATGCAGTATCGCGAGAAATAGGACATATAACGCACCATTACGAGGATAATGTACGTTAAGGCACAGAAAACCTAGGTCAGGATACGACAGAGGAGCAGGAAAGTAGAGAGACAGTCGAGGAGGATTCTAACTTGCGTCTTGAATACATAGAACCCATAGTATAAGTAATCAGAGCTCCCTCACCACAGAGTACAAGGAATGCGAGCAGAAACGTGTCACAGCACAGTTCAATGCAATCGGTTGCGATCCAACACTTGGGCGAAAATACAGAGCGTAGGACGTCGGAAGAAAACGCAATAGGACCCATCAATCTGGCAGAATTATTACAATTAATGACGGAAACCATGACAAGACAAAATAAAGAAATTGCGAAACAAATTAAAATTCAGAATGCAGAAGTGACGACACAAAATGCAGAAACGACGAAACAAATTGCAGGAACCACGAGACAAATGCGTGAGATTAAAGAACAAAACAAAAAAAATCAGTTACACCTAAGTCATATTGAAGACGAGGCAAAAGAATCTCGAGAAGTGATAGGAAACTTAATAACAGGTCACAATCAATTGAAAACAGATATTGACAAGGTACTAGCGAACGTACAACATTACGTGATGACATTCAGAACGAGATCAAAACATTACGTAACAACATCCAGGGAGAAGTCAAGAAACTAGAGAAACAGATAAACGTAATTACTAGACAAGCAGCAAGTACAACGCGTGAAATTGTTGAAAACTGTGTGTTACACAAACGTATCACGAAAGCAGCGCTGAAAAGATATGATAACCGCATAGTCAAAATAGAAGCGCAAACGAAGCGACAATTTCAGAAATTGCAGACAGAGTTGTTGCAAAGCATTGAAGTGCGCAGTGAACAGGATCGAACAAGCACAGAGTCTGCAACCACATCCGTATCTGTAACAGCACCGGTAAAACAAGCAATTAACGAAGATATCATGCATTTGTGATTCCAATCACAGGTGGAAAGTAACATATGTGACAATGGAAAGCCAGATCGCGAAGATTACAGTGCAATGCATTCAGCTACACGTTCACAACCGATGGAAGAAAATTATTGCGTACCACTCCAGCGATACTACGCAAGGGTAGGCGAAAGTTACAGAGGACAATATCCAATGGATCTACCACAACCGGAAAGAACGACGGGAGAAATGATCAGAAACAAAAGTGGCGAAGAATCGCGAATTTCATTTGGAACGATCATTTCTTCACAGTCAGAAAATTTCAACACTTTCGAGAAGGAAACTCATTACATCCACGAACGTTTATTGATCAATTCCGAGTAGGATTACCAGAACACTGGACGCTAGCACACAAATTAGACTATATGTGCACACATGTCAGGAACAGTCGCAGAAACCATGCAGAATGTTGCAGCGACATGCCGATCGTACCAAGATTTAAGAGAGAAGTTTCTCTCACGATATTGGTCCAGCGAAGCACAGAACAGAGTGAAATACGAATTATCACAGAACCCATATTTTGAAAATTCAGGAGAGAAGAGTCCCGTGATATTTTTCGAATTAATGGCGAAGAAAAATCAATGCTTAGATGTACCATACAGTGATGGAGAGTTGATTAAATTATGCGCGATGAAGCTACCATTGAAATACCAGCAATCATTAGTAGGTCGCGGAGGCAATGACGTCGAAGCATTTAATGGTATTCTAAGGGAACTAGAGTTCATATTTTCGGAAGATGACACAAGAAAAAGACGAAGCGCACGTGAAAACGAAAGCAAAAAGCAGTGGAATCCACAAGACACAGTACGAAGAAACAATAATTACGAACCATGTGATAACTTCGCACCAAGAAACGACAATACATTTCAACAAAGAACCGGTTATGGATTTAGAAGAGAATATGGCAATAACTATAATTCACCCAGGAACGGCAACAACTATTACAGGGGGAATAACGACAACCGGAACGGGTACTGGAGAACCAATAGACCGACAAATTATCAACAAAGAAACCACTATCAACAAGCTGAACAAGAAAAGAGAATACAGATACAAGAGGTCGAGGTAAGATCACCAAACCCCGATAAACGTTCGAATTGACAGCTAAGCGCCCATGCCAAAGAGAATGACGCACCGACCCAGGACAATTGCAGCACCTTGAACAGAGAAGTAAATACCATATCGAGAAGAGAAGAAGGAAGAAACAACTCCGCAAGGACCAGATGAAAACGAAGACAAAAAAATAACAATATCGTGTTGGGACGAAATTAATTGGGAGAATACTGACGAGGAAGACGAATTACCAGAGGCATGCAAAACGAATGTAGGAGGAAAGGACGAAGTAATGAGCATTGCAAAGCTATTTGAGATGGAAACCAGGGAAAGCGAATTCAATGAGGATAATGCGCAGTCGACAGAAGTTGAAAATAAGTTACGAGTTGGCACACAACCCAACGTATACAATGAAGGAAGTTATGAAGCGATAATTAGAGCATTTAGATGCGATTATGTGGAAGTAGCGACGAAGAAGGAGAAGATAGACGAGGATGAGGAAAAAGTAGATGCTGCTGAAGAAAGCGTAAATGAAGGAAGAAATAGAGAGGAGGAAATAAAAGAGAGAGAAGTAGCAGTCGAAGCTTATCCTACAGAAAGTTCGAATTCACAAGGGAAATTCCTAAAAAGACTCATGTATGATTCAGTGGAGGATTCGTTGATGCAAGAAGAAGAAGAACAGAACAAACCCTTTCAAATTCAACCAATTGTGAAGGCCATGGTGAAGCATATCCAAGTCAATATTGTAATTGATAGCGGAAGTGAACTGACTGCGATCTCAGAAAATTTATTCATGCAGTGTGATGCCAATGAGGAATTGCCAGTTCTGAAAACACGTAAGATTAAAGTAAGAGGTCCTATTAGAAACAGTGCTGCGGAAGTTACGAGACAAACAAGGTTAACTCTTTCGTGCCAAGGTCAAAAGATCGAAGCCAACTTCGTGATTATACCTAAAGTAACTGTAGATTTGATTATAGGTACAGATTTTTTAAATGAGAGATGAGTGATAATAGATATGGGGAAAGGTAGCGTAACATTCGGGAATGTCACACTTCTCTTTGAGCAAAAGCTAAAATTAGAAGAAATACCAGTTATAAACAAACAATTAAGAATGATGCGAGATAAAGAGGATGAAGAATTAGAATGGTATGCACAAAAGGGGGAATCGCCTCAACTCATGTTAGAAGTTCATAAAGAAATCGACGAAAAATTGCAAGAAGTTCAAGGTATTTTGGAACACAGTAAAAGAGAATTAGAGGGTATTTTACCTAAGACTGGCAGTATTAAACACTTTCAGTACAAGTTTGAAGATTAATTTTATTACTGGTAAATGATCAGCACAATATTTCAAGATTATGTTGCAGAAAATATCGTCAGGAGAAAGAAGAATGAAGAGAGAGGAAGGTGAGAAAAAGAAAGCAGTTTCAATAATAACACCAATAGTACCATAGGTTAAGGTGAAGGGATAAAGCGTAGATAGCCTAACAGCACGAAATACTAAAATGCTATACACCATGACACTACACAAAAATAGAAAACGAATTTGAGGTTTCTTGTATAAGTTAAGACTCAAAATATCTTAGAATTCTAACATGGAAAGGGCGCCGAAATTTGTAAAGCTGTTTAAGAAGGCGTAAAACAATGTAGGTACTAGACATATGTTAGATGATTATAAGTAAAACTTTTTTAAGAACCATTGTAAAATCTCCAGCAAAGACCAGATGCAATGATCCACAAGATGCAACGCGAGAAGTCTCAAGAAAGAAAAGGACATAATTAGCAAGACACGATTCCTACAAGGCAGAAGCGTCGAGAGAAGGGAAAGGTCAGCGAGACCAATAGAGGGCCCTCGTAGAGTGGGCAATAAATTTGCCCGCTAGGCGGAACTCTGCTGGGACAGAACACGGACCCGCACTGTAGCGGAGCCCTGCAGAGACGTGACGGGACGCAGAATGCCGGAAGGGTCTCCAAGTGTCCCCACTCAGCGGAGCGAGCAAAAAAAAGGCCCGAGAAGAAGACCATATGGGCAAGCCACCACTGGCAAAAAATATGTGTAAAAGTCACACTACCGCTACTAAACAGCACACTGATGCACGAAACTGAAGAAAACGTACACAAAGTAGAAATGACATGTCCAAACCATTTATCAAACTGTTAGTAGGAGGAGAACTTCAAAGCAACTAGTTATCAATAAATATTTCCATATACTGCCCAGAGAATATCCAAGAATCAAGTAAGAAGCAGAGAAAAAACGGGAAGAACAGAAGTTGAAGATTCATAAGATTGAGATCAAGAAAGAAGATGGGTGAAGAATAGACGACATACCTTCCCAAATCCCTATCCTATTGTAAACTTGTCGTCTGCGAAGTATTACAACGTAAAACGACCGCTTTCAGCGACACATCATGATGACTTTCACGCATACAAAGCCAGTAAACCATGACATTCTGCACTCACAGCTCCTTTCCATTATGGGACCTCCACAACAGCAACAAACACTTGCAAAGCCAACGAGGAACGACGAACGAAGCTGTACATCAAATACTTGCCCACATCCATCTCGCTCAAGTCCATCACCTTTGTGCAAAACATTCGCCAACCTCATGCTTAAACGTTCATAGGATTGTGTAAATGTGTGAAATCAAATTATGTGATGTAGGGGTTGTGCAAAAGAAACGTGTGACAAACTAAATAAGTTAAGTACACCAGACAGCTAATAAACTACAAAATAACAGTCATTGACTATGGACTTAAATAACAAATAGACTATCGATAAAACTAAGTCATTAGTTCTGAAATGAACAGTATATAAAGAACAAAAGTAAGGCATAATAAACACTAAAAACTATATGCCACTTATTTTCCCCTCATAAAAATAAATGAATAACTATATTTTACTTATTTTCTCCTTATAAAAACAAAGAATAAAAAATTATCTCGTTGGATGTTTTCCCTTTTTTTTAACATTTGTACCATTTTTAGGATAATATCTCAATACTTGTGTATGTATATTTCTTTGTCAAAGGATTTCTTAGAAATAATTCTTATTTGTTAGTGTAACAATGCTGAAATGAGTGTCTAGAAACAAAAACATTTTACTTGTACATGGTATTTAGAAAATGTGTTAGGAATAGATTTTACTTAATTACTACATTTATAAAAAATATATTTCTAATAAAATTGATGTGAAAGACTCCTCATTTTCGATAACAAACTTCTTAAAAAACAAACTTCACACTTAAATAAAGAAAGAAAATAATTAAAAATTAATAATAGCATATAAATATTCTTCTCTTGTCATTTTTAAGAATAATGTGGAAGATATATAAAAATATAAATTAGTAATACAAACTAGCATAGAACCAGAATAACGTGGCTGAACAGTAGGCAACAAAATTTAGATAAAGCAATAATTTTTGACTGACTTAGACAATGATTCAATCATTGCCTAACTTCAGTGCAAAAATTAGGTTCGAAGGGTGGTGATATGAAAGGTGTCAGGCAAATCCAACACCTTCCATGAAAACCCTGACATGATAAGCAAATCCAGTAGTATGTCACATAGCTCTGAATAAATCGTGACATTAAATTAACCATAGTAATACAAGTAACGAGTCAGCAAATAGAATACCACAGACTAACACAAGAATGCCTAAATGCATGTCATACCTTCCCACAGTGAGACAGACACAGTTCCGAAGGGAGAAACGAGAACAGAAACCGAGAGCAGAACCGTGTTATGCTAGAAGGCCCTACGATAAGGGACGGACACCCACGTCGCCAGCTAACCGTTACGAACACACCACCCGCAAGTTTTTTACGTGAGACTTTTTCGCGTCTCTGTTACGTTAGGACCACCCCTAGGCCATGTTAAAAGCTAGAGCCCTCCAGAAGAACAATATAGATCTTACAATAACACATAAAGGGCCACACCACCCGCAAGTTATAGCGTGAGACTTTTTCGCGTCTCTGTTACATCAGGACCACCCCCCAGCCCATGTTAAAAGCTAGAGCCCTCCAGAAGAACAGCATAGACCTTATGATAACACAAAAAGGGCCACACCACCCGCAAGTTTTTAGCGTGAGACTTTTTCGCTTCTCTGTTATGTTAGGACCACCCCCCAGCCCATGTTAAAAGATAGAGCCCTCCAGAAGAACAGTATAGATCTTACGATAACGCTAAAACGACCACACCGGCTGCAAGTTTTAGCGTGAGACTTTTTCGCGTCTCTGTTACGTTGCAAACTTTAAAAACATTGTTCCACCACGAAAAGTATAACGTTTCTCATTGGACAGACAGAATTTTTGTAGGTGGAGCTTAAAGTTAACATTGAGACCCTGATTGATCAGATGAAAACACAGCCAGAAAACACAGCCACAGGAGAAGTTAGAAGGGAGTTGCTTCCGAGAGGGCGAGCTAGACGGAGCTGCGCCAGCCGCCGCCCCCTGACGAACACCAACAAGGTAATGAACGCACGCGATGCCGCGTTTTTGAGCGCATAAGGCTTCACTCAAAACTGCAGAAGTCTCATCTGTTACACCCCCTTTTTGCGTAATACTAGTCTCGATCGTCAATTAAAGCTCATGGTGTTCAAATTCGCCACGTGAAGTAAAAATCTGAAACTCGATGATTTTTCTGTTATATAGTTATTGAGAAGCCACATCAGCCACTGTAATTTACGACAAGTAAGATAAGTAATTAAAGATAATTGAGGATCACTGTAGACCATGTTGATAGTTTTCTCTCTTGTGAAACTTAATTTAAACCTAGATTATAGATGTGATATGGCATAGGTCATCCTACGATCCATTGTAGAACATTTCCCTTTATCAATAGTGCAATTTATAAACAATGTTTTGTGAGTAGAATAAAATTTCCAATGGTAAACGTAACTGCTTTTTCGACGTTATTTTACCAGCTAACTAAAAATAGGAAAGCCTTGAACCCCTTCCACTAAATTTAGTTAGTATTAAGATTCTTTTACAGGGAGTGCAGTGGAGCTGACGCTGAAATCATTAAGTATTTGGTTATATAATCGCTAGTCTCACTGAACTCTTCTGAATTCTACATGTCATGTGTGGTCTGGCGTCTCCTTACCAGCAACAGGTCCCAGGTTCAAACTAGTCAATTCCCTAAAAAACACGATCAGAGCATCGTTGTGCGAAAGTGGTAGGGAGACACGATATACACTCCTGGAAATGGAAAAAAGAACACATTGACACCGGTGTGTCAGACCCACCAAACTTGCTCCGGACACTGCGAGAGGGCTGTACAAGCAATGATCACACACACGGCACAGCGGACACACCGGGAACCGCGGTGTTGGCCGTCGAATGGCGCTAGCTGCGCAGCATTTGTGCACCGCCGCCGTCAGTGTCAGCCAGTTTGCCGTGGCATACGGAGCTCCATCGCAGTCTTTAACACTGGTAGCATGCCGCGACAGCGTGGACGTGAACCGTATGTGCAGTTGACGGACTTTGAGCGAGGGCGTATAGTGGGCATGCGGGAGGCCGGGTGGACGTACCGCCGAATTGCTCAACACGTGGGGCGTGAGGTCTCCACAGTACATCGATGTTGTCGCCAGTGGTCGGCGGAAGGTGCACGTGCCCGTCGACCTGGGACCGGACCGCAGCGACGCACGGATGCACGCCAAGACCGTAGGATCCTACGCAGTGCAGTAGGGGGACCGCACCGCCACTTCCCAGCAAATTAGGGACACTGTTGCTCCTGGGGTATCGGCGAGGACCATTCGCAACCGTCTCCATGAAGCTGGGCTACGGTCCCGCACACCGTTAGGCCGTCTTCCGCTCACGCCCCAACATCGTGCAGCCCGCCTCCAGTGGTGTCGCGACAGGCGTGAATGGAGGGACGAATGGAGACGTGTCGTCTTCAGCGATGAGAGTCGCTTCTGCCTTGGTGCCAATGATGGTCGTATGCGTGTTTGGCGCCGTGCAGGTGAGCGCCACAATCAGGACTGCATACGACCGAGGCACACAGGGCCAACACCCGGCATCATGGTGTGGGGAGCGATCTCCTACACTGGCCGTACACCACTGGTGATCGTCGAGGGGACACTGATTAGTGCACGGTACATCTAAACCGTCATCGAACCCATCGTTCTACCATTCCTAGACCGGCAAGGGAACTTGCTGTTCCAACAGGACAATGCACGTCCGCATGTATCCCGTGCCACCCAACGTGCTCTAGAAGGTGTAAGTCAACTACCCTGGCCAGCAAGATCTCCGGATCTGTCCCCCATTGAGCATGTTTGGGACTGGATGAAGCGTCGTCTCACGCGGTCTGCACGTTCAGCACGAACGCTGGTCCAACTGAGGCGCCAGGTGGAAATGGCATGGCAAGCCGTTCCACAGGACTACATCCAGCATCTCTACGAACGTCTCCATGGGAGAATAGCAGCCTGCATTGCTGCGAAAGGTGGATATACACTGTACTAGTGCCGACATTGTGCATGCTCTGTTGCCTGTGTCTATGTGCCTGTGGTTCTGTCAGTGTGATCATGTGATGTATCTGACCGCATGAATGTGTCAATAAAGTTTCCCCTTCCTGGGACAATGAATTCACGGTGTTCTTATTTCAATTTCCAGGAGTGTAGAACAAACAGACACCACGCAGAATGTTTAGTCTGCGCTAACAGCGGTCAGAAGAACTGCAGATAAGAATTCTTTCCCTTACTAACTGAGAAATGGTAAAAATCGGAACAGCTGAGTCATTTACTTAACGTCTACAGATGAGCAGGTCACAGAAAAAAAAAATGGTTCAAATGGCTCTGAGCACTATGGGACTTAACTTCTAAGGTCATCAGTCCCCTAGAACTTAGAACTACTTAAACCTAACTAACCTAAGGACATCACACACATCCATGCCCGAGGCAGGATTCGAACCTACGACCGTAGCGGCCGCGCGGTTCCAGACTGTAGCGCCTTTAACTGCTTGGCCACCACGGCCGGCAGGTCACAGAAAATTGCACCAAAGTTCTTCACCGTTTTATGAAACTATATTAGTGCACTGTAGAAACATGTTTTGCGGAAGTCAGAAGTAATTAATTTTTGATGCGACAAAAAAACTGCATGAGACTTATTTGCATTTATATGAATGCGGGGTGTCTGTTTTTTCGGACATTTCTCAAAGAACAGACGCTACGCGAAATCTGCAATTCTGCTGTGGTACATACTACGTGAACTGGAAGTGGTGGCGCGGGGGTTTGGGGTTGGAAAGACAGGAAAGGAAAGGGAATGACCTAACGATATCAGCTGCATCGAAACTTTGTGCGGAATCGGCGGCGACTAGTGAAAATGTGTGCCGGACCGTGACTCGAAACCGATGCAGCTAATATCGATAGTTCCTTCCCTTTCCTTTCTCCCCCTGCATCTGAAGTATACGTGGCATTTGCATTTATTTTGAATCTTTGGTACTGTTCGAACCTAACCACTGAAGACAGGTCGTAATTCGTCTGGGCGGCGGCAGTATTTATACCTTCAGGTCTGTCATTTATATAAAGCAGGAGGTCGTCTGCATTGAAATGGTATTAACAGGAAGACAGATCCGAGGAGATATCATTGATAAGAGAACGTACTAGGAGAACAATAATCAGACATAAGCCTTGTGGCGATTTTCAGGATGACCTTTCATTCCCACGATGTTGCTGTCTGTTTGCCGAGTAGCTATCGAACACTTCAGTGCGCTGTCTGAAAATTATGTCTGACGGATTTTTCCAAGTGGCATGTCAAAGCCGACAGTATTAAATGTTTTGCCGAAATCTGGTAGTGTCTATATTGAGGCCTCAGTGTTGCCTGCGGTACATTTCAGGTCATCAGTTACGTTTATTGAATTCAGAATTGATGCACTGGTGTCCATGGAAATTATGTTGAATATGTGTAAATATTCTGTCAGCAGATCGTGAAAAATACAGTGATGGAAAAAATAGCAAAACCAAGGAGTTGTGCGACATAAACGAAAGTTGGTAGGCTTATTTCCACTTACGAAAGATGATTATTCCAGTTTCTCGCCATTCGCATAAGAGTGGCGCTAGTAGTCCCTATGAGGAGCAAATCAGGTTTGCTTTAAATACACGTTGTAACGGTCGTGAGCGTTAATTACCCTTGAAATTGGACCTGGTGAATTGGCTTTAGTTAAGAATGCTTTTAAGGCGTTAAAAACGTCATTATCAGTACCTCAGTGAGTCTGAAACGAGGTCGCGTAATAGGGCTGCAGAGGATGGATGTTCCCTCTGCGATACTGCGGAAAGACTTGGCAGGAATGTAGCCACTGTACATGATTGCTGACAGTGGTGGTCAGGAGAATCTACAATCGAAAAAGACAGGGCTCTAGAAGGCGATGCGGCACTACTAAAGGGAAGATCACCATGTTTGGCGTATGGCTCTGGGGATCTTAATGCATCAGCAGCAGCAGTATGAGCAGCACTTGGCACCACAGAGACACAATGAAGGGCTACAAATTGGTTCTTTCAAGGATAGCACCGAGCCAGAAGCCCTGTACCGTGCATTCCACTGATACCAAACCACCGCCATTTGCGGCATCAGTGACATCAAGCGAGAGTTCATTGGATGACAGGGTGGATATCTGTTATGTTTTCTGATGAAAACTGGTTCCGGCTCAGTGCCAGTGACGGCCGTGGGCCAATGGAAGCGTCAGATTCCACCCGTCTGCTTTGACTCGTGACGTCATTTGGTGTGTGGTGTGTGACGTCATTACGGCACGGCGTTGATGAGTTGGTTGTGTTTGTAGATGTCATCTTGTTGAGTTTGATGGTGCCCTCTGGTGCTGTGAGTGTATGTGCTGAGTATAATGTGTTGTATTGGGTTCATTTGAGCCTCGGTGTTGGATGTATGAAGTCGTTGGCAGTGTTTGTAATTCCAAATGTAGGGTTTGGAAGCTTTTTCAATTAGCTATCAATTTTTTTTGTATGTGTGTTTGACGTTTTCGTTTGGTGTTATTGGTGTGTTGTTTGTAGTGTAGTGAGACGTTAATTTTGTGTGTGTGTGTGTGGGGGGGGGGGGGGGGAATTGGGCTGGCCGACTTAGTTTGCAACTCCGAACTTTGTTACGGCTAAGTAATTGTTTTTTTTTTTTTTTGTTCATTCATTTCGACTTGTGATGTTTTGCATATTTATGGTATACTGTATGTGTTTTAATTTATGTAGGGATGTTTGATTTGTGGATTTTTGAGGTTGTGGTTTTGGTTTTATTTTTCGTAGTTGTAGGTGTAGGTATTTTGATATCGTCATCAATGGTTGACCTGTATAGGTCAAGGGGAATGTCCAATTCCAATTCCTGTAGTTTTAGTTGTAGGTGTTGGTGTTTTGGTATCGTCACCTGTGGTTGACCTATGTAGGACAAAGGAAGTGTCCGATTCTTGTAAATTTTGTTGTAATTTTTTTTCCTTTTTGCTCATCATTTTCTATTTTCGGATCGTGGTGTGTTTTTTTTACTATTATATTTAGCTTTTTCTCACCCTAAAAACCCCCAATTTGCCACGGTTCCCCCGTTAGTTTGATTGTATTTTTGGAGGGAGATGTTATTGTCTTATTTATATGTATTTACGTGTTTGTTGCCGTGTGTACGTAGTGACGTCATAAGCGCCATTTTGGAGTCGTTTAGAATAGCCTTTTCCGCCATATTGATGACATCATGGGTCAAAGCGGATGGGTGGAATTGGACACTTCTGTAATCCCCAAATCTGTAGTAGAAATAAGTTGATAGAGGAGCTAGATAGGTTGAGGAAGGTGAGGGGTGGTGGGGAATGGGGACTGGCAGTTGGCAGGAAGGCAGCTAGGAGGAGCAGGTACTCAGACAGTTTGTGTATATGCAATAGATTTGACCAACTGTCAGAGTTGTGTGGAGAGGAGCTTCTTGTAGCTGTAGATGTAGGGAACACGCAGCAGTCCTCAGCAGTTAGGAGGCTAGGTCAGTTGCAAAGTCAAACAGAAAGAAGAAGGTTCTGCTGTTAGGCAGTTCACACAGTAGAGGTGTTAGCCAGCAGTCGCAGGAAGTGTTGTAGTGAGTACCTGGTCACCAGCATTGTGAAGCCTATTGCAGGGTTGGCTGAGGTAGCATAGGGGAGTTATGTAGGAATTTTACGAATGAGTATCAGGTAGTGATAGTCGGTCGAGCAGTCCTGATAGGGGCGGAGAATGTAATGTAGGCGGTGACATGTTAAAGTTAGCTACTCAAACTGGCGGAACTAACGTGCATTTTGTGCAGCTGTTTCTGCGTCATGATCGCCCTCATCTTAATGTGGCTGCTAGGCGCGTTAACATGGGGCAGATGGCAGAGCGCATGGGTCACATTTCAGTGGTGCCAGTCGGGTCTATCAGTAGATTGGGTTTCACTAGGCATAGCCTACAACTCAATAGATATGGGAAGGGGAGGCTGGCGAAGCTTATAGGTGACACTGTAGTTGGTGGTGGTAGGATCACTCACGGAAAAATTCCTGTAGTAGTTGGTGTTACAGCTGAACTTTTTTTAGATTGAAGTCAGCTGATATATATACCTGCTTAAAAGAAGTCCCTCTAGCTAAGGGCTCACCTTTAGAGGACGTCATGTTTTCAAGTAGAGAAGGAATTAGCATATTTCATCAGAATATAAGAAGTATTAGAGATGATAAAGTTAGTGAATTTGACAGTTCAGAGGCATCCTTTACCAGGATACAGATTAGCTGGCTGTTTTTCAAGGAGTTCCTTGCGCAGTGGGGGAGTGGCTATGTACATAAAAAAAAGTTTTCCACTGCACTGAGCAGATATTTGAATGTTGTGCAGGAGCAGTTGAGCTTACTGACACTAAATTTCTAATTCTTGTTACTTGTAGGTCCCCAACTCTGACTTCAGAGCATTTCTGCTCAAGCTAGAGAGGGTTCTTCAGTCACTTTGTGGAAAGTACCATAAATTAGTTATATGTGGTGACTTCAATACAAATTTTGTGTATGATGGTTTAAGAAAAAGGATGTTGATAGATTTCCTAAATTCATATGATCTGATGCAGACCGTGTTTTTTTTTTTTTCAACTAGGGTGCAAGGGAACAGTAGCACAGCTGGAGACAATATTTTTATTCATTCTTCATTATTAGATGAGCATTCTTTTAGTAAAAGAGTTGAATGGCCTTCAGACCATGATGCACAAATTTTAACACTAAAAGACTTTTGTACTCAAACAAATGTCACATATAATTATAAACTGTGTCGGAAAGTTAATCCAACAGCAATATAGAATTTTTGAATCCTTGTTAAGGAACAAGAGTGGCAGGATGTTTAAAGTGCCAACATCATAGATGACAAATATTATGCTTTCCTAAACCCATTACTCATGCTCTTTGAGAGCTGCTTTCCATTAGAATGTTCTAAACGGGGTCCCAGCAGTAATAGGCAGCCCAGGTGGCTGTGTAGTGGGATAAGGATATCTTGTAGAACAAAGTGGGAATTATACCAAAATGTTAGTAGTCACAATCAAGTTACAGTAACTCATTACAAACAGTACTGTAAGGCCCTTAAATGTTATTAAGAAGGCAAAGAGTATGTGATATGCAAATAGAACAGCTAATTCACAGGATAAAATTAGAACCATATGGTCAGTTCTGAAGGAAGTGTCTGGTCAGCAGCTCAAGGTCAAAGACATAAAGTCTGTTCGTTGTACAAATATTTCTGTTGCTGATAAGTCATTAACATGTACAGTATTTAACAACCATTTTCTGAGCATTTCTGGTGAATTAAATAAAACTCTAGTTTCTACAGAGAATCATATAAATCTCTTGGCAAATGCTTTTCCGATATTGATGTCTCAAATATTCCTCTGTGATAAAGACAAGAGGGAGATTGAGTCAATATTTAAATCAGTGAAGACTAAGGACTCTAATGAATATGATGGAGTGCCTAGTATAATATTAAAGTTTTGTGACGCACATGTTAGCCCTTTATTTAGCCATATTAGCAACTTTTCCTTTAGGAATGGTCAGTTTTCTGAACGATTAAAGTGCTCAGAAGTAAAGCCGCTTTATACAACGGGAGAAACGGCTAATGTAGACACTTTTAGACCTATTTCTATGCCATCAGTGTCTGCTAAAGTTACTGAAACGGCTGTGTATATAAGGATAATTGATCATTTTATAGGACACGATTTGCTATCAAATGTACAGTTCGGCTTTAGAGTCGTCTAACAACTGAAAATGCTATATTCTCTTTTGTATGTGAGGTACTGGATGGGTTAAACAAAAGGTTCTGGTCACGATCTGCGCGGCTCCACCTGTCCGAGATTTGAGTCCTCCCTCGGGCATGGGTGTGTGTGTGTGTGTGTGTGTGTGTGTGTCGTCCTTAGCGTAAGTTAGTTTAAGTCGTTTAAGTCAGATTAAATAGTATGTAAGCTTAGGGGCCGATTACCTCAGCGGTTTGGTCCCATAAGACCCTACCACAAATTTCCAAAAGGTTTCGAACGCTAGGCATGTTTTTTGGTTCAACTAAGGCATTTGATTGTGTTGATCACAAAATATTGCTCCATAAGTTGGACCGTTACAGAATACGGGGAGCTACTTATAATTGGCTCACCTCTTACTTTAGCAACAGACAGCAAAATGTCATTATTCACAATGTTGAGAATGGCTGTGATGTGTGGTCTGAGTGGGGTACAGTCAAGTGGGGTGTGCCCCAGGGATCAGTGTTGGGGCCACTCTTGTTCCTTATTTATATAAATGATATTCAGTCTAGTAATACAGGTAACTCTAAAATATTTCTGTTTGCTGATGATACTACTTTGGTAGTAAAGGATGTTGTGTGCAGGATTGGCCCAATTTCAAACAGTGCAGTTCATGACCTATGTTCATGGCTTGTCGAAAATAAAGCACAGTAAGACTCAGTTTTTGCAGTTTCTAACACACAATTCAACAAAAACTGACGTTTTAATTTCACAGAATGGGCATATGATTAGTGAAGTTGTCAGTTCAAATTTCTAGGTGTTCAAATAGATAGTAATTTATCATGGAAAGGCCACATTCAGGATCTTGTTCAAAGACTTATTGTTGCCATTTTTACTATTCTAACGGTATCTGAAGTGAGTGATCGTTCAACACGAAAATTAGTCTACTTTGCTTAATTTCATTCGCTTATGTCATATGGTATTATATTTTGGGATAACTACTCCAAATCTAAAAGGATATTTTTGTCTCATAAATGGGCTGTTCGGGCAACAAGTGCTAGAAGTTCACGAACCCCTTGTCGACCCCCGTTCACGAGTCTGGGTATTTTGACATTGGCTTTGTAACGCCGCGCTTTCGGGGCACATGATACTCCTTAAAGCCTGTACTATGGTAAGTTGACGGGCTTCACCTTATGAGAAAGGATTTTTGTATAGAAATTGACCACGTGTACCTGAATGGAGGCAAATCAGACTTACACCCACTCTGTAATAACAATGATACGTCAAGCAAGTTCGAAATGCCACTACACGTCATGACAGACAAGAAACAACACAGAAGATGCTACCAATTTGTTAATAATACGGTCGCCAGCCTAATTAGGCATTAACTGAGTTTCTTCCCTGTACAAGTTGATGTACGTTCATGCAAAACCACACGTAATAACACTGCATAATATGGTAAATTTTAGAACCAGAAAACCTACTGAACTGATAATTTCACTTTCTGTACTAATATGGATAAACCATAAATACATAACATTACACTATAATGTTTACTACAAAACTTAGTACTGTCTACTGATCTGATTAAAATCGGGCATAGGTTATCCTAGAAATAGCACTTTCGAAACACACACAAACAATGTCAATTTTGATAAAGGTAAAACACTGATAAATTTTGGTTTCTATTTTGGCTTTGACTTTGCTGGTCAAATCAGTTTAGAACACTTCAGAATTCAAATGAATAAAAAAAAGGGGGGACCCTGAAACTGTTATGATCACTGTATAAAAAAAAATTTGATTACTGAAATCATTGTGTGCTCAAGATTTCCAATATATGAGTTACTGTTCTTTTTATCTTATTTCCTGCTCATCTAAATACCATTATATCTGTCTCGAAATAATTAAACTTCATTACTAAATCAATATCAAAATTATCTTCCAACTTTGTCAGACCTTTGTTATTCGTCTGTTGTTTCATGAATAAAAAAGTTCTTTAAACGTCATTCTAACATAGCTAGGTCTGCAGGTAATTATTGTTAACATAAACTTTAATTCTTCATTTCGGGACACTCGGATTGCACAACATTTGGAAAGGACCCTGTCTAGGTTAGCTGTGAGGATAATTAAATGATAGGACAGTTCTGGTAAAATTTAAGTTGTTATTGAACAGTATGGAATAAAAGTAACACTGGTCCATACGAATACAGTACTAAAAAGTTCAACCTGTTCGTATCGATGCGGCAGTTGGCGGGCGGCGAGGCACAGAGCACACATACAACCACAGCAATGGTTCTTGACGTATCGGCACTTTACTTCTTCTTAGCGTCGCAATACTTTTCCATTTAGTGCCTATGGAATTTTGCCATGCTGTATAGGCGTCGGAACGGCATATCCGAGGCTCAATGAAACTACGTCTTCCAGGAGAGCCTCCTCGAGCCAGGGCGTGTTGCTCTGACCAATGCCCAACTCCGACTACTACTGCTGAGCCCGTTATGCCGTGCAGTGCCCGTGTGTATTTTCCCGCGCTCGCCTGCCATCCACCTTTTACCGCTCCCTTACAGACAGGGTATTCACCAGAGGTTTTGCATTCTACATATCCTAATACATTGCCTACCTATGGACCAGACGCACAATTACAATTTTAACATCTTACAATAGTTTCAACGTTTCTTACATTTCAATTAAGTTATAATATTGCTTGAAATTTGACATAAACATTAATATTCACATCGAAAATTGTTTACAGTTTCTTTAACGTATTGGCATGAAACAAAAAAGAAATGAAATCAGAACATCGATTACACTAATTTATCGAAAATCAGAAGAAAAAATTATTATATGTACAATAGTACAGCGTTGTTGTTGTTATACATGCCCCTGTTTCCAGTAAATTTCACTAAGTGCAAATTTGATGGAAACACTGAACTTTATATTTATACAGGGGTTCTGAATTTTTGCATGAATGTGCCATCATAAAATTTTTGTATCACTAAACTTCCTTTCTCGCACATTATAGCGGTCTATAGTTTTTAATATATCGAGAACATTTACTTATCATTTACTTAAGTGCCTTTGGCACAGTCCAACCTCCTATCACAACGTTATTTAAGTAGCAAATTACTCACCATTATTAAATTTCTCAAACAAATAAATTCAAAAGCTGAAACACAAACACTTAACTACGAGTACAAAGAATATACAAATTCCTATATACACTATAAGACAATTTGCTGCTGCTTGCATTGAATGGCAGTCCATTTCCTTATTTACTAAGAAACACACAATAATATTTGGAAAAATCACTACATATATTTGCTGCCTATTATTCAGATTCGGGCAGTCCATTTCGCATCATTTTATCACATCTCCTGTACCACACTTACAATTCTCCATTGACTATTTATCTGCCCACTTTGATTTTTGTCAGTCCCATCTTTTATTTGGCTTGCAGCATTTACCCTTTCTTTTCAGCCCTTTTCACCATACATCTTTACATTTATAGGACATTTGGTAATCTGAAACTTACATAAGTACATTAGCACACTGACATTAGTATACATACATTTACAAAGATTTGTTACATTTAGAGTAAAATAATTTCATCATTAGATACAGCATATTTACTGCAGATTGCTTTCTGAGTGTACTTAGATCACTCACTCCTAGGAACATACAGTTTCAGGTCCACAATGTTTCTTACACCTAAAGGTCTCTTGGATTTTGGGTAGATCAGGTAGTAGGCATTATCATGTGGAATGTTCTGTATTAAATACGGTCCATTATAAATATATTTAAATTTGGAAATTTCATGGTTCAGTTCACTAGATTTTTCGTGGGTTTTTAAAAGAACATAATCTCCAATTTTAAATTTTGAAACTTTCAGTTTCTTATCATGTCTTTTAGATCTAGATTCAGCTTTCTGCCTTGCCTTTTTCTGACTAATTCTTTCTTTTGACTCAACGCCAAGCTTGTACAAGGTGGAAACTCTAGTTTTTCCTCAATTAAACTTTTACTTCTGCTGCCTAACAAAATTTCTTCCGGTGGGAACTCAGTAGTTTCATGATGTACTGTGTTCATGACGTTCTCAAAGTCCAATATAAATCTGCCCCAGACTCTAAATCATGCCCCTTCCTGTTTTTTTTTTTCCACAACGCACCTTGGTCGACTGTGACATAGTCCCAAGATACGTTCCTGACCTGTGAACCATTTATATCAGGTGGCTTTCTAGGTTTCTGGAGTTCAAAGCCTTTGCTTAATTGAACTCTTTCCAAATTAACACTGAGCCATCAGGTGGCTCTTTCTTTCTGTGTTCAGTCTCAACATCTGGGTTTTGTTTTGAAACTTCGTCATCAATAGGTACAATACCGCAATTAGCTGTATTCCCATTATTTTCACTAGTACCGAAATATTCGTCATCTGAACTATCGTCCGAATCCGGCCATTCTGGAGCGCTTTCAGGTTCTAACATAAAAGCTTTTCTGAGACAGGCTCTAAGTTCTTCCTCTGCATTTTCGTCAGGCTTTGATTTTAACTCGGTATCCTCTTTCGACAACACGGCCTCATTATCAGCTTTACTCACATCCACTGTTACTTCATATTTAGTGTAATCCTCGTGGACTTTAATTACTTTTAGGTAATTACCTGCCCCTTCCCCACGGTGCCTTTCGGTAGCAGCGTGTACTGTTGGCGGATCGTTAACAGAAGTTACTTCCTTGTCAATGCTTAGGATTTCATCCTCCAATTCCTTCCTATCTTTAACCTTCGTCCTATCGGCAGCACGCGTACTTTGCGCGGCGCTATTTACTCTCTCCTCTTCAAATTTGGGCCACGTCACCTTATCGACGTCCCTAATATTTCCTTTTCCACTAATTAACCTCCTTGCCTCATACTCCTTCTTAAAATCCTCCCACTCACATTGCTTGAGGCCCTTGTACAGATCGTCGATCTGCACACGCCAATCAGTTACTTCTGCTAATTCATTCTCGCCATTTACTTCATTGCTAGCACTGCTAACCGCACCTCTCTGTGTATCCACAGTTTCATCTATTATTTCCTTCGAGACGGAATTACCACTCGTAATGTATTCACCAGCTCTTACGGCAATGTTCGTACCTAATGCTGCCGCATTGCTAGCGGCTTCTCTCTGAACAGCTGTTCTGCTAGGCTGGGCCGTTGCCCTCCGATGCTCCACTCGCCTGTTAACAAGTATTGCTCTGTGCGGCGAAGATGACTCACCAGCGCTCGCACCAGGCGCTTGTTCCGCAACTACACGTTGCGTCGTTCCACGCCTGTCTCTAACCTGTCTCATAACTTTACTGTCAGTCCGGTAACATTTCTTAAATCGGGGCCTGTATGTTCTGTCCGCTTCCGTTTGGCCCGCAACGTTCGCGGAAATCAGTTTCCCGCGTCGTTATTATTTTGCGCGGCGTACCCTCTACCGCGACCTGGATAACTCCCTCTTCCTCTTCCTCTGCCTCTACCTCTTTGTATCACGTTGACGCGAAACCCATCGCCGTCATTTCTCTTGTCATTATTGCGATTATTTTTGTTACCAAAATTCTGATAATTGGCACGACTTTGGCGCCAATGGTCTTCGTCTTCGACCCTCTCGAGAAACGCTTGGAAGCTACGATGATTGCTTCCCACATATCTCTTTGAATCTTTTGGAAGCTTTTTATATAGCTCCCATATGACTTCTGAATCGGATCTTCCCCCTCTTAAATGCGTCAACTTTCGGTACCAATATTCGCAGAAATCTTTCAAAGAATTCCTGCCCCTGTTATTATGAAGTTTGGCCATGATAAACTCGCGCCACAAATGATCCTGTTTTTGTTCGGACCAATATTCCTCCATAAACTTTTGCTTAAATTCTTCGAACGTCATTTGTTCGGTATTCAAATTAATTCCCCAGCGCTTAGCGTCACCTGCTAAGGCGCTAATTACTACGTTTATCTTTTCCTGACTAGACAAGTGTTCAGGAAACATTCTCTCGCAATTTTTGATGAAATCTAACGGATGCCATCCGTTATGTTTCTTGGCGGGATCGAAGCGTTCCTCACCTTCCAACAGCTTCGTAAGTGGTGTGCCATTACAGACAACACCAGGCCTATCTTTGATTTTACTCTCGAGATCGAAAATTTTGCCTTGAATTTTCGATGTATTTTGTTCACACTTTTGTACACATCCGGTAACTTTCTCGTCTAAATCTCTTTCAGTGTCTGAAACTGCCTTTTTCAACTGTGAGATTCAGTGTTGACATTCGTTTACGATCTCAGTTTTAAGACCGAAAACTTTTTCGTCTACTTTTGTTTCAACCAGAGGCTCTACTTTCTCTTGGATGTTGAGAATTTCAACATTAAACCTACTGTTAATGTTGTCAATTTCCCCCTGCATAGTATCCATATTTTTATTAATTGTGTCAATTTCAAACTTCATAGTATTTACCACAGAACTTAAATTATCCACTTTTTGTTCTACCTGTTCTATTTGTTTACTAATTTTAATTCCTTGCTCTTCGACCTGTGCTTTAAGCTGACCAACTTGTGTTTTAAACTGCTCGTCAATGTGTGTTTTAAGGTTATCATTCTGAGTTTTGAGCTGCTGATCAACATGTGTTTTAAGCTGATCATTCTGAGTTTTGAGCTGCTGATCAACATGTGTTTTAAGCTGATCATTCTGAGTTTTGAGCTGCTTACTTTGTGTTTTGAGCTGCCGATCAACGTGTGTTTTAAGCTGATCATTCTGTCCTGCAATTTGTTTGGTTAATTGTTCAAATAAGTCGTTCATGCTTAAAATTTTCACGCTGTTTTGTTCTACGAAATCGGAGTGTTCCGATCCTACATCAAAATTTTCTTTCGGTTCTTTCTTTATCTGTGGTGAATCAAACATCTCAGTGGATTCGTTCACGTACCCATTATCATCTACAAAGTCATCCTCTACTTCCTGTTTTATTCCTTGCTGTGTTCGAGGCAATCTCGACATTTCAATCTGTTAGTTAACATGTTCGTAATATTGTATGTACGCCAATTGTCTTCCGCTAACGCCATCTATTATCTGGCCGCGTACACTCCTGTCATTCCCAGCCGCATTTTCCATTACGCTCGGCACATCTACTGTGGCTACGTTCTTGTCCATACTGAACGCAAATTACACCACACAACCGTACTTGATGTTCACTGCTATTTACTTTACTGAATATTATTACAATTCGTGCCACTGAACATCCACTGTTCGGTATTCACATTAATTTGTGACCGACAACAACTGTAACTCCGCGCTTTCGGGGCACACGATACTCCTTAAAGCCTGTACTATGGTAAGTTGACGGGCTTCACCTTATGAGAAAGGATTTTTGTATAGAAATTGACCGCGTGTACCTGAATGGAGGCAAATCAGACTTACACCCACTCTGTAATAACAATGATACGTCAAGCAAGTCCGAAATGCCACTACACGTCAGGACGGACAAGAAACAACACAGAAGATGCTACCAATTTGTTAATAATACGGTCGCCAGCCTAATTAGGCATTAACTGAGTTTCTTCCCTGTACAAGTTGATGTACGTTCATGCAAAACCACACGTAATAACACTGCATAATATGGTAAATTTTAGAACCAGAAAATCTACTGAACTGATAATTTCACTTTCTGTATTAATATGGATAAACCATAAATACATAACATTACACTATAATGTTTACTACAAAACTTCGTACTGTCTATTGATCTGATTAAAATCGGGCATAGGTTATCCTAGAAATAGCACTTTCGAAACACACACAAACAATGTCAATTTTGATAAAGATAAAACACTGATAATTTTTTTTCTATTTTGGCTTTGACTTTGCTGGTCAAATCATTTTAGAACACTTCAGAATTCAAATGAACAAAAAAAAGGGGGGGGGGACCTGAAACTGTTATGATCACTGTATAAAAAAAATTTGATTACTGAAATCATTGTTTGCTCAAGATTTCCAATATATGAGTTACTGCTCTTTTTATCTTATTTCCTGCTCATCTAAATACCATTATATCTGTCTCGAAATAATTAAACTTCATTACTAAATCAATATCAAAATTATCTCCCACCTTTGTCAGACCTTTGTTATTCGTCTATTGGTTCATGAACAAAAAAGTTCTTTAAACGTCATTCTAACATAGCTAGGTCTGCAGGTAATTATTGTTAACATAAACTTTAATTCTTCATTTCGGGACACTCGGATTGCACAACATTTGGAAAGGACCCTGTCTAGGTTAGCTGTGAGGATAATTAAATGATAGGACAGTTCTGGTAAAATTTAAGTTGTTATTGAACAGTATGGAATAAAAGTAACACTGGTCCATACGAATACAGTACTAAAAAGTTCAACCTGTTCGTATCGATGCGGCAGTTGGCGGGCGGCGAGATGGCGAGGCACAGAGCACACATACAACCACAGCAATGGTTCTTGACGTATCGGCACTTTACTTCTTCTTAGCGTCGCAATACTTTTCCATTTAGTGCCTATGGAATTTTGCCATGCTGTATAGGCGTCGGAACGGCATATCCGAGGCTCAATGAAACTACGTCTTCCAGGAGAGCCTCCTCGAGCCAGGGCGTGTTGCTCAGACCAATGCCCAACTCCGACTACTACTGCTGAGCCCGTTATGCCGTGCAGTGCCCGTGTGTATTTTCCCGCGCTCGCCTGCCATCCACCTTTTACCGCTCCCTTACAGACAGGGTATTCACCGGAGGTTTTGCATTCTACATATCCTAATACATTGCCTACGTATGGACCAGACGCACAATTACAATTTTAACATCTTACAATAGTTTCAACGTTTCTTACATTTCAATTAAGTTATAATATTGCTTGAAATTTGACATAAACATTAATATTCACATCGAAAATTGTTTACAGTTTCTTTAACGTATTGGCATGAAACAAAAAAGAAATGAAATCAGAACATCGATTACACTAATTTATCGAAAATCAGAAGAAAAAATTATTATATGTACAATAGTACAGCGTTGTTGCTGTTACAGCTTCTCAATATACACATTTCTTCCTGTCATTTCTTGTTAACAATATTAGCTTATTCCCAAGACTAAGCAGCTTTTACTCAGTTAATACTCGGCAGAAATGAAACCTTCATTTGGATCGGACTTCCTTAACTTTTGTGGAGGAAGGTGTGCAGTAGACTGCTGCATCCATTTTGAATAAGCTACCGCTCGAATTCAAAAATCTTAGCAGTAATACACGCGCTTTCAAATCGAAACTGAAGAGTTTCCTCATGGGGCACTTCTTCTATTCTGTCGAGGAGATCCTTGAAAAATTAGGCTCATCCTTGTTGTATTGTTGATTTCCTTTACTTAAGCTTATGGATTGGCTTTTTTCGCGTTCATAAACATTTTATTTTTATCTGTTATTACTTTTATGTTGTAATTTCATTTACTGACATGTTTCATGACGTTGGAGATCTGCTCCTCAATTTGGTCCTACGGAACTTGACGTGTAAATAAATAAATAAGTAAATAAATCCGGCACCTGTACAACACAATGCAAGCAAGTTTGTATGCTTTCATTCAGCATTCTGAGAGTTACACCGGCTATTAATGTACCAGCATTTCCCATTATCAATGGTTAATCTCGCCCTGATGTTACCCTGTGATCTTGAAGTGGTAGTCACTTAAGCATATAACTTAGACGAATACATTCCCGAAATTTCTATATTCTACATTAATTATTTTTTGATGTTGCTATTTTTTTCAGTCAGTTTATACGCTTGGGATTTGGACTAAGCGGGTAAGATACTGATTGATGGTAATCAGAAGGTGCTGTGAGTTTTCGCTCTTAAGAATAAATCACATTGTGATGTTTCGCACACAACAGGGTAAGTTCCTTTCACGAGAGAATAATTAAAGATTTCTCCCAAGCTATCCGCAAGACTCTTGTTCACGCTAATGCTGATACTGTAGTTGGACATCGCTCCAGAAGTGATCCTCATTATTACATTTTCTAGTGGCGTTAATTGTATCGTGTTTAAGTGGAAAGTGTCATTCTTTGTAGCATGGGGGCTGATTTTTGCCCGAAAAGATTCACTTCGTTCTTGAGCTGAGATAAGAAAAACAGTTTCTGATTTTGTCTTTCCTGCGACTAGGCCAAAGGAGATACTTCCATGGAATAGCACGGTTCGTATCGTTACTCTCAATAGGATGATCCAGATTTTAGAATTTCGAACACATTGCTTAACGCTGTTTCGCAGCTTATTCTAGCGTAAATTTCTGATTTACGTTGAAACTCCTTAGAGTAGCATCCTTGTTATTCACAATTTGATATAATTCGATTGTTAGCCAAGGAGCTAGAGTTTGGCTTCTCACATTGAACGTGTTGGAGCATGTTTGTTGAAGGGAGTCGTTCACTTTATCAGTAAATTCATGGATTTAGTATCTATTCTGGGGCCCACTTATTACTTGTTCTTGTGTTTCTGAGCAGTTATCTGTTACAGCGTCACGATTTATTTCCCTTCAGTCCAAAGTTCTGGGACTGTATGAATGAAAAAAAAAAAAAAAAAACAGAGAAACGTTAAGATGCTCTTTCAACGTTTCTCATGTTCTACATAGTCTCACTTTAATATGACGCAAAGAATGTTCATACTACGATACTACTATTTGAAACTGTCAGAAAAGTCCTCTGATATGTTGTTCAAGTATCGCGTCACATTCATTTGAATGTCGGTTACCTCGTCAAAGGGTTGACAATTAGTATCAATTTCCGCACTTCGTCGTTTTGTGGTAGGTTCATATTGAGAACACCAAGTTTTGTCGTCTGTGATTTTTTTTCCAGACGAGAAGTGTCCGCGTTTTCCATTTCAATGAAGTAGACGCAGGCGAATAAGCGTGGATTTTTTTATGTGCGGAAGAAACTTCGCACACACTTTTTTGTTCTTGAAAACATTCGTAAGAATGTCTTGGACATTTAACATACAGGTGTAGTTCCGTTGCAATTTGTGACACTACAACGCTGACACACTACGGTCTCCCGTCCACGACTGCGGTAAAATGATGGACTGTCTTCAAATGGTTCAAATGGCTCTTAGCACTAAGGGACTTAACATCTGAGGTCATCAGTCCCCTAGACTTAGAACCACTTAAATCTTACTAACCTAAGGATATCAAACACATCCATGCTCGAGGCAGGATTTGAAACTGCGACCGTAGCAGCAGCGCGGTTCCGGACTGGAGCAGAGATCGACGTGTGATGTCTATTTCGAAGACGATTTCTTGAAGACAGTCCAGTCGGCCGTAGTGGCCGAGCGGTTCTAGGCGCTTCAGTCCAGAACCGCGCTGCTGCTACGGTCGCAGTTTCGAATCCTGCCTCGAGCATGGATGTGTGTGATATCCTTAGGTTAGTTAGATTTAAGTAGTTCTAAGTCTAGGGGACTGATTACCTCAGATGTTAAGTCCCATAGTGTTTAGAGCCATTTGAACCATTTGAAGACAGTCTACCATTTTACCGCAGTCGTCTGGTGGAAACGTGAGCACTTAAGACTGCCACCTGCCCCACGTGGTTGCAGACAAAGTAAGTGGGACGTCAGGTCGATTGCATGAGGGGCGGGCGTCTCGATAGGGCTGCAGACCGCCACCTCACATCGACTGTCCAGAGGTGGCTGGCGTGACAGCTGACGCTGCGTGATGTCAACGTAATGGGCTCCCAACTGGCCCTCCAGTCGATGCCGCAAGGTGGGGAGCTGACGTATGCAATCAACAGAGTGGTACGGTCGATAAGATCCAACAGACAGAAGGTTAAAGCTGCAGGTGCTACATCGCCACGCTATGCTCATGCGGGATTATCCCCGAGATACATTTTCCGGCCATTAAATTAGCAGCACCGGGAAGGATAACAAATGACGAAATTTTACTTACTGTGCATACATACAGTAGGAGTAACAATACATGATTAAATCTGTAGGTAGTTTGGAGGTATACGGTGTAGGAAGCATTGTACACAGGGATGCCACTTTTGATAGCGACAACAGCTCTAACTCGGATGACATCAAGTCGAAATGGGCTTGGTTAACAAATAATGGTAGCTACAGGGAGTCTAGCTAAGAAGTCACTGATTTCATAATTAAATATCTCGAAAACTGAGGCCGATAGACGGGTGCAGAAAACGATATGTTTATTGTGAAGACTGTAAGAAATTTACACATAAGTTATACAGAAGTTTCGAAATCAAAAAGCTGCTAACATATGGCGCTGTAGTTTCAATATGTAGTGTCTATAAATAGTGGTTCGCAGCTCATTGCAATAAATCTGCTAATTTTGTCTCCCTCGACCGAAAGAAAGCTTATGACCGTGTATGGCATTCCAGTCTCCTTTTCAAACTCAAGACTTGCGCACTTCTAGTTAATTATGTCCTCCTTATTACCTCCTCCTTCTCTAGTCGCCCATCTTCCGTCACCATTATCGACATCATTTGCCCATACCTTCCATCCCACTGCTAGCTCAAGGCTCCATCGTCGTTCCTCTACACCGCTGATAGGACCAAACCACCTCCACCAGTCCACCTACTTCGGTATGCTGATGACATTTCCTCGCCTCTATCCTGCACTACACAATTCCCATCGATCCACCCAAGTCCACCTCAATCAGTTTATCTCCTGGTGTACTAACCACTGACCAGCAACTAACATGCAAACCTCATCTGCTAACTATCCAACAGTAAGCCCGCAACAAACCAAAATTACTAACTGGCCGCACTCAGGTATTGCACACCTACAAACCTTGATCTGACCCACCCCACTGTTGCATGCATATCAGCCTCCCCCACCCCCTCCCTCCTCCTGCAAGTTCTATAAGTCCCTCCAGATCCTTGAATGCCATGCACTCCACCCCACTTTCCGCATCTGTTAACCTTTTCTCACAAGGTTCCTTTATCAACTTAGCAATTTCCCACCTCTCTTCACTAATACTGAACACATCCAAACAAACTACACCATCCGCAAACTTCACTCCAGTAATCTTATAGAGCCCTTCTCCTTTCCAATCCTCGTACACTGCCGTGACTCTACTGACACATCCCACCAATCCTACACCTACAAACCTTTAAAATACTCTCCAAAAGAAATTTCAACCAACTCCCTCTCTCAGACAATGACATCTGCCCCAATGATTATCCCTCCTACCATCTCTTCCCCACCTATCCTACTCCACGCCAGGGCTCCTTGCCCCACTCCATTCACCGCTACCCCTTTCCTCTTAATACCACTACCCCACCCACTCACCAAACTTCTCTGCACCCTCTGCCTTTCGTACCTCGCCCCCTAACACTTACCCTTACCGTACCTAACAGACCCCTGTCTTTCCTACCCTACACCCTCTGTCTCTATCGAACATGTCCTCCTGAAATTTTTTTCTCCTAGTGAAGGTACCTCAGACTTCAAGTGAAAGCGCAGTGCTCTTTCTTTGAAGAATTTCACTTGTGCAATGTAGTTTTAAAATGTATATAAACACATCAAAAAAGTTTTGCATCACCTTGGTTCCGAGAGTTCCGGAACCTGTACAGAAAATTGGAATAGAGATCAACATAAACAATATTTCCGCCCTTTTTAATGCTCATGAAAACCACACATTGCATGTGGTACCACCATACAGCGAGACCTTCAGATGTAGTGGTCCAGATTGCTGCAAACACCGGTACCTCTAATACCCAGTAGCACGTCCTCTCGCTTTGAGCCGGCCACTGTGGCCGAGCGGTTCTAGGCGCTTCAGTCTGGAACCGCGCGACCGCTACGGTCGCAGGCTCGAATCCTGCCTCGTGAATGGATGTGTGTGACGTCCTTAGGTTAGTTAGGTTTAAGTAGTTCTAAGTTGTAGGGGACTGATGACCTCAGCTGTTAAGTCCCATAGTGCTCAAAGCCATTTGAACCATTTTCTTGCATTGGTGCTCGCCTGTATTAATCGTGGCACACTATCCACAAGTTCATCAAGGCACTGTTGGTCCGGACTGTCAAACCCTTCAACGGCGATTCGGCGTAGATCCCTCAGAGTGATTGGTGGGTTACGTCGTCCATAAGCAGTCCCTTTCAATCTATCCCATGCATGTTCGATAGGATTCATGTCCGGAGAACATTCTGGCCTCTCTAATCGAGCGATGTCGTTATCCTGAAGGAAGTCATTCAATAGACGTGCACGACTGAGGCGCGAATTGTCGTCCATGAAGACGAATGCCTTGCCAGTATGCTGCCTATATGGTGCACTATCGGTCGGAGGATAGAATTCACATATCATACTGCCGTTACGGCGCCTTCCATGACCACCAGCGGCATACGTCGGCCACACATGTACCGCGCTGTATGGTGTCGTGGTTGCAAAGATGGACCTCGCCATGGACGTCGGGAGTGAAGTTGTGCATCATGCAGCCTATTGTGCACAGTTTTAGTCGTAACACGACGTCCTGTGGCTGCACGAAAAGCATTATTCAACATGGTGGCGTTGGCGTCAGGGTTCCTCAGAGCCATAATCGGTAGGTACCGGTCATCCACTGCAGTAGTAGCCCTTGGGCGGCCTGAGCGAGGCATGTCATCGACAGTTCCTATCTCTCTGCATCTCCTCCATGTCCGAGCAACATCGCTTTGGTTCTCTCCGAGACGCCTGGACACTTCCCGTAATGAGAGCCCTACCTGGCACAATCTAACAATGCGGACGCGATCGAACCGCGGTATTGACCGTTTAGGCATGGTGGAACTACAGACAAAACGAGCCGCGTACCTCCTTCCTGGTGGAATGACTGGAACTGATTGGCTATTGGATCCCCTGCTCATGCATTGTTGTTTACATCTTTGGGCAGGTTTAGTGACGTCTCTGAACAGTCAAAGGGACTGTGTCTCTGATACAATATCCACAGTCAGCGTCTATCTTCAGGAGCTCTGGGAACTTGGATGATGCAAAATGTTTTTTGTTGTGTGTATTTTCATTTCTTAACTGTTTTAAAAGAAAACAGTTTTCATGCTTTCTTTATGTAGATCCAAACAATTTAATACTGTTTATTGTTTTTAAAACCATGTGTAAAGTTTCTCCTTTAATAACAGTTCCTATCATGTTTGTAATGGTTTTAAAGTGTTCATGGCTGAAGAGTGGAACAGTGTACCTCTGACAGGGATGAAATAAAAATAAAGGAAAAATATCAGAGTGATCAGTTGCTCCCTTCAGACGTGAAAGGAGGTTAGCGTGCCAAAGGAAGAGACTGAAATCATGTGTTCCATTGAACAACGCCTTTTTATGGTTAGAATAGAGTCCTACGGTAACAAGGCGCAGGTTTCAAACACGATTTAGTGTTCCAATAGGACCCGATACGAAAACCATCATCAAGCTCTTCGCCAAATTCCAACGAACAGGCAGCATGACTGAAGATCAGCGGGGAATGTTGGCTCCAGTCAGACTGTAGGTACTTCTGAAAATGTCGCCACCGTTTCTGGAATTATTCAGGGAAATATTGTAGCAGAGAATGGTTCGTAGCGTTCCAGCACGCAGAAAATACTGAGACAGTCTACACATTTTTCCACTCGAAACCCTAAGCCACCAGGCCACACCCATACGAACTGTGCGACAGAGGGCTGACTTTGCGAACCAGATTCTCACAATGATTGATAATGAAGGATTTGATGTTGGCTAAACCTGGTTCACAAATGAAGCACACTTCGAGTTGAATGGAGTCATGAACTAAAAAAAACTATCAACGTTTGCATTTCGAAAACCGCCATTTGTGAGAACTGAAATCACTCTTTCCCCATCGTTTTGGGCTATGGTATGCAGCAGAGGCATTATTTGTCTTTTTTCCATACGAGAAACGATCACTAGTGAACATTACGTTGCGATTTTGGATACACTGATCGTCACGCAGCTAGCGTTGGAAGCCCGACCAGGCACCACTGATTGGTTCATGCAAGGTGGGGCCAGGCCACATCGCACCGAACAGGTTTCGCTTTCTTGATGAACACTTCGGGAATAGAATCATTGTACTTGATTATTTCCAGTTTACTGGCGCAGGGATGAAAGGGCCTCCATATTCACCCGATCTGACTCCGGCTACTTTTTGTGGGGCACGTTAAGAGACATTATCTACCGGGCCATTCCACCATGCTGAACGAGCCTGAATCGGTGATCTGCGTGGCATCTAAGTCTAGTTACGTTGAGGCACTACAGGATGTAAGAGTAAATTTCCTTTTCCTTTTGCGCCACGTTCGTTGTGCGAGTGGCGGGAATTTCTAAAACATTCTGATGCGATTGAAAAGACTGCTTGCAGAGTACAAGTTCAATTATGCACGCAGATTCTGTACGAGCTGCACAGTTCCATCTGTTACTGGCTTCTCGAACTATTTAGAAGCTTCTGTATACCTTCTGTTTAAAATTCTGACAGCTGTCACAGTAAACATGCCGTTTCTAGGGTGAGACGTCGGATGTCGTGAGAACCCCACAATGTTTCGTCGTCGCAACTGACAGACATCTTCAGGTGCTGCAAACACATTTCTCAGGATGTAACCAAAGCCTCCCATTTATGACTGTCATTACTCGTCATTTACTTTTTTTCCAGATTTGCTTGCCTTATATAAGTGAGAGGATAATGAAAGGAAATCTGGGACAGTGCAGAAGTACGTGAGCTCCAAGGGGAGTAAAGTAGGCCACCACCCTTCCAGCCATTCCACAGAAGGACCTGGCGGGCGAGGCACAGGTAAACGGCTCGCACCCTGTCGGACGGCCTTTCGTAATGATGACATGGAATGCCTGAAGCATCGTGGACAAGCACAAGTAGGGACTCCTGTGCCACAAGGGCTTTCCCCCCCAACCAGCTGTACAACCCAAGAGCGAAAAAAGGAGTAACGTTTCTTTTAGCAGGAGGTGTCATTGTGCAAAAAGTAGAAAGCTGAATTTGTCTCAGAAAAGACTGGATGCCACAGATAAACATCTCGAAAATGTAATAGAGACCCATGTTTTTGAGCCTTTGAAAGCATGAGGTGCCGTTGGACGTCTTACGTTACAAAAACCAAATGTTTACCCAACATAAATATCGCTGGGACGGACTAACACAAATACAATAGAGGTTACAAAGAGAATCTCGACTGTAGTGACGAGGATCCGCATTAGTCACAGAGACATATGGAAAGAAAGTGAGATGACTTTTTTAGTATAAAATGGCAGAACGCACATTACCAAATAAACTGCTAGAGGATATCCAAGGGAAGGTGGAACTAGCGTGGTCTACGGTGCAACTTTACCGCTCAGTATTCGGAAGATCCAAAGCCCAGACAATCTGAATACAGCCAGAGACGCATAAAGCGGCAATGCAAGATTTCCTTTTAGTAAACATTCGATCAAAAATTGCTTGATCGTCGGGATTCTTCAAGAGACTTGATCTTCAGGAGCCTCCATCACCGGACATGGCCTGAGCTAATGTTTCGAGTGAGTCAGAGAAATTTCGTACTGATTTGCGCTTTGCCATTGGCGAGGGCTGTTGGGGCCACCAATTACTGAATCCGCAGCCACTTCAACCTCCGTCTACAATTTAACGTGGGGAGATCAAGCTACAGTGCGTAGGGTTACTAGAGTCACTTTATAACATAACTTCAAGCTTCACTTTGAAGACTTGCATTCAGATTCAACGAACAGCGAGCTTTCAAATCCAACCACATATGTAACGTATCCCTCCTGTCTCTTCAGTTAACACCACGACACTCACGGTGCAACTTCGAGATTGCAATTATTTGACTTCCGCGACCCCTTTATCAGGTGTTCCAAGGTTTCATTACAACAATATTACCATTTGTTTGCCTACTATTTTATGAATAACTTTAAAGTAATAAACCAAAGTAATTGTGGTTCTTGTGTCATTTAGTAGTCACTGGATCCCAAATTCATTATTTTGGAGAATAGCTAATTAACATATGTCAGATAGAGGCCCCATTTACATACAAGAGTGGTTTAATAAGTCGGGTTAGAAAGCAAGAGAAAATGTTTGTTTCGCAAAGAACTCACCTTTCTTCTCGACATAGTCTCCTTTGAGTGATACTCACTTGGTCCGGCAATCCGCAGCTTGTTCATTCCATTGGCAAACTAGGTTCTGTCAGACTCTGCAAAAGACTTGTTGACTACAAGTATCACTTCCTCATTTGACGAAAGTTTGTTTCCAGCAAGCCTAAGTGATGTGCTACCCTGCCTCAGGGAACAGGAAGAAGTCACTTGGGGCTGAGTCTGGTAAACAGGGTGAATGAGGAAACAATTCAAAGCCTAATTCCTGCATTGTCGCCATTGTTATCGCTGATGTGTGTGACTGTACATTATCCTGGTGAAACAGCACATCTTTTATCAGCCACCAGAAGTTTCAAACCATCCAACAATGAATCATAATAGACCAGTTATGTTCCACATTTCTCCAAGCAATCTAAGAGCATTATTTCTAGGGAATCCCCCCCCCCCCCCCGAAAAAAAAAACGGTGGCCAACGCCTTACCAGCTGACAAAATAGTCTTTACCTTCTTCAATGCACTTTCACCAGCCTCTGTCCATTTTTTTCACTGCCGGTTCGACTTTGATGTGTAATAATTGATCCAGGTTTCATCAACAGTCACAAATCGGTGCAGCAAAGTCTGACAAATCACGACTAAATATCGCCAGACATTGTGTTGAAATGTTGTGCCGGATACGCTCTTGGTCGACTGTGAGCAATCGCGGCATACAATTTGCACATAGCTCCTTCATAGCCAATTCTCTGAGCACGATATTGTGCAGTCGCTCAGATGAGATGCCTACAGTCTCAGCAGTCTCAAGAATTTTTATTCGATGGTCTTGCAGTTACTAAGTCACGGATTTTGTCAATGATTTCCTTCGTGGTTACGTCAATTGGACGGCCAGAGTGCTTGCCTTGTCTTAGATTTTTGCCGGACCACATTTAAATTCATTAACCCAAAATCAGATGGTCTTCATTGATGGCGCAGATGTCCGCGTGAACTTCGTTCAGTTCTGTTTCGATCTATGTGGCAGTCCATCTCTTCAAATGAAAATCTTTAGTAACAGCACAAAACTATGTTTTCCCCATTTTCAGTCTCTGTCGACACACTGAACAATTCAGCTGACTGTCAACAATGAACTATACGCTTTATTGTTGAAATTCTTTATACGGCCCTTGAAATAATCAAGCTTACCAGCCATAAAGGCGCAACAAAAATGTTCTATTCTTTCATGGAAATTTACCAGACTTATCGAACAACCTTGTTAAATAACTTCTCTCACCTAGGGCGTCAGCTAGCACGCCCCATAAAATAACGCAGTGAGCTGGGCCCATTTGACAATGACGAATACAAGCTGATAACTTTTCGTTCTTCTTGGAGTCTCTACTCATGGATACCTCAATCGTGATGTCATTCACTTCACAGTGGTTTTCGAGAGTATGTGTGTACAGGTAAATGAAGATCTTGTGTTCATCGTCAACAGTGGAAGTCCTGTAGCACTGACCTGAGGTATGCCCCAAGCTAGTTACCCATTAGACAGTTCTAATTTTCTAGGAGGTCTTAAATTCAGTCATGAAGTTATTTACATATTGCGTCAGATCGTATTTTATCGTCTAAGTGACAGCACATACCTGTATTTTACACCTGCCGGATGTCATGAAACGCAGCATCAATCTGGGTGCCGCTCTTTACAGTCTTCACATTCTTATGGCCGAACAGGACGAGCCGAGTTTCACAAGACCATTGGTTTCCATGTCATGATGATTTCTTTAGAGCAGCTTTTCGATCTCTTGAAAGTTCATAATACGCGAGAATAAAATGTGCTCCATAATTTTACAACAGTATCCGCCTAACGGCAGGAGTGATCGACTTCCAAAGCAAGCAAAGCTTTTGTACCTGCTGGATTTGCACTTTACCCCTATTTTTTTATAATTAGCATGTAAATCTTTACAGGTCTCAAAATCTGCTTCCTCTGTGGTTCACTGTAAATATTCTGCAACATCGGTCCTGAGGCAGATTTACTGTCGTCCGACTATACTCTGGAAATGCTACCCTGTCGTTGATTAAAAATACGTGGCTAATATGTGATCAATGGCAGCCCTCTATATGTATATGGGTGCGGTTTCTTCTTTGAAGGTTTCTGTGTTGGGAGAGCGACAGAACTTTCTTCGTCCTCCTTGGACCGATTTTTAATGGCAGAGGAAGGGATTTGTTAAATTAATCTTGTCAGTTAAGCGGAAGTTAATACATGGCAAAAATAGGCTTCTCATCTGAAACAGCTCGACACAGCGTTGTTTGCGCCTAGTAAGTTAACTGTTTCTGCAAAATGGTCATTACATATGAATGCGACAATCAAAAGGAGAAACCAACGCCTCTACAATCATTAATGCCTTTCACTTCGACATTGATTATTTAGAATATTTAACAGCTATCCAAATTGCAGGAAACACCAATACCGAACAGTGATCGAGGATGGAAGTACATACGCATCGACTAGCCACAGTGTTGGAGAATTTTCTTTGCCTAAAGCTTCCACAGACAGGAACACAAGGCAAAGGGAACTGGTAACAGGTGATCAGATTATTTCCTGAAGATTCGGACATAATAGCAAAAGCCTGGTATGGACTCTCTGCAACAGCGTTCGGCAAAAAACGACTGTGATGAAGCGGAAACGAGTTATATTTAATGCGTACAATTGCTTCTGCATATACCTACCATTATGGAACAACAGTTAAGTGCTAATAGGAAATCAGGCCCGCAGAACCTGTGTGAACGCCACAACGTGCGACTTGTTAGTAACCTGAGCTAAAAAGGTAGAACCAATCAAATCAGATACTTCCTTTTATTACCTTAGTTCTGAAGAAAATAAGTAAACAATTGCTCCCTCTGTCTGGTCGCAATACGAACAGAACTGTCGAATAACAGAATATGATACTCCTGGTTTTTATTTTATGTATTTTTTTTCTAACGCCACAGCGCGGGTGAGTCTGCTTTCTAAAGTTATTAGACAGGCGAAAAAATATACAGAGCGGCAGCGTAGCCGTATTCGTTATGCCGTCTCACGCCATTTCTTTTTAACTGACACCTGCCAGGGAATATCTCCAGGCAACAGTCATTCCTGGCTTGTTCTGCCGTGCCAAAGAAAGATAAAGCTTTTGAAAAGAACTGTCCGCTGTCTGAGCTCATCTCTTAAATATTTGAAAGTTGGGTGATAACATTCCAGAAACCCATAACACAGATTTCCTGACCTTTAGGAACAGACTGATATTGCTAGTCGGAGATAATCTTTCCTATTGCCGTGAAATTAGGCTAGCAGTTTATAAGAATTATTAAATACTTAAACAAAAGTTTTAATATAAGCTATCATTTCTGTATCCGTTTCTCAGTTACTCAATACAATTATTAATATTCATTCGTTGTCGTTGTCTACATTTTTCAGAGAAATGAGGCGTCACATACGGTCATTAATAAGCTCAATAAGCTTTGTCTTTGTACTGATTATGTGCAGAAAATGCGTAGTTAATATCATCTACTGATAAGTGTCGCTACAATGCGAAAGAAATTGGATATGTAGCTTCCTAATCAGTATAAATCCGGTTCATAATAGCAGTATGCCGCTTTTGGTCATGAAACTTGAATAACTGGTAAGTATATATAAATTCGACGAGTCAGCCACGAGTCAGTCTTATCCTGAGCACCACCTTCTTTATACGCCGTTCAGGATTCTCCGGTCTTGTCCATTGTAATTAATTATCTGGTTCTCTTACAGACATCTCCTTGCATAAAGTTGCTAAGTTCATTATTATCTGACTGCTGGTAACATTTGTGACCCATTATACTAATCCTAGCATTTCCTGTTATTGAAAAACCTACGATCTTCTTCGCTACAGTAGGTTCCCTAGTAACTGTTTCTTTCCAGTGTTTCTCGACACTCATTTCCATTTTCAGTAATTTTAAGACGTGGAGCTACCTGCCACACGGTTTACAATTGATCTGGCTGTTCACACAGTGAGGGGAATTACCCACTTTATGATGATGCTCAAATTTCATATAAAGAGGTAGTGTGTGAAATGTTCTCGTACGACTGCTTATCTTCCTACTAAAATCTAAAAAAGAAAACAACTGCCAAATTGTTAATTACATGTTGTTGTTGTCGTGTTGTTGTTGTAGTTGTGATCTTCAGTCGGAATACTTGTTTGATGTTGCTCCCCACGCTACACGTTTCTGTGCATGCTGCTTTACCGCCGAATAAATGTTGCAACCCATATCCATTTGCACCTGTTTGCTGTATTCGTCCATTGGTCTCCTTCTACAATTTTTACTCCATGCACTTCCCTCCTTTACCAAACATGCGACTGCTTCGTGCCACGGTAAGTGTCCTATCAACCCATTCCTTCTTTCAGCCTAGTTATATCATAAATTTCTGTTATCCTCAGTTCTACTCAGTACCTCCTCATTCATTATTCAGTTTACCCATTTATATTTCGAAAGTCATCTAGAGTATGAAAATTCAAAATAGGTACACAGTTTTCTAATTTCAGCATCGAATACGTGCTAAAATGTCTGATAGCAACCAAGAAATCATTTTTTTTTTTTTTTTTGTAGCAATCTGAAAGATTAGGTAGCCACTCTGCTTTGGTTATCCAAGAGGTAATGTTAAAGTCAGTGTTAAAAATTAGTTACCTCCATAGAGATCCTCACCAACATCGTATTTTATCCGGAGTGATATAAGCTGCGAGTACCTCACGAGACTACCGCAGAACTCCAAATCTTTCTTGCTCTCGATTTTCTTCGGACAAGAGGTCAAGCAATAAAACCGTGAGAATCACGTTTCTTCACTGATAGATTGCCCTCCTCCCTCCAGTCAATCCCAAGTTAGCCAATTATCGGGAAAATTGCGAGCCTCCCTGAGGCAGTGTTCCGCTTTCGCGGAGGCAGAGCTGCGGTCACTTCTAACTCGAGGAACAACAACGTAGCTTCTTGCTGAGCTCTCTTCCCAGTTGCTCTTTCTCAAGTTTTGCCATTTTTAGGACAACGTTAGAACAGTGGGTCCCGTATGACTTAATCATTTCGAATTGCCTTGGGGTTGTTAGTAACTGTGACAATTCGAAATCAAAAGTGGTCACATATGCAGGTAACGCTGCATTCCTCCCTCCGGTCATCGTTATGATGTTTTCAAACATATTCAGCCTTTCTGACAATTATCACAGTAGTACCGCACACATACATAATGAGTGCCTATAACAGTTATGAATGGCAGTACCAGACACTACAGACGTAAACAGACCGCACATCAACACACGGACTAAATAAAATAACTTTTGCCTCTGATTTTTTAACCTTCTTGTGTAACCACTTTGATTCCTCGGGAAATGCAATAATGAAAACAATTTTACTTTGATAAGCAGAAAATTAACTTATCTAGAAAGTAATAGTTTTAATACCTAAAAGTAATACCGGTGGCTTTTCGGTGAGCCATCACTACAGCGAACCACAATAATTAGTGTATAGGCGCATCTTACCGCGAAAGGAACCGAAACAGATAATAGCAAAACGAAAGACGAAATGTTGGCTCAAAAATGGCTCTGAGCACTATGGGACTCAACTGCTGAGGTCATTAGTCCCCTAGAACTTAGAACTAGTTAAACCTAACTAACCTAAGGACATCACAAACATCCATGCCCGAGGCAGGATTCGAACCTGCGACCGTAGCGGTCTTGCGGTTCCAGACTCTCAGCGCCTTTAACCGCACGGCCAATTCGGCCGGCGACGAAATGTTGAATTGTGTCTATAATTCTGTTCCAGATGGGAAAAAAATCAAGTAATGATGCCATCATTCAATAGCCGTACCGCTGTAAAATCAGTAACGTAGCAGTAAAGGCTGGTATCGCTGAAAAGCAGTAGAAATCATAAAAAAACCATCAACGCAATGCTTTCCGGCCCGACAGAGTATCTGTCAGGTTCCATATAGATAAAGCAAGTGAATTAGTCCCACTATTAACCATAATTCGGCATACTTCCTTTGAGCAGAGACCTGTTCCCTAGAAACAACACAGCTCACCACGATCTACAATGAAAGAAACTAAACTGTTCCACAAAACTACTGTCCTTTATCATTCTCATTTAGTTGTAGCATAAATCTAGAAGTTGACATAAAAAAAGAAACATAATGTTCTATCATGAATAATACGATCTTTTCTATGGAAACCAACTTGGATTCAGAAAACATTGTTCACGTGAAATCCATTCCCAATCTTCACTCACGACATTTTAAATGTCATATGTAGAAATAACTAGGCCGATTAGATTATTTTAAAATTTCTAAAAGGTTTGAGTATCGCACCGACATCTATTAGAGAAAATAAGCTCATATGATATACTCATCGGGAGTTACTACGACTGTGTGTGTGTGTGTGTGTGTGTGTGTGTGTGAACTTCTGTTTTATGTTAAACTGAAGACATGGGCACAAAACAGTACAGAGTAGGCACTTTTTCACACACGATTTATTATAAACACGGTAGGAAGTGTGGAGCTGTAGTTGAAGAATTATGATAAAAAACGGTTAAGAACAGTGGCAGTCAGAGGCGACCATTCATTCATTATAGAGGAGCAGAGCAGTTTGCAGTACTCAGTGTATCACGAGAGCTACCCATAACTACTCAGAAAAGAAAGCTAAGTATCCACACTGGTGCCAAACATTTGTTACAAAACGTGATTTCTGTGAGCCACTGCCGGCCAGGGTGGCCGAGCGGTTCTAGGCGCTACAGTCTGGAACCGCGCGACCACTACGGTCGCAGGTTCGAATCCTGCCTCGGGCATGGATGTGTGTGATGTCCTTAGGTTAGTTAGGTAAAAGTAGTTCTAAGTTCTAGGGGACTGATGACCTCAGATGTTAAGTCCCATAGTGCTCAGAGCCATTTGAACCATTTGTGAGCCACTCCTTTCCCTAGGGACTAGAGATGGCCAATCCATGCCTGAACTGATTCAGAGAGCCAGATGCTAAGAAGTGAGCCATCGATTACTCAGAAAAAAAGAAGTGTTACGTCCTCTGATCCAAAATGTCTCTCTGAGGATATTAGTGAGTAGAATGAAGATTCTATAACAAGCTGCTGCCCCATGTCACATGCTGAAGGAAACGTTTAACGGGGTGGCGGGTAAATAATCTAAACGGTCGTTACTTTTCTTATGTCGTTATGGAAAGACATTTAAATTGTCTGTGCATGATTTACATCTATCTTCGCAATTTACAAGACTCTGAAAACTATTTCTGCCTTCAGCGATGGAGAATATACTAACCATAATTTCCAGTCTGGAAGTCCACGTTATTCTTTGTTCTCACTGACAGAAAATGTTCCTACTTGTTATTTACTCATAGGGATCGGGACATATGATTATAAATAAAAGTTTTGAGTTCTGATTCACATATTCTTTAAAAATTTACACGCACAAATAACATCCCTAATAACATTAACAACAGTCCTATCGGAAACAGCACTATTAACAGTTCAGAGGTGACCTCTGTGGGAAGTTCCAAATAAAATGGTCTATCACCGTGACTTCTAATGACCAAAGTTAATTGCTCTCCTTAAAAGTGGAAAATAATCTTGCCATTTTCCACGTGGTTTTGTCATCATAATAGGCGGCACACAAACTGTTACTTTCATGAAATCTAAGCCATCCAGGACGGTGTACAGCCCTCGCGAATTCACTTCCTACTTTTATGGCAAACGCTTTTTGTAGCTACCTGGCTCTGACGTCATCTGAGGCGTAGCACACGCGGGCGTTTGACTGACACAGGCAGATTGGTATCTCAGTGCGAAGTGTCTCTTTTACAACTGGCTCTCTGTTCATTTTTGTATATGGACGCAGTGGACCACTAAAGGGAACATCTGCTATCAGCCACCCTAGGCACAGGTAGCAGTACCGAAATGGCCACTTCTCGGGCGCATATTAATTAAAATGTTTGTCGTTTAACAATTTACAATCTTCTTAAATTTTATATAAATAGAGTTAAGTTTGCTTTAGTTAAAGAAAAAGTTTTACTTCGACTGCATTTAAACTTCACCAGCTGTAATTTTTAGAATGGAACCGACAGTAGAACATGACCTCTGAACTGATTTTTTAAGATTCCTTGTATTCATAGTTATTTACAACACATTCTTAAAACTTGGTACAGCTTTATTATAACATTATTGTAATCGAATGCTGTAATTAGGACTTTCTATTACATATACAAATGATACTTAAACTATCATGAATAAGGACGTTTTCATTCTAATTTTAGTTTGTAGCAAATAACTTGAAAACTAACAGAGGTAGCTTATTGATGTCACAGTTGTAAGATTTTTACATGTACTGAGGTTACATAAGAATTTTCTTCTTCAATTATAATAGTTAGCACCGTCAATTTTTCGTAGAAATGCCGATTTTGATAAAAGTGTTGCTCTGATCGAGCTGACTCTTGTAACCTTTAATTGTGGCATACATTTGCATATTCTGACCAATTTTTTAGCTTCCTAGTTTTATTATGTAGCGCCATTTATTTTTGTCTTAAGTTCAGTATTTTGCATAACATGTTCGTTTGACAATTCTGAGACCTTACAAAGTCAACTCTAATATACTGAAGCATACGCTCACGAAGTTGGGAAAAGTTATTTTAATTCCTAATTTCACTCCTAGAGTATCGTGCAATCCTTTCTACACTGAGCGCAGGAGCATTGATAACTTGGCGCTGGCAGTAGTGAACTGGGGTAAGCCTGGCACACTTGCTTGCCCCTGTACATCTTCCAATGATACAGCGCTTGTCTGGCCTAAGATTCACAAGCTACATAAAAAGAATCCTTCTTAAACCATGTGTATGTATGGATTTGCATATACTACTAGTGGTGCAGCCTTTCTCAAAATGGTTCAAATGGCTCTGAGGACTATGGGACTTAACATCTGTGGTCATCAGTCCCCTAAAACTTAGAACTACTTAATCCTAACGAACCTAAGGACATCACACACATCCATGCCCGAGGCAGGATTCGAACCTGCGACCGTAGCAGTCGCGCGGTTCCGGACTGAGCGCCTAGAACCACGAAACAACCGCGGCCGGCGCAGCCTTTCTCAGCCATGAAAAGAACAGGAAACGAAGAAAGCTAAATTCTTGAGAACAATGTTAACGCAGAAAACACTTTATGCCTCATACTGGGTGTAAACAATAATTGTTTACAAAGTAATACATGGTGTAGAGGAAGTCGAGAAGAAACTGTTTAATATAGTACCTTCTACATCTACATTTATACTCCGCAAGCCACCCAACGGTGTGTGGCGGAGGGCACTTTACGTGCCACTGTCATTACCTCCCTTTCCTGTTCCAGTTGCGTATGGTTCGCGGGAAGAACGACTGTCTGAAAGCCTTCGTGCGCGCTCTAATCTCTCTAATTTTACATTCGTGATCTCCTCGGGAGGTATAAGTAGGGGGAAGCAATATATTCGATACCTCATCCAGAAACGCACCCTCTCGAAACCTGGCGAGCAAGCTACACCGCGATGCAGAGCGCCTCTCTTGCAGAGTCTGCCACTTGAGTTTGTTAAACATCTCCGTAGCGCTATCACGGTTACCAAATAACCCTGTGACGAAACGCGCCGCTCTTCTTTGGATCTTCTCTATCTCCTCCGTCAACCCGATCTGGTACGGATCCCACACTGATGAGCAATACTCAAGTATAGGTCGAACGAGTGTTTTGTAAGCCACCTCCTTTGTTGATGGACTACATTTTCTAAGGACTCTCCCAATGAATCTCAACCTGGTACCCGCCTTACCAACAATTAATTTTATATGATCATTCCACTTCAAATCGTTCCGCACGCATACTCCCAGATATTTTACAGAAGTAACTGCTACCAGTATTTGTTCCGCTATCATATAATCATACAATAAAGGATCCTTCTTTCTATGTATTCGCAATACATTACATTTGTCTATGTTAAGGGTCAGTTGCCACTCCCTGCACCAAGTGCCTATCCGCTGCAGATCTTCCTGCATTTCGCTACAATTTTCTAATGCTGCAACTTCTCTGTATACTACAGCATCATCCGCGAAAAGCCGCATGGGACTTCCGACACTATCTTGGCCTATAAAAATTGTCTACGGTACAGTGCTTGTTTGTCATGTGGGATTTTCATTATTATCTTACTCTATTCCCACAAACTATTATCCCTAGAGAAAAAATGAATAGCACCTTTTTAGTAGAAAATTTAATAATTTTGTAATGGGATACGTTTTCGCCATAAGCAGAGTTTTTCAGTTTTTCAAGAAAATCTTTTAAAATTGACCTTCAAACTCACCCCCACTGCCAGACTAGTCCCTCATGAGTCAGTATTTCTACATATTATTGATAGCACTCCCCTCTACCACCATAGAACACTATGACACGTCACGAATTAGTTCGCATAATCCACCTTTCTTGCTCATCATTGAATGGGCTATTTCGCTACGTGCTCACTCATACACTTTAAAATTGTAAAATGGACGGTTATGTGAACTGTACCTCACAGTTTTGTGAATTTTGGCAGCACAACATAAACAATTAAATCGTTTTGTTTGTTTGGCCTTCTTACACTGAAACTACTGGGCTTGTAGACTGTACTGTAAACTTAATTTGTTTCTGCTTAACATTTCCAAAGCCATTTTTCCTTCATTTCTCTCATGGAAATGTTTAAATTAATGTTGACAAAACAGTCAACTAAGCCTGTGGATTAACAGCCCAGTCAATGAAGACCAAAAATGATCGAATATGGAAAACAATTCGTGTAGTCGCACATTTTTGTACAATGGTAGGGGTGCCATGAACAACACACTAGAAATTCTGACTGGTGAGATATGAGTATGGGCGTTCATTTGAAGGTCAATGTTTTATGTTTTTTCTTTAAGAATTCGAAAAACGTGGCATGAAGTGAAAATATATCACAATATAAAATTACGCTACACCAAATTTCCTACGAAAATGTCATTTTCATTTTTTGTCTAGGACTAATGGTTCGCAGAAAGAGAGTGAGAGAATACTGAAAATTTTGCACGATGTGCCTATGACCTAGCTTAGTTAGCTTTTTGGCCAATTTGAGATAGTTTCCTAACTTTATAGAGTACAAGTGTCTTTATTTCCTTTACACTACTTTGGTACTTAGTAAACCGTAGTTGTTTACACATTGTATTTCCATTCTTGACTGGAAAAGAAAATCTCAACTTTCAGAAACCCTATAAACGTTTACATACTGCTAAATGACTTGTTACTTCTTATCCTTTGACATAGCATCACACTCAGAATATGTTATTGGTGACTATGTGAGTCGCACAAGCTGTGGTTTTCAGCCACAACTCGCACAGAGTAGATCATAAAGCTCCATGGCTCAAGCCCTATGGCTTGGAGCTGTTCGTGATCACTAGCCAATCCCACGAGCCAGCTGATCTCAATCACTGCCTGATCCCATGAGCTGGTTGATCCTGATCGGCAGCCGATGCCTTGCTCTGGACAATCCCAGTCACCAGCCAATCCTGAGCACTGGCTGATACTGACTGGCAGCTGATGCCACACGCTGGCCTACCCTGATTTCCAGCCAGTCCCGTGCGCCAGCCAATCCTGACTGCTAGCTGATTCTGCATTCGGACGATCCTGATCGCCAGCCAATCCCGATCACTAGCTGTTCACATGGAGTTAATCGCAAAGCAATTGTGGAGTCATTCTGCTCTCTGTGCTGTTGGCTTGTTGGCTCCCTCTCTTATTCAGTTTGTCCTTGACTCAGTGCCTCTGTATTCTTGTTAAGCTTTACTGGCTGTTGTTCTTTATCATAACAGCAGTATGTATTTGCATGATAATTTTCACATGTATGATAGTGCTTGTATATATTGTTTTTATTCTTTATTTATTTCTTCATTTACTTAAACTGATCGGATTAATACCTCCAGGACACCTCTTATGTCAGACCAGTGTTTTATATGTAATTTGAAAACTTATTAAACCAAAGTTACTTAAAAATCGTATTATTTTTAATATGAAATGACTTCTTCTCTTATCTCAGTGTACCAGTCACTTACATCCTGTTGGTTCAAATGTTTTCGTCTCTCATCCTATAAAACTTACACCCACTGGCTAATAATTCGTCATTAATGCAGGTATCATGTCTCCTAATCTTGTGACATAGTCCATTCAGTTGTTCATGTATTCCATAATCTGTTCATTTAAGCTTTTCACTCCACGGCCTTCCCTGATGTCAGAATTCACCATCCTGTCAGATAGTGTGTACCCAGCTACTTTTCCTAGGAATCACGTCTCCAATGCTTGCAGTCTTTGATGACTAACTGACATCCTCAGCTGCCGACAGGTGTTGTTGTTATACCTCGATGTGGACAGCTGAAACTGTGTGCCCCGACCGGGACTCGACCCGGGATCTCCTGCTTACATGGCAGACGCTCTATCCATCTGAGCCACCGAGGACACAGATGAATAGCGCGACTGCAGGGACGTATCCCTTGCACGCTTCCCGTGAGACTCACATTCCCAACTGTCCACAATTCTACAAATGTATTGTACCTTATAGACATTTACCCACCCACTCATTACTCGCGCACGCTTTGGCGATTCCCGTAAGAGTTTGGGCAACCCGTGCGCATTCGCACAGACGAGGTCAATGGCTGGGTAGCCTTTAACTGTATATATAGCACAGTAACTTGTTCACGAAAGAACAGTTACTGTTGATGACCGTGCATCTTTTCCCTGGAATCATTCGAGTCCCGGTCGGGGCACACATTTTCAGCTGTCCACATCGAGGTATAACAACAGCGCCTGTCGGCAGCTGAGGTTATCAGTTAGTCATCATTTATTCCAGGGAAAAGCTGCACGGTCATCAACAGTAACTGTTCTTTCGAGAACAAGTTACTGTCTTCATATATATAGTTAAAGGCTACCCAGCCATTGACCTTCGTCTGTGCGAATGCGCACAGGTTGCCCAAACTCTTACGGGAATCGCCAAAGCGTGCGCGAGTAATAAGTGGGTGGGCAAATGTCTATAAGGTACAATAGCCGGCACGGTAGCTCAGCGTGTTCGGTCAGAGGGTAATGCGCACTCTGTAATAAAAAAACTGAGTTAACAGATCAACAACGAACGTAAATGGATGTCATACGACGTCCGCCCGAGCAGATGCAACGAACTACAGTGAACAAAATGAAAATTAAAAAAAAAAAGATGGATAGAGCGTCTGCCATGTAAGCAAGAGATCCCGTGTTCGAGGCCCGGTCGGGGCACACATTTTCAGCTGTCCATATCGAGGTATAAGAACAGCGCCTGTCGGCAGCTGAAGTTCGCTCGTATCCCAAATTTTTGGTGAGGAAAGCGGAATGAGCACTGAGGCAGCTGGTTCCCCACTTTTTCAGGAGGAAAATATTCGCCTTTCTGTGTTCCGAGTGGGGCGTTTTTCCGTTTCCGCTGGTTTCTCTTATGGTACTGCGCGTTGCACGAGATACTTCCGGCGTAATTCGAACAAGTTAACAGTTGTTCATGGTGCAATAGGTTGAATCAGAGTACGCTTTACTATCATAGAGCAAGTGTGAACAGTACTAACTTCGCTACGTACTTGATGTAGTGTTATCCTGTATTACAAAACATGTGAACAATCGAGGAAATTATACAGACTGTGACATGTCATTTGATTGTATTTAGAAAGCAGATGTTGCCCGAAGAAATAGAGGGAAGTGATCCTACGCGGAACAGGAAGTTTATATGCAGGTGTATCAGAATAATTGTTCCTAATTTTCTGAAGTCGTATGGGACAAGATTGTAAATATCACTTATCAGTGATACAGTGCCTGTTAACACATCATTCTCTGTACAAAAACCAAAGCTCATCAGTCCTATTTTATATACTTTTCCTTTTAACTGTTCTTCTTACCACAGGAAAAAGCAGCAAAAAGAAGCTACTGAAGTTAATTATTTGTTAGTATTGGTTACAGGATATCTTCTGTGAAATTTGTTTACTTAGATGCGGTTGCAAAAATGTGCAACATTGTTTTTCTATGCAAGTGGGAAAAGACAGACTGCATGACTACAGAAATGACACGGAAAGCTAAATTTGCTGCCTCTAGTACTTAATTTTTTTCCGAGCACATTTTCTGCATTCACATTTCTGATTTCCACACACTTTTTTTTAGTCAGAATTAGAGTACATTGCGGTATCCACAAGTTTAAAAAACATTTATAGATGTATCTGCAATTTACAATGTATTCAATTATAGTAATATCATCACATGCGTGATGTGCCCCCTCGCTAAGATCATGCTCTAAATTTCATCTTATTTTGTAACGAAGTCTTTCCAGCATCTATTATTACAATATACAGCTTCCTTCATCCCAGTGCAATTTCTGAACAACGCGTCAATGGACACTGATTTATGAAGAGAAATAATTAACTTCATGCCTTCTATTATTTCAGAAATGTAGTAATAGCTATCATAATACACCTTGCATAATGTACTATTACATTCAAAGTTATTTGAAACGTACTTAAACAAAAATAGTCGTAAACTATATTTCCAGCTTCTCAGAGGGTCTTTGAAAGAACTAACACTTAAATCAGATGAATCATGAAGGCGTGCGCAAAGGTTAAATGTATCGAGAAAGAATACTAGCGCCACGACGCTTTCATGGATTAGGAGACTGAAAGAATACGTATAAACTGGTTTGAAAAGTAATAACGAAGACAATTGTCAGGACCCCAAGACCACCACAGCGATGGAACTGGATGACGGCTCAACCATGACCCACATGGCAGGGCAGAGATCTGATACAACTAACAATCTTACGAGTTCGACTTCAGATGTTACTCAACAATGAATTGTTGAAAAATGTATGTATGTCCTTTTAATTTTATTTTTTAAATTAGTTTAATTTACTTTCACTCCACTTTAAAACAAAAGGCTAAATAATACACTGATTTGCACACTGACGAAATCTCTGGTGCCAGTAACGCTGCGATATGGAACATTCTGTCTCGACTACTTCCCTGGCGTGGCCAAATATTTCGGTAAATAGACATCAGCGCAATCGCACGTAAACCGCCATTAGTCGTGCAACAGGTAGCATATTACGACCTACTTTCCTGTAAAACTGTCAATGGCGCCTCGCGAGCTTTTTTTTTTTTTTTCAGGACATGTTTGAAACACGGCAATAAAGTCCAGTTGCCTTGTCAAGTTATATTCAGCTGCCAAGTTTCCCAAATCTGTGAGACGTTGATGCATAATTGATCTGAGACGGCTTTTAACACGAGCCAGAGTGCTGAATGACCTTTCTGCTTCAAATAGTCACTAGAAGAGGGTAAAATATACGAGTACATTCAGAAACAGACTTAAATTGTTAAGTTCGTGCATCTCATTCAAGAATTCCAGTGGTTCCAAAGTAATATATTGAAATTTTGAAGTGTGAACAGCTTTCAAATTTTTAATTTCTTCCTCTAAATCTGTTGTGACATCATTGTGGTACTTATTGATAAATATCTTACATGCTTCAGCGACCTGATAGTCATCTTTGAGCATTTCCATAAAATAAGTATAAATGTGTCATCTAACATATCCACTGTTTCATATCGGTTTTTCAAGTTAGACACTGGATTGTCAGTAATTACAAAAAAATATTTGTTTTGAATAAATCTGTCACTTTATTCCAGGTTAGATCGTGAAATGATTTCTTCTTCTTAGTGCACATCTCTGGAAGTTCAGAATCGATATTAAGAGTAGTAGCAACGATTATAAAACCATTTTTGCGAAGATATGAAGTCATTTAATAAGCGCTCAGCTAAATATATGCCATAATTAAGTACTTGAATGATCTCACATATTCCAAAATAGCTCTTGCACATAACGTGTTTCACCTGACAAATTTAACTTGCTGTGAGTTCTTCAAGTGAGCTATAACTGATGTTCCAGTGTCAACGCGAGCACTCTACCGGGTATCGACATGCAATATAACCATCTTGCAACACACTGCTTCAGAGTTTCCTACCGTTGTAAAGCATCTGAATCACTCTGAAAAAAGTATCTGTTTCATGACAAGTCTCAGTTGCGTGTACTCCACATAAGACTAGGAGAAAAATTTTACAAGCGGATTTCACCGAAGAAAATATGTTTGAGCTCTTTATAAAAACCCCTAATACAAAACTAGAAATAAATTACTTCTGAATATCACTTAAAAGATAACTTTCCAGCTTCTTGTCAGTCTCTGACATTGCTAATACGTTTCATAAGCACTGGATCATAGTGACTCAAGAGCTCTAATATTCCGAGTAGATTTCCATTACTTCAATCTCCAGTTTACTGAGTTGAACCTCTGAAGACAAAGCCTCTTTGACCAAGAAATAATACGATGGTTCAAAATTGTTAAGGCTTTCGTGGCCACTTGTTGACAAACTGCCTATTGGCTTCTGTCTCGGGTTCTTCGGCCGACGTTCATCTAATGATTTTACTGTCGTTTCGCCAGCACGAGTGGCTGACATTATCAAAGCTTCACCCTCCATTGCCGGTGATGAACTGGTTCACCGAAGAACCCGAGACAGAAGCCAATAGGCAGTTTGTCAATACGAGGGTTGTCCAGAAAGGAAGTTCTGATCGGTCGCGAAATGGAAACCACCGTAAAAATCCGGCGAAACTTTGCACAGGTGTGTTGGGCAGTGTCTCTAGTATGCCAGTCGATCGTGTCGCGTCGCTCTTTGCAGTTTTCAGTGAACAGTGAGCACATAAGGACGCGTAGGGAAAAGCGTGTTCCGCCAAGTATGAGGGTCTGGTTAGAAATTTCGCCTGTGTCATGCAGCCCACATAACACAACTGTTGAGCAGTTCCTTCTTCATGCTATTTCTCGGCCGCACACTGAAGGGGCAATGAAGACGCTTCTGCAGCGTTTCCGATGAGAAGTTTTTGATCACCCAGAATACAGTCCGTAAATGGCTCCCACTGAGTCTCATCTCTGCTCACAAGAACCGCTGGCAATGAAGACACACTTTTTCCACAGACAATGAGCTGCAGACCAGTGCAGATAACTGGCCGAAAGCACAGGTGGCTGCTTTCTATGACGAGAATATTGGAAAGTTGATGTTGGAGCGGTGACTATGTAAAGAGGTAGGTGGAAGGTGTACCTAACTGTTGCAATTAAAACGTTTCTGGTTTTCACTGTGGTTTCCATTTCGCTACCGATCGGAACTTACTTTCTGGACAACCCACGTATCACGTCAAGTAACGTAAGAATGTTCATGCAAGCTGGCTATTCTACAAACGAATTATTTCCGACCGTCAGCGTGGCCGATGTACCTCCTTCTATTCAGATCATGTCATATCATCACATTATTTCATTTCTTCACTTCCGCCATTCTTCCTGGATAATGAGCTCTGACACCACGTTCAAACATCCCACACGTGTTCGATCACGCTCAGATCTGTCGAGTTGGAGGGGGGGGGGGGGGGGTAGCACATTATTTGAAACTCGACAATGTGTTCCTCGAACCAGTCCATCACACTCCTGCCCTTGGGGCATGGCGCATTACGTTGTGGAAACATGCCACTGCCGTCGGGAAATATGAGCGTCATGAAGTGGTATACGCGGACTGCAACCAGTGTGCGATACTCCTGGGCCGTCATGGTGCCTAGCACGAGCTCCGCTGTACCCATGGATTCCCACGTGAATGTTCCCAAGAGCATAATGGAGCTGCCACCAGCTTGTCTCAGTCCTGCAGTACAGGTATCAATGGGTTGTTGCCCAGAAGGTGGCGGATTCGCGCCCTCCCATCGGCATCATGAAGAAGGTATAGGGATTCATCAGACCATGCAACGCTCTGCCAATACGCCAATGTCAATTACCATTGGTCAAGTGGCAATTTCAGTCGTAGTTGCCGGTGTCGTGGTGTTGAAATTGGCACATGGTGAGTCGCCGGCTGCGGAGACTCACCGTTAGGAATGTTCGGTGCACTGTGTGTTCACACACACTTGTACTCTACCCAGCATTAAAATCTGATGTTCATTCCGCCACGGTTCGCCGCCTGCCGTGTTTCACCAGTCTGCCCAACCTACGACGTCTGACACCTGTAATGAGGGGTGGCCGCCCAACCTCACGACGTCTGTACGTGGCTTCACCTTGTGTTAGCCATGTGTTGAACATAGTCGCCACACCCAACAAGTGCAGCTTCCGAAATGCTAGTGCCGAGCCTCTGGGCTATCACAATTTGCCCTCAGTCAAACTCAGTTACATTGCGGGCCTTCCCCATTCTACACACGCTCACTGATACTACATGCACCCTGCGTGTGTCTGACTGACAGTCAGCCAGGTGACGCTGCTATCGCCTGGACGGGTTTATAGCGTGTCGGTGGTCATAATGTTCTGGCTGATCAGTGTATTGTCTCTTTGTGTCCAGCAGCGAATCGCGATTCTGCACTAACCCGGCGAGTACTCGAACAAGACGCGAGTATTACGGAGACGCTTCGAGAATTCAAATGGGAATCACTCGAGGGAAGGCGACATACTTTTGAGAAACTTTAGAGGATAAGCTTGATGATAGGGTCATGACAACTTAGTGGAACAAGTTTGGTGGCGCTGTGCTTGTTTTGTTACATCCTGGACTGACAGAAAATTATCTTCCGAGATACACTTGATATATTCGTAGTATACCATTCAAAGATTCTGAATGAATTCCGCTTTCGTGTGTTATCGACTTATCAAATATATGTTTACAGGTAGGGGAGATTACTTTCACGCAGCAACTACAACTAATCTCGTTGTCTACATTGAGAATTATCTATATATCACAAGGTCAATGAGTAGGCGACGAACGCTAGAGTTGGTCGTTTGCCCCATGAAAATGTTCATATTGGCGCGAGAGTAGCATTTTACCTCCTCTGCGACAGAGCTACAGACAGCTATATCGAACTCAGAACGACATCCTCAGAAATTTTGTCTTCATAAGACGTCTCTCTACGTTCAGTAAGTAGATCTAAAGAAACATAAAATACTGTGGAACTGCTACTGAAAATACACAGATTGGTTAATGAAATCGTATCACGAATGCTCTGTTAACTGCGTTTCATTCAGCAACTACTCTCACAGCCACATTGTCGTATTTACGTCGTAGTCCAGCAAAGCTTCTTAGGTATGACAAAAGACTTCACATTTAATTAAGAAAACCATTCGTTGTATGGTACTATGATGAGACACCAGTTGTATTAGTGTAGTGCATATTAATATAGCGTTTGCCGTTAGGTTATTGAACAAAATAGACGAAGGTATCAAAGAAATTGTCAACAATACATTCCACTTCGTTATCGAAAACCGTTTGATGATGCTCACGTAGTTTTTCGATCCTATGCATTTAGTGATTTGCTGATTCTGAGTTAAACCACGTTAAAGTGCAATCGCTAAAACAAATCAACAAAGAAAAGAAAGCAAAAACTAACTCTCTCTGTGGTTAATCGATAAGGGCCGAGAAGGGTCAACACATGCGGATGCCAGATTAGAAGACGTGTGGTAGGTGTATTTACAAGCTGCTTGACCTTGTCTTACAGATCGTATTTGTTGCTCTGCGACTACGAGGCATCTCATTTGTTGGCAACAGATGAAGGTGTCGGAGAGATGTGCTCATAAGTCACATTCAACTAGTTTTGAGATACAGCGACTTTAACATTTTTATACTTCCATGAAATTTTAAAGACAAAACAGACACTTCCTTTTTGCTTTTAATTATACTTTAATACATTGCAAATCTTGTGTAAAATACGCGATCTTCTTTCTGTTACGTAATATTAATTTGAGAGTTATTTTAATTATGATGTGATCGAAAATGTCTTATGACTGTGTCTCCTTGAAAATAATTTAGAGCACCAAATACGTTTTTAAGGTTTTGTTTTGAAAATTATATAACAACTAGAAATTCTTAACAATGTTGGCACTTTCACAAACACACATACGTAACAGACAAATCAGTCTAATACTTTATTTTACACTTTAAATGTGAAATTAAGGAAGTTTCTCTATGTCATCATCGTTCACATTATTTCCAGCACATGACCGAAAAAAGCTCTGATATGCTGCAGGTATATATGCCGTAAGAGACAGTATGTCATCAATCTTTTTCTGGTTAATTTGAAGTGGTTTTCTATATTTTATTAGCAGCTGAAATAGATCTGGTTCAGCAGGTCTTTCTTTCCTCTTGCTACATAGATCCACTGATATGTAGGTTTCCATATCTTAGTAGCAGTGCTTCACACTTAGCGTGAAGGAATCTTTATACTCAAACTTAAATTGAGTCACTTCAATAAAACGAATGGTATCTCCACATCTGGGTATCGAGATTAATGACTTCAGATCGCCCAAGTTTAAGATGTAGTGTCTGTGCATTTTTGTCACAATGAAATTTTTTGGACTGTCAGATTTGATTACTTCTGCCCATTCATCTGGTATGTATACTATTAGATGTCTGTTTCTCGCATAAATTTTCAATGCGACCAAAATCACGATAGCAAGGAAGTCTAGTATGAGCTACCCCGGGAAAATAATGCTGCACAGATTCAAATCTTTTTGTGGCAACGGGAGTTCTTTCCAGGGCAATAAGAGACCAAGTCTTTGCCTGGCCCTTACAGTTATCTGTGACTATGTGGAGATTTTTGGCTCGAGTGTTAGTTATCTTTAAGCATTTTCATAAACAGTTCCCAACATAATTTGAACCCCTTCCTGGGTCCTTCTCACTCCACAGAAACGTGTATCCCTTATTTGACCCACAATCATGGATACCGTAGTTATACTGTTACGTCTGCCACAGATGGCCCCTGCCAGGCAGACTACACTCAAGACACCCCTGTGTACCATATAACATACACAAGCACTTGCAGTCGCAACCAAGAGGAAAACAATTCTTTAAAACAAACAGAACGTGCTAGAGACTAATGCAAACCTTTTTCTCCAGAGGTCGCCTCACAGATACAGGGAAAGTTGGAGTACACATGCTGCTGACCCGCGTTACGTCGACGTCTGGCCTTAATTTTTTTTCCACTGATCAATATTATGCTTTCTTTTTCTTGAAGAGCTTGGTTTCTAGGGTGATACTTCATTTGCTCTACTTATGGATAAAAAATAGTCACAGAATTTCCGTGAGAACTAGTCACAAGCCACACATATCGTTATATGCCACTGAAATGGCGTTGATGATAAAAATATTCTTACAAGTTTGTAGCCATTAAAGCTATATTATTACCGCAAGCAGTGGTTATTAAAATTAGACCCTAAAAGTTTCTCATTAACAAAAAAGACGACGATCAACTGTGAGAGATATGTTACGAGAAACAGTCACAAGCTACTGAACAATGATCACCAGTTAAAAAATATTTTTGGGTTGTTACTGAAACATATTCTGAGCTAGTACTGCTGCTTGATGGACACCATGATTCATCATCATCACTGTCGAAAGGCTCAGGATCCTCATTTACACTACTGTCACTGCCATATACACCTAGAATGAGCGAAGCACCTTCAGATGTACCTGAGCATTCAGCCATTTTGATATGGCTTGTGACTGCATCTTCTCAAAAAGACACCATGTGGCAGATTATAGAACTACACTACGTCATCAACTGCCACCTGTTGGAGAAGGAACTTCTTCAATACAAGATGACGAGAGCATCGTTAAGAATGTCACAGAATGAATATCTCAATTTCGACAAAAGTGTTGATTATGACTATATCTCTCCGAGCCGTTTAACTGCTACTGCGAAAGACACATCCTTGTGAAGTGGTTCTTAACACAAAAACACCTTCTTTGTCATATCACATGTATATCAATAACAATTCATTTTGTGGGCGTATGCAGGCCTTCATTTGAGACAATGTTTATTGTGGCTTACCCACTATTTTCTCTTTATGAATTTACCGTACGGTAACTCAAATCGCCATCAGGGTGCACTGATTTAGGTTTGTAATGACCTCCTTAAATCTATTACAGGAAATACCTGGATCAAGCCTTTGAAAGGGCACAAACGATTTCCTTTCCCATCTTTCCCAGTTCGTGATTATGCTTCACGTCTAATCTAGTTCTCGACCAGGCTTTGTAGCGTAATCCACCTTCGTTTCTTTTAACCTCAATATGACTACTGAAGACAAGTGCTGCGCGAAGGTTAATTGGTCGTCACACTTGCCAGTTATCGAACACACTGTCACTGACCATAGTAGCATTTCATCAACGCATGTTTGTCTTCCTGAATGTGATGATTAATTTACGATCGTACATGAAATGATACAACTTGAGTTTCTCGATAGCACTCACTCCAGACAGGGCTCAGGTGTTCCGAATTGCCTGCACTGGTTTCACCCTTTTATTAAACACAAACAAAGCACAATGTCACAAATGTTAGACTTTACTCGGTTTTAGACTCCGTTTTTAATGCATAAACGACGCTCCTCATAACGTCAAAAATGAGAAATGTTCAAGCTGTCGTGGCACGAGCTATACTACAAACTTGAACAAAGTGAGACCATAGTCAAATACGCATATGGCAGCGTGCCATACAAAGTCGCCGTGCATCATGCTGAAGCATAGTATTATATCATGCGTGACGTTACATAATGTTGTACTTGCCAATTCGAGAACAGAAAAGTCCGCTGGAGATCATAGGCTAAATGCCCGATGCGTTGCGAACACTTGGGCGGACGCCAATGTGTATCAAGCGGCCACTGGCTGATGGCGCTGAAATTGGTTTTACCGTGACAGACACCCACGTCCCATTTCACAAACATGTTTCCACAAGATATTTCTATTACTGATGGATAGAAAATGAATTAAATTGTCTTTGACCTACTGTCAGACTGGTGCTCTTAGCAGACAGACGGAATATGGCTTAAAAAAGAAAGGAAAAGAGTGCGTTTGATATTACTGCTTTGTGTTCGCACTGCATGATGTTGACTACTAGACTACTAATAGGTTTTTCACGAAAACCCTCAAGTTGCAGTCAACACTTCTCGTACCATGCGCTGCGTACCCCATTATGACAAAAACGTGATGCTAACACATCCGAAAATCAGTGGTTGGTTGAACTGAGGCTAGCTTGTAATGGTTTAGGTGTGGGTTCGATTCCCATTGGGGGTACCACTTTTTAAGAGCCACAGATATAGCCTCTTCACCTCGAGTAACGCCGAGTAAAGAAAGCAGGACTGTGCCTTGGTTCCTAATCAATGTTAAACACGTCCATTCGCTACCGACTGGAACAAAGTTGGATTAGTTTTGGCTGTCAGAGGCGTAAGTTGCTTCTTGCAGAGACTCTGTCTCAAGTAAGCTTTCTTACACTAGTAATGTTATTTTAGTTAACGAACCAGTCGGCATGTAAGGTCATAGAACCTTCATTTCTTATTTTACGTGATGCTGAGATCTTGAAAATTTTGGCACTGGACTGGGATTCTAACTACGATTCCAATTTCTCTAAGGATTTTAACCTTCGAGATGATAGTTGTGGTCTTCAGTCCTGAGACTGGTTTGATGCAGCTCTCCATGCTACTCCATCCTGTGCAAGCTTCTTCATCTCCCAGTACTTACTGCAACCTACATCCTTCTGAATCTGCTTAGCGTATTCATCTCTTGGTCTCCCTCTACGATTTTTACCCTCCACACTGCCCTCCAATGCTAAATTTGTGATCCCCTGATGCCTCAGAACATGTCCTACCAACCGATCCCTTCTTCTAGTCAAGTTGTGCCACAAACTCCTCCCCAGTTCTATTCAATACCTCCTCATTAGTTATGTGATCTACCCATCTAATTTTCAGCATCCTTCTGTAGCACCACATTTGGAAAGCTTCTATTCTCTTCTTGTCCAAACTATTTATCGTCCATGTTTCACTTCCATACATGGCTACACTCCATACAAATACTTTCAGAAATGACTTCCTGACACTTAAATCAATACTCGATGTAAACAAATTTCTCTTCTTCAGAAACGCTTTCCTTGCCATTGCCAGTCTACATTTTATATCCTCTCTACTTCGACCATCATCAGTTATTTTGCTCCCTAAATAGAAAAACTCCTTTACTACTTTAAATGTCTCATTTCCTAATCTAATTCCCTCAGCATCACCCGACTTAATTCGACTACATTCCATTATCCTAGTTTTGCTTTTGTTGATGTTCATCTTATATCCTCCTTTCAAGACACTGTCCATTCCGTTCAAGTGCCCTTCCAAGTCCCTTGCTGTCTCTGACAGAATTGCAGTGTCATCAGCGAACCCCAAAGTTTTTATTTCTTCTCCCTGGCTTTTAATGCCTACTCCGAACTTTTCTTTTGTTTCATTTACTGCTTGCTCAATATACAGATTGAATAACATCGGAGAGAGACTACAACCCTGTCTCACTCCCTTCCCAACCACTGCTTCCCTTTCATGTCCCTCGACTCTTATAACTGCCATCTGGTTTCTGTACAAATTGTAAATAGCCTTTCGCTCCCTGTATTTTACCCCTACCATCTTTAGAATTTGAAAGAAAATATTCCAGCCAACATTGTCAAAAGCTTTCTCCAAGTCTACAAATGCTAGAAACGTATGTTTGCCTTTCCTTAGTCTTTCTTCTAAGATAAGTCGTAAGGTCAGTATTGCCTCACGTGTTCCAACCTTTCTACGGAATCCAAACTGATCTTCCCCAAGGTCGGCTTCTACCAGTTTTTCCATTCTTCTGTAAAGAATTCGCGTTAGTTTTTTGTGGCTGTGACTTATTAAACTGATAGTTCGGTAATTTTCGTATCTGTCAACACCTGCTTTCTTTGGGATTGGAATTATTAAATTCTTCTTGAGGTCTGAGGGTATTTCGCCTGTCTCACACATCTTGCACACCAGATGGTAGAGTTTTGTCAGGACTGGCTCTCCCAAGGCCGTCAGTAGTTCTAATGGAATGTTATCTACTCCCGGAGCCTTGTTTCGACTCAGGTCTTTCAGTGCTCTGTCAAGCTCTTCACGCAGTATCGTACCTCCAATTTCATCTTCATCTACATCCTCTTCCATTTCTGTAATATTGTCCTCAAGTACATCGCCCTTGTATAGACCCTCTATTTACTCCTTCCACCTTTCTGCTTTCCCTTCTTTGCTTAAAACTGGGTTTCCATCTGAGGTCTTGATATTCGTACAAGTGGCTCTCTTTTCTCCAAAGGTCTCTTTAATTTTCCTGTAGGCAGTATCTATCTTGCCCCTAGTGAGATAAGCCTCCACTTCCTTACATTTGTCCTCTAGCCATGCCTGCTTAGCCATTTTGCACTTTCTGTCGATCTCATTTTTGAGACGTTTGTATTCCTTTTTGCCTGCTTCATTTACTGCATTTTTATATTTTCTCCTTTCATCAATTAAATTCAATATTTCTTCTGTTACCCAAGGATTTCTACTAGCCCTCGTCTTTTTACCTACTTGATCCTCTGCTGCCTTCACTAGTTCATCCCTCAGAGCTACCCATTCTTCTTCTACTGTATGTGTTTCCCCCATTCCTGTCAATTGTTCTCTTATGCTCTCCCTCAAACTCTGTACAACCTCTGGTTTAGTCAGTTTATACGGGTCCCATCTCATTAAATTCCCATCTTTTTGCAATTTCTTCAGTTTTAATCTATAGTTCATATCAAATAGATTGTGGTCAGAGTCCACATCTGCCCCTGGAAATGTCCTACAATATAAAACCTGGTTCCTAAATCTCTGTCTTACCATTATATAATCTATCTGATACCTTTTAGTATCTCCAGGTTTCTTCCATGTATACAACCTTCTTTTATTATTCTTGAACCAAGTGTTAGCTATGATTAAGTTATGCTCTGTGCACAATTCTAACAGACGGCTTCCTCTTTCATTTCTTAGCCCCAATCCATATTCACCTACTATGTTTCCTTCTCTCCCTTTTCCTACTGCCGAATTCCAGTCACCCATGACTACTAAATTTTCGTCTCCCTTCACTATCTGAATAATTTCTTTTATCTCATCATACATTTCTTCAATTTCTTCGTCATCTGCAGAGCTAGTTGGCATATAAACTTGTACTATACTCTAGTAGGCATGGGCTTCGTGTCTATCTTGGCCACTATAATACGTTCACTATGCTGTTTGTAGTAGCTTACCCGCACTCCTATTTTTTTATTCATTATTAAACCTACTCCTGCGTTACCCCTATTTGATTTTGTATTTATAATCCTTTATTCACCTGACCAGAAGACTTGTTCCTCCTGCCACCGGACTTCAATAATTCCCACTATATCTAACTTTATCCTATCCATTTCCCTTTTTAAATTTTCCAACCTACCTGCCCGATTAAGGGATCTGACATTCCACGCTCCGATCCGTAGAACGCCAGTTTTCTTTTTCCTGATAACGACGTCCTCTTGAGTAGTCCCCGCCCGGAGATCCGAATGGGGGACTAATTTACCGCCGGAATATTTTGTCCAAGAGGACGCCATCATCATTTAATCATACAGTAAAGCTGCATGCCCTCGGGAAAAATTACGGCTGTAGTTTCCCCTTGCTTTCAGCCGTTCGCAGTACCACAACTGCAAGGCCGTTTTGGTTAATGTTACAAGGCCAGATCAGTCAATCGCCCGCATCTCGTGGTCGTGCGGTAGCGTTCTCGCTTCCCACGCCCGGGTTCCCGGGTTCGATTCCCGGCGGGGTCAGGGATTTTCTCTGCCTCGTGATGGCTGGGTGTTGTGTGCTGTCCTTAGGTTAGTTAGGTTTAAGTAGTTCTAAGTTCTAGGGGACTGATGACCATAGATGTTAAGTCCCATAGTGCTCAGAGCCATTTCAGTCAATCATCTAGACTGTTGCCCCTGCAACTACTGAAAAGGCTGCTGCCCCTCTTCAGGAACCAGTTGTCTGGCTTTTGAACAGATACCCCTCCGTTGTGGTTGCACCTACGGTACGGCTATCTGTATCACTGAGGCACACAAGCCTCCACACCAACGGCAAGGTCCATGGTTCATGGGGTGAGGTTTGGGAATATACAAGTCCATTACTCCAACCCCGGACGGGGACGTATGTAAACTGGTTAACAATGTGTGAAGTGCATGAAAGCTAAACTGAGCTCTGACAATAGTGTAGTTGAGCTTAACTGAGATCGGGCTGAGCACCCGATGCGTGAAATTTTAATCGACTACCCGGGACCCCCGTCTCTGACGGGGAGGGCTATCTTTATTTGTTAGTAGAGTAGACGTCTTCACCAGTTTCATGTGGTTAACATCCACTAGATCAGGAACTACATGTGTCACTTTGAGACAGTTGTAGGGAATCTCTAGTATATATCTTGGACTTCGAAGGTTCTTGTCAGAGACAACGCACCAGCCTTTCTGTCTGGGGAATTCAAGAAATTATCTTTCACGAGCATAATATCTCAAATTAGGGACACTCCGTAGATCCACAACCATCTTTTGATAAAGGAGTCAGCTGCTTCCTCCACCCTTATTATTCTTACTGGTCAGTGTCAAGGCAGATAGGACCACTCACTTGGATGGAATCAATTTTGCCTTTAATAATGCTGTCCATGGGGCATGTAAGACTTCCCAGCAAAACTGATATTCGTTTTTCCAGTGAACCCACCCTTATTGAACCTTTGGTCAAATAAGAACCTCCTCTCTGAGGACATCGCCCAAGAAATTAAAAAGGGACTGATGGGATGCGCGCAATAATATTTGCCTTCCATAGCGAAGGGAAGTTGTGTGCTGTAGTAAAGGTAGACCTTACGCTAGCTGTGTCCATGTCTTTGAAGGTTAGTATCGATATAGCAGCAGCCTGGAATATCTGTTGCAAGTGGGCAGCCGCAAGAGATCAGGACAGTTGGCGGAAACAAGAGATTTTAAATTTGGCTGCACGTGCCGAGTGAGCCGAGTTGAAGTTGGACTAGAGGTACACTGTGAGTTTAAACAGCTGGGGCAGTGCGTGAGCGCGGGTGCAAGACCATGGCAGCCGATCTTTATACGTTCAGCTTAGCAGTGCCGATGGTCTGTTGTGGCTCTGATGCATGAATTAAGGTCCGTTAAGCAGATGCACTGTGGATTCGTTCATGACTGCACTTTCTGGTGAATGACAGCCCTGTGGATTTAATCGCTCCCTAATGATTCAACATTCTGTCTACCAGGAGTTATTATTGTGTGCATCGAATAAGGTCAGACGCGCAGCGCTTACTGGCGTATCAAGGTTTACTAAATTATTTGCTGTTATAATATGCTCATAATTATATCGAACGATTATATTGTGTTCATATTTGTATGGTGATTATACCATTTGGGACAGTTAACTGTCAACAGTTTTTTGTTGGTTCTTTCGTGCGTGTAATTCGTGTCATAAGTTTCAGGCAGACACAGCTTGAAGATTCTAAACCATCAAAACCTTGACTGGCACAATTAGTATTTAGACCACTGACTTTAACATTTGTTGTAGAGATGTTAAACCAGTTGTCTTGCTGACTGAATGTTTGTGGCTATTTACCTGTTGTAGTTGGCGCTACTTCAAAAGTTGAATTTTTTGTTCCATTTACTATTATTTAATCTTGTATGTTTAAAGTAGTCCTTAAGCAGGTTTTAATGTAGATTATTAGCTGATTTACGTGACTAACGGTGTGACCCACAGGGGCGTGTTTTCATGTGCAGACGACATACAGACCGAGCGAGGTGGCGCAGTGGCTAGCACACTGGACTCGCATTTGGGAGGACGACGCGTCAATACCGCGTCCGACCACCCTGATTTAGGTTTTCCGTGATTTCCCTAAATCGCTCCAGACAAATGCCGGGATGATTTCCTTGAAAGGGCACGGCCGACTTCCTTCCTCGTCCTTCCCTAATCCGATGAGACCGATGACCTTGCTGTCTGGTCTCCTCCCCCAAAACAACCCAACCTAACGACATATCATTATTGTTATTAAACATGCTTGCTACCCACGCCATTATTTGCTTTCGTTTCCCTTCAGTTGACTTGTTCGCATTGTATCGCGCCTCTTTCATTTCAAAGCTTGTGAACTGTATACAACGACTCACATTTTTTGATCTTCTGTTGGCGTGGTTATCGACTGAAATCATGCTGACCCCATCATTTGCGGTAATCTATTATTTTTTGGCTGTAACCGATCCTGCTGTTACTTACTATGTCAGGTCACTTCATTTTCTCAAATTTAAAACTCACAGTTGTCCTTTACTGCGAATAAGAGGCTACGTGACTGCATATTGCCTCTAATATCTCTCTGCTCGAGACAACCAGTGTTCTTGTTCTATTATCTTGTGCCTCAAAAAATAAAATCTCTGTACTGTTCTCCTTAAATAGTGTAAACAGATATAGCTTACTGATTGTTTATATCCTTGTATAAACGGCCGTTCGGCAGTTATTGAAAATGACTATCTGTCTGTTGCATTGACTATTTTAAGTGACCAGCGTCACGTTTTTAGTTCAGACCTGTTTAGGTATAAATTATGTAAGTAAATTCAAGATTTGTTTAAATGATTGTTATTTCTCCTGGAAGTTCTTTCAAAAAATGTTCAAATGTGTGTGAAATCTTATGGGACTTAACTGCTAAGGTCATCAGTCCCTAAGCTTACACACTACTTAACCTAAATTATCCTGAGGAGAAACACACACACCCATGACCGAGGGAGGACTCGAACCTCCGCCGGGATCAGCCGCACAGTCCATGAGTGCAGGAAGTTCTTTCTTTTGGTTTTTAAATCGACCGCTGGTCGTAATAACAGTTAATCGTCACTTGTCAGACTTGACTAGAATCTGATTAGCTAGAAATTGAGCTACTTAATTTTTTATTTTTATTTTATAACAGTGATACCTCTGCTGCTGGCGTTGAAGCCCGGGCAGCAGCAGTGAAGTTACGTTAAGCCGTTTTGTTTTTTCTACTAGCTTGTATCTGAATCGATTGTTATGGTGTCGTATTCAAAATTGTTTCCGATCAATCAATCTAGAGACAGAGCTGTATGACCGTGAACGTTAGAGAAATCTGGTTTCTTGAATATGTACCTTCACATTGTAATTAGCATCTTACCTAATGAGTTATGTAACAATTGCAACTAAGATTATTTCTTCCAAGATTTCAATACTGATACAGACTATATAGTAACGGTTTTAAATATTCAATCTTGATGAATCCTGTATTGTTATGCATCAAGTGTACTTTAATTAACGTTTTAATAAAGATGTTATATTATGTCTTTTGGATTTAATGTGTCCAGCACCTCACCACTCACTTCACCAGCTTCCTACCAGGTACTGCGAAATGACAGGCTTCTCATAAATGTTCTTCCTACTCTGTCAGACGAGGTGCCACCACAGGTTCATCCGGTAACGTGACTGCAAAACCGCGGACTTCACGGTCACTTTGATTCTAATGTGCGGCATCATATGGACATCAAATATCCTGTTCCATTGGTGCCATTGTAGGCAGAACCTATAGCTCTTGACTAGGCAGGTATTATGAAGATTCTTGCTAATATATGGCAAATAAATAAACACTCTTACGATTACAGAATCTACTGGCCATCAAACATTAATGCTACATAAAACACTGAATCCTCGTCCTTGGGAAAAATTAAAGTTCTCAAGAAAATAAGCGAAATATTGGGTATTGATATACGACAGTGACTGTCACAGGCTCTAGTCAGTGACTCTTGATAGTAACGTAAATACACTACTGGCCATTAAAATTGCTACACCACGAAGATGACGTGCTACAGACACGAAATTTAACCGACAGGAAGAAGATGCTGTGATATGCAAATGATTAGCTTTTCAGAGCATTCACACAAGGTTGACGCCGGTGGCGACACCTACAACGTGCTGACATGAGGAAAGTTTCCAACCGATTTGTCGTACACAAACAGCAGTTGACCGGCGTTGCCTGGTGAAACGTTGTTGTGATGCCTCGTGTAAGGAGGAGAAATGTGTACTATCACGTTTCCGACTTTGATAAAGGTTGGATTGTAGCCTATCGCGATTGCGGTTTATCGTATCGTGACATTGCTGCTCGCGTTGGTCGAGATCCAATGACTGCTAGTAGAATATGGAATCGGTGGGTTCGGGAGTGTAATACGGAACGCCGTGCTGGATCCCAACGGCCTCGTATCACTAGCAGTCGAGATGACTGGCATCTTATCCGCATGGCTGTAGCGGATCGTGCAGCCACGTCTCGATCCCTGAGTCAACAGATGGGGACGTTTGCAAGACAACAACCACCGACACGAACAGTTCGACGACGTTTGCAGCAACATGGACTATCAGCTCGGAGACCATGGCTGCGTTTACCCTTGACGCTGCATCACAGACAGGAGCGGCTGCGATGGTGTACTCAACGACGAACCTGGGTGCACGAATGGCAAAACGTCATTTTTTCGGATGAACCCAGGTTCTGTTTACAGCATCATGATGGTCGCATCCGTATTTGGCGACATCCTGGTGAACACACATTGGAAGGGAGTATTCGTCATCGCCATACTGGCGTATCACCAGGCGTGATGCTATGGGGTGCCATTAGTTACACGTCTCGGTTACCTCTTGTTCGCATTGACGGCACTTTGAACAGTGGACGTTACATTTCAGATGTGTTACGACCATTGGCTCTACCCTTCATTCGATCCTTGCGAAACCCTACATTTCAGGAGGATAATGCACGAGCGCATGTTGCAGGTCCTGTACGGGCCTTTTTGGATACAGAAAATGTTCGACTGCTGCCCAGGCCATCACATTCTCCAGATCTCTCACCAACTGAAGAGGTCTGGTCAATGGTGGCCGAGCAACTGGCTCGTCACAATACTCCAGTCACCACTCTTGATGAACTGTGGTATCGTGTTGAAGCTGCATAGTCAGCTGTACCTCTGCATGCCATCCAAGCTCTGTTTGACTCAATGCCCAGGCGTATCAAGGCCGTTATTACGGCCAGAGGTGGTTGTCCTGGGTACTGATTTCTCAGGATCTATGCACCCAAATTGCGTGAAAATGTAATCACATGTCAGTTCTAGTATAATATATTTGTCCAATGAATACCCGTTTATCATCTGCATTTCTTCTTGGTGTAGCAATTTTAATGGCCAGTAGTGTATGTTCAGAGTATTTCACACGTTATAAGCAATAGTAGCTCGGGTAACCTGCGGAAATTTTTCAGAGTCTGACACATTTAATCGAGAAATGCTGCCGGACCATCCCGTGACAGCACAGGCAGGTCGAGATGAAGTCGGCAGATTGCAGTGGAGCACAGAAATCTCGTAGAGTCCAGCAGCAGTGGCGGTGAGACGACTGTGGCGTAGAACAACTGGCGATGATCTCTGTCATCGATGCGTCTTCGTCTATCGAAGGCAAAGATATAAGAGCTCAGAGGCATGCTACTACTTGTAACACGGGAGAACACTATTGCATGCATGCTCGCTGCTACTGGAGTACTGAGCACGTAAATGCACTTACTTCACCACTGCGTCGGTCTCTACATATCCGATGTACACTCAGCAATCAAGTTAGTTTGATTTTTAAACCTGTTTTGGAATTTATTGTTTAATTTGATGCTCTTATTTGGTTTGAGAACGGTATGCGTTCCGGGTACCGTTAGGAAACTACAGCGTCCCAGAACGACGAAACCACGAAACCACGAATGTAAGCAACAGATTTCATCTGACCTCTTTCAGAGGTGCATTCGGTGCATGTACCGTACTTTTATGGCTAATAGGCTGCAGAATTGGTTACTACACCAAACACAGTAACAAAAAATTCTTCAATGTTGCAATTCTTACAGCGGCCAAACTATCTATTGTGGGCATAGGTGCCCACATTACATGAGTACTGTTTGCACTACGCAAAACATACCAAGCGTTGTAGCTTTTCTTTTATCCACTCTATATTGTCTGTTGTTGTTGTGGTCTTCAGTCCTGAGACTGGTTTGATGCAGCTCTCCATGCTACTCTATCCTGTGCTAGCTTCTTCATCTCCCAGTACCTACTGCAACCTACATCCTTCTGAATCTGCTTAGTGTATTCATCTCTTGGTCTCCCTCTACAATTTTTACCCTCCACGCTGCCCTCCAATGCTAAATTTGCGATCCCTTGATGCCTCAAAACATGTCTTACCAACCGATCCCTTCTTCTAGTCAAGTGGTGCCACAAACTTCTCTTCTCTCCAATCTTATTCAATACCTCCTCATTAGTTACGTGATCTACCCACCTCATCTTCAGCATTCTTCTGTAGCACCACATTTCGAAAGCTTCTATTCTCTTCTTGTCCAAACTGGTTATCGTCCATGTTTCACTTCCATACATGGCTACACTCCATACAAATACTTTCAGAAACGACTTCCTGACACTTCAATCTATACTCGATGTTAACAAATTTCTCTTCTTCAGAAACGCTACATTTTATATCCTCTCTACTTCGACCATCATCAGTTATTTTACTCCCTAAATAGCAAAACTCCTTTACAACTTTAAGTGTCTCATTTCCTAATCTAATCCCCTCAGCATCACCCGATTTAATTTGACTACATTCCATTATCCTCGTTTTGCTTTTGTTGATGTTCATCTTATATCCTCCTTTCAAAACACTGTCCATTCTGTTCAAATGCTCTTCCAAGTCCTTTGCTGTCTCTGACAGAATTACAATGTCATCGGCGAACCTCAAAGTTTTTACTTCTTCTCCATGAATTTTAATACCTACTCCGAATTTTTCTTTTGTTTCCTTTACTGCTTGCCTATATCGTCTAGATAGATAAAATGATCAGTTTTTCACTGAAACTGAGCTACTGTAATTTTTCTGTAATCATTCTGACATTTACGTTCAGCATGTCTGGACATATCGTGCCAAATTCAGATCAATTTTGGATCACCAAAATCTCAAGTTGGTTGGATAGCCCTGTCCATAATGCTTCAATCGCTCTCAGTTGGGGACAGACGCGACGACCTTGCTGGCCAACGTAAGTTTTGGTATGCATGAATCCAAGCAGTAGAAACTTTCGGCGTGTGTGGACGGACATTATCTTGCTGAAATATAAGCCTGGGATGACTTTTTATGAAGGGCAACAAAACGGGGGGATAGATCGAAGTGCCGCTGTGCTGTAAGGGGGCCGCGGATGACAACAAACGGATCCTGCTATGAAACGAAATCATATCCCAGATCATCATAACTCCTGGTTGTCGGGCCATATGGAGGGTGACTTTCTGGCTGGTACCCACCGGTGTCTGGGTCGTCTTCAGGCACGTCTTCCTGGACACTCATTTACTGGAGTAGAATTGTCTTTGGTGGTGAGTCCCGCTTCGAACTGAGCCATGATTACCGGTGAAGACGTGTGCGGAGGTACTCTGAACAACAGTCAGATACCAACCTGACCATCGCCCGACATACGGCCCGATGACCAGGAATGAAGGTCTGACACAACCCCTTTGGTTGTCATCCGCGTTACTCTTACAGCACAGCTGTACGTTGACGATGTTCTGCCCCCCGTTTTATTGCCCATCATTGCAAGCCATACTGGGCTTCCATTCAGTAAGATAATGCTGAGGGGCAAGATGTTCTACTGCTTGGCTTCGTACTTCCCAAACCATATCTTGGCCAGGAAAGTCACCGGATCTCTCCCAAAATGAGAACGTTTGGAGCGTTATTGCCAGAACCCTCCAGCTAGTTTGGGATTTTGACGATCTAACATGCCAATTGAACAGAATTTGGCACGATATTCCTCAGGAGGATTTCCAACAACTCTGTCAACCAGTACCACGGCGAATAGTTTATTGCTTAAGGGGCAGACGTCGTCGAGCGCGTTATTGGCTTGCTGAGTCTGTGAAGCTCTTTCTCTTGAATAAATTATCCATTTTTCCCGAAACTCTATTCATTTGTTTGTCTCTACATGCACATCACATTTACCGGTTTTCGTGCCATTTGGATAATTTCTTCGTTGTACGTCTTTTTCTGTCTTAGATTTTATGAGTATGATTGGCTGATATAAGCAGAACTGCGAAACAATGTATGCACGGCAAAATACTATCAATAATTCAAAAAAATCTTAATCGTATTTATTATTATTATTAGACCGCCAACCGGTTTCAACGGCAGACCCTTATGTAGACAGGAGTGACACCACCAGCAGTCGACCAATGGTGTAAACGCCCAGAAGATGACCCCTACGTCGGGTTGAAACCGGTTGGCGGTCTAATAATAATAATAAATGCGATTAAGACTGTTTTTGAATTATTGATTAATCATACTAATCTTCTGTCCTAAAGTAAATAGTTTTTAAAGAAAACACAGTAAAAATATTTATTGGTTTCAAATAAGACGACTTTTCTCTAACAGTTATTTTTACGGCAAATTTTGGGTTAGTTTAATTTTCTGTGTAGTCATCAATAAAGCTGTAAATGTTGTATCAAAAAGTATATTGATTTGTAAATTAAAGGTGGAGGGGGTGAAAGGAAAGAAGCTATTGATGTCAGCTGCATTGGAACGTTACGCGAAATCAGCGGCGACGAGTGAAAATGTATGCTGAACTGAGACTCGAACTCGGGATCTCCTGCTTCATTTTTTTTAAAGACGATGTACTTTATAAAATGAAATATTTTTCGAAAACGTAAACAAGAAGACTTTTTCAACATCACTTTTCTTTTTTTACATTAAAGGTTTAACAATTGTAAATATAAACTGCTTTGTTCAGTACAAAACTGACGTCCTTCTTCGTGAGCGCGTTCCTCGTAGATCCTGCTGCACCTCGCGTTGATGCCGGTACGTCTTCACGTATGGAGGTGGATCCTCTCCAATGTCCTGGTCCTTTCTTGTGCAGAGCACTTATATACAATAATTACATTTTCCTATCCAGTACACCGCAACTGGGTGGTGGTCAAGCAAGGCACTCCCTAAAAAAATTTGCGTAATACGTTCGATATCTCGAATTTTGCATAATCAATAAGTGACATAGTAAGACCTAAAAGTCTAGAACATTCATACGGTCCTCTCGGAAGAAGGTGAAGCACAGGCAGACCCTGTATCCAAGTCACTGCGTTGGTCTTCGTTTGGGGAATATCTGGAGGAAGTAGTATCCGTGGTTTTATTGCCTGCGGCAACACCCGAAGGAGAAAGGCAATCATTTTTTGGACCAAACGCCGCAATGCCGCCGAACGCCTGGATATCAGGCTATGATCTTCTGTGTCTATTAAATTGCACTGTCGACACAGTGGGTTATCCGTCATGTGAACTGTGTGTAAGTTGGAACGAGTCATGATGTCTGTAGCACAGTGCCGCTGTGCGTGGAACGTCCCAAGCAGTTCATCTTGTCTATCGGCTGTAATGGTGCCACATTTCCCGCCGGGAGTCCTCTCCCTATGTTCATCGCTCCAGACTTTGCCATGTTCATACGACTTCTCACAGCCATACCATACAAATTAATCGAATACAAAGATGCTCTTGCCTCGTCGCCCAACTGTACTAATAACACTAGGTCGTCCGCGTATGTTCTGCACATAAACTTGGGGTGCCGCATTGTCATTCCCTGGAGTCGGTACCGGAGCCCGCAGAGCAGGGGCTCCAGAGCGATGGCATGAAGTAACATCGACAGCGAGCACCCTCGTCTGACCGATCGCGACATGGTGATGGGCCCCACCATGCGCCCATTGATGAGAACTCTGGATGAGGCGCCGTGGAGTAGTCGCGCTACGACTGTGACAAGACTCTGTGGAAAGTTCATTTGCGACATCATTTCCACAAGATAGGCGTGGCTCACCCCTCAAAGGCGCGATCGAAATCTATCGATTCCAGCGCACCACGGAGACGACATGTTATTGCCAATGCGATCAAATCGCGGTTGTCTCTGAGCGCCGTTTATATATTGCTATCCCTTCTTAGCTGTGTTTGGGCGAGTGATATCACTTGGCGCAGTACGCATTTAAAACATGCTGCAAATGTACTGGTATAGACCTTGTAGCCACATTTAAGAAGAGTCAGTTGCCGGTCGACTTGTATCCCTGTTCCACAAAGGCGGGTGGAAGAAGCGCATTGGGAGACATCCATTCGCGGTACATCCCAGTTCATCGCGCAGTCATGAGATCTTAATGTCCGATAGAACTCTGACAGAAACCCGTCGAGCTTCGGCGACTTTTTCGACGCTCCTTTCTCGAGCGCTTCTATTACGTCGTCATTTGTACACTACTGGCCATTAAAGTTGCTACACCAAGAAGAAATGCAGATGATAAACGGGTATTTATTGGGCAAATATATTATACTAGAACGGACATGTGATTACAAAAAAAAATGGTTCAAATGGCTCTGAGCACTATGGGACTCAACTGCTGCGGTCATTAGTCCCCTAGAACTTAGAACTAGTTAAACCTAACTAACCTAAGGACATCACAAACATCCATGCCCGAGGCAGGATTCGAACCTGCGACCGTAGCGGTCCTGCGGTTCCAGACTGCAGCGCCTTTAACCGCACGGCCACTTCGGCCGGCATGTGATTACATTTTCACGCAATTTGGGTGCATAGATCCTGAGAAATCAGTACCCAGAACAACCACCTCTGGCCGTAATAACGGCCTTGATACGCCTGGGCATTGAGTCAAACAGAGCTTGGATGGCGTGTACAGGTACAGTTGCCCATACAGATTCAAAACGATACCACAGTTCATCAAGAGTAGTGACTGGCGTATTGTGACGAGTCAGTTGCTCGGCCACCATTGACCAGACGTTTTCAGTTGGTGAGAGATCCGGAGAAATTGCTGGCCAGGGCAGCAGTCGAACATTTTCTGTATCCAGAAAGGCCCAAACAGGACCTGCAACACGCGGTCGTGCATTATCCTGCTGAAATGTAGGGTTTCGCAGGGATCGAATGAAGGGTAGAGCCACATCTGAAATGTAACGTCCACTGTTCAAAATGCCGCCAATGCGTACAAGAGGCGACTGAGACGTGTAACCAATGGCATCCCATTCCATCACGCCGGGTGATACGCCAGTATGGCGATGACGAATACACGCTTCCAATGTGCGTTCACCGCGATGTCGCCAAACACGGATGCGACCATCATGATGCTGTAAACAGAACCTGCAGTCATCCGAAAAAATGAAGTTTTGCCATTCGTGCACCCAGGTTCGTCGTTGAGTACACCATCGAAGGGTAACTGTTCGTACAGATGGTTGTTGTCTTGCAAACGTCCCCATCTGTTGACTCAGGGATCGAGACGTGGCTGCACGATCCGTTACAGCCATGCGGATAAGATGCCTGTCATCTCTACTGCTAGTGATACAAGGCCGTTGGGATCCAGCATGGCGTTCCGTATTACCCTCCTGAACCCACCGGTTCCATATTCTGCTAAGAGTCATTGGATCTCGACCAACGCGAGCAGCAATGTCGCCATACTATAAACCGCAATCGCCATAGGCTACAATCCGACCTTCATCAAAGTCGGAAACGTGATGGTACGCATTTCTCCTCCTTACACGAGGCATCACGACAACGTTTCACTAGGCTACGCCGGTCACTTCTGTTTGTGTATAAGAAATTGGTTGGAAACTTTCCTCATGTCAGCACGTTGTAGGTGTCGCCACCGGCGCCAACCTTGTGTGAATGCTCCGAAAAGCTAATCATTTGCATGTCACGGCATCTTCTTCCTGTCGGTAAATTTCACGTCTGTAGCACGTCATCTTCGTGGTGTAGCAATTTTAATGGCCAGTGGTGTAACTTTCCCCGTTAAGGGAAGTTGGAACATCCTATTCCGACAATGTTAAATTTAGTGAGTTGACTTCTCTGTATTTCAGGATCCACTGTAGCCACTGACATGAAACGTTTATCGGACATTAAACTGTATGTTCTGAGTCTACTGAACTACAATAATTGCATGTCAGTGACTGCCTTTGGAAATACAATTTTTTAATTACACGGTTAAAATTATGTCAACTTTTTTGTACGTTATCCTAAATAATTTGAATTATACATAACATTATGTTCTTACTTTAGTTCAGTACATTCAGGAAATGTATGTTATTACTCCCTGAAAATTTGAACACTCTACTCGAAGTGGTTTCTGAGATTTAGGCAAAAATGCAACAGAAAATATAAAGTTTCTGAAACGGCTTCTTAAGTTTCAAAAGACTGTGACTCATTTAATATATGCTTATTTTTTTTATTTTTAGTCACTCAGAACTACCCTGCACCAGACTGTATATCATCCTCTTGATATTTTTAGAAATTTTTTCTTCTTTTCTTCTTTTTGGACTCCTCAGTGCCCAACTGTGCTACATACTCTGCTTTATCAATACGAACCTTGTCCATCCGTTCACGTTCTCTGAGCAGTTTGTTCCAGGATTGATTCCCATATGATGTAGCACACTCGCGCTACCAAAGTTTCCATCATGAAAAGCAATAACAGCGTCACTAATCCCCGACTTTAGTATTTCATTCCAACAAAAACATTTTTGGTAAGCGAGTCCATGTAAGATTATTGAACGACTCGTTGGTATTTTGAGTCTGACCTTGCTGACACTTCTTCAGTAAGTCAGGATTTGCCAGGTCTCTGTAAATATGTTTTATGATATCCATGACTGCTGCTGGGATGGAACGTTTATGGCTGTATAAACGTCAGCCAGCCCGCCTTTTATGATTTTACAATCAGAAAGTTTCTTGTTTCTCAAACTTTGTTTCAACTTCCTCAACCTAGTGCCCATCCCCTTCTGGACATGACATGACACTTAGATCTTGAAGTAATGCACGTAAAAATTTTAACATTTTCTACCGGTGTAGATTATATTTTAAAAAATAAAATACTTCTCATGCGAGTTTAAAATAAAATACTTCTCATGCGAGTTTATAAGTTTATTATATATATATATATATATATATATATATATATATATATATATATATCACTTATAAACTCGCATGAGAAGTATTTTATTTTTTTTGAATATAATCTACACCGGTAGAAAATGTTAAAATTTTTACGTGCATTACTTCTTATATATATATATATATATATATATATATATATATATATATATATATATATATATATATATATATATAAGAAGCGCAACACGACAAGTATCTTCCATAATGTCCGACGAACGCTATCCGCGTGCCTCGACGCAAAGGCCGAGCGAGAGTTAAGGGGAATTATAACGGAAAAAATTTTTTTTCACGTTTTCCGATTTTTATCTTCTTATAAAATTTGCAATTTTCTTGATAGAGGTGACCGTTTAGTTCCGCAAAGACGCCAGCAATGTCTTTTTGCGTTGTCATACGGCGACTATCCCGCAGTACGATCGTCTGTATTAACGTTATGCAGCTACGTTGTTTTGGTCTGATAACCTGATACATCGACGGCGATTCTCTACGGACGCGTTCAAAGACCCTTGCACGGATTGCGACACCCTCCAGACGGCGTCACGTTATGGAAATTGTTTGATTCTGTGCTCGTTTCATAGCAGTACTACGATACTGTGAAGGCGCTTGTGCCGAAAGTTCGCGGAGCATCGTGAAATAAAATTCCGTCGTTTGGCGCCTCCACATCATCTGCTCACTTCCGTATGCAAACAACGCTCGGTGTGATGTAGGCTTAACGCATTCCAGCCACCATTGCAACGTTGTCGGGTATGTCGAGAGGCGTCGTCAACATATGGCCAAGTGCCTTCGATTACGCGTCGGCACTCAGTTTCCCTGAGGTACACTGTATTCAATTTGCAAAAACCGCGACTCCACACTCGTTGAGAGTGGTCTGAAAAGGGGACGGGCCATAATTCCGCATCGAGAATCGCAGAGTCAAGACGACGTGTTATGTAAAGTCGATCGAGGCGACACGCAGAGTGACTTGTGATATATGTATAGCCGCGTCTGTCACCGTGAATCTTCTCCCATGTAGCGATTAGATTCATGTCCTGCATTAGATGCCGCAGGTCCTGGCATGAATTATAGCGTACGTGCTGTTCCTTTAGTGTGAACACGCAGTTGAAGTAGCCTCCAAATAAGACATGTTCATACCGGCCTAAGAAGAGTGACGCAATATCCTCTGCGTAAAATCTGGATTGATCGTGCCTTCTGTCGGATCCCGACGGTGCGTGGATGTTAACGATCCATGCTACCAGCACTGTGAACGCCAGTCCTCGCGTTGACGTCAGGTACTCCATCCACATTCTGGGCTACTATGCCTTCACCTAGAGGTATCGCTGTTCCGCTGCCGACCGTCTGTAGTGGGGATAATGTGTCTATTGTACTCATTGAGATCGGGGAATCTCTCGACACACACTTCCTGCAGAGGAACGATGTCGACGTCTGACGCATGCAGCACGTTTCGTGATAATTGGAATTTGACAAGTGTTCTAATTGTATTGATGTTACTAGAGGTTGTTCGATACGCTATAACATCCACGATATATATATATATTTATTACGAGTGGAATATGAACGTGTGGAAAATTACGTAACTCAGTAATATTCATTCAATTATGTAATTATTTCTTAAAAAGATGCTAATTATGTAAAACAGAGACAATATTTGTCTCACATTCTTTGTTAATCTATTCATTCTTTTCTTTTGTTTTGTACCTTTTTGTCGTCTTCTTCTGATGTACGTCGCCGACGCGAGACGCGAATCGATTAGAGGTCTGTTGAATGAAAAACATTTATCGTAAAATTGTTGTACTTTTATGTTCATTTGCATGGTAAAAAACAAATAGAACCAAATGCGTTAAAACTATTTATGATTAATTATTGAAAAATCACTTCCTCTTTTAATTATAATTTTGTATTAATTGTTTTATCATAGCTGCAAGAAGCGCAGCCATTGTTAGTTGCGATTATATAGCAACATCGTCTGTACTTCTGGTCGAAATATCAAGGGTTTGTTTTAAACTAATTTGCAAACCAGTATTAATAATTTTTTTTGGTGGCATCAATTTAAACGATTAATTATTTATTGAGCAAAGGAAAATCTTAATTAAAAAAGAAATCCTCTATCTTTTGTTGGCCGCCCTCTTAACTTTTATCTCAGCGGCAAATTTAAATTACTTGAAACTGCTAACAATATTCCGATGTGTAAGAAATAAATGTTCACCGGTGGTACTGAACTCTATTTATAAAAGCAAAAATTAATCGAATCAGACTGCATTTTCTAAGAACAGTGCTGATGGTATTTATTGTTGAACAAGATTTGATTGCTGATGTATGAGGTCAAAATTAAACTACGCACGAATCACGAAGAAAAATATTTCTGGTAGCATACGTCAGTGTTGTGTGCGGGTGGTATTCTGTGGTTCCTTTTCATGATCAATTTGCTAAGAATAATTAAATCCATCGAAGACAAAAATTATAAAAGCTCTGATGTACGATTTGTAATTTTAGTGATATGAACATAACTTACAGTCAACATTATTACACTAAGCCAGGTGGAATTCTTGTGCAATTTGAATCAAATAATTATCCGGGAGAAGTTGTAGTATGAATAATGCATTATACATATGTATAATATTGTCAGTATCATTTACAAAATCAAATCAATGCAACTGCTAAATAACAGAGTTAATTCAAACCGCAGAATACCATAGACTATCATATCATCCATATACATTGCATTTGTCCATGTTGATGATACGCAAAAACCGCCATAACGCTTGCCGCTGTTATCAGTGGGTAAAGTGGACATGAACGCTTATATTGTGTGTTGCTGTTCTGCGGCATGGTGTGTGCGACCGTCTTCATGTTCTGCGTGATTCATCCGGCGCGCGCAACCGCGAACTTTCGCGGTAGGGACGTAAACAGACGTCCGAGCTGCAGCATCGCCAAAGGCAGACTTTACTTACTAGGCAGTTGGGTTAACCACTGCGCCATCCGGGCAATGTGTTCATCGCAACTACTCGGACTATCTTTGCATGCCTCTCAGTAGACCCATGTGCCAAACTAGCGCAACCTGTCCGCAGTCCCTGTACAAGTCCTCCATGCTAACTACTTTGAGATACGAACATAATTGTGCATTCGCACTGAAAGTGGTGGATGCACTGCCCATAGAGTCGAATCAATTATATGAATGAGTGATGTCTGCTCTTTCGTGTTCCGAAAGTACAGACACCACGCATTCATGTAAGTATATTATTTTGTACAGGGCTGGCCAAATATTGGTACTTGCATTGTTGTACACGCCCAAAGAATTTTCAATGATTTTTAAGCCGCAGGTGAATAAAATCTTAAACTTATAAACAACGAAACAATAATCATCTGTAATAACCAGTCTTTTAATAATATGCAAATGGTGAGCTTAAAATTCATCGCATTTCTACGAAACAGATTTTCATGTGCAGACGCGTTATTTTTTGCATGTAAAACCAGAACGCAGATATATTTTTCAGTCGCTTCTTATAATTACCGTAACAATATATTTTTTATTATAATCGGTATTACTTTAAACCGTCTCAGCACGTGCGTCCGTTTAAAACCGGATTTTACCTACACTGTTTGTGCAACTTTAGACCATTATATCGCGGCAACGGATGAATCTTTCACACAACAACAGAACGACATTTAATTACATGTATTTGTCTACCTTCTTACAATATTTGAACTGATTCGCTTATCTCGACTTCAAACCATCTTATTTCAACAACGGATAAGGATCGCTGGATAAAAAAAAAATTCGTTTTGACTTTATCCATTTATCTACCATTACGCGAAGTGTGAACCAATTCGTACATGTTTAAGTGCAGAAGTGGCGTGCTTCAGTAACCTCCCAGAAAAACGTGTTTTTTTGCACGTAAAATCCAAAGAAAGCAAGATTTTTTCAGACGGTTGAAACTTATCTTAGACCAAGGTCCAATACACCGATGAACCAAATGGGAACCTTCAGTCTCGTTCTAGTCCGGAACTATCCAAGGGTGACTGTTTTTCTTTTTCACTTAAAATCAGAACGGTGCACATACAAATGGTGCCGTTAGCGAACATTAATTTCAGCCCAATTAAAATGTTAATCGATTCGCACAATTTGCCTGGACGCGGGCTCTGGTTCATCATTCGAACGTTGTTTAATGTACTGTAACATAGCTACAGTAAGATGTTCTAGTAATTATATACACATAGCTGCTCGTCCAGGCTAAAGTAAAACTTTTTACCCCATGTTCCTAGCTCGAATAGGAACTGAACATAAAAGATCCCAAACTGCGATTGTCCTGACGACCTTTTCATACCTGTAATGATATCAGTCGTTACCACCTTAACCATTAGAGAAGAAACTACAGTTCAAAAGAAAATAACATGTGAGTGAGAAATTATTGATAGGTCTCCATCTTTCGGCCAGAATCATGCTAGACTATGGTCAAATAACTTAAGGCGTGCAGACGGTTTACGTCGCCGATATTTCGAGAGGTGCACACGTCGTCAATCTGAAGGCGAAACGGCAAGTAAGCGCTGTGCAAGGGAATTTAAAACGTCGGTTTACACAGCAGTTCCTGAAAGATAACACACAGACGCAATGTATACACTAGCGCCTTCACAAATCAAAGCCGACCGTCGCCAGGAGTTACCGATGGTAAAAATTAATAAACAACGACTGAAGTAGCGTTAACTCTGTGCCTCTGTTTTTGACAAGGGAGGGGTCAGGATTCCACACAGAATTTAAACAAAAACCTCCACCTCTATTTATAACTTCCTTGCTAAGTCGGTTTCAAATGCTTCCTTAATAACAGCACCGTATCCCAACACCTGGAAGTACATGCCAGAATCTCCTTGTATTCCACAGGGTGACCGATGCCGAGACAGTCCTCTGAAACAGTTTTGCTCGGCCGTTGTGAGCGTGTGTAACGTTATGCTCAGATCATCGGTCCACCACAGTACTGATAGCCTGATCAATACATAACGTACTACAAATGCAAAAAATACGATGAACACCCGCCTTACGCAAACAAAGATTATCCTTTGCGGAACCTAAACGGACCCTAATCTTAAATAATGGTCGTAAAACACGTTCCCATCATATTTCCGAGAAATACAACGAATCCTATTGGAAATGCTCCCTGCGTAAGGCAAAAAGGCCGTAGACTTTGGTGCCACCTCGGTACTATCATCACTCACCCGGTGCACAGTTGGTCGATGGCGCAACGCACGTCTGATCCATATTTCACTATAACCATTCCGTCAGAAAGTGACCTCAAGATGGGCTATCTCAGCTGACAAACTTTAAGGACTCCGAGATGACATAAGCCCTATGAACCAAGGTACGAGATACCCCTCCACGCTGAGCTGGATAGTGTCAACGATCAGCCTCTAAATACAAATCAGTGTGAGTAGGTTTCTTACAAACACCACGTCCAAACATACCATCAACATTTCTCCTGACCAAAACATCAAGGAAGGTAAGGCAGCCGTCCTTTTCTATCTCCACCGTGAAACATATATTCGAGTGGACTGAATTCAAATGTTGTAAAAAGTCGCTCAAATTCTCACTGGTATGAGGATTCTTTTCTTTAAAATGACTGGGAGTACATTAATAAGGTTAGGTTAGTTGTTAAGTTTTTGAACGGCAACGATTGAAACAATAGGCATTATTTTTATCAAAGTCTAACATTTAAAATTCATTTTCGTGATTGTTTTACTGGCTCCTGGCGTTAAAATGAAGTTTTGTGGTGTTACATTGGTAGTGCGTTCTTTTCCAACTAGTTTTAGCAGAAAAACAAAATTGTCAAAAAGTAATCCAACATTGCTGGATGAGATTGTGACATTTATATAATCAGGTCATACTTTCCAGAATGAGATTTTCACACTGCAGCAGAGTGTGCGCTGATGTGAAACTTCCTGGCAGATTATACTGTGTGCCGAACCGAGACTCGAACTCGGGACCTTTGCCTTTCGCGGGCAAGTGCTCTACCTCTTTTCTTTTTAATCTCATTTTGTTCGTTTTCGTTCGTTGTATCTGCTCGGGACGGACATCTCAAGACACCCATTTCAGTTCGACGTTGATCCATTAACCCAGTTTTTTTTTTGTTTTTTTTTATTACAGAGGGTAGTTAACCCTCTCACCGAACACGCTGAGATACCGTGCCGGCATACCTCTGAGCTACCCAAGCACGACTCACTCCCCGTCCTCACAGGAGACGAGGTACTGGCAGAAGTGAAGCTGTGAGGACGGGGCGTGAGTCGTGCTTGGGTAGCTCAAAGGTAGGGCACACTTGCCCGCGAAAGGCAACGGTCCCGAGTTTTAGTCTCTGTCCGGCACACAGTTTTAATCTGCCAGGAAGTTTCAGGTCATAGTTTAATATTTAGATTATGTTATATGTTACTATACAACCGAAGAGTGTAGTTACGTGTAGTAATGAAAATACCCGATAATCAATCATTCTTATCCGGTTTACAAGAAAAAAAACTCAAAAAAGTGTCCCAAGTCTCACTTCCCCTTTCTGTACTCCTGGAGAAACTCAGGTCTCACATGCTGGACTAGATTACGTTTCCGGTTCCTGAACGCGTTTCACAAGCTGACACGTTGCGCAAATATCCCGCCCATTCACATATCTAATAGTTTTATGCAACAGATCTGTTAAGAAAATCGATCATTGGTCTGTAAAAGTACTCGACTACCCTGTGCGCTGAACAAATTAATTTTGTATCGGTTCGTGGCACCGATGCTGCTGCTTTGTTTAGCACCAGCGCACAGCTGCGTCCATGGCAATCGCTTTGAAAAGAAAATAATAATAATAAAAGAACTGTACCTGCCAGTACGGCGGCCACTAACACTGATGCGCTCTTTGTGATGCATCTGCCATTATTAGCGAACTGAGTCCGGTGCCGCAGCCAAAAAAACTGCAAAAGAGGCTATCATTTCAACACTCTATCAGCTAAATTAGAGCAAAAAAAAAACACTTAGTACCGCCATTGTGTTTTCCGTCATGCTGCGTTTTCAGCTGAATGCTCTACCGAAAAAAAAGAGCGACTGCTGGCCACTTGACCAACTTTCCATTGAATACAAAATCTTGCTAATCCACAACATATTGCCTTGCCTATTCATTCTTGTCAGAAAGCTGCTGTGCCAGAACGAGTTGATTCCTGTGAGCCAAACGTATAACTTGTAATTTGTTATGAAAGGTACATTTAGCAGAATTTCGACATATTTATTTACTTAATATTTTTCGATTACTATGTTCAGAGCTGCCAGATGATACCCACTTTACCTGAGAAGGAAAAAAGAATCACGAAATTCAAGAAAATTTTACGAATTATTACGAAATTGTTCATTCTGGATAGTCAGAGTAAGTGAATGAGCTATTATCGAGAACTTATCGATTAAGTTTAAAATATACGGCACACACAGCCAACTTCGACACGTAAAGTTTTACTGAAAATTTAGTACAGAAGTTTAATAGAAACGAACCTTAAAACTTCCGTGGTACTGGCTGCCCCCACTGCGCCTTAAACGAAATGACAGCAAATTTCTGACATAACATGAAAAAAACTGCAAGACCTTAACAGATTACTGCAAAAGGCTTATTTCTTATGGAAACCTCTCTAGACTTTTCTAGACCAAAGAACTCACAAATAGTTTAGTATTATCATCCATCTATAAAAGCACAGATACCTTTACAAATGCAGATTTTTCCTGCTTCTGTAAAGTGTAAAATTCTTTGGCTTACCATCCATGGGAGATTAGAACTCCAAGAAGACAAATAAGGCGAATTTCAGTAGGACAGTAAAATGTGCCAATCAACAGCTGAAGAGTTCCACTAGCTGTAAATGATCATACTGAACAACATTTCTGGACTCAAGTAGAAAATGTCTGACTTTGTAGGCACTAGAAAGTCTAACCACTTTATGGACCATGCTGGCCTGTTAAACTTCATTAGTGAGGAGATTGGAGGTAAGCCAAAACTGTTAGACGAAATTTCTACTAACTTGAAATGTACTAAATACAAAGTAAAGTTCCTAGGATATCTTCCAGATTTCTTCAAGAGATGGATGGAAGTGGGAGAAAATGATGGAATTTATGTATTGTTCTCCTGTTACATCAGTAGTATAACTAGGCTGGTTCGGGCACAGTCTGCATTGTTGACAGATTCCCTTTCCTCTATCACATCATCAATGCTCTCATGTATTGTTGCCAGATCTCTCCCCCCCCCCTACCCCCCCCCCTCCACCTCCTCACAGTGACCAGTTGTCCTACGTATAAAATGCTGCACAATTCTAAAAATCTAAGATGGGGCATTGTCCTGTTGATTGAAAATCTAAGACGCTTGACCAAGGCATGCTGCCACAGCAACAACCCTATATCATCAGAATTCAAGATGGCAATTAACAACAAACAAGTCAGTCTAAATCATACATGCTTTTTTGTGTAATGTGAATCTATTCTTTGTTGTTACATTACAAAACAAAAATGCTGGCATTTCAATAGTGTGTTCAAAAACTATTAGCAAGATGGTGGACCAGGAGATACTAGTGCAGTGCTATGTCAGAATCTAAGATGCCGACCCAAGAAGGCAGACCTGGGGTTAATGGTGCAGTCATACTACATCAGAATACAATATGGTGAGCCAAAATAAAGATCCAGAGGATAGTGGCATAGCCTGCACAGTTGTCAGGTTTTCTCCCTATGGCACAACAGTCCAGTATGGGAGAACTTAGCATAGCCTGCATGGTCGTCAATTTTTATTTGTGATCAAAGTTTAGAATTCTATATCCTAACTGTAAAATGCGGTTGAAGGGGAGAGGGGGAGCAGAAACCATTGGTTCCCCCCCGCCCCACTTCTATAATGTTACAGTTCACTTACCTTAAATTTAAAATGCTACACAATCAGCTGTCCAGAGTTTAAACACTTTCCCCTCTGATGTAACAATTTAAACAATTCTTGCCCTAGGTTTGAAACCCAAGAGCTAACTTGCCTGAAGTTTAAAATAGTGGCAAATCCATCCATTTACCCTAAGTTTCAAATTATGGGAAGCCTGATGGTTATCATAACAAGAGCACTTGTCCTCAGTTTAAAATTGTATACTCACAGGTGCAACATGTATAGACAGACACTCATGACTGTTGTGGTTAATAGGATAGGATACGAGAGGTATGCACTTGCATCTTTATTTAAACAACACTGTGCAGCACCAGATCATGCCACAGAGAGTGGTCAGCTGTCTGGGAGCTATGGCCCCACCTTGCCATATCATGCTGGGGAGAGCCACTGAGCCCAACTGATGGTCTCCTCTCACCACTCTCACCATCCCAAGATGCATTTGCTCAGGCCAATTGTCTTTGGTCAGTTCATAGCCAACGTCACTTGGGACCTCTGCTGTGCACCACACGATGTCACACAGTGCCTGTGTACCCAGCCAACATGTCAGCCTCCACCTGCACTGATGTATCTATACCTGCAGTGTCTAATGCACATAGACGTCCATTGTATGCTACAGGTAGTGTGCCCCAGTCATAACCAGACACATGATTTTGCACTTAGGCAGCTTCTAATTTTAAAACTGTAATCCATTCTATAGTGCTGTACGACCATAAAGAGCTGCATCCAGACTCTATTACCATGCACCTTTACTGTTACAACTGCAGCTCATCTGCCACAGCCTCATCTCCGCCCACAATTTCCCAACAGAGTAATGTCACGCAGCACAATACTGACCTTGGGTCATGTAGAAAATTCAAACACAGGAACCACTTAAGAGGCTCTTACATACCTCAGTTTTAGAACTGGACAGTTTGTTACTAAGTTGATGAACATCCAGGCTGAGCACTGAGACAGGAACTGACATCATCACACTCACTGTGCCACATTGCACTACTGCTAGAAGCTATAATTGTCCCTAAAGGCATGTATGAAACTGCTTTCATCCCTGATCTTCCCCATGCACTAAGAACACACATATGTTATTTAACAGGAACTCTCCAAACCAATCACAAATATTTGATATTCATATTTTAGTCATATGATAACATCATGAAACTTTATCGAGCATGGTATCGACCTAGACGCTGATACCTACTGCCTTCTGTGTCTCATGGACGAAGAGACCGAGCAGAGTTCCGCACAATCATTGTTTATCGAAAGCATGTTGATATTCTGTCTCCAGAAAGATAATAAGATGCATTCCAAGACTGTAGAGCCAAATTATGTTCAAGGTATAGACCTTTAGTTGTGAGCACCAACCCGATTATAATTCTTTAAAATAAGTATGACCACTTGACAGCATGTTAGTTGATCTTCTGCATATAATGCAATGGCGAATCTGCCCAACACATATTTTCGGTAGGTTTTCTGGAGGTATAAAGCAACAAGTTTTAACGAAATTTCTATCAGATCCCCGTTTGATAGTTGTGATTTTTTCAAACATTGAGACAGAATGCATAGAAATAGGGAAAAGTTGGAGATGGGCGTCTGAAATGTATTTCATGAATAGGGAAGGTTGTTCATTGCAGAGGGTGGTCGTAAAAAACCGCATGAAATCAGCGGAAGGAAACACTCGTGAGTTCTAATGTGCTACCTGCAGCCCAGATAGCTCAATGACTGATCATAGGAAGTTAAAAAGAATGATCGTGAAGCCTGTCGTGAGCTGTACATTTCTGTACTCAGTGTTAACATGGAGAATACCTCAGTATTGGGACAGTATTCGAGCAGTTGTAGACCAGCACTCGCAAAACAGTTATTAGTGACCCATATCCATTGCTCGTTTGGACTTTGCGTGTAGCAAAGGACACTTATTTGCATGTCGCCCATCGCTTGCGACCACTTGTTGTAAATACAAGTTAAGTATTGTCATTCTTCTTATTTGTAATAAAAACTGTTAATACGATTTTACTTGAATTGTTGTATAGCATTCCAAGAAGGCAGCAATCTATATGCACCCTAAACGAGACTAGTGGGCAGGACCCCACATTTGTCGATGAGCATCATCCGAACCCAGTGTCCGAGGACTACGGCATTTCCTTTATATTGTGCTGGCTCCTTAATTCTCTCTTGTCTTTACTTTGTAGAGGTGCTGATTTGCTTTAACAGTTTCTTGTCGTTTTTGCTAATTCGTGGTTTCAGGTGGGCGTTGCAGAAATTTTCTTTGATTTTTTCGTTATTTAGTTTGCTTGCCCTGTCTATTTGTTGCATTTTTGTCTTCCAGCATGCCCATCCCACCTGTCCCGCCCCCTGCTCAGGCGCTGTAGCTGCAAGCGTTGGACGTCACTCAGCTAACGCAAATGTTTCAGTTCCAGATGCAGCAGATCTCATCACTACTCAACACGGTGCAGCAGTTACTGACCAACGCTGCGCGCCTACTACAGCTGCTATGCCGCCTTTTCGACAGTTTTGTGACCAAGAAGAGGAATGGCTCGAGTGGTTGTTCCAGTTCGAAGGCCATAACCTCGCTCACAATGTACCAGGTACTGTGACACGCCCATATCTAATATCAACAGTAGGAAGTGCAGTGTTTAGGCTCCTACAAAAACTGTTCCCTAACGCCACTCCGAGGGATCTTGCTTACAACGACTTGGTAGCGTCACTAACTCACAACTATGACCAACAAGTGAATGTGGAAGCAGCTAGGTATGAATTCTTTAATTGGGAAAAAAACGGCCAGAACAAAATTATCTCGAGTAGGTAACAGATTTGCAAGGTATGACAAGGAAATGCAAATTCAAATGTCCTTCGGTGCTTTATATTCATATGTTATGTTGCGTGGTGCGATCGTGTACAATGCACTTGATGTCAGCCGCGCGGTATTAGCCAAGCGGTCTAAGGCGTTGCAGTCATGGACTGTGCCGCTGGTCCCGGCGGAGGTTTGAGTCCTCCCTCGGGAATGGGTGTGTGTGTTTGTCCTTAGGATAATTTACGTTAAGTAGTGTGCAAGCTTAGGGACTGATGACCTTGGCAGTTAAGTCCCATAAGATTTCACACACATTTGAGCATTTTTGAACTTGATGTCAAACTCAGAGAACAAATTTTGAACAATCTGGTTCATCATTTCAGCAGGTAGTGCAAATACTAGATCAGTACGATTCCATTGCCTAGTCAGCTCATACATTTGCAATTGCTTGCAATCGCCCCATTCTGTGGTGGCCACACCGAGTAGACAACGTTCCACCTCGCATAAGCAGTTCGCTGAACAGGCGGCTACACAGGTGAACAGAATTAAGTCTTGCCCAAGGTGTTATTCACCACACAAACGCCAACACTGCCCCTCCTGACAGGCTCAGTGTTACATTTGTGGTAGGAACGGACATGTACAATCCGTATGTTTGCAAGGGAACAAACATAAGAATTCGGCCCACTCAGAAACATCTCATCACAAAGCCCATGTCATTAATGCAGTATATTCAAAGTCTGCAACGGGCATTAGTAAAACTAGCAAGCATGGATTTTCTTCAGTGATACGCTAGTTGAACAAACTTTTTGTTCATTTACTTCTTTGTGGGGAACCTGGTAATTTCAGTTGGACATGGCTGCCTCTGTCACATTGCTAAATCATCACACATGTGAACTGTTACGTTCACCGCGCCTGTCTAAAACTAGCGCTTATAATGGACAAGACATTCCCGTTCTCGGAACATGTACTTTGCCTGCCATGGATCGCGCACATATGCGAACAGTGACTTTTGCAGTGCTACAATCACGCGAGTGTGAGAACATATTTGGTCTTGATTCTTTTGACTTACTTAGATTTAACATTCAGGACAATGTGTTGTCAGTGCCTGCTTTCAATGCCAGACAGTGTAGCTTGCTGAAAAAATTCCCAGAACTCTTTTCTGACGGTTTAGGCAAAGCCAATAATTTTGTTGCACATATTACGCTGAAAGTCGATGCTCAGCGGAAATTTTGCTTGGACAGTACTGTTTCCATTGCGTTATGGGATAAAGCCGCTGCTGAACTTAAAGAATTGCAATACAGCGGAGTTAAGGCGCCCATATCAGCTAGTCAATGGCAAGTCCACGCTTTTGCTCCCAAACCTTCAGGTCGCATTCGCCTCTATGTTGATATTAAATCTGCAGTCAACCCACACACTGACATTGATACTTATCCGATGCCACGCCCACAGTTTCTCCTGGACAAATTAGGCACTGGATGCTACTTTTCAAAAATTGATTTGCGCGACGCTTATCTTCAAATAACGCTCGATGAAAAATCTCAAAAAGTCTGTGTAGTAAATACTAATTATGTCCTGTTTAAATATTTGCGGTTGCCTTTTGGTAGTGCTTCCGTACCCGCCATTTTACAGCGGTATTTGGAACAGCTGACTGAACAAGTGCCAAACTGTTCAAACTATTTGGATGACATTGTCGTAGCAGGTCGTACACCCTGAAGAACACATTGCAAATTTACGTGCTTTATTTCGTGTTTTATCTGATGCAGGACTAAAGTGTAGACTGAACAAGTGTGATCTTTTAAATCTGAGTTGCAGTACCTTGCTTGTCATAAACAGTCAAGGTGTACATCCTCTTCAGTCGCATTTGTTAGCCATACAAGACTCCCAGTTCCTCGCAATGTCGCAGAATTGCAGTCAGATTTACGGAAAATGAACTATTATATTCGGTTCATACCGAATGCTTCACCAATAGTGGCTCCATTGCATCGCTTGCGTCGCAAAAGTGTTCCCTTTGTTTGTGTACTGTCTGCCATTGGGTTCCCCTAAATGGCAGGCAGCAGTGCATAACAGCCACGCTATGAGGGAAACAAACCAACAGCCAAACAGGCGAAGACATCAGGTAAACACGCTGAAGGTTCCAGTCGATTAATAGGAACCTTTCCTTGCAGAGGTCGCCGCGACATATCCGGCCACGGATTCCTACGCCGGGTTTCTATTGGCTCCAACCCACTATATAGGCCCGGCCGGTCGAAGGCAGACCAGTCTTCATCCGCTGCTAACGGCAACCACTACAGCAGAGTCTTCGAGAAGATATCACCAAAGCCGCTGTACTGCACCACCGATCGAAGTACCAGCCGACCGAGAGGAACCACATCTCCAGCTAGATCGACGGACGTCTACATCTATTGTACACCAGCTATTGCATTGTAGAAGAAGTTACGTTCAATAAACTGTAGGAGAATACAACAGTGGCGACGAGTAAGGATTCGACAACCCAAAGAAGATGGAATCACAACAACAACAAGCACAACCACAACTGCAAGAGTAGGATCTATCAGCGCAGCAGGTACTGAATCAAGTTTTTCAACAGTTCGCGATACTGCAGCAGCAACTGATTGCCGAAATTCAAAGTCTTCACCGTCCACCGACACCGCCAGCGTTCCCGGCATTCGATGAAGACGCTGAAGATTGGGAAACATACGGAACGAGAATTCGTCAACATTTCCGGATTCATCAGGTATCCCAGGAAAACGATCAAAGAGCCTATTTTCTTTCTTGGAATGTCTCCCATATGTATGTGCTCCTGACGAAACTGCGGCCGTGTGATCCTGACAGTCTTACCTTCACCGCCATATGTGAGTGTCTCACCTCCTACTATCGTCATGGCAGCAAGAGTGGAATTTCACCAGAGTCGAAAGAAACCCGATCAGACGTACCGACAATGGGCTGCTGAACTCCAAGGTCTCGCTCACAAGTGCAACTTTGTCACCCGCATATCCCGGGAATCTTACAGAGATGTCATGGTCCGGGATCACCTGATCCAAGCATCTTTCCGCCACGACGCCTTAAAGTTGGAGGACCTGTCGCTACTTCAAATCATAGAACTTGATTCCGGTTTGATGGTTCCACTGCAGCTGACTGCAGATTGGAAACGTGGGCCGACGTCGCAGCCATCCGAGAAGAGACTTCCGACGTCCAGGAGGACGGCGCGGCCATATACGCACCTTCACGCCGCAGTTCCCAGTGCAACACCCTGGCATCTTCTCGGCGTACGGAATAGAAAAAAGACAGTCGTTCCAGGAAGACAACAAGCAGCCGCCGCCGGGGCAGCAACGCCGCCGCAGCGAACCCCTGCGCCCTCCATCTTGTCTGGGATGCTACTCCCAGCATGAACGCGAGGGTTGTCCTGACCGCTGGGCGACGTGTCGCCGTTGCGGTCAGGGTGGGTACCTTGCATCTGTCTGTGGCTCTGCCATGGCGCCGATCTCCAGGCGCTCCGATACCGAGGCATCCATGGGCATCAACCAAGTTGTGTCTTCGGCGTCCCCCAAACTGTATATTGATGTCACCATATTGGGTAAGCCAGGTGGACTGCCGGTCGATACATGGGCTGCGGTATCCCTGCTCAATTACACTACCTACACCATTTTAGGAGCGCCAAGCCATCAACCGTCTCCTCGACACCTCCTTACATACAAAAGACAGGAAATCGCTTTGTTGGGGCAGTTCATGACGGTGGTTTCTTACAAATCTGTCAGTCGTACGATTTCTTTTCTGGTAGTCAACAGTTCTGACGCTACCGATCTGTTTGGGTTGGATGCTTTCAAAATGTTCGGCTTCACAATCGACGATCATGTACATCTGGTTTCTCCACAGGTGCCGTTTCCCGAAGTTGACTCTCTCTGCACCGAATTCCAGGATCTCTTCTGCCCCGGCATCGGGTGCGCCAAGGGGTTTGCAGCGACCCTCCACCTCTGGCCATCAGCCCGCCCGTGATACTTCCAGGCGAGGCAGGTCCCCGTCGTGTGTGACAAATTGGACCATCTGTAACAGGAAGGGGTGCTACGGCCTATTCAGTTCAGCCCCTGGGCCACGCCTCTCATCATCATCCAGAAGCCAGGCAGGCGTCTTCATCTCTATGGGGACTTTTCGACGACCCTCAACCCCCAGCTCCAGGTGGACGACTTTCCACTCCCTCGGCCTGATAATCTCTTCCATAAATCGGCTGGTGGTTGTTACTTTACCAAAATTGATCTCGCTGAGGTGTACCTCCAGGTTCCTTTGGATGAAGCTTCTCAAGCCCTCACCATTCTGAATATGCCCACCGGCCTGTTCCAAGTCACATACCTCATGTTTGGCCTGGCTAGCGCCCCGGCCATTTTCCAGCACTTCTTGGAACTACTTCTGCAGGACATTCCCGGTTGCCTACTGCTGCAGCCCATCTTCCCAACTTGCATCAGCTGTTTCTTCGCCTCTGCCAGGCTGGGCTAAAATGCAATAAGGAGAAGTGTTCCTTCTTTCAACCTTCTATTTCCTTTTTAGGACATGTTATTTCACATAAAGTCATCTCTCCATCATTTTCCCATGTGGCCGCCATACACCGCCTGCCTCCCCCACGGGACATCCATCAGCTGAAATCCTTCCTTGGAAAAATATCTTATTACCAGAAGTTCCTTCCATCGGCCGTTCAGGTCGGGGCCCCGTTATATCGCTTATGCTGCAAAAATTTCCTCTTCAGTTGGTCCCCAGCCTTTTCCACCCTCAAACGCCAGTTGCATTCGGCTTCCTGCCTGATGCCGTATGATCTGTCTCTGCCATTGCTCCTGGCCATGGACACCTCTGATTACGGGGTTGGGGCTGTCCTCCCCCACAAGCTTCCGGATGAGACAGAATTTCTGGTGGTTTTTCTATCCAAGGCCCTAACTGCCACCCAGCTGAAGTACTCTCACATAGGAAAAGAGGCATTGGCTATCGAACTCGCCTGTTCCAAACTCATGCCTTTTTTATATGGATGGGCCTTTCATATTGTCACTGACCACAATCCCCTCCTCTCCCTGTTTTCCCTGGAAGCCCAGCTCCCTACGAAGACATCTCAAAGGCTTCAACAATGGGCCATGTTCCTCTCGCAATTCCGTTACACCTTGCATTTTAAGTCCACCTCCCAGCACGCCAACGCAGATGCTCTTTCCCGCCTTCCTCTTGGTCCTGACCCTGCGTTCGACTCTTCGAACATCCTCGTGTTCCAAGTTGATGAAGCGATCCACGACACCCTGCGCGGGTTTCTCATTACGGCCTCCATGGTGGCAATTGCGACCACACATGACCCATTGTTGGGCCGTGTCTGCTCCTATGTTCAGTGCGGGTGGCCCAGCTGTGCCCCCACCCGCGACCAGCAGCAACTTTGGTTCTTTTTTTCTATCCGCCATCAGCTGTCGGCTGTGGATGGTGTCCTATTGTGGGCAGAATCTACGTCCACTCCGTGTGTGGTCGTTCCCCAGCATCTAAGGACCGAAGTTTTGCGTCTCTTACATCAAGGCCATTGGGGAATCGCTCGCACCAAGGCGTTGGTCCAGCGTCACGTCTTTTGGTTTGGGCTTACTAGGGACGTCACTCACATGGTTCAGAATTGCTCCATGTGCGCCCAACAGCTGTCCTGGCCCCCTCAAACATTCCTCTCTTGGCCTAAACCGGCAGGTTCCTGGGATCGCATTCATTTGGACTTCGCCGGCCATTTCCTCGGCTACCAATGGCTTCTCGTCACCGATACCTTTCCACATTTTCCGTTCGTTATCCGTTGTACCACCACCACTTCAGAAGCGACCCTCGCTGCTCTCCAGAAAGTTTTTTACTTAGAAGGGTTGCCGCTAACAATTGTTACCGATTCGCGACGTTTCGTTCTGCCAACGGTATCCTACATATTCTCACTCCATCCTTTCATTCGCAATCGAACGGCGAGGCCGAACGTCTCGTCCAGACATTTAAGGCCCAAATGACAAAATATGCCTCCGCCCACACTCTGGACGAGTCGCTGACATTGTTCCTCAGTTCCTATCGGTCGACGCCCATCGGCTCCCATAGTCCGGCGCAACTTTGGCATGGCCAGCAATCTCATATCCTTTTGCACCTCCTCCAGCCCGGACCCAAACAATGGGTTCCGACTGCACAGGCTCCCTTTGTTCTGGGATCCCTTATTTGGGTGCGACGTTTCGGCTCGATAGCCAGTTGGATTCAGGGGGTGATCGCTCGGCCACGAGGCCGTCAGCTCTTTGATGTCCGCATTGCCGACACTGTGGTCCACCGGCACCGTAACCAACTCTGGCGCCGGTACCAGGGTTTTTCGACCGCCTCTTCTTTCCGGCTAGCTGCTCCGCTGCCTTCTTCCAGCCGCCCGGATGTGCTCCCTGCCACCCATGGTCGGCGTGCAGGGGCGCCAGACCCCGACCAGCAGTAACAGCTGTCATCTCCACAGTGGCTGCAGGCTCCACCGGCTCCTCCGCCGGCCCGACCAGCTGCGCCATCCGCCATCGTTGACAATGCCCCCATGCCCTTGGCACCGCCGCCGCCGATGTTGCAGCCTAGCCAGCGATGCCCACACCGTCCACTTTCTGGGCAGCATCCCGTGGACGTCGATGAAACTATGCCCCTGGCGCCATCGTGGCCAGCTTCCCCGCCTCTTCCGCGATGCAGCTCCACCTGTCTGGCCCACCATGTCGCGCCCTACTCTGCGGGGGCGAGTTTTCACCACCTCCTCCATGAGCCCACCAAGGCCGAGCAGGACGACGACGTCGCCCTCCCTCCCCCCCCCCCCTCGGGAAGGGAGGTGCGTACTGTCTGCCATCAGGTTCCCCTAAATGGCAGGCAGCACTGCATAACAGCCGCGCTATGAGGGAAACAAACCAACAGCCAAACAGGCGAAGACGTCAGGTAAACACGCTGAAGATTCCAGTCGATTAATAGGAACCTTTCCTTGCAGAGGTCGCCGCGATATATCCGGCCACGGATTCCTACGCCGGGTTTCAATTGGCTCCAGCTCACTATATAGGCCTGGCCGGTCGAAGGCAGACCAGTCTTCGTCCGCTGCTAATGGCAACCACTATAGCAGAGTCTCTGAGAAGATAGCACCGAAGCCGCTGTACTGCACCACTGATCAAAGTACCAGCTGACTGAGAGGAACCACATCTCCGGCTAGATCGACGGACGTCTACATCTATTGTACAGTCAGCTGCTGTATTGTAGAAGAAGTTACGTTCAATAAACTGTTGGAGAATACAACAGTTTGGACAGATGAGTGCCAAGAAGCCTTTTAAAAACTTAAAGATGCACTGCTCAGTGATCGATGCTTAGTTCACTTTGATCCTGACAAACCAGTAGTATTGCAAGTTGACGCCTCCTCTTGCGGAATCGGTGCAGCGCTTTTGCACGGAATTGGTAATAATGACCGGCCTATCACTTTCGCATCAAAAGTATTGTCCAGAGCTCAGTGTAACTATTCACAAATTGAAAAAGAGGCTTCCGCTAGTGTGTGTGGTGTCACCAAATTCCACCACTATTTGTATGGTAGGAAATTCTACTTAGTTACGGATCTCAAGCCTTTGCAGTCCTTGTTTCATCCGGCGAAACCGGTTCCCTTATGAATTGCCCAAAAATTGCAAAGATGGGCTTTGTTGTTGTGTAAATTCCAAAACGAGATTGTGTATCGTCCGAGAGCTCAACATGGTATTGTGGACGCACTTTCACGTCTTCCGATTGGCCCTGATACGGACTTTGACGCTTTGACTGCATGTTGTTCTCACATCGATGCTCAGGACTCTCGATTACTTCAGTCATTTCCGCCGAACTGTAGGAAAATTGCACAGGCCACGGAAGCTGATCTAGATTTGAACGTTTTGCGCGTTATGCGTTCTCATCCTCTGCTTGGCCTTAGTCGCAATCGCCATGGCAACGTGTGCACATAGACTTTGCGGGACTTTTTCGGAACACCCGTTGGTTGATTGTGGTTGACTCGTATAGCAAGTTCCCTTTTGCTGTGCTAATGAAGTCGACAACGTCAAGTAGCACAATTCAGGTGTTGTCATCTAGCCTTTGTCTTGAAGGTTTGCCTGAAGTAATAGTGTCAGACATCGGACCTCAGTCCACGTCAAATGAATTTGAAACATTATGGCAACGCAAGTATCGCTTCGCGCCGCATGATACTGTCTTTTATAGGGTTTTTAGTGGCAGCAGGCGGTGGGTGCCAGGTGAGATCGTCTGTCGACTTGGGGCTTGCATGTATCTAATTTCAGGTCCAGATGGCTTGCTGCGCCGCCATCAAAATCAACTTCGCCTCTGTCATGTTCACGATGATCTTTCAGTCTCTCTTCCCGCAGATTCACGGATCCAGAGGACAGCGCGGCCGTAGCAGCCGTTAGAAGATGTCCTCACGACACCGCGGTATGACCCCACGGAGACGGAGCCTTCGCCTCCTCCTCCTCCCGTCCTGCCGATGGCGCTGGACCTGCATACACTGCAGCAGTCGCAGCCCTCTTCATCTGGTTCGTGGCAGCAAGAGGTGGGAGCGTGCCCTTCTGGTCGTTTTCTGGGCAACGTTTCCGCCGGAGCGAAGGCCGGATGGCGGGGCAAGGCCGAAGCTTGACGTCCCCTGCAGCCACAGATTCCGGCCCGGCAACGCGCCCACACTCCTGCCTCCCCTGCCGTGGTTGCACTCCCTATACGACGACGGCCCGTCTCTCTGGGGGGGGGAGGGGGGGGGGAGGAATGTTCTGGCGTAGCCACAAGCGCCGGAACGAAGATGAAGAACACAAGAAGAGAAGTCGGTGAAACGACATCGGCCAATGGTGGACTGATTAGAACCGCACCACGACAGGAGCGGCCTCTACGGGAGGAGAATACAAGCGCCTCTCCTGCCAGCCTCGGCCGCTCAGTATTGGGACAGTATTCGTACAGTTGTAGACCGGCACTCGCAGAACAGTTATTAGTGACCCACATCCATTGCTTGTTTGGACTTTGTGTATAGCAAAGGACACTTATTTGCATGTCGCCCATCGCTTGCGACCACTTGTTGTAATTACAGGTTAAGTACTGTCATTCTTCTTATTTGTAATAAAAACTATTACTGTGATTTTGCCTGAATTGTTGTATAGCATCCGAAAACGCAGCATTCTATAGGTACCCTACATGAGACGAATGGGCAGGACCCCACACTGCCTGCAGGAAACAAAATTCCATCCTCACGACCGCTCCCACATTTCTTCCCGGTCCGCTTTGACCTTCTCCCCCGAGGACAGCATTCCATCTCATGGAGGAGTCATGGCGCGCATCCAGGATGATGTTCATAGTCAACCCATTTCCCTCATACCCAAGCTGTTGCAGTCTGCATTTTCCTTCCTCACTGACCTTTCCCCTTTGCACCACTTACATCCCTCCATTATTTGGTGTCACCAGGGCAGACTTCCTCCACGATACTGGGCAACTCCCTCACCCCTTTCTGCTGTTTGATGGCTTGATCCCTCTTGGATTCTTCCAGAACCTGTCCGAGAGGTGTCCTCTTCGCTTACCTTCTCAATCAACTTAACCTCATCTGCCTTAACACGGGAGCACCCACGTTTCTTCTAGACTCCATGTACGCCTACTACCATTTGGATCTCTCCTTCTCCACTGACCAGCCTGCCCATAGTCTCGAATGATCCGTTCTCGCCGGCCAGAGTGGCCGAGTGGTTCTAGGCACTACAGTCTGGAACCGCGCGACTGCTACGGTCGCAGGTTCGAATCCTGCCTCGGGCATGGATGTGTGTGATGTCGTTAGGTTAATTAGGTTTGGGTAGTTCTAAGTTCTAGGGGACTGATTACCTCAGCAGTTAAGTCCCATAGTGCTCAGAGCCATTTGAACCTTTTGATCCGTTCTCTCCGACAAATACTCGAGCGACTATTTCCCCTGTGCTACCCGTTTGCTGACTCCTATCCCACCTATGTGCACACCAAAATGGCAGCTTTCTACGGCAGACTGGGGGCTTTACTGCTCCCTGGCGACCTTCGACGAACGTTTCCCCAGTTGTAATGACCAGGTAGAATATGTCACAAACATTATCCTTGCCACCGCAGAACGTTCCGTTCCTCGCACTTCCCCTTTACGCTCCGTACCGACCCCTTGGTGGACTGAGGCGTGCCGCTATGCAATTCGCGCTCGAAGACGTGCTCTCCGCGTTTCCAACCCTCATCCTATGATGGCAAACTACATTCATTATTAATAGTTGCGTGTACAGTGTCGTCGCGTTCTTCGGGATAGTAGAAAATCTAGCTGGATTTCCCGTAATAGCGCTTTTAATAATTCCACTCCCGTCGTGTGGGCCAACCTCCGACGGCTCTCTGGAATCAAGGTCGATTCCCCAATTTCCGGCCTGATGTCATAGTGGCCTCTCTTGCTATATCCAACACCTCCGACCGCTATTTTGCGGAGATTTCGAGCTCCACCTGCTATCACCCTGCCTTCCTCCATCGGAAACGAGTGGAGGACGCTCGGGTGATTCCTTTCTCTTCTCAGAATCGCGAGTGCCACATTTACTATGAGGGAGCTTCATCTCGATCCTCCGCCCCAGGACCGGACGATGTTCACAATCAGATGCTGCACCTTCTCTTGCGGGCAAGCACTTTCTCCTTCATAGGTGCAATCGCCTCTGGGCGAAAGGCACTTTTCCCAGACACTGACGTAAAGCCACTGTCATACCCATAGCTAAGCCTAGCAAGGACAAACATTTTCCTTCTAGTTATCGCCCCATTTCTCTTACCAACTGTGTCTGCAATGCAATGGAATGTATGATTGATGCCTGGCTGGTATGATGGCTTGCATCTCGCAATTTAATAACCGCCGCAGAGTGTGGATTTCGAGCGTGAAGTTCTGCAGTTGGCCATCTCGCCACTTTGTCAACCCACGTCATGAATGATTTTCTGCGGAAATACCAGAATGTGGCCTTTTTTTCAATTTGACGAAAGCCTATGACACCTGCTGGAGACACTCCACACGGGGGGTGGGGGGGGGGGGGGGGGGGGGGAGCGGCGAGGGCGCTTTCGTGGCCGCATGCCCTGTTTCCTTCAGAAATTATTAAAAGACCAAGTTGTCAAGGAACGTATGGGTTCTGCCTTATCACACATCTTTATCCAGGAAAACGGTGTGCCTCAGCGTTCTCTCCTGAACGTCGTCCTCTATGTTATCGCCATTATCCCTAAAATGGCCTGTCTCCGGCTCCCTTTTCGTTGATTATTTTGCGACCTATTGCAATTCTCCAAGGACTTGTCTCCTTGATGGACGTCTTTGGCGATGTCTCGATCGTCTTTACTCATGGAGCATCGACAATGGCTTTCTCTTTCTCACTGACATGATCGTTCGTTTGAATTTCAGGTGGCGCAATTGGTTTCTTCCACCGTCTTTACATCTCTGGCATGTTGCTCTTCCGTTTGTTGAAGCTACGAAATTGCTGGGGCTCATGCTCGATAGGAAACTTCCTTGGCCCTTCCACCTTTCTTATCTGGCCGCCCACTGTACTCCGTCCCTCAGTGTTCTACATGTCGTCAGTGGTACTTCTGGGGAGCGGATCGAACCACCCTCCTCCGTTTGTATTGGTCTCTTGTCCGTTTGAAATTAGACTATGGGTGTTTCGTTTATGTTTCTGCATATCTGTCCCTCTTATGCAGCCTCAATATTCCACCACTGTGGCATCCGTTTGGCCACTGGCGCCTTTTACACCAGCCCAGTTGAGAGTCTGTATGTCAAAGCTGCCATGTTACCGCTGTCATAGCACCATGACTTTGTCTTCAGCATATGTGTAGGCTGTTTTTCTGCCATACCAGGCCACCCATCTTATGCCTCCTTCTTCAATGACGCCAGTAAGGGGCCTGCCCATCTTCTCTGTTACCTCCTGCAGATCGCTTTCGGCTCTTGCTCCAGCAGCTTAACTTCATGTTACCTGCCACTTTCCCGATGGGTGTGAACCGTTCGCCACCTTGGCTTCGTGCTGCGGCCCGTGTTCACCTTGACCTTCATTTGCTTCCTAAGGGCACTACTCCAGACTCGCTCTATTGCCGTAAGTTTCACGACCTTCGCTCGGAACTTCGCGATAGTACCTTAGTGCACACTGACTGTGGTGTCAGGTGTTGCTTCGGACGATTTTCCGTATCGGCTTCTGGACCACTGAGCAGTATTTACAACTGAGCTCTTCGCCCTCTATCAGGCCACGCAGTGCATCCGGCGACGTAGGCTTTTCAATTGCATCTGTTCTGACTCTCTCAGTGCCCTTCAGAGCCTCCATGTGCTGTATACCAGCCATCCCTTTGTGCAAAGGGTCCAAGAAAGTTGTCATTTGCTCACTCTTGATGGAGAAACTGTGATTATTATGATGGTTCCTGGTCACTTCGGTCTGACGGAAAACGAGGCTGCTGACGCTGCTGCCAAGGATGCAGTCCTCGGACCTCCGCCCGCTAGTTCTTCCATTCCCTCCGATGATCTCTGTGTTGCCGTCTGTCAGCAGGTGGTGTCACTTTGGCATCGACACTGATCTTCACTTCATAGGAACAAGCTCCAGGGAACTAAGCCTCTCCCAGCGGTTTGGACGACCTCCTCTGGACCCTCTCACCCTGAGGAGATCATTTTAGCTAGGTTGGGTATTGGGCTTTACCTTTTTAACCATCGCCATTTGTTAAGTGGTGCTCCCTCACTACTTTGTGCTCATGGCCCTCAACCTTTGAAGGTTCGCCATTTTCTGACGGAATGCTCTTTTTTTAACCACTTACATTGTGTCCTAGTAGTCTTTCGCGACGGCATACATGAATAAAACGTTCTCGGTTTTCACGCCGCGTCAATTCCAATAAAATCCTCGAGCTTTCGATGACCATCTCCGCCATCGTCGTCAGGAGTTCACTGACTGCCAGGGCTGCTGCGGTTTCTCGCTTGTATAGGCATGATGACATCAGCAGCAGCCAATCAGATAGACCCACTGTGGCGCGCGCGCGTAAGTCGACCCGGGCAGAAAGCAAAGACAGATGCGCGACAGATGCGGCAGTTTCAAACGTGGAGCCTGCCCCTGGCGCCGCCTGACGTCACCGGTGCTGCCGCGGGCAATAGCTCCGCTAGCTGCCCGGGTCGACTTACGCACGCGCGCGCGCCACAGTGGGTCTGTCTGATTGGCTGCTGCTGATATCATCACGCATACATAAGCGACAAACCGTAGCAACCCCGGCAGTCCAGTGTTGGAGTACGCTGCTGTGGTGTGGGTTAACGCGGCCGACTCGTAAATCGCAAAGCTGCAGACGGTCCAGAACAAGGCGCTTAGGCTAGCGCTTCATCTGCCACGAGAATTCAGCACCGGAGAACTCCACAAAATAGCGGGAGTCCCGCTGCTCACTCAGCGATTCCGGCAAGCGGCATATCGTTTTTATGCGGCCGCGCGGACGTCGGAGAACGAACTCGTCCGCAACCTGGGCAACCAGGTGCACTGGCGCCCGACCACAAGGTGACCAGACCTGTTGCTGGTGTAAAGGAACGCCGCAACATTAGGAAGAAGACCCTATAGCAGCAACGCAACCACCAAGAAGACAACACCCAACACCCCAAGAAAGAAGTAGGCAAGGCGTGATCCTCTCACCCTACAACTCATCGGAGCAAAAAGCTCCGTGAATTAGCGTAGCGTAGCGCAGCCCCGGTAGTCAGTGAACTCCTGACGACGATGGCGGAGATGGTTATCGAAAGCTCGAGGATTTTATTCGAATTGACGCTGCTTTAAAACCGAGAACGTTTTATTCAATCACTTATATTCTCATTTATGTTTGCCATCTGAGTTATCGCCCGTTTTAGCGAAAGACGCGCGGGCTGTCGAGCGCATTTTACTTTTTATCCGTCGTTGAAATACGGCGAGGGACATTTCATACTTAGTTCACGACCTCAGTTTCTCGATGGCGTATTTTATGGACCTTTCTCCAAGTCCTTGTTTTTAGCTGTCTTTACTTCCATCGATTGGGCTTACCGTATAGTCGCTTTTAACTCAGTTTGTTTTGTTTTTTTTCCTTCGTCTTCTACGGTTCTGACAAGAACGTGTATGACCCTAGTTGTTTTTCCGCCCTAAAACAAAACAAAACAAGTGACTATGTTACTAATCCTCCTATTCCTAACAATTTCGAGAAGAAAAAAAGTGCAAATGAGAAATAAAACGCAGAATTTATTTGGGAATCGAACGCAGATCCTCTGGACTCCAGCCAGCCGCCTTGGTCGTCACGCCAGCGGCGCATTCGTTGAACGGGGTTTACCTTATAAGCAGCAGTCGTAACAGTTTCCTTTCTCGATATCTAGGAAAGTATCCCAATATGACGATGAAAGATGCTCAGTTTTCAATTACCGACAGATACTATCAATTTTCAGTCGATTACGCATCATGAAATTTAGGGGTGTTTTTTTCAGAAACGGGTGAAGGTAAGTTGAGCCTAAATAACGTGGATTCTTTCATTTTAGGTTGTACACAAGCACCTGACAACATGAGATAAATAGGTTGGCCGTCTCTTAGGCCTCCCTCTAGAAAGTGACACTTGAGGTTATGTGGTTACGAGTGATCTGGAGTGATGAATCACGCTATATCTAATAGAAGAGTTTCGGTTTGGCGAATGCCTGGAAACTGTTACCTCTCACCACGTATAGTATCAACAGTGAAGTACAGGGGTGGATGGTGTTACTGTATGGAGGGTGTTTCTCGTGGTTAGGCTGTGCTCGCCTAATGTTGCTTAAGAATAAGCTAAACGTGAAAGAATATTAACATATCTTACATCATTGTGCACTGTATAGTGCAACGAACATTCCGGACACGATGACTGCTTGTGGCAGCACCAGTGAGGCAGTAGTTTCTGGACAAAACAATTCCTGAAATGGACAGGCCTGCTCAGAAGGTGTCCGGATAGTATTGATCAGATAATGTGCGTTAATCAGCAAACAGTTCGTCTACGAGTATTTATATTCATGCAAATCTAGATTTCGGCTATAAATAACCATCTTCTGTGCTAAAATACAGACTCAAAATTAATTTACTTTGCTTAGAACGATAAGAAAACGTCTTGTTATCCAATAGTATTAATCCATCCTGATCAACATACTATTTGAGTTACAATTCAGTAGACTCGCGGCAATACTTGTCACCATGTTTTCTTACAATTATATAGGCAGAACGAAACTGAGGCGGTCGTTTATAACAATTACAACAGCATTAGTTGACGTAATGTAGTGCAAGTAACGCCCTGTAATTCACGAATTAACCAACAGAGTTTTGTTTCAATACATTGATTTGAAAAATCTTTTTTTATTTTATATGATATCTAAGATCAACACCCATATTCGCATATCACTTTGAAACATTCAAGAAATGTCAAATTATAACGTACTTGCTCATATCTTGCTGATGAAGCGATCCATCAAAACCTATGCAAAGGATTATTAATAGGTTCATGTAACTGTTGTTGTTGTTGTGGTCTTCAGTCCTGAGACTGGTTTGATGCAGCTCTCCATGCTACTCTATCCTGTGCAAGCTTCTTCATCTCCCAGTACTTACTGCAACCTACATCCTTCTGAATCTGTTTAGTGTATTCATCTCTTGGTCTCCCTCTACGATTTTTACCCTCCACGCTGCCCTCCAATGCTAAATTGGTGATCCCTTGGTGCCTCAGAATATGTCCTATCAACCGATCACTTCTTCTAGTCAAGTTGTGCCACAAATTTCTCTTCTCCCCAATTCTATTCAATACCTCCTCATTAGTTATACGATCTACCCATCTAATGTTCAGCATTCTTCTGTAGCACCACATTTCGAAAGCTGGCGCATCCGATATCACGGTCGGTCTTAGAGCCATCAGTCTAGACGAAGGTACTGTCTCCAAGTTTCGCGCAAAGTTGGAGAAACTTACAGCGATAGATCGAATCTAGAGTTGTGTCCTTTGTCAGCGCACTAAGTCCAAAATGAGCGCGGCCTTCAGCGCGAAGCCAAGGCGGTGCAGGGTTCTCACCCATCGAGAATGTGACATGTAACGTAAGTTTACACTTGCGAAGCAGTATACGAAAGCGAACCCCGTGAGGCAAAAAAGAAGTTGCGCTTACCCAGTACTGGGGATCAAGGGAGTATCAAAGAAGGGCGCGTAGGATGGATGGTTGGGCATAGAGGACAGGTGGCACGCGTATCTGCTGAGGAGAACATCACGCCGGCATGACAGCGGTAATTCGGCAGCGTCTGCTTAGAGACTCATAATTGGGCTTATGTAGAAAGCTGGCCAAACGTATGCCTCGACGGTGGACTGTGTTGAGACTGCGTAAAATAGATGGTCGTGCATCAGACAAGGGAGGACTTTCCGATCCACTCCCCATGAAGTACTGTTTAAAACAAGTACTCCGATCGGTACAGCGTCCTGCCAGATAAGATATGTGAAAGGACCAACAATTTCCTATCGAGCGTGAACCCCAAGAATTCGTGGTTTGCACAAACGGAAGAGCAACAAGACCGAGATGTAAGGATGGTGGAAGAAACTCCTTACGTCGACAGAAGTTCAGACAGACACATTTTTCAGTGGAAAAGTGGAAACCGCTATCGATGTTCCACAAGTAAAGACGGTCGAGACATCGCTGAAGACGTCGCTCAGGTAAACAGGTCCGTTGAGAGCTGCAGTAGTTAGCCAAGTCATCGACGAAAAGAGAGTCTGAGTTGTTTGGCGGGAGGCAGTCCATGATAGGGTTAAGTTATGGCAAATAGGGACACACTCAGCACAGAGCCTTGAGGCACACCGTTCTCCTGACTAAAAGTATTCAACAAATCCGAACCCACACCTACCTTGAAAACCCGTCCCTTAAAGGCTTCCATGATGACGAAAGATGTTCGTGGCGTTCGATAGTGTCCGGACATCCCACTGTGGGAGATAGTGTTACGATATGTGCTGATGGTAGAATGTCTTGAACCACTCACGTATAAAAGACGGGACGACAAGTGAGCGTCTCACCTGCTATGTGGGGCCGGTTGTTCCTTGGCGTCGCGGTTTGAAAGTGTTTAAAAGACAAGAAGAAAAATAGAAGCCCTGGCTAGAATGAACGCCGCTAGAAATGACTGTCGTACTCGCTTGTGAGGAGAATTCTTCTTGTCTTGGTCTTACCCGAGCTACGTCTGTTTTAAAAAGATTGTATACTGAGGCACAATGTTTTTGTAGCAGAACGTGTTAATACAGAAGGCCTAAACTCAGTCGCTTACTTCATTCAAGTGGCTTGGAAAACAATCAACGCTCTCTTCCAGCACCAACCCTTCTCCTCGAGGACTGCCACCTTATTGTGGCGAGGAGGGTTACGTATCCCGTTATACCCTGAGAGCTATGCTGGCGGAAGCTTAAGCTCCTGGCCCGCCACCCATGTTCCGGTATACCTGTCTTTCTGCCTCGGCCAGACAGAGATTTTCCATCAGATACCAACTTCCCTTTCATTTCTCTTCGTACCTTCCGCAATCTAGCACCCATCCTCTTTTGCTACATGCCCACAACACTCCAGTTTTGTTACCAAAGTATCGCCATAAACATTGAACTCATTAATTTAATTGAAAGCTTTAGAGTACGCATCGCCTAGGTACTTCGTATATCTAACGTTATAAACGGCAACCGACCTCTGAAATATTTTTAGAGCTCCATCACACTCCATATCTCCACTGTATCCATCATAAATCTTAGTCCTTCAGTGTTATCATGGCAGGAGTGGCAGTACTTAGATAAGCACTCAACATCAACAACTTTTCCATTCTCTAGAGAAGTAGCACTTACAACACCATTCAAGGAACGATGTCATCGACGTTTCCATGTCCCACCAAGTGCAACAGCAATGTCCCTGGCTCCACTAATATTTACAATTCCTTCTACTGCACGTTTATAGCTGCTTTAGACACCGAGTCAAGGCACCTAAAAGTATTTTTATGTACTTGCTGAACCTGCTGGGAGGAGGAGGAAGGTCCATCAAACCACAAAACGTTTGAGCAGCCTTTTTTCCTTTTACTATTGCACGCATTGCATACACTAACTTTAACTTCACATCATATGAATTATGCACAATGTTCGAAGTCATTTTTGAGGTACATTTATTGCAGGGTCTACACAGAACAACTAATTTTGACGCTAAACCCTTCCTGCTAGTTTATTGTTCAGTTATTTCCAGACTGCCTACACCATCACATTGTTTACATTTTACCACTTCCTTTATCAAAGAAGATAAGATGCCCACATCAGCAACAACGAATCCACTACAAACAGCGTCACTGTTAACACAAAAATTTTAAACACCAGGAGGCATGCGATGTGAAAGTTTCTTCCCTGAAGAACTGATACATGGGTAACTTTCAACAGTGGGGCTTGCTTTGTTTGTTAACTGGTTACCACGGAATTTCCTTTTACTGAATTTCTTGATGCGTGGCATAGTTCATATTTATTGTACACTAAAGGATATGTACTTCCACAAATATATGTAGCACTTGGGCAACAAACATTCAGTAACAAGTGAACAAACTGCTTCAGCGAAACAAAAGTAAATGCTAGCAAAGTTCATCATTTACAGACACTAGAAACCTGCACTGTTACCAACATATACAATGTATCATATGTATAATCGCTGGAAACAGAAAGTTCACAGTACTTTTCGAAAATATACTGGTTTCTGTAACAGAAATAAAGGGGGCGTGGCGGCATACATGACCATAACTTTAAAATTTTGTATATATAGGTCATTTTTCGTTGGAAACCCTGTAATGTATATATCAATGTAATCAGGAAAGACTGTAGAATTTAATAAAGTCATAAAAAATTTAGATTTTTCCACAATTTTTTAGTACCCTGAGTCCTTAAAGGTAGCTAAGTTAGTAGCTACTGATTACAAATCCTGCAGGCGTTGTTTGTTGTGTAAACTGATCATATGATGCAGCTGCGGTAGGATTTGGTGAGCTCATACTTGTGCTGGGACTGCTTGGATATTCGGAGCTGTATGAACTCGTTGACACGTTAAACATTCCCACTTCAGCTTCGTATAGGAGGTCATTGATTCTTTTTTCAACAATCAAACTCTGGCGATATTCCAGTGTCCCCATTCTCATTGCAACAGATTTTCCCAACAGATCTTACCTGGGGCGTAGGCTTTTTAAAATGATCTCTCACTTATAGCAGGGCATCATTGGTCAATTATACACTTTTCATTTTTTTGCCAAATTAGATCGTGATATCGGGAGTTTTTTGGAATTTTGAGGATTCGCGTTTTTCTCTGAGGGTTTCTCACTGCTGGGTGTTTTTGGGGTAGCATCCTCGATTCCATCCTGAAGGAAGCACATTATTACACCCTAAAAGTCATTTGCTTTGGTTTTATTGTTTATATCAGGAATATAATTTAAAATAAGACAAAACTATAAGATAAAAACAACACAAACCTTCTTAAAAACCATTAAACAAATAGTTTTACTATAGTATTTTAAAGTTCTGTTTGTTATTTTCTTTACAACCCAACTTTTTAAACAAGCATTGGTTTTGTGTTATTTTAAATGTTATTTTTATTTTGTTTGTAAAAGTAAATTTATAAAGCCTGTTGCAATCGTCAACGCTACGCATTCACAGTATGAAAAAATTTAATTAATTTGCTGTTGTTTCAGTTTCCTGACTCCGCTGAGAAATGGAAAGTTACTGCTAAAACATTTGAAGACAGACGGAATTCCCCACATTTTCTTGGTGCCATGGATGGTGAACATAAAGACATAGTTCCCCCAGCGAATTCTTTTTACTTCAGTTGCAAAGGCAGACACAGCATAGTACTTCTTGCAATAGTGGATGCTAACTATTGGTTCGCTTTAGTAGATTTTGGAACTAATGGACGTTTTTATGATGGAGGCATTCTTCATAATACTAAATTTTATGAAAAGTTAGAGAGTAATGAGTTCAAACTTGCAAATCCATGCAATGTTACAGAAAATTTCGAAAATGTGCGTTAGGTTTTTGTGGCTGATGACGCCTTTCCCTCTTACACTTAATATTATGAAGCCTTTCCGTCAGGCGCAACTAAATTCAGCTAATAACTAAATTTACAACTACCGCATTTCAAGAGCAAGACATGTTGTCGAAAATTGTTTTGGAGTACTTGCGTCCAGATTTCGTATATTCCATACTCAAATCAATTTGGAGCCAGAGAACAATAAAAGTGGTGATGGCAACATGTACATTACATAATTTTTTGATAGAACAACATCCAAGCTTTTACTCTTCTCAAACGGTAGTGTACCTATCAGGAGACGTACGATAAGACTACTGATATTACAGGTTTGGATACATCGGAATCAGATATGATCGCACTGAAACGTCTGAATCACAGGAACATTACGTCTGCTGCTAAACAGCTTAGAAATGGGTTCACTTCATACTCCATGAATGAAGGCAAAGTCCCATGGCAAGATAATAGGGTTCTTCGAAACAAAAAATAGACAAAAAGAAGAAGTTTGGCCTTAGTAAGTTAATAATTCATGCAGCTAAAAACATTTTTCATTGATTGATAATAAATGTGGACTCTAACTATAAACTTTTCATTTGTAAATACAAAATGCAGTTAAATTAAATTAAATTGCATGAATATTATAAATAATCTATTTACTTCATCGATCTCACATCCATCCTCGTCATCCAAGTTTGACACAGACGCACTGGAGTATCTTGATCGCCAAGAAAACCGAACAAATCTGGGTACCTCCATTTTGATGTGTAGACGTTGCCTGTTGAAGCGCCGGATTCCATTGACATGTCACATTTCTTCTTCTCTTTATGTACATTACTTCTTAAATTATTTACTTTTTTAACTACAGATTACTTTGTAGTATTGGGTTCTAACTCCTTCAGTTTAAAAACAAATATTTCATAGGCTGCATTTCTCTTTTCGGTACTCTTTTATTTTTCATCTGCCACAGGCAGGGTTCCAACCTATACATTTCGATAAACTCTTCTACGTTTCGTTTTCGATTTGACATGTTGATCACAAGAGCTGAGCACTAACGTGTGTGTAGTAACTAGTTAACACTGTTGTATACGTCAGTCCGTACAGAGAGAACAGACGCTCTCTACTCAGGGGACTAGCCCCAGCTAACCAAAAACGTGTAGAGGCGTGCCGGAGTTAGTCACCCACACGCTCAGGTCTACACGTCTTCGCAGGTAGAAAGAATTGTATTTTGATTCTTTCTTCTCCGGTCACCTGCGCAGGTGGCTACACCTGTACAGTTTGGCATGCAGCGGCTGGCACACCTGTACAGGTTAAACTGACAGGTATACCGGAACGTGTGTGGCAGGCCTTTCAGGGTCACCCAAGGCAGACAATTCGAAGTGTTGGGACCAGACGAAGAGCTGTCCACAACGAGGCCCCTGAAGACTAACGTCACTCAGTCAGCATGGGTTTAGAAAACATCGTTCTCGTGAAACACGACTAGCTCTTTATTCGCATGAAGTGGTGAGTGCTATTGACAAGGGATTTCAGATCGATTCCATATTTCTGGATTTCCGGAAGGCTTTTGACACTGTACCACACAAGCGGCTTGTAGTGAAATTGCGTGCTTATGGAATATCGTCTCAGTTATGAGACTGCATTTGTGATTTCCTGTCAGAGAGGTCACAGTTCGTAGTAATTGACGGAAAGTCATCGAGTAAAACAGAAGTGACTTCTGGCGTTCCCCAGCCCTTTGTTGTTCCTTATCTATGTAAACGATTTGGGAGACAATCCGAGCAGCCGTCTTAGGTTGTTTGCAGATGATGCTGTCGTTTATCAACTCATAAAGTCATCAGAAAATCAAAACAAATTGCAAAACGATTAAGACAAGATATCTGAACTGTGCAAAAATTGGCAGTTGACCCCAAATAACGAAAAGCGTGAGGTCATCCACATGAGTTCTAAAAGGAATCCGTTAAACTTCGGGTACACGATAAATCAGTCAAATCTAAAAGCAGTAAATTCAACTAAATATCTAGGAATTACAATTACGAACAACTTAAACTGAATATCTAGGAATTACAATTACGAACAACTTAAATTGGAAGGACACTTAGGAAATGTAACAGCTCTACTAAGGAGACTGCCCACACTACGCTTTCCGTCCTCTTTTAAAATACCTGCTGCGCAGTGTGCGATCCTTACCAAAAAGGACTAGCGGAGTACAGCCAAAAAGTTCAAAGAAGGGCAGCACGTTTTGTATTATCGCAAAATATGGGAGAGAGTGTCACTGAAATGATATAGGATTTCGGTTGCACGTCATTAAAAGAATGGAGTTTTTTGTTGGGCCGGGATCTTCTCACGAAATTCCAGTAACCAACTTTCTCCACCGAATGCGAAAATATTTTGTTGACACCGACCTACGTAGGGAGAAACGATCACCACCATAGAATAAGGGAAATCAGAGTTCGCACGGAAAGATATACGTCTTTGATCTTTCCGGGCGCTTTACGAGATTGGAATAATAGAAAATTGTGAAGGTGGTTTGATGAACCCTCTGCCAGGCACTTAAATGTGATTTGCAGAGTATCGATGTAGATGTAGATGTAGATGTAGGCGGCCTCCATTGGGCAGGAATGGCTCTTAGACATGGTGAAGTCAACCTTCCTAGGGGAAATAACGCCGAAGAAAAATTAAGCAGCTGCTGCTTTGCAGTTACGTGACTGGCTTACCAAAGGCTACAGGAAGTAAACTTTGATAAAAAATTACTGACCAGTCTTGAGACCAAAAGATGCAAACCTAATAAAATGTCTAACCTGCCTATCGAGTAGCATCCCATACTGGGGACTTCAATTTTACTAATTTCTTCAAAGAAACCAACTGCATGGATTAAACAGAAGACGAACAACTAAGAAAAGGACAAATGATTCGAAATAGGGGAAAAGCTCAACATTTCGACTTGGTATGTGAGAAGTCTGCACCTAAAAGAAACAGAGCTATGTAAAGAACTGAAACAAAGAAACGGAGCTATGTAGAGAACTGAAACAAAGAAACATTAATATTGGAACAGTTACATAAACAAAGAAAAAGCGAAGAGGAACTGCTGATTTGCGTGGATACCTAATGATTTCCAGAGGTGTAGGAAGTGGCAGAAGAGCAAGTAATGGAGTAGTAAGTAATAAATATTAATCAAAAATCGAAGATTATATTTACATAAATGACAGAATCGTAACATCAATATTCAGAATAGATCTAGGGCGTCTGACATTGATTGGGGTATACGCGTCTGAAGATGGAAAAAAGAAGAGGCTGAAGCTTTTTATGAAACCTTACAAAAAGAAATAGATAAATAAAACAAAATGGACTACCTATTAATCTGTCGAGATTTAAATGCAAGAATAGGAAATAATCTCGTGCCTCTACCAGTGGGAACATTCGTGCCAATAACACATAAATGATAGTGGACATTCTCTGATACAGTTTGCCTAAAGTAATGGACTGAAAATTACTAATCCTTTTTTTTATGAAGAGAGATATACATAAATAAACTCGGAGCGCAAGTAGGCAGAGATGGATAATAGGTTAGGCGAATACATAGTGGTAGCAAATATAGCTGCACTCGCTATGGAAGAAAGCAAAACGAGCTGAAACAAGAAGGAAAGAACGTTTTAAAGTCTACCCATTACGGGATGAGAGCATAAAACATCTATACCAAAGCAGACTGAATCTTTACATAAACCAGACAGATACAAGTGATAGTTTCGAAACCATATGGCAACATATAAAGCTATGTATTTTACAGGCCTCAGATGAGTCATTAGGAGAAAAGAATAAGAACAGAAATAAGAAGGGACTTAGAGTATGGAACGAAGATATCACAAAAGCACTTGAGCAAAAGAAAAGAACATATGATATTTATTTACGGACGAAAACAGAATCTGCAAAACAAGAACATAGAAAAGAAAGGAAGTAAAAACCATTGTCAGGAAAACAGGTGAAGAATCAAAGAATAGGTTCGTGAACAAAATAGATTACGGTATCCACGGAAATCCGTCTATAGCTTACAAGATGATAAAGCATTCTTACAATATGGTAAAGCATTTAAATAAAACTGGAAAAGAGACACCAAATCTAAAGATGATACTAGAATATAAATCGATTCCACACTATAAACAGATCTCGTGTAATGAAACCCAAACATTGGAGGAGGACCCACCCGAAATGGATAAACCACATGACAGTGATCTCATAACGATCCAAGAACTAAACGAGCCCCTGAATAAAACAAAAAAAACAAAAAAAAACAGGAAAGCAACGGGACCTGACGGCGTAAACTCAGATTTACATAAATATGGGGGAGGGGATTATTTTTAAAGCTTAGACTTCTTCATTTACACAATATGTGATCGAAAAGACGCCAAATCCCGAAACTATGGTCAGTTTCAGATGTAGAGAAGGTAATCACAATGAATCCAGTAATTACCGTGGTATAACATTAGCAGACGCAGCGTATAAGTTTCAAACAAAGATAATAAATCATCGTTTACAAATAGCTGCCTAAAGTCTGTTATCTGAAGGACAAATTTTTTGTGCTTGATGCAATAATTTACCAACAGCCGTATGTATCGTAGAAATTTATTTTATTTTATGAACTTCTATTGGCTACCAGTTTCGGCATTATATTGATGCCATCTTCAGGCTCCTGTACAATGAGTAGAAGAAATGTACTATTATAAAAAATTATAAAAAATATAGAACATATGTTAACAATTGACAGGTATCATGTTAACTATGTAAGTGACTCAAAGAGATATATTGTATATCATTAAAACTATATGTAACATTAGGGCACATATGCTTCTGCCTATGTGATGCTGTTGTTAATAGTTTTCCCTGTTTTACTCAAATAATGCATGATATATGAACATATGTGTACGCTATTATTCATAAAACCGTAACACATAGTTGTAATAGGCCATGAAACACATCAGATGTACTGTATACATTCGTATGTCCAATGGAACAGTGGAAGAATTTTTTAATAAAAATTAACAAAATATAAATAACAATAAAATAAATTAAAATACAAGAAAATGTGACAACTATGTCAGAATACATAGTTACTTATGTGTGGTATAGGGCGTATTATGTGTGGTACGACAAACAGTTGCCGCAATGTTAACGATAAAAAACATAAAAGAGTTTGTCTTAAAATCCAATTGCATTCCCGAAGTAAACCAAGGCAATCATACTATAAAATCATCAAACACCTGGTCATCGTAGACACTTCATTAAGACCCTTATGTAGGACAACCCCACATTGTGCTGAGTGGATTAATGCAATGCCAGTTGCTGCCTCATGTAGTCATGGTTACTAAGAAGTTTCTCAATCTCTGTATATCAAGAAATGTCTATCTCCCTACATATAAGTCCTATACAATTATGCAGGATTATACCAAGTGGAATCGATTGAATCAAAAGGAAAGAAAGAAAAACAGAAATATAGGAGGCTGCCTATATGAAATCAAAATGAAATGTATACAATCCCTAAGACTAAGAGTATGACGTACAACCATGTCAAATCATTCTGAGGTTGCATCCGGATCTTAAGTACATCATCCAGTGTCATCATATTCTGTGTAATGACCTTAATGAGTCAGAAACTATCTAAATGGGTCGAAATGTCACGGTACCTAGAAAGTGGTCAAAGTATTTGACTAGTTAAAGTCAGACAATAACGGACTTATATCCATTAGCTGAGTGTCAGGAAATGCAATGTTGCATCAAATATAAAATTGATTACATGGCAACTCAAGAGTGCAATGATAGTTGAACAGTACAGTAATCCAAAAGAGTTAGAAAATGATGTTGGACACATTTGTAAGTTATGGCAGTGGACAACTTCCATGCGAGGGGGAAAAAAATTGTAGTATTGACCATAACTGCCTTATACTGGCAAATATCAAAATATCTTCTAAGAATAGTACACAAAATTCCAAAGTATAATACTACAATCCCCATGATCATCAGTACTCAAGAATTATAAGTATCTCATTTGAAGATGTATGGCAACATTGCCCTAACGTTTTGTATTCTCGCGCAAGTGTTTTGGGCACGGAGACTGGTGAGTGGTTGCTGGGCATATTTGCAGGCTGATTTGAATCCGTGTCTGACTTCGAGTGCCGTCTTCCTTCGCAGCCGGGTAAGCCACCTCTGGGACGAGGCACACTGACGAAAGAGTTGAAGCCAGATTTGCTGTGCTGAATTCTGGGCCCTTTCAAACAGTCGTTGTAAATGCGGTACCTTGCGGTGATGTGGGTATACCGTTTGGCTAGTTCTTGTTGCTTTCACGTAGTTAACTTTGCTGTGTTAATATTGCCTTGCCAGTCTGTACCCAACAGAAAGGGCCTTGGAAGACCGGTCCTCTCATTGTAAGCTTTCTTGGCCTTCCTATTTGGCGTAGTCTTGTGTTGATTCTGTATAAGCCTTCTGGTGCACCCCTCATGAGGAGGCAATTCAAACTCTCGGTTACTTAACTGAAGCAGTTATTCATAAAGGCCTACCTGTTTTCTATTTGGTAGTCTTACTTAACTGAAGCTTTTATCATTGAAGTTCTGCCTGTTGGTATTGGGTAATTTTACTTAACTGAAGCTGTTATCATTTAAGGCCTGCCTGTTTTCTATTTGGTAATATTACTTAACTGAGGCTGTTATATTGAAGGCTTGACTGTTTTGCTTTTGGGAATTAAAAAAAAAAAAAGTTCAAATGTGAGTGAGATCTTATGGGACTCAACTGCTAAGGTCATCAGTCCCTAAGCTTACACACTACTGAACCTAAATTATCCTAAGGACAAACACACACACCCATGACCGAGGGAGGACTCGAAACTCCGCCGGGACCAGCCGCAAAGTCCATGACTGCAGCGCCTTAAACCGCTCGGCTAATCTCGCGCGGCTTTTGGTAATTTTGCTTGACTGTAGCCATTATCACTGAAGTCCTCCCTGTTTGCTACTTGGTAGTCTTACTTAACTGAAGCTGTTTTTAAAGAAGGCCTGCCTGTTGGTATTTGGTAATTTTACTTTACTGAATCTTTTATTAAAGAAGTCCTGTCTGTTTTCTATTTGGTAATTTTACCATGTGGGGTTCCTGGTCCCCCATCGGGCGCCTCCAAAAGAGATGAATAGAGGAAGGTTTTCCAGATATGGATGGTACCTGGAAAATAAAATACCTGGGGCGGACCAAAACCAGGAAGTGTGGGGGCCAATGACGTGGAAGAAAGGCAGAGGAGCGCCCAATCATCAACTACTGCCTTGCAGTCAGTAGATGGATCTAGAAAGGCTAACGATGCTCCCCTGAAAATGGAGCCATCTACCTGGCGAGCTGTAAGGGGCTACCCCTCAAATGGTTGGGGGAAAGATTACCAGTCTTCCCCTGTCAAAATCACTTGTTGCAAATGCCAACAAGGGAACGGTGGGACAGATATTTTGATGACAACCGCAGCAAACAAAAAATGATAAATAACGCAAGTAAACAACTACAGTATAAAACTATTGGCTCTCCAGGAAATTAGGTGGACGGAAACTGACATAATGGACTCGGGAAATTTCACTACCTTCTATAGTGGTGGAAGAACGAACACCTTTGGAACAGGTTTTGTGGTCGCTAAGAAACTGAAACAAACTGTGCTGCCCTATGAACCAATCAATGAACGGATGTTCAAGTTAAGATTAAGGAAAAATTTTTTCAACATAATTAAAAATGTACATGCACCCACAGAGGAGGCAGATGAACAACAGAAGTACGAGTTTTACAGCAAGGTAGAGCAGCTGTATGATCAGGCTCCCAATTTGGTAATTTTACTTAACTGAAGTTGTTTTTAAAAAAGGCCTGCCTGGTGGTATTTGGTAATTTTACGTAACTGAAGCTGTTATCATTGAAAGCCTACCTGTTTTCTGTTTGGTAATTTTACTTTACTGAACCTGTTATTAAAGAATGCCTGCCTCTTCTCTATTTATTTATCTTACTTAACTGAAGCTGTTATCACTGAAGGCCTGCCTGTTTTCTATTTGGCAATTCTGCTTAACTTAAGCTGTTATTGAGCCGTCCTGCGGCTCGCGTTGGTGCCGTGTTTCTGCCAGACCGTATCATTTAGTTGGCATCGTTGCGTTGTTTGTCTTCTTTTCGTGTTCACTGGCGCCACTCGGTTTCGTGAGTGTTGCCTGTCCGCTAGTGGTAGCAGCGGCACTTATTGATATGTAGTTCTGCTGCCCTATCTTTGGGGCGACCTCGTGCTTTTACCGAGTGGTGTGAGTGGGACTAGGGTTGGGGACACAGGAGCAGCGAGGTCCTCCGGGACTGCTGGGGGCGTGTATGGACTGCCGAATCGAAGGGCAGTGGTCACGAGGGTGCACGACCTCGTCGAAACCGGATCCTGCATGTTTAAGTTGAGTGCATTGCAATTCGCGTAGAGAAACCTCCATCATTATGAGATCTCGCGATTCTCCAGTGATTTGCGTTCGTGTTGCTGCTCGTAAGGTCGCCGAGGCGAAAAGCAGCGAGTGGAGTACGTGGGGAAGGCAGATCTGATTAGCCTTCCTGAGCTTCTAATTACTAGTTACTATTTTCAGCTTCTTACATTGTTAAGTCCAACCAGCGGTATTTTTCTGTCTTGTGGCCGCTAACGCCCTGGGGGTTAGTGTATGTAACGGCAGTGTACATTTCCTCACCTTGCCGCCGCTGACCGGTGAGGCGTGTAAGTTTGATAGCTTCTTGATTATAGGTTGGGTGGCGTTCTTCTACCTTAGTGGTAGTTATTCCTTCTTGTTCCGGGCGCTCTAAGCACAGTATTCTATGGGCGGAGCCCAGACCGCCGGTTCCAGCTTTCGTGTAATTTTACATCTCGCATTTGTTTTGTTGGATGTCAGGTAGCCTAACCAAGATTATGATTAGTTGCTCGTTAGACTGCCACTAGCCCGAGTTACCATCTTGTAATCCGAAAGCGACACTTGGCTGCCTTTCTCTTTGCTCGCGAAAGTGTTTTTGGTGTGACCTACTTAGAGGTCGATTCCTGGAGCACCGTCTGTCACTGGCCTTTGTGTTTTATTTTATCATTGTATTATTAAGTTACCATCATTTGTCTCACTTGTTTGGTGATCTGTGTTTTTAATGAACTTTTGCTATGCCATTTGCTGTTTCACAGTATTTTTCTTATATTTTTTAAAATTGCCATTTTGGCGTTAAAATGCCTTCAGCCGTGATTGTGGTTACTTGCTTTAAAATTCTGATTGCGACCACATTGGCTTGTCTTCAAAAATTATTTGCTCTCTGTATTTTATGTATCTTTGCTAATTTATTTTAATAATTGCCATTTTGGGCGTTAAAGGCCTTCAGTTGTGACTGTGGTTATGTGCCTTAAAAGTCTGATTGCGACCTCATTGGCTTGTTTTCAAAACTTATTTATTAAAATAATTGAGTTACATCACAATCAAACCAATAGTAATTGATTTGGGCCCCGTCCACAATCGTAACGCAAACCTGCCTTCCTTAATTATCAGGTTTAAGTTATTATTAAAGGTCTGCCTGTTTTCTATTTGGTAATTTCACGTAACTGAAGGTCTTATTATTGGAGGCCTACCTGTTCTCTATTTGGTAAACCTACTTAACTGAAGCTGTTATCATTGAAAGCCTGCCTGTTTTCTATTTGGTAACTTTACTTAACTGAAGCTGTTATTAAAGAAGGCCTGCTTCTTCCTTTTTAATTAAATTAAGAGCTATTTAACTATTTGGGCTAGCTGAAACTCTTACTAATCAAGGCCTACCTGTTTTTATTGCCCTATTAGTGAGATCTGATATCTTAGTCTGTGTTGTAATTAACTGAAATTGTTATTGCAGAAGGCCTATCTGTTTCAGAGGTATTTATGTTAATAAGATAGTAATGGGGAATGACACTTGATGGTACATGGGCCCTAACCTTTCGCCTTACATCCCTTCAACCGTAGGTTTTAACTGGTACTCGCAGAGCGTGGTTGCGCTCTGTAGGAGAGGGGGTGTTATAATTGTTTATCCTTTCTCTGGTTATATGTCATTTCTTGTGATCATTTCCTTAGCGTGCAAGGATCCCTTACTGTATATCGAGTAATGTATTAATTTGTTCCATTGTTCGCAGGGACCTAGCTTGCTATGGATCCAAGGGGCTGCCCTGAAATCGGGCATCTAAAGAAGGAGCACTTGCAGTATGACCTTAAGAGTTTGGGAGCTTAGCATCGAGGGTAGTGTTCTAGAGCTGGCGGCCAGGTTGCATGCAGCGGTGGGCATCCGACTTTGTGTTTAGGCAAGCACCATGGGGAGGTAGGTATTTTCTCGATAATATTTCCACGGCGTTGGATGATGTGCAGCGGAAACTGCCTTGCTGCAGGACAGTCAATCTGCTATTAAGCAAACTGGTAGAAGGCAGGCCAACCTAGCACATTTGGGAAATCGTTTGTGGGACATTACCTCCATGCAACTTAGCTAGTCTGAAGTTACCGAGGTGTGGCAGTTGAGTGATCGAGCGCGGGATTTGCGTATCTAAGCAGTGTCCTTAAGCTTGGAAGACAGGAAGCAGGAGTAACTCCAGTAGTTACTCCCTTGAATCAGGTCTTTGACCAGGCATCCGGGGCCCATTGTTTAGGCAGCCCTCTGGCTAATCATTTCGCCAGACAACCAACCAAATTGTGTGCGTACTCAACGGCATTTCAGAGCTTTCACTTGACACCTTGGGTCGTTTCCAGCAGCTTTTGTGGATGTTGGTGCAATTTGAATGTCATGCAGATGTCTTGGGGATGCCTCACCATGTGATATTAGCATTACTTTACTCATTGGCGAAAGGTACTCTGAGTGATTTTATATCTGAAGTCCTGAAGCGGGAAGACTCAATAGGACAACTAAGGGGACTGATTGTCGATAGGAAGCTCTCGCTGCAGATGCAGAACGAGCCTGAAGGCAAATATTACTGAAGTTTGTAGGTGTCATTTGAACCACTGAGCCAGTATTTCGAATGAGTGCACCTAGCCACCTTGGCTCTTTGTGTGTCGCTTTCGGAACTCAATACTGTAAAAACATTTTGGAGGGTATGCGCACCGAGGATAGGTCGCCTTTTCCTCCCGCCCCACTAGCTTCTGGGCATTGCAATCACTTGTTGATTCCACTGAATGCTTATTATTTGCCGATGAGCCCACCTCGAGAATTAATAGGGCTCCTCAGGCATCTAACACATTTTCTGAGAAACGTTGGTTTTTGTGTGGCGCCCGAGATCGCTTGGTGTGTGAGTGTCCCGTAGCATGAGCTCCTAGACCCGGCTAATGACGCCAGGTGAAGGGCAAATAACGCCAGGTGAAGAAGGAAGGGGGACTGTTTCCATCGGAGGCGTGTGCCATTCTGCGCGCGTATTCAAGCTCCCTGTAGATATGCCCTCCCTTCTATATGCCCATCTAGGACAAGAACCCTTGTGCATGCTTTTGGATTCTTGTAGCTGTGTGTCCTTGTCCATTTATAATTGGTATTTGGAGTTTGGGCATTTGTGTAAATTATCTTCCGTGCACCCATGCCCTCAGAGATGTCGTGTGGCCAGTGGGCAAGAGTTGCCTCTGGTTGACGAGGTGCACGGTATTTCGTCAATTTGTAATTTCTCATGACCCGTTACGCTCTTGCTCGTTAAAGATCTAGCGCTCAATTTGTCTCTTGGGTGTGATTTTATTCAGAAAACTGGATTAGATCTCGACTTTGCGAGCCGCACCTTCTCTTTTAGGTTTTCGCCTAGTGACAAAATAGCCTTTTGCTCTTGCAATTGCACAGGTGTGGGGGATTCAGTACAGTGTAACTCCTGTGAATTTGATGTGGCCCATCTTGAGTCAGGTCGGGCAGGGGAGTTGTTGAAATTATTAGTGAAGTTGCCCGAGGTTTCCCCTAATAATTTGGGGTATCACAGAAGCACATACGCTTGGCTGATGATATTCTGGTGCGACAGTCTCCTTATCGTCTCCCGCCATCCAACATGATGATCTTGAGACAGAAATTGGCGAGTATGTTGAAGGAGGGGGTCATTAGACAGCCTACATCTCCCTAACCATCATCGACTTTTCTCGTTCCTAAAACTCAGGGCCAGGACTACAGGTCGGTGGCTGATTATAGACTCCTTAATAAAAAGGTTATCTTAGAATTTATCCTCTTGCCGGATCTTCACAACTCTTTTACCCGATTTTCAGGGACTAAGTGATTCCCGGCACTTTATCTCAACCAAGCTTATCATCAGATTCCTCTTACTAAGGAGTCTAAACATGTCACTGCATTCTGCACTAATTGGAACCTTTATGAGTTCAACTGGTTGCTGTTTGGCTTGTCCACTAGGGCGGCGGCTTTGTCTCGTTTGTTAGATCATATCTTGGGCGACTTGAAGTTTTCTTGTGTCTTTAATTCCCTTGATGATGTTGTCATTTATAGTCAGTCGTTTGGGAATCATATTTCCCATCCTTGAGGAGGGGGGGGGGGGTCCCCTCCAAGTTTCAGTATGCGGGGTTGACCGTTAAGCCGTCCAAGATTTCACTTCCTAGGAAACTGGTGTCCTCCCTGGGCCATTTAATTTCTGGGGACGGCATTAGGATTGACCAGGATTGAACTAAGGTGTTGAAGAAATATCTTCAGCCTTTCAGCCCCGAAATAGGAAGGGGATAGGCAGTTTTAATGGGATGTTTGTCCCTGATTTTGCCCAGATGACCGCTCCCCTGAATAAACTACATATGAAGGAGAAAACATTTGTCTGGAGTGAGAGCCAACAGCGGCTTTTGAAGCTATCAAGACCGCTATCACCAGCCCACTGATCTTAACCATCCTGGATTTTGGAAAAAAAAGATTTGTCGTTCAAACTGATGCCTCCAATGCCGGTATTGCCGTAGTGTTGTTGCAGGAGATCAAGGTATAAGATGCCCATTAGCTGTTGCGTCTTGAAGGTTCTCTGGGCCCAAGATGAACTACTCCGTTTATGAGTGTGAGGCGCTGGCTGTTCTTTTCGCCTTAGAGAAGTTCCAGTTCTATCTTGAGCATAGGGAGTTTGATCTCGAGACGGATAGTCAGGCCCTAAGTTGGATGTCGGCTCGATCCAGATAAACTGGTAAGATTGCCAGATGGGCGGTCCACGTCTCCACGTTTCATTTCAAGGTGCGACATATAAAAGGTTCTGACAATCATGTCGCCGACGCCCTCAGTCGCATATTTCTGGAGGAGGTGGCTGTCGAGAATAAGGACGTTAGTGAGTTTCATCCAGTTGTGTGTACCGTTTTAGCTGAAGTTTCTCAGCTGTTTGTGGTCCTTAAAACCACACAGGATCAAGATCCATTGTGGAGTCCATTACGAAAGCAACTCTTATCTGGTGGTGAGATTAGCGACTACTCCAACAGGAATGGCATATTATGTAAAAGTGTTAAAGAAGCAGGGGACTTTAAAATTTGTTTACCTCAGGAGTTGGTGCCTCCTGTTTTCCATTATTTTCATAATTCTCTAGTGGGAGGACATCTGGGCCAGTATTAAACCTTGGGAAAGGTTAAGGCTCACCTCATTTGGTCCACATTGTATAAGGATATCAGGCAGTCCTCTGAAAGGGTTGTTACAATCCGAGTTCGAGGAGAGCCCTACGGACAAACTCTTTATCGATTACGTAGGGCCTCTTCCTCGTACCAGTAATGGAAACCGATATATTATGGCGGTTGTTGACACTTTTTCCAGATTTGTACGGTTAATCCCTAGTCTTGCGGTTACGGCGACCATTACCAACGCACATCCGACCAACACCTTTAGCTGGTTTGGATCCCATAAGGCTCTTGTTTGCGATAACAAGTTTGTTTCCAAACAGTTTAAGCAGTTTTGCTTTTGTAATGCTGTTAAGCACCTAACCATCACGCCATATTGTTCCCAGTCATCGTCTGCCAAGAGATTGAACCGCAATCTTAAGTCAGCTTTGATCATTTACGATCATGAGTCTCTTAGTAAATGGAATACCACCTTGCCTTGTCTCAATTTTGCACAGAACACTGCACAGCACGAAGCATTCAAGGCAGTTCCTGCCACTCTCTTGTTTGCATATCCCATCAATTCCCCTCTATCCAACTAGTGGGATATCAACGACCTCCTACCTTTGTCCGTTACTCCTGAAGATCTTAGAGAAAATTGGGAATGGGCCAAGAATAGCATTAGGTTAGCCCACCGACGCCTGGCACGACGATATAATAGGAATAGACAGCCCTTTCACGGCAAGGTAGGAGATGAGGTTTTCGTGAAGTACTGTGCTGATCAGGTGAGGGGAGGTTCATCCTTGTGTCATAGGCCAATACTCTACCATCAAAATTCTGGGCCCAGTTAACTTGCTTGTCAGGCAACTGGCCACTGTAAGGTCCTCAGGGTACACCTTAACCAATTTAAGCCCATTAATTAACCTCTCTCTCTCCTTCTTCTGAAGACTGGCCCGAGGTCCATTGGTGTAAGGGGCGGACGTTGAGCTATGCTGGAGTTGCTGTCGTCGCTTTTCTAATTCGTGGCGCCACTAGCTCGATCTGTTGAGTGATGTCCCTCTGCTTTGAGTCCACTAAGAATTTTTCTCGAGGTTGTTGATGGGGGACAAGGCGTGTGGTGGCGTGACGAGTTGGGGAGTGGTAACAGAGCGAGGAGGACATTGAGAGAGGTCCACCTGGCGAATAAGGCGAGCACTTATGCAAGCATCTTGGGCACAGAGTCTGGCGAGCAGTTGCTCGGCATATTTGCAGGCTGATTTGAATCCGTAGCTGACTTTGAGAGCCGTCTTCCTGCGCAGCCTGGTAAGCTAGCTCTGGGGCGTGGGACATAGATGAAAGAGTTGAAGCCAGTTTCTCTGTGCTGAATTCTGGGCCCCTTTCGAACCGTCGTTGTAAAGGCGGTACCTTGCAGTGATATGGGTATACTGTTTGGCTAGTTGTTGCTGCTTTCACGTAATTAGCCTTGCTATGTTAATACTTACTTGCCGTTCTGTAGCCAACAAAAAGGGCCTTGGAAGGCCAGTCCTTTCTTGACCTTCCTATTTATTGTAGTCTTGTGCTCCTTCTGTATAAGCCTTCTGGTGCACCCCTTATGAGGAGGCAATTCAAACTCTCGGTTACTTAACTGAAGCAATTATTCATGAAGGCCTACCTGTTTTCTATTTGGTAGTCTTACTTAACTGAAGCTGTTTTTAAAGAAGGCCTGCCTGTTCTCTATTCGTTAATCTTACTTAACTGAAACTGTTATTATTGAAGTTCTGCCTGTTCGTATTGGGTAATTTTACTTAATTGAAGCTGTTATCGTTTAAGGCCTGCCTGTTTTCTATTTGGTAATTTTACTTAACTGAAGCTGTTATTATTGAAGGCCTGGCTGTTTTGCTTTTGGTAATTTTGCTTGACTGTAGCCGTTATCACTGAAGTCCTGCCTGTTTGCTACTTGGTAGTCTTACTTAGCTGAAGCTGTTTTTAAAGAAGGCTTGCCTGTTGGTATTTGGTAATTTTACTTTACTGAAGCTGTTATAAAAGAAGGCCTGTTTGTTTTCTATTTGGTAATTTTACCATGTGGGGTTCCTGGTTCCCCATTGGGCGCCTCCAAAAGAGGTGGATAGAGGAAGGTTCTCCAGATATGGAGGGTACCTGGAAAATAAAATACCTAGGGTGGACCAAAACCAGGAAGTGTGGGGGCCAATGGCGTGGAAGAAAGGCAGAGGAGCCCCTAATCATCAACTACTGCCTTGCAGTCTGTAGATGGATCTGGAAAGGCTAAGAATGCTCCCCTGAAAATTTAGCCATCTATCTGGCGAGACGTAAGGGGCTACCCCTCAAATGGTTGGGGGAAAGATTGCCTCTTCCCCTGTCAAAATCACTTGTTGCAAATGCCAACAAAGGAACAGCAGGACAGATATTTTGATGACAACCGCAGCAAACAAAAAAGGATAAGCAACGCAAGTAAACAACTACAGTATAAAACTATTGGCTCTGCAGGAAATTAGGTGGACGGAAACTGACATAGTGGACTCAGGAAATTTCACTATCTTCTACAGTGGTGGGGGAACGAACGCCTTTGGAACAGGTTTTGTGATCGCTAAGAAACTGAAACAAGCTGTGCTGCGCTACGAACCAATCAATGAACGGATGTTCAAGTTAAAATTAAGGGAAAAATTTTTCAACATAATTATAAATGTACATGCACTCACAGAGGAGGCAGATGAACAACAGAAGTATGAGTTTTACAGCAAGGTAGAGCAGTTGTATGATCAGGCTCCCAAACATGATGTTAAGATGTTAATAGAAGACTTGAGTGCAAAAATAGGAAAAGAAGAGGCTTATCAGTCAACTGTAGGAATACATAGCCTCCATGAAATATCAAATGACAATGAAATTAAGGTTGTAGATTTTTCTATTAGTAAAAACATGATTGTCGGCAGTACATGTTTTCCACACAAAAAGATACACAAAGAAACGTGGATGTCACCAGATGGACAAACTAAAAATGGGATAGACCGTATATTGATTGACTGAAAGCACGGATCGGACATAACGCATGTTAGAAGCCAACGTGGAGCTGATTGCAGTTCAGACCATCATCTAGTGAGTACAGGCAAACAATCTCACGATTGAGTTAACAAGAAGGCCACAAACAAAAGAGTTTTTACAATAAGAAACTGAAATCAGAAGAAATACGGAGAGCATATCAGACGAAATTAGAAGAGGGGATTAAGAAGGATACCAACACGTCAAATAAACATACAGAAATAATGCGTAAATGATGTAAGACTGAAATCCTCGAGGCAGCTGGAGAGGTTTCGGGTCACGTACGGGCTCAAAGGATGGCAGATTGGCTTGATGAAGAATGTATGATAAGAATTGAAGGGCGTAACATAGGATGAATGAAATCATTTCAGAGAAGAACTAGAGCAAATCTGATTAAACATAATGAGAAGTGCCGTGTAGCTAAGCGGGTTTGCAAACAGAAGAAAAGAGCACTTGGAAAAAAAAACTTAGAAAAGGAAAGATAGGAAGAAATTGAACAGCTAGGAGAAGAGAAGCAAGTACAAAAATGTACCAAAAGATTAAAAAAGAAAAGGCCAGGTTTCAAGCCAGAACAAATATACATTGGAGTAGAGAAGGGGATTTGGTAGGGGAGAGAAATAAAATACTTGACATATGGGCAGAATACTTCCAAGAGCTACTAAACCCAGAACTAGAAGGATTAGAACAAGAAGATCTGGTGGAAATAACTTATTGTGGACCAGAGGTTTGAATACCCGAACCCACACTGGTGCAGATAATACAAGCCATTAACACCTTAAAAAAACAATAAGGCACCTAGAGAAGAGGTGAGGAAACGCTGTGGAAGGCAATACATAAAGTAATACTGAGCATCTAGCAGGAGGAGTGCATGCTAATGGAGTGGAAAACGGCTTTTATGTGCCCTATACATAAAAAGGAGATAAATTAAACTGCCAGAACTATCGAGGAATCTCAACCCTAATTACTACATGTAAAGTGTTCTCCAAGATCCCAGCTAGGAGGCCTACTCCCTATGAGGAAGAAAGAACTGGAGACTATCAAAGTGGCTTTAGAAGAAATACACTCCTGGAAATTGAAATAAGAACACCGTGAATTCATTGTCCCAGGAAGGGGAAACTTTATTGACACATTCCTGGGGTCAGATACATCACATGATCACACTGACAGAACCACAGGCACATAGACACAGGCAACAGAGCATCCACAATGTCGGCACTAGTACAGTGTATATCCACCTTTCGCAGCAATGCAGGCTGCTATTCTCCCATGGAGACGATCGTAGAGATGCTGGATGTAGTCCTGTGGAACGGCTTGCCATGCCATTTCCACCTGGCGCCTCAGTTGGACCAGCGTTCGTGCTGGACGTGCAGACCGCGTGAGACGACGCTTCATCCAGTCCCAAACATGCTCAATGGGGGACACGGGATACATGAGGACGTGCATTGTCCTGTTGAAACAGCAAGTTCCCTTGCCGGTCTAGGAATGGTAGAACGATGGGTTCGATGACGGTTTGGATGTACCGTGCACTATTCAGTGTCCCCTCGACGATCACTAGTGGTGTACGGCCAGTGTAGGAGATCGCTCCCCACACCATGATGCCGGGTGTTGGCCCTGTGTGTCTCGGTCGTATGCAGTCCTGATTGTGGCGCTCACCTGCACGGCGCCAAACACGCATACGACCATCATTGGCACCAAGGCAGAAGCGTCTCTCATCGCTGAAGACGACACGTCTCCATTCGTCCCTCCATTCACGCCTGTCGCGACACCACTGGAGGCGGGCTGCACGATGTTGGGGCGTGAGCGGAAGACGGCCTAACGGTGTGCGAGACCGTAGCCCAGCTTCATGGAGACGGTTGCGAATGGTCCTCGCCGATACCCCAGGAGCAACAGTGTCCCTAATTTGCTGGGAAGTGGCGGTGCGGTCCCCTACGGCACTGCGTAGGATCCTACGGTCTTGGCGTGCATCCGTGCGTCGCTGCGGTCCGGTCCCAGGTCGACGGGCACGTGCACCTTCCGCCGACCACTGGTGACAACATCGATGTACTGTGGAGACCTCACGCCCCACGTGTTGAGCAATTCGGCGGTACGTCCACCCGGCCTCCTGCATGCCCACTATACGCCCTCGCTCAAAGTCCGTCAACTGCACATACGGTTCACGTCCACGCTGTTGCGGCATGCTACGGCAAACTGGCTGACACTGACGGCGGCGGTGCACAAATGCTGCGCAGCTAGCGCCATTCGACGGCCAACACCGCGGTTCCTGGTGTGTCCGCTGTGCCGTGCGTGTGATCATTGCTTGTACAGCCCTCTCGCAGTGTCCGGAGCAAGTATGGTGGGTCTGACACACCGGTGTCAATGTGTTCTTTTTTTCCATTTCCAGGAGTGTAGGTCAGCAACTGACTAAATATTCATATTATGCATACCCTCTTGAAAAAGTTTATGAACATGAAATAAATCTACACCAGCTTTACATAAGTTTTAAACAAACCTATGATAGCATCTCAAGAGTGGCATTGTGGAACGTAATGGAAGAGGCTGGAATACCTAAGAAGCCAGTTAAACTTACTATCATGACCCTCAGTGAAACCAACTGTAAAGTAAAACTACAGAGCGAAACCTGCAGAGAAGTGGGAGTGAAGAACGGACTGAGATAGGGTGACAATATCTCCTCACTGCTATTCAACCTCTGCCTAGAAAAAGTAAGATTTCATTAAATAGAGGAGGAACAATTTTAAATTGTTCACTGCCGTACTTAGCCTACCCAGACGATGTGTCATTACTTGCACGAAACACTGCTGTGTTGGCCGATGCCTGTCAAAAACTGAAGAGAGGTACAAGAGAACTTGGCCTGGTAGTCATGTAGAAAAGACCAAATATATAGCAATGACCAAACTCAAGATAGCCAACAAGGAGCTTTAAAGGGTGAGAGTCTTCAAGTACCTCGGATCGACTATCACAGAAAGAAATGACATCACCGAGGTGAAAGCTAGAATATCAACAGGCAACAGATGCTATTTTGCTGCACTACCCATGCTTAGGAGCTTGTTTCTAACACGAAAATCTAAAATCCTCATTTACAAAACAATTTTAAGACCAGCAGTTGTTATGTGAGTTGCCGAAACATGAACCATGACTGCGAATGAGGAAAGGATCCTTAGCATTTAGGGGAGAAAGATTCTGCATAAAACACATGGCCCAATTTACGACCAATAAGACTGACTTTTATGTACAAATGCAGAATTATAACAAGTTTTTGAAGAACCTGACATTGTCACCACCATTAAAATAAGAAGTCTGTGGTGGGCGGAACACGTGGTCAGAATGGGGGAAGATAGAGTATGTAAGATTTTTGACGCCAAGGCTGGAGGCAGATGATGGAAGGAATGTCCCAGGAAGAGATGAAAGAATGAAATTGTAGAAGACATGAAAAAACTAGGTGTCAAGAGGACGGAGGCAGAAAGCCATGGACCGAATAGAATTGCAGGATATTGTGATGCAGGCCAAGGCCCTTCAAGAGCTGTAGAGCTGAGGAGTAAGTTAGTAAGTAAGTGATTTTAATTAACTCAAGCTGTTAATAAACAAGACTTGCCTGTTTTCTATTTGGTAATTTTATTTAACTGAAGCTGTTATTAGAGAAGACCTGCCTGTTTTCTTTTTGGTAATTTCACTTAACTGATGCTGTTATTATTAAAGGTCTGCTTGTTCTCTTTTAAATAAATTAAGAGCTATTTCATAAGTTGGGTTAGCTGAAACTCTTATTAATCAAGGCCTTCCTTTTTTTATTGTCACATTATTGAGATCTGATATCTTACTCAATCCATGTTGTGATTGTCAAAGGCCTATCTCAGAGGTATTTATGCCAACAAGGTAGTAACAGGAAATGACACATGATGGTACATGGGCCCTAACCTTTCGCCTTACATCCCTTTATCCATAATTGTACGTTTCACCATGACTGAATCTCGTTCTTGTTATTGTAGAGCTCGCTCTTCTGTGTATAGACATATTGTGAAACCAAGATAATATCCGTAAGTGGAGTTGTACCCATTTATAATATTTGCTTTAATTTATAATATTTGCTTTAAGTGAAAATGTTTGCCATTCCTCTAAGTACTGGGATCTTATTTCCTTTTTTATGTGATGACGAAGGTCCGAATAAGTTAACTGAATATTTAAGAATATTCCAGAGATTGCAACTTCCTTGGCATTGTATAAAATACCCTTATGAGCTTTAATTCACAGGAGTAAAACATACTTGTTACATCGAGAGCATGCCGTTATTTCATGGGTTATCTTTATGACCAGTTTACTGCTGTGCTTGACCCAATTTCCGCTCTCTATGGCACTAACAATGCTCTTTGAGTCCAAGATAATTAGGATCCTTTTGTAATTTGGGGTTACCGAGAACTTGATCGCCTTCACAATTACAACTGCTTACGTTGTATAAGAAGCAACCGCAGGGGAAAGTTGTATTGTTCATAGTGACTCGTATGTGGACAGAAGATAGCATACCCAACCCTACCATCTGCAGCAATTCGTGATCCATCAGTGTAAATTTGGAGAGTATCGCTCTATGTTTCAAGCAGGTTTGCTGCAATAGCAGTCACCGAATTGCAAGTAAAACCCCTGTGTGGGGAGTGAGCACACTGAAAAAAGGCCACTCATACATAGGAAGTCTTCTTGATCTTATAATACTTGTGGTTAGATTTTTCAACGAGAAGAACTTCTACTTAAGTCTTGTGGACGGTATAAGACTCTGTTGTTCAACATAGTGTGTGGCCTATCACATTTATTGGTTGCAAGGTGAGACATGAGCACCAGCCATTCCATTAGATACTTGTTTGCGAGCCATTGGCGCCTGAGATGTGAAGACATTTCCAGTGCTTCTACTAGGAGTGCACTGCTAAGAGCTGATCTCATAGCTCCTAAAAAAGTCCAGATGCAGCTGTACTGAAGCATCTCTAACTTACGGAGATACTTTTCATTGGCATTCCCATATACTGTGCAACAATACTCAATCCCACTCCTAATTAGAGCTCAATATAAGGTTAATAAAACATTGTGATTCACAGCTCAATACACTCTAGTTAAACATCTGATGATATTCATGACTGGAAGGCAAGTATCAGCAATGCACTTGATGTGAGGAATCCAACAGAGTCTGGAATCAAACCTCATTCCCAAAAAATTGGTTGAAGGTTTAACATTAAATGCATAGCTCCTTACGTGAATTTGGTTATAGTGCACTTGGCATCTTGAAAATACAATAACTCAGAACTTTGAAGAAAATATTTCAAGACCATTAGCGTGTAACAGTCTCTGGAAGGGATCATAAACCCCAAAAAGTGGTTCTGATAATTCATATAGGCTGATTTCTTCTCGAGGGAACTATTAATTCCATTTATGCAAGTGACAGAAAGACCAATTTGGATCAAATTTTCCAACAATATGGAGACCTGAACATTATCATAAGCTGATGACGCATCTAAGAATAACGATACTAAAAACTTAAAAAGCAGATAGAAAGTCACTGCATAACATTGTTAAGTTGTCCAACGTTCTTCTGCCCTTGATGAATCGAAATTGGGACTGAGTTAATAATCCAGGAACCTGCGCAGTGTCTTTCCCTTTGATATTCAGTTAATCTTCTTTCAAGACGGTTTTGACTATACTTTCAAGAGTTTTCCCCAGACAAGAAGACATGGCACTTGGTCTGTAAGCGGTGTGATTTTTGGGATCTTTTTCCAGGTTTCAATAAAGGCATAATCATCTGCGTAGTTCATTCCTCCATAAGCTCTCCTCTTCCCCATGTTTCATTGTATATGCAAAGAAGAAGATCTAAGGTCTCTGTTGGAAGATTTTTTATCATCCCATAACAAACATAGTTGAAACCTGGAGTAGAATTTGTAGGATTTTTCAAAGGCACTTCCAACTCTTGTCTGGAGAGTGGAGCCAATAGAGGATGATTGAGATCCATTTCCTGTGGAATAGCCATGGGGGATTCAAAACAAGGTGGAGAGCTAATTTTGCCACAAAGTTTCTAACCAAAATGGGTCTACCACTGAAGATCCAACCGCATGAAGATGTTTTAGAGAGCGAATTGGACTGAGTTCTTATTCAGTCCATTGTAATAGTTGATTCAAGCCATCTTTTTCTTTTTCTTCGAGGATCTCCTGGTGTTTGCATCTATTCTTTTAAACTCCAGGAACCTGCGCAGTGTCTTTCCCTATGATATTCAGTTAATCTTCTTTCAGCCACAGCTCTGGAATATTCAGTATCCACCAAAAAAACACGTGGTTTACCAGAGAAAAAGTGTTTTTCCACTGGGGAATTACATTGCAAGATGTCAGACCAATGGCTGCCATAAGAGCTGTATGGGCTTCCCGTGGTATCCATGCTGGATGCAGTTTCCCGATTACTTCCTGTGTAATTTGTTAACATGTTTCCCTGCAGATGTCATTTATTTTCCATGGGCTGTCTGAGTAACATCTCCTTTTTAAACTTATATCGAGGTCCAGTACTATTTTATTGGTGGTAATGGTCTGATCCAATAGAATATCTTAAAGTTTCCTACTTATAAATTTTCTGAAAATACGGCGACACGACTGAAGTCCACTGCAGATGGTCATCTATGAGGTGAAGGCAATATTGTTGGGGATCCTTCATTCAAAATTACTCAGTCTAGACCCTCAAATGTGTTGAAGAGGCGACAATCTCCTGGATCGGTGACAGCATTGCCCCTAGCATAGTGGTGAGCATTAAAATCCTCACAGATAAGGAAGGGTGGATAAAGCTGAGTAAACAGTTGTTGCCAGATATTGCTACTGGATATACTACTGGGATCTTTATAATTGGACACAATATGGAGGTTACCATCCAGTGTTATTATTTCTGCAGCTGCTACTTGAAATGTTAAACTGTTGAAGTTTAAATGTATCACATTGTACCTAAAGGCGTTCTTAACTAATGAAGCATTTGGTCTGTCTGACCTCAATAAATAACATCCTTTGAAATGAACTTGCATTTGTGGTTTGAACCGTGTTTTGTATAGAGACACAATTGAAATATTTTATTTATCTAGTTCTTTTTCCAGTATTTCACTGTTCTAAATTGCTGACCTAGCGTTCCATTGTAATATATTAAGGGCCATCTTGAAGTGAGAAGCTGCTTCTTTCTTGTTTTGAACCATATTTTATTTCCTGGATAAGACTGAGAAAAACATATTGGAAATTTCTGCTTGCTCCACATTGTCTGCATTGGAGGAGGTTAATTGAGTTATTAAATTTTAATGTTCCAGATATAGTTTATCAGTCAGTGCGGAATTCCTGTTCTCCCCTCCTAGAAGTCATCCACAAGTGTCTGGTAGGTGGGGAGCACCAGCTTGACGACGTGGAGCGTAAGGATTCTCTAAAATGGGAGGAGGTGCAGGTAAGGTAAATTTACATTGGCAAAGAGGGCTTGTAGAAGTCGGTGTAGGTTTTGTAAGCTTAGGTCTGTTAGGATGGATGACTGTTGTGAATATGTGGTCTGTATTTTGTGGAAGAGGAAATTTCTTCTCTCAATCCAGTTTATCTTTACCCTGGTTTCCTGCCACCGAGGCATATGGTCTGCAGTTAACATATTCTTTAGCTCCTTTCAAAGAAATGTTGAGGGTAATGGAGTGTTTTATTGTCTTGCTGTCTTAGATACTTTGGACAAACTTTGTCTCTTGACTTGGGATTGCCTTTGCATTGTTCACAGCACACCATTTGGTTTGAGCACGTTGACTCCTCATGATTATCTCCACATTTACTACAATGTATATATTACTGGCACTTATTACTTAAATGACCATATCTTAGCCAATGGAAGTGTTCTCTAACTAGAGGAATGTAAGGCCTAACTGAACATCGCAAACCATATATTTATTGCAATAGATTCTGGTAAGAACTGTGATGAGAACGTGATAACATATGTTTGCCGAGAGGCGTTGCTTACTGTACCCAAGCGACTTATCCTGTTAAAATTCTGTGCTCGTGAGTCACAGGGATTGAAGACTCAACTCCAGCTCTGACAGATTAGTGTGTACATTTCCAGGGGTGGTGGCAGGGGGGGGGGGCTATAGACCCCTCCCCCCCACCCAATGGTCAATGGAGTATCATATTACGCTGGGTAAAATAACTTCAGAACTCAGCGAATATATTACTCCAACAGATTCAATCTTTGTTTTATAATTATGTAGCAATATATACACACCAAAAAAAATTTTGCATCACCTCAATTTCGCGAGTTACAGAACCTGTACAGAAAATCGGAATAAAGATCAACATAAATATCATTCCCGCCCTTTTTATTGTTCATGAAAACCACACATTGCATGTTGAACCACGATACGGTACGACCTTCAGAGGTGGTGGCCCATATTGCTGTACACACCGGTACCTCTAATACCCAGTAGCACGTCCTCTTGCATTGATGCAGGGCTGTATTTGTTATGGCATACTATCCACAAGTTCACCAAGGCACTGTTGGTCCAGATTGTCCCACTCCTCAACGGCAATTCGGCGTAGATCCCTCAGAGTCATTGGTGGGTCACGTCTTCCATAAACTGTCCTTTTCAATCTACCCCAGGCATGTTAGACAGGGTTCATGTCCGGAGAACATGCTGGCCTCTCTAGTCGAGCGATGTCGTTATCCTAAAGGAAGTCATGCACAAGACGTGCAGGATGGGGGTCAAATTGTCGTTCATGATGACGAACGCCTCGCCAATATGCTGCCAATATGGTTGCGTTATCGGTCGGAGGATGGCACTCACGCATCATACAGACGTTACGAAGCCTTCCATGATCACCAGCAGTGTACATTGGCCCCAGATAATGCCACCCCAAAACAGCGGGGAACCTCCACCTCGGTGCACTCGCTGGACAGTGTGTCTAAGGCGTTCAGCCTGACCAGGTTGCCTCCAAACATGTCTGCGACGATTGTCTGGTTGAAGGCATAAGTGACATTCTTCTTAGTGTTGTAGCCCACTGGGGCACTCTGGGATGCTCTCTGGGGTACTCTGTGATGCTCCCTGGTTCACTTTATTATTATTTTCGTTTATATGTTTATGTTCAAATTTTTTTTATTATAAATTTAATATTTATTTTATTTATCAGTGGGGAACTCCACCTCGGTGCACTCGCTGGACAGTGTGTCCAAGGCGTTCAGCCCGACCAGGTTGCCTCCAAACATGTCTCCGACGATTGTCTGGTTGAAGGCATAAGTGACACTCATGGGTGAAGAGAACGTGATGCCAGTCCTAAGCGCTCCATTCGGCGTGTTGGTGGACCAATCTGTACTGCACTGAATGGTGTCATGGTTGCAAAGATGGACCTCGAGATGGACGTCGAGAGTGAAGTTGCACATCATGCAGCCTATTGTACATAGTTTGAGTCATAACACGACGTCCTGTGGCTGCACGAAAGCATTATTCAACTTGGCGGCATTGCTGTCAGGGTTCCTCCGAGCCATAATCCATAGGTAGCGGTCATACATTACGTCATCCACAGTTTCAGTCTCTCTGTATCTCCTCCATGTCCGAATAACATTGCTTTGGGTCACTCCGAGATGCCTGGGCACTTTCCTTGTTGAGAGCCCTTCCTGGCACAAAGTAACAATGCAGACTCGTTGGAACTGCAGTATTGACTGTCTAGGCATGGTGGAACTACAGACAAAATGAGCCATGTACTTCCTTCCTGGTGAAATGTCTGGAACTGATTGGCTATCGGACCTCCCTACATCTAATAGACGCTGCTCATACATGGTTGTTTATATCTTTGGGTGGGTTTAGTGACGTCTCTGAACAGCCAAAGGGACTGTGCCTGTGATACAATATTCACAGTCAACATTTGTCTTCAGGAGTTCTGGGAACTTTTTTGATGTATGTGGGTTGCAGTGTATTTCAAACACATTTTATCAAAAGAATAAGAGCGACAAAATACTTTACTATCCAAACGAATAAATATCACTTAACTTAAAATGGGCATCTTATTATTTATTAATATACATTTTTTACCCTGAACTCCAAAACAGTTACCAAAAACAACTTTAAGCAACACCAACTTTTACCAATTTGTTGGTGGGGGACACCACCTCTCCTTTTGTTAAGTGATATTTCATTCCCCCAAACCTCCTCCCCCTCCCTCCCACCATTAGCTCCCCTCCCCCTTGACCAACTTCTAGAATCGCCCCTGTACATTTCTTACAACGCCCTAGCATTGAGTTCTGTGATTCGTTATACAAGCAACTTCTTCTTTTTTGACCTATAGGGTTGTCCTCTACAAATTTATTGGCAGCTTTCCCTGTAGCGAAATCAATGCGGACTTTATTCTTCCCAACAACCTTGAGATTTGAGATCGTATTTTTAAATATGACATCTGAGTTGAATAATAATTTTCACCAGGTGCTTTGAGGCACCATGCCAGGATCGCGCAGCCTCTCCCGCCGGAGGTTCCAGTACTCCCTCGGGCATGGGAGTGTGTGTTTGTTTAAGTAGTGTGTTAGTCTAGGGACCGATGACATCAACAATTTGGTCTCATAGGAATTCACACACATTTGATCAGTATATAATTATCCCAAAGGCATGAGATGGTATTTCCCTCATTGTTTCCCTCAGCAAGATACAATGCCAATAATCGAGAAAGTGATGTACTGAATGTCTTGCTATGATTTACTCCAAAGGATAATTGTTTCTGGAGGAAGTCCTGTTGCAAGTACTTATATGTACAAACTATTAATGTGACAGGATGAGAGACTAAGGGCAGCAGTAACTTCGTATTCGTATACTCCTTGAGACAGTCAGTAAGGACACTACAAATAATGTGATACAAACTTACAATGGTTCTCCAATTAGATAAAATATTTTCATTATTCTCATGTTTTAGTGAAGCCCTACGGTCTTTCTTACTTTATCTCTGTTCCTAATCAGTAGCTGAATCTGTACAACATGTGAAGTAGAAAACTTGAATGAAGTGAAAAATATCTCACTGTCCACAGCTCGTGATCTAGTGGCTAGCATTGCTGCCTCTGGATCATGGGGTCATATGACATAGGTGGCGTTGTTCTATCTCATTGGCCTACATTAAAACGTGTGTTCAGAGTTTCTGACATACTAGATATTGCTCTACACATTCAGAAAGAGTCCACAGCATACTTTTTCCATGCTGTGGTGTTAAAAACTCAGCATGCTCAACATTGGCACTCAAATGCGTGGTCCCATAATATCTTCATGCTAGGAAAGTTGTAACAATATTTTAAAGTAACACATAGATGTGAATATTTCACAGATGATACTGCACTCTATAAAAATGAACACTGGACCAAAACAGTAACATTAGTGATGTTCTTTATGTAATACCAGCACAGAGACACCAAATGAAAAGATAAATAGGTAGAAATGTAAATTTAGTGGAGCATGGGAACGAAAGTGTATAGTGAGGATGTCTATAGCGAGAAATGATAAGGTGGTTCACACATCAATGAGAGTTTATGATACTCTGTATCCAATATAATGAATGTGTTGGAGAGTAATGGGTAGACAGACCCATGGAAGGGATGGCCTAAGCCTAGATCAGGTGAAATCACAGAAAGAATGACCTCTGAGTTGGATCTATAAAGGGAGACTAGACTCTTAAATTGGAAGATAATTGTGAAGTACTCACCCATAGAAGAGGGTGTAGATGCAAGTAATTGTTGTTCCCATTTACGGAGGATTCTCCACAAAGTAAAGAGACTTATCTGGCTAGTGTTGTAATAGGACAGCAGTGTTTTCATGCATGCTTGGCTTTATGAAGGTCTGGGACATTGAATTAGCAATTGTGGATTGAATTTACAGATCAGCATGTAGGTGCTTACACAAAGGAATATAACTGGCCTGTGCTTAAGCATTTAATGAGTTAGAGTAAAAGTGGCTACCTCTGTTACAAAAAGAGAAACAGTATGCTATCATAAATGTAAGGTGACAAGCCAAAAGGAATCTTGTGAAATAACTAGCATTTAAGACCTCTAGTTAGCATGATGACATTATGTAGAATCAGGGTGACCACTCTACTGGCTGATTAAATTTCCCAGATTTCTGTAGATCTTTGCCACAGTTTTATTATATTTTTACCACATAGTCTTTCCATGGGTGGAAACTGAATGTTGCATGCTTTAAATATTTATTACCTTTTTTTTAAAAAAAATTTGGTTTTAAATGTTAATATGTAACTGAAAACATCTAACATACATGAGGAAATTGAAATTTCTATATACCACAAAATGACAGTTTGAATTGCTGTACACTGGATAAAGCTTAACGTATCAGACATGAAATATTCCAGATATGAAGTAGACACATTTTAAATCAATCCCTAAAATATGATTAAATTAACTGATTTTACCAGCCAAAACTCTGATAAAAATTTAAAATAACACATTTATCCATTGTGTGCAAACAGTCAGGTAATGATATACATATAAACTTAATGAGCGACTACTTAAATAAAAAATACTGGCAAAATACTTAACAATTTAAAGTAAATCCAAAATCCATGCACTTTTTTGAAGACTTCTCGTGAACTATTATTAATTAAATTGAATCTCCCTTTTGGTGACGTGGGAAGGGTAGTTTCTTATATGTTACTCTTACACAAATGTATGTTCAGTGGAACAGTATACTAGACATTTTCACACACATGTAACTCTTTATTATGCTTATATAATCTTCTCCATATGCTGATTTAAAGAAAAACTTGATGCCACCAAATTTGGATCTAAATATGAAATTTCCTTCATCAAAAAAAAATGTTAATGGCAACTTTTCCACTAATTTCTGTAACAGTATCTTCATACAGATTGAACAGCCATTTTGGAGCTGGAACATATGTAAATCAGCAATCCCTTTAACCCTTTCTTTGTTGCAAAACCGAGATCAATACTGCCTAAAGGAATAAAATAATCATTGTCAGGTCAAATGAGACGAAAGAAGACACACTGTTCAATACATTTTCTTTTATGACACATTCCGTAAAAATCTTAACAATATTTTTCAATACACTATTGATAAAGAAACAGAGTTAATGGCACATCACTTTACAACTCTCTTACAAGGGCTTCTTAGTGTGAAGCAACAGATACAAAAAAATGCCAATTTTGCACCAAGTAATTTATCTTGGATGTATTCTGAAACTACTCTGAAACTGAGCCTGGTTTCTGACACTTTGTGATTCTAACCAACATCTGTAGCAAAGACTGATAATTTGGAATGATTAGAAAAAGCTCACTCAGCTACATTGACATTTTCCAGCCATCTCATTGAGAAAAATTGAAGTGGAAAAATGTAGTGGAAGCTATAGAGTTAATACAATCAGCTCTTCTTGCTGACACTTCCTGGAATAAATAATACAAAACTTGTAAAAACTCTACTAAATGCCAGATAGTGCTTTTAAAGCCTGCTATGAAGGCATTATGTAGTGGGTGCAATCCAGAGGTACCAATTTTTAATTGCACTGTACACTGGGACTGTTTTAACTCACTTGTTAACTCTCACAATATCTTCCAAGTTGACATTTGCGCCATCCATTGATATTTTGTATAATTTTGTTCATGTTTTCTTCACCCTAGCCACTTTTTAGTTCATTTAAAAGGCCTTTGGCTGTTGTGTGTCCTGAAACACAAGTGTTAAAATATTTCTCAGAGACCTAATTTTTTTTCTGTATTCCAAAATCCGAGTACCATGACCATTTGTTCTGAGCGATTCTGCTTTAAGTTTGGGTGTAGCATGCAACAATACAGTTACATTTTTTTTCCAGTTTCTGAAAAGACATCACTAAAATGCTTATGTGTATGAAACTGTATGAAACATGTTTGCTGTAGCTGCACTTTCAATATCTGGGAACACTGTTATGAAAAGAGCAACAGTACCCGCTCTATTCCAGAAAGATTTCTGCTGAATCACAACATGCATGCACCATGCAACATCAGCTCTTATAATAATGAACATTTTTAGAGAATTTCTCTCGCAGGAACTATCAGAAGTTGCATTTGATGAACAAAATGATTGCATTGTACTGGGTCATCAGTTTCCAGATGTAAAGACTCTTTGATGCAACCTGCTTCTTTTCTGACAAAATGAGAAACAGGGAAACATATCTTTGAAAGTTCAATTGCCAAATTGTGTTTCTTCCATTTCATATCGCATATCAACTCATCGCTGCCCATATTACTCCAGTTAAATGATTTTTTACATAGCTTACAATAGGCAGAGTACTCCCCCCCCCCCCCCCATTTTCATCTAACCACACTCAATATTCTTCACTGAGCAACCACAATGGATTCAAAGCACACCTACCACCAGCATTCAAGAGTGAAAGATGCGTTTTCTTTATTTAGATAATTGATTACAAAATCAGCATGATTAACTTTAGGTATAAAAGCATTAAAAATGCTAAACTCATGTACTGTGTGTTAATGAAAGTTGCACTGTAACCTTAGTTAAAAAGCATAAATAAATATTACTGCCATGTATAATTGCAAAAAATTCAAAACACCGTTCAACACATGCTGAAAAAAAATGGTGATGTGAAATAATAAAGCAGGGCTCCCTAAAACATGCAAAGTGGGGAAACTGCAGATCTTATGATGTCACCTTGTTCAAAAAACTAACAGGTGCCAGCCAAGCTGCAGGACAAATATCTTGCTTGCTTCACGTGACGTCATCTGGTTGCACAAAATATTTGCATTCACCGCTCAGCAAAACCTGCCTTAGTGAGTTGTGTAATGAGAACTTTGGTTCTAACAAATGCCAATAGTAGCACATTTCAAACACTTTAGCGTCTTTTACATTAGATCTGTATGACGTTACAAAGGCTTGTGGTTTTTACAGCTCTAAACTAAAATTCAAGAAGTACACAAAAAATCCCTGATTTTTCCCAGTTTCCAGGTTAAGTGGCTGCCATGAGATTGTAGATATTATATAAAGTGAAGTGGAAGTAATCCACGAATCTTGTATGAGAGAAACTAAAGGGAACAGGTTTCATAAGGGATTATGACACCTACAGTGGAACAGTACACGTAATGGACTACACCAATGGAGGACATGAAGTTGCCGGTACGTTAAGAGCAAGCTGATGGCTTAACAAGAAAGATAATATATTGGCATAGTGAAATATTATCCATGTAAGCAGACCCAAAAATCAAGTAGACGGTAATTTTAGGAAGTAATGGTTGAAGTGAAGAATGAGTCTGTCCTCGATTCTTCAAAGGAATGTTTGTGTATGTGAAAATGGTTACTGTCATGTAGACAAGGAAGTGTTAGCTAAAACTGTAGATATCGTGACATATATGAAATCCTGCAATCAAAGGCAATCGCCAGGTAAATATTAAAATTGGCTAAGTGCAATTAGGACTTGCACATTGAGGGTGCTGTGCAAACCTAGTTACCGTATTTACTCGAATCTAAGCCGCACTCGAATCTAAGCCGCACCTGAAAAATGAGACTCGAAATCAAGGAAAAAAAAATTTCCCGAATCTAAGCCGCACCTGAAATTTGAGACTCGAAATTCAAGGGGAGAGAAAAGTTTATGGTCGCACCTCCAAATCGAAACAAAGTTCGTCTAATTGTAATATGAGACACAATTTAGGTCGAATGAATGACGATACAGCTGCAGTAGCTTGGTTCGAGTCGTAAGCCTAGCAGTTACGGTTTACCAGGTAGCCATTGCTACGCGTCACGCGCTCCGTCCGTATTTATACGGATATCCTTCCTTTTTCACGTGCTTCGACTGGTTTGAATTGATTGCTTATTTTTCTTTGATCTGATAAGTGCCGTTCTCTTTGTTATAGGTGTGTACGTCACTCTAAGCTGAAAATGCATTACTGTACTGTCATGCATTGTTTGTCGCATTCTGATAGTGCGTGTTTACAGCCTGTCGCCGCTCGCGGCGTGGCTTGCTTTTGTGCGCGCTACCGCCGCTCACAAATAAAAATTAGAGAGGAATCGTCTCATTAGCGAAACATTTGTTGTCACTTACACTACTGCTTTCTTTGATAATGATCAACAAGAACCACATAATAGACTGCGTATGATAGATGATGTTCTGAACGAAATTTTAGCGAAAATTTTTCTCCGTTTGAAAATCTTTGCAGGTGCCTCTTTAGTTCATTACATTCTGCACAGAAATTAGAGTCATCTTAGATTTAAAAATCTAGTAAGTTTCTGTGCTTCATTTCTGACTGTATCACTATCAGGCATAAGAATAATACGAATATAAACGTGACATGATATGTATATTCTTCCGCGTTTGCTGTTGTCTCACTCTAGTTTCGTAGTTTATTAGGCAGACAGGATTTAAATGAGATAGTAGTGTCGGGTACAGCTAAACTGGTGGCTGTCCGACCTTTGCTTAACGTGATTCGGAAAAATGAAGACCTTCAGTTGAGTAACAATAACTTTATTGCGAGCGCGTATCTTGCGACGCCCGGCATGCATGGACAGATCGGAGCTATAAAATTTGCTTCCGGCCTATACAGAGTATCCTTAATCCTCGGAAAACTTCCGTAATTAGGAGAGGAAACAGTACTCGTCCACACAAGTCAGGAGGCAAGGAACTACTACTCACTCAAAAAAACAAGGAATAATAACAATAAACCGAACGTATATAAAAGATAGAAAACACAGCGCCTCTAGAGGCTGGGCGCGGAACTACACCAACGTCGCGTAAAGTAATTGCGACCGCACACCACTGCACTGACACACGCGCACAGCACACACACACACGAGCGAGCTTGAATTAGCGCGCTGCAGCGTCGCTACATCAGCCCCCCGGGCGGAAGCGGAGCGTCGGCGTCGAGATACCGCGCCGGAAAGTGCACCCGACGTCCAGAACGGGTCGTCCTCGTCGGAGGAGGAGGAACAACGTCAGGAGGTGGATGTTGTGCTGCGTTGGGCGGCGGATGTTGAAGAGCCGGCGCCGGAGATGTGGCGTCAGTGTCTGGAACAGCGGTAGGTGAATGCCTGCGACGAGGTGCCGCTAGTGGGGTGTCAGGAAAAACATACGCAGGTTTAACCCGATTCAACGCGACATTCGTAGTTTTGCCGTTCACTAGGATATCCATGGTGTGGGCACCGCGCCGTAGCACTTCATATGGACCAGAATAAGGAGCTTGTAGAGGCGGTTTAACGCCCTCAGTGCGGAGCATGACGTGACGACATTGTTCCAGGTCCTGGTGCACGAAAGTGGGCGGCTTGCCATGACGTGTGGCTTTCGGAGGGCGAATCTTTGATACATGGTCCCTCAATCGTCGCAAGAAATCCGGCTGGCCAGTAGACACTGTCTCTGTGGCATCAGCGTCTACAAAGTCACCAGGAAGGCACAGTGTTTCTCCATAAACCAGTTCTGCCGCTGACGACCCCAGGTCTGGTTTGAAAGTCGTCCGTAAGCCTAACAAGACCACTGGTAGTGCGGTTGTCCAGGTTTCTTCGTGGCACATCAGCGCGGCCTTCAAACAACGGTGCCAGCGTTCGATCATTCCGTTGCTTGCTGGGTGATAACTTGTGGTCTTATGGTGGGTGTAACCGCAAAACTTGGCCAGCTGTGAGAACAGGTCTGATTCAAATTGCCGTCCGCGGTCAGTGGTAATATGTAGTGGGCATCCAAATCTTGCCAACCAAGTCATTGCAAAAGCGGAAGCTAATGTGTCTGCTGTGATATTATCCACCGGCACTGCCTCCGGCCAACGTGTAAAACGGTCGATCATTGTAAACAGATATCTTTGCCTGTTCGAAGGTGGAAGTGGTCCGACTACATCTAAATGAACGTGGGCAAAGCGGGCGGTGGTATCCGGAAAATCGCCGATCGGTGCGTGTACATGGCGGTTAATCTTGCAGCGTTGGCACTGAAGACAAGATTGGACCCACTCGCGGCAGTCTTTTTGCATGCCTGGCCACACGAAACGTTGCGATACTAGGCGGAATGTCGGGCGTACCCCGGGATGGCACAATCCATGTACTATATCAAAGGCTTGTCTTCTAAAAGCCGGCGTCAGAAAGGGACGAGGTCGGCCGCGAGAAACGTCGCAGTATAGCTGTGTATCTTCCCCCGGAACATCAACGAGTTTCAGTTGCAATGCGGAAGCCGTGTCTTTGACATAGGCAAGGAGTTCTTCGTCGTCTCTCTGTGCCTGTGCCAGTGCAGGAAAGTCTATGGTACTGGAAACACTGCTGATCCGTGAAAGGCAATCCGCAACAATGTTGTCGATCCCAGAAATATGTCTAATGTCGGTAGTAAACTGGGCCACGAACTCAAGGTGATGAAATTGACGGGGAGAGCAGTTGACACTATTCCGACGGAAGGCGAACGTGAGTGGCTTGTGGTCTGTATATATCGTGAAAGTTCGCGCTTCCACTTGGGGGCGAAAATATTTCACTGCCTGGTATACTGCCAGGAGCTCACGGTCATATGTGCTCCATTTTCTCTGTGCAGGCGAAAGCTTGTGGGAATAATACGCCAGTGGCTGCCATGCGTTGTCGGACCATTGTTGTAACGCGGCACCGATCGCCGTCTGGCTCGCGTCTACGACAATTGCTAATGGCGCGTCGAGCCGTGGGTGTGCGAGAAGCGCCGCGTCGGCCATGCTCCTCTTTGTTGCCTCGAACGCAGAACACATGTCCTCTGTCCACTGTATCAGAGACTTGCTATTTACTTTAGGGCCCGATAATGCCGCCGTCAAAGGTTCCTGCAGCTCCGCAGCGTGAGGAAGGTGTCGTCGATAAAAATTGAGCATCCCCAAAAAACGACGTAATTCTTTGATCGTAGTTGGTCGGGGTAGCTGCAAGATAGCGTCCACCTTCTCGGACAGAGGAAGAGAGCCTTCAGCAGAAATCTTATGGCCAAGAAATGTCACCTCTGACTGCCCGAAAACACATTTGTCCACGTTCAAGACGACACCGTAACGCTCCAACCGCTCGAAAATCTCTCGCAGATGTTGTCGGTGTCGATCGTAGTCAGCAGAGAACACTAACACATCGTCCAGGTAGGCGAAACAGAACGGCAGCCCTTGGAGAACCGAGTCTATAAACCTTTGCCAGGTCTGAGCGGCATTGCGTAAACCGAAAGTCATAAATTTGCTTTTAAATAAACCGAAAGGCGTTATTATTGCAGTCTTTGGAATGTCGTCATTGGCCACCGGAATCTGTGTATACGCTTTAGCGCAGTCCAGAACTGTGAACACCGTGGCACCATGTAAAGCGTGATTATAATCCCTCAGTAACGGAACGGGATATCTGTCCGGCACTGTTCGCGCGTTAAGCGCACGGTAGTCACCGCATGGGCGCCAAGCTCCACCCTTCTTCGGAACAAGATGTAATGCGGAGGACCACGGGCTCTTAGATGGCCGCATTATGCCCTCGCGAATCATGGCGTCAAATTCTGCCTTCGCTATCTTCAATCGGTCCGGAGCGAGACGCCTAGGTCGGCATGCTACTGGGGGACCATCCGTCGTTTGAATGTGATGCACCGTGTCATGTGGTATGAACCTGGGAGCGCCGGGCGGCCTGGTCAAGTTCGGATATTTAAGCAGTAATTCAGTGTACTCACCCTCCGTAGCATGGACCAACTTGGCACTGTGCGTTGCGGTGTCGCGACGGAAACCCGTGACTGCTAAGCCAGTGACGCTGTCTACCAAGCGTGCGTTAGCGACGTCCGGCAGCAGATGGTAGTGTGCGAGAAGATCAGCCCCGACGATCGCCTCCGTGACGTCAGCCACTGTAAAATTCCACCCGTACGCGCGACGTAGGCCGAGATTAAGCTCCATCCTCTGTGTGCCATATGTTGCGATGGAAGAATTGTTGGCAGCCGTCAGACGGAAGGCAGTTGGCGGCCGGCAACGATGTATGGCTGTTCGTGGTATGATACTCAGGTCCGACCCCGTGTCTATTAAAAACTTAACGCCGGAACTCCTATCGGTAACGAACAGGCGCTTGGAGGATAACTGGCAGTCGGTTGCGCCTATTGTCGACCGCCGGTGGCGTTTGGGTGCGAGCATGGCGATGTGCACTTCCTTGCCTGATCGCCGAATCGTCGGTGGTACCAGCACAACGGTACCTCGCCTTGCGGAGTGGTAGTACCGCCGGAAGATCTGCTTCTCGAACGCCGCCGTCTGTATCGGCTTCTTCTATTATTGTCGTCGTCACGTGCCAGCAGCGCACTGACCTGGGCGCACAAAAGCTCAACCTTGGCAGCGAGAGAATCATGGTCGGCTCGTGCTACAGACGCGGGACTGTTTGCACTGTTGTCCAACGCCGCGACTGCGCTGACCGGAGCCGGTGTGATCGCGTCCTGAATCCGGTCTGCTAGCTGCGCCACGTCATCCAGCGGCATGTCCGTTTGTGAGGCGATTATGGCTTTTATTTGCGGCGGCAACCTACTGCTCCACAGTGTTCTGAGCAGACTGTCTGGCACAGTAACGGTGTCAACTTTGCTGCGTAGATGTCGCAGGTATTGAGAAGGCTTCCTGTCGCCAATTTCTTCCTGTGTCAGAACCTGACGTATCCGGTCCTCTTGTGACGCGGCCACCCGTCGAATCATCTCTGATTTTAGCCTGGCATAAGCTCCAGCCTCGGGCGGTGCTGTGATTATGTCCTGCACCTCGGCTGCATAACGTTGGTCGAGTTGGCTCACAATCAGCGCAAATTTAGTTGCTTCGACCGTTATTCCAGCGCAGCTAAAACTTGCCTCTGCCTGCGCGAACCAGAGTACCGGGTTGTCGGGCCAGAACGGCGGCAAACGGACTGCAATTCTGGAGACGGCCTGCTGTTCGGTCATTATGTGCTCGTTACTTACGTAGCTCACGGCTGCTTCTTCTTAATCACGTCGGTCTCTGCTTGGATCACGTCGGGCTCTGCTTGGATCACGTCGGGGTCACCACTTGTCGGGTACAGCTAAACTGGTGGCTGTCCGACCTTTGCTTAACGTGATTCGGAAAAATGAAGACCTTCAGTTGAGTAACAATAACTTTATTGCGAGCGCGTATCTTGCGACGCCCGGCATGCATGGACAGATCGGAGCTATAAAATTTGCTTCCGGCCTATACAGAGTATCCTTAATCCTCGGAAAACTTCCGTAATTAGGAGAGGAAACAGTACTCGTCCACACAAGTCAGGAGGCAAGGAACTACTACTCACTCAAAAAAACAAGGAATAATAACAATAAACCGAACGTATATAAAAGATAGAAAACACAGCGCCTCTAGAGGCTGGGCGCGGAACTACACCAACGTCGCGTAAAGTAATTGCGACCGCACACCACTGCACTGACACACGCGCACAGCACACACACACACGAGCGAGCTTGAATTAGCGCGCTGCAGCGTCGCTACAGTAGCAAACACGAAACAATACATGGCAAAATGTTTATATTCGTATTAATCTTATGGCGAAGAGAATACTACATATGATTCACAATTCATAAAAGCTCCTATTAGCAACCATCTCTTCTCACAGGTAGGAAAAAATTCAGAACGTAGAGTTGGCCATATTGACAAACATCCAGAACAGTCTTGCCAGTCGGATTTTCGTAGCACATTGAAATGCTGCTACATTCGAAGATCAACAATACAGAATTTGTATTTACTTCGTTGGATAATGTACCAAAATACAGTGGTCGTCTTCCACTTTTTTTTAAATTTATTTACTGACGCAGAAATTTTGGTGCCAGTATTTATCTTTGTGCCTACAAAGCATGCCTGTGTGGCGCTACATATATTCGACGGCAGAAGTTAGTTGTGGCGGGACCCACCAACATTTTTCAGAACTCCCGCTTGCTTTGCACTCGATTCTAAGCCGCAGGCAGTTTTTTGGATTACAAAAACCGGAAAAAAAGTTAGATTCGAGTAAATACGGTAGTTGTATATATACATTAGTTCATCCTTCCTGGGAATCAATACTCTCAATGATTTTTGCATGTTTTCGATGTAGATACTGCAAGATAATGGTCCAGGGAATTCCAAGACCAATCAAAATGTGTACAGTAGCGCCTCAGACTAGCCCGGAAGTGCAAAAAGAAGCGAGAAGATTTATATATGTAGATGTAGGAGATTTCATAAAATATATTTATTTACTTACTAAAATATGACTACAACTTGCATTTTATGTTTACATGCAGTAATGATTGTCTATTATGCTTTTGATAGATGATGAATGCAATGTACGTTGTAATGGCAAAAAGATCTTTTTATATAATGTAACTTCAATTTAAGTTTTTTTACTTGTGCTCTAAAACCTTTGTTTCTTGCCAAATTTCACAATTCTGCACCAACAGAAGCATCCTACAGGTTTTCTTGAGCGAGTTTGTGAGTGTCAAAATATGTGGCATTAATGGCCCTATCTATTGGCTGCACTGACTTAAAAGCTTACATTTTTTACACCACCAAAGGGGTCATAGACCTTAGTAAGTGCCATAAATTTGAATTTCATACACTAGCCTGTTCATGAGAAAAACGTGTCTTATCAGATGGATGGACAAAGAGACAGACAAATAAAAAATGATAAAAAAAGTGTGTTCGTATTATATAATTACAAATTAACAACATTTGCAGTTTTTCCAATACTTGTGATACCTTGTTCCTTGTCAAATTTCATGAGTCTATGTTAGTGGGAAGTAACATTTAGGTTTTGATGAGAGTGTTATTGAGTACTGAAGTATGCCACATAAATGGCCATATCTTTTGACTGAATCGACTTAGAAGGGAATATAGGCATTAATAAGAGACCTTAATTTGGACTTGATACATCTACCCATTCCTGGGAAAAGGATTGTTAACAGTCTGACTGACGGACATCAAAGCGATCCTGTAAGGGTTCAATTTTTACAGATTGAGGCATGGAGCCCTAAAAAGGGTGTTCTGCAACCAGGTTCAAATGAATAAAGACAGATGTGAAAGATATGAAGATTATGATTGAAAGAGAAGAGCTAGGTTCTGATTAGAGTTGTGTAATAAAAGTCTGTGTGTGTTGACATGGACATTATGTATAATTAATGTTAAAGTGATTAAAATCACCATGTTCCAAGATGTTGTAATTAACTGATTAAGATGGTTTACATGACGTCTTTCATATTAGTGGGGAGATATGATGTATGACATGACATTTTTATTAAACGACTTGTCATACTGCCAGCCTACTGCGGCGACAAAAGATGTTTGTGACATTCTGTAGAAAGTAAGTGTCAGGACAGCCCACTGTAGGAGATATTGTTATGGTGTGTACAGATGGAACAAAGTTGAAGCAATCGCATCTACAAGGTGAGACAGCAAGCAAGCACCTCCACCTGCTGTGTGAGGGCCATTTGTTCCTCGGCATCATGGTTTGAAGGTGTTTAGAAGATGAGGTGGGAAAGATGAGGCCATGGATACAACGAATGCATGCCATGAAAAATGACTGTTGAACTGTCTTGCGTAGAGAATATTTCTTGCCTTTACCTTATCCAAGCAACATCAGTTTTAAAAAAAAATGCCAACCTGCATTGTGCACAAGATTGAGACACAATGTTTTCGTAAGAAAGTGTTACTACAGAAGTACAGTGGTTGACATCATGCAAGTACTTGGAAGATAATTAACGCTCTCTTTCTACACCCACCCATGTGTAAGGTGACGAAGTTCAGTGGAGATGCTTTAACACGGTCAGATGGAGCTGACTGGTAGGACTATTTCAGCAAACATCAACAATGGCAACCAAAAGAAATTTTACCAAGTAGATCTACAGACATCAAACATACGAAGGTTTCAGATTACACACAGAAAATGTAACATTCATACCATACCAAAAACCATCTACATTGCATTTCAAGTTCTAAAATTGCTTCTAGAGTGCCTGTAATTATCCTAGAAACAAGCTGGCCCTCTCCTCACCTACTTCCGGTTTTTCCTTCTCCTCTTCAATAATGTACGTTTATTAGTATTGTGAATGATTGTGATGCTAGACAGAAAGTGGGGTAATTTTCACATTCTTCACAAGCATAATGATTACATTATTTTTAGAATCTAATGGAACTTCCTCAGTTCCATAAATTTTGTGATGCATAATTTTATTCGTGACCTTGGTTGATTGTTGCACAACCCATTGCCTGATACCAGTACAGAAAGTTCATTGATATTTTATCACTACCTGAGCATTTGTCACTTCCAAATTTATACAGATATTTTTGGAATTCAGAAATAATGACTGAACAACTTATTGCACCGTGTCAGGGTGTATATACAGACAATGTTTACAACACCAGTTTTCCCAGAAGAAAATACACTATACCCCAGTTGAAGTACATTTTTTCCATGTTTTTCCTTGGAGCTGTAAAACTTATCAATCTTTTGAAAGGTGAAGGTCCTGTACACAGCATATTTTCATATTACTAAGTATAAACATGAATTCCACAAATATGGCAGCGCAACTTCCGAAGGCAATGAAATCAAGACCGCACTGTACTGCTGTCAGCAAATTTTAGCTAGTGTCCATTCTCACACATAACATAAATGATCTTGCATAAAAGTAAATTCTTGCATAAAAGAAAATTCTCAAGCCACCATTCACAACATTTTCATGTGATCTGTTAAATATGTAAACAGTTGTGACATCATGCTTACTGAAAGCAGTTTGTTGCTAAGAAATTTTAAGTCTCCATTAGAGACAGCCAGAATGGCTACGTCATCAGAAAACCTTAGTATTGGTATCTAGACTCAGCATTTTAATCTCTTCTTTTACTGCTTCTTCAATGTATGACTTGAACGGAACTTATCTTTACTAACCTCTGTAGGTAATTGGTCTCACAATTTGACGTTTGCATCTACGTCTATGTGATTACTCTGCTATTCACAATAAAGTGCCTGGCAGATGGTTCAATGAACCACCTTCAAGCTGTCTCTCTACCGTTCCACTCTTGAATGGCACGTGTGAAAAACGATCACTTAAATATTTCTGTGCGAGCCCTGATTTCTCTTATTTTATCGTGATGATAATTTCTCCCTATGTAGGTGGTTGCCAATAGAATGTTTTCGCAATCGGAGGAGAAACTGGTGACTGAAATTTCATGAGAAGATACCGTAGCAACGAAAAACGCCTGCCACTCCAAGTCACGTATTATGTCTGTGACACTATCTCCCCTATTTCGCAATAATACAGAACAAGCTGCCCTTCTTTGTACTTTTTCAATGTCATCTGTCAATCCCACCTGATGCAGATCCCACACTGCACAGCAATACTCCAGAATAGGGTGGACAAGTGTGGTGCAAGCAGTCTCTTTAGTAGACCTGTTGCACCTTCTAAGTGTTCTGCCAATTAATCAGTCTTTGGTTACTCTACTCACAATATTATCTATGTGATCATTCCAATTTAGGTTATTTGTAATTGTAATCCCTAAGTATTTAGTTGAATTTACAGCCTTCAGATTTGTGTGACTTATTGCGTAATCGAAATTTAGCTGATTTCTTTTAGTAATCATGTGAATAACTTCACACTTTTTTTTGTTCAAGGTCAATTGTCACTTTTCACACCATACAGATATCTTATCTAAATCATTTTGGAAGTCGTTTTGATCATCTGATGACTTTCCAAGAGGGTAAATGACAGCATCATCTGCAAACAATCTAAGATGGCTACTCAGATTGTCTCCTATGTCGTTAATATAGATCAGGAACAACAGAAGGCCTATAACACTTCCATGGTGAACGTCGGATATTACTTCAGTTTTACTCGATGACTTTCTGTCTATTACTGCAAACTGTGACCTTTCTGACAGGAAATCACGAATTCAGTCGCAGAACTGAGGCGATACTCCGTAGGCACACAGTTTGGTTAGAAGACGCTTGTGAGAAATAGTGTCGAAAGCCTTCTGGAAATCTAAAAATATGGAATCAATTTGACATCTCCTGTCAATAGCACTTATTACTTCACGAGCATAAAGAGCTAGTTGCGTTTCACAAGAACAATATTTTCTGAAACTGTGCTGTGTGTCAATAAATCGTTTTCTTCGAGGTACTTCATAATCTTTGAACACAGTATATGTTCTAAAACCCTACTGCAAATAGACATTAGTGATATAGGCCTGTAATTCAGCGGTTTACTCCTACTTCCCTTTTTGGGTATTGGCGTGACTTGAGCAATTTTCCAGTCTTTAGGTATGGATCTTTCTGTGAGCGAGTGGTTGTATGTAATTGCTAAATATGGAGCTATTTTATCAGCATACTCTGAGAAGAACCTGACTGGTATACAATCTAGACTGGAGGCCTTGCCTTTATTAAGTGATTCAAGTTGCTTTGTTACTCCGGGGATATCCACTTCTATGTTACTCACCTTGGCAGTTGTCTTTGATTGGAATTCAGGAATATTTACTTCATCTTCTTTGGTGAAGGGGTTTCAGAAAACCGTGTTTAATATCTCTGCTTTAGTGGCACTGTCATCAGTGACTTCACCGTTGTTATTGCGCAGTGAAGGTATTGATTGCGTCTTGGCACTTTTGTGCTTTATGTATGACCAGAATCTCTTTGGGTTTTCTGACAGATTTCGAGACAGAATTTCGTTGTGGAAATTATTAAAAGCATCTCACATTGAAGTACATGCTATATTTCGAACTTCTGTAAAACTTGGCCAATCTTGGGGATTTTGCGTTCTTTTCACTTTGGCATGCTTCTGCAACAACAATCTGACCCAATTTGTGTATCATGGGGGATCAGTACCATCACTTATTAATTTATGTGATCTCTCAATTGCTGTCTCTTTGAAAACAATCCACAACTTTTCTACACTTACATGATCAGATCGAAAGGAGTGAAGACTGTCTCTTAAAAAGACGTTAAGAGCATTTTTACCAGCTTTTTTTAAATAGATATACTTTGCATTTCTTTTTGATAGTTGTAGGTGTTATGGTGTTCAGCCTAGCAGCAATTGCCTTGTGGTTGCCAATTCCTGTATTCGTCACAATACTCACTATTTGTCCAGGATTATTTGTTGCTAAAAGGTCAAGTATGCTTTCACAACCATTTATGCTTTGAGTGGGCTCATGAACTGATTGTTCAAAATAATTTTCTGAGAAAGCATTCAGTACAATTTCGGATGACGTTTTATGCCTGCCACCGGCTTTAAACGTATAATTTTTCCAGCGTATTGAGGGTAGATTTAAATCACCACCAACTATAATTGTATGAGCGGGGTACTTATTTGAAATGAGACTCAAGTTTTCTTTGAACTGTTCAGCAACTATATCTTCTGAGTCAGGGGTTGGTAAAACGTTGTAATTAATAGTGTAGTCCGATTGTCAGGTATAACCTCTACCCATACTATTTCACACGAACTATCTACTTCAATTTTGCTACAAGGCAAACTACCTCTGACAGCGATAAATACTCCACCACCAATTGTATTTAATCTATCCTTTCTGAACACTGTTAGATCGTTTCAAAAGATTTTGGCTGAACTTATTTCCGGCTTTAGCCAGCTGTCTGTACCCACAACTATTTCAGCTTCAGTGCTTTCTATTAGGGCTTGGAGCTCTGGTTCTTTCCCAACACAGCTACGACAATTTACAACTACAATACCATTAGTTTCTACAGCTACCTTATTGTGTTTTACCTGCCCACTTTTAGATGGACGTCCCTTCTGTGGTTCCCTGAGACCCTCTAACCTAAAAAACCGCCCAGTCCCTTCCACACAGGCCCTGCTACCCATGTAGCCACCTCCTGTGTGTAGTGGACTCCTGACCTATTAAGTGGAACCCGGAAATCCACCACCCGATGGCCTTAGTCAAGAAATCTGCAGCCTACACGGTCACAGAACCCCCTGAGCCTCTGATTCAGACCCTCCACTCAGTTCTGCACCAAAGGACCACAGTCGGTTCTATTGACGATGCTGCAGATGGTGAGCTCCGCCTTAATCTCGGAAGCAAGACTGGCTCTCTTTACAATTTCTGCTAGCCACCCGAAATCAGACAGAATCTGCTCTGATCCAAAGCGGCACACGTCACTGGTACTGACATGAACCACCACCTGCAGTTGGCTGCACCCTGTACTCTTCATGGCATCCGGAAGCACCCTTTCCACATCCAGAATTACTCCCCCCAGAATGCACACGGAGTCCACACTGGCTTCCTTCCCCTTCTTGGCAGCCATTTTCCTAAGGGGCCCCATTACGCACTTAATATTGGAGCTCCCAACTACCAGCAAACCCACCCTCAGTGAATGCCCATACCTTGCGGGCCGAGAAGCTTCCTCTGGAACAGGGTGGGTGACTGCATTCGGCTGCGAGACATTGTCAGCCACAGATGACACCCAAAATCTGTTCGTCAAACGAACTGGGGAGGCCCTGCAATCGGCCCCTCAGAGAGGTTTTCTCTGCCTGCCAGACTTTTGAATGATCTTCCACTCGACCACGGGTGAGGGATCAACCTCAGTGCAGGCAGTACCCTGGGCGACCACAGCAGTGGACCGATTGGAAGACACGTGGGACGTGCTCAATGTCCCTCGCATCCCTGTGTTTGATCCCCCACAGTGACGCCCATTGGTGGCAGCCTCAAGCTGTGTGTCGGAAACCAAAGCAGCCTGGAGCTGCGAGCGAAGGATCGCCAACTCCTGTTTGAAGCTCGTAAAAATATGTAACAAGCGAACAGTGTACTCATCTTATTAGTAGCAGGAACTAGCGGTGCTGCTCTCCCCGATGGTCTAACTGACACTGAGCTGTTCTAACCAAACGAACAAAAGTCTGTATGATACGAGGGTCGACACAAGCGTCGATAACAATGGCGGTACTGTACACTACACTTTTATTCAAATAAAAGGTTGTGCCTAGTGAGCACTCAAACATGCAAGCAATTATGGTCTAACACATTAAGTTCAACCAAATGATTATTCAAATACAAAAACATATTTATTTACAGCAGTAATATGTACAATGTGTTTAGTTTGTACAAAAACAGCAACTGTATACAGTATTTTCATGGGATTTTCTGCATGAATACACAGAAGATAAAATCACACTCTGTAGACTGTGTCAAATTGGTGGAAATCACAGCTACTTGATAAGTGATAACATATCAACAAAAAATCACAAAGTAAAATCTTCAGGAATGTCCAATTTGTGTAGTAAGGAGAAGGCACCAGTGCCAGATCGACACGGACGACCAACCATGATGCGGGATGATGGAGACTCCAGTTCATCTCGTTTACCTGCGTGTAACCAATGCACTTGTTAATGTACAATTAATTTTATGAATTCTGAAGTTAAATAAACTGAACCTCTAGCAGTAATTATTAATGAACAAATACTAAAACTCAATAAAATTAAACCAAAAGGAAAATAATCAGCAGCAAAGTAATATCTAATTATATTCAAATCAGCAATGGATATACACAAATCATAGAATCAAAACTCGATATAAAAGGAAATTCTCAAGCCACCATTCACAACATTTCCTGTGACCTGCTAGAAATGTAAACAGTTTTAATGTAAAATAATTTCCATATACAAATTAACTTTGTTACCATCAAATAAATGTGCAAAGAACTAATACTATGAGTGGTGCCAGACAGTAAAAACATATGCAAATGTCAATTAAACAATATCTTCTTCTGGTGCGTGTGTGTGTGTGTGTGTGTGTGTGTGTGTGTGTGTGTGTGTGTGAGTGAGTGAGAGAGAGAGAGGGGGGGGGGAGGGGGGGGGGGGAGGAGGAATGGGGAGAGAGGGAGGGGTTTCTCTTCAAAATGACATATGTATGATATCTGTACAATGTTTGGTTCTTGTGCAATAAATAATTGAAAGTGTTTCCGGATGTTATATACACCCTGTATTTCCAGTACTGGTTTTCCATAATTGGCCATAACTGTGACATATTTAATGTTCACCATTTCTAGTGTACACGAAACAGAGACGTTCAGGGAATTAATAAAACAAGTTTTTTTCGTTAAAAACTGTTCCAGTCTTATTATAAACAAATGTGAGCGTTAAAACAATTAAGAGTGAAAAAAGCACTGTTAAAAGTGGATTCTAGAGATTTCTCTTATTTGTCTGATGTGTCTTTTCTCTGTTTTTAGTACTATTTCTCAGTAGAACCAACTGATTACACTGTTCGACATGGGTTCTATTTCTGATATTAAAGTATGTGCTTCTAGACCATTTTACCGTGGGAAATTCTAATATGTAAACAAAATATCGTTGTCAGGGATACTTTTTATGTAATATGTATATATATGTATATTCACAATTCATGGCAAACACAGAGAAGTTATAGAGAAATACGGGTATGTTGCCGCATCCAGTAGTGATAGAATGTGATAATTTCTTGTGCAACAGCAGGTGGGAAGAATCAGACGTCATTAGGTTATCCCCCCCCCCCCCCCCCCCCCCAGACCTATGTCATTAAGACCACCTGAAACGTCTCATTAACTCGAACGGCGACAGCCGGTCGTTGCCTCGGCAGTAAAGCTTCACGCCTCCTAGGGGCAGGTGCATCGAGTTTACAACAGTGGTGTTAGCCGCAATTTGTGTCAGTCTTAAGGAGTGGGTGTTTTGGCTGACAAGTAACTGTCTGTCATATTTCCGAGCACGGTTGAATTTTTTAGTTCCTGTGTGTAAACTGATTGAGCCTGGTGCTGAAGGTAAAACGACTGCTTGTTTTTACACATCAGCGTTCCTCTAGTTCCCTACTATTAATTTAATACAGGAGTATTACCAAAGTGGTATTTTTAAATTTGCAGAAATGCCACATCATCGTGGATGTCGATATAAGCCGGACAACTTCTGCTACATCTGTGGGAAGTTCACTTTTGCCAGAAATAGGAAGAAAAATTCTTCAGTCATAAAGAAAGCATGCAAACATTACTTTGGAGAAGAGGTAGGAGACCAAGATAAAGAATGGGCACCACATTTCTGTTGTGCTAAATGTTACTGCAAACTAATTCAGTGGTGGAAAGGTAAAGAGAATGTGGTGTTGTTTGCTGTTCCCATGGTGTGGAGGGAGCCTAAGGACCATGTTACTGATTGTTATTTCTGTCTAACAGAAATTCATGATTTTACAAACAAAAAGTCGAAGAGGCACATTGTTTACCCAGATCTGCCTTCAGCGAGAATGCCAGTGCAGCATTCCGACAACCTTCCAGTACCTTCAAGAGCTCGAGGTCAAATTCCAAGTGACAGTGAAAGTACTGAAGAAATCACAGATGATGATTCTTTATATCACTGCACAAGTGAATCATCGCCACATTTGTTAACACAGGCATATTTAAATGATTTAGTACTTGATCTAGGACTAAGTAAACAAAAGGCGCAGCTGCTTGGTTCAAGATTACAAGAGTATAATCTACTGCACCAAAGTACTAAAATCTGTGTGTTCAGGCACAGAGAACATGCCTTTATTTCTTATTTTTCAACTGACGACGCACTGACATTTTGCAATGACGTTGCTGGCGTGATGAAAGTGCTGAACTTCACTTATATTTCACAGGAGTGGAGACTTTTCATAGATGTATCGAAAACAAGTCTGAAGGGTGTTTTGCTCCATATCGGAAATAAAATACCCTCTGTTCCAGTAGCTTACACTAGTCTGACAAAAGAGAATTACGAATTCATACAAAGGATGCTAAATTCATTAAAATACAATGAACACAAATGGAAGATATGTGCAGATTTCAAGGTAATTGCTACGGTACTGGGAAAGCAACAAGGCTACACAAAGTATGCCTGTTTTCTTTGCGAGTGGGATAGTCGAGATCGAAATTCTCACTACGTGAAAAAGAAATGGCCTAGGCGAAGATGGAAAGTTGGCGAAAAGAATGTACAACGTGAAAGTCTGGTAGCTCCTGAATATATACTACTTCCACCGCTTCACATCAAACTTGGCCTGATGAAACAATTCGTGAAGGCCATGGATCCAACAGGCTGTGGGTTTGCATATCTAGCTACCAAATTCCCCCATCTTTCAGCTGCAAAAATAAAGTAAGGTGTATTTGTGGGCCCACAAATCAGGGACCTGCAGAAAGATGCAAATTTTGAAGCATGTTTAACTGATAAAGAAAAAACCGCATGGGACTGTTTCAAGATGGTGTCGGAAAACTTCCTCGGAAGAAGAAGAGCTACTAACCACAAAGCAATGGTGAAAGATATGACCAAAGCATATCAGGATTTGGGGTGCAATATGTCTTTGAAGGTACATATGATGGACCCTCATCTGGACTACTTCACAGAGAGTTGTAGTGACGTATCGGATGAACATGGGGAAAGATTCCATAAAGACATTTCTACCATAGAAAGGCGCTATGAAGGGAAGTGGGTACCTTCTATGTTAGCAGATTATTGCTGGAATATCATTCCAGAGAAGAAAGATCCACAATACAAGGCAAAAAAGGGATGTGCATTATAAGGCAGTGGCTCATTGTTTGTCAATTTTCTGTAATTTCTCATGTCAAATAAATACTTCAAAGTATATACACGAAGGTTACTGTGTTATATGTTAGATCCCACCCTCCATTAATGTGATTAACTTATAACATCATAAAGACGTGCATTTGTTTGTCGAATTTCACCTCATGTTTGCTGCACTATATCAGAAATTGAAAAGAGAAATAAAATTGTGATTACTCATAAACTATCCCTGACAGAAAAAAACCAAAAACAGTTTTCAATTCAGCACTCAAAATACAACTAGGATCACAATATCTTTTATCAGAAATAGAAAAAAGATTTTCTTTTGTAGAACAGTGTTATTTGTGTGTGTGTGTGTGTGTGTGTGTGTGTGTGTGTGTGTGTAGTACAGCCTAACTTCTGCACCATTTCAGTGCAGTTGTCTGCTCATTGTAAATGAGTATTGTAGTTCTATTACATATTTATTACCTTATAAATAGAAAGAACATATTTTCTTAAATTTTCAATCCAGATCATTAATGCGATTTTAATAAATAAGTGTTGCAAAATGATCCTTTCATACAGTGTTCCTTAAGAAAATAAATAAATAAATAAATAAATAAAATAAAAAGACGATCATTCTACTTGGGATCTGTGGAAGGTACATTAGCTTATTTATTTTAGCTGAAAATATTTGTCATGTGTTATTGTTTTTCTGACATGTTCTACATCCTGGAGGACCTCATCGCTGCGGATCAATTGGAAAGCAAGTAAATCTAATCTAATCTCTAAACTATTTTGAAACACAAATTTGCTAAAGCAGTATCTCTCTCCCACTTCTAACTTTTGTGCCATACCCGTTTTTTTTAAAACATACGGATTTCCTAGCATATTTAATGGATGCAAGAGGTTTCCCTACAGCTTAATAATAAATTGCTGACAAATTTTAACAAGTGCCTAGTAATAACAGTAGGGAGGAAATCTGTGCATGCAATCTACATAGAAAAATAGGCAAATTTCCCAAGTTTCCATGTAAGAAGTGAATATCTGATTCAGGAATGTACTTGAGTTTTCTTCAAGAAATTTCATAATTAAAAATTTGCCCTTCTTTAGACTGCCTTCAAGCACCTAGGAGAAGGTTAGATACAGCATGTAACAATACCTAGATCATCTGACTGGTGCAGGTGGATCACCTCTTACATGAGAAGCATCATCAAGTTACTGCTAGTACCACCCACTGTGATGCATCCTCTGACCTCTTATCACTTACAGGCACCAGGATAGTGTACCACATCTTGCACCATTAAAAAGCTTCATGAAGTATGCCAGACATACAATCATGACTCAAATGTGTGTACAAATGCACAAAAACTGAGCTTTAATTTCCCCACTACAATCTTTGTTTAGTTCCCACAATGGGAATGCCTCTGTGCATATCTAAATTCAATCTAGCCAAAGCTGCACAAAAGTTTTCAAATTAACCCAAGTTTTGTTGTTATTTAAAAGTACGTATCCATCATTCTTTTTCATTTTAAGTCAGAGACATTGAATAACACAAAACTTTTATGCTCTCTTAAAACTCTACATACCTTGCAAAGCAGCATGCCTGATGAAGTTTAATGATGACTCAAAAGACATCTGCTGTAGCGGTGAACAACTATCTTCCATTCCTCTGCGACTAAGTGGTTTAAATGTTCCATCAAATGTCATATAATCAGCAACCAAAAGAAGATGCCGACTGTCTACATCAATACCATACATTTTAAAAACATCCTTTACTTCCTGTACAAAAAAGAAGAAACAATGCTTTAGATCACATAACCATGACTATTTACCTCACAAACCACTAACAGCCACAGTATGTCATGACGTAAACATTTTCAGTACAATGCATCTTGTAGCGCTCAAATACTGAACACAGACATTTTTAAATATTTAACACCAAAAGGTATCTCACCCATGACACATGGATACCCACACTTTGTTCACCCATTGATTGAGAGTGAGAGCAGTTAGTGATTTGCTACAAACCTTACCCAGAATTTCAAATCTTTATGAAACTTTTTCTTGTTAACAACCCCATAAAATGATGAAAGAACGAAAACAAGAAAAAAAAATCACATTTTCGCTGTTCACACAGTAAAACTGACACATGAAGCATGATATTCTAATTTATTAATTCTTTACTACTAACAGTATTCATGACATTCTGCAGACAGTATTCACATATACCACTGATCATACCAACAAAATTATATCATTTTATGACACATAGTTCAGGAGATATGTCGTCATGCATGAAAAACTGCCTCGTCATGAATGACATTCGAGTTTATTACTTCTTTGTAACAAACTCTATTCGCAACGCATTTCACAACCACATGTCATTGAATGTACCTACAAAAATAAATACCACTGTACAACACGTATGAGGATGTTCTGAAAGTTACGTTTTGTCATTGTCTTTCACATGGAAACTATTGGCAAAAATAATATACCATGGCATTATGAACTATATACCTTGCACTATTTTTCAACACAGTCGCCATAGACTTTGAGACATTTGTCGTCACTGAATGCAATCACTTTGAAGATACCACTCTGTGATGCAACAAATTGTTGCACAGCGTGCTTCACGCCAGCATTGTTGTTTTCCATTCATGGATGCGAAGGGACACCCACTATGGCCTTCATCCTCCACACTATGCGTTCCTTCTCTGAACCTGGAATACCAGCAACTAAACATTTGATGAGACGTGGCCTGTTCACCATACACAGTCTGCGGGCACTCAATGATGATGGACACATTAGTCCCACATATCCATTCATGCTGGATAACAGCATACAATTTCACAGGTGGCCACACTGTCAGTGCATGTCCATCTGTTATTGTGATCGGGCACACTGGTCTGCTGTTTCTCTCTCATCTTTGGAACTCTGCACACACGTCATTGCTCCTCTGCTGATGCCCCTTCTGTCATTGAACCAGCAATGGATGTGGATTCACAAGGTGTTTGTATGTGTCACCTGGTGTATCATCTTATCTTCCAAAAACGATGACGAAACTTATTTTCAGAACATCCCTCATAGCTCAGGAAATATGACGTGAAGTACTGAGATATGCAAAAAACTGCCTCCATCATGCATGATGTTTTAATGTGTTATTCTTTAATACTAATTCTGTTCACAACACTTTTCACAGACATTAGCCACATATACCACAGGATGTACCTGCATAATTATACCACTCTATGACACACAGTTCAGGAGATACATTATCACAAACAATGAGATGTGTGAAAATGAATTTCTGGGCGAAATTCGCAAGAGATAAAGGTGAAATATGTGTACAAATATGGGTGAAATATGTTACATACATGTGAAATACGTTTTACACATGCATATGCGGGCAAAGCCAAGGGTAAAATGCTCATCCTAAATACCTGGAACGATTTCAACCAAATATGGTACACAAACTAGTTACGAGCTGGAAAGAAATACTGTAGGCTAAGTACCACCAACCTCCTATTAGGGTGAGGATGATAAAATGGAGACAGAAACCGAGTGAGCAGTTGGACAGATAGAGAGGGGAATGGAGGAGATAGACAAAGGAAGGGTGGAGGAGGAGATGGACAGAAATAAGGGGAAGGATGAGACAAACACAGATGGGGGAAGGAGGGGGTGGACAGAGAGAGGGGAAGGAGGGGATGGACTAACAGAAGATTGGAATAAATATGTATAACCAGGCATTTTTTTATAAACAATTGTTTTGCCAAGGGCAAAGCTATAGGGCACAGCTAGTCAGTGATAAACTAGTTTACGTAGTAACTACTTACTTATTTGCGTTTAGGAAATGGTTGGCATGGGCAGTTCTATTTATGTCATCACACTTAAATATATCTCATATCTGCATTAAAAGATCTCACAGTTGTAGTTACACCTTAAAACAATACATCAATGTATGTGTATAATTTATATTTTCCTTAATTGTGGTACCTTCACTACCTAGCATGATGTGATCTACTGAACAGGCTTAAGATGTAGTATTAACATTCCAGAGAAAAAAGCTAAAAATGAGGATAAATGCCAAAGGTGTTGCCTACAAAGAAGAGTAACCATAGAATTTATGCTACTGTCAATGTTAGAGTGAATACACATGTACCACAGGTGGTGATGAAGAAAAGTGGTTGTAAACAGCTACAAGAAGAGATAACAGACAAAAAGAAGCAGGATGAATTCCTAAACACCAAACTACATTTAACACATTCACACATTGGAAATATGTTATCTGCACCTATATTCAATAAAATAATGAATGTCATTAATGAGGACATAGGCAGTACAATTGACACTGCTAGAATAAGACATAATAAGAAATATAAATCTTTTATAACTACGATTACTAGTGCTGAAGATATGTCCACAAACAAATCTTGGTTGAAACTCCCCGAAAAGTTAATTAACAAATCTTGTCCTTAATAATAACGAAATGGGCCTGTTACAAAAATGACTCAAAATTAATCTGTCCCAAAACTAAAAGCTACCAATGCAGTTTCCATGATAGGCTACACAAAAGCAGCACTTGTCATGGGAAGACTTCCTATAGTAGAGCACAACAGTACAATTAGCAAAACTGCCAAAGCAACAGATCCTTATACAACAGACAATATGATAAGGAAAAACAACAACCAAAAGCAGGAACTACATTACATGTACAACATTAATAAAAACTAAAAGCCCATAATACCTTAGCATTAAAAGCAGAAAAAGGCAATAGATCATCTTGATGAAGAAAAATGAGTAATAAATATAACACTTGAATTCTCTAAGGCAAATAACATTGTGCATATATATAAAGACCCCACAATCTATTCCAAGTGTCAATAAAAAAGAACAATAAAAAATCTGAATTTCTCTGAACACGGAAAGAACAGAATAGGTTTATTATCATGAATCCAAAATGCCCCACGCTAAGAGCACAACCAAAAGTACATAAAACAAGTGATCCAATTAGACCTACTGGAAACAGTATCAACAGTCCTGAATACTTAATTGAGAAATGGCTGAGCAAAATTGTGTGTGACAATTACAAATACACCATCAAAAACTCGGCAGACTTAAGTGGAGAAAAAAAAAAAAAACAAAACATAACAATTACAGACAACAATAGATTCTTTTCTTTAGATGTAAGTAATCTACACACCAGTGCACCAAATGGTGAGACTGTTGACACCATAAAAGAAAACCCCTCGAAATACTGAAAAGTATCTCAAGCAGAAATATGAATTAGTAGAACTACTAACTATAATATTATCCCAAAATTATTTTAGCTTCGATGACCAAATATTGTCACAGAAAGATGGTCTTGCGAATGGGCAGCTTCTTGTCTTTCACACTGGCAAATATATTTCTCGACCAACTACAAAATAAGTTCTTTTAAGGACAAGACCACTGGAAAAGGAAATTAATACGCTTTAAGAAGCATATATGACATCATCATTCTATTTAACGGATAATATAATGCAACTGACAATGAAATTTTGTTGTTATATTTAATGGACCAGTAGCAGAAATTGGTGACTTCCAACAACAGTTTAACAATATGCACAAAAACGTCAATTTCAAAATAGAACATTATGTTAACAATAGCATTAACTTCCTTGACTCAAATGTCACAAAGACAAACTCAATATATACTTTCAAAATCTTCTGCAAATCCACAACTGCAGATATGATCATTCATAATAGTTCTTGTCACCCACGTGGCCATCAAGAGGCACACTTTAGATCAGCAGTAGATCACATCACCCAACACTTTCTCAGCAATATAAATATTAAATCAGAATTGAACGCACTCAGAGCAGTAGCAATCAGTAATGGCTATAACCCAGAGCTAATTAACAAACCATAAAAAAAGAAATTAAATTTGTAGTACTTCCATACTGAAGACAAGTATCGGATAGAATAAATTATACACTTAAAGAAAGAAAATCTCAAAAAAGGCAACTCATTAGAAGCCAACACTATTCACAAAATGGACAAAACAATGATATAAACATTCAGGCATTTACCAAAACAAATAATGAATGCAGCAAATGTAATAAAGCCTAGACTGGACAGTCAGTCAGAGTGTTTAAAATGAGATGTATAGATCACACAAACACAAGCAAAAATAACCTTCTAACTTTGGCATGAACCTCAGAGAGAATAAATACTCCACTAAAAATAACAAGGCAAATCTATTTTACACAATGTCTCTAAAGGCCAAATAATGGACATTTTGGATGAAATACAAACCTACACTCAGTTCACTAAGCACCCACAGCAAATGCTCAATAAAAAAACCGAACCATGTAGAAAAAAATTCATAGGAATATTCCGTTACACCTTAATCAGCATATAAAAGGCACACCATCCTGTAATGAGCACCAAATACATGACTACAAATTATTCATAGAAACTTACAGTAGCACCTTAATCAGCATATGAATTACAGCCCAGACTATCTTAATCACTTAAAGAGTATGAGACTACCAACAACAGACTGAAAATTATAACAGTACAATTGTGTGTGGATTCCTCTAAAATATAAATCAAACATTGTTTCCTCTTAAATTCTGCTGAAAAGGCAATGAAAGTTTATTGTGCAACTATGATGTGAATGGAACCCTGTGTCTCCCACTGAATGTAGTCAGTGATATTAATACAACATATTAAGTGATATTAATACAATAATGAAGTTAACTGAATATACCAGAGATTATGTAAGACCTTATAACAAAATTTGCTTCAACATGTCAAAATTATGGTAACACCTACAGTAAATAAGCCAGCATAATGCATGCAGAGTGTAATCCAATAAGAATAAATTCTCCACTCCACATCAAATATCGCTGTCACATGGCTCACATCTTGCTCAATAACGAATGTACCACAATTACAAAAAATATATATTGTGGACATACACCAATGTATACATATTTTAATGCAGATATGAGACATATTTGTGATGATATATGGGGGTGGTTTGATAAGTCTGGTAAAAAAGCAAGAAAAAAATTGTTTGTTTTTTAAACAACCCACCTTACTTTACAACATAGTTTCCTTTGAGTGATATACATTTGGTCCAGCAATTCTCCTGCTTTGTCATCCCAACACAAAAATAGGTTCTGTCAAATTCCACAAAATATTTTTTGACAGCTGAGATGCCCCATGAATTTTTATTTGGTGGTCTTGCACTACCGTATCATGGATTTTGTTACTGGTTTCCTTTCTGCTGACCTCAAATGGGTGGCCGGAATGCACTTTGTCTTCAGTACTTGTCTGACCACGTTTAAATTCATGAATACAAAAGCAAATGACCTTCAATGATTGTGTAGAGACTGTTTTTTTTTTTTTTTTTTTTTTTTTTTTTTGGGGGGGGGTTTAAGGGCGCTCAACTACTGAGATCATTAGCGCCCAGTCACTGTTGTTAGAGAGCACATGGAATTTAGTAAAACTCAAGGGGAGGGGGGGACACCAGAAAGTCCTGACAAAGATGCAGATAAAGTAAGTAAAAAGGTTAGATGTCTTTGGACAAGCCAGTCAAAGTTATAAAACGCAGAACACGAGCAGCTGCTCGAGCGTCATCAGCTAAAATATCCGGTAAAGTAGATGGCAGGGACAGGACAACACGAGATTGACTAAAGCAGGGACACGACAATAAAACATGGCGCACTGTTAACGCTTGACCACAAGGGCACTGCGGGGCTGGGTCACCGGAGAGCAGGTAGCGGTGGCTAAACCGGCAATGCCCAATCCGCAACCTGGTCAGAAGGACCTCTTCTCGCCGAGATGGTCGGGAGAAGGTTGTCCAAGCAGTTGGGAGCGGTTTTACTGCCCGGAGCTTGTTTCCTTGGAGGGATGACCAAGCATCCCACCACAACGACACAAGCCTCTTACAAACAACCCCACGAACGTCAGATGACGGGAGACAATGGGAGGCTGGCCGAGGCAGGACAACTGCAGCCTTGGCTGCAGCATCTGCAGCTTCATTCCCAGGCACTCCTACATGTCCGGGAACCCACAGAAAGCTAACAGGAGAACCATTATCAGCGAAAGAATGGAGGGACTGCTGGATCCGTTGCACCAAGGGATGGACCGGATAGGGAGCTCCAAGGCTCTGAAGAGCACTGAGGGAATCAGAGCAGAGTACATACGATGAATGGCGGTGGCGGCGGGCATACTGAACGGCCTGATGGAGAGCAAAAAGCTCGGCCGTAAAGTTGGAACATTGGTCGAGGAGCCGGTATTTAAAGGTGGCGGCCCCGACGACAAAGGCACAGCCGACACCATCGTCAGTTTTGGAGCCATCGGTGTAAATAAAGGTGTGACCGGCAAGTCGAGCACGAAGTTCGACAAACCGTGAGCAATACACTGCAGCCGGAGTACCCTCCTTCGGGAGTGAGCTGAGGTCGAGATAAATATGAACTGGAACCTGGAGCCAAGGTGGTGTCGGGCTCTCACCCTCTCTGAAGGTGGTAGGGAGGGCAAAATCCAATTGTCGAGGCAGGCGACGGAAGCGGACTCCAGGGGGCAGCAGGGCAGACACATACAACCCGTACTGAGGGTCGAGAGAATCGGCGAAGGAGGACTGATAAGAGGGGTGGTCGGGCATTGACAACAGCCAGCAGGCATACCGACACAGCAGTACGTCGCGCCGGTAGGTCAATGGTAATTCGGCAGCTTCAGCATAAAGACTCTGGACAGGACTAGTGTAGAAGGCTCCGGTCGCAAGACGTAACCCCCGATGGTGGATGGAGTTGAGACGGCGTAAGAGGGATGGCCGAGCAGACGAAGCTCCCATAATCCAGCTTCGATCGGACTATGGACCGATACAAGCGAAGCAGGACAGTGCGATCCACTCCCCAAGATGAACCACTAAGAACTCTGAGGACATTAAGGGAACGTGTACAACGGGCCGCCAAATAAGAGACATGCGGAGACCAACAAAGTTTCCTGTCCAATGTGAGCCCTAGAAACTTAGTTGTTTCCACGAATGGGAGAACAACGGGACCGAGATGTAAGGATGGCGGAAGGAACGCTTTATATTGCCAAAAGTTGATACAAACCGTCTTCTCTTCAGAGAACCGGAAGCCATTTGCCATGCTCCATGAGTATAGGCTGTCTAGACAATGCTGAAGGCAGTGCTCCAGGAGGCATGTTCTCTGGGCACTGCAGTAGATCGCGAAGTCATCGACAAAGAGAGAGCCTGAGACATTAGGTGGAATGCAATCCATAATTGGATTGATCGCGATGGCAAAAAGTGCTACGCTCAAGACGGAGCCCTGAGCCACTCCGTTCTCCTGGAGGAAGACGTCGGACAATACGGAACCCACACGTACCCTAAACTTTCGATCCGTTAAAAAGGAATCAATAAAAAGAGGCAGGCGACTGCATAGGCCCCACCTGTGCATAGTGCGGAGGATACCTCCTCTCCAACAGGTATCATAAGCCTTCTCCAAATCGAAGAACACGGCTACCGTTTGGCGCCTTCGCAAAAAGTTGTTCATGATGAATGTCGACAAGGTCACAAGGTGGTCAACAGCGGAGCGGCAGCGACGAAAGCCGCATTGGACATTGGTAAGTAGCCGTCGAGATTCAAGAATCCAGACTAACCGAGCATTAACCATACGCTCCATCACCTTACAGACACAGCTTGTAAGAGAAATGGGGCGGTAACTAGAAGGAAGGTGTCTATCCTTCCCGGGTTTGGGTATAGGAACAACGATGGCGTCACGCCAACGCATGGGGACCTGACCTTCGGTCCAGACGCGATTGTAGGTACGAAGAAGGAAGCTTTTGCCCGCCGGAGAAAGGTGTGCCAGCATCTGAACGTGAATGGCATCTGGCCCCGGAGCAGAGGACCGGGACAGTGCAAGCGCACGTTCGAATTCCTGCATAGTAAAGGGGGCATTATAAGTTTCCAGATTCAGCGAGTGGAAGGAAGGTCGCCGAGCCTCTTCTGCCTCTTTCCTGGGAAGGAAGGCAGGGTGGTAATGGGCGGAGCTTGAAACCTCCGCGAAAAACCGGCCGAAGGCGTTGGAGACAGCCACAGGATCAACAAGGACCTCATTACCTGAGGTCAGGCCAGGTGCCAAGGAGTGGGCCTTAATGCCCGACAGCTGGCGCAGGCCACCCCAAACGACAGAAGAGGGAATAAAACTGTTAAAGGAGCAGGTGAAAGAGGCCCAACAAGCTTTTTTGCTGTCTTTGATGACTCTACGGCATTGCGCTCAGAGTCGTTTGTATCCAATACAATTCGCCAACGTAGTATGGCGGCAAAAGGTGCGTAAAGCACGTCGTCGAGCACGGATAGCGTCTCTACAAGCCTCATTCCACCAGGGGACGGAAACGTGACGTGAAGAGGTAGTATGAGGAATGGAACGTTCGGCAGCATTGACGATAACAGCCATGAGGAATTCGACCTGACTGTCACAACTGAGAAAATCATGGTCCGGAAAGGTCGCCAGGGAGGAGTAAAGTCCCCAGTCAGCTTTCGGTATGTTCCAGCTCGAAGGACATGGGGATGGGGTGTGGTGCAGGAGACGAATGACACAGGGGAAGTGGTTGCTCGAATAGGTGTCAGAAAGGACATACCACTCGAACCGATGGGTAAGAGTGGTAGAACAGATTGAGAGGTCCAAGTGGGAGTAGGTATGAGTAGAGTCCGAGAGGAAAGTCGGGGCGCCAGTATTGAGGCAGACAAGATTGAGATGGTTGAAGACATCCGCCAAGAGTGAGCCTCTTTGACAGGATGCAGGAGAGCCCCAAAAGGGATGATGGGCATTGAAGTCGCCAAACAATAAAAACGGCGGAGGAAGCTGAACAACCAGGTGCATCATGTCAGCCCGACTAACTGCAGATGACGATGGAGTGTAGATGGTACAAACTGAAAAAGTAAAAGCAGAAAGAGTAATACGGACAGCTATTGCTTGGAGTGGGGTGGTCAATGGGATGGGACGGTAATAGACATCGTCCCGAACGAGCAACATGACCCCACCATGAGCTGGGATACCGTCCACAGGGGTAAGGTCATACCGCTCCGAGGTATAGTGGGTAAAGGCAATACGGTCAGTCGGGCGCAACTTGGTTTCCTGGAGACCAAGGACGAGCAGACAGTGCAGGCGCAGGAGCAGTTGTAATTCCTCCCGATTAGATCGAATACCTCTTATGTTCCAATGTGACAAGGCCATCGCTAGTCAAAAAAGAGGGGGAACGAGACGGGGGAAGAGCTGGTCACCTCGACGGCCGCGGAGGGCCAGGTTTCGAGGGAACAACGCTACAACTGGCGGGAGGCGGATCCTGTTCCATCGAGTCGTCGCCAGCTGCGGCCGCTGTCCCGGGTTGTGTAGGAGGGGCAGCATCATTTGCCGACGAGAGGCCAGCTGAGCGCCTGGCAGCAGAGCGTCCCAGCGCAACTGAGGACGGCCGGGAGCAGCAACTCACGGATGGAGCGTCAGACGAAATGCGCCGGGGTGGAGAGGGGGATAGAGACTTCTTCTTAGAGGCCTTCTTGGAAGTCCGAGGAGGCACAGGGATGGTGGACTGCACCCGAAGAAGGTCCTCGCGCGCGGGGTCCGTTTTGGAACGCCGGACCTCAGAAGCTGGGGTCCGGAACGTTTCCCCGATGGACGCCTGAGAAGAGGATCGCGTCTCAGGCGGCGGAAGGGGGGGGGGGGGGGGAGGAAGGGTGGCCCCTGGGGCAGAGGGGGCGGGGGCTGCGGGGGAGGAGGATTTGGAAGGGAGGGATTTGGAGGCGGAGGCATAGACCCCGGATGGGGGGAGGAGGTGCAGGGGGGACAGGATAGGGGTGAGTATACCGTGGAAGGAGTGGACACGACTGAGGCAAATGAAGTGGTCAACGTCATGGGATGGAGGCGGTCATACTTCTTCCTGGCCTCAGAATTAGAGAGACGATCCAAAGTTTTGAGTTCTTGAATCTTCTTCTCCTTCTGATACGCGGGGCAGTCTAAGGATCTAGGCGAGTGGATGCCAGGACAATTAACGCACCGAGGTGGTGGGGTGCATGTATGTTCCTCACGAAGAGGACGTCCACAATCGCCACAAAGGGGCTCAGCCTCACACCGTGACGACATGTGCCCAAAGTGCAAACACCGAAAACAGCGCATAGGAGGTGGGACATAAGGTCGCACGTCGCACCGGTAGCACATCACCTTTACCTTCTCCGGTAGAACGTCCCCCTTGAACGCGAGGATAAAGGTCCCGGTGTCGATGTGACGGTCTTTGGGGCCGCGCTGGACTCGCCGGACGAAATGCACGCCTCGGCACTCCAGGTTGGCCCTGAGCTCCTCATCAGATTGCAGCAGGAGGTCCCGATGAAAAATAACCCCCTGCGTCCTATTCAGTGCCAGATGCGGGACAATGGACACTGGGATGTCCCCTAGTCGACGCACGCCTGGAGCGCCGCCGACTGTGTGGCGGAGGTGGTCTTTATAAGAACAGACCCCGAATGCATTTTGCTGAGAGCCTCGATTTCCCCGAAGATGTCCTCGATGTGTTGAACAAAGAACATGGGCTTGGAGGTGGCGAACGTCCCCCCATCGGTCCGAGAACAGACCAAATAGCGGGGGAAGTACTTCGCCCCAAGCCGGCGGGCCTGTCCTTCCTCCCAGAGAGTGGCCAAGGGGGAAAGGGCAGGAGAACCAGAACCAGAGACAGTACTTTTCTTTTTGAAAGACTCGGCCGCAGAGCGACCTGATACATGTTGACGTTTCATCTGCGAATCGTCCGCCCCAACACCACCCACTCCAACCAGGGGCTCTCCCCACGGGCGCCACCCAGCCTCAGCAAGGGCCACCTGGCAGGATGACCTTTGCCAGGAGTCCTGATACCCCAAGGAGACGGACATCTACTCCTTGGCCGACGTGGGGAGGGTGCAGCTCAGGTATCGGCAGTACGATCCCTGTGTTGTCAGGGGGCTACAACCTAGAGGGTACATGACGACCCCACCACAACGGGCTGGCTACCGTGCTGGATTTCGGGTGCCACGGAAAGTCCATCATGATCGTAGGTGCAGATGGGGACGCACTATGGGCGTAACTTTTACAACCCATCAGGCGTTTAGGCCCAATTTGATGAATAGTGGGTATGGTTACAACACCGTTACAATGCTGAGTGCCAAGGTCTTTAGTGCACGGAGGACCAGTGATACACCACGTAAGGTGTCCTTCCCCAAAAGGCTCATACTTCTGTAGAATTTTGAAAAATGGAGGTCAAACCCCAAGGGGGGCCATTACATGGAAGGCCGAAACGGTTGAAACTCCTTTGAGTCGCCTCTTACGACAGGCAGGAATACCTCGGGCCTATTCTTACCCCAGACCCGCAGGGGGAGAGACTGGGTGAACTTCATAAAATTCTGTTTTGATTTGTGCAGCAGTCTAACGCTTCAAACGAAAATGTTTAATAACACCACAAAACTCTGCTGTCTCTATTTTCAATGACAGTCAACACACTGACCAATTCAGGCGGCTGTCAACAATGACTTTATGCTGTATATTGCTGAAAACCTTTATACAATACTTGGTATAATGGAGCTTACCAGCCATGTAGGTGCAACAAAAATGTTCGATTCTTTCATGGAAAGTTACCAGATTTTTCAAATCACCATTGTAAATACAACTGCCCACACCAACCATATCCTAAATGCAAATACGTAAGTGCTTACCATATGAACCACTTTATCACTGATATCTTTATTATTCACTATTATTATATTTGTACTCTGTAATTGATGTCTCATAAAAATAGGCAAAACCCGTAACTGGTCAGCCAATAAATAAACAGCAGCTTTGGTGTTAAACATTTAGAAATGTCGTTTTCTTCTTTGACAGTGGAAAATACTCAACACAAAAGTAATGGGAACAAACTATTTTTCACTTAACAAAATTTCGCATTAAACAATACTGTATTCTCAATCCTGGCAAATTTTAGTACAGTAATTAGAATTCCTGCTAGATTTTTTGCTCTTATAGAAATTGGGCCGTATTTATAAAACAGAGAATGTACTTTACACTTGCAATTTCTGAGAACATTCTAACAATGGAAAATCCAGGATGGAAAGTAACAGTATTATGAAAAGGATAGTTGCTACTCAACATATAGCGGATATTTGAGCTTTCGGCCAACACACACACACACACACACACACACACACACACACACACACACACACACACACGACCACAGTCTCTGGCAGTTTTGTGTGTGTGTGTGTGTGTGTGTGTGTGGGGGGGGGGGGGGTCTACTTTCGACAATGGCTTTGTTGGCCGAAAGCTTGTTTTCTAATAGTCTTTTTGTAGTATTGAAAACATTGTAAGGTTGGCATGAATAGTGTCAGAGAATGTACTTCATGTGAGAATGTTCTCAATATGAGTAAAATGGTGGGGAAAGGTGCTCAACACAAAGAAAATTCTCATATTACACTTGAATGAAACGAGAGACATTTCTCACAAGCAGAAGACAAACACAGTGTTTTGAAGTTAACTCAGCAGCATACTTCAGACTAAATTAAGTGTTATTGTGGTGGAGTGTTACTGAGCGATTTAGTCAAAATGGCACCCGTATCTCAAAGAAAGACAGAAGAGAAAAACTGTGGAAGGTTATACAAGTTTAAAAATGAGAAAATTATTTGGCTGACAAATCACTCCCTTCCTGATAATCATGAAAGAAGAGGAGCAGTCTTCCAAAAGAACTGAACATGAAAACATTTTTGCAGTATTCAGTGGACCAAGGTTTTCAAACTGGTGTAGAAGACTTGGGTATAAACCGCACAGCAGTGTCATTGACACTCTTGTATGTTTGTAAACATGTTACCAAAAAATCACCACTGTGGATCCAATTTCCCAGAAACACAGGCAAAGTCGAAACATTAAAGGTGAAATGTCAATGTGGCAATCAAGGCTTCTATCTGCTGTGGGGGCCTTCTACTGCATGTACATACCAATAATAAAATCCTCAAATACATGAAGCCTAATATACGAGGGTTGGAACTTAAATAGTGGCAACTATTTATTCGCAACCAATACAAAAGAGTTACATGTTTGCACCTGTTATTGTCCTTCAAAGTAGTCACCAGCGTTATACAGAACCCGTTGCCAGTGATGTCGAAGGCGAGTATACCGTTACCAGAGCATGTTCTGCTGATGGTGTCGAATCTCTGGAACAGGTCTGAAGCGAATGCCACGAAATGGTTCTTTCATCTTTGGAATAAAATCAAAGTCACTAGGACTAACTCCGGGGAGTATGGTGGATGGTACAGTACTTCCCAGTCCCATTGACCGAACAGAGCAGACACAGCTTTCGCTGTATGCACCGGCGCATTGTCGCGCAAAATGATGGGTAGGTTGCACAGAAAGTGTCGCCGCTTGTTTTGCAAAGCTGATCACACGTGATGTTCCAAAAACAAACAGTAATACTGTGCACTGACAGTCCGCCCTGGAGGAACATAATGCGTTAGGGTAACACCATCACAGTCATACATGAGAATCACCATAACTTTAGACCGCTCCATTCGCACCATCAACAAAACAGGCTCTGCTAAAGGCATACTACGCCTTTCACATCACTGGCAACAGGTTCTGCACAGTGCTGGTGACTGCTTTGAAGGACAGTAACAGGTGCAAACATGTAACTCTTTTGTATCGGTTGTGAATAAATAGTTGCCACTATTTAAGTTCCAACCCTAGTATTAACCTAAAGGGCTTCCCTAATATCAATGGGCAGGCATCTGGTGATCACAGTGACACGTTTACTAGTGTCGATGCTTGGGGTTCTGTATGTGATGCAATAAGCTATAATGTCTGCCACATACTGTGAGAGAACCACTGTAATTTTAGGAGATGAAGGGTATCACACTGCACCATGATATGACATCATTCCAGAATCCAGAGACCTGAAGAGAGGGCCTAAATCATACTCTTCAAGGAAAGAGTGACAGTCAAATGGTTCTTTGGACTAGTGAAAAGTTGTTTCCCAGTTCTGCGAAACAATATAAGACTTGCTCAAACAAAAAACTCCAGTTTTGTTCTGTGCGATGTTGCAAAATCAACAGAGGATGAGGATTTTGAGGTACCTAGTAACAACAAGAACTTTCACTAACAGAAGAAGAAGAAGAAGACTTAACAAATGAACATGTGTGTGGCACAAACAGAAGACGTTTCTAATACTATGTGTCAAGTGCAAGTGCATGTGGGACTTGTCCCTAAACTTTGTGTAAAAACCCTAATCGTTATTTTGAACTATTTGAATTTTTCTTGGAACTTGCTGAAATTTGATTTGGAAATTTTACTTGTACCAGAAGTTCTATTTAATCATTTCTTGAAGCGAATATGGAGCTGTGAAAATGAGTAATGCAAACATAGTGTTTAATTTAAAAAGTAATTGTTCATTAATAATAAAAGTGTTCTACTAATACGTTATAGAACACATTTATTATTTTTCAATTTCCTCTGTTTTCTCTTCAGTACATCTAATTGGTACAGCAGTATCAGTCACCATTACTCAGGTTTTGACAAACTGATAGTCCCCTCTGTTTCCATTCATAATTGTCTTCGTTTCTGTGCCAGCGAGCACCCAAAACAGGTGAGCAACTAATGTAATTTCTGGGCCCACTATAGCCAAAGCATTTTCGATTAAAATTTGGGAATATTAGAGAAATGACTGTGACTCAAAATATGTACAGAATCATTCTGATATACAAATTCCATGCTATCCTCTGGGGTAGTGATACAGGCAGAGGTAAAAGCCCCTACTACACAACCCCTAAAACATGCAAAAAACAAAAATACTTGTCATGACACCATTTTTTGAACTGAATATACAGGATGAACATTAATAAAACCCACAAACTGCAAGGACAGATTCATGACTGGAAACGGAGGAAAAGTGGTCCTATGAACATGTGTCCAGAAAAGCAATGTTGCCATGATAGATGGTACTTCATCACAAAGTCGTCTAATACTTGATGACTTTCACCAAAAATTGTTTCTTTTTCACAGAATAAAATAAAACTTTGCTCATTTGTTATTTCAAAGCATTAAGCACGTTTAAAAAAAAAAAAAAAAAAAAAAAAAGAGCAGGAGGGCTCTTACCAGAATTCTATGTCATCATAGGGACGCAGTCATCCCCATCCAGAAACTTCAGAAACTGCTCTTCCCATTTCTTTAACGGATTTTCACATTCCCCATCTTATGAACATCACTCTAACAAGGAGATGTTCCAGCTTCAGAAATTTAGTTCAGGATCAGACTTCACAGTTTGGTAGAATAACTCAATGCACACCATCCAGAAGATTCTGAGAAAAAGGTCTCTGAAGTTTTAAGCGTAGCTTATACGCACCTCATATACGGTGTCATAAAGCCAATTCGAGTTCAATCCTACCTGCACGCTTTAAAAATTGTAACAAACTTTTCAACAAAGTTAATTATGTAAAGTATTACTTATTAAATGATAAATAATTTTACTTTGTTTACGAAATGGCCATCACAGGCTACTTCAAATGTGAATTACATTTGTCAAAACTGCCTTTTCAGGAAGTTGAATAATTTTCAAATGCATTTTTAATGGAGGTCAATTGAAGCATTAATTATTGTCATTACACAATTGGGTGATGATATAAACTGTGGAAAGATTATCCATATTCGTTTTCATTTGACGAGCCAGTGTCTTTGTGAAAAAGCAGAGTTAGCTGTTGCCCTATTGTATATACAAACAACAGAAGGTCAGGAAGTATCAAGGAAAAGCTCTATTGTATATACAAACAGCAGAAGGTCAGGAAGTATCAAGGCCTGTACAGAACTATTTGAGCAATAGGCCTTACCTCCTACAGTGTCAGTTCATTCCTTACTTTGACAGAGATTTGTACTGTGAAATATTATTGGAATTTTTACAATACTGTGAATTAAAAATGCCTGCTGATGAAGACATCGCGGAAATATCTGAAGCCGCAGATTCGATACACTGTGAAGTGTCGACGGTGATGTTAGAAGATGGGGCTGTTTATTATGAAAGATAGCTTGCTGCAAGTAATCCGATTGCATCGGACTCTTCACTGACAATTTCTCCTGAAGCAGTATTGATGGATGAAAAAATTTACGGACTTACTGTGGACATGTTGGCTGAAGAAATACTTGTGACTGATGATAAACTTGCCCACGAAAAGTACGAAGACCACAGGTCATCGAATCAATATGAACCAGAAGATAAGAAGGCAAGAGATCTAGACCACTGTTCTTTGGATTACAAAATTAACACTGTTAAAGGCTCACCCCACACAGAAACTACAAACATCACAAAAAAAGGGATGCAGCTGGTTAAGACAGAAGGAATATTTATCTCAATGGGAAGAAGAAATAGAAAAAAAGGAGGCAACCAATTTTACAAGTAAGCAGCAATCAGTTCCTGGACATACGGTTGTTTTATTGAAGCCTGAGAGAATTATCAGCAAGTGACTGCACAGAATTTAAAACAGTGGACTTTAGCACCAGCACAACAGTTTCCAGATTTTGAACTTAAAGCTTCTAACAGCCGCATTCATAGATTCAAAAATAAGCACAGAATTCGTCATCGAAAAGTGATAATTTGTTTAAAGGAAAGAAACAGCAATGATCGAAGAAACCTTGGCTGCTGCAAACACTTTTCGAGCCCAGATGTTAAAACTGCCCCCCCCCCATGAACCATGGACCTTGCCGTTGGTGGGGTGGTTTGCGTGCCTCAGCGATACAGATAGCCGTATCATAGGTACAACCACAATGGAGGGGTATCTATTGAGAGGCCAGACAAATGTGTGGTTCCTGAAAAGGGGCAGCAACCCTTTCAGTAATTGCAGGGGCAACAGTCTGGATAACTGACTGATCTCGCCTTTTAACACTAACCAAAATGGCCTTGCTGTCCTGGTACTGCGAACGGGTGAAAGCAAGGGGAAACAACGGCTGCAACTTTTCCCGCGGGCATGCAGCTTTCTTGTATGGTTAAATGATGATGGCGTCCTCTTGGGTAAAATATTCCGGAGGTAAAATAGTCCCCCATTCGGATCTCCGGGCGGGGACTACTCAGGAGGATGTCATTATCAGGAGGAAGAAAACTGGCGTTCTACGGATTGGAGTGTGGATGGCAAATCCCTTAAATGGAAATGTATAGGTTAAAGTTAGATACAGTGGGAATTAGTGAAGTTCGGTGGCAGGAGGAACAAGACTTTTGGTCAGGCGAATACAGGGCTATAAATACAAAATCAAATAGGGGTAATGCAGGAGTAGGTTTAATTGTTGTTGTTGTTGTTGTGGTCTTCAGTCCTGAGACTGGTTTGATGCAGCTCTCCATGCTACTCTATCATGTGCAAGCTTCTTCATCTCCCAGTACCTACTGCAACCTACATCCTTCTGAATCAGCTTAGTGTATTCATCTCTTGGTCTCCCTCTACGAATTTTACCCTCCACGCTGCCCTCCAATGCTAAATTTGTGATCCCTTGATGCCTCAAAACATGTCCTACCAACCGATCCCTTCTTCTAGTCAAGTTGTGCCACAAACTTCTCTTCTCCCCAATCCTATTCAGTACCTCCTCATTAGTTATGTGATCTACCCATCTAATCTTCAGCATTCTTCTGTAGCACCACATTTCGAAAGCTTCTATTCTCTTCTTGTCCAAACTAGTTATCGTCCATGTTTCACTTCCATACATGGCTACACTCCATACAAATACTTTCAGAAACGACTTCCTGACACTTAAATCTATACTCGATGTTAACAAATTTCTCTTCTTCAGAAACGCTTTCCTTGCCATTGCCAGTCTACATTTTATATCCTCTCTACTTCGACCATCATCAGTTATTTTGCTCCCCAAATACCAAAACTCCTTTACTACTTTAAGTGTCTCATTTCCTAATCTAATTCCCTCAGCATCACCCGATTTAATTTGACTACATTCCATTAGGTTTAATAATGAATAAAAAAATAGGAGTGCGGGTAAGCTACTACAAACAGCATAGTGAACGCACTATTGTGGCCAAGATAGACACGAAGCCCACGCCTACCACAGTAGTACAAGTTTATACGCCAACTAGCTCTGCAGATGACGAAGAAATTGAAGAAATGTATGATGAAATAAAAGAAATATATCTAAAAACAAAGATGATGTGACTTACCAAATGAAAGCGCTGGCAGGTCGATAGACACACAGACAAACACAAACATACACACAAAATTCAAGCAACAAACTGTTGCCTCATCAGGAAAGAGGGAAGGAGAGGGAAAGACGAAAGGATGTGGGTTTTAAGGGAGAGGGTAAGGAGTCATTCCAATCCCGGGAGCGGAAAGACTTACCTTAGGGGGAAAAAAGGACGGGTATACACTCGCACACACACACACACACACACACACACACATATCCATCCACACATATACAGACACAAGCAGACATATTTAAAGACAAAGAGTTTGGGCAGAGATGTCAGTCGAGACGGAAGTGCAGAGGCAAAGATGTTGTTGAATGACAGGTGAGGTATGAGTGGCGGCAACTTGAAATTAGCGGAGATTGAGGCTTGGTGGGTAACAGGAAGAGAGGATATATTGAAGAGCAAGTTCCCATCTCCGGAGTTCGGATAGGTTGGTGTTGGTGGGAAGTATCCAGATAACCCGGACGGTGTAACACTGTGCCAAGATGTGCTGGCCGTGCACCAAGGCATGTTTAGCCACAGGGTGATCCTCATTACCAACAAACACAGTCTGCCTGTGTCCATTCATGCGAATGGACAGTTTGTTGCTGGTCATTCCCACATAGAATGCATCACAGTGTAGGCAGGTCAGTTGGTAAATCACGTGGGTGCTTTCACACGTGGCTCTGCCTTTGATCGTGTACACCTTCCGGGTTACAGGACTGGAGTAGGTGGTGGTGGGAGGGTGCATGGGACAGGTTTTACACCGGGGGCAGTTACAAGGATAGGAGCCAGAGGGTAGGGAAGGTGGTTTGGGGATTTCATAGGGATGAACTAACAGGTTACGAAGGTTAGGTGGACGGCGGAAAGACACTCTTGGTAGAGGGGAGAGGATTTCATGATGGATGGATCTCATTTCAGGGCAGGATTTGAGGAAGTCGTATCCCTGCTGGAGAGCCACATTCAGAGTCTGGTCCAGTCCCGGAAAGTATCCTGTCACAAGTGGGGCACTTTTGTGGTTCTCCTGTGGGAGGTTCTGGGTTTGAGGGGATGAGGAAGTGGCTCTGGTTATTTGCTTCTGTACCAGGTCGGGAGGGTAGTTACGGGATGCGAAAGCTGTTGTCAGGTTGTTGGTGTAATGGTACAGGGATTCCGGACTGGAGCAGATTCGTTTGCCATAAAGACCTAGGCTGTAGGGAAGGGACCGTTTGATTTTGAATGGGTGGCAGCTGTCATAATGGAGGTACTGTTGCTTGTTGGTGGGTTTGATGTGGGTGGACGTGTGAAGCTGGCCATTGGACAGATGGAGGTCAACGTCAAGGAAAGTGGCGTGGGATTTAGAGTAGGACCAGGTGAATCTGATGGAACCAAAGGAGTTGAGGTTGGAGAGGAAATTCTGGAGTTCTTCTTCACTGTGAGTCCAGATCATGAAGATGTCATCAATAAATCTGTACCAAACTTTGGGTTGGCAGGCCTGGGTAACCAAGAAGGCTTCCTCTAGGCGACCCATGAATAGGTTGGCGTACGAGGGGGCCATCCTGGTACCCATGGCTGTTTCCTTTAATTGTTGGTATGTTTGGCCTTCAAAAGTGAAGAAGTTGTGGGTCAGGATGAAGCTGGCTAAGGTAATGAGGAAAGAGGTTTTAGGTAGGGTGGCAGGTGATCGGCGTGAAAGGAAATGCTCCATCGCAGCGAGGCCCTGGACGTGCGGAATATTTGTGTATCAGGAAGTGGCATCAATGGTTACAAGGATGGTTTCCGGGGCTAACAGATTGGGTAAGGATTCCAGGCGTTCGAGAAAGTGGTTGGTGTCTTCGATGAAGGATGGGAGACTGCATGTAATGGATTGAAGGTGTTGATCTACGTAGGCAGAGATACGTTCTGTGGGGGCTTGGTAACCAGCTACAATGGGGTGGCCGGGATGATTGGGTTTGTGAATTTTAGGAAGAAGGTAGAAGGTGGGGGTGCGGGGTGTCGGTGGGGTCAGGAGGTTGATGGAGTCAGGTGAAAGGTTTTGCAGGGGGCCTAAGGTTCTGAGGATTCCTTGAAGCTCCGCCTGGACATCGGGAATGGGATTACCTTGGCAAACTTTGTGTGTGGTGTTGTCTGAAAGCTGACGCAGTCCCTCAGCCACATACTCCCGACAATCAAGTACCACGGTCGTGGAACCCTTGTCCGCCGGAAGAATGATGATGGATCGGTCAGCCTTCAGATCACGGATAGCCTGGGCTTCAGCAGTGGTGATGTTGGGAGTAGGATTAAGGTTTTTTAAGAAGGATTGAGAAGCAAGGCTGGAAGTCAGAAATTCCTGGAAGGTTTGGAGAGGGTGATTTTGAGGAAGAGAAGGTGGGTCCCGCTGCGACGGAGGACGGAACTGTTCCAGGCAGGGTTCAATTAGGATAGTGTCCTAGGGAGTTAGATCATTAGGAGTAGGATTAGGATCATTTTTCTTCATGGCAAAGTGATATTTCCAGCAGAGAGTACGAGAGTAGGACAGTAAATCTTTGACGAGGGCTGTTTGGTTGAATCTGGGAGTGGGGCTGAAGGTGAGGCCTTTGGATCGGACAGAGGTTTCGGATTGGGAGAGAGGTTTGGAGGAAAGGTTAACTACTGAATTAGGGTGTTGTGGTTCCAGATTGTGTTGATTGGAATTTTGAGGTTTTGGAGGGAGTGGAGCTGGAAGTGGGAGATTGAGTAGATGGGAGAGACTGGGTTTGTGTGCAATGAGAGGAGGTTGAGGTCTGCTGAAAAGGTTGTGAAGGGTGAGTGAGTTGCCTTTCCAGAGGTGGGAAACCAGGAGATTGGATAGTTTTTTGAGGTGGAGGGTGGCATGCTGTTCTAATTTGCGGTTGGCCTGTAGGAGGATGCTCTGAACAGCCGGTATGGATGTGGGAGAGGAAAGATTAAGGACTTTTATTAAGGATAGGAGTTGACGGGTGTGTTCACTGGCTAAGTTGATGTGTAGGTGAAGGATTAGGTGGGTGAGGGCAATGGATTGTTCAGTTTGGAACTGGTATAGGGACTGATGGAAAGAAGGGTTGCAGCCAGAGATGGGAACTTTAAGTGTGAGGCCTTTGGGGGTAATGCCAAGTGTTAGACAAGCCTGAGAAAATAGAATATGGGAGCGTAATCTGGCTAGGGCGAAGGCATGTTTGCAGAGGGAATGTAAATAAAACTTAATGGGGTCGTTGTGGGGGTGTTGTGAGGGTGACATGGTATTAGAAGGTGGAAAGTGTAACATGAGGCTGAAATGAAAATGAAAATAAAAATATATGGGGAGAGATAAAAGTGAACTGGAAAGTAACTGGAGATCTGGTGTGAAAAAGGCGAAAAGGTGTTGGTTACAGCTGGGCTATGTTGGATTTGGGTTGGTAGACAACGATGTGCACAAAGGTTAGGTGGTGGTGTTGCCGCCAAAACACGTTAAAGGACGGAGAAATTCGGGAAAATTTCGAAAAACTGCGTGTAATGTATTAAAAGAAGTGGTTTTGTGGTGGCAGATTATGAAAATGAGGCTAACAATTGTCTGACGAAGAAATAATGACGTTAAAACCTGTGCGAAGCGGCTAAAAATTATCAGTGATTTGGGAAAAACGGAAATGGAAATAAAGCGAAAGTTATTAGAAATAGCCGAAATGGTTGTTTAAAAGGTGAAAGGAACTGTTTGTGAACTAGAAACGGTGGATTTTATAGCAGCGGTAGTGTTGAAAGCGGCAAAAAAAAAAAAAAAAAATTTTGGTTATGGTTTGGAAGTGGGTTACGTATTATTGAGTATATATAGGCGGGATAAAATTGTATAGCAGATTACGGTAAAAAGGAGAAGGTGAATACAAAGTGAAACTACTGGCAAAAACACAAAGAGAAAATAAGACGACAGGAAAGATTTCGAAATGCAACAGTGACAATAACAGACGTAATTTATTCAGATAATGAAGGGAGACGAAAATTTAACAGTCATGGGTGACTGGAATTCGGTAGTAGGAAAAGGGAGAGAAGGAAACGTAGTAGGTGAATATGGATTGGGGGCAAGAAATGAAAGAGGAAGCCGTCTGGTAGAATTTTGCACAGAGCACAATTTAATCATAGCTAACACTTGGTTCAAGAATCATAAAAGAAGGTTGTATACATGGAAGAAGCATGGAGATACTGACAGGTTTCAGATAGATTATATAATGGTAAGACAGAGATTTAGGAACCAGGTTTTAAATTGTAAGACATTTCAGGGGCAGATGTGGACTCTGACCACAATCTATTGGTTATGAACTGTAGATTAAAACTGAAGAATCTGCAAACAGATGGGAATTTAAGGAGATGGGACCTGGATAAACTGAAAGAACCAGAGGTTGTACAGTGTTTCAAGGAGAGCATAAGGGATCAATTGACTGGAATGGGGGAAAGGGATACAGTACAAGAAGAATGGGTAGCTTTGAGGAATGAAGTAGTGAAGGCAGCAGAGGATCAAGTAGGTAAAAAGACGAGGGCTGCTAGAAATTCTTGGGTAACAGAAGAAATATTGAACTTAATTGATGAAAGGAGAAAATATAAAAATGCAGTAAATGAAGCAGGCAAAAAGGAATAGAAATGTCTCAAACATGAGATCGACAGGAAGTGCAAAATGGCTAAGCAGGCATGGCTAGAGGACAAATGTATGAATGTAGAGGCTTGTCTCACATACTGCTTACAGGAAAATTAAAGAGACCTTTGGAGAAAAGAGAACCACTTGGAGAACCACTTATATGAATATCAAGAGCTCAGATGGAAACCCAGTTCTAAACAAAGAAGGGAAAACAGAAAGGTGGAAGGAGTATATAGAGGGTCTATACATGGGCGATGTACTTGAGGACAATATTATGGAAATGGAAGAGGATGTAGATGAAGATGAAATGGGAGATATGATACTGTGTAAAGAGTTTGACAGAGCACTGAAAGACCTGAGTCAAAACAAGGCCCCGGGAATAGATAACATTACATTAGAACTACTGACAGCCTTGGGAGACCCAGTCCTGACAAAACTCTGCCATCTGGTGACCAAGATATATGAGACAGGCAAAATACCCTCAGACTTCAAGAAGAATATAATAATTCCAATCCCAAAGAAAGCAGGTGTTGACAGATGTGAAAATTACCGAACTATCAGTTTAATAAGTCACGGCTGCAAAATACTAACGTGAATTCTTTACAGATGAACGGAAAAACTAGTAGAAGCCGACCTCGGGGAAGATAAGTTTGGATTCCATAGAAATATTGGAACACGTGAGGCAATACTGACCCTACAACTTATCTTAGAAGCTAGATTAAGGAAAGGCAAACCTACGTTTCTAGCATTTGTACACTTAGAGAAAGCTTTTGACAATGTTGACTGGAATACTCTATTTCAAATTCTGAAGGTGGCAGGGGTAAAACACAGGGAGAGAAAGGCTATTTACAATTTGTACAGAAACCAGATGGCAGTAATAAGAGTCGAAGGATATGAAAGGGAAGCAGTGGTTGGGAAGGTAGTGAGACAGGGTTGTAGCCTCTCCCCGATGTTATTCAATCTGTATATTGAGCAAGCAGTAAAGGAAACAAAAGAAAAATTCGGAGTAGGTATTAAAATCCATGGAGAAGAAATAAAAACTTTGAGGTTCGCCAATGACATTGTAATTCTGTCAGAGACAGCAAAGGACTTGGAAGAGCAGTTGAACGGAATGGACAGTGTCTTGAAAGGAGGATATAAGTTGAACATCAACAAAAGCAAAACAAGGATAATGGAATGTAGTCGAATTAAATCGGGTGATGCTGAGGGAATTAGATTAGGAAATGAGACACTTACAGTAGTAAAGAAGTTTTGCTATTTGGGGAGCAAAATAACTGATGATGGTCGAAGTAGAGAGGATATAAAATGTAGACTGGCAATGGCAAGGAAAGCGTTTCTGAAGAAGAGAAATTTGTTAACATCGAGTATAGATTTAAGTGTCAGGAAGTCGTTTATAGTTTGGACAAGAAGAGAATAGAAGCTTTTGAAATGTGGTGCTACAGAAGAAAGCTGAAGATTAGATGGGTAGATCAGATAACTAATGAGGAGGTATTGAATAGAACTGGGGAGAAGAGAAATTTGTGGCACAAATTGACTAGAAGAAGGGATTGGTTGGTAGGACATGTTCTGAGGCAACAAGGGATCACCAATTTAGTATTGGAGGGCAGGGTGGAGGGTAAAAATCGTAGAGGGAGACCAAGAGATGAATACACTAAGCAGATTCAGAAGGATGTAGGTTGCAGTAGTTACTGGGAGATGAAGAAGCTTGCACAGGATAGAGTAGCATGGAGAGCTGCATCAAACCAGTCTCAGGACTGAAGACCACAATAACAACAACAACAACATGTTAAAACTGATACTGAATTTCAACAGAGATTTTGTTATCAACACTGACCAAAAAGATATTTATTGCAGGACATTTAAAAATTCATTTTGCTCTCTATTATTATGATTCTCAGACAAAATACTTCAATTTAGATTGTTTTTTATTTCCAGGATGTCAGTGTCAGTCAGAGTACTACAGAACTCTGGCTGTCAAAGGACGCAAAACCATTTTCGCCAAAACGTGACATGAATAAAGTGACGCATACATATACCGATCAATACACTCTCACTCTGTCTGGAAACATCCTACTTCAAGTGTTTGTGTGTTTACAAGAGGGAACTGGTAACTTTGGTCCCCGAGTTAAAAAAAGAGCAAAACAATACGAACAAAATTTTAAAAACGTTGTAATAACGTCTTCCAGATCTGGGAAGCAAATGAAAGAACTGTATACTGACTTTCGCAACATTGTTTTTTGTGTTTTTGGCAAGTAATTAAGAAAGAATGGTTTCTGTTAATTATCGATTCTTGGGTGGACAAGCAAACCCTGAATTATATGATGAAATCATTCCGGATGATGAGAAATAACCAAAATATACAATTAAATTGATTCCTCTGAAATGTACTCCACTACTTCAACTGTGTGACGTTCATTTTTATAGACAAGTAAAAAATCTGATTAAGCATATACAAAACTCCGCTTGTTAAAAATAATAGAGAAATAAATACTCATGAACACTGTATAAAAATAAGATCAGTAGTCTATCATTGCCAAGTTTTAAGGAAATGATTCGATGTGCTGGTATGCTTTCAGGCTTTCTGACGAAAGAGAAGCTGTCAGGAATGTCAACAAAGTATGCTTATCAACAGATCTTTTAAAAAATGTTGTTCCTGCAAACAATCGTCCTTCATAAATCCTTTAAGATGCCAAAATAATTTTTGTTTTCTGTGTTTTTCTGACAATTATCATTCTGGTGCTTGCACATACAATACAAAATTCACAAATGAACACAATATTGTAAAAAAAGTTTTGTATAATTGAAACTCCACCCAGAATTTTGTGGCAGTAGTAATTAATTTACCTCCATTAAAAATGCATTTGAAATTATTTAACTTTTAAAAAAATAAAATATTGATGAGTGTAATTCACATTTTAAGCAGCCACCTTATAAACATAATAAAATTATTTATGATTTAACTGATAATACTTTACGTTATTAACTTTATTTAAGAGTTGTTATAATGTTTAAAACAATAAATAAAACAAAATTAAACCATACCAGCAGGTAGGTAAGATCGAACCCAGATAGGCTGCATGAAAGTCTAACACATTACTGCCTGAGCTACTTCACTTACCTGCTGCCTTGTTATTTATGACCTGCATATGAGGTGTTTATGAGCTACAATTAAAACTTTACAGCCCTTGTGCTTTATGACTTCTATGAGTGGACATATGTATATTACTACACCGCAAAGTCTCAGCCTGAACTAAATTTCAGAGACTTTATTGTCCGTCATTTGTTCATTTTGTCATTTGAATATAACTGGGTATGTTAATGTGTGTGTGTGGGGGGGGGGGGGGGCGGGGGGGGGGGGGGGGGGAGCATGCGCACATACATGCTTTATGTTGGATGTAACAGTGTGAATGTGTGTTTACAAGATATAGAGATCAAGAAGGAACAATTAACAACAATTTATGCTGTTTTACTATCATTAAGGGAAAACTGCCTCACAATGCCGGCAGAAGGTTTTTTCTGTCTACAGGGCCAATCTAGTAATGGCTTGATCATGTCAAAAGAAGTTTAGTCAATTCTGATCTGGGAATTTCACCCTAACAGACAAACCTCGATCTGAACAGCCAACAGTTACAGACATTGAATGGCTTAGTGACATAATTGCTAACAATCCACAAATAACAACACGGGTTCTGGCGCTGGAGCTCAATGTCACTTGTGCTACTGTAGCCAGAAACTTGAAGAAGCTAGGTTACGCAAATATTTGTGATGTATGGGTTCCTCATGAACTGAGTTAAGCGAATTCAATTCAGCATTAGTCCATCTGTGATTAATTACTGAGACACTATCAAATGCTTCTTTTCTGGAATGGCTAGTAACTGGAGATGAGAGAAGTGGATCATATACCAGCCCAGAAGAGTAAATTGTGCAACAAGACAGGGCAGCCACCACTATCACTTCCTAGGCCAAGGCTGCATCCCAGACAGGTTCTGCTATGCATCGGATGTGATTACAAAGGCATCCTGTATTACAAACTTCTTCCAAATGAAACTATCACTTCCAATAAATACTGTTTGCAGCTGGCTTGTCTCAAGGCAGCCACTGATGAGGAATGACCAAATTTGGGACATGATCTCATCTTTCGTCTTTCATCATGACAATGCCAGACCACATACCTCTGCGGTAACCCGTCAAAAGTTGCATTCTTTTGAGTCGGATGTCTTACCACAACCACTGTATTCACTAGACATTGCTCCTTCTAACTTTCATCTATTCCGTTTCCTGCAGAATTTCCTGAAAGGCAAATGCCTTACCTCTTTGGAGGAGTGCAGACTGATCCTCAAAGAGTTCATCAATCCAAAAACACTCACATTTTGGAAGAATGGCATTTATAAAATTTCCCGAGAAATGGCAATACACTGCCGACAGTAATGATGTATAGTGAAAGAAATAAATAGTTTTTTTACAAAACTGATCCGTCTTCTTAGTTATATTGTACACGGTATGTGTGTGAAGTGTGTAAGCAGACAGGCCAGCAACCAATCTGTCTTAGCTGTGCTGTGGGGAGGTGTGTTCCCATGTAGCTGTGCTGTGGGGAGGTGTGTTCCCATGTGTTTTTTGCAATTTCATTATAATGCAAGGGGAGTGAACTTATGAGGCAACCCAATATTTCTATTTTTGGAAGTTCCAGTTCAAAATGCATTAAACACATGTTAAAATGACCTGTTTATATGTTCTCTCTCCCTATTTAACATTTTCAAATTTGGCTGTATCAGTACTTTTTGGCGTCTGCAATTTTTGCCACTGCAAGTTGTGGGAGTAGGATATTTGCAGCCACGGAATGAGAAAATTCGCAGGAGACAATGCTGTTCATCAGTGCCAGCAGACTTTGCATGTAATACAGAGTGTTTGCTATGGTAGAAATGATGCACAGAAGTAGTCAGTCTATGTTGGCAATAGCTCCGACGACTTCTGACTTCTGCCAACAACTACAGATTGTGAGGCTGCATTGGAACAACCTACTCTTGCCTTTACGATGCCAACTGCCCTCACTTCATTTATTTTAGTTTGGTTATTTATATGAATACAAATACAGAGGAATGTCTTCCATAGATATAATTCTGGACTAAATACAAGTCAACAGAAAAATCTCTCTTAGAACAGTACTTCATATGTACAATTCTGCACCACAAAATCTGTAGATAAATAGTCCCTTATTATAAAATATATTACCCCAACCAAAATCTCCACTTAACTGGAAACATTGTTAAAAATTTAATGATTCAGTTGTGTCACCTTTGGAATGTTGCTACAGCTACTCTCAATCTAACTAAATGAAATGCCACAAGTTTCTTAATTTTTTTGTAAATTCTAAACTTTTTTATCTTTTTTGAGGATGTGCAAGCTCACCTTTACTATGATAATCCTGGCTGCTTCTATGCCATATTTCTGTGAAACTTGATAAATGTCATTTGAATACAGATGATTTAAATCCAAAATGTTGTCGTATTTTGCTATTCCCTGTAACAATAACACAATATGTAATACAACATATTTTTACATAAAGAAAAAAAACCAAGAATTTTGATTCAAAAAATACACAATTATTTCAATTAGCTAGATAATGCCATATTTGCAGCACACATGGTTATAGCTATACGTGATTTAAAAGTGGGGGAAAAACCTAGTTTATGGTGCTTATTTTCAGTCATTAATAAGTTCTGCAAAGTTTTTCTTCTTTTTGAGGAAACTGGATTTACAGAGGTAATATCTGCCACTGATCCGAGATTGTCCCGTAAACATTTCCTACAAACAGCTTTGTATTTTGACAACTGTTTCATGATAGTACAGGATGGTTATAATTAAACTTCTGCTACTATAGAAAGTGTAGAGAGAAAACAATTTACCGTATGGGTACCCAACTTGATAGGAATGGTGTTTAGAATGTGTGCTGCACGATGAGCAACAGTGTTGCTGCTCTTCGCAGGTATCAGGGCATTAAAGAAACATGGAGAGATTCCCTTCCTGCACCAGGCTTGAAGAACATGATTCGGAAGTTTGAATTAACTGGTGATTTGGGAATTGCTCCTGGGAGAGGCCAGCAGCCATCTGTGCCACAAATTGTTGAAGTAGTTAACATTGCCGTGGCTGAGAATGCTGCATGGAATGTGCAATCTTTAAGCAGTGCACAATTTTTATCGCAACAACCGAACATTCCATGGTCCACCATTTGAAAAATGCTGCAAACAATTGTGCAATGGAATCTTTAGTGCGGTTCCAGGCTATTGTGGGTGCAGATAGTCATCACATATAGTCGTCACATTGAGCAATGTTTATAACCCAGCACACAAGCATGGTACACAATTACAAACATTACCCTTTACATTGGAACTAAAATGTATTTTTTCAATGGTTTATTCATTATTTCTGTTCCGCATGTCCTTACAAATGTGTGCTCAAAGTTTCATTGTCCTACGATCATTCGTTTTCCACTTAGGTCCTCTGAAGCAGCAGAAAAATTTAATTATTACCACCCTGTGTATTTGCTCATTTGAGTCTTCAGAAGCAGTACTTCCATATTCTGTTTTTAAAAAAAGAGTGAAAAGAATAAAGAATCACCAGACAGAGATGAAGCTATGTAAGCAAGACTTATGATCCGTCCTCATAGACTTACTTTACCAGAATCTCAACCCTCAGGATGTGGCTGAGCCGTGTCTAATCTTCAACTTTATCGTTATCTTGAAATTTTCGATTTAGCTCATGAAGTTTTCCTGTTAGGTTAACTAAGAAAGCAAAATTATTAAGCTAGAGCGGACCTTCTGTGGAAGCTAACAGACTATTCTCCTCCGGTTCTTGCACAAACAGTTTGACGGCCAGTAAAAGATGGTAGAAACAAAGTGCTTTTGCCTTGCTGAGCTAACTCATTTTGGTATCAAGAAACAGATTTTCATACTGCAGTTTGAGTTCCTCTGCCACATCTTGGAAAAGTTTTCTCAGAGAGAGACCTAATTTTGTTGACTACCTTCACAACAGTTTTAATAGTTTCATTTGAATTTAAAAACTTTCCACAAAGAGACTGCTGGTGTAAAATACAGTGGTATGTTCAAAACTGTGGAAAACTTTCCCCTCTTTGGCAGTGAGCAAGACAACAATTTTCAGCAGCCCAATCTGTGGTAATGACTGCGAGCTTGTGGATAACAGTAAAGGTATTAAAAATCATCCTCACAGAAACAGGCAACTAAGCAGTGCCTGTTGCATCATCCGAATCACCTAACTGCAATGAAAAGTAAGGGCACTCATCCAAGTCTTTACAAGTGAGAAAAAACATTAGACATTGTTTGAACTCTTCTCATGATCACTGTTGATAACAAATGAAGGGGTATGATGGCAGCCCCTATTTCAGACTTCTTTTTGATACTCTGAAGCAACTCACTAGCAGCTTCTGAAAACGCTTCTTTAATGAATTTACTACCCTCAAAGGGTTTCGTCCTAATCATCAATACATTCAAAACGTGATAAGAAGCAAGAGTGGCAGCAACTCGTTTCATGATCAGATATTGCTGAAAACTTAACTGATTAAGTTTCATGATTTTTTTTCTTTTCTCAGTTCACACTATAAAGGAAACTCAGTATTCACACTTGAGTGCACAGTGTTCAAATAGATCTCACATTTCTCTTTTTTGCAAATGCCATAGTAGCTTGACACAATAAATGAAAGCATGTGCCAGTTCTGCTATTACAAAAAAATCATGTGCACTGAAGCTGCATGAATCTCATCAGCATTTCCTGATATGTACCGAACCAATAATGTGCAAAGATAAATGGAATAACATATTAATGAGTGGCAGTCAATTGCACTAATCTAAGAAACATGATTAGGTATGATCAACATGGTTTTAACTGTTCAAGATGGACATTAGTTCCAGTTCTGCGCACTTGTTAACAAATGGAACACACCTGTGTCGAATGAGCACACATTTTCAGCTCTACAAGAAATAACTGTCATTTTTATTCAACATTTTTTTTTTTGCACTCTTACTGCTCAAGTGATCTACCAAACAAAAACTTGTAATCTACCAGTCGATCGCAATCGACGTGTTGCCTACCCCAGAGTTAGAGATTAGAGTAGACTAAGGTTATAAGAATGTGCAAGAGCTATCTGAGAGGCTTGATGAGGCCAAGGAAAAGGTAGCCATTGGATCAAAAGTGCTGGAGGACTTTTAGGTAAAACTTGAAATGATATCAATATCACGATGCACGTATAAACGGTGATGATGAAATAGGTCGGAGTCAACAGATGATAATTGATATGAAGTGAAATACTGCTAATAGTATGCACGAGATCGCAAAATTGAAGGATGAATTTTCAGATACGTTACAGGTACTCAAGGAAATGTTATCAAGAATACTATGTAAAAACAAAAAATAAACCATTCACAGTTAATTTTGTAAATTTATAAAGATGTCATATTACGACCTTACATAAGCTCTGGCCCCAGCCCAGAAGTAGAAATTTAACAGTAGTTTAGAAGAGAAAGTAAAATCCAGCATCTCGGCCTTGAAGCCGAATTGTCTCTAAAGTTGGCTTCTTATAAGACTGCTACTCACCATGTAGAGCAGACCTTGAGTTGCAGAGGGGAACAACAAAATGACTGATATACATTTGAGCTTTTGGCCAAAAGGGCTTCTATTAAAGTAGAAAACACACACACACACACACACACACACACACACACACACACACACACACACACACACGTATGTGCGACCGCTGTCTCCAGCCAAAGACAGTGGTCAAGAGTGAATATGTATATGTGTGTGTGTGTGTGTGTGTGTGTGTGTGTGTGTGTGTGTGTGTGTGTGTGAGAGAGAGAGAGAGAGAGAGAGAAAGGGGGAGAAAGAGGGGGGAGGGAGAGAGGGGGGAGGGAGAGAGGGGGGAGGGAGAGGGGGGGAGGGAGAGGGGGGAGGGAGGGGGAGGGGGCAAGGGGTAGAGGGGGGAGGGAGAGAGGGGGGAGGGAGAGAGGGGAGGGGGATGGGGGAGAGAGGGGGAGGGGCCAAGGGGTAGAGGGGGGAGGGGGGGAGGGAGAGAGTGTTCTGCTTTAGAAGAAGGCTTTCTGGCCAGAAGTTCAAATGTCTAGCTGTCTTTTTGTTGTGCCCTCTCTGCGACACAGTGTCTCCACCACATGCTTATTAGCAATCTACCTACCCCTTTCATAACAGTGTCGGTATTCCATCATGGACTTTCCATAATTGGATTTATTTAGAGAAAAGAAAATGAGACTTTGATAAAAAATTATTGCATACTAAAAGATGCCACGGCTAACTACAGTGAAGAATTCGAATACACACTACTAGAGAGTCAACTTAATATTATGAAGTATAGAGAGAGGCTTTATTTTGAGACCAGGAGACATCTTTCTAGTGTTCAAACGCTGAGATGATGAGCATTTAATCAATTACAAGTGAAGTGATGCGCAGATTAACTATGAATCATATTTGTGCTGAGTAACCTGGAAGAGAAAGCAGGCAAATAGGGTATTACAATAGGACCAAACTACAGCAGACCATCAAGCAGAAGCCAGATCCCAAAACCATAATGAGGCCACAGCCAGACAGCAGGTGCGGTCACCGAACTGCATGCCTGTGTTATCAGACCACAAGCATTGAAATCAGGCCACAAGCCATGGACAATGGCTGCAGCCGGCCATGGCCCATTCATGTTTAGTACCCCTCAGCAGCAATAAGACTTCGACAACACTATTCCGAAAGTCAATGCCCTGGGACCAGCCTTTGAGAAGCCACTCCAGCTTGACTGACTTCTGTGACGTTGATACATGCTACTAATTGCACTACACTCCAGCCACTGACCTGGTCCCAATACTTGAGCCACAAACACAATACTTGTCTTTGCTGGAAACTATGCCACCATTGGGTCACGAATGAGGAACCTCTGGCTGCCTGCGAACCTGAGGAGCCAACACCGTACCAGATGCTGCTCTTCAACACCGGTCCAAATGCACTTGAATGACTATATTAACTGGACGGAATAATTAAAGACTACTAACCACCACTGAGGCCGAGGTCGCTAATATATGCCCATGCGGTGGCACTCGACCTGGAGGTAAGCCGGTTCGAATCCTGGTGATGGAAGAAATCTTTACTGCCAGTATTTGGTTGCCAGGAGGAGAGGTGGTGGCATAAAGTTTCCGATTGCCAGACTTTGCGCCAATGTCCTGATTTAAATACCAAAGCTCTCCTTAGTGTCTCTTGAAGTGAAGCCATGTGACACTGTTATGGTAATCTGTCCATCAGATGGGGACAATAAGCTAAGCGGCCCCCATAGTCCTCTTCGAGAGGAGAGTCTATGTGCGGGCACTGGCTTTCAACCTCCCCCTTCTCTCATCATCTCCAACATGAACATGACACTACACTTAACAGGCTAAAAGGTACACGTATACACACACACACACACACACTAGTCACCTACACTTAAGAGATATACATTTGCACACAGACCTCATACTCCATGAAGGAAAGAAGTCGCGGGTGTTAAGAATAGGGAAAGCCTTTCCAATTAGGCGGCTGAACCAGCCCTTCAGGATCTCCCAGTCATTCATGCAATATGACTTTACTTTACTTTAATTAAAGACTTGTTCAAGTTCATGGAAGAATAACACTGAATGATTCAATAGAGGACTGTGTGTGTATGTCCACTGCTGGTCTGTCACATACCCACATACCACAACTGACACTCAAACCCTCTACAGACATTAGCGTGCCCATAGGAACATTTGAACCCATCCTGACAAGCAAGAACTGCTCATGTTTCACTCTCGTTCCTCCGCAGCTATCTTTGGTCCACTACAGTATGTTACAGATGGATCACTTTGTTTGAAAAGGATTTTTTTACAGATCATTATAGTTCAGCATTTCAGTCTGGTAAGATCTGTTAAAACTACCAACTGATAAATCGAAGTGTCTAGTTTTCATGAAAGTATTTTATCTCAAGCAGTTTGTAGTACATTCAGATCACAAAGATAAAAAAGAAAAACCATTAATGATGTCCACAGCATGATTGTACCTTACCAAAATGTTAAAAATTCTACAAGTTTCTGCTACTGTGATAGGGAAGATCGAACGTAAGACATCAAGCTAAATGTAGATAGATACAATACATTATTTCCCAAAAATCCAGGTGAGGAAGAGGGGGGGGGGGGGGGGGGGGGGCAGTAAATGACCAAAAAAGCTAATCATTCAAAAGGCTGCAGGTCAAACTTATGAAATTAAGTCACAACAAGCGATAGATAACTAGGCATTAATAAAACCTGAACACAATTTCTATCAAATAACTTATTTTTCAAAAAGAACTTTTTGAAAGAAAGTGAACTTTGTAAATAAAAGAAGATTAAAGAAGATCAGTCAATGAACAACAGAGGCACCGAGTTATCAACAGGCACAGAACAGAATGAAACCTATTTCATTCATGGCTGTAATTTTCAACAACTGTAGAATTATTTTTTCAAAATAAATTTTAGTCATTAGTTGCAAATAAATTTTATTACCTTTACCAGTTTCAAAAAATTAATTTGTCATCTACACAAGCACTTGCTCAACAAAGATGGCAAGAATCCTATAAGTCAAGTTTTGCATAACATCTTAAAATAGAGAAACACACACCTCCTCCGCCATACTCGCTTAACAAGGAAATTTTACATACAATTGACGGGGGTATAAAATGAAGATTTGTTGAATGATCAACTTGCATTACAAAATGGACACTATTTTGATAACATATCATCTCTTATAAAATGTGAAAATTAGCCCATACCTTTCATATATTGGAATTGTTGGTCATGTTTTTTCAAATGTATCATATATAATGTCTCTGCATGCCTTGGTTATATTTTTTATATATGCTTTATATATGTTCCTTGCTGGCAGCTCAACAGATACATAAATCTGACTCAGTTATTGTAAATTGTCAAATGCTGCTTAAAATAATCATACACAACATGAAAGTTTCTGAACATACCGTGGCATAATTCTTCTATGAAGAAAGAATTGAATGTCTGCTAAACTAAGTAAGTTCCTGTAATATACTTTTTATTCTTCACATAAACATATCGCTAAGGTCTAAAGATCTATAATATACCTAATATTGTTGGCTTCTGAAGATTAGAAAGTAATCTGTCGAGACTGGCGAAGATAATAAAATTCATTTGCAACTGATGACTGAAATTTATCTGAGAAAGAAAGAAAGAAAGAAAGAAACTTGCTAGCTTTCAGAGTAAGTTCTTCGTTGAGCTAGGGTGTATAAAATGCAAACACCTATGATCCTACGTTGTGGACAGTTGGACTATTGTGGGGGGGGAGGGGGGGAGGGGCGGAGGGGTGGGGTGGAGGGGGGAGGGGCGGAGGGGAGGGGGGGAGGGACGGAGGGGAGGGGTGGAGGGGCGAAGGGGAAGGGTGGAGGGGGTGGGATTGAGTCCAACAGGATTGGTAGAGGGGGAGACAGAGGTAGGAGGCAGGAAGAGGGGTTGGGAACGGGTAGCTAGTGGCTTGGAAGGAAGCTCCTGGTTAGCTGGCTAGAATCCAGGAGGGAGAGATGGTACTTGCATGGGCTAGGCATTTGATGTATGGGTTTGGGAGCCAGTGAGATGTGGCACACTATGAAGGTGAGAGGGAGGTGGACTGAGATGAGATGATAGGACAGAAGAGAGGGAAACTGCTGGATGCAGGTGTAAGAAGAGTGGATTAGCAGAGATTGAGGTCAGAAGAGTTGGTGGAGCAAATAATGTGTTGCAAGGATAATTCCCATCTGCGTAAATCAGAAAAGCTGTTGCTGGAAGAGCCACATGGCCTGGGTTGTGAAGCAGCCACTGAACTCCAGCGTGTTTGCTCAGCTGCATGTTGTGGCACTGGGTGGTCAACTTCGTTCTTGGCTACAGCTGGGCGGTGGCCATTCATTCTGGTGGACAGCTGGTTAGTTGTCATGCCAACATAAAAAGCTGTACAGTGACCGTAGCAGAGTTGGTATGTGAAATCAGTAAAAAATCATTCTCATACAGCCTGGCCACTTGTGAATGGCATATCTGAAGTAATGAGAATTTCCTTTCCCAGTATGCTGAACATCTCTTGAGTAACCCAAATCTAGTCCACAAACTGATTTCCCAAGCCATATCCTCTCACATCCCTAATGTGCCCAACAATCCCAACAATCAGCTAGAAAGGTGTGCCCCCTTGTCACCCAGTATCATCCTGTAATGGAACAACTGAACCACATCCTTCACCAGGGCTTTGATTACCTGTCACCACATCCAGAAATCTTATCAGTCTTCTGACTGGTTTGATGCAGCCTGCCACGAGTTATTCTCCTGTGCAAACCTTTTCATCCCAGTGTAGCAATTACAACCAACACCATCAATTATTTTCTGGATGTATTCCAATCTCTGTCTTCCTCTTACAGTTATTACAGGGTGTATACGCGGACAAGGAAAAAAAATTCCCCAGATTTTTCCCGGATTTCCAGGTTAAAAATACACTTTCTACCAGGTGAAAACACACTTTTTCTGTGTTAAGTGACAGTATACTATCCCTGCAAAACATATCAATCCTTTAATGGTTATGGGTTTATACACAGTCGTTGAATTTCCTGGCACAATAGAAAACGAAACTCACAGAAAAAGACACGTTTTGGAAATATCTTTGATGTGCAGAAATATGTACGCTGCGTATTTTCATATTACGAAAGTATACATTGGAATTACACCAAACACCACATGTTACTTTCCAAATCATTGAAATTGAGATTGCGATGTGCTTTTGTAAGCCAGTCATAGCTCATGTCACGTGATCTCGCCAGCCGATGACAGCGGATATTCAGAGCATAGGACACGTGATGTAGTCAGTCAACAGCAACGTCACTGTTAAGCAGCACGAACATACAAACAGGGAAGTTAATAGTTTAAATTAATTTACATAGTGTTGCTACAAGAAAAGCTAAGCGTTCACATATAATATTGGTCTCTATGGTTAATAAGCTACAAGAGAAGCTAAGCTTTCACATATAATGTTGACCTTTTTTGCGCGTGGTTACACTTTAAGATATATCACACAAATGTGCCAGTAAAATTTTTAACACTGAAATAAATGTCTGATATTCAGGGTTCAAAATTCTAAATGGTTTGTCATCAAAGAGTTGATTTTTAAATGAGAGTCAAACGATATGTAATTTAAGGAATTCATAGTACATTCTCGCACACAGTTCAACTTACGTAAAAGGATATTTACTTTGAAAGAAATGCTTTTCAAATCACCATTCGCAATATTTTCCCGCGACCTGTTAAAAATATCTTCGTTTCAGCAGTTGCCAGAGAGTGCAGATAACAGGCGACACCGCGTTTGCGCAGCTACCATGACGCAGGAAGCCCATATGTACGTGTGTGTAAAACATTGAAAGATCACACATTAGGTAGTAAAAGAATCAAGACATCAGAGGATACTCCAAGAGCTTCGGAATTTCGTGAACCATACTAAAATGTGCACATTTAAAATGCATACTTAAAGTGCACATTCGTATATCCAGATTCTCAGTGAAGTAGATTTCAACCTGATATTAAGCTTTTCAGTGTGGTTTCTGGAACGCAAATTTTCTTGGAGCACCAGTGCCGTATTTATTTCATGTTTGGTTCTTTATTATGGCATAATGCCATACGTACTTGAAAGATGAGAACGTGCACATGAAATGCAGCGAACAATTGAAACTAACCAGTACTGTGGAATTAAGCATTTCATTTCAAATACATTGACTGCCTCTGCCGAAAAGGTTAATAAAAGTCAAATTTCTTTAGCAAACAGAAAAAAATAACTTCATTGTTCTGCAAGGCGATTAATGCTTGACTGTCAGAAAGGTGGAAATAAAATAAAATCTGAAACTAATAACATATTTTAGCCTTCCGGAATTATGTGAATTTATTTTAATTCACTTGATAGTGCCTGGCCACAGATATCCGTTTTGTTTTCATTTGACATGAGAGTAACGAAGGGGAAACAGCAAAATCACTAAATGTAAACATGAGTCACTATAACTCAGACTGCTCTGCACATCAGTCCCGGACCTACGATATTTGCTGCCAGAGTCAATACAATAAAAAAAAAAAAAAAAAAAAAAAAAAAAACGAATTTTCAAAAATATGTTAATCTTGTAGCGCACGTCTTTTGGAAAGTCTGAAACATAAAACAAATGTGTTCCAGGAAATGTAAGACATGCTATTTGGTCGTAAGTGTGCCAAAGTGCAGTACCACGCCTCTTCAGACAGCATTCTTCTATCGCACGTCACTGTATTTCACTCTGTGGAATTGAAACGTGTATACTTTGTAATGGATGTCATCAAACTATATTCAGGACAGTGGAAATTGAAATTTCCTGTGGTGCTTCTCCTGCTCCCAGTCAGCTGGTTTGACAGCCTGCCCCTCTTGTAAAAAAATCTCGCAATTAATAGCGAATGGAATTATCTCTAATCGGGAAAACAAGAACTCTTCAGAAAATCTGCACTCTTTATTGCCTGTTAGCTAATAACTTGCTGTTTTGTGTGACATAAAATTAAATATAGGATACATCAAACCAATAAAGACAAGAGACAAGCAAGAAAGTACACATTTCTACAATCCTGAGCTCCAAGCATTTTTTTTTCTCTCTACTCTTGCTACAGCTTTACATGGCATGCTTTCCTTTCTGTGAAAGAATCTATTATCTCACCAAAGTCCGTGAAACGTTTTGCTACATGAAAAATTGAAATGTTATCTTATACGGAAAAAGCTGATCATACAAATAATACACAAGACTGGTGTGGTTTCTCGATCTGATTACGTCTATTTTGTCATTGGCTGCTAGATAAAACAAAATAGGCATTTCTAATATTGCAGCAATTTTGTAACACACATCAAATAAACAAGACTGTTTTGGCACAAATCGTCATTTTTATAACATGACAAAATATAATTCACAAAGTACCAATATCAAATGCCTATTTGGCCTACTACAAGCAAAAAGCTTTATGTTAGGAAGCAGTTATACATTTCATTCATATGCATCAGTTTCTCAGGCATGAGATCATAAAGAAGTATTACGAAATTTTTATATAAATTTGGAATCGTCTTATTCTTCCATAATTTGTGTGATGTCCCCATTTCTTCTCCTTCTTCACTCTAACAAATAGGTCTTGTCATCACCAGTTCTGTAGCTATTCCTGCCATTGTCAAAATTTGTTAGCCGATTAACTTCACTAACCCGGCCAGAATCACAGGTTTAGTTATTTCGTGATTATTCTCTGGTTAGGTGTTGTTAAATGTTCGTACAACATGTTTTCCGCGTTACTTCCAGAATAGAACTTAAGCAACTGCTAGACAGGGACTGTACAACTGATCCTTACTAGTGTAGCGATGTGGCCAAAAATTTTCTGTCAAAATTTCATTTCCTTGGATACGCCAAGAAGATAATACGTAATCTTCCTCACTTGTTATTCCTGTTAGTCGTTTATTTCCATCCTCGTAGTCTGAATCTATGGATTTCACTAGTAATTATAAAAACGCTGATAATTCACAAACTCAATCAACCACATAATCAGACAGCAATTGGCATTCACCCGTTCGGCTTTACTCCCTCAACTCGTATAGCCTCGTCCCCTTTTGTCTGCGGAAAGTTTATTTCTGGATGTGACGAGGATCCTCCTGACAGAGACATCAGGTACACTATGCACGCATTAAAAAATCAACTTATGATTCATTCAGAAATCAACTTAAAATGTGTTCAAAAATGTTCAAAAACGAACAAGGATACATTTCAAAATCATATCAATAATCGATAGACCAACGTGCACTGGATGCTAAGTGCTTTGTGAAACAAGCTTTTTTCCTCAAGAATATGAATTTGGTGCCCCCTTTTCCCGGTAGCATCTAGCTGCCTGCTACGAGTGCTTGCACAGCCAACAGCCACATTTCTGTAGCCAGATGCGGGAGAATCTAGTGCTCAAACGCGACTCAACTGCGCATGTGCATGAGCCTGCTCGTAGCTGCTAAAACGTATCTAATGTAAACAATTGTGACTTCACGCTCATCGGAGGCAATTTGTTGTTATGAAGCACTGTATAGTCTTCCTAAGGCCTTTGACACATTTTGCTGTTGGCACACGCTTGCATGAGCACTGTGTGTCGTTGTTGTATATGGCACGTTTCCTTTGGAATTTAAGTTATTTTCGTTTCTTTCTTTCGTTTATGTTTTATTGTTGAAGTGTTGTTCTGCAGTAGTGGGATACAGTAATATCCTTCGTTAGAGTATCGGTTCTTACCAGTCAAAATTACAAAAATTTAACAGAAAACTAAAACACTGAAAAATTCCCAGATTTCTAAAAAATTCCCGGGTTTTTCCTGGTTTTGTCCCGGATGAAAATATTCCCGAGTTTTTCTCGGATCTCCTGGTTGCCCTGGGTCATATACACCCTGTATTACCCTCTACAGCACACTCTAGCACCATGATAGTTATTACCAGAAGTCGTAAAAGGTGACCTGCCATCCTGTCCCTTCTTGCCAGTGTTTTCCATCTGTTCCTTTCCTTGCCAAATCTGCGGAGATCCTCCTCAATAATTTCTTTACCAGTCCACATAATTTTCAACATTGTTCCGTAGCACCACTTCTCAAAGGCTTTGATTCTCTTCCATTCTGGTTTTCCCAAAGTGCATGTTTCACTACCATACAATGCTGTGCTCCAAATTTACCTTCTCAGAAACATCTTCCTCAAATTGGGAACTGTGTGTGATACTAGCAGATTTCTCTTGACCAGGAAAGCCTTTCTTACTAGAATTAGACTGCTTTTTGTGTCCTCCTTGCTCCGTCTATCATGGGATATTTTGCTGGCTAGGGTTATTTTACTGCCCAGGTGGCAGGATTCCCTCACTTAATCTACTTCGTGATTCCCAGTTCCAATGTTAAGTTTCTCGTTATTCTCATTTCTGCTAGTTCTCTCTTTACTTTCATCTTTCTTCAATTTTCTATCAGTCCATATTCTGTACTCAATAGACTGTTCATTATGTTCAACACATCCTGTAACTACTCTTCACTTTCACTGAGGATAGCAATGTCCCACTCTTGAATCTTTCTTGTATTTCCGTCATTGATTCTTTGATGTGTAGATTGAACAGGAGGGATAAAGGATTGCATCGCTATCTTACACCGTTTTTAATATGAAGATTATTCAGAAAGTAAGGGACGATCGGGCACGAAATGGAAACCACAGTGAAAATCCGATGAAATTTTGCACAGGTGTGTTGGGCATTGTGTCTAGTACGCCCGTCAATCGTCTTATGTTGTTCTTTTTAGTTCTGAGCACACAGGGAGCACATAAAGATACCTAGAACAATAGTATCTCCTGCCAATTACGAGGGCCTGGTGAGAAATTTCGCCTGAAGCTATGCAGCCAACATTACATAACCGTTGTGCGTTTTCTTCTTCAAGACAATTCTCAGCCAGATTCTGCAGGGGCAATGAAGATGCTCCAGCATCGTTTTCAATTGGAAATGTTTGATTACCCACAATACAGCCCGTAATTGACTCCCTCTGAGTTTCATCTCTGCTCACATGAACCGCTGGCTATGAAGACAACATTTTGGCACAGACAATGAGGTGTAGGCCAGTGTAGAGAATTGGCGGGAAGCGCTGGGGGCTGCCTTCTATAACGAGGGTACTGAAAAGTTGGTACAACGCTATGACAAACATCTAAGTCGGATCGGTGACTATGGAGATAAGTAGCTGGAAGTTGTAGCTTAACTGTTGCAAATAAAACAGTTTTGATTTTCAATGTGGTTTCCATTTCATGACCTATCGTTCCTTACTTTCTGAATAGTCCTTGTATGAGCAGTTTGTTCTTGGTCTTCCAGTCTCATTGTTCCTCTTGGTTCTTGCACATATTCTGTACTACTGGTCTTTCCTTAGAGCTTTCCCCCCCCCCCCATTTTTCTAAGAATTTTGCACATCTTGCACCATTTTACATTGTCAATGCTTTTTCGAGGTTGACATATCCTATCAATGTGTCTTGATTTTTCTACAGTCTCACTTCCATCATCAATCACAATGTCAGAACTGCCTCTCTGGTGTCTTTTATCTTTCCTAAAGACAAAATGATAATCACCTTGAGGTTGCTAAATTTTATTTTCCATTCTTCTGTATATTATTCTTGCCAGCGATTTGGATGCATGAGCTGTTAATCTGATTGTACATTAATTCTCACACTTGCTGGCTCTTGCTGTCTTCAAAATTGTGTGGATGATGTTTTTGCGAAAGTCTGATGGTATATCGCCAGCCTCATTCAGTCTACACACCAATATAAATAGTCATTTCGTTGCCACTTCCCCCAATGATTTTAGGAATTTTGATGGAATGTTATCTCTCTCTTCCACCTTATTTGATCTTAAGTTGTCCAAAGCTATTTTTAATTGTGATTTTAACACTGGATCATGTAGACTTCTATTCCTCCTCCTGTAATCTCATCAGACAACTTTTCCACCTCGTAGAGGCCTTCAATATACTCTTTACATGTATCCACTCTCTCCTCTGCATTTAACACTGGAATTCTCATTGCACACTTAATATTACTGCTCTTGCTTTTCATTTCACTAAAGGCCATTTTCACTTTTCTATTTGCTGAGTCCATTCTTCCAACAATCATTTCTCTTTCAATTTCTTCAAATTTTTCATGCAGCCATTTTGCCTTGGCCCCCCCTGTACTTCCTATTTATTTTCATTCCTAAATGACATGTATTTCTGTACTCCTGAATTTCCCTGAACATTTTCAAACTTTCTTCTTTTGTCAATCGACTGAAGTATTTCTTCTGTTATCCATGGTTTCTTCACAGTTACCTTCAATGTACCTATGGTTTTCTTTCCAGCTTCTGTGATTGCCCTTTTCAGATATGCCCATTACTCTTAAGCTGAACCGCCTACAGAGCCATTCCTTATCACAGTACCTACAGCCTCAGAGAACTTTAAATGTGTCTCTGCATTCGTTAGTACTTGTGTATCACACTTTCTTGGTGCTGATTCTTTCTGACTAGCCTCCTAAACTTCATCCTACTCTTCATCATTACTAAAATGTGCTCCTGGGTAAACCTTATAATCCAAAATCTGATTTTGGAATCTCTGCTTCACCATGATGTAATGTAAATGAATTATTCCCATACCTCCTAGCCTTTTGCAAGTATACCTCGTCCTCTAGTGAGTCTTGAAAAAGAGTATTCACTGTTACTAACTGATATTTACTGCTGAACTCAATTAGTCTTTCTCCTCTCTTGTTCCAACTACCAAGCCCATATTCTCTCCTAACCTTTTCTTCTACTCCCTTCCCAAAAATCACATTCCAATTCTCCATCTTCCTTTACATACTGAATTACCCATCCTCTGCTTGCAACATCAACATGTTATTTGAACAATTGTTGTCAGCATTGGTTTGCTGCCGATTCTGGTGAGAACAACCCTATCACTGAACTATTCACTGTAACTCACTCTCTCTGCCCTACCTTCCCATTCATCCATTTATAATGAATCTTACTCTCATTATACCATTTTCTGTTGCTGTTGATATTACCCCTTACTCTTCTGACTAGAAGTTCTTGTCTTCTTTCCATTTCTCTTCAATGACCCCCTCTTTATCTAGACTGAGCCTTAGCATTTCCTAGCTTCCCTACCACGTTCAAATTTCTGCTATTCCACACCCCAACTCATAGAACATTACCCTTTTTTGGTTACTAAATCTTTTTCTCATAGTCCCCCCGCCCCCCCCCCCCCCCCCCCCCTTGGTAGTCCTTCCCAGTGATCTGAATGGGGGACTAGTCCAGAATCTTTTGCCAATGGAGAAATCATCATGACACTTATTCATTACAGATCACATGTCCTGTGGATACACATTATGTATCTTTAATGCAGTGGTTTCCATTGCCTTCTGCATCCTCATGCTGTTGATCATTATCGATTCTTCCATCTTTCAGGGGCACTCCTCCACCGCCTTTGACAAGGCCATTGGCAGAACAAGGGCGACTTCTTAAGTCAGAATGCAATGGTCATCACTACTAGTAATTTTTATTCAAAATTTAAGCAGTGATGAGGTTTGAACCCAGGACTGAGGACATATTGACACTAGTCAAAGACGCTACCTCGGGGTCATGGGTGCAAATTCATCCTTCCTACTCCTCTTAAAGCGATATTCTGTTGCACACCCAACCTAATCCACCTCCTGGTCCCTCTACATGCAACTCCTATTCCCAACTCCTTGCCAAAAGGGTCATATTCCTCTAGAAGACCCAGGTGCAAAACCTGACCAAACCACCCACCCAGCACTTTCTACTCCAGAAATGTCATAGGCTTATCCTATCCCATCAGAGGTAGGGCCATCTGTGAAAGCAATCACGACATGTAACAATTCTGCTGTAATCACTACACAGCTTTTTATGTCCTCAATCAACTGTCCAGCAGAATAAATGGCTATTACCCAACTGTGGCCAAGAACAAAGTTGACAATCCAATGGCACAACCGGCAACTGAGCACATGCTCTGATTCAATGGCTGCTTCACAACTTGTGACATCTGGACCATTCCCTCCACCACCAGCTGTCTTGAGCTACGCAGATGGGAGTCATGCTTGCAACACATCCTTTGCTCCCATAACTCTCCTTTCCTTTTCTCCACTAACCCACTATCTCTACACCTTCCTCACCAGACAGTTTCCCCTCCATCTATACTGTCGTTCCCCTCCCAATCCACATCGCACTTCACCTTCACTGAGTGGAGCGCCAGTGACTTAATGCCTCTGCTATACGGCGAGCGGTCTCCTTTAGTCCTAAATTATTCACAATATGCTAGAAATTTTCTTAAAAATAAAGTTTCAGTTTAGTAAGTACAAGTAACATCAGTGGCATACAGCTGTGCATTATGGCATTTATGACCTCTCAATGAGTATCATTCTTTACGCAAAGCAGTTTTCTGTGGCACGGCCACGAAGGTCTGAAGCGGAGGCTGTGCAGTAACACACTACCTTACATAATTTGACATGTTCTATGGGATTTTATTGTATGTTTGCTTAAGGTTTAACATCCTGTCAGCAATGATGATATTGGAAACCCAGTACAAGCTCAGATGTGATGATGGTTGGGGATGAAATTGACCATGGTCTTTTTATTTGCTGGGATTTATTTAGAAAAATGTGGAAAATCAAAAGTAGGTGGCCAGACAAGGATTTGAACCCACCTGCTTCTGAAGGTAAGTTGAGTTCTTTATCCACTGCACACTGAGCTGGGAGATAAAACTGGCCAATGGATGTACTGAATTATTTCCTGCTTATGTTATTTGGCAATGAAACAAATTCTGTGAGGTAGACAGTCCAATTTTAGAGTGAAAGGAATGCACCACCTATTGCACAACCATTAAATGAATAAGCTCTAGGATATCATGTCAAGAGACCTACACAGTTGAAGTTTACACAGAAAGTCGTAGTGGTATGTTCGGACAAGTAACTGAGTAAGTAAAGTCCTCCTAAGCCCAGATTATGGTTGGTTGGTTGGTTGGTTGGTTTAAACTGATCCCTTGTTCCAACTAAAACAGTGTCACAAGGGTGAGAATAAAACAGTTCAGATAGAAGGAATCGGATGCGAACTGTAATTGTAAGACCTGACCTGGGCCGCCAATGTGGGAGATGAACCACCGTGGGTGGGAAAATGAGACGGTGATTCGGATGTGCAGGAGAACTACGAACATATACAATGTAACTGGTGAGCAGCTGTGCATGCCAGACCTGCAATGGAGGGACTCCATCCTCCACCAGGACACTTGTACCGGACTTGTCCTAAAAGGTCCCATCGCTAGTTGACCACCACAGTGGTGCGCTGGGTCGAGCTAACACAATGCTGAGGATGCCACCAAACCATAAACCAGACTCCCATACTCAAGGCGGGATTGAACAAGGGCTCTGTAGAGCTGAGGCAGTGTAGAGCGATCTGCACCCCAGTTGGTGTTGCTCAGGCAGCAGAGGGCACTGAGATGCTGCCAGCACTTCGGCTTAAGCTGACAAAGGTGAGGAAGCCAAATCAATTGGGCGTCGAAAACCAGTCCTAAAAATCGATATGTTTCCACTACAGTGAGGGGATCATCAGTAAGGTAAAGTTCTGGTTCCGGATGAATGGTACGACACTGACGGAAGTGCATAGAACACGACTTTACAGCCGAAAACTGGAAGCCGTGGGTGTGAGCCCAGGACTGCGCCTTGTGGATGGCTCCCTGGAGCTGCTGCTCAGCAACACCAGTACTATTGGAGCAGTAAGAAATGCAGAAGTCGTCTGTATACAGAGAGGGTGAGAGGGACAGCCCTACAGCTGCAGTTAGACCATTAATGGCCACTAAAAATAGAGATACATTCAATACAGAGCCCTGCGGGACCCCATTCTCCTGGCTATGGGGGGAACTACGGGAGCCACCAACTTGGACATGGGAAGTATGAAGCGACAGGAAATTCTGGATAAAAATTGGGAGCAGGCCTCTGCGACCCCACTTGTATAATGTGGCTAGGATATGATGTCACCAAGAGGTGTCATACACTTTTTGTCAGTAAAAAGGAGACTGCAGCAAGGTGTTGGCAACTGAAAAAGGCTGTTCAAATGGCAAACTTGAGGAGAACAAGATTATCAGTGGTAGAGTGACCCAGGAGGAAACTGCTCTGGCATGGAGCCAGTAGGCCACGTGACTCCAGGACCCAACCCAACCGCCGATAAACCATATGTTCCAGAAGCTTACAAAGAACGTTGGTGAGGCTGATGTGCCGATAGCTATCCACATCAAGTGGGTTTTTGCCGGGTTTGAGCACTGGCATGATGGTGTTCTCTTGCCAGTGTGATGGAAAGACACCATCACACCAAATCCAGTTGAAGATCACGAGAAGATGTCACTTGTAGTCAGACGAGAGATGTTTAATCACCTGAATGTGGATCCGATCTGGCCCAGAAGCTGTGTCGGGGCAATGGCACTGAGGAGCTCACACTCTGTAAATGGGGTGTTATAGGGTTCACTGTGGTGTTTGAGAGTGTGAAAGGCTGGGGGGGGGGGGGGGGTAATTCTCCGAGGCAGAAACAAGAGCATAGTGCTCAGCAAAGTGCTCGACAATCGTGTTTGCGTCAGTATATAACACGCCATTAATGTTAACACCGGGAACACCTGTTGGGGGTCTGGTACCCAAAAACTCATTTGATCTTTGCCCAGACTTAGGAAGGTGACGTATGGCACCCAATGATCGAGATTTATCTATCCCAACACTCCCGTTTCCGTCGTCTGATAAACTGGCGAACATGGGCATGGAGCCGTTTAAAGGCTATTAGGTGCTCCAGGGAAGGGTGCCACTGTAGAGCTTGCTGATGCTCCTTAATTGCCTCACTGACTTCCGGCAATCACCAATGGACTGTCTTTCACTGGGGGCACCCTAAAGAATGAGGGATCACATTTTCTGCCGCAGAGACGATCGTTGTAGTTACCAGCTCAACCACTACATCGATGTTACCATGTGAAGGAGATTCATCAGTGACAGCAGAGGTGAAGGCTTCCCAGTCTGCCTTGCTTAAAGCCCATCTGGGCAGGCATTCGTGGGCCTGAGGCCAGGGCAGTGACAGGAAGATGGGGAAGTGGTCACTACCACACAGGTCATCATGTGCTCTCCAGTGGATAGAAGGGAGAAGGCCAGGACTGCAAACTGAGAGATCAATGACCGAATATGTGCCATGTGCCACACTGAAATTTGTGGGGGCATCTGTACTTAAGAGGCAGAGATTGAGTTGTGATAGTACATTTTCGACATCTCTGCCTTGGCCAGTAAGCATGGTGCCACCCCAAAAGGGGTTACGAGTGTTAAAATCTCCCAAAAGTAGGAAAAGTTTACGGAGTTTATCAATGAGTGCAGCTAATGCACTCAGGGCTACTGTACCATCTGGAGGAAGATACACATTGCAGACAGTTATTTCCCGCGTCATCCTTATCCTGACAGCCACAGCTCCAAGAGGGGTTTGAGGGGCACAGGTTCACTGCATACTGCGTACAGGACATCGACACAAACTCCACCACACTATTATCATCACTATGGTTCTTGTAATATCCCCTACAGCTGTTCAGGGCAGGGGTCCGCATTTCCAGGAGCCAGGTTTCCTGAAGGGCAATGCAGAAAGCAGGTGTAAAGCTTAAGAGTTGCTGTAGCTCAGCCAGATGGTGGAAAAAAACCGCCACAATTCCTCTGGAGAATGACATTATCGTGATGCTGGGAAGGCATGATGTGCATAAGGAGGCAAGTTATGCCTCAGGGTCACCTGCTGTCACCGATTGAGTATTTGTAGCCATTTCTATGGTGGATGAGGCATCAGTGAAGTCTCAGTCTGCAAGGAATGCTAAGATCTCCACCGCATCCTCAGATGCAGAACTGATACAGAGTGGTGGTGTTGGGACCACCAGAGGCTCATGTTTGTTAGCAGACTACTTCTTAGTTTGCTTGCTCTCTCGCTTATCTTTGGAGGCTTGCTGGGAAGATTCCTCTGAAGCAGCTTCAGGTACAGAGGAAGTGCTGTTCATCCAGCAGCTTTCGGCTCCTTGAGCCACTGGCGAGGGACCGCCGTGGCAATAATGGAGACCTTGGGAGAGAGGGCCCCAAGGGACTCCTTCCACACGAGAGGAGCTTGAATAAGCTGTTGCTTCTCTGGCAGGGGTGGGGGACCGATGTCCCCTGCGTTTGGGGGGGGCCTTGGTCCCGAAGTAGGTGCTTTTGGAGCAACGGAGGAAGATTTGGCCCCTACCACCAAGGGGGCGGGTGTATTCCGGTGGCCCAGAGGACCCACTGCTCGTGGTACAGAGTGAGGAACCACTGGCACTTGGGACAGCAATGGTGACGTAGCTGCAGCATATGTCGATGTCAACCAAATGGGGTGTAATCTTTCAAATTTTTGTTTAGCCTTTGTGTAAGCCAACTGGTCCAGGGTCTTGTACTCCATTACTTTCTGCTCCTTTTGAACTACCAGGCAGTCTGGTAAGCAGGGGGGTGGTGCTCTACGCAGCAAACACAGGGAGGTGGCGCGCATGGAGTATCTAGGTGCAGCGGACATCCGCAGTCTCGACATGTGGCGCTGGAAGTGCAGCGGGAAGACGTGCCTGAACTTCCAGCACTTAAAGCACTGCATACGGGGAGGGATGTGTGGTTTAATGTCACAGCGGTAAACCATCACCTTAACCTTTTCCGGAAATGAATCACACTCAAAGGCCAAGATGAAGGCACCGGTAGCAACCCTGTTGTCTTTGAGTCCCCTGTAAATGCGCCGGATGAAATGAACACCCCACCATTCCAAATTGGCACGGAGCTCGACGTCAGACTGCATGAGGAGATCATGATGGAAAATGATCCCATGGACCATGTTGAGGCATTTACGGGGAATGACGGAAACAGGAATATTACCCAGCTTGTCACAGGTAAGTAATGCTCGGGATTGGGCTGGGGATGCTGTCTGAATCAAGACTGGGCTGTTTCACATCTTGAACAGTGTTCTGTTCTCCAAACTTATCTTCAAGGTGTTCAACAAAAAACTGAGGCTTCGTAGGTAGAAAAGAGTCACCATCAGTTCTGCTACAGACTGAAAACCGAAGCAAATATGGCACTCTCCGTTCTGCAGCCCTACATTCCTCAAATGGTGCAGTGAGGGAGGGAAATGATTTAAAGTCATACCTGTCGACATGGTATTCGCACTTGCCCTTCTTAGAGACTGCCGGTGCCATACGTTCACCACCACAATATGACGTGGTCCGCTTCATTGCGGGTTATCTGCCCTGATGCCACCCACTCCGATCAGGGGCTCTCCCCACGGGCGCCACCCAGCCACAGCAAAGGCCAACTGGCATGATGGCTGTTGCCAGGTGTCCTGATGCCCCAGGAAGACAGGCATCTACTACTTGGCATATGTGGGGTATCAGCAGTGTGATCCCTGTGTTGTCAGAGGGGCTATCACCAAATGGGTACATGACGGCCCCATCACAAAGGACTGGCTATCGAGCTGGATATTGGGTGCAGAGAAATCCAATATTGTCATGGGGGCGAAAGAGGACAGGAGACAACAGAAGAAGATGACATACCCCGGAAAGTGTCCTCTCACAAATAGCTGTATCACAGGTGGAGATGCAAAGCCATGACAAGAGATTCAGGAGTTCAAAACTAAGGGCACTATGGATAACTCGTGCACCATGTAAGGCATCCTTCCCCATATGGTCCATACTTCTGTAGAATTTGGAATGGGCAGGTCAAACCATAGAATGGGACCTGAACTTGTAGGGCCAAAAAGTGAGAAACTCCTTTTAGTCGCCTCTTACGACAGGCAGGAATACCTTGGGCCTATTCTAACCTCCGGAGCTGCAGGGGGGCCCAGATTATGATTCCACCAAAGGGGTTAAAGCAGTATAAACCAAATACATTACATTTCCACCTAGTTTGCTTGTGTACAATGTTTTGTGGAAGTTGTACATTTCCTCCATACAGTCTTCATGAACTGCGTGTGCGTATTCTTATACCAGCTCTGATTGTAATGAAGACGATTCCTGTAACAGCGTATACATAGGCTATTATTGCCTCAACAACTGTAGCACTATCATTTTTTGAATTTGCTACTGACTTGGTACAGATACAGGACATGTCTTTAGGAGATTTTTAATTCCAAGTATAGTTCTCCCATCAAATTACAGCCACTGGTATTTAATTTTTCCTTGATTAAATTTTTGGCATTGTGTAAGCAATTAGGTAAGGGGGCATCTTTGAAAAATACACTGCATTGCCCTCTTTTGTATCTGACATGGTTTGCAGGCCTTACAGTAGAACTGGGCCCCTCTTGAGCAAGGCATTCCTCTCATGGGAAGCAACTCCATCATCTATGATTTCAGATAAATTGGATGTTTTATACCAGAGAAAGAGCTTCACAAATTGAGCAAATCAATAACGTGGTCTACCTCTGGCCCTTGTGCAAGCCATTATCCAGCCAGGCACTGATGACAGAGTTGATGGATGCCCTGCTGAGGGATATTTTGCCACATTCTGTCCAATTTGTGTTTTAGATCATCAAAATCTCATGCTGGTTGGAGGGCTCTGCCCATAATGCTCCAAAGAGTCTCAATTGGGGAAAAATCTGTCAATGTTCTGGCACAGAGACAAGCAGTAGAAACTCACACCTTGCGAAGGTATGCATTACCTCTCCATTAAGGGCAACAAAACAGGGCATAGAATACTGTCAATGTATTGCTGTGCTTTAAGTGTGCCATAGATGACAACCAAAGAGGTCCTGTTGTGAAATGAAATGCCTCCTGACCATCATCCCTGGTTGTCAAGCTGTATGGCAGGCGATAGTCAAGTTTGTATCCCACCACTGTCCACAGCATCTCCATACAAATCTTCACTTGTCATCTTTGCTCAGTTCCAAGTGAGACTTATCATTGAATATTACAGGCCAACAGGCCAAAAATGTATCTGCAGATGTCCTGGACAGTGGTTAGATACCAACCTTTCTGTCGTCCACCAAACAGACCAACAACTGGGAGTGACGGTCTGGGATGTCGTTTCTTTTCATATCAGGACTGCTTTGGTTGTCTTCTGTAGCACTTTTAGCAACAATATTCTAGCTTCCATTTTGTTGTTCTTCCAAGTAAGCCATCCTGGGCTTACATTTCAGCAAGATAATGCCCATCCGCATACGGCTAGAGTTTCTACCGCTTTTCTTTGTGCTTGCAAATCCTATCTTGACTAGCAATGTCGCCATGTCTCTCTGTAAATGAGAACATTTGGCATGTTACAGGCAGGGTCCTCGAACCACGTCAGAATGTTGATGATGTAACATGCCATTTGGACAGAATATGGCACTGTATCCCTTAATAGGGCATCCAACAACTCTGTCAATAGATGGCATGCCGAGTAACTGCTTACAAAAGGACCAAAGTGCACCAGTGCATTACTGACTTACTCAATTAGTGAAGCTTTCTCTCTTGAACAAATCATCTAATTTTTCTCAAATTGTAATCATTTATTTGTCTGTAAATGTACATCCCACCTACTGATTTCCATCCAATTCAGGTAATGCCTTTGTGATGCACTGCCCCCCCCCCCTTTTTTTATCTTAGAATGTGTTTTAGGAATTTTGACACAGTTCTCAGATAATTCCAGATATTTCTGAAATTACACCAATTCAATAATTTCAAAGACAACTGCGCTTTCTGAGAAAAGCTAATACTCATAAAATCATGATTCACCTGATTTCTACCAAATGTAAACTGGTACATTTTCTTATTAACTGTACTATGCATCTAGAAGCCAAGTCTAACAACTGCCATCATTTTGGTGTCTGTGTGCATCTAACTGTTGATCTTCCTCATCTCTTCCTGATGCTTCTCTCCAGGTGCTAGAAAGGTTCTTCTCCTTCTCCTTCTTCACAAAAGCCACCTTTAGCTTGGCCTTCCTATATTTCTCTTTTCTGCAGATATATAGTCTGTTACATGACTTACTATTCTTTCTGTCCCCATTTTTCAATATACTTTCTCTTTTTCTATCCTATCATTCATGAACAATGTATTTAATACTTTCCTTATTTCAGAATTCTTCATTTGACCTCTTGGAGTATGCCCTTTTACTTTCCTTAAAAATTTCATTTCAGCTACTCACATACCGAAGTGAGACCTGGATAGTAACTAGGAAAGACCAAAGAAGGATATAGTCAGCTGGAAAACTTCCCTAATTAATCTTTGATTATTTTCATCCATTCTTTTCTTCTGATTGGACAGATAATAGAATCTCTTAACACAAGAATGTAGCACACAATGTTTGTGTTTACAACTATTAAGTAAAATTTTTCTGAAGGATGCTTCTAAATCTTTTACTGATGACGACAACATTGTATTATCTACTATATACACTGATAAGCCAAAACACTATGACCACTGCCCACCACAATGTTGGATGCCACCTGATGGGTTTGTGGGCACATGACAGGGTAACGTTGGATGCTGTCTGATAGGTTGTTGGCATGTGGGGTAAAAAGCATGTAAGGGGAGCAGACACGGGTGGGGGCTCACCATAGTGAAATCCACTGAGATAAATGACTTTGACAAAGGACAGATTATCATTACACACAGCTGTGAGTGAGTATCTCAAAAATGGTGAAGCTGGTTGAGTGTTGGCGTGCTACTATTGTGACCATCTTCAGAAAGAGGTAGAAGGACAGTGAAACTACCACTAGGCACTAAATGGTATGACATCCATGACTCTTCACAGAACAGGGGGTTCAGAGGCCTGTCTGCTCTGTAAAGAAGGATACATGGTGATCTGTGGCATCTCTGCCAAAAAACCACAATACTGTTTCATGCATCAGTGTTTCAAAGCACATTGTATATTGTACATTGCAGAACATGAAGATATGCAGCAGACTGCCCCTACATGTTCACATGTTGACCCAACATCATCATCAGTTATGATTGCACTGGGCACAGGACCATCAGGATTTGACCAATGATGAATGGAAACATGTCAGCTCTTTGAGTGAAGCACATTTTTGCTACACTAGATTGATGGTCGTCTCCACAAATGCAAGCATCGGAGTGAACAGCGGCTCGAAACATGCGGTGCGTCACAGACTTGGGCTGGTGGGAGCACTATTAGGTTATGGGAGACAGTCTCACACACTTGCATGGGACCTGTGGTAGTAACTGGAGACACGCTGACAGCTACAAACCACCTGCATTCCTTCATACTTGATGTCTTCCCTGATGGCAATGTCATCTTTCAGCAGTATAATTGCCTGTGTCTTGGAGCCAGAACTGTGCTACAGTGGTTTGAGGAGCACCATTGTGAACTCAGACTAATATCTTGGCAACCAAATTCGCCTGATATAAATCGTATAGAACCCATTCAGTTTGCTATCGGGGGTTATCCCTGATACACAAAATCAATGCTGTATTTTGTTCCAAAGATGGACAAACAAGCTATTAAGTAAGTGGTCATAACGTTTCAGGTCATCAGTGTAAAGACAAGTCAATGTTCAACACTGTTACCAAACATCTCAGAAAGTTGTTAGCAAATGTACTTCTAATTTTTACATGATACTCAAATAAACATTCAGACAGACATAGGCTACATATTTTTTAAAATCTATATGGTCAATAAATATATACTACATGAAGTGGAAACATAGTTAGCAAAAATCTCGAAAAGTTGTGACCAATTTATTTAAAAATTTTACATGACACACTAATAAATGTTTGGATGGACATAGGCTACACTTTTTTGAAATGTTATACTGATTTTCTGTTAAAAACAACTACATGAAAGGAAATGCTGTGCTGTGAAAATGTGCAGTTCAGTTTTCTTTCTCGCAGTCAGTTTTAGCTACTATAGCATAGCATTTAAAACATTATACGAATTGCTTCTCCTGCACATATTCTTTCTCCTGGTATAAAATATTTGGATAGATAATAAATCTATTCATCAAGAGCAGCAGGAGCAAATACATATAAAAGTTAAGGAAATGTGTAAGCTTTCAGAGCCAGTGGCTCCTTTTTCTGGCAGTAGGGTTGCGAGAACCAAGGACATGTTGTAATGCCAGTAAATTGGTGTCAGTATAATATACTTAGCTTTCCATTTTTATTAACTGTTGCAGAATGTTTGGTCAGTAATCTGTCTTGCTTATTATCCCATATTGCACCTAGCTCTCGGGTTTTTAAATGTTGTCCGGTGCAGTCCCCAACAATTCATTAATCTGACAAGTCTTCTCTGACCCAGGGTTTTGGGCAACTTTTCCATAACCCTCCCCATTTCCTAAACCTTGCCAGTTCTTTTCCTTCATTTCCGTCCTTTCACTTCGACCCTTCAGTCAGAAAAAGAGACCACTGGCTCCTAAAACTTGCATGCATTCTTAACTTTTGTACGGCTCTTGCCACGACCAGGTGAGTAGATGGCCAAGTATATTACAATTTCCAAAATTAATTATTTTCATTGATATACTTTCTCTGAGTACAAAATTTTAAACAAAAATGTATTCACAACTATGTGCCGTTTTGCTTTTTTCCTCACAGATGATTTTAACAGGAAATGGGAATGTTGTATTTTTGGCTTATCGGCTTATGAATGCTTGCAAGACTACTACAGAATCTGAATCATCTGAAACTTTATAATACTTCCTACTTGTAGAAGTAAAACTATGAGAAATACTGTAATTGAAGCTACTATCCTGACAGAACCAGCACCAGAACAAGTCTCTCATACCCAGTATACCAATGATCCCTACTGATTTATTCACTCGTTTCACAATCGAGGTTTTTCTCATAATAACAATAAACACAAGGCTCAAAGTGAGAGAGATAGGGAAGAGGAGATGGGCATGGGGTGGTGGAAGAAATGGACATAGAGTGGGGGAAGAAGGAGGAGGAGGAGGAGGAGGAGGAAGAGATGGAGAACGAGAGAGGGGTGAGGAGGAGGACGAAGAGGGGGAAGGAAAGAAGGGAGGGACCAAAGAGGAGGTAAAATGTGGAAATGGACAAGGAGATGGGGGGGAGAGGGGGAGGGGAGAACAAGATTATGACATATATCTAGTGCTCATACATATTTAGCAACTGCGAAGCATTACCGGGTTTGCTAGTTAAAACATATTTACAGAAACAAAATTATCTTTTAAATAAACAGATAAAATAAAACTTTTATTCTGAATGCATATATAATGACAACATTAATCCAAATTAATAAAGTATGGTGGCTTACTTCTATGTTCATTCCATCTGTCTTTAGTATCAGCCTCTGTGTGTCTGGAGCAACAAACGTAAATGCCCGTTTGATATTTGGAACTTCCCACACAACAGCCTTTGGGGCCTCTGTTTTCAAAATGTTTGATAAATTAACTCTCTTGATACTTAATGGAATCTGAAAATTATCAGACAAGAGATAAAATCACTACAGAGGTAACTACTAGTGTCAATTATTTGAAGAAATATAGCAAAGAGCCTAATTCAATCCACAGACATGGAGCTTTACCCCCATTAACATGGCTAAGTTAATAATATTATCAAAGCTAAATATCACGTAATACATTCGAAAAAGTTTTAAGATGAATGGCCTTCACCTTTCATGATAATCATACTCTTACAACCGACCAGACCAATACAAAACTTCACAAATACCACAAATTATACCATTACAATTAATCATCAGAAATGTAAATGTCATTGTACCATGTTCAAACGTACATTTAATATCAATTTGTATAAAAGGTAAGACAATGAATACAAAAATGGTAAGCACAATTTTAAATTTTCAAAACTCAAAATACAAAACAAACGAAGTCCAAGGAAACAAAATAATGGAACATATTTTTACATTATCTATTTTCAAGCACAGAATATGTTTGGTAGCTTCATACTAAACAACAGCCTCTGAATTTTATAATATCTACATCTAAAGCCATATTATGTAAAACACTGTGATGTGCATGGTAGGGGGTAATTCCCATGGTACCATGTTTCATGGCTTCTTCTTGTCCCATTTGTTTGTTGAGAGTGGGAAGAATGACTGCTTAACACTCCTGTGCATACTGTAGATGAGTCTCTCATTGTCTTCACAGTCCCTGCTGGAGTGACCTGAGAGACAGGTGACATTATCTTCAACTGCCTTACCTCCTTTGTACACATTCATCATCATCTGTTAGATCTATATGGCGTGGGTCACGCATGCTTCAGCAATATTCTAGTATAGGCCACAAGCACGTTTTACCAGCAATATCCCTTGTAGTGTGACTTGAGTTTTGCCGGTATCCTATCAATGAAACCAAGTATGCCATCTGCTTGATCTGGACCCTATGCAGTCATTCCATTTCATACTCCCCAAATTATTACATCCAGCTATCTATAGCAATTAACTGGTTCTGGCTGTAGCTCATCATTATCGTGGTCACTGGGTACTACATTTTTGTATTTTGTAAAGAGTACAGTTTTACATTTCTGGACATTTAAAACTGAGAATCTTTAACCACTCTGAAATTGTATCAAGGTTTACTGTTAATATTTTCTGCCATGTCATTAGTATACAACATGAACATGAAATGTCTTAACACACATCCATGGGACTTATCTAAAATTATTTCTACATCGATCGATGGCTCTCTATCCAAAATAAAATTTTTCTCTCCACCAATATAAACAAGATATGGAAAAAAAATTTTAAGAGAAGAAACAATACAGAAAGACGGAGATAAACTTTCAAGAATCAAGTGTTTCAGGGCTTCAAAGTAAGAAACAAAAGAGAATTGGCTCAAAACACTTAAGAGAGATCAGAATAACAAATAATGGAGAACTGTACTTGTGAAATGAACCTCAGGGGGAAGAAGGCATTATAAATATTAATAAATTCTATTACTTTCAATTATTTTCACTACTATTAAGCAGACATAAATAAGAAAAATTTTAATGCAGATATTTATTATAAGAATAAAAAGCTACAAGACATACCCCAAATTTTAGTTCACACCATGATTCGTGCACAGTGTCAAATGTGTAATCCATAACAAAATTATTTGCTCCAATGACAGATGCTCGTCTCTGTTCAATACTTGCAGAATCGATTTTAAAATTGGGGGTGGTTTTTGACTCCTTGACCTGGAAATAAATGCAGTTATCAAAATTATAAATATAATAGGATAATTTTTTTCCATTTGTAACCTATTATTTATTTTCAGTTACAAAGTTCATCTATTTCGATGAACTTCTGAACTCATAAGTGTAATGTACTGATCCATACATATCCATTTTGCACCTGATTGTAAAGTGCTCAGAAGAATAGTGCCCAGTAAATCATGTAATATAGTGGAACTATTGTTAAAAAGTTGCAATAGACTTAAGAAGATATCCCCACTCAGAAACTACATCCCTATATCAGTATACGTCACTGTAGAATTAATGGCAAACTGACTTATTATTTTACCAGAACCTTAAGGTATTCCTTCTCCTTTTCAATTGAAGACTGAGTAGGGCAGTTGATAATTGTTTACTTCAGAGCAACTATGTTTCTTTTGTCAGATTTTGTCATCAAGTTTACAGTAATTCCACCAGATGCTGATCATTTGCACAGCATGGTAGTCAAAAGAGATGAGTCTGTGTTTACCTGAGGCTATGAAAGCAATACTGTAACAGTCCTATGAAGGCAATATTGAACCTCTATACTGATGACCTCAATTAAAACTGCATTGAAGAAAACAAAAAACAACTTATCAGATTATATCTGTATACAACAGCCAGTCACTTGCATAGTATTTCAATAAAGACAACCATTTTACTGAAGATGAAACTCTTTGCCAAGGATATACCTTAGTGGCTAATTTCCAATAACCGTTCTTTCAGATAGGTGGGTAGTGAAGACATAACTGAAAAGGGCTTCATCTCAATACAGAAGAAACTAATCAAAGAATTGGAGGAGTGGGTGAAGGAAAAGGGGGTGGGGGGCGGGGGGGGGGGGAGGAGGAGGAGGAGGAGGAGGAGGAGAGAGAGAGAGAGAGAGAGAGAGAGAGAGAGAGAGAGAGAGATATATGCAGCAGGAGAGCTTTGTGATCTTGGGATGTGTTTGTTGGAAGATAGGAAACATACTGTTGCCTGGTAGATGTGTGTACTGTGACAGCAACTGCCTGTATGTGACTAGTGATGGGAAGAGGAAGTGGTGGCAAGGGGCATGTATTTGTTATAAATGTAGTCATTTGCCACTGAACAATTCCTCAGTCATGTAATTTATTCTGTGAAAGATAAAACACTTAATGACGATGTGTTATATATCAAAAACCAAAGTGAGCATAGGAATCTTCTCAACATTAATACTCTCAGTTGTTTTACAACAATCTTGAAGGTCTTTTTGTGTGCTACAGAATGGGATGGGTCTTGGGGGTGAAGTGTACCCCATCTTCTTTTATATTAATTCGAAAGAGAAGAGGAGCTTCACAACCCAGACAGAGCCGTCTTGAACTAAGTACAGGATTTGAATTTGGAACATGGGTGTGCTACCACCGAATTGCTAATATTGGCTTGGATCAAAGAGCAGTCTTTTGAATGTCATTAGAAGATAAATAATGTAATATAGTGGAACTATTGTTAAAAAGTTGCAATAGACTTAAGAAGATATCCCCACTCAGAAACTACATCCCTTTATCAGTATACGTCACTGTAGAATTAATGGCAAACTGACTTATTATTTTACCAGAACCTTAAGGTATTCCTTCTCCTTTTCAATTGAAGACTGAGTAGGGCAGTTGATAATTGTTTACTTCAGAGCAACTATGTTTCTTTTGTCAGATTTTGTCATCAAGTTTACAGTAATTCCACCAGATGCTGATCATTTGCACAGCATGGTAGTCAAAAGAGATGAGTCTGTGTTTACCTGAGGCTATGAAAGCAATACTGTAACAGTCCTATGAAGGCAATATTGAACCTCTATACTGATGACCTCAATTAAAACTGCATTGAAGAAAACAAAAAACAACTTATCAGATTATATCTGTATACAACAGCCAGTCACTTGCATAGTATTTCAATAAAGACAACCATTTTACTGAAGATGAAACTCTTTGCCAAGGATATACCTTAGTGGCTAATTTCCAATAACCGTTCTTTCAGATAGGTGGGTAGTGAAGACATAACTGAAAAGGGCTTCATCTCAATACAGAAGAAACTAATCAAAGAATTGGAGGAGTGGGTGAAGGAAAAGGGGGTGGGGGGCGGGGGGGGGGGGGGGGGGGAGGAGGAGGAGGAGGAGGAGAGAGAGAGAGAGAGAGAGAGAGAGAGAGATATGCAGCAGGAGAGCTTTGTGATCTTGGGATGTGTTTGTTGGAAGATAGGAAACATACTGTTGCCTGGTAGATGTGTGTACTGTGACAGCAACTGCCTGTATGTGACTAGTGATGGGAAGAGGAAGTGGTGGCAAGGGGCATGTATTTGTTATAAATGTAGTCATTTGCCACTGAACAATTCCTCAGTCATGTAATTTATTCTGTGAAAGATAAAACACTTAATGACGATGTGTTATATATCAAAAACCAAAGTGAGCATAGGAATCTTCTCAACATTAATACTCTCAGTTGTTTTACAACAATCTTGAAGGTCTTTTTGTGTGCTACAGAATGGGATGGGTCTTGGGGGTGAAGTGTACCCCATCTTCTTTTATATTAATTCGAAAGAGAAGAGGAGCTTCACAACCCAGACAGAGCCGTCTTGAACTAAGTACAGGATTTGAATTTGGAACATGGGTGTGCTACCACCGAATTGCTAATATTGGCTTGGATCAAAGAGCAGTCTTTTGAATGTCATTAGAAGATAAATAATGTAATATAGTGGAACTATTGTTAAAAAGTTGCAATAGACTTAAGAAGATATCCCCACTCAGAAACTACATCCCTTTATCAGTATACGTCACTGTAGAATTAATGGCAAACTGACTTATTATTTTACCAGAACCTTAAGGTATTCCTTCTCCTTTTCAATTGAAGACTGAGTAGGGCAGTTGATAATTGTTTACTTCAGAGCAACTATGTTTCTTTTGTCAGATTTTGTCATCAAGTTTACAGTAATTCCACCAGATGCTGATCATTTGCACAGCATGGTAGTCAAAAGAGATGAGTCTGTGTTTACCTGAGGCTATGAAAGCAATACTGTAACAGTCCTATGAAGGCAATATTGAACCTCTATACTGATGACCTCAATTAAAACTGCATTGAAGAAAACAAAAAACAACTTATCAGATTATATCTGTATACAACAGCCAGTCACTTGCATAGTATTTCAATAAAGACAACCATTTTACTGAAGATGAAACTCTTTGCCAAGGATATACCTTAGTGGCTAATTTCCAATAACCGTTCTTTCAGATAGGTGGGTAGTGAAGACATAACTGAAAAGGGCTTCATCTCAATACAGAAGAAACTAATCAAAGAATTGGAGGAGTGGGTGAAGGAAAAGGGGGTGGGGGGCGGGGGGAGGAGGAGGAGGAGGAGGAGGAGAGAGAGAGAGAGAGAGAGAGAGAGAGAGAGAGAGATATGCAGCAGGAGAGCTTTGTGATCTTGGGATGTGTTTGTTGGAAGATAGGAAACATACTGTTGCCTGGTAGATGTGTGTACTGTGACAGCAACTGCCTGTATGTGACTAGTGATGGGAAGAGGAAGTGGTGGCAAGGGGCATGTATTTGTTATAAATGTAGTCATTTGCCACTGAACAATTCCTCAGTCATGTAATTTATTCTGTGAAAGATAAAACACTTAATGACGATGTGTTATATATCAAAAACCAAAGTGAGCATAGGAATCTTCTCAACATTAATACTCTCAGTTGTTTTACAACAATCTTGAAGGTCTTTTTGTGTGCTACAGAATGGGATGGGTCTTGGGGGTGAAGTGTACCCCATCTTCTTTTATATTAATTCGAAAGAGAAGAGGAGCTTCACAACCCAGACAGAGCCATCTTGAACTAAGTACAGGATTTGAATTTGGAACATGGGTGTGCTACCACCGAATTGCTAATATTGGCTTGGATCAAAGAGCAGTCTTTTGAATGTCATTAGAAGATAAAGCAAGTTGGCGGTAAGTATATGACGTGTGGTAGCTTAGGTGCCAAGTTTACCTGACATCTGGGGGTGTTATTAACCAGCTAGGCTGTTCTATATATTTGAGAATCTTTTGTCTGGTGTTTAGTGTCACATTAGCACTTTATTTTGAGTATGGCATCAGGAGCTGCTCTGCCAGGCATTAGTGCGTTTGTGAAGGCAGATGTAAATGCTGTGCCACAAGCACAGGACACGTATGGGCTTGCTGTCTAGACCATCAATGATGCTGTTACTGCAGCAGTGACTTACAAAATGCAGAAAACTCTAGAGATGAATTTGAGCGATAGCTATACTCCACAGATCATTGAAAGAAACTGAGGATAGGGTAGGATTGCTCAAAACAGAAGCTGATTGAGAAATCAGAGGCACAATAATCTCAGATTGTTTGGGATTCTAAAAAACAGCAGAGAGAATACTTAAAACTGGTGATGAATCTTTCCCGAGAGAAGCTAGGTCTAGAGGGAATACTGAATAACGTTAACTGGAGTCAGAGTGGAACATAAAATGCTGCAATCTACTAAATCTAGACCCGTAATAGTGAAGTTTTCACAAACAGGAAAAGACCTCAAATCTTCAGAGCAAAGACGAAACACGTGAAATCAGGTTTGGCAATAAGCAAGGATTTCACCTCTGAAAGTTTTAAGGTTTACGAAACATCTGGACAGGATGGCAGGATAATGGGGAAGACAAAAAAAGGAAAAAGATTAGTCTGCAATGCAAATGAACTCTAAAGTCCATTTCTTTTGTGGCTAAGTACATTTTAACTCTTGCTTCCACTTATTTGTGTGTTGATTTGTTATTGTAAACCACAGCTTTGTGTAGCTACATTGTTTTTCCTATTACCACTCCATTATTCCATGATTGCTGCAAACCCTGCTGGCCTTGATCATAAAACCTCCCTCTCCCTAAAATAACCTGAACCACATCTGCTCCCTGGGACTTGTATTCCCCACCCTTCCATATTCCTTATGGTTTGTCCTCTTGTGAGTGTTTACCCATACTCAGAAGTATCCACCAGTGGTATCCTTGCAAGTGCTACATCCGAACACACCATGTCGCACACACAAATGTCCATCTTTGCCAGCTCTTCTCGATGAGTTCCATCCCATATTTCACGACACACACATCCATGTAATAGTCCTATTGGAGCCCTGGATTAAACCAAGCATTTCCACCAGTTCTGTAAATTCGGATGCCTACCGTATTTACTTGAATCTAAGCCGCACCCGAATCTAAGCCGTACCTGAAAAATGAGATTCGAAATCAAGGAAAAAGAAATTTCCCAATTCTAAGCTGCACCTGAAATTTGAGACTCGAAATTCAAGGGGAGAGAAAAGTTTTAGACCGCACCTCCAAATCGAAACAAAGTTGGTCCATTGCAACATGAGACACAATTTAGATCAAATGGATGAAGATACAGCTACAGTAGATTGGTTCGAGTCGTAAGCTTAACAGTTAAGCTTTACCAAGTAGCCACTGCTATGTGTCAGGTGCTCAGTCCTTAATTGTATGGGTACCCTTCCTTTTTTCACATGCTTCATCTGGTTTGAATCAATTGCTTATTTTTCTTTGATCTGATAAGTGCCATTATCTTTGTTATAGGTGTTTACGTCACTCTACGCTGAAAATGCATTATTGTACTGTGTCATGCATTGTTTGTCGCATTCTGATAACGAGTTGTTACGACCTGTCGCCTTTCGCGGCATGGCTTGCTTTTGTGCGCGCTACTGCCGCTTACAATAAAAAAAACTTAAAAAAGAAAAAGAAGAGAATTGTCTCAGTAGCGAAACAATCGCAAGAGACTGATTTCGCAAGAGACTGATTTTGTTGTTACTTACACTGCTGCTTTCTTTGATAACGATCAACAAGAACCAAATAATAGACTGCATATGATAGAAGATGTTCTGAACGAGAGTTTAGAGAAAATTTTTCTCCATTTGAAAAGCTTCACAGACGCCTCTTTAGTACAATACATTCTGCACAGAAATTAGAGTCACCTTAGATTTAAAAATCTGTCAGTTGCCGTGTTTCATTTCTGACTGTATCACTATTCAGCATAAGAATAATACAAATATAAACATTACATGATATGTATATTCTTCCGCGTTTGCTGTTGTCTCACTCTAGTTTTGTACTTTATTAGGCAGACAGGATTTAAATGAGACAGCAGTAAAAACACGAAAGAATACATGACATTATGTTTACATTCTTCTACCTTTTCTTTTAATTTATTTACTGACACAAATGTTTTGGCGCCAGTATTTATCTTTGTGCCTGCAAAGCATGCCTGTGTTGTGCTACATATATTTGACGGCAGAAGTTAGTTGTGGCGGCACCTACCAACATTTTTCAGAACTTCCGCTTACTTTGCACTCTATTCTAAGCCGCAGGCGGTTTTTTGGATTACAAAAACCGGGAAAAAAGTGCAGCTTAGATTCGAGTAAATATGGTATGTCTTTCTAGGACACGACAGATGTACCAGGCTATAGGGTGGAGTAGGGGCATACATACACTCTACCTTGTAACTATTTCAACAATGATGAAGATAAACCCAACTGGAATATATGTACATAGAGATCAAAATTCTTAATAGGAAGTGCTTAATTTGTGTACTCTACAAACCTGCTGAAGAAGGTAAACTGGCATGTTTCGAAACCGTCCTCTTGAGTCAACATTTGAGTACATAAATACAGCTGTTGGCAGTCATACATAATTATTATACAGCATTCTCTCCAGTGTAAAATTTAAGCATATGCTTTCTATTTCAAATCTGATGTTACTTCACCTTGCACGTATCTATCACATGAACAGTAGTCACTCACTCACATTTGCAACAAAATCCCCAAACTGAGTAATTTGTACTAGTTACTATTGATCACTGTCTGCTCCCATGAAATATTCAAAAGTGAGTAAATTGTATCTCTTAAATCTCTGCCCATGACAATTTCCATATCATACTCACTAGAATGGCCCAAAATAAACAACAGTTGACTGCACACAGAAACTGCACCTTCGATAACTCATGAAATGAAACAGCTCGTGAATCTCGGAGACACTGCACATCAAGCATCCAAACTGTGCCTTACATCTGAAAGTCATATCGCTTACAAGAACATGTGGAAGAGTGTCAGTCAAGATGTAAGAAATGCTAAACTCAGACATACCCGCACATTAAGAGAACAGACATAGACCAAATGTGCTGTAGAAAAACCTGGGTGGTCTTTGTTTAGGCGAAGTAAAAGCTGCAGCTGATCCCATTGTCCCACCCTTAGAACTGAACCATACTTCACATTACCTACCACCACAACTGAACCACAAACAAAACAGAGACTTATTGATTACTTCATGTGGATAAATGATGGTACCCATGAAAAATTCTGTCGGAAGAACATCACTTGCAACACTGCCAAAAAAGCCATTGTGCGTATCAGATCAGCATCTACTGGACATGATGGCAACGCAGTCCAAATGATGAAGTTAATTACTAACCCTCTACTGGCCACTCCAACTATTTGCTTCAACCACTGCTTCACAAGAAGTGTTTCAACGAGACCCTGGAAACATGGAATAGTTAAGCCACTCCCTAAAAAAGATTTTCCACAGCACCCTCAGTTCACTGACCTATTTGCATTCTTCCATCACTGTTCATGGCTTCACATCTGCCTTAATAAAGATAACAGATGACATGGCACTTGCATGGATAGATAGATGTGACTATCTTGTGGTTCTTAAACTGCAGTCACAGTGGGACCGAAGGAAGGAAGGAAGGAAGGAAGGAAGGAGCATCAGGTGTAACATCCCGTGACATCATTCGAGATGGAGCACAAACTTGGATTGTGGCAAGAACAGGGAAGGAAACTGGCTTTACCCTTTCAAAGGAACCATCCTGGCATTTGCCTGGAGTGATATCGGAAAATATGGGAAAACCTAAATCTGACAATGGAAAATCGAGGCTGGAATGTAACAATATGATGAAAATGATAGTTGCTACTCTCCATATAGCGGAGATGCTGAGAACACATAATGACAACAAAAAGACTCACACAAAAAGCTTTCGGCCAACAAGGCCTTTGTCAAAAATAGATTACACGCGCGTGCGCACACACACACACACACACACACACACACACACACACACACACACGTGACCAAAGTCTCTTGCAGCTGAAGCCAGACTACGAATAGCAAGGCCTTTGTCAAAAATAGATTACGCGCGCGCGCGCGCGCACACACACACACACACACACACACACACACACACACACACACACACACACGTGACCAAAGTCTCTTGCAGCTGAAGCCAGACTACGAATAGCAGTGCATGATGGGAGAGGCAACTGGGTGGGGATACGGAAGAGGCTGGGGTGGGGTAGGGGAGGGCAAGGATGGGGCAAGGTAAAGTGCTGCTGCAGGAGCATGTGGAGATGAGGTGGAGAGAGGGTAGGGAAGCTAGGTGCAGTCAGGAGGTCAGTCAGAGGGCGGGGAAGAGAGGTTGGGAGGGGGTGGGGTAGCGACAAAGGAGAGAAGTAAAAGACTGAGCGCATTGGTGGAACAGAGAGCTGTGTAGTGCTGGAATGGGAACAGGGAAGGAGCTAGATGGGTAAGGACAAAGACCAATGAAGGTTGAGGTCAGGAGCGTAACGGGAATGTAGGATATATTGCTGGGGGATTTCCCACCTGTGCTGTTCAGAAAAGCTGGTGTCTGTGGGAAGGATCCAGATGGCACACACTGTGAAACAGTCACTGAAATGAAGAACATCATCTTGGACAGTGTGCTCAGCAATAGGGTGATCCAGTTGTTTTTTGGCCACAGTTTGTCGGTGGCTATTCCTGCGGACAGACAGCTTGTTGGTTGTCATGCCCACATAGAATGCAGCACAGTGGTTGCAGCTTAGCTTGTACATCACCTGACTTGTTTCACAGGGAGCCCTGCCTTTGATGGGGTAAGAGATACAACCTACAAACCTGTGGCAATCACATCTGCAGTGACGAGCGGTCCTTTTCAAAATACGCCAAGGGTCTAACTGAGGCCTTTACAGACTGTAATTAACCCCCCTCCCCCAGCCTTGTACAAAAACGGATCTCCCATGCCTTATCTTTCCAGACACCCACCATCTCCCGAAGTCCCTCTGTCCAACGACAGAGGAGCATTCCACTTGTTAACTCATACTGTCCAGGAGTGGAGCAACTAAGTTACATTCTCCGCCAGTGTTTTGACTACCTTTCAATGTGTCCTGAAATGAGAAATGTTCTACCCACTATCCTCCTCCACACAGACAGTTGTATTCTGCTGCCCGCTGAACCTACTTTACTTGCCAAACATAACAGCCTACATTTCTCACCAAGTGCAGTGCAATGGTTTTACTCGTACCTGATGTCTTGCCAGTAATGCATCATGTATATCACAATGAAGTCTCATTGTAGACAGGTAGTACCAGGCATCCCCCAGAATTATCATGGAACGTATATTAGAATGCCAGGATTAGATGTCATAAGAAGGGGAAGTGTTCAATGTAGTCACCAAAAATATAGAGTCTATCAAGGTCAAAACTGAGTGTAACTCTGAAGTATCTGGATGTGAGTAACAAGCTTGAATGAATTAAAGTTAATTACTGGAAATTTTTACCACTGAGCAGATTTCACCATGACAGTTTTAGAATAATTGAAAGTAAGTCTAAATTTGCTGGCATGCAAATACCCAGAACGTGCAATAGTAACTGGAGGTGATTTTACCCTAATGAGTACAGACTGGGAAGTCTACAGATTCACTGCAGGTGGCACAGTCTGTAAGTCTTGTGAAGTGGTTTTGAACATGTTTTCCATTAATGGTGTTGAGCAACAAGTTTGATAGCCCACATGTAATGGAAATATTTTAGACCTTGGAGCTCAAAACACGTCTGACCTTACTGACAGTGTCAGGGTAAAAAGAGGGATTAGTGATCATGAAATAAGAGAGACTAAAGTTAATGTATCCATCAAGAAAGCTAAGTGAGTATTTTTGATAGGAAGAGCAGATATGCATTTGTCAGCATCAGACTTAGACAATAAATGGACAACATTTAGTTACAGTATGATGGAAGTAGAGGACTTTTCAGCAAAGTTCAAAATGACTGTAAATAATACTCTGGAGTGCTGAGTATATGAATTAAGGATGAAAAGGACTCACTTTAATAGCATTCTTGGTTCAAAGAAGAATGCACAAATGATGAGAGACAAAAGTTAGTAGAAATTCATGTGTCTTTAAAAAGATCAATGTGTCAAGCGAACAACAACTTCCAGTGCCACACCTCAGCAAAAGATTTTTCTGAGAACCTGATGAACTGGTCCTACATAAAATCACTAAGCAGATCACAGGTTCTTTTCCATCATTCGTTGACTGGTCTGGTGAGGCAATACAGGACAGCAAGAGGAAAGCTGAAGTTTTACATTTCACGTTTAAGAAATTATTTACACAGGAGGAATCAAACAACGGAAAATCCAGGCTGGAATTTAACAATATTAGAGAAGGAAAGCTGCTACTCACCATGTAGTGGAGATGCTGAGTCGCAATAGGTACAACAAAAATTGTGTGAATCTTTACACAGGAGGATCGTATAAATGTACCATTGTCCAACCACCACAGGACTCCCATACAGAGGACATTATAACAAGCATGACTAGCATACAGAAGCAACTGAAAGAGTTGAAAATAAAGAAGTTGCTGGTATGGATGGAATCCCAATACAGTTCTACAGAGAGTACTACATGGCATTGGCTCTTCACTTAGCTTTCATTTATCACGAATCTCTCACCCAGTTCAAAATCCCAAGTGACCGGAAAAAAGCACAGGTGACTCTTGTATATAAGAAGGGTGCTGGAAGTACCAAATTTGTGTGTGCGTCACTTCATAGTTTGCATATGAAATCTGTGCTTGATACGGCCACTAGAGGCCACCCGGCCTGCTAGTACAGCAGCAGTTGTGTGTGCAGCCTGCTAGCCCAGCCCACTGTTAGAACTAATGACTTTCCTTTGTGGGGACCACAGTCATACAGTATTTTTTTTACAAGAAATTTCCGCCACTGACTCTTAACTGTTCGTTTATTGTACATAATCATGATTTTGGTTGTGTAGCCATTCTGAAGTGCTTGTTGAAATGTTGAAATCTATCTGACCTGTCTGTGACATGTCATCGACGAAAATAAATAATTTTGGTCCTATGGACCATTTTTTTTTTTTTTTTTTTTTTTTTTTTTTTTTTTTTTTTTTTTTTTTTTTTTTTTTTTTTTTGGTTTTAGGGCGCAAAACTTCTATGGTCATTAGCGCCCAGCCCGTGACGTAGAAAACAGGAGAAAAACGAAATTTAAAATCAGCAGCAATGGAAACATAGTCAGAAAATTGGAGAAACTAAAGGCAGAAGGAATGCTTAAAAGTCCACTATAGAAAGGGGTTGGTTGTCCACAAAAAAAAAGCTTCAAATGACTGACGTCATTTCACTGTCACTAATAAACTGTAGAACGCGGTCAGCTGAGCGCGTGTCATCTGCTAAAATCGACGATAGATCAGGCGATAGCTGTAGACGGGAGCGTAACGGATTAAAATAGGGGCATTCAATTAAAAGGTGTCTGACCGTCCACAGCTGAGAGCAGTGGGGACAGAGTGGGGGAGGATCACCGCTTAAAAGATGTCGATGACTAAAAAGACAGTGCCCTATCCGGAGTCGAGCTAAAATTACCTCCTCCCGACGACGCGTTCGGGAGGAAGAGGTCCAAGCGCAAGGAACGGCTTTCACTTCCCGCAATTTATTGTGGGGAAGTGTTGACCAATGCGCATGCCATAAATGAGTAACTTGGCGACATAAACCGCTCCGTAGATCGGTAAACGGAAGAGACTGAAGAGCTGGCCGAGGAAGAGAGACTGCAGCCTTGGCCGCTATATCGGCCGCTTCATTTCCACAGATACCAGCGTGTCCCGGGAGCCAGAGGAACGCCACTGAGACGCCCCCCAGGTGGAGCAAGCGCAGACAGTCCTGAATCCGGTGGACCAGAGGGTGCACAGGGTAAAGAGCTTGGAGACTTAGGAGAGAGCTGAGAGAATCTGAGCAGATTACGTACTGTATCCGCTGATGGCGGCGGATGTAGTGGACAGCCTGGAGAACAGCGTAAAGCTCTGCAGTATAAACCGAACACTGGTCGGGAAGCCGAAAGTGATTTGGGGTGTCGCCAACAATATAGGCACTCCCTACACCTAACGATGTTTTCGAGCCATCGGTGTAAATAAATGTGGCTTCCGTCATTTGTGCACATAGAGCAGCAAATGCCCGACGGTAAACAAGTGTAGGGGTACCATCTTTGGGAAATTGACATAGGTCTCTGAGCAAGTCGATCCGAGGACGGTGCCAAGGCGGTGCTGTACCCCAAGTTGTCAAGAAGGTTTTAGGAAAGCGGAAGGAAAGAGAATGGAGCAGTTGACGGAAGCGGACTCCCGGGGGTAGTAGGGAGGAGGAGCGGCCTGCATACCCGACATCAAAGGAGGCGTCGAAAAAAAGGTTATGGGCTGGATTAGCAGGCATGGAAGACAGATGGCTAGCATAACGACTCAGAAGGACTGCCCGCCGATTGGACAGCGGAGGTTCAGCAGTCTCAGCATAAAGGCTTTCCACAGGGCTGGTGTAAAAAGCTCCAGACACTAAACGTAATCCACGGTGGTGGATAGAGTCGAGACGCCGAAGAATAGACGGCCGAGCAGAGGAGTAGACTATGCTTCCATAATCCAATTTCGAGCGCACTAAGGCGCGATAGAGGCGGAGAAGGACCACCCGGTCCGCTCCCCAAGAGGTACCACTCAGGACACGGAGGGTGTTAAGGGAACGCAGACAGCGAGCCGAAAGATAGGAAACGTGGGAGGACCAGCACAGTTTTCTGTCAAACATAAGACCCAAGAATTTAGCGACGTCGGAAAACGGAAGGTTGACAGGACCTAGATGTAAGGAGGGCGGAAGAAACTCCTTACGTCGCCAAAAATTAACACAAACGGTCTTACTGGGTGAGAAACGGAAGCCGGTTTCGATGCTCCACGAGTAGAGGCGATCGAGACATCCTTGAAGACGTCTTTCAAGAAGGCTGGTCCTTTGAGAACTGTAGTAGATCGCAAAATCGTCCACAAAGAGGGAGGCCGAGACATCAGGAAGGAGACAATCCATAATTGGATTAATGGCGATGGCAAACAGTACAACACTCAGCACGGAGCCCTGGGGTACCCCGTTTTCTTGGGAGAAAGTACGGGAGAGAGTAGTGTTCACCCGCACCCTAAATGTGCGCTCTGCCATAAATTCGCGAAGAAAAAGGGGCAGCCGGCCTCGAAAGCCCCAAGAGAACAGTGTGCGGAGGATGCCTGTCCTCCAACAGGTATCGTACGCTCTCTCCAGATCAAAAAATATTGCTACCGTTTGGCGTTTCCGGAGAAAATTGTTCATGATATAAGTGGAGAGAGCAACAAGATGGTCAACAGCAGAACGATGCTTTCGGAATCCGCATTGGGCTGGTGTTAAAAGACTGCGGGACTCCAGCCACCAAGCTAAACGGTAATTCACCATACGCTCCAAAACCTTACAGACACTACTCGTGAGAGAAATGGGGCGATAGCTAGAGGGGAGATGTTTGTCCTTTCCAGGTTTCGGAACGGGAACGACAATAGCTTCCCGCCATCGCCTGGGAAAGGTACTGTCGGTCCAAATTCGATTATAAAGGCGTAGGAGGTGACGCAGGCTATGGGTTGATAAATGCAGCAACATTTGGACATGGATACCATCCGGTCCTGGGGCGGAGGAGCGAGAAGTAGAGAGTGCATGTTGGAGTTCGCGCATGGAGAAAACAGTATTGTAGCTTTCGCGATTTTGAGAGGAGAAATCAAGATGCCGCACTTCTGCTGCACGTTTCTTCGGGAGAAACGCTGGCGGGTAATTTGAAGAGCTCGAAATCTCAGCAAAGTGCTGACCCAATGAGTTAGAAATTGCGACGGGGTCCACTAAGGTATCATGCGCGACAGTGAGCCCAGAGACCGGGGAGAAACTAGGCGCGCCTGAGAACCGTCGAAGCCGACTCCAAACTTCCGAGGAGGGAGTGAAGTTGTTAAATGAGCTAGTAAAGAATTTCCAGCTTGCCTTCTTGCTATCGCGGATGACGCGACGGCATCGCGCACGGAGCTGCTTATATCGGATACAGTTGGCCAAAGTTGGATGGTGACGGAAAATGCGAAGAGCACGTCGCCGCTCACGTATTGCGTCACGGCAGGCCTCGTTCCACCAAGGAACTGGAGGGCGCCGGGGCAATTCGGAGGTGCGTGGTATTGAACGTTCCGCAGCTGTGAGAATAACGTCGGTAAAATGTGTGACCTCATCGTCGACGCTGGGAAAGCGACGGTCATCGAATGTCGCTAGAGACGAAAAAAGTGTCCAATCGGCTTGGGCAAACTTCCAGCGTCGCGAGCGCATATATGGCAGTTGAGGCTGCAGTCGAAGAACACATGGAAAGTGGTCACTCGAGTGTGTATCATCAAGGGCGAACCATTCGAAGCGCCGAGCTAGCGGAACAGTACCGACCGCAAGGTCCAAATGGGATAAATTTGCCGTGGAGGCAGACAAAAATGTAGGGACCCCAGTGTTGAGGCAGACTAGATCCGCTTGGTGGAAGACGTCTAGCAATAGTGAGCCACGTGGACAAGGATGTGGAGATCCCCAAAGCGGGTGGTGGGCATTGAAGTCCCCAACCAGCAAATAGGGGGGTGGAAGCTGATCAAGAAGATGAAGGAGATCAGCTCGTGCCATTGGTGTAGACGATGGAACGTATACCGTACAAAGAGAGAACGTGTATCCAGAAAGGGAAAGACGGACGGCGACAGCTTGGAAGGAAGTGTTTAAGGGGATTGGGTGATAATGGAGAGTATCATGGAGCAGAATCATGAGTCCTCCATGGGCTGGAGTGCCTTCAACTGAGGGGAGGTCATATCGGACGGACTGAAAATGAGGGAGAACAAAGCGGTCATGGGGACGCAGCTTTGTTTCCTGAAGACAGAAGATGACCGGCGAGTAGGATCGTAAGAGGATCGACAATTCCTCCCGATTGGCGCGAATGCCGCGGATATTCCAGTGGATAATGGACATAGGGTGAACAGAAAATGGAGGAACGGCACCAAGGGTGCTGTCAACTCAACGACTGCTCAGAGCTTGCGACCGACAGCATGGAATGGCATTCAGTCGAAGGCAGAAGATCCTGATCCATAGGTTGGTCAGGAGCAGCTCCTGCCACCAACGATCGGCCAGTTGACCGGCCACCAACAGTGCGCCTCGGCGACACAGAAGATGGCCGAGGGCGATTTCCGCCAGGTGGTGCTGTAGATGGGACACGCCTTGGCGGAGAAGGAGAGGAACTGTGTTTCTTCGTAGCCTTCTTGGAGGTATGTTTAGATGAAGGAGGAACCGATGGTTGTGAAATTGCAGTACGTAAAAACTCTTCACGAGAATGCTCTTTTTTTGTAGACTTGGCGTCTGACTTTTGGGCTCGAGATTTAGCAGAACCCGACGAAGGGTGAGCCATAGAGCGGGCAGGCGAAAGAGGTGAGGTTGAACGGGCGATCTTTGCGCTGGCCGATCTGACGACCGTGGTACTAAATGTGAGGTCGCAAGTCTGCGTGGCCGCCTCCTTTGTTGGCCGAGAAGAAGCAAGGACAGCGCTGTATTTTCCTTTCTGAGGCACAGTGGGCTGTCGACTGGCGAGTAACTTTCGAGCAGCAAAGGTCGACACCTTTTCCTTCACTCTTATTTCCTGGATCAGCTTTTCGTCCTTAAAAACAGGGCAATCTCGAGAGGAAGCAGCGTGGTCACCCATACAGTTGATGCAGCGAGGGGATGGAGGTGGACAAGCACCCTCATGGGCATCCCTGCCACACGTAACACATTTGGCCGGATTGGAACAGGACTGGCTGGTGTGATTAAACCGCTGACATCGATAGCAACGCGTAGGGTTTGGGACATAAGGGCGAACGGAAATTATCTCATAGCCTGCTTTGATTTTTGATGGGAGTTGAACTTTGTCAAAAGTCAAGAAGACAGTGCGGGTTGGAATGATGTTCGAGTCAACCCTTTTCATAACCCGATGAACAGCGGTGACGCCCTGGTCAGACAGGTAGTGCTGAATTTCTTCGTCAGACAATCCATCGAGGGAGCGTGTATAAACGACTCCACGCGAGGAATTTAAGGTACGGTGCGGTTCCACCCGGACAGGGAAGGTGTGGAGCAGAGAAGTACGCAGCAATTTTTGAGCCTGGAGGGCACTGTGTGTTTCTAACAACAGGGTACCATTCCGTAATCTGGAACAAGACTTTACAGGACCCGCAATTGCGTCGACACCTTTCTGAATAATGAAAGGGTTGACCGTGGAAAAGTCGTGACCTTCGTCAGACCGAGAAACAACAAGGAACTGTGGCAACGATGGAAGAACCGTCTGTGGCTGAGACTCAGTGAACTTACGTTTGTGAGCAGACATAGTGGAAGGTGAGGAAACCATTGCGGAAGAATCCCCCATGATTACCGGCGTCTCCGATGGCGCGCTCCTCCCTTGTGGGGGCCCTCACCGAGGGCACACCCGCCTTAGGTGATTGTTCACACCTCAGGTCACACCTCCCGACATACGGACGGAGGGACCAATCGGCACTTTCGGAAGGTATCAGCTCGGGTAATCACCCCTCCCTGGGCCTGGCCTTTACCAGGGGGTACGTACGTGTCCTACCTGTCTACCCGGGGCGGGGAATTACGCGTTACCCCGTCACCGGCTACGCATGGAAGTGCGTGGGTCGGCCTTCAGACACGCACAGGGAGGAAGAAAGAGAAAGGGAAAGGAAAGAAGAGGGGGTCTCAAACGCCGCAGCGGAGAAAAGGGTAAAGAGAAGAGGTAAGGAAAGGAGATGGACAAAGGAAGGAAGAAGACATACAAGCAAGGAAGAAGAAGAATGCGGTACATTTACAAGCGTCCGTCTCCGGACGTAGGCGCAAACCATACTCCCAGAGGGGGAGAAAGTGAAGGAAAGAGCAAGAGGTGAGGGGGGGGGGGGTGAAGACAGGGGATGGGGAAGGATGCGGAAAGGGAAGGTATGCAGCCCGGAAAGGAAGGAAGGCCACATTAGCTCGGGGCCCCGTGCTCGCTACGCACGTATCCACAAAAGAGTTGTGGATCCCCTGGGGGGTCCTATGGACCAGTTGTCATATACATGTACATATCGAAGATACAAAACATAGCTGACATTGTGCACCATGAGAAACCATTAACACATACTGTGGCATATTTAGCAGACGTTGGATGTTGAGTCATCAACTGAGCTGTTGAAAAGAAGTGATGAATGCAGGTTAGGGAATATATTAAATAATATATTCCCTGACCTGCATTCATCACTTCTGTTCAAAAACTCAGTTGATGGCTCAACATCCAACGTCAACAACAGAAGAAACGGACAGGAGCATAGTGCTCACTTCTTTGCAAAGGGAGAGGAATGTTGCAATTACCAAATTTGTGTGTGCACCACTTTATAGTTAGCACATGAAGTCTGTGCTTGATTAGACCACTAGAGACCACTTGGCCTGCTAGTATGATAGTAGTTGCATGCGCAACCTGTCGGCTGTGACCCTTGTTAAAACTACTGACTATAAAAGGCCAGAGCACAAGGCTTCACTGGCCATTTGTGTGTTGACTGTTGTATGTACTTTGTCTCTCGTGTGTATATTTTTTCATGTAATAAAATTATCGAGTTCTTGGGTTAGTACAAAGGGTAAAAGCATGGACCCACGAAATTACAGACCAATGTCCTTAACATTGATCAGAGACAGAATTCTTGAACATATTCAGAGTTCAAATACAATAAATTTCCATAGACAGGAAAGTTTCTATCCACAAATCACCATGGATTTAAGAAGCTTTTCTCGTGATATCCTCCAAACCACAGATGAAGAGCACCAGGCAGATTCTACATTTCTTCATTTCCGGAAAGTGTTTGACATGGTACTTCACTGTACTGATAACAAAAGTCCAAGCATACATATTAGGTCCCCAGATATGTGGCTCAAAGACTTTTTAAGTGATAGAACCCAGTATATTGTCCTTGGTGGAAAGTGTCCATCAGAAACAAGAGTATCACCAGTAGTGTCCCTGGGAAGTGTACACATGAACAATCTGATGGATCGGGTAAGCAGCAATCTGAAACTGTTTGCTGATAACACTGTGGATAAGAAAAGTCAATCACCGAATGACTTGTGAGGGTATGCCATTGTTTCTTCACAAAATTATTTTCCGATTTTTCAAGCCAACAAGCTATGGTTTAGCCTCACATGACCAGATTTGATATTCAGGTTCTCTTTTTGATTTCATGAAATTACACAATTAATGCTGGGCCAGTGATAGAGAAGAAATGACATTCTGGTGATGCGTCTTGCTGGCAAAACTCTCAACTGTGAGAGCAACCTGGGTTGACGGAATGTAGCCATTGGCTGACAGATGGCAGTAATTGTCTGGCAATGTTAAGCAGCAATATAAATGAAAAGACAGAAAAGAAATAAAATCTGTACCTTGTCAAAAATAAAATTATCTTTGGAGATCATCATTCAGTGAAAAGGAAAAGAAAAGACTGTATAAAAAATAATGGAGAGTGGACTTCTTACGAGAAGCTTTTCGTATTTGTTAATGAAGGGAGAATACATTAAAGTTGAGTGCAAAAGACAATAAAATGTTCGGCTATGTCACTGACTCTCTCATTTATCAAACAATGGAAAGTCCAGGATGAAATGTAACAATATTATAAAAAGGAAAGTTGCTACTCACCATATAGCAGATTTGCTGAGTCTCAGATAGGCACAACAAAAGACTCTCACAATGATAGTTTTCGCCCATTAAGACCTTCATCAACAATACACTGACACAGGCACAGACACTCAAGCAAATTCAATCCACACACGACTTCAGTCTCAGGCAACTGAAACCAGACTCTCTCATTTAATGTTATATACAAAGGTACCAGTAAATAATTATAACTATGTTCTGGTGGAGAAAAATATAAAAGATGTAGTTGAACAGAATTGTTTCTTTTCAAATTAAACATCTTTCTGCTGTAGAAAGTTTTTTTACGCTGTCAGAGTAAAATGTAGTGAGCTGAGTAGAAATTAAGTTTCTGAGGTTCATTTGCAGTAATATCATTTTGAGATAAAATTTGAGTTAGGTCACTGTGAAGAATTACACTGTGAAAGTGCACAGTTTTATTTTTTCCACTGACATTGTTAACAAGTACAAGGAAAATTCTAGCCTTGTTAAAAACATTGCACGTTATAATTGCAGGAAAAATTATTTCATTGAAAATATGTTTCCTTTTGTGCAACTGAATAAATCCATTCACAAAAGCGTAAATAGTACTATTACTCAAATGGCACTCTGACCTAAAGCTGACATACCATTTCATAATTTTTTTTATTTTTTATTCTTTTTTTCAGTGATTGACTACAGATGACAACTTCTACAATATTAAATTGGCACTATCATTTGTAAGTCTTTACAAGGGGGCTCTGAAATATTGGCACCTGTACAGTCAGGATCTATCACCTCAGGACAACTACCACTTCTTACTAACATAGCTGGAGAGAAATATTTCCACTCAACTAGCTCACTATTAATTAACGTTAGGGACTAACAGTTGTAAGCAACAATACTACCCTGATTTCCCATTTTAAAGATTTTACAGCTGAAATAAGATTATTAAACCAAGGAAAGGAAATCATATCAAATTGTACCATGCACTTGTAGATGGACTGACCTGTTCATGGTGATTCTTTGGAGAAAGTCTAGAAAATAACATGATGGAACAAAACAAGTATGAGGACTGGGTAAATAAGCTGCAAACTTCACCTACATGAGCATGAGTCATTACAGTGCTTATCTGAATAACTGACAACCATGTGAATACTACGTGATTTGTGGATAGTACTGTAGTGCATGAACAGTTACTCAGTTGTTAGTATCCAGGATGGAGGCTATTTCAAAGAATTATATTCAAGAATTGCAATTTGTGCATGATTGGTTTTAAGACACAATAATCAGTAGAACTGGATTTGTCCATATCCTAGAAGCATGTTTAGTAGATTAAGGAGGCTACTTGCTTATTTCTGTGTGAATAACTACCATTAAAATTTTTGTTTCTTAGCAGAGAGAATTTAGAGAAAAGAAAGGAATAGAAGATTTAAATTGATTCAAAAGTTTTATGGATGAGATTAATACCAAAAGTAGAAAGATAATTAGCACATTTTTAACCTCAGCTTGACAGTCAGCCGGTTAGATTGATATGGTAGAGAAGGAAGCAAAATCATTGAATGCTTCTGCTCCAGAGCTTATAGTAAAAGAGCAACAGAGCACTAATGAGATTCATAAATTGCAAACCATGTCCAAAATATCTGAGCAAGAGGTAACCAACATGAAAGTCAGTGTGTCCACCATAGACCAGAATCATTAAACAAAAAGGTGGTTGCAGACATAACTGCCATTAGTAGGTGGGTTGTAAAAAAGTAAAAAGAGTGCGAACTGTCAGTTGATAGTATTAGTGTTGAACCATTACAAGATTTAAAAAGGCAGCAAAAGGAGCCAATTAGCAGTGGCCATGCCCCAACACAATAGAAAATAACAATACCATCTTGTAGCATCTTTAATTCTCGAGCAGGTGCACTTGTGTATAAAGCGTGCCACTCATAAATAACATTTTGTACCATTCCACTGTCATTTTATAACTGCGAGCTCATACCTATTCCTACATTATTGCATCACCAGACATTGTAATGAGTTGTGTTATAAGTGGTTGGCAGTGACCTGATGCAACTGTGCTGTATAATGCTTCAAGTGGGTCATTACTGTGGGATAACACCTGAGTGTGGCAACAGGAAGATACAATGAAAGGTTGATTTTATTGTTGTTTGATTGAACAGTGATTTACCCCATATGGAGTTAGTTTACTTTATTGTCATTAAATTAAATTAAGATTTATTTGCAATTTTCTTCATTAATGTTTACCTTGGTAATGTAAGGACTGTTGTTCTTTATATATGTGTATAAAGTGCACCGTGCGCTCGCTTGTGTTATGAAAAAAGGTACGCCTGCTCGAGGGTTAAGAATGCAGACCACAGTGAGATAAACCAAGGAGACTGTAGTAATTGGAGGGAAAAGTTGATGCTGGCCATGGACAAATGAATGCCACAAAAATTTCCAAAGTTTGATCCTTATGGCAAAACCGACCCAGTATTATTTTTACACTTTCCAAGGTTTTACCAAAAGTTTGAAATGATAAGGAGAAGATACATTTTGTAATTAACCACATGAAGGGCAATGCACTTCCCCAAGTTTGGTTAAATATGGACTGATTTGAGTCCTACAGTCAGTCTGAAAGGTGCACAGAAAAGACTGTGGTTACAGTTATTGAGATCAGGAGTTAATACAGGTTCCTCGGAAGGATACTGAAACTTTATAAAATGGCGTATTACCCACACTAAGTTCTTAGACAAGGAGATACATGAAGCACAATTAACCAAGGTGTTAATCAGTAGATTACCTGGCACAGCCAGAGACAGGCATATTGGTAGAATTCTTTCATCAGTTAGGTAACTTAAATACATCCGGTGAGTTACGATAATCAAATGGATACAGTAATCGAGGAAGAAGACCATTTAGACCTAATGATAAAAGGGGTGAAGTGCGTAATGTGCATCATAGACAAATTGTCCAACATTCTAAAGATGGTGTTTAAAACATGCAAGCAAGGAAATGGAGGAGAGAGAGCAGGAGGTATCTCACTAACATAATAACAGAACATGTCCGGTCACAGGGAGGTAACAACGTAGGAGATGAAATGATAGTAATCAAAGCAACTCGACATCACCAGAGTACAGAGAACAGTAGTGATCATTCAGGGTAGCAATCAGTGAAAGGGCAATTATAGCTAAAATAGAATCTCAGGAGGAAAGGGTTTTACAATCTGCTTTTATCTGTTACCAAGAAGAGCAGCATGTAACAGAAATGTTAATGAAGGAGAAGGAAATAAAAAAGAGAGTCTCTCTCATCTTACGGTAGGAGGTCACGTTCAAGATGTTGCTATTGGTCTTTTACTGACACTGGCAGTGACACTTTATCTACAAAGACCTATGTGAGGAAATAATGTTGCCTGTGAAGGGAGTCATAAACGGAGGTATCACAGGAAATAGAGGGAATAATGTATGGGAGATGGTGGATGCTAAGTTTCAAATACAAGATGTGTGTTTCGAAAAAGATGTGTGTTTCAAAAAAGCTATGTACATTTTACCAAAACTGGTAATGAATTTTCTATTTGGCCTCTGCTTGTTGAAAGAAAATTATAGTTAAGGACATTATCAGGTGAAACTAGTATTAGGGTTCTTAATAAGCAGGAGAGAAGTTACATTCCACAATGAAGTGAATGAGCTACAAGAGGTAAAAAGAGAGGTGTCAGCATAGCTATGGCACACAAGAGGTAAAAGATGAGGTGTCAGCATAGCTATGGCACAGCCTAACTTAAATAGAAATAATATGAGATTTAACAAATGTAGTAATACATGAGGATAGTGTGTGGGTAAAGCAGCTGGGAAATGTGGAAAAACAACAATTTTGTTGTCTGACAAATGAACTAGTTACAAAAGAAAAGGAAGTATTGAGGGAGAACCAACTCTCAAAATGATTAAGTGGCAAGAAGTAAGGGAGGTTAATGAAAATGAAAGGACAGACACAATATCTGAAAAACCTTAAAAATGGGCAATAGATTACCACAAGAAATGTAAAGAGAACTCAGGAATTCCAAGATATCATGTAGGAGAATGACTATTGCTGAGAATTTTTAGACTTCATAAGGAAAGAGAGAAAATGGGAAGGCAAATTAAGAAATTTTTCAGTGTGTATAAATGACCATTTGAGGTGAAATAAATTCAACTTTCCACTGCATCAGTTGTTAAAGACACAGTGTAAGGACAAAGGTTAACACTCCACACTGTTTACAATTTAAAAAGGTATGTAGCGGACTCATCCACCAATGGAGAAAGTTGTTGTAGCCAAAAATGCAGAAAGAGAAAAAAATATTGGATACTCAGGAAGGAAAGGTTTGGTTGGAATCAGGATGGTTGAGCAAAGTTAAAGGAGAGGTAGTAACGAAGAAAAGTGATATGAAATGGAACGAGCATATGAGGATGGTGAAGGGGAAGACAAATAGGATGGTAAAGGGGAAGACAAATAGTTGACTTCAATTTATTGAGAGAATATTAGGGAATTTTAGCTCATTTATAAAGGAGACTGCATGCAGAACACTTGTTTACTGTGTGAGTGTTTGGGATTCCTGCTAGGTCAGACGAAAGGAAGACATCAAAGCAGTTCGTAGGCATTCTGTTATACTTGTTACTGGTAGGTTCGATCAAGACACAAGTACTACAGAAGTCAATCCATAGAGGGTAGATGACATTCTTTCCATGAAACACTATTGAGAAAATTTACAAAAGCAGCAAAATGAAGTTGATGGCAGAACAATTCTACTGCTGCCAATGTATGTTTTGCAGAAGGGTTATGAAGATAAGACAAATTACAGCTCTTATTGTGGCATAAGAACAGTTAATTTTCCCCATCCCTATTTGCAGCCGGAACAAGAAAGAAAATAAATAGTAGTGGTATAAGGCACCATCCGCCAAGCACCATATGGTGGCTTGTGCCGTATGTATGTATGTACGTATGCCAATGATGTGTCATCAATTTTGTCCTTGTCCTACTTCAGACACAGGTATGCTGATGACATCGAGTTGAAACTAAGGACAAAACCAATACATTTGAAGACATCTATCCAGAATTTCAATTCCGACTTGTGTTCACTATCAAAATGGGCAAAGAATATAAGGTTAAAGCTCAACCAAGTGGTCCTGGTTGGTCTTCCTAGGCTCATTAGCCTGGGATACCAGGAATCCATATTATCTTTATCCTAAATGGGGCAAATATCAACTTCTCTCCCTCAGCCAAGAGTCTACAAGTAATAATAAATGGTTCAAATGGCTCTAAGCACTATGGGACTTAACATCTGAGGTCATCAGTCCCCTAGAACTTAGAACCACTTAAACCTAACCAACCTCAGGAAATCACACACCCCCATGCCCGACGCAGGACTCGAACCTGCGACCATAGCAGTCGCGCGGTTCCGGACTGAAGCGCCTACAACCGCTCGGCCACCGCGGCCGGTGAGTAATAATACATAAAAATGTAAATTGGATGGTGTACACAGCTGCACTGTGCAAGAAGGCATCAGCATCTCTCCATGCCCTACACAAATATAAAAAGCTCTTCCATTTTGACCTTAAAAAGAAACCCTTATACTCCTAACAGTTGATTATGTTACCCTGCAAGGTCTTCCTCAGGGAGGCTTACAGTATCTGGAACTGGTTATGGCCACTTGTGTTCGATGTATCTGCACCTTTCGACTCATTAGTCATATTTCATCATCATGCACAGCTATCCTGACTGCGTGCATACAAATGCAGAGATTTCCACATACTCTGCCTCCTCTTCTGTCTTATTAACATACACTGTCCCTTGTATCTTTCCTTGCCCTTAACGCTGCTGTCTGAACATCACAGCAGAAGACTGCTTCCCATTGTAGCCAAATCTTTTCTGTCTCACTCCACCACTTTCTTTATGTCCTTCTACTGAGAATGAACCCAACTCTAGAATAAACTCCTCATTAAATCAAGAACTGAGTAACATACCCAGTTTCAAACCCAGTTAATAACTTAGCTGTTGAAGCAACAATACTGTCTACCATTGTCTCTGTACACACTCGTTACCCCATTACATCCTTCTTTCCAACCATATCATCCTCATTTACCGGTGCTCTTAGCTGGTGCAGTCTACTTAAATTTCACTCCCTCTGAACCAGCTATATCAGAAAATAAAACATCAATTTTGTATTATTATTATCATTATTATTACTGTAGCAGTAGTAGTGGTAGTAGTTCTTAGTCAGTACTATTTATTCACATTGTTGTTACACACATTCAAGTCATTTTTAATTCTATTAATGCTATTTGTCATATTAAAATTATCATCATTTCTTAAATAACTATGGGTAAGGAAAAAGATATAGTATATGTCTGAAACCCAGGTCTGATGTATGATTGGGCCCGAAGGCCCTAATCTGTTCAAGTTAAATAAGCAAATAAATACATAAATAAATTAGTCCTGTAACTGGTGTAAGCCTCTCCCTCATTTATTTGCACTATATACAAACATTCAGCACACAACATTTATGCTCAGCAGTCACTGCCTTCCCATGTAATTGCCCCATCCCCTTTACCTATCAACATGAAGTAGAGATGAAACAGATAGCTCTTTGACTGCATATCGGATGTCCGACCATCGTATAAACCATATAATCGGCACCTGGATATTTGGTCAAACATTGTAACTGAGCATGTTGTGACACGTAAGTGTGAGCAAGCCCACAGTGGTCAGGTGCAGACTGGATGGGTTCAGATGAATTATGGCACCACTGTTCACAAGTGAAATGAGAGAGTAACAGTGATTGATTGTCTTCACTATTTATTTATTGCAAGTTGCTATCACCTTCATTTGTTGTTATTTGAGTTCACTACTGAAAATAATTTGCGCATTGCAAGACAAATTATGAAAAATTTCATTTGCAAATATTTTAATATAAATAGTGACAATCGTAAGTTTGCCATTTGTTGTGCCAAGTTCAAACTTCTCATGGCAGAAACGGAAGGAAAAAACAGTTGTTTACCAAAGAATTACCATGCCTACTGTTTCGAGTTGTTTTCTTACATTGATCAACGAGATGGTGTTCCACAGATTTTATAATTAATATCTTTAAGTACCTAGCTATACGTATTTATCAAATACTCTTGTTTGATTGAAAACTTATTTGGGATGCATAGACTTTTTGTGGAATGTAGTTGTAAAAAAACATTTAAACTAGCAGAAAATGCCTAACTTACTTTAACCTCAATGAAATATTTTTTTGTCTAACATGTACTTTGGCTATGAAATATCATTTGAAATGTCCAGATTAAAGTTCAAGAAATTAATTAAGATACAACCACTGCTGTGCCTACACTGTCTTCAGCAATCTCTGCTGTAAGTTCAATTTCAACATAAACAAGAAAGCAATTGACTATGTGAGAATCATTTGAAAGGAAGTTGCTTTGGGATGCAATGACATAAACATTAAGTTTAATGGGAGCAATAACTGCATTAGACAATAAGGCATTATCTATTGCAGAAAGGACTAGACTTACAAGACTCTTCAAATAAACTTTGCCCACTTATAAAATGTAAGCCTTACATATATTTCGCAAAAAATTATTCCTCTCATTTACCACAGTATTCATGAAGAAAAAAAAAAAAAATCAAACGAAACCTTTTCTCACAGTTTCTGTAACTTTGGATATAAGGGCCTGTTTGCATAACTTCATAAGTTTAATAGCTGATTGGTTGTCTCTTCGATTCCAACTGCAGCACCAAGCTCTTGCTATGAAGTCTGTCCTATGTTCTCAGTTCTGGAGAAAATATAGCAAGGAAGCTTAAAGTTACTGCAGATTGGAGGCATATCGACCAAAGCAAAACACATGCATCCATTCATGACAGTGGTGGTAACATGGTGTAACATGCTTGAGTGGCTAAGTACGATTCTGCTATATGTTTCACCTAGTAGGTTCAGTGAGTTGTAACTAAATCACTGAAGGTCCAGCCTGAAGCAGCACAAATAATCACCTGAAGCAGCTTGATGTCCTGGGTGTTTTGCTGCACCTTGTGGCTTTATTTATGTTCATTTTCATGGTTTAGTAATTATTGTTACAGGTTATTTGTTGTTTGATACTGAACTCTTAACCAGGGGATTGCCGTATGAGAGCAGTCAAGGGAAATGGCTTTGCTTATTACTTGCCTACTTTGAGACGAAAAATTTAATGGTGGCCTGCTCCTCTCTATTAACAAGGTAATCGATAGAACTGCTGCAGCTTTGAATACAAACAAACACAGCTGTGAGTATTGGGAATTCTCGAGAAAGAATGGAAAGCTGGAGAAACAATGAAAATTAAAACCTCTGAGGGAAAACATCGTATGGAGCAGGACATTATCAATATAGATCCAGATGCACAGGATACAACCTTGACTTTCACTATTGACATATCTGTGCCTTGAGCTGTTGATGGAGAGGGACGATGTAGCTGCATGGTGATGACTATTTTTAAGGCAGATCTGTAGCATGAATATTGACGAAGTGGTGTGGTTTGATAAAACTTGGATCAATTCAAATCATGTTGTCAAGCATTCCGGACATACAACAACTAAAGGAAAATTGGCAATGCCTTCCGGCAGTGGGGGTAGACTTATTCTTCTTCATGCAGGCACCTCACAAAGTTTTGTCCCAAATAGTCCCCAGTTTCTTAAAACAAAGAATACAGAAGATTGCCATGAAGAAATGAGCCATGTCACATTTACATAGAAGCTCATAAAGATCACAAATGCCAAATCTGGAAAGACTGTCAGCAACTGTTCTAGTTAATGCTCCTTATCATTCAGTAGTTGTTGATAAGGCACTCTCCATGTAAAAGCAAAAAGAGGAAATGACTGAATGATTTCAGCACCATAACATCAATGTAAATGGTAACTTTCCACAGTTCACCAGGTAAGAAATCAACAAAATGGAAAAACATATGGGCTTGCAGTAATTAGGCTACCATCTTACCACTTCCATTTCAAGCCAGTAGAGTTAATATGGAGCCAAATTAAAGGTTACGTTGCCAAGAATAAGAAGCACTCACAAAAGAAGCTGTTAGGAACATCAACTATGAAGATTGGAAGAAAGCCATCAAGTATATGCAGAGCATCATGGAAAGAGCATGGCAGAATGAAGCTGTTTTGGAAAATTCAGTGGAGCGGATGTTTGTTTCATTGAACAACAACAGCGACACTTCAAGCACCTGTAATACGACGAGAGTGATGTCAGTGGATTTTCCACTATCACCTTAGGAATCGAGCACAAGCGGATTCAGAAGCATGTTTGGAGAGTGCAGTTTACAGCTTCAAGTATCTATGTAGCAAAATTACCTAGTTGTAAGTTTTGAAGTTTTCATAAGGATGCCTTATCAGTAAATAATTGCAAATGAAGTTCATGTCTCAAATTCAGACTGTATGACACAAAATAAATATTACAGTTTACAATTTAATTGGAGCAATACAGAGGCCTTGTTTTTTACATCACTTTTGTTCTTTCTCACAATAGAGGTTGGCCTATTGAAGATACGTTTTCCCACCTTTATAAAAAAAAAACATACTCTTATTTTTGTTATGTTGCAAATAAATAAGCAGTTAAGAAAAATTAACAACTGGTTCATTACAAACTTAGTAACCCTTATCTCTTAACGAAGCTGTACAGATGGTTGATCAGTACTTGACTCACGAGTGGACAATTCTACATCGTATTTAACTCAAATTCTCTGATGTTATGGATCTCAGACTTTCAGTTTGGAACAGATGAAAATATGATTATTCTTCAAGATCTTGATTGCATAATGCAATCAGTTCAACAACAAAAAAGTTTCCCCACATGTCAAAAAATCATCCTTTTCTATGTGCCTGTACATAGCTCTCCTCTTCTATTTGGCGTTCTGTTTAATACATACCACATTTACATACATGCCCTTCTGATACAGTAAATTGCTACCTGATCATCATCTGCCTCCTCTTCATTTGCCCCATCAACAGCATCTTCTTCAGCTCCTTCATTATCTATTCCTTCATCTTCTGAGTCTTCTGAAATTTAACATTGGGGTATATTTAATATAACTTTCCATAATTATTTTTAAGAGTAGACAGATTAAAAAATTCTATGCAGTTTACAGTTTCATAAAATACTACACCAAATGTGAATGCAATGAAACTACATACTGAACACTAAAAACAACAATGTATCGAAGGAAAATTCAATTGACAAAACTTATATAGTATGAGAATGGATTACTGGCTGGTACTTACCTACAGGAAGTAAATGTTTAGTACAGCTGACAGACAAATGTGAAAGTAATACACTTCTTAGCTTTCAGAACTAATAGTTCCTTCCTGAGGGCAGAGATAAGGATAGGTTGGAGAGGGTTAAACGAAGGGCAGGCCACTCAGCTCACAGGATGAGAGGGACCCACCTGTGGTACGGACAAGGTAGGCCAGTAAAATTAGCTCCAAATGGGAGTCTGCCTTCCAAAAATTTGTGGAATTCTGAAAACTGTTTTTATCGCCCAAGTAGGGCTCTGATATGAGTAACTTGTATTTTCTCGGATTTCTGAGAGGAGCTTCAGTTGCAATGAAAAGAAAACTACCAAAATTTTGGACTTTATCAGGGTCTTTTTTTACTTCAAATTACTCTGAAACTAAGTGTTTAATCAAAAAAGTGAAGGTTATCGAAAATGTGGAGCATTAAATTGTGCATCGACTGAGTACCAAAACTTTTCTGATTGATTAAATTTTCCTATTGAAAATTTTTCACACTTTTAGGTAACATTCGTTTCACTAGTATGAAATGTGCAGCGTTTGGGAACTGACCAATTTGATGCAAATTTTTTTTAGGAGAAAAGCTATAGCGTGTCAAATTTTGTTTTCGAAAAGTCAAAGAAAGTGACAAAAAATCTACCTGGTACATAAAATAGCCATTATTAAATTATGTAAATTATATGATTAACAACCAATGTCAACTTTCTGTTTACATGAATTCGTGGTGTCTTGCTTTGGACATGTCAGGGAGAACCATGCATTGCCTCGATGGGCAATGAATCCAACCCGTTCAGTGCAGTTGCACAATTATGTTTGACCTCTCATGGGAGTCTCATGAACGGGGACTGCGGATATGTGGCGCTAGGTGGGAATGTGGGTCAGCCAAGACAGTCCACGCAACTGCGATAAACACTGAGACCAGGTGGCACAGTGAGTAACGCAGGCACCTAGTAAGCAAGAGATCCCTGGTTCAAAACCCAGACCAGCACACGTTTTCACTCATTGCTGCTGATTCTGCATGAAGTTCTGATGCAGTTGACATCAATAGTTACTTCCCTTTCCTTTTCTACCCCCCCCCCCTTTCCCTCCTCCACCAATTTACATAATATGTATCATAGCTGCAGATTCCACATGGTGTCTGTTCTTTCAGACATGTCCGAAAGAACAAACACCATACATCCATATAATTGATTCACCTCAGTGGGCAATGAATTCACCATCTTCAGTGTGGATGCACATTTACGATTGACCTACTGTGGGAATCTCAAAGTAGTGAGCATGGAGGGCATGGACGGGGACTGCGGGTAGGTGATGCTAGGTGGGAATGTAGGTTGGTGGAGGCATGCCTAGATAGCCGTGGAAATGCGATAAACACTGTGTCTGGGTGCCACATTGGGTAACGCAGTTGCCTAGTATGGAGGATATCCCGTGTTCAAATCCCAGTCCAGCACACATTTTCTCTCAATGCAGTTGATTTCGCATAAAGTCCTGATGCAGCTGACATCAATAGTCTCTTTCCTTTCCTTGCCTTTTTCCCTGCTCCACCTTCAATTTACATAATCAAATTTCCACTTTCCATTCAACGAATTTTTCCAATATTAATTTTTTTTTAATTTTTTGCTACTGGTACATAATCCCCGACTGACATATTATCAAGATAAAAGTTTTGAAAACTATGGAATTAACAATATAATGTTGTATAATGAGTCAAAAACTGGTTTAAAAGAATAATAATGAAAATAAATACATTAGGTTTATTACTGTCTTATTATGAATAAAGAAACTTAATTCAATTAACAATAAATTGTGTTAGATTATAAAAAACTGACTTACAGTAATAAAAAAATGTGTTAATTTGGAGTACAATATTAATGTTTAGTTACATACCATCAGTTTTTCTTAATTTTACAGTATTAATTCTTCAAACGCTTGAAGGATAAGAGTCCAAACTCTAATTTTTCTGTTTCTTGTGTATAGATATTCTCAGATAAATCTCTTACTTGTTTTTCCCAAATGTCATTACCTGTGTCACTGTCATCAGTGTCAATAATAGGGATATCAGTTGAAACACTGGAGCAGGATTGGCCATTGCATTTTTTGCAAAACCTAATGCTGTTTTTCCTGTGCCACATGTGGAAAAAATAGCTTTCCATGGTTCTGCATTTGCTGCTTCTTTGGTAGTGGAAACTGCTAAGAAGTCGAATTTTGAAGGCTTCCAGCCTAATTGCAGTGGATCTAAAAGGTCATTTTTCCAAGCTCGCACTAGCAAATGCATACTCCAGAAAGCTGTTGAGCGGCTGCTTTTGTAGGAGGCTAAGAGGTAAGGTTGAATGATGTCTTTCAAAGATTCAATAGTGAACAACATTTAACAGCTCTGTTTAATCTTCATAGTATGTGGCTGCTATAAACTTCTGTCCAGACTTATAAGTTGTATCAGGATAAGCACTGGAATTGCTGAATATCTCTGCAGCTTTCTGTACTTTTTTTTTTTTACATTTCCAATGCCTTGAGGAATTTGTTTTCATTTGTCAAAAAATGATGAAGTGACATCGCAGCCACTGAAGGAATACAGTAACTGAAAGTTTATCTTTCGATACTTGAGACAACTTGAAATTTAGGGTGCTGTAGACTATGGTGTCTTGTCTTCCATTGCCTGGCTTCACTACAAAAATGTTAGGGGACAATGGGACTGAAGCAGTCAGAATCACGAACAAGTCTATGTCCTCCCCAATGACAACACAGAGTGCTGAGCAATATCAACAGCAGTAGCTACAATCAGAGTGTCGGTGTCCTCAGCGGTTTGCTTAGTAACGAAGCACTCACTCTCAAGTTGTGCTATCAAATAAGCAAAAACAAACCCTTGGCCTTGGTTACTAACGTTTCATTCAGCATGACGGTTGGTACAGTCTTTTTGGTGATGCTTTGCAACTGTTAGCTGATTTCACGGACCTATCAATTGTCACAACAGATTATCTTTCATACCAATCTGCATAATTCGTAATTGTGTAAGAAAATAGTTCTTTTGCCTCCCATGCCACTCTACACAACAAAAATCATCCATCTACAACAAACTTTGCTTTTTCAAAGTCAACTGAATCTTGAATGGCATCAAGCTACATGTGAACCAGAGCTTTTTTGTTTCCAACATACCTAAATCATAAAGCATATAGGATATCGGGCCAGCTCATACTCAGAAAGTGCTGAAGCCCTTCATAGTACTTTCTGTGGAATGCTATTCTGCAAAAAACCGTTTCCCCATTGACAGGGACTACCTTGTTGTGCATTGTGATCTTAGATGCCCTACACTTTGAAAGTAGGACTCAATTTCTTCTCTGAAATTTTGCAGTTTAATACTCTCCAACATTTCGCCCATAAAATTTTGCATAAAATTGGTGCCTGCCCCCCCCCCCCCCCCCCTCCCAAGTGTGAAAAAATTACTATTTTCTCACTAGCATTTCTATAGGTAAATTTATTCCAATAACAAACTTCTGGTACTCAACCAACACAGAATTTAATGATCCACATTTTTGGTTACACTGGCTTTTTCAATTAAACACTTAGTCTCGGCGTAGTTTGGGGGGGGGGGGGGGGGGGGGGGGGGACGACCCTCAGAAAGTCCAAAATTTTGGTGGTCTTCTTTTCATCATGGCTGAAACTCCACTCAGATATCAGGGCAAACCAAGATTATTCACACTGGAGATCTACTTGAGTGATTAAAACTTTTTTCTTGGGCTGCAGGATGGACAAATCACCAGTGCCATACACTTCACTGTCTGAAGGTAATACATTGGTCAGCAAGTTTGTATCATAATTTATTAGCTTTTATAAACAATAATGTGTATGAAAGAAAACAATAAATTATGTCTGTTTGCACTATTAAGTCTATCTGTCGCAGGTATTGATAATCTTAGTATATAAGCCACCTAAAATGTGATTTGTAACATTGTTACAACAGAAATCATACAAAGTAACCAAGGGGGCATGAAGTAACTAATTAAACCTCCTTTCACTAACGGAATGAGTAGGGAGCTGAAAATGGAGCAACTATTACTAACATAATAAGAGTCTCTCTCTCTCTCTCTCTCTCTCTCTCTCTCTCTCTCTCTCTCTATCTTCAAATATTTTCACATATAAATTTACAAGTGTGCCACACCATTTCCATGAAGACAAAATTGATTACAACAGAAAAGACAGAAATTACTGGAGATAAAAATAGTAAAAGAGAATAACCAGTTTTTATTCTCTACAGTAAGAGCTTTCCGAGTGGAATATTTGTTTCTGCATAAATTTCAATAGGTTTTTTTTCTCTAAAATAGCTTTTTTTTTTACATATTTAAGCTTTCAGCAAATGAGTGTTTCCGCTGAGGAGCAGCAGCATTTTCTCACTGGGAACAGACTGCTGCTCTGACTTAAGGCTTTCTCGACATTGTGTTTCTCTTCTCACACACTTCGACAATTGCAAATACTGCAGGACACTGATTTTGAATCCATAGCATATAAGCCCTGATATTGCAGAGCCATTTTGTGGGCCATATAACCCATACTTGGCAACACTACAGATAGAACCAACAAAGTATGTAGAGTGGAAGTACAACCAAAAATAACTATTTGAGCTGTACGGTTTCCAGGAACACTCATGGCTTGGTCAAAATAGCAGGTGGCCACACAAACATAAACAAGTGAGAACTTATAACATTCAATATACAAAGAGCGGAGGGGGAGCAAGCAGGTTAGCCACCTACACCAATGTTCAATGTTTCTGCAAAAGCAGAACTGACACATGGATCACCAATCCCTTCTGACATCATGAGAATCATACTCCAACCATGTAATAGATATTAAAATAAGAAAAACAAATGACAAGCTTCTCACAATGTAAAGCAGAGTGCACAAAGCATTTGCAAAGAGTTGCTGCACAATTGCTTGCCTAGTTTGGCAATCTGAGTCCTGCACTGCCACAGATGACATCTGTCTTAGAGAGGCCATTCATCTGCCCACTGTTAGATGTGGGCCTTGGCTGTAACTAACAAGTGCACTGACACATTGTTGCATTTGTGCACAGGTGCGACCCCCCCCCCTTTTTTTTTTTCCTCTCCACAAATACATTCTTATGCTCACTCTCTTTCCAGATTGGGCTTTGTCAGATGTGTAATACCAGTAAAAGAAAATTGATTACTTTTTCAATATTTACATGCAGAAAATGTGAAGCTATTTCAAACTGTCTCTTACAAAATCATTCATCTGGATGTAATTCATCGTAAACAGCATTTATTACATAAATCTGCATTTTTGTCTCTTCTGTTTTGCATAAAACAATAGTTAAAAGAGTTTACAAGGTATTTCTTTGATGAGAAGTAATGCCTAATACCAGCCACTTCAAGGAATCAAACTACCTTCAAACCCAAAAAACCATTTCTGGTTCCAACAGAAGAAATATTGTCCCAAAAGCCAAACAGTTACATTGCTATATGGACAATTCCTTCTTTTAGTACATTATGTGCAACATACCCCATTAACTGTTGATGCAGAAATTGTGTTGAGAGAGTTTTTTCACTAGACGGTGGGAGCAAGTCTGTTACTGTACAATAAAGTTGCAAAAATCATTTACCAAAACTCTAAAATTAATGAGAAGCAAATATTAAAGGACATTTATTCTTGAAGGACAGTATTCTTATATTTTTTAATTAATAACTGTAGATATTGGATTGGGACATGGGAAATTCGCATTTTGCAATAAATACGAATTCTGCCTTAAAATGCTTAAAAGGCAAAAGATCTAAAAAGTGCTATTTGATAACAAATTGTATACAGATGAAGTATTTTATGAGAGAGTTTGAAATAGCTTCATTTTCTAATGTAACAAAATTTTGGTTACTAGTATTGCACATCATTTTAAAAAGCCCAATTTCAAAAGATAATATGCATAACGCAAAATAAAACATGCATAATTGCAATGAATTACCATTGTTTCTGATGCTGTGATGCCATGCGTCATGGACAGCTGAATGGTCTGTATAAGTTACAAGCCACATAATGCACCATAATACTCAGCCATGGGATCAAACATGTTAAAACAAAGAAACACATACGTCTGCCTGCTAGCTAAAGTTCAGAAGTTGGTATAATGCGGACATGTTTAATGTGGCAGTTTTAAGCTGCAGGTGTACTGAACTGGGGTTGTGCCAAATACTGGCAGATTTCAGTCTTTAATGTGAAGAGCCTAATCCTGGTGTATCACTGAGTTTCATTATCACACACACAACACCAGAAGGGATCAGCAATTCCAATGAGCATGTGTTGCTTCTGTTTTTGTAGAAATTCAGGACACAGGCGTATCCTGCTGCTCCACGAGAGGGAGGCAGGGCTCATTTCCCCACACTGCTTCTGCCCCTTCTGGCAATCATAATTGTAGTTTCTTTACACAGGCTGCTGACTGCCAGTTTAGTGTCCGCACTCTGCACAATACCGACTGGAAAACAAAGTCTATCAAACCTATTTCAAGTATGCCTGTATTATTCCCCTAACATGTGACGAGAGATATTGTCTGTTCTGCTTCTAGACGACGTGCCTTGTTTATTCTATCCATGAAACTTTCAAGTATGGGTCATACGGCTATCAATGCCCATGAAATGGCAAATTAATATTTTGCAGACTTTGTGGTTATTGAACTGTGTGAACAGAAAAAATAACGTTGAGAAACAGCTGCAGGAAAATGCTATCACTTTTTACCAGAAACAGTCATTTGTTGAAAGCCCGAACAGAGCCAAAAGAAAAAAGAAGCAAAGACTTTTTCAGGAAACAGCTGTTGCAGTTTTTGCAAAAGTAAACATTCCAGCCAAAATGCTCCCCAAAAACCACTTTTTTTAAAGAATCAATTTCAGAACACTATTTCATCTTCAGGCATGTAGTGTCCCAGTCTTTTAAATTTGCATCTAATCATTTACAAATAAAAAAAGTATAGATGTCAATTTTGTCAAAAATAGATATCTCCCTATATTAATGTGTAAAAAAATTATTTCTAAGCACAAAATGTCAAAAGTGAATTCCGGTCCACACGTTACAGTATGGCCAGATAATCTACAGTCAAATTAACAGCTGGAAAACAATCACCAAAACCATGAGTTTTAAACTCAATGTTCACTTGCAAATTCCAACAGCTATTTTTAATACAGCACCATCCATACCTCTAATGAAAGCTTCCTCCTCTTCTTCAGGTTCATCATAATCCTGATTTTCATTACGTCGACCTCTTGATCTTGCCATGGTAGCATCATCATCATCTCCCTGTAAAGAGGGTCTCAAACAGTTATTAAAAATATTTGCATTATTTCACTACAATTATACATAAAAAGACATCTGCAGGGGGTCCTTAAAGATAGGTTTACTATACAATTAAAAGTAAATAACTATCTCACACACACACACACACACACACACACACACACACACACACACACAAGAAACATATTTGTGAAAATAAAGACTGAAACTAATCACCCATTGCAGCCACAGTAGTGTACAGTCTTAACACCATTACAGTCAAGAAGATGATTTATGAAAGCAATCCGGCACATGTTAATCATACGATGAGAGAAGGAATATTTAAATGGAACATACTGTATGCAAGGTCATTTTGGTTGATGTTACAAGGTCAAATCAGTCCCAGACTGTTGCCCCTGGAACAACGAAAAAGGTTGTTAAGTTGGTACTGCAAATGGCTGAAAGCATGGGGAAACTACAGCCATAATTTTTCCTGAGGGCATGCAGCTCTACTATATGGTTAAATGGCGATGGCATCATCTTGGGTAAAATATTCCACATGTAAAATAGTCACCCATTCCAATCTCTGGGTGGGGACTTCTCAAGACATCATCATCAGGAAAAACAAAAGTGGTTTTCTACACATCAGTGTGTGGAATGTTGGGCAGATAGGTTAGAAAATTCAAAACAGGAAATTGATAGTTTAGAATTAGATATAGAGGTAATTAGTGAAGTTCAGTGGCAGGAGAAACAGAACTTATGGTCAGGTGAATATAGAGTTACAAATATGAAATCAAATAGGTATAGTGCAGTAGTAAGTTGAACAATGAATAAGATAATAGGAATGCTGATTAGCTATTATGAACAGCATAGTGAATGTGTTATTGTAGCCAAGATAGACAGAAAGCTTACACTCACCACAGTAGCTCCAGTTCATACACCAATTAGCTCTGCAGCTGGTGATGAAATGTATATATGAATTATATCATGGTAAGCCAGCCAAATGAAGTGGGCAAAAGGAATACTAATGTCTCAAAAACTGGACTGACAGGAAATGCAAAATGGCTAAGCAGGAATGGCTAGAGGACAAATATAAGGATAAAGAAGCATATATCATTAGAGGAAATAAAAATTAAAGAGGCCTTTGGAGAAAAGAGAAGCAGCTGCATGAGTATCAAGAGCTCTGATGGAACACTAGTTCTAAGCAAAGAGGGGAAAGTTGAAGGGAGGAAGGATTATACAGAGGGTCTCTACAAGGGAGATGTACTTGAAGGCAGTATTATAGAAATGGAAGAGCACGTAGATGAAGACGAGAAATAAAAATTAAAGAGGCCTTTGGAGAAAAGAGAAGCAGCTGCATGAGTATCAAGAGCTCTGATGGAACACTAGTTCTAAGCAAAGAGGGGAAAGTTGAAGGGAGGAAGGATTATACAGAGGGTCTCTACAAGGGAGATGTACTTGAAGGCAGTATTATAGAAATGGAAGAGCACGTAGATGAAGACGAGATGGAAGATATGATATTGCAAGAGGAATTTGACAGACCACTGAAAGGCCTACACCAGAACACGGTTCCAGGAGTAGGTGACATTCCATCAGATCTACTAATAACCTTAGCAGAGCCAGCCACAATAAAACTCTGTCATCTGGTGTGCAAGACGTATGGACATGTGAAATACCCTCATACTTCAAGAAGAATCTAATAATTCAAATTTGAAAGAAAGCAGATGCAGACAGGTGAGAATTTTACCGAACTATCACTTTAGTAGTCACGGTTGCAAAATGCAAACAAGAATTCTTTACAGAAGAATAGAAAAACTGGTAGAAGCCAATCTTAGGGAAGATCAGTTTGGGTTTCGTAGAAATGCGGGAACACACAACAAAACACTGGTTCTACGACTTCTCTTAGAAGATAGGTTCAGGAAAGACAAACCTATGTTTATAGCATTAGGAGGCTTCGAGAAAGTTCTTAACCATATTGACCAGAATAATTTCTTTGAAATCTTGAAGATATCAGGGGTAAAATACAAGGAGAAAAATGTTATTTACAGCTGATACGGAAACCACATGGCACTTATTTAAAAGTCAAGTGGCATGAAAAAGAAGCAGTGGTTGAAAATGGAGTGAGACAGTGTTGTAGACTATCGCTGATGTCATTCAATCTGTACACCGAGCAAGGAATTAAGGAAACCAAAGAAAAATTTGGATTAGGAATTAAATATCAGGGAGAAGAAATAAAAACTTTAAGCATTGCTGATGACATTGTAATTGTGTCAGAAAGAGCAAAAGACTTGAAGAGCAGCTGAATGGAATGGACAGTTTATTGAAAGGAGGATCTAAGATTAACATAAACAAAAGCAAAACAGGGACAATGAAATGTAGATGAATTAAATCACATGATGCTGACAGAATTAGATTAGGAAATGAAACACTAAAAGTAGTAGATGAATTTTGTTATGTGGGTAGCAAAATAACTGATGGTGGCCGAAGTAGGGAGGATATAAAATGTAAAATAGCAATAGCAAGAAAGAGCATTTCTGAAGAAGAGGAATTTGCTAACATAGAATATAGAATTAAGTGTTAGGAAGTATTTTCTGAAGGTATTTGTATGGAATGCAGCCATGTATGGAAGTGAAGCATGGACAATAAACAGTTTAGACAAGAAGAGAATAGAAGCTTTTGAAATTTGGCGTTACAGAAGAATGCTGAAGAACAGATGGGCAGATCACCTAACTAATGAGGAGATACTGAATAGAGTTGGAGAGACAAGACATCTGTGCACAACCTGACTAGAAGAAGGGATAGGTTGATAGAATACATTCTGAGACATCAAGGGATCACCATTTTGTACTGGAGGGAAGTGTGGAGGTTAAAAATTGCAGAGAGAGAGACCAAGAGGTGAATACAGTTAGCAGATTCAGAAGGATGTGGGTTGCAGTAGTTATTTGGAAATGAGAGGTTTGCACAGAATAGAGTAGCACTGAGAGTTGCATCAAACCAGTCTTCAGACTGAGTATCACAACACACCCTGTACGAAAGCTCGTATTACCTGTAAGGATCAGAATGAAAAATGTGGGAAATGAAATGGAATAATACGAAAGGGATGCAAATTAAAGTAAAGAAAGAGAAAACGTGTAGGAAATAGAGAGAAGTGTTACAGGTCACTTGAACAGGTAACTTTCAGTACACAAAAATAAAAGCACAAGAGCACTTGTCATGAAACAGTAATATAAGATGCACAAGATACTCAGTAAATGATGAAACACAGCAGTAATTTTGAGACAGAAGAATGACATTGTTCCATAAAAACACGGGAGAACTGCCGGATATCAGAAACGTCCTGCCATGATATTTCGGCGCAGTCTTCTGGCCATCTTCAGGCGAGTGCCACTGTAGTAGTACTGGCGAGTACGCACTGAGCTCCAATAATTGAAGCCTTACTGAGGTGACATTGTGCATGTGCTGCTCAGCGTGCGCGTTCATAATGGCTCCGTGCGCTGCGTCTCGCGCTCTCCACTGTGAAAGCCTGGCGTATCGGTGTCAGGTCGATTTCCATCTTTATGCAGATAACTATGTCGACTACGAAGTTTCTCTATAACAGGATTCCAAGCAGAGTTTAGCTGATAACCGCCATCTCGATTCATGAGAGTCTTGTTGTCAGACAATCTTATTTCCACAGATTCATTGATAATCGAGCTCCAAAAGTTTGATGTAGGGGCCAAAATTTTTGTGTCGTCGTAATTCATGGAATGGTCTGTGGAAATACAATGTTCGGCGATTGCGGACTTGGTGGGTTGGAGAAGGCGAGAATGCCGTTGGTGTTCCACAATGCGTTCCTGCACAGTTCGTGTTTTTTGCCCTGTACATGACTTGCCGCATTCACACGGAATTTTGTAAACACCTGGTTTACGCAGGCCCAGGTCGTCTTTAACGGATCCCACCAGTGATGAAATTTTGGAAGGAGGGCGGAAGATGACTCTCACTTGATACTTTCTCAATATTCTGCCTATCTGTGAAGAAATATTCCCAATAAATGGTAGATAAACAGTCGACCTGAAGGCCTCTTCCTCTTCCTTGTTCCGTCGTTTGTAGGTATTCATCACTCTGTTCACTTGCCTAGGTGAAAAGCCATTCTTCAAAAATACTTTTTGCAGGTGCTCCAGTTCCGCTTGAAGACTGCTGGCGTCAGAGATAGTATGGGCATGGTGGATCAAGGTTTTGAGAATGCCCATTGTTTGTGCTGGGTGGTGGGAACTAGTAGCTTGTAGATACAGGTCTGTATGAGTGGGCTTTCTGTACACCGAGTGACCAAGTGTGCCATCACTCTTCCGTCGCACCAAGACGTCTAAAAATGGCAGACAACCATCTTTCTCTATCTCCATCGTAAACTTTATGTTTTCATGTATGGAGTTCATGTGACGTAAAAATTCTTGGAGACGGTCCAGACCATGAGTCCACACTATAAAAGTGTTGTCAACGTACCGCCAAAATACTGTTGGTAAGTGGCAGAGTCGAGTGCTCTCTCCTCAAAATCCTCCATAAAAAGATCGGCCACCAGGGGAGACAAAGGACTCCCCATGGCAACACCGTCAGATTGTTCATAAAATTCGTTGTTAAACATAAAATATGTAGAGGAGAGAGTGTGCTCAAACAACGCTGTAATGTCTGCACCAAACATATTGCCAATGAGGTGTAGTGAGTCCACCAGAGGCACCTTTGTGAACAGTGAAACCACATCAAGACTGACCAATAAGTCACTACTTTGCAGTTGTAGCAACTGAAGTCGACTGATAAAATCACCAGAATTCTTTATGTGATGTGCACACTTGCCTATCATTGGTTTGAGCAAAGATGCCAAGAATTTTGCTACGTCGTAGGTGGCTGCTCCAATGTTACATTGACATTCATTAGCTATCTCACTACTACAGTTTCAATAGTTATACAATGATATATGTTTAACTTAGGCACTAAAAACCCACTTGACAATGACAGAATAAGATGGCATTATGAGTCCATGTGAAAACATAATCAACTGTGGCTGCAGCCACAGAAGTTAGTGAGAATGAATTTTGTTATGAGCTGTCAACAATGCCTGAATGGAAAAATAAGATAGGTAAATACAACAAACATGTCATAATAAAATAATATTAATGAAGAGGGTCAAAAACAAGAAATATCAGATGAGAATATGTCAGGAAATGAATACAGAAAGAACAACAGGGCACAGAAGTTTATTAGTAAAAAGTGGTAGGAACAGAGATTTGGGCAGTAAAGCCAGCACGATGAATAGCAATAAGAGTAGCAGTAGTTTAACTATTCTAGAAAATACAATATTCTCATTTGATTAGGGTCTGTAAATATCCTCAAGAAGGCATAGAATCTAGTCATGGCTACAAATTGTGTAAACTAGTCTGATAAAGAGCCCAAGATTAACTGCTGATTTACATACTGTTTTTACAACTATCCTCAATCCAATGTTAATTCTTTATGGTCAGTAATTTCCTTTCCATTATTTAAAGTCAGTGAAAGAAAATTTACAGTAAATTTACTATAAAGTTAATATTGGTTGACACGCTAGCGAAGGAAGTGCCTAAGTGTCAAAATGTAATTATCAATTCCAAATCATGTCACAAAAACTTAGACATTCTAAAATGAGATTTGCTGGTGTACAGTAGTTCCTCTGAGGAATCTTAATCTGTGTTATTTACAAACTGCAGCTGCTGATTCACTCATTGATATATGAATATAGTTTTCCTAAACAATGAGTAAATTTAGTGTATAATTTTTGCACAGTGTTAAAGGACATACATCATCCAATTCATTCACTTTTACTCCTGTTTGTTTCACTATGCAGCACACTAATTACTTAAAAATAATTCTGCAGAAAAACAAGATAACTGAATATTCTTGATCAGTTTATCTTAACGATACAAATTCCTAACAGCCATGAAAACTCTTACAAAGCAGGGTAGCCAAGTGTTTACCCATTACAAATTCATGAACACACAACGCATGTCAAGGATTTAAATAGTGAACAGCCTTTCAAAATACAATAAACAAAAGAAACTGGACAAAATGGGGCATCATGCTGCTTAAAAACATTTATACCCATGTACGAGGTGTGACAATGAAGTAATGAGACTGATTTTCCTTGCAAGATGTGGCAACCCTGCAGGCTTGCATAGGCACAATATCTTTGACCTCTGTTTATAAGCTACTTCTAGTCCAAGCGGCACATCGATGCAACTGCTCAGTCGTGAGTTGTGCTGTAATAAGTTAACATGTGTTTGTGTCTCTCATCACGAAAATGGAATCGCATAATATTGCGCAACAGTATGCCATTTCTTTTTGTGTTAAATTGGGTGAAAACGCGACAACAACTTACGGTAAGCTTCAGAAGGCTTTTGGAGAGGTTATATCCAGAGCATTGGCATAAAATGTTTAGTGAAGGCAGAATGAATGTTGAAGATGAAGATCACAGTGGATGACCATCAAGCTCACAGACGGATGTCAACTTGGCCAGGGTGCGTGAACTCTTATGATCTGATCGAAGATTATCTGTGAAAATGATTGCAGAAGAACTGAACATCAATTGAGAAACGGTGGTGATGATTATCTGCAATCCTGTCCAGCGACATTAATTTGTTCCTAGTTCATTACGCAAAACTGAAAGTTTTCCCAAATCTAAGGGGGCCATCGCAGCAGTATCCAGCGATGGTTCCAGAGATTTAAAGAAGGTGATTTCTCTCTACTGGACAATCCATGAAGTAGTAGACCATCGCCGGCAGTGAAAGATGTGAATAAGGAGACCATTGATCAAATCATCCAAAATGACAGATGTGTGATGACATGACAGCTTGCTGAAATGACTAGTTTGTCATTGGTTAGTGTGGTATCACTGGTACAGTCACTAGGGTACAGAAAAATCTGTGCACATTGGGTGCCTACACTACTGGCCATTAAAATTGCTACGCCACGAAGATGACGTGCTACAGACACGAAATTTAAGCGACAGGAAGATGCTGTGATATGCAAATGAGTAGCTTTTCAGAGCATTCACACAAGGTTGGCGATGGTGGCGACACCTACAACGTGCTGACATGAGGAAAGTTTCCAACGGATTTCTCATACACAAACAGCAGTTGACTGGCGTTGCCTGGTGAAACGTTGTGATGCCTCATGTAAGGAGGAGAAATGTGTACCATCACATTTCCGACTTTGATAAAGGTCGGATTGAGACCTATAGCGATTGCAGTTTACCGTATCACGAAATTCCTGCTCGCGTTGGCCGAGATCCAGTGACTGTTAGCAGAATATGGAATCGGTGGGTTCAGGAGGGTAATAAGGAATGCCGTGCTGGATCCCAATGGCCTCGTGACACTAGCAATCGAGATGACAGGCATTTCATCCACATGGCTGTAACGGATCGTGCAGCCACGTCTCGATCCCTGAGTCAACAGATGGGGACATTTGCAAGACAACAACCATCTACACGAACAGTTCGACGACATTTGCAGCATCATGGACTATCAGCTCGGAGACATCTACATGAACAGTTCGACGACATTTGCAGCATCATGGACTATCAGCTCGGAGACCATGGCTGCGGTTACCCTTGACGCTGCATCACAGACATGAGCGCCTGCGATGGTGTACTCAACGACGAACCTGGGTGCACGAATGGCAAAACGTAATTTTTTCAGATGAATCCAGGTTCTGTTTACAGCATCATGATGGTCACATCCATGTTTGGCGACATCGCAGTGAACGCACATTGGAAGCGTGTATTCGTCATCGCCATACTGGCGTATCACCTGGCGTGATGGTATGGGGTGCCATTGGTTACACGTCTCGGTCACCTCTTGTTCGCATTGACGGCACTTTGAACAGTGGACGTTACATTTCAGATGTGTTACAACGCATGGCTCTACCCTTCATTCGATCCCTGAGGAACCCTACATTTCAGCAGGATAATTAATGACCGCATGTTGCATGCCCTGTACGGGCCTTTCTGGATACAGAAAATGTTCGACTGCTGCCCTGGCCTCCACCTCTCTCACCAATTTAAAACATCTGGTTAATGGTGGCCGAGTAACGGGCTTGTCACAATATGCCAGTCACTAATCTTGATGAACTGTGGTATTGAGTTCAAGCTGCATAGGCAGCTGTACCGTACACACCATCCAAGCTCTGTTTGACTCAATGCCCAGGCGTATCAAGGCAGTTATTAAGGCCAGAGGTGGTTGTTCTGGGTACTGATTTCTCAGGATCTATGCACCCAAACTGCATGAAAATGTAATCACATGTCAGTTCTAGTATAACGTATTTGTCCAATGAATACCCGTTTATCATCTGCGTTTCTTCTTTGTGTAGCAATTTTAATGTCCAGTAGATTACTGAGAAGAGAAATGAAAATGATGAGGAAGAATGTGTGCGAGACCTTTACTGAAGACTGGAAACAGTGTTTTGACGGCGTCATTACCCAGGATGAAACATGGTTGTTTTTGTCCGAACCTGAGAGCAAAACTCAATCCACAAAGTTGCGTCATCCAGGTTCCCCTCGGAAGAAGAAACCAAGACTTCCACGAACAGCAGGCTGAAAGGTGATGGCCTCCTTCTTCTGGAATCAGTGTGGTGTCATTTTCATTGACTTTTTGGAACATGGCCCCACAATTAGTCGGACTGTTACTGTTTGTCATTGGAAAAGCTGCGACGTGCCATCATCAAGACCGACAGACCACAACTTCAGGGTCAGCTCATCAGACTATACCATGACAATGCCAAACCCCATACAGCCCTTATGACGCAGGAGAAAATCAGGAACGTGGGTTGGAAAATTGTTCCACATCCTACCTACAGCCCGGACTCGACTCCGTCAGATTTTTACATCTTTGGTCATCTGAAGGCACACCTGCACGGTGAAACATTTGATAGTGAGAAAGACCTTATTTCCTATGTCAAGCAATGGTGTAAAAGTCAATCCCCAGAATTTTACCAAAAGTGCATTTACATCATGGAAAGAACACTGAGCCAGATTGTCACAGCTGATGGAGGCTACATTGAGTAGGCTCAATGTATAGCTAAATGTTCCAAGTATGTTCACAAAAAATTTCAATCTCCTCCTTGAAAGAAAACCTTAGAGATGACTGTGCAAAACTGAGCTACTTTCCTAAGCTCGTATGCCCCGTGTATGATATGCCTGCCTTGTATTTGGGGTAAGGATCACTGAATGGAAGAGATCCTTATAAAACTGCAGGCGATATAAATCTGCTGTGTTTTGCTCTCCATCATTTCTTGTACTTCTACAATCTGAGTTATGGGGTTTAAATCTCTGGAGGCTTCTAACTTCCTTAAGTATGGCAGAAATACCAAATGAAACACAGGAAGATCACATAATTATTAAAATTTGGAAATATTTTTCAATGGGTGCACAAGTAAGTAAATTGACCCACATCCACCACACCTATATGAGTGTGCGTGCTCCCCCCCCCACACCCAACCACCCACATGAGCATGCGCATACGTGCTCGAGATCCTACATCATGTACTCTATGCCAGGATCGCACTGCGGCAGGTAGATTTAGGTGTAGTGGGGATTGTGGTGAGGGGAGTGAGTAGAGGGACAAATAGCTCAGAAGCACCCAGGTGGAGGCTGCAGGAGAGGGGTGGAGATTATATATATAAAGTCGGCATTCATCAGAAATCAATCAGACACCAAGAATGCCAGAAGATGGTAAGAAGTCGGTTTGCCAAAATATCGCACCTTTTGGATGATGCTACCCGGCTGAACACCCGAGAAATTTTCAAGCTCAAAGGAAGGCAGCAGGTTTGTTGGCTAGGAATGTGAGAGGGACAGATGAAAGGGCTAGGCTTCTGCTGCACATGTACTGAAGTAAGTGGGGTGCTCTGTGGTGCTTGATAAAGGTGATGTGGAGACACAGATTCAGAGGGAGTGAAAGACAGAGAAAGGGGAAACTTTGGTGGATTTTGTGGAGACAGAGGGGTAAATGGAGATCAAGGAAATCAGAATTACAGGAGCAAAGAATGTATTTCAAGGGTAACTCCCATCTGCATTGCTCAAACATGCTGGTGGTGGAGGGGAGGATCCAGATGGCCCAGGTTGTTAACCAGCCACTGAAATTAAGTATGGTGTGCTCAGCTCCATGTTGTGCCGCTGGGTGGTGACCATTCATTATGCTGGACAGTCGGTTGGTTGTCATACTGATACAAAAAGTTAGCAGTGACTGAAGCAGAGTTGGTATACAACATAATTGCTTTCACAGGTGGCCCCCATGAACCATGGACCTTGCTGTTGGTGGGGAGGCTTGCGTGCCTCAGCGATGCAGATGGCCGTACTGTAGGTGCAACCACAACGGAGGGGTATCTGTTGAGAGGCCAGACAAACATGTGGTTCCTGAAGAGGGGGCAGCAGCCTTTTCAGTAGTTGCAGGGGCAAAAGTCTGGATGATTGACTGATCTGGCCTTGCAACACTAACCAAAACGGCCTTGCTGTGCTGGTACTGCGAACGGCTGAAAGCAAGGGGAAACTAAAGCCGTAATTTTTCCAGAGGGCATGCAGCTTTCTTGTATGGTTAAATGATGATGGCGTCCTCTTGGGTAAAATATTCCGGAGGTAAAATAGTCTCCCATTCGGATCTCTGGGCGGGGACTACTCAAGAGGATGTCTTTATCGGGAGAAAGAAAACTGGCGTTCTACGGATCAGAGCGTGGAATGTCAGATCCCTTAATCGGGCAGGTAGATTAGAAAATTTAAAAAGGGTAATGGATAGGTTGAAGTTAGATATAGTGGGAATTAGTGAAGTTCGATGGCAGGAGGAACAAGACTTTTGGTCATGTGAATACAGGGTTATAAATACAAAATCAAATTGGGGTAATGCAGGAGTAGGTTTAATAATGAATAAAAAAATAGGAGTGCAGGTAAGCTACTACCAACAGCATAGTGAACGCATTATTGTGGCCAAGATAGACACGAAGCCCACGCCTACCACAGTAGTAGAAGTTTATATGCCAACTAGCTCTGCAGATGATGAAGAAATTGATGAAATGTATGATGAGATAAAAGAAATTATTCAGGTAGTGAAGGGAGACGAAAATTTAATAGTCATGGGTGACTGGAATTCGAGAGTAGGAAAAGGGAGAGAAGGAAACATAGTGGGTGAATATGGATTGGGGGAGAGAAATGAAAGAGGAAGCCGTCTGGTAGAATTTTGCACAGAGCATAACTTAATCATAGATAACACTTGGTTCAAGAATCATAAAAGAAGGTTGTATACATGGAAGAATTCTGGAGATATTAGACGGTATCAGATAGATTATGTAATGGTAAGACAGATATTTAGGAACCAGGTTTTAAATTGTAAGACATTTCCAGGGGCAGATGTGGGCTCTGACCACAATCATTGGTTATGAACTGTAGATTAAAACTGAAGAATCTGCAAAAAGGTGGGAATTTAAGGAGATGGGACCTGGATATTCTGAAAGAACCAGAGGTTGTAGAGAGTTTCAGGGAGAGCATAAGAGAAGAAAGAAATACAGTAGAAGAAGAATGGGTAGCTCTGAGGGATGAACTAGTGAAGGCAGCAGAGGATCAAGTAGGTAAAAAGACGAGGGCTAGTAGAAATCCTTGGGTAACAGAAGAAATATTGAATTTAATTGATGAAAGGAGAAAATATAAAAACACAGTAAATGAAGCAGGCAAAAAGGAATACAAACTTCTCAAAAATGAGATTGACAGGAAGTGCAAAATGGCTAAGCAGGGATGGCTAGAGGACAAATGTAAGGATGTAGAGGCTTATCTCACTAGGGGTAAGATAGATACTGCCTACAGGAAAATTAAAGAGACCATTGGAGATAAGAGAACCACTTGCATGAATATCAAGAGCTCAGATGGCAACCCAGTTCTAAGCAAAGAAGGGAATGCAGAAAGGTGGAAGGAGTATATAGAGGGTCTATACAAGGGCGATGTACTTGAGGACAATATTATGGAAATGGAACAGGATGTAGATGAAGATGAAATGGGAGATACGATACTGCGTGAAGAGTTTGACAGAGCACTGAAAGACCTGAGTCAAAACAAGGCCCTGGGAGTAGACAACATTCCATTGTAACTACTGACGGCCTTGGGAGAGCCTGCACAACATCCTGATCCAACTCGGCAACAATCACTCCTAGTGGTTCACCAGAGTAAATTAACACCCTCAAACTGTGGCCAATAATAAAATTGTTCACACAATATCACAGTGAACAGCTCAGCACAACATGCTCTATTTGAACGGCTCCTTCACAAGCTGAGCCATTTGGGTCTTTCATTATGTCACTGATCTTTGTTGTCCACTTGATACCAACTGCATTCTTTCTTTCTTTCTGTCTTTTTTCAAGTAACCCAACATTGATATTTCCATTCTTCTTTTGGTTACTTTTAGTTTTCTGATAATGAATTCATTTAATGTCCATGTCTCACAACCATATGTTATTATTGGCAGTATACATTGGTCAAAAACCATTTCCTTCAGCTCAGTCAACAACTCAGACTTCAAAACTGAAGAGTATCTTCCATAAGCTTGCCAGTAACATCGAAATATTTCTTGTCTTAGCTCTCCTTTCATATTTAGAAGTTCAACTGGACAGACATAGTCTGTGTTCCTTTGCAGATATGTACTTCCAACAGATATATTTCTCTCCAGTGTCCATTCATTCATCACAATATTGGTTTTATCATAGTTCACTCTTAGACAATTTCAGACCAGACTAACACTAGTTCACTAACCAATATTTGACGTTGTTCTATACTGTTTTCTAACACAACAGTATCGTCAGCAAATCTCATAATTCATCTCTTTCCCAGAATTTGGTTTCCCTTTGTTTTCAGATCACTAGGACTGCTGAAAATAATTTTGGAGATACAGAGTCATCTTGCTTTACACCCTTTCCAATGAAAAATTTCTTGTTTTCTTCAACAACACTCACAAACACTGTGAAGGTTTAGTATATGTTGAGGGTCTATATACAGGAAACAAAACTGAGCATAATATTACAGAAAGAGAAGAGGAAGTGGGTGAAGATGAGATGGGAGATAATATTATAAGACGAATTTGATGGAGCACTGAAAGACTTAACTGGGAATAAGAGCCCCACAATTAGATGACATTCTCTCAGAATTATTGAAACCCTTCGAAGAGTCAGCCATGATAAAACTGGTGTGCAAGATGTAGAAGACTTGGGAAATACCTTCAGACTTCAAAAAGAATGCAATAGTTCTAATTCAAAAGAAGACTTGTGCTGACAGATGTGCATACTACCAAACCATCAGTTTTGTAAGTCACGGTTGCAAAATAGTGACATGAATTATTAACAGAAATACAGAAAAACTGGTAGAAGCCAACCTTGGAAAATATCGGTTTTAGATCTGGAGAAATGTAATAAGATATGAGTAATATCGACCTTACACCACATCTAAGAGGAATTGTTGAAGAAAGGAAACCCACATTTGCAGATTTAGACTACGCTTTTGACAATGTTAATGGAGGGCGCGAAAACTTATTTACATCTTGTATAGAAACCAGACTACTGTTATAAGAGTCGAAGGACTTGAAATATTTTTTGGGGGAAATGTTACTTTAAATGTTCTGCTCACTCACACTGCTCTTCTTGCTGCTTCCTACCAAGAAGATATACGATTAATTATGAAGTTAACCAGTGTTGTTTCCACCAGAGATCAACTCTTGAGCCTCCATATACACTTGCACAAATGAAAACTTGAATAGTGCATGAAAAACACTGTTCATCAGGTCCCATAATGTGTTGTTGGATTTCAAAATCTTGGCCATGTTACTGTCCAGCAGCCAACCAATGCATCCATTGCATTAACCCAAATGAAATCAGTCACAAGTTAAATAAATAAGCGGCAGGAACTGGTGGAGAAATAATTTTAACTTCTCACTTTTCACAGAATTAATTTACAGCACAAAAATTAAATGAAAATATCTTTCTGCACTAATCACAATAGTTTACTATTAAAATAATCTCAGTCAGTGTGAGAACCTAAGTAAGTCTAATGCCATCATGTGTTCATATGACATGTAGAAAATCTATGAACATTATTCAAAGTGCTTCAGCTCATATCTAAGTTAACATTTCTGTAATCAGGAATTAATGATATTTTTAATTGCAAATCACCATCTATGTCAACTGAAAAATTGTTCACAGATGTTTGCATTAAGTCACCTAACCAGAAATTACTCAAAGTCCCAAGCTGAATAACGATTTAAAGTTCCTCATAATCATCACATGCAAACCTCTGCAAATCCATGACCAAATATTCAGAAGGTATTCTGGTTACACACAAGGCAACTTCCATCCGCACATACATCCTACCTGTATGCAAACTCTGCTCCAATGGACTGCCGAAATCCAAGTATGTCACACTAAAATGGTCACGGATGCTTACAGCCTTACACTGATATGAGCCAGTTACATGCACTTCCAACTTGCAGAAACATACATAAAGTATAAATTTAATATACATATGAAGTCTGATGCAAATTTCATAAGCTTTTCAATGCTACTCATAGTTTTCATATAGGATTAATTGTTTTGTCACAAATGGTGTTTCTGCTCATATTTTGCATCATTATATCACTGAGAAATATTAAAAAGTTAAATTAATTACAAACATACATCTCTAGCTACCTCTATTTACTAACGCTTTCACTGTTTTCCTAGAAAATTAACTTTTCCATGGGTGGAATATACATTGCGGCCAGCGATTTGAAATATGAAATATTCCCAGAAAACAGGGTGATTCAGGAGGTATGTCACACAATTTGTGAGGTTGTTCTACATGTGAAAAAAAGTCCTATCAACCTGTGTCTGATTTTCAATCATTATGGAACTGGAGTTGGTTGAAGACTACAGCCAGCCATGAATGGACATGAAGACAAATGTGAATAATACTTACTGAAATGCTGTGGTGGAAAGAATAATCGTGGGACAGACGACTGACGCATTCTACAAAGTGTGTGCGGGTTCTCCAATGGATGGTAGCCCTGTGACGTCGCACTGAGGCAACAGCTGCAAGCATACCCAGTGTGCAGTCACGGGTTGGATCAGTGAGCACTCATGAGGCCATGTGCATGTCACACTTAAGTGTTGTTTAATTGAGCAAGTCCAGTGTGTCCATACCACATATGGTCACCCATGCAGAATAGGCAGACATGGTGCTTGTGTACAGATACTATAATGGCTGTGCCATTGTGGCTGTGACAGAACACCAGAGACGTTTTCCTGATCGACAAACCTCCTGCCAGGGTATTTCCCAGAGCTTTTCAAACCTTAGAAGAATCGAGAACACTACACAGTGAACACTTAACATCAGAACATGAGGTTGTCCAATCAGGTGAGGAAAGAGATAACATTATTGCAATGGTACAACGGAGTCGTGCATTATCTGTCAGTTCGATATTCCATAAACACGAATGTGGCATACGTTATATTCTGAGGGCTTGTATTCATACCATGGGCAGCCCATGCAGCATCTGCATCTGGGTGACTCCGAAAACAGGCAGCAATTTTTTTTTAATAGTTGGCTGTACACAAAGACATCATGTAGTACACTTTATCTGCAGATGAAGCTACACTTACACACAATGGTATCATGAACACCTGAATTCCCATGCATGGGCAATGGAGAACCCATGAGACACTAGAGAAACATGATTCCAAGTTAGGTTCTCAGTCAACATCTGGCAAGGTACTGTTGATGGGCTTGTGATAGGGTCTGTGTTCCAGCCGAATCACATGACAGTTGCTGAGTATGCACATTTACCGGTGGAAAACCTACTTGCACTTTTAGTGACCTGACACTGATGATGGTAAATGTACCTGCAACATAATGGATCACCAATTCAGTGTGCCTGCAAGTATCCCAGTATCTGAATAACACATTTCCTCAATGATGGATTGGCTTTGGTGGACCCACTAACTGGCCTAACAGATCGCACGATCTAACCCAATTAAATTTCTGTTTATAAGGCTGGTTAAATGGAGATGTGTATGCTACAAAGGTGGACACAAGTGAAGAACTTGTCACTTGCATCCCTGATCTGTTGTATGCATTAAAGCCTGCTGAGATGACATTCTATCTGAAACATAACACTCCCTCCAATGTACTGACAAGTGAGTTGGGATGGGCGGGGGACTTTTTGAACACCTCTTGTAGGATATATCAGTCATCTCTCCAACTATTTTCTGTCCACCACAGCACTTATACAGCATTTCAGCAAGTAATAGTCACACTTATCTTCATTTTCATTCTTGAATGTTTATAGTCATCAACCCACTTCACTTCCGTAATAATCAAAAATCTGAACATCTTCACAGGACTTTTTTGGTTTATTTTCACATGTACTATCACCTCACAAATTATGTGACATTCCTCCTGAATCCCCCTGTATATTAGTACAGTCTGATGGTTCTCACTGAGTTCTTTCCACTGTTACTACATATGTTTGAATCGCTTAAGCCATTAGTGAGTTATTAAGTTTTAAAGATCCTTTCATATCCAAAACATTTAATAATGTGTAAACTTTATCTCGTAGTGGGACTGCCGTTTCACTCATGCACTCGTCTCATTTTTGTTTAAAACCATGTGACTGGTTTCCCTGTCACTGGTTTGGCACAGTTTTTTATTTAGAGTTTCTCTTATTCCATATCTTCTTTATCCAGCCATGGTGCTCCCCCCCCCCTCCCCACAATGGTTTTTCCCACCACACAACATTTGTCTCCAGCTAGCTGACCTGGAGTCAGGATTCCTCATACTTTCAATCTCCGCCAATCATCACACATCAAAGGTGATGCTACCTACTGACCATACCGCAGAGCTTATCCGGCATACCAAATCCCTTCTACAGCTGTCGAAACACTCACTCTTGGCTGTTTTTACACTCCCACACTACTACAGGATACGCAAACCTGGAAGCATCTGTTGCTGAAGTTTCTCGTAGGCCTTTTCAGGATGTACTGCCTCAAAGGTAAGCATTAGTTGAGAATGGTAATGAGAGGTTTGTAACCTATCTACTGAGGATGTAGTAAAGGATCGCAAGCAGAAATTTGAAAAGGGGATTAAAATTCAGGGAAAGGCAATAAAAACTTTATGTAATAGAATGCATTCCAATTAAATCATGTGCTTGCTGATGGAGTTAGACTAAGTAATGAGCCATGAGAAGTAGTAGACCAATTTCAATATTTGGACATCAAAATAATCGATGCTGTCCAAAGTACAGAAGATATAAAATGCAAAGTACCAACAGCAAGAAAAGTATTTCTGAAAATGAAGAATTTTTTAACACCCAACATAAATTTTAAGGGTTATGAAGTATGGAGTGCAATCATGTACAGAAGTTAAAATGTGGACAATAAGCAGATCAGACATCAAGAGAGTAGAATTACAGAAGAAAATTGAAGATTACATAAATAGATCGAATAGCTAATGACGAGGTACTGAACTGAATTGGGAGAAAAAAAGAAGTTCTTGGCACAAGTTTTGTAAAAACAAGCGATCAGCTGATATGACACATTCTGAGGCATCAAAGAATAATAATTTTCACAATGGAGGGAAGTGTGTGTGTGTGGGGGGGGGGGGGGGGGGGGGGCCAAAAAATGTAAAGGGAGACCTAAGTAGGCACGAATACAGTAAGCAGTTTCAAATGGAGGTAGATGCAGTAGTTATTCAGTGATGAAGAGACTTGCACAGGATAGACTAGTGCAGAGTGCTGCATAAAATTGGTCTTCAGAATGGAGAAAGCAACAACAATAACAATATTGTAGGGAAAATACATAACTAAATCTGCAAGTAATTTGATGGTACACAGGGTCCAAAATTTTGTAGATGAAACTGCCATCTCTGGTAGCAACAATGTCTCTGACATGGCTGGGCACTGAGTCAAATTTAGCTTGGGTGCATCATTCCATGCTACTTGAACTTTATGCCAGAGGTAATCAGTCGTAATGGCCAGTGAATGGTGGTGAGCCAGTCTCTCGGCAATCCATGATTAGGTACTTTCAACAGGCAAGAGATCTGGAGAATATGATTGCTGGGGTAACAATCATACACATTCTGTGTGTTATAAGGACAGGACTGTCTTAGATTATCTGGTTGAAAGATAATGCCACAGAGACCTTGGAGATGGGTCGTCACCACTGGCCTTAACACATCAGAACTGTAATGGTCACTGGCCAAGTTTTTGGCAACGACAACCAGAGGAGAGTGTGATGTGCACCCAATGGTGCACCATATCATCAGACCAGGTGCTGGGCCTGTAAGACAACGAAGAATGAATCAGGCAATGTACCGTCTTGGAACATTCACATACAGATACATCCACCCCAATGACGTACACAAAGCCGAGACTCTTACGAAAACCCATCATGATGCCACCCATGTACACCACTGCTGATGTTCACACCACTGTCAGCTTGCTTCTTTCTGCTGTTATGTCTAGGGCAGCATAATCCTGCATGGGCAAGTGACCATGTCTCCTCCTTCGTGCCTAATGTGCTAGCCTCGTGTGAGCACTGAGGTCCTGGATGACATTAAGTATGGCCCTCCTTAAGCCATTGATCCCATATCTGCATGAAAGTCTTAGGATCTGAACCAATCTGAGCAGCAATATCACAGACATAAAACTGTAGTTCTTCTTGTGAGGCAGTCACAACTATACAAGTCCCTTTTGTAAATTGAAGGAACTGCAGAACAGGTTGCTGATCAACAATATTTAATATGGTGGAAGAAATGGAAATTTTAAGAAGCCTCCATTTCCATCCTCCTCATACTATTAATGAATGCACAGATCTGTATCATAAATATATTTTGTTAATTGCGACATAACTCTGGCCATTTAAGTCCTTTTTCTGTTTTCAGTTATATCTAGGTTACAGATTATACTTTTTTTTTTATGTAGAGGTTCTCTTTCCTCCTAATGTTGTGACTTTTCACCTTGCTCCATTTTTTCATTACAGTTTAAACCATTCCATCACATCATCTGCATCATGAATGGTGTGCACCCTCCATAACATGACCAGTTACTAATCACCATTCATTGTTTTTCTGTTTGCTGGGCAGGTTGGGCAGCATGGGAACTGTTCATAGAATCTACGTAAGTGTTTCTACACAATGTAATCCTTTTTTATCACATCTTAGATCCTCCATCTGAAAGCTGACTATTATTTTCTCATTGTCAGGTTGTTTTTGTGAATTCCTAGGTTTCCCCCATTATACTTCGGACATGAAACTTCAGAAGTTCCATGACAACATTGGAGTGGAAGATGACCTCAGTTGGTTAAGTGTTTTTTTCTGTGAGTAGCATTCCATCTTCTTCTTTATTTGTTCCTTTAAAAGTTCTTATGCATTTAGAAGTTCTTGAGTGTGTATAGTTGCTTATCCATTACACATTTAATTTTTGAGGGTTGGGCTTGCCCTCGTCTCGTAATATATTCTGATTCTTATAGGTTATGCCAGATGATGAAATTTTAGTATTCCAAAACTGGTCATGTAAACAATAAAAATATTGTTGATTCAGCAACTGTAGTGCAGTTCCTTCAATTTACAAAATTAAACTGTAGTCACAATCCAACACATTAGGGTAGGGGTCTTTCCTCCTCATATGAAGCATACCATGATCTTCTCACAAACATTCAGGTGTAATTTCTGAATGAGACACCCGATATGCAATATTTCTTTATATAGAGAACTGCCTTATTCTACCTACTTTTGTGGTTGTACTGAAATGCTAATCATTTGATTATCCAAGCATGTAGTGCAGCTCTTGCCAATTTGACATTTACTGCATGCTGTCTTTATTGTGTTGCAATTTTAATGGACAGCCAGATGATAAGATTTGTTCATACTTTGGGTTACATAAATATAGAGAACAGCATGGACTCCCAAAATGTTTTTATGCTAACTGTTATATCTGTTCCAGATATTCATTAAACACACCTGGCAATTATTTTGTAATGCTGTTTCAATATTTCACTTGAAAATATTAGCTTGTAATGCATCAGCACCTTAGCTACACAGTGCATTATACAAAAACTTTTCAATTTTGTCCGGCCAGTGCAATGCCAGATACTGGTTTGAAGAAATAAAGAAATATTCACATTGTGCATCCTTTGGTACTGAGCACAGCACTATGAATTTATTGAAACATATCCTGGCAGGAAAGTAACATATCTTCAAAACAGTATAATTTTTCTTTTTTATGCTTTTTAGATATGCCTGCAGAGGCAATTTTTAAACATGCTGTAAACTTGAGAGTCAACAGTGTATTGTAATTTGTGTGTCTTTAATTATGCTCCAGCTGTTCCTTTCTCACCAGACGGTACATGGAAAACAGTTTACGTTAAACAGTAAAAATTCAGCACATTTAAATGCCCCAAAAAGGAATAATCAGTTCTCTTTGCGTTAAGTTACATTTTACAAATTAATTTTATTCTATTATACATTTTAGCAATAAGCAACATAATTTCCCTTCTCTGTTTCACTTACCTCAGGTTCCTCATCAGAGCTTTCATGCTCTTCTCCAACAGCAGATCTTTTTGCAATATTAGCCATACGCTGTGCATCCTCATCAACTTCAGGTTGTTCCTCATCTTCAGCACCTGCTTTGTCTTTTCCACCACCACGTGTCCCTGTTTGGACACCTAATCTATAAAAGATTACAGAGAATAATAAATAATGAGATTCTCAGAATCGATGCAGTACACTATCAAAGTGAAGATTAAAGCACTCCGTCTTCAGGTCACGAGTGACCGCCGTGTCATCCTCAGTCGAGGATGCGGATAGGAGGGGTGTGGGTCAGCACACCGCTCTCCCGGTCGTTATGACGGTATTCTTGACCGAAGCCGCTACTATTAGGTCGAGTACCTCCTCAATTGGCATCACGAGGCTGAGTGCACACCGAAAAATGGCAACAGCGCATGGCGGCCTGGATGGTCACCCATCCAAGTGCCGACCACGCCCGACAGCGCTTAACTTCGGTGATCTCACGGGAACCGGTGTAGCCACTGAGGCAAGGCCTTTGCCCCTCAAAGTAAAGATAAATGACTTTATTTTTTCTCTGAAGTTCCTTGTTTGAGATCCAGAGCTGAGCAGTTGGGATTGAGGTGAGAATATCAGAGTGGGCCAATGAGTTATTCCCCATGACCAGGCAGCAGAGGTAATGGTACAAGTCGAACTGAACTGGGACATAGTGATGTTCTCAACAGAACACATCCTGTATCACACATATTTAGCACAAGTGAAGAGCAGTCTGAGAGTAGTATCTAATGATATAACTACTGAGCATACTGTTCGGAAAAGTAACATATTCAGCAGAAAGTGATAAACAGGAGTTATGAGTAACTATCTGAGTTTAACCTATGTAGAAACTGACAAAAATGCACATGTGACCTCCTACAAGTTATTTATGGAAGACTGACCATACAAGAGGTACACTGAAGAACCAAAGAAACTGGTACACTTGCCTAACATTGTGTAGGGCCCCCGCAAGCGAAGTGTCGCAATACAACTTGGCATGGACTCGACTAATGTCTGAAGTAGTGCTGGAGGGAATTGACACCATGAATCCTGCAGGGCTGTCCAAAAATCCATAAGAGTACAAGGGTATGGATCTCTCTTCTGAACAGCATGTTGCAAGGCATCCCAGACATGCTCAATAATGTTCATGTCTGGGGAGTTTCGTGGCCAGCCGAAGTGTTGAAACTCTGTAGCTATTCTGAATGTGTGGGGTGTCGTATTTTCCTACTGGAATTGTAAAAGCCCATCAGAATGCACAATGGACATGAATGGATGCAGGTGATCAGACAGGATGGTTACATACGTGTCACCTGTCACAGCTGTATCTAGATGTATCAGGGTTCCCATATCACTCCAACCGCATACACCCCACATTATTACAGAGCCTCCATTAGCTTGAACTGTGCCCTGCTGACATGCAGGGTACATAGTTTTTCACGAGGTTGTCTCCATATCCATACATGCCCATCTGCTGAGTACAACTGAAACGAGACTCGTCCGACCATGCAACATGTTTCCAGTCATCAACAGTCCAATGTCGGTGAGGACGGGCCCAGGTCAAGCGGGAGGCTTTGTATCGTGCAGTCATCAAGGGTACACGACGAAGCCTTAGGCTCTGAAAGCCCATACTGATGATGTTTCATTGAATGGTTTGCATGGTGACACTTGTTGATGGCCCAGCATTGAAATCTGCAGGAATTTGCAGAAGGGTTGTACTTCTGTCATGTTGAATGATTCTCTTCAGTCGTCGTCGGTCCCGTTCTTGCACAATCTTTTAACGGCCACTGCAATGTCAGAGATTTGATGTTTAACCAGATTCCTGATATTCACAGTATACGAAAATCCTTACTTCATTGGTACCTCGGAGATGTTGTGTCCCATCTCTCGTGCACCGACTATAACACCACATTCAAACTCACTTAAATCTTGATAACCTGCCATTGTAGCAGCAGTAACCAAGCTAATAAATGCCCCAGATAATTGCTGTCTTACGTAGGCATTGCCAACCGCAGCGCCGTATTCTGTCTGTTTATGTATCTCTGTATTTGAATATGTATGCCTATACCAGTTTCTTTGGTGTTTCATTTTATAACCACAATATTATAAAATGGATAGATTGCTACTCATCACATAGAGAAGGCACTGAGTTGCAGACAGGCACCATGAAAAGATTACTAACCCTTGGATGCACAGGTGTTCAGACTGACTTTAATGCATGATGGGGGCCTCAGAAGCCTCCACTGAGTTCTCCATAAATATCATTATTTCTCAGCTTTGTTACATTATTATTATGAAATCTTACTGTTATAAAACATGTCTGTGGCTAGTTTAATTAGAAAAATATTAAAGAAAAAGTGTGGACAATAATTTTCAGTGGAATAAGTTTCAATTTAATGAATGCTAATTTTATTTTTATTGTATAAAATAACTTTTATTAATATTAAAATAAACTATGAATTATACTTTGCAGAGTTACAATGCAAATCAATATGCACAAAGCAAAATAGAAAGAAAGAAAATGGCCAAGTTGCATGTAACGTAGGCACACCAAAGTTGAGATAAACAGCATATAATACAAATAAAGATTATGCTGCCTGTCACTAAGCTTTACACATTACTGGAAACAATCTTCACAAACAAGCATACACTATGTTCACTGCATACATAGTTAAAACATTTTGAACAATACTGAGCAATTTTCCTTTCCAGCTCCTGTGTGCACAAAAAGCATTTTCTTCTGGGCCTTTTTCTTTCGTGGCTGAAATTCATTTCCAGGCACTTTTTGACACCACATCCAACAATATTTGTATGACAGTTCTTTGCAAATTTCGAGTTCTGGCTCTGTACTCCATAAGCAAATGAATAAGTTGTAGGGGCAAGTCTTTCAAGGAAAGCCACCTTTTATGTGATTTCCCACTGTGATATAAAGGATGTCGTTTTGTGAACAAACAGAAAGCATTTATAGCTGCTACATCCATTACATTAGCCCATAATACAAATGACCCTCTCCTTGTCTCACCTGATTTTGTTTTGTTATAAAGTAGAATCATTTCTGGTATCTTCTTTTTATGAGTCTAATCAACTGTGGCATCATGATGCATGGAACTTAGTAGTACCACACTCTTATTCTCACATCATCATCTCTGAATCCAAATGTTGAAGATAAAACCTCTCGTGTCTTACATGGTTTCATTTCAGGTGGAATTTGTGGTTTGTTACGGCGAAGAGTGTCGACTGCTGTAGTTTTATCCTTCAATAAATCTTGAAACAGGGAAACACTAGTAAAGTAGTTGTCCACCGTGATGTTTATTGAGCTTCCTCTGAGCATCTTTGCCCGAGTCTACTACATGAACTGCAGTGTTAGCTTCACAAGGGCGACCTGGAGTTTTTCCTGAATACACTAGCCCATCTATATCACAAGATGTCAAAGAGTCACAGAGTCAGAATATCTTTATTCCATATTTTCTTGGTTTGCTTAGAATAAACTAGAAATTTACAACGCCCTCTGAAAGACACTAGCTGTTCATATATTGAGCAGCTCTCTCCTGGATAAAAGCTTTGCCTGCAGTTACTTATGAATAGTTTCCATACATTGCGAAAAGCTGTCATTTTATCATCTTGGCTCCTAGCTTGTCGAGTGCATCTACTGTTGAACCTGAAGACTCTCCTTATTTCTTCAAACCTGTTTACAGAAAAAGTTGCCATACAAACAGGGTTGCCGGAAGAGTCATGAAATAATCCCCTTACATGAACATCCCAGCTTCTGTAACTGCCAACTAATAAGAGAATTCCAAAAAATGCATTCATTTCCTCATATGTGACGTTATACCCTGTTTGACTTTTCATAACTGCTGAGTGTCGTCCTTCCAGATTTGTGCAATGAATTATTTCATCTAAACTATTATTTGTGATGAAGTAACTCCAAGCACCTTTTGGTATTAGTGTATGACTTTCCCTAACAGGACCTGGAGAAATTTTCATTATATTTTGTGTAAGAATTCTACTAGAAGGTGGCAGTGTTTCGCGCCACTGAGTCCCATCGCGCCCAATAAAAGGTTTGCAGGCAGTTGTGTACTTGCTACATTATTTGAATTAGCTGGCAGCTATTGATTATCAGGCCAGATGTTTGCTGGTAAGCCCACTTCACTTACATTGGAATATTCGTTACTACTTTCTTCAGATTCTGAGCTGTCCGACAAAGGTGTATATGCAGGATCAGTATCAACTTTGAAAGCAATACTAGATTCATATTTGTCCAACCATTCAGAAATAATCATTGAAACATTTGGATCATCTGTATTTATAGCAGAATTATATTCTATCTTTCGAGATGTACTGGATCATTCCGTACTGTAAGAAACAAATGTTCCTTGATTAGAAAGAGAATCTAAATAATTACTGTGTTAGAGAAAGAGCGAAGAAATGAAAACAGAAAGAATAACAAACACATTTACTTAAATCAGCCATGAGAGCGACTTCTTTCACGTCGGAGGTCAACTTCTATAATGAGTAGTAAGTCCGCCACTGTTGTCGCTGGATTCTGACCGTGCAACAATTGTCAGTATAAAAATATCCCAGGTACCAACATTTATGAACTGGGAGAAAAGCACTCACTAAAGCATTAGATTACATTAGGCCTGAAAGGGGCCCTTCATGCATTATGCGCACAGCATTAAGAAACCACTGATTTCATAAAATCTTTTCGACATGAAATACAAGTTTATTGTGTTTCTTAATGGTAAACGTATTTTTAAGGACTACAGAAAGTAAGGTCTAATTACAGGTGAATTTAATATAATTAAATGGGTGTTTAATAGCCCCATCATGTATCCAAGGGCTAAACATTTTTAGCTTTCAGCCAAAATACCTTCTTCAGGAATACAAAGCATGTACACATTCACATGAGCAAAACTCTCACAAACATGGCCATCGTCTCTGGCTGCTGTGGCCTGAAAGTGGCTGGAGACAGTGGCTGGTTGTGTGTGTGTGTGTGTGTGTGTGTGTGTGTGTGTGTGTGTGTGTGAAATTCTAATGTTTAGCAGTCTTTTCATTGTGCCAGTCTGTGGCTCAACGCATCCTCTGCGTGGTGAGTACCAATCTATCTTTTTCTTAATACTGTAATTTCATCCGGGATTTTCTACTGTGTCACGCGACAGATGCGAATGATGATAAGTGTGAAAGAAATGAAAGGTCCATGGATACAGAACATGGACACTAAAGGTTTACCAGCATATGACAAATGATACCAAAAAAAACAGCACAAACTACATCTGTAAATTGATGAATGTAAGTTGCAACCATTGTTTCTGTATTAAATGCAATGTGAACACGTACCTGTTATATTGTTCATAGAGCGACCAGGTATATAAAAAAGTGTTATTAGGATAGACAGTACTAAATTTTCTCTATTTTCATCTGTATTAACACCTTTTTCTCTAAGTAGTCTGAAACTACGGATTTCGCCAGTAATTATAACAACGCTGAGCATTCACAAACTCAGTCAACCACATAAACACCGATTAGCATTCACCAGTTCAGCTTTATTCCACTTAGCTCCTATAGCCTCATCCCCTTTTGTCTGCAGAAAAGTTTATTTGTAGATGCTATGGGGATTGCCCTGGCAGATACATCACTATGCATGCATTCAAAAATAAACTTACAATTCATTCAGAAATCAACTTAGAATGTGTTCAAAAATGTTAAAAAACCAACAGGGATGTGTTTCAAAATCGTATAAATAATCGATAGACCAACGTGTGCACGATGTTAGTTGCTTTGTGAGACAAGGTTTTTCCCCTCAAGAATATGAATTTGGCACCTCCCCGTCCCCCTTGCCACTCGAAATTGCCACCCGGGGCAGATACCACGGTTTGGCCCCCTGCCCTCTAGATCCAGGCCTGTTGCGCATGCCTGAATTTGGCAGCTTGGTTGCATAAGTAAAATTTTTCCAAGTAGCCTCTGGCTGCTTGCACTTCTGCAGCCAGAAGCAGGAAAAGGTATTATTCATGTGTGACTCAACTGCGCATGCACATGAGCTCACTTGCAACTGCTCAAACGAACTAATGTGAACAGTTGTGACGTTACGCTCATTGGAGGCAATTTGTTGTTATGAAGCACTACATAGTCTTCCTAAAGCCTTTGACGCCTTTTGCTGTTGGCAGACACTTGTATGAGCACTGCATTTTGTTGTCATATATGACGCATTTCCTTTGCAAAGTAAGTTTTTATTTATTTATTTTTATTGCTGCAGTAGCGAAATATAGTAATATACTTTGTTTGTTAGAGTATTGGTTTTTGCCAGTCAAAATTACAAAAAATTAACTGAAAACTAAAACAATTAAAAATTCCTGGGTTTTTCCTGGTTTTCTCCCGGATGTGCAGGGTCGTATACACCCTGAGCATTACATTTCACGGAAACTTGAGAACTCGAAATAATTTCTGCTGCAGAATAGCCGTTTTTCAACATGTGACAGTAACCAAGCAAACAGAAGACAATCAATATCTAGCAGCAATGAATATAAAATACTAGGTCATGATAGTTCTGACAACATAATACTTTGTAATATGTACATTCTTTTTGAAACACCCTGTGCTTCACTAGTAGCTCTATAAATAATCATGTAACAAGAGCATCTTTAGACCTACATTTACCAAGGGAAAACAAACACAAAACTCAAAACAGCGTTTTGTACCAAGGAATGAAATTGTATAACAAATCACACAAGTAGATGAGAAAGATTACCAACATACATCTATTTAAAAAGACAACTAAAACATTCTTCGTAGTACTGTATACAACACAATTAAAGATGACTCAGAGTAATGGTTACCAAGGAGAGGGGCAACTATACCATCCTGTCACATTACAATACATGATCACAAATCAATGCTTAAACAAGAAAATCATGTGTTAACACTTCTAGTGCATGACAGTAAGGTCTTTTCTATCTCTTAGCCTCAACATTTTGCTTACCACAGGCAGGAGGTGCTGACTCATTTTTTTAAGCAGAGTGGAGGACATGAAGATGTGCATGGTGCACGGTTGTGTGTGTACAGGCATGGAGTCAGCTTTTCGAACAGGCCAGAGTTAGTGGAAGCAACATAGCAGCAAATGTTTGGTCAGTTAGTCACCAGTGGATGCCCTTAATGTATGAAGTGATTAAGTCAAAACTATGTTTTATATTATAAGTTATCTAGAGTAAATTGTACATCAAAGAACACTGTACAACAGGGACAAACGAAATGAAGGAAAACAGTTATTAAGAACTGACCTCATATTCGGGAAGACGGAGTCTGGTCTGTCCAACCATCCTGATTAAGGTTTTCCTAAATTATTTCAAGTAAATGCTGGAATGGTTCCTCCATCTAGGTCACAGCTGACCACCCACCCTATCCTCACAAAACATACATTTATATCCAACACTATTATGAAAAGGCTAGTTGCTAGTCACCATATAGCAGAGATGCTGATATTTATATATCCAATAACATTATGAAAAGGCTAATTGCTAGTCACCATATAGCAGAGATGCTGACTCAATGTGCAGTGCAACAACTGCACATATTGAACGTCATCTGTTGTGGATAAAAGAAACTGAATCTGTTAACTTTCACAAGATTGCAGTAACATACAAGGCGAATGTGATGTTATTCAAGAAGAAGGAAAATGATGCCACAGACTTTCAGAGGACCTACTGAATGTGCAAGATGTATACCATAGTACAGTGGCTGTCTGTCAATAAATGATGAAATACGTCACTGACATTGAACAAAGTGTGTAGTCTGATAGATATGTTGAGTTAGTTGCACATGCAATTTTATCTACCATGGCAATGTGAGTCATTGTCCATTAGCACTTTGCTATCAGAAACTATACATTACTAGGACCAAAAAACAACTCTCAGGCTACTAATAGCTCAAGAGAATGGCTACATCACCAACCAAGACAAAATGTTATACTATGGATGTTTGGGCCCTTATTGACACATAATGAGAAATGAGTACACTCACCTAATATTGTAACCTACTCTTAGTAGTTGTGCACAGTTCTACATACACCTTTTCATTTCTTTTCATAACCTCCACACCCAGTATCTAAAATATTCCAATTTCCTGCTTGCTATGCTAAAGCTCTTTCTACTCTGTAAAACTCACAAATCTGTATTTTTCATGTATCTTTCCAAGTGCCTCGGTGGCTCAGCATTGAAGAGCCCAACTACAAAGCCAAAGGTCCCATGTTCGAAGCCTGGTGAATCCTAGGAGTTTTAAGACTTCAGATGTCATAATAAACAATACATCATGCCACCCAAATCAGCATAAACTAGCTTTTTTCAAATCAGCACTTAACCGTATCAACAAGATTCAAGCTGATCCTACTGCAAAAATTAATGAAATCAATATATTAAAAACAATAGCATCAAACAATGCTTATGACCCAAGCATAATTGAAAAATTAGATAAAAACATTATATCTAACAAAGCAAAACCAGCAAGCCAGACCTCAGTAGCAGAAGAAACCAAATTCGTTTGTATGCCGTTTCTCGGCAATATCTCATACAAACTTGCTAAGCTATTCAAACCACATAATGTCAAAATAAGTTTTCACACTAACAACAAAATACAGAACAAAATAGTCCACAACACCAAAATAGCCAGCACACCCTACCAAAAATCTGGTATATATAAATTAAGATGTGACAGCTGCTCCTGCTACTACATAGGGCAAACAGGTAGAAATTTTGAGATCCGATACAAAGAGCACACTGATGCACTTCGCCTAAACAACTTAAATAGATCCACTTTTGCTACCCATCTAGCAGATAATAAACATTCCATAACAGACATTAAAACTAACCTTCAAATCCTACACACTGTAGACAAGGGATTCAAGATGGATCTTCTCGAACAATTAGAGATTTTCACCCACAAACATAATTCCCCACATACCATTTTAAATGAGCAGACAGAATTGGCGAATAACTCCTTCTTTCAGAATTTTAAGGATTCTTTGAACTTAAAAACTAAACAGTAATTCAGAAACAAAATGCCCCCCCCCCCCCCCCACACACACACACACATAAAAGCTTGTACCACTAAAAAAACAACCCCCCCCCCCCCCCCACCGCCAACTCCTTTTCCACACCCTTTCAAGTACCAGCATTACCTATTATTTCAAGTTAACCATCAACCTCTCATCCCTGACATCATATGCCAAGATCAGCCAATGGAAGGAGCAAGAAATTAGCTGTCATAATACTCTCAATACCAATAATCTTAAATGTAACTGAAATATAATGTAAAAAATTTAGTTTTATATACCTGTTAAAATTGCACAGTTAATTTATAAATAAACATTTTAATAGTTTAAGCTAATTTACATTTATTTTCTATGTAATAAAGACAAATCTCTTGTCAGTGTGTGCGATGACTAATAATGCCTCTGGTCAACTTGAAATCTTTGATACTGTAGTTATATTGCAATCTTTGGCTTGTTTATAATGTGTAAATCCTATATTCGTATCTGTGGCTAAGTGTGTTCAGCGATGTTTACGAAAAACAAGATATATGTTTCCAACAGTGCCTCATAAAAGTAATATACATCTAGTGAAAGTTTTAACTTGTGAAATTGTGAAAAACAAGACACAATGGTTTCAAAAATACGTCCTAAAAGAGATATATATACCTGCAGAAAGATTTATCTGTAAGTAACACCTCAAAACGTAAATTAAACTGTAAATATTTCATGTAACTGTACCATAACACCTCAAAACGTAAATTAAACTGTAAATATTTCATGTAACTGTACCACATGTAGTGATTATTTGCTCTTATACGTTAAACATAAATTATGCTGTAAATATTTCGTGATACTGTACCACATGTAGCGATTATTTGTTCTCGTTTCTGTCTAGCCACAGATACTCAACCACCCACACAATGGGTACAAAAAAGCACTAAATGTATATACCATCTGATGATGAGTTGCTAGGCAGCTCGAAACCGGTCATGGTTAAATAAAATACATCTACATAAAAGGCGACTGGTTGCAGTAATTTCTGAAAACCTAGGAGTTTTGTCTGTCAATTATCACTTCTTTCACCTCTGGCAATGTTTCTTGATGTGAATTATGTCAAGTCACACTGTGATTTGGAATTCATGTTAAATTGTAGTTCCCTGTATAACTGGTTGGGCAAGCCAGTTTAAAGACTGGAGGAAGGGACTGGTATACTACCTCCAATAAGAACACATCTAGTAAAGCACTGAGGTGTTCAGAACAATCTTCAAATCAATGATGGCTTTATGTTTTCATGATTAAGAGATATTCCTTACTTAGCCAAGTTTTCTTCCATTGCTATGTTGAAATAGTTAGAAAGCATGCACTCATTAATCTAACCATCAGTCATAGCATCAGTGATCAAGTAACATTTGACAATGACACTCCTAAGTGAACTTTTAATTAATTCCTTTATCTGACTGTTCTTAATTTTTTGCTGCATGACCCAAAATGACAGTTATATATGAATTTCGGCAACACTAGTAAGAGTATAACATTTAATGAGTACTCCTTTATAATACATGTATTAAAAAGACAATACTAATATTGCACCAACTTACAATTTCCCTGTGTATTTTGCTGCCTTCCTTATGGCATTGAATAAGTTAGAAATGAAGGTTTTCTCAAAATACTGTAGAATATCGTGAGGTTTGATTATTGTTTCTGCCTTGTATGCTGAATATGGAAGAAACTGAAATTTCAATGTATATATCCTGCGCCTTGCTCTGGAAAAATATAAATATGTGAAACATTAACAAACCACCATATATTTTCACAAACTGCTACAAACAATTTAATGTGATGTTCAAGTATTAATATTGTGGCTTAAATTCTTTACCTTGAGATGTCAAGACAATCTTTCACACTTATGTACTGGAGGACATCTGCCAAAGTTGTTCTTTTCAGTAATCTTCGTAGTTTTTCAGCTTTTGCTTCAACATTTTTCAGTCCAGTTCGGAAAGGTATTTCCATTGATGGAGTGTGTATATTTTTGGAAGCCATCATTAAAATTTCACGCAGTCTTGGTATTCCTAGTGTTACATTCATTTCACCTCTACCAGCGAAATGAAATGTGTTCAGTGTCATCTGAGTGGATGGTTCCCCTATTGACTGTAAATGGAGTGGACCACATTTTCAAACACATTAACAAACTGTGGGGATCGAAAAATGTTTCACAGCATAATTTTATACAATTAAACTATAGGGGTTTTGTTACTAATTAACATATGAAAAAATGAAACATTATTTTGAACTTCTTCACACACACACACACACACACACACACACACAGTGTAAGGAAAGTTCTTTAGGAGTAAAGGAGACCACTCAAAGGATAGCGTGCACTTTCGGTGAACTGATATCTTGGCTGATGTCAGCATCCTAAACCAAAAGACTTACACTTCGAAAACAATCACCATTTTATAACATATTAATTGCATGCATTTGGACCAAAACATAAACCACATTGCTGGTTGGTTATATCTCTAGCATATTTGACTGTAAAAACTGTCCGGATATCAGTTCATACAAAATGCAAACAGTGACATACTTGGCCTGAAACTCAAGAGACCACCTATTTGTTTTACACCTAAAAAACTGATTTCTGTATTAATGATGACAGTCAGCATTACTACAAAGACAAGCCTTTTCACTGCTTTTTGTAAAATGTTTCCTAAGGGATGCAGTCTCAAACATAGTGTTGTGAAGTAAAATGTCTTACAAGAGTCTGCTTGTATGCCCATTTTTGTTGCTTTATCACAAGCAGTTTCCTATTTATTGCTGGATAGCACATTTCAATCAGCAAAATTCCTACAACTTAATCCCTTTAGACGTTATACTCTATTCACAAGGCGAGGTTGCAGCTTGTCACAACTGCTGTTAAACTCTTAAGTTTAGGATGTGATAAAGAAAGTGAAAGAAAAACATGGGAAGAGCAGTAAAAAGGCAAGGGAAACATACCAATGACAAGGCATGCAGACATTGCAGCCTTTCTGGCCTGATGTAAGGAAGACTTAAAAGGCTTGGTATAAGGGATGGACAACACACTTAACACAGTGTATGGCTTAGATAAATAGAGCAAAGTCAGAACTGAAGAGTGGTAGAAAGGAGAGTACTTACTTGCTTAATATCAAAGTTGAGAGCAACACAGTACTTAAAGAATTCTCTTGTCTGTGAAGCAAGATTATTTGGATTATCAAAGCAAATAAGGTATTAGAAGTAGACTGGCACATGTGAAGAAGGTTTCCTTCGATGAATGAGTTCCACTGCTGTCAAATATTACCAAAGGGAAAGACAGTTTATGTGATATCTGCTATGGAATTCAGGAATACTTAACCTGGTGCTGGAAGGAGCAATATGGACAAAAACAGCAGGGCAACACATTACAGAACATGATGGGTGTAAGAGTCAGGTAAAGATGAACAAGATGGGGGACAGTATCCAACTGTGACTAAAAAAAGAGTTGTACTATGTGGTTTCCCTATTTGCTTTTTCTTGTAAGCTGTTCATGGTGGGTAAGAATAAAATAGTGAAAGACACTGTATACATCAGAAGCATTAATAAGTGGCAATACTGGTTGCAACTAAGTATCCACAGAAAAATAAAAGTGGGGCACAGGGCTAACAATGAAAATGGAAAAGGTGTGGCATGAGGAGGAGATGACATGTTTGTAGTTTGGTTCATGCACAATATAAGCACATATAAAAAGAAGGAAATACGACATATACTTAAAAGGAACAATGCAACAATCTGTCAGTGTACATCCATGAACCAGATCTATCACAAATGGGTCAAGGCAGTATGCCAGTATTTTATAGATTAGATTAGATTAGATTAGATTAGATTAATACTAGTTCCATGGATCATGAATACGATATTTCGTAATGATGTGGAACGAGTCGAATTTTCTAATACATGACATAATTAGGTTAATTTAACAACATACTTAAGTTAATATAACAACTTTATTTTTTGTGTTTTTTGTTTTTCTTTATTTTTTATTTTTATTTTTTTAAATATTTTTTTTTCTTTTTTTTCTTAATTTATATCTAAAAATTCCTCTATGGAGTAGAAGGAGTTGTCATTCAGAAATTCTTTTAATTTCTTCTTAAATACTTGTTGGTTATCTGTCAGACTTTTGATACTATTTGGTAAGTGACCAAAGACTTTAGTGCCAGTATAATTCACCCCTTTCTGTGCCAAAGTTAGATTTAATCTTGAATAGTGAAGATCATCCTTTCTCCTAGTATTGTAGTTATGCACACTGCTATTACTTTTGAATTGGGTTTGGTTGTTAATAACAAATTTCATAAGAGAGTATATATACTGAGAAGCTACTGTGAATATCCCTAGATCCTTAAATAAATGTCTACAGGATGATCTTGGGTGGACTCCAGCTATTATTCTGATTACACGCTTTTGTGCAGTAAATACTTTATTCCTCAGTGATGAATTCCCCCAAAATATGATGCCATATGAAAGCAATGAGTGAAAATAGGCGTAGTAAGCTAATTTACTAAGATGTTTATCACCAAAATTTGCAATGACCCTTATTGCATAAGTAGCTGAACTCAAACGTTTCAGCAGATCATCAATGTGTTTCTTCCAATTTAATCTCTCATCAATGGACACACCTAAAAATTTTTAATATTCTACCTTAGCTATATGCTTCTGATTAAGGCCTATATTTATTAATGGCGTCATACCATTCCCTGTACGGAACTGTATGTACTGTGTCTTATCAAAATTCAGTGAGAGTCCGTTTACAAGGAACCACTTAGTAATTTTCTGAAAGACAGTATTGACAATTTCATCAGTTAATTCTTGTTTGTCAGGTGTGATTACTATACTTGTATCATCAGCAAAGAGAACTAACTAGCTCTTGAGTGGAAAACAACACAGTAAGTGCAGTACAACATTTAAGCCTGAACACAGAACAATATTAGGCAACTTTATCTTATCAGACAGCCATAGGAGCTGACTTATCTTTATTGATTTCTTTGTGTGAAATGTGCTGAAATGTAAATAATGAAATATTTACATCCACACTTACATACAATTTTTAAGACTCCATCATTAACTTTTTGAAAACATTGCCATAGTGATTTTTTTTTTCTTTTCAAGTAAATAATGTTTATTTTTACACATTTGGAAATAAGTTAGTTCTAACTCTGAAACATGCCCTTATAGTAACAAAACATTTCATCCACAAGCAAAGTGACTGGTACATCTTTTTCACAGTCATGCTTCTTACATCAACAGTACAGAACCTGTTTCCCCAGCAAAATGCTATAATCACACTTTACATAATATGGAAATAATTACAAAATGAATTCCTTTGATAATAGCAGAAGCTCAGCATCTAGAAACAAGTTTTTACAGACTCATACAGTATGCAGTGTTAATTTCTATCACAGAAGTGTGTACCATTATGCATATAAATTTAAATAAAAAGTACATGAACTGTTGAAAAACTCCCAAGGTCTCTAATTTTTATAACACTGCTTAACAAGCCTAGAAAGGGACAATTAAAACTGTTTATCAATTTGATATCTTTCCAGTGTAAGTGAAGACTTTATTATAATTACTTTTTGAGCTGGAATTAATTGTGATTGTGAAGTGGTGTTTCGTACATTCAATTACAAGCTGAATATGCTGGTAGATACAGAACTGTATGACGAGTACTGAAACAACAGAAGAAGTTGGAAAGTGTAATGTAGACTGGGTTTAGTAAGAACTCTTGCTTTATAACAACAGCAAACATGAGTGCCTTATCTGGATCTAATACTTAAACACAGTTCCAATCAACCTTGTATCATCACTTCTATCAAGGTAACAAGAATTACATAGGAAACAAGAGCTGACATGAAGGTACACCGCAAATTATTCACGATAGTGGGTACTGTAAAACTCCGTTCAAAACAATGGCTGTGGACAGTAAACATTCCATGCAAAAACACACCATTCTGATGTCTCAATTATACTGCCAAATGAGCTACCATAACATTAATATATGACAGACTGTTCCCTTACCTGAGCTGCAATAACACCTACAGGTTCTCCAGGAGGGCACAGTGCTTCCATTGACTTCAAGTAGATCATATTCTTTATTTCCTTTTTCTTGATTTGTCGATGTGAGCACCTTGGTCTGTTGTCCAAATAATGCAAAATAAGACTTTCCATGCGTTCTGTTAGGGCACCTAAGGCTTCGTCTGGTCTGTACTGAGAGGTTATTGTCCTCGGACATACTTTGTTTATTTCTCTAAAAATAAACACAAAGTCTTTGCTATTATGCCAGCAACCAATGAATGTAACATCCAATTTTTTGAACAGAAGGTTCATTCTTCAGTGGAAAAAAAAATGTATTTGTTGAGTTTGGCGAAAAGAGTAGAGAAGGGAAATACAGGACAGAGAAGCAAGGTTATTAGGAATGTTGATATCTTATTTCCTGCATTTTTCTATCAGCTGTACTGGGAGTTCCACCTCCTGAATGTAAGTACTGGCAGGCACATCTGCTCTTTGTGCATTTCCTTATCTGAAGTGAATTTTCCACTGAATGTAACATAAACAATATTTCCATTCAAAGGGAAGCATCAACCAATCAAAAGAACAGGAACAACTAGAGCAAGGCCGCCAGAAAAACAAGATTAAAAATATATCTCCCTAGCTCAAGAATTTTTTAACAGTCCTTTATGAGAATCCAAGTCTTAAACAGAAAAAAATTGTATATGAAAGAATGCTGAAAGGAAGGCGAAGTTCCTCAAAAGCAGGGACAAGAGAGAATATAAAGGAAATTACTACTAATGAGGAGAGGGCCCAAGATGTGAGATTGACTTTTTGAAACCATCTACATAATGATGTGCATTAGGATGCCAGGTATCTCTCTGCTGCAGCCATTCAACGTGGTGAGCCCTCTTAATTTTGTATTACTTAAAACTGAACAATGACAGAATGAAACAAAAGATAGTTGCTACTCACCATATTGTGAAGATGCTGAGTCACAGAGAGGCACAACAAAATGGCTGTCGGAAAGTCATTCGGCCAACGAGGCCTTCATCAAAAACAGACAATAGAAAATGGCCGGAAGCTCACTTTCCGATCGTCTTTTTGTTGTACCTATCTGCAACCCAGCATCTCCGTTAAATGGTGAGCGGCAACTATCCTTTCCATAATATTGTTAGAGCCTTCAAACTGATAGTAGATAGAGGCGTTGTAGTGTACTGGTTAACATAGGAGCTTCATACGCACAAGGTCTTGCGAGATGTTTAAAAAAATTTATTTTGAAATCATTATGAAATGTCTTTGATAATTAATTTGTTATTTAATTATTTGCATTAAACATAATTTTCATAAATTTCTAATCCTTTGCTAAATCATTTTGATCACTGCATTAAGTTTCTTCTTATCACTCTGTTTTCATTAGGAATCTTTCTGCATGTGATCTTATCTCAATATTTAAATATTTTCAAATGCTGATCTATCAGCTAAAACACAAGAGGTGAGACAATCTATAGTGGCTGTGCAACAGGGTCAAAAATGTATTTTTTGTTACATACAAAATGTATATACTTTTGGATGCTAATCATCATACAAACATTTAAAACAAATTCTTGTTCACTATGGCCAAAAAGGTCAGATGAAGATTTAAAAGAAAGAAGGGATTATAAATAAAAAGATATTCAAGCAAAATAAAGGATAGAAATAATGAAAGCAATAACATGGACGAAAATAAAAGATGATGAAATGGAAGAAATTAAATTGAAGTACAAAAATAATTAAAATCACACACACAAAGATTCAAAATGAGAAAAAAGAAAGGAAAAAGTAAAAGTAATACAATGATTAAAACAAGATGACAGAGGGATAGCAATTTAAAAAAGAAAATACATTTAAACCCATTAAATGAACAAAAATAATGATCAAAGTCATTTTCATCAAGATTTAAAATTAAAAAACAGTGAAGCACCTGGTAAGATTCGATCCCACAACCTTCTGCACTTCAGGTCAATATGCCAAACTCTACACTACAATACCACCATTTCAACCACTGTCAATTTTAAGGGTCTAGATCTTCATGCAAAATTGTGTGTGTGTGTGTGTGTTTTTTTGTGATTATTTGCAAACAAGCACCCTCCAATATGAATGACTGCAGGATGGTCCCAGTCCTGGGGATCTCTCTTTGTAAATCTGGACCAAGCTCCCCTTTCCTTAAACACCTTCATTTTTTTATGTAAAAGGTGAACCTATAAGAACTGCAAAAAGAGCCCATTATTATATATTTGTGAGGATTAAGAACAGGAACCAGGAGAGATTTCAAAGTCAAATCCACGAATTCTCACCACGGTAGTATCCATAAGCTAACAATTTTGAATAATTGCTTAATGGGGAAGAAATATGGAAGGGCTTCTCAACAGCTCACAGCACAGACAGAGGGGTGAATCAGTCTGCTATCCACTGAGTCACAAGAATTAGATGTAACACAAAAAACTCAGTGATGCCCGATAACAGTACTGACTGGAGAATTGTGATCTCTGCTTGCATCTGATCAGCAATTAAATGATTACGTTGCTTCCTACCTCTGAGACTTGGAAGCACTCAAGTCTGAACTGAGACTGCTGAGAGCATTGCTCTGCCCAAGTTTATCACTGCTCTACAAAATGCCAATGCGGGATTTTAAAGCAAAACTAGGATGAAAACTAGTGAACAATTTTTCAGTGGGAAACTTCAGGCACGATATCAGAAATGACAGATCATATGTTAGTAGCATTTGTTAAGGGGGAAAAAACATGTTTTACCATAAGACATTATTTCAGAATAAAACAACAAATTAAACTAAATAAGAAATCATTTAATTGGATAGATAAAAAATCTACTCCCCAAGCAGTGACAGAACACACACATAAAAAGACTGTTGTGATGAAGGGGAAGGAAGAAGGGTGAAGGAAAAGGACTGGAGAGGTCTAGGAAAAGGGGTAGATTTTGGAAAAGTCACCCAGAACCAAGGGTCAGGGGAGATTTACCGTACAGTGTCAAATTTCTGGGATTACACATCGATAAAAAATTCAGTTGGAAAGGGCATACCACAGAATTGCTTAAGCACCTAAACAAGACTGTATTTGGAGTGAGAATGATGTCATATGTAGGAGACATAAATATAAAAAAAAACTTGCATACCGTGCCTCCTTTCATTCTATTATGTCATATGTGACCATATTCTGGGGCAACTTATCAAAGTGAGCAAAATTTTTTAGGGTGCAAAAGAATGTGATAAGAATCATTTGGGGTGTAGATTCAAATGATCATGTAGAAACCTGTTGCAGGAACTTTGTATTCTAACCACTGCTTCTCAGTATATTTATTCCTTAATGGAATTGGTTGCAAGTAATAAATCTCTATTTCCAACCAATAGCTCAATACACAGTATCAGTACCAGGAATAAGAACAATCTACATGAAGACCTAAAACCACTTACCTTGGTCCAAAAAGGGGTCCAACATTCAGGAACACACATTTTCAATAAATTGCCAGCAACCATTAAAAACTTGGTTTCAGATAAAGCATGGTTTAAACAGAGTTTGAAAGACGTTTTGATAGCCAACTTCTTGTACTACACAGATGAATATCTTAAGAGAGACTGTTTAGCCAGTTTAAGTAAAAATATCTGTTACATTTCTGTTTTGACAGCACTTTGCCACAACAGTCAACATTAGGTATTTTGTGTGTGATAAATTTATTAATAGTGGATAAGACAGCGTGTTAATTCTGTAAATATTAGCTATTCCAGTTTACCACATTGTATTCATCTATTTCGACAATCTCCTGACAAATGATCAGGGTAGTAAGTATTATTTTCAAATGTTTTATGTTTGTATGTTATACTTTCTGATATGTTCCACATCCACGAGAATCATCTCATTTTTTGGGTCTATGGAACGAAAACTGAATCTAATCTAATCTAAACTACAGAATGAGAAGGGAACCTATAGTTTAGTGTGGACTTTCAACCACAGTGCAACTCAGCATTTTTCATATCCACAATAAATGGCATGGGTGAAGAAATTACTTGTGATTTATACATAATAGAACTGACCAGGGATCAAATACTGGACCTCTGAATCTGCAATGTGGTATTTACTTGCTAAGCCACTGGCTAGGGAGATATACATGATTAATTTAATCGAGAACATTGGCATCTTAAAAAATAAAGATTATACAGGGTGTTACAAAAAGGTACAGCCAAACTTTCAGGAAACATTCCTCACACACAAATAAAGAAAAGATGTAATGTGGACATGAGTCGGGAAACGCTTAATTTCCATGTTAGAGCTCATTTTAGTTTCGTCAGTATGTACTGTACTTCCTCAATTCACCACCAGTTGGCCCAATTGAAGGAAGGTAATGTTGACTTCGGTGCTTGTGTTGACATGCGACTCACTGCTCTACAGTACTAGCATCAAGCACATCAGTGCGTAGCATCAACAGGTTAGTGTTCATCAAGAACGTGGTTTTGCAGTCAGTGCAATGTTTACAAATGCGGAGTTGGCAGATGCCCATTTGATGTATGGATTAGCACGGGCCAATAGCCGTGGCGCGGTACGTTTGTATCGAGACAGATTTCCAGAACGAAGGTGTCCCGACAGGAAGACGTTCAAAGCAATTGATCGGCATCTTAGGGAGCACGGAACATTGCAGCATATGACTCGCGACTAGGGAAGACCTAGAACGACGAGGACACCTGGACGAGGCAATTCTTCATGCAGGTGACGATAACCCTAATGTCAGCGTCAGAGAAGTTGCTGCTGTACAAGGTAACGTTGACCACGTCACTGTATGGAGAGTGCTACGGGAGAACCAGTTGTTTCTGTACCATGGACAGCGCGTGCAGGCACTATCAGCAGTTGATTGGCCTCTGCAAATGGTTCATCCAACAGTGTGTCAATCCTCATTTCAGTGCAAATGTTCTCTTTATGGATGAGGCTTCATTCCAATGTGATCAAATTGTAAATTTTCACAATCAACATGTGTGGGCTGACGAGAATCCGCACGCAACAGTGCAATCACGTCATCAACGTTTGGGCAGGCATTGTTGGTGATGTCTTGATTGGGCCCCATGTTCTTCCACCTACGCTCAATGGAGCACGTTGTCATGATTTCATATGGGATACTCTACCTGTGCTGCTAGAACATGTGCCTTTACAAGTACGACACAGCATGTGGTTCATGCACGATGGAGCTCCTGCACATTTCATTTGAAGTGTTCGTACGCTTCTCAACAACAGATTCGGTGACCGATGGATTGGCAGATGCGAACCAATTCCATGGCCTCCACGCTCTCCTGACCTCAACCCTCTTGACTTTCATTTATGGGGGCATTTGAAAGCTCTTGTCTACGCAACCCCGGTACCAAATGTAGAGACTCTTTGTGCTCGTATTGTGGACGGCTGTGATACAATACGCCATTCTCCAGGGCTGCATCAGCGCATCAGGGATTCCATGCGACGGAGGGTGGATGCATGTATCCTCGCTAACACAGGAAACTTTGAACATTTCCTGTAACAAAGTGTTTGAAGTCACGCTGGTATGTTCTGTTGCTGTGTGTTTCCATTCCATTCCATGATTAACGTGATTTGAAGAGAAGTAATAAAATGAGCTCTAACATGGAAAGTAAGCGTTTCCGGACACATGTCCACATAACATATTTTCTTTCTTTGTGTGTGAGGAATGTTTCCTGAAAGTTTGGCCGTACCTTCTTGTAACACCCTGTATAGATAATACTATGAAAGTGACAGATTGCTACTCACCATATAGTGGATATGTCGAGTCAACAGGCACAACAAAGAGACTGCTAGACAAATAAGCTTTCGCCAAAATGACCTCCTTCTGAATTAGATAACATACATACATTATTATGAGAAGGAAAGTTGCCATTCACCACTGTGGTTTCAGCTGCCTGAGGCTGCAGTCATGTGTGTGAGTTGCATTTGCATGAGAATGTATGTGTGTGCGCACGCGTGTCTAGTGTTGACGAAGGCCTTAATGGCAGAAAGCTTTAATTGTGAGAGTCTTTTTGTTGTGCCTATCTGCAACTCAGCATCTATGCTATAAGGTGAGTAGCAACTTTCCTTCTCATAATACTGTTACATTCCATCCTGGATTTTCTACTGCTTGATGCACCCACACACGCGCGCACACACACACACACACACACACACACACACACACACACACACACACACACACAAATGCAGCTCACAACCACACACGACCACTGTATCAGGTTGCCGAGGTCAGCCTTTTGGCTGAAAGCTTAGTTGTCTAGTAGTCTTTTATTTGTGCCTGTCTGCAACTCAATGTCTCCAATATAAGGTGAGCAGCATCCTATCCTTTTCATAATACTGTCAGTAATCCATCTGGATTTTCCATCATTTGCGAGGTTATACAGGCTTAGACAAAACGTGCAATTATTTAACAAAGATACTCAGACATTCAACAAAAGATGTTGCAAGTATGAAGAGACCAAAAAAAAATCTCCTGTACAATGAAGCAAATACTGAGGACTCTCAAGCAAATCGTAATACAAAATTGAAAGAATACACAAAATTAAACAAAACTATCCAGAAATTCTTCAAGAAGTTCTGAGAAGACACAATATATTAAAAGAGAAACAATCAAAACCAGTAAGAGTATGAAGAAGAGCAAGTAGAAACTTACAGTGAGTAAACAACATTTCATCAATTAAGTTGGCAAGTGGCACAGTAGCTAAAAATGGAGAAGAATATTTCTCTAAATGTTTCCACAGTTGAAGAGATGAACCAGAAATAGCTAATACTGAAAACAAAGATTATGTAAATAGTACCAGAGGTGGTGTACAATACAATTTGAGGTACTAAGAAAGCAAAGGCACTTGGAGATGATGCTTCAATGGAAATGATGGATGCTGGCAGACAAGTAATACAAAAAGAATTTTCAAAACTGTTTACAGAGAACCTATTAAGACACAACTTATCAAACTGCAATCAATTTACTTCAGAAGAAGAGAGAGAGGCAAGACATTGAACTCTCTGTATTTATTTGTTTCCTCTCTGCAACACCCATTCTATTCACCAAAAACATTACCAATCACAAACAAATCACACTCGATTTTATCAAGCAAAGGAACTAGCTAACTTTACACATGTATGCAGAACAAGGGACAATTTGCAGGTCATGAATGAAATCATAAAATGGAGCAGTGAGTGGATTACCACTTGACTAGGATTCTTAGACTTGGAGAATGTTTTCAATATTTTTTCATTGAATCAGAGACAATGTTAGTACTGAAGAATTCATCATTCAGTGTTACACCTTCCATTAGACCACATCATATAGGGATAAATTTGGAACGGAAATGGGTGCCAGACAATGAGATTTCAAATCAGCAAAACTATTCTCAGCATACCTAAAGGATTTTTTTTAGTATTCTTAAACTAGTGAAATGAAGAAGAAAAATATATAAACAGAACATAATTGAGCCAGTATTATTTTGCTGATGAGACTGTCTTTAAAGTAAATTCACTTAAACAATCAAAACAATATATTTTAAAAGAGTAAGTCTGGAAAGCAACTTTATGATTCTTTAAAAGCACAATGGGCATATTAAAAACATAATTGAACAAATCAGTCCGTGAGTTTTCACATTCCAGGGAGCTAAAAGAAGACTGGATAGACAGCAACAGAATGGAACAGAAGAACAAAATTGGTCTGAAGTGCCTTTGAAAAAATAAATTTGGTTTTCAAAACTTTGCTTCTGATGACTGAAAATAACATTTTCCAAACAACGTGTATTACTAGTTTTAACTTACAGCAGAAACACATAGAATACCAATGTGGAAAACATTGTACAATTGAGAGTTTCTCATGGAACAAAAGAGAGGTTCATACGGAGAGATTCTAGGATATATAGGAAAACAAATAAATGGAACATGGAAGCGTCTAGAGAGGAAGATGTTATAATGATAGCAGTGCAAATGAAAGAGAGAGGGCCAAGATACGTAGCCAAACAGCTGGATGGTAGATGGAGCAAGGAAGTTCGTTGCTGGATTCCATGAGATCAGGAAAGGCTAAGATGACAGCCTAAAGTATGCAGAAAGAATGCAGGAACATAGCATAGAACTGAAGATCACAATGCAAATAAAAGTCTACAGGTGACCTTTAACCAGCAATGCATGGAATTCTGGATGGAGCCAAAAATAACCAGATAAAGACTGTGCGACAGTAAGTGATATGTGCAGTATTTTTTTTATTTCCCTGCTAGTTTAAGAAGGTTTATTATTACTAAAGTGTAGATTACAATGACTGTTCTCACAGGAATAATAAAAGAATTTAAATGAATGGTGAATTTTAACTCCTACCTCCACTCAGTTTTTGTTGCAGATTTTGCTGCTCTGTACACCCATTTGGGAATCTGTAAGAAGAATAACATTTCAATGTTACATATAAATGGAAAGAATGGCTATCACAATATTGATTGATATACTGTTTCCACTTACATTCTTTTTAGCTTCTTCGACAAGTTTTGTAGGTGTTTCATTTTCTAATTCCTTCCATTTCTGTAAAACTGGTTTATTCATAACAGCTTTACTGTTCTGTGCTAGAAAACCTATCTGTTTCTCATTCAAAAATTGGGCCTTCATGATGTCCATTCCATCTTCACCATAATAGAACTGTGAAAATAATTGTCTTAATGGCAAATAACGTATATCTTGCATCATATGATTTACTGTTCACTTTCATGTCTTAAAATAATGGACAAGATTAAGTGATTAAAAGTGATATAAAGCTTTAAACATTCTAAGCTAATTGTATGGCATTAATTACCCCTTTTTATCACATTTATGGAAGAAGTCAGCCCTTTCAAAAGTAGATCACAAATAGAGAAAGGAGGAGTTGCCACATTCATCAGGAACTGTCATAAATTTAAGAACATAGACATTCATAAATTTGGCCTAGAACAGCATATTGAAGCATGTGCAACAGAAATAGAATTTCACAAAAAAATCCTTCATAATATTAAGTGTATATCGAGCACCTGCAGGTAACTGTAATCTGTTTGTAAACCACCTTGAAGCTGTACTGGCCCATTTAATAACAAAAAACAAAGAAATAGTGGTTGCTGGTGATTTCAATGTAGATTTCCTTAAAGACTCTCCCAATAAGATCTTATTTGAGTTAGGAACACTATCATTCAACTTAATTCACACTGTAAAGTTCCCCACTAGGGTAGCCAATTGCTCACAAACAGCCATTGATAATATCTTTATAGAAAAGTCCAATGAACATAATTATATTACAAAACCAATAGTCAATGGCCTCTCAGACAATGACATGCAGTTCCTTCTGTTAAATGTTAATACTGAACAGGATATAAAATCTCTTAAATCTGAACTCAAGGCCAAAATTGATTATTTTAGGACACTCCTCAGAGACATTCACTGGACTGATGTTTACAGTGCTCATGGCATGAATGACAAATAAAACACTTTTGCTAATAAAGTGCTTACCTTATTCGAACACTGTTTTCCCTCAAAACTTACCAAGGTTAGAGCAAAGCCTACAAAGATGCCATGGATTATTCAAGGAATAGGGGAATCTTGTAAGACAAAAAGAAAACTGTATCTGTCAATCCGAAACAGTTCCAATGTTGATGCTACACCACATTACAAGAAATACTGCAAAATACTGAAGACTGTAATACGGACATCAAAGCAAATATATTACAAGGAAAAGATAGTCATATCAGATAACAAAATAAAGACTATATGGGATATAGTGAAGGAGGAGACCGGTGGAACCAGACATGAAGAGGGACAAATAGCATTAAGAGTAAATGATATACTGGTGACAGACGTGTATAGTGTTGCAGAACTTTTTAACAAACATTTTACAACTGTTACTGACAAGATGGGGCTGTCAGGTTTTGTAGATGCTGCTATGGAATACCTCAGACCAGACATTTCAAGTAGCTTCCATAATATGAATTTAACCATCGCTACCCCAGCAGAAATAATATCCATCATAAAAATCATTAAAATCAAAAACATCTAGTGGGTATGATGAAATAACAACAAAGTTAATTAAAGAATGTGATTCTGAGTTAAGTAACATATTACCGTATTTACTCGAATCTAAGCCGCACTTTTTTTCCGGTTTTTGTAATTCAAAAAACCTCCTGCGGCTTAGAATCAAGTGCAAAGCAAGCAGAAGTTCTGAAAAATGTTGGTAGGTGCCACCACAACTAACTTCTGCCGTCGAATATATGTAGCGCTACACAGGCATGCTTTGTAGACACAAAGGTAAATACTGGCGCCAAAACCAATGCGTCAGTAAATAAATTTTAAAAAAAAAAAAAAGATGGAAGACGAGCTTTTTTTCTCCGCCCCGAGTTTCGACCACTGCATTTTCATACATTATCCATCGAAATAATACAAATTCCGAATTGTTCATCTTCGAATGTAGCAGAATTTCAATGTACTACGAAAATCCGACTGGCAAGACTGTTTGAGATGTTTGTCAATACGGCCAACTCTAAGTTCTGAGAAGTGGCCGAGTGGTTCTTGGCGCTACAGTCTGGAACCGCTACGGTCGCAGGTTCAAATCCTGCCTTGGGGCATGGATGTTTGTGATGTCCTTAGGTTAGTTAGGTTTAACTAGTTCTAAGTTCTAGGGGACTAATGACCTCAGCAGTTGAGTTCCATAGTGCTCAGAGCCATTTTTTTCTAAGTTCTGAATTTTTTCCTACCTGTGAGAAGAGATGGTTGCTAATAGGAACCTGATGAAATCTGAATCACATGCAGTATTCTCTTCACCATAAGAGTAATACGAATATAAACATTTTACCATGTATTCTTTCGTGTTTCCTGCTATCTCATTTAAATCCTGTCTGCCTAATAAACTACGAAACTAGAGACAACAGCAAATGCGGAAGAATAGACGTATCGTGTCATGTTTATATATTGTTCTTATGCCTAATAGTGATACAGTCAGAAATGAAGCACGGCAACTGACTAGATTTTTAAATCTAAGACGACTCTAATTTCTGTGCAGAATTTGACATACTAAAGAAGCGGCCGCAAAGATTTTCAAACGGGGAAAAATTTTCGCCTATCTCTCGTTCAGAACATGTTCTATCATATGCAGTCTACTATTTGGTTCTTGTTGATCATTATCAAAGAAAGCAGCAGTGTAAGAAACAACAAATAGCAGTCTCTTGCCATTGTTTCGCTAATGAGACGATTCCTCTCTCTTGTTTTTAATTGTAAGCGGCGGTAGCGTGCACAAAAGTAAGCTATGCCGCGAGCGGCGACAGGCCGTAAACACGCACTATCAGAATGCGACAAACAATGTATGACACAGCGCAGTAATGCATTTTCAGCTTAGAGTGACGTAAACACATATAACAAAGAAAACGGCACTTATCAGATCAAAGCAAAATAAGCAATCGATCCAAACCAAATGAAGCACGTGAAAAAGGAAGGGTACCCGTATAAATACGGACGGAGCGCCTGACGCATAGCAATGGCTACTTGGTAAAGCTTAACTGCTAAGCTTACAACTCGAACCAAACTACTGTAGCTGTATCGTCATTCATTATACCTAAATTGTGTCTCATATTAGAATGGACCAACTTTGTTTCGATTTGGAGGTGCGGCCTAAAACTTTTCTCTCCCCTTGAATTTCGAGTCTCAGATTTCAGGTGCGGCTTACGGGAAATTTTTTTTCCCTTTATTTCGAGTCTCATTTTTCAGGTGCGGCTTAGATTCGAGTAAATACGGTAAGCTATCCGTGTAACCAGTCATTTATCAGTGGAATATATCCTGAATGGTTGAAATATGCTGAAGTTAAGCCACTGTTTAAGAAGGGAGATAAAGAAATAGCATCAAATTTCCGTGCACTTTCACTTTTGCCAGCATTCTCAAAAATTTTAGAAAAAGTAATGTACAATCGGCTTTATAACCATCTTATCTCAAATAACATACTTTCAAAGTCACAGTTCGGATTTCTAAAGGGTTCTGATATTGAAGAGGCTATCTACACATGTGCTTACTTCATTAGACAAAAAAATTGCAGGCAACTGGTATATTTTGTGATCTGCCGAAGGCATTTGACTGTGTAAATCACAATATCCTTTTAAGTAAATTAGAATATTATAGTATAACAGGAAATGCTGCAAAATGGTTCAAATCTTATATCTCTGGCAGGAAACAAAGGGTGTTATTGGGAAAGAGACATGTATCAATCTATCAGGCATCATCCAACTCAGAACTAATTACATGTGGGGTCCCCATAAGGTTCCATTTTAGGGCCCTTACTTTCTCTTGTGTATATCAATCACCTTTCATCAGTAACATTACCAGAAGCCAAGTTTGTTTTGTTTGCCGATGATACAAACATTGCAATAAATAGGAAATCAAGTGTAGTCTTAGAATGGTCAGGTAATAAAATATTTGTGGACATTAATCACTGGTTCCTAGCCAATTCTTTGTCACTAAACTTTGAAAAAACACACTAAATGCAGTTCAGAACTTGTAAGGGGTGTCCCACGAGTATATGCCTACGATCACAAACAGATAGAAGAAGTGGACAGTGTTAGATTCTTGGGATTACAGCTTGATAATAAATTCAACTGGGAGCAGCACACCACAGAACTGCTGAAGCGTCTTAACAAATCTCTATTTGCAATGCAAATTGTGTCAGACATAGGGGGTATAAAAATGAAAAAGCTGGCATACTATGCTTACTTTCATTCCATAATGTCACATGGGATTATTTTTTGGGGCAATTCATCAAGTCAAGCTAAAGTTTCCCGGGCACAAAAACGTGCAGTAAGAGTTATATGTGGTATGAACTCAAGAACATCTTGCAGAAGCCTGTTTAGGGAACAAGGGATACTAACTACTGCTTCCCAATATATTTATTCCTTAATGAAATTTGTCATTAAAAATATATAACTTTTTCAAACCAACAGCTCAATTCATGGAATCAATACTAGAAATAAGAATAATCTTCACAAGGATTTAAAGTCACTTAGTCTTGTACAAAAAGGTGTGCGTTTTTCAGGAACACACAATTTCAATAACTTGCCAGCAGCCATAAAAAAGCTTAACCAATGAAATTCAGTTTAAGAGAAGCCTAAAGGATTTATTGGTGGCCAACTCCTTCTACTCCATTATTGAATTTCTCAGTAGAACCAACTGATTTTGTGTGTGTGTGTGTGTGTGTGTGTGTGTGTGTGTGTGTGTGTGTGTGTGTGTAAGTACAAAATCTCACTTCTGCACCAGTTCAGTGCAGTAATGTGTTCATTATAAATAAGCAATTAGTAGTTGTATTACACGTTTATTACCTTATAAATAAATAAATAAACTTTTTTTATTTTAAATTCAGTGCATTAGTATTTGTAAAATGATTCTTTCATATAGCATTCATTAAAAAATGATGACCATGCCACTTGGGACCTGTGGAATGGTACATTAGCTTATTTGTTTGAGTTGTAAATATTTGTCATGTATTGTTGTTTTTCTGACATGTTCTACATTCTGGAGGACCTCCTCACTAAGGATCAATTGGAATGAAAGTAAATCTAATCTAATCTAATCTAATCTAACAAAAGCCATGTGCTCTGAAATAAAAAAACACTGATAACTAATATCTATAAAGCACAAGAAAATTTTCATATAGAAAAAAGAATGGAAATAATGATCTTGCCTATGAATGGAATAACATAGACAAAGAAATGTGGATTCCTGTGAGAGAAGTGTTTAACAGTTGTGCAATTATGGTTGAACTGAAAACATATGTCTTACCTAATAAAATCTGTATTACAGATTACAAAATGTAAACTATTAGATATATGATACATTCAAATCTATTTCGATTTTTATTGTACATCATTACTGTGGTGAGTTGTAATCATCATTTGTGTATTACATTTTTGTAACTCAGCCCTTTTCCTTGTCTGTTATATTGAACATTCTAGACATATAAATGTCATAACACAACTTCAACTTGGTAATTGCTTAAAGAGGCAATGAATTCTACTTGCACCCACACCTATAAGCTGTAAAATGGTGCCCCTACACTGGATTACTCACAAACTCTTAAGTGCATATCCTCACTTCCAATTTTTTGCTCACCACAACAGCAATCTCATGCAGTGTAATAGGAATCCTTAATGGTATACTATAAGCCCTGATACATTGACACTTAAGTGGAGTAATATTCTCCAACTGAATCACAGGCCTTAAGAACATGTTTACCATTCATTATAGCATATTTCAGTTTACATCAAAATATATATATTTTTTTAAAATCATAGCAGTCTTCTTCTCTTCTTCTTTCTATTCCTCAATTTATGTACTGTATTTTAATCTTGACTTGTTTTCCTTTTATGTTAGTACCAATAATTCTGTTCATCTTTTGTCCTCCAAGTGCCTCCATTTGCTGCTCTTTCCGTCATGAGAGTGATCCTACAATTCAGGTATCGTGACTCTCGTCTATCATATTTACTCTCCTCTAATGGTCTTCAACTTATATTTCTGTGTTCTCCGCCCCTAAAACTAAGGCTGGCAACTCTCCCCACATCTTGCATATTCTGGCAGGATGAATATGGTCTTCAGAATGTTTGAGGTTGTATCAGATGTACTGAAAATGGTGCCATCATAGTTTGTTTTTGACAAAATGTCATATATTTCTACTTATTGAAACTAAGGCATTGTAAGAAAAACCAAATTGATTCAGTTGGTGCAGGTACCAGGTGACATAACAGTCAAGCAATTTGGAACAAATCGTTCTACATGCAGATATTCTTGCTAAGCAACCCAAGAATTGGAGACACTCTAGGGAAGTTTTTATTTTCTTAAAGCATTATAAAACACATTTAAATTTAAGATTTGTTACTTTCTTTAAAGGTTATTTTAAATGAAAAGTAAGTTTCGACATTATGAAATGGAAACATCTGCACATTAACTGGTTACCTGAATCACAGATTTGTCACTGTCTCTGACTGTAAGATCGTAATGTACCATAAGTCCTTCCAAGTGTTTAATCACGCACCTCTGTAAATACCCACTTCTACTTGTCTTCACAGCAGTGTCAATTAAACCCTGCAAAACAGAAACTACAGTTAACAGACGAAATTTAAAATCAAAAGCAAACTCTAAAATTGTATATTAAAGGTAGCCAAGGAAAGAAACAAATCCTGCAATAGAAAATGCCAAAACAGGAATGTGGTTAACGTTCTTGGATACCATGAGCTCCAAGCTTCTTAAAGGTCCTCCCACAGAACTTCCGCAACTGATCTTTGATGCAGTCCAAGTTGGCAGTCTGTTTTATTTGCACAGCTGACTGGTGCTCATAGTAGGGTATTACTACTTCAACACTATTTGAGCAGTGACCCCATCACATTCTGGTCCAGAGGAGTTGTAGCCAAAACTAGAAAACTGAAATTAAATAAAATATGACTTGAACTGCTTCAAAATTAGTGTTGGAGTTAATTGGAAACGGAGCACACACTCAAGTTGGTCAAAGGATGCAGAAGGAACTCAACCCTACCCCTATCGAGTAAAACATCCTAGCAAATGCCTTAAGCAATTTTGGAAAAACTGATTCTGGGTGCCAGGATGGCGATCCAAATCACCAACTTCCTATATGCAACTCCAATGTCCTACCACTTTATCACCTAGCTAGGTCAAAGAAAGGGCAAGATTTTTACATCCTGTAGGGAGGGAATACCACAGTTAGGGACTAATTCTTCATGACAATCCAGTCTAATGCCTCACTGCTAGCTTCCTTTATGGAGCGGAATTTTCAGAGGATTAAAAGGAGCTTTGAACAAACAGATGAAATTCCTCTGAATAAAAAGTACAATCAAGTAAAATAGAAACTTGCAAACAGAATGAAAGGCTGACAAGTGAAAATGGAACTGAAAACCTATGTAATAATACAATGGACGTTGCTATTGTTTCATGTCAGGATGAAGTGAGAGTAGTAGTTGAATTATGCTCCTGTAATGATGGTACTGAACTAAATAGCAAAGCGGAGCATGGAAAGACTGTTGCTGTACCAGATTTGGGGTTTGAGCAAGAGACTGCTAACATAAATCTTTATGCATTCCATGATGCCGTGTACTGATGTTAAAGTTAATATTGACATCACTGATCTGGTAGTTGATATACATGACAATACACATGATAGTAAAGAACTGGTTCCTCATAGAGAACAAGGAAATAATGTCAGTATTCCTGACATGAGGCCGCATCAAAAAACTGCTGCTGTGAATATTAATGCAACTAGTGATATTGATACAGAATGTGTAAAGTTGGTAGATGAGGTTTTTAATGGAATAAATAATAGTGTGAACACATGTCAGGATGGAGGAGAGTATGAATCAGTAATTAGTGAAATGAAAGTAAATGAGATGCAAGCAAAAGAATCTTAAGTGAGTGTGACTGGAATGATGTGTGCGGATAACAAACAACAGTGTTAAAGAAAAAGATGAAATTGCAGACAAAAATAACTTCATTTCTTTTGACAGTAAAAGTATCTTCAAACAATCTGTAACTGAATGTAAGAGATTTTACCAACAGGAACTTCAATAGCAGAAAAATGTAAAGTTGAACCTAATGTTGACAGTGCTGAAGACAAAGACGACGTGAAGTCATGAACTTGTGAACAACCAATTACTGTCAAATAAAGAATCAAACAGTTACATGAGCAGGCAAGAAAATGAACAAACTACTATGAATAGAGCACAAAATCTTCAAGTATAAAGTGAAGTCTCTGACAAAGTTATTACTGATGTTGGTCGGGAGTACAAAGAACTGTTGATGTAAACACTGCATATGTGCTAGTGACATTAATGAAATATTGTCTTATAGTAACAGAAAATGTTAATTGATGTACAGGCTATGGAGATCAGCCAGGAAAATGTTCCTGTAAATAGTGACGCCTTTGCAGGCATGAGAACAGATTGGTCACAACCGTTGAATGAAAGTGTTGATCAAATTAATGATCTAAAAGTAATACAAAAGGTATTGATGTAGACAGGGATGCAAATAGTGATATTAGTAATGAACTGCTGTCCAATATGATGAAAAGGGATACTGTTGATGGAGATGCAAATACATTTGATAGTGTCGAGACCAAGTGTGAGCTGACAGAAATATAAAAAAATGTGGTTTAAGTGTCTAAATATACCTTGAATACAAAGTCAAATGTGGTCTGTAATTTGGTTACTGTGAACATCTAGAACGAATGTCTTAGTGCATTGTGTAATAATAGTTTTCTCTGTAGAGCTTGGGCAGATGTGGTAGATGGACTGCTGGATGAGACAATGTGGGAAAATGGGTAATTTTATGTAAAAAGAGTATTCTGAGTGGTGGAAAGAAAAGGGAAATGAAATTTATGAATCATGTATGAGAAAGCTGGGAATGAATGATAATTTAACTGTATTTTTCGGGTAAATTATGTAACAAACATGATAACAATACTGGTGACAATCAGCTGGTTAAAGGAAAAGGTGAAACTTCTGCAGTTAATATTGAAGGCAATGCAAAATAAATAGTGGAAGTTAATGTAAATAATGCTGTAGTGATTGTATATGATACTGGTGGAAAGAAAATTTTGGCTAAAGCAAAGTGGCTTTTTATGAAGTTGCCAATTGTAGCTACGTTTTAATTATCGGAAGTGTATTATGAAGTAAATAGTGTGAGCAGGATGGAAAGAGTTTTAGGCATTCATAGTGAAATAAGTGATTGGAAAAGAGTGGTGTACAAATTGTAATTCGGTGTACGTTAGTAATGTTCTTTGCTTGTGTATTTATTGGATGCAAAATGATCAATTCTTCGTGATTATTGGAGGTTGGAGAGAGAACAAATTTATGGTGTTTTATATTGGTCTGGAAAATGTTTTGAAGTATAAGGGTGAAAGTACACCCAACTTGGCATGAGATAGTGGAGCAGGGTGTTAGGTTCTTAGCAAATCCACCAACTGGTGGGGGGGATTCATTACACTTTGATGAACACCAGTTGGTGAATAGTGCTTCCCTGAGCTGGATGGTTATATATTTCCTTTCCTAGAATCACTCCATCCTCTGACTATGCTGTTCTTCTTTGTAAGAAGAACAAGGCACTTATCTCCTACTATCCACAGCCTCGATAGGACAGGCCTGAAAATGAACCTGTAAGGTTTGAAACTAGTTGCCAAATACAAATACTGCAACTGTTGACAGAATCGTTAACAAACACTTCAAGCTTACAAAGAAAAGTGTTGTGTGATTTTTTGATTTAGCAATGATAAAATTGTGTGTCAATAATAATGAATTTATTTCAGCTCAATTAGAAATTTAGAGTAAGAGGTAAGCCACAATATAAGAAAATGCAAATTGACAGAAAATTGAAACTTAATTGGAATATAAAACTTAATGTAATATTTTATAGCTGCAGGATCAAATGGTCTTTAGAGTATGTGAAATTCAACTCAGAAAGTCTTTGGTTCAGTTTAAACTGAAATTAAGTCTATATGAAAGTTCATCTTTTCAGGAAGCTTGTAGCAAGCTAGAGCCCTTAAGGGGAAGATAATAGTAAAAAGTAAATAATACTGTCTTTAGCAAATTTAAATGAGAACAAGATGTGTCACGAAAAAGCCCTTCAGGCATGAGGAAAGTTAGATGTTTATTCAAATAAATGTTTGGTCTGTTATGTAATGGAAAGTAATGTTTTGTCAATGATAGTTTGTTGCTGTTGAGTGACATTTTTAGGGAATAAGCAAAGCAGCAGTTTTGATGTCTAATTCATGCAGTGAAGAAGTACATGAAGCAGTAACATATTAAGTAAGATAAGAATATATATTGTAATTTTGCAAATACGCCAAGTTTGTAAGTAAAGAAGTGGAACAACAGACCAATTGTGATGAGATACAAGAGAGAAGTGTTTCATTGTAATGACACACCTAACTATTATGAGGCAGCTTATTGAGAAACTACACAGTGATGCCTTTATGAACAAATGGTGGTGGTACCAACACGCTTGAGAATATAGTTTGAAAAACCAACTGAAATAATAATTTTTGGAATGACTTATTCAATACACACTGCAGCTAAGTTCATTTGAATGACATTATATTGTTTCTATTTCAGTATCATGACTGTTTTTCTGACAAGAATAAAAACTTTGCTGACAAGTCCACTAACCCAATTTACCCCTCACTGTCCACCATTAAAAATGGTGGACTGTAAGGGGTATTACAGAAAATCAATTTAGGATATCACATTTGAAAAGCACTTACGGGTATTATGATTATATTGTTTCCTCTATGTTTCTGAACAATGGTGACGAACTTTTATAAATTCTTGAATTATCCAGTCAGCCAGTTATCAATGACTGGCTGTTTAATTCAATGAGGGAGTGATGAGACAGCAGTCTGGAGTCTAATCCATCTGCTACAATTTCTGCTCCCAAGAATAACAAAATTTTCCCCCATTTCCATTCTATATCTGATGCAGGTGCACATCTAATATATCATATGTACAAGAATACGTAAAATTGTTATTTATGCAAAATCTCACACAAACACAAATCTCAGTTGTTTACTGTTATGTTCCTGATTACATTAATGAAAATAGTTTTACTGAAAGAATTAGTAATTAAAATACACAAATAATTAAAATTACAACAATGTCATATAAAAAGAAAAAAAAAATTGTGTGCTAAGAAGCAGCAGGGGCATTACTGTTGCCTATCATTTGAAAGTAGACATTCTGACTTTCCATGAACATACTGAAAATTATCTGAAAGCAAAATAACTGACATCAAACTCCAGACCCTCTAAACTTCAATCACTCATTTTGTTCCAAGTCATAAAAGATTTAATGAAAGATGGTTGTCACACACATAAGTAGAGGAGTTCAGAAACCTCACAGTAATAATGTTTCATGTACTTTTGTGGATTATTAGCCTGAAACATTTTACATAAATGAAACACTAGCAAAGTTTTGGACCATAATGAGTAGAATCTAGTCTAAAAGAATTCACATTATGTTCTTATACCTGTAGTTAAATTATCACTCCAAGTCCGAAGTCTGTAGTTCTTGATCAGCCAGCAGACATATAACAACTATATGTCGGACTGTATAAGAGTCTGTGTCCAGTAAAGTTACCACTAACAACTCTGCTGGATCACATTAAAGCTCACAACCTGACATCAAAGGGGTAACATTAACATGTTACTAAAGTATGTACCCAGAATTTATACTGTTAACATCTCTGTCTATTTATTTAGTTAACTTTATCTGATTAGGGCCATCACGGACTCTCCTACATCAGACCAGGCTTTCACACATACACTACTTTTTTACAGCATAGTTGCCAAGCAAATAAATAACAGTATTAAAATGATACGAGAGTCAATGTGAATAAATGATACTGACTGTGAACTAATACAATTAAGGCTGGAAGTAGTTGTACTACTCCAATTGCTGCCACTAATAGTAGTAATAGTAGTAGTAGTAGTAGTAGTAGTAGTAAAAATAGCAATAATGATACTGGCAGTTATAAAAAGAATTTATAGATGGACAAAACAGATGTTTTCTCATATAGCCAGCTCAGGGGAAAGGAAATTTAAAGAAACTGCATCAGCTAAGAATACTGGGAATTAGGAAAATCAGGTTGGAAATAAGGAGTACAAGGGTAATATGTGCGTACAGGGAGAATGGTAATCCTTACTGTTGCTTTAGTAGACATGTCTTCACTACCTCCTGAAGCTAGAGATTTTACTCAATTCTCTAATGTAATTCAGGAGGTTACTCCAGTGTTGGTTTCATGCTACTCAGAAAGACTTTGAGAAGCTGGCTGAATGATGGAGAGGGACACAAAGGATTTTGCTCTGTTGTTCAGACAACAGTGTCACGGTCGAGAAAAGGATGAGGGACATTGCTCATTGCTTAGACATTACAGAAGACAGGGGTTATGGAAATCTCTGCACTTGTCTGCTTGCAGCCAGGATAGCAGTGCATATGATGGTGAAAAATGAGCAGTGTGTCGAACACCACAGATATAAGAAACACAAGTATTCAAAACCAGTTCCTGAGAAAGGTCTTGCAGGATAATTTCACTGTAATCAATAATTGGAGGTACAAGTGTTTGTGCAAGTTCCCTTTTCAGGTCAAGAGAGAATAGCTTTTTATGTCTTTGTAGGACATGGAGGGATGCTGATGCCTTCTTGCAACAATGCTGTTATGTGCAATTTAGATTTTCATCTGTTATTGCTTCTACACTCTCTGTTGAGGGAGACAAACTGATATCTGTCCCATTAACATTAAAAAAGGTAGAGATTCCTGGTATTTTGTGCTAATGAGCACCAAATGACCAAAACTACTGCTTGAGTTTTGGATTGGTTGAGCTTTAATTCTATATCCTGTGCCCATTTTGACAGTGGATGACACATCATTTATGTCAAGATCTCTCTGTCTGACTGCAATGTTTGATTAATATCAGTATGCTGGTTTATGTGAAAGGCAAAATATTGCTGGTATGATGCTCACAAATTTGTGTTGGTTAAGGTGAAATTCTGCAACTTCCTACAGTTAGTAAGTGAAATAAATATATCTCTAAAGAACATAGAACTGCGTATTATCTTGGTATCTTAAAAACTCAGGCAAACTACTAAATATTTAACTTCAAAATACCAATAATGTACAAATGTTAATCACATGATGGTGTTGCAAACTTCTCTTGACAATACTTCGATCTGTTCTGTGGACACTGATACAATCTTTTCTGCCATCACATAGTCCGCCACTGTGAACTTTAACCAGATCAGTGACTTGCTTAATAATCAGGTGAATCTCCTATCTTACAGGATTACAAAGGAGCAGGTACACTTCCATTTATCTGTATATTCAGTCAACTGTAAAATTGGGGGATAAACCTTCTATAAAACTCATTTCATGTCCATTTCTACCCTACATTAGTTCTCAGTATATTACTTCAGTTCAACAATATATGAAACTTCTCAAGATTCTTCAAAACCAAATGCAATAAAACAACAGGTAAGGGGAACACTGCAGCTTCAACTTCATTTTTAATTCTGGATAAAGAAAGAAATCAAACAGAGCTAAGTTGGATCAATACGGGGGTTGAGGAAGAATTACCACCTTCTTTTTTACCAAAAACTGCTGCATGATGAAAGCTGTATGTGGTCTCGCATTGCCATGATGTAGGATCCAGTCATTCCTGTGCCACTTTTTCCATCTCAAATCCTTCCTCAGTGACTTTAGATCAATAGATGTCATAGATGGTTTACATAACATCTTTCATAATAATATTCCAAACAGCATTGCCATTTTTGGTGTAATACCGGTAAATGGTCCTCCTGGATGATGATGATTATGATGATGATGACCATCATCATCATCATCATCATCATCATCGTCGTATGTCCAGCCATTTTAACATGTTTAAACTAGTCATATGTCTGCGTCTGGTGTCAGTACCAAACGCTTGAATTAAAATTCTGAACATTTCTGCGGTTGTTTTACCGAGTTTAAAACAGAACTTGATACAGCAATCCTGTTCTCTTAGGTTGGTCATTGCAAAATCACCAACATAAGCAAACATCAGAATGGAAAACTGCCCACCAACAAACATATCCACTTAGGTCCAAGCTGCTAGGCATACTGATGTGCACAAAACATGTATTATGCTGCTTCTAGTGGTCTTTGGTTATACTACCGTTTGTAAGCACGGTTCACCCAAGTTTGGAGAACTTTTGGGCTGCACCTCGAATGTCAACCTAGGAAAGGGAAACAAATATTGGGGTATACCTACATAATGGAGCATATCCTAAAAGGGAGGACACGTTCTTTATTTTTAAACTGACTGTACCTAAAGGAGCATACTAATACGTAAAACAAGGACTACACAATGCATACATAACATTCCGAGCAGTCCATCAGGCATGGTGACAAATCTGAATTTCTGTTTTTGTGGGCATCTCTTTAGTAGCTGTGCTATTTAAATATTTATCACCAAATTGAACAAAGACATTCTGAATATTTTTCAACTTTTCACACTTCGAATAAAAATCATGCACAGATCAGCAGAGCTACAGTTCATTCCAGAATGTTATATGGGTAAGTAGCAACTAACAGCATAACTGGAATAGTTTGACGAGAACAACAATGTTACCAGCAAGGACACAAACTGCAGAGACTTCAAAAACATAAGTGAATGACCTTCGGAAAGACTGTAGCATTTATCACTGCTATTCAACAAAATTAATGCCAACACATAGGACAAATGTAATTTTTACCTCTCTACCAGCCATGCAATGGAAGAAAAATTCCTGCGGCTGTATGCCTGTCATGAATCGGCCGTCTATGAAACCTCCAGCACGTGGGCTCATATCAAATGGCAGGAAACTCGGAAGTGACTTTCCTGACACCATTAATGGCGGACGCTTTCCTTCCAATTCTATCTGTCCCAGAAGACATGAAATTTGCATAGTATTTACTGTGGATCCTTTGGCACCCGACTGCACCATTAACTGCAAGTTATTCATGGGAAACTTCTGCAGCAAACCTGATGGAAGACATGCCCTGGAAATAAACATCAGTATCAAATACGTTTTATAAAGGCGTACATAAGCACACACTCATCCAGTATTACAAATATACCCGTTGATGTTGTTTGTGAAGTTATCCAACTGACGTTTATAAGCTCTGTCAATAAGTGTTCTCCATTTAGCATTTCGATCTCCATAAACTTTAAGAAGCTTTTCTTTCACCTCTTCTTTGTCTGGCTCTTCATCAGTAATGTTAAGTGCTGCTGCTACAGCTTTTAAACCAACCTGCAATTGAGATTAATTTGAAACAAAGAAATCCAGTAATAGAAATAGCAGGAGTCTGATACAAACTGATTTAAAAGTTTTGCACGTATAAATTATTTAATCCATTATGACCCATTTGATTTAACTGCAACTACAACTGATTGATCAATTCATTACTTTCAAGTCTGTTAAACTGCACCCTACTGACAACAGAGGATCACTCCCTGTTGGATCCCCCCATTTTAATCTGGGCCAGATGCCTCCTGTACAGTCCGCTGAGTCTGGAACATACAGATCTGCTCAGTAGTGAAGCAAATCTAAACATATGTGCATCTTGCCATATGCTGCTTAAGGGGACACAGTCGCGAACAGGCTCAAATTTTAGTCTTAATCTATGCTCCAATTATTTGGCTACAAAATGCCGTTTGTTTCATACAAATCTGATTATTGGATTCAGGGTTATTAATTTGTTCGTGAAGCATGGTAACTAGCGCCACATCCATTTTTGCTGTGTCTTTCGCAGTAGTCAGCATTGACTACAGTACAACAATCATTTATGTTCCACGGATATAAATACTCTTTATTTGGGTTGCAAGAGAGAATTGTTATTCTGATGTTTGCCAGCCTGTCTGCATTGTCGACAATCTTTTGTCAGTTTCTTCATCCTAGTTGTTTACTTTTTGGTGATACAAATGTAATGATTTTGTGAAACGTTGTAACACAATGGGTAGAATAAGGAAGTTTGGATATAAGCCTAAGTTTCGTGGAAATAAATATGTAAAAATAAACTGCGAAACTGCTAGTTTTGAACAGAGGGCAGATAATAATATTGAAAGTGAAGTCAGTGCGAGTGTCAGTGCTTCAAGCAAGAAGCTTCTAGGTGCTGCCGGTTTTCCAAGTGCCTCTCAAATGCGTGACAATGCAATATGTGGTGTGAACAGTGTTTCTGTTGTTACTGACACAAACATTCTGATCTCCATGAAGTTATTACGTGAACTTATCGAAAAACACACAAATTGTAAAAACTGTGGTGGAAACGTTACTTTGCACAAAGATGTGGTGAAAACCAAGGCAATTGTTTGTAATTTAGTTTTGACATGTTTGGAATGTAGCTGTACTGCCAATACAATGTCATCCCACGTAACAAGAAGCATATTGTATGAAAACAATATAAGATTAGTGTATGCACTTAGATCTATTGGAAAAGGGTGAAGTGCAGGTGCTGTTCTTTGTGCAGTGATGAACATTCCTCCACCTCCAAGAAAGTTTGATGTTTACAACAACACTATTGGTGCAGTTGTAGCTGAGGTAAGTGAATCTACAATGTTGAAAGCAGCCAAAGAAGCAGTTCAGTTGAATGATACGAAATCTGACCCAAGGCAAATTTCTGCTGGTTTTGATGGGAGTTGGCAGAAACGTGGGCATACATCCCTAAATGGCATTGTGTCAGCAACTTCTTTTGATACTGGGAAGGTTCTGGATATTGAAATTATTACTAAGTTCTGTGACATCTGTAGCAAAAATCCCACTATACAACATGTGTGCAAAAAGGACTATGATGGTTTAAGTGGAGGCATGGAAGTGTCTGGTATTGCTAACATTTTCCAAAGGTCTGTGCAGTCAAGAGGTATCCTCTATACAGACTATCTTGGGGACGGGGACAGTAAGGCTTATCAGAAAGTGGTAGAAGATAAACCTTATGGGCCTAGAGTCAAAATTAATAAACTGGAATGTATAGGACATGTACAGAAAAGAATGGGATCACGACTTCTAAAGATATGTAAGGAAAAAAAGTTAGGTGGTAAAGGGGGCCTGACAAAGGCTGAAATAGACAGGATCCAGACTTGTTATGGTATGGTCATTAGAAATAACTGCAACAGTGTAGAAGCAATGAGGAGAGCCATCTGGGCTATATTCTTTCATAAAATTTCAACAGATGAGAAACCACAACATAACCTTTGCCCACGGGGACCTGACAGCTGGTGCAAATTCAACAACCCAGCTACATCTTCCAGCTATAAGCACAAACATTCAATTCCAGAAAAAATCCTGCTAGCTGTGAAACCCATTTTCAGAGACCTTAGCCGACAAGAGCTCGTGAAAAAGTGTCTCCATGGATTAACTCAAAACCCAAATGAAAGTTTGAATTCTGTCATTTGGATAAGGCTACCAAAAACTGTTTTCGTTAGAAAAGAAACACTAAAATTTGGTGTTCATGATGCAGTGATGTGCTTCAATGCTGGTGTGTCAAAGAAGACTGATGTATTAAGACTCTTGGGAACAAAGGATGGTATCAATACTAAAAGGGGACTGAAAACGATTGACATGGACTATATCCGTTAAGCTGATATTTCTGCAGGAAATGCTACCAAGGAGGCCAGGATAGCCAGAAGATCAAAGAAACGAAGAAAAGAAGATAAAGATCAAGAAGCTGAGCCACAGTATAGCCCTGGAATGTTTTAAAAGTGTGTCTGTATGACATTGTACATTACTTTCTTGCATGTAAAACTTAAATACCATTTTTCTCAAAACTACATTTTTTGACCTTCTGGTACACTTTTCTCAAAAACTATGACTGCTACAGACATCAGACTTACAGTATCTCTTGTTAATACAACGATGATTAATTAGATAAAAAAATAGACCAGTAGTGATAAAAAGAACAGATTTTCAAGCTCCAAGGTGTTTAGAAAAGTTTTAATTGTTTGTCCTATAGAACAAAAAAAAAATGATTACTCATGAAATATGTAAAATACATTAACCAGTTTTATGTGATTTGAGAATGATGTTTCAGCTGTACACTGTAAAAGTTTCAGGTCTTTATCTCCATTAGTTACTTCAGAAAGTGTACCTGACGTTTGCTCGTTTTAGCATTGATTCCTTATGGGAGTTCCCTCGCGACTGTGTCCCCTTAAAGCAGAAGCTCTTCCAATTGAGCCTCCCCAATACAAATGTGGTTCTATTCATACACTTGTGTTATACTCACATCGACATCAGGCAACTGACAACAACTTCCGAATAAACATCTCTCCATCCAGTATAGTATTTAGCCACAAACATCAGTGTTGTTCCTGCATGTTTTTAATGTCATTTACTCACCTCCCAGTATGCTATCATATCACCCTTTCTTACCTCTTCAAATAGGGCAAAGAGCTTCCTTGCTTCATCTACAATCCAACTGCTTGGCTATATGTCCTGCCCAGCTCCACCTCATTTTGGCATAATTACATCTTCCACCTCACTTTGTTTTTTGAACCATTTGTTATTCTGTCCCTCCCAGTAATTCCAAATATGCATCTCTCCAATGTCCACTTTTTGATGCTTGGTGTTTGAATGGGTTTCTCATTAAATGCAGTCTACAAACCATGTAGATGTTACATGTATTTCTGAATAACATTTCATGTGGAAACAGGAATGGAGAATGCAGATGGATACAACTTGCTATTCCTCCAGGTAGAGAAAGGAGGAGGAGGAGGAGGAGGAGGAGGAGGAGGAGGAGGAGGTGCAGTTTTAGACTAACCTTGAACAACTAGTAGACAGTTCATTTGACTTGGAATACTCTTGACACTTTGGAACTTGAACTGATATTTCATTTGATCATATGGCTGCATACACCTACCTATTTACAAGCATTTACTGCAGAACAGGGCTTTGCATTTATAAGTCTATCATGGGACATACAGACAGAAATTCTACATCTGTCCAAAAACCCTAACTTTACTACTTTACTTTTCAATTCTACAACTCAATTGGGTGATTCTCTTCCACACATCTAATTTGTTATGATCACTAGTCGCTTTATTTCTGATACTGAATAAATAGCATATTTTAATTCAATTTCAAATTAACCCTCATTCAATAAACCTCTCCACATATTTTTGAAAGCAATTATTAAATTTTGTAAACTGTGTCTGAGAAATTATATATGATATTTGGCAAATATAGCTGGACTTTGTGTCAGAGTGTACTATCTGCCCCTCTGACATACAATACAAGCTAGGTTTATTCAGACAGAGTCACAGATTTGTCCAATCCCTTGTGCAGGTTGATAAAGGAATTCTCTCACTGATTCCCTTTAGTTTAACTTACCAAGCAGGGGAAGCTTACATGCTGAAGTTAAAACATGAGCTTAGTGTAAACTACAGATTTTTCTACAGAAATAAAGATAAAATGACTTTTAATTCAAAAATATTCCCATCTGAATTGCTCAGCCACATGTAAATAAAATTCAGTGTGCTTTTTAGTTCACATCTGTAGAACATTTAGATATTCCCTTTAATCTCATTAACTTGTTATTTATATTTTTTAATGAGACTCTGAATCAATCACATTCCATTGATTTATAGGCAGAATTACAATCAATTTTTTTATGTGGTACCTTTCTGCATTCTTGTATGATGGCCGTCCTTTGCCTGTCTGCTTCCTCTACAACTAAGATGTCTTCAATGCCTAGTGTGAAGCCTTCCCTTTGCATAAATGATGTAAACAGTTTGGTAAAGGAGCTAAGTAGCTTACTTGCACATACACCGCCATACAACTGAAATGAACACAAAACTGCAATTAAAAATATTGTTTTGTATACATATAGGAGGAGTTATACTTAACTGATCAATACTATAAACATCATATTTCCAAGCAACCAGTCAAAACATATTGTGCACAATGACTGGACCTGTTTTGTTCTGGAGCAAGTGGACAATAACATAGTACCGTTTTTCGTCATCTGCTACATCACCTCCTAAGGAGTTATATACCAAGAGTAAAAAAGGTTCAAAACAGAAAGCTTCTCTTTCTGTGCTGTAATTCAATATGGTGAAATGAAGAAATAGCAATACAGAAGGATAAAACATTGTCTCAACCATTATCATATTATATTTTCATATGATTTATTTAGTAACAAAAAATTTTTTAACACTGAACATAGAAAAACCTTTATACATATTTTTCACTCAATATTGTCCTAGGAGAATAGCTGAGTGTAATACTGTCTTATACTATGATCAACTCTTAGCAATGAGTTTGACATGACTCTCGACAAAACTAGCAAAGTTTTTATTTCACCTTGATATTTCAATATGCGATACATTTTCAAACATCTAGGAAATATTCAGTAAAAAGTAAAGATATAAATCACACTTTAAACAAACTGCAAACATTACACAAAGTGAGTCGCAAAACTGTTGACCAGGCAAGAGCATAATTTTCAATTAAGAACATAAAGATTCAAGAAATTCAAGCCCTTGAATTTTCTCATGGTGAGAAGTCAGAAGAAATGATTTGTACAACTAGCTAAAAACTTTCTACATCCCAGATCTCATTAATATTTCTTTATTTACAGGAACTGGTTTCCACAGGCTTTGCTGTCATCTTCAGGTCATCAAATATCTTTGTTATAAAATGTGTTTACTTTGAATTGGAACCCCATGCCAAGTTGTCAAGTTGGTTGTTAAAGTGTAGCACATTACACAATGGTCTGTCATAAACAAAACATTTAAAATCAAACACTTACCTCGTGCACGTCGCCATGTTCATATATGTTGTACTCACAGGTGATTGTTACGTCATAAAAATCACGGTACAAAATCAAATGCACAGTAGCGTTTTCCCTGATAGACTGAAATATGCTATTGTTATACCTTTGCATAAAAAAAGGGGTAGGTCTGATGTCAACAATGACCGTCCAATCTCCCTTCTAACAGCTTTATCCAAAATTTTTGAGAAAGTAATGTATTCAAGAGTAGCTTCACATATCTGTAAAAATAAAGTACTAACAAAATGTTAGTTTGGTTTCCAGAAAGGTTTTTCAACAGAAAATGACATATATGCTTTCACCAATCAAATTTTGAATGATCTGAATAAACGAACCACCCATTGGGATTTTTTGTGATCTCTAAAAGGCTTTTAATTGTGTAAATCATGAAATTCTGCTAGACAAGCTCAAGTATTGTGGCATGAGTGGGACACCTAACTGGAAGAGTGCAGAAAGTTGAAATAAGCAGTTCTCATAATATGCAAAGATCAGCACATTCCTCAAACTGGGGAACTATCAAGAATGGGGTACCACAAGGGTCAGTTTTGGGTCCTTTGTTGTTCTTAATATATATTAATGACTTGCCATTCTATATTTATGAAGAGGCAAAGTTAGTTCTCTTTGCTGATGATACAAGTATAGTAATCACACCTGACAAACAAGAACTAACTGATGAAATTGTCAATAATGTCTTTCAGAAAATTACTAAGTGGTTCCTTGTAAATGGACTCTCACTGAATTTTGATAAGACACAGTGCATACAGTTCTGTACAGTACATGGTATGACGCCATTAATAAATATAGACCTTAATCAGAAGCATATAGCTGAGGTAGAATATTCAAAATTTTTAGGTGTGTCCATTGATGAGAGATTAAATTGGAAGAAACACATTGATGATCTGCTGAAACGTGTGAGTTCAGCTACTTATGCAATAAGGGTCATTGCAAATTTTGGTGATAAACTTCTTAGTAAATTAGCTTACTACGCCTATTTTCACTCATTGCTTGCATATGGCATCATATTTTGGGGTAATTCACCACTGAGGAATAAAGTATTTATTGCACAAAAGCGTGTAATCAGAATAATAGCTGGAGTCCACACAAGATCATCCTGCAGACATTTATTTAAGGATCTAGGGATATTCACAGTAGCTTCTCAGTATATATACTCTCTTATGAAATTTGTTATTACAACCAAACCCAATTCAAAAGTAATAGCAGTGCGCATAACTACAATACTAGGAGAAAGGATGATCTTCACTATTCAAGATTAAATCTAACTTTGGCACAGAAAGGGGTGAATTATACTGCCACTAAAGTCTTTGGTCGCTTACCAAATAGTATCAAAAGTCTGACAGATAACCAACAAGTATTTCAGAAGGAATTAAAAGAATTTCTGAATGACAACTCCTTCTACTTCATAGAGGAATTTTTGGATATAAATTAAGAAAAAAAAGAAAAAAACCAAACAAAAAATTGTTAAAAAAAGAAAAAACAAAAAATTATTAAAAGTTGTTATATTAACTTAATTATGTTGTTAAATTAACTTAATTATGTCATGTATCGGAAAATTTGACTCGTTCGACATCATTACGAAATATCGTATTCATGATCCATGGAACTAGTATTAATCCAATCTAATCTAATCTTTATGTTAGCTGGACGTGTTCTAATCAATGAACATGTGCCTTAGATGGCTTATAAGTTATAACAGTTGTACCCTGACCAGCTAATGTAAACAGATGTGCTACTGTGCATTTTATATTTTATTGTGTACTGTGATCTGTATGATGTAACAATCACCTGTGAGCACTACATATACAAGGTGCTTTTTGATTTTAAATATTTTATTTGTAACAAACCTTTGTATAGTGTGCTACAGTTTAGTCACTAACCTGACAACTACGTGTGATGTTCCAGTTCAAAATGAATACATTTTATACCAAAATTTTTTGAAGACCCGAAGATGACAGCAAAGGCTGTCAAAACCGGATGTTGTAAGTAAAGAAATATCTATGTGATCTTGGCTTTAGAAAGTTTTTATCAAATTCAAACCCACATTATGTAATTTATTGGTAACATAATTACTTAAGACAGCTATTAATAATCCATACAATTATCAAATATAAGACCAAAAATTCCTGGGAACAAGAACTACAAAAATATTATTTTGAAAATACTAGTTCTCATTTTTCACGCTGCGCATCTGGATTTTCACATTTACATACATTCTGTGGAAAGAAACTTTTACCACATGCATTCAAATATTATTTATAATGTCTTGCATGTCCTCCATCATGACAGGGGGCAGGACACCTCATGCATTCATGACCTTTATCTCTGGCCAGAATGCAACTGTGCCAGGTGGGAGCAGCAACCTGCAGTGGTGGCTGGAAGGGGAAAGGATAGCATGGTAGAGGTGTGGGAACATAAGTGAGTACCACCTGGCTGAGCATACAGGGACTATGTAGAAAGTGGCAAGACAAGACCGCTATGAGCAGCCTCAAGAGCCTGCGGAGGAGGGAACAGGAACAGTGAGTGGGAAAGGAGAGAAGAAAGAAAGACTGGCAGGTGTGTCGGCAGGAAGTGGCGCACAATGAGGGTAACAGAAGGGGGCAGAAACTATTGGTTGGAGGCTGTGAGGACAGTAGCTTACTGAAGACTGAGGCAGGGATGGTTTTACAAGTGGAGAATGTGTTGTAAGGATATCCCCTACTTACACAGCTCAGAACAGCTGATGGTGGAAGAGAAAATCCGACAGTCTGGGTTGTGAAGCAGCCATTGAAATCAAGCATGTTACGTTCAAGTGTATGTTGTGCCGTAGGATGATCCAGTTTACTCTTGGGTACATGGTAGTCATACCAATACAAAAAGCTATGCAATGATTGTAGCAGAGATGGTAATAACATGGCTGCTTTCACAGGAGACCTGGCCTCTGATGGATTAGGATAAGCCTGTGATAGGACTGAATAGGAAGTGCTGGGTGGGTGGATTGGGCAGGTCTTGCACCTGGGTCTTCCAAAGGGATATGATACCTGTGGCAAGGGTTTGGGTTGGAAAGTGACATAGGGATGGACTAGGATCTTGTGAAGGTCAGGTGGGCAATGGCACATCACTTTAGGAGGGGTGGGATGGCTCTTGAGCAGAATGTCCCTCACTTCAGGTCATGATAATAGGTGATCAAAGCCCTGGTGAAGGATATGGTTCAGTTGTTCCAGTCTGGGGTGGTATTGCTCACAAAGGGGGCACTCCTTTGTAGCTAGTTCTCCAAAGTGGTGGCAGGATTGCCGGATGCATGGGGATATGGCATGGAAAATCTATTTGTGGACTAGATCTGGGGATAGTGCCTGTCTGTGATGGCCTTTGTCATACCGTCACATAATGGTCAAGGGAGTTCTTGTAACAGCAGATGGTCCATCCCTGAGGGGCCAGACTTATGGAAGGGATATCTGGTTTGGATGGGATGGTACCTCTCGAAATGCAGGTACTGTTGATGGCTGGTGTGCTTAATGGTTGGTTTGCTGGTTTAACAATTAAAGGGACCAAAGCAAGAGGTCATTCATCAGTCCCTCCTACCTAGAACAGGCAAGTCAGCAAAAGCACACTTGAAAGAAGGGCCAAGTGCACAAAACCTCAAGGTCTACTAGATGCCCTCAAAGACAGAAAGTGCAATGGGGATCATAGCCCCCACCACTTATTGGAGGCATCCCATCCAATAACACGCACAAATGATTAGAAATGTGGACAGGGTGAGGTAAGCACAGGAAAACACAGGAAGAACACCAACAAAACACAATGAGAATGTGCAAGAAGGGGAAAGAAGAACGAAAGATCAGGTGGGGCAAGGCAGACCCCCAAGCCCAGACAGCCATTCCTGGTTGGGGCAGAGGAGGTAACACGGCACCCTGACAACTTCTCAATGAGCCAATAAGGGTGAGGTGGCCTCTTAGACAAAGTGATAAAAAAGGGTGATGGACTCCTTGCAAGAGGCCACCATGGAGGACCTACACAGATTCGTGGTCTACTTTATCGCCTGCAGTTTGTTCGTCAAAGTGAGTATGTCATTCTGTATCATAAATCCTTAGAACTTGACAGCATAATACCAATCAAATGTCCAGACCTCAAGAGACGGCTTGCCAGTAGCCAATGTGGAGAGTCAGCCAGCAAGGTGATTCCCCGGAATCCCAACATGACCCGGGGTCCAGACAAAAGCCATCAAGTGGCCAGATCCCAGCATGACCCAGGACCATATAAACACTACCAAGTGGCCACACAATTTTAGGGCAAAAAGGAAGTCCTGGGTAGTCAGATCCAAATGATGATGAGGGCAACACTGGTTAAGAGCTTGTGAACTCTTCAAGGAGTTACTATAGATGAGAGAGTGCTCACCAGTGCAGGAACGGAAATGCCCAATGGCACGAGAGACGGCTACCAACTTTTCAGTGGAAACACTGCAGCCATCTGGCGAGAAGTGGCGTTCATTACATCACGCATGAATGTAAGCAAAGCCAGTGTGACTGGCAACCATAGTGCCTCAATATAGACTGCTTTTGAATCCAGAAACACGTCAAGAATGAAGAAGAATTGGTGGCGGAGGGCTTGAGGCAGAGCCAAGTCTTTCGGAGCCTGTGATAGGTCAGGACAGGAGATAAGCAATGAGAGTGTACAAGAGCAGGCCTGGAGAACAGGTGGAAGAGGGGAAGCTGGAATTCTGAGAAATGGGACTGGACGTGGATGACAATCAAGGTCCCATGCCTGAGCCATTGTTGTGGGAAGTGGACCTCCAGAAATGAAAAGAGGGGAGAGTAGTTTGGGTGCTTTGGGGAACAGTGGATATATAACACATAAGTGATGAATTGTTGATGGCACAGAACCCATAATGGTGGAAACATAGCCTCTACGAGGAGGTGGCTAGTCCGAAAAGCACCAGTTGCCAGTTGTACCCCACAATGGTGTATCAGGTCCAGCATACGTAACATCGAAGGTAATGTTGAATGACTTCTTCAACCCAGACGACTGGACCAGTGCTTTGCAGAGCCAGAAAAGAATAGAGCAGCCCATTCCCCAGTTCGTATTGCTGAGACATCGTAGAGCACTGAGGTGCAACCAATATGTCTGCTTTAGCTGATGAATATGGGGAAGGCATGTCAACTGGGATCAAAGACCAGTACCAAAAAATTCTGCAAGTCCACCACACTGAGGGAGAGGCCATCAAGGTACAGATCCAGAGGGGACGGTTATAAAGGAGCAAGTATATGACGTTGGTTATCCACCAGTAAGTGTTGAAGTATTTGGTTATGCACCCACTCTGGTGCACGAGCCACGTTGGGGTAGAGATGGTAGGTTTAATGTGGATGAACATGTAGATGGAGCTTTCAAGAGAAGAGGAGGTCAACACCTAGAAAGGTGGCTGGGTTGAGGAAGCAGAAGGGAGAGAAAGTGTTGAGGTTGTAAAGGAATGATGGTAGGGTGTCTTGGTCCTGAGTTTGTATCATGAAGGTATCATCAATAAATCTGAACTAGACAAGTATTTGGGGTTTTGGGAGGCAAAGAAGGTCTTCTCTAGATAATCCATAAATAGATTGGCATAGGAGTGTGCCATGCGGGTGTCCATGGCTGCGGTGTGGATTTATTTGAGTACTTTTCCCTCAAAAGTGAAATAGTTGTGTGTTAGGATGTGTTATTTAGTAGCACAAGGAATTAGGTAGTGGGTTTGGAGTCCGAAGGACATTGGAAAACGAAATTTTCAATTGCAGCAAGACTATGGGTATAGGGGAAGTTGGTGTCTAGGTAAGTGGTGTCAACAGTGACCAGTAGGGAACTAGGAGTTATAGGGAGGTGGGAATGGTGGACAGCCAGTGAATAAAGTGGTTGGTATCTTTGACATGAAAGGCTAGATTTCAGGCAACTGGTTGGTACATAGCTGGAGAATGATGGTGAAGCTAAATTGAAGGTAAGGAATACCTGGTATGCAATTATAGATCAGGTAGGATGGGGGGGGGGATCATGGTTGAATAGTAATATAAATTGGTACAGGCAGGGTTCAGTGTTGGGGTTAGGTTGGCTTTGGTTGGTAGGTCTGATGACAAAAAAAGTGTTTGTATTGCAGGGATCAAAAGAGGGAAAGTAGGTGTTTAACAAGTCCAATACGGTTAAATTTGGGTGCAGGGCTGATGGTGACACCTTTGGATAAAACTGAAACTTCTGTGGGGCTGAGGATTTTGGTGAAAAGGTTAACAATAGTGATCTGGGATTGGCCGGCCGAAGTGGCCGTGCGGTTAAAGGCGCTGCAGTCTGGAACCGTAAGACCGCTACGGTCGCAGGTTCGAATCCTGCCTCGGGCATGGATGTTTGTGATGTCCTTAGGTTAGTTAGGTTTAACTAGTTCTAAGTTCTAGGGGACTAATGACCTCAGCAGTTGAGTCCCATAGTGCTCAGAGCCATTTGAACCATTTTTTGATCTGGGATTGTTTCAGCTCTGAACTTATTGGAATGTTGATAGGGAATTTTGAGGGATGTGACAAGTTGGAAAGGTTAACTAGGAAGGGTCTGGTTGTTGTGAGTGGTTGACGAGGCAAGGGATTCAATTTCAGAGATGTTATGTACGTATGAGGGATTGCACAGTACCAGATTCTTGTGGAAGGGGCAGAGGCAGTTTTGGGAAGCTTGTGCCACAGAGATGGATTTTTGTAGCACTAGGTTTATAAGGAACAGAGATGGGTGGATCTGAAGAGGTGAAGGTCATTGTGAAAGGAGGGGTAGTATCCAGACAAAGAAATTTTTATAGTTATGCTACAACATATTGCGTGGGGAAAAGGGGGGGGGGGGGGGGATTCCATGAACAAGATGTGGGACCGAGTTTTAGCCAGTGAAAGGGATACTTTTCTGAAGTGCTGCACAAAAGATAGTGCAGAGACCATTGTGGCAGGGATGGCATTGGGGAAATGGGAAATACTGTAGGAAATTGGCAAATGAAGGCAGAGGTGGGTGTCTCCACTTTAAGCCCACCAGCCAATATCAGTAGCTGCATTTTGCCGACTGCCATCCCACCCACATCACAAAATCCTTTTTATACAGCCTGGTCACTGAGGGATTGCATACCTGCTGTAACAAGAGCTCCCTTAACCATTATGTTGACGGTCTCACAAAGGCGTTCATAGATAGACACTATCCCCGGACCTAAACCACAAACAGATCTCCCATGGCATATCCCCAGACACCCAAAATCCTCCAACTGCCCCCAAGAATCAGCTAGAAAGGAGTGGCCCCCCTTTGTCAGCCAGTACCACTCCAGACTGGAACAACTGAACTGTATCCTCCATAATGGCTTTGACCATCATGCCCTTAAACGAGGAACATCCTACCCTAGTTCCTTCCCACCCTCCTAAAGTGGGTGGTCCATTGCACACCCAATCTCCACAGTATCCTAGTCTACACTGTGCCCCTTTCAATCTCGATCCCTTGCCACAGGCATAATATCCCCAATCCATTTATCCAGCACTTCCTGTTCCAGTCCTGGCACAAGCTTACCCTGTCCCACCAGAAGCCACACATCTGTGAAAGCAGCCATGGCATGTACCAGCTTTGCTCCATCCACTGGAGAACTTTTTATAGCCATGATCACATAAACACTTATTTATTTTCAACAACCAGTTTCAACAGGTTTTGCTGTCATCTACCACTCTTCAAAAATTAATGTTACAAAATGTGTTCATCGCAACTTGGAACCTTACACCAAGCTGTCATATTAATGGATAAAATGTAACACATTACGCAAAAGTTTGTCAGAAATAAAATGTGTACAATCATAAAGCAACTGTGTATTTAGCACTCACAACTCACAGATGATCGTTACGACTAAAAAAACACAATATACAGTAAATTGAATAACAGCACTTCTAATTACATTAGCTTGACATGTTCCATTCCCATGAATGGAACATGTCAAGCTAATGTAAAAAGATGCACTATTGTACATTTTACTGCATATATTGTGTTTTTTAGACTTATCAATCATCTGCTAGTGCTACATATGTCGACATAGCCATGTAGACATGGTGCTTTCTGACTAAAAAAAATTTTATTTCTGACAAACCTTTGCATTTTATCCACTAATATGGCAACTTGGTATGAGGTTCCAATTCGCAATGAACATTTTTATAACGATTTTTGAAGACCAGAACATCACAGCAAAACCTGTCAAAACCAGTTGCCGAAATGCACTTTCAATCAGTGCAATAAGATGTGTGTACATAGTTGTTATTTTAAAACTGATATGCCGACTTCTAGTATAGCTCACAATACCAACATCTACATCTACACCGATACTCCACAAGCCACCTGACGGTGTATGGCGGAGGGTACCCTGAGTACCTCTATCAGTTCTCCCTGCTATTCCAGTCTCGTATTGTTCGTGGAAAGAAAGACTGTCAGTATGCCTCTATGTGGGCTCTAATATCTCTGATTTTATCCTCATGATCTCTTCGCGAGATATACGTAGGAGGGAGCAATATACTGCTTGACTCCTCGGTGAAAACATGTTCTCGAAGCTACAACAAAAGCCCATACCAAGCTACTGAGTGTCTCTCTTGCAGAGTCTTCCACTGGAGTTTATCTATCATCTCCATAACGCTTTCACAATTACTAAATGATCCTGTAACGAAGTGCGCTGCTCTCCATTGAATCTTCTCTCTCTCTTCTATCAATCCTATCTGGTACGGGTCCCACACTGCTGAGCAGTATTCAAGCAGTGGGTGAACAAGTGTACTGTAATCTACCTCTTTTGTTTTCGGACTGCATTTCCTTAGGATTCTTCGAATGAATCTGAGTCTGGCATCTGCTATACCAATGATTAATTTTATATGGTCATTCTATTTTGAATCACTCCTAATGTCTACTCCTAGATAATTTATGAAGTTAACTGCTTCCAGTTGCTGACCTGCTATATTGTAGCTAAATGATCGAAGATATTTCTTTCTGTGTATTCGCAGCACATTACACTTGTCTACATTGAGATTCAATTTCCATTCCCTACACCATGCGTCAATTCGTTGCAGATCCTCCTGCATTTTAGTACAATTTTCCATTGTTACAACCTCTCAATATACTACAGCATCATCCACAAAAAGCCTCAGTGAACTTCCAATGTTATCCACAGGGTCATTTACATATACTGTAAATAGCAATGGTCCTACGACACTCCCCTGCGGCACACCTGAAATCACTCTTACTTCGGAAGACTTCTCTCCATTGAGAGTGACATGCTGCATTCTGTTATCTAGGAACTCTTCAATCCAATCACAAAATTGGCCTGATAGTCCATATGCTATTACTTTGTTCATTAAACGACTGTGGGGAACTGCGTCAAACGCCTTGCGGAAGTCAAGAAACCCGGCATCTACCTGAGATCCCGTGTCTATGGCCCTCTTGAGTCTCGTGGACAAATAGCTTTTCATATAATACATAGCACCACTTACTGGACTGCAGGAGAAGATTGTGTAATGATGTAAACATAGATCTGAATATGACAACAGAGAATTGTCAAATCTGGTCATGTATATGAATGACTATTTTAGCGATCTTTGCAGTTGAAAATTTATTCAGTGTTTATAATACTATAGATCCCCTCCCCCCACCCTCCCCCCTGCTGACAATGTCAAAAGTATATATTTGTGGGACCTTGGTTACATAAAGTTTATTATATTTCATATTGGTATGACAACAACCAGCTGTCCACCACGGTGAATGGCCACTGCCAAACTGTGGTCCAGAACAAATTGGACCGGCCTGTGATGCAATATGCAGCTGAACATAACATACTTGATTTCAATGGCTGCTTCACAACCCGAACCATCTTGATCTTTTTCTCCACCACCAGCTTTTCTTAACTACATAAGAGGGAGTTATTCTTGCAACACATTCTCTGTTATAGAAATCATCCCTGCCTCAATCTATAATAAGTTACTGTAGTCACACCCTCCACCCACCATTTTCTGCCCCCCTCCCCCCATGTTACCTCATCCCAATTCATATACCCTCACTCTCACTGTGCGACACTCTCTGCAAAGGCACCCACTGGTTTTTACCCCTTCTTTGCTGCTTTCTTCTTCCTTCAGCCCCCTCCCCCCTTTCATCCCAACAGCCTCCTGCCACTGCACCTTGCAGCCTTGTCTTGCCACTGTCTATGTAGTCCCTGTATGCTCCACCAGACAGTGCTCACTTCTCTTTCTGCACTTCTACCTTGCTAACCCTCCCCCTTTCAGGCACCACTCCAGGTTGCTACTGCCATTTGACACTGCTGCATTCTGGCCAGAGATCACAGCCACGTGTGTGTGTGTGTGTGTGTGTGTGTGTGTGTGTGTGTGTGTGTGTGTGTGTGTGCGTGTGCGTGTGTGTGTTCTTTTTTCCTTTCTTTTCTGAGGAAGGCTTTGACCGAAAGCTCAATGTGTAACAGTCTTTTCATTGTGCCTCTCTGCAACTCAATGTGTCATCTTTACAGTGAATAGCAATCTACCCTTTTCATAATATTGTTGCTATTCCAACCTGTACTTTCCATTATTCATAGCAGTCAGAGCTATGTGAATATTGAGAAATCATGGGGATTCAGTATTTATGTGATGCACAGTCTGTCAGACAGGTGCCCAGAGTATGTGTAAGCCAGTAGATGTTTTCGTCTTCCTGTAGTAACACTGACAGGTTGTACTCCAAGCCATTTCAAACCATATTCAACATCAGATTTATACCACAGTCACTTTGGCCGATGTTTAATGAAAACTGTCAATAACATTTTTTTTTTCCATTACTATAATATGTAAGATAATTATAGGAGCTACTGGACTTCATCATACACTATCCAATAAACTAGGCTGAATCAACCCATGTTTGAAAACGTGACTGATGGAATGGCATTAGAATCCCAAATTCTGAATGCTTCTTACCTCATAAACACAATGGACAAGGCCATATCTTGATGCACCATAATGTGTTTTGTCAAGCACTCCAGACAGCAGTTCACCATTATGTATCACTACTTCCGATTCTGACATGACAATTGGGTTCGTAAACTCAGTACCTCCAGCTTTCCATCGTCTTGGTTTTACACTTTGCCAAGCCTGGGTGCAGAAAACATTTAATTATACTTATATTAAAAATATTTTTAAAAAATTGCACAATGATAAATTTTTAATATTGTCCAGTTACTATCATTTTTCCCACACCTTATCCAGATGTTATGTTATACAGCAATAATTTGAAATCAAAAAAGGATGAGCTTGATAAGAGAAACATGTGCATTAGCACACTGCTTCCAGGATTTGGGGGGGGGGGGGGGGGGCAGGGGCGCACCCTGACCAAATCTGCTCAGCAAATGAACTATGTCTGGTGTATAAGCCAGCCTGGATGTCGTTTTTAGGCAGTTTTTCACAACCATCTATGTAAACACCAGGCTGGTACCCATCTCCCATCTCAGTTACATGGTATGCAAACATTTAGAAAATGTACAAACACTTTCACAACGCAACACTACACACAAGCAGATGGGGGTGTATACACACACTCTGTCCTTGAGGGGGTGGGGGAATTGGTGGCAACAGGGAGGGTATCCAGCCACCCTCTATCACTAACATTACCAAATCCAAAAATTAACGTGACTACCCTATGAAAACATGGGGTACAGAAGAAAATTAGTTCAGTAAGAACAAATGATGCAGTCATGAGAGTGATACAAAACCTCCTATCCAAATACCGAATGAGAAAGCGAATACACTGAAGATTTGCTTAACTGTTGCTGTTTATTCTTTTCCTATATGAAGACAATGTGCTGTAAATGAGGAACTGTATTATTTTTCCAAAATAGCCTCCAGCACAAAAATTCACTACTTCACAGTTACAAACAGCTTATTCTGAACAAAAATGCTCTCAGTTTATTAAGAATAAAACAAGCTACCAAATGGGGAGCATTTCTTCAAAAGTCAGTAAGTGCTCAATGATTCAAAACTTAGATTTTTGTTGTTACAGATCAAGCTTGTTGCCATACATGACCTGTTGAAAGGGATTTGTCAAAAACTGATATTTGCTGTTGTTATAGGGCATTGAAAACTATGAGTTTTTTCAAAACTCAGTATTTGCTCTCACTAGTTAAAGCAAAAGTCAATAAATGCAAACTGTGCTTTTCTTCTGAGACACGTAAAGGGATATCAACAATGTTTCAACAGAAAAGAACAACATAAACTGTAGGAAAGCACTTGTCACCAGAACCAACAATAGAAATAAATTATTGATTTATGCAACAACATTAATTCCTGATTATTGCTCAGTTCAAGCCATCTTTGTCAAGGAGAAGGAACATCACGAAAGAACCAAAAAGGAATAATACTGTTTTAATAAAGTACAGCATAAAGGAAAATGATGGTTGGACAGTACCTGTATGTACCACATTTCAGGCAACATCAGAGATGGCCAAAGACAGACTCTCAAATCAATATCTGGAAGAAAAAATCAATTAATAAAACACCACAGGTTGCACAAAATTTATGCAAAAAAGTTCTATGCAACAATAAAGGAGGAAAATCCAAATGTGGTTAAAGCATGTTTTGGTATACAGTACTATAAAATCAGCAAATACCAATGCTCTCTGTAGGTGAAGTATTCTTCAAGATAGGTTTGGTTGTACAACTTTTGCATTATGATTCATTCCTGACAGCAGACAAAGGAAAGGAAAGCTTTATACTTGGCTTCAAACAGAAGCACCAAAAGGATGCAATGAAGTAGCCTCAGCTCTTACCAGATTTTCTCAGAAACCTTCAGGTGTCTCAGCCAGAAAAATGGTCCGAATAAAATTCATTTATTTTCTGCCTACTGTACCTGTCTAAAATAAAAACACAGTACTGATGTGCATGCTAATGGCCTTCATGGGAGTAAGCAGGTAACTGAATAAGCTAGTACATAGTTCCCTATTTGTGGTCTCACATATAATCTTGACAAAGTGTTTGGTAGACTGGATAAATACTACTGAAAAAGTTAAGATACTGCTTAACCAAATGAATACTTACTATAAAGTGCTGGAACATGGCATCACAAAGATATAAAAATAAAGATTAAGAAGCAAAGGATCTGAAGTCCAGTGGACTAGAAGTCCTACAATCTACGATGGCTTTCAAAGAAACTGCCTATATGAGCGATGGCTTGTGAAAAGTCTAAGAAGAAGGTACTGTCATTGCTATCTGACACTTTTAATGGAAGTCCTGTAGACGATGAACTGCAGCCAGGAAGTGAAGAAAGCAGCCACCTTGGAAAAGAACAACATTGTCAGCAAGGAAAAGGAAAAGTATGTCTTAAAAGTTACAAGGCATTTTAACATGCCAGAAAGAGCAGAAGAGTTTTATGACATTGTTGAAGGTGATCAATAGATTTCCAATTTAGTATTGTTGTATCCAGGATTTTGTGTTGTATTTCAGTAACGCTTGTTGCTGTTTCACACTTTTGCTTATCAAACATTTATGGGAGAGTATGATACTGAAGTGTTATATTGTAGTACATTACTGTATTTCTAGGCAAAATGAACAGTAAAGTAGCTTCCTTGGCAATTAATGTTGAAGATAAAGAAACAGAAAAAAATCAATGTATATTAACAGAGCTTTAGACTTTCATCTTTGGATTTATCAACTTTTAAAAAAATTTGCAAAGTCTGTCCGTTTACTCTGAAATAAGCAACGAAAATTTTCAAAATGTCATACACACAATCAGAATTGTTCCTACAAAATCTGTGTAAATGTTAAGTTATCTCACATACGCAATTGATAGTTTGGTATGACAGTTAAAAAATTTGTTTCTTCAAAAATTTGCTTTTTTGAGTAAACTGAGTTTTGATAAAACTTTCTTCAGTTATCCGGGTGTGGACTATTGTGCTTGTGGATTATCCATACATGTTTGGTTATTTTTGAAAACATACAAATGAAAAACTAAGTATTTGTTACAATTAGAACAAATATTTTCATTTAGAATACAAATTTCTGGTGGTGAAGACACAGAGTATAAAAATTTGCATGAGTGGTCACGTAGCAACACCTGTAAATCAGTATTTGAGCAGCTAAGTGACACAGGTATAGTGCACGAAATGTTTTCAGTAGAGCAAGAGTGGAGACAAGGTGGTTGATGAACCCATTATATGCACACCTTGGCATGGAAATAATTTGATCTATTATCAGAGTATGCAAGATGAATTTTGTGAAATTATACATATTTTCTGACACACTAGAAAATGAGCACCATCCTCAGGAAAAACTTGAATGGAAAGAAAACGTAAACTTGGAGGACTATTTCTTGAAGGGGAACTGAAAGCAACTGAAATGAAAAAAAAACCAAGTTTTAGGATTAAATTTCTAAATCAATCGCCAGTTTCCAGCGAATAATGTGCAACTAACGCAATGAGACTTGAATGTGGCACTTTTTGTAAATACGGAAAATACTAGTTTCTGGTAAAAACAATTGCATTTTGGATCACTCATGTTTCTTGGTCTCAAGTCCGCATTAGCCCAGAAGATGGGAAGCTTGCTGCACATACATAAATAGAAAGATTTCATTGAACAGCTACACTGTTAGTTCACGGAAGGTATAATATTATTAATATATGTGATGATTGTTGTTTGTTACATTTTTCAATTCTTAAGGTGCAAAAGTATTACATCTATCTGACTGCCTTGTTACATTATGTTCGGTACGCCGTGAGGGAAAAGAAGTGTGAAATGGGTTTGACATAATCAATTTTTTTCAGAATCCACACTGGTTGGTATGAAGATGGTCATTCTGTTTGTTGTGTTTTGAGTTCAGAAAATCTTCTATCTTCTACAACATAAAATTAAAAAAACAAGCCTACTTCAATGGGGTTACTGATGTATCATTGTTGACAATAAATTTGAAGTTTGATCCTGTGTGTATGGAAAAGTCTTATCAGATTAGGCATAGTGCCTTAGAAGAACACAGTCACCATCCTAAAATAATAATAATATCACTTCTATTGTCCGTTTGCATTCTTGTGAGTTATTAACTGAGCAAATGAGCTGACCTATCCTCCTACATTCATAACCTGAAAACCACTGTGAAGTGCGTGGCAGAGGGTACTTCCCATTTAGGGCTGCTTCTAGTTCCATTCACGCAGAAAGTGCGGGAGAAATGGCTGTTTAAACGTTTCTGTGTGCACTATAATTAAACTAATTTTGTCCTAACTATCCTTACTGTAGTGACACATAGGGGTTTGTAGTGTATTCACAGAGTCATCATTTAAAGTTGGTTCTTTAGCTTTGTAAGTAGGCTTCCTAGGTCTGATTAAATATTTATACAGGTTTTTTTTTTTTTTTTTTTTTTTTTTTTTTTTCAGTACTCCATTCAGCTTTTTTCAACAGTACATTATCGACAACTGCATTATCTGTGAAGTGTCTGAGCTTATTATTAATATTGTCAGCAAGTTCATTAATACAACATAAACAGCAAGAATTACGACATTCTTCCCCTGGGCACACCTGAAATTACTTCTACATTTGTCGATGACTCTACATCGAAGATAACTTGTTGCGTCCTCCATACCAAAAACTCCTCAGCCCAGTCACAAATTATGCTTGATATCCAATTCAATCATACTTATGATTATAAGTGCAAATTAGTAACGAGTCAAATACTTTTTCGAAATCGAAAAGTATTACATCTATCTGATTGCCTTGTTACATTACATTCAGAATGCCGTGAGGGAAAAGAAGTGTGAAATGGGTTTCACATAATCAATTTTTTTCAGAATCCACACTGGTTGGTATGGAGATGGTCATTCTATTTGTTGTTGTGTTTTGAGTTTAGAAAATCTATCTTCTACAACAAATGGTTGTTAATGATACTGGATGGCAAATTTGTGGACCTGCTACCCTTTAGACAGATGTCACCTGTGCTTCTTCCAACTACTGAGCATGGTTTTTGGTAAGACTCTATGACAAATTCTAGTTATAAGAGGGACTAACTCTGTCAATTTGGGACAGAATCTGGCAGGTATTCCATGTGCACTGGAGATTTGATTGATTTCAGCAATTTGAACTGCTTCTCAGCACCTACAACACTAATACCTATACCTCTCATCTTTGCGGTCATTCTAGAACTCAACTGCTACAATATCCCTTGATTTTCATTTGTAAAGAAACACTTGAAAACAAAGATTGGTATTTCTGCTTTTGCTTTGCAATCTTCAAAGTTCTGTCCCTATCTGTTCCAAGAATGTCTGGACACTAACTTGGTGGTACCATTAACAACCTTTACGTATTTACGAATTTATTCGGGTTTTGTGAGAGATCCTTAATAATATTCTGCTGTGATAATCACTGAAGACTTCAACACATTGCTCTCTTGACAGCCAAATGTTTCATTCACCACCCCCCTATCCTATGCTTCATTTACAGCTATTATGGAGTAGTCTCTCTCTCTCTCTCTCTCTCTCTCTCTCTCTCTCTCTCTCTCCAGTGACTGTATCCCTTGGATAGTCCCTCACATTATGAGCTGTTCTACCAGGTACATATATCTATTAAGAGCAAGGTCAACTATTCTTTTGAACATGGGCCACCATTCGTCCACATGCTCCTCTCCCAAGTTAAATTTTTAAGTTCTTTATTGAAAGGCAACATTACTGCCTCCTTATCTAGTTTCCTGATAACCCAAAACTTTCTTCTTGTTTTCATCGCTGTTTGTACTTTGATAATCATTGTTGATACAACTGTGTTAAAATCACTGATACCAGTTTCTATGGGGACATTCCCAAAGGGGTCAGGTCTATTTGTTGCTACCTGAACCAATATATTTCCATCGTGCATTGACTTACGAACAATCTGTTCTAGGTAATTATGAGAGAATGTGTTCAATAATTTTTCACAGTACGCCTTGTCACGCCCACCTCTTTAAAAACTGTAATTTTTCCAATTGATGTTTGGATGATTAAAGTTTCCTCAAGTGACCACAGTACAACTGGGCAATTTACATACTAGTGAAATTAGGTTTTCTCAATAGTTTTTGGTTACACCTAAAGTGAGTCTGCTGGTAAGCAAATTCCAACTACAAGTTTAAACCCACCCACAACATGACAATCTCACACACAACTTAAAAATCTATCTTGGTGGGCTTGAGTTGCTTGTCTACTGTAACTAATAAACCATCTCCATTTACCATTAGCCTATCTTTCTGATATAACCTTAAATTTTCCCCAAATATCTCACTACTGTCAATTTCGGATTTCAACTATCTTAGGAGCACTTCATATTATGGACTATGCTGCAAATGCCTTGGCACTTTAACACTAGGATTTTAGTACTTTTGCCCATACGGGGCATTTCTTTCAATCTTATACGGGCACTTTTGGGTCCTCTACACTACAGCTATAGGTATCTGGACTGGATGGAGAGTCGTCTAATCTAAAAGACCTTTCTGTGCACCATCCACAGTCAGCTATTGGGGAGCAGCATCTGAAGTGCAGCATAGGACCAGAGCAGATATTACTACTTTCCTTGGAAAGCTATTGATGAAGTATACACTATTGGGGATAGTATTGTCAACACAGTTAGTATTAATCACACAACTCACAATATTTCCAAAGTATTTGAAAACAGTTAAACATTTTGCCACATATGGGCATCAGCCAGCTTTAATTACACTTCAAACTTTTTCAATCATTCACTTCCCAGTTTCTTCTAAATTTTCAAACTTCGATGCATATATAACTGTACCATCAGTCACATCATACATCACAACTACATTGTCAATCTTTTGCTCTACAGCAGGGAGCATGCTGAAATGAACATTCCGAATAAATTAAATGTGTTAACCTGACCAGGATGTTAATACAATAATTTGAATTTTATTTATTACTGTTAATTATTATCAACTCATCTGCTTATATGAATATAATAGAGGGAAACATTCCACGTGGGAAAAATATATCTAAAAACAAAGATGATGTGACTTGCCAAACGAAAGTGCTGGCAGGTCAATAGACACACAAACAAACACAAACATACACACAAAATTCAAGCTTTTGCAACCAACGATTGCTTCATCAGGAAAGAGGGAAGGAGGGGGAAAGACGAAAGGATGTGGGTTTTAAGGGAGAGGGTAAGGAGTCATTCCAATCCCAGGAGTGGAAAGATTTACCTTAGGGGGAAAAAAGGACAGGTATACACTTGCACACACACACATATCCATCCGCACATACGCAGAAACAAGCAGACATCTGTAAAGGCAAAGAGCTTGGGCAGAGATGTCAGTCGAGGCGGAAGTACAGAGGCAAAGGTGTTGTTGAAAGACAGGTGAGGTATGAGCAGCAGCAAATTGAAATTAGCGGAGATTGAGGCCTGGCGGATAACGAGAAGAGAGGATATACTGAAGGGCAAGTTCCCATCTCCGGAGTTCTGACAGGTTGGTGTTAGTGGGAAGTATCCAGATAACCCGGATGGTGTAACACTGTGCCAAGATGTGCTGGCCGTGCACCAAGGCATGTTTAGCCACAGGGTGATCCTCATTACCAACAAACACTGCCTGCCTGTGTCCATTCATGCGAATGGACAGTTTATTGCTGGTCATTCCCACATAGAAAGCTTCACAGTGTAGGCAGGTCAGTTGGTAAATCACATGGGTGCTTTCACACGTGGCTCTGCCTTTGATCGTGTACACCTTCCGGGTTACAGGACTGGAGTAGGTGGTGGTGGGAGGGTGTATGGGACAGGTTTTACACCGGGGGCGGTTACAAGGGTAGGAGCCAGAGGGTAGGGAAGATGGTTTGGGGATTTCATAGGGATGAACTAAGAGGTTACGAATGTTAGGTAGACGGCGGAAGGACACTCTTGGTCGAGTGGGGACGATTTCATGAAGGATGGATCTCATTTCAGGGCAGGATTTGAGGAAGTCGTATCCCTGCTGGAGAGCCACATTCAGAGTCTGATCCAGTCCCGGAAAGTATCCTGTCACAAGTGGGGCACTTTTGGGGTTCTTCTGTGGGAGGTTCCCTACCTCATAAAATACAGTAAACAAACAATCTGATTTGATGGAGTTGATTTATTTATTCATCCCAGGATCATCTAACAAAGATATAGGATTTGTCATCTTAATCTTTTCACTGCTGCAGATGTGCTCTCTGCATTCCACTCTGACACATCTTTTGTTATGGCTGTACTGCTTGCCAAATGCTGGTGCCTGTGCTGAAAGTCATCAATTTTATTTTGCACATCTTACAGTCTGATATTTTTGCTCAATAAAGGACTGAATTTCTTTTCATTATACACCATAGTTACTGCGGTGCATAAAATTAAGTAAACATTGCACAAAGTTTTAAAGACTTTGCAGAGCTAAAAACACAACGCGTAAATGATGCGTAAAGTTGATTTTAGCTCAAGCACTGCAGTGAATAACATTTAGATAAGACATCAAAATTTTATTTGAAATTCAGAGCAGAACAATATCCTATTTTGGTCTTGAGTTACTGGGTTTTATATCCAAAGGATGCTCTCACACATATCACCCATTCATGTCCTTACACATTGTGAAGCATGTGGTCATCATTTTACAAATGATTCAAAATATCAAAATGAGGGTTTTTTTTGTGCAAATGATCGCACACAATGAAGTACATAACTCACCTGCAGCAGTGAGAGGGTGCATACAGACAAACACACTGAAGTGGTGTGCTTACACACATCCAAAGGACCTGGGGAACAGCATATCAGGGCATGTATAGATGCACACAGCATCAAAAGGGTTAATACAATGAAAATTAATAGCTCAAAATATACATAACGACAGAATTCGGAAGTACATTTTTATGAGGACAGGGCAGGTAGTCAGCCACGGCTTGCTGAACGAACTATAACAGCATCTCCCTGAAATGATTTAGGAAAACCTAAATCAGGATGCCTGGACAGAGCAAACGCCATACTCCAAAATATGAGGCAGTATCTTAACAACTGCAATGCCTCATTTGGCTGGTCCCTATTGTACAATGTTCTTTGGTTTAAACACTCCCTGCACTAGATAACTGACATTGTGTAAAACATAATTTTGCACTGCATTACTGTACACACCAAGGACACCTAATAATGACTTCTGGGCCATACACATGCTGCTACACCTCTTGCACTCCCTCCAGGCTGTAAGGAAAGCTGACACCCAGCCTATTTGTAATTATGCCCCATACACGTGTTCACGCCCTCCACTCAATCTGCCTGAAAAAATTAGTTAGCTCCCCATGATTATAAGATGATGAGCTTCAGAGAGGGAGAAGAAATTACGGTCATGCACTACAGATGTTGGCACTTGGTTTTCTTGTAAAAGCACTACATGGTGATCGTGATGTGCCAGGGTGTTGCAGTTCTCCCCTTCCACTATTAAAAACTGCTCTGTGTCCTCTAACTGATTTTCAACTGTGTATTAGGCATTATTTATAAAGAAAGTTTCAGCCACCTTTTTAAACAGATGTATTTTAGTAAACTTTGTCATCTCTATGGGAAATCTATTATACAGTTTTTCTCTCTGATAGAAAAAATTGTTTTGAATTTTCTGTTTGCTTTTCCCTGGTAAATTAAAGTCCAAACTGGCTCTTGTCCCACGATTATGTATGTCCATTTTCTTTATGTTCAATGTTAATTTATTACATACTTTCTAATCACAAACATCCTGGAGGATTTCACTTACTTTCTTTAATAGGATTTCTGGCATTTTATCAGTGGTTATGATGTTGCTGTCTTCAGCAAAGAGAACATTTTTCTCCCTGTCTTGTGTTGTCTGTAAAGTCTCTGATACACATTAAGAACAGAATGAGACCCAATATACTAACCTTAGGGACACCACTTTTGTTTCTTTTTTTCTGTCTGACAATTGTTTTACTAAAAATTCAACAACAGTTTCATAATATATGTAAAGTAAGGGAAACGTAGCCACCTACATAGCGGACTGATGGGTGGAGCACAGAACACAACAGAAAACAGCTATCATACTAGTTCCAAGCACTAGTCTTTTTCTAGCAGAAGTACACACATTCACACACCACTACACAGACACTCAAATGCACATTGCTGTGGTCACAGAAAGACTAATTATTGATACTCAATTGTGGTAGGCATTTGCCTAAGCTAATGGAGGTGGGGAGGGGGTAGGGATGGGTGCATGGAGAAGGTAGTGGGAAAGAGGCATGTCTTTGGACAGATGACTCCATTGCCATGCAGCAGTACGGAAAGAGTAGAGATGGTAAAGCAAAGGGAGATGTAGGAAAATGGAGAGGTGGGGAAACTGAGAGGGAGGAAATGAGAGAAATGTGAAGAAAAGGAGAATGGGGGGGGGGGGGGGGAGGGGGAACTGAGAACACCCACATGGAGAATGGGGAGGGAGGAGTGTCAGAGGATGGCAGTGCAAGATCTGGATGAGAAAGGAATAATGTGTAACAGAAGACAGAAGGAAAGAGGTAAGGTGAGGCAGTGGGAACATATTAGCAGAGGTTTAGGCCAGGGGGATTGCAAGAGCACATGATATGTTGGAGAAACAATTCCCATCTGTGTAGTTCAGAGAAACTTGCACTGAAACGGAGAATTCATATTATCCACACAGTGTAGCTGCTGTCAAAATCATTTGTGTTGTGGTAAGTGACATGTGTGGCAACTGAATTGTCACGTTTGGGGTTTGTCACAGATTGGCAATGGTCACTCTCATAAGTACTCAATTGATTACTTGTCCTTCTGTGCAGTAATTGCCATGTGGCTGTTATACAAGGTGTCCCAGAAAATGTTGTGACCAACTTCTACGACAGGTGGGGCACAGCATAAGAATTGAGAATTGCATGGCAAACTATGACCACAATCATCATCTTACGCCACTAGGTGGTGCTGTACATGAGAGTAATGGAGGGGGTGTGAGGATTTCCTCATTCGAGTGCTAGGTTGCATATGAGGAGCACGTTACGGTATATGAAAAGTAAGCTTGTACACATGCACTTAATGTACAGAATAGGTGAGAGCAATGGATGAGTCTTTGGATGCATTTATTGAGAACACTTCCCAGGCAGACATCAACCACACCACAGTTTGTCTACATGTCCACTACGAAATTAGTGCAAGTACAGCCATTAAGAAGTGACAAGGCTACTGAAAGCAGGTCAATATTGGTGTGTTTGGTTGTTTAGAGAAGAAAGTGTGTTGGATGCTGTGAAGATTAATCTAAGCATCAGCTTATGTTCCTTTGCCTTGGGCTTAAAAATGTCTCATAGCAGTTTCCAGCATATTTTAACACCGAGTCCGTACATGACTTTCACCTCCAAAGAGACCCGTTATTGCACCCAGTGACCATCATGCACATATGCATCTTGCAAGTGGTTTCTGCAACAATGTGGCCAAGATGTATATTTCACAGTTTACACGTTGTTCATTGAATGAGGCCACATTCACCAGGAATGGTGTATTCACTCAACACAATGAGTATTTGTGGGCACCACAAAATCCTCACAGTGTGTGGCACCATGCAATACAATATCACTTCACAGGTAATGTGTGGGCAGTTTGGTTGGTGACTACTTAGTCACGCCTTACCTTTGTCCATCCAGCTTGATTGCCATGAACTATCTGAGCGTTCTGGAAAAGGTTCCTTCCGGCTTGCCTGAAATTGTTCCAACGAATGTGACGCTTATATTGGACCTGCTGTTCGTAGGCATCTGAACAGATCATTCCAGCATTGATGGGTTGCTTTCTTTCTGTGGGGAGCCATGAAATTTCTCATGTATCGCAATTGTGTGGAGTCTGGAATGGTTCTCATTTAGAAAATTATCTGTGCAGCTTCTACAATCAAATAACTCCCACTGTGTCCAGCAGTCAATGCTCTGTCAGTGTCACGCATGCATGGCATGGCGTCTGATCGTGCAAACTTTGAGCATCTATTGTAGCATTACAGTAGAATTCGTGTGTACACCATGTGTACTCATTATGTCCAAATGAATCACCCTCTTGTTTTCTTTCTGATCTTTGACCTCTGCTACCCTTTGCTGCCAAGTTGCTAAGCAATGCTTAATCCTTAAGATGTGCCTCACCTTCCCTAGAAGTTTGTCACAACACTTCTGGGATCCCTGTACAACATGGCTGCTATCATACGTGCCCCTGCCTTTTAGAGGTTGGTGATGCCAGTGACTGGACTGCAGTAGGAGGTGGTAGGTGGTCATATGGGACAAGTTTTGCACCTGAGCCGACCACAAATGAACAACACATGCGGTGCAGGTTTAGAGGTAGGATTGGAATAGGGATGGACAAGGAGCTTCTTTAAGCTGGACGAGTGGTACAATACTACTTTGCGAGATGTAGATATTGATTTTGGGTAGAATATCCCTCATCTCAGGGCACAACAAGACATACTCAAAGCTCTGGTGGAGGATGTGGTTGAGCTTTTCAAGGCCAGGGTGATACTGGATGGTCAGAGGAGTGCTAGTTAGTAGCTAATTAACAAGTTTATTGGATGTCAGAAAAGAAGATCGCATGGGAGATTTGTTTATGGATGAGCTGGAGTTTGTCTGTCAGTAAAAGATCTGTTAAGGTTATCAGTATATTTCAACAACTCCTGTTTTCCACTGCATATGCGATATCTATGGATGGTGAGGCTGTAAGGAAGAGACTTTAATATGAAATGGGTATCAGTTGTCATGGTGGAAATACTGTTGGAGATGGGTGCACCTGATACGTATTTATAGAGCCATCTGAGTGGTGGAGACTGACATCCAGGAAATTGGCTCGATGTATTGGAAAGGATCAAGTGAAGTGGATTTGAGAACTGGTGGTGAGGTTATAGAGGAAAAAGCAAAGGGTGTCCTTCCTGTGAATCCTGGTCACGAAAATTTCATCAATGAATCTGAACCAGACAAGAGGTTGTGTTTGTTTACCAGATAGGAAGGTTTCCTCCAGATGGCCAATAAATAAGTTGGCATATGTGGTGCCATGCGAGTACCCATGGCAATGTCAAGGATTAGTTTATAGATTTGGCCTTCAAAAGTGAAATAATTGTCGATCAGGATGGGGCTGGCAACATGGTTTAGGAAAGAGGTGGTGAGTTGGGTATCAGGAGGATGTTGAGAAAGGTAGCTTTCCAGGTGGCTGCAATGCCACTGACAAGGGGGACATTGGTGTATAAGGACACCACACCCACAGTAACCAACTAGGAGTCTGGTGGTAACGGGACACAGACTGTGGAGAGGCTGTGAGGGAAGTAAGCAACATACTTTGAACATGTGACTCAACAGCTGCACAACAAGATGTAAAGCCTTTGGACAGATGCCTCTTTCCTCTATCACCAACACGCATCCTTCCCTACTCCCTCCTCACCTCTGTCAGCTCATGCAACTGCTTTTAATAATCGAGTATTAACAATAATTAGTCTTGTAGTATTTTATGGTCAACAGTATCAAAATCCTTGGCCACATATAAGAATATATATGTACCACAGTCATCTGTAAAAATTTCTAGTACCACTTTGCTGATCTCTGTAACGTTCAACAGTACTTCTCCCAATTCGGAAACTGAACTGTGTTTCATAAAACAAAGTTTACTCAATTCACAGACTGATGGCACAATCCCAACTTCCCTCCTTTAGGATAGCTGAAGACTGCAGTGACAAGAAGGCAATCTGGTCACCAAGTTAAACAAAGTTAGTTCTCCGAATCATGAAACCAGCAGAAGCTGTATGAAAGAACAAATACTAGGAAACAGAAATAGTATGTTCAGATCAGAGATACATTACTTTTCTACGAGGTTTGCAACCTTCCCTAGAAACACAGCAAGCACCTGGAAACATAGCTACATGCAAACTGCCACAAATGCTGCCAAGAAATACGCTCTATGGATTGGTACCATTACATCACTAATGATCTGCAGCTAGAAACATAGCTACATGCAGACTGCTACAAATACGAATACTGCCAAAAAATACACTATATGGATTCGTACCATTACATCACTAATGATCTGCAGCTAGAAACAAGCTACATGCAAACTGCCTCAAATGCTGCCAAAAAATACACTATATGGCTTGGTACCATTACATCACTAATGATCTGCAGTGAGTAGATGGCCCTAATGTACTTTATGACTCTTAACATTCCAAGGCTGAATCAAATAAGCAGTGCAAGAAGCATCCACAAAAGCAAAAACATATTTTTATTGTAAATAATCTCTATACAGAGTAATTCAGGGCCTAAGTAACAAACTGAACTGAAGATAAATGAAAGAGATTATCTGCAGAATCACTGAGGGAAGGAATATGTGGAAAACACAAGAAGAAAGGGCTGGATAACAGGACACGCATTTTGACATCACAGAACAATTTAAATGGTACTACAGGGAGCCACAGAGGGAAAACTGCGGAGAAAGACAGTGACACTGACACATGCATGAATAAATCAGCAAAGGGTCCTCTATGACCACAAAGTTCACCAACGCCTTCAGTTCACCTGCGCACCCTGGTCGAGCACTTTAGAAATGTAACTGTACAGAGACAAACCTTGACCAATTCCTAGATGCCTGCAGACAGGCAACCCCTCAACACCCTTCGGCTGCTGCTCTACACCTACTTTCAGCCCCATGAAGTCCTTAGCAAAGGGCTGAACATCCAGGTAGTGTCAGCAGTGTCAAAGATTGTCAAGAACTGTACATTTTCAGGAGGTGGTCTCCAGTGCATATATATTTGGAAAATATTACATTACTGCTTGAGCTGGCAGTAAAAAAATCTTTATTTACACAACTGGTTTTGGTTGAATGACCGTCACAAAAATGTTCAAAGCTTCGTATTTAGTGAAATACAAAATCAGCATTAATGCCAGTAAAATGAATGACTACACTACCTAGCACAGTTTTTATAGAGTGATAATGTTATTTATATTATGATGACAGCAGTGTCTAACTCATGGTTTTATCATTTGATGATACTGCTTTGGTATTTTGCCTAAGATGAAGCTGTGAATACTTTTATGAACTTGGTGATGGTCAGTCCACAAAAACTGGTTGCGTAAACAAAGAATTCTACCATCAGCTCAAGGCGGAAATGTTACATTTTTCAAGATGTCAAGAACATTGTTCTGTTGCACATCACACTGCAAATCTTTGTTTTTAACTGTTAAATGTATGTAAATGAATGCTCCAAGGGAAGGGGTAGTTTCACTGATGCTCTTTATGCCACCTCCTGAGGCCTCTTCATGTCTACTCTGAGCGGTGGTGCGTCTGAAATATTTTCCTGAGCCACCCATAAGAGAATCACATGATTTCAACCTTGGGCATTGCTGTTCTGACCTCCAATCACAGAGGCATTGAACAAAGGAGTGAGATGTGGGTAAGGGAGGCTGTGATGAGCTCCCCATGATGTGACATGTCCATGGTAGCATTGGGCAGAATTGTGGTGAAATTTGGTGCCAATGTGACAACATTAACGTACCTTATACCTTACATGAACTTCTGGCCTCTGGCGTTTTTTTCACACATAGACATCTTGTTGCTTGAAGTGTCACCCAGCCCGAGGTGGCAGTGCAGGGCACCATACTTCTGCAGTGTCATAGAGGAAGGTTGTAGGCACCTTTGAGCCAAATTTCACACTTCTGCATGGCAATGGGAGAAATGATGGCGTTCCAAAAAAGTTACCCTTTAATTCTTTTGAGCAGTGTATTTTACACTTATAATTGTTTACTTGAACAATATACAGGCAACAGAAAGAGAACCTGAGAAGACCTGAAAAAGGAAATACCAATTTGTCTTCAGAGAAAGTAAAGATGCCACAGACACAGTTCTGACCTTGCTGTTGGTAAAACAAAGAAAAACTGCAAAACATCCATTAAATTTAAGAACCTAGGGAATGCTTCCAGTTTAATAAACTGAAAAGAGATGTTTTAAATATTATTAAGAATGAAGAATAGGGGCCAAGCATAGAATTAGACCGTAGCCTACGATTCCTTCAAGAATGTTTCTGTTGAGATGGAAACAGGCCTGTTTGTAATCACTGTTGTTTAACTCGCATGTAAAAGAAGCGCTGAAGGAACTGATAAGAAATTTCGTAACAGGAATGCAAAGAAAACAAATACCAATGATAAAGTTTGTCTTCTGTAAAGCTCTTTTGAAGGAAGACATAGAACTGTTCAATAGTATGACTGTCTACACAGCAGGAATTCTGCAAAACCAAATATAGGTGAAAGTGGTGGAGAATAACGCAAATTAGGATAGTGAATCACTGAACATCAAAATTGTGGAAGAATTCTACTATATACAAAACATCTTTACGCAAGATGGCTGGAACAAAGAAGCCATCAGAAACAAATTGATTCAGATACAGAAACCTTTCTTCAATGAAATACCTTCATTAGTATGAAATACTAACACAGAATAGATGCAAACGTTTCTCAAACAGTACATTTCAAGCAGACAACAGACTGTGGGAGCATCTGGTTTAACACAAGGCTGCCATATCATTATCAATGGTCTCAAGAAATGTGCAATTCATTGCAAATCACTGTGAAATAGAGGGACATCAGAACTGCAGTACTGGTATCTCCAAGAAGTTTTGAATCAGTTTTCTAAAGAATTCAGGAGACAAACTATTTCAGACACAAATCATCATGACAGATTGAATACGAATGTGTCAAAAATGAGCTGCTGGCATTTTTTTCTGCTACAAACAATCGGCACAATTTATGAAATTTGAGTACTGATGCACTTGCTGTTGGTGGTAATGTCTGTACGTAAAGAAACTTACTTACATAAATTTATAATAATGATCACATCTGCAGAAACTGCATGAAAAAGAACAAATATAAGAGATTTGACAGAAACAATACTGTAGAGTTATGATATATATGGGAAAGATATTGTCCAATTTAAGTTTTAAACTGTGCCACTCTCAGACTAGGAGAGAGTTTCTCAGAAAAGATGAAAACACAAATCCGATTCCTACTAATCTACATCTATGTTTGTACTCCACAAAGCACTAAAGTGCATGGCACAGGGTAATTCCCACTGTGCCAGTTATTAAGGCTTCTTCCTGTTCCACTAATGTATGGAGCACTGGAAAGAGATTGTTTAAATGTGTCTATGCACGCTGCAATTAATCCAGTCTTGTCCTCATGATTCATACAAGAGCGACACTTAAGGATCATATCATATATTTCTAGAGCCATCATTTAAAGCTGTTCTTCAAACTTTGTAAGTAGGCTTTTTTGGGATTGTTTGCATCAATCTTTAAATATCTGCCACTTCTGTTTCCTCAGTGACACTCTCTTATAGGTCAAACAAACCTAATACCAATCACGCTGCCCTTCTATGTACAGGCCTACAGTTAATATTCCTGGTCATTCATATTTGGTACAGATCCCACACTCTCAACAAAGATATATTTTTGAATGAGTCACACGAGCGATTTGTAGGCAATCTCCTTTGTAGACTAATTGAATTTCCCTAGTACTGTACCAATGAACCAAAGTCTGCTACCTATTTTACCTGCAACTGAGCCTATGTGATCGTTCAATTTCATATCCCTACAAACTGTTACACCAAGGTATTTGTATGAGTCGATCAATTCCAATTGTAACTTGTATGTAATGTAATCATGAGATACCCCATTTAAAGCAAGTTGTTAATCTTTGCAACACTTTAAAATATTATCAAGACCCTGTTGAATATCTGTCAAAATCTCTATTATTTGAATTATAGCTTTATTTCACACTCATAGATATCATGTTAAGAAAATTGCCAAGTAAAGAACAGCATAAAGACTGTATTATTTCTTTTAAGCAATTATTTTTTACACTTAACTTATATTTGTATTGTTAAACAAAATCAATACCTTAGCACCTATTTTTGCTGTAGACTCCAGATAAATAGATGGCCTTCCCTTTGGGGTACTATTCATGATGATTGTTGAGAATATCTGTTTGCCGGACCAAAGAGGTATCGGTTTAATTATTGCTGGAGGCAGCAGCTTGATTTCTGATGCTATACGAGGAAATGCTTGATACACCATTTGACAATAATCCTCTCTTTTCCATGAAACCAAACAAACACCAAAAATAAATATGTTACATGAATTTTAACAATTGCAATGTTCACAATACAGATTTTAGTTATCTAAAATGAAATAATAGTACAGTAAATAGTCTGTAAAGCAAAATAACTAGAGAGATGAAAAACTACTTTTTCAATTGGATACGATAAAGATTATTGTAAGTAGGGACCTGAAAAATTTGCAATAAATGCAAATACAGGTGCGAATTACGTCTCAAAATGCAAAACAAGGAAATTAACTAACAAATGCTACTTCGCAGTGCCTTGTAGCCAGATGAACTGTTTTATCAGCAATAGTTTATAATAGCTTTATTTTTCTGCACATAAATACCAAAAATTCACTTAGTTCTAGGTTACTGATATTGTAAATCATCTAGAAAAGGCCAATTTTTAAAGATAAAGTGCAAAAGAATATATCTGCAAAATACAAAGTGCACAACTGCAACAATGTATCAATACGCTCAATGTTCTGGTGTCACACCAACTGTGTGCGATTGAGTGGTCTGCACAATATACATGTCAGGTAATGTAACGTAGGGCTCAACTGTGGAAACTAGCATTTTAGAACAAAGAAATCTGTATATTTGTCTGTAAGCTTAGGTTTAAAAGTTGGTGCAATCCAGACCTTTTGATGTGGCAATTTTAGACAACGGGTGTTTTGAACTGTGGTTGCATCAAATACTGGTAGAGATCAGGCCTGAACTACCTTGTTTATGACACTGCCAACGTAAGTAAGCAACTGGGCGATAGGCATTAACAAATACTGTGCAGTGTGTAAGGCTTGCTGTTTTCTTATTTTGAAGTGAGTGAAGAGAATAATCCTGGTCCACCACGGATTCTCATTAGCATCTTCAAAACACCAGAAGGGATCATCAATCCCTATGACCATGTGTCAATTTCTGCTTTCGCAGAAACAAAGAATATAAATGTAAGCTGGTTGCCCTCCAAGTGTGCTTGATTCCTCGCACCAATCCTCTCCTCTCTGACAGTTAAAACTAACTTCGTTTACACTCGCAGCAAACAGTCAGTTTATATTGTCCTTGATCAGCACTTTGGATCTACTGGAAAACAAAATCTGTTTACATGTTTAGACTTTGCCAAAAGCTGTTTCCCAACAAGTGAATAGTGCTACTTTTGGTTCTACTTCTATGCTAAGTACCTTGTTGGTTCAATCTGTAGCTTTATCAAGTATGGATATGCATGTCTATCAATAACCAAGAAATGTCAAAAATCAATATTCCGCTGAGTTTGTAAGTATCGAATTGGGTGGAAAAAATAAAACTATTGCTGAGAAATATCTTAAATAAGAGGCACAAAATGGTGCTGCTTCTCAACAGAAACAATCATTTGCTGAAAACTTAAACAGAGCAAAATGAAAAAAAAAAAACAGGCAAAAACCATTTTGGGGAAAAAAAAACGAAGTTATTGCAAAAGCAGACATTATAATCAAAAAGTTTCCAAATCACCAATCCCCCCCAAATTCAATTTCAAAGCGCTAAGGCTTCATCTCCAGGCATATAACATGAAAATCTGTTACATCTGTATGTCTAATCATTTATGTATTAAAAAAAAATACATGTGAAATTTGCCAAGAACAGATGCAAATTTTGTCAAAAACAGATGCAAATTTTGCCAAAAATAGATGCTATATTTTCACATACCTAATAATGAGTTTTGATATGAATATAATAGAGGGAAACATTCCACGTGGGAAAAATATATCTAAAAACACAGATGATGTGACTTACCGAACGAAAGTGCCGGCAGGTCGATAGACACACAAACAAACACAAACATACACCTGAAATTCAAGCTTTCGCAACAAACTGTTGCCTCATCAGGAAAGAGGGAAGGAGAGGGAAAGACGAAAGGATGTGGGTTTTAAGGGAGAGGGTAAGGAGTCATTCCAATCCCGGGAGCGGAAAGACTTACCTTAGGGGGAAAAAGGGGCATACACTCGCGCGCGCGCACGCACACACACACACACACACACACACACACACACACACACACACACACACATCCATCCGCACATACGCAGACACAAGGTGTGTGTGTGTGTGTGTGTGTGTGTGTGTGTGTGTGTGTGTGTGTGTGTGTGTGTGTGTGTGTGCGCGAGTGTATACCCCTTTTTTCCCCCTAAGGTAAGTCTTTCCGCTCCCGGGATTGGAATGACTTCTTACCCTCTCCCTTAAAACCCACATCCTTTCGTCTTTCCCTCTCCTTCCCTCTTTCCTGATAAGGCAACAGTTTGTTGCGAAAGCTTGAATTTCAGGTGTATGTTTGTGTTTGTTTGTGTGTCTATCGACCTGCCAGCACTTTCGTTCGGTAAGTCACATCATCTGTGTTTTTAGATATAATAATGAGTTTTGGTTGTTCTACTGTTATTTCCATCAATCACAAAACAGTTGCAAGAAACAATATAAAAATGTGTGTTAGGTATCTCAAAAGCTGTGCATGTAAGTACAATTTATAGGCAAATTATTTGCTGCAGCATTTTTCGTGATGAAAAATTTGGATAATACATATCTCCTTTGACTCCTAACAAAGGTTAGCAAAAATTACAGTTACAAAAAACAACCATACCTGGTAAAAAATCTTCCTCTCAAGGATAATTTCACACCAGCAATAACATGGTCCTGTATCAATCCAGCCAATGGTGAGCCATCTTTAGGCACAAGATACTGATGAGGTACACTGGCTGCAGTGGATTTGAAAAGGCATGTAAATACAGGTAATATAACAATGTACAAAATGGCATCAGACTGCAAACACAATCAAAAGCTGACAGGTACAAGAGAAGAAGGGAGATGGTTAAATGGAATGGACTTTTTGGAGTAAGGCACGAACATTACCTTGGTCCCACAACAAAGGTAAAAACACTTTATAGAGGGTATGATTGAAATTAATAATCTATTACAACAAAGTATGAAATACTGTGTGTGGTCCACCCTCCACTACTGATTTGCACACACATTTATCAGCATCCGGCATACCAGTACATGTAATTAAGTGCAATAATGAATTTTGAGTGTACCCATTTTTAACAAGAGGAGTATTGATGATGATAACATCTTGTAGTTCCCAGACTGGAGCAAGCCTTTGAATCTAGTGCCACTTCTGCAGCTTATGTGTCAATTTCAGTGACTTTTATTCAAGAAACTTTCCATTTCTCCCTAGAAACTTAAGTGGCCCAGACGTGTCATAGGAGTTTTTGTAGTGAACAGAGACACCAGCAGAGATATCCAGGTGAGACCATGAGCTTGGCTCATGAGCAAAATAATATCTCACACAAAGGGTGTTCTGTTTAGGAGATGGAAAAGAGCCAGTGTCCGTAGGCATTATCAGAATGCCATCATCTGGGCTTTAACCTGCCTGTAGGATACAAGTTGGGTATATTGCCATTGTACACACACAATACTGCCCGAGGACGGAGAATTTACAAAATCCTTCTACACAGAATGACAGGTGAAGAGAGACCAACCAATGACAGATGAAGAAAAGATAAATACTACGCAGTAATAGTACGAGTAGTAGCTCACTGTACTTTGGGATTCTATTTACAGCTGATCATACTGCGCAACTGCTCAGCTCTAGAGTGAACCACTATTCTGTTTGATACTTACAGTATAAGCAATAAAACAGTATTTGAACCATGTGCATAACACAGCAACAGTCCTAGGGACATGTGATGCGCTATGCACATTAGATTAGTGGGGTCTTCAAAGCAATAGTGGACCTGTAAGCAAGAGGTTTAACAGCATCACACACCAGATATGGACACATCAACAGTCAGTGCCGTCCAGTGTGGCTAACCCACAGGTGGGGCCTTTCAGTGTCCAGTAACCACACAGTCACTGCAATCCAGCATTCTTTGACGGTGAAGTTGCTGCCAGCTGTAACTTCATTATGCATCATGTTCAGCACATCACTCATCACTCAGACCTAATTGCACTGACTGTTACAAGAGTTTCTTTGATACAGTATAATAATTTTTCCAACATTGTAATCCATTTGCCACATTTCTTTAGAAACTCTGGCACCTGTGTAAATGTAAATTCCATCAAATTTTATGATAATTTTCAGGAGTTTTGCACACACACACACACACACACACACACACACACACACACACACACACACACACACATTATCTTCCAAATATGGAGGCTACTTTTAAATAATACAAAGTGTGTTCAAAAAGGTTTGCACAGTCGTCTAATTTTTTTATTTTTTGCAGGAGAAGAATGAACATTTTTGTGAACATACTTCGAACATTTAGCTATAAGTTGGTACATAAAAATATTTTCTTTTATTTACAGGTGATCCATAGTGGACCATGAAGCAGATGTCAGGTTGCAACAATGGTCGGTGATGGAGTTCCTCTTCAAGACTGGTGATGACTCTGCCACATCGATTCACAGGAAGTTGCTCCCTATTTATGGGAAGGACACAGTGGATCGCAGCAGTATCCAGCAGTGGCCGCAGAGGTTGAAGAGGTTTAAAGAAGGTGATTTCTCTCTACTGGACAATCCACGATGTGGTAGACCATCGATGGCAGTGAGTGATGTGAATAAGGAGACCACTGATCAAATCATCCCAAATGACAGATGTGTGACGACATGCCATCATCAGACCACTTGCCATCAAGACCCACAGACCACAGCTTCACGGTCAGCTCATCAGAGCACACCATGACAATGCCAAACCCCATACAGCCCTTATGACGCAGGAGAAAATCAGGAAAATGGGTTGGAAAATTGTTCCTCATCCTCCCTACAGTCCAGACATGGCTCTGTCTGATTTTTACATCCTTGGTCGTCTGAAGGCCCACCTGCGTGGTAAAACATTTGATAGTGAGAAAGACCTTATTTGCTATGTCAAGCGATGGTATATAAGTCAATCCCAGAATTTTACCGAAGTGCATTTACATCATGGAAAGAACACTGGGCCAGATGTGTCACAGATGATGGAAGCTACATTGAGTAGGCTCAATGTACAGCTAAATGTTCCAAGTATGTTCACAAAAAATTTCATTCTCCTCCTGCAAAAAAATAAAAAATTAGAGACAACAGTGCAAAACTTTTTGAACACCCTTTGTAATTCTTCCCATACACATTTTTGTGAAATTATTAATGTTTTATGAGCATACAACTTATATGGCTTTGGAAATAAGAATAAAAGTAATTAATAATACAAGTGGTGCTATGGAAGAAAATGAGAAAGATTTAAACTACTATAGGCAATGGGCTTGTTACAGTGAGAGCACAAGCTCAGACTGGAGAAAGGTGGGACGAATAAATCAGAATAACCTTTCCAAATACATATTTATAGTATGTGATTACAATGCTTTTTAAAACCCACTTCTTAGCTGAATAAATTATTAATGACCAATGATGTGTTACAAATAGATATAATTGAACTATTTCCGTAAGCATGGTCTTGTATGTGCTACTTAAAGGGGCAGAAGAATGTTGCAAGGTTAAAAAAGTTGGGTAATAAAATTTTACATACCTAAATTGTAGGCTTCACTGCGAGCTAGTTCATTTTGTGGAAAATGTGCATTCATTTCATCACCATCAAAGTCAGCGTTGTAGGCCTTACAATTACTGTAATGTAATCTAAATGTTTTTTCCCTCTTCAAAACACGGGCTTTATGTGCCATTATACTAGGCCTGTGCAATGTTGGTTGACGGTTCATGAGAAGAATGTCACCATTGTGCAGATGCCTGTGCACCTGTGAAATCACATATCTATATATAGGAATTGCAATTTAAAAAATAACTGTATAAAAATATACAACTGGGCGTTCAGATCTTGTGTTCTGACACTTCTGGCTTTCAAACTGCTATACCAACGAGAATCAAACAATGAAAAATCCAGGATGAAATGTAACAATTTTATGAAAAGCAGTAACTATCATTTTCATAATACTGATACCTATGAAAATGTTACAAATGTATACATTCTCTATTGGATACTGTCATGTACGCAAGCATTTTTTCATGCTATTATGTTAACCACTTTCGTTAAAAATTCAGATTGTATCTGATATCTTATTCTTAACGTTAGACCCAGTCCAAAACTCTACAATCTAGTAATGGACCTGAGGATAGGGGCCTGGCCATTCCAGCTCCTGGTCACACTCTGCCTCTGTGGCAGGCAGGCAGGTAATGACCAAAGATACCGCCATCTCCAGGACATTTATGATAACATACACAATAATTCTGAATGGCTGGAAGAAGAATGCAAGCTAGCCAATTGGGGATATGGCCACATCCAGAGAAAGAACTCTGGAGATCGCGAAAATATTGTGGTAGTGGACACTTGGGGGAAAGAAGACACTTGTGTCTGAGACAGCATCAGTGATACTTTCTAGTGGGCATCTGAGCTGGACAACCAGCACTGCCAGGATATCCACCCACGACCTTCATACTACTATGAGATGCTGCTAAATAACAACAGCGCATCATCAGATTTGCCGACAACAGAACAATCATGGCCCGGTAAAATGCACTACAGCTTTCTCTCTCTCTCTCTCTCTCTCTCTCTCTCTCTCTCTCTCTCTCACACACACACACACACACACCTAAGTATGCCTGCCAGCTCCTTTTGTCTAATTGCAACCACAAATTAAACACCATGGTAATGCCCCTGAGTACTTTTCACTTGATTAATGGCATATTATTGATTAAGGGCAAATTATTATTTCCTTCTTCCTGACTAAAAGTAATTTGCAAATTGTATTTAAATAACAGCGGCCCAAAGGCTTTATTGGTTCTTAAAATATTTATGACTGATCTCTCTACATTCTTGCTGCTGTCTTTCCTAACCCAATTATATAATTTAAAATTGCCGAAGGGAAATTAGGGGCAAAAAACTCATGCAGTAGAAATTTTTTTACTGTTGAAGGTGGAAGAGTGTAATGAACAAGAGAATAAAAATGCTGACCGGTGGCATGTGAGCATGAGGGTGACGGAGCATTTAAGGTCATTTTTTAAATATATTTAGAATCTCGAAAACTGCAGCTTGTGGTGAAGTTTCCCAGTACAAAATTAAACTACGTCAAATTTCCTGCAAGAAAGATAATATTTTTTTCTCTACAACTAATAGTTTCTGTGTTACTTGGGATGAAAAAATTGCAGACTATTAAAAACAGTGTTTCAAAGGTTTGAAAATAGTGTTTTTTGTTAAGCAAAATGTTTAGGAACACACATTAAACAAGTGTAACACACCTATGTCAGGAAAATTGTATTAAGGGATGTATTTTGTCCTAGGAGTGTAACAGGGTGGAAAGAGGATTGGGGGATGGACGTTAGAAGCATGAGGCAAGGTATGTTGCGGGATTGTAATCACACACTTCCCTCCTCCATACGTCTACAAACTCTCTACTACATTACATCACAAAAAGCAAGTACTGGGTGTTTTGCAAAGTTATACCAACACTTCACTTCAGCACTCGCCTTATGAATCACTGTCAATGCAGTGTGCCACAGGGTCTTTAACACTACATGGAATACACACACAAATTACTAAAAACAGTAATGCAAGGAATGCCGAAGGGCAGAATCCAAATAAATCTCTGTACACTGCTAGAGAAGAATTTGGTTATTGTTATTCTGTATGGCAACTGTAGCGTTCTTGCTGGAAAGCAACTTCCCCCACTACAAGTGCTACTTGCTTTTCAGTTTACAGACAGACCATACCTCCCCAGCAATTCCTGTCCATTTCTCTCATGTGAGTTAACAAAATAACTTTACTGAGCATGTGTTTATACAGTGGAGTTATTTTCAGTTTATTAAGTGAGTATTTATTTGCAACTTTGAGTTGTTATGTAAAAAAGCTCCAAAGCTGAAGCTGTCAATTGTCTAACATACTGAATAGCTTGTCCCAGCGTAACATGCCGGTAACATATATTCGACATTGTTGACTTCATTGACTAAACTATCAGCAGCTGTAAAACTTTTCACAGCATGAGGAATAACAACTACCTCAATTCAGTCACAGCTTTCTCAAGATCTGAAGAGACTCGGATGTTTAAACTTGGCCCTTCTGTGACAGAAGTAGGTTACCTACTTGTTATGGAACTTCAGATATTTCAACTTAAGTCAGGCAATGCATTACAGAAGATTACTACTCTAGATGATCAGTGCCTTTCCATCAGACATAAACACACCCATCTTAGAAGATGCACTATGAATGTGTGTAATCAGTGCAGCCCACCCTGCAAGTGGCAGCAATTCCTGAACTGAACATATTTATGGAGTCCACAAGTAACACAATTAATGGTGAGAGAAGTGCAGTAATTTTCTGGCCACTTATTAATTCACCACTAAGTGACTACAACACAATTATGCAGCTTCACAATATGCTGTCAATGACAGACAGCAGCAAGGTGCAACATTTACCAATCCAATCTCCTTCCCATGAACACTAAATGTCACTGACTACAGAAAGTTGGTAACAAAACTGCATGCCTCACCTTTGGAGACAACTTGGCCACATTTGCAAATTACGAAGTCATAGCAATCAGGCAGATTGGAACCCTCAAAGAATAGACTGAAAAAGTTATCTTAAATTTCCTTACACGAAAACGCAGTTCATATATTCAAAACTCAACATCCAAAAATTGTTCACATTGTAATGTCAAGTCAAGAGTGACTCTCCCTTCAAGTACTTACGCGAGATACTTGAACGTACTGGAGGGTGGGTGGGTGGATGGGTGGGGGGATATGTTTGGGGAGAGATGGAGGGAAGGGTGGCAACAGCATAGAAAATTCACCTACAGAAACGCAAGGAAAACAGTGGAAGAACTCACGTCTACAACAAAGAATGTCTCTCACCATATACAAAAAGCGGGCACACTACAATTATTGAACAAGGACACTTGTATGCCCGCAAAACTCTCACACTTCACGTAAAAAGTGACATGGAAAACATCTTGAAACAGGAATGCAAAATTCTAAGGAAGGTTTTCAGCCCAAACAGAAGATGGCTACAGACTAAAATCCCAGAAAACAACAGAAAATTTACCCAATCTCACAGCAGATTATATATAAAAACGCACCTAGATTAAAACGTTATGAATACATCCACAGACACTCAAGAACAAGACTTACCCAAAATACTTAACATACATGGAACTATTTGGAACAATACCCAGGATTCAGGAAGTCAGAAAACATCTAAAAAAAGCACAAATTAATTCCCAATAAGGTTCACATACAAACTAATACAGAAAAAAATTAAAAGATGAGTAGTGCACTTGGAGAACAAAACTTTGAAGATAACAGGAACAAAAAGAGAATTCTTGGAGAAAAAAATGACAGCTGCATGGAAACGAAGAAAAATTAATTATGTCCCTTTGCACAATCTTGTAGGGTCCAATTGCATATATCTGAACATGGTGATTCTGCTTCAAAATGAAAGTTGAAAGTACAGATAAATTATGATATCAAGTTGTACTGGAAGAGTGTCTGCAGGGCAGATAGTTTAGAATGACAGCCAATATGCAGAAATTGAAAAATGATATAAAATATGTTAAACAGTGATGGTGTTACAGAATGGACTAAGAAGTGACAACATACTCTGCATTGGTTTAAATAGATCTGATAATATGGTTCCCCCAAAATGTGTCATGAGATGATAAATAAAATGTTTTGATGATCAACGTAAGTGTTTCACTGAATAGTGCCAATAAGGTCATATATCTCTTGACAAGCTTTTTGTTTACTGTGATAAAATCATGAAATGACAAAATGTATAAAATAGTTTAGAATCAAGACAATTTCAAATATTTATGAAAGTATATTGTGTTTATCATGTCATGAAATGCCTTGAACAGATCAAAGAATACTTACATATTTTACACCTTTGAATGAGCCAGATTTTTCAACCGGTGTTAGCAGACGTTTTGCTATATTTTCACGTTGTGCTGCGTCTTGAGCACTGATTCTGCTTATGGAGCCATCCTCATGTTCTACAGAAACAGCACTAGAAAGAATGGTTATTTAATTAGTAAAAGCTATAGATTGTGGGAGTCACAGTTTACATTACATGCAAAAAACAGGAAAAGGGGAAAAGGACTGAACTGAGCAATTTCAGGAGGCTTGCAATAATTACACATCAAGAAAATTCACTGTTAGCACTCTTTATTTATTAAAACAGACTTCACAAACCTAAATTTCATAATTTTCAATGTTTCATAATTTCAAACAGCTTTGCTTTGTTACACTTAAAAACTTGTTTTATGCCTTATTACTCATGAACATCACACTGCACATTTTGTGACTGAGTAAATTCTTTGTACTCATGCTGGAGATTGTAACATAAGTGCTGTTTCATACCGTTTTCTTTGTCTGAAGAGGTAGATATCTTCCTTATCACACAATGAGTGTTCTCTACACTGCAACCTGGACTTTTTAAGAAACATGCCAATATTTCTGTGGACTTGCACATTAAATCCAAGTGTCTTGCATCTTACGACTAACCCAATCAGTGTTAGTGTGTTAGCAAACTGAATTTGGTACCCCTTTACAGTAAAGCACAAGACTGGTGCCCCCATTAAAAGAAGGAAAAAATATCCCTTATTGCACAATACCAAACTAGACTAGTTCTATCAACCAGCTGCTTGAAGCCAAGCCCTGAAATGAAAACCATGCTACTATCAATCCTCGTCACATTTCTCAAAATAATGATATCGCCATGAGAAAAATAATAGAATGGGGATAGTCACAACAAAGAAAACAATTAGTCTTCGCTTGAAAAAAAAAAAAATGAAATACCACAATGTTATGAAAACTAAGGATCTACATTTCAGATAGCAGAAGGACAGATGATTTTATACAGATAAGAGACAATCTTATGGTAGAGAGCACCTGGGAGATTAAAAGAGAACAAAAATTCTGGTCACAACCATCAACGCAGAGATCTAATGGAAAGGTAGACAACAAAAGTTCAAGGGTACAAAAGAAAGGGAATTACAATGGGCCTTTCTTTGATGTAAAATCGTTATGGGTGAAAGTGAAAAAAGATCAATGGTAGTTACAGGCAGAAATGGGAACTTCTAATGTGATCCACTTTTAATAACACGGATGTGAGGAAATAAGATGGGACATATGCATCAAAGATGAAATTTAATATAATGGAGAAACTACACTACATTGCATACGATTTGCATGTGATACTTCTTTAATAGCTGATTCAGAATGTTCGAGGACTATAAGATGATCTGACACAGTGCAAATTAATGCTAAAAAACAAATGAAACAATCCTGATAGATATAAGCAAGGATGATCAGCAAATCATACTCTGACAATCCAAAACTGATAAAAAAGAAACATACTATTGCTACATGAACTTGATTATTTTAAAACAAATCTCCAGGAATTACAAAGAGGATAGCTCTCGATAAACATCCCCTTCAGGCTGAAAGAAGTCTCAAAAATGGCCAAATAAAACAGTATCAAGCTACGGAAGGCCTTTGTTACATTTCTTGCCTTGAGTGTGCTACTACTTACACGTCAGAGCTGCATGATGAGTAACTAAGATAAGACGCCGGATAGAAGAGGGCAAAATGTGGATTTAGAGTAAGGTTGCCAGAATGATGGACCCAGAGGAAAATACATCATTATGTCCTAAAAGAAAAAAGGGCAACTTCTCAAACAAATAGATGGTAGTGAGATAAAACTTCTGTATCACATTCACATAACAAATGCGTAATTATGGTAATGGAAAGTCATTGGTGGGCTATAAATTAAAGAGTAAAAATAACAACTAACTGAATAGTTGGTGGGGAGAGGCTGAATCAGCAATAAGCACATAAACATGACAGAATACTACTGGTTTTTGGATGAATTCATCTTTTGAGTTGTAAAGCATGCATGCGTATGCACACACACACACACACACACACACACACACACACACACACTTGCATACGCACAGCCACACTGTCCTCACTGATCACATTGTGCCAATTCGTGCTAGCAGCATAGTAGCTTGACTAGGTGAATGCATGTCAGGTCAAGTAGATGGGTGGGGTGGGGTGGGGTGGGGTGGGGTGGGGTGGGGTAGGGTTGGGTAGGGTTGGGTTGGGTTGGGTTGGGTTGGGTTGGGTTGGGGTGGGGTGGGGTGAGGGGGGAGGTGGAGGGGGTGAGGGGGACGGAGGGGCTGGGAGAAAGGAGGTGTGAGTGGGATGGAGAGTTGAGGAAAGGTGGCTGACAGCTGCAAGGGAAAGGCAGCAGATGCACAGAATGCCGGTGAGCCAGTTCTGGTCACAAGTGGGGGAGTTGTGTGCAACACACAGGGACAAAGAGGAATGAATTAGAAATATGCATCAAACAGAGAAAAAGGCAACTGTGGAGAGGAGGGTGTGAGTACAGGATCAGTGAAGCTACGATCAAGAGTCAGGGAATACCTTTGACAGGCACTAGCAGAGACTGAGGCCAGGAGGATTAGGGGCTTGAAGGATATGGTGCAGGAGATTTCCACAAGCTCCTGTGACACACCGACCTCCATATCTGCTGAGAAGAGTGGTAACATAGGTAGATCAGGATCTGGGAAAGATGGTGGAAGGCTGGATAATCAGGCATTGTGTTAGGCACCACATGAATGCAAAAGGAATCTGTGAGGGGTTTCCAGAACTGAGTGAAGATAAATGGGCATCTGTATAAAACAGAATGTGACTTTCTTGTTTCTGCTGGGCCCTTGTAAGTCTACTTCAGAAACATTCTCAACTAAGCGTAGGACTACAGACACTGCCAATGAACATTTCATGACATGTGAATGCTCTGGCATTCGATCACTAGGATTATGAAAGTCCTGTCCAGGAGGAAGGGGGGTAATGGGGAGGGGTGTTGCTTGGATCTTATTCTAATACTTCAAAGTCTTCTACAGCAACAATGTACAAATATATTAATAACTAAACAACTATTGAGCTTTTTCTGAAGATTTGTATTGAGTGTCTGGGTACAGATTTTAATTATCTTTGAGCCACATTTAATATAACACATTCACTTTTACCACTCTGGTTATTAGGTATTAGTATGGCTTAGTGCAAGAACAACTGATGTCAAAAACATCTTTTTTGTGGGACTCAAGTGTTGAAATTTATAGAAAAGTTTCAATGCTGTTAATACTTTATTCTGCAGTTTCATATTTGGCACTAATAAATATGAGTATCAATGCTATTATTTGTGGCGTCTAAAAGTTCTCTAGCACTTGTATAATTTTTCTGACACTGGAAAGTTTTTGTATTGAGTTAGTTTCAGTAACTTTTGGACATTGGTTGTTTTTTGACATTCTTTAATTACAAAATATGCCTATTTCTGCCACTTTTGGCAACACAGTAAATCAGGAACTTGTATTAATAAAAATTTTTCCTTTTATACATTTTGCACTGACCCCCATACATTCATACAAGAAGAAGCAATATTAGATAATTCTGCATGTCACAATATTTGAAGGTTTTCTCTATATGGAATTGTCATGGTGTGTATCAGTACATAGTAGAGGAAGACGAAACAACTCTTTCAAACTCAAATAAAATGTAATTTTCATACTGTAACATTATCCATCATTCATAAGGATGCTACGCAGCTCCTGGACAACTTTGATAACAGGTTCTGGCACGATGCCGTATTTTAGATGTAATTGACTCTTTGACCTTTACTACAAACAATCATATAGGTGTCATGCGAATGGGCTGCAAATCATGATTCACTGAATGTTTGCCTCTTCTTGTTATATTTAACATCTTGGACAGAAGCAAAATGTATAGTATACATTCTCAGATGTATTACACCTGTATTGTTTTATATAATGAAAATCCTTTGTTTTCTATGTACATAACATCAACGAAGTAGTTCACTGAGATTAAGCAAACTGTTCTGCTAATGTTAGACTAAATTTATTGGTGGAATGGACTCAGCATCCACATGGATGTGACAAGTTTCATGGAACTTATGATTCATAACCTCTAACTTCCTGTTATGGTATTTTTCTGCATGAAATATATTCATGAACATGGCTGAGAAATTAATATTCCTGTTGTCGCATTTCCAGGGAGTCACTACACATTCAGACTACTTCAACTTCTTCACAAAAACATAAAATAAGTTTCCTCCATGGCCAGCAACAGTTCATTCTACATATAATACTGAGTGGATCTGTGCTTTCTGGTTACAGAGTACACAGTTAAATGAAGAGTACACAGTGATCATTTGTAGAAAGCCGTCACACTGTATAGAAGGGGAGTTGGGGGGGCAAAATCTGCAGTAAATGAATGCTTTGATTTTCCCTAATTTTTTCTCTTCGTTTATTTTCTTCTGCTCATAGCTATATTTAAAATGAACTTTCCTTTTCTTCTTGTATTATAGTTTTTT